>NC_091247.1:188772500-191272500 GCF_042477335.2 Ovis canadensis
AACAAAGGCACCAGACCCAGGTTGCATGGCAACATCGCCTCGCGTGGAGGATGACTTGCAGACTCAGGGTGTTTCGTGTCCTCTTGTTGGGCTCAGAAGAACTGCAGTGTCTCAGGTCTCTAGTTTTGTCATTTTCCCCCTCACAGCTTTTCATCCCTGCTCCAGTGTTTGACAGTTTCATTTCTATAACTCATTAAATATTCAATGATTCATAAAAAAAAAAAGTTTTAATTAAGTCAGAGATGCTTTTTGTAAAGAATCAGCCATAACACAAATATGTTATCAGTTATGTTCAGATTTTGAAGATATATTGTATTATTTTATTACTATCCATATATTTTATTCATCATTATTTTAATATCTTTCATTAGTGAATTGAGGATATAAGTCTAAATAACAATATCTTGAAGCAATCACAATGGTAAATTAATATACTCCTGGGCCCAAGATATGATTGGTTTAAAACAAGCCAAATTTAGGGGAATATAAAATTAAAGATCATTTTTAAAAAAAGGAAATAATTTTAGCATGTATTCCTAATGAGTTACCGACCAGTGTCTCAGCCATCAGATTTATGGTGATACTCAAAAGGTACTTTTAAAGTGTTATAAACCCAGAGAATTTAATATTTCTCTATAAAACTGCATCATAAATACCAAAATGATGTACTATTTACCTATCTCTGCTGATAAGTTTTTCTGTGTAATTTTTTTCTTTTGGATTAAGATCAAATTAGAAAGCTGTATTGACTAGTAAAAATGATTTTTTTGCATATGAAGAATATACTATTAAATTATTTAACTTATATTTAGCTCCTATAATTAAGTCTGAAGAGAAATATCCTCTACATTTCAGTCTAAGAAGATAGTTTGCAGTAAAAAAACCAACAACTCCTACTATTAAAACCTGGGAGGACACTATTCATATTTAAATTCCTTAAAAAAATCACGGCAACATTTACTTTCATATTATGTATTCATGTGTTTATTTTTGATATTATATTTTAAATAAATCTGCCTTTCTAATATCATATTCCATCTTAATATATACACTACTGTTTAGATCTAGTAACATATTAATTCTAGGGGAAAAGGAATTAATAACGACTACTTGAAATCTCCCAGTGATCTGTGTTTTAATAAGCAATTGTGATGCACCTTAAATTTGACAACCACTAGTCCAGATAAAAAAGATCAACTCACAAATGCTGAAGTTCATCCAGAAAACAAATGCTCAGAGCAGGTTGGTCTATTATCTACTCAATGACATAAACAAGACAGACAAACAAACAATGGAGCAAAATAGAGAGCCTAGAAATAGACCACATTTATATTGAAACTTAATAAACAACAGAAATGTCACTGCAGATCAACAGGGGAATGATGGGCTATAAGAAAATTCAGAAGAACATATTTATGACTTTGCAGCACAGAATTTCTTCAATAATAAACAAAGATGGCTTACTTATAGAAGAAAAGACTGATATACTTGAGTGTGAGTGAAATAGCTCAGCCATGTCCAACTGTTTGCAACCCCATGGACTGTAGCCTACCAGGCTCCTTAGTCCATGGGATTTTCTAGGCAAGAATACTAGAGTGGGTTGCCATTTCCTTCTCCAGGGGATCTTCCCAACCCAGGGATCGAGCCCAGGTCTCCTGCATTGTAGGCAGACACTTTACCATCTGAGCTACTAGGGAACCCTTTTACTTGTAGAAGAAAAGGCTGATATACTTAACTATACTAAAATTTAATATTTCTGTCCTTCTGAGTATCACTTACAATAAAGTTAATGATAAGACAATAGTATAACTAAATATATTTCTCATACATATTGGCAAAGACTCGTATTTAGTATTTATTCATTCAACAACTATTCATAGAATGCTTACTATGTGCAAGACACTATTACAAGTGCTAGGGATGAGATAGTTTGGGACCTGGGACCCTTTGCTGCAGTGCTGCAATGCTCCTACCTGGACACACCTCTCCTCTAGCACAAAATAGAAAGAAACTATATGGGACTAAAAATAACTGCATGCATGTGCAGTTAGATCAAATTTTGGATAAAAGATACAACGAGACCAAAAAACCCAACTGTCACTTCTGAAGAGCCTAGAACAAAAGCAGAGGGTTGAGAGCAAAGGTGGGAGACTGCACATGTCCCTGAACACGAGACCACCTAAGGGGTAAGCAAATCACCTAAGCCACCCTCTAACCTGACCCCTGGAGACACACACCTACCCAGGAGCAGGCAAACAAGAGAACCTGTTACTTGTTCTTACTCCTTCCTGCTATAGCAGGGGCTCCAATAAAGCCTTGCCTGAATTTCCTGTCTGACTTCTGATCAATTTCTATGGATTAAGGAGGCCAAGAACCCTGGTTGGTAACAGGGATACAGTAAACAACAACAAACTATGACAATCTGTGTTCTTAAACTTATATGCCTTGCTTACAACAGACATGAGTAAGTTATGTAGTTTATTTACTTGAATTATATGTATATATTATACACACACACACATATACATGTATACAGGGACTCAGAAGAAAGTTTATATTGGGGAGGTCTGGACAAGAGGTGTATAGATAGATGGGTATGTGGTAGTGCTCACACAGTATGGAGACTTTTGTCTCCATTAACACTTAGAGAACATCTACCCTGGAAGAGACGATAAGCAACCTGGCAGAAAGAATGCCTTATATGTTGACATCTGCCAGTCTCTGTCACCAGCAACTCTCGTGCTGACAAACGGAACCATGAAGGTAGTGTGATACAGGGAGGTCCTATCTGTAGATAACAGACTTCAAGCCTCAGGGCCAGAGTTCTCCAGCCAGGGCTCAATTCCCCTGAAATGACAGAGGTTATTATTCATTAACTTCTTGTTCATTCTATTCCAGCTATCATTATGTTGGATTTTGGACCATATGTGAACCCCAGATTTCTTAATTGATGGGGCTCATTCGCTGTTCTGGCAGCTCACGTAAAGGAGCTTTTAAGAGTCAGATCAAAATTAACAAGGAAATGAATATTCAGAATGTGGCCTGATTGCTATCACAGTAAATAATCATTATGCTGAAAAGAAAATAATCTTTTATAAAATTGAAAATTGTAATAAAATTTGAAATCTTGGGAAAACATAATTTCAGGAGTGTTCTCAGACGAGAAAATCCTCCAGTAGATATAATGCACTTCTTTGATGAAATGACTCCCGCAACAATCTATTAACATAGATTGTTTATGTATGACATGGCTATAGGGCTATGACCTTGAAGGGGAAACGACTGACTGCACAGAAATAACATAAATAGAAATGGCCTCTGTGCTCAGCTGAGGAAATCTGTATCTATCATTGTTAAAAGTTGAAACCAATTTGTGAAAAGCAATAGAGGATCCTAATAGAATATGACCATATGAAAAGGAATGCACAAATAAATGGGAGAGAGATAACATTCTTACTACTCTGCCTAACAGGTTATGAGATATGTGCTTTGGTACAGGCAACAGTATACAATCTTTACTTATACTTTAGAATTCTCTTCTCCACTCTTATTTCTTTAAGCCAGAAGTAAAGATGGAAGGGTGTATCCCTGAAGCAAACTGCTGACATAGCCTGAAAAATTCCCTAGCAAAACCTCTTCAAAACTAAGGAAGGGCCCTGTAGTTCTTCATCAACAAAAGAACCAATGAAATAAAGGTAGAAGTCTTAGTTTATAGTTACTCTTTTTTTTTTTCCCTCTTTTAACCAAGATACCTGCTTGGTTAAAAGCAACAAAAACTTCACTCTCACTGTGAACAATTAGAAAACTAAACAAAACACATGAAACAGCTGTTTTCAGACACTGAACAAGAGGCCTGTAAGACTGACCTCCGGGAGAAGGGAAACAGAGGAGATGAGTGCTATGAACATCCTGGAGGCAATTCATGGACTGCAGATGTAGGGAGGGGGACCCTAGAGAACCTAGAGGCCTCGCTGAGGTGAGGAGTTCAGAGCTCAGGAAGCTGAGGTGGAAGGAAGCTGCAGGGTAGAATTCCGGAAAGGACTGACAAAGAGAAAGACCTCCAGAAATCTGTGTGTTTCCTGTGTTCTTCCTGGGTTGGAAGCAAAACATGATGCACAATTCTAGAATTACAAGGAAACGTAGGACAAGTTGCCAGAGTCCAGGGGCTAAAATAGGATGAACAATTTCACATTGGTAGTATTTTTTTACTTTTCTTAATTATATTTGTAGTTCTTTTCATTTAACCATTTAATTTCTTAATACATTTTTATTGCAACATGTCAACAAATGTTTATTGATTCTGTATGATTTGTGGGCAAGAAAGTATTATAAACAGGTAACCATTCACTCATTCATTTCTTCTATTAGTTCAACAAATACTTATTAAACAAATATACTATGCAAAAAATTGTGTAGGTTCTGAGATTATGAAAAACACTGGGCATTTCTCTATCTCAAAGAGTTTGTAATTTAGTTGGGAAATGTGTTTAGTGCTAATAATAGTTAACATTTATTTAATCCTGGTATGCAGGTACTAGTCTTAATTCTACGAACTTTCTATGTAATATGGAGTAGAAAATGGCAACCCATTCCAGTACTCTTGCCTGAAAAATTCCATAGACAGAGAAGCCTGGCAGGCTACAGTCCAGGGGGTCGCAAAAAGTTGGACACGACTGAGCATGCACTCTATATGTAATAATTTACTAACTCCTCACAACATTATGTGGTAGGTATAATTATTATTATTCCAACTTGATAAACAAATAAATTGAGGCACAGAGAGTTTACATAATTTGCTTAAACATTCTGGAGGTGGCAGGGCCAAGATTTTTAGATTCCAGAACAGATGCTATTAAACACTATTGTATGATGCTTAAAAATGAACTATTCAAAGAGAGTTTATTGGTACTGGGGGTGTCTATCATATGCAAATCAGTCTGCGTGGTAGTGAATTTATATATGTACAGCATAATCCCGAGTTTTAGGAAATCTATAGTCCACACGTGACTACTATTAAAACAATTATTATGGGTTAATATCTGGAAAATATCCATAATATATCACATGACTCCTGCAGGAAAAGATGTATTATGAGTCTCAAACAATTTGTTTATGCCTTAACTTTCATTTCAGTTCAGTTCAGTCACTCAGTTGTGTCTGACTGTCCGACTCTTTGTGACCCCACAAACGGTAGCACGCCAGGCCTCCCTGTCCATCACCAACTCCTGCAGTTCACCCAAACCCATGTCCACTGAGTCAGTGATGCCATCCAACCATCTCATCCTCTGTCATCCCCTTCTCCTCCTGCCCTCAATCTTTCCCAGCCAGCATCAGGGTCTTTTCAAATGAGTCAGCTCTTCACATCAGGTGGCCAAAGTATTGGAGTTTCAGCTTCAACATCAGTCCTTCCAATGAACACCCAGGACTATTAACTTTAGGAGCACTTTATTGTCAGATGAGAACTGGCTCTATAATTGGGTTAAAAATAATTATTTAGCAAATGTTAAAAATATTTAGCAAAGTCTTTTAATTAATAATGATTGAAAATATGTACATATTCTTTTCTAGAACATTTTTTATTATTTTAAAATATTCACCAATTGTGAAATAAATGTTTCTTTGGTGCTGTTTGGTGTTTCACTGTCCAAGTTTCCCAGGCCCGCCATAACTAACTGCAGAAAGTTTGGTAGCTTAAACAACAGAATTTATTGTCTCACAGTTCTAGATCCCGAAGTCTGAAATTGAGGGGTGGGGAGGGCCGCCCTCCTTCTGCAGGCACTAGAGGCGAATCCTTCCTTGAGTTTTCCAGCATTGTGTGGCCCCCGGCATTCTTTGCCTTGGTCAGCAGAACTGTGATTTCTGCCTCTGTCTTCACAGGGCTTCTTCCCTGGGTCTCTGTCTGTCTTCTCCTTATCTGTCTCTTATAAGACACTTGTCATTGGATATAAGGCACACTTTAATCCAGGATGATCTCATGTCAAGATCTTTACAGTAATTGCATTTGCAAAGACACTTATTACAAATAAAGTCATAGTCTGAGGTACTAGAGGTTAGCATGTGTTGAGCCATACGACATTACTTTAGGAGCTGTAATTCTGTCAACTATACCCACCTTAGCTATTATTTTTTGCTGTTTTGCTAACTGAGGATAGTAGGAAGATAAAGGGGATATGGCCAGGACATCAGGGAGGGACTTGTTAGTAATAAGAATAGAGGCGAGGGAGATGAATGAGTAGAAAAGGCAGATAGAAGTAGAAGACACAAGTAACAGCACAGCCAAGGAGTTCATGACTCTCCTCTCCTTAGGCCTGGATATAGACACGAGACATCAAGGACAGGTGGGCAGAAAAGGAGACAAGTTTAAGAGAAAGACAAAAAAAAATGTCAAGGTAATGGGAAAGGTTTGGGGACAGTGTTCAAGGATTTTGGGTAATGAGCTGCATTCATGCTTCTATAAAAGGACATTTTTAGGTGAAGCACATACATAGAGAAGGAGAAATAATCTTGCTGTCTAATCCATGACTTACCCTGGGGTCACATTACTAATAGTCCGTATATTACTGGTTCTCGCCTCTATCAGCTACTGCAATATCTCTAAATATAAACTCATCTCATCCTTATAATTATTTCTGGGAGTCTCCTTTAGCTGTCCTCCTGGAATCAGAAACATGTTAGCCATTTCCTTCCTCTCCAGTTCTGGCCCTGTCCCGCAATGTCCACTGTGGGGCTTCCACTGCCTCCAGCTGGCAGGAAGGGGCATTACTACTGCTTTGAACGATCCTGGTAAGCCCCTCTTGCCATGTTCCACCAGGCCTTGCTGCCCGATTATGCTGGGTACACCTGACACCAACGCTACTTAGGTGGTTGAATTGCTTCCAGAGACCAACACCATGGAGATGGTGGAATCCTCTAGGTATCACAAGTGCACTGCTCCTGAAAATGCAAAGCTTCACCAAACCCTATGAAAACATGAAGATACTTCTTTCCCTCTAGTACAACCCTTTTCACTTGGTTTTATATCAATACTGCTTGTGTCGTAGTGGCCAAGAGACTTTTACTTGGTGTCTCATCATCTCCATACCCTCTACCTACAACATCACACATAAATACAGACAGACAGCAGTTAGAATCAACAAACATCTGAGCAGGAGGACACATCTGAGTAACAAACCCTTAACTAGAACTGCCCTCTGACAATGGATGAATTTCTGGGTCAAGAGAAGAAAACAGCAAACAGCAAGGCCATAAAACACAGAAATAAATGATTACTATCTACACCAGGTAGATCTAGACCTATTCTAGATCTTTGTACAAAGTTTGGATGAGTTCCCTAGGACAGGGAACACAGATGAACAATAAATATTTGTTAAGTGAATCCATGATACAGAGGAATCGATCTGTGGAAAACATGTCCTTGGGTCCCCCGAGGTAATACAGTCATCATTCACAGTCCCTAGGCTCTGAGAACGCTCCTTCCTGAACCCATGGTAATACCCGCTTGTGCTGCTCACTTGCTCAGTCGTGCTCTGTGTGACCCTATGGACTGTAGCCCACCGGGCTCCTCTATCAATGGGATTCTCCAGGCAAGACTACTGGAGTGGGGACCTCCTTCAGGGAATCTTCCAGACCCAGGGATCGAACTGGCGTCTGTCTTCTGCATTGTCAGCCGGGTTCTTTACCACTAACACCATCTGGGAAGCCCAAGACTTACTTACATTTCATCCTTTATTCCCTAGCCCAGCCAGGAAGTTGTGATAGTTTGAACTGGAGATCTATTTGCCTAAAAAGCTATTTTGATTGAAACAGAAAGTCAAATAAGGGAAGGGTAATCATAGTAACTTGCAGGTATTCAAGCAGTATACATTTTATTTATTTGGGCTTCCCTAGTGGCTCAGATGGTAAAGCGCGTGTCTGCAATGCAGGAGACCCAGGTTCGATCCCTGGGTTGGAAAGATCCCCTGGAGAAGGAAATGGCAGCCCACTCCAGTATTCTTGCCTGGAAAATCCCATGGACCGCGGAGCCTGGTAGGTTATCGTCCTTGGGGTCACAAAGAGTCAGACATGGCTGAGTGACTTCACTTTAGTCATAGTAACTTGCAGGTATTCAAGCAGTATAAATTTTATCTAAGACTTTTGGGCAAAGCCAGTAAATGCACAGGCTTAAATCACTGAGGGAAAGCAGCTGCTGCTCACCCACACAACAAGCTGTCCCAGGAATCTGGAAATGTTTACACAGAAATTCAATCGCCAGTCTATGTCTGACGCAGGATGCAGCATGCTTGGGGCTGGTGCATGGGGATGACCCAGAGAGATGTTATGGGGAGGGAGGTGGGAGGGGGGTTCATGTTTGGGAACGCATGTAAGAATTAAAGATATTAAAATTAAAAAAATAAAAAACTAAAAAAAATTAAAAAAAAAAAAGAAAAGTAACCGGTGGCATTCAGAGGAACAGCAGACAGTAATATGATCGAGAGCAGTGTTTTCAACTTGTGGCCTGTGACCTAGCAATGGTTTGTGATATCAATTTAGAGGTTGATTTCACATTTTAAAGAAAGGAAAGAATGAGGTAAAGTAGGATAGAATAGAAGAGACGATATCAGCATGCACTGTAGAAAACAGTAAGCATTATTTCATGGATTTGCTTTGGAAATATGTAAGTATATGCACGTGTATACCTGTACCTGAACGTGTACACCTGCATATGTACACATGTGAGGAGTAATGCAAAATGCGTTGTTTATTGTGGGTTATGTAAGAAATGTTTGCAAGGCACTAGTGCAGTGCACATCCCATCTAGAATGGTGATGCCACTCAGCTCCAAATGGTTCTTCCTGTAACTTAGATTTCCAAGAAAAGCCAGAAACCTGCATCTTTGTGAAATGTCATGATTTTTAAATGATGACAACTAATTAACAAAACAGACGTGCAGCACAATATGTGTGTTGAAGACAGCCCACCCATAGACAAACAGTTTGAGTGCTCCATCCTAGACTATTATTGTTACAAACTTCCTCTGCAGAAAGAGATGCTATGGGTCACTTTCTTGTTTACAAATATTTAATGCCCTTTCCTCTGAGCCTCTTCTTTGTGGAAGATCACACAATGCTCTCACTGATGTTAATCAGGGCCACAAAATTTGCTTGGGCCAGTAGAATGTGAGGAAGTAAAGTACATGTCGTCTCTAAGCAGAAGCTTTAGGAGCTTGTGTGTGATCCACTGCATTGCCACCTCTTTTTTTACTCTGTCTGGAGGCCAGCAATGACACAACTAGGGGCTGTCCCTTCCCAAGCTACCATAATGGTTGGCATGTGGAGCAGAGCCACCGACCATCAGAAAAAGACATGTGGCAAGAGCAAGAATTAAATCTTGCTGTTTTAAGCCACTGAGATTCTCAAGTTTTATGTTATCGTAGGCTGCTGCTGCTGCTGCTAAGTCGCTTCAGTTGTGTCCGACTCTATGCGACTCCATAGACAGCAGCTCACCAGGCTCCTCCGTCCCTGGGATTCTCTAGGCAAGAATACTGGAGTGGGTTGCCATTTCCTTCTTCACATTGTAGGATAATTCAGCTTTAATTCACTGATATGATGATTTATATAAACATTTCATAATCAACTTTATTAAATAGTGCTTCTAAAGATCTTTTATTAATAATATCTTACTTTTAACATAATAGCATACCAAATGACCAACAGACATACCAAAAGAACTCCGGTTTTATTAGTCATCAGGAAATTGCTCATTAAAATCATGGTACACTACCACTGTACACTCACTATGACTAAAATGAAAAAGAAAGAAAATACCAAGCACTGGTGAAGATGTGATATAACCAAGCTCTCACTTCCTAGGCATGTACAATCACTCTGGAAAATTGTTTGGCAATCTCTACTAAAGCTGAACAGGCATAGTCTGCTGGAGTACTACTACCAGGCACGTAACTGACAGAAACGTACATATACATGTTCCAAAATACACAAACAAAGATGTTCATAGCAGTCTTATTCCTAATTGCATGCTCGTGTTCTCAGTCGTGTCTGACGTTTTGTGACGCCATGGACTGTAGCCCGCCAGGTGCCTCTGCTCATGGGATTCTCCAGGCAAGAATACTGGAACAGGTTGCCATTTCCTATTCCAGGGGACCTTCCTGACCCAGGGATCTAACTCGCATCTTTTGAGTCTCCTATATTGCCAAGCGGGTTCTTTCCCAGCTGAACTGCCAAAAATCTCAACTCAAATGTCAATTGACAATGGAAAAATAAATTGATATATTCATATAATGAGATATATGCATATATATATGTATAATTGATATATAATGTATGTCATGTACAAAGTTGCTATGAACTTTGTTGTGTACATCTCCTGACTCAAAAGTGCAGTTTTCTAGGGTATAGACCTAGGATTTGGAGAAGGAAATGGCAACCCACTCCAGTGGTCTTGCCTAGAGAATCCCAAGGACGGGGGAGCCTCATGGGCTGCTGTCTATGGGGTCGCACAGAGTCAGACACGACTGAAGCGACTTAGCAGCAGCAGCAGCAGCAGACCTAGGATTGGAATTGCTAGATCTTAGGATCTATACAGCTTTAGTTTTACTAGATAAGACCCACCAGTTTTTCAAGGCTGTTGTACTAAATTGCTTGCCCACCCTTAATGTTCCTGAGGGTCCCAACTTCACTTACATTTGGTGTTATCCATACCTTATTTATATCCTGGTGCAGCTTTGAAGAGACAGAGAGGCTCAACCAAATGCTACACAAATGTGTATGATCATTGGATCTATACTAATACAAGTAATATATTTCATATTCCAGAATAAATAAAATAACTTTATATAATTGTATATATTTCTACTTCCCTAACACAATACCTGATCTTTTCTCCATAGCTTGGACATTTCCAGAAAATTTACATTTCTAATTTTAGTGATGCTTAGAAAAAGGTTTATATCATTAAAAAGAAATTATTGAATGCATATTTGTGCTTTGTGGTGAACTGCACAAAATAATTAGGTACTTGAATTTTGTTAATATCCAAGGAATCAAATTATCATTGAATGAATCTGTTAGTTCCAGTGTTTCTTTTATTTTTTTTACATTTTTATTGGCATATAGCTGATTTAATATGTTGTGTTAGTGTATGCTGTACAGCAAAGTGAATCAGCTATGCATATACATACATCCAATCTTTTTTAAGATTCTTTTCCCATATAGGTCATTACAGAGTATTAAGAGTTCCCTTGCTACACCCTAGGTCCATATTAGTTATCTATTTCACACACAGTAGTGTATATATGTCAATCCTAATCTAATTTATCCTTCTTCCCTTTCCCCAATGATAACTGTAACTTTGTTTTTTACATCTGTGACTCTATTTCTCTTTTGTAAATAAGTTTATTTGTACCTTTCTTTAAGAATCCACATATAAGTGATATCATATGACATTTGTCTTTCTCTGACTTACTTCACTGAGTAAGACAGTCTCTGCTGCTGCTGCTAAGTCGCTTCAGTCGAGTCTGACTCTGTGCGACCCCATAGACGGCAGCCCACCAGGCTCCCCCGTCCCTGGGATTCTCCAGGCAAGAACACTGGAGTGGGTTGCCATTTCCTTCTCCAATGCATGAAAGTGAAAAGTGAAAGTGAAGTCACTCAGTCGTGTCCAACTCTTAGCGACCCCATGGACTGCAGCCTATCAGGCTCCTCCATCCATGGGATCTTCCAGGCAAGAGTACTGGCTGCTGCTGCTGCTAAGTTGCTTCAGTTGTGTCCGACTCTGTGCAACTGGAGTGGGGTGAATATAGTCTCTAGATGCATTCATATTGCTGCAATGACATTAAGTGAGTAAGTAAGTAAGTAAAGTCACTCAGTCGTGTCAGACTCTTTGTGACCCTGTGGACTGCAGCCCACCAGGTTCCTCAGTCCATGGGATTCTCCAGGCAAGAATACTGGAGTGGGTTGCCATTTCCTTCTCCAGCGGATCTTCCCAACCCAGGTCTCGAACCCGGGTCTCCCACATTGGAGGCAGATGCTTTAACCTCTGAGCCACCAGGGAAGCCCTTATTTCGTTCTTTTTCAAGAAAGCCAATGTTTCACTTAAGTCACTCAGTCATATATGATTCTTTGAGACCCCATGGATTGTCCATGGAATTCTCCAGACAAGAATACTGGAGTGGGTAGCCTTTCCCTTCTCCAGGGGATCTTCCCAATCCAAAGATCGAAGCCAGGTCTCCCACACTGCAGGAGGATTCTTTACCAGCTGAGCCACCAGGGAAGCCTAAGAATACTGGAGTGGGTAACCTATCCCTTCTCCAGTGGATATTCCTGACCCAGGGATCAAACCAGGATCTCCTGCATTGCAGGTGGCTTTTTTACCAGCTGAGCTACCAGGAAAGCCCTCTTTTTCATGAGAGCCAATGTTTCTTATCTCATGTAATCTCATAAATTCCTTTTTACACATAAGAAACAGATGATAAAAGAAGTGACAGAGCCAGTTGGTGGCCGGGTCAGAATTCAAAGTCATGTCTGTCTGATTACAAAATACCTTTATCTTTATGAATCATTGCTGCCTCTTTTCATAATTTTGTTTCTGAGCTATTATTTTCCAAGTCTTTCAAAACAAAGATACATTGTAGTTTTTATTTTTGTTTATCATTTGGCAAAAGAGAAATCCTGTTGGGCTTAAAATTTGAAGCCCAAGGAAACTGAATAAATCCCTGCTCTATTACTTTCTTGTGAATGGCCTTTGGCAAGTGAGTGAATCTCCTTAAACTGCAGATTACTCATGTGATGAAACATGAGGATAACAATCATATGTACATCAGAGGATTAAATCAGAGAAATAATCGTAAATCTTTGGCATAGTACTTCATACATAGTAGGTGTTCAATATATGCTAGCTATTATTAATAACACTACAAACATGCCAACATTTACTAAGGGTAACAGTTAGAACTGGACATGGAACAATAGACTGGTTCCAAATAGGAAAAGGAGTACGTCAAGGCTGTATATTGTCACCCTGCTTATTTAACTTCTGTGCAGAGTACATCATGAGAAACGCTGGACTGGAAGAAACACAAGCTGGAATCAAGATTGCCGGGAGAAATATCAATAACCTCAGATATGCAGATGACACCACCCTTATGGCAGAAACTGAAGAGAAGCTAAAAAGCCTCCTGATTAAAGTGAAAGAGGAGAGTGAAAAAGTTGGCTTAAAGCTCAACATTCAGAAAACGAAGATCATGGCATCCGGTCCCATCACTTCATGGGAAATAGATGGGGAAACAGTAGAAACAGTGTCAGACTTTATTTTTCTAGGCTCCAAAATCAGTGCAGATGGTGACTGCAGCCATGAAATTAAAAGACGCTTACTCCTTAGAAGAAAAGTTATGACCAACCTAGATAGTATATTCAAAAGCAGAGACATTACTTTGCCGACTAAAGTCCGTCTAGTCAAGGCTATGGTTTTTCCTGTGGTCATGTATGGATGTGAGAGTTGGACTGTGAAGAAGGCTGAGTACCTAAAAACTGATGCTTTTGAACTGTGGTGTTGGAGAAGACTCTTGAGAGTCCCTTGGACAGCAAGGAGATCCAACCAATCCATTCTGAAGGAGATCAACCCTGGGATTTCTTTGGAAGGAATGATGCTAAAGCTGAAGCTCCAGTACTTTCGCCACCTCATGAGAAGAGTTGACTCATTGGAAAAAACTCTGATGCTGGGAGGGATTGGGGCAGGAGGAGAAGGGGATGACCGAGGATGAGATGGCCGGACGGCATCATGGACTCGATGGACGTGAGTCTGAGTGAACTCCAGGAGATGGTGATGGACAGGGAGGCCTGGCATGCTGCGATTCATGGGGTCGCAAAGAGTCGGACACGACTGAGCGACTGAACTGAACTGAACGCTATAAAGACAGGGAAGCCTGGCGTGCTGCAGTTTATGGGGTCACAAAAAATCAGACATGACTTTGCAACTGAACAACAGTAACAACACTATAAGAAGCCTGGCTTTTTACTACTGATCTTTGCCTTCTTTTATATACAGCAAAGCATCTGGCACAGAGCAGCAAGCCAGGGAAATTGTGATTGGGTGTCAGGGATGTGCTATGCAGGATGACATTTAGTTAAAGTTAGAAACAGACAGCTTTGTTAACGTCTCCATTTTACCCCAGGGAGATGAATTTCAGACTTCTGAACTACAGATCTATAAGAATGTACTTTTTAATCCACAAAGTTTATGGTAATTTGTCACAACAAACTAATAGAAGTGGTTACTTCTGTAGAGTGGGGCTGGAGGTTGGGCAGCATGAAGAAAGATTTCATGTTTATGTCATTCCACTTTAGTTAAGTATTTTGACATGTATATATAACTTTTAAAATACATAACAACAATGAAGGGTTGAGTTAACTGGCACTTCGAGAACTGTATTTCCCTTTATAGCAGCAATAACTTAAAAGAAAATTCTCTATTATAGACAGAAATAATGAGGTAAACATAAGAAAAAATTTAAAGAGGGGAAATTTTGTACAGGTGCTAATAAACTCAAAGAGACAAGAAACTGAGTTTGCAATTTCACCCTTACAAATTACACAAGGTGACCTAAACATACTTAGAGTATGTCTGTGTGTAATAAAGATTAAAATAACACAATTTTTAAAAGTAGGTGGATTGGGAACTCATGTACATCTGTGGCGGATTCATGTTGATGTATGGCAAAACCAATACAGTATTGTAAAGTAAAATAAAGTAAAATAAAAAATAAAAAAAGTAGGCGGAATACCTAGTGAAAGGCAAAAACAAAACAAGATAAGATTAGAGTTTCCTTTCTCATCCCTGGGTATTCAATAGGTTTGCTTCATTGCCCTATAGTTTCACTATCTCTTAAAATTAACCAAGTGATAAATATGCACTGCTAGTTGCACAATGTTTTCTAGACAGTCATTTCGTGTGTGTGTGTGTGTGTGTGTGTGTGTACACGTATGTGCTCTCAGTCGTGTCTGACTCTATGCAAACTCATGGACTCCTCATGAGTCCGTGGGCTCCTCCTCCTCCCATCAGGTGCCCCAGTCCATGGAATTTTCCAAGCAAGAATACTGGAGTGGGTTGCCACTTTCTACTCCAGGGGATCTTCCTGACCCAGGGATCAAACTGATGTCTCTTGAGTCTCCTGCACTGGCAAGTGGATTCTTTACCAATGAGAAGCCAGACAGTCATCCTATTATATCACAATGCAATAATAATAAAAAAAAATCTAACCCATGCCATTGATATTATTCTAATTATTCACTATGTATTGCATTTTATCTTCATAGTACCCTACTAAGGTAGGCACTATTATCATGCCTATTTCTTTGAGGCACAAAGAAGTTACCTGCCCCAAATCCATATAGCTAATAAATGATGACACCCAGATTTGAATAGTAAGAGGAAAATTGCAGAGTGTACAGTATTGCCTGTACTTAACCAGTCCATTCTGAAGGAGATCTGCCCTGGGATTTCTTTGGAAGGAATGATGCTAAAGCTGAAACTCCAGTACTTTGGCCACCTCATGCGAAGAGTTGACTCATTGGAAAAGACTTTGATGCTGGGAGGGATTGGGGGCAGGAGGAGAAGGGGACGACAGAGGATGAGATGGCTGGATGGCATCACTGCCTCTATGGACGTGAGTTTGAGTGAACTCCGGGAGTTGGTGATGGACAGGGAGGCCTGGCGTGCTGCGATTCATGGGGTCGCAAAGAGTCGGACACGACTGAGCGACTGAACTGAACTGAATATAGTCAGGAAAGTCTGACTCAGTGTGTGCTTTGTGATTAATATAGTGTAGGAAAAGCTTTAGTTTTAGTGGTACTTTAAACATCACAGATCTAAGGCTGTGGAATTAACATAACGATAAGCTTTTTAGTATTTTTCGTTAAAATAGTTTAGCGCCTCTTTCATACAGGTTCTCCCAACAATCCTTCTTGTGTCTCCTATTTCAAGGGGTGGATCAGTAAACTAAAATGGACTGGTATACCAACATTTATTATTAACTCCCATTTTTGTCCTTTTCAAGTCTCTATCGTAGGACCCATGCTTCAATATTCCTGGAACCCAACCTAGTGCTGCAACACAATCACTTGCAAATGACCGGTATTATCAACTCACATAGGAAGATATTTGTGCATAAAAATAAACAGAATAAAATAATGGAAAAACTTCAATTCAATGCTGCCAATTAAACAAATAAAATTTAAAATATGAGAGAGCAAACAAACTCATCCTCAGATCCCCTTAGTGATCTCTAAGAAAACAGTCCCAAACACATAGCATTTTAACTTAGACTCCATTTGAATGTTGTCAGAGACAACTATATTCCCTCCCTCCCCAGCCATAATGATCTCTATCATTTTCCTCTGTGAAAATCACACCAGAAAGTCTCTTCTCTCTTGTTTTAACTCTAGATGAGAGAGGAAGAGACAAAAGGAAAGAGACACTCACAGACAAATCAATAAACAACTTTAAAGTAGATTTATATTTTGAGTGAACTCCAGGAGTTGGTGATGGACAGGGAGGCCTGGTGTGCTGTGATTCATGGGGTCGCAAAGTGTCAGACGTGACTGAGCAACTGAACTGAACTGAACTGAACTGAACCATAATACAGGATCAATGACATCATTTGAAAGATCAGGCACAAGAATATATTTTGTTTTCAAGAGATACTTGTACATATCAGGCTTCCTGCCAGACCCACTTTTTCATCCCAGGTCACCAGGAAGTTTGCTTGTTTAAATCTTTTTTTTATTGGCCAGCTGTTACCATACTTTCTAGGCTTCCCTTGTGGCTCAACTGGTAAGGAATCCGCCTGCAGTGCAAGAGACCTGGCTTCGATCCCTGGGCTGGGAAGATACCCTGGAAAAGGGAATGGCAATCTACTCCAGTATTCTTGCCTGGAGAACTCCATGGACAGAGGAGCCTGGCGGGCTACAGTCCATGGGGTCACAAAGAGCCAGACATGACGGAGTGACCCTACCTATGTGAGGTTCTTCTCCCTAGAAAATAGTACTGAGTAACATACTGGCGCCTCAGTTTCCCAGTTCCCCCTTTCCCCTACCCACATCATCTTCACCCTGTCCTAACTTAGAGTTCTTGAAATCTGTACAAGTATTTTTGGTTTTCATTTTAAGATTTGCATTTTCATGCGTATCAGGAAGGCAGATTTCAGCTGCTCAAGGACTTCACTTTTGCAATTACCCCCTCTACCTCTCTTCTCCAATTTATCCTTCTTTAAGGTTTTTCAGTTAACAAACATCTCCCATTAAAAGAAACCACCACCACAGAAAGAAATAGTAACCAAGAAAGCAAAATAATAACATCCCCATCCCTCTGCTGCCTTTCATGCCAAAATCCTCAATTAAATTTGCTTATACCTGATATCTCCATTTCTTTGCATTCTCTCTATGGCCCACTCTAATTAGGCCTTGACTCCCTCTACTCCAGGGAAATCTCTTGCCAAGGTCATTGGCCACCTCCATCCTCCCAATCTAATGATCAGTTGTTAGTTTCATCTTATTTGCACAGTTCTTTATTTTCTCCGTTTGGAAGCACATTTATCTCTAGGATTTAGTCTCCTTTAATGACTCCTTGTTTTCTTCACTGACTTCTGTATATCGGAGTGTCTGAGGTCTGATTGGCGGATGTCTTCTCTTGTCACTTCATAGGTGATCACATCTGGGCCCATGGCCTGGATTATCTGCCTCACTTGGATATCTAATAGGCATCTCAAAACCTAATGTGATCAAAACAGAACTCCTGATGTCCAACCACCCCCCAACACACCAACCCAGTCCCTCCATGAAGATTTCTCATTTTATAATGTGACATTATATTTGCTCTCCATCTCACCCACACAAATTTCATGAGAACAAGGATGTTGTCTTGTTTCTTGTCTTGTCTTGTCTTCAGGGCCTAGACCAGTATCTGGCAACTAAAACACGTTCAATAAATATTTGATGAATGCAGTATAGTGGGAGTAAGAAAGTAAAAACAATAAGCACTTGAAAAACTACAAGTTTCAGTTCAGTCGCTCAGTTGTGTCCACCTTCTTGCAACCCCATGGAATGCAGCATGCCAGGCTTCCCTGTCCTGCACTAAGTCCTGGAGCTTGCTCAAACTCATGTCCATTTAGTCAGTGATGCCATCCAACTATCTCATCCTCTGTCATCCCCTTCTCTTCCTGCCTTCTATCTTTCCCAGCATCAAGGTCTTTTCCAATGAGTCAGTTCTTCACATCAGGTGACCAAAGTATTAGAGCTTCAGCTTCAGCATTAGTTCTTCCAATGAATATTCAGGACTGATTTCCTTAAGACTGACTGGTTTGATCTTCCAGTCCAAGGACTCTCAAAAGTTTTCTCCAACAACACAGTTCAAAATTATTAATTCTTTGGCACTCAGCTTTCTTTACGGTCCAACTCTCACACCCATACATGACTATTGGAAAAACCATAACCTTGACTAGACAGACCTTTGTTGGCAAAGTAATGGCCCTGCTTTTTAATATGCTATTTAATATTTATTTAATATCAAATATCAAATAAATATAAAATGTTTTCCTAGTAGTTCTTCCTAATCAGTAGAAAAGTGGATTTTAAAAAAGGGTTTAGTAGAAATCTGCCATATAAATATAGTGGTATTTCTGAAGGTAAAGATAATAAATTTTCCTCTTTAAAGACTAATCTCTCCCATCCTTCTCCTAGTTATCCTGAGAAGGAGAACAAATAACTGAACTGAAAGGCCATTCAAGTGTACCTAGACTCAAAGGTATTAATTGCCTTATTTACCAGTGGGCAGTTGCTTTTCAATCTAAATGTTCTTTCTACACTAAAATGGAAAAGTCAAGTTAGGCAGCAGTTCATAAATTTTCCATTTAGTAGAGAAAGAAATGGAAGCAATGTTGGCTGCTCCTTGGATATCCGGATATCTTTATTTTAAAACTAAAGTGAATACCAGGTCCATTTCCAGCTCTGGAATTTGGAATTAGACTATCTCAGAAAATTTAACCAAAATCAGGGCTTTGTGATATTCTTTAAATAATCCTTAAACTTAGCAGGACCAGGTTAAAGTTAAGCACTTTTTTGTCTACTGCAGTTCATGTTTCTTGATTTAAAAATGCCAACGGACACTTTTTCTCTCCAAATCTCAATTTTGCTTCAACACAATACTCAATCTTTAAAATGCCAAGTTGTGATTTCATCCTTTTTTCTTAAACTGTTTATTGGAAACTTAACTACTCCAAACATTATCTCTATCTTATTTAATCCTCAAAGTAGCCCTATTTAGCAATATTATGCTCATCTAACAAATTAAGAAACTGAGACAGCAAGAAGTAAATAACTTGCTCAGGGCCATGATTAAAACCCATGTCTGACCAAGATCCCATACATTAACCATTATAGCATAGAGCCTCTTTTGCTTTCTTTGCACCTGCTCATGGTTTGGATACTATCACTTTTATTATTATTATTACCACTTATAACTTCTGCTTTAAATGTTTTGAGGCCATTACAGTAAAATATGTGTACATAACAAGGCAGTTAAAACAGGAAATTGGGGGGGAAAAAAAGCAGCAGCAAATATCCTTGAGAAGCATGACCAGTCTATGGCCATACCACCATGAATGCACCCAATCTCGTCTGTCTCAGAAGCTAAGCAGTCAGGCCAGGTTAGCATTTGGATGGGAGAAGCATGACTATTAGGACTTCCCTGGTGGCTCAGACGGTAAAGCGTCTGTCTACAATGCAGGAGACCCGGCTTCGATCCCTGGGTTGGGAAGATCCCCTGGAGAAGGAAATGGCAATCCACTCCAGTACTACTGCCTAGAAAATCCCATGGACAGAGGAGCCTGGTAGGCTATAGTCCGTGGGGTCACAAAGAGTCAGACACAACTGCGTGACTTTATTTCACTTCATTTCACTTCAGCATGACTATAAACACTGACATGATGGAGATATTGGGACTGAGAACTGAAGCCCTTGTGTCAATATGGCTTAGTTGTTTGTTCCAGGGAAACTGCTCAGGGCAGGTAAGATTATGGAAAATCCATTGATCTTAGACAAAAGACTGCTCACCTTACCAAATAGTGATATCTTGACCAGATCTCAAATACTCATTTTAATTGAGCTTTAAACAGAGTGAGTTCTTTGTTTCCCAGACAACAAGTAAAAAAGGAAATACAACAGTCATAACAGTTCTAGTTATTTGCTTTAACAAAATACCATTGGTTTATCGAGAGAAATATATTTCTTCACCATTATTTTTTGTCCCTATTTTGAAGATAAAGAAATGAAGTTTAGAAAGATTATGAGATTTAGATAAGGTTCCACTGAAAGTAAGTGGTGGGGTCTCATTCTGAACTCAACTCTTATCTGACTTCTGAGTCTCTATTTTTAAACATTACATCATACTGCTGATAAGTGTTTACAGCTTTCTAACACTTTATATCAAGAGAAGGCTAAAATTTAAGACAAAATTGTGGGAATTGGCAGGTTGCATGTCACTTGGGCTATGACCTTTGAATATCTGTCAGCTGAATTTCTGATGGGAATAGAATAAAAAGTAGGCCACTGACGATAACTCTCTCTGATGACAGCCTTTGTTGACTAGTTTATGTTGCAGACTGAAGGGGGATAAAAGCAGGTGGCAAAGCTGATATTCCATTAAAAATGATGAAAAGCCTGTTGTGATGATTTGACTAGATGTAAGAGTCATCTTATTTACATAAGGGGGAAGGGTGAAGACAGTCACAGGGTGAAATGGTCCTTAAGACTTCTGTCAGAATGATTATCCATTAGCAGAAAAAGAGATGAGGTTGGAAATTTCTATGAGTAGATATTACTAGCTTTCTATTTCAAATATGAAAGAATCTTAGCACTGATTTGTGCAATTTCTGGTTGTGAATATGATTTTGTGTCCATATTTCATTTTAGAGAATGTATATGAAATCAATGATTTTAATTTTCCAACAGTTGATGAAGGATAATTCTTCTTACCTGGAGACAACTGAACTAATGTTTAAAGTCACTCCTAGAAAAAAATATTAAATCAGCACAGGAAAAAAAAAAAGCAGGAGAGCCTAAGCTTGTCTTACAAATCAAGCATACAAGTATACTGATAATCTAAAAACTGAACCTGACCATTTCAGTTCAGTCGTGTCCGACTCTGCGACCTCATGAATCGCAGCACGCCAGGCCTCCCTGTCTATCACCAACTCATGGAGTTCACGCAGATTCACGTCCATTGAGTCACTGATGCCATCCAGCCATCTCATCCTCTGTTGCCCCCTTCTCCTCCTGCCCCCAATCCCTCCCAGCAACAGAGTCTTTTCCAATGAGTCAACTCTTCGCATGAGGTGGCCAAAGTACTGGAGTTTCAGCTTTAGCATCATTCCTTCCAAAGAAATCCCAGGGCTGATCTCCTTTAGAATGGACTGGTTGGATCTCCTTGCAGTCCAAGGGACTCTCAAGAGTCTTCTCCAAAACCACACTTCAAAAGCATCAATTCTTCAGCGCTCAGCTTTCTTCACAGTCCAACTCTCACATCCATACATGACCACAGGAAAAACCATAGCCTTGACTAGACAGATATTTGTTGGCAAAGTAATGTCTCTGCTTTTGAATATGTTATCTAGGTTGGTCATAACTTTTCTCCCAAGGAGTAAGCATCTTTTAATTTTATGGCTGCAGTCACCATCTGCGGTGATTTTGGAGCCCCCCAAAATAAAGTCTGACGCTGTTTCCTTGTTTCCCCATCTATTTCCAATGAAGTGACGGGACCAGATGCCATGATCTTCGTTTTCTGAATGTTGAGCTTTAAGCCAACTTTTTCACTCTCCACTTTCACTTTCATCAAGAGGCTTTTTAGTTCCTCTTCACTTTCTGCCATAAGGGTGGTATCATCTGAATATCTGAGGTTATTGATATTTCTCCCAGCAATCTTGATTCCAGCTTGTGTTTCTTCTAGTCCAGCGTTTCTCATGATGTACTCTGCATATAAGTTAAATAAGCAGGGTGACAATATACAGCCTTGATGTACTCCTTTTCCTATTTGGAACCAGTCTGTTGTTCCATGTCCAGTTCTAACTGTTGCTTCCTGACCTGCATATAGGTTTCTCAAGAGGCAGGTCAGGTGGTCTGCTATTCCCATCTCTCTCAGAATTTTCCACAGTTTATTGTGATCCACACAGTCAAAGGCTTTGGCATAGTCAATAAAGCAGAAATAGATGTTTTTCTGGAACTCTCTTGCTTTTTCCATGATCCAGCAGATGTTGGCAATTTGATCTCTGGTTCCTCTGCCTTTTCTAAAACCAGCTTGAACATCTGGAAGTTCACAGTTCACATATTGCTGAAGCCTGGTTGCAGAATTTTGAGCATTACCTTACTAGCGTGTGAGATGAGTGCAATTGTGTGGTAGTTTGAGCATTCTTTGGCATTGCCTTTCTTTGGGATTGGAATGAAAACTGACCTTTTCCAGTCCTGTGGCCGCTGCTGAGTTTTCCAAATTTGCTGGCATATTGAGTGCAGCACTTTCACAGCATCATCTTTCAGGATTTGAAATAGCTCAACTGGAATTCCATCAGCTCCACTAGCTTTGTTCAGATTGACACTTTCTAAGGATCACCTGACCATTTAACATGAAATAAAAATGAAAGGGCCACCAAAATAACTGAAATATTAAAAAGAAAGGGAAAGAGAAACAGTACCAGTAATCTTTAACATATTGTTACATGGCAATCATTACAAAGTGAATCTCTGGCATAAGAGTAGGTAGAGAGAATAACAGAATATGATAGAAATAAGACAAAATAGGCCAGAAATAGGATAGATAGGTAGACAGGATATAAGAACACAATACAGTGACGATAGAGTACTGTAGGAGTTCTTTTAGAAAATAAAAGTGTCTTTTGAAACAGGAATCCATTTTAATTAAAGAAAAATCATGAAGAAACTCATTCAGGCCAAAAAGAATGCTTTATTTATTCAGAAACCTGATAAGAAACCCGTAGGCTAGTGAATATTTAGGTCACAGGAAGCTAATCAAATCCTACTGCTGATGAATCAGGCTGGGGAAAATAAGATTAAATCTGATTATTGATTATACTTTTATGTTTTCCTGAGATTGAAACTTATCAGAAATGGAAATCCTTAACCCCAGCCTTAGCACATTCTTTGGTACTACCCTTCCTGGGGATTGGGATGAGGACCATTTCCAGTCCTGTGGCCAGTGCTGAGTCTTCCAGATTTGTTGACATAATGAATAAAAAACCTTGATGGCATCATCCTTTAGGGATTTGAATAATTCTTCTGGAATTTCATCACATCCACTAGCTTGATTAACAACTGTGCTTCTTAAGGCCCACTTGACTTTGCGCTCCAGAATGTCTGGCTCTGGGTGAACTTTTTGACACAGTTCTTCTAAACCCAGTCCAAAGTGGGTTTAGAAAAGTTAGAGAAACTAGAGATCAAATTGCCAACATTCAGTGGATTATAGAGAAAGCAAGGGAATTTCAGAAAAACATCTATCTCTGTTTCACTTACTATGCTAAAGCCTTTGACTGTGTAGATCAGGACAAACTGTGGAAAGCTCTTAGAGAGATGGGAATACCAGACCATCTTACTTGTCTCCTGAGAAACCTGTATGTGGGTCAAGAAGCAATAGTAGAACCCTGTATGGAACAACTGATTGGTTTAAGATCGAAAAAGGAGTGCCAGGGCTGTCTGCTGTCACCCTGTTTGTTAAACTTATATGCTGAGCACATCATGAGAAATGCTGGGCTGGATGAGTTATAAGCCGGAATCAAGGTAGGAAGGAGAAACATCAACAACCTCAGATATGTGGATGATATGACTCTAATGGCAGAAAGCAAAGAGGAACTAAAGAGCCTCTTGATGAGGGTGAAGAAGGAGAGTGAAAGAGCCGGCTTGAGACTAAATACTGAAAAGACGGAAGATCATGCGATCTAGTCGCATGGCACGTAGAAGGGAAAAGGTGGACATAGTGACAGGTTTCCTCTTCTTGGGCTCCAAAATCACTGCAGATGGTGACTGCAGCCATGAAATCAGAAGACATTTGCTTCTTGGTAGGAAAGCTATGACAAACCTAGACAGTGTGTGCAAAACCAGAGACATACTCTGCTGGCAAAGATCCGTGTAGTCAAGGCTATGGTCTTCCAAGTGGTCACACACAGTTGTGAGAACTGAACCATTAACAAAGCAGAATGCCAAAGAATTGATACCTTAGAACTGTGGTGCTAGAGAAGACTCTTGAAAGTCTCCTGGGCAGCAAGGAGATCAAACAAGTCAATAATAAGGGAGATCAGTCCTGAATATTCACTGGAAGGACTGATGCTAAAGCTGAAGTTCCAGTATTTTGGTCATCTGATGTGAATATAGGACTCATTGGAAAAGTCCCAATGATGCTGGGAAAGACTGAGGGCAGGAGAAGGGGGGGGGGGTCAAAGAATGAGATGGCTGGATGGCATCACTGATGGAATGAACATGAAGTTGGGCAAACTCCAGGAAATGGTGAGGGAAAGGGAGGTCTGGCATGCTGTAGTCCATGTGGTCAAAAAGAGTCAGAAATGACTGGGCAACGGAATAACAACAACCACCCCAGGACTAGCACTTAACTCTAAAACAAAATATAAAGCTTTTAACTTCAATGAATCACAGCCTTGTCATGGTGAAGGTATTTGCATAACTCAATGAACCTATGAGTCATACCATGCAGGGCCACCAAAAACAGACGGGTCACAGTGGAGAGTTCTGACAAAACATGGTCCACTGGAGGAGGGAATGGCAAACCACTCCAGTATTCTTGCCATGAGAACCCCATTAACAGTATGAAAAGGCGAAAAGATATGACACTGGAAAATGAGCACCCAGGTCACAAAGTGTCCAAAATGCTGCTGGGGAAGAGTGGAAGGGAATTACTAATAGCTCCAGAAAGAACAAAGTAAGTGGGCCAAAGAAGAAATGACGCTCAGTTGTGGATGTGTCTGGTGGTGAAACTGAAGTCTGATGCAGTAAATACAATATTGCATAGAAACCTGGAATGATAGGTGCATGAACCAAGATAAATTGGACATGGTCAATCAGGAGATGTCAAGAGTGAACACTGACATCTTAGGAATTAGCGAACTAAAATGGATGGAAATGGGTGAATTTCACTCAGATGACTATATTTTATTCATAATTCATCTGAATTTCATTCAAATGACCACTGTGGCAAGAATTCCTTAGAAGAAACAGAGTAGTCCCTAGGTTCAACAAAAGAACCCAAAATGCAGTACCTTGAGTGCAATCTCAAAAATGACAGAATGATCTTGGTTTTCTTCCAAGGTAAACATTCTTTATCACAGTAATCCAACTCTATACCCCAAACACTAATGCCAAAGAAGCTGAAGTTGATTGGGTCTATGAAGACTTATAAGACCTTATAGCTGCTGCTGCTGCTGCTAAGTCATTTCAGTCGTGTCTGACTCTGTGTGACCTCATAGACGGCAGCCCATCAGGCTCCCCCATCCCTGGGATTTTCCAGGCAAGAACACTGGAGTGGGTTGCCATTTCCTTCTCCAATGCATGAAAGTGAAAAGTGAAAGTGAAGTCGTGTCTGACTCTTTGCGACCCCATGGACTGCAGCCTACCGGGCTCCTCTGTCCATGGGATTTTCCAGGCAAGAGTACTGGAGTGGGTGGCCATTGCCTTCTCCAAGACCTTACAGAACTAACATCAAAAAAAGATGTCCTTTTCATCAGAGGTGACTGGAGTGCAAAAGTAGGTCAAGAGACACCTGGAGTAACAGGCAAGTTTGGCTTTGGGGTACAAAATGAAGCAGGGCAAAGGCTAACAGCATTTTGCAAGAGAACACATTAGTGACAGCAAATACCTTTTTCCAATAGTACAAGAGACAACTCTATACATGGACATCACCAAATGGTCAATACCAAAATCAGATTTATTACATTCTTTGCAGTCAAGATGGAGAAGCTCTATAGAGTCAGTGAAAACAAAACCTGGAGCTGACTATGGCTCAGATCATGCATTTCTTATTGCAAAATTCAGACTTAAATTGAAAGAAGTAGGGAAAACCACTAGGCCATTCAGGTATGACCTAAATCAAATTCCTTAGGATTATACAGTGGAAGTGACAAATAGATTCAAGGGATTAGATCTGGAAGACAGAGTACCTGAAGAATTATGGACAGAGATTTGTAAACTGTACAAGATGTAGTGACCAAAACCAATCCCAAGAAAAAGAAATGTAAGAAAAGAAAATTGGTTGTCTGAGGAGGCTTTATATATATATTAAATATAAATTTATTTATTTTAATTGGATGCTAATAACTTTGCAATATTGTATTGGTTTTGCCATACATCAGCGTGAATCTGCCACAGGTGTACACGTGTTCCCAATCTTGAACCCCCCTCCCACCTCCCTCCCTGTACCATCCCTCTGGGTCATCCCAGTGCACCAGCCCCAAGCGTCCAGTATCCTGCATCGAACCTGGACTGGTGATTCATTTCACATATGATAATATACATGTTTCAATGCCATTCTCCCAAATCATCCCACCCTCTCCCTCTCCCTCTGAGTCCAAAAGACTATTCTATACATCTGTGTCTCTTTTGCTGTCTCGCATACAGGGTTATCATTACCATCTTTCTAAATTCCATATATATGTGTTAGTATACTGTATTGGTGTTTTTCTTTCTGGCTTACTTCACTCTGTATAATAGGCTCCAGTTTCATCCACCTCATTAGAACTGATTCAAATGTATTCTTTTTAATGGCTGAATAATATTCCATTGTGTATAGGTACCACAGCTTTCTTATCCATTCATCTGCTGATGGACATCTAGGTTGCTTCCATGTCCTGGCTATTATAAACAGTGCTGCGATGAACACTGGGGTACACGTGTCTCTTTCAATTCTGGTTTCCTCAGTGTGTATGCCCAGCAGTGGGATTGCTGGGTCATAAAGCAGTTCTATTTCCAGTTTTTTAAGGAATCTCCACACTGTTCTCCATAGAGGCTGTACTAGTTTGCATTCCCACCAACAGTGTCAGAGGGTTCCCTTTTCTTCACACCCTCTCCAGCATTTATTGCTTGTAGACTTTTTGACAGCAGCCATTCTGACTGGTGTGAAATGGTACCTCATTGTGGTTTTGATTTGCATTTCTCTGATAATGAGTGATGTTGAACATCTTTTCATGTGTTTGTTAGCCATCTATATGTCTTCTTCGGAGAAATGTCTGTTTAGTTCTTTGGCCCACTTTTTGATTGGGTCTTTTATTTTTCTGGAATTGAGCCGCAGGAGTTGCTTGTATATTTTTGAGATTAATTCTTTGTCAGTTGCTTCATTTACTATTATTTTCTCCCATTCTGAAGGCTGAGGCTTTATAAATAGCTGAGGAAAGAAGAAAAATGAAAGGTAAAGGAGAAAGGGAAAGATATACCCAACTGAATACAGAGTTCCAGACAATAACAAGAAGAGATAAGAAAGCTTCCTTAAATGAACAATGCAAAGAAACAGAAGAAAACAATAGAAGGGGAAGGCTAGAAATCTCTTCAAGAAAATTGGAGATATTAAGGGACCATTTTGTCCAAGGATGGAAATGACAAAGAACAGAAATGATAAGGATCTAACAGAAGCAGAAGAGATGGCAAGAATACATTGAAGAACTATACAAAAAAGGTCTTAATGACCTGGATATCCACGATGGTATGTTCACTCGCCTAGAGCCAGACATCCTGGAGTGTGAAGTCAAGTGGGTGTTAAGAAGCATTATTATGAACAAAGCTAGTGGAGGTGATGGAATTCCAGCTGAGCTATTTCAAATCTTAAAAGATGATGCTGTGAAAGTGTTGCATTCAATATGAACAAATTTGGAAAACTCAGCAGTGGCCACAGGACTGGAAAAGGTCAGTGTTCATTCCAATCCCAAAGAAGGGCAATGCCAAAGAATGTTCAAACTATAGTACAATTGTGCTTATTTCACACGCTAGTAAGGTTATGCTTCAAGGTAGGCTGTAGCACTATGTAAACTTAGAACTTTCAGATGTACAAGCTGGGTTTAGAAAAGGCAGACGAACCAGAGATCAAATTGCCAGTATTTGTTGGATCATGAAGAAAGCTGAGCACTGAAGAATTGATGCTTTTGAACTGTGGTGTTGGAGAAGACTCTTGAGAGTCCCTTGGACTGCAAGGAGATCCAACCAATCCATCCTAAAGGTGATCAGTCCTGGGTGTCATTGGAAGGACTGATGCTGAAGCTGAAACTCCGATACTTTGGCCATCTCATGCGAAGAGTTGACTCACTGGAAAAGACCCTGATGCTGGGAGGGATTGGGGGCAGGAGGAGAAGGGGACGACAGAAGATGAGATGGCTGGATGGTATCACTGACTCGATGGACATGAATTTGGGTAAACTCCGGGAGTTGGTGATGGACAGGGAGGCCTGGTGTGCTGCGATTCATGGGGTTGCAAAGAGTCAGACATGACTGAATGACTGAACTGAACTGAACTGAACTGAAAGAAAGCAAGGGAATTTCAGAAAAACACCTACTTCTGCTCGACTGACTATCCTAAAGTCTTTGACTGGATCACAACAAACTGTGGAAAATTCTTAAAGAGATGGGAATACTAGAGCACTTTACCTGTCTCCTGAAAAACCTGTATGCAGGTCAAGTAGGAAAGTTAAAACTGGACATGAACAACTGGTTCAAAATTGAGAAAGGAATAAGACCAAGGCTTGCTTATTTAACTTCTATGCATAGTACATCATGTGAAATGCCAGGCTGGATGAATCACAACCTGGAATCAAGATTGCCAGAAGAAATATCAACAAGCTCAGATATGCAGATGATACCACTCTAACAGCAGAAAATGAAGAGGAATTAAAGAGCCTATTGATGAAGATGAAAGAGGAGAGTGAAAAAGCTGGTGTAAAACTCAACATTCAAAAAACTAAGATCATGCATCCACTCCCATAAGTTCATGGCAAATTGAAGGGGAAAAAGTGGAAGCAGTGACAGATTTTCTGCAGCCATGAAATTAAAAGACACTTGCTCCTTGGAAGAAAAACTATGACTAACCTAGACAGGGTTTTAAAAGCAAAGACATCACTTTGCCAACAAAAGTCCATACAGTCAAAGCTATGGTTTTTCCAGAAACCATGTATGGGTGTGAGATATGGACCATAAAGAGGCTGAGCACTGCAGAATTGATGCTTTCAAACTGTAATGCTGGAGAAGACTCTTGAGAGTCCCTTGGGAAGCAAGGAGATCAAACCAGTCAGTCCTAAAGGAAATCAACCCTGAATATTCATTGGAAGGACTGATGCTGAAGCTCCAATACTTTGGCCACCTGATGAAAAGAGCCAATAACTGGAATAGACCCTGATGCTGGAAAAGACTGAAGGCAAAGGAGAAGGTAGAGGCAGAGGATGAGATGGTTAGACAGCATCACTGACTCAATGGACATGAATTTGAGCAAATTCTGAGAGATCGTGAAGGACAGAGGAGTCTGGTGTGCTGCAGTCCACGGGGTCATGAAGAACGGGACATGAGTTAGTGACTAGACAACAATAACAAGGAATTTTACTGAATACAATTATTTTTGTGCATCTGCTCTATCCAACATGAAATATATTACTAGGCTTCAGTAACATTCTCTGACAATCTTGTTTTTTTTAATATTTATTTATTTATTTGGGTCACACTGAGTCTTAGTTGAGGCATGTGACTTGTGGGATCTTTAGTTGTGGCTTGTGGGAGCTAGTTTCCTGACCAGGGATTGAACCCGGCTCTCCTGCATTAGGAGCATGGGGTCTGTATCAGGGAAACTGTATCTCCAAAAGCAGCTAGAGCAGAGTACTAAGAAATCAGTTGACTTCAAAAGTATTCTTGTTGAATTCAACCTTATTTTTATATTAAATATATTACTCAATCTCCATGATAACCTCTATGCATTTCAAATGAGAGTATGATACATGGATTCTTAATAGAGAAGAGATCAATCAGCCCCATCTAAGATCACCATTACAATAAACAAAGAAGACGTTGGCATCGAGTCTTTAATTAATAATACTTAGGTTGGAGAGCCAACTGGTATCCACTGGATGTTTCCCAGAGGGCTCTAATCAGTCTGCGTGCTTAGAGGATGTCAGGTAGGTGTTTCCTGTTTTACTTCAGACAGCTATCTTCAAAGAAGTAGCCCAGGGGGAGAGACATGCCTTCCAGTACTAGAATTAATTACGTATTCATTTTATTCCTCAACATTCTAATAGAGGCTGATTTGCAGAGTGGTGCTCACTAGAATGGTTGTTCTTAAAGGAGAAATTTTGCAGCAAATTAAAATACAGCACAGAATTTTCATTTCTCTTTGCCACAGAGTCTGAAAAATTGTGGTTACATATGATGATCTACATATATACATTGAAAACATTTGCCAACTCAGTAGAATTTCTATCAATCTGAAGCTTAATGGCGGATTTGCCCATTATAATTAGAGTTAGGTAGTAACACTGTCTGACCTTGGAGTGTCATTGCCCTTCTCTGCTGACTGACTCCAGCAGAAACAGTGATGCAAAGTAAATGGATGGGTTAGTACATCATAATAAGATGGGCATCACCAACTATTTGGCTTCTGAATCTTACTAATGTTAATCATATATTCTGTTCTAATGGCAAATGCCCCAAGAAGATTAGGATATAATAAAAAATCGATTACTAGCAAAAGTTACAGGGCTTCCCTGGTGGCTCAGCGGTAAAAAAAATCCACCTGCCAATGCAGGAGACACGGGTCTGGTCCCTGATCCGAGAAGATCCCATATGCTGGGGAGCAACTAAGACCGTGTGCCTCAACTACTGAGCCTGTGCTCTAGAGCCTGGGAGCCATAACGACTGAGCCTGAGCACCCTGGAGCCTGTGCTCTGAAACAAGAGAAACTACTGCAGTGAGAAGCCCATGTACCGTTAACTGGAGAGTGAGCCCCTGCTCTTCACATCTAGAGAAAAGCCCCCACAGCAAAGACCCAATACAGCCACAATAAACAAATAAAATGAAAAATATATATATTTTAAAAGCTACATATTTATTATCTTTATTCTTTCTTTCTTTTCTTTTTTAATGGTGTAGATATGTATTTCCAGTAGGGGTTGGTATCACCTCTGTGGTAACCTGAATAAAGGCCTCCAAAAATATCTAGGTCCTAATTCCTAGAGTCTGTGGATGTGGTGGCTTATGTGGTAACAGAGGCATTGCAGATGTGATTAAGTTAAGATTTTTGAGTCAGAGAGATTATCCTGGATTCTGGGTAGATCAATGTGGTTCAGACGGTAAAGAATTTGTCTGCAGTACAGGAGGCCTCAGTTTGATCCCAGCATCGGGAAGATACCTGGAGAAGGGAATGGCAACCCACTCCAGTATTCTTGCCTGGAGAATTCCATGGACAGAAGAGCCTGGTGGGCTACAGTCCATGGAGTCACAGAGTTGGACACAACTGAGGGAGTTAACACTTACACTTATCAGAGGGAAGCAGAGGAAATTTTGACACAAAAGAGGAAGGTGATATGACACTGAAATAAGATGCTATAATGCCGGCTTTGAAACATGGAGAAAGGGGCCATGAGTCAGTAAATGCAAGGGGTGCAGTCCTAGCAGCTGGAAGAGGAGAAGGACATTCTTTTAGCACCTCCAGAGGAAGTAGAGCCCTGCCAACAACTTAGCCCAGTGAACTGCAGACTTCTGTCCTGCAGAAGTGTAACACAATAAGTTTGTATTTTCATTAAGACACCAAATATTAAGTATTTCATTACAGTATCTCTCAAGAATTAATACAGCCCCCAAAGAGGTAAAAATTAATTCTTGGGGAAGCAAAAAAATTCATATATTACAACAGCTTCTGATACTCTCAAGCTCAACACTACCCTACAAAATCTTATTCCTCAGTATTTTGTTTTGTGGCAATTAGGGGAAAAAATATCTGAACTGCTCTTTTTTTTTTTCCTGTGCTGGGTCTTCTTTGCTGCACACAGGCTTTCTCTAGTTACAGAGAGTGGGGGCTACTCTCTAGTTTCAATTTGCCAGCTTCTTATTCTTGTGGCTTCTCTTGTTGTGGGTCGAGGACTCTAAAGCTCAGGCTCAATAGTTGTGGAACTTGGTCTTGCCCCATGACATGCGGGATCTTCCCAGATAAGGGATCGAACAGGTATCCCCTGCACTGTAAGGTAGACTGTTAACCAAGGAAGAGTCTATAACCAAGGAAGCCCCCAAACTGCTCTTTAAGGAGTTGAAAATGAAAAACATGTTGTGAAACAATAGTTCATTGGCAAGCACTGTCAATGACAGTTTGATTCAAATATTGATGCAACACTTTTATTACTCTCAAGGCCCATTTCATCACCATTAGCAGTTAGATAATGCTATTAGACAAAAAAAGTATTGCTACCTTGACACCATTAGACAAAATAGATATTACTATCTTGACAGGTTCTTCTATACTTTCATTCTAACAGAATTTACCAATCCAGAAAAGGCTTGCTGACCACTTCTTTGTGCAAGTAGCCAAATCTCTACTTCATTTTTAGACAGGCGTTCTCTCCTATACTCCACAACAAGACACAGGAATAATTTGGCTCATAAATAGTGTCAATCTATTAATGTGTATGTTTGAAATTGTGTGCCAAAGCCCATTACAAAGTACATTTTAATATTCCAGATTTTAAAAATGTAACACAGGAAGGTTTATGACTATTGTGACAGCCTCAGAAGAGATTGTTTAATCATAATCCTACCTTTGGCATAATTGTTTTAGTGAAACCAAAACTCTATCAGAAACCTATTTCTAATGTACTTTTAGCATTACTGAACAAATGATGATGAAAAAGCTATATAAGTGGTTAACCAGTGGATAGCCTTTCTTATGGGATACATTCAGCTTTCACACAAATTGAAAGTTAAAAATCTGGGTATATTAATGTATCCAGTATGATTCAGTCTACAGTTATTTTTTAAAATATCTTTATTGATTAAGCATTAAAAAATATAAGTCAAGATACATATCAACATTCATTATATAACTAAGCTTACTCATTAATTTGCTCTTTCTGCCTTGCTCAAATAAAAGTTTCCTGTAACCTTCAAGAAATTAAGTTCTGAGTAGATTCAGGTATTGTTGACTGTTAGATTAAGCTATAAATTCCCTTAGGAGCATTAAATGCCTGAATAGAATCTTAATCAGGCTAGATCTGCCAACTAGGGTCTTCTATGGAAAGAGGTCAAGATGTAAAAAAAAGATTAAAATTGTCCACTAAGCATTCTAGCAGACATGCTGATTGTGCATTACTATGCCTTCTACCCAGTCCACACAGGGAGCAAAATCTGAGCCTGTGGTGGGAGAAAATTTTTGAAACAGAATCAAGCTATTTATAGTCCAAGAAACAGTGTGTACAAAATGGATTGTGCACTGATCTTTATTCTTATGTTCCAAGAGGTAAGAAGTCTGGTGTTTGACCATAATTCACAGGACAGGAAAGAGAAGGGAGGGAGGGTAGGTAGGAGGAGGAAAGAAGGAAGGAAAGGAAAGGAAAGATAGCTATCTATATATTATATATATCTCATATATATAACCTATATATATATATGATATATACATCAAGTATATACCATACCAGTTCTACATTTTAAAAAAGTAGATTGGCTTTCACTGCTTTTTTTTTTTTTCATGCTGAATGATAACTGATAAAACCTGATTACCTTAGAAACTGTAAAGAAACTACACATGAATATTTGAAAAAAAAAAGATTTTATTTTTTAACCTATGCCAGCTCCAGAGTTGCCATTTCTGCCTCCTGCCCCAAGGGCATCCCAGGTGGCTCAGTGGTAAAGAAACCCCATGCCAAGCAGGAGATGTGGGTTTGATCCCTGAGTTGGGAAGATCTCCTAGGGAAGGAAATGGCAATGCACACCACTGTTCTTGCCTGAAAATCCCATGGACAGGGGAGCCTGGTGGGCTACAGTCCATGGGGTCGCAAAGAGTCGGAAATGACTTGGTGACTAAAGAACAACATCCTGCCCCAAGCAAAGCTCCCTCGCCATTTCTAACATTAGCTTGACTGCGGTGAAGTTTCCCATTTAATTCTATATTTGGCACTAGTTTAATGACTGGCTGTTACACAGGAAGTTGATCCAACTGTCGTTATCAGGCCAGAAGTTTATGCCTCTTCTTATTGTCTAATGCAGAAAGAAATGATTCACAAATGAAAATGGTAGTATTTTGAACCTGTGTCCTAATGCTGTTCAACATCTGGATACTGGATGCAACATTTACACATGCCTTCAATTTTGAAGGTTCCCCCAGAATGTATGGGATTAAAAGACTAAAATCATTTTTGACTAAAGATCAATTGATGTTGTTTTGAGAGCTATTTAAAAGTTGTCTTGTTATTTCTCATTGACAAATACAACAACTCAACTGTCTAAATCATAGGGAAAAAGTATTTTCAACTCTTAAAAAGAGAAATTATCTGAAGATGACCAGAATCTACTTGCTGGCTATAAAGACAACCCGGTAGGAATGTGGCAAGTGACCATCAGCACCTTCTAGAAACAAATATGGCAGAGCTTTCAAAATTAAAACAAACAAACAAACATACAAACAAATAAAAAACTGGTTTTCTGACTTTAAAAACAAAGAGAAATTAAATGTATATGCTCCTTACAATGAGGCATGCATTTTAATCAGCATTCACTGACTCCATGAGCATATGGGATTACAGCAGGCATGATGATTTTACTGATGTCAATAATGCACTCCTCAATTAATGGAAACCTGATTCTCCCTTGGGGACATTGTTTCCCCTGCAACTCTCTTGAGCATGGCCCTGGAGGTGAGATGGGTGCTCCTCTTGCCTCTCATGGTTGTTTCATTCGTCCTCCTTCTCCTTCACCCCTAAAACTACCTGCTTTAAATCTCATGTCATCATGAGATTTTTTAAGTTAGCAAATGTATATTTTTAAAAGCCAAATTAACACTAACTTCCTCAAGGGACAGGGTAACAGCAGTCGGAGAGGCTCAGACACTGCATACTATCCGCTGCTCAGCACTGTTCTTGTCCCTTAGCAAACACCAACTCACTCCCCCTCATTCTTCTAAGACTTTAGCTTCTGGTTCACTGCCAATGTTTCCTAACTTCTGGTCTTAATTCCTAGTATTCTCAATATGCATAAAGATGATCTCAATTCCTGGAATTCCTCCTCTTGGGGGATCCGCTCCTGTCAACCACTCATTTCCAAGATCATGCCTTAGTGACTCACGCTTTTCTAAGTAATTATGTCACCACTTCTCTATCCTCAAATACCCCACACCCCATCTTCCCTCTCAGCTGCTGACCTTGCTTCCTTCCGTGAAAAAACTGAAGCAACCTGAAAAGAACCTGCAAAGACTCTCTTCATTCAAACCTGCGAGGGTACCAGTGATGCATCTACAAACTCCTCTTTCCCTGGCTGTCTACCATAGAAAAATGATTACTTATGTTCACATTAAAATATAAATGTACATGAATGTATATAGCAGCTCTATTTGTAATTGCCAAAATCTGAAAATAACCCAAATGTTCTTCAATAGGTGAACTGATTAAAAAGTAAAAACTGTGGTATATGCATACGGCAGTATTTGACAATAAAAAGGAAGGAAGACAACTGACATACAACAACTAGATGAATCTCAGAGGCATTATGCTGCGGGAAAGAACCCACTCTCAAAGGGTACGTATCATACAGTTCCATTCACATGATATGCCTGAAAAGACACAACTACAGTGATAGGAACTAGATGACTCTCAGAGATTGAAGAGGGGATTTTATGACTGCAAAGGAGTAGAAGAGGAGATGGGAGATTTTGGGGGTGAGAAAACTTCTGCATCCTAAGTGTGGTTACATAAATCTATATTTGTTAAAATTCACAGAACTACCCACACATACATTTTAAAAATTCTGTGACCGTGTAATTTTAAATTAATCCTATAAACAAACTCATTAATGTAAATTATTATTCCCAAAGGCACAATGAAATCACAATAATTCAAAAGTGAACTGTTTGCATATTGTTGAACTTTCCTTTCAAATTCTTTTCTTTTTTTTTTTTTACTTTATTTTACTTTACAATACTGTATTGGTTTTGCCATACGTTGACATGAATCCACCACGGGTGTACATGATGGTAATAGGGATGTCTGTTTACTGCAGCTCAGCAAGTGTGGGAAAGAAGCAAGGACTCTTAACCATGCCTGGTTTAGGAAAACAGTCTGACTGCTTGGTGGACAAGTTGTTAGCCTCTCTGTCTCACCTGTAAAGGGGGGACAGAAACAGTACATGCCTCATAAGTTTAAGAGAATTAGGTGAGATAATTGAAGGAATGTAAAATGCTAAGTATTGTGCTTGGTACATGATAAGCTCTCATAAATGTTAGGTATCATGTTATTTAAACCAATTAAAAAGAATGAGCATTCTTTTAAAATTAAATTTAAAAGATCACTTTTTGACACTTTAGAACATTCCAGGGAGGTGTGAGGTCCATTCCCAACAAGTACAAAGAGCAGGACAGAAACTGGAATATTTCAGGGAAATAACTTTTCAGCTATGGCCAAGCCATGCCTTTACAGAATGGAAAATCATCATTCATTGGGAGTGTCAATCTTATTCAGCTGTGTGTAAATCCAGCTCTCACTGACCAATCATTTAACCAGATCTCAGAGACCATAAGAAAAGCTTTGCTATTATTGGAGGCCTTAATTTAAATAGTTCAACTTCTCCCCACCAGTAAGCACATTCAATGTTGTACTGAGAAATAATGCAGTGACCCTTTTGAGAACCAGCCAGGTACAGCAGGCTATTTACACTGATAGTATTTAAAAACACCTAGAAGACTCTCCTCTTGCAACCTATGGGCTTTCTTTTTTTTTTTTTCACTTGGTAAGATGACAGTTTATTATGAAAAATTGGAGAATGCACATATTCTCCTTATCCTTAGCATCAAAAATGAATCATTGAGATACTTGTTGACAAAAAAGTAACTTGCTCTTCAATATATTTTTTTGTTTTTTTTTACATGTTATTAGTTTTTTATTTTTTTAATTTTAAAATCTTTAATTCTTACATGCGTTCCCAAACATGAACCCCCCTCCCACCTCCCTCCCCATAACATCTCTGTGGGTCATCCCCATGCACCAGCCCCAAGCATGCTGTATCCTGTGTCAGACATAGACTGGCGATTCAATTCTTACATGATAGTATACATGTTAGAATGCCATTCTCCCAAATCATCCCACCCTCTCCCTCTCCCTCTGAGTCCAAAAGTCCGTTATACACATCTGTGTCTTTTTTCCTGTCTTGCATACAGGGTCGTCATTGCCATCTTTCTAAATTCCATATGTATGTGTTAGTATACTGTAAGCCAGAAAGAAAAACCTATGGGCTTTTAAACATGTGATGTTTCTTATTTTGGTGTCAGGATGTCAGCCATTACTTCTTGCTGTCAGAAGGTGCTGGGGCCTTCTGACAGTAGACCCCAATACATCTTTCTACATTTATTGTTTCCATCTTGCCGTGTATAAATAAGCCTGATTACCAAACTTTGAGACAATAAATAACACTAACATAGTCCTCTACTTCCTGTGAAGCACTTTCATAAAAAATATAAATATAAATATCATGAGGAGTAGGAGAGGGGTTATTATAATGTTTATGTGGAAAAATGAGAAGTTTAATCACACATCTGATTGATTGTTTAGATGCTTCTTGCTTAGTCACAGCAGGTACCATCTATCTGTGGTTTTAATGAGACTAAGATGAGGGTAATTTACTGTACAAAATGTTATACGTTTTTTTAGTCCATGTGAGCTGCTCTAACAATAACACAATAGGCTAGGTGGCTTAAACAGACATTTATTTCTCATAGCTCTGGAGACTAGGATGTCTAAAATTGAGGCTCCAGCAGATTCAGTGTCAGGTGAAGGCCCACTTCCTGGTTCAGAGACGGCCATCCTCTTGCTGCGTCCTCACATAGTAGGAGGGGTAAGGGAGCTTCTCTGCAGTATTTATAGCGTCTCATTCATGTGGGCTCCACTCTCATGACCTACTCATCCCCAAAGGCCCTACCACCAAGCACCATCACATCAGGGATTAGGTTTCAACATATTAACGCTGGGTGGACACAAACATTGAAGTCGCTCAGTCGTGTCCGACTCTTTGCGACCGCATGGACTGTAGCCTACCAGGCTCCTCTGTCCATGGGATTTTCCAGGCAATAGTACTGGAATGGATTGCCATTTCCTTCTCCAGTGGATCTGCCTGACCCAGGGATGGAACCCAGGTCTCCCGGATTGTAGACAGACGCTTTACCATATGAGCCACCAGGGAAGTCATCTATAGTACATGTTGTCTAAAACACAGCTCACTATCTCTGGAGATACTAAGGTATAGAAGAAAGAGTTTCTGAACACACTGAGTTGCCTTAGCATTGAAAACAACCACTCATTGTTGAATTTTTGTTCACTGATGCTTTCAGGTACCCAAGCATCTGACTCATAGCAAGCACTGGAGACCTCTGTTGAATAAATTAATGTATGATTTCAAAGTAGAAAATCTAAGAAGATGAAAACCCTAATATAAGAAACTCAAACCCTACATTCAGCAGTTCACATTTTCAAAAATTTCCAGTGGGGTAAAGACAGTCAATACTATGTCGTTAAAGAGCAGACACACATTTTTAAGAGACACTGGATGTCAGTCTAAGAAGGTAATGACGAGGATGCTCAGGCATCCTGAAACCATGCCACATGAGGAAGTGCTAGTGGATCCAGATATGTTTAGTTTGAAAAAGAGAAAATAAGATTGCTCTTTCCAAATATTTTAAGTTGTTGGACATGGGCTACAATTGTCAAGTGGAATAGAAAACTTAAAAAAAAAAAAGTATTCTCTGTAGATCCAGTGGCTAGAAATATGACCAGTTAGTGAAAACTACAAAGAATCAATTTTTCACTGAACAAAACAGGGCAGATTAACAATTGGAGCTGCCAAGCACCAGGATGGGCAGCCTTGGGAGGGAGCTGGAAGACAGGAGTGAACAGTAATTTAACATCTCCATAGGACATAGGACCTGTATAATGTATAGGACTTTACATTAGTATTACCATCTCCAGGTCAGAAGTGAGGAAAGTGATGCTTACAGAACAAAAGTGACTTGTCCAATATCACACAGTTGCTAAGTGGCACATCTGGAATTCAAACCAGAGGTAGCTAACTCCTAACATAAGTTATTTCTGTTCAGTTCAACTCAACAAACATTCTTTTTTTAATGTCTGCTTTTGACCAGGAACTATACTGAGTCCTGGGAAATACCAAGATAAATGACAGACAGAAGATAGTCCCTTCCTTGGAAAGATTCTGAGTTTACCATCTCCACAGTGCTAGAAGTATTTGAATAAAGGCTACATGACCATTAGCCTTTAATGGAGACTGGAGAAAGAATTACTGATCTAGGAGTAGTCTTTATCAAATAATCATTTAAGGTGCCTACATGCCCAAATTCATAGATGTGGCTATAACAGATTTCTGGAAATTGAGCTGGTATATTATAAAATCTGATTATTCCACTGAGGGGAAAATGGAGCTTCAGAAGTGATAAAAATCAGATGAATTAAGCAACTTTTGAAATATGAAATGACCATATCCTAATGCTACCAATAGGTAACATTTTGTTACTGGACTTGAAGGATTAACACTTAATTTGATTAACTCCCATTTGGTCCTTTGATTAGGTGACATTTTTCCTTTATACTCCCTGTCCATAAACATCTTATTTACTTCCCTGGTGGCTCATATGGTAAAGCATCTGTCTACAATGCAGGAGACCTGGATTCGATCCCTGGGTGGGGAAAATTCCCTGGAGAAGGAAATGGCAACTCACTCCAGTACTCTTGCCTAGAAAATCCCATGGATGGAGGAGCCTGGTGTCCATGGGGTCACAAAGAGTCAGACACGACTGAGCAACTTCACACTTTCACTCTTTAAAAACACATACAATAATTCTGTTTAAAATGTCTAAAAATGAGAATTACATGAAAAATCTCAGTTAGGTTTTACAGTCACACATAGTGCTGGAGCTTTCCAACAACTAAAGCAATAATAAAAACATATTGTAATTCCTACCATCTGATTCATATCTCAACAGCAAGAATTTTCAAGGCAATAAATTCAGAGAGGTATTTATCTAATATTTCTTTAACCTAAGAATATGGACTTACATGATAAATGATATCTTCAACGATATTTTTATGGAGGATTTGTAAAGTTATTAATGATAACGGTTTATGTTTATTATATATTCACAATACAATAAAATAATCTTTAACAAATACCACAAGTATAATTCTAAAACTTTTAGCAGAGCTGAGACTAGAATATTGATTTTCTGACGCCTAATTCAGAAGTGCTTCCATTTTTTTTCGCTATACTATCCTATACATACCACATATAGAAAAGAATTTGGCCATGGAATTACAGATACATACACACACACACGTGCACACACGCATGCATGCAAATGTGAGTGTAAGATGTCCATAACACACACAGCACACATACAAACACAGGTACCTTGACCAGTATTACTCAGCCGTTAAAAAGAATTCATTTGAATCAGTTCTGATGAGATGGATGAAACTGGAGCCAATTATACAGAGTGAAGTAAGCCAGAAAGAAAAACACCAATACAGTATACTAACACATATATATGGAATTTAGGAAGATGGCAATGACGACCCTGCATGCAAGACAGGGAAAGAGACACAGATGTGTATAATGGACTTTTGGACTCAGAGGGAGAGGGAGAGGGTGGGATGATTTGGGAGAATGCCATTCTAACATGTATACTATCATGTGAATTGAATCGCCAGTCTATGTCTGACGCAGGATGCAGCATGCTTGGGGCTGGTGCATGGGGATGACCCAGAAATATTTTATGGGGAGGGAGGTGGGAGGGGGGTTCATGTTTGGGAATGCATGTAAGAATTAAAGATTTTAAAATTTAAAAAATAAAAAAATAAATAAAAAAAAAAGAAATTAGAGATTAGTTCTTTTAGCAAATAAAAATAATTGCATTAATTAACTTATCAAATTCACACAGCATCTGTCAAGCTGATGATTTACTATGCTTTACATTGGTTATCTCTGTCTACTTCTCATGGTCCTATCATGTCTCTTTCAGTCACTATGCACCCGTCCATAGCCAGAATACAAAACGACCATTAAAATTGAGCCTACAATAAAAACAAATCTGGGATTTCAACTTAACACAAGTCATCAAAAGTCTATATCAACATACCAAGAAATAGAATTTATTCCTTTTCTCCTTTTTCAAATGTACTCAACCCTGCATGCTAATAATAATTTTATTAGTGACATTGAAACCTAAGGTCTGTATGAAAAACAGCAGGGCTCCAGGGTGTAGTAATACCACTCACTAGCTTTCAGCCCATCAGAAAGAATATTAACAGATACACTGTTGGCACACTTAGAAAACCAGGAAACTGACCATCTGATTTTTTCTTTTAGTTACTGACAAACCCAAATGGCTACAGTGCCTTGAGCTGTTTTAGACTGACAAAATACATAAATTCGGATGTAATAAGAATGCATAGAAATCAGAGGATTATAACCAAGTAATCATTCAGCAATTCCCCCAAACTGTGAGCCTTATGATACTCCAATACCCAGCCAAAAAAAAAGTCTAAATTAATGTTTCTTAAAGTGTGGTCTCTTTGTGCTGTGAATGTGTTAGAAATGCAAATTCTTGAATTCCACCTAGACTTTGAATCAGAATTTTAGGGGGTGGAGCGCAAGACTAGGTTTTGATGAGTTGTCTAGGTTTCTCTGGTGCTCACTAAAATTTGAGAAATGATCTGAATGAAGGGGTTCTCAGCATTTTGTTTCCTTTATGGCCTCAGTTCATTTCTACCTTGCATGCTCATTCATAACCAACTCCTGTATCATAAGCCTACTCTTTGGAAACTGCAATCAAGCACAGTGTAAGTGAGGATGCTCTGTCAATCCCCATAGTCTTGCATCAACAGAAAAACATCTATGGATACCCTTTCCTCAACCTTTGCTATTCTTCCCTCAGCTGCAACTGCCACGCACAAGACGGGGTGTGCAGCTTTCAGAAGATCCATCCAATTGGCAACCAAAACTGCCCGACTCACTGGTTTCAGTCCTATACAAACCACCTGCGCATGGGTACCCAAGGCCCAGGTTGCCCATGTCACAGCCCCCCTGCCAACCTGCTATGTGAGCCTGCTGTTCCTGGTGGCTGAGGGCCCTGCCTGTGGATGTTTTGGGTTTTGCTTAATCCAGGAAGGTAGCCTATGGCACCTTGAGTCCACTTGGAGGAGGAGGTTTGATACTCCAAAGGATAAGTAAGTGATGATGAAAACCCAGCACATACAGATGTGACAGATGAAGAACTGGAGATGGGCTTTGTTTTTAATAATCATTTAGAAAAGTGAGGCAGAGTGTCCTGAAAACTCTCATGCTCTTCTCGGTACCCAACACTTAATTCCCCTTGGTTGGCTCCTTTCTTTGTCTCCAGAGTCATACTGCTATATTTGGGGCATGCCCAAAGGCAACAAGCTAGGTAAAGCAGATACTTTACTGTCAATTTTCACTGACTTCATCGTAATATAGATGCAGGCTAATGTAAATTATTTATTAAATTTAAGTAAATTTGGGGCAACTTATATCTCATAATAATGAAACTTTACTTGTAATACTCCACTAATTTCAAGAGAAGGGTATCAGTGGGTTGCTTTGGATGCATTTCACAGTATCAAACAATTTTTTCATCCACTGTTTTTCTATTATTATGCTCGGTTAAGGAGCCTACTTGGTAGTGTACCCGGCATTTGTTCATTAACCTCCACTGCACTGGTGTAGGAATTAGAGGATACCTGCACCTCTTCTACAGCTTTCTTAATCAAAAAATGGAGTGAACAATTTAATATGAAGTTTTCAAAACTACTCCTAAAAGGGTAGTGGATGAAGCTGCTTTTGGCTATTTCTGTCCCCGGGATCACCTCCTCCGCGCAGGGCAGAATGACTCTGCCACTCTGAAACCATCTGGCATGAGACACTGCTAAGTACAAAGCTGAAGGGAAAGAGTGAGTTCAGGGGAGGCCCTGGGAATGAAGAAGGCTCCTAATCTGATTCATACCAGCTATAATTTGCTACTTGTCTACAACCAGCAAAACAGTTTATGGTTCTCTAATGCCAGACTCTCAGACTCCCTCAAAACACTCCTCTGCCAGTCTCTCTCCCTCAGTGAGGAGAGTCCTGTGCTAACACCACTGTCATTTTGAATTAGTGCTGACACTGAGCGTAAGAACCAACCATTCCTCTCCACATTGTATTGAAACAGGTAAAGGGAAAGAAGTGTTAAGGTCACTATATTTTTTAAGTACCTCTGCAGAAATAGCAAGACCAGGTCCCAAGTACTCAATAAATAAAGGCTTTAACTCTCAACAAATGATAAGAGAGAGAAAAGCTCACCTCAGAACAAGCTTTCATTTCACTAAAAAAGCAGAAAAAATTGCTAGCATTGACATTATGTGCTTCTTGTTTAATATAGCTCCTCTGATTAGTGAAAAAGTTTTACTCCTCTTTCCTAGCAAGAATTTTATCTTCTTTCTCCCACAGCTCTCTCACAGGGAATATGTTTGCTATTTGTTTACCTCCTTCAGATCCTGCACGACAGCTGTGAGCCTCTCATTTTCTGCCTGGACATTAGTGACCACAGCCCGGCTCTGTTTCAGTTCGTTCTGCATATCCAAAATCTTCCCCAGGTAGTAAGCTTCCTTTGATGCTGACTCCTGCAGAAGCGTTTCCTCCCGAGTCTCTCCATCCTCAGCAACCTTACGGTGGATGGAGAAGGACTGCCCAAACGCCTGCAGAGGATTTGGAAAGAGAAAGGACACAAAATGAAACGCACCGCTGCACTACTCAACTGAACTGGGAACATGATTCATTTTGCTTTGTGTACAAGAAAAGCTATTCAACAAGACTTTCAGAAGCAAAAACTACATGGTTCATGTAACAGGCTAGCAGCTCTCACTGACACTTGAAATAATTCAATTTAATAAGGAGAAAGAAAAACTTTAAATATTTTGCTAAAATATAGATATAATGTGCTAAAACTTGAAAAACATTACTGCTTGTTTTATGTTACCATTTTTTAGACAAATCCTATCAAGGAATAGACAGCTAAGCACTAATGAGACCATAAAAATTCATATTCTAATTTTCAGTCTAGAAAAAAATCCCCAAAATAATTTTCAAGAAAGAAAATGATAGTTTCATTAGCTTTCTAATACATTAGTGGTAAGAATATATCAATTACAAACAATACCTTTAAGAGAGAAAACCACCAAACAGCATTCAAACTTCTGGTACCACAAAAAGACACTAAAATGCGATCAATATATAAGAAAACATATCTATGTACAAAGAAATAAAAAACAGGAATTAATGAAGTTGATAAGCTACAGTTGGTGAGTGGGAACAGGGTAGAAAGGGTGAGGGAATGAAATGCTATACAACAGATCACGTTTCATAGGAGCGACACTTTTTGAGACTGTCTTATATCATTCTGACTCTTAGCACTACAGCATATAGTTTCACATTTTGTTGTTCAGTCCCTCAGTTGTGTCGACTCTTTGTGACCCCATGGACTGTAGCACGCCAGGCTTCCCTGTCCTTCACGATCTCCCAGAGTTTGCTCAAACTCATGTCCATTGAATCGATGATGCCATCCAACCATCTTGTCCTGTCATCCCCTTCTCATCCTGCCTTCTTTCCCAGCATCAGGGTCTTTTCCTGTGAGTCAGCTCTTTGCATCAGGTGGCCAAAGTATTGGAGCTTCAGCTTTAGCATCAGTCCTTCCAATGAATACTCAAGATTGATTTCCTTTAGGATTGACTGGTTGGATCTCCTTGCAGTCCAAGGGACTCCCAAGAGTCTTCTCTAAACCACAGTTCAAAAGCATCAATTCTTTGGTGCTCAGCTTTTCTTTATGGTGCAACTCTCACATCCATACATGACTACTGGAAAAATGATAGCTTTAACTAGATGGACCTTTGTTAGCAAAGTAATGCCTCTACTCTTTATAATGTTTCACGTACCTCCCAAATGAATAATAATTAGCATCAACCTCTATGTGTCCAGGGACCCAATGGAATACAAATAGTAACAAATGGACCCAGTTGTACTACAAATGAACAACATGACTACATTGAAAGGAGTTGAGAAAAAAGATCTAACCTGAGTAATTTTGGAAATTGGTATTTTTGCTATACATTGTAAAGCTAAAGACAAAACGAATTGTACCCAAACACTATAGTCTATTTAGTAAATTTGCTTCTCACGGGGATTATAGAGGCACAATTCTACAACTTCTTTACATGTATACTAGGTTTGAGGAAATAAGTAAACATATTATGGATAATGAAAGCCAAATTTCTCCCTGCTGGAGAAAGGCATTACAAATAAAGAAAGGGAGAAGGAAACTAGTGGTATTAAGTTGTAATTAGAAGTATCAGGATAGTCTTTAATAGGGAAGTAGTTCAATAGATGGAGACACAAAGGTGCTTATGTGTGGTTGTATACACAGATTGTCTAGCTCTGTCAGCAAACCTTGCAGCCAAATTTTGTTTCTAAATATCAATCCTCGATTAAAAGAACTAGGGCTCTTTGAAGAAATGACTGAGTCCCTGGCTGGAGCAAAAAGAACTTGGTGAAAGCTGTGGTGCCAAACAGTAATACAATGCTTTTAAAAAATGATGTGGATATGTCAAAGGAAACAAGAGTCTAACTAAAGAGTCTCCCAAATGGCCAAATCTGGGATAATTGGGGGGAACAAAATAGTTACAGTAGTGAATTATAATCCATAGAACAAAATCCATATTCATGAGTCTACATTGATGTAAAGCTGAATAAATAAGGGAAGACAGAACAGCTTTTCTTCACAGTAGAATTCTAATAATTTAATTCTAACAGAAATAAAATACATCAGCATTACTTGGCATATACTAAGTAATAATTATTGCAGGTAAAGATTATCAATGAAACACATGGAATATAAAATAATAGGCAAAAAATATGATGAGAAACAGGATATTTGCATAGCCTTAAAGCATTTTCTCCCAAGATATTTATTAATTCCAATGGGAAAAACAGTAACTTTGTAATGGAGTAACCCAGTAGATCTTAACTAAGTGACCAAAACTTAGTTCAGCAGCAACAAGACATCCTGACATTGTGTACCCTCTAATCAACACATGAGGCGGGCACAGGGTCATTTCTGTGATATTCTTGCCAAAAATGCATAAGCCAGTTTTTACCACAAGAAAGCATGAAGCAAATCAAAATGGAAACATTCTACAAAATAACTGGCCAGGACCCTTCAAAAGTATTAAGGTTAGGAAAAAGAGAGAAAGACTTCTCCAGACAAGATGAGACTAAGGAAACATAACAATTAAATGCAGTAGAGGAATCTGGATTGGAGCCTGCCCTGAAAAAAAGATATTAGTAGGACATTTGGCAAAATCAGAATACACTCTTAATACTGGCTAATAATATGTAGCAATGTCAATTTCTGGTCTCCATAGTTGTACTCTGGTTACATTAGGGTAGCTCAGACGGTAAAATATTTGCCTGCAGGTTCAGTCCCTGGGTTGGGAAGATCCCCTAGAGAAAGGAATGGCTACCCACTGCAGTATTATTGCCTGGAGAATTCCATGGACAGAGAAGCCTGGTGAGTTACAGTCCAAGGGGTTGCAAAGAGCCACGCATGACTGAAGTGACTCAGCACACACACACACACACACACACACACACACACACACACACATTTTAAAATTTCAAATGTTATTAAATGGTGCTTCTGGACTGTGTACAGATCATGAAGAAATAAGGCTGGAATTAACAGAGAAGGATACTCTTGGTGTTTAGCTTCTTCTGTCTCAGGACAGAAAGACATACTTTATTGGAGTAGCCAAGATTCTACATGTGATAATAAGCATATAGACTTATTAAGAGATGAAAAATTAACTTTGCAGGTGCCATTGACCTTGCTTTTCCATTGGTAATGTTCAGGTTCTGTGAGAGCAATTCTGAATTCATTATTCATTAAAAAGCCTTTGGAAAGATGTCTGGCAGCACATCTCTCCATGGTGACCTGGGGACATCTTCAGGAGACCCTCACCCTGGCAAAGGAACCTTAACTATTTCTTCTTCTTAGTTTAGTCACTAAGTCATGCCCAACTCTTTTGCTACCCCCATAGACTACACCCCACCAGGCTCCTCTGTCCATGGGATTTTCCAGGCAAGAATACTGGAGTGGATTGCCATTTTCTCTTCCAGTAGATCTTCCCGACTGAGGGATCGAACCTGGGTCTTCTGCATTGTCAGGTGGATTCTTTATCACTGAACCACCAGTGAAGCCTGACTATATACTTAAGTACTAGTAAAATTTAAAATTAGCATGAACTCTGTGTCAAGCACCTCAGCCTGCCTCTTTTTCCACAACTACTTCCTCACTTCTATGTAACAGAAAACTTCCACAGGCCATTTTCTTAACTCTGCCTGAGTAAAATCAATAGACTAAGGCAACCTATGGTTCTCACATTATTCTCAGCAAACAGGCAATGCTCCTTTGGTGGCTAAATTGACCCCTAAGATCTTAACAGCACGTGTACTCTGGATCCAGCACCAAAGGAAATAAAACATTTCAGTCATACACACAGACCAGATCTTCAAAATACAGTCAAGAATTGAAACTGAAAATACAAATTGATGAATTCATTTTTGACAAATTCATCTTTGATGAATCCTTAACTCATATTTATTATAGCTCAGAAACTTTAACTGAGCATTTTTATGAGGAATGTGCATTCACTAGGCCTGATTTAAAACCAGTGTAAGTATGGAAGGTTATCCAAGAACACTTATTATGGTGTAATTTTTTTTTTACTTGAAATATAAAAATAACACCAATCCAGCACAGGCTACAGATGTTCCATCATCTATATTTGCAAATTCTTTGTGAACTAACATGACTCAGAAAAATCTGCATTAAGGGAGAGTGAAGGAGAAAACACTCCTATTTTACCCAATTCCTAACTGTTGGTAACCGGAACTGGCCGTGAAAGCCAGCTGGCAAATATCGTGCAGCTAATTGTTGAAGCTGATTTACCAGGCCCTCCCTCCTCCACCACCATTCCAAGTAACTCCTGACAAAGTTGGACCCAAGAGAAGAGAGGCAATCTCTTATAAGACTATTGAAGCTGCATGCTTGGCAGAAATCACAAAACTAGCTTTGCTATTTATAGGCAAACCTAGGGCAGTCATGCTTCTAGTTATCTTTTGTTCAGATAGCAAATTCTTTTTAGGCACTGCAGTCATTTCATGGACGATCTTTATCTGAAATTCATTTGAGATAAACTGACATTTCTATACAATTTTAGAATGTACTAGGATTTCTCATCATATGTGTAGCTATAATTCCACAATTATCACCTTTAATATAGTGCATTGCAGTGTATCAGTTGATTTCAACTGTAGGGCAGTCAAATCCATTTAACTATATAATAAGTATACCTTGCTTTCTTATTCTACTCACATGACCTCTTAATCCATGAAAACTGGTATATTTTACCTTCATATTCAAGACAATATGTTAACTGTAAAGCAGAATTTTCATGCTTCTTGTCTTTCATAATATGAAAGACAAAGTTCAGCTAGTATATTTAATAATATCCTATCATCTCTCAAATATGATCCTTGTTTCAGGATTTTCATTCTTTTATCTTAAAAATTGTGACAAAATGGTACACTAGGTTATTCAAGGACATTAGACAAAATATTTTTACTTGAAATGCTAAAACTTGTTCATACATTTGTTTGTTCATTAAATAAGCATTTACAGGCATTGCTATAAATAGGCATTGCTTGAGGCGCTGAGGATTCAGCAATATTTTAGAAAAAAAATCTCTGCTATTGTGAGAATTCTAGTGGAACACAAATAAATAAATAAGTATGTGGTATAATGTTAGCAAAATTTAAAAAGAAAATAAAATCCAGGGTAAGAGCATAAAACAGCACTGCCAAATAGAACTTCCATCAATGATATATCTGTGTTGTCCAATATAGTAACCACTGTCCACGTGTGGCAAAAGAGCTCTTGAAATGTGGCAATATGACCGAAGAAATAAGTTTTTAATTTTATGTACTCTAACCCATTTTGGAGAAGGAAACAGCAACCCACTCTAATATTCTTATCTGGAGAATCCCATGGATGGGTCGCAAAGAGTCAGTCACGACTGAGCGATTTCACTCATTCAATCACAGTAATCCAAGTCTATGCCCCAAGCAGTAATGCTGAAGCTGAAGTTGAATCATTCTATGAAGACCTACAAGACCTTGTAGTACCAGCACCCAAAAAAGATATCCTATTCATCATAGGGGACTCTAATGAAAAAGTAGGAAGTCAAGAAATACCTGGAATAATAGGCAAATTTGGCCTTGGCATACAAAATGAAGCAGGGCAAGGGTAACAGAGTTTTGTACAGAGAACGCACTGGTCATAGCAAACACCCTCTTCCAACACGCTGGTCGTAGCAAACACCCTCTTCCACAACACAAGAGATGAGTCTACACTTTGACATCACTAGGTGATCAATACTGAAATCAGATTGATTATATTCTTTGTAGGCAAAGATGGAGAAGCTCTATACAGTCAACAAAAGACAAGACCCAGAGCTGGCTGTGGCTCAGATCATGAATTCCTTATTGCCAAATTCAGACTTAAATTGAAAAAAGTAGGGAAAACCACTATACCACTCAGATCAGATCAGTTCAGTCACTCAGTCGCGTTCCTACTCTTTGCGACTCCATGGACTGCAGCACACCAGGGCTCCCTGTCTATCACCAGCTCCTAGAGGTTACTCGAATTCATGTCTATTGAGTCAGTGATGCCATCCAACTATCTCATCCTCTGTCGTCCCCTTCTCCACCTGCCTTCAATCTTTCCCAGCATCAGGTCTTTTCAAATAAGTCAGTTCTTCGCATTAGGTGGCCAAATTACTGGAGGTTCAGCTTCAGCATCAGTCCTTCCAATGAATATTCAAGACTGATTTCCTTTAGGATGGACTGGTTAGATCTCCTTGCAGTCCGAGGGACTCTCAAGAGTCTTTTCCAACACCACAGTTCAAAAGCAACAATTCTTCAGCACTCAGCTTTTTTTTACAGTCCAACTCTCACGTCCATACATGACTACTAAAACCATAGCCTTGACTAGATGGGCCTTTGTCAGCAAAGTAATGTCTCTTTTTTTTATATATGCTGTCTAGGTTGGTCATAACTTTTCTTCCAAAGAGTAAGTGTCTTTTAATTTCGTTCAGGTATGACCTAAATCAAATCCCTTAAGGTTATACAGTGGAAGTGATTAATAGATTCAAGGGATTAGGTCTGGTAGACAGTGCCTGAAGAACTATGAACAGAGGCTCTTGACATTGTACAGGAGGCAGGGAGCGAGACCATCCCCAAGAAAAAGAAATGCAAAAAGGCAAAATAGTTGTCTGAGGAGGATTTACAAGAGCTGAGAAAAGAAGAGAAGCTAAAGGCAAAGAAGAAAAGGGAAGATATACCCATCTGAATGCAGAGTTCCAAAGAATAGCAAGGAGAGATAAAGCCTTCCTCAGTGATCAATGCAAAGAAATAGAGGAAAACAACAGAATGGGAAAGACTAGAGATCTCTTCAAGACAATTAGACATAACAGGGGAACATTTCATGCAAAGAGAGGCACAATAACGGACAGAAATGGTACGGACCCAACAGAAGCAGAATATATTAAGAAGAGGTGGCAAGAATACACAAAAGGACTGTACAAAAAAGATTTTCATGACTCAGATAACCACCATAGTGTGATCACTCATCAAGAGCCAGACATCCTGGAATGTGAAGTCAAGTGGGCCTTAGAAAGCATCACTACAAACAAAGCTAGCAGAGGTGATGGAATTCCAGTTGAGCTATTTCAAATCCTGAAAGATGGTGCTATGAAAGTGCTTCACTCAACATGCCAGCAAATTTGGAAAACTCAGCAGTGGTCACAGGACTGGAAAAGGTCAGTTTTCATTCCAATCGCAAAGAAAGGCAATGCCAAAGAATGCTCAAACTACCACACAGTTGCACTCATCTCACATACTAGCATAAGTAATGCTCAAAATTCCCCAAGCCAGGCTTCAACAGTACATGAACCATGACCTTCTGGATGTTCAAGCTGGTTTTAGAAAAGGCAGAGGAACCAGAGATCAAATTGCCAACATCTGTTGGATCATCAAAAAAGCAAGAGAGTTCCAGAGAAACATCTACCTCTTCTTTCTTAACTACACCAAAGCATTTGACTAGGTGGATCATAGGAAATAGATTATGACACATTCGCCTCAAAAGCTTCTGTATACCCTTCCTTGATCCCATCTCCCCTGCTGTACCCCAACCTCTCTTCAGGGAAGTAATACCCTATTTTGTAGTTACCATTTTCTTGCTTTTCTTTATACTTTACTATATATCTATGTACTTGGAAGCAACAAATAATTTAATATTGTTGTTGTTGTTCAGTTGCTCAGTCGTATCCAACTCTTTGAGACCCCATAGACTGCAGCACACCAGGCTTCCTTGTCCTTCACCATCTCACGGAGCTTGCTTAATCTCGTGTCCATAGCATTGGTGATGCCATCCAACCATCTCATTCTCTGTCATCCCCTTCTCCTCCTGCCTTCAATCTTTTCCAGCATCAGGGTCTTTTCCAGTGAGTCAGCTCTTCACATCAGGTAGCCAAAGTATTGGAGCTTCAGCTTCAGCATCAGTCCTCCCAGAGAATACTCAGGATTGATTTCCTTTAGATTAACTGGTTTGATCTCCTTTCTGTCCAAGGGACTCAAGAGTCTTCTCCAACACCCCACTTAAAAAGCATCAATTCTTTGATATTTAGCCTTCGGTATGATACAAGTCTCACATCCATACGTGACTCACTCCATAGCTGTGACTATATGGACATTTGTTGGCAAAGTAATGTCTCTGCTTTTAAAAATATTGTCTAAATTCCATATATATGTGCTAGTATACTGTATTGATGACTTTTTCTGGCTTACTTCACTCTGTATAATAGGCTCCAGTTTCATCCACCTCATTAGAACTAATTCAAATGTATTCTTTTTAATGGCTGAGTAATATTCCATTGTGTATATGTACCACAGCTTTCTTATCCATTTGTCTGCTAACGGACATCTAGGTTGCTTCCATGTCCTGGCTATTATAAACAGTGCTGCGATGAACACTGGGGTACATGTGTCTCTTTCAATTCTGGTTTCCTCAGTGTGTATGCCCAGCAGTGGGATTGGTGGGTCATAAAGCAGTTCTATTTCCAGTTTTTTAAGGAATCTCCACACTGTTCTCCATAGTGGCTGTACTACTTTGCATTTCCACCAACAGTGTAAGAGGGTTTCCTTTTCTCCATACCCTCTCCAGCATTTATTGCTTGTAGACTTTTGGATCGCAGCCATTCTGACTGGTGTGAAATGGTACCTCATTGTGGTTTTGGATTTGCATTTCTCTGATAATGAGTGATGTTGAACATCTTTTCATGTGTTTGTTAGCCATCTATATGTCTTCTTTGGAGAAATGTCTGTTTAGTTCTTTGGCCCACTTTTTGATTGGATCTTTTATTTTTTCTGGGATTGAGCTGCAGGAGTTGGTTGTGTATTTTTGAGGTTAATTCTTCCTCTGTTGCTTTGTTTGCTATTATTTTCTCCCAGTCCAGGTTTGATGCATGATACAAGGGTGCTCGGGGCTGGTGCACTGGGATGACCCAGAGGGATGGGATGGGGCGGGAGGTGGGAGGGGGGGTTCAGGATGGGGAACACATGTACACTCATGGTGGATTCAAGTCAATGTATGGCAAAACCAATACAATATTGCAAAGTAAAATAAATAAATTAATTAAAAAAATAAAAATAAGAAAATCAGTTTATATAAATGAGTTTTGGGATACTCCAATGCTTGGAGGTCCATTAGATTTGAAATAAGATGTTCATGAACTATATAACTGTATTAATCTTTAATCCACAATAAATCAAGGAAGAAACAAGATTGTCATTGCATAAAAATAAATAAATAAATAAATAAAATATTGTCTAGGTTTGTCATAGCTTTGCTTCCAAGGAGCAAGTGTCTTTTAATTTCATGACTGCAGTCACCATCTGCAGTGATTCTGGAGTTCAAGAAAATAAAGTCTCTCACTGTTTCCATTGTTTCCCCATCTATTTGCCATGAAGTGATGGGACTAGATGCCATGATCCTAGTGTTTTGAATGTTGAATTTAAAGCCAGCTTTTTCAGTCTCATCTTTCACTTTCATCAGGAGGCTCTTTAGTTCCTCTTCACTTTCTGCCAGAAGTATGGTGTCATCTGCATATCTGAGGTTACTGATATTTCTCCCAGAAATCTTGATTCTAGCTTGTGCTTCATCCAGCCCAGCATTTCACGATATACTCTGCATATAAGTTAAATAAGCAGAGTGACGTACTCCCTTCCCAATTTTGATCCAGTCCATTGTTCCATGTCCAGTTCTAACTGTTGCTTCTGGACCTGCATACAGGTTTCTCTGGAGGCAGGTAAGGTGGGCTGGTATTCCCATCTCTAAGAATTTTCCACAGATTGTTGTGATCTACACAGTCAAAGGTTGTAGCATAGTCAATGAAGCAGAATTAGATGTTTTCCTGGAATTCTCTTGCTTTTTTGATGATCCAATGGATGTTGGCAATTTGACCTCTGGTTCCTCTGCCTTTTCTAAATCCAGTTTGAACATCTGGAAGTTCTCAGTTCACGTACTGTTGAAGCCTGGCTTGGAGAATTTTGAGCATTACTTTGCTAGCATGTGAAATGAGTACAGTTCTGTGGTAGTTTGAACATTCTTTGGCATTGCTTTTCTTTAGGATTGGAATGAAAACTGACCTTTTCCAGTCCTGTGACCACTGCTGAGTTTTCCAAATTTGCTGGCATGTTGAGTGAAGCACTTTCATAGCACCATCTTTTAGGATATGAAATAGCTCAACTGGAATTCCATCACCTCTGCTAGCTTTGTTTGTAGTGATGCTTTCTAAGGCCCACTTGACTTCACACTCCAAGACGTCTGAGTCTAGATGAGTGATCACACCATCTTGCTTATCTGGGTCATTGAGATATTTTTGTATAGTTCTTCTTTGTATTCTTGCCACATCTTCTTAATATTTAATATCATTTTCTTTTAAAATTTGCATAATGGAATCATTCCACAGGCATTCTTTTGCAATTTGCTTTTTAAACTCAACTTTCAATTTCTAATATTTAACCATTTTGATAAATGTAGCTATTATTGATCTATTTTCATTGTTATATTATTCTGAATAAGTATATACCTCATTTTAATATTCCATTCTCCTAATCCTAACAATGGATGATTGGATCCATTGCATCCAGTTATTTTGCTATCATAACCATGTGCATATCTCCGTGGTTAGTACGTATCAAAATACATTTTGGGAAGGAACTGTTTTATTTCCAATCATTGGTGGACTAACACTTTTGCAAAATACAATAAAAATGTACTACTGTAACCATGTATCTATGACATGACCCAACCATGTCCATATAGATTTGTACACAAATGTGCACACCTTTATATGTAATAGACAAAAACTGAAATGCCCACCAACAGATGAATGAACAAAGAAATTGCAGTATATCCATAAAATGGAATATTACTCAGAAGTTAAAATGAATGAACTATTGATACATGCAACATGGTTGAATTGTAAAATAATTATGCTGAGCAGAATAGGTCAGACAAATCTTAACTACAGTGACAGAAAGCAGATGAACGGTTGCCCTGGAGAGGGGTGTGGGTGGCGGAGAGCTGGGGGAGCTTAAGGAAGCAGCGAAGCAGTGTGGAAAGGAAAAAGGAAGGATTATGATGGTACACAAAAACATTTTAAAGCCTAATGGATATATTCATTATCTTGTCTGTGATGATGATTTCACAAATGTATACATTCCCTGGTGGCTCAGAGGTTAAAGAGTCTGCCTCCAATGTGGGAAACCCAGGTTTGATCCCTGGGTCGGGAAGATCCCCTGGAGAAGGAAATGGCAACCCACTCCAGTATTCTTGCCTGGAGAATCCCATGGACAGAGGAGCTGGGTAGGCTACAGTCAACGGGGTCACAAAGAGTTGGAGACGACTGACTGACTTCACTTTCACTTTCATACATATGTCAAAATTCATCCAGTTGTACACTTTAAGTATGTGCAGTTTGTTGTATGTCAATTATACTTTAATAAAACTATATAAATAATAAATTACTAGAAAAATATTAGAAGAAAAGCACAGAATGTAAGCCCCAATGATTTTTTTAAAGACTTCCTTTAGAGTGGTTTTGGTTCACAGCAAAATTGAGAGGAAAGTACAGAGATTTCCCAAATACTCCCTGCCCTCCGACATGCATAGCCTCCCCAGCCAGAGAGCTACTTTCATTACAATTCAAGAACCTACACTAACACGTCATAATCACCCAAAGTCTACCGTTTACATTAGGGTTCACTCTTGGTGGTGTATATTCTGTGGATTCAGACACAGCCGTAATGACATGTATCTACCATTATAGTATCATACAGAGTAGTTTCACTGCCCTAAAAACTCTTTGCTCTATCTGTTCTGCTATACTCTCCAATTCCTGCCAATTACTGACTTATTCACAGTCCTAGAATTTTGCCTTTTTCTGAACGTCATATACTTGGAATCATATGGTATGAGGTCTTCTCAGATTGGCTTCTATCATTTAGTAACATGCATTTAAGTCTCCTCTATGTCTTTTCTTGGCTTATCTCTCATTTACTTTTAGCCCTGAATAATATTGCATTGTCTGGATGTATCACAGTTTAGTTGTCCATTCACCTTACTGAAGGACATCCTTGGTTGCTTGCAAGTTTTGACAATTACGAACAAAGCTGCTATAAACATATGTGAGCAGGTTTCTATGTAGATATAAATATTCAACTTCTTTGGGGAAAGCCAAGGATTATGATTAGTAGATAGTATGGTAAAAGTATGTTAACTTTTGTAAAACACCACCAAACTGTCTTCCAAAATACCTGCACCATTTGGCTGCAATGAGTGAGTTCATGTTGTCCAACTATCCATTCTTTTTATTATTATTGTTTTATTATTAGATTTAACAGTCAGGAAATTACATTTCAATAAATTTAACCAGAACAAATGTAACATAGGGATAAAAAAAGATGACAAAATCTGTACCATTATTCACTGAAGATGTGATTAATACAAACTACACCTTGACAAAGACCTGTAGAAAATCACGTGCAAAACAGCACTGGTCCCCAGATATACTTTGAATAGTGTTATCTTTAGCCACATGTGTATGAGTTTCCCTAGCAGTGCTTCTCAGTTCTAGGGGCCATTGGAATCACCTGGGAAGTTTTTCAAAAACAAAGACACACAGACTCCAACCCCAAATATTCTCAGTTAACTAATTTGGGATAGAGATTCTCAAACATTCTTGGTTCAAGATACACTTGGTGTTTCAAAACTTTTTTTAAATGGCACCCCAGGACAAAAGAAATACCAAACCAGTCCATTTACTAAATAGTTCCAAACAACTTACTAAGTCTTCATCTCCAAATGAGGCACTGTGTGTGTTAGCAGCTCAGTTGTGTCTGACTCTTTTCAACCCATGGACTGTAGCCCCCCAGAATCCTCTGCCCATGGAATTTCCCAGGCAAGAATACTGGAGTGGGTTGCCATTTCCTTCTCCAAAATGATGCAAAAGCTGTCTGAAAAACTAATGTGCAAAAACTGAAAGAAAAAATATTTTAGTTTCATTCTTAAAAAACCACAATTGCTTAGGAATGGTATACGTGTACCTGTTCGGCTCTGTACAACTTCTCAAACCCTGGAATCAGAGTGGACTAAGCCATCTTTATTTCCTGTTCCACAGTGATTTTCCTATGGTTTTCCTATCTGCTTTTTATTTAAGCAACCACTGAAAGATCTAGTTTTGCAAAATACTGCATAGTAGAAAAGAATGGAGCAAGTCTAACAAGGAAACTGACCTGAACCATCTTGAGTTAGTAGTTCATACAGTGTCCAGCAGAGTACCACAGTATTCTCTTGAACATGTAAAATACCCCACAGTCCTCTGTGAGTTTGTGGTAGTGCCCCTGGGCACCTACAGACACAATCTGGTAACTACACGTCTGGGGTAATGTCCAGCCAAACTATTTCTGATCAGCTCATTTTTAGATTCTAACACAAGGGTTGACCCTGATGATCAGAAAAGACCGTGATGCTGGGAAAGATTGAAGGCAGGAGCAGAAGGGTACGACAGAGGGCAAGATGGTTGGATGGCATCACTGACTCAATGGCCATGAGTTTGAGCAAGCTCTGAGAGATGGTGAAGGCCTGGCGTGTTGTAGTACATGGGGTCGCAAAGAGTTGGACATGACTAGCGACTGAAAAACAGCGTTCTTAGATTCTAACATAAGGGTTGAGAATCACTATTCTAGAGTGTGGGCTAGGAGCTAAATGACCAGCCTATAGATCACACACAGCTTCAAAGGGGCTGCCCTGATTCACATTGCCACCAGCGTCCTATTGTTTCATGTTCTTACTGTTGACTTTTCGACTTTAAAGTTTTTCCCGCTCTGGGGAGTGTGACATAGTGTGACATCTGGTGGTTTTAATTTGAAAGTGAAGTGAAAGTGAAGTCGCTCAGTCATGTGCTCTTTGTGGCCCCATGGACTGTAGCCCACCAGGCTCCTCTGTCCATGGGATTTTCCAGGCAAGAGTACTGGAGTGGGTTGCCATTTCCTTCTCCTAATTTCTAATGAAACTAAAGTACTTAGTATTTGGTATAAAGTATATACTTTATTTAGTATAAAGTATTTCATATTTTATTGACCATTCACATTTCCACTTCTGCATAATTTCTATTCAAGGCTTTTTTCAATTTTCAATAGAGTGCTTTTTATCATATTTAATTATTTGTCAGCCATATGCAAAACAAATATCTCTCCCCAGAATTTATGGCTCGATTTTTCACCCATATCGCAGCATCTTTTGATGAAATCATTATCTGAAGGACAGTTTCCTGTATCTTTATAATTTTTCAGTTACATGGGTGTCAAATACTTTCTGACAGTTCACGGTTTCTACCTCTCCCAGCTCTTTTTAGTGATGTCTTTTAATGAAGTAATATCCTTGATTTTAAAGTAGTCCAATGACCAATCTTGCTTTCTGGCTAGCACTTTTCCATCTCATTTAATAACTTTCCATCTTCCAAAGTCAAAAAGCTATTCTATATTTCTGCTTACAAAACTTCTATGCAGAGTACATTATGCAAAATGCTGGGCTGGATGAATCACAAGCTAGAAGCAAGATTGCTGGAAGAAATATCAATAGTCCCAGATATGCAGATGATACCCCTGTAATGGAAGAAAAGTGAAGAGGAACTAAAAAGCCTCTTGATGAAGGAGAAAGAGGAGAGTGAAAAAGCTGGCTTCAAACTCAACATTCAAAAAACCAAGATCATGGCATCCTGTCCCATTATTTCATGGCAAATAGATGGGGAAACAGTGGAAGAGTGACAGGCTATTTTCTTGGGCTCCAAAATCACTTTGGACAATGACTGCAGCCACAAAATTAAAAGATGATTGCTCCTTGGAAGGAAAGCTATGACAAACCCAGACAGCATATTCAAAAGCAGAGACATCACTTTGCCAACAAAGATCCATATAGCAAAACTATGGTTTTTCCAGTAGTCATGTATGGATGTAAGAGTTGGACCATAATGAAGGCTGCTGCTGAAGAATTGAGGCTTTCGAACTGTGGTGCAGGAGAAGACTCTTAAGGGTCCCTTGGACAGAAAAGAGATCAAACCAGTCAATCTTAAAGGAAATAAATCCAAAATATTCATTGGAAGGACTGATGCTGAAGCTGAAGCTCCAATACTCTGTCCACCTGACGTGAAGAATGACTCACTAGAAGAGATGCTGATGCTGGGAAAGATTAAGTGCAAGAGAACGAGGGGACGACAGAGCATGAGATGGCTGGATGGCATCACCGACTCAATGGACATGAGTTTGAGGGAACTCCAGGAGTTGGTGATGGACAGGGAGGCCTGGCGTGCTGCGATTCATGGGGTTGCAAAGAGTCAGACACGACTGAGCAACTGAACTGAACTGAACTGACTTTAGGGTTTATATGGTACCTCTGTTTTCTCATCTGCAATATTATAATATCCCATTTACTTTAGGAAAGAGCTTTTGAAAAGTACAATACTGTGTTTCCTGAGGAAAGGCTCATCAACTTTTTTCCTTGCCAGCATTTTCAGTATAAAATAATTCAAACATACAGACAAGTAGAAACAACTGTGGCATGAACACCACTCTGTATATTACACCTAATTTCTATCATTTCCATCACATTCTTCATACTTTAAACCATCTTATTTTTTTGATACATCTGTTGCAGACTTCAGTATCCTTTATCTTCAAACATTTCAGCATGTACATCCATTAACTAGAGTTCAAAGTTTATTCATTGTTCTTTTATTGAGGTGACATTTATATTCAATGAAATACACAAATCTTAAACAGGACAATTCTGAGTTTTGACAAATGTATACACCTGCAAAATTTGAACCCCTGTTGAGAGGTTACCATAACCCCAGAAAAAACTCTCTCCTATTCCTTCCTAGGCATGCACCATCCACACTGTTCAGAATTTTTCACTCTAGTCTTACCTGTCCTAGAATTCCATCTAAATAAAATCATACTGTGTGTCCTGTATATGTATGTGAAAGACTTATTTTGCTTTAAATGTATTTTAGACTGATTCATATGTTCACGTAAATAAGTAGGTTGTTACTTTTTACTGCTGAGTAGTATTCCATTTAGAAATACTATTCTGTTGAACACTTGTTTCAGTGTTGGCTCTATACATAAAGGTGCATTGAATGTTGCTGTTTTTCTGTCATTCAATCATGTCTGACTCTTTGCAACCCCAAGCAGTTTGGCAAGCTAGACTTCTCTGTCCTTCACCATCTGGAGGAGCTTGCTCAAACTCATGTCCATTGAGTCGGTGATACCATCCAACCATCTCACCCTCTGTTGTCCCGTTCTCTTCCTGCCTTCTATCTTTCCCAGCATCAGGGTCTTTTCCAATGAGTCAGCTCTTCACAACATGTGGCCAACATATTGGAGCTTGAGCATCAGTACTTCCAATGAATATTCAGGGTTGAGTTACTTTAGGATCAATTGATTTGATCTCCTTGCAATCCAAGGGACTCTCAAGAGGCTTCTCCAACACCCCACTTCAAAAGCATCAATTCTTTGGCACTCAGCCTTTTTTATGGTACAACTCGCACATCCATAAATGACTTCTGGAAAAACATGGCTTTAACTACTCAGACCTTTGTTGGCAAAGTAATGTCTCTGGTTTTTAATATGTTGTCTAGTTTTTTCATAGTTTTTCTTCCAAGGAGCAGGCGCCTTTTAATTTCATGGCTATAGTCACCACCTGCAGTGATTTTGGAGCCCAAGAAAATAAAGTCCATCACTGTTTCCATCGTTTCTCCATCTATTTGCCATGATGGGTGCTATGAATATATGTGTTCAAAAGAAGAAGGGGTAGATTGTACCAACTAAACTTTATACATTAAGTTATTTAAACCTTGAAATATCTCCATCAAACTGGATGTCTCTTCTAAAGTACACTACTGGCAATGAAAACAACATGTTTCCTAGAAAAGGACTGAATCCACATTGACTCCACTGACACACTGAAATTTAGTCAGTGAATACATAAAACCCAGAGGTTTTCCCTTTATGTAAGTGATATAATGACCACTTCCTATATGATCAATGCAAAGACATAGAGGAAAACAATCGGATGGGAAAGACTAGAGATCTCTTCAAGAAAATTAGAGATAACAAGAGAACATTTCATGCAAAGATGGGCACAATGAAGGACAGAAGTGTATGGACCTAACAGAAGCAGATTATTAAGAAGAGGTAGAAAGAATACAAAGAACTATATAAAAGAGATCTTAATGACCCAGATAACCATGGTGGTGTGATCACACACCTAGAACCAGACATCCTGGAGTGCAAAGTCAAGTGGGCCTTAGGAAGCATCACTATGAACAAAGCTAGTGGAGGTGATGGAATTCCAGCTGAGCTATTTCAAATCCTAAAAGATGGTGCTATGAAAGTGCTGCACTCAATATGCCAGCACATTTGGAAAACTCAGCAGTGGTCACAGGACTGGAAAAGGTGAGTTTCATTCCAATCCCAAAGAAAGGCAATGCCAAAGAATGTTCAAACTACCGCAAATTATATTCATCTCACACACTAACAAATTAATGTTCAAAATTCTCCAAGCTAGGCTTCAACAGTACACGAACTGAGAACTTCCAGATGTTCAAACTGGATTTAGAAAAGGCAGAAGAAGCAGAGATCAAACTGCCAACATCTATTGGATCATAGAAAAAGCAAGAGAATTCCAAAAGACTATCTACTTCTGCTTCATTGACTATGCCAAAGCCTTTGGCTGTGTGGATCACTACAAACTGGAAAATTCTTAAAGAGATGGGCATATCAGACCACCTTACCTGCCCCCTCAGAAACCTGTATGCAGGTCAAGAAGTAACAGTTAGAACCAGACAGGGAACAAAGGACTGGGTCAAACTGGGAAAGAAGTATATCAAGGCTGTATTTTGTCACCCTGCTTATTTTACTTATATGCAAATTATATCATGTGAAATGCCAGGCTGGATGAAGCACAAGCTGGAATCAAGATCACCAGGAGAAATATCAATATCCTCAGCTATGCAGACGACACAACCCTTATAGCAGAAAGTGAAGAGGGACTGAAAAGACTCTTAAAGAAGATGAAAGAGAGTAAGAAATGGCTTAAAACTCAACATTCAAAAAATGAAGATCATGGCATCCAGTCTTATCACTTCATGACAAATAGATGGGGAAACAATGGAAACAGAGAAAGACTTCATTTTCTTGGGCTCCAAAATTACTGCAGACGGTGACTGCAGCCATGAAATTAAAAGACACTTGCTCCTTGGAAGAAAAGCTATGACAAACCTAGAAAGCATGTTAAAAGCAGAGACATTAGTCTGTCAACAAATGTTTGGATAATCAAAGCTATAGTTTTTCCAGGAGTCATGTATGGATGCGAGAGTTGTACCATAAAGAAGGCTGAGTGTCAAAGAATTGATGCTTTTGAACTGTGCTGTTGGAGAAGACTCTTGAGAGTCCCTTGAACTGCAAGGAGATCAAACCAGTCAATCCTAAAGGAAATCAATCCTGAATATTCATTGGAAGTACTGATGCTGAAGCTCCAATAGTTTGGCCACCTGATACAAAGAGCCCACTCATTAGAAAAGACCCTAATGCTAGAAAATTAAAGGCAGGAGGAGAAGGGATAACAAAGGACAAGATGGTTCGATGGCATCACTGACTCAATGGACAAGAGTTTGAGGAAGCTCTGGGAGATGGTGAAGGATAGGGGAATCTGGTGTGCTTCAGTCCATGGGGTCGCAAAGAGTCAGACACGACTGAGCGACTGAACAACGAAGTGATATATGTAAGTATTAAAATATAGTTAATACAAAAATCAGAAAAAGAAAATTTACCACTTGTGTCCCCATCCTTACAATACAGGCAAATTGAGGACCTTCAAATCTTAGACAACCATTGCTTACCAGGCCCCTGGATATCCTGAACACTTCTGACTTATCAGGGTTTGGGCCTCAAATTAGCATCTGGTCTTCTATCCTTGAATACTTGGCTCTACCAAAAAGACTATATTTGCCCAGGCCGGCAGTCCCAAATGTTCCCACTCCCTTAGCTCTCCTGAGGTTTCTAGTTTTTCTTTTTGTTGCTAGAATGAGATAAACTATAAGAAATCTTGGGATCAAAAGTATGGGACAACCACTGTACCCTAATTGTTGTTTCTGATCGATGTTATTTCTGATAGTTCACTTCACTGCCTTTGGATAGGTTGGAATCTAGTCTCTTTCTACAAGAGCTACTATTCAAACTACAGAGACATTAATTATCAGCATAAGGAAAAATATATGTGCTCAGCAAGCAATGCCAAAAGAGATTGCTAAGCAGAATACGTCTGCCCAGAAGCAAAACTCAAATGTTCACATTTTGTGAGAAAAATAGCCCAGAAAGAAATTCTTCAATTTTTCTTATAGATTCTTTTTTTTTTAACAAAACATGTATAAAAAATGAGTAAATTGTTTTTCTGTGTCTTTACATTTAAATGTAGATAAAAGGCAATTACTTCCTAAGCCATCATAAATTATATTCTGGGTTCACAAGTATAACAATAACAAATTTCATATTCCTTTTGCCAATTAAAAATCATATCTATCTCCAGTGAAAAAAAATTTTTTCTGCTAACTTTTCCTCCCTTCTCTTTCTTGCTTTCTACCACCCTTCCTTCCAGCAAACACTTTTTGAGTGCCTATGCTAGCAACAGCAGCAGCAGCATGCTATTTACGCAGAAAATGTCTGAAACGTCAAGACCTCATTACACTGTATGAAGAAATTTGGTGGTTTTACTTATATGCAAGTTCATCCCTTTAGAAGATATCATGTGAAGCCATTCATACAATTCAGCTCAAGAAAATGAACTGAAATCAGCTCAGGCAGTGACCTCACTATAATCCCTCTAAATAAAAGGGATTCCCCAAGGAAATTATTTCAGTTCAGGGCTCAGAAAAGGAAAGCTTTGTTTCAGGAGAAAGAACTATATAAGGAAGGTCTTCACTCAGGAAGAGGGTTATTTGACACTATTCCAGGAGAATAAATACAGTAGGCTTTTTTGAAACCTAAAGAAGAATGAGTGAACATTTCTGATCTTGCAAAAAGCAGTATTGACCTGGAGTTATCAATATGAACTGAATTTTCTTATAATTTAGTTGTGACTAGGAATGTAAAGAGAAGGTAATGGTACCCCACTCCAGTACTCTTGCCTGGAAAATCCCATGGACAGAGGAGCCTGGTGGGCTGCAGTCCACGGGGTCACTAAGAGTTGGACATGACTGAGCGACTTCACTTTCACTTTTCACTTTCATGCATTGGAGAAGGAAATGGCAACCCATTCCCGTGTTCTTGCCTGGAGAATCCCAGGGACGGGGGAGCCTGGTGGCTGCCGTCTATGGGGCCGCACAGAGTCGGACACGACTGAAGTGACTTAACAGCAGCAGGAATGTAAAAGAATAGATAAGTGACCTTTATTTCTAATCTCAACCTGCAAGCAAGACTGGAAAAATACATAATTTAAGAAACTGTCTCCAACCTGGATGGAAGGGCCTTTTTATCAGGTGGCACTAGGGGTAAAGAACCCACCTGTCAATGCAGGATATGCTAGAGATGCAGGTTTGATCCCTGGATTGGGAAGATCCTCTGGAGGAGGAAATGGCAACCCACTGCAGTATTCTTGCCTGGAGAATCCACTGGACAATGGAGCCTGGCAGGCTATCGTTCATAGGGTTGCAAGAGTTGGACATGACTGAAGCAACTTAGCAGCAGCAAGAAAAGAAAAACGTTTCTCAGACATGTTTCCTTTACTCTGTACATGGGCACTTAGGACTTACTGGTTACCGAAGTGAATGAAACATAAGCTTGGCGTGTGTCTTCTCCTGACAAGAAGCAATGTGATCTTTCAGTTGAAGGTTTTAAAATTGCCTCAGTTTATTAAAGACTTTAAATATAAGATATGATACCACAAAACTATGAGAAGAGAACATGCAGGCAAAACATTCTCTAATGTAAATCAGATCAATGTTTTCTGAGGTGAGTCTCGTAAGGCAGTAGGAAAAAAAAGGAAAAATAACAAGTAATCTCAAAAGAGACTGCCAAGCAGAATATGTCTGTTCAGAAGCAAAACTTAAATGTACACATTTTAGGAGAATAATAACCAGAAATTATTCAACTTTTCTTATAAATTCTGTTTTTTTGAACAAAACGCGTATAAAATATAGGTAAATCTGTTTTTCTGGGACCAAATGAAACAAAAGCTTTGCTGTACAAATGGAAACCATAAAAAAACTGAAAAGTCAACCTACGGACTGGGAGAAAATATTTGCAAATAATGAGACTGACAAGGACTGAATTTCCAAATATACAAATAGCTCATACAACTCGGTAACAAAAAATATCAACACAATTAAAAATAGGCAGAAGGTCTACACAGACATTTCTTCAAAGTAAACATACAGATGGCCAAAAAGCACACGAAAAGATGCTCAACATCACTAATTACTAGAGAAATGCAAATCAGTGCTGCAGTGAGGAACCATCAAACTCTGGTCAGAATGGCCATTGTTAAAAAGTCTATGAATAACAAATGCTGGAGAGGGTGTGGAGAAAAGGGAACCCTTCTATACTTTTGGTGAGAACATAAATTGAAACAGCCATCCAATGTATCCAACAGCCACTAAATTGGAAATCAGTATAGAGGTTCTTCAAAAAACTCAAAATAGAGTTACTATATGATCTAGCAATTCCACTCCTTGGCATATATCCAGACAAAACTATAATTCAAAAAGATAAAGGCACTTCAGTGTTCATAGCAGCACTATTTACAATAGCCAGGACATGGAAACAACCCAAATGTCCATCAACAGATGAATCGATAAAGAAGATATGGTATATAAATATATATATACCCACACAATGGAATACTAAACAATAACAAGAAGAAAATAATGTCATTTGCAGCAACATGGATGGACCTAGAGATTATCGTACTAAGTAATAAAGTCAGAAAGAGAAAGACAAATACCATATGATATCACTTATACATGGAATATAAAATATGGCATCAATGGACATTTTTACAAAACAGAAACAGACCCACAGGCATAGAGAACAGATTTGTGGTTGCCAAACTGATGGGTAGAGACAGATTATGAATTTGGGGTTAGCAGATTCAAACTATTGTATATAGGATGGATAAACAAGATCGTACTATACAGCACATAGAACTATATTCAGTATCCTACAATAAACCATAATAGAAAAGAATATGAAAAAGAATGTATATATATGTATAACTGAATCACTACTGTACAGCAGAAACTAACACAACATTCCAAGTCAACTATACTTCAATAAAAAAATCAATTAAAAACTGATTCAGCCTAAAAAGCATTATTTATGATAACAAATAACATTATTTCCTATTTTGCATCTAACTTGCCAAGTCACAAGCTGATAAGTGGCATGGCCAGGATTCAAAGTCCAGTAAATTGTCCCATCCCAGAGCCGGTGCATCAACAGTCCCACGCTGTGTATAGCAGAACTACAGCAAGAGATTAGACTTAAGGAATATAATAAGAAACATTAATTAAATAACATGAAACTTTTGCTATGAACTTATAGGAAGTTAAGAAATGCTGAAGTAGCTTAAGCAGAGAAAGATATGAGCTTGTTTAGGCTAAACTAGAGCAAAATCATCATCAAATTATCTCTGCCCTAGTTTGCAATTGTAGAAGGGCCTGTGAGCTACCTATACAAAATGCACTCTTCTCTCTTCCCTAGTAAGAAATGCTGATGTTATTTGGGGTGGCAATGTGCCCAACTATAAGACTAATTTTCTTAATCTCCTTGGCTTCTAGGGATATTCAAGGAAATGTAAGCAGAAGTCAAATTAGTAGAAACCAGGAAATCTCTTTCAAAGGCGGCTGTATCAGTTGAGAGAGATGCACTTTTGCCATTCCATTTTCTTTTAGCTTGGAATGTGGACATGATGACTGGAGCACTAGGAGCATCTTGTGACCATGAGGAGACTTCTGGCAAGTAAACTGGCACTAAGGATTGTAGAAAAGAAGATAAAAAGGAGCCTGGGTCCCTTGTGACTATGGATTTGCCATATGAGGCCTGAACTACTTACCTTTGGACTTTTATGTTTAAACTGCTCCTGTTTGAGTTTTTTCCATGAAATGCTGCTGAATCCTAGGTGATTACATAATGTAATCATATTACAATCAGATTACATATATATCTTACATATTTTTTAAACTTTTAATTATCCTCAATACTTTCTTGCCAGAAATATATAAGAACTCTTAATAAATTTTATTCTAATTCACAATAACTTCCTTTTTTTCTTCCATTTATTTCTCTTTACAACTCATCCCTACTAACATCATCTTCACTTCTTCTTAAAGATGTGAATTTCTCTCAGTCCTACTCAGGAGCATAGTAACACTGACCTTTCACGGGGTTCATAGTATATACTGTTAATAGGAAAAAACTGAAAATCAGTAAAGGCAGCAATGAAAGGTAGATGCAGAAGTCAACAGCTTGACTCATGATGTCAAAGGGAAAACAGATCACGGGAAATTAAAGTTAAGAATCTTGTCCAGAAACACAGGTTCAGTAACTGATGAAACCAGGGCTGAAACATAAAGACTCCTTTATGATGTTGGTCCTCCAGTACTCTTGCCTGGAAAATCCATGGATAGAGGAGCCTGGTAGGCTGCAGTCCAGGGGGTCGCTAAGAGTCGGACACGACTGAGCGACTTCACTTTCACTTTTCACTTTCATGCACTGGAGAAGGAAATGGCAGCCCACTCCAGTGTTCTTGCCTGGAGGATCCCAGGGACAGAGGAGCCTGGTGGGCTGCCGTCTATGGGGTCACACAGAGTCAGACACGACTGAAGCGACTTGGCAGCAGCAGCAGCATGATGTTGGTCTTAAAGGATGCCACTGACTGAACCAGCAAGAAGGAAGTGGAAAGAAGTTGAGGGTGACAGGTTTAGCAAAGGCCTTGGAGGGAGGGGAAGAGGGTAAAGAGTCCTTGCTATGGACCATCAGAAGCCATGAGAGTGGTGGCTAATTTAAGAAAAGCAGAGCCTGGCGAAGTACAAGGAACTAAAGGTGTAGTGTGAGATAATAAAGTAAGTAGGCTTAGAGGTACCTAAGCATGGGAAGGATGCGGGTGGCAAAACAGAATAACAAGTGGGAGCACCCAGCTACAAAGCAGGGTATTAAGACAGTCTTGTCAAAATGCACAATTGCTGTTTGTTTTTTTTTTTTAACCAAATAATGCAACATTCATCTCTAACCCTGTTCTGAGTATGGAGGACTTCCACCCTCCTCATGAATTTTTTTTTCAGTACTTTTGGAGCAGTTTTCAAAATGTATTACTCTTATAACCATTCCTCTCCCAAAATGTATTTACAAGTCTGTGAGAATTTCAAGGACATTTTGGACCTTTCCCAAAAATCATTATAAAAGATTTTTGAAAATATGATTCACATTAGTTATTCAGAGATTTGTTTTACAGCTAGATGATACAGGTGGAGGCCAGTCAGACTACTTATTTAGGAGAGAAAGTTTCTAAGACTATAAATCCTAACTCATGCTGGTGAAGGCTCTTTCTTTCCTATGGCTGATTTTTATCTTGTCATCATAAAAAGTGTCTTAACTAGCTTGTGGCAAGTTACTTTGAGATATCTAGACTTCATAAGGTTAATCCTATTTCTTGGAAAATATAGTCATTAATTTTGAAGGAATACATAATCAATGGTCTGTCAAGAAAGCTGTCTTCGGCTTTCTATATGTTCCTCTTTGGTAACTGCTGAAAATTCCTTTAAGAAAACATTAAAAGCTTTTTCTCATGGGCCTGACTGCAGTAATTTGATAATCATAAGCAGATTCTTTTCTTTGAACAAATATTAATATGAGGACTTCCCTGTTGATACACTGGATAGGAATCCACCTGTGAATGTGGGGGCAGGATTTCAATCTCTGGTCCAGGATATTCCACATGGTACAGAGCAACAAAGCCCAAGTGCCACAGCTACTAAATCTGTGCTCTAGCGCCTACAAGATGCAACTAGGGAGTCCAAAAGATACAGCTACAGAGCCCACATGCTACAACGATTGAAGCTCACACGCCTAGAGACTGTGCTCCATGATGAGAGAAGCCACCACAATGATGCCTGCACAGAGCAACAAAGAGTAGCCCTTGCTTGTCGCAACTAGAGAAAACATGCCCACAGCATCAAAGACCCAGTGAAATAAAAAAATAAATACTAATATGAACTTTTCTTCCACAGGCCCAAACGTTTTCACCCCACCCCTACTACCATCAGTGACTTTAACTTTTGGCTAGAAAAGAGAGAAGTGGAATTTGAGGTAAGGACATAATAAGTAAAATCTCAGATAGGAGAAGATCCTTTGCTTTGAGTGACAGACAGCTTTTCCTGAGATGGTGGCTGGTAAACTGACAGCTGGTAAATTTCTAATGTCGATCATATGTGGTTGGCCTGCCAGATGTTAGTTAACTATCAACCCATCTCACACTTCCTTTTGATTTTAAGTCACCACATCTCTAATCCACCATAGTATCAAAATGGACAGGGCAGGGCAGGAAGTAAGGGAACCGGGGGGAGGAAGAGAAAGGGCTGGTCAACAGTGAGGCGGGAGGCTTGTAAAGTGAGTGTGTACACTTTCTACATTTAACTGAAAATCCATGTGTTCTCCAGTCTATATCAAATGCTTCCAATCAAAATGGCCATGTCAAAGCAATCGATCTGAATGTCACGGAACTCTTTCTCAGGGCACATTCCAAGTTCTAACTTCATATCCTCAACAAGCCACTCTCAGATCTGTGATTAAACTTCCTGAGGAAAAGGTGTGAACCTAAAGACAAAGCTTTTCCTATTGAGCTTCATGAAGAAATAAAAACCAGAAACTTGAGAACAATTTAATTTAGCCTTAGTGAAAATTAATGAGAACTCATGAATGAGAAAGGTATTTAGTGAGAAACTTCGAGAAAAATAACTCAGGTTATTTAAAAATTCAGAGTACTTTCTTAAGAGCATGTTCAGCAAACAACACTTAAGCAACAGGCACAAACTTCTGCTCTAAGTTTAAATTTGCACCTGCTCTGTCTCTTGTCGAAAAAGTAGCTCTTAACATTCGGGAAGTAATGTCAGGGAATCTCTGGGGTCTGTAATTTCAAACTACAAAGTCTTTAAGCTTTAACTTTACTCTCCTCAATGTTATGTGACAGCCTGGATCAGAGGAGGGTTTGGAGAAGAATGGATACATGCATATAAATGGCTGAGCCCCTTCACTGTTCACCTGAAACTACCACAACATTGTTAACTGGCTATGTCCGTGTGAAGTCGCTTCAGTCGTGTCTCTTTGTGACCCTATGGACTGACTGTAGGCCATCAAGCTCCTCTGTCTATAGGATTCTCCAGGCAAGAATAATGGAGTGGGTTGCCATGCTCTCCTCTTGGGGATCTTCCCAACCCAGGGATTGAACACATGGCTCCTGCACTGACAGGCAGATTTTTACCACTAGCACCATCCACACAAAATAAAAAATTTAGTTTGGTGACAAAAAAAGAGTATGTATATCTGCCATAGAAAACTGAATATTTTAGAATGTATATTATAGACAAGTGGTTGTTTATGTAAGATTATAAACTACATTTGACAAAGGAAACTGATTTTGCTCACCTACCTTGTTACAATTAACTCAATGGCTATGACTTCACTCATCTTGTTATAATTAACCTCATGCATACACAAACAGTGTAGAGTCTCAGGCCAGACACGAAACACATGCTAGACTCACATACTAAGATGTTTTCCTCCCAGGTAGATAATAAAAAAAGATAGCATCTACAGTAGATTCACTTTCAAGACCACAATGCATATCATCCTTCCATGTACTTGTCAAGTTGTTTACCCAGGTGAATGATATATTATTCTAATAAGAGAGCTGTTTGCCCAGATGAGCAAACTGTTTGTCCTGATAAATTGATTTGCAAGAATTCTGTAAAGCAAACAGTGGAGTTATTTATTAATTTACTGTCTCATGTCTATGGGCAAGAATCTTCTGGAGTAAAGAGTCAAGTCATGTTGACATGGGTGGGCTCATTCTAATACCTCCCTTTCCACATGTGAAAATAAACGGTTAAGGAGGAAAAAAGGGACTGAAACAGAGATATGTTCAACCCTGTAGTTTTAGAGGTTGATGAATAGCCCAGAAAGAATGAAGAGACAGAGCCAAAGCAAAAACAACATCCAGTGTGGATGTGACTGGTGATGGAAGTAAACTCCAAGGCTATAAACAGCAGTGTCGCATAGGAAACCTGGAATGTTAAGTCCATGAATCAAGGCAAATTGGAAGCGGTCAAACAGGAGATGGCAAGAGTGAACATCAACATTTTAGGAATCAAAAACGAAAATGGACTGGAATGGGTAAATTTAACTCAGATGACCTTTATATCTTACTAGTGTGGGCAAGAATCCCTTAGAAGAAATGGAGTAGCCATCATAGTCAACAAAAGAGTTTGAAATACAGTACTTGGATACAACCTCAAAATGATAGAATTATCTCTGTTCATTTCCAAGGTAAACCATTCAATATCACAGTAATCCAAGTCTAGGCCCTGACCAGTAATGCTGAAGAAGCTGAAGTTGATGGTTCTATGAAGACCTATAAGACCTTCTAGAACTAACACTCAAAAAAGATGTCCTTTTCATTATAGGGGACTGGAATGCAAAAGTAGGAAGTCAAGAGATACCTGGACTAACAGGCAAATTTAGCCTTGGAGTACAGAAGGTAGCAGGGAAAAGGCTAACAGAGTTTTGCCAAGAAAATGCACTCGTCATAGCAAACGCCCTTTTCCAACAACACAAGAGAAGACTCTACACATGGAGATCACCAGATGGTCAATACTGAAATCAGATTGACGAGATTCTTTGCAGCTGAAGATGGAGAAGCTCTATACAGTCAACAAAAGACCAGGATCTGACACTGGCTCAGATCATTATTGCCAAATTCAGACTTAAATTGAAGAAAGTAGGGAAAACCACTAGATCATTCAGGTATGATCTAAATCAAATCCCTCATGATTATACAGTGGAAGTGACAATAAATTCCTGGGATTAGATCTGATAGACAGAGGGCCTGAAGAACTATGGATGGAGGTTCGCGACATCGTACAGGAGGCAGTGATCAAGACTATTCCCAAGGAAAAGAAATGCAAAAAGCAAAATGGCTGTCTGAGGAGGCCTTACAAATAGCTGTGAAAAGAAGAGAAGCGAAAAGCAATGGAGAAAATGAAATATAGACCCGTTTGAGTGCAGAGTTCCAAAGAATAGCAAGGAAAGATAAGAAAGACTTCTTCAGTGATCAATGCAAAGAAATAGAGGAAAACAATACAATCGGAAGGTCTAGAGATCTCAATGGCACCCCACTCCAGTACTCTTGCCTGGAAAATCCCATGGACGGAGGAGCCTGGTAGGCTGCAGTCCGCTTCTGCACAACAAAGGAAAATATAAGCAAGGTGAAAAGACAGCCTTCTGAATGGGAGAAAATAATAGCAAATGAAGCAACTGACAAACAACTAATCTCAAAAATATACAAGCAACTTATGCAGCTCAATTCCAGAAAAATAAACGACCCAATCAAAAAATGGGCCAAAGAACTAAATAGACATTTCTCCAAAGAAGACATATGGATGGCTAACAAACACATGAAAAGATGCTCAACATCACTCATTATTAGAGAAATGCAAATCAAAACCACAATGAGGTACCACTTCACACCAGTCAGAATGGCTGCGATCCAAAAATCTGCAAGCAATAAATGCTGGAGAGGGTGTGGAGAAAAGGGAACCCTCTTACACTGTTGGTGGAAATGCAAAGTAGTACAGCCACTGTGGAGAACGATGTGGAGATTCCTTAAAAAATTGCAAATAGAACTCCCTTATGACCCAGCAATCCCACTGCTGGGCATACACACCGAGGACACCAGAATTGAAAGAGACACATGTACCCCAATGTTCATCGCAGCACTGTTTATAATAGCCAGGACATGGAAACAACCTAGATGTCCATCAGCAGATGAATGGATAAGAAAGCTGTGGTACATATACACAATGGAGTATTACTCAGCCGTTAAAAAGAATTCATTTGAATCAGTTCTGATGAGATGGATGAAACTGGAGCCAATTATACAGAGTGAAGTAAGCCAGAAAGAAAAACACCAATACAGTATACTAACACATATATATGGAAATTAGGAAGATGGCAATGACGACCCTGTATGCAAGACAGGAAAAAAGACACAGATGTGTATAACGGACTTTTGGACTCAGAGGGAGAGGGAGAGGGTGGGATGATTTGGGAGAATGGGAATTCTAACATGTATACTATCATGTAAGAATTGAATCGCCAGTCTATGTCTGACACAGGGTGCAGCATGCTTGGGGCTGGTGCATGGGGATGACCCAGAGAGATGTTGTGGAGAAGGAGGTGGGAGGGGGGTTCATGTTTGGGAACACATGTAAGAATTAAAGATTTTAACATTTAAAAAATAAAAAACTGAAAAAAAAAAAACTAAAAATAAATAAAAATAAATAAATTTTTTAAAAAAGAATATGCATTTAGTTCTTATACAAATTGTTAAGCATCTTTAACATGTCAAATATTTTAAATAAAGTTATTTGTCCTTATTAAAAAAAAGAAGAAGAAGAAGAAATGGAGTAGCCATCATGATCAACAAAAGAGTCCGAAATGCAGTACTTGGGATGCAGTCTCAAAAACGACAGAATGATCTCTGTTCGTTTCCAAGGCAAACCATTCAATATCACGGTAATCCAAGTCTATGCCCCAACCAGTAATGCTGAAGAAGCTGAAGTTGAATCGTTCTATGAAGACCTACAAGAGCTTTGATTTTTTTTTTTACAAGACCTTTTAGAACACCCCAAAAAAGATGTCCTTTTCATCATAGGGGACTGGAATGCAAAAGTAGGAAATCAAGAAACACCTGGAGTAACCAGCAATTTTGGCCTTGGAATGCGGAATGAAGCAGGGCAAAGACTAACAGAGTTTTGCCAAGAAAATGCACTGGTCATAGCAAACACCCTCTTCCAACAACACAAGAGAAGATTCTACACATGGACATCACCAGATGGTCAACACCGAAATCAGATTGATTATATTCTTTGCAGCCAAAGATGGAGAAGATCTATACAGTCAACAAAAACAAGACCAGGAGCTGACTGTGGCTCTGATCAAGAACTCCTTATTACCAAATTCAGACTCAAATTGAAGAAAGTAGGGAAAACTGCTACACCATTCAGGTATGACCTAGATCAAATTCCTTATGATTATACAGTGGAAGTGAGAAATAGATTTAAGGGTCTAGCTCTGATAGATAGAGTGCCTGATGAACTATGGAATGAGGTTCGTGACACTATACAGGAGACAGGGATCAAGACCATCCCCATGGAAAAGAAATGCAAAAAAGCAAAATGGCTTTCTGGGGAGACCTTACAAATAGCTGTGAAAAGAATGGAAGCGAAAAGCAAAGGAGAAAAGGAAAGATATAAGCATCTGAATGCAGAGTTCCAAAGAATAGCAAGAAGAGATAAGAAAGCCTTCTTCAGCGAACAATGCAAAGAAATAAAGAAAAGAACAGAATAGTAAAGACTAGAGATCTCTTTAAGAAAATGAGAGATACCAAGGGAATATTTCATGCAAAGATGGGCTCGATAAAGGACAGAAACGGTATGGACCTAACAGAAGCAGAAGATATTAAGAAGGGGTGGCAAGAATGCAAAGAAGAACTGTACAAAAAAGATCTTCATGACCAAGATAATCATGATGGTCTTATCACTCACCTAGAGCCAGACATCCTGGAAAGTGAAGTCAAGTGGGCCTAAGAAAGCATCACTATGAACAAAGCTAATGGAGGTGATGGAATTCCAGTAGAGCTATTTCAAATCCTGAAAGATGATGCTGTGAAAGTGCTGCACTCAATATGCCAGCACATTTGGAAAACTCAGCAGTGGCCACAGGACTGGAAAAGGTCAGTTTTCATTCCAATCCCAAAGAAAGGCAATGCCAAAGAATGCTCAAACTACTGCACAATTGCACTCATCTCACATGCTAGTAAAGTAATGCTCAAAATTCTCCAAGCCAGGCTTCAGCAATACGTGAACTGTGAACTTCCTGATGTTCAAGCTAGTTTTAGATAAGGCAGAGGAACCAGAGATCAAATTGCCAACATCCGCTGGATCATGGAAAAAGCAAGAGAGTTCCAGAAAAATATCTATTTCTGCTTTATTGACTATGCCAAAGACTTTGACTGTGTGGATCACAACAAACTGTGGAAAATTCTGAAAGAGATGGGAATACCAGCCCACCTGACCTGCGTCTTGAGAAACCTGTATGCAGGTCAGGAAGCAACAGTTAGAACTGGACATGGAACAACAGACTGGTTCTAAATCGGGAAATGAGTACGTCAAGGCTGTATATTGTCACCCTGCTTATTTAACTTACATGCAGAGTACATCATGAGAAAGGCTGGGCTGGAAGAAACACAAGCTGGAATCAAGATTGCCGGGAGAAATATCAGTAACCTCAGATATGCAAATTACACTACACTTCTGGCAGAAAACGAAGAAGAACTAAAGAGCCTCTTGATGAAAGTGAAAGAGGAGAGTGAAAAAGTTGGCTTCAAACTCAACAGTCAAAAAACTAAGATAATGGCATCCGGTTTCATCACTTTATGGGAAATAGATGGGGAACAGTGGAAATAGTGACAGACTTTATTTTTGGGGGCTCCAAAATCACTGCAGATGGTGACTGCAGCCATGAAACTAAAAGACACTTGCTCCTTGGAAGAAAAGCTATGACAAATCTAGATAGCATATTAAAAAGCAGAGACATTACTTTGCCAACAAAGGTCCATCTAGTCAAATTTTTGGTTTTTCCAGTCAAGTATGGATGTGAGAGCTGGACTGTCAAGAAAGCTGAGTGCTGAAGAATTGATGCTTTTGAACTGTAGTGTTGGAGAAGACTCTTGAGAGTCCCTTGGACAGCAAGGAAATCCAACCAGTCCATCCTAAAGGAAATCAGTCCTGAATATTCTTTGGAAGGACTGATGCTCAAGCTGAAACTCCAGTACTTTGGCCACCTTATGCAAAGAACTGACTCATTTGACAAGACACTGAAGCTGGGAATGATTGAAGGCAGGAGGAGAAGGGGACGACAGAGGATGAAATGATTGGATGGTATCACCAATTCCATGGACGTGAGTTTCAGTAAGCTCTTGGAATTGGTGACGGACAGGGAAGCTTGGCATGCTGTATTTCATGGAGTTGCAAAGAGTCAAACATGATTGAATGACTGAACTGAACTGAACTAGAGTAGTCCAAGCTCATTAAGTTCACTGTGGAAGAAATTGAGACTCAAAGAGTTTAAATAACCTACCCAAATTCATATAGACATATAGAGAGAGTGGACAATAGATATTTTGCTCTGAATCTAATGTTCTTTCATTGCATGACTCAGCTCCTTGATATAGTCTTTTAAATTAGAAAAACTTAGCCTTTTATAATACTTGTAAACAGTTCCCTGCATTGCAACCACCCCTACAAATGTAATACAGAAATTTAAGCAAGGTTATCAACTCTAACACCTCACATACTTCACAATGTGAAACGCAGAAATGAATGTGAAGTCTCATTCATTTTACATTTATTTTATGTCACTAAAGACCACATTTATCCTTTGGGGAAAAAAGGTCCATTCCACCATTTGCCCTTCTGCACTTTACATTTGGAAGCTAATTAACATATACCCTTCATATCAATTTGTACTAGAAAAGAACTTTGACTAGTACTCTAATGTCACAACCATCACAAATAAAACATTATATGAAGACATAGTTATTTTTGATGCTCGCTTTTATGGTGTCTAGTCATCCATAAAGTGTCTAATTTAGACAATGTGTTGGTTTTATGTTTGGATTGCTGAGATGGTGGTAAGATTTATAATACATCACATAGCCAAAAAATCTTTCTACTCTCAAGGCTATGTGGTCCAATAAGGTAGCTATTCGCCACCACATGTGGCCTTTTAAATTTAAACTAATTAAAATTAAATAAAAATATAAATCAATTCTTTGTTCACATATTTATATTTCTACAGTAGAACTGTTCATGTACATTAGCCATTTTAGGGGGTATGTTGTATTTGGCCACTTTGCTACAAAATGTTCATCACACCAGTAAATGCATATCATTAAATAAACCCAGAAAGCAAGGTTATATTGATAAGGATAGCATAACACAGAACCATGGAACCACAGAATCTCAGTGTCTTACTTAACAAAGGATGTTCTAACCCATAGTTCAAAGTAGATGTTTCTGGACAGATAGTTCTCTTGGATACTGTCTCTGAGCAGTGATTTGAAGAGACAGGCTCCTCTGTATTCACCTAGTCAATACTGAGAAAGAGAGAGAGAGAGGAAATGGATTTTTTCAGATGTATGGGAGCTAGGTCCAAACATGCCACGTGCCATTTCTTCCCACAATCCACTGGGCAAAAATAGTCTTCTAGCCCCACACATATGTGAAGGGGTTGAGAAAGGTTATCTTCCAATAGACTGAGAAAGAAAATAAAATGAGGTGGTGAGTATACAGGGCTATCTCTGCCATAGAAGTCAGATACATTCAGATCTTATCACACAAACAGATGAGAACTTATTTACAGCAAGTCTCAAGATTTCATAACTGTAATAGACTATGTCCTTATTCAAACGTAGTCATTGTCCCTCACCATGGAATAATTATACATCCCTGACCCACTGACACCAAGCCTCACTGTTCCTCTCTGTAGGACTACACATCCCCAGAGCCATCTGACTGGGTTTGGAAACGTGTGAGGTATGACATGCATCCCTTTCAAGCAGAAGCTTTAAGATGTGTCACGTTGCCACCTTTCTCTCCCTCAGAGAGGGACTGCTCCTTCAGCTCATGTCTCAAGAATGACACTGACGTATTAATAGAGTCTTAAATTTCCTGCAATGGAGGTACAGCATGAGAGTTAAACCTTTGTTGTTTCAAGTCTCTAAAATGCTGAAGTTTGAAGAAAATTTAATGGGTTCATAAACTTTTCACACAACAATGAAAATCAAGAAATCAAGAGGATTTAGCTATCTAATTTATCTACCTATTTCCAAAGTTTCAGACAAAAGGAGTCTTACAGCAAAAGGATTTTTATCATTCTCATTTTGCTTTTCTACAGTCTAAGTCTCTTTGCTGTTATTTTAAGCAAATCCTCCTTAGGTATTCACCTAGGATGAAAACAACCATATTTCATATAATACTTTCATTACAGTCAATTACTGATTGTTCAAGGCCACAGAGTAGCAAGAGATCAGTGCATAGTATACCATGAAATCAAATCAATAAATGTTTTCTCCATACAAGGCACTGCACTGGATACCATCAGAGTGGCTCAGATGGCAAAGCATCAGCCTGCAATGTGGGAGACCCAGGTTCAATCCCTGGGTCAGGAAGATCTGCTAGAGAAGAAATGGCAACCCACTCCAGTATTCTTGCCTGGAAAATCCCATGGACAGAGGTAGGCTATAGTCCATGGGGTTGCAAAGAGTAGGACATGACTGAGTGACTTCACTTTGCAAGAACCTAAAATGTCAGCTTTCTTTTCAACTAATAGCAAAATGGCCTCAAAGACTGTAGAAACACAGAAAATAAGAAAATTCACACAGATTTCTTTCAAATCCATTGAACAAATAAAGCTCTGTGGATGATAGCCACAAAATTTCATGATAAATTATAATAATACTTTTAATTCTCCTTCATTTCCAACCTTTTGGTTTTCTCAAAACAATTCTAAAATTTCTCATGAATGGAAATACTACATATCTCATGTATTTTCTATGCACAGTGCCAGACAGTGGGGACTGCAAAGATCCTTTTCTTTGGGAATGAATCATCTGCTTAGGACAGAAATTTACATATATAAAAACTGGAAAACTATAATACAGAATGTAATTGTCTGTACCTTAGGAAACTGAGTTTTTCTCCTTCCCATAAAATCATAAGGGTATATTCAGATATTTACCACCAACTTCTTTGAACCTGGGCTTCCCTGGTGGCTCAGCTGGTAAAGAATCCACCTGCTATGCGCAAGACCTGGGTTTGATCCCTGGGTTGGGAAGATCCCCTGGAGAAGGGAACGGCTATCCACTCCAGTATTCTGGCCTGGAGAATTCCCTGGACTACAGTCAATAGGGTCGCAAAGAGGCGGACAGGGCTAAGAGACTTTTATTTTCAATAACTTTTCCTTGAACCTGATTGTTAATGTACAGTTTCTTCTTCTACACTAATATCTTTAAATTCTCCTTTATTTGGAATGGAATAAGTTTAACTAGATCTAAAAAGCATACACCGGCAATTTTTCATTTGCAGCAGCTAATTAAAAACAGCTGCAACATTAGTCTTTGTAAACAGAATGCATCTTAGAGCAATTACTATCATAATTCCACCAGACTCCAGGGTCTTACAGTGCAGAAACATCAGCAAAATACCTCTTCCCCTGCAATCTGCTGCAGGGACTTCTAGCTTTGCTTTTGTTTTGGCTAAATTGATGAGGTACAAATAAATGTAAAAGACAAATTTAATGACACTAAGTCCAACTCTTTGTGACCCCAAGGACTATAACCCACAAGGCTCCTCTGTCCGTGGAATTCTCCAGGCAAGAATACTAGAGTGGGTTGCCATTCCCTTCTCCAGGGAATCTTCCCAAACCAGGGAGAGAACCCAGGTCTCCCAAATTACAGGCAGATTCTTAACTATCTGAGCCATCAGGAAAGCCCAAAATTACATAGGTCAGTGTATTTTTTTTTTGTTAGAATTATAACAAGCACCTCCCACTAATAAGCAAAATTTGCTAAGAAAACTGAATCTTGTTCCAAAAGCCTGTAAGTAAAAAATATTTTCTTTATAATTAGCTTAGCTGACTTTGAAAATGTGTTAAAACATAATCCTTCCTATAATGCATAAGATAACCAGCTGTCCTGTTGCATTTATATGCATAAAATGAAGGGCTCCTAATAGTAACTTCAAATGATTTCAAATGTTAATTAGAGAAAAAATCAAGTCTAAAAATAATTCTTTTCATTTTATAGCCAGAATGACTATATACCTTGGCAGAGGATGAGATGGTTAGATAGCATCATTATGACATGAATCTGAGTAAACTCTGGGAGAGAGTGGAGGACAGAAGAGTCTGATGTGCTGCAATACACCAGATTGCAAAGAGTAAGACACAACTTAGTGACTGAACACATACACACAGCATTCAATTTGACAAATTAATAAAAAGTAGACTCTTTCATAAACTCTTTACTTCTTTTATACACCTGTTCAAATGCCAAAAATATTTCTAAATTCACTTCTGATCCTACTGTGAAAGATAATACTTCAACTTCTGGATAAAGATGGATTAAAAACATTTTTTTTTCTACCTCCTGAAACTCCTCTAAAGCTACAGTAGAAAAAAATTTAAATGTGCATGTATATATAGATACATATATACACACACAAATATAAAAGAATGTGATAGGAAGCAACAGCAACAATCTGTTAAAAGCTGGGATACACGGGAATGAGGAGTCACTGACATCCCAGACTGAGAAAGCAAATATCTCTTAATAACATTAACAACAGAATGGGAAAGACTAGAGATCTCTTAAAGAAAATTAGAGATACCAAGGGAACATTTCATGCAAAGATGGGTTTGATAAAGGACAGAAATGGTATGGACCTAACAGAAGCAGAAGATATTAAGAAGAGATGGCAAGAATACACACAAGAACTGTACAAAAAAGATCTTCATGACCTAGATAATCATGATGGTGTGATCACTCACCTAGAGCCAGACATCCTGGAATGTGAAGTCAAGCGGGCCTTAGAAAGCATCACTACGAACAAAGCTAGTGGAGGTGATGGAATTCCAGTAGAGCTATTTCAAATCCTGAAAGATGATGCTGTGAAAGTGCTGCACTCAATATGCCAGCACATTTGGAAAACTCAGCAGTGGCCACAGGAAAAGGTCAGTTTTCCTTCCAATCCCAAAGAAAGGCAAAGCCAAAGAGTGCTCAAACTACTGCACAATTGCACTCATCTCACATGCTAGTAAAGTAATGCTCAAAATTCTTCAAGCCAGGCTTCAGCAGTACGTGAACTGTGAACTCTCAGATGTTCAAGCTGGATTTAGAAAAAAGCAGAGGAACCAGAGATCAAACTGCCAACATCCGCTGGATCATGGAAAAAGCAAGAGAGTTCCAGAAAAACATCTATTTCTGCTTTATTGACTATGCCAAAGCCTTGGACTGTGTGGATCACAATAAACTGTGGAAAATTCTGAAAGAGATGGGAATACCAGCCCACCTGACCTGCCTCTTGAGAAACCTGTATGCAGGTCAGGAAGCAACAGTTAGAACTGGACATGGAACAACAGACTGGTTCCAAATAGGAAAAGGAGTATGTCAAGGCTGTATACTGTCACCCTGCTTATTTAACTTATATGCAGAGTACATCATGAGAAACACTGGGCTGGAAGAAGCACAAGCTGGAATCAAGATTGCCGGAAGAAGTATCACTAACCTCAGATATGCAGATGACACCACCCTTATGGCAGAAAGTGAAGAGGAACTAAAAAGCCTCTTGATGAAAGTGAAAGAGGAGAGTGAAAAGACTGGCTTAAAGCTCAACATTCAGAAAACAAAGATCATGGCATCTGGTCCTATCACTTCATGGGAAATAGATGGGGAAACAGTGGAAACAGCGTCAGACTTTATTTTTTGGAGCTCCAAGATCACTGCAGATGGTGATTGCAGTCATGAAATTAAAAGATGCTTGCTCCTCGGAAGGAAAGTTATGACCAACCTAGATAGCATATTAAAAAGCAGAGATATTACTTTGCCAACAAAGGTCCGTCTAGTCAAGGCTATGGTTTTTCCAGTGGTCATATATGGATGTGAGAGTTGGACTATGAAGAAAGCTGAGCACCAAAGAATTGATGCTTTTGAACTGTGGTGTTGCAGAAGACTCTTGAGAGTCCCTTGGACTGCAAGGAGATCCAACCAGTCCATCCTAAAGGAGATCAGTCCTGGATGTTCGTTGGAAAGACAGATGCTGAAGCTGAAATTCCAGTACTTTGGCCCCCTCACGTGAAGAGTTGACTCACTGGAAAAGACTCTGATGCTGGGAGGGATTGGGGGCAGGAGGAGAAGGGGACAACAGAGGATGAGATGGCTGGATGGCATCACCGACTCGATAGACGTCTGTCTGAGTGAACTCTGGGAGTTGGTGATGGACAGGGAGGCCTGGCGTGCTGCGATTCATGGGGTCGCAAAGAGTCAGACAAGACTGAGCGACTGAACTGAACTGAAGGATTACATGAAATAATGGATGTTAAAAAATGTGTTCAATAAATGCAGTTTTATTATTAATAAAATGTTTTCAAACAGTGACCTTTTGGAAGATGGCATGATATTTGATTTAGCAGGACGCTTAGGAGGAAAATATAACCTCTTGATACCAGTTGTGAATTACTGAAGGAAAGGCTCTATTATAGACTCCTCTAGGGGACTGTGTACCTGCAGCAGGATAAGGGTAATCTTGTGTAGGAAACCCTTTGCAGAAGGGAATGAAGAGACCCAAGGGAAAAGTATCTTTGGAAATCTGATAAAGTTCAGAAACAAAAAATATGACCACAGGAATTATCAAGAGAGGGCCTCACTCCAGAATCATAAGTAGATGTGTACCAGGTACCTTTTTTAAGGCATCTGAGTCCCTCTTTAGATGGACAGCTATATGCAGCTGGCACTTTTGCAGAAGATATCAGAGAAGACACCCATACACCCACAAGGAAGGTGGGAAAGCAGACCTGGAAGGCAAATCTCAGTGGGTGACCTCAAGGTCCAGACAGAAATCCTCAGGGTTCTCTGAGCACACTAGAGCTATCAGGCCAAACTGATAGCTCGAAGCCTACATCTGAACATCTCCAGCTGTGCACCGAATAAAAGAAAGGATGAATTTGGAAAGAAATTCTGGTTTGGGCTCAGTGAATATACAGGGCTTTGCTTCTTTGCCTCGTAGAGGGGAATCCTCCACTTTAGGTTCCCCTTTAGTCTTACTACAAAAATATGGATTACTTCAGCCTAATACACAAACTACATATATACATATATTTAAAAAATCAGTATTATAGCTATTAAAATATTTTGCTTATTTTCATAGTTTTAGTATCAAGAAAGTGGAAATTTAAATTCCTTTACTATTTAACTTACTGTTGGGATTCAGTACATGCTATCTGAAAATATGGTACCTTGGTATATAAAATATTTTAGGATAAAGGAGTTTAAGAAAATGACAGAGGCAGGGAAGGTCATAAAACTCTCATGTGAGACATGCCCTTCTTACATGGGTAGAAAGGCACATCCTTCATTCTGGACACAGAGGGACCCAGAAGAATCCAAAGAAACAGTCCTTGCTAAGTTTCCCCCAGCTTACTTCAGTAATCTCATACTCTGACATACCATATTTCTCCACAAATGTTCACATTTCATCAGACTTACTCAAAATACTGAGTATTATAAAAAATACTCAGGTATAATAGTTTCTATGGGTCTTCACTTCCTGATAAACATATCACGTAAATAAAATTTGTATTCTTTTCTCCTGTTAACCTGTCTTTGTTAGTTTAATTTTCAGACCCTGTCAGGGACCCTAAGAGAGTTGAGGAAAGCTTCTTTTATCCCTGTACTATCCTATCATTAGATTTTAAGCACTGGCACAAATAGGAAGAAAAATAATTTACTTCAAAATATGTTTTACCTATTTTAAGAAGGGGTCAATATTTTCTGTTAGCTTTAACTTTAGTTAATATGGATTGATAAAAACACCAATAACACAAAGTTTCTATCTTGCAATGTGCACATCATCTAGAAATTGCTTTTATCATTTATTTAAAATGTAAGTATTTTCTTGGAATTGGTTCTGGTGGAAATGGCATCCGGAATCTTGTATAAATGGCTTTCTCTGCAGAATTGCTTTATCACTTGAGGTGTGGCCTGCGGTTTCTATTAAGGCATAAACAGATTACACAGAAAAATGCAAAGCACAGTCTGTTCACTTGTGGAGTAATCCCTCTTAAAGAATTATTTACTTTTCAGTGGGCTTAAAATAACTATGAAGTACTTCGCATTCTACTGGTTAATATTTTACACTCTCCAAAGCTTATTCCTGTCATATGCGGAAAGAAGTGGCTGCTCTCTGTTACAAATGGTGTGCTTGCTTTATCTAAGAAACAATGATTTTAGTGGAAATGAAGCCCCTTACACACAATGCAAGACAAAGCCTCACCCATTCCAGGGGAAAGGTATTGAACTGAGTGACCCCCAGATGCCAGCCTGCAGTGCTCCAGGACAGTCACCGCAGTAACAGAGCAACTCCCTACATCAGCAGTGGGGAGGGCTACCTGCTTTTTACCAGCCTGACCAGTTCCCAGGCTCCTGCAGATGTAGAGACCACTGAGAACCAATCAGGGCTTCCCCAGTGGCGCAAGTGGTAAAGAACCAGCCTGCCAGTGCAGGAGATGTAAGAGATGCAAGTTTGATCCCTGGGTCAGGAAGATTCCCCTGGAGAAGGGCATGGCAACCCACTCCTTTATTCTTGTCTGAAGAATCCCTTGGAGAGAGAAGCCTGGTAGGCTATGGTCCACAGACTCACAAAGTGTTGGACAAGATTGAGTCAACTTAGCATGCGTGCACGAGAACCAAACCTGCCTGACTTCTTAATATTTCAAAGTCATGAGATTCATGCTTTTGTGGTCTGTCTACTAGACAGTATATCCTGGAGTATCTCCAGTTTGACTCAAACTGAAGTTAATCAAATTTAAATAAAATCCAATCTTAAGTTTCTGTAAATCAGGGGTTGATTTGCTGACCTGGCAAACAGATTAATTCCATTTAACCCTGGTCCTGCCCTGTGTCACCTTTCTGTCCTCTTCCCAGGAACTGAACCTTAAGTCCCAGTGAGAACTGCAGTTAAGACTTATAATCACAACAGGCAGGCAGCCAGCTCTGCAGTCAGTGGGTAATACTTTCGCCATGACCTACTCTTTTTAAAGCTCCTGTCTTGATCTCTTTGATGCTGAGCCCATTCTCACATTTACAATGTACAATTGTGATCTCTTGATATTATGAATCAGAATTGCTCTGAGTTCTGAGTGACACACAGAAGTTATTCTTCTCCTCAAGCAGCTTTCTAGACAAATTAAAGATATGACTAAATCTAAATGACTAAATGAAATTACAGCTATACCAGGAAGAGTATAATTCAGGTAATACAAACTACAAGTGGTTTAGTAGTTCATATCCCTAGAAATGACTTTTGTGCATTTTCTCTATAAAATTAAACAAACAAACCAAAAAATGCCCACCATCACAAACCACATTAGCATATATATATGTCTACTTTGTAAACTGGATCATCATATATATATACACTTCTGCAATCTAAATATTCATTGATACACATTCTAAACACATTTATATCATTATTTATAACAGCTGCAAATAACTTCACTAATCATTAATGCTGTTTCCAAATTTTTACCATGATATGAAGTTATTTTATATAAATATTTAGACTCTTTTAAAATCACTTTTTTTCCAATATATTTTTACTCGTTTCCCTTAAATAAACACTCAGCTTCTTCCCTCTTCTCTTTAGCCATCCTCACTCCTCCAGCCAGAAAACCAGGGTTAGCATCCCAGTGGACAGGTTTGAATCTTTTCCCTTGCCTGTAAGACTGTAAACACTCACCTACAAATTGGCACTTGCCATCTACCTCCACAAGGATCCAACTAAGAGCCACTGCAGCTGCTGACTTTCAACACCCCCTGAAAGGAGTTCAAGAGTGGAGATCAGGAATGAGGCACTCTGTGCTCTGGGAAATACTGGCAGAACAGGTCTTCAGATAGGTAGATATTTTCAGGAGACTACATTATGAGTCCAATTCTTAACACCTCCTAGTATCTAGAAAAGCTCTAAAATCCTTCAGTGGCATCTGCTCCTCATGACTAGCATTAACTTTCACAAAACTAGAAGAAACCTTCTGCAAAAAGATGTGTGCCTGATTGCATGTTCTCCTCCTATACCAAAATTGTATATACACTGACCTTCCCTCCTATCTCTTTGGAGCAGTTTCTCAGAGCTACCTGAAATCCTGTCTCCTTGGCTACAATCCTCAGCTCCGTTCAGTCATTCAGTTGTGTCCGACTCTTTGCAATCTCATGCACTGCAGCATGCCAGGCTTCCCTGTCCATCACCAACTCCTGGAGCTCGCTCAAACTCATGTCCATCAAGTCGGTGATGCCATCAACCAGCTCATCCTCAGTCATTCCCTTCTCCTCCTGCCTTCAATCATTCCCAGAATCAGGGTCTTTCCCAATCAGTCAGTTCTTTGTATCAGGTGGCCAAGTATCTGAGCTTCAGCTTCACCATCAGTATTTCCAATAAATATTCAGGACTGATTTCCTTTAGGATTGACTGGTTTGATCTCCTTGCAGTCCAAAGGACTCTCAAGAGTCTTCTCCAACACCACAGTTCAAAAGCATCGATTCTTCAGCGCTCAGCTTTCTTTATAGTCCAACTCTCACATCCATACAGGACTACTGGAAAAACCATAGCTGTGACTAGATGAACCTTAGTTGGCAAAGTAATGTCTCTGCTTTTTAATATGCTGTCTAGGTTTGTCATAGCTTTTCTTCCAAGGAGCAAGTGTCTTTTAATATCATGGCTGCAGTCACCATCTGCAGTGATTTTGGAGCCCCCCAAAATAAAATCTGTCACTGTTTCCATTGTTTCCCCACCTATTTGCCATTAAGTGAAGGCACCAGATGCCATGATCTTCGTTTTCTGAATGTTGAGTTTTAAGCCAGCTTTTTCATGCTCCTCTTTCACTTTCATCAAGAGGCTCTTCAATTCTTCTTCGCTTTCTGCCATAAATGTGGTGTCATCTGCATATCTGAGGTTATTGATATTTCTCCCAGCAATCTTGATTTCAGCTTGTCCTCATTTTGCCCCAAATAAGACTTAGCTCACTTAAATGCACTCTAATGTGTATTTTTACAGTCAACAAAACAAATGCATATTAATGCTTGTCTTATAAAATTTGTTTTATATTATATACATTTTCAAAAATATACATAGCATATTTACTCAGCAATTGCTTATTTCATTAAAAAATAAATCCTAGGGGGCTTCCCTGGTGACTCAGTGGTAAAGATCCATCTGCCAGTGCAGGAGACATGAGTCCAATCCCTGGTCCAGGAAGATCCCACATGTCAAGAAGCAACTAGGCCCATTCACAGCTACTGAGGCTGTGCTCTAGACCTGTGAGCCACAGCTGTTAAGCCCTTGTGCTGTAACTACTGAAGCCCTCAAGCCCTAGAGAATGTGCTCAGCAACAAGAGAAGCCACTGCAGTGAGAAGCTTGTGTACCTCCACTAGAGAGTGGCCCCTGCTCTTCACAACTATAGAAATCCTATGCGGCACAAAGACTCAGTGCAGCCCCCACGAAAATTAATTAATTTAAAAAAGTATTCAGAAACTATTCCTAATCAATAGATAAAGATCTAGCTCATTCTTTTTATTACCTGTATAAATTCCATGCTATGGATTTTATTCAACCATTCTCTTACTGATGGGCTTTAGATATTTTTTAATTCTTGACATTAAGAAAAATAACATAAAATTGACTTTGCATACATACACTTGAATCCTGGCACTTTTATTTCTTTAGGATAGATCCTTTTTTTTTTTCTTAACTGTACAAAGTTTTATTTTGTTGGAATGATATGAACAGAAAAACTACCCATAATATTAATATTGAAGAATATAAAATTTAGCTGGAGTTTTAATCCAAACATTACTATTACTACTATTACTGTATACAATAAATCTAAATAAATAGAAATCTAATATGTAAAAGGGGAGAAAATGCACAGTTTAAGAAAAATATACAATGTTAAAGAAAGAGAATTGTAGAAAATAAAGAATATATGCCATCTTTAAATTACTCTTACTTAAAAAGTATGAAAAATAAAGCATTTTTTCTTTCCTATTGTAAAACATTTTTACTAGAAGCCAGGAGCACGTAATACAAGAAACTTTTATGTACATGTAGGAAACTTTAAACTTATAAACATTAATGACTCCTTTACAAAACAATTATCTCATTAACTCCTGGACTTGTCCATTTTGGAAGACCATTATCATTTCTATTACAAATTTCTTAAAGGATGCCACTCTTTAATACTTACTTCACTCATTCTCCCTATTCTATTTATTACTATACAAAATCCTAGTGTTTATTACACTATAAAAATAATGACCTGATAATTAGAATTTTGACTATGCCAAAGCCTTTGACTGTGTGGATCACAATAAACTGTGGAAAATTCTGAAAGAGATGGGAATACCAGACCACCTGACCTGCCTCTTGAGAAACCTATATGCAGGTCAGGAAGCAACAGTTAGAACTGGACATGGAACAACAGACTGGTTCCAAATAGGAAAAGGAGTACTTCAAGGCTGTATACTGTTACCCTGCTTATTTAACTTACATTCAGAGTACATCACGAGAAACACTGGGCTGGAAGAAGCACAAGCTGGAATCAAGATTGCTGGGAGAAATATCAATAACCTCAGATATGCAGATGATACCACCCTTATGGCAGAAAGTGAAGAGGAACTAAAAAGCCTCTTGATGAAAGTGAAAGAGGAGAGTGAAAAGGCTGGCTTAAAGCTCAACATTCAGAAATCGAAGATCATGGCATCTGGTCCCATCACTTCATGGGAAATAGATGGGGAAACAGTGGAAACAGTGTCAGACTTTATTTTGGGGGGCTCCAAAATCACTGCAGATGGTAACTGCAGCCATGAAATTAAAAGACGCTTATTCCTTGGAAGGAAAGTTATGACCAACCTAGATAGCATATTAAAAAGCAGAGATATTACTTTGCCAACAAAGGTCCATCTTGTTAAGGCTATGGTTTTTCCTGTGGTCATGTAAGGATGTTGAGAGTTGGACTATGAAGACAGCTGAGTGACAAAGAATTGATGCTTTTGAACTGTGGTGTTGGAGAAGACTCTTGAGAGTCCCTTGGACTGCAAGGAGATCCAACCTGTCCATTCTAAAGGAGATCAGCCCTGGATGTTCTTTGGAAGGAATGATGCTAAAGCTGCAACTCCAGTACTTTGGCCACCTCATGCGAAGAGTTGACTCATTGGAAAAGACTCTGTTGCTGGGAGGGATTGGGGGCAGGAGGAGAAGGGGACGACAGAGGATGAGATGACTGGATGGCATCACTGACTCAATGGAGGTGAGTTTGAGTGAACTCTGGGAGTTGGTGATGGACAGGGAGGCCTGGCATGCTACGATTCATGGGGTCACAAAGAGGTGGACATGATTGAGCAACTGAACTGAATTAGAATTTTATTATAATGTTATTTCAAAACTATCAAAAGCCTGGATATGTACTATCACTTTATGTGCTAATCAGAGGTAGCATTAATTCTTCAAGAACTCAGTGTTCTGATTTTAAGACTGTCTCATTCACTCCCAAGATCAAATTCAACTCTTATATGGCATAAAAGTCATGAAAAATATAAAGCTACTCCAACATAAACAAAAATGATAATTATTAGATCACAGATCTTAGATATATGATCTAATAATTGTATATATTATTAGGTTTTAAATATTTCCCAGCTAGCTTTCCCAAAAGGCTGTAATTCCCAAAAGTAATTCACATTCCCTCCAGTAAATATGAGTGTGTTCTCTTCTTAAATTCTCACTACCACCAGGTATCATTACTCTTTTTGCTAATCTGACAGAGATAAACAATAGTATTTCAACATTACATTAATACACATTTTTTTTTTTTTAGTAAAACTAAGGCTGAGCCTCTTTTTATGTTTGCTGGTCATTTAGATTTCCTCTTCTGTAGAATCCTATTCTTATTTTTTGTCTTTGGTATGATTTATTTCAGGAATGCTAAAATAGTTCACTTTCAGGAAATCTACTAACATAATGTACTATATCAACAAAAAGAGAAGAGACACAAAAAAACACTGAAAGAGTCCCACAATATTTTGGTAAAACTCGGCAGTTAGGAAAAATAGGGAAAGCTTAAAAATTTAAATATGATAAAGACAATCTGCCAAACACAAACATCATACCAAGTGACGCATCAAAACCATATCCACTAAAATAAGCAACAAAACAAGAATGACAAACATCATCATTACAACTGAATTTTTAAGAAGTTCTATACAAGAAAATAAATACTCAGTTGTTGTTCAGTCATTCAGTCATGTCCAACTCTTTGCTACCCCATGGACTGCAACACACCAGGCTTCCCTGTCCTTCACCATCTCCCAGAGTTTACTCAAACTCATGTCCAATGAGTCAGTGATGCCATCCGACCATCTGATCCTCTGTGGTCCCCTTCTCCTCTTGCCCTCAATCTTTCATAGCATCAGAGTCTTTTCCAATGAGTCAGCTCTTTGCATCAGGTGACCAAAGTACTGGAGCTTCAGCTTCAGCACCAGTCCTTCCAATGAATATTCAGGGTTGATTTCCTTTTGGATTGACTAGTTCGATCTTGCTGCCCAAGAGACTCTCAAGAGACTTCTCCAGCACCACACCTGGAAGGCATCAATTCTTCGGCACTCAGTCTTTTTCATTGTCCAGCTCTCACATCCAAAAGGGCTTCCCTGTTGGCTCAGATGGTAAAGAATCTGCCTGCAATGTAGGAAACCCAGGTTCAATCCCTGGGTCAGGTAGATCTCCTGGAGAAGGGAATGGCTACCCACTCCAGCATTCTTTCCTGGAGAATTCCTGGAGAGAGGAGCCTGGCAGACTACAGTCCATGGGGTTGCAAAGAGTCAGACATGACTGAACGACTAACACTTTCATTTTCACATCCATACATGACTACTGGACAAACCATAGCTTTGACTATATGGACCTTTGTAGGTAAACACTCAGTAAAATATCGTAGAAGATAAAATTATATATCAGGAAATTGTACAATTATTTAGAAAACCAAAGACATGATATTTCAAAAACTGTGATCCTTTTTTAAAATTAATTTTCATTGGAAGATAATTACTTTACAATATTGTGATAGTTTTTGCCATATATCAACATAAATTGGCCACAGGTATACATGTGTCTCCCCCATCCCAAACTCCCCTCCACCACCTTCCCTACCCTATCCATCTGGGTTGTCCCAAAGCACCAGTTTTGGGTACCCTGCTTCATGCATTGAATTTTCAATGGTCTTCTAGTTTACATATGGTAATGTACATGTTTTAATGCTACTCTCTCAAATCATCCCACCCTTGCCTTCTCCTACTGAGTCCAAAAGTCTCTTATTTACATCTGTGTCTCCTTTGCTGCCCTGCATGTAGGGTTGTTGGTACCGCCCTTCTAAATTCCAATATATGCATTAATATACAGTATTTGTCTTTTTCTTTCTGACTTACTTCACTCTGTAAAATAGGCTCTAGGTTCATCCACCTCATCAGAACTGACTCAAATGCATTCCTTTTTATAACTGAGAATCCCAACTACAACTTCCTTATCCATTCATCTTCTGATGACATCTAGGTTGTTTCCATGCCCTAGCTACTGTGAAGAGTGTTGCAATGAACATTGGGATACGTGTGTCTCTTTCAATTCTGGTTTCCTTAGGGTGTATGCACAGCAGTGGGATTGCTGGGTTATATGGCAAAAAACTGTGATTCTTATAGAATTTTGTAAGATGACTTAATGTTACATACATATCAGTAGATACCATACAAGTGTCTTACTACTACTACTAAGTTGCATCAGTTGTGTCCGACTCTGTGCAACCCCATAGACGGCACCCCACCAGGCTCTGCCATCCCTGGGATTCTCCAGGCAAGAACACTACAGTAGGTTGCCATGTCTTAGGACCTAGAAATTACACTCTTGCCTATTTACAAAAGAAAAATAAAATCATGTCCATCAAAAGACTTATCCAAGAATGCTTCATAGTATCTTTGTTCCTAATAACTATAAACTAAGGTCCATCAGTAGGTAGACTGATAAACAAAATGTGATGCATTAGTAAACAGAAATACTCTCAGCAGTAAAAAAAGAACTACTGAGATAAACACAGTAATACTGATGAACCTCAAAAACCTTATGTTAAGTGAAAGAAATCAACACAAAAGAGCAGATCTCTGTGAGTTGGTTTATACAATATTCTACAGTAGATAGTACCAATCTATAATGATAGGAATAGAAACAGTAATTACATCTGAGGGGCAAGAGACAAGGGGACTTTCTAGATGATGGGCATGTTCCATATCTTGACTGACGTACTGGTCACTGAATTGTAAACTTAAGATCTGAGTACTGTGGCATGTAAACTATACCTCAATGCAAATAATATCTCAATCATACATTAATAAAATTGAGAGGAAAAAGTTAAAGGAGAAACTGAAAAACTGGTATTGCATATAAAACGGTGTAGTCACTTTGGAAAACAATTTGGTAGTTTCTCAAAAACCAGAAAATGAACTAGCAAGTCTATTCCAAGGTACCTATCCAAGAAAAATGAAAACATGTCTACAAAAGGCTTGCATGTCAGGATTGTTCACAATAACCAAAAAGTGGAAACAACAATCCAACAACTAATGGATGAATAGGCAAAATGTGGTATATCCTTTCAATAGAATATTTTTAGCAACAAAGGAAGAAAGGACGGCTACAACACATGCTACATGTATGAACCTTAATTAACACTACGCTAAGTGAAAGAAGCCAGTCACACACATCACATATTATATGATCCCATTCATATGAAATGCCCAGAAAAGGCAAACCCAAGGAAACAAACCCCAATGGCTTGGCGGTGAAGAATCTGCCTGCAATGCAGTAGCTGCAGGACATGCGGGTTTGATCCCTGGGTGGTAAAGATCCCCTGGAGAAGGAAATGGCAACCCACTCCAGTATTTTTGCTGGGGAAATCCCATGGACAGAGGAGCCTGGTGGGCTACAGTCCATGGGGTGGCGAAGAGTCAGACACGACTGAGCACACAAGGCAAAAGATACATAAAGATCCAATAGAGAAATAGTATACCAGGAAAAACTATTTTTGAGACAAAGTTATAATATCCATAATAGACAAAGAACATCTATGAATTATGGGGGAAAACAATGAAATACCCAAAGGAAAAATGTGATGATGCCTTTTCATGTCAACCATAAACAAGATCAAAATATGTTCAAGATTATTATGCAAAAACTGGGAAGAAGCAGACAGTTTCTTTGTGTTTTCTTTTTTGATATAATACAAAAATAGTTTTTGAAAATCTTGGTGAGGGATAATTTATGGAATAAGTGGTTCCTACAGACTTCACATTCCTTTATTCAATATTTATTGAATCCCAAATATGTACAAGTTTCTTAAGAAATGTTTGATGGCAGCTGTATTTAAATAATTTTTCAGAGGGAAACTAAAATGAAAAAAGTGGCTAATAATTTCTAAAGAGTTGGTAAGAATTGCGTATGGAGTGAGAGATTACTTTAGGGTTGATCTAGCTCTGAGCTACTGCATTTGTAAGAAAAGAGACAACACTCTAAAGTTAAAATTAGGTGAGCATGACTCCCTAGCTGTTGTCTGTTTACTCTGTCTTTTCTTTTCTCTCCCTCCCTCCCTTCCTTTCTCTTATTTTCTTTCTTTTTACTTTGTCTTCCTCCATCCTTTCGCCCTTCCTCCCTTCCTTAAGAAAGTATTTATAAAAATGATCTTGTAAGCTAAAGTTCTCATTGATAGCTGAGAAATAAGTCAACACTAAGCTTATCTCCAGAGAAGGCAATGGCACCCCACTCCAGTACTCTTGCCTGGAAAATCCCATGGACGGAGGAGCCTGGTGGGCTGCAGTCCATGGGGTTGCTAGGTGTCTGACACGACTGAGCAACTTCCACTTTCACTTTTCACTTTCATGCACTGGAGAAGGAACTGGCAACCCACTCCAGTGTTCTTGCCTGGAGAATCCCAGGGACCAAGGAGCCTGGTGGGCTGCCATCTACGGGGTCGCACAGAGTCAGACACAACTGAAGTGACTTAGCAGCAGCAGCAGCAGCAGCAGCAGCAAGCTTATCTCAACAGCAGTTAGTGTTGAGATAGCTAATCAGGTAAGCAAGATAGAGCTTTAAGGAATTTAAGGGGAAATTAGTAGCTCTAAATGGAGTAGCAGCCCTAGCCAGAGAGTTGAGAGCAGAGGTAGGTAGTAAATTCATGCATTTTATGTTGCTGGTATTAGTTGGATTATGCTGTCATAACCCAACAGCATAACCATATAGGCATATCCATACCCAGTGATGCTGGCTGAAAAACTGAACAATGCATAATTAATGATAATAATCACAACAGACAATGACTTGGCCTAGGGTATAGTATAGAATAGAGATTAATATAATTAATGTCTAGAACATAAGCACCTTGAGGGCAAAGACAAGGCCTGTCTTATTTAGCAGTGTATCCCCAATTTTGGTGCCGGCAAAGCACATGTAGGAATGAATAGATACTCTGTCCTACCCACCAACCATTCACAAAAGCATAAGAGCATTAAACACTTCAGACTTCTCTATACAGGAAAGAGGTAAGAAGGCCTGAGCCTTGGGACTTCTCCACCCCTTCAAAAGATGCGAAATGGTGAGTAGGACTAACGGTGGGCAGGAGGTGAGTGAGAAGAAGGTGAATGGAGCCAGATCTACTCTTAGAAAGGTCTTGACTCTGACTTTGCTACTACCTTTTCTCTGAAAGGGCTTTTTCTTCCACAGCAAAGTGCTATGATCCGATATTCAAATGTGAGGTTAGGGATAAAGAAGCAAAGTAGCTTGCTGGCAAGTCTATTTCCCATGAAAAAAGACTCTAAGGTTTTTGGGTAAAGAAACCTTGTCTTTCCCTCTGTTTATCACTAGTTACCTAGTATAAAAGAAAACCAATCCCTCCCGCTCACAAAGATCCCAGCAGCAGTGGTGACCCCAACTAACAATAATCCACCAGCCACTGACTCTGTCCTCGTTGGACAACTGGTTGTTCTACACTTACCACATGGACACAGATAAAAGCCAGCCAGTACTGAATATATTAGCACTCAGTCCTAAGTAGAAACAAATTTTAAAATAAGGAAGGGAGGAAGGCAGGGAAAACTGATGCAAAGAAGGGAGAAAGGAAAGAAAAGTCTATCTTAAAGACTAGTGCTCAGTTCTAGCAGTTTTAGTAATTTAATTTTAAAAATACAAATACATAAATAACAAAAAAAGAAAAGCATTTACATTGCTAGCTCAGCCATAACATAACTGTGATGTAAGCCTTACTGTTTATTCCAGATGGGGAAGAACAAAGGGTATCCTGAGTGAGGTACCGTAGAAAAAAAGCGAAAAGAAAAAAAAAAAGTACTGACTGCTGCATGTAGATCTTAAGTTATTAAGGAAAGGAAAACATCAAAATCTTGTTCTATGTGGGAATACTATGTATCACACTTCCTAGGGACCTAATTTATGATGTGATTACATTTTCTAAATGACAGTCAAGTCTTAACTTTTAGTGCTTACCACATCCCCATCAGGAGTTGGCCGTGGCCCTGAGTAGGCCAACAGACCTGCCCTGCCCGGAGCACCGCCAACGATGCTGGCAGAGGGAGAAGAAACATGGCACGTTGTGCGAGCTCCCAAGGCTCCCACCTGAGAGGGATGTCTGTCTCACATTTCACAGGTCCAAACTAGTCAAGGTGCCATGTTTGAGCTCAGCAGGGCAGGCATGTACAATGTTCCTACAGAGAGGCACCCAAAGAGAGGGTCTTCTTCCATAGTGAACATCTTTGTTTTGATCTCAGTCTCTAAAAGGAATTTCTTATCATTTTACTATTTTAAGAACGAGTCTGGGTGATTATTTGCAATCTTATATTTGAAGGACAAGTCACTTAACTTCTGTGGGCCTCAATTTGCCTGAAATACTGGGACTGGACTAAATCAGGGTCTCCAACCTCAGCAGTATTGACATTTGGGTGTGAGCGCTTCCCTGCATATTGTGGGTGTTTAGGAGCATTCCCGGCTGGCCTTTACTTCTGGACACCAAAGCTCCCAACCCAGAAGAGACAACCAAAATGTCTCCAGACATTGAGGGCTACATTCTCTTTTATGTCACTTCAAATTCTCAAATTCAATGCTCCACTAACCTATGTTTAAACCAATAAGACTCTTTGCCAAATTTTGGGCATACAAAATATGCCAGTCCAGGAAAGTAGTAACTACAATCTGTAAATAACATTTTGAAAGTGAGGCTTCATTTGCTGTAAACACAAAATATAGATCCATGAGCCTTCTATTATGCTAACTAAAGTTCTTTAACCTTTAAAAAATAAAGTACACTACAAGGAAATGAGCAAACAATATTTCTGCAGAAGGCGGGAAACCAGATCCTTTTATGTGAGTAATCTTTAGGCTCTGTCCCAAAAAGGTTTCAAACATTTAAGTGGTTTAGACATATTTTATTTATTGAATTTATATCCTGCCTTAATTCCAAAAAGCATCTGTGGCAGGTTTCAAAGAAGCATAGATAACAAAAGTGGAAATAACATAATAAAAATAGAGGGAAATATGTAATGATCAAGAAGAAACAAATATTCTAGTCCTACAAGTCAGCATTATTTCTGCAATTGCGCATAAAATGTAGCTCAGAATTTCAGGATGTCCAAGTAAAAGTCAGAAATAAAACAATTATATAATTTGCATTATTGGTTGGTAAAGAATCCACCTGCAAAGCAGGAGACCCAGGTTCAATCCCTGGGTCAGGAAGATCCCCTGGAAAAGGAAATGGCAACCCACTCCAGTATTCTTACCTGGAGAATTCCATGGATCGAGGAGCCTGGTGGGCTATAGTCCATGAGGTCGCAAACAGTTGGACATGGCTTAGTGAGTAAGCACACACAAGCACACATTTGCATTGTCAGACAGAGAAGAAAAATTATTCTCTAGAGAAACAAGGTTTTATTTAGGATTAAACTCAGAGATATGTTTCATCTGAGAAGGACTCATATTCTATGGTTTCACAGGGAAAGGTGCTTCTTGTATAATAGCTGAATATAATTTAAAAACATAACTTTAAAACACAATTTGGTGAAGGTGTTTCTTTGGGAAGCTAAAGCAACATGAAGAGCTTTCCATAAAAGCTTCCAGTGACCTAGACGATCCAAGGATGAGATGTCATTTGCCTACAAAAGTGGTTTTCAAAATGTGGTTGGTGGAGAAAACTTTTCTTCAGAGAGAACCTTCTAGAGAAGTCAGACTGAGGTAAAGCTGCACTTTCCCTCCCATCACTGTCTGTCCTGCTCGGAAGGCTCCTGTAACAGAATTCAAAAGGCACCAACCTAGAGAATAAAACTTTAAATGCCTAGAATGGATTCAACAATTCAACAAATATATGTTATGTTCCTGCTAAGTATCAGAGTAACCATTGTTGTATGTATTATTATCCTTAAAATATTTTTTTCAGTTACACTTCTAATGAGAAAAGTGACAGTTCCCAATACAATTCCAACAGAGCCTGAAGTGCTAAATAAGCCCAGATGCTTAGACTTAGAGTTTATCACTGAGCCCACTTGTATCACAGAAATGAAAGCTCCTGACCAGGATTCACTCCAGGTGCAGGCAGCCCCATTTCCTTAGAACAGACAGGGCACAAAGTCAGGATTCTTCTCACGAATCTATTTTGGATCCACTCAGGACCTAACCTAATGATTGTTCACATAAAAATCGCCACATTGCTGAGAGTTGCTGAGGCAATCTGAGCCTAAAAAGTTTTCTACATTAATGTTACCAGCGACCATCCACTGTTTTGACTTTCTGGCCCCTGTCAGCCAAATGCCAAGTAACTGTTCTCACCTCAGCCTCAAGGACTGCCTCCCTGACCCCTCTCCCTCAAGGTCAGGCTAGAACCACCCTGAGCAGCTGGCTTTCATTCCCTGCCCTGAGTCCCTCACCAGGCCTTGTTCCTCTGTCCTGAATGGGATCTTTTAAGCAGAAGGCTCATCAAGGCTGTCTTAACAGGTAAGTAGAAAGCAAGGGGCTTGCATAGAAAACAATGGAGCTTTCCTGGTGGCTCAGACAGTAAAGAATCTGCCTGCAATGTGGGAGACCAGGGTTCGATCCCTGGGTTGGGAACATTCCCTGGAGAAAGGAATGGCAACCTACTCCAGTATTCTGACCTGGAGAATTCCATGGACAGAGGACACTAGTGAGCTACAGTGTATGGGGTTGCAAAGTGTCCAACACAACTGAGCAACTAATGTTGCTCATACACACACACACACACACACACACACACACACACACACATACAAAACAAGGAACAAAACACTGAACTGGGGAAAGGGAACTTTGAAACCTTCACTCTCCCTCCCACCAAGAATACAAAAGTATGCATTCTCAGATTTATTTTATGATTCAAATGTAAATTCAAGGTCCTCTTTGAGAAGAGTGGGAGAAAGGTGTTTGACCAAGAACTATAACTTGGCAAAGCTTAGTCACGTGTTAGTAGCTAGTTCTAAATAACACTACATAATCTGATGTAACTGTCAGCATGAATAAGCTGCAGAATGCAATCCTGTAACTGAACTAAATAACACAGAGCAGTCTGATACTTCTCATTCACACACTGAAAAGTGTCAATCAAAATTATCTTTGCTTTATCAAAATTAGTATTGCCAATTTCTTCTTTGTAAATAGGCTTAAATACATCGACATTAAAAAATATATCCAGGGACTTCGCTGGTGGTCCAGTGGTTAAGACTCTGCACTCTCAATGCAGGAGGCATGGGTTCCAACCATGGTCAGGGAACTAAGATCCCACACGCCTCTCTTTGTGTCAAAAAAAATTTTTTTTAATAAAAAACAAAACCCAACTTTCAATAATAATAGCAAACACTTACAAACACTTACATAGCCAGACATTATTTAGAGGGAAGAACATACATTTATTTACATAAATATAAATACATGCCATCTCCTTTAACCTTAATATTATTGAGTACATTATTATTTCCTTTTTAAATGTGAGGAAACTAACCCACAAAGAAATTAAGTTATTTCCCCAAGATCAAAAAGCTTATGAGTGGTAGCCCTGGGATTGGTTTGCAGACATTTGGTTCTGTTCAAAACGTCCCTAAGTCATTTGGTCCACACCAAAAGGTCCTTGATATTTAGTCCTGCTCAAACCCCTTGGCAAAGACCACATATGCTCATGGACATTTGGACAAAATTTCAAGCACTTTTTTGGCATGGACCAAATGGATCGCGGATGTTCTGGACAGAACCAAATGTCCTGCAAGGCTGGGATTTGATGCAAGGAAGCTGGGCTACAGAATCTGTGCTTTTAACCAGTATGAAAGACCCTCTCTGGATTTCACATGTGACCTAACATTAGGAAGATCCATGTCAATAAGAATGACTCTCAGCTACTTCCTTATAACTGCTGCTACTGCTAAGTCACTTCAGTCGTGTCCGACTCTGTGAGACCCCATAGACGGCAGCCCACCAGGCTCCCCTGACCCTGGGATTCTCCAGGCAAGAACACTGGAGTGGGTTGCCATTTCCTTCTCCAATGCATGAAAATGAAAAGTGAAACTGAAGTCGATCAGTAGTGTACGACTCCTAGCGACCCCATGGTCTGCAGCCTACCAGGCTCCTCCATCCATGGGATTTGCCAGGCAAGAGTACTGGAGTGGGTTGCTATTGCCTTCTCTAGGTGCCCGTAAAAGGGGAAATATGTTTAAATTCTAAGCAAAACATGAATACATATGAATAACTTCAACCAAGCCAGGCCCTGTAATCTCTTCTCCAGTCTGTCATAAACGCATCTTTGCTCTTCTATTTCAGAATACTGGCAAACATTTTACTTCTCATTTTCATTTCATTCCAGTAACACAGCTTTTGCACACTTATGAATTAGGTAGTAGCTGAAAATATCTGATTATCTGGTGATCTACATAACCTAGACTTGATTCTGGAAAAGGGAAAAGAATATCTAGAATTTAAGAAATGGAATCTGAAGCATTCTTTTGAATTTATTTAAAACAAGTTATTTTCTTCTTATAAAAATAATGCATGTTATGGTAGAAATTTTAAAAATACGATCTGAGAAAAACAAAGTTAAAACTTATGGCCTAGTGATAACCAATGCAAACACTGTCACTTTTATTTCTATGCTGAAACCACCTACCACTTGGAATTTAAAGATGGTAAGGTACCATGCCAAGCCCTTATGTTTTCTTGTTAAATCTTCACAAAAACCTACAAGGCAAATATTATTATTATTCCCATTTTGGAGGGTAACTGAAGCTTAGAGAAGTCTAGAAACCTCAGCCAAGTGTTCCAACCTAGGACTAGAAAATTGCTAACACAATGAGTCCAAAGAGGCAGGCACCCCACCTACAGCTCCGCTTTAGGCACTGTGTTGGATAGAGGTTTAACAAATGTGGTTAGCTATCATTCTCCCCCAGTTTTATCCCTTTTTTCATTTAAACACAGGTTTACTTTAACTCAGGATTTCTCAACTTGGGCAGTAATGACATTGTTGGCTGAATGACTTTGCTGTGGGCCCTGTCCTATGCAATGCAGGACTTCGGATGTTTAGCAGCATCCCTGGCCTCTACCCACTAGATGCCAGTAGCGTTGCTCCCCTAGTTGTGAAAACCAAAAATGTCACCAGACACTGCGGAAGGGGGAGGGTGGACAAAATAGCCCCCAACTGTTATAGCCTGATTTTAAGATAGTCTGTTAACTGAAATAGACTATTCTCATAAAACTAATTCAATAAAAATTACCTACAAATCTCCTTTTATAAATGTGCCCTTCAGAGTTCTTAAAGGGGTCCACATGTACTTCTCTCTAGTTTCTAGGTATTCTGCATCATTTTAAAGTTTAGTTTTTGAATAGTCGAATCCTTACAAATCTTCAAATCAGTCAAATTATAAATCAGTTTAAGGCTAACTGCCAAATCTTGAAAAATGAACTTTGCCCAAGTATCTCCTCAGATACCTTTATAGAAATCTGAACAGTCAATTACTGCAGTCTCTTTTCAAAGAGACTTCTAGTAATTCCAGTTTTTGTTCTCATAATATTCTATGAGTATATATACTCTCTCTATACATTCTATATCATGAGTTTATATACTCACGAACCCCATTCATCTTTATTGCAGTTCCTGAGTCTGAAATGAAATACAAGCTCCCAAGGAATGCTTTGTCTAACCTATCATGATCCCCTTTGGATCCTTCTTAGGGAAGATCTCCCTCTGGTTTAGCAAAAGCAGGGTAGTGTCATCTAATTATGCCCTGATGATCCTAGACTTGCCATTTCCCCCACACTGTCAGGATGCACAGCTATTAGGGAGCTCATAAAAAATAATTTTGATTAAGAGCAGAAACACTGACAATTAGCTCCGGTGACCTTCTAAAATTCATTTTACCGCTTGATTTTTTTTTTCCCACCGCAGCAGTCAGATTGTTTTCTAGACTGTTAATGGATTCACTTTTGTCCTTTGAGGCCCTTGAAGAACAATCTTTTCCTCTTTAACTATCAATGTGCTATTGAAGGGGATTTTTGATCTATACAGCAATGTTCCCCCTTTGACTCTCAGAAATAAGGAACAGAGATAAAGACAGGTTATATTTGGCTTTCTCTAAGTACCCTAATTGCCTCTATAACAAATACCATAGAGTTTCATTTAACAACAAGGTTTTTCCCAGTCCATTCACTTTCCTCCATGCAGTGAACATCTGTAGTCTAAAATACTGACTGCTTTGACATCAATAAAAAAGAGAAAAAAGAAAACATAAATTATGTGGTAGTAAACTTTCTTTAGTCTCTCACTTTTGAATCACCTATTCTGATTTATCTTCAGTTTACACAGTCGAAAGAACTGATTGTTAAGTGAACTCCTGATAATTGGTACATAATAACCCCACTCCAGTACTCTCGCCTGGAAAATCCCATGGACGGAGGAGCCTGGTGGGCTGCAGTCCACAGGGTCGCTGAGAGTCAGACACGACTGAGAGACTTCACTTTCACTTTTCATTTTCATGCACTGGAGAAGGAAATGGCAACCTACTCCAGTGTTCTTGCCTGGAGAATCCCAGGGATGGGGGAGCCTGGTGGGCTGCCATCTATGGGGTTGCACAGAGTCGGACACGACTGAAGCGACTTAGCAGCAGCAGTAGCAGCAGCCTGTCCATTAAAGTCACCAAAAAAAAAACCAAACAAACAAACACCTGTAATAGTAAGTCTCATTGATAAAACAAGATAAAGTCTGTAAATTATCAGGGTAATTAACAGAAGCTGCTATAATAGACAAACCTGTAAATTTCAATGGTTTAACTCAACAAATGTCTATTTTCCACTCAGGTAAAGTCTAAAGTAGATTGGACGGCCCTCCTCCAGCTATGCCTCTCCAAGTTCATTTCAGCAGGGGAAGAAAGGAACAAAGGAAACACACTGTCTCCCAACACCTTGGCCTGTAAGTGACACTAGTGAATTCTGCGAATTCTATTCACAGGTCATAGTCTAAAACTAGTCTCAGGACCGTAATTCAACTAAAAGGGAAGTGGGCCATGAACAGGCACATGGAGTATTTGGTAAGCACTAGAATCTATGTTCAAAAGATGTTACTATAATATTGAAAAACTGAAAATAGAAACTTTTCTATTCCACTTAAATATTATGATCAAACCATTAAAATGTTTTCCAAGCTCCTAATATAACCTCGGGAGAAGGCAATGGCAACCCACTCCAGTACTCTTGCCTGGAAAATCCCATGGACGGAGGAGCCTGGTAGGCTGCAGTCCATGGGGTCGCTAGGAGTCAGACACGGCTGAGCAGCTTCACTTTGACTTTTCACTTTCATGCGTTGGAGAAGGAAATGGCAATCCCACTCCAGTGTTCTTGCCTGGAGAATCCCAGGGACGGGGGAGCCTGGTGGGCTGCCTTCTATGGGGTCGCACAGAGTCGGACACGACTGAAGCGACTTAGCAGCAGCAGCAGCAATATAACCTTGAGTAAATAAGCAAGATACAAACTGAATATATATTATCTTTTAAAGGAAAAAAAACGATAGGAAAACAATGTTGTTGTTACCAACAGTTATCTCTGTATACTATGATTCCAAATATTTAATGTTATCCTTTATATACATCCTTATTGTCAAATTCTCCACAATGAGCAAGTATTAAGAATTTATATCAATCAAATAAAATTAGAGTATCAACCCACTTCAGTACATTGTGCATAATAAACCCTCTATTACTGCATGAATGAAACGGAAAAAGAAAGAATTAAATAAGATTTGTTACATTCTTACATAAAAATCTATTACAATAGAACTCAAATTTTATTTTTTAATCAAATAATTTCTATTTCCTATTAGAAAACAAAGCTTTGATGAATATGGGTTAGAATTACAACAGGTAACATTATTGGCAAGTTACCACTGGCCAGGCATGTGCTAAGCATATCACGTTCTTTACCTCATTTATTCCTCAAACTTATATTTTGAAACAAGATTATATCCAGTTCCAGATTTGGAAGTTGGGGCACACAGAAGGGAAAGAGGATTTGATTTCAGATAGCATGACTTTGGAGCCTGCCCTCTTAACAACTACCCCATACATATTAATTATTTTTTGACACTGAAAAATCATAATTTACATTGCATTCTTCCAGAGATTGCTAAATGAATATAAACTTTCAAGGAGGCAAAATGGATACTGTAGGTTGGTGCTTAACATTCATTCTAACTTCTTTCTAATGAGCCTTCTTTCCAAGTAGAAGCTGGAATATTAAAAATTACATTTTCTAGGACTGCCTTGCTGGTAGGTTTTTGAGTGTGATTTAGAGTCACTGTAGACACACTTTTGTGGGATTTAACTGGAGGAAGTAAGGCTGAGGTTAACGCTGGTTCTGCTGTCTAGCATGGTCATGGTGGAATTTTCCTTCTCAGTTACAATCCTACCAGAGACTGCAGCATCAACTCCCTTGCTTCACGGATGTTCAAGGGTGTGACGAGGGACATCCTTTTACTGGGCATATTACAGCAGGCAGGGCATGATTCTGCAACTAGCAACAGTATCTGCAATTTCCTGATCATGTTGGCATCTTTACTACTGTCATGGTGGTATAACTCTGAAGCTGACAGCTTCCCAATATCAGAAAATTGGACAAAAATCCATGAAGAGTCACAGACACATTAAAAAATATTCATCAGAGCATTCTATTTGTAGACATTATTCCATTGTATGTGATGGGAATACACTCACAAGTAAAATATACATGTCCCTGTACTTAGGGAGCTTTCAGCCTAGTTGGGTGGGGGGAGCAGAAATTAACAAATTAATTATACAAATAAATGTTTATTTACAAATACTAATTACCCTTGAAGTTCAGCCTTTCATCTTACTCTCTGGGCAGTGAATACCATCAAGAATTTCTAGAATTCACTTCAACTTACTCAATGTTTAGTCCAGTTTATCGATCAAAAATTTCAAGTTAAGGTAAGTTATAATCAGGAGTTTAGATATCAAATAAAGACAAATTCAAGCCAGTAATGATGACAATGCAAAACTTCCAAGAAGATCTTCTGGCAAATAGCTACAGTTCAACAGTTACCGTGAGCAAAAGCATTCTCTCCTAAAGACAAAGAAAAAAAATATAATCATGATGTCAGTGCTGTGGAAAATAATTGGTCATATTGACATGCCTTTAATGGAGTCTATGTCTCTGGTTGAATGACATTGATCTCACTAATGTTCTTTCTAATGTCAGCTCCCTTTCATTTGTTATACTGCATGCCATTTTTCAGCTTGGAAGGATTACTACTCAGCATTAGGATAAGTAATAATTTGGCAAGGTTGTCATCAGGCTCAAATTTTTGACAATGAGGTGGGGAGGGGTTCTGCAAGTCAAGTAAAAGATTGGATTTAGGTGAGTCTCAAGAAATATTGTCATCCAAATCTTCTCCTTTCTGGATCTGAATAGATTATGGGCAATATCAGGTAATATTGTACATTAAGACTTCCAGACAAAAGATAAATATATTGCTCATAGAGTGGTAGAGTTGACCTATCCCATTAAAATATTTTTTTAAAAAATAAATGATGTTAGATATTTATAAGGTTTTATCATACATAGTTTTGTTGCAAATAAAGCAAATTTGGGTAGAGCTTAAGTACAAGTGAAACATTATCCACGTTCATTTGTTTTAACTTAATTATATAAGGAGGAAAATGGAAAATTAGTACAGGTATGTATATTTGTGTGTGTGTGTGTGTGTGTGTGTGTGTGTGTGTACATCTGAAAGAGAGAGAGAGGGAGAGATCTGAAACTTAATTATACTAAAATAGCTTTCACCAATAACAGGAGAATCTACTCAGTATCTTATATATAATATACTCTAAATTATTGCATAAATGAATGAACATGAAAGACAAAAACGATTTTAACTGGCACCACTGTATTTTGAAATAATTCATATTTTCATACCAGATTAGAAGGATTAAAATTGATTTCAATAAACTAGCTCTTCTTACCTAGATTTAATATTGAAAAACTCATGCTTCCTGACTGTTCAAAATCTGTACTGAGGCGCAAAAAAAAAAAATTTTTTTAAGTGAGGCACTTTCATTTTCAAGATAAATGAACAAAAACATCTCAACAAGACTGGTTACTTTGAACCATATTTATGGAATATGACATGACAGATTTTTAAAGATGCCTTAGCTTTCCTGGTGGTTCAAAGGTTAAAGCGTCTGCCTGCAATGCAGGAGACCTGGGTTCAATCCCTGGGTCAGGAAGATCCCCTGGAGAAGGAAATGGCAACCCACTCCAGTATTCTTACCTGGAGAATCCCATGGACAGAGAAGCCTGGTGGGCTACAGTCCGTGGGGTTGCAAAGAGTTGGACACGACTGAGTGACTTCCTTTCACTTTCTTTAGCTTGCAACAATTTAGTTTTGTGTTAGAGGTGTCAGATGCCCATACACACATGTCATTGTCACAACTGGGCAATATCCTCCCCATTTTGCAAGTGAGAAATCCGAGGCTTGGAGAAATCAATACTTCCCAAGAGTGACAACTTCACAGGCTGATTTGAACTTCAGCCTGTTAGGCCCAACGCATCCTATACAAAGAAAGCTCTGTGTTCCAAGTGGGCAGCCATGTGACTCCTGCTGAAGGGGAAGCCCAACTATAGGTAGGAATTAACTGCCCTACTTCCCGCCTGGGCATAGGGATGGCAAGACAATTGGGGAAGAATGTCAATACACCAGGGAAACAGAGTTCAAGCCAGAGTCCCAGTAAGATGGTTAACATGGTGACTTTTGCCTGGGGACATATATAACCAGCAATCATGGTGACATATCAAACACGGGGTCTTTGGATTCAAGACAATTCCAAATCCCACCTGCTGGTGAACTGTTTCTCTCTGAACACTTTGCCAGGATGGGCTCTTGGAACCAAGATGTTGGAGCAGCATTGACAGATGAAGAACAGTAAAGGCTGAAGCTAACAGGACTGGGAGGACACACAGACTTTGGTTACTGTACCATGATGTTACAGGAATGCCTGACAGGGCTACAGGTATGTGTAGCATTACTGAGTCTACAATAAATGGCCCTAGACCACTACATTTCTTGTAGTTTTTCTCTCTTCCTTCCCTGGCAGCCTACTGGGAGTCACTTTTTGCTGTCAGTATGCCTGATGAGCAGCTTCTCTCTCCCCTACTCTCCCTATCAGCCTCTCCAAAAACAAACATCTTACCAATATAGCTAAATCTATATTCTAGAAAACTTGTAAACCAAACTTGTTTGATGGTATACAAATTATACTCATATCACTGGTCCCATTCTTTCATTCATTCACACAACAGACATTTCTTAAGCATTTTTAATCAAAAGTGGCAGGCATTGTGCAAGACCCTAGGAAAAGAACACCAAAGACCAAGTTCCTGCATTTGAAGAGCTCATAAACCAGCAGGGACAGAGAGGAGGGACTATAAAATGACACTTCGGGACCTCACAGGGGCTGTAACAGAGTTCTGTACAAGTGTGAAAGTTGCATAGAGTTGGAAGCAAAGCTCTCATGAGACTCATGGAGGGTTGCTGGCAAATAAATTACATGAACTTCTCTGCATCCTGGGACAGGGGCCAAATCCGCCACCATAAGAATTTAAAGAAGATGAATAGCTAACATTTGTTGAATGCTTACTCTGTGTCAAAGGTATTCTTTTCACATATTAACTCATTTAGTTCTTATGAAACCTTAATGTGTTGCTATTATTTTTATTTTCCTTTTACATCTGGAAAATGAGCCACAGAGAAGTTAAATAACATGCCCAAGCTCATACCACTAGAGATGCCATGATCTAAAACCAGGCAATCTAATTCCAAAGCCCACACCTTAACTACTTAACTATATTACTGCCTCAATCCTCATTGGGCACACAGTAGGTACCCAATAGTTAATGGTCATATTTAAATTAAATAAACTTTGTGACATCTGTTGGCTAAAGGTCCTTTAGGTACTAAAGGTACAACTGTAGAGGAGACCACCCTTATTACCAACCTTCATGTATATTTTCATTCGGCATCAAAACCCTTTGGGGATTATTATCCCCATTTTGCAGATGTAGAGACTGACACAAAGGGAAGTTAAACTTGCCCAGAATCACACAGCCAGTCCAAGGCAGACAGTGAATTTGGTCCAGGCAGTCAGTGTTCAGAACACTCTTAATCATGACAGCAAAATGAATATGGGAATTTTTTTTTAAGTGAATAGATGAAATAGTAAATTTCCAAGGTAAAATTCATTAAGCTACACCCAATGAACACAGGAATAAAAGGAGAGAGAGACTGAAAGAATACCTAGGAAATAAACTATCATGCTGAGAAGACAAATGGCTAAGAAGATTTAGGGCTGGATGCCTCCTAGTACCTCCCAGTAGGTACCCTTGAGCCCCCAGAATCTTGTTTCCTTCCAAGAATGAGCAGGAATGGGCACCCTTGATTTATCACTTTTAATATCTGGACATAGACTGTGCAGGCTTCTGTTTATCCTCTTGTCCTAGGCCCCCAAAGTGCTTAGGGGTGGCTCTGAAAATCTATTAATGTAAACTAGCCAAAATAATAACACAACACATGCATTTTGCTCCCAGACAAAGAGGTTCGTCCTACTGACATTTCATCCATTCTACAGAAGTTAGATTCCTCAGCATCCATAAGAGTGAATCTGAGTTCTTCATTAACATTTGTTTCTGTACACAAAGGATACTACAAAAAGGAATAAGCATTAAAAAATGAAATTCAAATGGACACAGAGAGGCAGGAATCAAGTACTTATTTCTGAAAATAAGGCTCTAGACTCAAAATAATTAGAATAGTACAGAAGTGTGACTTCTAAAGAACTTCATCTGTTGAATTAACACCTAATATTTTAAAACATATGCCAATTACACCCACATTTGCTAAATCTGTAAAAACCAGACCTTTCATTTAGAAAAATAATAATTATAACTAATACACACATACCAGTAATTATATTTCAGGCAACAGTTTAAAGTATTTTATATTTACTAACTCATTTAGTGTATGTACGTGTGTACCTGTCTCTCTATATATGTATATACATGATACACACTCACACAAATATATTTAGATTGACAATAGCTAATTTATGCTAATCCAGAGATAGTCACCTTAGCCATATTGACATTTTTGGTCAGATCAGTCTTTGTTTTGGAGGGATGTCCAATGCATTGTAAGACATTTAGCAGTCAGCAGCAATGTCCAATTGCCACGGCCAAAAATGTCTCCAGACACTGCCAAATGTCTCCCAAGGTGGAGGACGGAGACGAAGAGGGCAAATGACTCCCAGTTAAGAACCACAAATACATACTAATCCATTCTATATATGTATATAGGGGTGGAGATGTATATATATATATCTATATTATACATCTATAGAGAGCGAGGAAAAATGATGTATAAATATGCAAGTGTGTGTGTGGCTAAGTCACTTCAGCTGTGTCCAACTTTTTGTGACCCTATGGACTGTAGCCTGCCAGGCTCCTCTGTCCATGGGATTCTCCAGGCAAGAATACTGGAGTGGGGTGCCATGCCCTCCTCCAGGGATCTTCGCTGACGCAGGGATCGACTCTGCATCTCTTCCATCTCCTGCATGGGCAGGTGGGTTCTTTACTACCAGTGCCACCTGGGAAGCCCTATGTATAAACAGATAAATGGTGGTGGTGGTTTGGTGGCGGTTTAGTCACTATTCGTATCTGACTCTTGCGACACCCTGGACTGTAACCTGCCAGGCTCTTCTGTCCACAGGATTCTCCAGCAAGAATACTGGAATGGGTTGCCATTTCCTTCTCCAATAAATAGATAAATATGTATAGATAAATATGTAAAACGCCACAAGGTAATACATATATTTTACAAATAAGACTGAGGCACAGGGATGTAATGTCCCACAGTTTAGCAAGTAACAAACCTAGAATTAAACCCATACATTTTTACTCTGGAAGCCATGCTCCTAAACACTCAACTACACTGTATGATATAAACAATTTAAGAAATAAATAAAAGTCTAAACTGCAGTCTACAGCTCCTTCTTGGAAGACAACATGGTACAAAAGATCACAGTATTTGATGTCTGGAAAATCTAGTTTTGGCTCCTATCTCTTCTGGTTATGTACCCTCAGGCAAATTATTTACTATGTTATAGCTCAGTTGGTAAAGAATCCGCCTGCAATGCAGGAGACCCCAGTTCAATTCCTGGGTCAGGAAGATCCGCTGGAGAAGGGATAGGCTACCCACTCCAGTATTGTTGAGCTTCCCTTGTGGCTAAGCTAGTAAAGAATCTGCCTGCAATGCGGGAGACCTGGGTTCGATCCCTGGGTTGGGAAGATCCACTGGAGAAGATAAGGCTGCCCACTCCAGTATTCTGGCCCAGAGAATTCCATGGACTGTATAGTCCATGGACAGTCCATGGGGTCCCAAAGAGTTGGACACAACTGAGGGACTTTCACTTTCACTTCAAACACAAAAATAACAATTACACCATAAAATAATTTTGAGGATTAAATGATTGTAAAAAGTAATCTACAAGTCAGAGAATTAGCTTGACTACGAAAATACTACTTGATTTGCAAACGTCAAGTTAAAAGATATTTTTAATATAAATTTATTTATTTTAATTAGAGGTTAATTACTTTACAGTATTGTATTGGTTTTGCTATACATCAACATGAATCCGCCACAGGTATACACGTGTTCCCCATCCTGAACCCCCCTCCTTCCTCCCTCCTCATGCCATCCCTTTGGGTCGTCCCAGTGCACCTGCCCCAAGCATCCAGTATCATGCATCGAACCTGGCCTGGCTATTCATTTCATATATTATATTATACATGTTTTAAAATAGGCCAGTGGCATTTATACAGTCAGCAAAAAGCTCTATACAGTCAGCAAAAAAACGACCAGGAGCTGATTGTGGCTCAGATCATGAACTCCTTATTGCCAAACTCAGACTTAAACTGAAGAAAGTAGGGAAAACCACTAGACCATTCAGGTGTGACCTAAATCAAATCTCTTACAGTGGAAGTGACAAATAGAGCCAAGAGATTAGATATGATAGAGTGCCTGAAGAACTATGGACGGAGGTTTCTGACATTGTACAGGAGGCAGTGATCAAGACAATGCCCAAGAAAAAAATATGCAAAAAGGCAAAATGGTTGTCTGAGGAGGCCTTACAGATAGCTGAGAAAAGAGGAGAAGCAAAAGGTAAAGGAGAAAAGGAACGATATACCCATATGAATGCAGAGTTCCAAAGAATAGCAAGAAGAGATAAGAAAGCCTTCTTCAGTGGTCAGTGCAAAGAAATAGAGGAAAACAATAGAATGGGAAAGACTAGAGATCTCTTCAGGAAAATTAGAGATAATGAGTTGGTGATGGACAGGGAAGCCTGGCATGCTGCAGTCCATTGGGTCACAAAGAACTGGGCACGACTGAGTGACTGAACTGAACTGAAGGGAACATTTCATGCAAAGAAGGGCACAATGAAGGGCAGAAATGGTATGGACCTAACAGAAGCAGAAGATATTAAGAAGACTTGGCAAGAATACACAGAACTATACAAAAAAGATCTTCATGACCCAGATAACCACCATGGTGTGATAACTAACCTAGAGCCAGACATCCTGGAATGCAAAGTCAAGTGGGCTTTAGAAAGCATCACTACAAACAAAGCTAGTGGAGGGAATGGAATTCCAGTTGAACTATTTCAAATCCTAAAAGATGAAAGTGCTGCAATCAATATGCGAGCAAATCTGAAAAACTCAGCATTGGCCTCAGGACTGAAAAATGTCAGTTTTCATTCCAATCCCAAAGAAGGGCAGTGCCAAAGAATGTTCAGACCACCGCCCAATTGCACTCATCTCACATGCTTGCAAAGTAATGCTCAAAATTCTCCAAGCCAGGCTTCAACAGTATGTGAACCGTGAACCTCCAGATGTTCAAGTTGGATTTAGAAAAGGCAGAGGAACCAGAGATCAAATTGCCAGCATCCGTTGGATCATAGAAAAAGCAACGGAATTCTAGGGAATTCTGTTATTGTATTCTGTATATTGTTACCTTGCTTATTTAACTTATATGCAGAGTGCCTCATGTGAAATGCTGGGCTGGATGAAGCACAAGCTGGAATCAAGATTGCCGGGAGAAATATCAATAACCTCAAATATGCAGATGACACTACCCTTATGCCAGAAAGTGAAGAGGTAAAGGGCCTCTTGATGAAAGTGAAAGAGGAGAGTGAAAAAGCTGGCTTAAAACTCAACATTCAGAAAACGAAGATCACGGCATCTGGTCCCATCACTTCATGGCAAATAGATGGAGAAACAATGGAAACAGTGACAGACTTTATTTTCCTGGGCTCCAAAATCACTGCAGGTGATAACTATAGCCATAAAACTTAAAGACGCTTGCTCCTTGGAAGAAAAGCTATGACCAACCTAGACAGCATATAGAAAAGCAGAGACATTACTTTGCTGACAAAGGTTCATCTAGTCAAAGCTATTGTTTTTCCAAAAGTTGTATATGGATATGAGAGCTGGACTATAAAGAAAGCTGAGTGCCAAAGAACTGATGCTTTTGAACTGTGGTGTTGGAGAAGAGTCTTGAGAGTGCCTTGGACTGCAAGGAGATCAAACCAGTCAATCCTAAAATAAATGAGTCCTGAATACTCATTGGAAGAACTGATGCTAAAGCTGAAACTCAATACTTTGGCCACCTGATGCAAAGAACTGACTCATTGGAAAAGACCATGATTCTGGGAAAGATTGAAGGGGCCGATAGAGGATGAGATGGTTGGATGGCATCACCTACTGGGTAGACCTGAGTTAGATAGGGTGATAGACAGGGAAGCTGGTGTGCTGCAGTCCGTGGGTTTGCAAAGAGTCAGACACAACTGAGTAACTAAACTGATTGAGTAGCATTTACGGGCTGTGCTTCCCTGGTGGTTCAGGGCTAAAGAATCTGCCTGCCAGTGCAGGAGATGCGGGTTTATTCCTGGGTCAGGAAGATCCCCTGGAGACGGAAATGGCAACCCACTCCTGTATTCTTGCCTGGGAAATGCCATGGACAGAGGAGCCAGGTGGATTACAGTCCATGGGTCATAGGAGTCAAATACAACTTAGCAACTAACCACCAACACCAGCAAAGCATTTATCCAGTATAAAACAGTACTATAATTTTTGAGAAATTGTTTTGAGAGCTAAAACGTAAGAATTTCCTGAGATTTATTCTTATATCACAACATTATAGTGCCAATACTGTCAAATGGGTAGTAATCTTAAGATACAAAATCAAAAATACATTAGTAAACAGTACATCACACACACATCACAAAACAGTATCACACACTGCATGACATGAAACAAAATCTCTTATATGCACATATTTAAATTTATGTGTGTTAGTATTTACATTTATATGTACATGTATATGTAAGAATTTTTTACTTTGCAGAAGAGAATTCAAATAGTTAGAGTTTTTCTTGAAAACAAGAAATGATTTCAAATGATTTGTTAAGAATACAAAAAGTTTCAACTGCTTCTAGCTTCAATTGCTGTGTTACAGCAGCTCTCCTGGTTGATCTAAACATATGTGTTCTGAAATACATACATGTTTTGCCTGTGGTAAGTAACACCAAGACAAGCTTAGAGATGTCATCACAGTATAATCTCAAAGTGTAAACTGACAGGCAGCTCATAGCTCTTTCAAAAAGAATAATACCAAAACACCAAAAACTATTTGAAATTTTAGGGGAAATAGTCTAGGCTTCCAGTACCAAATAACTCCCACAAGGCTGTTCACACAGTGATCTCCCAGAGTGTCCCATCTGGAGCCAATACGATCCTGCTGTGCTTTGCTTCAGTACCCTGGACTTCACCAGCATGACAGCTGGGAACCCGAGCCATGGCTAAAACCGCCCTCGGCTCTATCCCATTACTAATTCATCCCTGGGGCTGGGCCTGAGCTGTGCTGAGGAGCAGAGATGATGGCATTGCATCCCTGTAGGTACAGGCAGGCACTTTGCACACACAGATATTCAATGAGAGCTGTTTACCTGCTGCCTGGACTGCAGTGAGTCTTAATAGCGCACACAAAAACCCTGGAGGAGCAACCATTTTTAAGTGCAGTTTTACTGCAGAAAGGCCTGAGTCTGCTTCTGTCTCTTTACAAATGTCTGATAATCCACTCCTGTCACGGACTGACAGGAGCTGCTATTTTCCTTCCAGCCGTTGGGACAGACCTCAAGAGAGTAGTTATCTCTCAGTGGGCAGCAACAGCAATGGCTATTTCAAGACCGCACTGCAATTTGAAAATGTTATTCTCCAGAGTTAAAAAAGTCACCACGGAACTACTTCTCTGAACTATATTGGTCAGTAGGATTCCTGGATAATTCCCAATAGGCTGGTGTCACTGGAAGGGAGGGCTTAGTACCTCTAGCCAGACAGTTGAATTTGAGACTCTTTCAGGGTTACATGTTGTAATAAAGGGGCAGAAAATTTTCAACAATTTTAAGTCATTGTTATAAAACCCATTTAATATAATCAAATATATCTTACTATCTAAACACATACTGCTCCCAACAGTTTATTTTATTTTAATGCAGTTGAAACATTAAAAATAAAGCTTTTTTTTTTCTCTTAGGATTTGGTGTGCAAGCAGATGTATGAAAGAAAGGCACTGCTATTGTGATATTCTAGAACACCAATAGCAATCTTGCTTTTTACAATAATTTACCTTTCTTTGTAGGGTTCGAATTTTTTTTTTTACCATAAACATTTATTAAAGAAGATACTTTCATTTTGAGATGTTCTTATCTCAGTGGAGAAGAGGGCTATATTATTCTTTTTGAGAATCTTAAAACAGTGGGTCCTTGAAATAGATACTACAATTAAAAAAAAATTCAGCTGAAATAGCCTACTAAAGGTTGAATTTTAATCTCCATAGCTGGACAGCTGAAACCCTCCTTTTTGCATATCAATTAGATGGAGCTGCTCATCATTGTACCTTATGGTGTTACAATTCACAGATGGTTACGCCGGGGATGGATGCATTTCAGTAACAGTTTGAAATGCCCCTGGGTAATAAAGAGTGTAAATGATTGCTATGTCTTTGAAATAATGTGGACTGTTAGTGGCTGATAGGGTACAGCTGTGGACGAAGTTCACATTTGCTTTTAGGCCCTGTCTGCATTGTGAATTAAATAAATTAAAAAATATGTTGATTAACTGGAAAAAATAACAATAAATTGTATTCCAGATACTTGATTTTAAGAAAACAACAACTTTTTTTTCATTGCATTTCAAGTAAGAAAAGCAAAAAGGTTAATTTTGCAGATGCAGAAACAATATGGGGTAAAACGCTTGAATTAGGGGAAAGCCTTAAATGGGTTCATTTTAACTGGATGCAGAGTAAAGCAATAGTTTTATCCACAGTACAGATATTATTTAGTGTATGATTAAGTTCATTTATAGTACCAGGCTATGCTGAACTATATACAGGATATCAAATACTTTCCTTCTCTTAAGAAACTGAAAATCTGCTTTGATAGAAAAGAGTCATGCATACAAGACAAAACATAATAAAGTATTAGGTTACAAGCACTACAGGCCGTAAGACCCCAGGAATTTGAGGAGAGGAGAGGAGAATATGAGTGAGCTACACTCACTGGAAAAGCTTTGAGGAGAAGGTGGGCCTTGAGGGAAGTTAAAAAAGACCTACTTTTCTGAGGCCAGTAAGGTCATGGAGTGAACGCAACTGTGGCAGACAAAGGAAACACTAGCTCCTCAGAGTTCAGGGCTCACTTGCAGGAATAGTGAGCAGCAGTGACTGTCAGATTAAGAAACTTGACTTTGAGCTGACAGACCGGAGGAGACTGTTCACAAAGGAAGGTTTTAAGTGGTATTAAAACAACAGATCTAACAATGGTGAGTATGATAGACTGGAGTGGAGACCAGAGCAGTAATTCTTAACCCAGGGTATATATCAGAATTACCTAGGAACATTTCTACTCTAAATCTTGCTTTTATTTTTCAAGATCACTCCAGATATTGTGATTAGAATGGAGCTCAGAGCAATTCTTCAAGTAATTCTGTTATGATTCGTGTCTGAGCTACTTAACTAAACCAGAAGTTTTTAAAAAACAAAACAAATGCCCCTCCCTGCCAAAAGAAAAACCCAACAACAACAAAACCCTCTTGGGAGAACAGGGAAGACATTTCAATGAGAATACGTAGCCATGGCAACAGGAACGGAGAAGAAGGAATTATTCCTACAGTCACTACCTAGGAAAACTCAACTGGACTTGGTAGTGGGACTCAATGAAGGAAAAGCTGCCAAAGATAAATGAGTTCACGGTATTAAACATAGGTAACTGGGAAAATTTCACTGGCATTGATAAAATTATAGGAATGTTAGTAATTGAACGACATGAAGCCACAGAGTTGTCACTCAGTTGGCATCTGTGTCTAACAAAAAATGGTTAAATGAAAGGTCAAGCCTAGACACGTGCCTCCTTAATAAGATGTTGGAAAAACTCATGAAGAAGAGTAAAAATGAAGAGCAGAGGCCAAGGGCTAACCTGGGTCCCTATTCACAGAGGGGAGAGATAAAGAGCATTTGGGGAAATTTGGAGGAAGAGACTTAGAATGAGGGAAAAGAATGTCATAGAAGCTCAGAGAAGAAGGAAATAATTTTAAAGTGTTAGGTCCAGAACACTCAACACTGAAAAAACAATATTCCTGACTTTAAGATAAGGTCCGTGATGAACTTGGAGACTTAACCAAAAAATCTTAGCATAGGTTAAGTTTTGACTCATGTCTCTGATTTCAAGCACTAGGCATCTGGTAAGTGTTAACTGATTTAAGGTTTTGAATTTCTTCTCCTGTCAGGTGGGCTTTGTGGACTGACTTCTTAAGAGCAGTTTACTGCGAAGCTTCTCGAATGAACTGAAGAATCTGCTCTCAGACCCAGGTGTCAGATGAGCACTCAAATCTAACCAGATAGAGCTGTGCATTTCTTTGATGATATTATTACTATATGAAGTAGGTTTGATTTCTTTAAAAGAAAAAATAAAGAAATAAAAGATTAGGATATATGCTTGTTTATATCCTTAAACAGAAGAAATAACTCCTTAAACAGGAGAATTTATTCTCACTTTGCTCATATTTCTGTTTTCTCAGGACTGGGTCCCAGAAGCCATGTTTGCACACACAAATCTCCCTGGTTATAGCTAAATGGACCAACTGCTTATCCCAGGTGGGCCAACCCATTTCTCTCTCACTGGCAGGTGCAGTTGGGATTTGCACCAGCCTCTGCCAACTGCTTAAACTAGACATCTAGTCTCAGGAATTATGGAGCATCCACTTTCCACCATGGAAAGTGAAAGTTAAAGTTAGTCACTAAGTCATGTCTGACTTTTTGTGACCCCATGGATTGTAGCCCACCAGGCTCCTCTGTCCATGGAATTCTCCAGGCAAGAATTCTGGAGTGGGTTGCCATTTCCTTCTCCAGGAGATCTTCCTGAATCAGGGATCAAACCTAGGTCACCCACATTGTGAAAGACTATTTACCGACTGACCCACCAGGGAAGCCTTGGAGAAGCCTTCCACCATGAAGAAAACGGCAAACCCGAGGCAGGAAAGAGAGGCAGAGTTGGGGACGGCCCTCAGCGTGAGTCCACTGAGATATTCATTGCGACTCAGCTGCTCTCAGGGGCTGCTCCTCTTCCTTCTACAGCCTCTGCTTCCACAGCTGGCACTTCTGCTCCTCCCTGTCTCACAAACTCCCAGGAGGAGAATCTGCTAAAGCTTGGTTAGTCATCACCCAACACATAGTAACCACAATGGACAGGTAAAAGCCTAAGGATGCCTGGAAATATGACCATCACAAAGCTATGACAAACCTAGAGAGTGTATTAGAAATCAGAGACATCATGTTGCTGACCAAGGTCTGTGTAGTCAAAGCTATGATTTTTCCCAGTATTCATGTACGGATGTGATAGTTGGACCATAAAGAAGGCTGAGTGCCAAAGAATTGATGCTTACAAATTGTAGTGCTTTAGAGTCCCTTGGACTGCAAGGAGATCAAAGCAGTCAATCCTAAAGGAAATCAACTCTGGATATTCACAGGGACTGTTGACCTGATGCTAAGAGCCGACTCATTAGAAAAGACCCTGATACTGGGAAATACTGAAGGCAGGAGGAGATGAGGACAACAGAGGATGAAATGGTTGGATGGCATCATCAATTCAATAAACATGAGTTTGAACAAGCTCCGGGAGATAGTAGACAGAGGATCCTAGCATGCTGCAGTCCACGGGGTTGCAAAGAGTTGGATACGACTTAGCAACTGAACAATAACAACACACTGTTACATGCTTTGAGCAGAAATTCCCAGACACATAAATCTCAGTATTCTTTTACATCAAGGAAATTTTATATCTTTAAGCGACTGTGTCTGCTCCATTTTTCTGACAATGCCACCACCATCTGTTTTGATGCCTACAGTAAAGACATAAGCCAGCAGACCCTACATTTTTGGGGAATATTTGCTGAAGTACAAAGATTTACCATAATTGCTGAGAAGCACAGTGCAGTTTATATGAAGATTACAAGTAAGAGCTATAATGAAAATGACAGGGAAATGCTCAGAAAGAAGAGTCAAAGAATTTATTTGAGTCTTGTCTGCTTCCTTCACTATGGAAAGGGCTCTCCTCTTTAGACTACTGTCTCTAAACAACAGCCAGCATAGTCTTATCTATTTCATAAGATACGAGAAGACCTCTTCTCTAGTGGGATATCGGACTATCATACACTCAGCACCCACCATGGACCCACCAAGGTTTCTGTACCAGGCTGTGCAGACTTGCATTGCATAATATCTGGGGTAGCATTTCTGTCACTACTCTGCAAAGCTGTGCAACACAGTAGCCCTGGAAATTACATGTCTATAGCATGGGAAAGCAAAAACAGGAATTCAGAGATGTTAACAAGCACTACATGGGTGCAGCTAAAGATAAGCATCTTCCTGGGTGTCCTTTCAGATCATCATTCTCTCTGTTCAGCCCCAAAGCCCAGTTCTTCTAATCCCTATCTTTATCCACATGCCTTTCTAAAACTGAGTAGGGCAACTCCTAGGATCGTCCTGTTTGTACACAGCAAACCAAGCTAAATTCTCCAGGTCGAGAAGAAAATACATGCATTTTCTCTTATTTCTTTTGACAAAACCCTTTCAGACAGACCAAAATGCTAGGACTACTGCAGAATCTCAAACTGGTTACTCACATGTCTTAAGATCACGTGACCAGAATTCTTCCAAGTCAGACAGGGTTGATGTTTTTGCCTTTATTCTTGTTTTGCATCTTTTTAATTCTGACATTAGTTTTTTCTTAGTTCACCTAAATCATCTAAAGCCCCAACTTTATTTCTACATTTCAGATGATTTTCTGGCAGTACTTCTCTGACAAAGCACACAAATTTAGCAACATAAAACAATATGTATTTCTTGACTTCAGAAAAAAAATGGTTTGTCAGGTAACACATATAGAAACATATAAAAGGCAGACTGGATAATTAAGTAATGTGGCTTATGCAACTTATTACAAAGCTACATGCATTATTAAATAATGTCAATATACAAGAACATATAGCTGTACAAATGCTGTCATTCATAAGAAACCAGCCCATCACCACAGAGAAAATCTTTATTGATGACCAGCACTGACTCCAGTACTACCCAGGATCTATACTTAATACGTGTTTAGGAACATCATTCAAAGGATGATTCAGAAGACCTATTCAGAGAACCATGCTATAGAAATGGCCTGGCTCATACAATTGAGCACAAGGAGATACAATGCAATATGGGAACAATTATGACATTTACAACTGATCAGTCATTCAAGTAATATCTGTTTCACATTTTTACTATTACAGAATTGCTGCTGCTGCTAAGTCACTTCAGTTGTGTCTGACTCTACGCGACCCCATAGACAGCAGCCCACCAGGCTCCTCCGTCCCTGGGATTCTCCAGGCAAGAACACTGCAGTGGGCTGCCATTTCCTTCTCCAATGCATGAAAGTGAAAAGTGAAAGTGACGTCGCTCAGTCATGTCCGACTCTCAGTGACCCCACGGACTGCAGCCCACCAGGCTCCTGTGTCCATGGGATTTTCCAGGCAAGAATACTGGAGTGGGGTGCCACTGCCTTTTCCAATTACAGAATTAAGTCTTACTATATTAAATTTTATCATTTTTAGAAAAATAACTAACATGTAATTGGCCAGTGGAAGGCCTTATGGTGAAACAGAGGAATCTCTCCAGGAAAGTGCCTACCTGCCTGCTGGCCTAGAGATCTTAACAAGGAGCATAACTTGATGAATCTTATGATCTAGGTCATGAGTCGTGGACGAGGAAACTATCCCTTTCCAGACTCATTCAGGCCCATGATACTCTGGCACACAAATTAAACCCACGGGAGATTGATGCACAAAACCAGAACAATTTTTTTTTTGGCCTTACGGCATATGGGATCTTAGTACCCCAACCAGGGATCAGGCCCAATGCCCCCTGCATTGAAAGCATGAAGCCTTAACCACTGGACCACCACGGAAGTTCTTAGACATTTATTTTACAGTAAAACTTAAAGAACCGCCAAGAGGGCAGGGAAAGACATCAGTAGAAAAATCACATTTTCTCTTCAAAGCCAAGCTCTCCAGAAACTAATTAACCAAGTATGCAGGTGGGGAGAGCATGGGTGAAGAGTCAGCATGAGATCTGCCCACTTTAAATGTAATTGCATCAGACCCTAACAACCCAACACACCTGTCTCCACAGCACAGGTCTCTTAGGAGAACTGACCACTACAGGGTCCAGGCAGGGTAGCCACCCCTGCTCAGATCTTGGATAGACATGGCAAACAACTGCTTCCAGATCCTTTTGGTTCTTTGCTTCTTTTTTTAAACAAAGCTGCCTTGGATTGCTGCAGTCTTAATACAGATATTACTTTTTCTTAAGATTGTAGTCAAAGCTTGCTGGCCATGCTGTCTCTCTCAGATATTTCCTTCTCTTCTCTGGCCCTTTAAGTGTTTGTTTGTTTGTTTTTTTAATTTTTAATTTACACAATCATTAACAGCTGCTGTCAAAAGTTGCCTTTTTTCAATTTGCATATGGTATCCTTTATTTACATATCTACATATAAAAATTAGTAAAACTTAAAACCAAATGTGACTTGTATAGAAATCTTTTAATTTGATTTATTTTTACACATTAAGTAGTGAAACTATACAAATGTTTTTTCACAGCAGATTACACATGGGTCCATTTAGACTTGCTCTCAAAGTGCTGCCAATACTTAAGTGCCGCCTGAGATGGCAGCTGTTAATCACAGAGCCAGTTACTCACTGCCCACATTCACTAAGCCATTGTGCATTTATGTTTCAAGAAAACTTGAAAAAGCTTTAAAAATTATCACCATGGAAACTATAAAGATAGTAGCCTTGAAGCAGATGTTAAAAAGCAAAACAAAAGAAAGAAACTGAGTGAGCAGTGAACAATGAACTTGAATGATTTTAATCACAAATCATTTAAACAGCACAGAAATTCTCCTTGGTAAATCTTAACTACCAAGAAATAGGAAGTTTAGCTGTCTAATAGGTAATCAAATATCCAAAATGGTGGCCAAGGAAAAAAATCATCACCCAATCTCCCTTTTAGTAAAATGAGAGCTGGGTTTCAGAATTCAGAATTCTGTGAACCTCCAATCCAGCTGCTTTCTAGCTCTGCTTTTCCTGGCCTCTTTCAGCTTTGGTTTTTCTCATGAAACACTTGAAGTGTTTTCTCTTGAAACACTTCACATGTTGGTTTCCATTCACCACTCCCGCCTGGTCCTTCTCACAGCTCTCCTTTCCCTGCATCCTCTTCCTCCACCAGCTCTGAGAAGGTGACCCCCAAGACTCCACCTATAGCTCTTTCCTTTTTCCTCTGCTTTCATCTCATTCACTCCATGACTCCAAGAATGACGTATATGCAGTAATTTGACATCATATATTGCACAATCAGAGCAAGATACCTGTTAATGGCTCCTTATTGTTAATTTTCTTGCTTTTTCATTTGGTGAGATTCAGAAGTGTATTTGCACTAGCCTGTTCAGTACTGTTCAGTACCTTCACTCGAATGTCTTATAGTTCCCTTAAACTCCATCTGTTCAAACATTTTTTTCTTAGTCTCAAACCTTTTCCCCTATGTTTTCTACTTCAGTTGATGACCTCTTCATCTACCTGCTTTCCCAAGTTGAAAATCTGGAAGCCAACGTGGCTATGATGCACTACTGGCCAAGAGTGATTAAAACAGCAGCAATTGTTAGCAAAAATGTGCAACCTGGTTGATAAATAAGCCTGACATATAACTGTTAACTTATACATATGGTATAATTAGGAAGAAGATTGAAAGAGAAGAATGGATGGGTTATGAGAGAGCCTTTACTTCTATGTGTATGTCATTTGTAATTATAAACATGGAAAGCTGATTAATTCCATTTTTCCTACTCTAAGTGCTAGGAAGACAGAACTCACGCCTGTTTTGCTCATCTTCGTGTGGCTAGCACCTATACAGTGTTTCACATATAGTAGGTGCTTAGTAAACTCCTGCTGGGATATATAATTGCTAACACAATTAGGTGAAAACACAATGGATCTCTACTTTCACTTGTCAAATTAGATAAAAGTAGGCTTACAGAATGCCAATATATAATATCAGTCTAATACCACCACAAAAAAAGAAAGATGTTTAGTGGGACAAATAAAACTGTCTCAGCACATCTGCTGAGTCTTCAGTTCATCATTTGACCAGAAATTTCTCTGTTTCACTAGCTCAAAGACTCAAATTGTGACAGTGATCTTCACTTCAACAAAACTGAACTGGCTTTGAGGGTCATTTCAAAGATTAAACAGGTCTAAATGTCTCTGTTATCAGATTTCCTGGACATCAATAGATCAGGAAGGTATGACACAAACAAAATATCTAATCAAAATCTTTGAACTTACGGAAAAATAGAAAGAACTAAAAGAAAGAAGCTTCTCTGAAAGCATTCCACCCAAACACCCACTGGAGGAAGACCTGGCTCCCTGTTCTCTATGTCCAAAGCTGACAGCTCAGACTGAGAGAAGGTAAATATTACATGAATATTTATGTACAAGGGTGAGCATGTCTGTAAGTGAATTCTCATAATTTATAAATATGCAGAAAATAGAAATCTGCTGTCTTCTAGCACTTTCATCACTCAGAAATAATATTCATCCAGCCGTAAAACAACCAAATGAAAAAACCTCTCCATAACACATCAAATCTAACTGAACATTAAAGTTTATCAAGCTGGCCCTTCAAGATCAGTTCAAAAACTGTTTTCTCTGTGTAAAATTACAGGTTCTCTGTGCTCCCAACACATTCTTCACATTATGGTGTATGATAAGAATGTATTATAATTATTTTAGCATCTCCCTCCTCCTCTCCTCTTCTCAGATTCAGTTCAGTTCAGTCACTCAGTCGTATCTGACTCTTTGCGACCCCATGAACTGCAGCACAGCAGGCCTCCCTGTCCATCCCAGAGGCCACCCAAACCCATATCCATTGAGTCGGTGATGCCATCCAACCATCTCATCCTCTGTCATCCCCTTCTCCTCCTGCCCTCAATCTTGAAAAGAGCATCAGGCTCTTTTCAAATGAGTCAGCTCCTCGCATCAAGTGGCCAATATATTGGAGTTTCAGCTTCTACATCAGTCCTACCAATGAACACCCAGGACTGATCTCCTTTAGGAGCTACTTAAAGATGTTCAGGATCTCCTATGTAATAACACGGTGTCTGGTAACTTAATTGGTAACCTCTAATTGAAGAAAGCAGGGAAAACCACTAGACCATTCAGGTATGACCTAAATCAAATTTCTTATGATTATACAGTGGAAGTGAGAAATAGATTTAAGGGACTAGACCTGATAGATAGAGTGCCTGATAACTATGGATGGAGGTTCATGACATTGTAAAGGAGACAGGGATCAAGACCATCCCCATAGAAAAGAAATGCTTTTTTGCATGGGGAGGCCTTACAAATAGCTGTGAAAAGAAAAGAAGTGAAAAGCAAAGGAGAAAAGGAAATATATAAGCATCTGAATGCAGAGTTCCAAAGAATAGCAAGGAGAAATAAGAAAGCCTTCCTCAGTGATCAATGCAAAGAAATAGAGGAAAAGAATAGAATGGGAAAGACTAGGGATCTCTTCAAGAAAATTAGAGATATCAAGGGAACATTTCATGCAAAGATGGGCTCGATAAAGGACAGAAATGGTATGGACCTAACAGAAGCAGAAGATATTAAGAAGAGGTGGCAAGAATACACAGAAGAACTGCACAAAAAAAGATCTTCACAACCAAGATAATCACAATGGTGTGATCACTCACCTAGAGCCAGACATCCTGGAATGTGAAGGCAAGTGGGCCTTAGAAAGCATCACTACGAACAAAGCTAGTGGAGGTGATGGCATTCCAGTGGAGCTATTTCAAATCCTGAAAGATCATGCTATCAAAGTGCTGCACTCAATATGCCAACAAATTTGGAAAACTCAGCAGTGGCCACAGGACTGGTCAGTTTTCATTCCAATCCCAAAGAAAGGCAATGCCAAAGAATGCTCAAACTGCCACACAATTGCACTCATCTCACATGCTAGTAAAGTAATACTCAAAATTCTCCAAGCGAGGCTTCAGCAATATGTGAACCGTGAACTTCCTGATGTTCAAGCTGGTTTTAGAAAAGGCAGAGGAACCAGAGATCAAATTGCCAACATCCGCTGGATCATGGAAAAAGCAAGAGAGTTCCAGAAAAACATCTATTTCTGCTTTATTGACTATGCCAAAGCCTTTCTGCTTTATTGACTATGCCAAAGCCTTTGACTATGTGGATCACAATAAACTGTGGAAGATTCTGAGAGAGATGGAATACCAGACCACCAGACCTGCCTCTTGAGAAATCTGTATGCAGGTCAGGAAGCAACAGTTAGAACTGGACATGGAACAACAGACTGGTTCCAAATAGGAAAAGGAGTATGTCAAGGCTGTATATAGTCACCCTGCTTATTTAACTTCTTTGCAGAGTACATCATGAGAAACGCTGGGCTGGAAGAAGCACAAGCTGGAATCAAGATTGCCGGGAGAAATATCAATAACTTCAGATATGCAGATGACACCACCCTTATGGCAGAAAGTGAAGAGGATCTAAAAAGCTGTTGTTTTAGTTGCTAAGTCATGTCCAGTGCTTTTGCTTCCCCAAGAATCACAGCCCACCAGGTTCCTCAGTCTATGGGATTTCCCAGGCAAGAATACTGGAATGGGTTGCCATTTCCTTCTCCATGGATCTTCTCCACTCAGGGACTGAACCCGAGGCTCCTCATTGGCAGGTGGAGTCTTTACCACTGAGTCCCAGGGAAAGTCCAGGAACATGTATCTGAATACAAAAGGAGGAGGACTCTGAGCTCTGGGATGGCTGATAATGCAGCTTGGCCTCTCTTGCAGGAGAATGGGGAGGGGTGTCAGAAATGTGAAGTAGACAACATGATTTTGAGTAATTTGGATTAATATTTGAATCTTAATGAAGGAAATAAACACCTAAACCTGCTGTATAAAAGGTTTCAGTAGATGAGAGATTTTTTTGACATTGTTACGCAAGTAGACAGTAAATTAACCTGCTTTGATTAATGAAAGCAATTACTAAATGCTGTTAGCCTAAATGGATTCATTTTACTATGTAACATCTCTGGGTGATTTGTCAAGTGGCCCAGATATAGCTATAGGCTATCTGACAAAATATTTCTTGTATCTCATAAAGTATATTTTGCTGATTTAAACCATAATATTTGGCATTCACCCCAAGGACTAGAGGAGAAGGCGATGGCAACCGACTCCAGTACTCTTGCCCAGAGAATCCCAGGGACAGCGGCGCCTGGCAGGCTGCTGTCTATGGGGTAACACAGAGTCGGACACGACTGAGCAACTTCACTTTCACTTTTCGCTTTCATGCATTGGAGAAGGAACTGGCAACCTACTCCAGTGTTCTTGCCTAGAGAATCCCAGGGACGGAGGAGCCTGGTGGGCTGCCGTCTATGGGGCCACACAGAGTCAGACACAACTGATGTGACTTAGCAGCAGCAGCAGCCAAGGACTAGAATTCAGAATATATATAAAGAACTCCTAAATCTTTTTTTAAAAAAGACAGATAACCTAATATTTCAAATGGCTAAAGAGTTAAATAGGCATTTCATAAAACAGGAAATTCAAAACTATGCATTACCTGGGGTGGAAGAATTGCAATGGAGGAGGGGCACAAAGGGAGATTTTGGGATGCTCACATACTCTATTCCCTGTATTCTATTCAGTTACTTGGGTGGTGACTACATGAATAGTGGCTTTATATTATTTATTAGACTGTACATTTGTGTTTGTGTACTTTTCCTGTACATATAGCATATTTCACAGTTTAAGATGTTTTTTATATGCAGAGTACATCATGAGAAACGCCGGGCTGGAAGAAGCACAAGCTGGAATCAAGATTGCCGGGAGAAATGTCAATCACCTCAGATATGCAGATGACACCACCCTTATGGCAGAAAGTGAAGAGGAACTAAAAAGCCTCTTGATGAAAGTGAAAGAGGAGAGCGAAAAAGTTGGCTTAAAGCTCAACATTCAGAAAACTAAGATCACGGTATCTGGTCCCATCACTTTATGGGAAATAGATGGGGAAACAGTGGAAACACTGTCAGACTTTATTTTGGGGGGCTCCAAAATCACTGCAGATGGTGACTGTAGCCATGAAATTAAAAGACGCTTACTCCTTGGAAGGACAGTTATGACCAACCTAGATAGCATATTAAAAAGCAGAGACATTATTTTGCCAACAAAGGTCTGTCTAGTCAAGGCTATGGTTTTTCCAGTGGTCATGTATGGATGTGAAAGTTGGACTGTGAAAAAGCTGAGCGCCGAAGAATTGATGCTTTTGAACTGTGGTGTTGGAGAAGACTCTTGAGAGTCCCTTGGACTGCAAGGAGATCCAACCTGTCCACTCTAAAGGAGATCAGTCCTGGGTGTTCATTGGAAGGACTGATGCTAAAGCTGAAACTCCAGTACTTTGGCCCCCTGATGAGAATAGCTGACTCTTTGGAAAAGACTCTGATGCTGGGAGGGATTGGGGGCAGGAGAAGAAGGGGACAACAGAGGATGAGATGGCTGGATGGCATCACCGATTAGATGGACATAAGTTTGGGTGAACTCCGGGAGTTGGTAATGGACAGGGAGGCCTGGCTTGCTGCGATTCATGGGGTAGCAAAGAGTCCGGCACGACTGAGCGACTCAACTGAACTGAACTGATGCAGACATATACGACTAGTTCTGGAAACTAGATGGGAGGAGACAAATGACAAAAAATACAGTCAAGAGATAATAACAGCCACAAAAAAACAGAAAGCAGGATAAGGGGAATGGGTGGAACTGAGAGAACTATTTATAGTCAGAGAATCAGTGTCTCTGCAGTGATTTCACGGAGTGCTGCTGTGGACATAGCAAAGGCAATCCAAACAGAATTCACTATAAAATTTCAAATTGTTCAGGATTTCATAAGGTCCTCAAAAGATGCAGGATTTCATAAAACCCACAAAATACGGCTCCAGTAACACCCCAATTCCCTGATAGATAAGAATTTTGCAGACTTAAGACTGTTCATAATTGAAGAAAAGAAAATAAGAAAGCCTGTTTATATTTTGGATGCTTCATAAGAAAATAATTATAATGATTTAAGAATTTTTTTAACCCTTGGAAAGTTAATGAAGTCCTCAAATTTAGTTTGAGATCTATTTAAAGAAATGCTTGCAGAGTCATATGTGAAGTGAATTCTGTTGCAATGTGCTTTTTTGTAGAGGAAAAAATGCCATATGTAACAATAAACCATTTTCAATTTGAAAATTGGTTTACTTTTATTTTTCCAACATATTTCCACATATTAATGCATAGTTTCACATGTATATATATGTGTGTATATATATATATATTCTTTAATAAAGAATTCAAATTTTTTTCTTGACTATCCACTACGAAATATTGGTCCTAATTTTTAAGTAAATTATTTTGCTTTGACTTTTTACACTTACCAGTTGTTCTCAGATAACAGAGATTCCCAAAATGGATTAAACTTTAAGCCCTCACATCTATAACTTTTTCCTTATTATATTAGACTGAGCTATTTGGGATTAAAATGTTCTATCATTTTCGATCTATAAAAATGGAAATTTCATACAATTCATCCCTCCTGCACAGGTCTTGCCCAGTGATGCCTGAAGAGTTGACTTTATGCAGAGAAAAGTGATGGAGAAGGCAGCGGCAACCCACTCCGGTACTCTTGCCTGGAAAATCCCATGGATAGAGGAGTCTGGTAGGCTGCAGTCCATGCAGTCGCGAAGTCAGACACGACTGAGCGACTTCACTTTCACTTTTCACTTTCATGCATTGGAGAAGGAAATGGCAACCCACTTCAGTGTTCTTGCCTGGAGAGTCCCAGGGACGGGGGACCCTGGTGGGCTGCTGTCTATGGGGTCAACACAGAGTCGGACACGACTGAAGCGACTTAGCAGCAGCAGCAGCAACAGAGAAAAGTGAAGAGACTTTTATATTTTTTATTATGACTTTTCCTTCCTATTAGGGAGATAGTAATAATAGGAGAAAGGAATCCATTATCTCCTCTTTTGTTCAGCAAAATGGAAAACATTGATAAAATTTAGACCTTTTAAAAATGAGACCATGATTTAGGTCTTCATTTAATAAACATTGGTTGACCACCTTCTGTGTACTAGGCCCTAAGGAGATACAAAACAAGAAAGGCAAGGCTGCTGACTCATGAAGTTCACAAAGAATGGGGAATGAAAAAGGGAAGGAAACCAACATGTAGAGGATAGTGTGGTATGCGCTACACAAAAGTTTGTCCAAAGGAGGGGACTCCACATCGAAGTTCTTATTGGGCATTAGAAATACAGGATACTGTTCTGAGACATCTTTTCATACATGTTTAACCTAACAAAAACAAAACAATTTGTCAAAAGCAGATTAAAAGGGCAAAAAATAAATCAAAAATATAAATTCTGAATAAGTCACAAAGAAGATAGCAAGGTCTTGAATAATTCTATTGTCTTAAATTTTAAGACATGAGTATAAGATCTAAACGCTGTCCTGTTTGAACTGTAAATCTTCACTTTAAAACGGCAGATGGAGCGCCTTCTGTTCACAGAAAGAGAGCCAAGGACTCAGAAAAAGTAACTACTTGTCAGGGCAAAGAAACAAAACAGAGAACCCTAGTTCTGCACTTTTATACCCTCAGGAGGTAACAGATTTTTACAGAATTATAAGGTAACTAGTGTTACCCAACATATTTTCCGAGTCAAGGAAACAAGTACATTCTAAGGAAGATTTCAACTACAATGAAAAATCAAGTTTCTTTTTTTTTTTTTTGTTTTTATTTGTTTTTATTTTTTATTTTTTAGTTTTTTATTTTTTAAATTTTAAAATCTTTAATTCTTACATGCATTCCCAAACATGAACCCCCCTCCCACCTCCCTCCCCATAACATCTTTCTGGGTCATCCCCATGCACCAGCCCCAAGCATGCTGCATCCTGTGTCAGACATAGACTGGCGATTCAATTCACATGATAGTATACATGTTAGAATACCATTCTCCCAAATCATCCCACCCTCTCCCTCTCCCTCTGAGTCCAAAAGTCCGTTATACACATCTGTGTCTCTTTCCCTGTCTTGCATACAGGGTCGTCATTGCCATCTTCCTAAATTCCATATATATGTGTTAGTATACTGTATTGGTGTTTTTCTTTCTGGCTTACTTCACTCTGTATAATCGGCTCCAGTTTCATCCATCTCATCAGAACTGATTCAAATGAATTCTTTTTAACGGCTGAGTAATACTCCATTGTGTATATGTACCACAGCTTTCTTATCCATTCATCTGCTGATGGACATCTAGGTTGTTTCCATGTTCTGGCTATTATAAACAGTGCTGCGATGAACATTGGGGTACATGTGTCTCTTTCAATTCTGGTTTCCTCGGTGTGTATGCCCAGCAGTGGGATTGCTGGGTCATAAGGGAGTTCTATTTGCAATTTTTTAAGGAATCTCCACACTGTTCTCCATAGTGGCTGTACTAGTTTGCATTCCCACCAACAGTGTAAGAGGGTTCCCTTTTCTCCACACCCTCTCCAGCATTTATTGCTTGTAGATTTTTGGATTGCAGCCATTCTGACTGGTGTGAAGTGGTACCTCATTGTGGTTTTGATTTGCATTTCTCTAATAATGAGTGATGTTGAGCATCTTTTCATGTGTTTGTTAGCCATCCGTATGTCTTCTTTGGAGAAATGTCTATTTAGTTCTTTGGCCCATTTTTTGATTGGGTCGTTTATTTTTCTGGAGTTGAGCTGCATAAGTTGCTTGTATATTTTTGAGATTAGTTGTTTGTCAGTTGCTTCATTTGCTATTATTTCCTCCCATTCAGAAGGCTGTCTTTTCACCTTGCTTATAGTTTCCTTTGTTGTGCAGAAGCTTTTAATTTTAATTAGATCCCATTTGTTTATTTTTGCTTTTATTTCCAGAATTCTGGGAGGTGGATCATAGAGGATCCTGCTGTGATTTATGTCTGAGAGTGTTTTGCCTATGTTCTCCTCTAGGAGTTTTATAGTTTCTGATCTTACATTTAGTTTCTAGTCATTGAATTTAACTCACCACATTTCCTCTGGTGTATATCATGCTGTTAATGCAATTATTAATGTCTTTTTCTTTTCAGTTCTGCTTTCTCAAATGACAAAACTGCTACTCTTATATAACCCCATGAGAATGAGGATACACATGTAAAATTTTATTTTTCCAAACAAATTAAAACTCAACATTTTGCTTATTTGAGGATCTAGTTCTTATAAACATTTAATCAAATAATCTGTCTGCTTAGAAAATAAAAGTCCTCTCAAACTATATGGCACTTCTTTCAGTGGAAGCATTGACATGCAGTCTGGTAAGACAAAGGACACACCCCCAAAACAATCTAACAACAGAAGACAAATTTAAAATGGTAAGCAACATGAAAAAAATTGTTCAACTTTATTAATACTATAAAAATTCAAAATAGCATGACATTCTATGTTTCATCTATCCAGTAAGTAAGGATTTTTGGCAAAGAAGGCAGTAGATTTCTATTTCTTATGTGACAGGTCAGTAACACTTGTAACCACAAATAAATTCCAGCATTTATTATAACCTACATTTCTAATCACATGTTTATTCCTACTGATACACCCTCAGAGCAAAGCAGGCTTCCAAAGGTCAGCCCTGGGAAGACTTCCGGCAAGAAATGAAAGTGCCATAAAACGCTTCCTGAAAAACTGAAGTCCATTTTTGACTTGATTTACCTGACATTTTAAGATAAGATTATGCATCTTACCAGTGGACTAATACTGTTTCTACCTTCAACTTAAATATCCAAACTTTATATTATTATTCTTGGAGCTGCCTTATACTCAGCCATGTTAGTCAGATCTGTGTGCTTATGAATGCAGTGATAGGTTCTCATAAAGAAGTAAAAGCATTACATCATAATGTATTTGCTGAAGAATTCTCCCCCTGTGTCTCCTCATCTGAGTACTTGAGTCTATTCTTTCTCACTGAATGATTCAGTCAAAAAAGACTAACGACAAGGATGCATAGCAAAAGTAGAGGCAGTGATAGAAGAATAATGGCCTGGAGATTGCAATGGGGGTTGAGGGGAGACGATGCCACTGGCTCTGGAGTCTTAGATTTGTAGGATATGGGAGAAAACGAGCACTATCTTCTACAGGGCGCAGCAGGGACAGACAAGTAAACCCAGCTGAGGTGATGGAAAGAATATCCTGGGAGGAGATTAAGACACAAGAAAGTTTTCTTACCATGGAGAAGGGTAGCAAACAGGTAAGTAGAAAGTTTGGCAAGAGATGGGTGAGAGAGTAAGAAAATGGATGAGAGGAGGGAGGCTTGCTTACGGGAGAGAACATAAGGCTTTATGAAGGTAAGAATAAGAGAAAAGATGAATAAAGGGTATTCAAATCCAAGTATAACCATCTTATTTATAGCCTTTCCTTTTATTAGCCCACAGTGAGAGGTTAATAAGGATATTATGTTCTTTTAGGCATTTTTTAAAAATATTACATTTTTATAAAAATTTCTCTGCCATAAAAAAACCACTTTTGCCAGAGCAGGAAGGAAGCCAGTGAACCAAGTTACTCGCTGGGAGCATAACTATAAACATTTAGGATTGTTTTGAACATGAGAAACAGAAAAGCTTTTATTTATTTTCAGAATCTCAAGAAAGAATTCATCCTCCATTTATTTTCAGGGAGATGCGGTGCTTCTTGGAAGAAGCCCCAAGGATCCTGCTGTTAAATCAAGACCTGTGCGGGGGAAAAAAAATTATCCACTCCACAATAACATGGCATGTAACACAAAGGCAGTGGTACTTATCCAGCAGGGAGAGAACCCCTTCAATACCGGGACCCCACCGGCTGACTTAATTACAACGCAGCAAGGCGATCCACTACAAAGACAGTGCAACCCAAAGGAGACCACTGAGATCCACCCGAGGTGCAGGGACAGATGGTTCCTTTGCTTCTTGTTTAGTATGAGACCTTCTAGAAAAATCTGAAAATGGATACATGCCAACAAGCTTTCAACTACCAGTATTTTTTTTTAAGCCTACCATATGTTACTATAAAAATAATCCATAACTTGAGAGTCAATCAGCAAGGATTTACTGAGCTGGGACTGTGTATAAGGGATAAGAAAAGGCCAAAATCAGCTTACCATAGAGTTTAAGGACATGGATTAAACTCTGATTTAATTTAAGGGCTTTTGGTTTTTTTTCATCATGCTGCACACACACACAAAATTACAGCAGAAGCCATGAAACAACTGCCTTAAAATATTTTAGATGATAACAAACACAAATTTACAGAAACAGAGTGGTTCCACACTGGGAAACATGGTTTTAAACAAGTGATGGTGCACTGGAACTTAATTCAGCAGTCAAGGTAACTGAATGTTATTAAAGCAGTCACCATAGTAACCACAGCGACTAGGGCACAAAACAGATAATTAGCCCCTCCAATTATGAAGTTATAATACAGTCACTAAATAATAGCCCTGAGTAAATCCTATCTTGTAAAAAGTCTTAAGGAAAATGAAAATTTAACTACAAACTTACTAAAGGACCAAGCTATTACTGTCATACTTTTTAAACAAACAAATCACAAATGAAGCCTTTCTGCATGCAGCAAATTCTACCTTCCTGGTCACTTCAAAGGATATGAATTAATCAAAATAATAAAATTCATGCTTTTTTTTTTTTGTAGTGGCTTACAGGATCTTGGTTCCCCAGCCATGACACTGAAAGTTCCAAGTCCTAACCACTAGACCACTAGGGAATTCTCAAAAATCATAAAATTCTTCATTCCCTATGTGTGAGTGTACAATAATGCCACCCAAGAAATTGAGTTAACTTAAAATTTCTATAGTATACACAATTCATATTTAATACTTGTAACAAATCTAAGAACTAAGAAAGCACAGTTCAATACATTTGAATAAATTAAATGAATGTGTAACACCTGGAAAAATGCCTGTCACACAACCAGCACTTTGTTAGTCCAATTATTACTCCTACCATTACAGTAATATTATTGCTGATATTACCATTATTGTTAATGCAAGTTTTGAAGTCACACTGCCTGACTCAAATTTTGGTTCCATCATTAACTGGACAAGTTACCTAATCGACCTGACTCAATATTCTCATCTATATAATGTAAATAATAAACATCTATTTCATAGACTATTTAGGGTGTTGAGATCACACAGACTACATATTTAGCAGACTACCTGGTATGGTAGGCAGTGAACACAGTTTAGCAGTTTTAACAGTTTAAATATTTGGTCTTGGTCTCCTAGCAAGTACACAGGGAACTGGAATTAAAACTCAGGTTTCCTGACAAAGTTTAGATTAGTTTCTATAGCCACACTGCTGGGAAACATATAAACAGTCCATTTAATCAAACAGATACACCCAAATATTAATATAATACAGAAACAATAAGTAATATTGGTTGCATATGCTGACACTAGGTGTGGAAAGGCTTTATATGATGTAAAATAATCAAGCCAGATGCCCCAGCTGAAACATACACCACCAAACATGCTACCCCATTCTCTTTTTTTTCTACTATGATTTGTTTCCTTTTTGAAACACAGAGAAAAATTATATATCTAAGTAATGATTCACCACAGTAAAAATCTGAGAGTATTTCAGGCCACAAAAGCAAAATAACTTGTTAATAAAACAGCCACTTTAAAATGCTAAGTATTCAGTGAAAACCAGAGTCATGATAAACCAAAACAGTGTATATAGTAACTGTTTCAGAAGCCTTAAGCAAACCTGATAATAAAGCTCCTGATACACTTAACAAAGAACCACCTTCCTAATTTCTTTAAGAATGTTCGACGTGGGCACACTGTGGTCCAGGGTACGGGTGGACATCCATCTAGAGACTGGAGCTCAGGGCAGACCTAGGAGACTGAGGATCCAGGAAGGAGGGGAGGAGCATCTAAGAAACAGGGAAGGAAGGAGATGCCCAGTCATACATTTTCTCGGTTCTCTCTTCCCTCTCAAAATTCACTCCATTCATTCATCAAAACGTCAAGTTCAGTGCTTGGTGATATAAAGTTGAATAAGACAGAAAGAGAAAACAGACATGAAAATCAACAATCACTGAACAGGGGAACACCAGAGATGCCTTCAGTTATACAGGAAAGCATAGAGAGACATTAGCTAACCAGAACATGTACTTTGAGCAAAGTCACGTGCCAGGCACTCCTGCACTTACCAGCTCATTCAAAAGTAAACATAGACCTGTTTACTGTCCTTATTTAGTAGATGAAGAAATGGAGGCTTTGAGATATGAGGAAGACTCAGAGTAAAATTTGAGTCCTTTTAACCCAAGTCCAGAGCTCTTGGAAATGCACAATGATTCGATTCTAACTCCTCTGCTTTCTCATTCTTGACTTTGCTTTCTTCTTTCTTTCTGTTTTTCCATAGAAAGTCAAGAGTGTCAGCATCTAGATCAGAAGTCAAAACTCAAATGTCAGGGACTTCCCTGGTGGTCCAGTCGTTAGGACTCCAACTTTCACTGCACGGGGCATGGTTTCTATCCCTGGTCTGGGAACTAAGATCCTGAGAGGAGCCTGGCCAAAACACAAAAACAAACATACACACACACACACACACACACACAAAACCTAACAACTTTCAAATGCCAACAAGGAAGTGACAGATAATGCAAATAAGAGGGCAGACAGTAAGGTGTTATGGATGAGATAGAATGGTGGTGACTGTGATGAACTGGAGACTCCATGCCCTTTCTGAAGAAAAGAGACTTGGCTCCAGCCCACTGTGTTCATAAAGAAATGAGGGCCACAGGCTTTGTGAAACCTTCCAGTTTTTTGAAAGAGCTTTCAAATCCAGATTTTTCACATGACTTTCCTTTTTGTAAATAAAAAGAGGCTCCCTACATCAAATGTTCCTAAGTCGATGGGCTGGCTGCCTTTCGCCTATGAGAGTAGAGTGTGTGATCTCTGCTCTGGCGAGGCTGGCCAATCTCATGGACACTGCTCTCCACTGTTCTCTGTCACTCTGGTATTTCACCTGCAGAGTTTAACAACCAAGCAGCCATTGCAAAACAGCACTGGTACAGCTGTTGTCATCAGGATTTTAATTCTGCAGTATCAGTGAGACAGGCACGTTTAATGATAGAGTTACAATGCTGAAAACAATTTAGATGACCTCTGTTCCAAAGTCCATCAGTGCCTGACTCACTTCCTTGACATTCCTACCAAACAGTTTCTTGGCTTCTACTTAAACATCTCCATTAGCCAACAAGAAGTCTCTCTCCTCAGAAAATCTGCTACTTCTCCCCTCTGCTCTTAGTCTTCCATAAAGGAAGGTCCTTCTTCATATTAAGTTGAGCTCTGTTCTCTTGTTTCTGCTGTCCATTGTTTCTGCCTGGATCATGATACCTAGAACAAAATATTTCTGGAGTGGATGGACAGACATTTACCATCACCTTCTGGACAGCATTTCTGTTCCTGCAGACTAGGGTCACATCAGCATGTTCACAGTTGGGTACACTTGCCTCCCGGGCCCTCAGGGACTATAATATGATCTAGCACTGCAAGCAAGCCAACAAAGACCCACAGCAGAGGAAAACGAAAGCTGTTAACTTGTACCAGTCGCATTTTTTACTTTAATTCCAGTTTAACGATATATCTATGCCCCACTCTCCTTGTTTCTAATCTACAGTATACACATTGCTTCCTATAAATAATTAACTCTTTAGTTTAAAAAACACTGATATCCATTTTAGTAACTGGATGGGGTTGCTGTCACAGAAAATCAGGAGAGTATATATGGCTAGCTTGCTTTATTTTATAGGAAGAAAGATGACAACATTTTAGCTTTGTAATAAAAGGAAGAAAAATGGCTACATAATGTGTATTGTGAAATGTAGCCAACTTAAATCCAGTAAATTACATCATTGAGCAAAACAACTATAGGATGCTTGTTTTTCTGTCAAAGTCATGACTCCTTTCCAAATGTTAAATGCTTTTGGCAGACACATTTTAAAATTCTTTTCTAAACAAAAGCATCAACATTGGGATCCATAAGAATTTTCAAATTCAAATAAATATGGAATATTTCATTTCATAAATTTAATTGTGAAATATTATTCCTTTACTTTCGTATCTCATCATATATATATTCCTTTATAATCATCTTAGCTTGTTACAAAGACTCTTAGGAGCCATCCTGATTTCTCCCTTTCTTTTGCTCTTACAATCAATTAATCAGCAAATTCTTCAGCATGCATTCTTAATTATTCTTTTCTCACCCCCAAGCCACCATCACCTGGCACTGGAACTACTGTAATAGCTTCCTTACTTGGATCACTCCTTTGAGAGTCTGCAAAGAAGAGACAGAGTAATCTTTCCTGAAATATTTATCAGATCACACCACTCCAGTGGCTGCCCGTTATGCTTAAAATAAAGTCCAGCCTTCTTGCCAGGGCTCAAGGATTTGTTTGCTGTCCCCTGCTCCATCCTCCTAACATCCATACTATCCCCTCGTTCCAGACTGTATGGGTTCTCTACTGAGGGTAGTCTAGCTTCACCCTGGGGGTGGGGGGAGGGAGGGGAAAGTGTGAGGGTGGTTTTTTTGTTTATTCTTTGTTTTTTAAAATTTTATTTGAGACATAATTGATATATAACATCGTATCAGTTTTTAGGTATACAACACAATTTGTTATATGGTAACTGCAAAAAGATCACCACAATAACTCTAGTTACTAAACTCCATCACCTCACATAGTTTTATTTTTTCTCTAGTGATGAGAACTAAGATCTACTTTCTTCAGTTCAGTCGCTCAGTCGTGTCCGACTCTTTGCGACCCCATGAATCACAGCACGCCAGGCCTCCCTGTCCATCACCAACTCCCGGAGTTCACTCAGACTCACGTCCATCGAGTCGGTGATGCCATCCAGCCATCTCATCCTCTGTCATCCCTTCTCCTCCTGCCCCCAATCCCTCCCAGCATCAGTATCTTTTCCAATGAGTCAACTCTTCACATGAGGTGGCCAAAGTACTGGAGTTTCAGCCTCAGCATCAGTCCTTCCAAGGAACACCCAGGACTGATCTCCTTTAGGATGAACAGGTTGGATCTCCTTGCAGTCCAAGGGACTCTCAAGAGTCTTCTCTTAGCAACTTTCAAATATATAAAACAGTAACATTAACTATAGCTACCATGCTGTGCGGCAAGAATATTTCTGTAATCACAATGACCTGAGAGTGGGGACACCCCGGCAATATTGTGGGTGAGGCCAGGGGTGCTAACATCCTCCAGGAGCCCCAAAGTCCCACAGTGCATAGCACAGTTCTACCCTACAAAGGACTGCTGTACCCCCAAATGCCAGTAACACCAAGCTCATTCACATCTCAAGGTCTTCACATTTGCTGTTACCTTCAGCCCAGGACATTGAAATCTTTTCCAGGCTTGCTGTTTCTTATCACCTGAGATGCAATCTCCTTTGAAAGGCCATATCTGGCCCTCACTTCTGAAATAGCCTCCCCCACCAGTATATCTGGCATAATAATAGTCTTATTATTTCTTTACCCTGCTTTCTTCACTGTTTGGCACACATCATCATGCAAAATTATTTATTTCCTTACTCTTTTATGCTTTTCTCCCCCATTGGTATGTCAAGTCCCTCCAGCAGGAACTTTGTACTCCACAGCACCTAACTGCAATGCCTAGGACATGGCAGGTGTTCAATTATCATCTGTGAAAAAATAAGTGTCCATAATAATTTTTCCTGTTTAGGATTAGGAATGAAAAAAACTTCATTTGGACCTAAAGGATCATCTAATCTTCATTTCTAGTTACTTTTTCCTATGTTAAGTTTTCCTTTTTGTAATGGATTCTCAGTCAAAAGTTGCTTTTACATGCCACAACTTTTATTATTACATAAATACAGAGAGGTAACAGTAAGCTTAAAATATCTCAAATCAGCACCTAGCTTGTTCACAGAGTGTGAAAGAGAGTTTTCTTATAAATATTTTTGTAAATCTCAGAGTGAATGTGTTACTTCTTCAGTCCGTAGGGTCAGGAGTCCAGTGGTAGTACTGCTCCTGAGGACAACAAGCACACTGGTGGTGGTCCCTTCACTTTGAGAGTAGCAGCCCCGAACCCACCAGAATAGAGAATAAGTATCACTTTTTTTGTCAAAAATGCTCACAAACATATTTTCAAGACCAAGAAGAGTTGAAAAGTATAAATGTTTTAAAAGTCACACTCCAAGAGCACTAAGCCAAAAGCTTAAACCAGGTCTATGAAATGGGCTAAGAGAGGAGTGATAAGTAGGGAATTAATGCTAGATTTTAAGATAGGATTCTACCTACACATATAGCAATCTGCTAGGATACCTAAGAAAAAAGAGTATAATTTGATTTCTCTTATGTTCCACACATATACAATACATGTTTAGAGTTATGAGGGTCTGCTGCTGCTGCTGCTGCTAGTTAGGTAGCAATGCTAACCAGTGCTTCGCTTTATGCATGGTATTTGAGAACTGGTATACACTTGCCTATGGTTTGTGAGAGACTGTTGGGCCAGAATACTACATGCATTTAACACCTTAATATAGACTGCTAAATCACATTCTCAAAGCTCATAGCAATTCATACTCCCACAAACAATGTATAAGAATGCTCACATTTCTACACACTCTGCAATCTGTATGCTATCAATATTTGAAATTTTTGTAAGTTGCTTAGTAAAAAAGTGAAAACTCCCTATTATTTAATTTGCATTAACTGACTACTGACATAGAGCATCTTTTACACATTTATTATCTGCAAACCCTCTTCTGTTTGTCTAGTTACAGTCTTTACCCTTTTTCTATTATTGCTGCTTTCAATCAACTCAAGGGTACCTGGATATGAGGGGTAATAATCCTTTGTAAATCAATCATATTGCATTGTTTTCTAGTCTGTTGTCTGTATTGCACTTCTGCTTATGATGCCTATCCACTTTCAAAAAACATTTCTATGTTGCTGAATATGTCAGTCTTGCCTTTTGAGTCTAAGTTCTATGTCTTGCTTAGATTTCTTCCACACTGACATATAAAATTCTGGGAATTTTCTCCTAATTAGAGTTCATTCTTTCATATTCCATTAAATCCCTGATATTCTGGTATGAAGTTAATGTAAAGTGAGGGGATAAAAGAAGATGAGAAAGAAAAGTATACAAGGAGAAAGAAAAGTATACAAGGAGAAAAAAGGGACTGGAGAAGTCTAATTTTTTTTAACATTAAATAGAGAGTTTTAAATGTGATGCTGGATCACTGAGTTTTTACTCTCCATATTATTAATATTAGATTATCAAAGAGGAAACCCTCAAGTAGTTTTGACTTGAAAACATAATTAAGCTATAAACATAAGGGGAAAAGTATTGATTTATAACTATCTGAACACAAGTAACACTATGAAGTATTTTTAAATAAAAAGAGAAACTATTATATTTTTCATATTGTGAAAAATGAAATAATATAAGATGATAAAAATAAATTTCAGCTCAGGTAATAGTTCATCTAAGTCTTTTTCATAAAAGTTTTAAATTTTACAGGAGTATAATATTATTTATTATTAAAGAGATCAGTTAATTGAGAATTAGTGTAGAAATTTATTTTTCCAATGACTGAGATAAGAAAATAACTAAGGGCAGAATTTTTATAGAGCTACAGGTAATAAATACCTTTTGCTACTCAAGGCAAAAGTGTTGATGCACTGCTTTCTTCTAAAGGTTCTTGCTTGAATTCCATTTAACCTCTGAGCACTCTTACTAAGAAATCAATTCATTCATGCATTTTATATTTTTATATATTATATAAAACTATATATTATAGTATATATGCATATATTCTAGTTTTATATTTTATCTAGTATTTTTAATTGTTTCCAGCAGAAGGGTTAGTCAGAGGTCCTAGACTACTGTACAATCAGAATCAAAAGTCAAAAATCACTGTTATCAAACATAAAGTTAATGATATTACTGTCCTGCTTTGACACTATCAGTGCTTTTCCCATGGTAAATAGATGAAGCTCCTTATCACTCCCACAAGTGACCTGACTCCATTCTAAAGGTATAAAGGAGACTCCCAGAACAGCTGCAAAATGGAGGTTGAAGCTGAGTCAATGGCAACCGAGAGAAAAGACAAGAGAGGAGGCAAATAGCCATTAGTCCTAAGCAGCAAAGCCAAGGAGCAAGGAAATATTAAGTCTAGTATGAACAGAACTCAACATCTGAGGCTTCATCACCAGGTTTGAATCCAGGTCAAGACCACAGGGCATGAGACTCTCAGAGCCAAGAGAATCAGGAACTAGAGGGAGTGGGAGTGATGAGGGCTGTAAGGAACAGGAGCAGCCCAGCCTCAAGGAAGGCCAGCGGCACTGAGGTCCCAGAAAGAAGGGGCAATTAGGCGATCTGTTCACAATGGAGGTAAGACTGAGAAGCTGCCAGTCTCCAGTTGACAAGAGGCCAGGAGGCTAAAACAAATGGGGCACAAGAGCAGCAGAGACTTGAAGACACCTTGTTAGTTGGAGGTACTTCTCACCCTATCACGAAGTCCGGCTCTCGGGGCAAAGCCTTCCCTGCAGAGGTCACAGAGTTAGCCATGCCAAGCCTCATTACAAGGCCCTCTGTGGTCAGGCCCCAAACCACCTCCCCAGGTTCACCTCCCACCCTTCATCCCATTTCAAATACCACCTGCAACAACACAGATGCTGATGAGCAACAATCTCTCCAATCCTCCCTTCTCTGCAGGCTATTTCTCTCCTGAATGACTCTGCCCCTTACCTGCCTGGAAAATCCGTCCTCACATGTTCTTTACAACTCCTCACATGTCCTCCTGATCAGAAAGTTTCCTGATTCCTTTGAGTTTACTGCTCTCCACTCTGGTGGCCTATCAAACACAGCCAAAAACCTATTGTTTTTACTATTTTATTATTATGATGAATTATCATTACCACATCCACCATTTATCAAGTGCTTACTATGTGTCAGGGATTGTATTAAAGGCTTTACATGGACTTTTCTTTAACATTCATAGTTACTATCTTCCTCCATTTTACAGGAGGAAAGTGAGATTCATAAAATTTTAAGTATTTGCCTAAGATCGCAGAGCTACTAAACAGATTTTAATGCAGTTTGTTCTGACCCCAAAACCTGTGATCTTTCCAATAAAATACCCTAATCATATTTGCTCATGTCTTCCCTTCTAAAAACAAATAACAAACTTAAAGACCATATCTTCCTCATTTTTGGATTAATACACTCAGTAGAAACTTGGCATATAACCGATGCTCTCTAAATAATAAATCCATGAATGAATGAATGACCAAGCATCCATTCCAGTCCCTCAGGGACTAGAATATCATGGCACAGAACCAGTAATCAATATAAAACTGTCCTTACATCACATTAGACTAGTGGCTACCAAGTGGCTCAGATGGTCCAGAATAAGGGACAGAGAGTAGAAGAAAGCAGGTAAAGATTCTGGTTCAAGGAACAAGGCAAGACAACACAGTATCTTTTTTTGGAAGGTGGTTTACTTCGTCAAACAAATAATTATTTTTAAAACAAGGAGAGTCTAGTTCAATTTCTTTTCAAAATAACTACTTTAATTACTTCATCTCTTTTTTCACCCTAAATGAACGCAATACCATAAACATCTCTTAAACACTTGCTATAGGTAAGGCAGAGAGGAGAATACAACAAATCTCATAAATTACCAGATTAATTTAAATTCCTTTCCCTGAAGGAGGTTATAGTCTCCTTGAATGTACACACAGGTGAGGGGAGGGAAGAGTAGGCCATTGTGACTCTTGTACTCAAATCCTCCAGAAATTTCCCATGTAACTCAGGACAAATGCCAAAGTCCTGGTGATAATTTAAAAGCTGTTGCCTCACTGATACTCATTCCTTCTCTGACCTCATCTACTGCGCACACCGCTCCCCACCTCCCTCCAGCTATACACTCTCTTTGGCCATCCCTCTTGAGGCTTCCTCTGGCCTTTCCCCACTTCTCATGCCATTTCCCCCTTCCCTGCTCTATTTTTCTCTATCTAACATTCTACTTTACTTATTTGTTTATTGTCTCCTCTTCCATTCTCCTGCAGAATCTAAACTTCATGAGCACGTATATTCCTGTTGGTCTTGTGTCTGCTGCATTCTCAGCACCTAGATTTATGCTTAACACATAGGAGGTATTAAGTATATTGTAATTGTAGAAAAGAATGAATGAACCTTAGCCACCTTTATGCAATAACCTACTTGTTCTTGGTATTTACTTTTGTGTCTATTGTCCACATTTCTAAATCACATTTAGCATCACAAATTAAAAAGCAACTTATAAAATTTTCTCTTGGAATTGACGATTCTTTTCATTGTCATTTCCTGAAATGTCTTACTGTAACCATTGTCTAAAAATATAATTGTGGTTTGAGATCCTGGTCTCAATTTTAGCAAATAATAGCTCATATTATCCCAAAGGCTTCAATGTGACTTGCAAAGATATATTATCTATTTGGCTAAAATGAAAAAGCACATAAAACTTGATTAGAAATAACTGCAGTGATTAAGACAGAGAACCTAATAATTCTTTAAAAAAATGATTCTAGTTCTAAATTATTTTAAAATATTAACAAAAGGGTTATTGCTGTTTAGATCATTAAAATGAAATCATTAAATCATAGTTAATTGTGAATTACCAACACTAATAATCTTTATCAACTTAAAATATAAATCAAAGGGCCCAAAATTCAAAAGTATTTATAATTTGTTTTCAAGTGTATTATATCCTTCTTTCTAATGGTTGCTTTTTCTCCTAATTGTATGTCCTTGAGGTTTCAAGCTTAAAGGTTTCATGCATATATCAGCATTAGCAGAAAGAATATCAGATTACGATTTAAAGGGGAGGAAAATGGCCATGTATGCCAGAAAGATAGTCTGTAAGACGACATTACTTTCAGCTCATCAAACAAAATCATGTACAAGATTAAATTTATCCTGTCTCCATCTAGTTACCTCACATCGAGATCAACTTCAAAAAATCTTCTAATACTATCTAGAGAACGGCAATCAGTGAGGCTTATCAACAAGGCACATTCATGTTATAAACCTTTTTCAATTTCAAAAAATTGATGGCTAAGAGCTCTTTAGCAGTGGCATTTGATTCCACATTAGTCTGCAGTGTGCCAGAGTAAAACAAAGACCCATCATTCTGAGCCTTCTATTTACAGACTCAGGCCAAACTGCAAAAAACATTCTTAAGGAAATTGCTACTGTTATTATGCACTGCCCATGAATGTAAACAGGTCTCTTTATTTCAACTCTAAATAGAAAGATAGAAACACAACAGTTAAACATTACATTTTAGAGTTGTGCTATTTCTCCATAAAATATTGAAAACACTAAGCATAACTAAAAGAACAGGTAAGAATAACCTCTGGAAGTTAAAGATCAACCCATCAAAGCAATTCTCTTAATAAATATTTATGAATTTTCAAAGAAATAGAGGAAAACAACAGAATGGAGAAGACTGGAGACTTCAAGAAGAAAATGGAGATACCGAGGGAATATTTCACGCAAAGATGGGCACAATCAAAGACAGAAATGGTAAGGACCTAACAAAAGCAGAAGAGATTAAGAAGAGGTGGCAAGAATATACAGAGGAACTATACAAAAAAGGTCTTAACGACCCATATAACCATAATGGTGTGGTCGCTCACCTAGAGCCAGATATCCTGGACTATGAAGTCAAGTGGGCCTTAGGAAGCATCACTACGAACAGAGCTAGTGGAGGTGATGGAATCCCAGCTGAGCTATTTCAAATCCTAAAAGATGATGCTGTTACAGTGCTGCACTCAACATACCAGCAAATGTGAAAAACTCAGCAGCAGCCACAGCACTGGAAAAGGTCAGTTTTCATTCCAATCGCAAAGAAGGGCAATGCCAAAGAATGTTCAAACTACAGTACAACTGTGCTCATTTCACATACTAGCAAGGTAATAGTCAATATCCTTCAAGGTAGGCTTCAACAGTACAAGAACCAAGAACTTCCAGTTGTACAAGGTGGATTTCGAAAAGGCAGAGGAACCAGAGATCAAATTGCCAACATCCACTGGATCATAGAGAAAGCAAGGGAATTTCAAAAACACATCTACTTCTGCTTCATTAACTATGCTAAAGCCTGTGACTGTGTGGATCACAACAAACTGGAAAGTCCTTAAAGAGATGAAAGTAGCAGACCACCTGACCTGCCTCCTGAGAAACCTGTGTGCAGGTCAAGAAGCAACAGAACCAGACATGGAACAACGGACTGGTTCCAAATTGGGAAAGGAGTATGTCAAGGCTGTGTATTTCACCCTGCTTATGTGACCCTTACATGCAGAGTACATCATGTGAAATGCTGGGCTGGATGAAGCACAAGCTGAAATCAAGATTACTGGGAGATTCAAAAGGGAGGGGATGTATGTATACCTATGGCTGATTCTTATTGAGATCTGCCAGAAAACAACAAAATTCTGTAAAGCAATTATCCTTCAATTAAAAAAAAAAAAAGATTGCTGGGAGAAATATCAACAATCTTAGATATGCAGATGATACTACCCTAATGGCAGACAGTGAAGGGGAACTGAAGAGACTCTTGATGAAGGTGAAATAGGAGAGTGAAAAACCTGGCTTAAAATTCAACATTCAAAAAATTAAGATCATGGCATCTAGTCCCATCACTTCATGGCAAATAGATGGGGAAACAATGGAAACAGTGACAGACTTTATTTTCTTGGGCTCCAAAATCACTGCAGATGGTGACTACAATCACAAAATTAAAAGACGCTTGCTCCCTGGTGGCTCAGACAGTAAAATCGGCTGCCTACAATGTGGGAGACCTGGGTTCATTCCCTGGGTCAGGAAGATCCCCTGGAGAAGGAAATGGCAACCCACTCCAGTACTTCTGCCTGGAAAATTCCACTGATGGAGGAGCCTGGTGAGCTACAGTCCATGGGGTCACAAAGAGTCAGACATGACTGAGCAACTTCACTTTCACTGGAAAAAAAGGTATGACAAATCTACACAGTGTATTGAAAAGCAGAGACATCACCCTGCCGACGAAGGTCTGTATAGACATAGCTATGGTCTTCAGAAGGCTGAGCGCCGAAGAATTGATACTTTTGATTTGTGGTGTTGGAGAAGACTCATTGAGAGTCTCTTGAACTGCGAAGTGATCAAACTAGTCAATCCTAAATGAAATCAACCCTGAATATTCATTGGAAGGACTGATGCTGAAGCTCCAATACTTTGGCCACTTGAAGCAAAGAGCCAATTCATTGGAAAATACCCTGATGCTGGGAAAGATTGAGGGCAGGAAAAGGGGATGACAGGATGAGGTGGTTGGATGGCATCACCAACTCAATGGACATGAGTTTGGGCAAACTCCAGGAGCTAGTGAACGACAGGGAAGCCTGGCATGCTGTAGTCTATGGAATCGCAGAGTCGGACACAACTTAGTGACTGAACAACAACAAAATTTGTAACAGAGCAAAAAAACAGACACAACAAAGGAGACAAACAACTTTTAAAAGAAATTTCATACAAAAGGAGACAACTTTTTTAAAAAAACTTTAAAGAACCCTGAAAGATCAGAAATTACACACTTTTAGCACACATCTTCACTGTCTGATGCAATTAAGTTTCTGATGATGTTTGTTGGTTTCTCATGTCTTCACTTACAGAAAAAAAGGCTTTCCTGTGTCTTCATTTATAGAAATTAAAGAAGTAAAAACACGCGTGACTTAGGTCTACGTACTAGCTTATAACTTTCCAGTTTTTCTTACTAAACACTCACATTTCTACAGAGTCACTTACTCCTAGAGTTGGAAGTTTGTAGGAGAGAGGCTATCAGCCCTGGCTGCACCCATGAGGGGAGTGGGGTTACCATGCTGAAGCCCCACTCTACCTCCAATGACTGAACTGTCTCAGATGGGGTCCAGGCAGCAGTAGCTTTACAAATCACCTGCCAACTGATCCTAGTGAGTAGTCTGTCACCTCTTCAAAAAGAAGACCACAGCGGGTATCCAGGCTCTGTACAAACACTTCCAATGTTGACCTCCAAAATCTTATATGAAGAATCTAAAGACAATATACTACTTTATAGATGGTCATTTTTCAAATGAATGTTTCTAATTTTCCTTTTTTCACTGAGGTATCATTGATTTACAATATTATATCAGTTCTCAGATGTATAACATAATGAATCAAATTTTTTATATATTACACTCCACTTAAAGTTATTATAAAATATTGGCTATAGTTGTTGCTGTTTGCAACAACATGGATGGACCTGAAGGGTATTATGCTTAGTGAAATGTCAGACAGAGATAGGACTTCCCTGGTGGTCCAGTGGTTAAGACTTTGCTCTTCCACTTCAGGGGGCTTGGGTTCAATCCCTGGTCAGGGAACTAAGATCTCGCATGCCACATGGCATGCCCTATGTTGTACAATATATCCTTGAAGCTTATTTATTTAATACATAATAGTCTGTATTTCTTAATCCCCCGTCCTTGTCTTGCCCCTCTCCACTGGCAACCCCTAGTTTGTTTTCTATATCTGGGAGCTTGTTTCTGTTTTGATACATTCATTCATTTATTTTTTAGATCCCATATTCAAGTGATAATGGGCTTCCCAGGTAGCTTAGTGATAAAGAATCTGCCTGCAATGCAGGAGCCATAGGAGATGCAGGTTTGATCCCTGGGTCGGGAAAATCTCCTGGAGGAGGGCATGGCAACCCGCTCCAGTATTCTTGCCTAGAGAATCTCATGGACAGAGGAACCTGTGGGCTACAGTCCATACAGTCACAAAGAGTCAGACATGAGTGAAGCGACTAAGCATGCACACGTATGTGATAACACTCAGTCTTTGTCTTCCTCTTTTTTTTTTTTGGCCATGCCATGTGGCATGTGAGATCTTAGTTCCCTGACCAGGGATTGAACCCAAGCCCCCTGAAGTGGAAGAGCAAAGTCTTAACCACTGAACCACCAGGGAAGTCCCATCTCTGTCTGACATTTCACTAAGCATAATACCCTTCAGGTCCATCCATGTTGTTGAAAACAGCAAAATTTGTCATCCTTTTTATGGCTAAGTAGTATTCCATTGTACCACATCTTCTTTATATGAACGGCTGATTTTACAGGGCACAATGACCCACCATTTCCCCTAACAACTACCAGCAGAGTTCCACAATCTTTGTACTTGTCCCTTTTCCTAAAATTCACTTCCCTCAATCTCTACCTGACTGGCTCATTCTAACCACTCAGATCTGGGCTCAGATGTCGTCCCTGGGAGAGGTTTTTCCTGATCATGTTTTCCCCAGCAAGCCTTCATCTCTTCACTCATGGCACTTCTCACATCTGTGTGTGTGTGCTTGCTGACTCCCCATAAGCTTCATTCAGGGAGTCCCATCTTGCTATCTTCAGAAAGCAGCACAGTGCTGCCAACATAGTAGCCACGGAGTAAAAATTTTTAAATGAATTAATGAAATAGAACAAGAAGTAATGGACATGCCTCTGATGAAGCCTGTGTTTTTTAAAAAAGAAGTAATGGACAATCTAAAGAAAAAAAAAAATCCAGTTGGTACAAAATGTAAAATAGTTGACAATGTAGATTATAAAATACTAGGCCAATAAAAATTATGGATGGTTTTAATTTTCTTCATGCTTTTGTGTACTTTATTGTCTCCAATAAAAGTAAATTATATTTATAATTATAACCAATATAGTATTATAATAAAAGTAATTTTTTTCTGAAAAGTTAAAAACAAAAAAACCCTCAAGTATTACAGGGCAAAGATGGGATCACGTAATGAGTCCCAGGTGCTTCTGCATCATCTTGGCTTCTCCCCAGGACCCGGCATGGACAGGATGTGGCCATACTGCAGGATGCAGGACCAGCTCTTGCGGGCCCTGGAAACCAGCCACCTACTATGGTGATCCATGTAGCTCCAACACCAACCAAGAAGACAAGGAATCAAAATCACTGCTAATTCACCCAGAAAACTTTCCATCATTTCCCTTGGTATTATCACACAGGCCTGTCATAGGGCAACCCAACAAATTCCACCAGTTTCTATGACACACACACGCATGTTTTCTCTCTCACAGACCACCCAGGCTATCCTTAGGGCCAACTCTGGCCACCTCCCCCCGCTCCAGCCTCCAGTGCCAACCACACTCCCTGAGGCTCTCTGGTTTCCTTCCCGAATCAGTCCCATTTGCTTCACACTTGAAACATCAGTGCCTTAAAAATACAGTCCTGCCCTAGAAATACTTCATTTTAAAAGGATATGCTATTAAATTTAAATGTCAGGTTACAAAGTAATATGTATGACATTATTCCATTTTAATAAAAACAAAAGAACAACAAAAAACTTGCATGTGGATTCACACGTTTAAAGATATTTAAAACAAGTATAAGAGAATACTCACTAAAGTGCTAACACAGAGACAGAACTGGGAGGAAAGGAAGGGGAAACTACTTAACTGTGTACACTTTTACTTGACTAGGATCATTGCCACAAATGGTCATAATTATACAACTATAATTCTTAAAGAGCAGTCAAACTCTCATGGCCAAAAAAAGAAAAAGTGCTAATGCACTCAAGTCAGTGAGGGTTGGGGTGCTGTTGCTCCTACCACCCCTAACCCACGAGGTCTGCAAGGGCTGGTTTTCCTCCCTGGGCCAGCCCAGCTTCTTGCCCACTGTTTATGAGTTGGCACATCTCCTAATTCAAAATGCAATAAGAGTAACTGGTGAAAACATTGTTAAATTATTTGTATATTCCATATTCTGGAAATTAGGACTGAATGACAACCAACTGCACAAATTATTCATTTGTTTTATTAAACTAAGAGTTGAGTATTTTAATTTATCAAGCAACTTATGCCTCCCCTCAAGGAAAACATGAATTTTAAAAACTCATATAACACAGGCACCAACTTTGCCTTCTAAAACTTTCCCCCTAGAACCTTCCTTTGTGAATGAAACCACCTTCTAATCCACCCTGGTATTCTCACACCTACTCTCTTCTTCGCTTTCCACAACCAGTCACATCCAACACCACCTTCCACCCTACACCCCCTTAACAGCCCTCAGGTTTGTCCCCCCTCACACCACCACCCCTACTGCCTCTGCAGTTCCAATCCACCCTCTATGACCAACACCATGACCTTCTTAACCACATGCTGACTCAGGTGTTGGAGCCTCTCAGGTAATAAGTGCAAAGAAAGTGGTTTCTTCCTGAACCAGGTTTCACCACTTCACTTTGTGGCCTTGGGAAGGACCCCTAGCTTCCCAAAGACTAGGTTTTCTCTTTCGTATGATACAAGCCATATCTATGGAGAAGGCAATGGCACCCCACGCCAGTGCTCTTGCCTAGAAAATCCCATGGACAGAGGAGCCTGGTAGGCTGCAGTCCATGGGGTCGCTGGGAGTCGGGCACGACTGAGCGACTTCCCTTTCACTTTTCACATTTCATGCATTGGAGAAGGAAATGGCAACCCACTCCAGTGTTCTTGCCTGGAGAATCCCAGGGACAGAGGAGCCTGGTGGGCTGCTGTCTATGGGGTCGCACAGAGTTGGACACGACTGAAGTGACTTAGCAGCAGCAGCAGCCATATCTATCTTGTAAAAAGATTGCTGTAAGAATTACAGATAAGGCATACAAAGTGCCTAGTCCTAAATGGGGCTGTATACATAGTTCAAGTCTTTATTACTTTAATTATTTTCTTATCTGTTAAAAAAAAAGGCAATAAACCTCTGAGTTACTTTGAAGATTAAATAAGATGTAAGGCACCGAACAGTTACTGTTTCCTTTCATTTCCTTTTAATGGTTTCCCATCTCCAAGACAAAATACAGTCATTGATACTTTCCCAATTTCATTTTCTGCTACTTCTCCTTCAGCACAGTGAATTATTTAACAGTCAGACTCTGCACCTCTTTATACTCTCCTCTCCTTCAAAGCCATGTTTACAGGTAATATCTTAGGTGTGGAAAAGTCCTTTACTATGTATTTCAACATGGAAGCTAATTATCATATTTTCAAATTTGGAATGCAATATCATACAGTACAAGCATATTTAAGGGGAAGACAGGGGAGAATATTTGTAAGTATTAAATTTTGAAAACCATCTTCAAATCATGGCTGCTGTACATGTTCATGCAAATATAATTAATGTGATGAGAGATGATAAAATTTTGCTAAGTGGTATCTGAGGAATAACTTCGCTGAGACGAAATTTTGAGTTGAAATAAAAAGAAAAAAATGGTGCAAGTTAGAGAAAAAGTGAAAGTTGCTCAGTCGTGTCCGACTCTTTGCAACCCCGTGGACTATACAGTCCATGGAATTCTCCAGGCCAGAATACTGGAGTGGGTAGCCTTTCCCTTCTTCAGGGGCTCTTTCCAATCCAGGGATAGAACCCAGATCTCCCATATTACAGGAGGATTCTTCACCAGGTGAGCCACAAGGGAAGCCCACAAGTTAGAGAAACTAGGTAAAATAAAAAAGAAGAAGAAATATGATTGAAAGTGTGGTTATGTTTGCTTGTTGAGGTTGCTTTCCAGAAGTATATGTCCACATACTTTGGATGTTTTCATTAACTTGATAATAAATGCAGCAGTAAGTATAACATTTCTTCTTTAAAAACAATAAAACTACTAGCTTAGATAAATAAATTAAATACTTTCTCTATGTTTCTTCATAGACTGGAAAATAAATTTGGGTTTTTCCGCCCATATGATTTTATGATTTAGAATTTACAAAGAGAAGAGTAACTAACAATCTTTCTAAGCATAAGAGGGGTAAAAATGAGTTCTGTTTACAGCTGAACTCAGGTACTTAAATGACTTTCGTCAGGTCCCTAATATGACAATCTCTAAAAACATGTAAGTTCAGTGTTTATTTCTTGGACAATTTAATTAGAATCCTGAAAAAGCGTCAAGTTGGCTATAAGAGGAAAAACTGCTCTGTGTCCTCAAAGTGCTTCCTCAGCACAGGGTATCTACCCTTAGCGTCAGGCTGACAAAACGAGGAAATGAGGTAAAGATTCTTAGTAGAGAGTGCACTGTAACCTAGCTGCAAAACTTTTCTAAAGTTGTCACATGGATGTTTTCTAAAATGCTACCAGGAATGCTGAATCATTCCTTTTGAAGAGGATCTTTTAACACTTCTCTACATTAAAAAAAAAAAAAAAAAAAACTTCTCTAGATTTTAAACATTTTTAAAGCCAAAAAACAAACAAAACTCTTAAAGTTAAATTTTAGGTTTGTTTTTTTTTAATGAATGTTTAATTTTCAAATTATTTTAGAACCATGACTCTTCTTCAGATACTATTTTGGCCTGGGTGACAGGCACAGTGCTCATTTACACACATCCCAAAATTACAACCAGGCAGGCCCTCAGGTCACTGAAAAGCAAGCATTATCCGTGAAGTCATAAAGCCATGGTCAAGTATTTTAGTGGACATGTATTTTTTCCAGCTCTCCAAAGATAATGAAAAGGAGAGCAGTATGATGATGTCAGAAGTCCTTCTTTTTTCACAGCATTAGTACTCTTTTTTCTTCAAGTATGTTCTTTTGTAACTACAATAGTCACGTAGGCACAGGGCAGAGCCCTAATGTTATGAAGCCAAGACAAAGAGCATTCCAGGCTTAGGAAAGAACGTAACTAGATAACAACTAAGGAATGAATCGCTTTGATTCTGCACATCTTCAGCGATACTGCTCACTTGCATTACAGTCAGAACTGTACCCAGCCTGGGAAAGGGGGGCAGCAGCATTGCTGGTGCTGACTCTAGAAAACAACATGGCCTGTAGGGACAGAGCCATGCCGCGACACTGCAAATTACTAATGTCCAACTTGAACTCAGCGCAGTATTTTTCTGTTGACTGGTCCAGTTACTTTTAGATAGATTATATCTGTTGAAACAGCTTGGAAATAAACCAAAGATTTTATACTTGGCTTTATAGTTTAGTGCAGCAACATCATTTCCTATATATACCTTCAAACGAACAAAACTTCCTTTTGAGAAATCAGAGCACCAACAATATGTGGTTTTCAAAAATGGCTCCTATGTGATATCATCACTGCAATATTTTAGTTTCCACAATTATTTTATATTTACTTTTCATACAGGAAATATTATTGAGACTGATTTAGCTCATTTAAATAATACTCCCACCTAAAGGATACATCATGTTTAAAGGGTAAAAATAACAGGTCTCACTATCAAATATAATGATTAATTTTATTACCCTAAAATATACTTTTATATAATTGTATAAGCCAGTTCACTGGGAACTTTCAATTACATTTATGCTAAATGCAAACTCAAAATACACATGTAAACAAGTATCATTTGCTGAAAATAATTTTAATAAAGTTTTGTTAATCTCCTGATATACAGAGCAAAATACACCTCAATTTTTGTAGAAAAAAATTGTAATTGGTATTTGCATTATTCTATATTAGGAAAAATGTCACACTATTCTTATAAAACATTTTTTCTCATTTTTCCTATGATGCTGATGAGGGTAATACAGGTAGCTTTTAACACTAGTCACTTCGTATACTTCCTCATTTTCTTAGTCTTTCTCTGACACTAACCAATACGGACTGGTGAATGCTTGATAAAGTATATATTCTTCCAGTATAAATTTATTCTTTCATAAAATATTTACTGTACACTCACTATGTGGTGGGCTTTGTGTTAAAGACTTTGGATGCAGTATTAATTAAGACAGATTCCTTGCCTAGAGAACACACGGTCTAGTAAAGGCAGAGGACAACTGCATTAAAGTTTACTATATATGTTGAATGCAATGACACAGAAAAACCCTAGTAGGGTTATTTGAATCAAGCAGGAAAGCTAGTTAACTGTTGTATTCCATTTCATTAAATTAAGTCTACCATCTTTATCAAAGAGGTGATGGCTTAACATTGCCTGGTTTGCACTTCTTGTCTTGGTAAAACAGTGTTGATAAGTGTAGACAACATCAAAACACCTCTGAAAATTACATTCACCATCCTGTTTCCTGACTTCACCAGGTTTAGCATTATTGAATTTAAACCTATCAGGTAAAGACCTAATATAAGTTGGAAAATACCATTAAATCTAGTTGTAGTTAAGAACAGACACATACTTGGTAAAAACAAAAACAAAAGACAAAACCAAAAGAACATAAACTAGAAATTTACAGCCTAACACACAAAAAATCAGATTTCCAATTGCGGTTTTTACCATATATTTATTTTTTTGACATTTTGGCATAAGAATAAAAATAATATATATCTGAAAGTATAAATGTTTTCCATATTATGTATTAAATTAGAAGGCAGGTTGATTAGATATGTCATAGATCACGCTTACAAAATAAGACAGCCCCTGAGAAACTGTTTGAGTACATTATAAGAAAAACATGTATGATTAACATTATATACCAGATTAGAATTAACATTTTAAATGCCAATGGGCACATAAAAATAAAGACATGCCACACAGAAAAGCAGTGTGTACATTTTCATTTATACTACACATAGTCCCTCAGGAATTGGGTAAAACAGACTGAATTTCTTCAACAATATGTATATTCCTCTAGTCTTTTGATAGGAAATCAAAGCATATTCACTACATATTTTTTTCCAAACATTAGCTAGTCTTTAAAAGAAGCCAATACTAAAAGATTAAAGAGGACAACTGTTATATATACATGGTCCATTTGTGACATTCTGGTTTTATATATAGAGTCATTTAAAACAGAAGAGCCTTATCTGAAATGCACCGCTGCTCATGCATTTGATATATGCCATTCTTTCAGACCATCTGTAGGGGAGTTAATTTTCCCTGGTCAGGGTGACCTTATAAGACTTTGGGTATGGCCCATCCTCACTCAGAGGGGAAATTGAGGCAGCAGCAATCCCCAGCAGTAGAGTTGTTTTTCTCCTGCAGCCAGACAAGAATAACTAAAGCCAAGGAGAAAGAGTGCTCACTCTTTTTCAAATGGGATTGGCGGGGAATTCTCTTAATAACGGTTTCCAATCTTACCAAGGAGTGGCTACATTCAGCAGAAGGCTGAGGTTCTACATCCTTTGAAACTGTGGCTCCTCAACACAATCCTACACAAAGCCTTTGTGGATTATGGGATTGTCACTGAAACCTGAGCTTGATGGAACAGCAGTTTTGAGAAGTTTGATTTATGCATTCCGACCCGGCTGAATGTCGCCTCTGAGTGCTGAGACTTGAGGACTCTTACGAATCTCCCTCCCCCACAGGCCAAACAGCCATCGCCTCCAAATTCCAGATTATACATTCATTTCCTGGGCAATTTCCCTCTTGGGGCTAAAACAATGGACTCTTTCAATCTTCTCTTATCTACAAGGGTTCTAAGTGAAGAAACAGTCCTTTCAATAGTAAGCTTCCCGACTACTTTATAAATGATGAGTGGGCGCCGAGGGTGGGGGGACCAGGCCGAGCGGGCAAGAGGTGACAGGCAACTCACCTCTTTCAGCTGCTCCAGCTCCTGTTTGAGGCTGTCGTATTCAGCCTCCAGCTCATCATACTGCTGTTTGAGGGTCAGCTTCTCCTCCAGTACCACCAGTCCGTATTCGGCCGCCTGGATCTTTTCGTGGGTGGTCTCCGTGAGCTCCTTGGTCAGCCTCTCTATCTCGGTCTTATAATGGTCCACAGTCTGCAATACCTCTTCCGCGGCCATAGCCCCGGTGGATGGAGGTAGGAGGGGTAACCGGGTGGAGGAGATGGATGCAAAGCAGGCGGGGGAAGGGAGAAGGAACTAAAGAGGGAAGGATGAAAATGGGAAAAGAATTGCCTCTCCGGCAGCCGCAGCTACACTTCCCGAGAACCCGGCGAGAAACGCAACATGGAGAATGCAGGGGAGAGGATCAACGGCGAGGTGGCAGCTGCTGCGGCATGTGTCCTCCGGGCCGGACCCTGCCTGCGGTCAGCAGCGGTGCGGCATGGTCCAGCTGCGGCGGCCGGGGGCGGCAAGGGGCTCCGATTCTGCTTATTCAGAGGCGCGCGGCCGCCATGTCTCGGGGCAGCGTCACTGCAGTCTCCCCACGTCCCGCGCTCCGGCTCGCCGCGCCCGCCCGCTCCACCTGCTCCCTCCGGCCGCGCCGCAGCCGGTGCGGAATGATGCAGCGTCGGCCCGCTCCCTCCCTGCGTGCTGGCCGGGGCTCCGAGCGGGAGGCGGGGAGGCGGACGGAGTCGGCGCGGGGGGAGGGGGAGGGACCAGACGGAAACCTCCAGAGGCGCCTCCCGCCGGTCCGCACCGCGGGTGCCGGGGGAAGGCTGGACGCGTGCGGGGTGGGACCCCAGCCCGGCCTGGCCCTGCCCGCCCGGCTGGCCGCCGGATGGGTGTCGAGGCCCCGGAGGGTGGCTTAGGCGCCTGGCTCTCGCTGAGACGTGAGCCCAAGCTCAGGGAGCTGCCTGGAATCGGTGCCTTCCTCGAAGAGAAGCAAACGGTAACTAGCGCGCTCGTGCCCGGGGCCCGAGCATTCTCTTTCAGACCCCCTGGTCTCGCAGCACCCTTCCCGGTCTTCTGCACCCAAACGCTGTGCTTCCAAAGCCTTCTAGGAGCCCCCCGCCCCCCGACACACACACAGATACACACACACAAGGTTCCTGCTTCGGCCCCTTCCGCCTCCTTCGTCTCCCCTTCTGCCCGCTCCTTTCCCTATCCTTCACCTCTGCTCTCTCCAAATAACCTTACTGTCTCAGGACAGTCTTTGCTAAAGATTGTTTGCCCTCACCCAAGCTTTCTGTGTCCAGTTTATCACATCACTGCTTAGAAAAAGATCTATAATGTAAGCCTCTGGGTACTATTATTTCTTGCCCCAGTAGTTCTACTTCACAGATTCTTCAATAAAGGAGAACTGCATGAAATTCCCTCTATATAGTATTAACAGTACCCTACAATAGTCTTAAAAAGAGCTAATACTTCTGGAGACCATGTGCCAAGCATTCTTCTAAGTATGGTACATGCAATCTCTCCCATCCTAACAGCAACTCTGAGGTCTGGAGCATTACAATTCACAGGTGATGAAAGAAAGGCACAGGGAATTTGAGTGATTGGCCCAAAGTCAGGCAACTCTTAACTGATGAAGCCAAAATTTAATCATAACTCTAGAGCTGTAACCTGAATCATTATGTTTATTCACCTTTACTCATTACTAATGCAAAACCAAAAACTATATATTACATGCTCATAAAATGACCACTGTAATCAACATGAAGAGTGATAATGAAGAGTCACAAAAGGAAATGAAGGCAAGGTCAGAGTGAAAGAGAATAAAGAATGAAGAAGAAATGGGAATTGAGAACAACCAAGAAGAAAGGCAGCAATAGGAACAGAAAATGAGCTATTCTGTGTAACTAGGCACCCCACCCCAGTACTCTTGCCTGGAAAATCCCATGGACGGAGGAGCCTGGTAGGCTGCAGTCCATGGGGTCGCTAAGAGTCGGACATGACTGAGCGACTTCACTTTCACTTTTCACATTCATGCATTGGAGAAGGAAATGGCAATCCACTCCAGTATTCTTGCCTGGAGAATCCCAGGGATGGGGGAGCCCGGTGGGCTGCCATCTATGGGGTCACACAGAGACACGACTGAAGTGACTTAGCAGCAGCAGCAGTAGATTGTGGAGGCGCTTCCCAGGTGGAGCTAGTGGTAAAGAACCTGCCTGCCGGTGCAGGAGATGTGGCAGTAAAAGACGTGGGGTTCAATACCTGGGTCAGGAATATTCCCTGGAGAATGAACAGCAACCCAATCCAATATTCTTGCCTGGAAAATTCCATGGACAGAGGAGCCTGGCAGGCTACAGTCCTTATGGTTGAAAAGAGTCGTACTTGATTGAAGTAACTTAGCATGCAGTAGGCTATGGAGTCAATAGATCAAGGACCTGACCAGTTTCTTCCCTCTCTCCTGGTGACACTTATTGCAGAGTTGTTTCTAAGTGGCCAAGAGGTGTTCAAATACACACACACACACACACACACACACACATGCTGCTCTTTAAGCAGGACTCTCCCTTCATTGTGTACAAGGTGAAGGGGAAAAAGACAGTGGTTGATGGTGTGGGAGGAGGAGCAAATGACAATGTCCTTATAAAGCCTTGACTAATAGGTTCTCTGGATGTGATTCTTCAAAAATAGACCAAAACAAGAGATTCCTTCCACATGCTCACAGTTACGACAAGATATTCTCTTGTGATTATCTGATCAAGAAAGAGAAGAGAAGGTAAGGGAAGGAGAGGGGAGAGGAGGAAAGGGAAGGGAAAGGAAAAAGAAAACACATGAAATTTGTTTTGGGTTTGGGTCACCATAAATTCTATTCCAGCTTTGCAGCCTTGATCTCACTGCAGTTAAGAAGCCCATCCACACCCCATGTTCTCCTGTAGAGCCTAGTCTCCGTGACAATGATGAATGACCATGAACTGCTGAAGAAGAGGAGAGGAAACCTGTAATTGCAGTTAGCTAAACTGCCTTCTTCCCAAAGTATAAGCACAGCTCTTCAAAGGGATCACAACACTTGGGGTAGATTGCTGTGTCTCTTTTTCCTCTGGACAGAACAAAGAATGGAGTCTTCTTCTGTAACTTTCCTAAGTTTCCATTGCCACCCATTGCCTATGCCCCATTTTCCTGATTGATACAGTTTTGTTAATATATTCAGCCTGACTTCATTAAGACATGTATACTAGTTTAATAGTTTAAGATTTGATTACAACTTTTATCCTTTCTAAGTCAGTATTTAACTTGAAAAAAGTAAGCATTTCCTTATACATCATACTCTTCCAGTATTGCAGTTATATTTCTCTCTTTATTCATATATGTGTCATAGTGAAAGAAAGTGAAGTTGCTCAGTTGTGTCCGACTCTTTGCGACCACATGGACTGTAGCCTACCAGGCTCCTCCATCCATGGGATTTTCCAGGCAAGAATACTGGAGTGGGTTACCATTTCTGTCTCCCATATCATATATACATGCATACATATATATATGTATATATAAATCAATGTCAGGTAGCCAGAAAATGATTTCTTAAATCATTTGTAGAAGCACAGTTCCCTCATATTTATCTTTGCAGCCTCCAATCATTTATGATACTTTCTAACAAATATATTTTTAAAAGTTGTGTTTTTGTGGTCTAGTACCTCAAACCAGAGCTTCCCAGGTGGCTCAGTGGCAAAGAATCTGCCTGCCAAACAGGAGACATGGTTTTGATCCCTGGGTTGGGAAGACCCCCTGGAGAAGGAAATGGCAGCCCACTCCAGTATTTTCACTTGGGAAATCCCATGGACAGAGGAGCCTGGCATGACTTTGCAACTAAACTGCCACCACCACCACCTCAAACCAACCTTTCACCAACTTTGTCAGCATGAATATTGTTTTCTCTTGCTCTCATTCATTCATTCAGTGATTAAACCAATGTTTATTAAGTACTCATTGTGTCCAAGGTACAACAGTTAAGCCTTGTGAAATCAATGACCAATAAGATGTCAATGCTCAAATATCCCTGACTCACAGAGTTTATGTTCTGGGAGGGATAGAGAAAGAATAACGTAAATAAAAAAACAGCAACAACAAAAGGAAATGAATACAATAATTCTAAATTTTGACATTGACAGGCTGCTGCTGCTAAGTCACTTCAGTCGTGTCCGACTCTGTGAGACCCCATAGACAGCAGCCCACCAGGCTGCCCCAACTCTGGGATTCTCCAGGCAAGAACACTGGAGTGGGTTGCCATTTCCTTCTCCAATGCATGAAAGTGAAAAGTGAAAGTGAAGTCGCTCAGTCATGTCTGACTCCTAGCGACCCCGTGGACTGCAGCCTACCAGGCTCCTCCATCCATGGGATTTTCCAGGCGAGAGTACTGGAGTGGGGTGCCATTGCCTTCCCCTATTGACAGGCAGAATACAGCATAAATGGTTAAGAGCACAAGCTGGTTGGCTTGGGGCAAAACCCAAATTCGCCACTTACTCATTATTGTGCCTCAGTTGCCTCATCCTTAAAGAGGGAATAATTAATTAATCAACTAGTGAGATTGCTGTGAATAGTATTTGATACCTAATACACAGCATATGGGCTTCCCTGATGGCTCAGACAGTAAAGAATTTGCCTGCAATGCCGGAGACCCAGATTCAATCCCTGGGTCGGAAAGATGCCCTGGAAAAGAGAATGGCAATCCACTCCAGTATTCTTACCTGGAGAATTCCATGGACAGAGGAGCCTGATGGGTTATACAGTCCATACTGACACAAACAGTTGGACACAACTGAGCAACTAACACTTTCTGCTTTCAAGCAGCATGTGTGTGCTTGTTTCTTTAAATTTTTGAAGAAAAATAAGGATAAAATTGGAGTTTCCCAGGTGGCACAGTGGTAAAGAATCCACCTGCCAATACAGGAGACAAGGGTGTGATTCCTGGGTCAGGAAGATGCTCTAAAGGAGGAAATGGCAATCCACTCACTCCTGTGTTCTTGCTTGGAAAATTCCATGAACAAGAGGAGCCTGGAGGGCTACAGTCCACAGGGTCGCAAAGAGTCAGACATGACTGAACATACACATAAGGATAAAATTGAGATAGAAAAAATAAATAACAGGATAATCAATGGAGATCTCTCTGAAGAAGTGATTTTATCTTGGTATCTATGGAACATGAAGGAATTAGATACGGAAAATGCAGGGGAAGACCTTTCCAGGGAGTGGGAATAGCATGTGTAAAAATCTAAGGCACAAAATAACTTGGTGAGTGCAAAGAATAAAAATCAGAGGCTGAAGTTGATTAAGCAAAGGGGACATGGTTTAAGACTACGCTAGAGAGACAGGCAACACTGGAACATACTCGGAAATACCTTGCAGGTTAGGATAGGGAGTTTGGCTGTTGCCCACCTGAAACTAATACAATGTTCTATGTCAATTATATCTCAATTAGAAAAATAGAGTCTGGTGTTTCAAAGTATAAATGTTCACAGAGGAAAAATTTTCCAAGGGAAATGAGTTTCAAATCACAGAAACAAGAAGAGACAAGATAGTTCTGTTTAGCTTCTCAACATGAACTAGAAAATTTGTTAAATAGCCCTACTAACTCAACCTGGGCTTCCCAGGTGGCACTAGTGATAAAGAACCCATCTGCTGATGCAGGTAGACATAAGAGACGCGGGTGCAATCCCTGGGTTGACAAGATCCGCTAGAGAAGAACACAGCAACCCACTCCAGTATTCTTGCCTGGAGAATCCCATGGACAGAGGACACTGACAGGCTACAGTCCACAGAGTCACAAAGAGTCAGACATGACTGAAATGACTTAGCACAGCTGAATCAGCCTTAAAGTCAGAAGAGCTGATGGATTATGAGTTATGATTTTTGAGACTCCTAGAAAGGACTTTTTAAACCCTCTGCCCTTCTTTCTGCTGCTGCTGCTGCTAAGTCGCTTCAGTCGTGTCCGACTCTGTGCGACCCCATAGACGCCAGCTTACCAAGCTCCCCGCATCCCTGGGATTCTCCAGGCAAGAATACTGGAGTGGGTTGCCATGTCCTTCTCCAAAGCATAAAAGTGAAAAGTGAAAGTGAAGTCGCTCAGTCGTATCTGACTCTTCGCAACCCCATGGACTGCAGCCCACCATGCTCCTCCGTCCATGGGATTTTCCAGGCAAGAGTACTGGAGTGGGTTGCCATTGCCTTCTCCGCCCTTCTTTCTAATCCCCCTCAATGACATCTGAAACTTCTTTGGTAATAAAAAAGTCTATTATCTCATAATTAGAAGTACATTTTTAAAAAATGCAAAAAGTTACTAAACTTACAGTTATAATTGCTTTTTTCCCCCTGATTCTGATAGTTACACCAAAGAAGTAACAGAATGGTTGAAAAGGAGGAGGCTAGGAACACTGAAGACAAATATCATTTGTGCCTAAGGCAACTTTTCAGGGCTTCCCTGGTAGCTCAGCTGGTAAAGAATCCACCTGCAATGCAGGAGACTCCAGTTCGATTCCTGGGTCGGGAAGATCTGCTGGAGAAAGGATAGGCTACCCACTCTAGTATTCTTGGGCTTCCCTTGTGGCTCAGAATCTGGTAAAGAATTCTGCCTGCAATGCAGGATACTGCAGTTCAGTCCCTGGGTTGGGAAGATGCCCTGAAGTCGGGAAAGGCTACCCACTCCAATGTTCTGCCTGGAGAATTCCATGGACTGTATAGTCCAAGGTGTTGCAAAGAGTTGAACACGACTGAGCGACTTTCATTTCACAACTCTTCAAAATTTGAGTAGAATTCCTTAAATGCTTCTTTTTATTAACATATGTTCTTTTCTCTTGGTTTTTGGTGGCCTCAGAATTTATACAGAGATCCCAAATCTGTTCAGAAGCTTTCCTTTGCCTAACAGTCAAAAAAAAAAAAAAGAATAAGAAATTTGGGTTTTAGTCTCAGTGCAGTGGGATATTATTGGTTATTCAGCCAGGAATGAAATTATTTGATTTGTATCTTAAGAATATCACTACTATGCACAAAAAAGTTTGGAGGAGATAGAAGTAGGGTCACTAGTTAGGAAGCTGTTGAAATTGTCCCATAGGAAAAAAAATGGTGGCCTGAATTAAGGTGGTGGCAGTAGAAAAAAGAAGTGGATGCATTCAGAATACACTGGGAGAGGGGATGGAAAAAGTCTCAAGACTTGGTTGGAGATTAGATATAGGATGGAGAAAGGAGAAAAAAGAACCATTAATAAATTCTAATTTCCTGACTTGGGCAGTCAGGACAATGGTTTGCATTAGTTAGATTGGAAGGCTGGGGCAGGGGAGTTGCTGGAGATTAAGAGCTCTACTTTGGACATATTAAGTTCAAGACACTTTTGAGACATTTGAATAAAAATATTTAGTAGATAATTGGATGTAAGACCAGATTTAAGAAAGACTTCTTGGGAGATACAAAAAATTCTCCTCTGAAAAATCACTAGTATTAAATGGTATTTAAAGCAAAGAAAATGAATGGGATTACCTAATAAAAGAATGTAAATAGAGAAGAGAAGGGATCCAGGACCTATCCCTAAGGAACCCCTAGTAAATGTTGAAGAGGAAAAGCCTGCAGAGAGGGGACCACTCAGTGTGGTAGGAGGAAAATCAGGAGAGAAAGATCTGAAAGGAACAAAAGATGTATACACAGAAATGTTACTGAATTTGGCAACACGAAGGTAAGTACTCTTTTTTTTCCTTTAATTTCTTTCTCTTTTTTTGGTGGGAGGGAGTGTAATACACTTTATTTTTTTAATTGAAGTATCAGTTCAGTTCAGTTCAGTCGCTCAGTCGTGTCCAACTCTTTGCAACCCCATGAACCATAGCACCAGGCCTCCCTGTCCATCACCAACTCCCAGAGCTTACCCAAACTCGTGTTCATTGAGTCAGTGATGCCATCTAACCATCTCATCCTCTGTCATCCCCTTCTCCTCCTGCCTTCAATCTTTCCCAACATTGGGGTCTTTTCAAATGAGTCAGCTCTTCACATCAGGTGGCCAAAATATGGAGTTTCAGCTTTAACATCCGTCCTTCCAGTGAACACCCAGGACCTGTTTCCCTGAGGATGGACTGGTTGGATCTCCTTGCAGTCCAAGGGACTCTTAAGAGTCTTCTCCAACACCACAGTTCAGAAGCATCAATTTTTCTGTGCTTAGCCTTCTTTATAGTCCAATTCTCACATCCAGACATGACCACTGGAAAAACCGTAGCCTTAACTAGACTGACCTTTGTTGACAAGTATAGTTGATTTAAAATATTGTGTTAGTTTCAGATATATACCAAAATGATTCAGCTATATGTATATTTTTTCAGATTATTTCCCATTATAGGTAATTATAAGATACTGAATATAGTTCCCTGTGCTATACAGTAAATTCTCTCTTGTTTTTTACATATAATAATGTGTATCTGTTAATCCCATATTCCTAATTGATCCATCCCCCCTGCTAACTTCCTCCTTTGGTGACCGTGTTTGTTTTCTGTGCTTGACTCTGTTTCTGTTCTGTATATAGGTTCATTTGTATTATTTTTTAGATTTCATATGTAAGTGATACCATATATTTGTCCTTCTCAATCTGACTGACTTCACCCAGTATGATAACCTTTAGTCTAGTCAAGGCTATGGTTTTTCCTGTGGTCATGTATGGATGTGAGAATTGGACTGTGAAGAAGGCTGAGTGCTGAAGAATTTATGCTTTTGAACTGTGGTGTTGGAGAAAACTCTTGAAAGTCCCTTAGACTACAAGGAGATGGAACCAGTCCATTCTGAAGGAGATCAGCCCTGGGATTTCTTTGGAAGGAATGATGCTAAAGCTGAAACTCCAGTACTTTGGCCACCTCATGCGAAGAGTTGACTCATTGGAAAAGACTCTGATGCTGGGAGGGATTGGGGGCAGGAGGAGAAGAGAACAACAGAGGATGAGATGGCTGGATGGCATCACTGACTCGATGGACGTGAGTCTGAGTGAGCTCTGGGAGTTGGTGATGAACAGGGAGGCCTGGCGTGCTATGATTCATGGGGTCGCAAAGAGTCGGACATGACTGAGCGATTGAACTGAACTGAACTGAGGTACATCCATGTTGCAGATGGCATTATTTCATTTGTTTGTGCTAAGTTGCTCAGTCAAGACCACCTGTTTGTGACCCCATGGTCTGTAGTCTGCCAGGCTCCTCTGTCCATGAGATTCTCCAGGCAAGAATACTGGAGTGGGTTGGCATTTCCTCCTCCAGGGGATCTTCCTGGCTCAGGGATCAAACTCTTAATCTTATGACTCTTGCATTGGCAGGTGGGTTTTTTACCACTAGCACCACCTGGGAAACCAATATTCCATTGTATATGTATACATCTTCTTTATACATTCATCTCTTGATGGGCACTTAGATTGATTCCATATCTTGGCTATTATAAATAATACTATCATAAACATTGGGATGCATGTAGTCTTTCCTGGTTTATTTTATGATTTCCTTTGCTGTGCAAAAGCTTTTAAGTTTGATTAGATTCCATTTGTTTATTTTTGCTTTTACTTCTTTGGTCTTGGGAGATTGATCTAAGAAAATATTGCTACAGTTTATGTCAGAGAATGTTTTCCCTGTGTTCTCACCTAGGAGTTTTATAGTATATGGTCTTACATTTATGTCTTTAAGCAACTTTGAGTTTATTTTTATATACTGTGTGAAGACTTCATGGATTTATATGTAGCTGTCCAGCTTTCCCAACTCCACTTGCTGAAGACACTGTCTTTTCTTTATTGTATATTCTTGCCTCTTCTGTTGAAGATTAATTGATCATAGGTGTATGGGTTTATCTGGGGGCTCTCTATTCTGTTCCATTGAGGTAAATGTCTGTTTGTGCCAGTGCCATGTTGTTCTGATTACTGTAGCTTTATAATATTCTCTGAGGTCTGGGAAGGTTATACCTCCAGCTTTATTCTTTTTCTTAGGATTGCTTTGGCAATTTTTGGTCTTTTGTTGTTCCACATATGTTTTAGGATTATGTGTTCTAGTTCTGTGAAAAAATATCATGGGTAATTTAATCTGTAGATTGCTTTGGGTATTATGGCCATTTGAACAATATTAGTTCTTCCAATCCAAGAGCATAGGATATCTTTCCATTTCTTTGAATCATCTTCAATTTCCTTCATCAGTGTTTTATAGTTTTCAGATTATAGATCTTTTTAAAAAATTTCCCTATAAGTTTATTTTTTCTTCTAGTCTTATTGAGATATAATTGATATACAGCATGGTATAAGGATAAGAAGTACAGCATAATGGTTTGACTTATATACATCATGAAGTAATTATCACAGTAAGTCTAGTGAACATCTACCATCTCATATAGATACAAAATTTAATAAATAGAAACAAAACATTTTTTCTTGTGATGAGAATTCTTAGAACCTACTCTCTTAATGACTTTCATATATAATATACAGCAGTGTTCATTATATTTATCATATACATATATTTATCATATACATATACATATATTTATACATTATATTTATCATAACATATATTTATCATGTTACATCCCTCAGAGGTTCATATTCTTGACAAGAGTAGCTTGCATGGAACATAGATGGTAGAAACCAGATTGCTGCAGATTAATTCATGAAGAGAAGTTTAAGATGTGGAGACAGCCTGAGCAGACAATTTCATGACTGCAGAAACATGGAGGGGAAAACATACAATAAGAAGGTGCATCTGTGGTTCATTGGAATCCTCTGCTATGAACTGCTGGTAGGAAATCCAAGCTTCAAAACAACCTCATGCACTGAGACCTCCAAGTGAATCCTCAAGGTAGATGTGAAGTTCCCCCATCAATGCCTTCTGAAGTTGGGACTTGATTTTCAAGCTGCTCAAATATAAGCCCTCTGGGCAGCTGCCCTTGGCCCAGATCCTGGAGCACCCCTGGGTCCAGGGGCACTCCCAGAGGATGCTGGCTCCCTCTGCTCACATGACTTCCTGAGTCCTATCTGCCCTATTTTGTGTGTTTATTCAGAGAGCCTTCCCAGTTCTGCTACCTCATCTTTTGTCTCTTCTAAGATGCCTGATACTAATTAATAAAAGCTGGAATATTTTGTGTCGGGGGGCAGGGGGGAAAAGCCACATGACTGTTTTCTCCCTGTTTTATATATTCAAAATTAGTGGTGATTAGATTCTCTAGGTTTGTCTCTTAGCCACAGCCTGAATACTTAAGCATCTTCCCGCTAGAACAGCACTGGTATTCTCAAAGCACTCAATTTAATTTTAGTTGGGATTGCATTTTTCCATCTTTTTTTTTTTCATTTACTTTCTAAATGATGTTTTGTTTTGTGTTTTCAAAATTCTTGGTTTTTACCATTTTTGTTATCAGCATTTGCCTATTTGGGGGGCAGTGTCATCTCATTAGTTCTTTCTTCATTGTTAAATCTATCCTTCATTTATTTCATCTGGAAAGAATCAGAATCTACAGCACACTACAGCACACAAGCTAATATAACTACTCTTTCATTAATAGAAGACTAAAAAATTCTGACTGCTGCTGCTGCTGCTAAGTCGCTTTAGTCGTGTCCGACTCTGTGTGACCCCAGAGACGGCAGCCCACCAGGCTCCCCCGTCCCTGGGATTCTCCAGGCAAGAACACTGGAGTGGGTTGCCATTTCCTTCTCCAATGCATGAAAGTGAAAAGTGAAAATGAAGTCACTCAGTCATGTCCAAATCTTTGTGATCCCATGGACTATGGCCCACCAGGCTCTTCCATCCATGGGATTTTCCAGGCAAGAGTGCTGGAGTGGGGTGCCATTGCCTTCTCTGAAAATTCTGACTACCAGGTCTTATTGTTACTGAGTCTGTGCTCACTCTGCTTGCCACATGACAGGCCAGTTAAATGAGAGATGAGGTGTGGAGGCAAGGAATGCAACTTAATTCTGAAAGCCAACTGACCAAGAAGATGGCAGACTAATGTCTAAAAATAGCCATCTTATCAGGGTCTGGACACTAGATTCTGTTATAGAAAAGAGATGGGGGGAGGTGAGGAAGTAAAGTAAAAATTTCATTAATCTTGCAGTTATCTCCTGGAATGGCCAGCCTCGGAAAGGGGATGTGTTAATTTCTTCCTTCCTGTAGCCATCTACAGTTAGACAGGGTTTTGAACAAAGGCATTTTGGTTTAAAGGCATTCAGGCAGAGAGGCAGCATTCCCCAAGGCAGGCTGTTATGTATGAACAGTATCCTTTCAATGAACAAAAGCAACAAGAAGCAAAAATTAAAGTAAAGGAAACAGATCCAAGATGGAGTCAGTTCTTCCCTGTAACATTATTTCTTTAGAATTTATCCTCTGATGAGCCTAGATTTTCCTGATCTGAGACAATGTTCTGAGTCACCTGCTTTAAAATACCAATTCCTCTTTTTTATAAAGCTTATTTTCAGAACCACTTTAGTGTGCAGAACCATATGTTAGCAGTTCAAGTGATAAATCCATCTAAGGTTTTACAAGGTGCTGTGGATCAAAGACAGAGTAGAAAATGGCAACCCATACCAGTATTCTTGCCTGGAGAATCCAATGGACAGAGGAATCTGGGTATCTGCAGTCCATTGGGTGGCAAAGAGTTGGACAGGACTGAAGCTACTTGGCATGTACATGGATCAAAGAGTGGCTTCCCAGGTGGCGCTAATGGTAAAGAACCCAGCTGCCAATATAGGAGACATGGGTTCTGTATAGAGGAGCCTGGCGAGATACAGTCCCGGAACTGCAGAGTAGGACACAACTGAACCAACTTAGCACACATGCATGGATCAAAGAACTATATATGTTTTTAAATAAATGTTATGTCACCCAGTTGAGTCAAAAGTCCAGCTGAAATTAAAAACAATTTATAGAAGTGCTAAAAACCGCATAGTTGTATGTTTTTTTTTCCAGAGGACCGAGTTGTAACAGTAGAGATGATATTAATAGTAGTTGTATCAATGTAGAATTATAGTTTTGTCTGTGAGTGTGCAAGGGGACTAGGATACATGGAAACTGAAGATATTGATGAAAAGATAGCTGATGAGTTAAATCATGGCATATGGCTGTTTCATGTCTTTCAACATCTATTCCCTTCTATAATGATTGCATTTCCAATTTCTCACTATGTACATGGTCATGTAATAAATATGGCCATTTAAGTTAAGACATTAGGTCACTTGCTAGTGACTAAGATCTGGCTGTGTTTAAAAGTGTGTAGAACTGCTGGTAAGTGTCCTTCTTTTCCCCTTCCCTTTCCTTTTAGTGTCATATCTAAGAATCCATTACCAATTCTGAAGTTATGAAGATTTAAACCTATGTTTTATTCTAAGTATTTTAGTAGTTTTAGCCCTTATGTTTCGGAGAAGGCAATGGCACCCCACTCCAGTATTCTTGCCTGGAAAATCCCATGAATGGAGGAGCCTGGTAGGCTGCAGTCCATGGGGTCACTAAGAGTCAGACACGACTGAGTGACTTTCACTTTCATTTTTCACTTTCATGCATTGGAGAAGGAAATAGCAACCCACTCCAGTGTTCTTGCCTGGAGAATCCCAGGGATGGGGGAGCCTGGTGGGCTGCCGTCTCTGGGGTCACACAGAGTTGTACACGACTGAAGCGACTTAGCAGCAACAGCAGCCCTTACATTTAGGTCTCTGATCGACTTTGAATTTAATATTCATATGCTGAGTGAGGTAAGGGTATAACTTCCCTTACCTGGAAGGGAATGTGAAGGGAATGCATCCTGGAATGTAAAGTCAAGTAGGCCTTAGGAAGCATCACTATGAACAAAGCTAGTGGAGGTGATGAAATTTCAGTTGCTGCTGCTGCTAAGTCACTTAGCAGGCTCCCCTATCCATGGGATTTTCCAGGCAAGAGTACATGAGTTTCAGTAAACTCTGGGAGTTGGTGATGAACAGGGAGGCCTGGCGTGCTGCAGTCCATGGGGTCACAGAGTAAGACACAACTGAGTGACTGAACTGAACTGATAGCCGATTAACAAAAAACTTTGTGATAGTTGCTGGTGAACAGTGAAGAGACTCAGCCATAGATATACCTATATCCATTCTCCATCAAACCCCTCTCTCATTCAGGCACCACATAACATTGAGCAGAGTTCCTTGTGCTATACAGTAGGTTCTTGTTGGTTATCCATTTTAAATACAGCATTGTGTACCTGTCCATCTCAAATTCCCTAAGTATTCCAGCCCCCTTTCCTCCCCCCAGCAACCATGAATTTGTTTTCTAAGTCTGTGAGTCTCCTGTTTTGTAAGTAAGTTCATTTGTATCATTTTCTTTTCCATTCCAAATATAAGGGATGTCATATGACATTTCTCCTTCTCTGTCTGACTGACTTCACTCATTATGACAATTTCTAGGTCCATCCATGTTGCTACAAATAGCATTTATTTCATTCTTTTTAGTGGCTGAGTAATGTTCCATTGCATATATGTACCACATTTTCTTTATCCATTCTTCTGTCCATGGACATTTAGGTTGCTTCCATGTCTTGGATGTTGTCAACAGTGCTTCAGTGAACACTGGGATGCATCTATTCTTTCAGATCATGTTTTTCTCCCGATATATGCCCAGGAGTGGGATTGCAGGGTCATATGATAGCTCTATTTTTAGTTTTTTAAGGAACCCCCATATTATTCTCCATAGTGGCTGAACCAATTTACATTCCCACTGATAGTGTAGGAACATTCCCTTCTCTCCACACCCTCTCCAGCATTTATTTTTTGTGGATTTTTTGATGATAACCACTCTTGCTGGTGTGAGGTGATACCTCATTGTAGTTTTGATTTGCATTTATTTAATAACTAGCAATGTTGAACATCTTTTTATGTGTCTCTTGGCTATCTGTATGTCTTCTTTAGTGAAATGTCTACTAAGGTCTTCTGCCCATTTTTGATTGGATTGTTTGTTTTGATGCTGTTAAGCATCATGAACAGTTAGTAAGTTTTGGAGACTAATTCTTTGTCAGTCACATCATTTGCAATTTTCTCTTAATCTGTGGGTAGTCTTTTCACCTTGTTTATTGTTTTGTTTGCTGGCATAGAGCTCTTTAAACCCTTGGAATTTCCTAAGTGATAAGAGCAGTGGGAGCATCTTTGGTTATATTATGTGGTCTTTGGTACTGAATAGCTCCAGATCCATAAGGGTGAAAGAGTATCTTGTTGTTCATAACAAGCCCCTCTCAACCACATCTGAGTTTATGTTAATGAGGTAGGTGACTTTTGAAGTGTTCCTAAGGAAAGGGGCTTGTTGCTAAGGGGATCAATCAAAATTAGAGAGTTGGAACTTTCAGCCCCACCTCCAAGGAGGGGAGAAGGATTGGAAATTGAATCAATCACTGTTGGTCAATTACTTAATTAATCCTACATAATGAATCCTCCATAAGAACCCAGAAGGATGTGGTTTGGGGAGCTTCTGGGTTGGTGAACATATCCATGTGCCAGTAAGGTAGTATACAACCCACTTCCATGAAGAGAGAAGCTATGTTTGAGGCCCTTCCCAATCTTGCCCTATGTAGCTCTTCATCTATTTATCTATATCCATTATTATATCTTTTATAATAAATCAGTAATTGGGCTTTCCTGGTGGCTCAGTGGTAAAGAATCTGCCTGCCAGTGCAGGGGACATAAATTCAATCCCTAGTCCAGGAAAATCCCACATGCCATGGGACACTAAGCCAGTGCACCACAACTACTGAGCCAGTGCTCTAAAGCCCGTGCTCTAAAGCCCGTGCTCTGCAACAAAAGAAACCACTGTAACGAGAATCCCATGCACCACAGCTAGAGAGTAGCCCCTGCTTGCCACAACTGGAGAAGGCCTGCATGCAGCAACAAAGACCCAGCATAGACATAAATTAAATAAATAAAATCTCTTTTTAAAAAGAGAGATAACACTTTATAAAATATATTCAATGTTTTTAAAAATCAGTAATCTAGTAAGTGGGCTTCCCTGGTGGCTCAGAGGTTAAAACGTCTGCTTCCAATGTGGGAAACCCGGGTTCGATCCCCGGGTCAGGAAGATCCTCTGGAGAAGGAAAAGGCAACCCACTCCGGTATTGTTGCCTGGAGAATCCTATGGATGGAGGAGCTTGGTAAGTAAACTATTTTCTTAAATTCTGGAGCAACAAACTAATTGAAGCCGAAGACTAGGGTCTGGAAACCTCTGGTTTATAGCTGATGGTGAAACCAAGCCAGACCATGTTCCCTATTTCTTGTTTGTAGGGGAAAGAGCTTCAGCCTCCTAGACCTTCTGTGCATTACAAAGGAGATTCAAACATTTTGATAAAAAGCCTTAGTTCCTCCTCAAGGGATATAAATACATAACAATCTGATGCATGTCTGAGTTCTTCTACAGGAACTAAGGCCTCCATCCAGGTGGAGGATGGTAACTTTAGGCTGAACTTAAGTACATGGACCCCAGACTGGTCAGAACCAGAAGACTGAGGACTGAGATTCTTGGAACACCTCCTGTTACCTCACCACCAGTGAATCAAAAGAAGGTCACACACCCTGTGGCTCTCACTCCAAATTTGCTTTTAAATACCCTTCCCTGAAACACATTGGAGAGTTCAGTCTTTTGAGCATGAGTGGCCCATTATCCTTGATTGGCTCTTGTAATAAATTTTTCTCTGCTCCAAACTGATGTTTCAGTTTGTTTGGCCTCACTGTGTGTCAGGTACACACACTTTGGTTCAACCACAGTGGGAAGCACAGGTAACAACCTAGACTTTCAATTGGTGTCTGAAGTGGGGAGCAGAGAGGACAATCTTATGGAACTGAGCCTTTAACCCTGTGGGATCTGATACTATCTAAAGGTAGGTAGTGTCAGAATTAAGTTGTAAGACATCTAGCTAGTGTTGGAGAATTGTTTGATGTATGGGAAACTGACACATCTGGTAGTAATTGAGGGTAAAGCAGACACAAGCAGAGAAGTGTTTCTCTTTATAGCTGATTTCTTTTTGCCAGATAGCCTGAGGTCCCAGGTAATATCAGAGGATAGATGAAGCTAAAGAGTCAGAGCCTTTACTCAGTATTAAAAGGTTATGGTGACTTAGTCTCACATATAACATGTCCTCAGAGAATAATTAGTATTTCATGATTAACATATTATCCCAAATCCTGGGAACAAAGAATTTGATTCCATAACATGAAACCATCAACCTTCTTTCTTAGGTGGATACATAGACCTGGCTTTAATCCTTAATCATCTTCCCTTCAAGCTCTTTGATCTTGCACGAGGTATTTACCTGTTCCAAGCCTCAATTTTCTCAGATAGGAATGAGTACACTTCCTTCACAGAGTGGTTAAGAGATTTATGAGACATCATTTCTTTTTCTTCCCAAGACTCTCCTTCTTAGAACAAAGCAATATTCATCAAGAATTTAGACATTGAGAAACAAAAGCAAAGACGAAGGTAAAAAGTTTATAGATGAGAAACTAGATGTGTTTCTGTGTGGTAACTATTATAGATGTCATTAAACTATAAGGAGGCTCATATTGGTGATTTCAGATTTAGCATGCATCAGAATTTGTATGGCAGCTGAATGAGCCCAGGGAAATGTATCTAGAATGAAGAAGAGGGCTAAGAGTAGATCTTGGGGAACACTCATATTTAGGGGCAGAAAGGGAAGGTAGGTAGGCTCCTTGCAGGAGGTATAGTTTTTTCCTAGTACTTTGTGTCCTGTGTGAATGTGTGTGTGCACAGAGGTGCACAAGTACTATTAAAATAACCTCAAGATTGTCTAACTCAACCTTTTCTCTCTAGATAAAGGAGTTTCCCTCCCCCTACCCCCATCTACCCACTGCCCTCCTGTACTGGTGTCCTAGGGCATGTTTATAGAGGATGCTTATTCAGGGTAATGAATGAGGGAGCCAGCAAAGCCTTCTGATGAGGCAGTTATCCATTTAATGCAAATTCAGGAAGGAGCAATATCTCTCTATATCTAAGAAGAAACTGGTCTAGACTCTGGGGTGCTGATGAGCATGTTGTTGTTCAAGTGGTAGGTCTATCTGATTGGGTATCAGGACTCAGCAACTAACCTCTCCTGAGCACAGAAATCTCCTAGCCTTAAACCCTCACTTCATGGGCAACTTTAAGGACCAACTTCTAGGTTTCTGAAGGCCCGTCTGAAAATCTTGCTCATTGCTAGTCTACTCTCCATTGTTTCCTCCACATTGTTATTATGCCTTCCTGCATTTTCTCCTGCACCCCAAATAAATCAAATGAATATCCGTTTTCTCCTTCTTTCTCCTTAGTTTGTTGAAAATCAAACCTAGAGTCAAGCAATTAGGAACCAAAACTAGTGCCTGTTTCTGAGATATTCCAATTCAGCTAGAAAGTATCTTCCATTCTTCTATTGCAATAAATAGAAGGAAAAAAGATTCTGGGTTTCCCTGGTGGTCTATTGGTTAAGAATCCACCTGCCAATGCAAGGGACACAGATTCAATCCCTGGTCCGGGAAGATCCCTTATGCTGTGGAAACAGCTAGGCCTGTGAGCCACAACTACTGAGCCTACGTTCCAGAGCCCAGGAGTTGCAGCTACTGAAGCCTGTGTGCCTAGAGCCCGTGCTCTGGAACAAGCGAAGCCACCGCATTGAGAAGCCTGCACACCACAACAAAGAGTAGCCCCTGCTTGCTGCAATTGAAGAAAGCCCATGCGGCCAAAAATAAATCTTTTAAAAAACAATTGCATATTAAGAAAAACTGAAGATTCATATCTTGCTAACATATATTTTAAACACAGTTGAGATCATGTTATACCTAGTTTTGTATCCTGCTTTATTTACTTAATAGTATAGTCTGAAAAATTTTTTCACATTATCAGAACTCTTCCTAAGTATCATCTTTAAAACCTGCATAATTGACCACTTTATATCATACTTTTTGAAACTATTCCTACCTCCAATCCAGTGGTCCTAATGCAAATAAAAACTGTATAGCAAAATAAGTACTGAATTCTAGGTACTTGCTGAAAGACATAGTCTCAATCTCAGGCCTTTGATCAAAGGAGGGTTATTAAGACTATCACCCCAGTCACTCTCAGGTACTCTATAATCTTTAGACCAGTACAGAACAAGGTGGTTGGCCCACATCCAGCTGCCTGTTACCATGTTTTAATGTTGGGTCATGTGTCTTATGAGAAAAGCTGGGACACTCAACCCACCAAAAGTGGTCGTCTTGTCTACACAAGGATGCCATTGAGGTCATTAACCATGACCTTACATACTGTCTCTCTTTATGAGGACCTTATGTGTTCTGTGGAATAAATCTGCATCTGTATTACCAAGAATAGTTGGTCTTTCCTGGAGCAATTGATCTGCTTTTACTTCATGAATACTGTGAACTGTATAACAGATCAGATGTTGTGTTATTCAAAGGCTGATAGAAAGCTTCCAGGCAAATTTGTGGCGTTCTTTTAGCAAGTGTATAGCTTGCATAGTATGTATTTCAGCCTCACTCCTAGCCCTGTTTTGCATCCCCACCATTGCTTTCCTTTATATATAACTCCACCTGATGCCTTAAGTCTTTTCTAGAATGAAGCAGTAGAGCATAGTGGTTCAGGGTCTGGTTCTAGAGCTGGAGCCACTTCCTGTCTGTGTGACCTTGGGCAAGTAAATTACTTACCCTCTCTCTGTACCTCAGTCTCTTATTTGTAGAAAAGGAATAATAGTTTCTGCCTTGCAGAGTTCTGATGAAGGCTAAATGACAAAATAAATGCAAAGACCTGATTTGTCTTTAGCTCATAGTCAAGTGCTTAAGAGAAATTGTAAAATAATTTAAAAGAAATCATTATAATCATTCTTCTATTATTAGAGTGTCAGTTCAGTTCAATGTCAGTAGCTCAGTTGTGTCTTACTCTTTCTGACCCATGGACTGCAGCACACCAGGCTTCCCTGTCCATCACCAACTCCCAGAACTTGCTCAAACTCATGTCCATCAAGTCGGTGATGCCATCCAACCATCTTATCTTCTGTTGTCCCCTTCTCCTGCCTTCAATCTTTCCCAGCATCAGGGTCTTTTCGGGTGAGTCAGTTATTCACATCAGGTAGCCAAAGTATTGGAGTTTCAGCTTCAGCATCAGTCCTTCCAATGAATATTCAGGACTGATCTCCTTTAGGATGGACTGGTTGGGTCTCCTTGCAGTCCAAGGGACTCTCAAGACTCTTCTCTAACACCACAGTTCAAAAGCATCAATTCTTTGATGCTCAGCTTTCGTATGGTCCAACTCTCACATCCATACATGACTACTGGAAAAACCATAGCTTTGACTAAATGGACCTTTGTTGGCAAAGTAATGTCTCTGCTTTTTAATATGCTGTCTAAGTTGTTCATAGCTTTTCTTTCAAGGAGCAAGCATCTTTTAATTTCATGGCTGCCGTCACCATCTGCAGTGATTTTGGAGCCCAAGAAAATAAAGTCTGTCACTATTTCACTGTGTCCCCATCTATTTGCCATGAAGTGCTGGGACCAGATGCCATGATCTTAGCTTTTTGAACGTTGAGTTTTAAGCCAACTTTTTCACTCTCCTCTTTCACTTTCATCAAGAGGCTCTTCATTTCCTCTTCACTTTCTGCCATAAGGAAGAAGAACTCACTCCAAGTGAAATTACTGGGTCAAAGAACATGCATGTTTTGAAGGCTGTGTGCTAAATTTCACATCAATTGAAGTAGAAGAAGCTTCAGGTTTTTTAAAAAATAATTAATTTTAATTGGAGGCTAATTACTTTACAATATTGTGGTGGTTTTTGCCATACATTGACATGAATCAGCCATGGGTGTACTTGTGTCCCGCATCCCGAGCCACCACCTCACCCACCTCCCTCCCCATCCCATGCCTCAGGGTTGTCCTAGTGCACCAGCCTCGAGTGCCCTGTTTCATGCATTGAACTTGGACTGGTCATCTATATCACATGTGGTAATATACACTTTTCAATGTTATTCTCTCAAATCATCCCACCCTCACCTTCTCCCATAGAGTCCAAAAGTCTGTTCTTTATACGTGTGTCTCTTTTGCTGTCTCATGTATAGGGTCATTGTTACCATCTTTCTAAATTCCATATATGTGTGTTAATGTACTGTATTGGTGTTTTTCTTTCTGGCTTACTTTACTCTGTTTAATAGGCTCCAGTTTCATCCACCTCATTAGAACTGATTCAAATACATTCTTTTTAATAGCTGGGTAATATTCCATTGTGTGTATGTACCACATCTTTCTTATCCATTCGTCTGCCGATGGACATCTAGGTTGCTTCCATGTCCTAAATATTGTAAACAGTCATGTGATGAACATTGGGGTACTCGTGTCTCTTTCAATTCTGGTTTCCTTGGTGTGTATGCCCAGCAGTGGGATTGCTGGGTTGTATGGAAGTTCTATTTGCCATTTTTTCAGGAATCTCCACACTGTTTTCCATAGTGGCTGCAGTAGCTTGCATTCCCACCAACAGTGTAAGAGGGTTCCCTTTTCTCCACACCCTCTCCAGCACTTGTTGTTTATAGACTTTTTGATAGCAGCCATTCTGACTGGCATGAGATGGTACCTCATTGTGGTTTTAATTTGCATTTCTCTGATAATGAGTGATGTTGAGCACATCATTGAGCACATGATGTTTCATGTGTTTTTTAGCCATCTGTATGTCTTTGGAGAAATGTCTGTTTAGTTCTTTGGCCCATTTTTTGATTGGGTCATTTATTTTTCTGGTGTTGAAATGCATGAGCTGCTTGTATATTTTTTGAGATTAATTCTTTGTCAGTTGCTCCATTTGCTATTATTTTCTCCCATTCTGAAGGTTGTCTTTTCACCTTGCTTATAGTTTCCTTCATTGTACAAAAGCTTTTAAGTTTAATTAGGTCTTATTTGTTTAGTTTTGCTTTTATTTCCATTACTCTGGGAGGTGGGTAATAGAAGATCTTTCTGTGGTTTATGTCAGAGAGTATTTTGCCTATGTTTTCATCTAGGAGTTTTATAGTTTCTGGTTTTACATTTAGATCTTTAATCCATTTTGAGTTCATTTTTGCGTATGGTGTCAGAAAGTGTTCTAGTTTCATTCTTTTACAGGTGGTTTACCAGTTTTCCAAGCACCACTTGTTAAAGAGATTTTTTCCCCATTGTATATTTTTGCCTCCTTTGTCAAAGATAAGGTGTCCATAGGTATGTGGATTTATCTCTGGGCTTTCTATTTTGTTTCATTGATCTATATTTCTGTCTTTGTGCCAGTACCAAACTGTCTTGATGACTGTAGCTTTGTAGTGTAGTCTGAAATTAAGCAGGTTGATTCCTCCAGTTCCATTCTTCTTTCTCAAGATTGCTTTGGCTATCTGAGGGTTTTTGTATTTTCATACAAACTGTGACATTATTAGCTATAACAAATTGTATTCTGTGTAAAATACCATTGGTACCTTGATAGGGATTGCATTGAATCTGTGGATTGCTTTGGATAATATACTCATTTGAAGAAGTTTTAGTTTTATCTTATTTTTATCTGTGCATGCATGAATCTGCAGTCGCTAAGTCGTGTTTGACTTTTTGGGACTCCATGGACTATAGCCTACCAGGCTCATCTGTCCATGGGATTTTCCAGACAAGAATACTGGAGTGGGTAGCCAGTCCCTTCTCCAGGGGATCGTCCTGATCCAGGAATAGAACCTGCAACTCCTACATTGGCAAGCGGATTCTTTACCACTGCACCACATTTTGTTGATAGCTAATGAGAAGGACTGATGCTGAAGCTGAAACTCCAATACTTTGGCCACCTCATGTGAAGAGTTGACTCATTGGAAAAGACCCTTATGCTGGGAGGGATTGAGGGCAGGAGGAGAAGGGGACAACAGAGGATGAGATGGTGGGATGGCATCACCAACTCGATGGACGTGAGTTTGAGTGAACTCCGGGAGTTGGTGATGGATAGGGAGGCCTGACGTGCTGTGATTCATGGGGTTGCAAAGAGTTGGACATGACTGAGTGACTGAACTCAATTGAACTGAATGAGAATGAGCCTTTTGACCAAAACTGCTATGTTTATTTATTTATCATTTATATTTCTTCTCTCTCTTCCCATCATTCACAATTTTCTTATTGAGGTCTTTGTATTTGCCCTTTTATCTGTTTAAATAGATTGTTATTGTTCAGTTGCTTCAGGCATGTCCAACTGTTCATGACCCCATGGACTGTAGCCCAGCAGGCTTCTCTGTCCATGGGATTCTCCAGGCAAGAATACTGGAGTGGGTAGCCATTTCCTTCTTCAGGGGATCTTCTTGACCCAGGGATTAAACTAGGGTTTCCTGCATTGCAGACAAATTCTTTATTGTCTGAGCCACCTAAACTCTATACTTTAAAATACGACCAATTCCAGAAAAAAAAAATAGTTAAAGATTAAGTTTTAACATTCTTTGTTATTTCAAAGAAATAACATTCTTTGAATTACAATACAACTGTAAAATCATAATCAAAGACTTCTCTGTTGCAAAGATTGTAGGAGAATAATTATTTTTCATAACCATGGAAACCCAACTGATGCCATGGCTACACAACCAGCTTGCACAGACAATTTTTAGTAACAAAGTCAAACAAATCACTATATCTACTAAAATCATTCCACTTTACTTTTTTGTTTTTGGCCTTACAACTTGCATGATCTTTCTTTCCCAACCAGAACAGTGAAAGCACAGAGTCATAAGCCCTGGACCACCAGGGAATTCCTCTAAAATCATTTCGTTTTAGATAAGCTTTCTCTCATTGCCAGTGGAGGGAAGTTAAATGGTTTGGCATTGTGTTGCACACCTAACTCAACTTCTTAGTTTCTCTTCTGTGACATTTTAGCTTTTTGTCTTCTTTCTAAAGATTCTTAATAAGTGCAAAGCACATGCTATAACAGCTCTCTCATCTGTTTTCTGATTTCTCCTAATAAGGGCCCTGTGTATAGCAGCAGCCTATTTTCATGAGGCTACTTTGAGAAAAAGATGTACCCAGCCCATAGCCAAACTTGACAAACCACTGGCAGTTTATTTCATGTATAAATACAGTCTTTGGGTACTTAAGGAAAACCCAGTTACAAGCTTTTGAAATCCAATTTGGAAAACAGGTATAAAGGTTAATTCCTTCCTAACTCATGGTTTTTTCTTCAACTTTTTTTTAAAAAGATAATTTGTCTTGAATACCACTCTATGCCAAGCCCTGTTCTAAGCGTTTTACATATATTAACTAAGGAGATTGAAGGTTATTATAACGATAGGGTAATATTCCAATTTGACAGAGGAAATGAAGGCACAGAGAGATTAGGTATCTTGCCAAAGATCTCGCAGCTGGCGAATGATGTTTACCGGCTGTTAATACAAACTTCTCTCCTAGGCCATGTACTCCTTGCCTACTGAATTTTCTACCCCTTTCTCCTCTATCACCAATGAATAACTATGTTTGCTACCACAATGTTGTAGTGTACAAAACAACAGACTAGTAGTCATAGGACTTGGATTCATGTCCTTTGTGGCTTCAGTAAAGTTTTAATCCTGCTGGGCTTTGGTCTTACCATCTGTCAGATGGGAATAATAATAATAACCTCCCATGGCAGTCATAGAAGTCAGATGAGATGATAGAGAGGAAAGGTCTTTGATAAGGTGAAAAAGCTTGAGCAACCCAGTGACTTTTTATATCCATGCTCTTGGGAATTTGTCAAGGAGGCTTCACAGAAGAGGCAATATTGGAGCTAAGTTTTGAAAGATGTATGTGTGTCCTGATATGATCACTGATAACATTTACTGAGCAATTACTAAGTTCTAGGCTCTGTGCAAAGGATTTTACGTGCATTATCTCACTTAACTCTTACAGCAACTCTATGAGGTCATTCAGTTAGTTCCTACCTACCTTACTCATGTAGATACTGTTGGCATGATTCAAGAATGGATCTGCCATGCCATCCACCAGTCACAGCCCAAAGAGAGAAGTGCTGGTGGCTGAAACCACAAACTGCACAAGCCTTGAAGGTGGTGAATCTTGTCCCAACCATGGTCTGATGAGCTGAATAAAGACATGATGGGAACAATTCACTTTGGTTAGCAGACACATCCTGAGACATAACTGGCATTGGGAGACTTAAGAGGCTTTTCTTTACTAGTTTTGACAATCATTCTGGCTTAAGCTTTGCCTGCTCAGTCAGACCAAGGGCACAACAAGAGACCCCAGTGAAAAGTCTAGAAACCGAGTTGTCCAGAGAACACACTCCTAACTGACATAACCACAAATTTGGGGATGTATTTTAAGCAATGTGGAATGAGTCAAGTGAAAAGCCATTGATGATTTTTGTTCATGTTTCCAAACAACTCTCCTGAAGCAGTTAATATGACTAAAAATTGAAATGGACCATTGAAGCAATTGTTGCACAAAATAGGAGTCAGTAAGAACATGAGGGGCAGGTTTTTCAGACTATGGAAACATAATGAAGCTGAACATGTCCCAAGAAAGGACAACTAGATGAAGTATGTGAGTCATATCACAACACATCAAATTAATTTTTAAAAATCATTTTTTTCACTTCAATACCAGAAATTGTGTCACTTAGCCCCAAGACAAAGTTAAAGAAATCTCAAACTCTTTTGATTTTTGTTTACCTGAATGTGACAAGTAGAATTCTCTTGAGATGAGTGAGTAAGGTTGGCTCTGTCTCAAATGTGGCTCAGGCAAGATTGATGCTTTCAGGACCCATCTTACCCTATGGAAAGCATTCTCCATAAATACTTATTACACCTTTCAAAAGTGCCTGGGAATAGACAGAAGCAGAGCAGCAGGCAAAACTTGTTCTTCTATCAGAGTGAGGGTGTGGGCTAAGAAGGACTCCTAGTGGAGAACATGGGAGGTGAGTAGAAGAAATTTTAATCCTCAGGAGAGTCCCTGTACCAGGCCACACTGAAAGTGAAAGGCGCTCAGTCATGTCCGACTCTTTGTGATCCCATGGACTATACAGGAATTCTCCAGACCAGAATATTGGAGCAAGTAACCTTTCCCTTCTCCAGGGGATCTTCCCAACCCAGGGATCTAGCCCAGGTCTCCTGCGTTGCAGGTGGATTCTTTCCCAGCTGAACCACAAGGGAAGCCCAAGCTAACTTTGTCCTAAAAAGAATTCTCTTACCCAGGGAGATCTTGTAGATACAACCAATCCCTATCGTGGTGCTAGTAGTAAAGAATCTGCCTGCCAATGCAGGAGATGCAGTTGGATATCTGGGCTGGGAAGATCCCCTGGAGTAGGAAATGGCAATTCGCTCTGGTATTCTTGCCCAGAAAACTCCAAGGACAGAGGAGGCTGGGGGGCTACAGTCCATGGGGCCACAAAGAGTCAGACACGATGGACAACAAAGGGAATTATTTTAATTATGCCTTCATTGAGCTCACCAGTTCACAACTTGGGCTCCTATAAATCATTCATTTTGAGGGACACAATTTGCCATCTTTAAAACCTGTGCAAGATGATGTTACTTCACAAGGGCACTGCAGTGTTTTTCATAATAAACTTGTGAACTAGGAGCTAGGAAAAAAAAGACCCTGTGCAAAATGCTATAATTTTTGAAAAAAAAAAAAATGAGACACAGAATAATTTGAGTTAGAGAAACCAATGAAATGGTAGTTATGATAATAATGGTATTGAACCAAGCCTCCAGTGAAAATTGAACTATGGCCACTAATTTGCCTGAGGAAAAATTAAAAATGTTAGGGGCAGGCAGCAGGAACTAAGAAATCCTAAATCATTCAATTAAGCACAGGCGGAGGCGGCAACCGACTTACTAAGCGTGGCCGAGAGATACCCCATGTCTGAGGTCAGGGACAATGGCCTAGAGCGCCAGGCTGTGAAGGCGCAGGAAGGGCCGAGAGAAGCTACCCCGCGTCCAAGGTCAAGGGCAGCGGCCGAGAGGAGCTACCCCGCATCTGAGGCCAGGGACGGCAGCCAGGAGGAGCTACCCCACATCCGAGGTCAAGGGCGACTACCGAGAGGAGCCACCCTGCGTCCGAGGCCAGGGCAGAGACCGGGAGGAGCAACCCCACGTCCAAGGAGTGGTGGCTGTGTGGGCACAGGAGGGCCTAGAGGAGCCACCCCACATGGAAGGTCAGGAAGGGTGGCAGGAGGAGATACCCCTCATCCAAGGTAAGGAGCAGCGGCTGTGCTTTGCTGGAGCAACCGTGAAGAGATACCACATGTCCAAGGTAAGAGAAAGCCAAGTAAGATGGTAGATGTTGCAAGAGGGCATCAGAGGGCAGACACAGTGAAACCATACTCACAGAAAATTACTCAATCTAATCACACTAGGACCACAGCCTTATCTAATTCAATGAAACTAAGCCATGCCTGCAGGGCAACCCGGGCGGGTCATGGTGGAGAGGTCTGACAGAATGTGGTCCACTGGAGAAGGGAATGGCAAACCACTTCAGTATTCTTGCCTTGAGAACCCCATAAACAGTATGAAAAGGCAAAATGATAGGATACTGAAAGAGGTAGTCCCCAGGTCAGTAGGTGCCCAATATGCTACTGGAGGTCAGTGGAGAAATAACTCCAGAAACAATGAAGGGATGAAGCCAAAGCAAAAACAATAACCAGCTGTGGATGTGACTGGTGATAGAAGCAAGGTCTGATGCTGTAAAGAGAAATATTGCATAGGAACCTGGAAAGTCAGGTCCATGAATCAAGGCAAATTGGAAGTCATCAAACAGGAGATGGCAAGAGTGAATATGGACATTCTAGGAATCAGTGAACTAAAATGGACTGGAATGGGTGCATTTAATTCAGATGACCATTATATCTACTACTGCAGGCAGGAATCCCTCAGAAGAAATGGAATAGCCATCATGGTCAACAAAAGAGTCCAAAATGCAGTACTTGGATGCAATCTCAAAAACGACAGAATGATCTCTGTTCGTTTCCAAGTCAAACCATTCAGTATCACAGTAATCCAAGTCTATGCCCCAACCAGTAACTCTGAAGAAGCTGAAGTTGAACGGTTCTGTGAAGACCTACCAGACATTTTAGAACTAACACCTAAAAAAGATGTCCTTTTCATTATAGGGGACTGGAATGCAAAAGTAAGAAGTCAAAAAACCCCTGGAGTAACAGGCAAATTTGGCCTTGGAGTGTGGAATGAAGCAGGGCAAAGACTAATAGAGTTTTGCCAAGAAAATGCACTGGTCATAGCAAACACCCTCTTCCAACAACACAAGACAAGACTCTACACATGGACATCACCAGATGGTCAACACCGAAATCAGATTGATTATATTCTCTGCAGCCAAAGATGGAGAAGCTTTATACAGTCAACAAAAACAAGACCAGGAGCTGACTGTGGCTCAGATCATGAACTCCTTATTACCAAATTCAGACTTAAATTGAAGAAAGCAGGGAAAACCACTAGATCATTCAGGTATGACTTAAATCAAATCCCTTATGATTATACAGTGGAAGTGAGAAATAGATTTAAGGGCCTAGATCTGATAGATAGAATGCCTGATGAACTACGGAATGAGGTTCGTGACATTGTACAGGAGACAGGGATCAAGACCATCCCCATGGAAAAGAAATGCAAAAAAGCAAAATGGCTGTCTGGGGAGGCCTTACAAATAGCTGTGAAAAGAAGAGAGGCGAACAGCAAAGGAGAAAAGGAAAGATATAAGCATCTGAATGCAGAGTTCCAAAGAATAGCAAGAAGAAATAAGAAAGCCTTCTACAGCAATCAATGCAAAGAAATAGAGGAAAAGAACAGAATGGGAAAGACTAGAGATCTCTTCAAGAAAATGAGAGATACCAAGGGAACATTTCATGCAAAGATGGGCTCTATAAAGGACAGAAATGGTCTGGACCTAACAGAAGCAGAAGATATTAAGAAGAGATGGCAAGAATACACAGAAGAACTGTACAAAAAAGATCTTCACGACCTGGATAATCACGATGGTGTGATCACTCTCTAGAGCCAGACATCCTGGAATGTGAAGTCAAGTGGGCCTTATAAAGCATTATTACGAACAAAGCTAGTGGAGGTGATGGAATTCCAGTTGAGCTATTTCAAATCCTGCAAGACGATGCTGTGAAAGTGCTGCACTCAATATGCCAACAAATTTGGAAAACTCAGCAGTGGCCACAGGACTGGAAAAGGTCAGTTTTCATTCCAATCCCAAAGAAAGGCAATGCCAAAGAATGCTCAGACTACCGCACAATTGCACTCATCTCACATGCTAGTAAAGTAATGCTCAAAATTCTCCAAGCGAGGCTTCAGCAATACGTGAACCGTGAACTTCCTGATGTCCAAGCTGGTTTTAGAAAAGACAGAAGAACCAGAGATCAAATTGCCAACATCCGCTGGATCATGGAAAAAGCAAGAGAGTTCCAGAAAAACATCTATTTCTGCTTTATTGACTATGCCAAAGCCTTGACTGTGTGGATCACAATAAACTGTGGAAGATTCTGAGAGAGACGGGAATACCAAACCACCTAACCTGCCTCTTGAGAAATCTGTATGCAGGTCAGGAAGCAACAGTTAGAACTGGACATGGAACAACAGACTGGTTCCAAATAGGAAAAGGAGTATGTCAAGGCTGTATATTGTCACCCTGCTTATTTAACTTATATGCAGAGTACATCATGAGAAATGCTGGACTGGAAGAAACACAATCTGGAATCAAGATTGCTGGGAGAAATATCAATAACCTCAGATACGCAGATGACACCATCCTTATGGCAGAAAGTGAAGAGGAACTAAAAAGCCTCTTGATGAAAGTAAAAGAGGAGAGTGAAAAAGTTGGCTTAAAGCTCAACATTCAGAAAACGAAGATCATGGCATCCAGTCCCATCACTTCATGGGAAATAGATGGACAAACAGTGAAAACAGTGTCAGATTTTATTTTTGGGGGCTCCAAAATCACTGCAGATGGTGACTGCAGCCATAAAATTAAAAGACGCTTACTGCTCAGAAGGAAAGTTATGACCAACCTAGATAGCATATTCAAAAGCAGAGACATTACTTTGCCAACAAAGGTCCGTCTAGTCAAGGCTATGGTTTTTCCTGTGGTCATGTATGGATGTGAGAGTTGGACTGTGAAGAAGGCTGAGCACTGAAGAATTGATGCTTTTGAACTGTGGTGTTGGAGAAGACTCTTGAGAGTCCCTTGGACTGCAAGGAGATCCAACCAGTCCATTCTGAAGGAGATCAGCCCTGGGATTTCTTTGGAAGGACTGATGCTAAGGCTGAAACTCCAGTACTTTGGCCCCCTCATGCAAAGAGGTGACTCATTGGAAAAGACTCTGATGCTGGGAGGGATTGGGGGCAGGAAAAGAAGGGGACGACAGAAGATGAGATGGCTGGATGGCATCACTGACTCGATGGATGCGAGTCTGAGTGAACTCCGGGAGTTGGTGCTAGATAGGGAGGCCTGGCGTGCTGCTGTTCATGGGGTCGCAAAGAGTCAGACATGACTGAGCGACTGAACTGAACTGAACTGAGATGGATCGAAGCTATTGTTTTTCCAGTAGTCATGTACAAATATGAGAGTTGGACCATAATGAAGGAGGGCGCCAAAGAATTGATGCTTTCAATTTGTGGTGCTGGAGAAGACTCTTGAGACTCCCTTGCACAGCAAGGAGATCAAACCAGTCAATCCTAAAGGAAATCAACCCTGAATATTCATTGGACGAAAGGATGCTGAAGCTGAAGCTGGCCACCTTTTGTGAAGATTCATTGGAAAAGATCCTGATGCTAGGAAAGATTAAAGGTAAAAGGAGAAGGGGGCAGCAGAGGTTGAGATGGTGGGTGGCATACTGATTCAATGGATATGAGTTTGAGCAAACTCCAGGAGATGGTGAGGGACAGAGAAGCCTGGCATACTTCAGTCCCTTAGGTTTCAAAGAGTCAGACATGACTGAGCAACGGAACAACAGAAACAACAGGCTATGTGGAGAGATTAAGTGTTTTATTCACTCTTTGCTGGAACAGAGATTTTCTTGCTAATAGAGAAATGGAAATCAAAACCACAATGATCACCTCACAACAGTGAGAATGGCCATCATCGAGAAGTCTACAAATGAATAATACTGGAGAGGGTGTGGAGAAAAGGGAACCCTGCTGGTGGGAATGTAAATTGGTGCAGCCAGTATGCAAAATAGTATGGAAGTTCCTTAAAAACTAAAACTAGAATTACCATATGATTCAGCAGTCCTTCCTACTCCTCGGCATATATGTGGAAAAGACAAAAACTCTAATTCAAAAAGACACGTGAACCCCAGTGTTCATAGCAGTACTATTTATAATAGCCAAGACATGAAAACAACCTAAATTACCCATCTGATTGATTTAAGAAGATGTGGTATATGTATATATATATATATGAAATGAAATATTCAGTTCAGTCACTCAGTCGTGTCTGACTCTTTGTGACCCCATGGACTGCAGCACGCCAGGCTTCTCTGTCCATCACGAAATCCCGGAACTTGCTCAAACTCATGTCCATCGAGGCGGTGATGCCATCCAACCATCTCATCTTCTGTCGTCCCCTTCTACTCCTGCCTTCAATCTTTCCCAGCATCAGGGTCTTTTCAGATGAGTCAGTTCTTCACATCAGGTGGCCAAATATTGGAGTTTCAGCTTCAGCATCAGTCCTTCCAATGAATAGTCAGGACTGATTTCCTTTAGGATGGACTGGTTTGATCTCCTTGCAGTCCAAGGGACTCTCAAGAGTCTTCTCCAACATCACAGTTCAAAAACATCAATTCTTCTATGCTCAACTTTCTTTTGGTCCAACTCTCACATCCTCACCTGACTATTGGAAAAACCATAGCTTTGACTAGATGGACCTTTGTTGGCAAAGTAATGTCTCTGCTTTTTAATATGCTAAGTTGTTCATAGCTTTTCTTTCAAGGAGCAAGCGTCTTTTAATTTCATGGCTGCAGTCACCGTCTGCAGTGATTTTGGAGCCCAAAAAACTAAAGTCTCTCACTATTTCCCCATCTATTTGCCATGAAGTGATGTGACTGTATGCCATGATCTTAGTTTTCTGAATGTTGAGTTTTAAGCCAGCTTTTTCACTCTCCTCTTTTACTTTCATCAGGAGGCTCATTAGTTCCTCTTCGCTTTTGGCCATAAGGCTGTCATCTACATATCTGACAGGCATTTCTCCTGTCAATCTTGATTCCAGCTTGTGCTTCACCCACCCAGCATTTCACATGATATATTCTCCATATAAGTTAAATAAGCAGAGTGACAATATACAGCCTTGATGTACTCCTGTCCCAATTTGGAACCAGTCTGTTATGCCATGTCTCGTTCTAACTTTTGCTTCTTGACCTGCATACAGATTTCTCAGGAGACAGATAAGGTAGTCTGGTAGTCCCATCTCTTGAAGAATTTTCCAGTTTGTTGTGATCCACATAGATATACCCATTTGAATGCAGAGTTCCAAAGAATAGCAGGGAGACAGAAAAAAGCCTTCCTCCGTGATCAATGCAAAGACATAGAGGAAAAAAATAGAATGGGAAAGACTAGAGATCTCTTCAAGAAAATTAGAGATAACAAGGGAACATTTCATGCAAAGATGGGCACAATCAAGAACAGAAATGATATGGACCAAATAGAAGCAGAAGATTTTAGAAGAAGTGAAACAATATACAGAAGAACCATACAAAAAAGATCTTCACAACCCAGATAACCATCATGGTGTGATCACTCACCTAGAGCCAGACATCCTGGAATGCAAAGTCAAGTGGCCTTAGGAAGCATCCCTATGAACAAAGCTAGTGGAGGTGATGGTATTCCAGTTGAGCTATTTCAAGTCCTAAAAGATGATGCTATGAAAGTGTTGCACTCAATATGCCAACAAATTTGGAAAACTCAGCTGTGGCCACAGGACTCAAAAAGGTCAGTTTTCATTCCAATCTCAAAGAAGGGCAATGCCAAAGAATGTTCAAACTACTGCACAATTGCACTCACCTCACATGCTAGGAAAGTAATCCTCAAAATTCTTCAAGCCAGGCCTCAACAGTACATGAACTATAAACTTCCATATGTTCAAGCTAGATTTAGAAAAGGCAGAGGACCCAGAGATCAAATTACCAACATCCGTTGGATCATCTAAATGAAATATTACTCCACCATAATAGGGAACAAAATATTGCTGTTTGTAGCAATATGGATGGACCTAGAGAAAATCAGAAGTAAGTCAGACAAACATTATATGATATCACTTATATATAGAATTTAAAAAATAATAATAAAAATGAATCTATAAATGAAACAGAAACTGACTCACAGACATAGTAAACAAACTTATAGTTAAAAAGGGGAAAGTAGGGGAGGGAAGGGGTAAGTTAAGAGTATAGGACTAACAGATACAGAAGGAAAGGAAAGAAAGGAAAGTGAAGTCACTCAGTCGTGTCCACCTCTTTGCAACCCCATGGACTGTAGCATACCAGGCTACTCCATCCATGGGGTTTTCCAGGCAAGGGTAGTAGAGTGGGTTGCCATTTCCTTCTCCAGAGGATCTTCCCAACCCAGGGATCGAACCCAGGTCTCCCATATTGCAGGCAGACACTTTACCATCTGAGTCACCAGGGATACAAATACAAACTACTGTACAAAAACTGGATAAGCCACAAGATTTATTGTATAACACAGAGAACAATATTCAATATCTTATATTAATCTGTAATGGAAAGTAATCTGAAAAATATGTATGTATAACTGAATCACTTTGCTGTATACCTGAAACTAACAAAATATTGTAAATCAACTATATTTCAATAAAAAAACTTTAAAATTTTAAAAGTAAAATAATCTTAAAAATGGAAAAAGAATCTAGGAATTTTAGTGCCTGTGCCTAAGGGATGGTGCCCAGTTTTGACCCTCAGCCTCCTATGTTCAGCCATTGCTTCAGAGGATACAGCTGCCTGAGGAACAGTGACGAAGTTACCCACATCCTGACTCCAAAATGCTGACACCCATGCCTCAGAATGAACCTTTTATGTGAGAGATGCTTCAGAACTTAAGGAGACAGACTGGGCCTCCTTCTAACCAAATAGGACAGACTGTATGAACTTTGTGTGCCCGCTTGCTAATAAGTTCATGCTCCATGACATCTGTATGGGTGGTCTAATTTTGTCTGAAACTTTCTTTCATTATAACCTGGTAGTGAGGGATGGGGAGTACTTAACCCTGACCTATTTCTAACTAAGGGCAGTGAACCAGTTATTTATCAAGAAATAACTTCTTGTATACCAGTTAACAACCACGTCCAATATTCATTTTATTCCTCTTCATTTGTGTGAAAGTCATGACATTTTGAGGAGATTGATTATTCTAGGGGGTTGCTATTGATCAAATCTTTGAAGGGAACTCACAAATAGGCCTAAATGGAGCAAGACCCTATGGTCCTTGTCCCTACCCCATGTCCTTTTCCCTGCCTTTTATCTGTGGGAAGCTTTAGTCAAAGAATAAGTTTAATCATAGAAATGAGAACATATAAAAACAAAGGAAAACAATAAAAGGAAACCAAATAATAATAATATAATCATTAAGCATAGTCAAGGAACCTTAGTTCTTTCTTAAAGACAATAGGTAATATTCTGAGCCATGTCCTGTGAGTTGTCTTATACATACAGAAACCCCAGGTGAGAGAAATTAACTGCATGATGACCAGACTGTACCCACGACATAAGCTGCCACAGTTCCGAGAACTGGCCTTAAAGAAATGGGAACAATTGGACCCTGGAACTGCAGATTAACTGTACCTAAAACAATTAAGATGCTGCTGGTCAGACCACGATGACCAATTTGAAGATCAGAGCTGACTATGCTATTTCTGCATGTAGCCCCCTCCTTTTGTCTATAAAAGCTCTTGCCCCACTATTTGCCAGTGTGGGGTAGTTAGCTTTTGGACAGATGTCCGCCACCCTCCTCCACCAAGGTTGCAGACATCTGAAATAAAGCCAGCTTTCCTTTCCACCAACCTGCTTGTTTGTTGGCTTTTGAGGGCCAAGCAATGAGACCCCACACTCCTTTTGGTAACACTTTTTCTCTTCCCACCTGGGTTCTGGACTAACTGAGAAATATTACAAAGGAATAAGAAACCCAAATATACATTTAGTGCTGATCAAGTTTGATTTGGAAGATGAAGCTTTGTGCAGAGGACAAAATGATTTATTAACTCTTCATCCTCCAGTCTAGACCTTAGAATAGCTTCCCTGAGGACAAGTTTGGCACAGTAGAGCAGATACATATACCTAGTGACTCCCTTCATTGACCTGGAAAAAGAGGGAGAGAGAATTAAATCAAAATTGCCATGCATGGGACCTTATATTATTTTCCCCAAAGTGGGAACAGCCCAAATGTCCATCAACTGATAATTGGATAAATAAAATGTGGTATGTCCATACAGTGGACTATTATTCAGCAATAAAAGGAAATGTGTACTGATACATACTACACAAGGGTGAATCTTGAAAACGTGCTGTGTGAAGGAAGCCAGTCACAAAGAACTGCACATATCATGTGATTTATATGAAAGGACTCCCCCACAGTCCCATACCATGGCTCTCAAGGAACAGTACCCAGTTACCCACGACCAGCTCCATCAGTAGCCCTTCCACCTCCAAGGTACTGCAGGGAGGAGATCTATGTTCTGTGCCAGCTATAAAGAAACTCTCACTCTCTGCTCCTTCCAGACTCAAAGGGCTCCCTCCTTCTGCTCTTGATGCTCCCTTTATGCTATCATGAACCTGGGATTAAGATTGTGAAATTAAATTCATTCTCACTTCATAAAGATGAAAAAGCAAAGCTCGTTCTAATTGTCAAAGCCTAGTTTTGACACTAGGACTGAGTCTATTTAGCAAAAACTCTAAACATTATCCAAAACTTAATATTTAATATTATCTCTAGAGATCAAATATAAAAATATACATATATATGTTGCTGTTGTTCAGTCACCCAGTCATGTCCGACTCTTTGTGACCTCATAGACTGTAGCACGCCAGGCCTCCCTGTTCCTCATCATCTCCTGAAGTTTGCTCAAGTTCATGTCCATTGCACTGGTGATGCCATCCAGCCATCTCATCTATATACATACATATATATAGAAATCATGGTGAAAACTTTTGTTAGTATAAAAGAAAACTGTATTTTAAGTAAATTTCCTTCTCAAAAAAAAGGAACCAGGTTTATAATGTTATTTTAAACATTATAATGTTTAGGTCATTAGATTATGATGTAAGTATGGTTCAGCTGTTGTCTGTTTTAGCAAAATAGACTCAGAATTCATGGAATGAACTAAGTTATCACTGTGGCTTCAATCCAGAACAAAAACAAAGCTGAGATATAACAATAATCATGGAAGCATTTTTAACAGCAAGAACTTTGTTAAATACTTTTTGGCATAGCAAAACAGAGTAGCACTTAAAAAACACAGCAAATTGCTTAAGGTTTACAGTATATCTTTAAGAGCAAATGGTCACAACTATACTCCAATAAAAATTAATTTTTTAAAAGACGAGCATATGGTCAAAAAATTTCGGGGCATTTTGGTAAAAAAAATTGTGTTAAGAGTGACCAGGATCTTGTTTTAGGGATATCCACCAAAAAAAAGATATAGGATAGTGAGATTCATTGTAAATGTAAACTTAGACATACATTGTTTACTTTTTAAAAAGAGCTAATGGACATGAACACAAAGTTGATGAACTTCAGCAAAACAGTGAAAAGTCATTAAAGACACAAATTCCACACATCAGCCACAATATTACTTTGCAGGCAGACTTTCTCAGACCTATGCTAAAATCGCCTTAGTGCAGTATTGAGAGAAATTTCACTTAAGCCAGAAATGCTGTTTTAATCAACCCACTGAGAGAGGAGCCAAAGGAAAAACCTACTCCATGGAGTTCTTTGTCTCCATACCATCTCTATAAATTTAGGCCAACAACCACAAGCATGGAACACAGGGAAACAGAAAGGAAATTTGTATTTTTTGCAAAGATAGTACATATCAGGCTGTACAGAGTCAGTTTTTTTGACTCCACAGTACACATCTATGAAGTATTTTACTGCTTTATGGATGAAAAAACTGATGTTCATTAAGTAGAGATATTTATCCAGCTCAGCCAGAATCCAAACCCAGGTTTGTCTTCTACCGAGTTCTCTGCTCTTAGGGAATTCTGCTCAATGTTATGTGGCAGCCAAGATGGAAAAGGAGTTGGGGAGAATGGATACATGTATATGCATGACTGAGTCCCTTTGCTGTTCACCTGAAACTATCACAACATTGTTAATCAACTATAATATAGAATAAAAAGTTTTTTTAAAAAGTTCTCCTCTGCACTTTCTGAATCTCACCCACTTCAGACTTAGGTATAAACCAAGACCCTCACTTTAACTAGACTGCCACCTCTGATCAGATTGAGACCTCCTGAGAAGTACTTAGAAAGGAGGAACATAGGGAAGGAGAAGCGAAGAGAGAGAGGTAGCAACATTTAAATTCAGAACTCTAGTCCAGGTCCACAACCTTTTGCCATAATAGGCCACTTATAGTGAATAGTTTAGGGTTTTCAGGTTGCATGATCTCTGTCAGTACACCTCAAGCCAACTAGCACAGTATGAAAACAGCCATAGACCATGTTCACACAAACACAGCAGCTATGTTCCAATAAAAGTTTATTTATGGACCTTGGAATTTGAATTTTTTATAATTTTCACAAGCTACAAAATAGACCTGTTTCCCCCAATCATTTAAAAATATAAAAACCATTCTTGATTCATGGGCTAAACAAAAACAGGCATTGGGCCAAATTTGGCCCAAAACCCCCAGCTTGCCAACTCCTGCCCTGGGTTAAACCAGCCCTCAGTTAGTAACAAGTGTTCAATCAAACATTCAGGCTTAATAAAAATAGCATGAAACTCTTAACAAAAGACAATAGAGCATTTTATCTATCTGATATACTAAAGATAGTGAGACCTGTTGTACAAACAGAAACCTTTAACGAAATAAATCAAATTGATGAGCAGACAGTAAAACACAGACTCCTTTGAAACAAATGGCTAAAAACAATAGATCTGAGATTTTAAAAGGGTTACTTATTGGTGAAATAAAAATTCATATTTTAAGGCCAGACAAGAAAAATTTAAACATAATTTTTTTCTCTGTCTATTTCAGGCTCCTCCCTCCCCTCTAGTGTGAATTGTGCATCTGCATAATGTGTTAATAAGACCTTCCCAAAGGCAGAAATACCCACTCAAACATAAAGGTCAATTTTTTTTTTCTGGCACCAACCATAGACAATAATATTCCTTTCTCAGTTCTTAAAGGGATCACAGTGACTCACCACTTGCCTTGTATGTGTAGACATCTTTGGTGAACGTCATGAAGAATGCCAATATATCATTTCCCTTAAAGATAGTGGTTGGTGCAGAACAGACTGGTCAGGCCTGGGGAGATATTATGCCCTGGGGAGATACTGGGCCATACCTAATGGAAGTTCTTAGCTTAAATACTTAATTGTGACCGTATAAATGTTACTAGCTATATTACTTATATTCTCCCTACTTTTACAAGATTATTATTTCTTGCTTTGCCAAGGGTGACTGAGCCTCAAAATGATGGATCAAATATATGGTTCAATAAGATCAATGATTCAGTTCAGTTCAGTTCAGTTCAGTTCATTTGCTCAGTCACTCAGTCATGTCCGACTATTTGCAACCCCATGAACTGCAGCACGCCAGGCCTCCTGGAGTCCACCCAAACCCATGTCCATTGAGTCCACCCAACTCCCGGAGTCTACTCAAACCCATGTCCATTGAGTTGGTGATGCCATCCAACCATCTCATCCTCTGTCATCAGTCAGCTCCTGCCCTCAGTCTTTCCCAGCATCAGGGTCTTTTCCAATGAGTCAGCTCTTCGCATCAGGTGGCCAACATATTGGAGTTTCAGCTTCAACATCAGTCCTTCTAATGAACACCAGGACTGATCTCCTTTAGGATGGACTGAGATCAATGATTGTAATACTGCAATTCTAGATATAGGAGGAAGCAATGAAAGGGAACCATTCCCAGGATCATAACAGCCTAGTAAAGCAGGTGGTCCAGAGACTTTTGGTTACTTTTAACAAGGCCTAGTCCAGCAATGAGGAGCTTCCCAGGTAGCTCAGTGGTAAAGAATCTACCTGCCAATACAGGAGACACAGGAGACATGGGTTCAATCCCTGGGTAAAGAAGATGCTCTGGAGAAGAAAATGGCAACCCACTCTAGTAGACTTGCCTGGATAATCCATCGGACAGAGGAGCTTAGCTGGCTCCAGTCCATGGGGTTGCAAAGAGCTGCCCATGACTGAGCATGCATGCACACATTCCAGCAATAACACATTGAGTGGCCTATCAACAAAATCTTCCCTGACATGGGAATGAGCATTCCTAGCATCATGGGCCAAAAGGGTCATAAGACGCTTCCTGAATTTTGGTCAAAATTAAGAATGAAGGAGAATTGTAAAATAAAGAATGTTGGGGAAAGAAAAAGCATGTTTCCCACCATCCAGTTCTACAAGAATCAAGTCATTAGCTACTGCAACTATTGAACAACAAAGATATACCCTGAAAGAAACTCAGGGCAAAGATGAGGATGAGGCACTTTTGGCTCTGGGAAAACAGGAAAAAACAAGCTCTTGGTAGTTAGAAACATTTCAGGAGAAATTTTTTGTAAACTTGGACTCTTGCATCTTCCCATACTTCGAACAGTGCTAAAACCATTAACTAAGATATCTGTTCCTCATGGCTAGCAGCAACCTTCCACTGAGAAGTCAGCTTGGTTGTATGTACCCCTTCACCAAAATCACATGTATACTGACCTCCTCACTTTTCTCTCTGAACTTTCTGAGAAACTGTCTCCCATAATCCTCGGTTTGGCTGAAATAAAAAATTCCATTTCTTCTCAGGCTATTGATTAAATTTTTGTTGAAATTATTCAGTTCAGTTCAGTCACTCAGTTATGTCCAACTATTTGTGACCCTATGGACTGCAGCACGCCAGGCTTCCCTGTCCATCACTAACTTCTAGAACTTACTCAAACTCAAGTCCATCTATTCGGTAATACCATCCAACCATCTCATCCTCTGTCGTCCCCTTCTCCTCCTGCCTTCAATCTTTCCCAGCAGCAGGGTCTTTTCCAATGAGTCAGCTCTTTGCATCAAGTGGCCAAAGTATTGGAGCTTCAGCATCAGTCCTTCCAATGAATATTCAGGACTAATATCCTTTAGGATTCATGGAATTGATCTCCTTGCAGTCCAAGAGACTCTCAAGAGTCTTCTCCAACACCACAGTTCAAAAGCATCAGTTCTTTGGTGCTCAGTTTTCTTCATGGTCCAACTCTCACATCCATACATGACTACTGGAAAAACCATAGCTTTCACTATATGGAACTTTGTTGTCAAAGTAATGTCCCTGCTTTTTAATATGCTGTCTAGGTTGATCATAGCTTTTCTTTCAAGGAGCAAGCTTCTTTTAATTTCATGACTGCAATCACCATCTGCAATGATTTTAGAGCCTAAGAAAATAGTCTGTCACTGTTTGCATTGTTTCCTCATATTTTCCATGAAGTGATAGGATCAGATGCCATAATATTAGTTTTTTGAATGTTGAGTTTGAAGCCGGCTCTTTTACTCTCCTCTTTCACTTTCATTAAGAGGCTCTTTAGTTCCTCTTCACTTTCTGCCATAAGGGTGGTGTCATCTGTGTATCTGAGGTTATCGATATTTCTCCAAGCAATCTTGGTTCCAGCTTGGGCTTCACTAGCCAGGCATTTCACATGATGTACTCTGCATATAAATTAAATAAGCAAGGTGGCAATATGCAGCACTGATGTACTCCTTTCCCAATTTTCAACCAGTCCATTGTTACTGGTTCAAACTGTTCTAATGCACAATTCTAACTGTTGCTTCTTGGCTTGCATGCAGGTTCCTGGGAGGCAGATCAGGTAGTCTGGTGTTCCCATCTCTTGAAGAATTTTCCAGTTTGTTGTGATCCACACAGTCAAAGGCTTTAGCATACTCAATAACGCAGAAGAAGATGTTCTTCTGGAATTCTCTTGTTTTTCCTATGATCCAGTAGATGTTGGCAATTTTATATTGGTTCCTCTGCTTTTTCTAAATCCAGCTTGAACATATGGAAGTTCTCAGTTCACATACTGTTGAAGCCTGATTGGAGAATTTTGAGCATTACTTGGCCAGCATGTAAGATGAGTGCAATTGTGTGGTAGTTTAAACATTCTTTGGCATTGCCTTTCTTTGGGTTGGAATGAAAATTGACCTTTTCCAGTCCTGTGGCCACTGCTGAGTTTTCCAGATTTGCTGGCATGTTGAATGCAGCACTTTCACAGCATCATCTTCTAGGATTTGAAATAGCTCGACTGGAGTTCCATCACCTCCGCTAGCTTTGTTCGTAGTGAATCTTCCTAAGGTCCACTTGACTTTGCACTCCAGGATGTCTGGCTCTAGGTGAGTAATCACACCATCGTGGTTATCTGGGTCATGATGATCTTTTTTGTATATTTCATCTGTGTATTCTCGCCACCTTTTCTTAATATCTTCTGCTTCTGTTTGGTCCATATCATTTCTGTTGTTGATTGTGCCCATCTTTGTATGAAATATTCCTTTGTTATTTCTAATTTTCTTGAAGAGATCTCTATTTCCCATTCTATTGTTTTCCTCTATTTCTTTGCATTGACAACTTAGGAAGGCTTTCTTATCTCTCCTTACTATGCTTTGGAACTCTGCATTCAGATGGAATATCTTTCCATTTGTCCTTTGCCTTTTGCTTCTCGTCTTTTCTCAGCTATTTGTAAGTCCTCCTCAGACAACCATTTTGTCTTTTTGCATTTCTTCTTGGGGATGGTTTTGATCATCACCTCCTGTACAATGTTACCAACCTCTGCCCATAGTTCTTTAAGAACTCTATCAGATCTAATCCTTTGAATCTATTTGTCACTTCCACTGTATAATTGTAAGGGATTCGATTTAGGTCATACCAGAATGGTCTAGTGGTTTTCCCTACTTTCTTCAATTTAAGCCTGAATTTTGCAATAAGGAGTTCATGGTCTGAGACACAGTTAGCTCCCGGTCTTGTTTTTGAAGACTGTATAGAGCTTCTCCATCTTCAGCTGCAAAGACTAAAATCAGTCTGATTTCATATCGACCATCTGGTGATGTCCATGTGTAGAGTCATCTCTTGTATTTTTGGAAGAAGGCATTTGCTATGACCAGTGGTTTCTCTTGGCAAAACTTTGTTAGTCTTTGCCCTGCTTCATTTTGTACTCCGAGGCCAAACTTGCCTGTTATTCCGGGTATCTCTTGACTTCCTAATTTTTTATTACTCTCCCCATGATAAAAAGGATACAGTTGGCATTATTGTTGTTCAGTTGCTCAGTCGTATCTGATTCTGTGACCCCATGGACTGCAGCAAGTCAGGCTTCCCTGTCCTTTACCATCTCCCAGAGCTTGCTCAACCTCATGTCCACTGAGTCGGTGATGTCACCCAACCATCTTGTCCTCTGTCATCCCCTTTTCCTCCTGTCTTCAATCTTTTCCAGCATCAGGGTCTTTTCAAATGAGTCAGTTCTTTGCTTCAGGTGGCCAGAGTGTTGGAGTTACAGCTTCAACATCAGTCCTTGCAATGAATATTCAAGACTGATTTCCTTTAGTATGGACTGGTTGGATCTCCTTGCAGTCCAAGGGACTCTCAAGAGTCTTCTCCAACACCACAGTTCAAAAGCATCAATTCTTCGGCGCTCAGCCTTCTTTATAGTCCAACTTTCACATCCATATATGACTACTGGAAACACCATAGCCTTGACTAGATGGACCTTTGTTGGCAAAGTAGTCTCTGCTTTTTAATATGCTGTTTAGGTTGGTCATAACTTTCCTTCCAAGGAGTAAGTGTCTTTTAATTTAATGGCTGCAATCACCATCTGCAGTGACTTTGAAGCCCCCAAAAATAAAGTCTGACACTGTTTCCACTGTTTCTCCTTCTATTTGCCATGAAATGATGGGGCCGGATGCCATGATCTTAGTTTTCTGAATGTTGAGCTTTAAGCCAACTTTTTCACTCTCCTCTTTTACTTTCATCAAGAGGCTCTTTAGTTCCTCTTCACTTTCTGCCATAAGGGTGGTGTCATCTGCATATCTGAGGTTATTGATATATCTCCTAGAAATCTTGATTCTAGCGTGTGCTTCCTCCAGCCCAGCGTTTCTCATGATGTACTCTGCATAGAAGTTAAATAAGCAGGGTGACAATATACAGCCTTGACATACTCCTTTTCCTATTTGGAACCAGTCTGTTGTTCCATGTCCAGTTCTAACTGTTGCTTCCTGACCTGCATACAGGATTCTCAAGAGGCAGGTCAGGTGGTCTGGTATTCCCATCTCCCTCAGAATTTTCCACAGTTCATTGTGATCCACACAGTCAAAGGCTTTGGCATAGTCAATAAAGCAGAAATAGATGTTTTTCTGGAACTCTCTTGTTTTTTCCATGATCCAGCAGATGTTGGCAATTTGATCTCTGGTTCCTCTGCCTTTTCTAAAACCAGCTTAAACACCTGGAAGTTCATGGTTCACGTATTGTTGAAGCCTGGCTTGGAGAATTTTGAGCATTACTTTACTAGCGTGTGAGATGAATGCAATTTTGTGGTAGTTTGAGTGTTCTTTGGTATCGCCTTTTTGGGATGGCATTATTAACTAGGCCTAATAACCAAGGGAGATTAATCTTCATACAGCATGATTTGTTTTCAACAAACGTTGAATCTTATATTTATGCCATAGCAAATATATGTTATTAACATAAATAAATGTTATAATTCGTGTTCTTTTTTCTTTTAAGGGCTTCCCTGTTGGCCCAGGTGTTAACGAATCTGCCTGTGACTCAGGAGACTCAGGTTCAGTCCGTGAGTTGCGAAGATCCCCTGGAGAAGGGAATGGCAACCCATTCCAGTATTCTTGCTTGGAGAATTCCATGAACAGAGGAGCCTAGTGGGCTACAGTCCACGGGTTGCAAAAAGTCAGACATGATTGAACAATTAACACTTTCACTTTTTTCCTTTAAAAATCTATATATCTTAATTTGCCATGTTCTGTTGAGTATTTCTGTGTTCAGACTAGTCTTTTTTTACACATGAAATTCTTCCTTCATAAGATGATGTTAATAAGAAAAGCATGATTCAGTTTCAACTAACTTCTTAGTAATTTCTATGAAAGCTATGCAATCCTACAGAGACACATTGTATCTTCTGAGATATTCACTAAAGAAAATTTGATTAGAGAACCCTAGTAGAGCTACCATAATGGATACATCAAGAAAATGAACTAGAAGCTGCTAAGTTTGAGGATTTAAGACAGTAGACATATTGCTGTACTTCAAAGTAGAAAATAGACAGTTCATTTGTACACTTGTCATAGTTCTTTCTGGGAAATACTGTCAAAGGAAAAACAGGCTCTGAAAATGAATGAATAGGGGTGGTACTGAATGCAAATAAGAGCTTCACTCTGTGGTATCTGCTTTCTGGCAGCAGCAGGAAATGTTCAATCTGCCATTTGGGAACTCTTCATCAGAGAGTACTGACATTCTCTACTGTCAGTACCCTGTTCTTGGGGGATGAAGAGCCCCCAAGAATCCTTCAGGAAAAGCAATATCCTTGTCGATTGTCAATGCCTTTGACAGGCTTTAGGACAACCTGTCAGCTAGCTGGTGGTACTAAATTAATGAATAACGACCTTGAAAGAAAAAAAACCCCGCAAAACTAACAATTTAGCATAGAATAATCAATGAAAAAACTTCCAGTTTTTTTTTTTAAGGTGTTAAAATGTCCCCATTACTGAAGTGTTGAGTGTGGGAGCAGTTAGCAAGCATTCTTCTACATTTCAGTTCTACAAGACCTTTTATTTAGCATGTCTTAATCATAGCAACCGGAGAAGGCAATCGCACCCGACTCCAGTACTCTTGTCTGGAAAATCCCATGGATGGAGGAGCCTGGTAGGCTGCAGTCCATGGGGTCGCTGGGAGTCGGGCATGACTGAGCGACTTCCCTTTCACTTTAATCACAGCAACACAAAATTCTTCCTTTGTAAGGAAGGAAGATCTCAGGATCACATCCCAAGATCACAGCAACACAAAAGGTATGTCCACAGGTTGGATTTTTCATACACACAAGGTAGGAGCAGACTTTATTTGGCCATATTCCTTCAGAAATCAATTTAAAACAAGTTAAAATTTGTAAGCTTTTAATTAATTTGAAACAGATCATCTTTTCAAAGATACCATATAAATTATATCTATTTTATATTTATATAATTATATTACAATTATTTAAACATTTATAAATATTTTAATTAATTTATATGCTGAGCTACCTAAAGGAAATTTCTCGGGAATAACTCCTAGCCTATAGCAAGAATCCACATTACCTCCTCCTCAGGCCATGGGAGGTATCATGCATTCGTCATGGCCAACATCATGAAATTCCATCTCAATCACTCTAACACAGCTGCTTTTTCAGAGATACTGCTGAATTGCAATCCATTTGCGTTCCCTGTCTTGTGGCAGTCACTAAGTTTACAAAGTACCTCCTGTAAAGAATAATCTTTTCTTAGGAAATCTTGTGGAAGAGCTTCCTATTGGTTCATTTAGTGCTATTTCCAACCCCTTCTAGCTTTCATCCTGCACTGTGTATGCTGGAAAACTTAAAACTCCGTTTTCTAGACTCCCTGTGGCCACAGCTACATATATGACCCAGGTTTTGCCAAGCAAGCATGGGAGACTTGGAAAGTTGACAAAGGTCTGATGAAAAGTCTGTATAGTTGTTGTGGAGGCATTTCTTCTAGGCAGAGGTTCTACTGACCAAGCCACTCAAGTATCATGGGCCCCCAGTGCCTACGTGCATGAGTAGCAGTGGGGTTTCTGTGTTGGCAGCCCATGGTGTTGTAGGGTATTTCTTTGAGCTGTGCATCATTCAAGCTCTTGGAAATTCTAAAAGCCACCCTATATTCTAAAATAAAGAGGTAGAGTACATTACTTTGTTTCAATTAAAATCTTGACAAATACAAGCTTGGTCCCTAGATGCAAGGGCATTTTGAGGATCCAGTATACCTGAATGTGAAAACTGGCTCTATAATTGTCAGCTGAGATGTCTTGGGTAAGTTTCCCAAACTCTCTGTGCTTAAGTTCCACTGTTACAAAAGGAGGTTTGAGGGAGGCTAATATCTACCACATGGGGATGCTATGAAGAGACAGTGAGGTGATGTCTATAACACAACTGGTGTAGGGATTGGTGTAGGGGGAGGATAACTCATTAATAATAGGTTCTTCCTACATCATTGTGTCCTACATATTAAAAACATAATGTTTATATTGGAGTAGACTACAAAACTATTTAAAGACATCCAGTGGTGGGCAAGGAAAAGTATTCAGTTCACACTAGGACAAAACAAAAAATAAAATTTCAGGAGAGGATTGGGCCAGGAATATGTGAATGTGAGGCCACAGTGTCAGGTGAGATAATGTTTAGAAATAAGACCAGACTGATGTGCTAAAAAGAGAACGTTAACTACAGGTTAGGAATTCATGGTTTAACAAGTAAAAGAAAATTTAATTTCACTTTTAAACAAGTAACAGATAAATCTTCTCATAAAACATGGCCAGAGGTAGATTGTTGCTGCATCAGTTCAACTGCAAAATGATGCCATGAGGGATTCAGCTCTCCTCTGGCTCTGCTGTGCTTATCATTGGCTTTTGTCTTCTACATGTAGCAGGAGGGATACTGCTCCAGGCAGTCCCCCAATTCAAGCTAATAAAAGAGGGAGGGGGCAGGAGCGTTTTCCTTCGGTATGCTTGTTTTATTTTTCAGGAAAGGTATCCCTCCTAGGTCAGCTCTACTTCCATCTCATTTGCTGGAATTGGCATATGTATTCACTTTAAATAAATTATTAGCTAAGGAAACAAAATCATAAGGGACTCTTTAATTTTAAAAAATATCATGTTAGCTGTTTGGTTTATAAAGGGAAAGCAAAACACTCCTGTTTTGAAGAAGTGGACAAATAAGGGTGAATTGAAACAATAAAGGCAAGCTTTTTTTTTTTCTTTTCTATTTATCCCTGAAAGTTCTTGTGCAGTGCCAAGAAGAGAAATGTTTTTTATAACCATATATAGCCCTGTCTTGAGATCTGCTGGGAATCCAACATGAACTGGCAGAGAGATGGAGATATGCCCAAGAAATTAATGAATGTGACTAGGAAGCATACTGGTAATAGAACCACACCCCAAACTATTGATAGCTCCTTAAACTTAGGAAGTCCGAAGTTGTCTGTGTGTGTGTGTGTGTGTGTGTGTGTGTGTGTGTGTGTGTTGTGGGGGTAGGGGTTGATTCATGTCTGATTCAGGTCAAGTAAGTAGCTAAGGAATCCCTTCTGATAGACAGGGCCTTTGGTGTAAGAGTCAATGCATACTGGCAAAACTTGATGTCAAAATTATAGCACCATTGTGGACTCAGGGATAGTCAAGAGACAGGACAAAGCTGGAGTGTTTGGGAGCTGAGACCAATTCTACTAGGAAGAAAAAAGAAGGTTAACTAGAGCTATGCAGGGGATTTGGTCCATCACCAGATGGACTGGTTGATGGTAGGACTCAAATCCCGATAAGCACAGCCTCCCATTCAATCAAATTAGACACACAAAATATGAAGCGAGGAAGGGAAAAGCGCTGTACATCTGAAATTTGCCCTGGGCTCCAGGTAAGCAAATCAACTCCAGATCCTATCCATGTGAGATGCTGGAGGCCCTAATCCAGTCAGATTTTTTTTTTCATTGACTTGGAGACTGTGCAGGTGTAAAGCAAGGCTGTGACACTCAGCTGTTGAAAGAGGGAAATATGTTCCTTTAGCAAATTGATCACCCAGTGAGCACCGAACGCTGTTCTAAGTGCTGGACATACAACAGAAGGCAAAGCATGTAATCCCTACCCTTGGGAAGTTCACCAGCTTCCCCTGAGCAGTAACTACTGGGCAAGGCCACAACTTACCAAGGCTTCAGCACCCTCTAATATGGAAGGAATGAGTTGCGTGTAGGAATCAAAAGTGTACAGGACAGGGGTCTTGTCTTCAAGGACCTGACAGTCTAAAGGGAAAGTTTCAGTCAGGAGACTATTTCAGGAGATTCCCAAAGGGACGGACCACTCACACTAAGACCATGACAGCTTCAGGAAACTAGTATCCCTGCTTCTCAGAAAGTGTTCCCACCCTTTCACAAAGGGAAAGGGTCACAACTAGAGCTACTCTTACTCTAGTACAAGGAGAGTCAGCTGGGGCACCCTGCACTGGTCACCTGTCCCCAACCTCTGCATCTTACCAGTTAGGTTTTCAGAGTCCAATATTCCCCTGGTAAAAGTGGGCATTACCAGTTTAACTGATAATCAGGATACACTGAGAACAGGAGAGTCGGCGACATATGTCATTAATAATAAACTGTCAGTGCAGGTGTCCATACTTCCAACAGCTGTGCCTGGGTCTTCATTTTCCCTCCATGTTACCTGACATGGCCTGAAAACTCTGTCAGTGATGGTTCACTTTACTAACAAGATAACCTAAATTACAGTTATGAATAGAGCTGAAAAACAGTTTAGAAATGTAAACTCACTCATGCAAACCACCACTTTCTTATTCCATTCTCCAGAGAGTCTGTTAAAGCATATGTTATCAGGGCACATGTATCTTTCAGACAACACTCAGCTTTCCAAGGTGGTAGAGTTAACATGCACTATTAAAATGAAAAATGCAGGGGGAAGTTTACAGTTTAACTAACTGTAATGTTGAATAATCAGTACACAGTGAAATTGATTAGTTAAGTTTCCATTATTTTCTTTACTGACTGCTAGTCAGCTAATGAGAAAAGCATTAATTATTGGTAAAATAATTATAGATAATATGACAGAAGAAGGAAGAAAGGAAATATGGATTTAGCTAATCCGTGGTGTAGATAGCCAGTCTCTGAATTTACATTAATTAATATGTAGTTAGCATATAATTGATTGTTGATCAAGAATTCAACACAGAAGGTAATTAATGTCAAATCCATGTAATAAAATCCATTTCCCTTTCCAAGGATCAGCAGTACCTGTTAAAAGGCAAATTTTGTAGCATCAGCAATATTTTAAAAATATCTTTGAAATATGGTATAAAATATAAATTAAATCATATTGAAATACCATTTCTTAACTTTTGGCAAAACCCCTGAATCTGGCATTATACTGCTAGCAAGGTTGTGGGAAAACTAGGCTCTGTCATACACTTCTGATGGAAATGAAAACTAGTTTAGGATTTATAAAGCAGAATTTGTCAATATCTAACAAAATTACAATGTATCTATCTTTTGGTCCAACATTCCCATTTTTAGTAGTTTATCAGAAAGATGTAAGCATAAATAAAAAATATTTGCTTATATTTGCAGAATCCACCAATTAAAAGTTAATGAAATGCTGAAGAAAATAGTTGCCCATGAAGAATAGGCTAGAAGGAGAAGTTATGGAAATGAGACTTATCTGAATGTGTTTATTTAGTTTTAACTTTGTCATAATAAAAATGTTCACATAATAATAAATTAAATGAAAAATCAAGGTACAGAAATTGAAAATAAATCAAAACAAATGAATTTAACTATATTCACTATATGCACAGTATATTTGAACATTGTTATTGTTAGTAATGACATTAATATTGATACATTGGTACAAATATATTCATATTGCAAGCTAAAATAAGTAATTATGCTAATATTATTTAGAAACAGAGTTTTCAACTTGAGATACAACTCATTTAAATCAAAGGTTTGATGTAAAAACCTCGTAATCTGAGATCTGAGTTGGAAATATCAATGTATACTTGCAATTTCTTCCTGTTGCCATCCAACAAGGCCTAGAAACAAGGACAGCCAAGTATTATTAGCAATGAATATTCCCCAAATCTAGACTGCAGTCTTCAAATATCATTCTTCATCTGCAAAAAGTAACTAAAGCTAATAAGTGAATTTGGCAAAGTTACAGGATACAAGCCTTTATATATTAGCAATGAACAACTGGAAACTGAAATTTAAAATACCATTTATAGCAACATCTGAAACATAAAGTATTTAGAAGAAAATTTAGGGACTTGCCTGGTGGTCCAGTGGTTAAGACTCTATGCTCCCTACACAGGGGACTCAGGTTCAATCCCTGGTATGGGAAGACCCTACATGCTACATGGGGTGTGGCCAATTTTAAAAAAGTTAATAAAATACTTATGAGACCTGTACACTAAAACTATAAAACATTTCTGAGAGAAATTAAAGAAGATCTAAATAAATAGAACATAGTGTATGTTCATAGATGGGAACAACCAATATTATTAAAATGCCCATACTCCACAAGTTGATCAATAGCCTCAATGCAATTCCATTCAAAATTCTGAGAGTCTCTTTTATAGATATTGACAAACTACAATTAATATAAAAATTCAAAGAACCTAACAATTTTGAAAAAGAAAAAGTTCAAAGACTTATACTACTTGATTTCAAGACTTGCCATAAAGCAAGAGCAATCAAAACAATTTTATATTAGCATAAGGGTAGATATATAGGGCAACAGGACAGAACAGAGAGAGTCCAAAGACCCATACACATGTGGTGAACTGATTTTCAAAAATGATGGGAAGAAAAGTCTTTTCAACAAATGAGTGGAAAGCAGCATATCCATACAGTAAAAAATAAACATCAATCTTTACCCTCATACCATACACAAAAATTAACTCAAAATGGGTCATAGAACTAAGATAATAGCTAAACTCATAATATTTCTAAACCACATAGGGAGAAAAATGTTTATAATCTTATAGTAGGGAAAGATATCTTAGAACATAAAAAAGCAGAAACCGTAATAGAAATAATTAACAAGTGGGACTTCATCAATTAAAACATCTACTCTTTGAAAGATACAATTAAAGAAATTAAATGGCAAGCCACAGACTGGGAGAAATACTCATAATACACATTTTGTCAAAGGACTTGTATTCAGAATATACATTTTTTTAAAAAAAGAAATGCTTGCAACTTAATAATAAAAATGCAACCCAGTTTTTAAAATAGGTGAATGATTTGAACACTTTCACCAAAGAAGATGTATTAATGGTCAATTAGCACACAAAAAGAGGTTCAAAATCATTATCTTTCAGTGAAATGCAAATTAAAATCCAAAATGAAATACCACTATACCCCTCAATTAGAATAGCTACAATTAAATATGATTTTCACTAAAAGGCACCAAGCTTAATCCATTTCTGTGGCAGAAAATATACAAGATGAGCTTGGAACAGATTGTTGTACCAGAAAGCAAAGAAGCTATCAAAGGCTAATAATGGGTACACATCCAAAAACAAAAACAAAAAACTCACGAGTCAGATTGAGGAAGCTCCCATTGGTCAAAGGTGAGATGATTTGATGATTCAAAAACACTATTATTCCAAGTGATTAAAATGAATGAAAAATATAAAAAGAGAAAGGAAAAAAATAAGCCTACATGGCCATACTTAAAGGTTGTTGGGCACCAACTCATTCTTTTTAAAACTGCTAACTAAAGCGAAAGAATTGAGATTTTATATTGTTTTTGCAGTATGAATAGTACTTCCTGGAAATCTAATAGTTTTATTGGGTAAGAGTCATACTAGAATTAGAAAGTCAACATTTTGCAACTCCTAATGAAATGACTCAAACTATGGTGATCAATAGATGATAAAATCATTAAGTAAAAGATAAATGGAAAACTACAATAAAGGAATCAAGTTGCCAACACTTGAACTCGTTGATCAGTCTTAGCATCCACTAGAAGTGAAACAACCAGATATAACATGCTTTCAAATACAATGCAATATGAAGTATACAGCATCACCCATGAAATAGTCTTAGCAAAACAAAGTTAAACCCTTGAGCCTGAATCCAATCAATCCTAATGTCTATAGGAAACATGGAGAACAGAGGAAAAAGTTAAGGATGAATCTTGGGTTAAAACCAGAATTTAGGACGTTATGCAGAGCAACTGACCTGGCTTTGTAATCAAGTCAATAGCATTCTTTTTTAAGAGTGGTGGGCTATGGGAAATCCCTGGTGGTTCAGTGGTTAAAAATCCACTTGCCAATGTAGGGAACACAGAACTGATCCCTGATCTGGGGAGATTCCACATGCTAAAGAGTAACCTGGAGAAGGCAATGGCACCCCACTCCAGTACTCTTGCCTGGAAAATCCCATGGACGGAGGAGCCTGGTAGGCTGCAGTCCATGGGGTCTCTAGGAGTCGGACACAACTGAGCGACTTCATTTTCAATTTTCACTTTCCACTTTCATGCATTGGAGAAGGAAATGGCAACCCACTCCAGTGTTCTTGCCTGGAGAATCCCAGGAATGGGGGAGCCTGGTGGGCTGCTGTCTCTGGGGTAGCACAGAGTCGGACGTAACTGAAGTGACTTAGCAGCAGCAGTGGCAAAGAATAACCTTGCTCCCGCCCCACCCCCTAGCAACTAGAGAAAGTCCAAGAGCAGCAACAAAGACCCAGCACAGCCAAAAACAAACAAGCAAACAAAGAAGTGGTGGGCTATGATAGGTCAAAAGAGGCTGTGAGAAACTGAATGCAACCTAATTTTACTGAAAAATGTTGAATAATGGGACTGGCCATATATACTGTCAAGCAAATAAATGTACTTTCAGGGGCAACTGTAGGGAGCATTGATAAAGAATTATGAAAATAGGACATCAAAACAATGTCCAGTGTTACAGTGTTAACGCAACATGCAAACTACTGAGTTCACCAACAGTAGGATGGTGTATAAAAACCGTAGCTTTAATTCTAGGTAAACAGAGCTGAAAATCCTCCACCAAGGAGGAGTGCATGACCTTTTTTTTTTTTCCTTAGTGCAGTGGGGGGGGGGGTGGGGGGGTGGCGGATAAACTAGAAGTATGGGATTGGACTTCCCTGGTGGTCCACTGGTTAAGAATCTGCCTGCCAATGCAGAGGTCATGGGTTGGATCCCTGGTCTGGGAAGATTCCACATGCAATGGGGCAACTAAGCCTGCGCACAACTTCTGAGGCACTCATGTCTGTGCTCTACAACAAGAGGAGCTACAGCAAGGAAAAGCCCAAGAACCACAACTAGAGAGCAGCCCCTGCTCATTGTAACCAGACAGCACAGCAACAAAGACCCAGCACAGCCAAAATCAAATAGATAAATAAGTCTTTTTTTTTAATGTGAAAAATGGTTACAAACTTCAGCACTGAAAAACTAAACAACAACAAAAAAAAGCATGGGACTAATAGATACAAACCACCATACATAAAATAGATAAACAACAAGGATTTAATGTATAACACAGGGACTACATTCACTATCTTCTAATAACCTATAAGGGAAAATAGTCTGAAAAATATATAATACATGTAACTAAATCACTTTGCTGTACATCTGAAACTAACACAATATTATAAATCAACTATAATTTTTAAAAGTAAGAATTCTCATACACAAAAAAGTGAGGTGACAGATATGCTGATTAATTTGATGGGGAAAATTCTTTTACAATGTTCAGTTCAGTTCAGTCGCTCAGTCATGTCCAACTCTTTGCGACCCCATGAGTCGCAGCACGCCAGGCCTCCCTGTCCATCACCAACTCCCGGAGTTCACTCAGACTCACGTCCATCGAGTCGGTGATGCCATCCAGCCATCTCATCTTCTGCCGTCCCCTTCTCCTCCTGCCCCCAATTCCTCCCAGCGTCAGAGTCTTTTCCAATGAGTCAGCTCTTCGCATGAGGTAGCCACAGTACTGGAGTTTCAGCTTTAGCATCATTCCTTCCAAAGAACACCCAGGGCTGATCTCCTTTAGAATGGACTGATTGGATCTCCTTGCATCAAATTATCACACTGTACATTTTAAATATCTTACAACTTTGTCAATTACACCTCAGTAAAGCTAAAAAATTTAAATCTTTTCATTTTTTTCCAGTTTTTAACATTTTACTTTAATTTTTAAAAATAGCTAAATTTTTTAAAAATAATAAACTTAGCTAATTCTATGTTTATGAATTTGAGTCTTCCTTTGGGTGTAAATTTCTTGTTTCTCCAAGAAAGTTTAAAAACACTTTTAAGAGACAACAAATGTGATAAGTAAACTTTTTTGTTGGAGAAGGACATGGCAACCCACTCCAGTACTCTTGCCTGGAAAATACCATGGACGGAGGGGCCTAGTGGGCTGCCGTCTATGGGGTCGCACAGAGTCGGACACGACCAAAGAGACTTAGCAGCAACAGCAGCAGAATTTTTTGTACCCTGATTCAAGAAAACCAATAATATAGATTTTTTTTAGACCCTTGAAAAAACTTGAATCAAGATTAACTAGTAGAAATTTGAATATGGGTATTGGGTGATATTGAAAGATTATTGTTACTTTTAGCTCAGTTCAGTTCAGTGGCTCCGGAGAAGGCAATGGCACCCCACTCCAGTACTCTTGCTTGGAAAATCCCATGGACGGAGGAACCTGGCAGGCTGCAGTCCATGGGATCACGAAGAATCGGACACGACTGAGCAACTTCACTTTCACTTTTCACTTTCATGCATTGGAGAAAGAAATGGCAACCCACTCCAATGTTCTTGCCTGGAGAATCCCAGGGACGGGGGAGCCTGGTGGGCTGCTGTCTCTGAGGTTGCACAGAGTTGGACATGACTGAAGCGACTTAGCAGCAGTAGCAGCAGCAGCAGCAGCAGTTCAGTCGCTCAGTCGTGTCCGACTCTGCGACCTCATGAACTGCAGCACGCCAGGCCTCCCTATCCATCACCAACTCCCAGAGTTCACTCAAACTCACCTCCATCGAGTCAGTGATGCCATCCAGCCATCTCATCCTCAGTGTCCCCTTTTCCTCCTGCCCCCAATCCCTCCCAGCATCAGAGTCTTTTCCAATGAGCCACTTCTTCGCATGAGGTGGCCAAAGTACTGGAGTTTCAGCTTTAGCATCAATCCTTCCAATGAACACCCAGGACTGATCTCCTTTAGAGTGGACAGGTTGGATCTCCTTGCAGTCCAAGGGACTCTCAAGAGTCTTCTCCAACATCACAGTTCAAAAGCATCAGTTCTTCGGTTCTCAGCTTTCTTCACAGTCCAACTGTCACATCCATTCATGACTACTGGAAAAACCATAGTCTTGACTAGATGGACCTTTGTTGGCAAAGTAATGTCTCTGCTTTTGAATATGCTATCTAAGTTGGTCATAACTTTTCTTCCAAGGAGTAAGTGTCTTTTAATTTCATGGCTGCAGTCACCATCTGCAGTGATTTTGGAGCCCCCCAATAGAGTCTGACACTGTTTCCCCATCTATTTCCCATGAAGTGATGGGTTCCTCAAAGGCTTAGCTGAATCATATTTATGCTGCAGACTGTGTAAGGTGCTTCCTGGGCCAGTTTTGCATCAGTCTGATGTTTCTGATCACTCTCTGTCTTCCTCAGCTCCCTCCCTATTTCCTTTCACACTAGCATCTTCTCTAATAAAATACTTCTTGTTTAAACTCATCTTGATGTTTGCATCTAAGAGGAGCCAGACTCATAGGCAATACTATATGCTCACTTCTGTTTGAGATGCTTTTACCACTTCCACATTTCTTTCCACTTGTGTCTTTGTAACATCCCCTAACTCCTGCTGGGGAAGGTTGAATTTAAGGGGATTTAAGATATAAAACAGGAAGTAAATGTGCAGGCATCTCTCTTCCAACTGATGTATACATGAGAATCCCCAGCATCCATCGCCTTGGTTCTTTGATTATAAACAGAATAGATTTGGGTTAGAACAAATTTAAGCCATGGAAATCGGTTTATTCAAGGACTTTGCATATGACAAAACCTTATGCCTGCTGTGTCTGTAACAGTCAAGTGTCAGGCAGCCAAGAGCTTCATCCAACTTGAGCCCTAGATCTTCATATTCAAATAATCCACTTAATTTGCATTCAAACAGCCCCTCTAGCATAGGCAGGCATTTAAGCCCATGCTATTCTTTTCCCACGCTGATCACACAACTTTTAAACACCACCGAGTATATAACATGTACAAGAAGATTTTCTCTGAAGCACAACAAAATGCAAGCATAGATATTCTTTCTGTCCCCGTGCTTCTGGCTCCTCTCACTACACGGCAGTCACCTCAGCACAGCCTATATTTCACATACGATTTCTTTCCCCATACCAACCTGGTAGAAAAAAAACCCAACACTGTTCTGTCATACTCTTTTCGGAGGCTGTAGGGCTTGAAGCTATGGTCAGTTTTCAGAAACATAATCTGGATTGAAATCCTAGTCCCGCTTCTTCACACTTTATAAACCTTACTTTCCTGGTCACTAGATTCACATCTGTAAATTAGGTTCCTGCCTCATAATGTTGTGAAAATTAAATAAGGGAATGTTTGATAGTGATTGGCCTGTGCTCAGAGCACCATGCTGCTGCTCCTGCTGCTAAGTTGCTTCAGTCGTGTCCGACTCTGTGTCACCCCATAGACGGCAGCCCACCAGGCTTCCCCATCCCTGGGATTCTCCAGGCAAGAACACCGGAATGGATTGCCATTTCCTTCTCCAATGCATGAAAGGAAAAGTGAAAGTGAAGTCAGGAAAAGTGAAAGTGAAGTCGCTCAGTTGTGTTCGACTCCTAGAGACCCCATGGACTGCAGCCTACCAGGCTCCTCTGTCCATGGGATTTTCCAGGCGAGAGTACTGGAGTGGGTTGCCATTGCCTTCTCCTCAGAGCACCATAAATGCTTACAAATATGTTCTTTCGATACTGTGGCCCAGGCATCTCCACTCACTCTTTCCTGCCCTCTAGTGTTGACTTTGTTCACTGAGACTTTTCCGTGGGAGAACCATCTCCATTTTGGAGGTGACAGGAGACACAGCACACAGGAGATAGGATTAGCAGATGCACCTCTGGCTGAACAAAGTGGGAAAGAGTGATTTTCTCAGCAAGTGACTAGTGATGGCTCCAAAGGACATTGCAGTGAGTTTCTGCCTACCTGACATTCCATTTGTGAGCCACAGCAGTCAATTCTGGCTGATAAAAGCAGATAGAAAGTTTACTCAACAGATATCACTTTTCTCAGATAATTATCTGGAGGGCTAGAGGACCATGTTTAAATCTGAGCAGCCAGCAGATGCTACAGAGAAATTTCATTATATCTGTTTCTTCTACCACTCAGTCTAAAATTAAAAGTCAAACAGGAACATTGCCAGACATTCCCGTGACATGTCTGTGCACTTGAGTTAACATGGACTGAGAAAATACTAGTATCTAGCCTGTTGTTGTCAAAGGTAATCTCTGCCTCCAAGTAAAAGTCATTGGAGAATTTCTCCCAGTCGTATCAAGGAGTTCCATTGCTGGGTAGATCCAAAAAATGGACAAACCCACCATCCAGAGCCTCCTTGCAAACATTCACAAGAATAATTGAACGAGTGGTCATAGCTATGGATAGCTATGAGTAGGAACCTGATTGCATGAAACATCTTCTTCAGGACCTTTATGCATTAATTGTTCCCCATTCATTTATATCCTTAACTTCTATCTGTTGGTTCATCCTTTGTTAAAATTAAAAATTTTCTACTCTCTCCAATCATCAAAACACTCCTTTCCACCCAACATTCCTATCCAAGTTCAAGTCCATGTAACCTCTCACCTAGAAAATACCCATAGTCTGATGACTGATGCTTCTCTTGTCTTCCCTAAACCCATCTGCCACATCTGTTAGACTGAACTACCCAAAGTGGAAATTTTCACTGTATTACTTCTTTGCCTAAAACTCTTCAGAGTTTATTAACTTAATAAACTTTTTATTTATTTTTAATAAATTTTTTTATTAATTTAAAATCATCCTCTTCAGTAAGTCTGCAAAGCCTTCAGTGAACTGTGCCCCCTAGGTCCCCAGTTTCATCTCCTTCTTCTTCCTACGATAAACTTTAGTCTCAATAATATTGCTATCTACTCAGAGCTTCCTCTCGTCCAACATCTTTAGATTTATGGTATGGCTTGTGATTGTTCTCATCTTACAATGTCTTCCCAACTTTATTTGCTAGCCAACTTTTGCTCTTCTAAACCCATCTCATTCACTGAACAGCAGCTCAGGCCTCATCTACCCTAGAAAAACTTCCCTAATTTCCAAGACTGGATTTATTTCCCTTCACAATGCTATTAATGTATGTGTACACACATTTACCTTAGCACTTACCTTACTTGTTGAAATTTCTATTCATGTCGTTGCCCAAACCAGTACACTCTTCCAAGGCACTGAAGTTATTATAGCAAATTCCATTGGAAGATATAAGTATTAATCAGTTGGTGGCTGATTAATATATATTGATAGAGGCATTGTGAACTTATTAAGTGATTTGCCCCTCAAGTATAAGTAATTGGAGAAATAGGGTGGTTTTTGGTAGCATGTTTTCTAGTCAATTTAATTTTTCACTTAGCTAAGAATTGTAATTGCAGTATTTTTTCTTCTGAAATGATTGATATATGTGGAAATCTTATATGATTTCAAGAACAGTTATTATAACATTAAAAATAAAAATCATGGGGACTTCCCTGGTGGTCCAGTGTTAAGAATCTGGCTGCCAATGTAGGGGACACAGGTTCAATTTCTGGTCTGGGAAGATCCCATCTACTGCAGAACAACAGAGCCTGTGGGCCACAATTACTGAGCCCACATGTTGCAACTACAGAAGCCGGCACACCCTAGAACCCCTGCTCTGCAATAAGAGAAACCACCAAAATGAAAAGCCAGGACACTGCACCAGAGAGTATCCCCTGCTCGTCGCAACTAAAGTTGGCATGCAGCAATGAAGACCCAGTGAAGCCAAAAAATAAATAAATTAAAAATTTTTTAAATGCAAGTCATGACCTGTTAAGGATTGTTCTGCTAGCAATATTAAAGTTAAGAGTGCCTAAAGATTCAGATAAAATCTAAAATAGATACCATAATGAACTAAGCAAACTAATTCTCTTCTGGGTAACTGCTAGCAGAGCCTATTCAATTAAAGATTTTCCCCTCTGCTGCCATCTTTTGGCCGAACAACAGTAGAAAATATTAAGCAGAAATTAAGGAAAGAAATTTAATTTTAATCAACACATATATTATGCCAGTCACTAGCTTAGGGAATTTCACATATTTCATTTTATAATCATAGCAACTTTCTGTAGGTATTACCATCCTCCTTTTGATAAGGGAGAAAACCGAGGATAGCAGACATTGTTATAATCTTTCCTAAGCCTGATTTTGTTTATCATGTAGACAAATCCTTCATGAAAATCTGAGCCCCTTGTCAGATAGGAGAGAAATCTTAATTGGCCTGAGCATTCATGGAGCTTGACAAAAGGCTTGTGTGAACAAGGGTACGGAATGAAATTCTAGCCAGTGTAATCCACCACTGGGAGGGTGGAGAGAACAGGTGTGAGAGGGAACATTTAGAAAGGTTTTTTCTGAGCTCTTAAAAAGGAGAGTCAAGTAGAGGTAAATGATTTTTTCTGCCTATGAACATTATTATTCTTATGTGACCATGAAATTGTGGCAGCCGTCTTGGAACCATGAGGGGAGCAGTCTAAGGAAACAAACCAATACGCTGAAAATGGCACAGTGGAAAGATGGATGAAACCTGGTTTCTTGATAGCATTACTGAGTAGCTGCTCTAATTCTAGAATTTTTAAAATATGAGATATTAACTGTAACTAAGTCATTTTTATTTTGCATTTTCTGTTACTTGCAACCAAAAGCATCTTAACAGATTTACTGAGGCTTAGTGAAATTAATTTGCAAATATAAAGATTTGAATTTAGTACATTAAGCTATGATCTACCTGTTTCTTTCTTTATACTTTTCTATATAAAGCAGAAACTCTGACTGAGGAAAGGTTAAAGTTGTAAGCTCTTATCAAGCCAATAGAGGGTTTAAATTCCTAAAGAAGTGTATAATGCTGGTTGGATCCTGAAGCAAAAAGAAACAAAAGAAAAGCTATAAAAAAGATTATTAAAACTATTGGGAAAATTATGAATATGTATGTTAGATAATAAGCAGGCTTACTATATAAATTCTAAACTTTCTGAGTGAGATCACCGTGTTTGGATGTGTAGGAGAGTGCCCTTACATTTAGCATCTAAAGTAAAATATTTATTAAAAAAAAAAATAGAGAAAGGATTCACAGCCTTTCTCACAGAAATGCTCTAAAGAAGGGGAATAGGAAAACAAACAACCCAATCAAAAAGTGGGAAAAAGACCCAAACAGATATTTCTCCAAAGAAGAAATACAGATGGCTAACAAACACATGAAAAGATGCTCAACATCAGTCATTATTAGAGAAATGTAAATCAAAACTACAATGAGATATCACCTCACACCAGTCAGAATGGCCCTCATCAAGAAGTCTACAAACAGTAAGTGCTGAAGAGGGTGTGGAGAAAAGGGAACACTCTTGCACTGTTGATGGGAATGTAAATTGACACAGCCACTATGGAAGACTGCATGGAAATTCCTTAATAAACTAGGGATAAAACCACCATATGACCCAGCAATCCCACTCCTAGGCATATACCCTGAGGAAACCAAAATTGAAAAGACACATGTATCCCATTGTTCATTGCAGCATTATTTATAATAGCTAGAACATGGAAGCAACCTAGATATCCATCAACAGATGAATGGATAAAGGAGTTGTGGTACATATACACAATGAAATATCACTCACTCATAAAAAGGAATGTCTTTGAGTTGGTTCTAATGAGTTGGATGAACCTAGAACCTATTATACAGAGTGAAATAAGTCAGAAAGAGGAAGATAAATGTCATATTCTAATGTATATATATATGGAATCTAGAAAAATGGTACGGAAGAATTTATTTTCAGGGCAGCAATGGAGAAACAGACACAGAGAATAGACTTGTGGACATGGGGAGAGGGGAGGTGGGGGTGAGATGTATGGAAAGAGTAATATGGAAACTTATATTAACATATGTAAAATAGATAGCCAACGGGAATCTGCTTCATGGCTCAGGAAACTCAAACAGGGGCTCTTTATCATCCTAGAGGGGTGGAACGGGGAAGGAAAAGGGAGGGAAGTTCAAAAGGGAGGGGATATATGTATACCCATAGCTGATTCATGTTGAGGTTTGATAGAAAACAACAAAATTCTGTAAAGCAGTGATTCTTCAATTAAAAAATAAATTAATTTTTTTTAAAAAGAAGGGAAATAGGGGAAAATTCTTTCCTTCCCTTCCTGGCCACTGGGAAATTTTATCTTTTAAATTATCTTTACTAATAGACTAATTATCTTTCCTATAGACTAATAGGTGAATGGAAAGAGAGAGAGAATTGGTTAGAGCAAATGTGGTAAAATTTAATGATTGAATCTAAGTAAGTGGTATAAGAGTGCTCACTGCAGTATTCTTGCAACTTTTCTAAAATTTTGGAATTTCTCAAGATAAAATATTGAGAAACATCAAAGTATAACTTTCAAATATTTACAAACATGAATTAAAGAAATATATGGTGAGAAACTACCAAAGGTGAATCTAGGTTAAAAGTTTATTTAACTAATTAATGAAGGGGACCAACTGGATGGAAAAACTGATTCAAAGGAGAATTTGAGGAACTGTGTGTATATACGTATACACAAACACACACACAACCACTAAGGGGGGAAAATGTGAACATTTGATTGCTAAATTAAATAGAAAACTGTTTAATTAAAATGAAAATTGTAACCTTTTGAGTTATCTTTTCTCCCAGACAAAAATCACTTAAATCTGTACTAGAAAATACATTGGGGCTTCCCTGATAGCTCAGCTGGTACAGAATAGCTCAGTTGGTAAAAAATCCAAAAACTTTTCTTTTGTTTCTTTACCAACTGAGCTTCCGTGATAGCTCAGTTGGTAAAGACAATATATTGGGGGCCACAAGGAGGCCCAGTGAGGAAAAAGAAGATGTCATTTGGAAATTTTCCATCCACTTAACATTTAACTTCACAGGGTCTGAATCCTAACTTTGTGTTCCCCTACAGCAGGAGTTCCAAGTTTGGTCTTTGAGACCCCATGATGGTAGGGGCCACAAAATCCTTTAAGGAGGTCTGTGGAGTCAAATTGTTTTTGTAATAATACTAAGACATTATTTGCCTTTTTCTCTCTCTTCCATGAGTCTATGGAGTTTACATGTGATATTGCTGCAGATTGTATGTAGAAGCAGATTAAGGCAGATATTAATGAGATTTGAAAACATGTAAAATGATGCCATTCTACTCAGTAATTATTTTATTTTGGGGAAATATAAGTTATTTTTAAACAATATGTTACTTTTGCTGATCTGGAATGCATTTATTATTATTGTGTTTAAATAATATGTTAAATATTGATTGACATAGCCCATCTAAACAAAAGTTTTTGAGATTGTCAATAATTTTTAGAATTTATGGGAAGTATAAGGCCAACACATTTGAAAACCATTGCCCCAGAAAATAAGGCAATATTTGGCAGAACTTATTTTTGTATAACTTTGAAAGTACAAGTTGTAGATAAGTTTTCTTAGAAAAAAGTTGATAAAAGAAAAAAGTTGAATTTATTTTTACTTTAAAAAATAAAAAATGATATCTGGACATGTATGCATGCATGCTCAGTCACTCAGTCATGCCCAGCTCTTTGTGACCCCATGGCTTATAGCCCACCAGGTTTCTCTGTCCATGGAATTTTCCAAGCAAGAATACTGGAGTGGGTTGCCATTTCCTACTCCAGGGAATCTCCCCAACCCAGGGATCAAACCCACATCTCCTACATCTCCTACATTGGAAGGCAGATTCTTTACCAACTGTGCCACCCTTAAAATCTTGAGAAAGAAAACCAAAGCTAGAGGAATCATGTTTCTTGATTTCAAACTGTATTACAAAGCTTTAGTAATTAAGTGGTGTTGGAATAAAAATACATACCTAGATCAGTAGAACAGAATAGAGAGCCCAGAAACAAACTCACACATATGTGGTCCCCTAATTTATGAGAACAGAGCCAAGAATACACAACAGAGAAACCACAGTTTCTTCGGTAAGCTGTGTTGGGGAAAAGTGGACAGCCACTTTGCAGCCACTTACAAAGAAAACTGGACCACTAAATTACACTATACATAAAAATCAACTCAAAATGGATTAAAGACTTGAATGAAGAACCATAAAAACTGAAAAACTCCTAGAAACCATAAAAACTCCTAGAAGAAAACATACAGGATAAGGTCTTTGACATCTTGGTAATGGTTTTGTGTGTGTGTGTGTGTGTGTGTGTGTGTGTGTGTGTGTGTTTGATTTGGCAGAAAAAGTAAAAATAGACAAATGGGTTACACCAAACTTAAAACCTTCTGTATAGTAAAGGAAATGAAAAGCTACTGAATGGAAGAAAATATTTGTAAATTATCTATCTGATAAGGGGCTAATGTCTAAAATGCAAAAAGAAGTCATACAACTTAATAGAAAAAAAATCTGACTAAAAAATGAGCAGAGACTGTGGAGAAATGTGTGCAGATTTCTTAAAAAACTAAAAATAGAATTACCATATGACCCAGAAATCCCTACCCTGGGCATTTACCTGAAAAAAAATGAAATTCCAAAAGATGCATGTACCCCGATGGTCATTGCAGCACTACTTAGAATAAACAGGATATGGAAGCAACCTAAACGTCCATCAACAGAGGAATGGATAAAGAAGATATGGCGCATATATGCAGTGGAATATTATGCAACAACAAAAAGGAATGAAATGATGCCATTTGCAGAGATGTGGATGGACCTAGAGACTGTCATAAAGAGTGAAGTAAGTCAGAAAGAGAAAAACAAATATTGTATATTAACACATATACGTGGAATATGGAAAAAATGGTACAGATGACCATATTTGCCAAGCAAAATAGAGGCACAGATGTAGAGAACAAATGCGTCGATACCAAAGTGGTGGGGAGGGGAGGTGGGATGAACTAGGATTTGGGATTGACATATATACACTGCTGCTGCTGCTGCTGCTAAGTCGCTTCAGTCGTGTCCGACTCTGCGTGACCCCACAGACGGCAGCCCACCAGGCTCCCCCGTCCCTGGGATTCTCCAGGCAAGAACACTGGAGGGGGTTGCCATTTCCTCCTCCAATGCATGAAAGTGAAAAGTGAAAGGGAAGTCGCTCAGTCGTTTCCGACTCTTAGCGACCCCATGGACTGCAGCCTGCCAGGCTCCTCTGTCCATGGGATTTTCCAGGCAAGAGTATTGGAGTGGGTGCCATTGCCTTCTCCGCATACATACACTGCTATGTATAAAACAGATAACTAATGAGAAACTACTGTATAGAACAGGGAAATCTACTCAATGCTCTGTGGTAACCTAAATGGGAAAAAATCCAAAAAGAAGGGATACATGTATTTTAATGGCTGATTCACTTTGTTGTACAGCAAAACTAACACAACATTGTAAAACAACTATACTCCAATAAAAAAATTTTTTTTAAAGTGGGCAGAGAATCTGACTAGACATTTCACTAGACAAGACATACAAATGGCCAAAGATTACATGAAAAAGTGCTCAACATTACTAATCTTCAGGGAAATGCAAATTAAAACCATAATGAGCTATCACCTCATATCTGTTAAGATGGCTTTTATCGAAAAGACAATAGAAAATGACCTTTGCAAGGATGAGGAGAAAAGGGAACCTTGTAAATGTAAATTGGTGCAGCCTCTAGAAAACAGTATGTAGATTGCTCGAGAAATTAAAAGTAGAGCTACCATATACTCTGGCAATTTTACTTCACAGTATTTATCTGATAGAAATGAAATCACTATCTAGAAAAGATATCTGTACATCTGTGTTTATTACAGCATTATTTACAATGGCTAAGACTTGGAACCTAAGGGTCCATTGATTAGTGAATGAATAAAGACTCTGACACATATAATGGAATACTACTCAGCCAATGAAGAGATAAGATCTTGCCATTTGCAACAACATAAATGGAAAATCATCAGGTAGGATAGATTCTGGAGCCAAGTTATTCAGATTCAACTCTCAGCTCTACCACTTAATAATTTTATGAAATTGGATCTAAGACCATAAGTGTAACTCATCTCATAGGCTTGTCATGAATATTAAATGAATGAATACTTGTAAAGCACTAAAACAATACCTAGAACATAATTAGAGCTCTGTATGTCTACAGTATTATTTCACAAGAAAACTCACGCATTTGTATTTATCTCACTATCTACCGATTTCTTCAAATTCTGCTTTCTCTGAAAGGTGTAGCAAAATAGTTCTCAAAGAATCTCACATGAAAATAGAGGTTCATAGTCACATAAATTTGAGCAATATTGGAAAAAGAAAAAAAATGAGAGAGATCAGATTAAAATTGAGATATCACACATGGCTTTCTGTGGCTTGTAGTCATGACTTACAGGGTCATTGTACTGTAAACCTCCCAACATTTCCTGTAATTTTCAGATTATAGAATAACTAATCATAATATGTTACTACTAATATGTTAACCACCAATATGTTAGTTTGTATTGTTTCAATTCAATTTCTACACATATCAAATTTATAGTGTTGTTGCTACTGAGAAAATTCTTCAAAGTCAGTGAATTGATATACATCCCTTTTTAATGGCTACTGTGACACAGTCATACCTCATTTTATTGTGTTTATTTTATTGCACTTTACAGATATTACATTTTGTTGAAATTGAAGGTTTGCGGCAACCCAGCAACCAGCAAATCTGTTGGTGCCATTTTTCCAATAGCATTTGCTTGCTTTGGGTCTCTGTGTCACATTTTGGTAAGTCTCATGATATTTCAAATTTTTCATTATTATTTTATTATGGTGATCTGTGATCAGTGATCTTTAATGTTACTATTGTGATTATTTTGGAGGACTATGAACTTCATCCATGTAAGATGATCAATTTAATTGATAAATATGTATATTCTGACTGCTCCATGGACCAGCCATTCCCATCTCTCTCTGCCTTCTCAGGCCTCCTGATTCCTTGAACCACAGCAATATAGAAATTAGATCAATTAATAACCCTGCAAAGACCCCGTAAGTGTTCAAGTAAAAGGAATGATTAAGCTCAGTGAGGAAGGCATCTCAAAAACTGAGATAGGCTGAAAGCCAGGGCTCTTTGCCAAACAATTAGCCAAGTTATGAATGCAAAGCTAAGGTTCTTGAAAGAAATTAAAAGTACTTCTTCAGTAAACACACCAATGATAAGAGGGCAAAACAACCTTCTTGCTGATATGGAGAAAGTTGTTAATGGTCTAGATGGAAGATTAAATCAGCCACAACATTCCCTTAAGCCAAAGACTGATTTAGAACAAGGTCCTAACTATCTTCAATTCTGCCAAGGCTAAGAGAGGTGAGGGAGCTACAGATGAAACATTTGAAGCTAACAAAGGCTGGTTCATGAAGCTTAGGGAGAGAAGCCATTTCTAAACATAAAAGTGCAAGGTGAAGCAGCAAGTGCAGATGGAGCAGCTGCAGCAAGTTATCCAGATGACATAGCTAACATCGTTAGTGAAAATGGCTACACTACACAACAGGTTTTCATTGTAGATGAAACAGCCTACTGGTAGAAGATGCCATCTAAGACTGTCATGACTAGAGAGAAGTCAACGTCTGGCTTCAAGCTTCAAAAGACTGACTGTCTTGTTAGAGGCTAATGCAGCCAGTGATTTTAAGTTGAAGCCAATGCTCACTTTCCATTCCAAAAATCCTACGGCCTTCAGAATTATACTAAATCTAGTCTGTATGTACTCTATAAAGGGAACAACAAAGCCTGAATGACAGCACATCTGTTTACAACATGGTTTACTAAATATTTCCAGCCCACTGTTGAAAGCTACTGCTCAGAAAAAAAAAAAAAAAAAAAGACTCCTTTCAAAATATAACTGCTTAAGGACTTCCCTGGTGGTCCAGTGGTTAAGAATTTGCCTTCCAATGTAGGGGATTCAGGTTTGATCCCAGGTCAGGCAGTTAGATCCCATATACCTTGCAGCCAAAACAGAAACATAAAACAGAAGCAATATTGTGACAAATTCAATAAAGACTTTGAAAACGGTCCACATTAAAAAATATTTTTAAAACACATATAACTGCTCATTGACATGCACCTGGACACACAAAAGCTCTGAAGGAGATGTACAACCAGATTAATGTAGTTTTCATATCTGTTTCAGTTCAGTTCAGTTGCTTGGTCATGTCCGACGCTTTGCGACCCCATGAATCGCAGCACGCCAGGCCTCCCTGTCCATCACCATCTCCCGGAGTTCACTCAAACTCATGTCCATCGAGTCAGTGATGCCATCCAGCCATCTCATCCTCTGTTACCCCCTTCTCCTCCTGCCCCCAATTCCTCCCAGCATCAGAGTCTTTTCCAGTGAGTCAACTCTTTGCATGAGGTGGCCAAAGTACTGGAGTTTCAGCTTTAGCATCATTCCTTCCAAAGAACACCCAGGGCTGATCTCCTTCAGAGTGGACTGGTTGGATCTCCTTGCAGTCCAAGGGACTCTCAAGAGTCTTCTCCAACACCACAGTTCAAAAGCATCAATTCTTCGGTGCTCAGCTTTCTTCACAGTCCAACTCTCACATCCACACATGACCACTGGAAAAACCATAGCCTTGACTAGACGGACCTTTGTTGGCAAAGAAATGTCTCTGCTTTTGAATATACTATCTAGGTTGGTCATAACTTTTCTTCTAAGGAGTAAGCATCAGTTACGCAACCCATGGATCAAGAAGTAACTTCAAATTTCAAGTCTTAGTATTTAAGAAATACACTTTCCAAGACTGTAGCTGACTTAATTAGTGATTCCTCTAATAAATTTGAGCAAAATAAATGAAAAACTTGGAAAGGATTCACCATTCTAGATGTCATTAAGAACCTTTGTGAGGGCTTCCCTGGTGGCTAACTGGTAAACAACCTGACTGCTGATGAAGGAGAGGTTTGACCCTGATCCCAGAAGATCCCACATGTCACAAAGCAACTAAGCCCATGCGCCACAACTAGTGAGCCTGTGATCTAGAGCCCAAGAGTCACAACTAGTGAAGCCCACACCTCCTAGAGCCCATGCTCTGCAGCAAGAGAAACCACCTCAATGAGAAGCCTGTGCACCACAACTAGAGAGTAGCCCCTGTTCTCCAAAGGAGAGAAAAGCCTCTCTGCGTAGAAGACCCAGCACAGTCTACAGAAATAAATAAAATTATATATATACATAGATAAAACATTTGTGATTCATGGGAAGAGGTCAAAATAGCATTAACAGGAGTTTGGAAGAAGTTTATTCAAACCTTCATGGATGACTTTGACGAGTTCATGACTTTAGTGGAGAAGTCACTGCAAATGTGGTGAAAATAGCAAGAGAACTGGAATTAAAAGTGGAACCTCAAGCTATGGATGAATTGCTGCAACCTCATGATAAAACTCAGATGGATGAGGAGTTATTTCTTATGAATGAGCAAAAAAAAAAAAAGTGGTTTTTTGAGATTGAATCTCTCCTGGTGAAGACTGTTGAAATGACAGCAAGGGATTTAGAAAATTATACAAACTGAGTTGATAAAGCAGTGGCAAGATTTGAGAGGATTGATTCAAATTTTGAAAGAAACTCTCCCATGAGTAAAATGCTATCTATTGACAACAGCATTGAATGCTGCAGAGAAATTGTTCATGAAAGGAAGAGTCAATTGATATGGCAAACTTCATTGTCTTATCTTTAAAAAATTGCCACAGCCCACCCCAATGTTCATCATCCACCACCCTGATCAGTCAGCAGCCATAAATTACAAGCAAGACTCTCCACAAACTAAAAGATTATAACTCACTGAAAGCGCAGGTGACGGGTAGCATTTCTTAGCAAATAAAGTTTTTCTTTTTTTAATGTAGCCAATGAACATTTAATTCTTTTTTCTGGAGAAGGGGCACACCACATCTCAATTCCCTGACCAAGGAGTAAACCCAGGCCATAATACTTTAAAGCACTCAATCCTAACCACTAGACCACCAGAGAACTCCCAGCAATGAAGTATTTTTTTTATTTTTTTTGAAGTATTTTTAAATTAAGGTATGTACATTGGTTTTTAAGATGCAGTGCTATTGTGCACTTAATATTACAGTGTAAACATTATTTTTATACACACTGAGAAACCAAAAAATTCTTGTGACTTGCTTTATTGCATTATTTGCTTTATTACAGTGGTCTGGAACAGTACTGAAACAGAGCATATGGTCCTTGCCCCCCATGTCCTCAGCCTGCCTTTAGTCTGCAGAAAAATTTTAGCTAAAGAATAAGTTTAATCAGAGAAGTGAGAAAATGCAGAAAAGAAAAGAAAGGAAAACAGTCAAAGGAGATGAAACAATAATAGTATCATTATTAAGCAAAGTCCAGGACTTTTAGTTCTTCCTCAAGGGCTATAGAAAATATTCTAAGCTATATCCTGTGAACTGTCTTATAAATATGGAAACCGTCATCAGGTGGAGGAAATTAACTGATAATCAGACCATAGCCATGACAGTTCCAAGAACTGGCCTCAAAGAAATAAGAACAAACCGATCCTGGAATCAAAATTAATTGTACTTAACCCAATCAAGATGACACTGATCAGACCACTACATGACTGTCAGAGCTGACTGCTGTTTCTGCATGTAGCCCCATCCCTCCATCTATGAAAGCTCTTGCCCATTGGTTGTTGGTGGGGGTGAGAGGTGGGTGGGGGTGAGAGGTGGGAGGGGGTCAGCCTTTGATTTGCCCTCCTCCAACCCCAGGTTGCCCTCCTCCAAAATAAAGCATTTTCTTTCCACCTGCCTTGTTTCTTTAGTGACTTTTGAGCAGCAAGCAGCTGAACCCTCACTTTTGGTTACTATACTTGAAATATCTCCAAGGCATTCCTGAATTTCATTTTATTGATGTGTCATAGGTTTGTTTTTTCTTTTTAAAACCAACTCTCCTGTACACAGACATTTAGATTGCCTTCACTTTTTCTACAATACAATGACACAATCAACACGTGTGAGTGTATGGATACAATATGCATATATGTGTATCCCCACATATAGATGCAGATGGAAATCCCTGCATTTATTCCATCCTTTTTTGTAGGGAAAGGTTTTAGACCCTAGATTTCTATGCCAGGCAAACTGATCAAAGAAAACTTAAAAAGCAGGAGAAAGGTATCAAATGTTACCTTTGGCTTTCATTTCTGTGGAAGCACCAAAACTCCAGCCTTCCCTGGGGACTATGTGTGTGTTATACGTGTTAGTCATTCAGTCGTGTTCAACTCTTTGCGGCCCCAACTCTTTGCGGCCAGGCTTCTCTGTCCATGGAATTCTGCAGGCAAAAATACTGGAGTGGATTGCCAGTCCCCTCTCCAGAGGAACTTCCCGGGGGGCTAGGCAAAGAAAAAAATATACTTTTGATCCGACCACTCACCTTCACCCTAAGTCAGCCTTCCAGGCAGGAGAATAATGCTCCCTACCTAAACCCCGAAGGACTTCCCTGGCGGTTCAGATGGTAAAGAATCTGGCTGCAATGCAGGAGACCTCGTTTTGATCCCTGGGTCGGCAAGATCCCCTGGAGAAGGGAATGGCAACCCAGGGCGGTTTAGCCTGTAGTAGATCTTTTTTTGTTTACGGTGATATTCCACAGGAACTGTACTGCCCTCTAGAGGGCAATGTGGAAAATTTAGGAAGTCTTTTGGATTGTCTCAATCCCTGAGGACTCAGTTGGTAAAGAATCCTCCTGCAATGCAGAAGACCCGGATTTGATCCCTGGGTCAGGAGGATCCGCTGGAGAAGGGATAGACTACCCACTCCAGTATTCTTGGGCTTCTCTTGTGGCTCAGCTGGTAAGAATCCGACTGCAGTGTGGGAGACCTGGATTCAGTCCCTGGGTTGGGAAGATCACCTGGAGAAGGGAAAGGCTACCCACTCCAGTATTCTGGCCTGGAGAATTCCATGGACTGTGTAATCCATGGGGTCACAAAGAATTGGAAACGACTGAGTGACTTTCACTTTATTACCTTCAGTTCAGTTCAGTCAGTCAGTCATGTCCAACTCTTTGTAACCCCATGGACTGCAGCACACCAGGCCTCCCTGTCCATCACCAACTCCCGGAATTTACTCAAACTCATGTTTATGGAGTTGCTGATGCCATCCAACTTTATCATCCTCTGTTGTCCCCTTCTCTGCCCGCCTTCAATCTTTCCCAGCATTAGGGTCTTTTCAAATAAGTCAGCTCTTTGCATCAGGTGGCCAAAATATTGGAGTTTCAGCTTCAACACCAGTCCTTCAAAAGAATATTCAGGCCTGATTTCCTTTAGGATGGACTGGTTGGATCTCCTTGCAGTCCAAGGGACTCTCAAGAGTCTTCTCCAACACCACAATTTGAAAGCATCAATTCTTCGGCACTCAGGTTTCTTTATAGTCCAACTGGCTCAGACGGTAAAGCATCTGTCTACAATGTGGGAGACCCGGGTTTGATCCTTGGGTCGGGAAGATCCCCTGGAGAAGGAAATGGCAATCCACTCCAGTACTATTGCCTGGAAAATCCCATGGACAGAGGAGCCTGGTAGGCTACAGTCCATGTGGTCGCAAAGAATCGGACATGACCGAGCGACTTCACTCACTCACTCACTCACTCACATCCACACATAACTACTAGAAAAACCATAACCTTGACTAGACAGACCTTTGTTGGCAAAGTAATGTCTCTGCTTTTTAATATCCTGTCTAGGTTGGTCATAACTTTCCTTTCAAGGGGTAAGTGTCTTTTAATTACATGGCTGTCTTTTAATGTCATGTCTTTTAATTTCCATCTGCAGTGATTTTGGAGCCTCCCAAAATAAAGTCAGCATGAGTAGGTATGTAGTAAAGTGGATGTTCCAATATATTTATTACTGAAAGGAGACACATGTGAAGACATTTTACAGTCCTGAGAAAAACAGCTTAGATTTGCATTGCCTGATACATCTCCATTCCAAAATACTACTTTGATTTTACTTTTGGTCTTAATGACCCAGATAACCATGATGATGTGATCACTCACCTAGAGCTAGCCATCTGGGAGTGCGAAGTCAAGTGGGCCTTAGAAAGCATTACTATGAACAAAGCTAGTGTAGGTGATGGAATTCCTGAAAAGCTATTTAAAATCTTAGCAGATGGTGCTGTCAAAGTGCTATATTCAGTATTCCAGCAAACTCAGCAGTGGCCACAGGACTGGAAAAGTTCAGTTTTTCATTCCAATCCCAAAGAAGGGAAATGCCAAATAATCTTCCAACTACCACAAAACTGCACTCATTTCACATCTAGCAAGGTAATACTCAAAATCCATCAAGCTAGGCTTCAACAGCATGTGAACTGAGGACTTCCAGATGTACAAGCTGGATTTAGAAAAGGTAGAGGAACAAAGATCAAATTGCCAACATCCTGTTGGATCACAGGAAGAACAAGGGAATTTGAGGAAAACATCTACTTCTGCTTCATTGACCAGACTAAATCCATTGACTGTGTGGATCACAACAAACCGGACAATTCTTAAAGAGATGGAAATATCAGACCACCTTACTTGCCTCCTCAGAAACCGTATACAGGTCAAGAAGTAGCAGTTAGAACTGGACATGGACCAATGTACTGGTTCAAAATTGGGAAAGGAGTATGTCAAGGCTGTATATCATCACCCTGCTTATTTAACTTATATGCAGAGTACATCATGTGAAATCCTGGACTACATGAAGTACAAGTGGAAATCAAGATTGCCAGAAGAAATACCAGTAACCTCAAATATGCAGGTAACACCACCCTAATGGCAGAAAATGAAGAAGAACTAAAGAGCCTCTTGATGAAGGTGAAAGAAGAGAGTGAAAAAGCTGGTTTCAAACTCAACATTCAAAAAGCGAAGATCATGGCATCCAGTCCCATCACTTCATGGCATCCAGTCCCATCACTTCATGGCAAAAAGATGGGGAAGCAATGGAAACAGTGACAGACTTTATTTTCTTGGGCTCCAAAATCACTGCAGATGGTGACTATAGCCATGAAATTAAAAGACACTTCCTCCTTGGAAGAAAAGCTATGATAAACCTGGACAGTGTACTAGAAAGCAGAGACATCACTTTGCCAACAAAGTTCCAAATAGTCAAAACTATGATTTTTCCAGTAGTCATGTACGGATGTGAGAGTCAGACCATAAAGAAGGCTGAGCACTGAAGAATTGATGCTTTCAAACTGTGGTGCTAGAGAAGACTCTTGAGATTCCCTTGGACTGCAAGGAGATCCAACCAGTCAATCCTAATGGATATCAGTCCTGAATATTCATTGGAAGAACTGATGCTAAAGCTGAAACTCCAATAATTCGGCCACCTATGTGAAGAGTAGACTCATTGGAAAAGACCTTGATGCTGGGAAAGATTGAAGGCAAGAGAAGGAGGTGACAGAGCATGAGATGGTTGGGTGGTATCATTGATTCAATGGATGTGAGTTTAAGCAAACTCTGGGAGATAGTGAAGGACAGGGAGCCTGGCATGCTGCAGCCCATGGGGTCACAGAGCTGGACGTGACTGGGTGATTGAACAACCACAATCAAAAGGCATATTGATGTGATTTTTTTTTCAAAACCAAAGGGATCCCAATAGCAATTCAAATTTCTCCTCTAGCATCTTATTGACTGTGTCTCATTTTCTTTTTTCCCCCTGTCTCCAGTCTTCACACATTTAGGGTGTCTTTCTCAGACTGACTCAGATTTGCCCCTAGAGAAAACCTTTTTACCATAACATGTATGACTTCCTTACTATACTCTGCAAGTAACAGAGAGAGGTCTATTTGTTGCAGTATCTATCTGGCTCATAGTATGTGTTCCATAAACATTCATTTGCTGAACAAAAACTTAGGGAACTGGGAGTTTCCATATTGGTAAACATGGAGATTGGGTGAGAGATGTGCACTCAGAGAATGTGGAGGCTCTGCACCCCTTCTCACATACCTTGCTGTTATGCATTTCTTCCATCTCTCTGGTGCTGAAGTATATCCTCTTACAATGAACTGGTGATCTGGAAAACTAAAGAATACATCAGTTCAGTTCAGTTGCTCAGTCGTGTCCGACTCTTTGAGACCTCATGAACTGCAGCACACCAGGCCTCCCTGTCCATCACCTACTCCCGGAGTTCACTCAAACTTACGTCCATCAAGTCGGTGATGCCATCCAGCCATCTCATCCTCTGTCATCCCCTTCTCCTCCTGCCCCTAATCCCTCCCAGCATCACAGTCTTTTCCAATGAGTCAACTCTTCGCATGAGGTGGCCAAAGTACTGGAGTTTCAGCTTTAGCATCATTCCTTCCAAAGTAATCCAGGGCTGATCTCCTTCAGAATGGACTGGTTGGATCTCCTTGCAGTCCAAGGAACTCTCAAGAGTCTTCTCCAACACCACACTTCAAAAGCATCAGTTCTTTGGTGCTCAGTTTTCTTCACAGTCCAACCCTCACATCCATACATGACTAGTAGAAATACCATAACCTTGACTAGATGGACCTTTGTTGGCAAAGTAATGTCTCTGCTTTTGAATATGCTATCTAGGTTGGTCATAACTTTTCTTCCAAGGAGCAAGCATCTTTTAATTTCATGGCTGCAGTCACCATCTGCAGTGATTTTGGAGCCCCCCAAAATAAAGTCTGACACTGTTTCCACATCTATTTCCCATGAAGTGATGGGACCAGATGCCATGATCTTTGTTTTCGGAATGTTGAGCTTTAAGCCAACTTTTTCACTCTCCTCTTTCACTTTCATCAAGAGGCTTAGTTCCTCGTCACTTTCTGCCATAAGGGTGGTGTCATCTGCATATCTGAGGTTATTGATATTTCTCCCGGCAATCTTGATTCCAGCTTGTGCTTCTTCCAGTCCAGGGTTTCTCATGATGTACTCTGCATATAAGTTAAATAAGCAGAGTGACACTATGCAGCCTTGACGTACTCCTTTTCCTATTTGGAAAGAATATATGGGCACAATTAAATGTTTGATTAAGACTGAATGAAGAAAGCTACATAAGATCAGGGGGAAAAAGGAGCTGGGGGAACTAAGTACATAAATTAAGATAAAGTTAATGCTATTGCTGAAATTGCTTTGATTATACAAAGAAAAGTGACATTGTAACAAATGTAAAGCAATAACCTGGAAGAAAGCTTGTGGAAATTACATCAATTATAAAGAAAATGTACAAGGTGATTCACGTGACTTACAGGAAAATGAGAGAAATGAAAAATAGATAACATAATACAGAACAATGATGGGTGTATAAACTCAAGAAAACATACCAAAGGAAATATTATTGAATTAGATGTATAGATGGAAGTCTCATTGTACCCCATGAAAGTGAAATAATACAATACATATCATGGTGTGATCAATTAAACTTCAAAGTAAAAAATGCAAAATTTTATACTTTGAGAAATGTTGCAGTTCGTTTAAAAGGATGGAAGTAAATGCCCTTTGAATTACTTATACTTAATAAAGCAATATAGAGAAAACTCATATCTAAAACACTTTGAGGGAAAAAATACTAAAAAATATAAAACATGGGAAATTTGAACAGAAAGACCTATCTGAAGATAATGGAAATGGATAAGTTAACTATTAAGAATTCTCAAGCAGCTGTCAAGAAAATCACCAAAACTTGGAAATAAGGCAAAAATGATGAGTAGAAACCCTTCCAGTATCATATGGAGGCAAAACCTGCCCAAGGATTGTCCAGGCCAAGGGCTAACATACTTTATCTGTAAAGGTCCAGGTAATAAATATCAAGGATTTGGTTGCTTTAGGACCCTGTGTACTCAGTGTTTCCAAGATAGCACAAAAGCAGTCATAGATAATAAGTTAAGAAATGACTGAGATCCAATAAAAATTTATTTACAAAATACATGGCCTGAATTTGGCCAGAAGTTTATGGTAACATAAATTTATCCCATTCTTTACTATTGATTAAAGGTCCTAGAATTAGTGAAGTTACTTGTTGCTGCTGCTAAGTCACTTCAGTCGTGTCCAACTCTGTGTGACCCCATAGACGGCAGCCCACCAGGCTCCCTTGTCCCTGGGATTCTCCAGGCAAAACACTGGAGTGGGTTGCCATTTCCTTCTCCAATGCATGAAAGTGAAAAGTGAAAGTGAAGTCACTCAGTCTTGTCAGACTCTTAGCGATCCCATGGACTGCAGCCTACCAGGCTCCTCTGTCCATGGGATTTTCCAGGCAAGAGTACTGGAGTGGGGTGCCGTTGCCTTCTCCAGAAGTTACTTGTTAGCTTGGAGATTTTTGTCTGGTAGAGCTGAAAGTAACTCTGTTGGTAGAATAGATAACTCAAAGATTTGTGGCCAGTTAAACATTAATCAGTTTTGTACTCCAAAAATCTTATCATATAAATTACCTTGCTTCTAAGATGGTCTTTGAATTGATCATAGCATTTTTATTGGTCCCTATATTAATTAATGAGTTAATTAAATCTTTGACATGAGTTCATTTTATATTTGCCAGAGTGTCATGATTTTACCTTTTCAAAAATTATGCTTAACCTATAGTTTATACTTATATCTCCTAAGTGTGCATAGACTCTAGTTACTGGTCTTCTCCACTATAATGGGGACAGGACCAGTGATGGAATATGTTGCATTTCACAAATTTTGAAAAGGCTGTGTTAACACTATGAAATATAGACATAAATTCAGCTTATTTCAAATCTTGGTGGGCAAGTGGCTGTAATAACCAAAACATGTATCTCATGAAACCTCTTCAATTAGGTTACACTATAACAATTAGGGTGAGGCTCACATTAACAATACTGGAAAAAAAAAAAAGTTCATAACATGAGAGTTGTGAGTTAAGTTTTATTTGGGCCAAAATGAGAACTGCAGCCTGGGAGATAGCATTTCAGGTAGCCCTGAGAAAGTGCTCCAAGGAAGTGAGGGGAGGAGCCAGGTTATATAGAAGTTTTGCAACAAAAGGCAAGTAGTCTTAATATCAAAAGATATTGTTAACTGAAGAAAACCAGACGAATCAAGTTAAGGAATTTAGCACTTTCCTGTGCAAGGGAAGATACAAGAGTCTGAGTTCACTGAAATCATTCCTTTCATATGCAGCTCAGCTATCTGGGGCCAATATCCTGTGTTTTCACATTCTGAACTTCCTCAGGGCTCACCTTAGGGAGTGGCTGCAGTCTGATGGCTGCTAGACGGCAGGTATATTTTCCTTCCTGCGTTCCCTCCAGGCTTACCAGCTCACCAGCCATGGTAGCTGCAATTGCTGATTACTATGACATCCTTGTTTACTGATATGACTGGGAATATTCCATTTTTCAACAATGTTAAAGTAAGTCCATATTTCAAACAGTATTGACAATTTTGAATGTTTTAATCAGCTTCTTGTAAAACATGCTAGTTTTTTTTTTGGTCAAGTAGCTGTCTAAGAGCTTCTACTATTGTAGGAATATTTGTCAGTGATGTCACAGATTCCTGTTTATTGGTACATGCACTATTCAAGTTGTTTTTATAAACCAGTAGATTCTCTGCAAGTGTTTCTTAAAGCTGCTTGTCCATTGTGTAAGACTAGATTTAGTTGAAACTAAGGTAATATTAGGATCATGGAAAAGGCAAGAGAGTTCCAGAAAAACATCTATTTCTGCTTTATTGACTATGCCAAAGCCTTTGACTGTGTGGATCACAATAAAATGTGGAAAATTCTAAAAGAGATGGGAATACCAGACCACCTGATCTGCCTCTTGAGAAACCTATATGCAGGTCAGGAAGCAACAGTTAGAACTGGACATGGAACAACAGACTGGTTCCAAATAGGAAAAGGAGTACGTCAAGGCTGCATGTTGTCACCCTGCTTATTTAACTTATATGCAGAGTACATCCTGAGAAACGCTGGGCTAGAAGAAGCACAAGCTGGAATCAAGATTGCCAGGAGAAATATCAATAACCTCAGATGTGCAGATGACACCACCCTTATGACAGAAAGTGAAGAGGAACTAAAAAAGCCTCTTGATGAAAGTGAAAGAGGAGAGTGAAAAAGTTGGCTTAAAGCTCAACATTCAGAAAACGAAGATCATGGCATCTGGTCCCATCACTTCATGGGAAATAGAAAGGGCAACAGTGGAAACAGTGTCGGACTTTATTTTGGGGGGCTCCAAATCACTGCAGATGGTAATTGCAGCCATGAAATTAAAAGATGCTTGCTCCTTGGAAGAAAAGTTATGACCAACCTAGATAGCATATTCAAAAGCAGAGACATTACTTTGCCAACAAAGATCTGCCTAGTCAAGGCTATGGTTTTTCCAGTGGTCATGTATAGATGTGAGAGTTGGACTGTGAAGAAAGCTGAGCACTGAAGAATTGATGCTTTTGAACTGTGGTGTTGGAGAAGACTCTTGAGAGTCCCTTGGACTGCAAGGAGATCCAACCAGTCCATTCTGAAGGAGATCAGCCCTGGGATTTCTTTGGAAGGAATGATGCTAAAGCTGAAACTCCAGTACTTTGGCCACCTCATCCGAAGAGTTGACTCCTTGGAAAAGACTGATGCTGGGAGGGATTGGGGGCAGGAGGAGAAGGGGACGACAGAGGATGAGATGGCTGGATGGCATCACCGACTCGATGGACGTAAGTTTGAGTGAACTCTGGGAGTTGGTGATGGACAGGGAGGCCTGGCATGCTGCAGTTCATGAGGTCTCAAAGAGTCGGACACAACTGAGCAACTGAACTGAACTGAAGGTAATATTAGGGGCTTCCCTGGGAGCTGACTGTGGCTTAGATCATCAGCTCCTTATAACAAAATTCAGGCTTAAGCTAATGGAAACTGGGGAAAACACTAGGCCAGCCAGGTATGACTTAAATAAAATCACATATGAATTCACAGTAGAGGTAATGAACAGATTCAAGGGACTAGATCTGATAACAGGGTACCTGAAAAACCATGGACAGAGGTCCGTAATATTGTACAAGAGACAGTGAACAAAACGATCCCAAAGAAAAAGAAATGCAGGAAGGCAAAGTGGTTATCTGAGGAGGCTTTACAGATAATTAAAGAAAGAAGAGAAACAAAAACAAGGGAGAAAGGAAAAGGTACATCCAATTAAGCTCAGAGTTCCAAAGAATAGCTAGAAGAGACACGAAGGCCTTCTTCAATGAATAGTGTTTAACAGTAGAAGGAAACAACAAAAGGGGAAAGACTAGGGATCACTTCAGGAAATTTGAAAACATCAAGGGAACATTCTGCCCCAAAATGGGCACAATAAAGGATAAAAATGATAGAGACCTAGTAGATGCTGAAGAGATCAAGAAAAAAAGAGATGGAAAGAATACACAGAAGAACTGCATAAAAAAGATCTTAATAAACCAGATTACTATGAAGGTGTGGTTAGTCACCCAGAGCCAGACATTCTGGAGTGCAAAGTCAAATGGGCCTTAAGAAGCACTGATGTTAATAAAGCTAGTGGATGAGATGAAATTCCAGCAGAACTATTCAAATCCCTAAAGGAAGATGACATCAAGGTTTTGCATTCATTATGTCAGCTAATCTGGAAGACTCAGCAGTGGCCATAGGCCTGGAAAAGTTCAATCCTCATCCCAATTCCCAAGAAGGGTAGTACCAAAGAATGTACTAACCATCAGACAGTTGCACTCATCTCCCATGTTAGTAAGGTCATACTTAAAATCTTGCATGCTAGGCTTCAGCATTATGTGAACCAAGAACTTCCAGATGTCCAAGCTGGGTTTAGACAAGGAAGAGGAACTACAGATCACATTAACAACATTCACTGGATTATAGGAAAAGCAAGGGAATTTCAGAACAACATCTATCTCTGTTTCATCAACTATGCTAAAACCTTTGTGTAGATCATGACAAACTGTGGAAAGCTCTTAGAGATGTGGGAATACCTGATCATCTTACTTGTCTCCTGAGAAACCTGTAGGTGGGTCAAGAAGCAACAGTAGAACCCTGTATAGAACAAATGATTGATTCAAAATAGAGAAAGGAGAATGATGGCTGTCTGTTGTCACCATGTTTATTTAATCTATACGCTGAGCACATCATGAGATATGCCAGACTGGATAAGTTACAAGGTGGAATTAAGATAGGTGGGAGAAACATTAATAACCTCAGAGTGGATGATACCACTCTAATGGCAGGAAGTGAAGAGGAACTAAAGAGACTCTAGATGAGGGTAAAGAAGGAGCATGAAAGAGCTAGCTTGAGACTAACTATTCAGATGAAGAGTCAGACACAACTGAGCAACTCAACTGACTGAAGACTAAATATTAAAAAAACTAAGATCATGGCATCTGGCCCAATTACTGCATGGCAAATAGAAGGGGAAAAGGTGGAAGTAGTGACAGATTTCCCCTTCTTGGGCTCAAAATCACTGCAGACAGTGACTGCAGCTATGAAATCAGAAGACAACTGCTTCTTGGCAGGAAAGCAATGTCAAACCTAGACAGTGTGTTGAAAAGCAGAGATGTTACTCATCTGACAAAGGTCCCTATAGTCAAGGCTATGGTCTTCCCAGTGGTCACGTAGGGTTGTGAGAGCTGGACCATAAAGAAGGCAGAAAGCCAAAGAATCGATGCCTTCAAACTGTAGAGCTGGAGAAGATCCCTGAAAGTCCCTTGGACTACAGGGAGATCAAACCAGTTAATCTTAAGGGAGATCAACCCTGAATAGTTTAATGGAAGGACTAATGTCGAAGCTGAAGCTCCAATATTTTGGTCATTTGATGCAAACAGATGACTCATTGGAAAAGTCCCTTGTGCTGGGAAAGGTCAAGGGCAAAAGGAAAAGAGGATATCAGAGTATGAGATGGTTGGACAGCATCACCAGTGCAATGAACATGAACTTGGGCAAACTCTGGGAGATGATGAGGGACAGAGAGGCCTGGTGTGCAGCAGTCCATGTAGTTGCAAAGAGTTGGACATGACTGGACATGACTGAACAACAACAACAAGGTAATATCGTCTGCCCTTAATCAGGCACTTACAGTCTGCAATGTTACTACACTTAGAGGAGTTCAGAAAGGAAAGCTACCACAATGTGAAGCTTCATCTCCTCCCTGAGAATGTGACTTGTGACACCTTCACAGATTCAGAGGAACCCAGCATGAACGGTATGTTAAATATCGGTACCTAATTTTAAATTCTTCTTGCTTTTTTGATACAAGTAAAGTAGAAACTGGTATTTTCTTACTGCATCCCAGTGGTTTTTCTTGCATGCTCCTGGGGTAGACACAACCTGAGGTTTGGCAGTCACTAAGTGGAAATCACCACTTGGTGGCAGTGGCATCCTGGAACTGTGGAATTGTTTTTTGCAAGGATAAATACGCCTCTTCTTAAAAGAGAACTGTGAATAGTTAAAGGCAGGCAATGACAAGATGCAGTCAGCCATACATGGGTCCTTTCTTCTGACAATTAACACTGTTGAATTTTATCCTGTGCTTCTGGAAAGCAGCAATGGTAAAGAACACCGCCTGCAATATTCTGTTTTCCAAAATCCATCCCCATTCCCAGCCCCCACATTCTTTTGTGTTCTAGGAAAGGGCTTACTCAAAGAATCACTCTTCCCCCTTTGACTCATAAAAGTCCACTATGCACTCTGTCTCATGACTCCCATAATTGTCTCAAAATCCTCTGTGTACCTGCGATGAGGCCAAACACTGATATTTCTTTCTCCTTTTGTCTGAACTTGCCAACAAGACCAGGCAGAGATCCTCCAATTTCCCATTCTTTGTTATAATTGATTAGCTATTTATTTGTTCCCCTGAAACTACCTAACCTCAGTTGGCTCTGACTGAGATTTCTCCTGCTTACAAAGCAACTTCAACTGTAACACCCGCCACTATGACCTCTTTATGTCCTCTCCCTATGTAAGTTGTCAACTACAAATTGGCACTTGCCATGGGCACTTGCCATCTACCTCTACAGGATTAAATCATGTGCTGCTTGCAGCTGCTGACCTTCAACATCTCCTGAAAGGAGTTCAGTGTGGAGAACATAAATGAGGCACTCTGTGCTCAGGGAAAAACTGGCAGGACAGGTTTTCAAATAGATATTTTCAGGAGCTAATTTTTATGAGCCCAATTCTTGTATTTCCTCATATTCTCAAAAAGTACTAAAATCCTTCATGTTGACTACTGTTTTTCATAAGTAGCAAAATCTTCATAAGACTAGCAGAAACTTTCTGGAAAAATATATGCATAACTGTATGAATTCCCCCTTCATGAGAATCACATATATACTGACCTTTCCTCACTGCCTCTTTGGAGCAGTTTCTCAGAACTAACTGAGGTGCAGCCTCCTGGGCTGCAGTCCTCATTTTGCTCCAAATAAAATTTAACTTTCAACTCTCATGTTGTGCATCTTTTTTAAATTGACAAAGTCTAAGGCGAAACCATCCCATAGAGGCACTTTGATGTTGGATCCGGGTGTTCTTACCACAACAGTGTGAATAAAGTCAACCTCCTTACTTGCTTGGTTTTGTCTTTGACATATTTATTCCTTTATTCCTCCTTAAAGAAGCGTCACCTTCACCAGACCTAACCCGTTGTCCAGGCAGAGTACTACCTACCCTGCGCAGTGTCTTCCAGGTAAACCTTCTCCCCAGAGAGACAGACGCCTCTCCATTTTTAATATGCAAAGTTTGTAGACATATGTATTTCTCAATATAGCGTTCCAGCCAACAGACAAATCTGTTTGCATCTTAAACATGTTACCAAGCCCAAACTTGCTCTGCTCGCTGAAAGACAGGTCAATGAATCTTAGAGACAAGGTGTTGAGTCAAGGAAAGTGACTGTATTCATAAATCCAACTGACTGAGAAGATGGCACAGTAATGTCTCAAAGTAACTATCTTGTCGGGGTCTGGAAGCTGGGTTCTTTTGTAGAGCCAGAGAGAGAGGCAATGAGAAACTAAAGTCAAAAGGCAGTATAAAGAGGGAGAGGCAGTGGGGAAGTAAAGTGAAAGGGAGAGACAGGCAGTGGGGAAGTTAAATGAAAAGGCACTCAGTCTTTCAAAACATCTCTGGAAAGGGCCAGCCTTTGGAAGGGGTGTGTTAGTCTCTTCTTTCTTACAGTCATTCGCAAGTATGCAGGGTCAGATTATCTCCCTGTGAGCTAAACAAAGGCACTTTGGTATAACAGTCAGGCAGTTATAGCAGGTATAATAGTCAGGCAGGTATAACAGGCAGAAGGGCAATGTCCCTTGAGGCAGACCATTATGTATGACTGTAATAACAAAAGCAACAAAAAACAAGGGTTGAAGTAAAAAGAAACAGATCTAACATGCAGGCAAAATAGACTCTCCCCTGTACAAACATAATACAATATTTTAACAAAATATTAAATACAGGGGAAGCCTTTTATTCTAAATACTTTTGATGTTTCTTCAGTGTGAGTTTTGGGTTGCCTTGTGCCCCCTGAAAAAAATGTGTTGAAGTCTAAACCTTGGTACTTGTGAATGTGACCTTATTTGGAAATAGGGTAACTGTAGATATAATTAAGATGTAAGTTAAGATGAGGTTATAGGAAAGTAGTGTGGGCCCTTGATTCAGTTTAACAGGTGTTCTTATAAAAAGAGAAAAGACAGAGAGAGAAATGCATTGGGAGAATGCAGCAAGACCATGAAGGCAGTGATTGGAATGATGCAACTTAGTTAAGAAGCACCAACAGTTACTGACAACATTAGAAGCTAAGAGAGAGGCATGAAACAGAATTTCCAGGAGCCTTCAGAAAGGGAATGGTCCTGTCAACTCCTTTGCTTTTGGGCTCAGGCCTCCAAATTTTTGAGAGAATAAATTTGTTTGTTTCTTTTTAAGCCATCCAGTTTATTGTGCTTTCTTATGATAGCCACAGGAAACTAATACAGTCACTTCAATCAGTTCAGTCACTCAACTGTGTCCGACCCTATGCAACCCCATGAATCGCAGCATGTCAGGCCTCCCTGTCCATCACCAACTCCCGGAGTTTACTCAGACTCACGTCCATCGAGTCGGTGATGGCATCCAGCCATCTCATCTTCTGTCGTCCCCTTCTCCTCCTGGCCCCAATCCCTCCCAGCATCAGAGTCTTTTCCAAAGAGTCAACTCTTCACAAGAGGTGGCCAAAGTACTGGAGTTTCAGCTTTAGCATCATTCCTTCCAAAGAAATCCCAGGGCTGATCTCCTTCAGAATGGACTGGTTGGATCTCCTTGCAGTCCAAGGGACTCTCAAGAGTTTTCTCCAACACCACAGTTCAAAAGCATCAATTCTTCAGCACTCAGCTTTCTTCATAGTCCAACTCTCACATCCATACATGACCATAGGAAAAACCATAGCCTTGACTAGATGGACCTTCGTTGGCAGAGTAATGTCTCTGCTTTTGAATATGCTATCTAGGTTGGTCATAACTTTTCTTCCAAGGAGTAAGTGTCTTTTAATTTCATGCCTGCAATCACCATCTACAGTGATTTTGGCGCTCCCCAAAATAAAGTCTGACACTGTTTCCACTGTTTCCCCATCTATTTCCCATGAAGTGATGGGACTGGATGCCATGATCTTCGTTTTCTGAATGTTGAGCTTTAAGCCAATTTTTCACTCTCCTCTTTCACTTTCATCAAGAGGCTTTTTAGTTCCTCTTCACTTTCTGCCATAAGGGTGGTGTCATCTGCATATCTGAGGTTATTGACATTTCTCCTGGCAATCTTGATTCCAGCTTGTGCTTCCTCCAGCCCAGCATTTCTCAGGATGTACTCTGCATAGAAGTTAAATAAACAGGGTGACAATATACAGCCTTGATGTACTCCTTCTCCTATTTGGAACCAGTCTGTTGTTCCATGTCCACTTCTAACTGTTGCTTCCTGACCTGCATCTGGGTGAATTTAACTCAGATGACCATTATATCTACTACTGCAGGCAGGAATCCCTTAGAAAAAATGAAATAGCCATCATGGTCAACAAAAGAGTCTGAAATGCAGTACTTGGATGCAGTCTCAAAAACGACAGAATGATCTCTGTTCGTTTCCAGGGCAAACGATTCAATATCACAGTAATCCAAGTCTATGCCCCAACCAGTAGTGCTGAAGAAGCTGGAGTTGAATGATTCTATGAAGACCTACAAGACATTTTAAAACTAACACCCAAAAAAGATGTCCTTTTCCTTATAGGGGACTGGAATGCAAGAGTAGAAGTAGAAGTCAAGAAACACCTGGAGTAACAGGCAAATTTGGCCTTGGAATGTGGAATGAAGCAGGGCAAAGGCTAATAGAGTTTTGCCAAGAAAATGCACTGGTCATAGCAAACACAAGAGAAGACTCTACACATGGACATCACCAGATGGTCAACACTGAAATTAGATTGATTATATTCTCTGCAGCCAAAGATGGAGAAGCTCTATATAGTCAACAAAAACAAGACCAGGACCTGACTGTGGCTCAGCTCAGATCATGAACTCCTTATTGCTAAATTCAGACTGAAATTGAAGAAAGTAGAGAAAACCATTCAGGTATGACCTAAATCAAATCCCTGATGATTATACAGTGCAAGTGAGAACTAGATTTAATCAATCCCTTATGATTATACAGTGGAAGTGAGAAATAGATTTAAGGGACTAGATCTGATAGACAGATTTCCTGATGAACTATCGAATGAGGTTCGTGGCATTGTACAGGAGACAGGGATCAAGACCATCCCCATGGAAAAGAAATGCAAAAAAGCAAAATGGCTGTCTGAGGAGGCCTTACAAATAGCTGTGAAAAGAAGAGAAGTGAAAAGCAAAGGAGAAAAGGAAAAATATAAGCATCTGAATGCAGAGTTCCAGAGAATAGCAAAAAGAGATAAGAAAGCCTTCCTCAATGATCAATGCAAAGAAATAGAGGAAAAGAACAGAATGGGAAAGACTAGAGATCTCTTCAAGAAAATCAGAGATACCAAGGGAACATTTCATGCAAAGATGGGCTCGATAAAGGACAGAAATGGTCTGGACCTAACAGAAGCAGAAGATATTAAGAAGAGGTGGCAAGAATACACAGAAGAACTGTACAAAAAAGATCTTCACGACCCAGATAATCATGATGGTGTGATCACTCACCTAGAGCCAGACATCCTGGAATGTGAAGTCAAGTGGGCCTAAGAAAGCATCACTATGAACAAAGCTAGTGGAGATGATGGAATTCCAGTTGAGCTTTTTCAAATCCTGAAAGATGATGCTGTGAAAGTGCTGCACTCAATATACCAGCAAATTTGGAAAACTCCACAGTGGCCACAGGACTGGAAAAGGTCAGTTTTCCTTCCAATCCCAAAGAAAGGCAATGCCAAGGAACGCTCAAACTACCACACAGTTGCACTCATCTCACATGCTAGTAAGTAATGCTCAAAATTCTTCAAGACAGGCTTCAGCAATACGTGAACCATGAACGTCCAGATGTTCAAGCTGGTTTTAGAAAAGGCAGAGGAACCAGAGATCAAATTGCCAACATCTGCTGGATCATGAAAAAAGCAAGAGAGTTCCAGAAAAACATCTATTTCTGCTTTATTGACTATGCCAAAGCCTTTGACTGTGTGGATCACAATGAACTGTGGAAAATTCTGAGAGGGATGGGAATACCAGACCACCTGAACTGCCTCTTGAGAAACTAATGCAGAGCCTCCATAAAAATTTTTTGAAAATTGAGAAATTGAGTGTTCACAAAAAGGATGATACACAGGACAATTGATAGAGTTTTTTGTTTTTGTTTTTGTTTTTAATTACACTGAACAAAGTTAAACAGGTGATGGCAGATAGAAGGAAGAGTGCTCATCTCCTCCTGCAAGAGCACCAAAATTGCAACTAGCTGTTGAATAACCATCAACAGGAAGATTCTGGAACCCACCAAAAAAAGATACCCCACATCCAAAGACAAAGAAGAAGCCACAGTGAGATGGTAGGAGGGGCACAATCATGATAAAATCAAGTCTCATACCCGTTGGTGGGTGACCACAGACTGGAGAACAATAATACCAAAGAAATTCACCCACTATTGTAAAGGTTCTAAATCCCATGTCAGGCTTCCCACCTGGGGATCTGACAAAGGAACTGGGAATCCTTGGAAATCTGACCTTGAAAGCCACTGGGATTTGATTACAAGACTTCCACAGGACTGGGGAAAACAGAGACTCCAGTCTTGGAGGGCACAATCAAAATCTTGTGTGCATCAAGACCCAGAAGAAAAGAGCAGAGACCCCACAGGAGACTGAAACAAAACTACCTGCTAGTGTTGGAGGGATCAGCAGGGTCTCATCACAGGGATGGGGCACTGGCAGCAGCAACCCGGGAAGGTCTGTCTTAGCATGATCCCTTTGGAGGTTGCCATTAACCCTACTATAGAGATCATAGACTCCAGGGCTTGGTCACATCAGGCCAAACAACTACCAGGGAGGGAGTGCAACCCCATCCATCAGCAGATAATTGGATTAAAGCTTTACTGAATGAAGCTTTGCCCACCAGAGCAAGACCCAGGTTTTCTTACTGCCAGTCCCTCCCAACAGGAAGCTTACATAAGCCTCTTAGTCTCCTGCATCAGAGGGTGAACAGAAGAAGCAAGAAGAACCACAGTCCCACAGCAGCTAAAAAACACACGCACACACACACACATACACACACACACACATTACAGAAAGTTAATCAGGATGAAAAAGCAGAAAGTTATGTCACAGATGAAGATAAAACCCAGAAAAACAACTAAATGAACTGTAGATAAGTCAGTCAGTTCCGTTAGTTCAGTCACTCAGTTGTGCCTGACTCTTTGTGATCCCATGGACTGTAGCACGCCAAGGCTTCCCTGTCTACCACCAACTCCAGGAGCTTGCTCAAACTCATGTCCATCCAGCCAGTGATGCAATCCAACCATCTCATCCTCTATCATCCCCTTCTCTTTCTGCCTTCAGTCTTTCCCAGCATCAGGGTCTTTTCCAATGAGTCAGTTCTTTGCATCAGGTGGCCAAAATATTGGAGCTTCAGCATCAGTCCTTCCAATGAATATTCAGGCCTGATTTCCTTTAGGATGGACTGGTTGGATCTCCTGGCAGTCCAGGGGACTCTCAAGAGTCGTCTCCAACACCACAGTTCAAAAGCATCAATTCTTCAGCGCCCAGCTTTCTTTATAGTCCAACTCTCACATCCATACAAGACTACTGGAAAAACCAGTAGGTTTTTTTTGGAGATAGGTAACCTTCCAGAAAAAGAATTCAGAATAATGATAGTGAAGATGATTCAGGATCTCAGGAAAACAACAAAGAAGTTGAAAGAATTGTTTACCAAAGACTTAGAAAAACTAAAGAACAAACAGAGATGAATAATACACTAGAAAGAATCAATAGCAGAATAACAGGAGGACAGACTAGAGGAAGTCACTGCTGCAGAACAGAATATAGAAGAAAGAACGAAAAGAAATGAAGATAGTCTTAAGAGACCTCTGGGACAACATTAAACACACCAACATTCACATTATAGGGGTCTCAGAAGGAGAAGAAAGAGAGAAAAGACCTGAAAAAGTATTTGAAGAGATAATAGCTAAAAACTTCCCTAACATGGGAAAGGAAATAGCCAATCAAATTCAGGAAGCACAGAGAGTCCCAAGCAAGATAAACACAAGGAGGAACACACTAAGACACATAGCAATCAAATAGACAAAAATTAAAGATTAAAGACACAGATAGAATATTAAAAGTGACAAGGGGAAAACAACAAATAACATAGGTTATCAACTGATTACTCAACAGTAACTCTACAAGCCAGAGAGGAATGGCATGATATATTTAAAGTGATGAAAAGGAAGAACCTATAACCAAGAATACTCTACCCAGCAAGACTCGTCTTCAGGTGTGATGGAGAAATCAAAAGCTTTACAGACAAGCAAAAGTTAAGAGAATTCAACACAACCAAACCAGCTTTACAACAAATGCTAAAGGAAATTTAGGAAACACAAGAGAAGGGAAAGATCTAAAGAAAACAAACCCCCCAAATTGTCAATAGGATCATACATATTGATAGTTACTCTAAATCTAAATAGATTAAATACACCAAGCAAAAGACATAGACTGGCTGAGTAGATGAAAACATGTGCACGTATGCACTCTCATTTACCACATCACTCTGTTTGATTCCCCCTGCCGCCAATTGTGTGTAATTATTTTTTATTTTTAAGTTAATTATGTTCCCATTGTGGCTTGCAATTGTAATTATCTTATTTTTCATCTGGCAATATATTGATTGGGAAAACTGATAAACATCTTTTACTCACTTAATACCATTGTATCATGATTGGTCAACGGAAAAATAATAGAACTGTGTATCACCAAAACTATAATTAATAGAAAAACCTGTAATCACTTTTAAAAATCCAGATGCATATCAGAACTATCTTGGAATTTTTTGAAAGATACAAATGCCCAGGTATTGCATTTTTTTCTCTAGAGCTCCAGATGTGTTCCTAATGAGCAGCCATGTTTAAAAACAACTGGATGATATGATGATTTTTTACTTTTATCTAGTTTGTTTCAGTTTTTCTATTTCATAATTTTTTTAATGATGTTCTTTCTCAGGCCTTTATCAGATGTGGTAGAAAGGCTTTCGTATATATATAATATGTATAATATGTATAATATATACATTTTAGAAAGTTTATGAATTTTTGCTTAAGAAATTTTGACATTTTGATTCCAATTGTTTGACTTAGTGTGAATGCTAAATTTCTAGTTTAAAAAAAAAGATATGCAATGAGCAACAAATTTTATTGTATAGCACAGGGAACTATAGTCAATATTTTGCAATGGAAAATAATTCAGAAAATTATATGTGTAAATGTAAAACTGAATCACCTTTCTGTGCACCTGAAACATTGTAAGTCAACTATACTTCAATAAAATATGTATCTCTTTAAGGAGGGAAAAAAGAACAACAACAACAAAAAGTTAAACAGGTGAAGACTTTACTCAATGCTACTGCAGCTGGAAGGAGAGGCCAAAACTAAGTCTGAACTCAACTCCATGGCAACAGTGAGGTAGGGGTTTTTAAGGGCTGAGGTGAGCTAGTAGAAAAATGCTAGAGGACATTATGGGGAAGTCACAAGCCATCTGTGTTTGCTAATAGGCTTCATCCAAAGGAAAAATAAAATTTTCATATTTATGGCAAGAGATAGCTGTGGAACCTGGAGTAAGGATATGTGGAGTTGGTGCCTACCCTCCTTCAGTAGCTGGAAAATAAGGGCAAGGCAATCTCCTTTGCTGATTACATTTCAAAAGGAGGGTTCCCAGGTTCTTGAGAAAGACTTTCCTGGGTTGTAAAACTAAGAGGCTATTAAAAAGATTTACATATCAAAAGGGTAGAGAAAAAAAAATTTACAAGTCTTCCAATGTAAAAGGAGCCCAAAGGCCTCAATTTTTTTTAAAAAAAAAGCCTGTTTAAGTTTAGTTAGGCTGAAAGTGAAAGTGTTAGTGGCTCAGTCTGACTCTTTGCAGCCCCATGGACTGTAGCTTTCCAGGCTCCTCTGTCCATGGAATTCTCCAGACAAGAATACTGGAGTGGGTTTCCATCCCCTTCTCCAGGGATCTTCCTGACCCAGGGATCAAACCTGGGTCTCCTGCATGCAGGTAGATTTATTACCGTCTGAGCCACCAGGGAAGCCCAAGGGGAACATTAAAGCCATTTTGGTAGTGACCTCCTGCACAAAGGCTGCTGCTTGTTATCAACCATATTAATAATTTGGTGATTAAGAAACAAGGTTTTAAGCACTTGACACTTAACAAGATGGTTTGGATTTCTAAGTTATATTTAGGTATATTGGGACACTTTAGCTAACTGTTTAAGAAATTGCTTGAGGAATTGGAGTTGACATGCTAATTTTTTTTTCCCACTTGAATAAATGTAAAAAGGCTCTAGATAAGCATTTTCATGCAGAACTAAATTTTTAGTAACAGATTACTGATATGCAGCAGGAGGTGACTACATTTCTAAATTGGTTAATTTTTTTAAAGAATTTTAAAAACCATAGATCCAATTTTTTTTTTTTTTTTGGTCCTGCCACATCTTATGAGATCTTAGTTCCCTGACCAGGGACTAAACCCAGCCCCTCAGCAGCAAGAACATGGAGTCCTAACCACTGGTCAGCCAGGGAATATCCCCAAATTTCCTTTAAGGAACTACCTATTTGATAGGGTGATTTAGAGCACACTCATCACATTCTGAATCCTGGAACAAGGCCACATCTAATGAGCTTTCTCTGTGAGTACCCCACTTCTAATCCCACTCTCATCAAGAGCCAGGACAGATGAGCCATCAGTACTCAAAGACCAATAGCAGGACAACCACACTGGCAAATAGCGTAGGAAGCTTGGAAGTGAATAACAAACATCTGTTCTAAAATCCACAGCCCAGGTCCAAGAAGGAGACAGCTGCTAGCCATATTCCCTCTACCCCAAGACAATGCTTTTAAATTGCTATTGGATACCAAAAATTAAAAAACAGAAACAAACAACAGAATAGAACAGAACAGAATGCATTGTATGATGTCAGGGCTAAGTGTTAAATCAATCACATGTGGATGTATTTGCCCTAGAACATAATATAAGGCATATTCCTTTGAGAACTATTGTAGGAAATGCCCAGCCATTACTTGAAGAGAAAATAAACAAGGTAATACTAGGTGTCATAGAGATCTAAAGGCCAGGACTTGAGATCCAGTCCTATTCCCTTCAATTCACCTACCAATCAATATTACTGGTAATCATTTGGGGAAATTTTGGCTGTCCCAAGTTTTGCATATGAAACTCAGTACTCATTTGATTACCACTCTCCTCTTGTTTCTCTCACCTTGTGGCAAGCAGCCTTTTTCACTTGCTTCTGGTAAACAGGAGGGAATAAAGTGGACAGATATGAATGAAGAAAAATCATATCAATTCTTGTCTTGTAACTGAGCAGGACCCTATAGAGTTTACAGGAACAGACCTCTGCCCATTATCCTCTGCTGTTAACTACTCTTCAAGGTACCTAGATAACAGTATCTGATACATACTTCCCAAGTTATTTTATAGATGCTAAAACCCCCACCAAATGGGAGAAATTAACTACTTGATGATGCTGAACACTCAGAACTACTGTGTCTAAGGATTGATACTTCATCATCAACCAATCAGAGAACTGTGCAAGAGATGATCACATACCCTGTGATCCCCCCTCCCTCACCTGAGATATAGACAAAAATAATCCTGAAGGACTGTAAAGAATATCTTAAATCAAGCTCCATTACTTTTACAAATGAGAAAAAGTTAATGCCATTGACATGAAGTTATTTACTCAAGGTCATATATTAATAGAAACAGTGGTCAATTCAGAATGAGAAACTTTGTCTTCATATTTTGCCACCAGAGTTCTTCCTGCTAACATCATGCCCACTGATTGAGAGGTGTGTGAATAGCACGTAGATGTGAATATGTTTTTATTGAATTTTACTCGAGTTTGCCCTCTGGACAGTCTAGAAGACATTAGATGGTGGTAAGTGTAGCTGGTGTTCCTCTCCATTATTCCTCAATTTACCTGAAGTCAAAGCATCTGGAGATTAGACTCTGAGTCCACTTTGGCATCACTAATCACACAGCAGTTGTCTTACTAAGGCTGAGGAAGGTGACTCCCAAGGGTGTTCTGAAGATTGTGTTTCCATATCTGCAACTTACTGACAACTGATGGAAAGTTTATCCACAGTTTATTAAAACACACAAAGACATAACAAAACCCCCCAAAAAAACACACACCCGAAGTTCAAGTAGTATGAAACTTAAAATTTTCCGTCATTTTTACCTCAATAAGACAGAAAGAAGAAGGGAAAGTGGAAGAAGAAAAAGAGGAAGACAAGAAGAAGGAAGGAGAAAGAGAAAGAGGAGGAAAAGAAGAGAATTTTCTTCGCTTAAATTCCACAGCAAAATTCTACAATGTGGAATTGATCTTTAATTTTGTTGTCAGAGTTTTGTAGTTGCCTCACATAAATCTTGTACATATTTTATTAATTTATATATAATTATTTTATTTGAGGGGTGCTAAAGTTAATGGTATTGTGTTTTAATTTTAAATTCCATTGTTTATTTCTTGTATATAGGAAGTTACTCACTCATGTCTGGGTGCCTCAGATGGTAAAGCCTCTGCCTACAATGTGGGAGACCTGGGTCCAACCCCTGGGTTGGGGAGATCCCCTGGAGAAGGAAATGGCAACCCACTCCAGTATTCTTGCCTGGAAAATCCCATGCACAGAGGAGCCTGGTAGGATACAGTCCATGGGGTGGCAAAGAGTTGGACAGGACTGAGAGACTTCACTTTCACTTTCTATTATGTTTAAAATATGTACATAACAATTTAAAAATACTTTATTGCTAAAAAGATGTGAAGCATTATCTTAGCCTTCAGCAAGTCATAATCATTTTTGCTGGTTGTTGTCATTCAGTTCCTCAGTCATGTCCAACTCTTTGCAACCCCACGGACTGCAGCATGCCAGGCTTCCCTGTCCTTCACTATCTCCCAGAGTTTACTCAAACTCATGTTCATTGAGACAGTGAGACCATCCAAACATCTCATCCTCTATTGTCCCCTTCTCCTCCTGCCTTCAATCTTTCCCAGCATCAGGGTGTATTCTAATGAGTCAGCTCTTCACATCAGATAGTCAGAGTATTGGAGTCTCAGCTTCAGCATCAGAACTTTCAATGAATATTCAGAGTTGATTTTCTTTACTATTGACTGGGTTAATCTTGCTGTCCAAGGGGCTCTCAGGAGTCTTCTCCAGCATCGCAGTTTGAAAACATCAATTCTTTGCTTAACCTTCTTTATGGTCCAACTCTCACATCCATACATGACTACTGGAAAAACCGTAGCTTTGATTATACAGACCTTTATTGGCAAACTGATATCTCTCCTTTTAATACTGTCTAGGCTGGTGAAGATCCCCTGGAGAAGGAAATGGCAATCCACTCCAGTACTATTGCTTGGAAAACCCCATGGACAGAGGAGCCTGGTAGGCTACAGTCCATGGGGTCGCAAAGAGTCGGACACAACTGAGCGACTTCACTCACTCACTCACTCAGGCTGGTCATTGCTTTTCTTCCAAGGAGAAAGTCTTAATTTGGTAGCTGAAGTCACTGTCTGCAGAGATTTTGGAACCCAACAATATAAAATCTGTCACTGTTTCCATTGTTTCTGCATCTATTTGCCATTAAGTGTTGGGACCAGATGCCATGATCTTTTGTTTTTTGAATGTTGTGTTTAAAGCCAACTTTTTCACTCTCCTCTTTCACCTTCATCAAGAGGCTCTTTAGTTCCTCTTCATTTTCTGCCATTAGGGTGGTATTATCTGCATATCCAAGGTTATTGACATTTCTTCTGGCAATCTTGATTCCTGCTTGTGCTTCATGTAGCCCAACATTTCGCATGATGTACTCTGTATATAAGCTAAATAAGCAAGGTGACAATATACAACCTTGACATTCTCCTTTCCCAATTTTGAATCAGTCTGTTGTTCCATGTCCAGTTCTAACTGTTGCTTCTTGACCTACATACAGGTTTCTCAGGAGGAAGGTAAAGGTGATCTGGTATTCCCATCTTTTTAAGAATTTTCCACAGTTTGTTGTGGTCCAACAGTCAAAGGCTTTAGGGTAGTCAGTGAAACAGTAGATGCTTTTCTGGAATTCCCTTGCATTTTCTGTGATCCAATGGATGCTGGCAATTTGATCTCCAGTTCCTCTGCCATTTCTAAATCCAGTTTGTACATCTGGAAGTTCTTTGTCCTTGTACTGTTGAAGCCTAGCTTGATGGATTTTGAGCATTACATTGCTAGCATGTGAAATGAGCAAAATTGTGCAATAGTTTGAATATTCTTTGGCATTGCTCTTCTTTGGGATTGGAATGAAACTGAACTTTTCCAGTGCTGTGGCCACTTCTGAGTTTCCCAAATTAGCTGGCATGTTGAGTATAGTGCTTTAAAAGCATTATCTTTTAGGATCTGAAATAGCTCAGCTGGAATTCTATCACCTCCACTAGCTTTGTTCTTAGTGATCCTTCCTAAGGCTCTAGGTGAGTGATCACACCATCATGGTTTTCTGGGTCATGAAGACCTTTTTTGTACAGTTCTTCTGTATATTTTTGCCACCTCTTCTTAATATATTCTGCTTCTGTTAGGTCCATACTATTTAAGTCCTTTATTGTGCTCATCTTTGCATGAAATGTTCCTTTGGTATCTCAGATTTTGTTGAAGAAGTCTCTAGTCTTTCCCATTCCATTGTATTCCTCCATTTCTTTGCCTTGTTCACATTTTGCTGGTAGTGGGGTTTGAAATGTTGTGAGGATTACCACAATGTGACACATATACATAAAGTAAGCAAATACTGTTGGAAAATGCCGCGGCCAGCACAAGCAAGAGTCACACCTGCACAGGGAGAGAACGGAGCGTCCCCGCTAAGAAAATAAGAGATAGACAAAAGATGGGGTTGAGAGGATCAGACCAAAATGGCTGATACCTTGCTTTATTGTGCTGCGGTATATATAGGGTAAAGTACGTGACTTAAGGCACTCACAAGGTTGTTTTTTAATCTCAGGATACAATCACCAGACCCTTACCATTGTATACAGAACACAATCAGAATATCTATCTTCTATGAAATATACACAATAAGATAATCTATCTTCTATGAAATGTTGCCGAAACCAAACATCTTGGAGCCTTAAGGGCTATAAAAATTCTTGAGGGTGGCGGGACAGGGAGCTTAGGCACATGTCCTAGGGCCCGGCATACCTGCCAGGGAGCTCCCAAGACTTAACCCTTCACGGGTCGTCCCCCGCAGGAAAAATGTTATCAGTAGATTTTGCTCAACACAGGGTTGCCAAAAATCTTCAATTTTCAAAGGAAAAAACAAAACAATGTCAGCAAAACACAATGAAACACAATGCAATTAGATTGAATTCCTGCATTCTGCAAACTCGCTATAAGCATTTATTAGTTCCAAGAGATTTTTGGTTGATATTTTCACATTTTCTATATAAATATCATGTACAGAGACTTTATTTCTTCTTTCCTAAACTATACCTTTTATTTCATTACTTCTCTTAAGATGCATTAGCAAGGACTTCCAGTACAAAGTCGGCAAGGAGTGGTGAGTGAGGATTTCTTTGCCTTGTTTGTGATCTTGGTGGGCAAGCTTCTAGTTTTTCACAAGAAGCATGACATTAGCTGTAGGAATTTGTAGATATTTTTTATCAAGTTAAGGAAATTACCCTCTGTTCATAGTTTATTGACAGTTTTAATCATGAGTGGGCGTTGGATTTTGTCAGATGGGTTTTCTGCACCCATTGACACAATTATCTGACTTTTCTTCTTTAGCCTCTCTATTTGATGAATTATATTGATTTTTGAGTGTTGAACCTGTCTTGCACACCTGGGATAAATCCCACTTCATCATGGTATGTAATTCTTTTCATTCATTAATGAATTCAATTTGCTAATGTTTTGTTGAGGACTTTTGCATCTATGTTCATGAGAGTTAGTGGTCTGCAGTTTTTCCCCCCCTACTATTGTCTTCGTCTAGTTTTGTCATTAGTGCAATATGAACCTCACTGAAGAAGTAGTCACTCTGCTTCTCTCCTCTGAAGAGACTGTAAAGAATCTGTATAATTTCATCCTTGAATGTTGGGTAGGATTCATCAATGAACCGCACGGGCTTGGTGCTTTCTGTTTTGGAATATTATTAGGTACTGATTCAATTTATTTAATAGATATGGGTCTGTTCAGAGTGCCTGTTTATTCTTGCTTGACTTTTGCCAGATTGTGTCTTTCATGGAATTGGTCCATTCCATCTAGTTTAGCAAAATTGTGGGCAAGAGTTGTTCTTAATATTCCTTTAGTATCCTTTTAATGTCCTAGTGATGTTCTCTCTTTTGTTTCTGACATTAGTAATTTGTGTCCACTCTCTTTTTTCCTTAGTTAGCTTGTTTAGAGCCATATTGATTTTATTGATCTTTTCAAAGAAACTGCTTTTAGTTTCATTGATTTCCTCTACTGATCTCCTGTTTTCAATTTTATTGATTTCTGCTCCAATTTTTTTTCTTTCTTTACTTTTAATTTGCTATTTTTGTTCTAGTTTCCTAAGGTACAAAAAGATCATTGGTTTTAGATCTTTCTTTTTTTCTCCTATATACATTCAGTACTATAAATTTCCCTCTGAGCTTTGCTTTCATTACATCCTACATATCTTTATAAGTTTTCATTTGTTCAAAGTATTTTAAAATTTCTCTTGAGATTTTTTTCCTTATTGTTGTTTAGTCACCCAGTCATGTCTGACTCTTTGCAACCCCATGGACTGCCACACACCAGGCCTCCCTGTCCTTCACCATCTCCCAGAGTTTGCCCAAGTTCATGTTCATTGCATCAGTGATGCCATCCAGCCGTCTCATCCTCTGATGCCCTCTTCTCATTCTGTCCTCAATCTTTCTCAGCATCTGGGATTTTTCCAATGAGTTGTCTGTTTCCATCAGATGACCAAAACACTGGAGCCTCAGCTTCAGCATCAGTCCTTCTCGTGAAGATTCAGTGTTGATCTCCCTTAAGATTGACTGATTTGATCTTGCTGTCCAAGGGACTTTCAGGTGTCTTCTCTAGCACCACAGATCAAAGGCAGTAATTCTTTGGTGTTCTCCCTTCTTTACAGTCCAGCTCTCACAGCCATAAATGACCGCTGGGAAGACCATAGCCTTGACTATATGGACATTTGTTGGCAAAGTAATGTCTCTGCTTTTCAACACACTGTCTAGGTTTGTCATCACTTTCCTGCCAAGATACAAGCGTCTTTTGATTTCATGGCTGCTGTCACCGTCTGCAGTGATTTTGAAGCCCAAGAATAACATACATAAACTGTATGTTATTTAGAAGTGTGATGTTTAATCTCCACATATTTTAGTATTTATAGTTGTATTTCTAGTATTAATTTCTAGTTTAATTTTATTGTGTTTAGAGAGGAGATTGTATGATTTCTACTTATTTAAATTTGTTAAGGTGTGTCTTATGGCCCAGAATGTGGTCTATTCTGGTGAATGTTCCATATAAGCTTAAAAACAATGTATATTCTGCTGCTGCTGGGTGAAGTAATCCCTACATGGAAACTACATCTAGTTGAGTAATGGTTCTATTGAGTTCAACTGTGTTGTTACTGATTTTCTGCATGCTGGATCTGTCCTCTTCTGACAGAAGACTGTTGAAGTCTCCTACCATGATAGTGGATTCATCTATTTCTCTTCGCAGTTTTAACAGTTTTTGTCTTACATTTTTTGCCTGTTGTTAAATTTATACACATTTAATATTACTATGTATTCTTGAAGAACTCATCCCTTTATCACTATGTAATGCCTTTCTTTTCCATGGGGATGATCTTGATCCCTGTCTCCTGTACAATGTCACAAACCTCTGTCCATAGTCAATCAGGCATTCTGTTTATCAGATCTAGTCCCTTAAATCTATTTCTCACTTCCACTGTATAATCATAAGGGGTTTGATTTAGATCATACCTGAATGGTCTAGTGGTTTTCCATACTTTCTTCAATTTCAGTCTGAATTTGTCAATAAAGAATTCATGATCTGAGCCACAGTCAGCTCCTGGTCTTATTTTTGTTGACTGTATAGAGCTTCTCCATCTTTGGCTGCAAAGAATATAATAAATCTGATTTTGGTGTTGACCATCTGGTGATGTCCATGTGTAGAGTCTTCTCTTGTGTTGTTGGAGGAGGGTGTTTGCTATGACCAGTGCATTCTCTTGGCAAAACTCTGTTAGCCTTTGCCCTTCTTCATTCCGTATTCCAAATTTGCCAGGTGTTTCTTGACTTCCTACTTTTGCATTCCAGTCCCCTATGATGAAAAGGACATCTGTTTTGGGTGTTAGTTCTAAAAGGTCTTGTAGGTCTTCATAGAACCATTCAACTTCAGCTTCTTCAGCGTTACTTGTTGGGGCATATACTTGGATTACTGTGATATTGAATGGTTTGACTTGGAAACAAACAGAGATCATTCTGTAGTTTTTGAGATTGCATCCAAGTACTGCATTTCGGACTCTTTTGTTGACCATGATGGCTACTCTATTTCTTCTAAGGGATTCCTGCCTGCAGTAGTAGATATAATGGTCATCTGAGTTAAATTCACCCATTCCAGTCCATTTTAGTTCCCTGATTCTTAGAATGTTGACGTTCACTCTTGCCATCTCCTATTTGACCACTTCCAATTTGCCTTGATTCATGGACCTAACATTCCAGGTTCCTATGCAATATTGCTCTTTACAGCATCGGACCTTGCTTCTATCTTCTGTGAGAGAGATGGGAATACCAGACCACCTGACCTGCCTCTTGAGAAACCTATATGCAGGTCAGGAAGCAACAGTTAGAACTGGACATGGAACAACAGACTGGTTCCAAATAGGAAAAGGAGTACATCAAGGCTGTATACTGTCACCCTGCTTATTTAACTTATATGCAGAGTACATCATGAGAAACGCTGGGCTGGAAGAAGCACAAGCTGGAAACAAGATTGCCAGGAAAAATATCAATAACCTCAGATATGCAGACGACACCACCCCTATGGCAGAAAGTGAAGAAGAACTAAAGAGTCTCTTAATGAAAGTGAAAGAGGAGAATGAAAAAGTTGGCTTAAAGCTCAACATTCAGAAAATGAAGATCATGGCATCTCATCCCATCACTTCATGGGAACTAGATAGGGAAACAGTGGAAACAGTGTCAGACTTTGTTTTGGGGGGGCTCCAAAATCAGTGCAGATGGTGATTGCAGCCATGAAATTAAAAGACGCTTACTCCTTGGAAGGAAAGTTATGACCAACCTAGATAGCATATTCAAAAGCAGAGACGTTATTTTGCCAACAAAGTCCGTCTAGTCAAGGCTATGGTTTTTCCAGTGGTCATGTATGGATATGAGAGTTGGACTGTGAAGAAAGCTGAGCACTGAAGAATTGATGCTTTTGAAGTGTGGTATTGGAAAAGACTCTGAGAGTCCCATGGACTGCAAGGAGATCCAACCAGTCCATTATAGAGGAGATCAGTCCTGGGTGTTCTTTGGAAGGAATGATGCTAAAGCTGAAACTCCAGTACTTTGGCCACCTCATGCGAAGAGTTGACTCATTGGAAAAGACTCTGATGCTGGGAGGGATTGGGGGCAGGAGGAGAAGGGGACGACAGAGGATGAGATGGCTGGATGGCATCACTGACTCGATGGACGTGAGTTTGAGTGAACTCCGGGTGTTGGTGATGGTCAGGGAGGCCTGCGTGCTGCAATTCGTGGGGTCACAAAGAGTCGGACACGACTGAGCTACTGAACTGAACTGAATGCCTTTCTTTATCCCTGATACCCTTCCTTGCTTTGAAGTCTGCTCTGTGTGAAATTAATTTAGCTAGGTCCTCCTGCTCTCTTTTGATTAGCGTTTTTATGGCATATTTTCTTTACTTTTAATCTATGTGTGTTTTTAATGAATATATTTAAAGTGAATTTCTTGTAGAAAGCAAAATTTTTTGTGTGTTTTGATTCATTCTGACAATCTGTCTTTTAACTGGTACATTTACACTATTGGCATTCAAAGTAATTTAAAAAAAATTTTTAGGTGCTCTGTGCAGCATGCGGGTCCCTGACCAGGGAAGATGCTCAAAGTGATTATTGATATAGTAGATTAATACCTATCCTATTTATTACTGTTTTCTATATATTTTGCCCCTGTCCTTTGTTCCTTTTTGTTTGTTTGTTTTTCATTCTTTGCTTTTTGTCATTTTAACTGAGATTTTTTTGATTCCATTTTCTCTCCTTTCTCCTGCACAGATATATGTAAATACTCACACACAGATATTATCTTTTTTTGTTTGTTTACCATTTTTAGTGGTTTCCCTAGAGTTACCAATATATGTTTATAATTAATGCAAGTCCATGTTCAAATAACAGTAGTATACCTTTTCTGAGGTAGTATGAGTACCTAGTATAATAAAATAATCTTAACTCCTTCCTCCTATCCCTTGTATCATTGCTGTCATTCATTTCACTTATTAAAAATATATATAGCATATGTATAGGGCTTTCCAGATGGCACAGTGGTAAAAGTATTCTGTCTGCCAATGCAGGAGATGCAAGAGATGTTGGTTTGACTCCTGGACTGGGAAGATTTCCTGGACTATGAAATGGCAATCCACTCCAGTATGTTTGCCTAGAAAACTCCATGGATGGGGGAACCTGGTGGGCTATATAATCCATGGGGTTGCAAAGAGTTAGACATGACTGAGCACAACAACAATATAAGCATGTATATACATATATAAGACATATATATAAACATACGTAATCAAGTACATTGCTGCTATTATTTTGAGCAGCTGTTATCTGTTAGATCAATTAAGAATATGAAAAATAAAAGTTATTGTTTTACTTTCATTTGTTCTTTCTTCAGTGCTATTCCTTTCCTAATGTACCTCTGAGTTTCCAACCTATACAATTTTCCTTGTCTCTGAAGAACGTCTTTTAGTATTTTGCATGGCAGGTGTACTGGCATCAGGTTCCCTCAGTTGTTATTTGTCTGAGTAAGTCTTTATTTCTTTTTCACCTTTGAAGGATAATTTCACAGAGTACAGAATTCTAGACTGGTGTTTTTTTCCTCTCAATACTTTAAGTATTTCATTCCACTCTCGCTTGCATGTTTTCTGAGAAGTCAGATGTAATTCTTAGCATATTATAGATATTTTAAGTTCCCAGTCTAATAAATTTAACATCCTTGACGTATTTGGCTCTGATATTTGCTCTACCTCTTCAAATTGTGTTTTTTGCCTTTTAGAGTGCCCTGAAATTTTTTTTTCTTGATAGCCAAACAGTATATACAAGGTAAAAACTACTATGAATGGGAGTTTAGTAATGTGGTGAAGTGTGACAGGGATAAGAAGCATTCCATAGTACTATGGGTAGGTCTCAATCTTAGTGAGCCTCTGCCTCTGAACTATGAACTTCACAAGTGTTTCTCAGCCTTTTCTCCCTGCTTAGGTGGGACAGCATGACTAGAGTGTGTGGGAGTTGGTTATTTTCCTTCTCACAGTTCAGTTAGTCTCTGATATTAATAACATCCCAGCTCATTAAGATCTGGTAACTAGTTTCCCCTGAGGGCAGGCCTTGTTAGAACAGAGTGCTCTGGTATATTTCAAGATAGTTCCTGTCCCATCCCCTGGCCAGAAGCACTGATATTTTCTCTGATATTTACTGTGAGAAGCTGTTTGAGCTCCTGGAGGTACAACTCACAAAAATGTAGTGTCCCCTCTATGACTGAGTCCCCCTAGAGTTTCTAACTTACATACTTGTTCATACTGAACCTCCCCAACAATTTGTCAACTACAATTCAGGTTTCCTGTCTGGGCTTCCCTAATGTCATGGGAAACATCATCATTTCCCATGATGCTTTCACTTTTTAGTCTCTTCTCTGCAAGGCCTGGATTCCATGTGTTTGTCAGTCTATCTCTATAGTCTTGGGGGAAGAGTTTGCCCTCTGCCCTCTCCTCTTACAGATCCAAGAAGACTTGATTTTTCTGTCTCTTTAGCATTTTAATTGTTGTTACAACAGAGTGGCAGAGAAGGCAATGGCACCCCACTCCAATACTTTTGCCTGGAAAATCCCATGGACAGAGGAGCCTGGTAGGCTGCAGTCCATGGGGTCGCTAAGAGTCGGACACGACTGAGCGACTTCACTTTCATTTTTTACCTTCATGCATTGGAGGAGGAAATGGCAACTCACTCCAGTGTTTTTGCTTGGAGAATCCCAGGGACGGGGGAGCCTGGTGGGCTGCTGTCGCAGAGTTGGACACGACTGAAGTGACTTATTGCAAAACTCAGACTTAAATTGAAGAATGTAGGGAAAATCACTAGGCTATTTAGATAGGACCTAAATCAAATTCCTTACAATTATACAGTGGAAGTGACAAATAGATTCAAGGGATTAGATCTGATAGAGTGCCTGAAGAGCTATGGACAGGGGTTTATAACATTGTACAGGAGGTGGTGGTCAAAATCATCCCCAAGAAAAAGAAATGGAAAAAAGCAAAATGGCTGTCTGAGGAGGCTATACAAAGAGCTGAAAAAAGAAGAGAATGAAAGGAAAAGGAGAAAAGGAAAGATATACCCATCTGAATTCAGAGTTCCAAACAACAGCAAGGGGAGACTGGAGAAAAAAAAAAAAAGCCTTTCTAAATGAACAATGCAAAGAAATAGAGGAAAACAATAGAATGGGAAAGTCTAGAGATCTCTTCAACAAAATCAGAGATACCAAGCAAGGGAAACTTTCATGCAAAGACGGGTACAATAAAGGTAGATTTATTTCTAAGTATTTTATTTTTTTCATTGCAATGGTGAATGAAATTGTTTCCTTAATTTCTCTTTCTGTTTTCTCATTGTTAGTGTATAGGAATGCAAGGGATTTCTGTGTGTTGATTTTATATCCTGAAAATTTACTATATTCATTGATTAGCTGTAGTAATTTTCTGGTGGTGTCTTTAGGGTTTTCTATGTGGAGGATCATGTCATCTGCAAACAGTGAGAGTTTTACCTCTTCTTTTCCAGTCTGGATTCCCTTTATTTCTTTTTCTTCTCTGATTGCTGTGGCTAAAACTTCCAAAGCTATGTTGAATGGTAGTGGTGAGAGTGGGCACCCTTGTCATGTTCCTGACTTTAGGGGCAATTTTTCACCGTTGAGGATAATGTTTGCTGTGGGTTTATCATATATGGCTTTTATTATGTTGAGGTATGTTCCTTCTATGCTTTCTTTCTGGAGGGTTTTTATCATAAATGGATATTGAATTTTGTCAAAGGCTTTCTCTACATCTATTGAGATAATGATATGGGTTTTAATCTTTCAATTTGTTAATGTGGTATATCACATTGATTGATTTGCAAATATTGAAGAATCCTTGCATCCCTGGGTTTAGGTTTTAGGTTGTTGTGTTTTCATTTTCACTTGTTTTTATGCATATTTTGATTTTTTAAAAAATTTCTTCTGTGATTTGTTGGTTATTCAAAAGCGTGTTGTTGTTTAGCCTCCATATGTTTGTATTTTTAATATTTTCCCCATAGTTGACATCTAATCTTACCACATTGTGATCAGAAAAGATGCTTGAAATGATTTCAATTTTTTTTAATTTACCAAGGCAAGATTTATGGCCTAGGATGTGGTCTATCCTGGGGAATGTTCTGTGTGCACTTGAGAAAAGGTGAAATTCATTGTTTTGAGGTGAAATGTCCTATAGATATCAACTAGGTCTAACTGGTTCATTGCATCATTTAAAATTTGTGTTTTCTTGCTAATTTTCTGTTTAGTTGATCTATCCATAGGTGTGAGTGGGGTATTAAAGTCTCCCACTATTATTGTGTTACTCTTAATTTCCCCTTTCATACTTGTTAGCATTTGCCTTACATATTGCAGTGCTCCTATGTTGGGTGCATATATATTTATAATTGTTACATCTTATTCTTGAATTGATCCTTTTATCATTATGTAGTGTCCTTCTTAGTCTCTTTTCATGGCCTTTATTTCAAAGTCTATTTTATCTGATATCAATATTGCTACTCCTGCTTTTTTTTGGTCTCCATTTGTGTGAAATATCTTTTTCCAGCCCTTCACTTTCAGTCTGTATGTGTCCCTTGTTTTGAGGTGAATCTCTTGTAGACAGCATATATGGGGTCTTGTTTTTGTATCCATTCAGCCAGTCTTTGTCTTTTGGTTGGGGCATTCAACCCATTTACTTTTAAGGTAATTATTGATATGTATGATCCCATTGCCATTTACTTTATTGTTTTGGGTTCGAGTTTATAAACCTTTTCTGTGTTTCCTGTCTAGAGAAGATCCTTTAGCATTTGTTGAAGAGCTGGTTTGGTGGTGCTGAATTCTCTCAGCTTTTGCTTGTCTGGAAAGCTTTTGATTTTGCCTTCATATTTGAATGAGATCCTTGCTGGGTATAGTAACCTGGGTTGTAGATTTCTCTTTTTCATCACTTTAAGTATGTCCATTCCCTTCTGGCCTGAAGAGTTTCTATTTAAATATCAGCTGTTATCTTTATGGGAATTCCCTTGTGTGATATTTGTTGCTTTTCCCTTGCTACTTTTAATATTTATTCTTTGTGTTTGATCTTTGTTAATTTGATTAATATGTGTCTTGGGGTGTTTCACCTCGGGTTTATCCTGTTTGGGACTCTGGGTTTCTTGGAGGTGGGTGGCTATTTCTGTCCCCATTTTAGGGAAGTTTTCAACTATTATCTCCTCAAGTATTTTCTCATGGCCTTTCTTTTTGCCTTCTTCTTCTGAGACTCCTATGATTCGAATGTTGGGACGTTTAACATTGTCCCAGAGGTCTCTGAGGTTGTCCTCATTTCTTTTAATTCTTCTTTCTTTTTTCCTCTCTGCTTCATTTATTTCCACCATTCTATCTTCCACTTCACTTATCCTATCTTTTGCTTCAGTTATTCTACTGTTGGTTCCCTCCAGGGTGCTTTTGATCTCAGTTATTGCATTATTTATTATTGATTAACTCTTTTTTATTTCTTCTAGGTCCTTGTTAAACATTTCTTGCATCTTCTCAATCCTTGTCTCCAGTCTATTTATCTGTAACACCATTTTGTTTTCAAGATTTTGGATCATCTTTACTATCATTATTCTGAATTCTTTTTCAGGTAGACTCCCTATCTCCTCCTCTTTTGTTTGGTTTATCATGTTCCTTTACCTGCTGAATATTTCTCTGCCTTTTCATTTTTTTTAGATTGCTGTGTTTGGGGCGGCCTTTCTGTATGCTAGAAGTTTGTGGTTTCTCTTTACTGTGGAGGTTGCTCCCTATGGGTGGGGTTGGACTAGTGGCTTGTCAAGTTTTCCTGGTTAAGGAAGCTTGCATTGGTGTTCTGGTGGGTGGAGCTGGATCTCTTCTCGCTGGAGTGCAATGAAGTATCCAGTAGTGAGTTTTGAGGTGTCTATGGGTTTGATGTGACTTTTGGTAGCCTGTATTTTAATGCTCAGGATATGTTCCTGTGTTGTTGGAGAATTAGCATGGCATGTCTTGCTCTGGAACTTATTGACTCTTGGGTGGAGCTTGGTTTCAGTGTAGGTATGGAGGCTTTTGGATGAGCTCTTGTCAATTAATGCTCCCTGAAGTCAGGAGTTTTCTGGTGTTCTCAAGTTTTGGATTTAAGCCCCTTGCCTCTGGCTTTCAGTCTTATTCTCACAGTAGCTTTAAGACATCTTCATCCATACAGCACAGATGATAAAACATCTAAGCTAATGGTGAAAAGATTCTCCACAGTGAGGGACACCCGGAGAAGTTCACAGAGTTACATGGAGAAGAGAAGAGGGAGGAGGGAGATAGAGGTGACCAGGAGAAGAGGGGGAGTCAAAAGAGGGGAGACCAATCTAGCCAGTAATCAGTTCCCTAAGTGTTCTCCATAGCCTGGAACACCCAGAGAAATTCACAGAGTTAAGCAGAGAAGAGAAGGGGGAGGGAGGAGATAGAGGTGACCTGGGCGAGATAAAGGAGAGTCAAAAGGGAAGAGAGCAATCAAGCCAGTTCAGTTCAGTCGCTCAGTCGTGTCTGACTTTTTGCGACCCCATGAATCGCAGCACTCTAGGCCTCCCTGTCCATCACCAACTCCCAGAGTTCACTCAAACTCATGTCCATCGAGTCAGTGATGCCATCCAGTCATCTCATCCTCGGTCATCCCCTTCTCCTCCTGCCCCCAATCCCTCCCAGCATCAGAGTCTTTTCTAATGAGTCAACTCTTCGCATGAGGCAGCCAAAGTACTGGAGTTTCAGCTTTAGCATCATTCCTTCCAAAGAAATCCCAGGGCTGATCTCCTTCAGAATGGACTGGTTGGATCTCCTTGCAGTCCAAGGGACTCTCAAGAGTCTTCTCCAACACCACAGTTCAAAAGCATCAATTCTTCAGTGTTCAGCTTTCTTCACAGTCCAACTCTCACATCCATACATGACTACTGGAAAAACCATAGCCTTGACTAGACAGACCTTAGTTGGCAAAGTAATGTCTCTGCTTTTGAATATACTATCTAGGTTGGTCATAACTTTCCTTCCAAGGAGTAAGCGTCTTTTAATTTCATGGCTGCAGTCACCATCTGCAATAATCATACCCCTAAGTAAAAATGAGTACTGAAGATTAGATTCTTAAAGGTACAAAATTGATTTTAAAAATACCAAAAAGTAAAGATTAAAAATCTAGAGGTTAGACTCTCAAAATTACAATATTAAAAATACAAAACAAAATCAATCATAAAAATTATAAAATATATATATACGAAATTTGCCTTTAAAATAGGGTCTTTTTTTGTAAGGTAATAGTAGGTTATAAAAATGGAAATTAAAGGAGTAATAAAGAACTTAAAATTTAAAAAATTAAAAATTAAAAAATGATAATAGTAAAATATAGCTAGGAATTTTTCTGGAGCTGTTGAGGGCAGTGTGGGGTCAGTTCAGTTTCAGATGGTTCCTTGTTCCAGCTTATACTTCTTCTCAAGGTCTATAGGCCCCTTTCAATGCTTAGTCAATGTTAACTACAGGGTTTTAATCTGTTGCACCTGTCACTTCCAGAACAGTTCCCTCTTCTTTGTTTATTTTGGCTTCCTCTGTTTGTTCAGTGTCTAATTTCCACCCAGACACAAGGGGGCGAAGGTGGTCACTTATTTAGGCTCACTTGTTCAGTTGTGCTGTGGGTAGAAAGAAAGACTGGAAACAAATATCGCTGGTGTGGGTAGGGAGTGCTCGCAGTGTATAGATCACATTGGGTTTTCCCCCACCTTCGGTGCATGTGCTGTCCCAGTCTACACTGCTCAGGCTCCAGGTTGCTCTGCAGGGGAGCTGTCTAAGGCAGACCCTGGATTTTCTGCCCTTCCCAGGTCCAAGCAGCTCAGGCAACCGGGTGCTTGGCGAGTGCACTGTCCCAGGTGTTCTGTATGACTTAATCACCTTCCCAGTCCCGGCTGCTTGGTTTCCTGGGTGTGCTGCCAGAGTGCCGTCTCAGGTGTGCTGTGTGTCTCCTTTGGGGGAGCTGATCTCTGGCTGCAACCTTCCTGGTAGATGCCAACCATCCAGGATCCCATGAAGACTTGGTTAACCACTGGAAGCCTGCTCACAGTGTGGTGGAGGATGCTGTCTCTGAGCCCAAGATTGCCCCTTGCCTTCTGGCTCTGGCTGTCACCCACTGCCTCTCTGCCTCCAGCAAAGGGATGAGCCAGTCCACAGCCAGCTATCTCTCCTTTGGTATTCGCTCAGTCCTTTGTTCTGTGAGCAGGTCAGGCTGTGCCTTAGGTTAGAGTTTTTTGCGGGAAAGTTCTCTCTCCCTTTTTTCTCTCTCTGGCTATCCCTCAGTTTGGGTTTCTATCTCATGTTAGCTCCCTCAGATTGTCCTCAAGGCATTCAGGCCCAGTGTTTACCCTAAGCATGCAACCCACGCCTCCCTGTTCAGCCCCCACTCGCTGGTGGTGGACGTGAGCATCTGGGCTACTTCTCCACTGGAAGTTGTGGTTGGGAGTGTATTCTGTGTGTGTGTGTGTGTGTGTGTGTTTTCCTCCCAGTTATGTTGCCCTCTGAGATTCCAAAATTCCCCACAGACCTGCAGGTGAGAGAGTTTCCTGGTGTTTGGAAACTACTTTACAACTCCCACCCCAGGATGGGTCTCCATCCCTAACTCTTTTGTCTCTCTTTTTTGTCTTTTATATTTTGTCCTACCTCATTTTGAAGAAAATGGGCTGACTTTCTGGGTGCCTGGTGTCCTCCACCAGTGTTCAGAAGTTGTTTTGTGGAAGTTGCTCAGCATTTAAATGATCTTTTGATAAATTTGTAGGGGAGAAAGTGGTCTCCCCGTCCTATTCCTGCACCGTCTTAGGACCGTCCTAGAGTTGTCTCTTGTCTTGTTGGGAGAGGGTGTTTGCTATGATCAGTGCATTCTCTTGGCAAAACTCTGTTAGCCTTTGCCCTGCTTCATTTTGTACTCCAAGGCCAAACTTGCCTGTTATTCCAGGTATCTCTTGACTTGCTACTTTTGTATTCCAGTCCCCTCTGATGAAAAGAACATCTTTTTCGGTTTGTTATAGAAAGTCTTGTATGTCTTCACCTTCAGCTTCTTTGGCATTAATGGTTGGGGCATAGACTTGGATTACTGTAGTATTGTATTGTTTTCCTTGGAAATGAACAGAGATCATTCTCTTGTTTTTGAGATTGCTCCCAAGTACTGCATTTCAGACTCTTTTTTGACTATGAGGGCTACTCCATTTCTTCTAAGGAATTCTTAGAAGTAGATATTTATCTACTACTGCCCGCAGTAGTAGATAAATATCTACTTCTAAGATATTTACTGCCCGCAGTAGTAGATAAATGGTCACCTGAATTAAATTCATTCATTCCAGTCCATTTTAGTTCACTGGTTCCTCACATGTCGATGTTCACTCTTGCTATCTCCTGTTTGTCCACTTCCGATTTTATCTTGATTCATGGACCTAACATTCCAGGTTCCTACGCAATATTGTTCTTTACTGCATCAGACTTTACTTTCACCACCAGGCACATCCACCACTGGGTGTTGTTTCTGTTTTGGCTCAGCCTCTTCATTCCTTCTGGAGCTGTTTCTCTGCTCTTCTCCAGTAACATAGTGGTCACCTACCAACCTTGGGAGTTCATCTTTCAGTCTCATATCTCTTTTTCTTTTCATACTGTTCATGAGGCTCTCAAGGCAAGAATGCTGATGTGGTTTGCCATTCCCTTCTCCGTAGACCACTGGAGTTTTATCAGAACTCTCCACCAAGACCTGTCAGTCTTGAGTGGCCCTACATGCCATGGCTCATAGTTTCCTTGAATTAGAGAAGGCTGTGATCCATGTGTTTATTTTGGTTAGTTTTCTCTAACTGAGGTTTTCATTCTGTCTGCCCTCTGATGGATGAGGATTTCTCAGCAAAGGGAAAAATTATGTTATATTTTTAAAGCATATACTATATCAAAATAAGAAATCCTCTATGAATTTCACTGTACTGTTTTAGATTTAAAACTCTTCTTGAAACAAATATAGGCTTATCATAAGTACAGACAACAAACTAGTGGTTATCAGAGGGGGGAGGGTGAGAGGAGGGACAAAATAGGTGAAGTGGGTCAAAAGCTAGAAAGTACTAGTTGTGAAATACATAAGTTACAAGGATATAATGTACAGCACAGAAGATATATTTTACAATATGTTATAAAACTTTGTATGGACTGTAATCTATACAAACATTGAATTACTTTGTTATATACCTGAAACTAACGTAGTGTTGTAAGTCCACTATAAACTTCAATAAAAAATTAAGCAAATAAGATAAATAAATCTTGAATCAAAGAAGAAATTGCAGTGGATTTGTGGACAAAGAATGTTATCTACCTTATCAGTAAACAAAAGACATTGTAATCATCAGGCCATCAGCCCCTGCAGCCATCCACCTCCTGATGGTGCTTGCTGAGGAATTCAGGACGGAGAAAAACAGGATTCTGGCCCTAGACAAGGTGCATATCAAAGGAATAATTTCATTAAGGCCTGACTCCTTCATCTTCTCATACATAGAAAAGTGTTAAATTAACTTGAGATATCAAGTTTTTTTTTTTATTGTGTGGATGTATGCTCAGTCATGTTTGACTTTTTGCTGTAGCCTGCCAGGTTCCTCTGTCCATGGAATTTTCCAGGCAAGAATACTGAAGCAGGTTGTCATTTCCCACTCTAGGGAATCTTCCTGACCCAGGGATTGAACTCATGTCTCTTGCATCTCCTGCACTGACAGGCAGATTTTTCACCACTGTGTCACCTGGGAAGACCTTGTCTTTAAGTGGCAGTTATCTTTTAATGGTCAACTACTTACTTTTTTTTTTTCAAAAATGTCTATGTATCCTTGTTCCTCTCTTGCCTCTCTAAAACAGTCTCTCAGAGCTACCTAAGGCTTAAATCTTTGGTAATTCCCCACATAAAACATAATTCTCAACATTTACATTGTGCTTTTTTTTTTTTAGTTGACAGATACTAGAAAACATTTTTAAGAGAGAAAAAAACTCTTCCTCTAAAGCCTCTTTATCTTGAAAATGTATTTAATACTAAGGACTTAATGCAGTTTTTTAGACTTTTAAAGACAAATACTCCTTTCATAAATTAACTGCATGAGGAAAAGTAGCTTAGTTACTAAATAAAATAAATTTTGCTTTAGGAAAGAGCAATATAGGAAAGTAGACAACTTTTTTAGTAGTCACTCATGAATATATCTTTTTTTTCCTTCCTTATTAGGGTGTGCAGAGGAAGTATTAGAAACAAAATCTTTCTCCAACCCAAGAAATCTATTGACTTAAAAGAAATCTATTGACTTAAAATCTTCAGCCCCAAAGTTGAGAATTATGTTTCATTTGGTGGGAATTTTTAAGACTTAAAGCCCAGAAGACACTATTTTGAATAACCCTGAGAACACATGCTCTGAGGAGGCAAAGGAAGGAGCCAGGTAATACAGAAGTTTCACAACAAAAAGCAGATAGTCTGAACATCAAAAGATTATTGTTAATTAAAGAAAATCAGATGTCTCAAATTAAGGAATTTAGCTCTTTTCTTTGTATGGGAAGATGCAAGAGTCTTGGCTCACTGAAATCATTCCTTTGATATGCACCTCAACTATCTGGGGTCAGTTTCCTGTGTTTTTCACATCCTGAGCCTCCTTTCCTCAGGGCTCACCATAGGGATTGGCTGTAGTCTGAAGGCTGCTAGATGGCAGGTATTCTCCTTCTTAAGTTCCCTCAGGGCTCACTGACTCACATTGGAAGGCTGCAATCACTGATGAGTGTGACATCCTTGTTTACTTATATGGCAAGAAATATTCTAGTTCTCAAACCTCTCCATGAAGGTAGTAGAAAAAGAAACCAGTTTTTTTTAAATTGAATAAGTATTAAACTAGAATGTAATGTGTATCACAGGCAGTGTCCTGTTGCTGCTGCTGCTGCTTCAGTCCGACTCTTTGTGATCCTATAGACTGTAGCCTGCCAGGCTCCTCTGTCCATGGGATTCTCCAGGCAAGAATACTGGAGTGGGTTGCCATGTCCTCCTCCAGGGGATCTTCCCTACCCAGGGATCGAACCCATGCCTATTATGTCTCCTGCATTGCACTCAGGTTCTTTGCCACTAGCACCACCTGGGAAGCCCAGGTTGGTGTCTTAAGAGATTGCAAAGATAGAAAAAAAACCTCACCCTTTTATATAGCCAGACAGATACAACCCATCAAACACATGTTCTGAAGATAAACAATAACTAGCCCTCAAGTAAGAAAACACAATTTGGCACACATTCTAAGTTTACCTGGAAATTGCAGTAGCCATCTGCGTTAACTGACTTTATATGGAGAAAAATGGACTTATCATATCTTTCTGAGAGGATCTAGTTTTGCAGTTTGGAGCTAAGCACCCACCAAAGGTAGGCTCCTAGAATCTCAACTGCTAGACAAAGGCACTCTCTTCCTTGATATTTACACTTCAAAGAGATGGCTCCCCAGCTCCTTGAGAGAGTGTCCCTAGGTTACAAAATTGGTAAAAAGTCTTTTTAAAAGATTTACATACATCTCAAAGAGGCAGAGAAGGAATTTACACTTACAAGTTTTCTAAAGAAAATGCTCTAAGAAAAGAGAGGAGTTTCTTCCCTCACTTTTTTTTTTTTTTTTTTGGTCTTGCCCTGTGGGATCTCAGTTCCCAGTCCAGGTGTTGAACCCAGGCCATGGTGGTAAAAGCCCAGATCCTAACCACTAGGCAACCAGAAAAGTCCCTCTTCTCTCATTTTTAAGAGGGAGAATTAAGTCTCTTACTATTTATATTTACCCTTAAACACCAAAATACCTGCCTCCCACAATTAGCAAGTATTAAGTTAGTAATGTTTGCTTTGAATTTTTTTGATAAAAGAAAAATATACTGACGTTAAAGTCCCTCTGGAATACTTTCCACCCTCAGTCTCAAACCACCACTATTTTGTATTTGATGTGCTTTATTCTGTCAACTACAAATTGGCACTTACCGTGGCATCACCTATCTACCTCTATGAGGTAGGTACCTCATAGGTACCTCTATGAGGATTGAATTATGTGCTGCTTGCTGCAGCTGCTGACCTTCAACAACCCCTGAAAGCAGCTCAGGGTGCAAAGCAGAAATGAGGCACTCTGCTCAGACAAAAACTCGCAGAGCAGGTCTTCAGATAGTTAGATATTTTTAGGAGCCGATTTTATGAGCCCAATTCTTGTTATCCTTCATATCTAGAAAAGCACTAAAATCCTTCAAGGTGACTACTGTTTCTCATGACTAGCAAAGCTTCACAACACCAGCAGAAAACTTTTGGGGAAATCATTACTTAATTGCATCTATTCCACCTTCACCAAAATCATATATATACCAACCTTTCCCCCTTAGCTCTTTGGAACAGTTTCTCAGAGCTCTCTGAGGTGCTGTCTCCTGGACTGCAGCCCTCATTTTGCCCCCAGTAAAACTTAACTCTCAAGTTGTGCATTTTTTTAAGTCAACAGTTCCAATTGCAGTTGTACGTTTTGTTTACTCTTACAATTTTGGAGTTACCGAATGTCTCTCTTCTACTCTCCACTTCTGCTTGACATTTTTAGATTTCACATGCTCATGAGATTATAGTTTTTTTCTTTCTGTGTCTGGTTTCTTTCACTTAGCATACTGTGTCCAGGTTGTGGCAAATGGCAAGATTTCCTTCATTTTCAAAGCTGAATAACATTCCATTCTCCATGTGCATATATGTGCCTGTGTATATCACATTGCATTTTTCTTTATCCATTCATCTCTCAACAAATACTTGGGTATTTTTTTCTTTTTCCATTTCTTGACTATTGTGAATAATATTGCAATGTACCTGGGTGTGCAGATGTCTCTTTGAGGTACTGATTTTATTTTTTTTGAATATATATATAGTGATACATTGTTGGAGCATATGGTTCTATTTTTAGTTTTTGGAGGGAGAGAGAGGTGAGGGAAATGGAGAGATGTTGATTAAAGGATACAAAGTTGCAGTCAGTAGGATGAATTAGCTTGTTAGAAAGATACACTGAGCTTCCCAGGTGGTGCTAGTTGTAAAGAATCCACCTGACAATGCAGAAGAAGTAAGAGATGCAGGTTCAATCCCTAGGTTGGGAAGGTCCCCTGGAGGAGGGCATGGCAACCCACTTCAGTACTCTTGCCTGGAGAATCCCATGGAGAGAGGAGCTACAGTCCATAGGGTCACAAAGAGTCTGACATGACTGAAGTGACTTTAGCATGCAGGAATATTTTTGCTACATATATGTATATCATATCAATTTTAATTGAAATATAAAAGTAAAAGAAAGATAATGTTTCTCTTTTGTAATGAAAAATATGGAATATAAATGAGATAACTTCCCTGCTGCCTAGCCTGTATTAAGAAGGGAACAATATGGATAAACAACAAGGTTCTACTGCATAACACAGGGAACTATATACAATATCTTGAGATAAACCATAGTGGAAAAGAATATTAAAAAAGAATACACACATACACACACACACACGTATAAATGAATCACTTTGCTATAAGAGAAAGAAGCTTGACTCTTCCTCCATGATCCAACCAAAGAAATGTGGTCAAGTCATGTGAAGATTAGTCATGCTTCAAAAGCTAGGCCTGTCAGATTCCTACCAGCCGCTGGCATATTTCCCCTGCTCCATTCCTCCAAGCCTCTGTGCTTCAGAAGCTGGAAAGTTCTCATCTTTATGCACAAGGTGCATGTGCAGCAGCAATAAATAGCAACAGGAAGAATATGAGCAACAGATGTTGAAGACTTGTCAATTAGCAAGAGGGTGTTACTTCCTTATAAGGAGATAATGACATGGCTCCTGAGGTTAGAAAGGTACCAAAGGCCAAGATAAGAAAGACTGGGTATCTCAACATCTACCTCCTATGGTGTAACAGTATTCACTGGAATGTGTGTGCCCTGATTTGTGTATCCTTTAATGCAACAGTTTTTCCAATGTAGTTCAGAGACCCTGGGGAACACTCAAATCTTTACAGGGGTTCCATAAGGTCAAAACTATTTTCAAAATAATGCTATGCCATTATTTGTTTTTTCACTTTCTTTCTCTTATGAATGTAGAATGAAGTGTTCCAGAGGCTGCATGACATTGGTATCATTAACAGAATGAATCTATAGCAGATGAAAATCAAGCTGTTTTTTGGTTGGCTAAATGTCAGGAAGCATTTAACAGGAGGCTTCCTGTGTGCTGTTCTGGATCTGTCAGGAATTCTCTGTTCCTTATTAATTCCTGAATATTCAGGAATTAAGAGGAGAGACAAACCTCTCCTGGGGGGCTGAGGAATCCAGGCATTTCCTTTGTTAGTTTTTCTATAGGGTGATAAGTATCCTCTTCCTTTTTATGGACCATATGGTAAAAGTGATTATTTACAACTCTCTCTCTCTTTAATATGGATCGCCTATGTTTTGTAAGTCTAGACTTTTAATCTTTATCTTTGCTGAGAATAACTACCTTGTAAGACAGTATATGGCATCTGGTCCCATCACTTCATGGGAAATAGATGGGGAAACAGTGGAAACAGTGTCAGACTTTATTGTTTTGGGCTCCAAAATCACTGCAGATGATGATTGCAGCCATGAAATTAAAAGACGCTTACTCCTTGGAAGAAAAGTTATGACCAACCTAGACAGTATATTCAAAAGCAGAGACGTTACTTTGCCAACTAAGGTCCATCTAGTCAAGGCTATGGTTTTTCCTGTGGTCATGTATGGATGCGAGAGTTGGACTGTGAAGAAGGCAGAGTGCTGAAGAATTGATGCTTTTGAACTGTGGTGTTGGAGAAGACTCTTGAGAGTTCCTTGGACTGCAAGGAAATCCAACCAGTCCATTCTGAAGGAGATCAGCCCTGGGATTTCTTTGGAAGGAGTGATGCTAAAGCTGAAACTCCAGTACTTTGGCCACCTCATGCGAAGAGTTGACTCATTGGAAAAGACTTTGATGCTGGGAGGGATTGGGGGCAGGAGGAGAAGGGGATGACCAAGAATGAGATGGCTGGGTGGCATCACTGACTCGATGGGCATGAGTCTGAGTGAACTCCGGGAGATGGTGATGGACAGGGAGGCCTGGCGTGCTGTGATTCATGGGGTCACAAAGAGTCGGACACAACTGAGTGACTGAACTGACTGACTGAACTGAAGACAGTATATATGCCCACACCATGTTGATTGAAACACCTTTGTTCCATCAGAGTTTTGGTCCCCGTGTCTTGCTTTCTCTCTCTCGCTTTCTCTCTCCCCAGCTATTTCTTTGGAGCACAGAGGTCCTCTGTGTTCACTTTCCTACCTGGGCTTCTAAGACCCTCTCAAGAAGGTGCTCTGCACCTTCACTCCATCGAGAGGGCACCTGAGGCCTTCGTGAACAGAGCAAGCCCCATGCAGGGGCTTTATTGTCTTTCTGCATAAACCAAGGACTATCAGCCTCTTTCTCTCTCCTTTACTTTCTTATCATCTACCCCGGACCACCAGGTTCCAGTCTATTAAAGGACCTCAAGAGCTAAACATCAAAGAGATTTGTAAAAATGTAAAACAATGCCTCCATTCTCAGAGAAAATTGTTTTGGGAGGTTTATTATTTTTCAATAATAAATTGTGTTTTCACAATTATTTATTGCAACTTAAGATGGATTATTAATAAGCCTTTTAAGTTCTTAGTTTAATTTGTAATACAATAGATATTGATAAATGAAAACTATGTAAATAAAATTTTGTTAAAGTTCTCAATAATTTTTAAGAGTATTAATGTGTTCTAAGTCAAAAACATTTGAGAACCACTGCTGAAACATTGGCTTCTTTATTTAACTATTGGTGAAACTCCCCATTTACCATAAATGATAGATTTCTGGTCGAGTTTTCTTCCATTCCATGAAGAAATTAAACTGTTCCAAAACATTGTTTTTGCTATTGATTCTGTCTTTAACCATTTGCATTGAAATCTTCTACAGTTAATTTTGTGTTAATTTGAAAGTCTTAAATAATTGCATAGAGAAATACGCAATTCTCATTAGAAAATTATTTAATGAATAAGACACATGTTATACTTTAAATTATTATGGCATTACCAATTCCCTTCTTTTTCTTTTCTTTATTTTTTCATGACGTATATTGCAGTGAAAACTTATTGGGGGCTTGCCTCCTCTTCTTTCTCCAGTTGTTAGTTATTAGAATAAAAGTGATTTGGGTTATTCTTAGTTCAAACGCTATATTCGCTTGGGTTTCCACTGAAGCAGATGCTAAAGAAAGGATTTGAAAGCAAGTGATTTATTTGGGATGTGATCTTAGGTTAGAGGAATAAAGAAGTGAGACAAAGATGAAAAGGAAGGCAATTAAAGGAAGGATGAGTTATCAAGTCAGTTGCCATTGTGAGCAACTGCAGTTTAATCCTGCTGGGAAACTCTGGGAATTTGTGTAGAAAGCAGGCCTCTCATTCATCCCACGAGAGGGGTGAGAGAGCTGAGGTATTTATACACCAATTGCCTTCAGTAAGTGGTCACGGACTCCTGGGCAGATGTTTAAACGTAGGCCATCAGAGAAAACCCTCAGAGCACTGGAAATCAGCTAAGGATACACTATAGTGTCAGGAACACGGATAGGGGCACGAACAGTGGCAGCTACAAGTAAAGCAACACTGAATTATTTTGTATGCTTTAGAAGATTTAGACATGGGCATGAGTGCATGCTAAGTTGCTTCAGCCATGTCCAACTTTTTGTGACCACATGGACTATAGCCCAACAGGCTCCTCTGCCCATGGGATTCTGCAAGGAAGAATACGGCAGTGAGTTGCCATGCCCTCCTCCAGGGGGTCTAGAGATTGAACTGCATCTCTTACATCTCCTGTATTGGCAGATGGGTTCTTTACCACTAGCACCAGGTAATTGGTATCAATTTATATTATTGGAGGAGGCAAGAGTTGAAGAGGAAATTTGAGGAGGTCCAGATAGTAGCTTAAACTTGATTGTGTGGAAATAAACACAGACCACCCAAATGAGAAAAAGAAAAGGCTCTTTATGCAGAGCTTGCTATTGTGGAGTCAGCCACAACTACTTGCAATTTAATAAAGACAAGGCAGGCTGAGGAGAGGGAAATCTTTATAGTGGAAAAAGGGAACCCACAGGTATGTTATAATCAGAGGTTGTTGGCATGGAGAAGCTGGTGACCAGCTAAGTAGAAATGAAACATCCTATGTGATTGGTTAGAAGAGCATAATTGGCTTTCTCTGGTTGGTTCCTAGCTGGAATCCATGGCAAAATTTAGGGAAGCTGGCAGTTACTGACCAAAGTCTTCTCTTTTTTCCACAATAAAATTTTCCCACTCATCTGCGTGCCTTTGAGTCTCTGCCAAACGCAAGGAATGGTGACTGATTCCCTTGCTATAGCAAGCTCTGAATAACTTTTGCTTGTTCTCATTCAGTTGGTCTTTATTTTCACAAACAATTTTTACTTTCACCCCATGCTCCAACGTCATGGCTTTTGTGTGTGTGCCAGCCATATTAAACTTCTCACTTTCTCCAAATAAACTAATAAATCTCGGGTATGTAGGAACATCTTTGCTCATGTTGTATGTCTCCCTATCTATTAATTTATTTTACTGCTTCTTCAGCTGATAAAGTGAAAGTGAAAAGGAATATGCCAGGACTGTATATTGTCACCCTGCTTATTTAACTTATATGCAGAATACATCATGCAAAATGCCAGGCGGGATAAAGCACAAGCTGGAATCAAGATTGCCAGGAGAAATATCAATGACCTCAGATATGCAGATGATACCACCCTTATGGCAGAAAGTGAAGAGGAACTGAAGAGCCTCTTGATTAAAAGTGAAAGAGGAGAGTGAAAAAGCTGGCTTAAAACTCAGCATTCAAAACACTAAGATCATGGCTTCCAGTCTCATCACTTCATGGCAAAAAGATGGGGAAACGATGGAAAGAGTGACAGACTGTATTTTCTTGGGCTCCAAAATCACTGCAGATGGTGACTGCAGCCATGAAATTAAGATACTTGCTCCTTGGAAGAAAAGCCATGATGCTGCACTCAATATGCCAGCAAGTGGTCATAGGACTGGAAAAGGTCAGTTTTCATTCCAATCCCAAAGAAAGGCAATGCCAAAGAATGCTCAAACTACTGCACAATTGTACTCATCTCACATGCTAGTAAAGTAATGCTCAAAATTCTCCAAGCCAGGCTTCAGCAATACGTGAACCATGAACTTCCAGATGTTCAAGCTGGTTTTAGAAAAGGCAGAGGAACCAGAGAACAAATTGCCAACATCCACTGGATCATCGAAAAAGCAAGAGAGTTCCAGAAAAATATCTATTTCTGCTTTATTGACTATGCCAAAGCCTCTGACTGTGTGGATCACAATAAACTGTGGAAAATTCTGAGAGAGATGGGAATACCAGACCTGCCTCTTAAGAAATCTGTATGCAGGTCAGGAAGCAACAGTTAGAACTGGACATGGAACAACAGACTGGTTCCAAACAGAAAAAGGAGTACATCAAAGCTCTATATTGTCACCCTTCTTATTTAACTTCTATGCAGAGTACATAATGAGAAATGCTGGACTGGATGAAACACAAGCTGGAATCAAGATTGCCGGGAGAAATATCAATAACTTCAGATATGCAGATGACACCACCCTTAAGGCAGAAAGTGAAGAGGAGCTAAAAAGCCTCTTGATGAAAGTGAAAGAGGAGAAAGAAAAAGTTGGCTTAAAGCTCCCCATTCAGAAAACGAAGATCATGGCATCTGGTCCCATCACTTCATGGGAAATAGATGGCGAAACAGTGGAAACAGTGTCAGACTTTATTTTGGGGGGCTCCAAAATAACTGCAGATGGTGACTGCAGTCATGAAATTAAAAGATGCTTGCTCCTTGGAAGAAAAGTTATGACCAACCTAGATAGTATATTCAAAAGCAGGGACATTACTTTGCCAACAAAGGTTCATCTAGTCAAGGCTATGGTTTTTCCTGTGGTCATGTATGGATGTGAGAGTTGGACTGTGAAGAAAGCTGAGCACTGAAGAATTGATGCTTTTGAAGTGTGGTGTTGGAAAAGACTCTTGAGAGTCCCTTGGACTGCAAGGAGATCCAACCAGTCCATTCTGAAGGAGATCAGTTCTGGGTGTTCCTTGGAAGAAATGATGCTAAAGCTGAAACTCCAGTATTTTGGCCATCTCATGTGAAGAGTTGACTCATTGGAAAAGACTCTGATGCTGGGAGGGATTGGGGGCAGGAGGAGAAGGGGACGACAGAAGATGAGATGGCTGGATGGCATCACTGCCTCAATGGATGTGAGTCTGAGTGAACTCCTGGAGTTGGTGATAGACAGGGAGGCCTGGTGTGCTGCGATTCATGGGGTCGCAAAGAGTTGGACATGACTGAGTGACTGAACTGAACTGAACTGAACCTAAACAGCATATTAAAAAGCAGAGACATTACTTTGCCAACAAAGGTCTGTCTAGTCAAGCTATGGTTTTTCTGGTAGTCATGTATGGATGTGAGAGTTGGACCATGAAGAAAGCTGAGCACTGAAGAATTAATGCTTTTGAACTGTGGTGCTGGAGAAGACTTTTGAGAACCTTGGACAGCGAGGAGATCAAACCAGTCAATCTTAAAGAAAATCAGTCCTGAATATTCATTGGAAGGACTGATGCTGAGGCTGAAACTTCAATACTTTCACCACCTGATGTGAAGAACTGACTCTTTGGAAAAGACCCTGATGCTGGGAAAGATTGAAAGCAGGAAGAGATGGGGATGACAGAGGATGAGATGATTGGATGGCATCACATTATTCGATGGACATGAGTTTGAGCAAGATCCAGGAATTGGTGATGGATAGGGAGTCCTGGCATGCTGCTGTCTACGGGGTCACAGAGTTGGACACGACTGAGAGACTGAATTAAGCTTAACTGATATTTGTAGTCTATTAGGTGTACAACCATATTATGTCTAAAAATATATACATACCTCTGTTTAGAAATACCTCTAATTTTAATTCCTTTGCTATTTGCATTGCATCTACAGTTACCTCCTCCACTGAAGTTTTAAACCTTTGAAAGTCATCCATGAGGACTGGAATTACTTGCCTCCAAACTCCTATCAATGTTGATATTTTGCCCTCTTTTCATGAATCACAAACCCACTCCAGTGTTCTTGCCTGGAGAATCCCAGGGATGGGGGAGCCTGGTGGGCTGCCATCTATGGAGTCACACAGAGTCGGACATGACTGAAGCAACTTAGCAGCAGCAGCAGCAGCAGCAGCATGAATCACAAATATTCTTCCTGGCATGTAGAATGGCACTCATTATCCAAAAGCTCTGATGGAAATGTACAGCCAGATAAATGTTTTCATGTCTGCTAACATAACATCCATTCTACAACCCATGGATCAAGGAGTAATTTCATTTTCCTCAATTTATTATTTAAGAAGCACATTTTGTGAGGCTATAACTTACCGTAGATGCTGATTCCTCTGATGAAATCTGGGCAAAGTAAATTGAAAACCTTCTGGAAAATATTCACCATCCTAGATTCTAGAATTAGAAGTGGAGCCTAAAGATGTGGCTGAATGCTACAACTCGTGATAAAACTCCAATGAACAAGGAGTTGCTTCCTATGAATGAAGAAAGTGGTTTCTTGAGATAGAATCTCTCCTGGTGAAAATGCTGTGAAGACCATTGAAATGACAACAAAGAATTTAGAACAGTATATACATTTAGTTGATAAAGCAGTGGCAGGGTTTGAGAGAATTGACTTCAATTTTGAAAGCATTTCTACTGTGAGTAAAATGTCATCTAACAGCATTGTATGCTATAGAGAAATCATTTGTAAAAGGAAGAGTCAATCAGTGTGGCAAACTTCACTGTTGTCTTATTTTAAGAAATTATCACAGCCACTACCCTGATCAGTCAGCAACCATCATCACATTTGGGCAAGCCCCTCCACTTGTCCAAACGTGACTATGACTTGCTGAACGCTCAGATGATGGTTGGCATTTTTTAGCAATGAAGTATTTTTAAATTAAGGTATGTCCATTGTTTTTAAAGACATGCACACTTAAGAGTATACAATATAGTGTAAAGATAACTTTTATATACACTGGGAAACCAAGGGGGAAAAAAACATGGATTTGCTTTATTGCAACTTTTTAGTTCAGTGGTCTGCAACTGCAGTCACAATATCTTTGAGGTATGCTTGTATCTGAAAGAAACCTTCATTATCTGAAAGAGGTGGCTACACTCCCATGTTCATTGCAGCATTGCTCACAGTAGCCAAGATATGGAAACAAACTATGTGTCTGTCAACAGATGAATGGATAAATGGATAAATGGATCTCTCTCTCTCTCTCTCTTTCTCTCTCTCTCTCTCTCTCTCTCTCTCTCTCTCTCTCTCACACACACACACACACACACACACACACACACATACAATGAAGAAAAAAAGAAAGTCTGCTATTTGCAAAAATAGGAATGAATCCAGAGGACATAAGGCTAAATGGAATTAGGCAAAGAAAGACAAAAACTGCATGATCCCACACATTTGTGGAATCATTTTTTTTTTAAATGTTGATTCATAGAAATAGAACAGAATGATGTTTACCAGGGCCAGAGAGTTGAGGGGAAAGGTGGATGTAGGGAAGATGAGAAATGCTAGTCAAAGGATTCATTTTTCAGAAGCATAAGTTCTGGGGAGCTAATGTACCACATGGTAACTCTAGTAAATATAACTTTGTTGTGTGCTTGAAATTTGCCACGAGTAGACCTTAAGCATTTTTACCACACACACACACACACACACACACACACACACACACAAACACACACACACACAGATAACTATATGAGTAGATGGATGTATTAGTTAAACTGATTGTGGTGGTTATTTCACAAAGTATATATGTATGTCAAATCACCATGTTGAAGTTTAAATATGAACAATTTTATCTACATATTATTCCTCAGTAAAGCTGAAAAATAGAAGAAAACTTGATTAAGATATGTGAATATGTACCTAAGATAATTATTTTGCTCATGTATTTTTAATATTTGTATAATCAATATAAAATTTTTAATTTTTGGTCTAACATATACAGATAGATTTTATTTTTTATTTCTTAGAATACTATTTTGAAAATCAGTTCAGTTCAGTCACTCAGTCATGTCTGACTCTTTGTGACCCCATGAATCGCAGCACACCAGGCCTCCCTGTCCATCACCAACTACCAGAGTCCACACAAACCCATGTCCATCAAGTCAGTGATGCCATCCAACCATTTCATCCTCTGTCGTCCCCTTCTCCTCCTGCCTTCAATCTTTCCCAGCATCAGAGCCTTTTCAAATGAGTCAGCTCTTCACATCAGGTGGCCAAAGTATTGGAGTTTCAGCTTCAACATCAGTCCTTCCAATGAACACCCTGGACTATCTCCTTTAGGATGGATGGGTTGGATCTCCTTGCAGTCCAAGGGACTCTCCAGAGTCTTCTCCAACACCACAGTTCAAAAGCATCAATTCTTTTGTGTTCAGCTTTCTTGATAGTGCAACTCTCACATCCATACATGACCACTGGAAAAACCATAGCCTTGACTAGACGGACCTTTGTTGGCAAAGTAATGTCTGCTTTTTAATATGCTGTCTAGGTTGGTCATAACTTTCCTTCCAAGGAGTAAGCGTCTTTTAATTTCATGGCTGCAATCACCATCTGCAGTATTTTGAAGCCCAGAAAAATAAAGTCAGCCATTGTTTCCACTGTTTCCCCATCTATTTGCCATGAAGTGATGGGACTAGATGCCGTGATCATAGTTTTCTGAATGCTGAGCTTTAAGCCAGCTTTTTCTTTCTCCTCTTTCACTTTCATCAAGAGGCTCTTTAGTTCTTAGTTTGGAATTAATTTTTTTTTCATAGATCCACCAAAGTAATATAATTAATTTGTTGATCAATATGCATATATTTCAAAAATCTTGGAAGTAACCATAAATTATTTTTCCCACCTCCTTTTAATCTCAAAATGGTACTGTTTGGAAGATAATACACGTGGTGAACCTCCTTACTCATAGATTCATGCTCTGTGACTCTGTCTAACTGGTCGTCCACTCTATCTGACTCAAGATAAAGCACCGTAAATAGCACACAGACGCATTGCTGACAAGTTATTTAAAGAAGGTGTCTCATGAAGGAGCTGGGAGGGTGAGAAAGGAAGAAGGGAGAGCAGGAGCAGACACTATTGCAATCAGAACTTATAGAATTTTAAGATCTCCTCCCCTTCATATCATTCTTAGTCCACCAACAACATGCTAAGCTAAATCGGAATATACCCTGGGATTTCCCTGGTGGCCCAGTGGTTAGGACTATGTGCTTTCACTTCGGAGGTTTGATCTCTGGTCAGAGAACTAGCATTCCATGAGCCACATGCCCCCCCCCAAAAAAAGAGTATACCCCACTTTCCATTATATCTGTGAATATTATCTTTCCTCAACTTTATTAAAAATCATTTTTTACTTTTGAAATTTTACTGTATCTATTAGGATCCACAAGGGGCTCATAGTGAATTGTTTTAAAAAATGGCCCATTGTGGTGACCTGACAAACAAGGGATGAAGTCACAGTGGCCACATTGCCCTGGTGGCATCCTCTTTTTTCCTTAAGGAGACAGCCTGTTTTTCCCTGCTGGTGCCAGTTTCTCAAGACTACAAGACCACCTGACCATGAGACCCTTCCGACTATGTGATCACAAGACCCCAGCTGCGAGCTAAAGTTAAGCTGAGGACACCTTCCTTCAGGGCACAATTTCCCATCAATAGGGTACAAGAAAGATAGGCTGTAAAAGGGGGAGCGCTGATTTCTCTCTAAAGCCAGTCACTCTTTTTCTTCCTGTAATTAAATCTTTCTCTGCCTGACTGCCCGGCTCACTCTGTTTTTCTTGTGCTCACCTTACAATGTCTTGTGACCCTTACAAAGTAATTGTCATCAAACACATTAGGATAAGCAGAGTAGTTGTCCTATCGGGTAGCGCAGCAAGGGGGTTATCTAGCATTTTACTAGGAAGGCTATAATCTAGAAGATAGCACTACAGACTTGAGTTCTTTGCTTGTAAAAGCCCAGCATCTTTACAAATTATCATAGTGAGTTTTAAAAATGGATTTTTATTAGTGTAATTAGTGATATTCAAGAAAAGTGGATTGGCTGAAATATTTTAGGAATGTTCCCATGCTTTCATGAACAGAGCTCTGGAAGCCTGTAGACCTAAAGGACAATATCCAAATCTTGATCCCCAGACAACCTGCATCCAGCCATCAGCTCAGAGGATTTGGGGTCTGTGAGCCTGACTCTTATCCTGATTAACTGAAAGAACTTGCTGGCTAGGTGTGCTCTGGGCCTCTGAAGTGACAGCAGATTGAACTTATAGAGCAGGGCCTCACAGACACGCTTTCACTGTAACTTGGTAGGGAGAGTGCCCATGAGTGGCTGACCCTCGCCCACCTCTAACTATGTGAGACTCAGTTAAAAGGACCTCATGGTTGAGTATGCCCTGCCCCTCCATTTGCTTCTTTTTAATTTTTTCAGGTTTCTAGGATCTAGACAAGTGGTTCTCAAAGTGCAGTCCCCAGGCTAGCAGTACCAGCATCATCTAGGAACTTGTTAGAAGTATGAATTCTCAAGATCCAACTTGGATCTGCTAAATCAGAAGCTCTGGAGCTGTTTTTATTTTTTCAGGTGATCCTTATGCCTGAATGTTTGAGAAGCCCTGGACCAGATTGCATTTTGCCATCTAGCTATCTTTTCTTGGTTGCTTTCATTTTTACTTCATTTACTGCCCCAGTTGGGCCTTATTTGAGATTCTTCACATTGCTACTTCTCTCTTACCATTATGTGTTGTTCAAGATTCTCCATAAATCAAGACCCACAGGCAACTTTTAATCAGAATTCCTCACTAATCAGGTTCCTTCATATTCCTTGTATTAAGTTGATTTTATGAACAATAGTTTCAGAAATTCATGCTCCTCTGTGAAGCAGCAGCAACAGTGCAGTGACTGCCAAGCTCTGTTCTTTGGAAGCTGAGGTATTTCTCTGAGTCTCCTGAGGGGACACCTGGAAAGCTGAGAGAGGAAGAATAAGGCTTCTTATTCTTGTCTTTTCTGAAGCCAACATTTGTTGAGTACCCATTTATGAGCCAGGCATAGTTCTGGTCCCATCATGTGCTAATGCATTCATTTAGGTCATATTCCGCCCAGCTTTTCCATCATAGAAGCTGTTGTTTAGTCGCATTCGACTCTTTGTGACACTATTGAATCTAGCCCACCAGGCTCTCTGTCCATGGGATTTCCCAGGCAAAAATACTGAAGTGGGTTTTCATTTCTTTCTCCAGGGGATCTTCCTGACCCAGGGATCAAACCCACATCTCCTGCATCGGCAGGCAGATTTTTTTTTACCACTGAGCCACGAGGGAAGCCCCAGAGAAGAGGGTATTCTCAGGTATTTTATTTACTGGGTTGCAGCATAAATTTTTTTTTAAAGGATGCTAAAGACAAAACAAGCTGCACCCTTTACTCACTGAGCTCCTAGTATCCAGGCTTTTCCTCTAGTCCTGGAATACACAGGTTCTTTCCTATCCCAGGCTTTCACATGGTCTTCCCTCTTCCTGAAGCTTTTCCCTGAAGCAACCGTAGTAGTCTCTCTAGCATACTTTAGTTTTCTACTTAAATGTTATCCCTTTTAAGAGAAACTTAGCCACCTGATCTGTTTTAGTTATTTCCCCTCCTTTTTTCTTTTATAAAGCACTCTTACTTTTATCTTCATAGCATTTAATGCAATTTATTATGATACAGTTTCCTTATTCAATTTTTGTAATCTGTTCCCCACTGGATTGTAAGCTTGGCAAGAGCTGAAACCTTATCTATCTTGTTCTTTTTGTCTGTGAGCACTTACTAGTATCTGGCACAATGTTGTGCTTAATAAATATGTGGTAATTCAATGACCAATGAGTATAATGAGGCAACTTGAGTTCTCATTCAGGCTCTTTCATTAACTAAAAGTTTCATCCTTAAATGAAGGTTGGATGAGATGATTTTGCTTCAGTGTCACATGGTTCAAATTTAACTTTTAATTTTATACTTGTGTGCTTATGCTTTTGGTGGGCAGGTGTGTTATATCCTTCCTTAATTGATCATTGTGTAAGGGAAAGCATTTAAGTTAATTTCTCCAGTGAACAAGAATAAAGATGTTAAAATACAAAATTGAGATCACACTTGAAAATTTCCTGAGCAGACAGAACCAGTTAAGCTGCATAAGCAACACCTAGTATAGCTTATTCTGCAGAGTAAACGAAACTTAACTTGGATTGTAAATGCCCCTGAAAATCATAAACTAAACCTGCTTTGGCCACCTCATGCGAAGAGTTGACTCATTGGAAAAGACTCTGATGCTGGGAGGGATTGGGGGCAGGAGGAGAAGGGGACAACCGAGGATGAGATGCCTGGATGGCATCACAGACTCGATGGACATGAGTCTGAGTGAACTCCAGGAGTTGGTGATGGACAGGGAGGCCTGGCATGCTGCGATTCATGGGGTCGCAAAGAGTCGGACACAACTGAGTGACTGAACTGAACTGAAACCTAAATTGACCTAAACTGTTTTAGGTTGCCTAAAATGGCATATGAAGACCACTTTTAACCAATCCCTTGTCATTTGGAAAAACCCCACTGCTATAACCAATGATTATAAAGATTAAATAGTTTTTGTGTTTTCAATATATAAGCCATCCTATAACATGTCTCTGTGCTTAACAACACTGTTCACTTGAAAACCCCCAGTTTTAAAACTATTCTTCTATGCACAATAAACTCTTACTGCATACAGCCTTATTGATTTGGTTTTATTTTCAACAGTATGGATTTTGACACGGGCTGCCTGAAAACTTTATATTAGACCAGCCATAAGAATTGGAATCTGGACCTCATCCAGTCATGCTACACAGACATTAACTGTAAAGAGAAATTTAGAAAAACTTTGATCTGGGTCAAAGAAAAGAAGTATGGAAATAATGTGCATTTACATTTTTCAATGAATTAGGATTTATTTATAAAATCATAATTATGACCAACCTAGATAGCATATTCAAAAGCAAAGTCATTACTTTGCCAACAAAGGTCCATCTAGTCAAGACTATGGTTTTTCCAGTAGTCATGTATGGATGTGAGAGTTGGACTGTGAAGAAAGCTGAGCACCGAAGAATTGATGCTTTTGAACTGTAGTGTTGGAGAAGACTCTTCAGAGTGAGAGGGTAACAGGCAGGAAGGCCGGGGTCTCCAAATGGAGGAAATAGCCTGCAAGTGTCAGGCATTTTTATCTCCCTTAAGCGGCAGGAGGAAACAAACTAGCGATATTTTTTTCCTTCTCTATACAAATTTAAAAGGAGGTTTCTCTTAAAATTCTGTGTTGCCATGACACGTGGTTTCACCTGAAGTTAATCGATGCCTTTTTCTTATGGAAATGTTTATCTTAAGCTATGCTAATGTACTATGCATTTACCCCAAACTGTCTTCAAATCGGTTCAGCCTTTTGGGCTCAGAACCTACTTGATAAACCAGTCTGTTATACCCCGATATTGTTCCTCTAATCTATGTAAATGAAACTATTTGTATGGTGCTCTGCCCTTCTTCAAGATTCAAGTTAATCCTTTTATGGCCCAAGATAAACCATTTGGAGCCAAGATTATCCCAAAATAGATCTTATGGGTGAGGGGCATGGTGCCATTCTAAGTTTTGAGACATTCCTTTCTTTCATTAACTGACTGCTGATGACTATATAGCATCCAGCTGAAGACTAGCAGGGGGATACTCTTTCTGCCCCCTTCTGATGCCTATGTCAGAAGCTTTCTCTATCTCCTTTATGCTTTAATAAAACTTTGTTACACAAAAGCTCTGAGCGATCAAGCCTTGTCTCTGGCCCCGGATTGAATTCTTCTCCTCCGGGGGCCAAGAATCCCGGCGTCGTAATTCAACAACAACCTTTCAAGAGTCCCTTGGACTGCAAGGAGATCCAACCAGTCCATTCTAAAGGAGATTGGTCCTGAGTGTTCTTTGGAAGGAGTGATGCTAAAGCTGAAACTCCAGTACTTTGGCCACCTCATGCAAAGAGTTGACTCATTGGAAAAGACTCTGATGCTGGGAGGGATTGGGGGCAGGAGGAGAAGGGGACGACAGAAGATGAGATGGCTGGATGGCATCACCAACTCGATGCATGTGAGTTTGAGTGAACTCTGGGAGTTGGTGATGGACAGGGTGGCCTGGCATGCTGCGATTCATGGGGTCACAAAGAGTTGGACATGACTGAGTGACTGAACTGAACTGAACTGAACTGACATATTTATTAATTGAATTTTAAAATGAGCAGAGGATCTGAATAGAGATTTTTCCAAAGGATACACAAAAATTGCCAACAAGTACATGAAAAGGTGCTCAGCATCATTAATCATCAGGGATTTCCCTGATGCAAGTCAAAATGACAATAAGATACCTATCACTTCATGTCTATTAGAATGGCTATCATCAAGAAGACCAGAGATGACAAGTTTTGGCAAAGGTATAGAGAAAAGGGAACTACTGTGCACTGTTGGTGGGAATGTATAGGGTATAGTCCCTATAGAAGCAGTATGGAGGTTTCTCAAAAATAAAAAAATAGAACTACAACATCATCCGGTAACCTGACTTTTGGGTATATATTCAAAGGTAATGAAAACAGAATATCTAAGAGATATCTGCACTTGCATGTTAATTGCAGCATTATTCACAATAGCCAAAATATGGAAGTTACTTGTGTCCAATAGACGAATATATAAAAAAGATACATACATGGAACGTTATTCAGCTAGGAGGAAGAAGAAAATCCTCCCATTTGCAACAACTTGGATGAAACTTGATAGTGTTGTATTAAGTGAAACATGAAAGACAGACGAAAGACACATTTGGCATGGTATCACTTATACTCAAAATACATTAAAAAAAGAAAGTTAAATTCATAGAAACAGAGTAGATAAGTGTTTACCAGGGACTGGGAGGTGGAGGAATAGGGAAAATGTGATAAAAGTACAAACTTTCAGCTATGAAATGAATAAGATAGAAGATCTAATGTAAAACATGGTGACTATGTTGATAACACTATGTTAAATAGTAATTGAAATTGTATTATATAACTGAAATTTGCTAAAAGAGTAGAATTTAAATGGCTTAACAACAAAGAAGACAAATATTTGAGGTGATGGATGTGCTAATTCAGTACATGATGGGAGGCAAGAATGTACAGTAGAGAAAAGAAAGTCTTTTAGATAAGTGGTTGTAGGGGAAAAGGTCAGCTACATGTAAAAGAATGAGATTAGAACATTCTCTATCATCACATAGAAAAATAAACTCAAAATGGATTAAAGACCTAAATGTGAACTATAAAACTCCTGGAAGAAAATACAGGCAGAACATTCTTTGACATAAATTCCAATATTTTTTTGACTCTGTCTCCTAGAATAATGGAAATAAAAACAAAAATAAACAAATCGGACCTAATTAAACTTAAAAGCTTTTGCACAGCAAAGGAAACCATAAACAAAATGAAAACAGAACCTCCAGAATGGGAGAAAATATTTGCAAATGATGCAACCGACAAGTGCTTAATTTCCAAAATACACAAACAGCTCATAGAACTCAATATCAAAAAAACCAAACAACCCAATCAAAAAATGGGCAGAAGATCTAAATAGACATTTCTCCAAAGAAGATATACAAATGGCCAACAGGCACATGAAAAGATGTCTGGAGAGGGTATACAGGTGGGATGATTTGGGAGAATGACATTCTAACATGTATACTATCATGTGAATTGAATCGCCAGTCTGTCTGACGCAGGATGCAGCATGCTTGGGGCTGGTGCATGGGGATGACCCAGAAAGATGTTCTGGGGAGGGAGGTGGGAGGGGGGTTCATGTTTGGGAATGCATGTAAGAATTAAAGATTTTAAAATTTAAAAAATAAAAAACTAAAAATTAAAAAAAAAAAGAAAAAAGAAAGAAAACAGAACCTTCCTACACTGTTAGTGGCAATATATTAATAAATTTGTGCAGACAACAATGAGAACAGCATAGAGGTTCCTCCAAAAACTAAAAACAGAGTCACCATGTGATCCAGCAATCCCACTCCTAGGCATATATCCAGGAAATGCAAAAACGCTGATTTGAAAAGACACATGCATCTTAATGTTCCTCTTGTTCCTAATGTTGTTCAGTCGCTCAGTTGTGTCCTACTCTGCAACTCTATGGACTGCAGTGCACAAGGCTTACCTGTCTTTCACCATCTCCTGGAGCTTGCTCAAACTCATGTCCATTGAGTCAGTGATAACATCCAACTATTTCATCCTCCGTCTACTCTTCTCCTCCTGCCCTCAATCTTCCCCAGCATCAGGGTCTTTTCCAGTGAGGTAGCTTTTCACATCAGGTGGCCAAAATATCGTAGCTTCAACTTCAGCATCAGCCCTTCCGAAAAATATTCAGGGTTGATTTCCTTTATGATTCACTGGTTTGATCTCTTTGCTGTCCAAGGGACTCTCAAGAGTCTGCTCCAGCACCACAATTCAAAAGCATCAGTTCTTCAGGGCTCAGCCTTCTTTATGGTTCAACCTTCACATCTGTACATGACTACTGGAAAAACCATAGCTTTGACTATGCAGACCTTTGTCAGCAAAGTAATGTCGGGTTTTTAATATGATGTATTGGTTTGTCATAGTTATTCTCCCAAGGAACAAGTGTCTTTTAATTTCATGGCTGCATCACTGTCCACAGTGATTTTGAAGCCCAAGAAAATAAAGTCCTTCACTGTTTCCATTTTCTCCCCGTCTATTTGCCATGAAATGATGGGACTGGATGTCATGATTTTAGTTTTTTGAATGTTGAGTTTTAAGCCAGTTTTTTTTTTTTTCACTCTCCTTTTCCACCTTCATGGAAAGGCTCTTTAGTTCCTCTTCATTTTCTGCCATTAGGGTGGTGTCATCTGCATGTCTGAGGTTATTGATATTTCTCCTGGCAATCTTGATTCCAGCTTGAGCTTCATCCAGCCTGGCATTTCACATGATGTACTCTGCACATAAGTTTAATAAACAGGATGACAATATACAGCCTTGACGTACTCCTTTCCCAATTTTGAACCAGTTCATTGTTCCATGTCCCATCCTAACTGTTGCTCCTTGACCTACATATAAGTTTCTCAGGAGGCAGGTAAGGTGGTCTGATAGTCTCATCTCTTCAAGAATTTTCCATAGTTTGTTGTGATTCCACACATTAAAGGCTTAACCATAAACAAGAAGTAGAAGTACATGTTTTTCTAGAATTCTTTTGTTTTCTCTATGATCCAGCAAATGTTGGCAGTTTGATCTCTGGTTCCTCTGCCTTTTCCAAACCCAGCCATACATCTGGAAGTTCTTCATTCACGTACTGCTAAAGCCTACCTTGAAGGATTTTGAGCATAACCTTACAGGCATGTGAAATGAACACAACTGTACGATAGTTTGAACATTCTTTGGCACTGCGCTTCTTTGAGATTGGAATGATAACGGACCTTTTCCAGTCCTGTAGCCATTGCTGAGTTTTTCAAGTCTGCTGACATATTGAAGGTAGCACTTTAACTTTGGGGATTTGAAATAACTCAGCTGGAATTCCATCACCTCCACTAACTTTGTAGTAATGCTTCCTAGGACCCCCCCCCCCCCCCCCCCCGCGCCTTGACTTCACACTCCAGGATGTCTGGCTCTAAGATGAATGATCACCCCGTCGTGGTTATCTGGGTCATTAAGACCTTTTAGTACAGTTCTTCTGTGTATTGTTGCCATCTCTTCTTAGTATCTTCTGGTTCTGCTAGGTCCGTACCATTTCTGTCCATTATTGTGCCTATCTTTACATGAAATGTTTCCTTCATATTTAATTTTCTTGAAGAGATTGCTAATCTTTCCCGTTCTATTGTTTTCCTCTATCTTTGCATTGCTCACTTAAGAAGGCTTTATCTCTCCTTGCTATTCTTTGGAACTCTGCATTCAGATGGGTTTCTCTAATGTCTTCCTTTTCTCTAATGTCTTTCTCTTCTCTTTTCTCAATTATCTGTAAGGCCTCCTCAGACGACCTCCTCAGCACTATTTACAATAGCCAAGACATGGAAGCAACCTAAATGCCTGTTGACATATGAATGGATGAAGAAGATGTGGATAGCATGTATATGCAACAGAATGTTACTCAGCCTTTAAAAAAGAATGAAATAATTCCATTTGCCGCAATATGGACGGACCTAGAGGTTATCATATTAAGTGAAGTAAGTCAGACAGAAAAAAGACAAACATTATGTGATACCACTTTAGTGAAAGTGAAAGTTGCTTAGTTGTGTCCGACTCTTTGTGACCCCATGGACTATACAGTCCATGCAATTCTCCAGGCCAGAATACTGGGATGGGTAGACTTTCCCTTCTCCAGGGGATCTTCCCAACCCAGGGATTGAACCCAGGTTTCTCACATTGCAGGTAGATTCTTTACCAGCTGAGCCACAGGGAAGCTCAAGAACACTGGAGTGGGTAGTCTATACATTCTCCTGCAGATCTTCCCAAGTCAGGAATCGAACTGGGGTCTCCTGCATTGCAGACAGATTCTTTACCTGCTGAGCTACCAGGGAATCCCGTAATGGAAAAGAATCTGGCAAAAATATATATGTCAATATATATATATGACTAAATCACTTTACTGTAACACCTGAAATTAACACAACATTGTAAATCAACTATCAGTTCAGTTCAGCTGCTCAGTCGTGTCTCTTTGAGAACCCGTGGACTGCAGCATGCCAGGCCTCCCTGTCCATCACCAACTCCAGGAGCCTGCTCAAACTCATATCCATCGAGTCAGTGATGCCAGCTAACCATCTCATCCTGTCTTCCCTTTCTCCTTCTGCCTTCAAGCTTTCCCAGCATCAGGGTCTTTTTCAATAAGTCAGTTCTTTCCATCAGGTGGCCAAAGTACTGGAGTTTCAGCTTCAGCATCAGTCTTTCCAATGAATATTCAGGACTGATTTCCTTTAGGATCAACTGGTTGAATCTCTTTGCAATCCAAGGGACTCTCAAGAGTCTTCTCCAACACTACAGTTCAAAAGCATCAAATCAACTATCAGTTCAGTTCAGTCGCTGAGTCGTGTCCAACTCTTTGCGACCCCATGAATCGCAGCATGCCAGGCCTCCCTGTTCATCACCATCTCCCAGAGTTCACTCAGACTCATGTCCATCGAGTCCGTGATGTCATCCAGCCATCTCATCCTCGGTCGTCCCTTTCTCCTCCTGCCCCCAATCCCTCCCAGCATCAGAGTCTTTTCCAATGAGTCAACTCTTCGCGTGAGGTGGCCAAAGTACTGGAGTTTCAGCTTCAGCATCATTCCCTCCAAAGAAATCCCAGGGCTGTTCTCCTTCAGAATGGACTGGTTGGATCTCCTTGCAGTCCAAGGGACTCTCAAGAGCCTTCTCCAACACCACAGTTCAAAATCAACTATACTTCAATAAAAATAAGTAAAAACCTTCAGATCATTTAAAAAAACATGAGATTATGAAAGTTTTAATAGACTTGGTGGTGGGAATATTTTCATAATTAAAATAATAATAATAAAGCAATGAATTCATATTGTAATCACTGAACAATGAAAAATGAATTTTGATGAAAAATAGTAGAAACTTTTCTAGATTTTCACTAGGCCTTTTGTTATGCATGTATGTGTGCTAAGTTGCTTCAGTCATGTCCTGTTCTTTTTGACCTTATGGATTGTAGACCAGCAGGCTCCTATGCCCATAAGATTCTCCAGGCAAGTATACTGGAGTGGGTTGCCATGCCCTCCTCCAGTGTGTCTGCCTCACCCAGGGATCGAACCCCTGTCTCCTTTGGTTTCTGCAATGCAGGCGGATTCTTTTCTGCTAAGCTACCAAAGAAGCCCCAGGCCTTCTGTTACAGAGAACAAATCTGACTCCGTAGGATATCTGTTGTTGTTTTTTTTTTTAACTTTAACTTTTATTTTCTATTGCTTTTGCTTTGAGTTAGTAATGTTGCATATAGCCTGAAATATACAGGGCATTTTATTCTCAAAGCTCTAATCTTTGAGATTCCATTCATATAGAGGTAAAAAGTTGCAAAACAGAGAACAACATTTGTCTTGTTGGAGATTTATGGAAACTTCATGACCTGACCTTCTCTGACCTCTGCAAGAACACAGAATTCCTGCACCAAGAAGTCTGCAACAACAAACCTCACCCCTGCCTCACTTGCCTTCAAAATTCCTTTGCTGAAACTCCTCTGGGAGTTTGGGGTTTGGGAAGCAGGAGCCACCCATCTTTTTGTATGGCCTTGCAATAAACCTTTCTTAGTTCCCAACTTCAATGTTTTGGTTTGTTTGGCCTTACTGTGCAGGAAGCACATGAACTTGTGTTCCTTAACACTTTCACATTGTAGTCTTTCTTTTTTTTTTTTTGGCTGTGCCCTGCCTCTTGCAGGATTTTATTTCCCCATCCAGGGATTGACCCGTGCCCCCTCCATTCAGAGTGGAGTCTTAATCACTGAACCATGAAGGAAATCTCTCAGTTCTTTTTAGATGTTTCAAAGAATCTTGGAGAAAACAAAATGTATGAATAGTTAATTTTTCTGGTCAGATTCAAGTACACTGTTTATTAATTAACCCATACTCATTGTCTCTCATTAATGAAAAGTTAATATTCACAGTAAACCAGGAAGTTACATTGTCCTTGTTTATACATATGAGAAAACTGAACTATAGAAAATTAATTTAAGATTAAACAGCTTTTATGCTAATAAAATAGCACCTAAGAATATAATCATCAAAAATCTTCTAATTTGACCCCAAATACTCAAATCAACAATAGCGTACAGTTACCAAGAAGCATTTCTGTTCCATGGTGAATGTTATCAACACTTGCCATTTCTCCATGAATATAAGTATGGACTAATTGGCCAGAATATGCCTTCTAAATAATCCCAGCATAGTACTCAGACTGTCCTTCAGCTTCCACCTGTATTTGGCTTTGCACTAAAAATTTCTAGTGGCCTTGTGTTTTTCTGCCTTACCTTTTTCCTGTGTCAGTGTGACCTTAACTTTGCTTACTGCCTCTCTTTCTTCATTTACGACTCAGTACAAACTACCAACTTTCTTTATTTGGAATGTACGATCAGCTCATTGTTAGATCCTTACATACATTATTGTCATCGTGCAGGGATCAAAACAATAAGCATTTACTATGCCACAGTTCTGTGGGTCAGAAGTCTGCAACTGGCTTAACTGTGTGCTCCTCAAGGTCTGTCATAAGGCTGCCATCAGTGTTGGCTGGGCTTGTGGTCTCACCTTAAGGCTTGAGGATTCAGGCTTCTCAAGCTGTTAGATTGACTGAGAGCCTCAGTTCCTTGTAGGCATTGGCCTGGAAGCTCTTTCAATTCTTTGCCACGCAGGTCTCTTCATTCTCTACCACAGTTAGCAAGTCCAAGCTCACTTCGCTTGCCACACGACAGGACAATAATTCCAAGAGATGAGCTGTTGAGGCAAGGAATACAACTTTATTCAGAAAGCCAAGGAGATGGCAGACTAATGTCTCAAAGTGAAAGTGAAATTCACTCAGTCATATCCAACTCTTTGCAACCCCATGGACTATAACTATTAACTCCATGGAATTCTCCAGGCCAGAATACTGGAGTGGGTAGCCTTTCCCTTCTCCAAGGGATATTTCCAACCCAGGGATCGAACCCAGGTCTCCTGAACTGCAGCTGGATTCTTTACCAGGTGAGCCACCAAATAGCTATCTTATCGGAGCCTGGATGCCAGGTTCTTTATAGAACCATAGAAAGAAGTGGTGAAGAGCTAAAGTTGAAGGCAGAATAGAGAGAGAGAGAGACAATGAGGAAGTAAAGTGAAAAGGGCCATCAGTCCTGCAAAACATCTCTGGGAATGGCCAGCTTCTAGAAGGGATGTTTTCATCTTTTCTTTTTTACAGCCATTCACAGGTGGGCAGGCTTAGATTATCTCTCTATGAGCTGAACAAAGTCACTTTAATTTAACAGTGAGGCACTGATGTTTGAGTATCTCAGCCGTGTTCAACTCTTTGCAACCCCATGGACTGAAGCATGCCAGACTTCCCTGTCCTTCACTATCTCCCAGAGTTTGCTCAAATTCATGTCTGTTGAGTCAGTGATGCTATCTAACCATCTCATCCTCTGCTGCCCTCTTCTTTGCCTTCAATCTTTCCCAGCATCATGGTTTTTTACAATGAGCTATCTCTTCACATCAGGCAGCCAAAATATTGGAACTTCAGCATCAGTTCTTCTAAGGAATATTCAGGGTTAATTTCCTTTCAGATTGACTGGTTTGATCTCCTTACAGTCCAAGGGACTCTCAAGAGTCTTCTCCAATACCACAGCTCAAAAGCATCAATTCTTCAGTGTTCAGCTTATGTTATGGTCCAACTCTCATGTCCATACATGACTACTGCAAAAACCATAGCACTGACTAAATGAACTTTTGTTGGCAAAGTAAATGTCTCTGCTTTTGAATATGCTGTCTAGGTTTGTCATAGCTTTTCTTCCAAGGAGTAAATGTCTTTTAATTTCATGGCTATAGTCACCATCTGCAGTGATTTTGGAGCCCCCCAAAATAAAGTCTCTCACTGTTTCCATTTTTTTCCCCATCTATTTGCCATGAAGTGATGGGACCAGAAGCCATGATCTTTGTTTTTTGAAAACTGAGTTTGAAGCCAGCTTATTCACTCTCCTCCTTCACTTTCATTAAGAGGCTCTTTAGTTCCTCTTCGCTTTCTGACATTAGGGTGATGTCATCTGCATATCTGAGGTTATTGATATTTCTCCTGGCAATCTTGATCCCAGCTTGTGCTTCCTCCAGCCCAGCGTTTCTCATGATGTACTCTGCATAGAAGTTAAATAAACAGGGTGACAATATACAGCCTTGACGTACTCCTTTCCCAGTTTGGAACCAGTCTATTGCGCCATGTCCAGTTCTAACTGTTGCTTCTTGACCTGCAAACAGATTTCTCAGGAGACAGGTAAGGTGGTCTGGTATTCCCATCTCTTTCAGAATTTTCTACAGTTTACTGTAATCCACACAGTCAAAGGCTTTAGCACAGTCAATGAAGCAGAAGTAGATGTTTTTCTGGAACTCTCTTGCTTTTTCTATGATCTAATGGATGTTGGCAATTTGACCTCTGGTTCCTCTGCCTTTTCTAAATCCAGCTTGAACAGCTGGAATTCTCAGTTCATGTAATATTGAAGCCTTGCTTGGAGAATTTTGAGCATTACTTTGCTAGTATGTGAAATGAGTGCAATTGTTTAGTAGTTTGAACATTCTTTGGCATTGCCTTTCTTGGAATGAAATTGGAATGAAAACTGACCTTGGGATTGGAATGAAAACTGACCTTTTCCAGTCCTGTGGCCACTGTTGAGTTTTCCAAATTTGCTGGCATGTTGAGTGAAGCACTTTCACAGCATCATCTTTTAGGATTTGAAATAGCTCAGCTGGAATTCCATCACCTCCATTAGCTTTGTTTTTAGGGATGATTCATAAGGCCCACTTGACTTTGAACTCCAGGATGGCTGGCTCTAGATGAGTAAGCACATCATCGTGATTATTTGTGTCATTAAGATCTTTTTTGTGTAGTTCTTCTGTGTATTCTTGCCATCTCTTCTTGGGGCAGGGTCCTCTGAGGCAGGCCATTATGCATGATTATAATAACACAAGCAATGTAAAGCAAGTCAAAGAAACAGTTCCCACATGGATTCAGAATTGGCTCTTCCCTGCAACACAAAATGGCAGCTAACTTTTGTCAAAACAATAGAACATGGATGTGAGAAAGAGCAGGCAGGATCAAAGTCGCAATCTTTTTGCAACTTATTCTCAGAAGTGACATCCTATAATTTTTGCTGTTTTATTTGTTAGGAATAGATCGCCAAGGTTCAAGGTGCACTCAAGGTGAAGGGGTTATCCAAGGGTATAAATAAGGGAGACTTCCCTGGAAGCCCAATGGTCAAGAATCTGCAATGCAAGGGATACAGGTTTGATCCCTGGTCAGGGAACTAAGATCCTGTATGCCAGGTGCCACTGTTAGAGAAAGCACACTGACTGAAACTGCCCACCCTGGCCATGCACCATAGTAACCACTTGCATGAGTTACTTTATGACAGGAGGTCCTCATAAGGACTTGGACCTAGTAAGCCACCACCAACCAGAAGAGTTTGGGAAAGGTCAAAAGGAGACACCTATCCAATCACCTCCCAGAATCCTTCTCACTGGCATCCATCTTGGCTGAGGACTGCGTGCACCACCAGGAAGGACTCTGAGTCAGAAGGACTGGCCAAAGACAACCCGGAAGCTAATCCCATCACCATAAAACCTGAGACTGTGAGCCACATGGCAGAGCAGTTCCCTGGGTTCCCTTACCCTACTGCTCTCCACCTGAGCACCCCTCCATAATAAAATCTCTTGCTTTGTCACCATATATGTCTCCTCGGACAATTCATTTCTGAGTGTTAGACAAGAGCCCTATTTGGGCCCTGAAAGGGTCCACCTTCCTGCAACACCTCAAATATTAATGTATAAAGAGTCTGTGTGCAACAACTGGAGAGTCGGCACCTCAATGAAAGATCCCCCGTGCCACAACTAAGACCCGATACAGGCAAATAAATAAATATTAAAAAAAAAAAAAAAAGAAGGTGAAGCAATCACTATGGACCATCTTAGAGGCTACCTAAGAGTTTTTTCCTAAATGAAATCCTACATTGTTTATTCTCTGGGGATGGAAGGCTAAATGGACACATGAACTTTCTGTGTAATTTGAGTAACTCTATGCTTATTCTAGAGAAGCCTGGAAGTCTGGCTCCTGGGCCAAGATAAGGATAGACAGTGATACACCTGGTTAACCAGCTGCATAGACTGGTTTGAGTTATCTAGTGCAGAGGATAAAAGACCCCTGGATAGACCTGTTCCTCAGCATCCCTGAGATTGCTGCATCTCGCTCCTGTCTTGGTGGTTCATAGTCAGTCCACAGACTAAGAAAGGGCCCTGGGAGCTGTGCCCAGAAGACCCAGCTTTCTCTGGCTGCCTGCACTTTGTACCTCTGCTGTACTACATACTTCTTTTTAAAAATTACCCAAGTGTATCCTGCAAAGTCACAGGAACTCTTTCAATGATCCAGTCCCATAGAATTGCTTCAGTTGGGCAGAACTGTCACCACACTGTGTGCACTTGAGATATCGCCACTCTGTCTAAATTCCACTGGTATTCAAGGGGCTTTGGAAACTCCATTAGCATCAGTCAAATCATCGGCAAAAAAACCTCATCAAATGCCTTTCCCTAGAATCAGTTTTTCTCTTAGACTTCTTTCTGCACTGCTCTTCATGACATTATCTCTTACTGTTTCTCTCTTTGTACATTACCCTTCTGAGTTTTCTACTGCTGTGGGAGTGCTTATTGCATTATATTATAATTACTCTCAGTTTCTACCTGCTCCTTGAGTACAGGAGCCCTGAGTTAGTTATATTTGTATTCACAGTGCCTGTTGTCTAGCACAGTGCTGTCCAGTAGAAATGAAATGTGCACTACATATACAATGTTAAGTTTTCTAGCTGTTGTGTTAAAAAAGAGTAAAAAGAAACTGGTGAAATTAACAATATATTTCATCTAACTCAATATATTTTAAATGTATTATCAATATGTAATTAATATAAAAATTATTATGAGATATTTTATATATTTTTCTTTTCTTTTAAATTCTTGTGTATATATCTTCCATGCACAGCTCATCCTAAGTTGTATGAATTTCAAATTCTTAAAAGCCGTATGTGACTTGTGGCCACTGAATTGGACAGCACAGGCTAGCACATAAAAGGTGCTCAAGTATCTGTAAGTACATGAAATGTCCTCATTTTTTTAGGATTTGTCAAGTGCTATGCCAATTTATTATTCAACACTTCGCATATATTATCTCGTTTAATACACACACCACCTTGAGATGCAGGGATCTTTATCCCCAGTGTCAAACAGAAAAAGCACTTGTTTTCCTCACCATTATTTACCCAATTCCCAGTTTATTCTTTAAAAACTATTTATTTTATGAATAAGTGAATGACTATTAAAGAGTGAATATTTGGGCTTAAAAGGTTAGATAACTTGTGTTAAGTGAGTAATAGAGGCCAAGTTTCAAAGCCAGCTCTCTGACTTGACTCCAGAGCACCTCACTCTTCTTGATGCCTCCTCTATAGATAGATGAAAGAACTGATATGTTAATTAATAACCATCACATTGATAAGAACATGAAACTTAACCAGAAATATAAGAATCCATCATGTATCACTTATGTGAAGCACTAGTGGATCCAAAAATTTTTTTAAGTAGGATTATTAAAAAATAAATATTAAGACACATATGACGTGGTGTCATGTGACTAATAAAAAGTGAATCCTAATTGCAACCAACATCATTATATCTATCACTAGAAAGAAAATAACTCTTTTAAACAGCCCTGGAGTTTCTTAGAGTGCAATATCCCAAAGCCTTTTAATGAGAAAAATAAATTCTTGGATGTAATTAAATCTGAAGCAGACAGAGGACTGGTTCATTTACCTGTGTAGCAACTACAAGTAGGCATGATCTTGACAGCCAAAACCAAGACTAAGTGACCAGCAGAATCTGTATAAAGATTTCCTATGCGGTTTGACAGACTTTTACTTTAAATTTTTTTTTGGGGGGGGGGGGTGGGGTGGGAGGAGCAGTTGCTGAAGAAGCTGAAGTTGACAGATTTTACAAGACCTTCTAGAACTAACACACAAACAAGATGTCCTTTTCCTCATATGACATTGGAATGCAAAAGTAGGAAGTCAAGAGATACCTAGAGTAACAGCCAAGTTTGGTCTTGGGGTACAAAATGAAGCAGAGCAAAGGCTAACAGACTTTTGCCAAGAGAACATGCTGATCATAGCAAACACCCTTTTGCATAACACAAGAGATGACTCTACACATGGACATCACCAGATGGTCAATATTGAAATCAGATCGTTTATATTCTTTGCAGCCAAAGATGGAGAAGCCCTATACAGCAGTAAAAACAAAATCTGGAGCTCAGCATGGCTCAGATCATGACCTTCTTGCAAAATTCAGTCCTACATTGAAGAAAGTAGGGAAAACCACTAGGCCATTCATGTATGACCTGAATCAAATCCCTTATGATTATATAGTAGAGGTAACAAGCAGATTCAAGGGATCAGGTCCAACTGTAACATTGTACAGGAGGCAGTGACCAAAAGAAAAAGAAATGCAAAGAAGGCAAAGTGGTTGTCAGAGGAGGCTTTCAAATAGCTGAGGAAAGAAGAAAAGCGAAAGGCAAGAGAGAAGGGGAAAGATAAACCCAACTGAATGCAGAGTTCCAGTGAATAGCAAGGAGAGATAAGTCCTCCTTAAGTGAACAGTGCAAAGAAATCAAGGAGAACAATAGAATGGGAAAGACTAGAGATCTCTTTGAGAAAGTTGAAGATGTGAAGGGAACATTTCATGCAAGGATGGGCACGATAAAAGACAGAAATGGTAAGGACCTAACAGAAGCAGAAGAGATTAAGAAGTGGCAAGAATACAGAGAAGTACTGTACAAAAAAGGTCTTAATGACCTGGATAACTATGATGGTGTGGTCATTCATCCAGAGCCAGACATCCTGGAGTGTGAAGTCAAATGGGCCTTAGGACGCATTACTATGGACAAAGCTAATGGAGGTGATGTAATTCCAACTGAGCTATTTCAAATCCTAAAAGATGATGCTGTAAAAGTGCTACACTCGACATGTCAGCAAATTTGGAAAACTTAGCAGTGGCCACAGAACTGGAAAAGTCAGTTTTCATTACAACCCCAAAGAAGGGCAAGTCAAAGAATGTTCAAACTACCATACAATTGTGCTCATTTCACATGCCGACAAGGTTGTGCTCAAAATCCTTCAAGCCAGGCTTCAGGAGCACATGAACTGAGAATTTTCAGATGCACAAGTTGGCTTTCAAAGAGGCAGAGGAATCAGGGACCAAACTGCCAACATTCATTAGGTCATGGAGAAAGCAAAGGAGTTCTAGAAAAACATCTACATATGCTTCATTGACTACACAAAAGCTCTGGACTATGTGGATCACCACAAATTGTGGAAAACTCTTGAAGAGATGGGAATACCAAACCACCTTACCTGGCTCCTGAGAAACCTGTAGGTAGGTCAAGAAGAAACAGTTAGAACTGGACATGGAACAACAGACTAATTCAAAATTGGGAAAGGAGTACATCAAGACTGTATATTGTTACTCTGTTTAGTCCTGATGTTTATTCCCAAGATTCTTCCTGATGAGGGTAAAAGAAGAGAGAAAAAGCTGACTTGAACCTCAACACTCAAAAAACTAAGATCATGGCATACAGCCCCATCATTTCAGGGCATATAGAAGTGGAAAAAGTAGAAGCAGTAAGAGATTTTCTTTTATTGTTCTCCAAAATCACTGTGGACAGTGACTGCAACCATGAAATTGAAAGACGCTTACTTCTTGGAAGGAAAGCTATGACAAACCTAGACAGCATATGAAAAAGCAGAGACATCATTTTGCTTACAAAGGTCCATATCATCAAAGCTATGGTTTTTCCAGTAGTCATGTAAAAGTTGGACCATGAAGAAGGTTAAGCACTGAAGAATGGATGATTTCAAATTGTGGTGCTGGAGGACTCTTGAGAGTCTCCTTGGATAGCAAGGAGATCAAACCAGTCAATCCTAAAGGAAATCAACCCTGAATAGTCATTGGAAGGACTGATGCTGAAGCTGAAATTCTAATACCTGATTGCAAAGAACCAACTCATTGGAAAAGTTCTTGATGCTGGGAAAGATGAAAGGCAAAAGGAAAATGGGGTGGCAGAAGATGAGATGACTAGATAGCATCACTGACTCATTGGACGTGAATTTGAGCAAGTTCTGGGAGATAGTGGAGGACAGAGGAGCCTCGCATGCTAGAGTCCATGAGGTTGCAGAAAGTCGGACATGACTTAGAGGTTCAGTTCAGTTCAGTTGCTCAGTCGTGTCCGACTCTTTGCAACCCCATGAATCGCAGCACGCCAGGCCTCCCTGTCCATCACCAACTCCCAGAGATCACTCAGACTCACGTCCATCGAGTCAGTGATGCCATCCAGCCATCTCATCCTGGGTCGTCCCCTTCTCCTCCTGCCCCTAATCTGTCCCAGCATCACAGTCTTTTCCAATAAGTCAGCTCTTCGCGTGAGGTGGCCAAAGTACTGGAGTTTCAGCTTTAGCATCATTCCTTCCAAAGAACACCCAGGACTGATCTCCTCTAGAAAGGACTGGTTGGATCTCCTTGCAGTCCAAGGGACTCTCAAGAGTCTTCTCCAACATCACAGTTCAAAAGCATCAATTCTTCGGTGCTCAGCCTTCTTCACAGTCCAACTCTCACATCCATACATGACTACTGGGAAAACCATAGCCTTGACTAGATGGACCTTAGTCGGCAAAGTAATGTCTCTGCTTTTTAATATGCTATCTAGGTTGATCATAATTTTTCTTCCAAAGAGTAAGGGTCTTTTAATTTCATGGCTGCAGTCACCATCTGCAGTGATTTTGGAGCCCCCCCAAAATGAAGTCTGACACTGTTTCCACTGTTTCCTCTTCTATTTCCCATGAAGTGATAAGACCGGTGCCATGATCTTCGTTGTTTGAATGTTGAGCTTAAGCCAATTTTTCACTCTCCACTTTCCCTTTCATCAAGAGGCTTTTTAGTTCCTCTTCACTTTCTGCCATAAGGGTGGTGTCGTCTGCATATCTGAGCTTATTGATATTCTCCCGGCAATCTTGATTCCAGCTTGTATTTCTTCCAGTCCAGCATTTCTCATGATGTACTCTGCATATAAGTTAAATAAGCAGGGTGACAATATACAGCCTTGACGTACTCCTTTTCCTATTTGGAACCAGTCTGTTGTTTCATGTCCAGAGGTTGAACAACAACAAAGCTGTGTTGGGTCTTCCTTGCCATGCACTGGCTCCTCGTTGCTGCACGTGGGCCTTTTTCTAGTTGCAGTGAGGGAAGTCTACTCTCTAGTTGTGTGGTGGCTTCCATTCTTGTGAAGAACTGGCTCTAGAATGTGTGGGCTCAGTAGTTGTGTTGCACAGGTTTAGTTTCCCAGCATGAGGGATCCTAGTTCCCAGACCAGGGATCGAACCCATGTCCCCTGCATTGGCAGGTGGATTCTTAACCACTGGACCATCAGGGATGTCTGCCTTTTCAACATTTAGAAAAAAATAATTTTATCAGTATATAGTTGATTTATAATGTTGCATTAGTTTCAGATGTACAAAGTGATTCAGTTATATATATCCATATATCCATTCTTTTTCAGACCCTTTCCCATACAAGTTATTAGAGAATGTTGAGTAGAGTTTCCTGTGCTATACAGTAGTCATTGTTGGTTATTTATTTTATATATAGGAGTATGTGTATGTTAGGTCCAAGTTCCTAATTTATCCCTCCCCACCAAGTTTCCCCTTGGGTAGTCATTAGTTTGTTTTCAAAGTCTTTTGAGTCTGTTTCTGTTTTGTAGATAAATTTTTACTGCTTTTTAAAATTAGATTCCACGTATGAGTGATATCATATGATATTTGTCTTTCTCTGTCTGACTTACTTCATTCAGTATGAAAATCTCTAGGTCCATCTATGTTGCTGCAAATGCCATTACTTTGTTCTTTTATAGCTGAGTAAGAGTCCATTTACATAGGTGCCACATCTTCTTTATCTGTTACTTTGTCAACGGACATTTAGGTTGCTTCCATGTCCTGTCTATTGTAAATAGTGCTGCAATGAACACTGGGATGCATGTATCTTTTTGAATTTTCTTCAGGTATATTCCCAGGAGTGGAATTGCAAGATCATATGGTAATTCTCTTTTTAGTTTTTCAAGGACCCTACAATCTGTTCTCCATAGTGACTATACCAATTTACATTCCCACCAGTAGTGTAAGGGGGTTCCCTTTTCTCCACACTGTCACTCGCATTTATTGTTTATAGACTTTTTGATGAGGGCTCTTCCGACCAGTGTCAGGTGATTTAGCTCATTTTAGCTATAATTTGCATTTCTCTGATAATCAGTGATATTGAGCATCTTTCATGTGTTTTTGGCTGCCTTTATGTCTTCTTTGGAGAAGTATCTGTTTAGATCTTCTGCCCATTTTTTGATTGAGTTGTTCTTTTGCTTTGGGTTTTTTTTTTTTTTGGACAAAGAGCTGCATGAGCTGTTTGTATATTTTGGAGGTTAAGCCCTTGTTGGTCACTTCATTTGCAACTATTTTCTCCCATTCTGTAGGCTGTCTTTTCATTTTGTTTATGGCTTCCTTTACTGTGCAGAAGCTTTTAAGTTTAATTAGGTCTCATTTGTTTATTTTTGTTTTTATTTTCATTACTCCAGGAAGCAGATCAAAAAGGACAATGCTGAGATTTATGTCAAAGAGTTTTCTGCCTGTTTTCCTCTAAGAGTTTTATAGTCTCTTGCCTTATATTTAAGTCTCTGATTCATTTTGGGTTTATTTTTGTGTATGGTGCTAGAGGATATTCTAATTTCATTCCTTTACAAGTAGCTGCCCTGTTTTCCCAGCACCACTTACTGAAGAGATTGTCTTTTTTCTATTGTATATTCTTGCCTCCTTTGTCATAGATTGATTGACCATAAGTGTGTGGGTTGGTTTGATAGGCCTTTAGGAATCTTGTTTGTTGGTTATGTAGGGGGATATCATTGGCTACTTCCACTGTGACTTCATAGTAGCACCGCCCAGTAGATCTATATCTGGCTAACAGTGTAGCTTCTAGGCACATGTGTCTATTGAAGAATTGAATTTTTAACTGTATTTAATTTTAATTAATTTAAACCTAAATACTTCATGTGGCTATTTGGCTATATGTTTCATACTAGGTGGTATAGAGTTAATAAAATGGGTGGGAAATTCCCACAAGTGGATCTCTCAGTCACTAGGATTCCCATAGGTTTTTGCCAGATAGGATTAAGACCTGGCAAACCCCATCAGAGGCCTTATCTAGGTTCCTTGTGGGTCCCAGGTCCCTTGTGGGTCCAATCTAGGACCTGGCAGCCCTCCTGCCTCCTGATCTTAATTTTTTCAACTTCCAGTGAAAATTTGAAAACTTGCACCCAGCTAGAAATAACCTCATGCTCATTCTGCTTCTGCAACTTAGCTAGCTCCTTGCAAAGTCATGTACCTTAAATAGTTTTGGGAAGACAGAAGCTTGCAACAACGCTAGGAGCTGAAATTTACCTCACTCACCCTTGTCAATTACTCAGCCCCTGTAATCCTGTTTAACCATGTTTGTATATAGGTCAGGCATCCCGCCCCACTGCTGTGTTCTAACCCTTGTTCTGGAGTGAGCAGAACCCCTAATTTGAACTGACCTATCAATAGTCAGCACTGCCCACTAAAGTCTGGTGTTATGAACTGTCTATAAAAACTCTGTAACTTCTTTATCTGCGGGCTCAGAGCTAGAAGTGTTAACCCCTCTGGGCCTGCTAGCATAATAAACCTGAGTTATCCAATTCTCTGAGTGCGATGCCTGGTTTCTCCACAGACCAACTTCTGCAACATTTCTGGAGGTACCAGCGAGATTCCAACCATGCGGGCCTCTTGAGCTGCCAGACCAGTGGCTTGACCAGGCCAGAGTGGAGGAACTCCAAGACAAATAAGGAGACGCACCACCTGACGATTTTCCGGGTTCTCTTTCTGACCAGGATTCCAACTCGCCAGATGGCCGAGCCCCAATTGGACTTACTGGAGGGATGGACCAACTCACTAGGAACACAGCTACATAATAAGGTAAGACCCCGGGGCACAGAACCCAGTCAGGTCCCGTCTCTGGATGGTAGAGGAGCTTGATCACCTCCTGTGGTCTTCAGTAAGAAGACCACCAGTTAGGGACCTTCCCAGGGAGGGGAGGTACTATATGATAAGCTCTGGCCTGAATGTGTGTGTGAGTGAGTGCCCTGGATCATCTTGTTCCAGTGCAATTGTGTGGCTTCACAGCCTTTGTGGCTACGGAGTCCAAGTGGGCCCTAACCTGTGGTTTCATGGTGACCTCATATGGCTCAACATGGTGTCTGTCTCTGGGGGACCCAGTCCCTCCCTGTGAGTCAAATCTGAGTCAGGGGTTTATACTGACCCATCGAAGCTAGTTCAGTTCAGTTCAGTCACTCAGTCGTGTCCGACTCTTTGCGACCCCATGAATCACAGCATGCCAGGCCTCCGTGTCCATCACCAACTCCCGGAGTTCACTCAGACTCACGTCCATCGAGTCCGTGATGCCATCCAGCCATCTCATCCTCTGTCGTCCCCTTCTCCTCCTGCCCCCAATCCCTCCCAGCATCAGAGTCTTTTCCAATGAGTCAACTCTTTGCATGAGGTGGCCAAAGTACTGGAGTTTCAGCTTTAGCATCATTCCTTCGAAAGAAATCCCAGGGCTGATCTCCTTCAGAATGGACTGGTTGGATCTCCTTGCAGTCCAAGGGACTCTCAAGAGTCTTCTCCAACACCACAGTTCAAAAGCATCAATTCTTCAGCACTCAGCCTTCTTCACAGTCCAACTCTCACATCCATACATGACTACTGGGAAAACCATAGCCTTGACTAGATGGACCTTAGTCGGCAAAGTAATGTCTCTGCTTTTGAATATACTATCTAGCTTGGTCATAACTTTTCCTTCAAGGAGCAAGCGTCTTTTAATTTCATGGCTGCAGTCACCATCTGCAGTTATTTTGGAGCCCAAAAAAATTAAGTCTGACACTGTTTCTACTGTTTCCCCATCTATTTCCCATAAAGTGATGGGACTGGATGCCATGATCTTCGTTTTCTGAATGTTGAGCTTTAAGCCAACCTTTTTCATTCTCCTCTTTCATTTTCATCAAGAGGCTTTTTAGCTCCTCTTCACTTTCTGCCATAAGGATGGTGTCATCTGCATATCTGAGGTGATTGATATTTCTCCCGGCAATCTTGATTCCAGCTTTTGTTTCTTCCAGTCCAGCGTTTCTCATGATGTACTCTGCATAGAAGTTAAAATAAGCAGGATGACAATATACAGCTTTGACGTACTCCTTTTCCTATTTGGAACCAGCCTGTTGTTCCATGTCCAGTTCTAACTATTCCTTCCTGACCTGCATACAGATTTCTCAAGAGGCAGGTCAGGCGGTCTGGTATTCCCATCTCTTTCAGAATTTTCCACAGTTAATGGTGATCCACACAGTCAAAGGCTTTGGCATAGTCAATAAAGCAGAAATAGATGTTTTTCTGGAACTCTCTTGCTTTTTCCATGATCCAGCGGATATTGGCAATTTGATCTCTGGTTCCCCTGCCTTTTCTAAAACCAGCTTGAACATCAGGGAGTTCATGGTTCACGTATTGCTAAAGCCTGGCTTGGAGAATTTTGAGCATTACTTTACTAGCATGTGAGATGAGTGCAATTGTGCGGTAGTTTGAGCATTCTTTGGCGTTGCCTATTTTGGGGATTGGAATGAAAACTGACCTTTTCCAGTCCTGTGGCCACTGCTGAGTTTTCCAAGTTGGCTGGCATATTGAGTGCAGCGCTTTCACAGCATCATATTTCAGGATTTGAAATAGCTCAACTGGAATTCCATCACCTCCACTAGCTTTGTTCGTAGTGATGCTTTCTAAGGCCCACTTGACTTCACATTCCAAGATGTCTGGCTCTAGATTAGTGATCACATCATCATGATTATCTGGGTCGTGAAGGTCTTTTTTGTACGGTTCTTCCATGTATTCTTGCCACTTCTTTTTAATATCTTCTGCTTCTGTTAGGTCCATACCATTTCTGTCCTTTATCGAGCCCATCTTTGCATGAAATGTTCCCTTGGTATCTCTAATTTTCTTGAAGAGATCTCTAGTCTTTCCCATTCTGTTGTTTTCCTCTATTTCTTTGCATTAATTGCTGAAGAAGGCTTTCTTATCTCTTCCTGCTATTCTTTGGAACTCTGCATTCAGATGCTTATATCTTTCCTTTTCTCCTTTGCTTTTTGCCTCTCTTCTTTTCACAGCTATTTGTGAGGCCTCCCCAGACAGCCATTTTGCTTTTTTGCATTTCTTTTCCATTGGGATGGATCCCCGTCGAAGCTAAGAGACCCCTAAATTCCCCACGAGGATGTGGCCAGGTGGGCACCTGAATGATCTCTTCTTTTGAGGAGGCATCCATCCTTGTTTGTCTTCACGCCACTGACACAGGGCAGGATACACGAGGAGGGGGAACAATTGGTTACTGATTTTATTTAAAATTGTGTTATGTCCAAACAGCCCTTTGCCCTAGGGCCCTCCAACAAAATTATTTTCCTAAAATTTTAAGCCTCACTCTCCCCTCCTGTCAGATGACTCTTTGAGCTAATGTGTTGAAAAATTAGGTTTCCCTTGAAAAACTTGCCCCTTTTGCCAGACTGATTTGTATCCCTCTCTCTTGATTCCCTGAGCCAGCCTGTGTGGAGTGGCACATTCTGACGTGCTCCTGCACACTTTTGAATTCTCACTAAGAAGCTACCTTCCTTTGTCACCTTTGCCTTCATAATCCCCTGATTCCCAAGGATTTCAGGCCCTTCACCTAAGCAAGGAGTACATATACTGCTCTCTCCACCTGCTCAGTGCCCTTGAGATGGTCAATCATCCCAGACTCTCTCTGGAGCCCTGCCTGAAGTTATTCCTCCATGAATCCCATTACAAGGGATCACCTCCTTTCAGTTCCGACCCCCTGAGGCACTTAGCAATCAAGGCTATCTTCAAGGAGGCACGTAATGTTGCTGTCTGGGAATACTAGGCCTTCCAGGAGTGGTGACATCAGTGCTACCTAGGATTTAAGGCACTAAGACAAGGCGCTTCCCATGCACACCCCTCTCCTTCCTGGTCAGAAAGGTAGATTATATTTGTCAACATGATGGGGATGGGGGGCAAGTTCCTCTAAGCCAGTGGTTTTAGATTGTATGCCCTATTGGCCCTACTCTCCACCATGGGTTACAAGGTGTTATGGAAGAAGGCCCAGATCTGCAAACAGGAGGTCAAGTACCTTGGATTTGTCATTGAGAAAGGGCATCGGGTGCTGGGACATGAGAGGAAGCAAACCATCTGTTCAATGCCCAGGCCAAGTACCAAGAAAGAAGTCTGTGAGTTATTCAGGGCTGCTGGATTCTGCTGGATCAGATACCAGCCTTTCCTGAAATTGCTTAACCATTGTACGAGCCACAGCAGGATCTGGTAAGGACCCCCTAGAGTCGGGGCCTGAACAAGAAAAAGCCTTCAGGGAGATAAACAGACCCTTGACCAGCGCTCCAGCATTAGGGCTGCCAGATGTGACACAGGTCCGTCTAGTCAAGGCTATGGTTTTTCCTGTGGTCATGTATGGATGCGAGAGTTGGACTGTGAAGAAGGCTGAGTGCTGAAGAATTGATGCTTTTGAACTGTGGTGTTGGAGAAGACTCTTGAGAGTCCCTTGGACTGCAAGGAGATCCAACCAGTCCATTCTAAAGGAGATCAGTCCTGGGTGTTCTTTAGAAGGAATGATGCTAAAGCTGAAACTCCAGTACTTTGGCCACCTCATGCAAAGAGTTGACTCATTGGAAAAGACTCTGATGCTGGGAGGGATTGAGGGCAGGAGGAGAAGGGGACGACAGAGGATGAGATAGCTGGATGGCATCACCAACTCGATGGACATGAGTTTGAGTGATCTCCGGGAGTTGGTGATGGACAAGGAGACCTGGCATGCTGCAATTCATGGGGTCACAAAGAGTCGGACACGACTGAGCAACTGAACTGAACTGAACTGAACTAATGTGACATGGGACTTTAACCTCTTTGTGCATGAGAAAAACTACACTGCACCAGGGGTCCTCATGCAAACAGTTGGACCATGGGAGCTCCTGGTCATGTGCCTGTCCAAACAACTGGACTGTGTGGCCACGGGATGGCTGCCATGTCTCTGGGCATTGGCTGCCACTGTGGTCCTGGTCAGAGAAGCAGATAAGCTTATCCTGGGACAAAATATAGATGTAAAAGTTCCCCATGCTGTTACTGTGCTGATGAACAGCCAAGGGCACAAGTAACTAACCAACACCAGGATGACTCACTGTCAGGGACTGCTTTGTGAAAACCCACAGGTCCACCTCGAGACTGTGCAGATGCTAAATCCCACCACCTACTTACCTACAGAGGTGGGAACCCTCGATCATAACTATGAGGAGGACCTGCTGGACACTCCCCTCTAGAACCCGGCACTGGAACTATTTACTGACGGAAGCAGTTTTGTCCAGGATGGCTATGCAATAATGACAACAGATGAGATAGTAAAGGCTGAGGCTTTGCCACAAGGATGATTGGCATAGGGGGCTGAGCTGTGGGCACTCAACCAGGCGCTAAGGCACACTGAAGGAAAGCAAGTTAACATCTACACTGTCTCAAGGTACACCTTTGCTGCGTTACATGTTCGTGGAGACGTTTATAAAGAAAGGGGACTATTAATAGCAGGGGAAAGGAGATCAAAAACGAAGAAGACATCCTTCAGCTGTTAGAGGCAGTCTGGACGCCTTCCCAAGGGGCAGTCATCCATTGCAAAAGCCATCAAAGAGGAACCAATCTAGTCAGCAAAGGGAATCAGTTGGCCGACAAGGCAGCCAAGGAGGTGGCAACACAACTGAGTCCCACAGTGGGCCCTAAACCAATCTCTAAGGTCCTCTTGGCACCAGAATTGCCTCTGTCCCTGAGATATACCAAGGAAGAAGATCAAAGGGCTTTAGATGAGGGAGGAACAAAAGGAGAAGAAGGCTGGTAGAAGATTCCAGACCTGTCCCCAGCAATATACAGTCCAGCTGGTGAAACAGCACCATGAGACAACTCACTTAGGGAAAACTGCCTGGAAAGTTTACTGAGTTATTACTATTTCATTCCTAAGTTCCCAACCCTGTGTGCCCAGATCAGTGCTAGACGTGTGAGTTGTGCGCAAAACAATGCCAGTCAAAGACCAAGACCCAGCCCAGGGGTGCAGATAGTTGGGACACTGCCCTTTAAAGATTTAGAAGTGGACTTTATTGAAATTAAGCCCTACAGGGGCTATAAGTATTTACTTGTGGTAGTCTGCACCTATTTGGGATGGGCTGAGGCCTACCGCATGTGCACTGAATGGGCATGACAGGTGGCCAAGGCCCTACTGAGAGACATAATCCAGAGATATGGGCTACCTCTCTTCATAGGGTCTGACAATGGGCCAGCCTTTGTGTCTGAGATAATCCAGACCTTGTCCAAGATACCAGGAGTCAAATGGAAGCTCCACACTGCTTAAAAGCCACAAAGCTTTGGGCAAGTTGAGCACATAAATCGGACCCTCAAGACTATGTTAGCTAAGCTCTGACAGGAGATCCAGTTACCTTGGGTCAACATGCCACCCCTGGCCTTACTCTGAGCCTGATGTACCCTGAGGTCCTCAGGCCTCAGGTTTTCCCTTTGAGATCTTATATGGGAGACCACCCCTAGTGATAGGAAAGCTCAAGAGAGACCCCCAGCAACTAGATGACCTGGAGATGTCCCAACACCTCCTGGCCCTGGGAGAAGTCTTATGCCGTATCACCTGGGAAACCTTAGAAAGGACTCCCATTCCTTTTTGTAATTGGTTCATCCCTATCAGCCAGGAGATGAGGTATGGGTTAAAGACTGGAAAAAGGAAGCACTTCAACCAGTTTGGACAGGCCCCCCTACTGCTGTTAAAGTTACAGGTGTCACCCCTTGGATCCACCACACCAGAGTCAAGACAGCAGCAGCTCCCCACAATAAGGAAAGCAGTTCGAGACTCCAAGAACCCACTCAAGGTCTGAATCCAAAATCAACAGCCCTGCTCTAGTCACTCCGGGAGCTGACCAGTCAACACATGGCAGAAGCTTGAGGATTCTTCAGCCCTGCTCCAGCCACATCCTGTCAACTGGCTGGTCGATGTACAGTGGAAGCTTGAGGATCCAGTTATCAGGATCCAATGCATGAAAGTAAAAAGTGAAAGTGAGGTTGCTCAGTCGTGTCCGACTCTTAGCGACCCCATGGACTGCAGCCCATCAGACTCCTCCATCCATGGATTTTCCAGGCAAAAGTACAGGAGTGGGGTGCCATTGCCTTCTCCAGTCTGAGTCACTAGGGAAGCCCATATCCTGCTAAGCTGTAGTGTATTGGCTTAGCTGTAGTGTATTAGAGTGGAGAAGGCAATGGCACCCCACTCCAGTACTTTTGCCTGGAAAATCCATGGACGGAGGAGCCTGGTGGGCTGCCATCTAGGGGGTCGCACAGAGTCGGACATGACTGAAGCGACTTAGCAGCAGCAGCAGTGTATTAGAGAGTAAAACAGACCCCACATGTATTTCATGCATTCACATGACTAGATCAGGTCAGGGGGTCACTTGGACCTTGCTTTACCATACTCACTTCTCTTGCCAAGGAGAGGTAAAGGAAACTTACGTACATAACAAAACAACCTGCTCTGTTTGTCAACAAGAAGACCAATATATTTGTTTTGACCCCTGGTTTCCTCCTCAATGAAAATTCATTAGAAGTTTGCCAACTAGAAGGAAGGCTCCTGATTAACTGAATACAAATTACTAATTTAGAACACCTGCTGTTGGTGTACTTTGATGTATGCACTGCTGCTGACAAAAACCCTAATTCTAAATTGCAAGGGCTTATCATGGGAACAAGAGTATGCATTCAATGACAAATATATGTGTAACCTGGCATGCCATAACACCAGGTGTTGTGAAGATATGTGGTATTGCTGCTGGACCTGGGCCTGTGTCAGTTGCGAAAACTTGGAAAATATAGAAGCATGTATGGACGTGAGAGTTGGACTGTGAAGAAAGCTGAGCGCCGAAGAATTGATGCTTTTGAACTGTGATTTTGGAGAAGACTCTTGAGAGTCCCTTGGACTACAAGGAGATCCAACCAGTCCATTCTGAAGGAGATCAACCCTGGGATTTCTTTGAAGGACTGATGCTAAAGCTGAAACTCCAGTACTTTGGCCACCTCATGAGAAGAGTTGACTCATTGGAAAAGACTCTGATGCTGGGAGGGATTGGGGGCAGGAAGAGAAGGGGATGACCAAGGATGAGATGGCTGGGTGGCATCACTGACTCGATGGACATGAGTCTGAGTGAACTCCGGGAGATGGTGATAGACAGGGAGGCCTGGCATGCTGCAATTCATGGGGTTGCAAAGAGTCGGACACAACTGAGCGACTGAACTGAACTGAACTGAACTGAACTTGGGAGAATAAGGACAAAGTAGCACTCCTCCAAAAGAGAAATGTTGATCCCAAATGTAAGCTGGGGGCATGTAACCCAGTCAATTTCACTATTTTCAACCTCAGAGACCTAAAATGGAAAAAGGGTAATCAAATCAACATCTGTATTAATGGGAAAGGTAGTGACTCAAGAATTGTGTTGATATTCAGAGCGTTTCTGTTCCACTCTGAATTTCCACACACAGGCTCTTCCATTCCTTTTATGAAGAGATGGAAAGTGGCCCTCCCCCTATTTCAGCCAAGACTAAAAATCTGTTTCTAGCCCTAGCAGAGACCATAGCCCAGACTTTGATGGTTACTTCTTGTTATGTGTGGAGGAACTAATATGGGAGACAAATGGCCCTGGGAACTAAAGAATTAGATCCACAAAGACCCTTCAACAATTCCGAAAAATTCAAGAAGACCAGGGTCAGAATTTGGCATTTAAAGACTTCCATAATTGGCAAACAAAAACAAAAACAAAAACAACTGCCTGACACGGTGGGGCCCATGTCAATGATCTGGTAGGAAAACTCACTTGTCTTGGCCAAATACAATTACTCATACTTCTATTTGGTGGGGAAGCCCACACTATACAGAGCCTAATCCTCAACCTCTAGCAAGCTTCCCCAATTTAAAGACCCAATGGGATTACTTATCCACTGAAGGCCATTGGCCTGCACCAGAAAGATTATATTGGATTTGTGGAACAAACACATATTCAGTTTTGCTAGCCAACTGGTCAGGGGCATGTGTACTGGGGACTATCCGTCTCTCCTTTTTCCTATTCCCCCTAGCCCAAGATGAATCACTGGGAGTCCCAGTTTATAAAGAGAGAGGCCCCACCAAAAAGCACAGGTCTCTACAGATTGGAGACTGGAAAGATGATGAATGGCTTTCTGAATGCATAATCCAGTAAGTACTACAGGCCAGCCACATGGGCAGAAGATGGATTCTGGGACTACCAAACCCCAATTTACATGCTTAACAGAATTATCTGGCTCCAGGAGGTGATTGAAATTATTACTAATAAAGTGACCAAGGCTCTTAATTTACTGGCAGAACAACAAACCAGCATGTGGCAACAAACCAGGATGCTATTTATCAAAATTTCCTGGCCCTAGATTACTTATTGACTGCAGAAGGGGGCATGTGTGGAAAGTTCACTGTTGCCTACAGATAGATGATAAGGGCAAGGTTATAGAAGAAATAACCAGAGAGATGACTAACATAGCTCATGTTCCAGTCCAGACTGGAAGGGATGGAATCCTGGAGAGTTATCTGGGGGATGGTTTTCTTATCTAGGAGGATTCAAAACTCTAAGATTCAAAACAAACCTCCTCCTCTTTGCTTGTCTCTTGCCATTATTCGTGAGGACAATTTCCAGCCTAGCTGAGGCTGTTGCAAACAGGAGGGCCACCACACTCTTCCTAGCACTGAAAAGTTATCAGCCCTTGAGCCAAGAAGATCAAGAGGTTGATGCCTTATAAGCTTTAAGGGGCATCAAGAGGGGAGATTGAAGAGGAAAATTTTAAAACTTCCATCCAGCTAGAAATAATCTCATATTCTGCTTCTGCATCTCAGCTGCTGCTGCTAAGTCACTTCAGTCGTGTCCGACTCTGTGTGACCCCATAGACGGCAGCCCGTCAGGCTCCCCCGTCCCTGGGATTCTCCAGGCAAGAACACTGCCGTGGGTTTCCATTTCCTTCTCCAGTGCATGAAAGTGAAAAGTGAAAGTGAAGTCACTCAGTCGTGTCCGACTCTCAGCGACCCCATGGACTGCTGCCCTCCAGGCTCCTCCATCCATGGGATTTTCCAGGCAAGAGTACTGGAATGGGGTGCCATTGCCTTAGCTCCTTGCAAAGTCATGTAGGTTACATAGTTTTGGGAAGACAGAAACTTGCAACAATGCTAGGAACAGAAATTTACCTCACTCTCCCTTGTCAATTACCCAGCCCCTGTAATCCTGCTTAGCCATGTTTGTTTCTGTAAAGGTCAGGCATCCCCTCTGCTGTGTCCTAACTGCTGTTCCCTCCTGAGTGGAACTCCCCGTTTGAACTGGTCTGTTAACATTCAGCACTGCCCACTAAAGTCTGGTGTTATGCACTATCTATAAAAACTCTGTAATGCCTTTGTTCAGGGCACAGAGCTGGAAGTGTTAGCTCCTCAGGGCTTGCTGGCGTAATAAACCTGAGTTCTCCAACTCTCTGAGAGCAGTACTTGGTTTCTCAACGGACCAACTTCAGTAGCACTAGGATGTGGGTCCATAACAGCACATGTACCTGGTTGTAACTTATACATCTGCCTTCAAGCACTTTGCTTTCTGTTATAGAGAGAAATTTGTCATATTGACATCCTATAGAACATTAGTCCATTTCTTGGATGATATGCTAACTGGACCTGACAAGCAGAAACTAATGACCATTCTGTAAGACCTATTAAGGATTTCTCTGGTAGCTCAGATGGTAAAGAATCTGCCTGCAAGGCAGGAGACCCAGTTTCAGCCTCTGGGTTGGGAAGATCCACTGAAGGGAATGGCTACCCACTCCAAAGACTTAATAAAGCACACGTATGCCAGAGGATATGAAATAAACCTTGTTAAAAATTCAAGGGCTGGGTACACTAATTATGTTTTGGGTGTCTAGAAGTAGTCTAGTGCAAATGTACCACTTCCAGAGAAAAACAAAGCTGACACCATATTGGATCTGTTCCTTTAGCTGTAACCTTTGTGTTCTGTTGCTGTGCTTAGTCATGCTGGCTCTGCACCTTGGTCTAAAAGAATGTTGCCTACAGCGTGAAACGTGCATGATAGCCCATTCTCAAGACTCTGCCTCCCAGGCTTGACCTTTAAAGGTATAACATTTTCCATTCAAATAGAGATAAACTGTTGCAGAACAGAATAACAGTTGTCTTGTTGAAGGCTCACAGGAACATTATACAAGACTATGTGGATAGCTGCAAGAATAAAAGATTATCACATCTTCTCTGGGATATAACCTACACCAAGAAGTCTGCAACAACTAACCTCTCTTATTAATATAAAAGAAGCCTGAATTCTAACTCATGTAAGATGGTAGGGATACTAGCCTGCTATCTTTGCCATTGCTATTCCTTGCCCCAATACCTTGTCTCTCAATTTGAGCTTGGACTCAGTAACACTACCCCAAAGAGGCATGGTATTTGATGGGCCTCTGGATGTGTTGCCCTAAGCAATTTATCAAGTAACTCACAGGACTCCAGATCTCTGCAGGGCCTCAGATAAGAGAAAGTTCCCCAGCAGGCCCAGGGGGTGGTGCAACCTGCCCTGCTCCTCAGTCTAGTGGCCCCACAAGCCCATTGGTACAAGGAGTTTCAGTGCTGTCTGAAACCTCCCACAAGCATCTTTTAGGAGAATCCTAGCAAATTCCTTAGCACTATGTCCTCTTTTGTTAACATATTTTCACCATTTGAGAAGAAGCTCCTAGGTTGCTACTGTGCCCTGTTCTTTTTTTTTTTTTTTTGTGCCCTGTTCTTAGGACACGAATTGACTATACAGACTCAGCTGCCCAGGAATGCAGTGTTATCTGATTCACAAAGCTCTGTAATTGAACCAGTGCCGCAGCAAAAGCTGAGCGCCGAAGAACTGATGCTTTTGAACTGTGGTGTTGGAGAAGACTCTTGAGAGTCCCTTGGACTGCAAGGAGATCCAACCAGTCCATTCTAAAGGAGATCAGTCCTGGGTGTTTTTTGGAAGGAGTGATGCTAAAGCTGAAACTCCAGTACTTTGGCCACCTCATGTGAAGAGTTGACTCATTGGAAAAGACTCTGATGCTGGGAGGGATTGGGGGCAGGAGGAGAAGGGGACAACCGAGGATGAGATGGCTGGATGGCATCACCGACTCGATGGACATGAGTCTGAGTGAACTCCGGGAGTTGGTGATGGACAGGGAGGCCTGGCGTGCTGCGATTCATGGGGTCGCAAAGAGTCGGACACGACTGAGCAACTGAACTGAACTGAACTGAGCAGCATTTTACTGTTAAGTGGAAATAGTGTGTGCATTACCAGCTCATACAGGTCTTGAAGGCATAATTAAAACATAAACATGAAGCCCAGCATTCTGTCATAAATGCTCCTTCTGTACTAACTTTCCCTCAGACCGCATGTACGGCCTTAGGAGGGGTGAGGAAAGAAATTAGGGTCCTGGTGTACCCTACAGTATTTGGGTACACCCATATATGGTTTGTACAGTATGCTGACTTCAGGAGAAGTATTTTATAGCTTATCTCAGAGATGATATGAAAAGACAGTAGTGAAGCCAAAGTCATTATAGCCTGCCACCAAGAACAGAGAAGAATCAATACTCTAAATCATTTCTAGTTACTTATACTCCAATACCCCACAGCCTCTACAAGAGCAAATTCTTGGTTGGGATTAAATGTGGAGCAAAAACAGAAAGTACTGCTTCATTTACCTGGGTAGCATCTACAAACTAGTCCAGACAGGTCAAAACTAACAATAACTACCAGAAATCTGTACAAAATGCCAGAGTATATGGTTTGATAAACCTATTAAACAAGTACCAGAGTGCCTGAAGAGCCAGTGTATTTGGTTATTAACTTTGGAAATAGATGGCTATGTATCCTATTTTGAAAATGTTAATTCATGGACAGTGACTAATGGGTTGACCTACTGGTGAAACCTTAGGAAGAACAAAATTGCAAGACTGGTGAAGTCTAGGGGAAAAGTTATGTGGAGGACTTCTCAGAATGGGCATGTATGACAAATCCATGACCCATATCAATGCTCATCAGAGGACATCTATGGCAGAAAAGCTCTCAATAATCAGATAGACAGTATATTCTGTCGTATGGATGTCAATCAACCTCTTTCTGCAGCTACCTAGTACTTACTTAACAGGCCCATTTATGAAGTGATATGACAACAGGAAAGGAGGCTGTGTATGAGCTTTTCTTCACTGAGGTTGATCTGGCTTCTGCCTATTCTGAGTTCCCATGTGATAAAAGCCAAGGCCATGCTGAGCCCCTGATTGAACCCACCATTCTCCCAGGAACCAGTGAGCTGCTTGGAGGCAAACTGATGCATTGGACACTTTCAATCATACAAGGAGCAGATATTGTCCTCTTGGGAATAGAAACATTTTCCAGATACGAATTTGCCTTTCCTGTGTAAAATCCTTCTACTGGCACTAAACAGAAGGCCTCATTCATTGCCATTCATATTCCATTCAAACCACCTCAGACCAAGGAATCTGTTTGCAGAGAAGGACATAATAGATTGAAATTATACTTACAGAATTCATTAGCATTATCACAAGCCCCAGCAACCCAGAAGCATCTGGCTTGACAACGTGGTAGAATGGCTCAGTGACCACATCGGCTAAAAGAAAATTACCTCACAGGACTGTTATACAAGATGAATGTGTGACTTAAACCAGTGGAAATACATCGCAACCTCTCCCTCATAGCTAAATACATGAGCCGAGGAGCTAAGGAATGGAGGTTCACAAAGGTTCTATTAATTTTTCCCCTTCAGATCAGTTCAGTTGCTCAGTTGTGTCTGACTCTTTGCGACCCCATGAACCACAGCACACCAGGTGTCCCTGTCTATCACCAATTGCTGGAGTTCACCCAAACCCATGTCAGTGATGCCATCCAACAAACTCATCCTCTATCGTCCCCTTCTCCTCCTGCCCCCAATCCCTCCCAGCATCAGAGTCTTTTCCAATGAGTCAACTCTTCACATGAGGTGGCCAAAGTATTGGAGTTTCAGCTTCAACATCAGTCCTTCCAATGAACACCCAGGACTGATCTCCTTTAGGAAGGACTGGTTGGATCTCCTTGCAGTCCAAGGGACTCTCAAGAGTCTTTTCCAACACCACAGTTCAAAAGCATCAATTCTTCGGTGCTCAGCTTTCTTTATAGTCCAACTCTCACATCCATACATGACTACTGGAAAAACCATAGCCTTGACTAGATGGACCTTTGCTGAGAAAGTAATGTCTCTGCTTTTTAATATGCTGTCTAGGTTGGTCATAACTTTCCTTCCAAGGAGTAAGCGTCTTTTAATTTCATGGCTGCAATCACCATCTGCAGTGATTTTGGAGCCCCCAAAAATAAAGTCTGACACTGTTTCCACTGTTCCCCATCTATTTGCCATGAAGTGATTTTTCCTCTGCTTTTTAAAAATTGAGACACAATACACAATACATATAAAGTGTACAATTCAGTGATTCAGTATTTTCATTAAGTTTGTGACCATAACCACTATCTAATTCCAGAATACTGTCATCATCTCCAAAATAAATCCTGTACCATCAGCAGTCACCTCCATTCCTCCTCCCCCAGTCCTAAGTAACCACTACTCTACTCCCTGTGGATTTAGTTGCCTATTATGGATATTTCATATGAATGAAATCATGTAATAGGTGGCCTTTTGCATCTGGTTCCTTTCATTTCAGTTCAGTTGCTCAGTTATTTCCAACGCTTTGTGACCCCATGGACTGCAGCACACCAGGCTTCCCTGCCCATCACTAACTCCCAAAACTTGAGCCATGATGCCATCTGGTGATGCCATCCAACTATCTCATCCTCTGTCATCCCCTTCTCCTCCTGCCTTCAGTCTTTCTCAGCATCAGGGTCTTTTGCAGTGAGTCAGTTCTTCGCATCAGGTGGCCAAAGTATTGGAGCTTCAGCTGCAGCATCAGTCCCTCCAATGAATATTCAGGACTGATTTCCTTTAGAATTAACTGGTTTGATCTCCTTGTAGTCCAAGGGATTCTCAAGAGTCTTCTCTAACACCACAGTACAAAAGCATCAGTTCTTCAGTGCTCAGCCTTCTTTATGGTCCAACTCTCACATCCATACAGGATTACTGGAAAAACCACAGCTTTGACTATCTGTACCTTTGTTGGCAAAGTAATGTCTCTGCTTTTGATCCTGATTACCAAGGGAAAGTCAGATTGCTGCTAGCTAATGAGGGAAGGATATCAGTTCATGTCTGCAATTCATGGAAATGGGGATGACAGAACAGATTTAAGAAATGTAGAGGAAACTATATTTCCAAAACTTTGTGACTGATGAGGCATACAGATTGAGGACAAGGAAGGACTCTTGACTTTGTCATTCTTTCTTTAAGTTTTCTTTATCTTTTTCTGTTTTTTTTTTTTGGTTTCTATTTTTCTATTAATTATTAGGAGAGGGGTGAAAAAATAACTGAAAACCATTTCTAATAATAACTGAGAAAGTCAAATTCTCAGTTTTGTCACTTTCATTCCTACATAACAGTCTGCTTTGAAACTCTGTTATTAAGTACATATATATTTTGCATAGTTTGCATTGTTATGTTGTCTTAATGATTGATCCTTTTGTGATCATGAAATATATTTCTATCTCTGCTAACATTCCTTGTCCTGAAGTCCACCTGTCTGACACACACAGCCACTCCAGTTTTCTTAAGACTAGAGTGTGCATGGTGTAACTTTTAATGTGCTTTTAATTTTAACCTATTTGAGTCTTCATATTTAAAGATTACATGAATAATATATAGCAGCATATATATTTAATATTAATATCATTTTATACATTAAGATATTAATCCTTTACTGTACTTGTAGTCCAAATACTTTCCTGAACTACATCTCATCAATTTCTTGTATTAGTGGATTTTATTTATTTAATTTTTGGCCATACCACATAGCATGTGGGATCTTAATTCCCCTACCAGTGATCGAACCTGTGCCCCCGTGCATTGGAAGCATGGCGTCTTAACACTGGATTGCCAGGGAAGTCCTTATTAGTGGATTTTGAAAGGAGAATTTTTGAAGGGAAAGTGAAAATAGAGACTACATGCCTTAATTCTTGTTCCAGGAAATTTTTACCCAGGGAGATAGGACTAAGAGGAATGAATAACTTCACTGCTTACCCCAGGATATGTCTGCCAAGCAGTGTGTCTGGGCAGATCATCCACAGGAATAGCTTTCCTATTAAAATAACAGCTTGGTAACCTGGACAAAGAGCTTGCTTCTCTGACACCAGTTTGCTTATCAAAAATTATTTTAAAATCTTCACTTTGCAGTCATAAACTTTGCCTAGCTCCAAACAAGTCCCTACCTTGAAGGACCATCTTTAAACCACAAGTCTAGACCTTCAAACTCTTAATCTTCAGTCCTATCCTAATCAGCAGCCTCGCTCCTGGGTCACAGTTGAATACAGGGGGTCTCTTCTGTGCTGCAGGAACATCAGTGAACTCAGCTTGATTGAGTAGATTTCTTTGGTGGTCTTATGGGAAGCTGAGAAAATTTTGACAATAAAATGGGTATTTTTTTCCACAATTTTTAGATAAATAAAATTCTGTCAAATAGAGAATAATTAATTATAATATAATTGTTTTTTTCAAAATTTTTATTGGAGTATATGATTTACAATATTATGTTAGTTTCAGGTGTACAGCAAAGTGAATCAGTTATACATATACAGAGTCACCCATTCTTTAAAATTCCTTTTCCATATAGGCCATTAAAGAATACTGAGCCATGTTTTCTGTGCTATACAGCAGGTTCTTATTATAGTGTGGGTATGTCAATCCCAATCTCCCTATTTATCCCTCCTCCCTCTGATCCCCTGGTAACCATGTTATTTCCCCTATATCTGTGACTCTACTTCTGTTTTGTGAATAAGTTCATCCGTACCCTTTTTCTAAGACTCCACATATAAGTGATATATGATATTTGTCTGTCTGTGTCTGATGTACTTCACTTAATATGACAGTCTTTCAGTCCATCCATGTTGCTGCAAATGGCATTGTTTTGTTCTTTTTTATGGCTGGGTAGTATTCCACTGTATACATGTACCACATCTTCTTCTTCATTCCTCCATTGATAGACATTTAGGTTGCTTCCGTGTTCTGGATATTGTAAACAGGGCTGCAATGAACATTGGGGTTCATGTATCTTTTTGAATTATGCTTTTTTGTAAGTATATGCCCAGGAGTGGAATTGCTCAGTCATACAGTATTTCTTTATAAGGAACTTGCATAATAGTGGCTGTATCAATTTACATGCCCCCCAACAGTATTGAAGGGTTCCCTTTCTTCCACACCCTCTCCAGCATTTATTGCTTGTGGATTTTTTGATGATGGCCATTCTGACCAGTATAAAATGATACCTTGTTGTAGTTTTGTATAATCTATTCTTTTATATCCTACTCTCATTTTTTCCTATTACTTATCAAAATCAAATTAAAATAACAATCCCTTGGTAATTCCCTGGTGGTCCAGCAGTTAGAATTCCACATTTTCACTGCTAAGGGTCAGGGTTCATTCCTTGGTTGGGGAACTAAGATTCTGCAAGTGGTTCAGCCAGAAAAAAATTTCAAAGATAAATAAAATGATAGCACTTGGCCTTTTGAGGCCAAATAGTACAAATTTGTTAACATTCTCAAGGTCAGGTTTTTTTTTTTTTACTAGTATAATTACTAGTATGCTCTCAGCTGGTAAAGAATTCATCTGCAATTTTGGAGACCTGGGTTCGATCCCTGGGTTGGGAAGATCCCCTGGAGAAGGGAAGGGCTATCCACTCCAGTATTCTAGCCTAGAGAATTCCATGGACTGTCCATGGGGTCGCAAAGAGTCAGACACAACTGGGCGACTTTTGCTTTCACTTTCTCAATATAACAAGTAAACATATTTAGTCAAGATTAGGACTTGCATCTTTGAAGGGAGAAGCTGAACAATTAATTTTACCTGCTTTACATCTAAAATATCCCTAGTTACTTTAACTTAATGTGAGAATTTATAGAAAATAGAATATGGTAGGTCTGCTACACTTTGATTCTTCATTTATTCAGAGGGATGTTTTAGAGTACAAATATGAGCTTGTCAGCACTTTTGTGCATGGTTTCTAATGAGTTTCTATTGCTCCAAAAGTAATTTGTCATCATCCTTAGTATGATGCAGTATCAAAGGCACTGCATTCTGTGACTTCTGCCTAAGTGTCAGTTTTCATGTCTCAGTTTGCTCTTCTCTCACTGTTTCCCAATGCCCCAAAGTCCTGTGGCATTTCTTCAAGCACCCCCAAGTTCCTCTGACATGCAAGGCCTTCACATTTGCAGTGCCCTTTCCTGGAATGTTTCCCCACTTCCCTTCTACATTCCTTTTTGCTCCTCTAAGCCTTATCCTTTAGATTTCACCTTAAATATCATTTCCTAGGACTTTTCCCCAGGCTTCCCAGTTTAGATTGTCTTCCTTCTATGGTTTTCTTTGCACTCTGCCTTCTCCCTCCTGGCACAAACCTCAGTTGTTAAGTTTATGGTTATTTGCATGCTTATTCCATGCTGTCTTTCCTACTGGGCTCTAAATTTTTTGACACTTTGTTTACTGGACAGGACAATGCCTGTCTCGGAGGAGGACTCTATAGATATTTGTGGAGCAGATGAAAGAATTTCTAAAACTGACATTTAAATTAGTGCTTTATTTCATAATCTTCCTCTCAAAATAGGAAAAGTGTGTTAAATAAAATAAATTGTTTCTTTTCCACACCAAGTGCGGTGACCCAAAGACTAAAGAGCAGATAAAATGAAGGAGGGTCTTGGAATTCAGGACAGAAAAATCAGACCCTTATTGTCCTTCCTTCCCCCATGCTGTTAACTATTAGTGGATTTCAGGTCTTCCTGAGCAGTATAACTTGTCTCCCTTCCTACCCTACACAGAGAAAAGGTATTTCCCCCACCCAGTACATGTGCCTCATTCAATCAGCAAATGATCCACAAGACCCCTATCCCACTCCTTGTACTCTGGGTATAAAAGTGGACTAAGGACCCCTGTTCAAAGTTGGCTCTCCCTTGAGCTGGCCCACTGTTCTAACAGCATCTCCTACCTTAATAAACTTTATTTACCTCTCATTCTGTCTTACATCTGGAAATTCTTTTCCAACCCACTCCTGGACCATGACACCAAGGTCCTGATAGACAGATTTTAAGATTAATTTTTAACAAAACCTTATATATAATTTCCGATGTGCTAGGCATTGTCTTAGTGAAAGTGAAAGTCACAGTCATGTCTGACTCTTTGCAACCCCATGGACCATACTGTCCATGGAATACTCCAGACCAGAATATTGGAGTGGGTAGCTATTCTCTTCTCCAGGGGATCCTCCCAATACAGGGATCAAACCCAGGTCTCTTGCATTGCAGGCAGATTCTTTAGCATCTGAGCCACCAGGGAAGCTCAGGCCTTGTCTTTAAGTCCTTTATAGTTAGGAACTCATTTTATTATAATGCTCTGAGGTATGTATTGTTATTATTTGCCCCTTTATTTAACTTTTAAAATAAATTCTCCACCCAGCTTGAAGGATCTTAGTTCCCTGACCCAGGGATGGAACCTCTGCCCTTGACAGTGAAAGCACAGAGTCCTCACCACTGGACTGACAGGGAATTCCTATTAGTGCCCTTTTATAGATGAAGAAAGCAAAGCAGAGAGAGGTAAAGTATTGAATAGATTGTCCAAGGTAGCACAACTAGTAAATGACAGAGCTAGGATTTGAACTCCGGGAGGCTGATTCCAGAGTCTGTACTTTTGACCATGATTCCATGCTATGAAGAATAGTGTCTGGCGCACGGTAGGTGCTCAGTGAATGCTAGCGAGATAAAAAGTGTTTTTCTGTAATCTTTCTTTGCCTGGGTTGCCAGCTAGTGTTTAATTTTAAGGTGTTACAGCAGGCAGGTAGTTAGAGAAGAGCAGAGAAATGGGGGCAGGGGCCAGGTGGCAGGAAATCATGCATCTTGTAAACAGCGGGGGTTCATGGGCAGACAGAGGAAATCAGGAACAGGCAGACTGAAAGGAAACCACACCTTTTGGGCAATAAGTGTCCTGGAAGCAGATAAAGAAAGATGAAGGCAGGAATTTCCTGCATGTGAATGTAACTTGTTGTTAAATATGTTCTCATTGCAATAAAACTAGCCTTGCAGATAAGAAGTACCCATCATGCACCTATGCTGTGACACTTACCATCTAAGCTAAGTAAGAAAAAAATCCCTCCTGCCCTCAGGAAGATAGAGTGGGGATGAAAATCAGGAATATGACCCCCAGACTCCTCCTTCCCCAGTGAATGTTTTGCCCCTTCATTTGCATGGCCTTCATAACCAGCTGGCCAAAGAGAAACAGGACAGCAGCTCCTCACCTGTCTACCTGCTCTCCCTCTGAGTATTCTTGCTTAAATAAATTCACTTTACTTTTTAACCTCCCTGTTTCATCTCTGAATTCTTTCACAATGAGGCAAAAACATTAAATTCTTGTTCTGCCAGGAACAAAGGCAAACACTACATCTTTGAATTCTGTATCTCGGTGCTTAGCAGTCACAGCCTAACTATCAGCTCATTGAAAAGTCAGGATGAAATCACTACTCTCTGACTCTAAATCCTAGATACTTTAGCTCCTGCTGAAGTTGGGTTCACAGGCCATTGAGAGGGCTAGTAGCTTTATAGTGCATGAATGAGATTGAAATCTTTGAAAAACAGGTTTAATTTGTCAAATGCCTTTTCTGCATCTATTGATATAATAACATAATTTTTATACTTCAGTTTGTTAATGTGGTGTATTATGTTGATTGATTTTTGAATATTGAACCAGTTCTTGCACCACTGGAATAAATACCACTTAATCATAGTATATAATCCTTCTGATGTATTTTTAATACTCAGTTTTCTAATAATTTGTTCAGGATTTTTGCATCTATGTACATCAGGGATATTGGCCTGTTAATTTCTTTTCTTATTGTCCTCACTTAACTTTTGGTAATATTGGTCTTGTAAAATTTTGGAATTGTTTCCTCCTCTTCAATTTTTGGAAAAGTTTGAGAAGAATACAGGTCTTATATCTTTTCTGAATTGGGGAGATAACTCACCAGTGAAGCTGTCTGGTCCTGGACTTTGATTTTGGGGAAGTTTTTGATTACTGTTTCAATCTCTTTGCTAGTGATTGGTTTGTTCAGATTTTCTATTTCTTCATGATTCAGACTTGGAAGATTGTGTGCTTCTAAGAATTTGTCCATTTTTCTTTCTGTGGTATCAATTGTAATTTCCCTGCTTTTTTCCTGACTTTATTCTTTCATTTCTTAGTTAGTCTAGCTAAAACTTTGTTCATTTTATTTCTCTTTTCAGAGAACCAGCTCTTAGTTTCATTGATCTTTTTTGTTGTTTTTTTACTCTCTATTTTATTTACTTATGTTCATATCTTCATCATTTCCTTCTCTCTATTGACTTTGGGCCTTGTTTGCTCTTCATTATCTAGTTCCAGTAGGTGTAAGGGTAGAGTGCTTATTTGAATTATTACTTGTTTCTTGAGATAGGCCTGCATTGCTATAAACTCCCCTTTTAGTACCACTTTTGCTGCATTCCTTAGATTTTGATATATCATGTTTTCATTTTAGTTTGTCTTCAGATATGTTTTTATTTCTCTTTTAAGTTCTATGTTAAATTCAATGCCTGTTAAATAACATGCTGTTTAGTTTCCACATATTTGTGATTTTTCCAGCTTTCTTCTAGATTATAATCATTGTGGCAAAAAAAAAAATGCCTGATATGGTTTTGATTTTCTTAAATGTATTGAGACTAGTTTTGTTTTCCAAATTATGATTTATCCTGGAGAATTTTCCATATGCACTTGAGAAGAATGTGTAATCTGCTGCATTTGGTTGGAATGTTCTCTGTGATTCTATTAAGCCCATCTGATATAAATTTTTATTTTAAAGCCACTGTTTCCTTGTTGACTTTCTGCCTGAATGATCTATCCATTGATATAAGTATGGTATTAAAATACTCCACTATATTGTGTTGCTGTCGTTTTCTCCCTTTAAATATGTTAATAATTAGCTTATATATTTTGGTGGTCCTATGTTAGATGCATATATATGAATAATCATTATGTCTTCTTGATGAGCTGTCCCCTTTATCATTATATAATGTCCATCTTTGTCTCTTATTATGTTTTTTGGCTTGAAGTTTATTTTTGTTGGATATAAGTATGGCTACATTTGCTTTATTGGGCTCTCATTTACTTGGAGTATCATCTTTCATCCCTTCACTTTTGGGCTTACATTTGTCTTTAGAACTAAGTGTTCTGGAGTCTGCATTTAGTTGGGTCTTATTTTCAAACTCATCAGCTACTTTCTGTCTTTTAACTCATGGATTCAATTTCCAGGATGATTTTTGATAAATGAGAACTTAGTACTGCCATTTTATCTTTTATTTTCTAGTTGCTCTATATCTCCATTGTTTCTTTTTTTGTTTGTATTTCTGTCTGCCATTTTAGTTTCAGGGCTTTCTATTTTCTTTTTCTCAGTTTCCTCTTCTTTTTCACTGTTAAATAAGACACAATAGAAAAACAAATGGCTGATATTTTGTACATTGCATTTTCTTTAGAGCAAAGAATCGTTTATATTTCCATAATAGTTCAACACCACAGATTGAAAACAGAACTAGAGAGAAAACAGCTGAATTTGCACTTGAAGTCAACTTCCCCTTGACTGCAAAATTCAAGGTTTCTCAGATGTCAATACAGTGTTGAAAGCAGTGGATAAAACTTTACAGATTGCTTGTGTTTTTCCCAGGCTATTGCACTAGTAAACCCACAGGCTGTATTCTTCATTGTTCGCATCTGTAGTCTTCAAAGCCAATAAGCTTTTTCCTGCACCCAGATCATCATCATAACATACCATTCAGGTGATTAAATACAGAGCATACCCATGTAAAACATCATACTGATCTGATATGGATACTTCTATACCAAACTTGGTAAGCTGCATAGTAAATTCTTCCTCCAAAGGGATGAAAGGCAATTTTTAATCTTTCTGAGTGACACCTATATGATTTATCAGTTCTAGTGCCCCCTCAAGACTTTACCCTTCAGAGAGTTTCAGTTTCTCATTTGCATCAATGTATTTTCCTTTTTTTAAAAAAATAAATCCTGCACAGGTATCTAAATTATTGTTGCTTTGTCCTGAGGTCTTGGTGGAATTGGTGTCAAGGTTTGCCACCTTGCTGGACAGTGAAAGCCCCCCAAGGCTGGAATCTATAGACTTGCCCTTAGTACCGATTTCTCTGCTCTGGGAATTGCTGCTATTATATTGCTTCCTGTCTTTCTGAAACATCTTACCACATAGCTGATCCAGAGGCTCTCACTGCAGAATCCAACACTATTTTATCATCTTCAAAGACTCCACAGACAGTGGTCTGCGCAGATAGCTTCTTTTCATTCTAACATGGTCATTTCTCATCAGAAAAACAAGGGTACCTTACCACTGTCTGCACTCAGGGTCATAGACTCACCGCCTGGGCAGCTTGAGCCACTGTTGCAACTCCTGTTCTACTCAGTTTCCTCTTTTAATAGGCTTTGTGTCTCTCTCTAGACTTGTGGTTAACATGTTCAGTTCAGTTCAGTCGCTCAGTCGCGTGCGACTCTTTGCGAACCCATGAATTGCATCACGCCAGGCCTCCCTGTCCATCACCAACTCCCGGAGTTCACCCAAACTCATGTGCATTGAGTCGGTGATGCCATCCAGCCATCTCATCCTCTGTCGTTCCCTTCTCCTCCTGCTCCCAATCCCTCCCAGCATCAGAGTCTTTTCCAATGAGTCAACTCTTCACATGAAGTGGCCAAAGTACTGGAGTTTCAGCTTTAGCATCATTCCTTCCAAAGAACACCCAGGACTGATCTCCTTTAGAATGGACTGGTTGGATCTCTGTGCAGTCCATGGGACTCTCAAGAGTCTTCTCCAACATCACAGTTCAAAAGCATCAACAAGAGGTTTCAATAAAATGTCTCAAATAGTCCTTTTTCTGTCAATGACATGTTCTCTTCACTTGCCTATGTGAGTTCTGTCCTGTTCCTCTTACCTTTTTATGGTTTTGTTGTCGCAAATTGTCTCATTTTATGTTGTAAGTTTGTTACCAAATTGAAGTACCTATAGTCCTGGGTCAGGAAGATCCCCTGAAGAAGGAAATAGCTACTCACTCCAGTATTCTTACCTGGAGAATTCCATGGACAGAGGAGCAGGTTGGGCTACCATCCACGGGCTCGGAAAAGAGTCAGATGTGACTTAGTGACCAAACAACAGCAAAATAGTTATTTTTACTGCTCCCCCGACTTTAACCTTATAATTGTTGAACAACCTATACTGATATAGAGTTGTAATTTTCTGATTCAGAAATTATATTTATCACCTTATTCAAAGTTTTGTATACTTTTGCTTTCAGGTGGTTGGTGGCTAGGATTGCAAGCATGGCCTCCACTTTTCCCCTAGTTCTGCCTCCACTATGTATTCCAGTGCACACCTTTTTGAGGTAGTGATGTGTAGAACTCTGGTGTCTTGGTATGTTGGTCAGAGGGATCTTGGTTTAGTTATGGATGTTTTACTGATTGTAAATTGAAGGGAGAGACAAAAGGAGGGTATCATGCCACTGTAGTGCTGATGTCACTCCCAGACTTTATTTTTTAGTAGATTTAAGATCACAACAAAATTGAGGAAGGAACCCCAAGTACCCCCTGCATAGGTTCTCCCATTACTGATATCCCCACCAGAGTGGTACATTTGTTACAACTGATGAATCTGTAGTGATCCAAAATCCACATTTTACCTTAGAGTTCACTCTTAGTGTTGTATATTCTGTGGATTTGGACAGATAATGACATGTACCTATTATTATAGTATCATATATAGAATTTTCATTTGCCTTTTCCAGAATATCTTAGTTGGAATTGTGTAGTATGGAGGTAGGTTTTTCAGGTTGGCTTCTTATTCACTAAGTAATGTGCTTTTAAGATTCCCTCATATCTTTTCATGGCTTGGTAGCTTGGTTTTGTTTGTTTTGTTTTGTTTTGCATTGAATAATATCCTGTTGTCTAGATGTACTATTATTTATCTATTCACCTACTTAAGGCAATGTTTTTGCTTGTAAGTTTTCACATGAATAAAGCTGTTATAAGGCTTCCCTGTGGCTCAGATGGTAAAGAATCTGCCTACAATATGGGAGACCCAGGTTCAATACCTGGGTCAGGAAGATCCCCTGGAAAAGGGAATGGCAACCCACACCAGTATTCTTGCCTGGGAAATCCCATGGACAGAGGATCCTGGCGGGGTACAATCCATGGGGTTGCAAAGAGTCTGTTATAGACATCTGTGTGCAAGTTTTCAACTCCTTTGGCTAAATACCAAGGAACATGATTGCTGGCTTATATGGTAAAAGAGTTTATTTCTGTAAGAAACCACAAACTCTCTTCCAAAGTGGGTGAAATGCATTGCATTCTGACCAGCAATATATGAGACTTCCTGTTGCTCCAAAGGCTCTCTAGCATTTGGTTTTGTATGTTGAATTTTGTCCCCTTTAATAGATGTATTGCCATTGTTCAGTTGCTCTATCATGTCAGACTCTCGTGACCCCCATGGACAGCAGCATTCCAGGCTTCCTTGTCCTTCATTATCTCCCGGAGTTTGCTCACTCATGTCCATTGAATCGGTGATGCCATCCAACCATCTCATCCTCTGTCAGTTGACAGATTTTCTTGAGCTCCAAAATCACTGTTGATGATTACTACAGCCATATTAAAAGACGGTTGCTCCTTAGAAGGAAAGCTATGACAAATCTAGACAGCATATTAAAAAGCAGAGACATCACTTTGCCAACAAAGGTCCATATAATCAAACCTATGGTTTTGCCAGTAGTCATGCGTGGATGTGAAAGATGGACTATAAAGAACACTGACGCTGAAGAATTGATGTTTTTGAACTGTGGTGTTGGAGAAGACTCTTGAGAGTCCCTTGGACTGCAAGGAGATCAAACCAATCAATCTTAAAGAAAATCAACACTGAATATTCGTTGGAAGGACTGATGCTGAAGCTGAAGCTCCAATACTCTGGCCTCCTCATGTGAAGAGCTGACTCACTGGGAAAGACCTTGATGCTGGGAAAGATTGAGGGCAGGAGGAGTATGAACTCACTGAATGGCATAACTCAATGGACTTGAGTTTGTGCAAACTCTGGGAGACAGTGTAGGACAGGGAAGCCTGGTATTTCAGTCCATGGGGTCGTGAAGATTTGGACATGACTGAGCGACTGAGCAACAACTTCTGGTCTCTCTACTCTGCTTCACTAATCTACTATTTTTTCTTTGATATCACACTATTTTGATTATTGTGACTTTATAGTAAGTCTTCAAGGCAGGGAATGTCAGTCTTTCAACTCTATTCTCCTTCAGTATTTCATTGAGTATTCTGGGTCTTTTGCCTGTCCATAAATTTTTTAGAATTAGTTTGCTGATATTCACAAATAACTTGTTTTGATTATGATTGGGAGCACTTTGAATTTATAGATCAATTTTAAAGAACAAAAAATAAAAAGAACTGAGTTGAGGTAATTTCCCCAAAACCAAACAACTTGATATTTTACTCAGGCTATACAGTCATGAGTAAATAAATGATTTATACTTGATAATTTGATATCTTAAAAATAGAGTTTGGAAAATATATTAGGTTGGTACAGTAACTGTGGTTTTGAATTGTTAAAATTTGCCATTTGATATTGGAATACACTCTTAAATAATGTGGTTATGTTGTATATCACTTTAATATGCATTTCCTGCTTTACAGTTTTTAATGACATATTACTTGTTGCTTATTTTATATTTATTTTACGCTATGGAGGTGATGTTCAACAAAAAGCAAATTTGAGCAATTTTTTAAAATTCAAGTTCAAAATGGATTGTAAAGCATCAGAGACAACTTGTAACATCAACACAACTGGCCCAGAAACTGCTAATGAACGTACAGTCCAGTGGTGGTTCTAGAAGTTTTGCAAAGGAGACGAGGGCCTTGAGGATGAGCAGGGTAGTGGTCGGCCATCAGAAGTTGACAACAACCAACTGAGAACAATTATCAAAGCTGATTCTCTTACAACTACATGAGAAGTTGCCTAAGAACTGAATGTTGACTATTCTACGGTCAACAATTTGAAGTAAATTGGACAGGTGAAAAAGCTCGATACATTGGTGCCTTATAAGTTGACCACAAACCCAAAATATTGTTGTTCTGAAGTATCATCTTTTCTTATTCTCTGCAACAACAACAAATGATTTTAGATTGTGATGTGTGATGAAAAGTGGACTTTATATATGAACCAGTGATGACCAGCTCAATGATTGGACAGAGAAGCAGCTCCAAAGCACTTGCAAAGTCAAATTTATACTAAAAAAAGACAATGGTCACTTTTTGGTGGTCTGCTGCCCATCTGATCCATGACAGCTTTCTGAATCCCCGTGAAACCATTACATTTGAGAATTATGCCCAGAAAATTGATGAGAAGCACTGGAAACTGCAGTGCTTGCAGCCAGCTTTGGTCAACAGAAAGGGCCCAGTTCTTATACATGACAAAGCCCAACCACATGTCACACAACCAACACTTCAAAAGTTGAATGAATTGGGCTACAAAGTTTTGCTTCATCTGCCATATTCACCTGACCTCTCAAAACTACCGCTTCTTCAAGTATCTTGACAACTTTTTGCAGGGAAAAAAACTTACACCACCAGCAGGATGCTTTCTAAGAGTTTGTTGAATCCCAAGCACAGATTTTTACACTACAGGAATAAATAAAGTTAATTCTCATTGCCAAAAATGCGTTGAATGTAAAGAATTGTTTCTATTTTGATTAATAAAGAAGAGCTTGAGCCTAGCTATAATTATTTAAAATTTACGGTCCAAAACTGGAATTATGTTTTCACTAATCGAACAGTATCCCAAGGTAGGAGCCACATTTTGGATATGTTCAGTTCAGTCACTCAGTTGTGAACAACTCTTTGCAACTCCATGAACTACAGAACGCCAGGCCTCCCTGTCGATCATGAACTCCGGAAGTCTACCGAAACTCCTGTCCATTGAGTCAGTGATGCCATCCAACCATCTCATCCTCTGTCGTCCCCTTCTCCCCCTGCTCTCAATGTTTCCGAACATCAGGGTCTTTTGCAGTGAGTCAGCTCTTCGCATCAGGTGGCCAAAGTATTGGAGTTTCAGCTTCAACATCAGTCCTTCCAATGAATATTCAGGCCTGATTTCCTTTACGATTGACTGGTTTGATCTCCTCGCAGTCCAAGGGACTCTAAAGAGTCTTCTCCAACTCCACAGTTCAAAAGTGCTCCACAGTTCTTCAGTGCTCAGCTTTCTTTATGGTCCAACTCTCACATCCATACATGACTACTGGAAAAACCATAGCCTTGACTAGATGGACCTTTGTTGACAAAGTAATGTCTCTGCTTTTTAATATGTTGTCTAGGTTGGTCATAACTTTTCTTCCAAAGAGTAAGGGTCTTTTAATCTCATGGCTGCAGTCACCATCTGCAGTGATTTTGGAGCTCCCCAAAATAAAGTCTGACACTATTTCCACTGTTTCCCCATCTATTTGCCATGAAGTGATGGGACCCGATGCCATGATCTTAGTTTTCTGAATGTTGAGCTTTAAACCAACTTTTCCACTCTCCTCATTCACTTTCATCAAGAGGCTCTTTAGTTCTTCACTTTCTGCCATAAGGGTGGTATCATCTGCATATCTGAGGTTATTGATATTTTTCCCGGCAATCTTCGATTCCAGCTTGTGTTTCCTCCAGCCCAGTTTCTCATGATGTACTCTGCATAGAAGTTAAATAAGCAGGGTGACAATATACAGCCTTGAACATACTCCTTTCCCAATTTGGAACCAGCCTGTTGTTCCATGTCCAGTTCTAACTGTTGCTTCCTGACCTGCATACAGGTTTCTCAAGAGGCAGGTCAGGTGGTCTGGTATTCCCATTTCTTTCCAAATTTTCCAGTTTTTTGTGATCCACACAGTCAAAGGCTTTGGCATAGTCAATAAAGCAGATGTTTTTCTGGAACTCTCTGGCTTTTTTGATGATCCGGCCGATGTTGGCAACTTGATCTCTGGTTCCTCTGCCTTTTCTAGAACCAGCTTGAACATACGGAAGTTCAAGGTTCAGGTACTGTTGAAGCCTGGCTTGGAGAATTTTGAGCATTAATTTACTAGTGTGTGAGATGAGTGCCATTGTGCGGTAGTTTGAGCATTCTTTGGCATTGCCTTTCTTTGGGATTGGAATGAACACTGACCTTTTGGAGACCTGTGGCCACTGCTGAGTTTTCCAAACTTGCTGACATATTGAGTGCAGCACGTTCACAGCATCATCTTTTAGGATTTGAAATATTTCAACTGGAATTCCACCACCTCCACTAGCTTTGTTTGTAGTGATCCTTCCTAAGGCCCACTTGACTTCACATTCCAGGATGTCTGGCTCTAGGTGAGTGATCACACGATCGTGATTATCTGGGTCATGAAGATCTTTTTTGTACTGTTTTTCTGTGTATTCTTGCCACCTCTTCCTAATATCTTCTGCTTCTGTTAGGTCCATACCATTTTGTCCTTTATTTAGCCCATCTGCATGAAATATTCCCTTGGTATCTCTAATTTTCTTGAAGAGATCACTAGTCTTTCCCATTCTATTGTTTTCCTCTATTTCTTTGCATTGATCACAGAGGAAGGCCTTCTTATCTCTCCTTGCTATTCTTTGGAACTCTGCATTCAAATGGGTATATCATTCCTTTTCTCCTTTGTTTTTCTTTTCTCTTTTCACAGCTATTTGTAAGACCTCCTAAGATAACCATTTTGCTTTTTTGCATTTCTTTTTCTTGGGGATGGTCTTGATCCCTGTCTCCTGTACAATGTCACAAACCTCCGTCCATGGTTCATCAGGCACTCTATCAGATCTAGTCCCTTAAATCTATTTCTCACTTCCACTGTATAATCATAGCAATCAGAGCATGCCATACCATTGACCAATGGAATGTAACATATCTAAAATACAGCAGTTCCCTGATCACTGGATCTCCACAATTGCCTGGAATCTCAAGCAAATCACCAACTTGGAGTTACAGAGAGAGAAGAGAATAAAAGACAGGAAGGAAGCAACTAAAGGACTTAAAACAGAAAAGGCTAAATTTTCTTTCCTGCCCTTCTCTTTCAATTCAGGTTAAGAGTGTAGGTTTTTGGGTATCTTAAAAAAAAAATCTGTTTATCTCATAGATCAATCTATCCTAATTAGACAAAGCAAATGGTAGGATAAATTATAAAGGTCCCTTTTAAACCTCAGACATTCTATTAAAATTTTTCCTAAAATACCATCCAAGAAAATAATGTTATCTGTGAAGATGGTGCCCTGGTCCAAGTTCATAGCTCCATTCCTCTCTAAAATCTATACTGGGTTGACTCAACACTAAGAAGTGTGGGTTAACTTGTTTAAGACTGTTGCCTTACAGCCTGTCCTCCAGGAAAAGGAGTTGGCCACTGCAAGTTCAGTTCAGTCGCTCAGTTGTGTCCAGCTCTTTGCGACCCCATGGAATGTAGCACACCAGGCCTCCAGGTCCATCACCAACTCCTTAAGCTCTCAAACTGATGTCCATTGTGTCAGTGATGCGATCCAACCATATCATCCTCTGTCATCCCCTTCTCCGCTGGCCTCAATCTTTCCCAGCATCAGGGTCTTTTCAAATGAGTCAGTTCTTTGCATAAGATTGCCAAAGTATTCGAGTTTCAGCTTCAGCATCAGTCCTTCCAGTGAATATTCAGGTCTGGTTTCCTTTAGGATGGACTGGTTTGATCTTCTCCCAGTGCAAGGGACTCTAAAGAGTCTTCTCTAAAACCACAGTTCAAAAGGATCAATTCTTTGGCACTCAGCTTTCTTTATAGTCCAACTCTCATATCCATACACGAGTACTGGAAAAACCATAGCTTTGACTAGACGGACCTTTGTTGACAAAGTCATGTCTCCACTTTTTAACATGCTATCTAGGTTGGTCATAACTTTCTTTCCAAGGAGTAAGTGTCTTTTAATTTCATGGCTGCAATCACCATCTGCAGTGATTTTGGAGTGCAAAATAATAAAGTTTGTCATTCTTTCCACTGTTTCCCCATCTATTTGTCATGAAGTGACAGGACAAGATGCCATGATCTTAGTTTTCTGAATGTTTAGTTTTAAGGCTAACTTTTTAACTCTCCTCGTTCACTTTCATCAAGAGGCTCTTTAGTTCTTCACTTTCTGCCATAAGGGTGGTGTCATCTGCTTATCTGAGGTTATTGATATTTTTCCTGGCAATCTTGATTCCAGCTTGTGCTTCCTCCAGCCCAGAGTTTCTCATGATGTATCCTGCATATAAGTTAAATAAGCAGGGTGACAATATACAGCCTTGGTGTACTCCTTTCAATATTTGGAACCAGTTTGTTGTTCCATGTCTAGTTCTAACAGTTGTTTCCTGACCTGCATAGATTTCTCAAGAGGCAGGTAGGGTGGTCTGGTATTTCAACCTGTTTAAGAAGTTTTCAGTTTGTTGTGATCCACACAAAGATTTTGGCATAGTCAATAAAGCAGATGTTTTTCTGGCACTCTCTTGCTTTTTCGATGATCTAACAGATGTTGGCAATTTGATCTTTGGTTCCTCTGCCTTTTCTAAATCCATCCTGAACATCCAGAAGTTTATGGTTCACATACTGTTGAAGCCTGGCTTGGAGAATTTTGAGCATTACTTTACTAGCATGTGAGGTGAGTCCAATTGTGCAGTAGTTTGAGCATTCTTTGGCATTGCTTTTCTTTGGGATTGGAATGAAAACTGATCTTTTCCAGGCCTGTGGCCACTACTGAGTTTTCCAAATTTGCTGGCATATCAAGTGCAGCACTTTCACAGCAAAATAGCTCAACTGCAAAAGCGCCATTAAAGCTGGCCACTTACTTAAGACAATCAATCCCTGACTCAGCCACTAAGTGTGGGTTAACTTGTTTAAGACTGTGGCCTTACAGCCTGTCCTTCAGGAAAAGGAGTTGGTCACTGCAACACCTCCATTAAAGCTGGCCACTGGCTGAAGAAAATCAATCCCCAGTCCCAAGATATCTGGTCCTACACAGGAAAGGCAGACCTCTCCACCCACTCAGTGGCACCCACTCTGTGGCACAATCCAGAAACAAGATTCCTCCCTTTTTACCCTTACCCTGTCTACCTACTATTAAGTCCTATTGGGTCTCACTCCAAAACGTCACCATTCAGATGGATATTTTTACTCTATATTTCTCCTCTAAAATTAGTCTTCATTAATTACAGTTTACTTTCTGCAGTCAATTCTTTCAGTTCAGTTCAGTCACTCAGTTGTGTCCAACTCTTTGCGACCCCATGAATCACAGCACACCAAGCCTCCCTGTCCATCACTAACTCCCAGAGTTCACTCAAACTCACGTCCATAGAGTCCATGATGCCATCCAGCCATCTCATCCTGGGTCGTCCCCTTCTCCTCCTGCCCCCAATCCCTCCCAGCATCAAAATCTTTTCCAATGAGTCAACTCTTTGGATGAGGTGTCCAAAGTACTGGAGCTTCAACTTTAGCATCATTCCTTTCAAAGAAATCCCAGGGTTGATCGCCTTCAGAATGGACTGGCTGGATCTCCTTGCAGTCCAAGGGACTCTCAAGAGTCTTCTCCAACACCACAGTTCAAATGCATCAATTCTTCGGCACTCAGCCTTCTTCACAGTCCAACTCTCATATCCATACATGACTACTGGAAAAACCATAGCCTTGACTAGACGGACCTTAGTCAGCAAAGTAATGTCTCTGCTTTTGAATATGCTGTCTAGGTTGGTCATAACTTTTCTTCCAAGGAGCAAGCGTCTTTTAATTTCATGGCTGCAGTCACCATCTGCAGTGATTTTGGAGCCCCCCAAAATTAACTCTAACACTGTTTCTACTGTTTCCCCATCTATTTCCCATGAAGTGATGGGACAAGATGCCATGATCTTTGTTTTCTGAATGTTGAGCTTTAAGGCAACCTTTTCACTCTCCTCTTTCAGTTTCATCAAGAGGCTTTTTAGCTCCTCTTCACTTTCTGCCATAAGGGTGGTGTCATCTGCATATCTGAGGTTATTGATATTTTTCCCGGCAATCTTGATTCTAGCTTGTGTTTCTTCTAGTCCAGCATTTCTCATGATGTACTCTGCATAGAAGTTAAATAAGCAGGATGACAATATACAGCCTTGACTTCCTCCTTTTCCTATTTGGAACCAGCCTGTTGTTCCATGTCCAGTTCTAACTGTTGCTTCCTGACCTGCATAAAGATTTCTTAAGAGGCAGGTCAGGTGGTCTGGTATTCCCATCTCTTTCAGAATTTTCCACAGTTTATTGTGATCCACACAGTCAAAGGCTTTAGCATAGTCAATAAAGCAGAAATAGAGGTTTTTCTGGAACTCTCTTGCTTTTTCCATGATCCAGCAGATGTTGGCAATTTGATCTCTGGTTCCTCTGCCTTTTCTAAAACCAGCTTGAACACCAGGGAGTTCATGGTTCATGTATTGCTGAAGCCTGGCTTGGGGAATTTTGAGCAACACTTTACTAGCATGTGAGATGAGTGCAATTGTGCGGTAGTTTGAGCATTCTTTGGCATTGCCTTTCTTTGGGATTGGAATGAAAACTGACCTTTTCCAGTCCTGTGGCCACTGCTGAGTTTTCCAAGTTGGCTGGCATATTGAGTACAGCACTTTCATAGCATCATCTTTCAGGATTTGAAACAGCTCAACTGGAATTCCATCACCTGCACTAGCTTTGTTCGTAGTGATGCTTTCTAAGGCCCACTTGACTTCACATTCCAAGATGCTGGCTCTAGATTAGTGATCACATCATCATGATTATCTGGGTCGTGAAGATCTTTTTTTGTACAGTTCTTCCGTGTATTCTTGCCACCTCTTCTTAATATCTTCTGCTTCTGTTAGGTCCAGACCATTTCTGTCCTTTCTCAAGCCCATCTTTGCATGAAATATTCCCTTGGTATCTCTTAATTTTCTTGAAGAGATCTCTAGTCTTTCCCATTCTGTTCTTTTCCTCTATTTCTTTGCATTGATCTCTAAAGAAGGCTTTCTTATCTCTTCTTGCTATTCTTTGGAACTCTGCATTCAGATGCTTATATCTTTCCTTTCCTCCTTTGCTTTTCACCTCTCTTCTTTTCACAGCTATTTGTAAGGCCTCCCCAGACAGCCATTTTGCTTTTTTGCATTTCTTTTCCATGGGGATGGTCTTGATCCCTGTCTCCTGTACAATGTCACGAACCTCATTCCATAGTTCATCAGGCACTCTATCAGATCTAGACCCTTAAATCTATTTCTCACTTCCACTGTATAATCATAAGGGATTTGATTTAGGTCATACCTGAATGGTCTAGTGGTTTTCCCTACTTTCTTCAATTTTAGTCTGAATTTGGCAATAAGGAGTTCATGATCTGAGCCACTGTCAGCTCCCGGTCTTGTTTTTGTTGACTGTATAGAGCTTCTCCATCTTTGGCTGCAAAGAATATAATCAATCTGATTTCGGAGTTGACCATCTGGTGATGTCCATGTGTAGAGTCTTCTCTTGTGTTGTTGGAAGAGGGGCATGAGGTGGCCCAAATCCTGGAGTTTCAGCTTTAGCATCATTCCTTAGGTAGGTATTTATTGATTTATCTTTCACTCTTGCATCCTACTTTCTATTTTTTTTAATTCCCTTCTTCCTGAAGGTCCTCTTCATCCTTTCTTTCCTCGGGGTTTTTTCTTTGTATTATGCATAAAGTAATATTCTACACACAATTGCCCTGAACCTCATAACACTTAAAAGATTGAATTTCTTTTTACTAAGTTAGTGCAGTCTTCCTTCATTCTCTGCTGAAATTCAATATCATTAATTATTCATTGGTACTTGTAAGTGTGGTACTGGAGAAAACTCCTGAGAGTCCCTTGGATAACAAGATCAAGCCAGTCAATTCTAAACAAAAAATAGTGACAGCAGTCAATTGAACATTAAAAAAATATATATTTCTTTACTTGTTTGGTTATGCCAGGGCCTTAGTTGTGGCATGCAGGATTTTTAGCCGAGGCATGTGAACTTAGTTGCAGTGTGTGGGATCTAGTTCCCTGACCAGAGATTGAACCCAGAACCCCTATTTTGGGAGCAGGAGCCTTAGCCGCTTAACCACCAGGGAAGTCCCTCAACACTGTTAAGTACACATGTGCAACTCTAAATGTCTTACCTCATTTGAGAAAAATATTTGCAAGTTATTTGATAGAGGTGAGACCAAATTTATCCATCTAATTGTGCTTGTTCCAGAATCACTTTAACCACTATTTTTTTTTTACAATCTTAAAAACTGAGGAAACTCAATAGATATTTTTCAAAATTTAATCTATGACAAATTGAAACACATTTTTAAAAGCATTTTTCATTTAAAAGTAACTCCATTACATGATTAAATAAATAACATTTTGGAACTTCTCTTGAAGTCCACAGATTAGGACTTTATGCTCCCTCAGTTGGGGAACTAAGATCTGCATGCTGAGTGGTACAGCCAAAAGAAAAAAAAGTTACGAAAAATAATTACCTAAACAAATTTAAGAAAAGCATTGTTTTACATTTTTGCAAATCTAACTTTATAGCATACAATTGAATTGTCTAATTTACTTGTGCCTTCTGTTGCTCAGATATATTGTGTTGACATCAACAAAATCCAATCTCAAATATAGATTTTATATAGTGTTCATAGCCTTTTCAGATAATCATGCATCATTCTTGATACTGTATCAAAAGTTGACAAGCAACTGTTTCATTAAGACTTGGTGGTGATGGTGAAGTCGCTCAGTCGTGTCTTACTCTTTGCGACCCCGTGGACTGTAACCTACTAAGCTTCTCCGTCCATGGGATTCTCCAGGCAAGAATACTGGAGTGGATTGCCATTTCCTTCTCCAGGGGATCTTCCTGACCCAGGGATAGAACCCGGGTCTCCCGCATTGCAGGCAGACGCTTTAACCTCTGAGCCACCAGGGAAGCCCTTAGTGGCAATGAATTTAGCTTTACTTCTCAGCTGGTAAGAAGCTGATACCATAAAGAAATTTTCACATTGTTTTATTAAAATCCACTGGTCTACCTGGCATTTTGAATGGATCTCTTTCTCTCTTTGCATTGGTCATCAGAAATATTGGTCCACTAAGCTATATAGATGTTCCAAATACTGGCACTTTGGTGCACAGTATCAAAAATACTTATGTTCATTAATATTCTCATTGAGTTGAATATGGGTCCAGGTAGTGGGATGCTATCAAATGCATGGTCTTAGATAAAAAAAATTCCCCCAATCCCAATTTTTCTTTGAAAGCTTAAATTTTATTACTGACAACAAATACTTTTATTCACCTTGAATTATCAGGATGATGTAGTTTGAGACAAACATGTCAGATGACTTCAAGTAAAAATGATGTTCCATGGGTCTACTTCTCAATGGCCATAACATCACCATTGCTTTTATATCTCTCTTGCTTTACATCATTCTGGAATGTATATAGTTCATATGTGCTTGCTATTTCCTGGGACATTTAAAAGATGTATATTCAGGGGTTGAGACTTAACAACTTGCACTACTTTATCAAAGACATTCTTAAGGGAGACTTTTTTTGGAGAGATCCCAGCTGTAAAGAAGACAACGACCAACAATGAGGACCACTATTAGTCTAGAACTATTGCATTGCCTCAACTGATGCCACTTCACAACTTTGCTTTTCTAATGGAAACTTCTACTAACATTTAAACTCATGATGAGCACAGTGACTTTTCCTATGGAAGCATGCTGCTTAATATTTTGATAAGCCCCATCTTCTGAACTCCTCAGAAAGTATTTTTAAAACTTGTGAAAAATGAGTTACCACCTCACAGATGTTTATTAAACTGCGTATTTCTGCAGTGCTAAGAATATTGACACTAGCAAAACTGAAACTATACATCAATTAAGTAACTCCCCATTTCTCCCTTGTTTTTCAGTTGGTCTGTCATTTCTGACTCTGCAGCTCCATGGACTGCAGCACACCAGGCTTCCCTGTCCTTCACCATCTCCTGGAACTTGTTCAAACTCATGTCTACTGAATCAGTGATACCATCAAACCATGTGGTCCTCTGTCATCCCCTTTCCCTCCGGTCTTCAATCTTTCCCAGCATCAGGGTCTTTTCTAATGAGTCAGGTCTTGGCATCAGGTGGCCAAAATATTAGAGCTTCAGCTTCAGCATCAGTACTTCCAATGAATATTCCATTTCTCCCTACTCCCAGAAAAAATTTTAAAATGTATTTTAAATATCTTGTAACATTAAGGTTTTATGAAAACAAATTTGTACTTCTAGTTGTCATATAGAGTAAAGCCCAGTAACATTTGAAGAATTTTATTTTGCCTTCCTTGAAATTTTCTAAACCTAGAAAAATTTTTGCTCCTCTTCTGAATAAACCGGAGAATATTTAACATTTATTTTAAAAACACCTTTCTAAAATGTGCTGCTGTGAGGGTAGGCAACAAAATTAAAATCAAACCATTTCCAACCTAGTTTTTAAAAAATAAATGTTTATTTCAAGTATGAAAAGTAATGTTTAAACATTATTCCAAAAACTGTATTCAGTTTAACAAGTATAAAACAAGACTTCCGACAAAAAGTTAACAATTCAGTATAAAATACTAAAGAATATACTTCGACATTCACAGTGAGCATTTCTGAAAAAATAAGTTTTGCTAGAAAGTTTTAAAACCAAAAATACAGTCCCAGAGGAAATAAACTAGTCCTTAAATAAGGAAGAAATCTCCCTTAGGATGGATAGTTAGCATTTCAAAACAAGATTTGTATAAAATAATGGTACACTTGGTTCAATAATGTCAGAATTCAATAGCTTATGGTTTCCTTGACAAATACCGCCTATTTCTTATGTCTGCTACCCACAAAATAAGGTTCTCAAGCCAATTTAATTAATTTCAATGATATGTATAACCTAAGGGGTAACCAGACTCAGAAATTTTATCATGGCAATCTTGAGTATTTCCAGAAAAATATTTAACAGAATTTTTCTGGTGGTAATTACAGAACCACCAGAAGAATTAAAGTCTCAAAATTATTCTAAAGGACTGCTACCAAGACTTCTGCTTCTCTTCTCCATATACAGCTTTTTGTAGGTTTCAAACATTGCTTTTGAATCTTTTACTGGGTTTTGTAGTATCTCAAATCCATCTGCACTGCAGTTTCTCTTGGAGAGCCTTGAATTAGCCAAAACATTATCATCTAAGGAAACAAAAATTTTACTTTGTTACTCTTAATGTTAGTGAACAGTACAATCAATATAAATCGAGAGGGAAAACATGCATTCTTATCTGCAATAAAGAGTAAAGTGTAACAAACAATGGCTCTTTACCTATAGAATTATAAAGTATATGAACAGGACATCTTGCCTCTCCTTTAGGGGTCATTTACTACCCCATCCCCATCTTCACTGACCAGGGCCATTCTCCTTTACCTATACCCCTACCCAGTAAAATCTCTTTGTCATTTGCATACTATTAAGAATGTGACTTTCCTAACAGCCATCTAAACTAGCAATATAAAATGAACCAAGGTAAGCCAGTTCCAAAGAGCGCATATAAGTACAGTTTGCATATTCTGGCCTTATTAGGCATCAGGTATTCTAAGAAATAGCTGTATTTCTGTTTCTTTCAACTATAGTGCTATGATTAGTCTTACTATCCTTTTTGTGATGGGCCCAACCAGCTATTCCTCTTTCTGTGCATTTTAAAATGTACCTCTTTATCTGAGAAGCTATTCCAATTCTGAGTTCCTATACTTTGCCTTCCTGCTCTAGCCATTCCTTTCTGGATTAAAAGTCCTATTTTACTTCTTTCAGCCTGGATGGGTCAAGTACTCTGTCCTGTTAATTATTATTCTTCATTTTTTGGTAACAGAGTATGGTCACTGTTAAATTCTTATTGTTTGAAGTTCTTCTCTGACCACATTAGTTTTCTGTCCTGAATGCTGATCCTTAAGGTGGGCTGTAAGTGGTTTTCCACTGGATTCTGTCATCTCCTCCTTTACCTCAGCCTGACAATTTCACCACTTGCTCCATTTACATGCCAACCTTTGCCCCCAAATTTACTGTCACTTATCTAAAATGTATTTTTTATAGCCATCTTTAAGAACTGAAAACCTTTGCTTTAAGCTTGTTCTAGGTCTCTAGCCTCTTCATCTTGGTATGCTTTTTCATGATTTTCTAAAGTCTCATTAGACTTTTGACAGAGCTCCAAACTTGTTTCTTAGCTTTCCTCTCACCCTGCTGCGTGCAGCCCCTCTCTGGGCCCTGGTCTGTGTCTTTTTCATCATGAACCTGAGCACTGATGTCCCACCTTCACTGTTTATTGCTCATCCTGTCCGCAGTTATCTTCTTGTGTGTTGTTTAGCTCATGACGTTTCCTGAGCCTCTCTGGTCACTCTGCGAATGTGTCTGTCTTCTGAGTATTTTCGGACTCAGGTTCCAGTTATGCCTCTCATCTCTGAGGCAATCAGGCAAGTTTTGTCCCCTCCCACTTCCAAAGACCTTTCTCGCCCCAGCTGCCACACCCATTACATCTTTCTCATGTCTGTGTTCCAACTTTAGGAGTGTGTTTTCTACTTTCTCACTAATTCATTTTTTGCACTTTCCACTGTCTTCCTATTCCAATTAAGACTTCATTCCTTTTTCTTTCAATTAGATTCAGCTGAATTTTTGTCCTGTACACATCTTCAATGTAGAAGACTCAAATTATACATGCCTGTTTATATATATTTGTTTTTTAACTCTTCTGTGGGCTTCCCTGATGGCTTGGCAGTAAAGAATCCACCCGCCAATGCAGGAGACATGAGTTTGATCCCTGGGTCTGGAAGATCCCCTGGAGAAGAAAATGACAACCCACTCCAGTATCCCTGCCTGGGAAATTCCATGGACAGAGGAGCCTCGTAGGCTATCATCCATGAGGTTGCAAAAGAGTTGGACACACCTTAGCAACTAAACAACAATAGTAAACCTTTGTCACACTTCCTCTCTTGCTTCTCTTTATTGCTGCTACGTAACTTTAATCACATGATCTAACCTCTCACTGATACTTATGAATCTCTGTCTACTTGATTTTGAAAATTAAATTAATTTGCAAATAAATCTAACTGAGGGTAGGCTAATAGGCGTGTGGGCCAAGCCCAGCCTCTACAAGTTTTAGTAAACTTTAATTGGAACATAGCCCATATTCATTTGTTATTTTACAGCCATTTTTTCATGTTATCATAACATTAGAGTCTAGTATTTAGGAAACATGATTTGCAAAACCTAATATTTATTGGGCATGGTTTACATAGGAAAAGTATGCCAACCCCTTGCCTAAGTCAAGGGGAGAATTTTCTTCTTAAAAGGAAACAGATCACTACTTTTCTGTCCAAAGCATGACAGAAAACATAGCAGAATGTCTTCCCACTACTCAAACACTGAATCATTTTTTAAAAGAAATATGGATAAAAACCAAGCTTCACGACAGTTTCAGAACTATAATCCAGTTTAGATATGAGTGTCAGGTAAGTAAAATAAAAACTTCAAATAGATAGTTTTACCTATTTCTTGGTTGGCTTCCGGCATCCTTTTCTCCTCAGTCACACATTTTAACCAGTCTTCTTTTGTACTTTTTATTCCTGAAACTATTTAAATATTCATTTTCAGATCTCTAGACTTTGCTACTCATCTCTTCTAGTACTATAATGAAGGAAAACCACGTAAGCCTAAAACAGATTTTAGAAGGCATTAGGTATACTCACACATTAACTCTAAAAAGGGCCTGGAAAAATGCTTTCTCCGTATGAGGTGACTGAATCTCACAATTAAAAATAATGATAATGTAATTATGTTTCTCTCACCTGGACTGAACACCAACACATGTCAATGTACTTAAAGGCATGACACAGAACATATCTCACACTGCTGTAGCTATACCCAACATTTCTGTTACAATCAGGTTCTCAGATTCTAATAATCTAGTTTCAAGAACCAAGTGTAATCAATACAAATTTATACTCTATATACTCACATATCCATACACCTTCTAAGAAAAAGTAACTTATTCATTGTAACGTTATACACACCAACACTGTCTGAACAGTGCAAGAGAAACTAAGATTTCCATTCAAATCCTTTAGTTTTCCAATCTGGGTTTCCTCAACACAAAGTTTTGCATATACTAACCACCACCCTTAAATATTTCCTTATTGAGTCCCCTATTTTCTCCTTCCATCTTGCACTATGTTGAGAATTCTATCCTTCAGCTAACAAACAGATATGATTGCCATTCTGGAGTATATGAGAAGGTACCACTTTAACCTTAGTGATATAATAGTCACCAACTGACTCAAAGATGGCAAGAAGTCGAACTACTTCTGTATATACAAAAAGACTTCATTAACAATTACAGCTATTAATATTTAGACCAAAACTTCAAAATCACTGGGGGTCTGAAATTGTAAGCCCAAAGAACTGAACAAAAAGCAAGACTTAAAATAATGTATACTTGATACTTTTATAACTGCTCAAAGCATGTTCTTCACTCCTTAGTGAAAAGGGAGATCTTTTGTATTTGGAAAACCTTGCAAATTTTATAAACCTTGTCATTAATGTGCATGTAATATAATTTACAGCAAGTGGGGCAGAACTTTTAAAACAAATATTGACCAATGAACTATCAACATACCGAGAAAACCTCAGTAAATGCAAAATAATTTTAAGTGTTTCCTAGCTACCCAGACGTCGAGAGGTGCTCTGCCACTTGCTGACCTACAATGCGTTACACTTTTGCAGACACCAGCAAAAAAAAGTCATACTGGACCTTGCACAGGGGCTTGCTCCTTCCTAGTTGTGTGCTGCAGATCCTTCCGGTCTTCAACAGTGTTTGTATTTTTAAACACTCCATCTGGACATAATTTAAACTCCAGCATGCTTAGTTTTTCTGGGGTGTCTTTCACAGGTAATAGGTTCTTAGATTTACCTTCTGGTCTCTTTTCTTTAAACTTCCTGGGTGAATTGTCTAATTTTGTGAGACAAATGCGCTCACGTTCAGTGCATTTAAATGCAACTCTGTTCAGATACAGCTTCCTTTGATCCTTTGTTTGGGAAGACATTCGGCTTAATTCACCTTCATTATTTATATTATTTAAGTTTTTGTCTAGCTTGGTCCTATCAATCCACATTTTATCAGACTGCTTTCCCCCAACTGTTCCTTTAATATTCCTTGAAATATATGTTTTAGACTCTTTGGAATGATGGGTTTTGATGCTTTTACCATGGCCTGTACCAATACTTAATGATTCCTTGCAGGTCTGTACACTGCCATTGGGTCTCTCATTTGATTTCCCAGAACTTTCCACTTGCACAGAAAGTTTACTGGGCCTCATATGCTGCGAATCACTATTTTTCAGCAAGTTTTTCTTCAATGCTTCCTTATGCTTCTGCCTTGATAAATACTCCTTTGGTGACAGAACTCTATTCATTTTAGATGAGCTATCCTTAGAGCCCGAGGATTTAACATTTGATACTGTCTTTTCTTTAATCCAAGTTCTTTCATTTGGGGTTGAAAAATTACAGAATTTAAATGCACCACCTCCTACATTTTTATTCTGCTCTTGTTTATCATGTTTCTTCCTCTTTATCTCTGAATCAAGTACGATCCCTTCATCTAATTTCCTTTCTTCCATAGATTGTTTAGAACCTCCTGATTTCAATTTTCTCTTTTCTGGTGATACTGACTGTACCAAAGAACCATTCTTCATATTCAAATCTTTTTTGCTTGTCAAAAAACTCATCTTTGGTTTTAGTGGCCCTAAGTTTTGTGCCATGAACTTCCTCTGCAGGCTCTCCTGAGAAAATTTTGTAATTTTACTAGCAGAATGAAAAGTTTCCTCATGAAATTGCAGATTTCGCTTTCTTTTGTGACTCTGCCAAGAATCCAGTTTTTTATCACCTTTAGATAAAAGTTGACTGGATAATCCTTGCTCTGTTCTTAGTGAACTGTTACTTTCTGTTTTGGATTTGTCTTTTATATTGCTGCTTTGCTTTGTTTCAGGAAAATGTTTTTTCTCAACTGGACAAGTAAGAGGAATCTTTGGAGGATTATTTGGAGCACTGTTAAATGCAACAGGAACATCTCTGTCAGAGGTTCTCTCTCCTTGTTTATAACTCTTGGCCTCTGAAGGAGAACATGGATTTGTCTGTTTTTTTTCTTCTGAAGTTGACTTCTTAATGGAATTACACTGGCATTGAGGTACTCCTTCATAAACCATAGAGAGCCACCCCAAAGCACAGCAACGGATATCATCTTTTTCTGAATCCAATGGTACAGAAGCACAATGTTCTTCAACTCTGCGTGCCTGTGGGTCACACTGGTTCTCTTCCTTTGTTACAGGCTTTTCTTTCTGAGGTTCTGTCAATTTGTCAACCTCATTGGGCTGATCGTCCTGTTCAGGAAACAATTCTTTCATCTGATCTGTGTTTAATATTGTAATTTGTATCTGGTCTGTTGAACCTTTGGAGTCACAATCAGTTTTACCACAAGTTTGAGCTTCGGAGATTTGGTCTGCCATCTGCTGAACCACAGAACTTTCATGCATGTTCACAGGTTCGATACCATAGGGAAACTCTTTTAAAAGTTCTGACAGCTGATCATGTAGGTATAAGATAGATGTCTTATCATGGAGACTTTCATCTGTTGTAGGATCCTGTTCAGTATAACTGCAGGACAAATCAGCTTCCTGAGGGTAACTATCCTGCTGAATAGCAGCTGATGAACATGTATCATTTGCCATGTTTTCATTTTCAGTGATATGCTCCAAACTGCTTTCCTCTAGAATTCCACTCTTTGCTTCAACACATTTCAAAGGCGACAGTGCTGGAGGTTGCAGTGATTCTGACTGATCTGTTATTTTATTTGAAGCATCTGTGCACTGCACAAATTCATCTTCTTTAAAGACAAAGTCTTTACTTTCAGTGAAATGTTCATTTTGTTGTCTACTATTCATTATTTGGTGATTGGGTAGAGGTTTCTGTGACTCAGCTTTTTGCAAAGGGAGCAAGTTGAATATCTCTGCTATTTGGGAATCATAAGAGGTATCACCTTCAACAAGAGAACAAATACTGCCAATCTGTAATACATCACTGCCCACACTACTACTGTTCTCTGAAATATATGAGGCTTGCTGATCACTCACAGGACACTGGATATCTGGTTCTGATTCATTGTGCTTTCCTTGATTGGTATTAGGTATGCCTTCTGAATTAGTATTAGTTGACTGACTTTGCTTGTCCTCAATTAGTGGGAAAATCGTGATGCCTGTAGTACTTGTTACTGGTTCATTAACATTAATCTTCAAAACAGCAGTATTTTCTGTCAATTTATTTTGTAAGCTACAAACACTGCCTTCTTTAATAACTGGATATGCTGTTTCAGGTAAAGCTTCAGATGTATCTTTCACAGACAATGTATTGACATCTGAAAGAATTAAGGGTGATACTACAGCAATCCCTTTTGTAGTAGTTGTTCCTGAAGACTCATAATTTTGTGCTACCACTGATGAAATAGTTTCTTGTGAAGTGTTTACTATCTTATTCTGAGAATTTCCCATAGGTGAAAATGGACTACTCTCACAGATGGGCGCAGGCTTTGAAACTGCAATGGCTGGTGTGTTTGTTTTTGACTCATTATCCTGTTTTTCTTTGGTAGGTTCTGAAGGTTGCTTTTTCCACAAAGACAGACATGTTGCTAGCAATTCCATGGAAAAGGGAGAGCCACTGTTAGAAGACACCCCATTAAACGATTTATACTCAAAGCAAGAAGTGTCTGCAATTTTGGCATTTATATTACAAGTCCTTGGAGGATTTACATTTTCCATGGTTTTCAGTTGGTTACCAGTGTTTTCAGTATTTGGATTCATTTCAAAATTATGCAGTTTAGAATCTTGAATACATTCACTACTATCTTTTAATAATTTCTTCTGAGTTTTACCTCCAGAAGTAAGTAAACTGAGAATTAGCCTATTTTTATTTGGATATTTTGAAATATATTCCTCAGATGATGTAGAATGAGGAAGAAAAGTTATTTCAGAATTTGTTGACACATTTTGTGCAACGCTGACGAAATTTCCTGATGAAAGTTGGGTGTTATTTAATGGTGCCTGAGTTACCTCAGCAGTTGATGTCTTTAAAGGATTCACAGCTTCCGAATCATGGACTTGTTCTGGTATTGGCAACTTTTCTGAACAGGAAGAATTCAGTAAAACAGAACTGACTTGGTTAAAATTTCTGTTCTGAAGGTTGGAACTCAACACACGATGTGGTCTATTAGTTTCTTCTGCAGATTCCATTACTGTTGGTGGTTTATCCTCCACAGTCTCTGGAGTGACTAGGGTTAGTTGTGGTCCAGACTGGATTTTGGCAGTTTGTTTCAAAGACAATCCAGAATTTTGAGCTGATTCACTATAAGAGGTATTAGGTGTTTTAATACAGCCTGCTGCCATCAAGAGACTTTTATTAATTTTAATTTTCCTTGCAAGATCTGAAAACTTCTTTTTTATTTCTACTAATGTTTTAATATCCCTCACTAACTTCTCTTTTGTGACACTTGTGTCCAGTACTTGATTTGAAGTTAGATTTTGAGAATCCACTCTTCTCTCCTGATTATTTTGAGCAAGAGCCTGAGCACCAGTCACAGATGATCTAACAGGTTCATTAAAAGAATGATTGACACTGGTATTTACTTTCAAGTTACAGGAACTTCCCATCATACTGAAATTTTCATTCAGGTTTTGCCACTGCTGTTTAAAGTCTCTACAAAAGTCTTTCCTCATTTCAGGTAAGTGCATTTCTTGACTCTGAGGAACTTCCACAGAGGATTGTTTAACAACACGTGGAGTACTCTGCAAAGACTGGCTTGCATATCTACAGTCATAAGGAGGAGGAGGTCTTTTGTCAGTTTGAGTAACTGTATATTGATATGATGGTACAGCTGCAATCTGCTTTGACTTAAATGTCAGTGCAGGATTTGGAGATTGACTATTTTTAACTTGGAATGATACAGATGACATAGGGTTTTGTTTCTGAAGAGTAGGCTCCTGCGAAAAGCTTCGTGATGAATAACTGTATTGCTTTGGAAGTGGTCCTGAGTGGTAATCCTGGTAAGTCAGTCCACTGGATGCTTGCTGAGGTGCCCAATCAACCTGTTGCTCTGACAAAGGTAGGTTTCGTCTTGGGTTTCCTTGGTAACTTATAGGAACTCTTCCAGAATTAGAAGGGATCACATGTACTTGCATAGAATAAGTATCTGATGTTAGAAACTGATTCTGTAGTGCATGCACATTGGGTATATTCGTTCCAAAACCAGTTTGATGAGATACAGTTGCCCCTGTATGAGAAAGCGTAGAACTCCCCATTGGCGAGTTCAACCATACATCTTGTGTAACTCCTGAAGAAATCTGCAAATCATGACTTAGTTGTTTGGGTCCTTTAACATTTGCATATGTTATTCTTTCTACTGAAGTTTGTGAAGTCACAATGGTTCCACTATGCAAATCAGAAATAGGGATTTGTGGAGGAGTCTTCTGATTCCTGATGTTGAGCAGTGGCTGTGAAACTGGATGTGAATTACTGAGAAATAGGCATGGTTCTTGGTTACTTCCAGTATGGAAAGAACTTTGAGATGTTGTGCTAAGTCCTTGCTCCAAAAAAGATGCTTGTTTTTTAGGATACTGGGGTGGGAAGGAGAGACTGTCTGGTTTTGCATTCCAATTCATTGTCACGTTGATGCAGTATCAGTGTGTTAAAAGCCAACTGTTTTGAATGCCAGGAATCTGTAGGAAATAAACATCTTTTATTAAAAAGCTGAATTTTTTTAGCTTACCTTTATTACTAATGCTGACCATGTCAAACAAAATTCCTTACCTCACACTAGACAAAGCTTCATCTTCAATTCATGTAAGATAAAGAGCAAAGGAAGATGTAACAATAAATGGAAAATCTCAATAAAATTTTTGGTGGTGTTGCATAGGAACCTAGAATGTCAGGTCCATGAATCAAGGCAAATTGATTTGCCTTGAAGTGGTCAAACAAGAGACGGCAAGAGTAAACGTCAACATTCTAGGAATTAGCAAACTAAAATGGACTGGAATGGGTGAATTTAACTCAGATGACCATTGCATCTACTACTGCGGGCAGGAATCCCTCAGAAGAAATGGAGTAGCCATCATGGTCAACAAGAGTCCGAAATGCAGTACTTGGATGCAATCTCAAAAATGACAGAATGATCTCTGTTCGTTTCCAAGGCAAATCATTCAATATCACAGTTATCCAAGTCTATGCCCAAACCAGTAATACTGAAGAAGCTGGAGTTGAACGGTTCTATGAAGACCTAGAAGACCTTTTACAACTAACACCCCAAAAAGATGTCCTTTTCATTATAGGGGACTGGAATGCAAAAGTAGGAAGTCAAGAAACACCTGGAGTAACAGGCAAATTTGGCCTTGGAATGTGGAATGAAGCAGGGCAAAGACTAATAGAGTTTTGTCAAGAAAATGCACTGGTCATAGCAAACACCCTCTTCCAACAACACAAGACAAGATTCTACACATGGACATCACCAGATGGTCAACACCAAAATCAGATTGATTATATTCTTTGCAGCCAAAGATGGAGAAGCTCTATAGAGTCAACAAAAATAAGACCGGGAGCTGACTGTGGCTCAGATCATGAACTCCTTATTACCAAGTTCAGACTTAAATTGAAGAAAGTGGGGAAAACCGCTAGACCATTTAGGTATGAGCTAAATCAAATCCCTTATGATTATACAGTGGAAGTGAGAAATAGATTTAACGGCCTAGATCTGATAGAGTGCCTGATGAACTATGGAATGAGGTTCGTGACATTGTACAGGAGACAGGGATCAAGACCATCCCCATGGAAAAGAAAGGCAAAAAAGCAAAATGGCTGTCTGGGGAGGCCTTACAAAGAGCTGTGAAAAGAAGAGAGGTGAAAAGCACAGGAGAAAAGGGAAGATATAAGCATCTGAATGCAGAGTTCCAAAGAATAGCAAGAAGAGATAAGAAAGCCTTCTTCAGTGATCAATGCAAAGAAATAGAGGAAAAGAGCAGAACGGGAAAGACTAGAGATTTCTTCAAGAAAATTCGAGACACCAAGGGAACATTTCATGCAAAGATGGGCTCGAGAAAGGACAGAAATGGTCTGGACCTAACAGAAGCAGAAGATATTAAGAAGAGGTAGCAAGAATACACGGAAGAACTGTACAAAAAAGATCTTCACAACCCAGATAATCATGATGATGTGATCACTCACCTAGAGCCAGACATCCTAGAATGTGAAGTCAAGTGGGCCTTAGAAAGCATCACTACGAACAAAGCTAGTGGAGGGGATGGAATTCCAGTTGAGCTGTTTCAAATCCTGAAAGATGACGCTGTGAAAGTACTGCACTCAATATGTCAGCACATTTGGAAAACTCAGCAGTGGCCACAGGACTGGAAAAGGTCAGTTTTCATTCCAATCCCAAAGAAAGGCAATGCCAAAGAATGCCCAAACTACTGCACAATTGCACTCATCTCACATACTAGTAAAGTAATGCTCAAAATTCTCCAAGCCAGGCTTCAGCAATACATGAACCATGAACTTCCTAATGTTCAAGCTGGTTTTAGAAAAGGCAGCGGAACCAGAGATCAAATTGCCAACATCTGCTGGATCATGCAAAAAGCAAGAGAGTTCCAGAAAAACATCTATTTCTGCTTTATTGACTACACCAAATCCTCTTACTGTGTGGATCACAATAAACTGTGGAAAATTCCGAGAGAGATGGGAATTGACCTGCCTCTTGAGAAAGCTGTACGCAAGTCAGGAAGCAGCAGGTAGTACTGGACATGGAACAATGGACTGGTTCCAAATAGGAAAAGGAGTATGTCAAGGCTGTATATTGTCACCCTGCTTATTTAACTTCTGTGCAGAGTACATCATGAGAAATGCTGGACTGGAAGAAACACAAGCTGGAATCAAGATTGCTGGGAGAAATATCAACAACCTCAGATATGCAGATGATACCACCCTTATGGCAGAAAGTGAAGAGGAACTAAAAAGCCTCTTGATGAAAGTGAAATTGGAGAGTGAATGGCACCCGGTCCCATCACTTCATGGGAAATAGATGGGAAACAGTGGAAACAGTGTCAGACTTTATTTGGGGGGGCTCTAAAATCACTGCAGATGGTGACTGTAGCCATGCAATTAAAGACGCTTACTCCTTGGAAGAACATTTATGACCAACCTAGATAGCATATTCAAAAGCAGAGATATTACTTTGCCAACTAAGGTCTGTCTAGTCAAGGCTATGGTTTTTCCAGTAGTCACGTATGGATGTGAGAGTTGGACTGTGAAGAAGGCTGAGCGCTGAAGAATTGATGCTTTTGAACTGTGGTGTTGGAGAAGACTCTTGAGAGTTCCTTGGACTGCAAGGAGATCCAACCAGTGCATTCTGAAGGAGATCAGCCCTGGGATTTCTTTCGAAGGAATGATACTAAAGCGGAAACTCCAGTACTTTGGCCACCTCACGCGAAGAGTTGACTCGCTGGAAAAGACTCTGATGCTGGGAGGGATTGGGGGCAGGAGGAGAAGGGGACGGCAGAGGATGAGATGGCTGGATGGCATCACTGACTCGATGGACGTGAGTCTGAATGAATTCCGGGAGTCGGTGATGGACAGGGAGGCCTGGCGTGCTGCGATTCATGGGCTTGCAAAGAGTCAGACACGACTAAGCGACTGAACTGAACTCAACAGAAACTCATTCTACTCAATATAATTAGCAATTTTTTTGCTACACTTAAGAGACAATTACTTTCTGTATTTATTTATTTTAACCCGCTCTTTATTCTAAGATACCCATAATCACTGTAAAAAAATTAAAAACATAATCAAGCATATACTATAAAGTCTTTACTACTACTGTTCATCTCCAATGTCTAACTCCCTAGGGCTATCTACTACTGTTAACTTTTCTTTCAGAAAATTTCTATACAGAAAAATCACCAAAGCATAAAATCTCATTCTTTTTAAACAGAATCCTACCAAACATGCTGCTTACAGTTTGCCTGATTTTCATCCCTATAACTAGGACATCTTATCATTCCACTACACATATACCTACTCACTGTCTGCATAAACATTCCCCTTTTGAGTGGATCAATATTTAACCATTTCTCTACTTATGAATATTTGGTTTTCTTAGGTGTTTTTACTTATAAACTATCCTACACTAAAGCATGTATTTATGCTTTTATATTTGTGCTAAATGTTCCTGGAAATTTCCAGAAGTGAAATTCAAAAGACATTAGAATTGTTTTCATAATCAGTGACAAACTGCCTTTCAAACAGATTGAAATAAATTATACTCTCACCATCACTTACATAAAGTGAAGTGAAGTCACTCAGTCGTGTCCGACTCTTTGTGACCTCCCGGGACTATAGCCCACCAGGATCCACGGGATTTTCCAGGCAAGAATATTGGAGTGGTGTTGCCATTTCCTTCTCCAGAACACTTACATGGACATATCTAAAAAATGGACAAATCTGTAACCATAATGGGATTCCCTGATGGCTCAGCTGGTTAAAAAAACACCTGCCTGGCAATATAGTAGACACAAGAGACATGAATTCAATCCTTAAGTCAGGAAGATCCCTTGGAGAAGGAAATGGCAACCTACTGCAGTGTTCTTGCTTGGAAAATTCCATCGACAGAGGTGCCTGGTGAGCTACAGTCCATGAGGTCACAAAGTCAGACATGAATGAGTGTGTGTGTGCATGTGTGTACACACACACAACTGCATTAAATGACAGGGTAAACAAATTTGACTCAAATATATTAACAGTATGTCAAACAACTGCAGAATACACATTCTTTCCAAGAGCAAAGGGAATTTTTACCAATATTGACCATATTGCTAGGACATAAACAGATCTCATTTTTGAAGGATATTTCAGATTAATTCACAGTGGAATTAATCTAGAAATTGTAGAAGGAACTAGGAAATTGCCAGTAATCCAGAAATAAACAATGCAGTGGGCTCTGGTGTCTCTTCCTCTAAATATCCAATAGGATATCAGTCCTACTGAAGAAGATTCCACCCTTGTTGTCAGGGACGTTTAACTTTAAGGGATCCAGTATGTTGCATTTCCTTTCTTTGTGTCCCATTTCTCAAGGACTCTCTGTTCCTTATCAGTTCCTGGAATACAGGAATGAGTAGAGCTGCACACAGTTCTCATGACTGAGATCACCAGAAAGAGCACCTGCTTCAATTCCCTTCAGTGACTCCCTTCAGCGACCTTGTACTTAATAGACTATCCATTTTGTTGCAACTGGTGGAATTTCATTCTTTTTAACGGCTGAGTAATCATTTTACTGAAGATATATAAGCATGCATTTCTGCTAATAAAATACCCTTGCTTCACTAGAGACTTGGGTCCCCCACGTCCTTCTTTCTGTTTCTGGATAGTTCTTCAGAGCGTGGAAGCCTACCGATCTCACTTTCTCGCCCAACCGCTCACTTCCTCGTCCTTTCAAGACCTCCTTGAGAGGACACTGTGGGCCTCCGTGAGTGGTGTAAGTCCTATGTATGGGCTTTATTGGTTTTCCACATAACCCGAGGGATAATGCTCCTTCTCTTTCTTTTCGTTTACTCCAGTCCCCAAGTCCTGGTCTGTAAAAGACCACAAAACTTTATGACCTCATTAAACCTTAATTATCTCCCTTAAAGGCCCCATCTCTAAAAGTCTCACTGAGGTTAGAGCTTCAATATATACATTTGGTGGGAAGGTAGGAATAGAGGACAGGAAACACAGTTCAGTCCATAACAGGTCCCATCCTTATATTAACATAAGACTTGATTTATTTAATAGAAGACTGGGAGACTATGGAGGAGGTGGTGAGGAATGATTAGAATCTGTGTATGTTGTGAAGGAGGAAATCACAGAATTTGCTGGACATGTGAAACAGAGAGAGAAGTCAATAAAGGAGAAATAAAATGAGTTGATGTATGTTTAAAAAAAAAAGACTGGGAGATAATCATATAAATTTAAGAATGACAAATTAATCCAAGGAAAAGACAGAGTGAAATAAATAATGAAAACAGAGATAAACAAGTGACAAGTTAGTGAAGAATAAAAACTAATAAGCCTCTGTCAACACTGGTCATTAAAAAAAACCCTGTATTGGGAAATGAGAGTATCCCTAGACCCTATAGACATTAAAATGATAGTGTATTTATTAACTAATTTTAAAACATTTAAAATTTATGTGGAATAGAGAAATTCCTTGAAAAAAACATACCTTAACCAGAGTTGACATAATAAAAATACTACCTCTTTAAAAGAGGGGACACTTCATAACTTATTTACTGAGTCTCTGATACCAAAGCTGAAAAGAAAGACAATTAAGATGTCAATCTCTCAGAAACAAACACAACAATCCTAAGCAAAATGTGAGCTTAGGACACAGTGACAGACTGTATTTTCTTGGGCTCCGAAATCACTGCAGATGGTGACTGCAGCCACAAAACTAAAAGACACTTATTCCTTGGAAAAAAAGCTATGACCAACCAAGACACCTGATACAAAGAACTGACTCATTGGAAAAGACCCTCACGCTGGGAAAGATTGAAGGCAGAAGGAGAAGGGGGCAACAGAGGATGAGATGGTTGGATGGTATCACCAACTTGACAGACATGAGTTTGAGCAAGCTTTGGAAGTTGGTGATGGACAGGGAAGCCTGGCGTGCGACAGTCCATGGGGTCTCAAACAGAAACAACTGGGCAACTGAACTAAGAACAGTTGATAAAATTCATTAAAAGGACAATTGTATGAAACAAAAAACAGAAGTTTCCTTAATTTTGATAAATGGTAACTTTTAAAAAATTTAGACTAGCAAACAGTAATGTTATTAGTAATAAAACAATTTAAATAAAGGCGCCACTATCACCCACTGCTGTTCATTGTTGCACTGAAGATCATAAAAAGTGTTAAGAATTGAGAAGGAAAATATACAACAAACGATTCATATCAGTTATGTAGAATGTCCAAAACAATCTGTAGATCTTTTAGACCTATGACATTATGGATCATAGTGCACTCAAACTAGATTGAAGAAGGAACAAGTTTTGGTTTTATGTGTATTATTCTTGGGAATATATATGTTTACTTTTGTATTTGCTCATAACTAAATAGTCTTTCCTGATGGTTCAGAGGGTAAAGAATCTGCATGAAATGCAAGAGACCCAGGTTCAATCCCTGGGTTGGGAAGATCCGTGGAGAAGGGAATAGCAACCCATTCCAGTATTCTTGCCCTAGAGAACTTCATGGACAGAGGAGACTGGTGGGCTGCAGTTCATGGGATCATGAAGAGTCAGACATGACTGACTCACTCACGCACACAATGTAATAGGAGGGAGCCTTTCAAGGCCTTGTGAAATCTGTATGTCCTGACCTGTCATTTGATCAAGGTACTAAAGAAACCTCCTCTCTTAGAGATTTTAATTTGTCAGGGAACCAGATTATCCGTATCCATCAAGACAGCATATATTTTGGTTTAAAAACAGGTGCTAAGAAGAAAGAGCTATATTTTCCTCACAGGCCTTCTCTCAGCAAAGCTCCTTGAATAAGACAAGTGACCAGGGAGAAGTATAATACAAACTAAAAAGCTTTAAGACTTCCCTAGTGGTCCAGTGGTTAAAAATCCACTTGCCAATGCAGGGAAAGGAGTTTGATCCCTGATGTAGGAAAATTCCACATGCCACAGGGGAACGAAGCCCATGCACTGCAACTTCTGAGCCCGTGCATACCCAGAGTCCATGGTCTGCAATAAGAGAATCCACCGTGATGAGAAGGCCGCACACTACAACTAGAGAAATCCCATTCACAGCCAGAAGACCCAGTGCAGCCATAAACAAACAGCAGTACTGAAAATATTGGTGGTGAATTCCCAATAATTCCCTATTTCTTATGTGAGCTTGGGGGGGTAGGACACTGTTACAGGCTGAATTCTGTCCCCTCTAAATTCATATATTGAAGTCATATCCTCCAGTGTGAGGATATGGAGATACGTATTTGGAGATACGGCTCTCAGGAAGGCAAGGTTAAATGAGGTCAAAAGGGTTAGGACCTTAATCCAACAGGATTAGTGACCTTACAAGAAAGGCACCAGGTACATGCACACAATGGGAAAGACTAGATCTCTTCAAGAAAATTAGAGATACCAAGGGAATATTTCATGCAAAGATGGGCTCGATAAAGGACAGAAATGGTCTGGACCAAACAGAAGCAGAAGACATTAAGAAGAGGTGGCAAGAATACCCAGAAGAACTGTACAAAAGAGATCTTCACGACCCAGATAATCACGATGGTATGATCACTCATCTAGAGCCAGACATCCTAGAATGTGAAGTCAAGTGGGCCTTAGAAAGCATCACTACGAACAAAGCTATTGGAAGTGATGGAATTCCAGTTAAGCTATTTCAAATCCTGAAAGATGATGCTGTGAAAGTGCTGCACTCAATATGCCAGCCAACTTGGAAAACTCAGCAGTGGCCACAGGACTGCAAAAGGTCAGTTTTCATTCCAATCCCAAAGAAAGGCAATGCCAAAGAATGCTCAAATTACTGCACAATTGCACTCATCTCACATGCTAGTAAAGTAATGCTCAAAATTCTCCAAGCCAGGCTTCAGCAATACGTGAACCGTGACCTTCCTGATGTTCAAGCTGGTTTTAGAAAAGGCAGAGGAACCAGAGATCAAATTGCCAACATCTGCTGGATCATGGAAAAAGCAAGAGAGTTCCAGAAAAACATCTATTTCTGCTTTACTGACTATGCTAAAGCCTTTGACTGTGTGGATCACAATAAACTGCGGAAAATTGTGAGAGAGATGGGAATACCAGGCCACCTAACCTGCCTCTTGAGAAATCTGTATGCAGGTCAGGAAGCAACAGAACTGGACAGGGAACAACAGACTGGTTCCAGATATGAAAAAGAGTACGTCAAGGCTGTATATTGTCACCCTGCTTATTTAACTTCTATGCAGAGTACATCATGAGAAATGCTGGACTGGAAGAAACACAAGCTGGAATCAAGATTGCCAGGAGAAATATCAATAACTTCAGATATGCAGATGACACCACCCTTATGGCAGAAAGTGAAGAGGAACTAAAACGTCTCTTGATGAAAGTGAGAGAGTGAAAAGTTTGGCTTAAAGCTCAACATTCAGAAAACAAAGATCATGGCATCCGGTCCCATCACTTCATGGGAAACAGATGGGGAAACAGTAGAAACAGTGTCAGACTTTATTTTTTGGGGATCCAAAATCACTGCAGATGGTGATTGCAGCCATGAAATTAAGACGCTTACTCCTTGGAAGAAAAGTTATGACCAACCTAGATAGCCCATTCAAAAGCAGAGACATTAGTTTGCCAACACAGGTCCATCTAGTCAAGGCTATGGTTTTTCCAGTAGACATGTATGGATGTGAGAGTTGGACTGTGAAGAAGGCTGAGCACCAAAGAATTGATGCATTTGAACTGTGGTGTTGGAGAAGACTGTTGAGAGACCCTTGGACTGCAAGGAGATCCAACCAGTCCATCCTAAAGGAGATCAGCCCTGGGTGTTCTTTGGAAGGAATGATGCTAAAGCTGAAACTCCAGTACTTTGGTCACCTCATGCGAAGAGCTGACTCATTCGAAAAGACTTTGATGTTGGGAGGGATTGCGGGCAGGAGGAGAAGGGGACGGCAGAGGATGAGATGGCTGGATGGCATCACGGACTCGATGGACGTGAATCTGAGTGAACTCCAGGAGCTGGGGATGGACAGGGAGGCCTGACGTGCTGCGATTCATGGGGTCGCAAAGAGTCGGACACGACTGAGCGACTGAACCGAACTGAACGTGCACACACAAGAAAAGACCATGTAAGGAGACATAAACAGATAGCTGTCTACAAGCCAAGAAGAGAGACCTCAGAAGAAACCAGAAACTTTTATCTTAGACTTCCAGACTCTAGAACTGTAAGAAATTTATTGTTTAAGCTCAGCTGGTGAAAAAAATGACGAAACTGTGGTCATTTTGTCAGAGCAGTCCTGGCAGGCTAATAAGAGCCTATAGTAGTGTACCATTAGTCCCTCTGTTGTGTCCGACTCTTTGCAACCCCACAGACTGTGGCTCACTAGGCTCCTCTGTCCATGGGATTCTCCAGGCAAGAATTCTGGAGTGGACTGCCAATCCTTTCTCCAAAAGAGCCTATGGGTAGGAAGAAAAATGCTCTTTACGAGTAATTTGGGGTTGTCGGATTTCCTCCCCCACTCCACCTCTCGTGCTGGCACAGAAAAACTCAACATTGAACTAATTAAATTAGAAGGAGTTACGGGAATTTCCTGGGAGTCCAAAGGTGAAGACTCTGCACTTCCACTGTAGGGCTGCAAGCTCCATCCCTCGTCTGGGAACCAAGATCCTACATGCTGCTTGGTGTGCCACCCACCCCCCACAAAACGGAAGGAGTTCGAAGTTTTCTGATCTTTTTCCTGACTACAGTTTCTACTTCTGGATATAATACATTCTTAGATATTTCAAAATATATTTTAATGGAGATTACCAGAGTCAGGATTTCAATGGTGTATCATTTAACTTTTTCTTGGAAAAAAACTTTTGCCCCCAAATCTCCATACCCTCTGATCACCCCCAACTTGTGACAGCCATGGCACTTACCTAACAAATTCCAACGAAGGCTGAACTTTAAGAGCCTCTCTGCACAGGAGTAGTCAAAGTTATCTGGGACGGGGGGGAAATCACACAAGCCAACGGAATGAGTTTATATAAACATCAACAGGTGAACAATAATTCTATTTTATTTTGCTGAAATTCTAAAGTAGTTTTATTTTTCCCACTATTCTCTCCTCCCTGCTCCCCAGAGACACCAACCCATAAACCTGCTCCCGCTACTCAGGGGCTTATATTTCAGAGGGGGAAAAAAAAATAGCACTATCTGCCACCATACTATCACCAAATCTATAATATCACAGCCTTGTAAATGTAATCTGTATTTACAGTATCAAATCTCTGTATTTAAAATCCTACCTCTGGGAATTCCCTGTGGTCCAAATGTTAGGACAGCACTTTCGCTGTTTGGGGCCTAGGTTTGATACCTGGTCAGGGAACTAAGATCCCACATGGCTGCCTTGAGCTATGGCATTAAAATAATATAAAATGACAAATACAACAAATCAGATTTTAGGATGCTTACTTAACACCCTTAAAGATAGAAACAAAAATGGTTTTTAAAGATAATTTTCTTTATTGTTTTTGGCTATGGTATGTCTTTGTTGCTGCAAGGGCTCTTTTCTATTTGTGGTGAGGGGGCTACTGTCTAGTTGCAGTGCTTGGATTTCTCATTGTGGTAGCTTCTCTTGTGCAGCATGGGCTCCAGGGCACGCAAGCTTCAGTAGCTGCAGCGCATGGGCTGGGCAGTTGCTGCTCCTGGACTTCAGAGCACAGGCTCAAAATCTGTGATGCACATAGGCTAGTCATAGGGCTTCTAGAATTTGTGAAAGATGTTTTCCATGGCCCGTACGGAAACTTTCTCACGTGTTACTCTGTAGCATGTGGGTTCTTCCCAGACCAGAGACTGAATCCACATCTCCTGCATTGGATTCTTTAACACTGAGTCACCAGGGAAGCCCCCAAAAATGACTTTCAAAAGTCATCTGTGCTTTTATAAAATAACTTTTAAAATATACATTGAAAAAATTATTAAAGCAGCTAAAATGATACATTAGAAAATATTCACTTAATGCAAAAGAAAATACTGAGAAACAAAAACACGAGACAGAAAAAAAGTATAAACAGCAGATATAAATCCAACTATATTAACAATTGCACTAAAAGTGAGTGGATTAAACAATTCAAATGACAGAATGTCAGATTATTTTAAAAGGGCTAGCCAACTATATATTTCAATAGGTATACCTTTGATTCAAAGATAAAAAAGACCACAAGAAAGGCAGAATAACTATATACATTATCAGAAAAAAGACTAAAACAAAAAATTTTTCTCTACATAAAGAGGGACATTTTATAACCATAAAAGGGTCAATCCACCAATATGTAACAACTATGTATATGTACTTCAGAGAGCATTAAAACGTAAGTAAAACATAGACAAGTCAAAAACAGGCAATTCACCAAAGTCAAAGACTTCAATTCCCCACTTTTGATAATGAACAGAATTGGCAGGGAAAAAAAACACACACAAGGAAATAGGAGTTTTGAACATACTATACACTCCCACCTTTCTAGTTTATAGTGGAGATTTTTAAAAATTTTAAAAACTATAGTACCTTAGGTTGTAGTACACAGCTGTCCATTGGATGCTTTGTAGTTTTAAGGTTGTCTGCTCTCTGGCAGTTACTATAGATTAGGTTCAACAGTTCAGGTACTTTTGTCAAGTGGTAAAAGGGTCAGCAAGCAGTCTAGTGATGGGTGCACATGCCAGCAAGCCACCTAGCTCTACATGTTTATACTCTGCTGTAGGGAATGCTCCTAGCTATGAATAGCTATAGGTAAATTAGCAAGCCCTAAATAATGATCCTTGATATAGCTGGCACAAAGTTTGGCTCTACTAACACACCCATCTGAATGTCGGTTTTACAGTTTGGAGAACAAGCAATATTAATCTGTTGATGCTGATAAGGTGAGGTGGCCCTCACCAGGACGGGAGGCAAGCAGTCCGGGTGTGTTGATATTGATAAAGCGCTAGGGGGTCTACACTGGCGGGGGGTGGTTCACAGTCGTAATTCATATACTCCTATTTCAAAGAGAATCCATGGAAATGTTCTGTGTGTCATTACAAAAAAAAAAAATCTTTCAAATGTCTTAATTAAAAAAAAACTTTTATCCTGAAAACAGATAAAAATTTAGCTTTGACGATCCCTACATTTAAATCTTACATATTATTAGTATTACTTGGTCTGAGAAAAAGTGGGAGGAAAGCAAGTCACTAAAATCCGTGGCCGAGTAAGTAATGAACAGCAAGCTGTAAACTGCAAAATTAAGATCAATTTGTGAAGCAGGAAAAAGAAGAGAAGTCAATGGCTGCAGTAGACTAAATGTAACAATGCCTGTGCATTTCCACATAAAATTTTCATGAAGACCTCACTAACATTAAGACTTGTAAATATTTTAAAAATATTCTATATCCATACAAAGCAAAGAACATGGTTTAACTGGAAAGCCTCCTTTATTTTAAAAGCAGCCTTATCACAGAAAATTACAAACCAAAAAATAACCTAAAAATCATACCTTTAAAGAATAATCATATTAACACCTATCTTACGCACAAGCACATACAACCACCAACAGAAAGAGCTCTACTGAAATGGATCTTTTATGGTTTCTCATGGCTAGGCCTACTTTAGGTTATACAAAATAGTAGAAACAGAACATGAGAGGACAAATTAGGCCACATGAATAATCATTTTACATGCAAGGGTAACCATTAATTTATCAAAGAAACTGGAACATTATCATAGTGAAAGATAAAGCTATTAAAATCAAGAGAGATGGGTTTTTGAAAAGGCTGTTTCAGGGTAACCTAAAAGATGCATATATAAGGGCTTCCCTGGGCTTCACTTGTTAAGACTCCATGATTCCATGGCAGAGGTCACAGGTTGGATCTTTGGTCAGGGAACTAGGATCCCACATGCAGTGCTGTGTGGCCAAGAAATATTTTTAAAAGGATACATATCTATAGTAGTTGTCTAGCAAGCTTTGATAAATGTTTGTCAAATGAATAAATAATAACTGCTGAAGACCAAGTTAGAGAAATCCCTATTTAAAGTTATAGATGGGAAAGTCTCCACCCCTCCCTTCACATCTGTGTCAACCATAAACATTGCATGATTTCATCTGTCAGCATTCCAATACCTCAAAAATATAGATTTCTTAAAAAAATATGATACTCTTCTCATACCTCAAAAACACTTGTATCTGTTCTGGTATTTTAAATTGGACCTTTTCCTTATAGCTTTCATTCTGCTTCTGTTTCTTTGGAGAGTCCCCTGATGTGGTTAAATTGAGGAAAACTAGTATTTTTCATTTAAAAACTGATCTGCAATGGAAAAAGGTATAGATACTTTAAAAAAACTCAACGAAACCACAAATACCAGCAAATATAAAACCCACTTCTGAGGAATTCTAAAGCATCAAGATTTATTCAAGCTATTTCAGGTCTGGCTTTTTGTGTCCCTGTCCTTGAATTAGGCTTTCAAGAATAGACTATCCTAAATTTTACATTTTATAATACAACTCTATAATTAGTAAGAGCTAACCTTTGAAATTTATGTCAACTGTACTGAATGCTTTGAATGCACTGTCACATTTAATGGTTACAACAAATGCATGAAGCCAAGCAGTCCTAAGCAGAAGGGCCAGGGCTGGCAGGGCTGGAAGTCCCACTGTCCTGGCTTTTAGGCTGGCTTTCTACGCTACTGCAGAAAGAAAGCAGATTAAGACTGAATGGATTCTTATGAAGTGTTTTTTCTAACGTAAATAGCAAAACCAACATCAGTGTCCTTAGGCCCATAAGGCAATACAGAGGCGGATGAGAAAACAGACTGCTGAGAATTCTAAACTGCAGTCATTTCATAGCCTGCAGCTATACCCCAAAGGGAAGGAGGCTGTCAAGTCTTTGGTGCAACTGAATCAAGGGAGGCAGAGAGAATCACCTTGTTCCATTTTTCAGGAAGCTGCTTATCAATGTCTGTACCAGGGGGACCTGTGGGGTGTCTTGTCAAAGTATCAGTGGCCTGAGATTAAACAAAGCTTTCCTGTGAGGCCCTACAAAAGAAAGGTCACCAGAGCACCAAGGTGAAGCTGTTCACGTCCATCCCTGCTCTCCAGTCTTTCAGGTATCCAGTTCCAAACGGGATTCAGAAGCACAGGTCAACTCAATCAGATGCCCTCTTCAGTCACTCAGTGGTGTCTGACTCTTTGCGACCCCAAGGACTGCAGCACGCCAGGCTTCCCTGTCCTTCACCATCTCCTAGAGTTTGCTCAAACTCATGTCCACTGAGTCGGTGATACCCTCCAACCATCTCATCCTCTGTTGTCCCCTTGTCCTCTCTGCTTTCAATCTTTCACAACATCAGGGTCTCTTCTAATGAGTCAGCTCTTCGCATCAGTTGGCCAAAGTATTGGAGCTTCAGCTTTGGTATCAGTCCTTCCAATGAATATTCAGGGTTATTTCCTTTAGGAGTTCCTTTAGGTTTGATCTTACAGTCCAACGGACTCTCAAGAATATTCGCCAACACCACAGTTCAAAAGCAAATTCTCTGGCACTCAACCTCTTATTTAAGTATATTTCCACTTAGTTAACACTGAGTAAGGATGACTAGACAGTAAGTCCCAGCAAGATGATGATCAGGCCATAACCAGGCTCCCAATATGTCCCAGAGGCCACTAAGGTTCACCATTCAGCTCCCATAAAGTTATGACGAAATGCCTCTAAAGGGACAACTGATATAATCTTTTACTGTTAATTATTCCTGCCATTACAGGCACATTATAGTGATTGCTTTGGTAGTCCCAGGTTGTTGACAGGATTCTAAGAACTGCAATGGAGGCATTTTGTTGTCATGGGGTTAAGATCCAGATTTTATAAAACCAGAGGTTGACATTAACGATGCAAAGAGACCCCCAAGTACCAGAAGAGACATACAGGACATAATCTACCTTATCTTCAGCAGGGTCAAGTAAAGGATGACAGATCCAGCAAACAGTTAAATTCAGAGCCAAAACTACATTCTAGAAAATTTATACAAGAGAGTTCTGCTTCCCCTTAATCAGAAAACCATGAGAAATCATGACTAATAGGATGAGGTTTTCAGGGCTTTGCCCAAGGACACAGCTCCAAGGACACAGCTCCAAGGACATCCACTCCCCGAATCAGCAGCTGCTGAGTTTCCAAGTGTCCTTATAATTAAGATTTTCATTTGGCCTGCAGCTATGTTGAAGATAGTGGTAACAGTCTAGAGTAAATCAATGACTTCTATGCACCCCCAATCCCCTGATCAGTACTGTCTTCCTTCTCCAGCAAGCATGGGGGAGCCATTCAAATTCTGCTGCATGAGAAAGAATGTGATATAAAGTGAACAGTCCCATGCACCTGAGCCACAGCACTTTGTCAAATAACATGATTGTATAGAAGGAAACAGTAAAACCTGATAGAATTTGTGGCAGTGACTCTTTAGGGACCTAATGAAGCAGTGACCCACTGGAGATTTCCATCATCTTGTAAAATACTAAGGTAGAAATCATTAGGGAGTTAGTATAGGAACTCTGAGACCTCAGCCTGTTTCAACAATCATCCCACTCCTTAACCTAAAACTATATCCTTTGTCTCAAATTCCTGGCTCTCAGAGGAATGTGTCCTTGGTCTGATAAATTATCAGCTCTTAGATCCAGGAAAGGGTAGTAATTAACTTCTGTTCCATATGCCTGAGAGAAAAACAACTGGTGATCATTAAACTTTAGCCCTACATCTGGTCCACTGTAAAATGGTTGGGGGTCATGAGAAAAGGTCAAGGGATGGCGACTTAATGTAAAAGAAAACTAAGGATACCAAAAGCAGAAAAGGGGGAAAAAACAAACAGTAAAACTACAGACCAATTTATTATGAATATAGATGGAAAAATCTTCAACAAAATGCTAGCAAAACAAAGATAACAGCATATAAAAATAATGATATGCCATAATGAAATGGGACTTATCCCAGAAATACAAGACTGACTTTTCTTTTTTTTAATGTAGAGCCAATATCCTGTAACACATCAATACAATAAAGGACACAAACCACATGACCATCTGAAATGGAGGTATAAAAAGCATCTAACATGACTGAAATTAAATGCATCCTAAAATCCAACATCCTTTCACATAAAAACACTACAACTAGAACAAAGGGGGAACTTCATCAATTTAATAAGACATCTAAAAAAAAAGCCACAGCTTTAAAGCCTGAATGTTTTCCCTCTACCTAGTAAACTACCTTTACTTGCATATGGCATCATCTTGTATATCGAAAATTATAAGGAATCCACTAAAAAAACTAACAGAACTACTTTGACTAGGTTGCCTAGTACAAGCTCAATATACAAAAATCAAATGTATTTACAGTTAACAGCAAAAGAATGAAACACTTTGGAATAAATTGAACAAATGTGGAAAATTTACAGAAATTATTATACATAAATTATATAACTTCAAAGGAAACTAAAGACCTAAATGAATGAGTGGAAAAGTATGCCACATTCAGACACTCTCAAAGTGGCAGGCAATACTTCTCAAATTGATCTACTGATTCAGGACAACCCTTACCGAAGTTCCACATGACTTCTTTGCAGAAATTGAGAACCCAATCCTAAAATTCATTTTGAAAAAGAGTATAATATATTGAAGGACTCACACCTCCCAATTTTTAAACTTAAACTACAAAACTACAGTTAAAAAAGCCATGTGGGACTGAATTAGGATAGACACTAATCAATGGAACAGAAACCAAGAACAAATCCTCACCATGATCACTAGCAAGAAACCAGAATCCAGAATATACAAAGAAATGGTGACAGTGTTAGTCACTCAGTTGTGTCCAACTCTTTGCAACCCTCACGGACTGTAGTCTGTGGATTGTAGCTCCTCTGTCCATGGAACTCCCAGGCAAGAATACTGGAGTGGGTTACCATTTCCTTCTCCAATGCATGCAGTCACTTCAGCTATGTCCGACTCTGTGTGACCCAATGGACAGCAGCCCACCAGGCTCCTCCGTCCACAGGACTCTCCAGGCAAGAATACTGGAGTGGGTTGTCAACTACCATGGTAAAGCAATAAAATCACAGGATACCACTTAATGCTCACTATAATAGTTGTAACCAAAAACACAAGTGTGGTAAGCATGTGGACAAACTAAAATTCCTATATGTTGCTATTGACAATGTACATGGTTCATCAAAAATAGTCTGGCAGGGACTTTCCTGGCAATCCAGTGATTAAGACTTTGTGTTTCTACTGCAGGGGGCACAGGTTTGATCCCTGATCCTGCATACCACAAGGTATGGCCAAAAAAATCTGGCAATTTCTCAAAAGGCCAAATATAGTCACCAAATGATAAGACAGATCAGTTCCACTCCCAGGTATATACCTAAGAGAACTGAAAATGCATGTCCATACAAACACTTGTACACGAATGCTCACAGCAACATCATTCAGAGAATCCAAAAAGCATAAACGATCCAAATGTGTGTGAACTGATGAAAGGAAAACAAAATGAGGTATATTCATACAATGGAATTACTACTTTGCAATAGAAAGGAAGGAAAGACATATGCTTCAATATGAACGCATCTTGAAAACCTCATGCAAGGTGTTCAGGGTCATAAGAGACCACATATTATGACTTCATCTATAAGAAATGTTCAGAATACACAAATCTAGAGACAAACTAGATTAATTAAATGGTTGCCTGCAGATGGGTAGAATGGAGAGTGTCCGTTAATGAGTACAGAGATTCTTTCCGGGGTCAAGAAAATGTTCCAAAAGTGACTATGGTATTAGTTACATTGTATTGAGTATATGCAAAACCACTGTACATGGTAAATGGATAAACTGAATTGCATGAATGACATATGAATTATATCTCTAAACTGTAGCTTAAAAAATTTTTTTCCCAGTTATTAGCACAGACATGGGCACATGACACAATGAAGTACAGGCTTTTGGCAGAGCACACAGACCAAAGGCATATTCTGTACAAGTTGAAGCTGACTGATCATATACATGGAGATGTTAGGGCTATCCAATGAAGGGATGTGTGCCTGAGAATGAAGTCAATGCCAAAGCAGAGAGCAGATCTCAAAGACAGTGTTTCAAGTCTTTAAAACTTTCAGATTCAAATGTTGGATCCAGTCAAACCTGAAAGTCAAGCCACATGGAACTCTTTAAGTTATATGACCCAATAAATTCTCTTTGGGAGCTTAAAAACTAAAAACTTGCTTATGACTGTTTGTTTTTTAAAACCTAACTGGAAAATGCAATAATTCCTTATAATACTCTGCGATTTTAACCACAAGATTTTATTTACAAGTGATTTCAGTTCAGTTGCTCAGTTGTGTCTGACTCTGGGAGACCCCATGGAATGCAGCACATCAGGCTTCCCTGTCCATCACCAACTCCCAGAGCTTGCTCAAACTCATGTCCATCGAGTTGGTGATGCCATCCAACCATCTCCTGCCTTCAATTTTCCCAGCATCAGCGTCTTTTCCAATGAGTCAGTTCTTCACATCAGGTGGACAAAGTACTGGACACAGTTTTCATTTACAAGTGAAGCCCTGCAATTTAATACACCTCAAGAGAATCTTGGTGATTGTCACAAAATCTCTGCAATCATTACATATATGTTTCACTTGAGACATTTACAACAGGCTAGCCTCTAACACTGCCCCTCAGTTTATAAGCACTCTTATGATATTAAGGATGGACATACCACAGAGCTGTCTCTCAACAACAAAGCACTTAGAATTCTTCAAAGGTCCATAAGATACTTCTTTACAAGGTTTATTACAAAGTACATTTTAATTTGCATTTCAATAGATTGGGTTGGTAAACTGTCTGGTTAAGGGGGCACGAAAGGATGAGATAGTTGGGATGGCATCACTGGACTCAGTGGACATGAATTTGAGCAAACTCAGGAGATAGTGAACGAAAAGGAAGCTTGGATGCTGCAGAGCATGGGTCACAGAGTCATACACAATGGAGGAACTACATAAAAGTCTCAAATTGAATGTTTTCTGAGCCTGTTTCACACAGAATATGCCTTTGTGGGGCTAAGGGTGGCGGTGCAGAGATGACTAATTTAAAATGAAAAGCAATTCCTGAAATTCACCTTTCTAAATCCTTTTTAAACATTAGGTAGGATCACTTGCACTGAACATTTGCACTTTATCACATCTAAAACATTGCTAATCTAAATGGGAAGTGGTGGTGGTTTGGTCGCTAAGTGGTGTCCGATTCTTGCAAGTCCATGGACTGTAGCCTGCTGGGCTCCTCTGACCATGGAATTCTCCAGGCAAGAATACTAGAGTGGGTTGCCATTTCCTTCTCCAAAAATGAAAGCGAAAGTCACTCGGTCCTGTCCAACTCTTTGCAACCCCATGGACTATACAGTCCATGGAATGAATTCTCCAGGCCAGAGTACTGGAGTGGGTAGCCTTTCCCTTCTTCAGAGGATCTTCTCAACCCAGGGATCAAACCCAGGTCTCCCACATTGCAGGCGGATTCTTTACCAGCTGAGCCACAAGGGAAGCCCAAGAATACTGGAGTGGGTAGCCTATCCCTTCTCCAGTGGATCTTCCCGACCAAGGAATTGAACCAGGATCTCCTGCATTGCAAGCAGATTCTTTACCAACTGAGCTATCAGGGAAGAAGGGTCCTGTATATCCAGAACAGGGAACATAATGCTTTTGGACAAATCTGCCCTGGCTGGAAAATTTTGTAGAAGCATTACTGACTTCAAACATGCCTGCAGGTAAAAACTAGAGTTGTGCCTGATACTTCCTTACAAAAATAGAACTTACAGGATCTACAGGGAAGGGTTTAATCAACACAAAGCTGATAAACTGATTTAGAGTTTAAATGAGTGAACCATCTCCTATAAGACAGGCCATAAAATATATTTCCTCTAACATGACAACAGCTAAAATTTATTAAGTACTTACCATTTACCAGGAGCTGTTCCAAGTGTGTTATATCTACAAAACTCATTAACTTACCGTAACAATACCATGAGGTTGATACTATTGTTATCTCTATTTTACAAACGATGAGGAAACCGATACAGAGAAGTTTAATAATTCTCCCAAGGCTGCATAGATGGTAAGTGGAAGAGCCAAGATCTGATGCTCAGCAGTGTGACTGCAGGGACCATGGTCTCAAATCATTACAGCAAGTTTCCTAATACTACTTGGGAGTTTACAGAATGGACACCCCAGAAATGATCACTTTGGCTGTACAGGTCCCTATTTTAGAGATCGGTTCTCTCAGAATTCTGCTCTGTGCTGCCTTATCCCATGTGCCACAAGAAATGAATTTGAATAATAAAATAAGAAACAGACCATGTAGAGAATAATGTTAAGTAGACCTCTTCCTCAGTAATTTAGACCATCATCTATTCCTTTTCTAGTAAAGATGAATAATATGAATTCCTTGCTATGTCAACTGTATTATTTCTCCTCAAACTTTGTCATCAAATCCTTTGTAAGCTGGTGGTGGTCTTAGCCGCTCAGTGCTGTCCAGCTATTTGTGACCCCAGGTACTGTAGCCTGCCAGGCTCTTCTGTCCACAGAATTCTCCAGGCAAGAATACTGGAGTGGGTAGCCATTCCCTTCTCCAGAGGATCTTTCCAAGCCAGGGATCGAACCCAGGTCTCCTGCATTGCAAGTAGATTCTTTACTGTCTGAGCCATTGTAGTTTAATACTGAACCAATACTGGTTCAGCTTAATCATTCTGTTCCATAACAGATAAATTAGAGTAGACTACTCAAAGCTGACTCACTTACCTTTAAATACATTACTCCTTTATTACTGTATGTTACCATTTCCCTCCAAACTTGTCAGTACCACTCCACACAGTGTTTACTTCTTTGGTCCTAGGGACAGCAGTAAACATTTTATAATTGACAATAAATTCAATATAAAATTTGTAATTGTATTTTTATTTATATAAAATTCATATTAAACTTATAATAAAGATACATACTAATTTGCTTACTTGATATGACATTGCCGCTCAAACTGTGTTAAGGCTGGATCAAAAGCAAACTAAGCTTACTGAATTCTTAAGAAGACAAAGTAACAAACAGAACTGGGTCTGCTGTAAATTACCATTTACTTTTTAAGTTATAATTCAACTGCACGCCTCCTGATCCACTCCTTCTATCACTCTGAACACTTTCAACTTAACAATTCTTTATCGAATTAGTAAATGAGAATCCAACTGCACAGGAAAAAATAAAACGGTAACTCTTTCATGTTAACACCGATTAGAACTCATCTGATTTAGAGTTAACGCATCAATCAGAAAAATCCCCGAACAAGCTCCGTGACCCGTCTATTTAAATGCACCCCAGCTCATCCCCTTCACCTACTCTTTTTATTTTGAAGGCAAGCATTAAAATATTACAAATAAATTGTTTTCACTGAACCATTCTCTGAAAACTTGCTGTTCCCAAAGGACATCTGCTTAGGAAATTCGTATCCCTCGAGAACATCTAAAATCGGTACGCATTTGTGCATTTAAAAATGCCTCGAGGGACTAACTACTGCTGAGGAACGGAAAGCGACTCCAGCACAAACGTTGTTTGCGGGCCACTTGGAGACGCAAGCTGAGCAATTTTGTTTTGGGAGGTTCGGCCTAATGGGGGTGGGGAGGAAGGGAATACTGGAAAAATAATTCAAAACAAAGATTTTTTTTTTCAAGCCAGCGACAGGAAATCATTAAAAACATAAGCCACTCTCACATCCATCAGTCTAACCAATCGCCTTGCAGTTTAACAAAATGCGTCCTCGCAGTCGCCACCCGCGACCTCTATGGTGAGGAAAGGCGTTCTGCAGAAAACACCCGGCGAGGCGCCGCCCTCCGATTAGGGGTCGACATCCGCCCCGGTTCCCGGCCCTCCCCGCGCGGTGGGCGGGCACCAAGCCGAGCCCGACGGGCCAGCCCTCACCGCTGGCCCGAGACCCGAGCCCCCGGAGCTGCCGCTGAGTCCCCACCACAGAACAAAAGCACTCGCCGCCGCACACCCAGCCCCCGCCTGCGGGCACTTGGGCTGCCGGTGCCCCACCCCGCCGCGCCGAGAACCCGAGGAAACGTGCGAGTGCCGGCGGGAACCAGGTCCCCACTTACCTACCGGAGCTGAACCCAACCTGGGCGAGCGGGGAAAACGCAGCGCCTCTCGGCCCCGGAGTTTAAGTCAACTCGGGTCCGCCTCCAGGGGCGGGTCGAGGGGGAGGCCCACTCCCGGAAAGCCAACCCCGCCCCGGCGCAACGGCAGTAGCGAGACCTGGTATCCGGTACCGGGGTCCTAGTGCCGCTCGGATGAAGTAGAGTCCGGGGAGCCCGGTCCTCCAGTTTCTCCCAAGCTTGCACAGCCAGCTCATGTATCTGAAGAAGAAAACTTCTCCAACAGTGGCTGTCTTTAACTTACATCAGAATCTTTTGAAGGTTGTTAAAAAGGGACTAAAAAGCACCACCTACAAAATTACCCATTCAGTAAGTCTAACTCCGGGGTGAAAACGTATATTTCTAACAAAGGGGAACATCCTTTAACAGAGAAACTTTCTCGAAGGAAATAGACTCTTTTTGCCTGAAGGTTTCTATAGATCAAAGTTGTGAAAATTAATACAGTAAAGGGAAACCTCACCAAAATAGAGTTGAGAGGCCAGAAGGGGGAGCTGTCATACAGTTCGGTACCACTCTCAGTAAATTACAGAAAGAATTGTCAATTACAGGGCCCAACAGGAAAAGATGTAAGCTGTCCAACAAACTTTTTGACCAACCCATACATTGCGGCTCCTAAAAGAAATAGACTACCCCACAACTCAGCCAATGAGAAACTGTCACCCTCACTTTTCCCCAATGATATTTCCTTCAAAAGAACTGCTCCCAAACTCAATTTTCTCCATAAAGTAACTTTGCTTTGTTTGTTGGACTCTGGCTTTTGCTACAGTTTGCTTGACCCAAATTGCAGTTTAGTTACCAAATGCAAACTGACACTGCCTGCTGCATGACTTGCCAATAAATCGAGGGGCCAGTTGTTGGAACAAAGAATAGTGACTTTATTCAGAAAACCAGCAGACAGAAAAGATGGCAGACCAGTGTCCCGAAGAAACATCTTAAACCTGAATTAGAATTCAGGCTTCTTTTATACTAAAGGGGGAGGGAGTGTGGTTGGCTGTTGCAGGTATGAAGGTGTGACCTTCTTGGTGCAGGTCATACCCCCAAGGTGATGTGATAACCCTCTGCTCCTGCAGCTATCCACATAGGTCTGGTTATGATGGTCCTGTAAACATAAAACAAGACAATTGTTATTCTCTGTTCTGTAATTTTTTATCTCTGCATAAAAGAAAATTGGGCTTTCCTGGTGGCTTAGTGGTAAAGACTCTGCTTGCCAATGCAGGAGAACCAGATTTGATCCCTGGGTCAGGAAGATCCACTGGAGAAGGAAATGGTAACCCACTCCAATATTTTTTGCCTGGTAAATCCCATGGACAGAGAGACTGGTGGGCTATGGTCTATGGGGTCATAAAAGGGTAACAGTAACCAAACAGCAAACGAAAACTGTCACATATTTAAAGGTCAAGCCTGGGAGGCAGAGCCTTGAGAACAAGACTATCATGTACATTTCAGGCTACAGGCAACATTCTTTTGGACAAAGCTGCAGAACCAGCATGACTGAGCACCAGCAAAAGGTTAGAGCTAAAGGAACAGATCCAGTACGGTATCAGGTTTGTTCTTTGTGTTACAAGCCCCTGCTATTCTAGAATAAACCCATTTTTAGCTGGGAAAATAACTTTCATTTTTAAAGTCAACAAAGTAAACAAGTGAATCTGAGTGAATAAGAATGAGAAAGGGCAGAGGTGCTTAGTTCTTGCAATATACAGGAAAGGGTATTCCTTTGCCCTCATGACCCTGCCACTCACTAGACATACAGCTTTGGGGAAATTACTTAACCTGTCTCTGCTCAGATTTCTCATCTGTAAATTGAGAATAACATTAATATTTACCTCAGGATCGTTGGGATACTTACATCAACTAATACATGGCTAAAAGCAGTTCTTGGAATATGGGGTGGTATACTTGGGTAACATAAGCGGTTTTCTAGAACCTAAGCCACACAAGTCAGCAAACAGAAATGAACCCAAGAAACAAGGTGTTTTGTTGCAGGAAAGTCTGACACAGATCCCACTCCTATAGTCTGTCTCTCTGTTATCGCTGAGTTGTGTCCAACTCTTGCAACCCCATAGACTGTAGCGTGCCAGCCTCCTCTGTCCATGGGATTCTCCAAGAAAGAAAACTGGAGTGGGTTGCCATTTTCTTCTCCAGGGGATCTTCCTGACCAGGAATTGAACCCACGTCTCCTGCATTGCAGGGAGATTCTCTACCAACTGAGCTGCAAGGGAAGCCCCCTATAGTGCCTAAGGAAGGAAGCCTAAGGAAGATATTAGTCCAGCAAGATGTAGTGCCCCGGAAGCTACAACTCTATTTGAGATGGAGTTGCTGATCTCTGTGCTGTGTATCCTTGCCTGTGTTTGTGCTGACTTTCTCCTGTCTCCTTTAGACAATGAAAGCCTGTCTGATTTTCCAAAGTGTAGTCTTTCCACCACTTCTAAAGTACAACTGACGTTTGTCAATACAACAGCCCTGAAGGGTCACCAGCAAGGAGACTTGCACGGGGAGGACACAATCTCCAGGACCTGAAAGTTGTTTAATCAGGGGCTGGACTATAAGTTGCCTTCTCTTTAAGACATTTATAACTCAGTATGCCAAATGAGTAACTTTGTTATCTGGTCAGGCTGGGGAAAGAGCCCTCAAAAGATCAGATTGTTCTGTGCTGTGTCCCCTGTCATAAATTACAGATGCTCTCCCTGTGTTTTACAATATTCAAAAGAAAGTCTCTCAAGTCAAATTACTTTGCTATAGATGTTATCTCAGTCTTTCAAGAGCATAATACTTAGACTCAAGGCTTGTTAATGCCTTAACTTAAAAAACATGTTTTGGAAAAGTGCATGACATCATTAGCAAGTCCATAGTAAGAAATTTGTAAAAAATAAATAAAGATGCCTATTATTCATTTAAGAGATAAATGAGGTCGTTGATTTTCTTTTCTTGTGCTTAGTCGCTGAGTTTTGTCTGACTCTTTGTGACCAAACAGACTGTAGCCCACCAGACTTCTCTGTCCATGGGGATTCTCCAGGCAAGAATATTGGAGTGGGTTGCCATGCCCTCCTCCAAGGGATCTTCCCACCCAGGGATCAAACCCAGATCTCCTGCATTACAGGCAGATTCTTTACACCCACCAGGGAAGCCCTGGTTGTCTCCAATATTCTGTTTCTCCTTGTTAGTAGTATTTAGGTACAAGGTCACTTTCCTGGAGAATACATCCCCCAAGCCTCCCTTGCAGCTAAATATTGCCACATTTCAGATCTCACAATGACAAATGAGCAAAAAATGTTGTATGCAACTTCTGTGCGAAGGAATGTCTTAACCCTGAAATTCCTCTCTCTGATTTGTTTATACTGGAATGTAGAAATGGCAGTAACCTAATTTCAACCTCAGAAAGGAAAACTGTTCCTGAAGGCAAAAATTCTTTTCCTTTCTTGTGCCATGAATTTTTCTGGCAGTTTGGTGGAGCCTATAGACCCCTTCATAGAATAATGTTTTGGAATGCTTAAAATAAAATATATATGATTACAAAAGAAATTAATTGAGTATAAAAACTTAACAAAATATTTTAAAAAACAAATGTGTGATATGATAATGTTTCTGTATTAACAAAACAAATAAGATCTAGTAGCAGATCTAATAACAACTGTGATTTTGAAAGTGATGGACATAAAATGCCATTTCAAGATTATCTGCATTAACTCTAATAACATAAGAATACCTGTGATTTTTATGGTGAAAAAACATTAATAGTACTATATTTCTGTGGCTTTGTTGCCAACATTACATTTGAAGGAAATGGTATCTTTCAATAAAATGTTTAGTGAAAATAAAGTTAATTGTTTGCCATCCAAATTCATGGTATTCCTAAATTCTATACATGGATGTGGTAGGCATAAGTTTGCACCATGTGACTTTCATCTCCTGGTGTTACTACATGGTTATTATTTAGTTCAGTTCAGTCACTCAGTTGTGTCTGACTCTTTGCAACCCCATAGACTGCAGCACGCCAGACCTCCCTATCCATCGCCAATTCCCGGAGTTTACTCAGATTCATGCCCATTGAGTCGGTGATGCCATCCAACAACCTCATCCTCTGTTGTCCCCTTCTCCTCCTGCCTTCAATCTTTACCAGCATCAGGGTCTTTTCCAATGAGACAGTTCTTCACATCAGGTGGCCAAAGTATTGGAGCTTCAGGATCAGTCCTTCCAATGAATGTTCAGGCCTGATTTCCTTTGGGATGAACTGGTTGAATCTCCTTGCAGTCCAAGGAACTTTCAAGAGTCTTCAATACCACAGTTCAAAAGCATCAATTCTTTGGTGCTCAGCTTTCTTTACACTCCAACTCTCAAATCCATACATGACTACTGGAAAAACTATAGCATTGACTAGATGGACCTTTGTTGGCAAAGTAATGTCTCTGCTTTTTAACATGCTATCTAGGTTGGTCATAACTTTTCCTCGAAGGAGCAAGCATCTTTTAATTTCATGGCTACATTCACGATCTGCAGTGATTTTGAAGCCCCAAATAATAAAGTATGTCACTGTTTCTACTATTTCCCATCTATTTCCCATGAAGTGATGGGACCGGATGCCATGATCTTAGTTTTCTGAATGTTGACTTTTAAGCCAACTTTTTCACTCTCCTCTTTCACTTTCATCAAGAGGCTCTTTAGTTCTTCTTTACTTTCTGCCATAAGGGTGGTGTCATCTGCATATCTGAGGTTATTGGTATTTCTCCCAGCAATCTTGATTCCAGCTTGTGCTTCATCCAGCCCAGCATTTCTCATGATGTACTCTGCATATAAGTTAAATAAGCAGGATGACAATATACAGCCTTGACATACTCCTTTCCCAATTTGGAACCAGTCTGTTGTTCCATGTCCAGTTCTAACTATTGCTTCCTGACCTGCATACAGGTTTCTCAGGAGGCAGGTCAGGTGGTCAGGAATTCCTATATTTTTAAGAATTTTCCAGAGTTTGTTGTGGTCCATACAGTCCAAGGATTGGCATGAAATAGATGTTTTTCTGGAACTCTCTTGCTTTTTCAATGACCCAACGGATGTTGCAGTTTGATCTCTGGTTCTTCTGCCTTTTCTAAAACCAGCTTGAACATCAGGAAGGTCACGGTTCACGTATTCTTGAAGCCTGGCTTGGAGAATTTTGAGCATTACTTTACTAGCATGTGAGAGGAGTGCAATTGTGCGGTAGTTTGAGCATTCTTTGGCATTGCCTTTCTTTGGGATTGGAATGAAAACTGACCTTTTCCAGTCCTGTGGCCATTCCTGAGTTTTCCAAGTTGGCTGGCATATTGAGTGTAGCACTTTCACAGCATCATCTTTTATAATTTGAAATAGCTCAACTGGAATTCCATCACCTTCACTTGCTTTGTTCATAGTGATGCTTTCTAAGGCCCACTTGACTTCGCATTCCAAGATGTCTGGCTCTAGATGATTGATCACACCATTGTGATTATCTGGATCGTGATGATCTTTTTTGTACAGTTCTTCTGTGTATTCTTGCCACCTCTGCTTAATCTCTTCTGCTTCTGTTAGGTCCATACCATTTTTGTTCCTTATTGTGCCCATTTTTGCATGAAATGTTCCTGTGGTACCTCTAATTTTCTTGAAAATATCTCTAGTCTTTCCCATTGTGTTTTTTTCCTCTATTTTTTTTTTTGCATTGATCACTGAGGAAGGCTTTCTTATCTCTCCTTGCTATTCTTTGGAACTCTGCATTAAAATGGGTATGTCTTTCCTTTTATCTTTTGCCTTTTGCTTCTCTTCTATTCATAGCTATTTGTAAGGTCTCCTCAGACAACCATTTTGCCTTTCTGCATTTCTTTTCCCTGGGGCTGGTCTTGATCCCTGCCTCTTGTACAATGTCATGAACCTCCTTCCATAGTTCTTCAGGCACTCTATCTAAGAGATCTAATCCCTTAAATCTATTTGTCACTTCTACTGTATAATCAAAGGGATTTGATTTAGGTTATACCTGAATGGTCTTTTCATACTGTTCATGGGGTTCTCAAGGCAAAAATACTAAAGTGGTTTGCCATTCCCTTTTCCAGTGGACCACATTCTGTCAGACCTCTCCACCATGACCTGTCCGTCAGTCTTGGGTGGTGCCACATGGCCTGGCTTAGTTTCATTGAGTTAGACAAGGCTGTGGTCCATGCGATCAGATTGGCTAGTTGTCTGTGATTGTGGTTTCAGTCTGTCTGCACTCTGATGACCTCTCTCAGCACCTATCATCTTACTTGGGTTTCTCTTACGTTGGACGTGGGGTATCTCTTCATGGCTGCTCCAGCAAAGTACAGCCACTGCTTCTTACCTTGGACGTGGGATAGCTCCTCACAGACACCGCTCCTCACATTGGAGTGGGATATCTCCTCTCGTTGACTCCTGCACCTCACAACCACTGCTCTTGCACCACGCAGCCAGGTCTGTAAGTGCCCAATATGGTACTGGAGATCAGTGGAGAAATAACTCCAGAAAGAATGAAGGGATGGAGTCAAAGCAAAACAACACCCAGTTGTGATGTGACTGGTGATAGAAGCAAGGTCCAATGCTATAAAGAGCAATATTGCATAGGAACCTGGAATGTCAGTTCCATGAATCAAGGCAAATTGGAAGACGTCAAACAGGAGATGGCAAGAGTGAACATCGACATTCTAGGAATCAGCTAACTAAGATGGACTGGAAAGGGGAATTTAACTCAGATGTCCATTACATATACTACTGTGGGCAAGAATCCCTTAGAAGAAATGGAGTAGCCATCATAGTCAACAAAAGAGTCTAAAATGCAGTACTTGGATGCAATCTCAAAAATGAGAGAATGAACTCTGTTCGTTTCCAAGGCAAACCATTCAATATCACAGTAACCTAAGTCTATGCCCCAACCAGTAACGCTGAAGAAACTGACGTTGAACGGTTCTATGAAGACCTACAAGACCTTTTAGAACTATCACCCAAAAAAGATGTCCCTTCATTATACAGGATTGGAATGCAAAAGTAGGAAGTCAAGAAACACTTGGAGTAACAGGCAAATTTGGCCTTGGAATACAGAATGAAGCAGGGCAAAGGCTGATAAAGTTTTGCCAAGAGAATGCACTAGTCATTGCAAACACCCTCTTCCAACAACACAAGAGAAGACTCTAAACATGGACATCACCAGACGGTCAACACTGCAATCGGATTGATTATATTCTTTGCAGCCAAAGATGGAGAAGCTCTATACAGTCAGCAAAAACAAGCCTGGGAGCTGACTATGGCTCAGATCATGAACACCTTATTTCCAATTCAGACTTAAATTGAAGAAAGTGGGGAAAACCATTAGACCATTCAGGTATGACCTAAATCAAATGCCTGATGATTATACAGTGGAAGTGGGAAATAGATTTAAGGGACTAGATCTGATAGACAGAGTGCCTGATGAACTGTGGACGGAGGTTTGTGACACTGTACAGGAGACAGGGATCTAGACCATCCTCAAGAAAAAGAAATGCAAAAAAGCAAAATGGCTGTCTGGGGAGGCCTTGCAAACAGCTGTGAAATGAAGAGAAGCAAAAAGCAAAGGAGAAAAGGAATGATATACCCATTTGAATGACGAGTTCCAAAGAATAGCAAGGAAAGATAAGAAAGCCTTCCTCAGCGATCAATGTAAAGAAATAGAGGAAAACAATAGAATGGGAAAGACTAGAGATCTCTTCAAGAAAAGTAGAGATACCAAGGGAACATTTCATACAAAGATGGACAGTAAAGCACAGAAATCGTACGGACATAACAGAAGCAGAAGATATTAAGAAGAGGTGGCAAGAATACACAGAAAAACTGTACAAAAAAGATCTTCATGAGTGAGATAATCACAATGGTGTGATCACTCACCTAGAGCCAGACAACCTGGAATGTGAAGTGAAGTGGGCCTTAGGAAGCATCACTACGAACAAAGCTAGTGGAGGTGATAGAATTCCAGTTGAGCTATTTCAAATCCTAAAAGATGATGCTGTGAAAGTGCTGCACTCAATATGTCAGCAAGTTTGGAAAACTCAGGAGTGACCACAGGACTGGAAATGGTCAGTTTTCATTCCAATCCCAAAGAAAGGCAATGCCAAAGAATGCTCAAATTACTGCACAATTGTACTCATCTCACACTCTAGTAAAGTGTTGCTCAAAATTCTCCAAGCCAGGCTTCAGCAATATGTGAACCGTGAACTTCCAGATGTTCAAGCTGGTTTTAGAAAAGGCAGAAGAACCAGAGATCAAATTGCCAACATCCGCTGGATCATCAAAAAAGCAAGAGAATTGCAGAAAAACATCTATTTTTGCTTTATTGACTATGCCAAAGCCATTGACTGTGGATCACAATAAACTGTGGAAAATTTTGAAAGAGATGGGAATACTAGACCACCTGACCTGCCTCTTGAGCAATCTGTATGCAGGTCAGGAAGCAACAGTTATAACTGGACATGGAACAACAGACTGGTTCCAAATAGGAGAAGGAATACGTCAAGGCTGTATATTGTCACCCTCCTTATTTAAATAATATGCAGAGTACATCATGAGAAATGCTGGGCTAGATGAAGCACAAGCTGGAATCAAGATTGCTGGGAGAAATATCAGTAACCTCAGATATGCAGATGATACCACCCTTATGGCAGAAAGTGATGAAGAACTAAAGAGCCTCTTGATAAGTGAAAGGAGAGTGAAAAAGTAGGTTTAAAGCTCAACATTAGAAAACTAAGATCATGGAGTCTGGCCCTATCACTTTATGGCAAATAGATGGGGAAACAGTGGCTTACTTTATTTTGGGGGTCTCCAAAATCACTGCAAATAGTGATTGCAGCCATGAAATTAAAGATGCTTACTCCTTCGAAGGAAAGTATGACCAACCTAGACAGCATATTAAAAAGCAGAGACTTTACTTCGTTTACAAAGGTCTGTCTAGTCAAGGTGATGGCTTTTCCAGTAGACATTTATGGATGTGAGAGTTGGACTATAAAGAAAGCTGAGTGCAGAAATTGATGCTTTTGAACTGTGGTGTTGGAAAAGACTCTTGAGAATCCCTTAGACTACAAGGACATCTAACCAGTCCATCCTTAGGGAAATCGGTCCTGGGTGGTCATTGGAAGGACTGTTGTTGAAGCTGAAACTCCGATACTTTGGCCACCTGATGCGAAGAGCTGACTCATTGGAAAAGACTCTGATGCTGGGAAAGATTGAGGGCAGGAGGAGAAGGGGATGACTGAGGATGAGATGGTTGAATGGTATCACTGACTCAATTAACATGAGTTTGGGTGTACTCTGGAGTTGGTGATGGACAGGGAGGCCTGGCGTGCTGTGGTTCTTGGGTTCGCAAAGAGTTGGACACGACTGAGAGACTGAACTGAACTGAACTGAATGAGCTACTGGTTTTCCCTACTTGCTTCAGTTTAAGTCTGATTGGTTATTATTGCTTACAAAGAAAAAGGACTTTGCAGATATAACTAAAATTACTAATGAGCTGACCTTCAAATAGGCAGATTAGCTTGAGTTATCTGGATCTAGGTGAAGCAGCCAGCATAATCATTTGAACCTTAAAACCCAAACAATGAGGATAAAAGAGGAAGCCAGAGAGAGGTGGCACAGGTGTGGTGGTGGGTGGTTTAGTCACTAAGTCATGTCCAACTCTTGTGACGCCATGGACTGTAGTCTTCCAGGCTCCTCTGTCCATGGGGTTTTCCAGGCAAGAATGCTGGAGTGGGTTGCCATTTCCTTCTCCATCACAGGGAGTATGTGAGAATGAAAGCATGAGGAGGGCTCAACTGTTGCTGGCCTAGAATTGGAGGGGCCATGTGCAAAGCATGAGAAGGAAATAAATTATGCCAACAACCTGAATAAGCTTGGAAATGAAACTGTGAGGTAATAAGTAGGTGTTAGTCAAGCAGCTCAGTTTGTGGTGATTTGTTGTGTCAGCAACAGAAAAGTCAATATAATGGACTCAATGTTATAACCTCTGCCCAAGGGAATGTTTAAGGAACAAAATAGAAGTAAACTAGGTACTGAAAGTCCTGTAAAGAAGAGCTTTCCACCAGCTGGGGGACCAGCTACACTATTACTATTGTTTAGTTGCTCAGTTGTATCCAACTCCTTTGCAACTCCATGGACTGTAACCCACCAGGCTCCTCTGTCCATGGGATTTTCCAAGCAAGAATACTGGAATGGGTCGCCATTTCCATTTCCAGGGACAAACTGGCATCTCCTGCATTGGCAGGTGGATTCTTTATCACTAAGCCAGCCACCAAGAAAGGACTATTACAGAGAAAAAATAAATTTCTCTCACTTATAAGTTGATAAAGTTCTGGTTATGAAACAGTATTAATTTATGTAAAGTGTGTAATAAGGAAAGTGTCCAGACCAAGTCTTGAAAAATTCTAGTGTTTAATAGAAAGGGAGGAAGATACACCCTGAAGGGAAATGGGAATAGCCAGAAAAAACAGAAGGAAAACTAGAAGAATACTCCGAGAGGCAGAGAAAGAGAGCAGTTCATGTAAGCAAAAAAAAAAAAAAAAAACCTTTCAGTCCTCTGAAAGATCAAGTAAGAATAAACTGGAAAATATTCTTTGGATTTGACAAGAAGGGGAATAATTGGAGACCTGAGCCTGGAAATGCAACGGACCAAGAACAATGAAAACAGTCCTGAAGAACTGTTTAAAAGGACTTTCACAACCTGATTTAAAGACATGCTATATGATAACCAAGAAGTGTGATATTGGTGTAAGTATAAACCACTAATACAAACCACTAATTCCCCCTAATCCATGTGTACATCAGTACTTTTATCCATGCTCATTTAACCATATATTAATATACATATACAGAGATATTACTCACCATTTTATTAAATAGAATATGGTTCACTCTTTTCTGATTCTTACTTTATGCAATAAGCCATAGCAATCCCTCCAGGTTATAGTAATAGCTCTAAGCCATTTTTAATAATTACCTAAAATTCATTATTATTCTAATGAAACTTGCTTTGTTTCCAACTTTTGCCACTTGTGAACAATCCACAAGTATTCGAAGAATTCCCAGGAAGAGAATTGCTAGGATGAACTGTAATTTCAACATAACAGATATTGCCAGATTACTTCCTTTAAAGGCTAGAACAGTTTTCAGTAGTGCCAAGAAAGTTATTCTTTTGCTATGATTGACAATGGGTGTTAACATCTCAATCTAGGTAAAGTTATCTCATTGTTGTGTGTATTTGAATAGTCAAAAAGATCTGGTGAGTTGAAATACCAACTGGAAAACAAAATTCAAGGTTAATTTGGAAAACAAAGAACAAAAAGTGAGAAGGTAGCCACAGGATTCAGCAATCAGAAAAGAAAATAGCCCAGCAATTCAGGTGCTAAAAGCTTTGAGTCCTGGAGACTGATGCTGCTAATCAATTCACTCTTTGTTGAAGCTACTATTCTTTCAAGATTCATGATTAAGGAGGATAAATTCAACTTGTTTTTAAAGGCCTTACTTTAACCCCGTTCTGTCAGGTCTGTTCCTTCTCAGTGGTGATATCCAAGGTGATACTGAAGGTTGTGAGAGATTGAAAGACATAAGTGGCCTTCTCATCTCCTTGTCCCCACAGTGGTTCCTCCTTACCCCTACTTGCACATGACCATAACCCTTACCTATCACCACCCCTCAATTCCTCTTGACCAAACAGTGGCTACCAGTAGTTAAGAATCATTTCTCTTTCTCAAGGACCCATCTTTGGCCATCTGTTTCTCAAACTGGCTAAATTTCAATGGGCCCCTCTTGCTAAAATGCCATCCTTGCTCATACCCAGCATTCTTCAATAAAGGTTTATGCAAACAGTGTTCCGGCCCATTTTCTAATATTGTGGCACTTCAGTTCCAGTGAGGACTGGACCCCTTGCTACTCAGACCCCGGGCACAACAAGGAGACAAGAACATGCCTGAGACCCCTTTTCACGTCCCCTCATGTTGCAAAGAGCCCTGCTCCTGATCTTGCTGTCTGTATCGAAGCATCACCTAAAACTTTATTCTTTTCATTATCTGTGGTGCAAGCCTCCTGATTTGTTTTCACTATTTCAGGTTCTCACAGATGAACTGGGCTCATAGCTCCAAGACACCTTCCTGGCCCACTTATTCTTGTTTGCTCTTGTCATTTGAAAATGGCATCAAAATTTGGGGGGCAACAAGTATTCAATATTGGAAGCTCTGGCAGGATATTACCAAGGACACTTTCTTTCTTTTCGGTTGTACCACATGCATCTGGGATCTCAGTTTCCTAATCAGAGATCGAACTCATGCCTCTGCAGTATAAATGGGGAGTTTTAACCACTGGACAACCAGGGAAGTCCTTCACAAAAGACACTTCAGAACTTCAGTGGTTATTCTGGGGAACTTGGGATATGAATAAGAATTTATTTGCTTACTACCTTAGAAACAGTGGTTGAAAGATTCTAAAAGTTTAACCATTTGCATTTTCAAATGAGCATTGTTAGTAAGGAAGGGATGGGATTGAACCAGATTGTATCATATCTTGCAGAAGTAGAATAACAGGTAAAAGAGAAATACTATAGTAGCATACACTGGACAAGCTTATTTCAGAACCCCTCTGTGTTCTTTTTGCTGATGATTGGGGGAAAGATAAAAACTATGGTTTCCTTGGTGTTCCTGTGGAAACAAAGAATAGATCTCAGCAATTAATCATTTTAAAAGGAACAAAGAATGCAGGAGCAAATGACTATTAGCAGGAAGGAGAAGTAGCCAAAGCAAAGATAATAAATCAGTCATAAAGACTTTTAGTTCTGTTTCAAAGGTAAAGATCAGTTTGAACCACATTCATGAGCTGTTTTGCAAGATCCAAACCCCCCAGGGCACTCAACCACCAGACTAAGTGGAGCCTAAGGATTGATGATGCTGACCTTCGCTGACCCTTCTTTCAATTAGATGCCTGGATTTTGTCAACCTAGAGTAACCTTTGCCTCATTTTAAAGTTAAAATCTCTGCCCCAAGGGCGGGATAGCTGCTGTGCTTTAAACAGCAACATCTGTCTGACTGAGCCAGCTGTCACACTGCACAATCACCTCTAGAACTCCACCTCTAGTGGAAGATCACACTCATCCATTCTTGAATATGCAGATGCCCTTAGCTTAGAACTCCCCCGGTCCTGCTGTTTGGAGAGACAGTGCTTTGAGAGCGCTATTTTCTCACCTCTTTACTTGTCACAAGTAATAAATACTCCTGCTTTGACAGAAAGTACTGGACATGGAACAACAGACTGGTTCCAAATAGGAAAAGGAGTACATCGAGGCTGTATATTGTCACCCTGCTTATTTAACTTCTATGCAGAGTACATCATGAGAAACGTTGGACTGGAAGAAACACAAGCTGGAATCAAGATTGCCAGGAGAAATATCAATAACTTCAGATATGCAGATGACACCACCTTTATGGCAGAAAGTGAAGAGGAACTGAAAAGCCTCTTGATGAAAGTGAAAGAGGAGAGTGAAAAAGTTGGCTTAAAGCTCAGCATTCAGAAAACGAAGATCATGGCATCCGGTCCCATCACTTCATGGGAAATAGATGCGGAAACAGTGGAAACTGTCAGACTTTATTTTGGGGGGTTCCAAAATCACTGCAGATGGTGATTGCAGCCATGAAATTAAAAGACATTTACTCCTTGGAAGGAAAGTTATGAGCAACCTAGATAGTATATTGAAAAGCAGAGATATTACTTTGCCAACTACGGTCCGTCTAGTCAAGGCTATGGTTTTTCCAGTGGTCATGTATGGATGTGAGAGTTGGACTGTTAAGAAAGCTGAGCACTGAAGAATTGATGCTTTTTAACTATGGTGTTGGAGAAGACTCTTGAAAGTCCCTTGGACTGCAAGGAGATCCAACCAGCTCATCCTAAAGGAGATCAGTCCTGAGTGTTCATTGGAAGGACTAATGCTGAGGCTGAAACTCCAATACTTTGGCCACCTCATGCGAAGAGTTAACTCATTGGAAAAGACTGTGATGCTGGGAGGGATTGGGGGCAGGAGGAGAAGGGACAACAGAGGATGAGATGGCTGGATGGCATCACCAACTTGATGGACATGAGTCTGAGTGAACTCTGGGAGTTGGTGATGGACAGGGAGGCCTGGCGTGCTGATTCATGGGGTTGCAAAGAGTCAGACACGGCTGAGCAACTGAACTGAACTGAACTGAACTTAGCGCATTTGTTGGCACAGATTCATTGAGTCTGGCAACAGCATGAAGAACCCTCTAAAAGAAAATTTGAAAATTCCTGCCGTTAATGATGCCTCAGGAAAGGCTAATAAACATGTGGAAGATCTAAAATCCAACCTTAAAATCTCTTCTCTTTCTTCTGATCCAAACCTAAACTGATTTTCCTCCTTGACCCCTGTACCACCTCTTCCTCCTACCTCTCATTCTGCTCATCCTCTTTCTCCTGTGCCTTCCCTAGATTCTCTTCCCTTCTCTCCATTGCTCCTTTTTAAACATACCCCTTTCACCAAATGATGTCCCTTCATAATGTCTTATATCAGAGGTAAAGATGATGACCAAGTGTGCTGACCTCATAGCTTTAAGCTTGGTCAAGGTCAGGTTTGCATAATGTCATTAACAACTATCTACAGGATTCATGGCGTCGCAAAGAGTTGGACACGACTGAACAACTGAACTGAACTGAACTGATGGAGAAGCAAATGGCAACCATTCCAGGATCCTTGCCTGGGAAATCCCATGGATGGAGAAGCCTGATAGGCTACAGTCCATAGGGTCTCAAAGAGTGGGACATGACTGAGAAACTAAACAACAACGGATGCAGTGCCAGCCGTCCCCCTATACCAGACAGGGCCCCGATGGGGCTCATCTTTCTGGCAGAAATCCAAGAAAGCTAAGAATTCTAAATTAATTAAAACTGCCTTCCAAGTTATCAAGATGGAAAGGTGGAACAAGTTTCATGTCACTGTTCCCTGGCTTGGTTTACAATCTTTCAGTTCTGTAGATGATGGTATGCGGGCTCTGGCCGTGTTCTCTGCCCAGGGCAGGGTCAGGCTTGGATTCTTCCAACTGAGTGTAAAGAGAGGCCAGTGTCCTCTGATAATACCAGTTCTTGCCCACTGGGACTCTACTGTGTACCAGCTACTCACTTTTTCTCTAACCCTCAAGATAACCTTGAAAAGGTAAAGTTTTATCCCTTTCCACTGGAGGAAGTTGAGGCTCAAAGAGCCAAGGTCACCTGCGGAACGCCACGTGGCTGGAAGTGGCTGTGGTCAGGCCTTGCGTCAGGTCCCCCCTTGGCTGCCCCCACCCCAGGTTCTGGGCAAGAATGGCGAGCTATGGATGTGACACTGTACGCTGTGCCCACTGCTCAGACCAAGTCCGTGGCTTGACCCTCGGATGTCTGGGGAAAAGGTCCCTTCCATTTGCTCACCTGTCCCTGGTGCTGCGGGATGTCCCCAGCCTCGCCCTGCTCTTGTGCATTGCAGCAGCCTCCGCGAGGGCTCTGAGCCCCTTACTAGGCGCCGCAGCACTCAAGGGGCGTCGCGCACGCTTCCGGTGCTGGAGGATCTCAGTGAGGGCCTGACCAATGAGGGAGGAGGGATTATTGAGCTTCACGGCGCTTGCGATGAGCATGATCTCTAGGACACAGAAGCACCTCAGCGCCGTCCCCACCCAGCCCAGTTCAGTTATACAGAGAGGTGGGGCAGTGGAAATCCTGCCCCAGGACAGCTGCTCCAAGGGCTGGACCAGAGTGGCTACTCCTTGAGGCAGCTTGACACACTTTTGTCCCCCCATCCCCTTTAAGAATTGATACTCTCTTATCACTCCGCGGATGGACAGTGCTCTTTGCTGGGCGAGCTGCTCAGGAAGGCGCCTCTGTGTTCCTGCCGTGCACGGTGAGCAAGCCCGGAAGAGGCTGTGTACCCTCCGGGGCCCTCCGCTGGCTCAGCCACCATCCTGAGGAATGATCTGCCTTTTTTTCCCCTGAAATTCACCTGTGTCTGTGGGAACGTACCCGGAAATGGAGGGGTGGTGTGCTCAACTCCTTGGAGCCGCCAGACCAGGAGACAGGAAGCAGTTCTCACTCACATTTCAGACGAGCAAATGGAGCCACACGTCCGCCTTCCTTCTGCCCCTAAGACTGCTTCCCTAGCGCCCACTTCCGTGAGTGCTGCCCCCAGCAGCTTTAGGACCAACCTGCCCTCGTAACGGAGGGGAGAGGTTTTCTAAGAATGAATGCACCAAGGCTATTTTTAAGGCTAACAGGGCAGCATCATTAAACACCATTTTCCCCAGAACAGAGTTGGCTTTTCTATCGTCTGTCACTGAAGCTAAACAATGACAAAAACACCGGGTCCGTGAGCACACTAGGAAGCTGGGGAGGTGGTCCTGCAGAGAGAATAGGAGCCCTGTCAGGAGTATGGCGAAGCAAAGGGCTGAGTCCCCACAAACCCTGCAGTACCTTCTGTGGGACCATATGGGGGTTATTTTAAATATATAAATGAATATTGTATATATATTTTTGCTATTAAAACAATAAAATGGTAAGTGTTTGAGAGAGAGAGAGAAAAAAAAGAACTGTCTAAATCCTCCTAAAGAAAGAGAGAAATTTATCTTGTTGCTATTTAGTGGCTACGTTGAGTCTGACTCTAAGACTGTACCTGGCTAGGCTCCTCTGTCCATGGGATTTCCCAGACAAGAATACTGGAGTGGGTTGCCATTTCCTTCTCTAGGGGATCTTTCCCACCGAGGGTTGGAACCACATTGGCACTGGCGAACGAATTCACTGAGTCACCAGGGAAGCCCTCTATGGAATCTCTCAACTCCACCAATTAGTTCATCTATTTATGAGACCCAGAGATGGGGAAACTCTAATATAAGGTGTAGGTCTTCTGTTATGCTCTCCAGATAGAAAGTTCTTGAAGAATTGATTCTGTCCACTCGCTCATAGTATTATCAAATGAGAGATGCAAGTTTTCAATGGATAAACTACAATCTTCAAGTCAAAGTTCTTTGTGTTAGTCATGATATCACCATATAAAATGGAAAGTATTTTTTGCTTCAGAGAATGGATACTCTTCATAACTTTATTTGGCTAATTACCAAAGCATAATTTGGAAGAGTTCTTAATTCATGGGGCGTGGTAGACATAGATTCCTAACTTTCTCTACTGGCTGTCTCTTTGTAAGATCTTAACTAGTAGACGGATCTGAATCCTTGCCATGAATAGATTCACCACCCTTGGACTCCCTAATTATCATAAGCCTTTATTTCTATTTGTATATAAAATATCAGGACAAATTCTAGGGCTCTTAACAATAGCACAATGGAATCAGAGACCAGTTGATTATATCCCCCTATTTTCACCCCATAGCAAAAGCCCATCCAACAACTCTGGGTGCAACGGCAGCAGCTGGAACTAAACTTTACTATTTATATTTAACTTCATGGTCCCTGATGAAGTTCAGACCTTATTATGTTTTTTTGTTTGTTTGTTTCTTTTGTTTTGTTCAGACCTTGTTTTTTAATTAATTAGTTAATTATGGGATAAGGGATCTTTTTTGCATCATGCAGGATCTTTCATTGAGGTGCACAGACTCTCTAGTTTTGGCCCATGGGTTCTGGAGTGTGTGAAAGCAATAGTTGCAGCACCAGCTTAGCCGCCCTGACACATGTGGGATCTTAGTGATTGAACTTGTAACCCCTGCATCACAAGGTAGATTCTTACTGGACCCCTGGACCATCAGGGAAATCCCCAGATTCTATTTTTGACAAAAATACCTTTCATCTTTTTGCCTCTAAGATTGCCTTCCTAAAAAGCCATATCCTCTCCTCCTGCACATATGTCATCTGTTGCAAAAATATGCTAGGCTCCACTGCTGTTCTATCTCACTCAGTGGAAGGCAGACGTCACAACTGTCATGTGCTTATTTGGGAATTTATCTGCCTCATTCTGACTTCTTTGAAACTCATTTAAATGTCCACATCTGTGTGGATGGGCACTAGTTGAGTACCAACCAATGATGCAGTCAAGCTAGACATGCTGGCACAACGCACTCAGCCTTGCTTTCCCAGTGGCTCAGCGGTAAAGAATCTGCCTGCAATGCAGGAGCTGCAGGAGCCATGGGTTTGACCGTTGGGTCAGGAAGATCCCCTGGAGGAGGGCATGGCAGCCCACTCTAGTCTTCTTGCCTGCAGAATCCCATGGACAGAAGAGCCTGGCGGGCTACAGTCCATAGGGTTGCAGAGAGTTGAACACTTAAGTCTTCAGTGACTTAGCATGCACTCAAACCCTCTACCAGAGGCCAAATCTGCACAAGAGTTTGACAGTCTTTTCTGAAACAAATTATGTGATATGATAAAAATTACATCTTTGAAGTACCCTGGAGGCTCAGTAGTTAGGACTCAGGGCTTTCACTGTTGGGGCCAGCAGCCCAACACCCTGAGCAAGGTGTTCCTGATCCCACAAATCATGTGGCATGACCCAAAAAAACAAAAATTGTATCTTTTGAAGAAATATTTGCTTTCTTAACTAAAAATTCATTAAATGGAACAAAGAAGGTAATGGTTTTTGCTATTTTAAGGCCCCAAATTTCAAAATAAAAGAATGCTAAATGCTGTGGTGTGTTTTTTCCTCCAAGTTTTCAGTTCCAGACCAAAGCAGACAGGATCATAAACAATACAAGTAGTATGATGTCTTTGTAGTATGTCAACTTAGCTAAGTTCAAGCTAACTTTCCCAAAATTTCTTTCCCTGCATGATTCTGAGTTACAGTTGGCCACAGGAGAAGCATGAGCATTTTTTGGAAGGCCTGAGTGAATTGACTGTCATGTTGTTTCACACTGAAAATCAGTATACTGTGTCAGGCATCGTCATAGTGAGCACATATTGTCACTGATCTGCTAATGCACGTTGTGAGGGTTACAGTGGTACCCAATGCATAGTTCCTCAAGCAAACCCATATCTCCTCATTCAACTTTTCCTAGTCCTGGGTCAAATGCATAGGTAGTTTCATGGTGAAGGGCACCAGCTTCTCCTGCAGTTCACTCAACATCATGATTTACCCTTGTGGTTTCTAGTTTATCCTTATAGATTCTAGTTCTTGCTCATCCCTGCTTTAATATCCAGCTCCCTTGGTTACTAGCCTGAATGACTTCAGGTCCTACGCAATACAGAGCCAACAGCCTTGCACAGACTTCTTAATTGGCTACCATAATTGTCTAAGGTCTAATGCCTATAATAAATTTCTTATTGAACTATCCATGGTGTTTCTGCTTCTGTCTTCAAACTCTGCCTGATACAAGAAGTCAGTATACATATGCAAAAAGCATCTTAAAAGATTCTTGCTCCTTGAAAGAAAAGCTGTGACAAACCTCAGTTCAGTTCAGTTCAGTTCAGTCACTCAGTCATGTCCAACTCTTTGAGACCCCATGGACTGCAGCATGCCAGGCAAACCTAGACAGTATATTAAAAAGCAAAGACATTATCTTGCCAATAGAGGTCCAGATAATCAAAGCTATGGTTTTTCCAATAGTCTTGTATGGATGTGAGAGTTGGACCATAAAGAAGGCTGAGTGCCAAAGAATTGATGCTTTTGAGCTGTGGTGTTGGAGAAGACTCTTGAGAGTCCCCTTGGGCTGCAAGGAGATGAAACCAGTCAATCCTAAAGGAAATCAGGTCTGAATATTCACTGGAAGGACTGATGCCGAAGCTGAAGCTTCAATACTTTGCCCACCTGATGCGAAGAGCTGACTCATTGGAAAAGACCTTGATGCTGGGAAAGATTGAAGGCAGGAGGAGAAGGGGATGACAGAGGACTCGATAGTTGGATGGCATCACCGACTCAATGCACATGAGTTTGAGCAAGCTCTGGGCCATGGACAGGGAAGCCTGGTGTGCTGTCCATGGGGTCACAAAGAGTCAGACATGACTGAGCAACTAAACAACAAAGAAGGAACATAAAATTACATTTGGTACATTCATTGAGTGCTATGCACCAGACGTTTTACTAAGTGTGCCTTATCTGTTTTGATCTCTACTACAACACTATTTTCCAGGCAAGGAAATTGAGCTCAAAGAGATTAATAAATTTGCCCAAGAACACACTGCTAGAATATCAAAAGCTGGGCAATTGAGAGCTTCTACTCAAAACTACTGTGTCATTCTGCCTCCCCAAGAGGCATAAACTCTGCACAGCAGTGATTTCTGGGCACAGAATGGTAATTTCTTTTTTCACTTCATGGGTATTTTGACTTCATTCATTTTTGTTTTTTGAAGCAGAATAAAAGAAACCTCATTTTAAATGGAGTTAAGGGGCCAGGATGGGGAGCCCTCCTGTACTACCACTTGTCATCAATTACAAATCCCAACAGGAACCATCAATTACAAATTTAAACAGGAAGAGTTCTTCTTGCCCAGCAATAAGTCCGGCAGTTGGGAAAAGCTCGGCCACCCTGATTCTCACTTTTTTCCGATGGACTTTTGTTCAAAACTACACCTCCCAACTTCCTCGTCATTCTCTATAAAATAAAATTTCCTCTCCTTTGCTAATTGGGCTTGCCTATGGTTTTTGCTATAAATTTCTTGTCTCTAATTGCAATTCCTCTCCTATTCCTGAATAAACCCATTATACTGGTCAAATAACTGGTTGTTTTATTTTGTAGGATAAAGGTTTGAAAGAGATCAGAATATGACACCTCTAAATATGCCACATTGATATAAAGACTATTTTGAGCTGAAGGCATTAAGAAACACTCCCACCCCCTATCCCCACCAGGGAGAGAAGAGTGTCAATTTGCATAAACAAATTCTTTCTAAAATAGCCTTTGTCTTTCACTAGTTTCATTTCCCTAGGAGTTTTTGTCCCTTGAAGTTCAATCCCTCCCAGGCTCCACTTTGTTTGTTTGGCTACCCTAGTGGCATGTGGAATATTAAATTCCTGACCAGGGATTGAACCCATGCCCACTGGAAGTACAGGCTTTTAACCATTGGACAACCAGGGAAGTTCCTCAAACCCCTTTTCTTTTGATGAAACTCTGCTTCTTTGAGTTTCACTTATTTTCTGTGAACTCCTACTCACATTTAAAAACAAAACAAAACTTTTCTCCTGTTAATCTGTCTTTTTTAGTTTAATTAGCACACTTCCAGGCAATAAACCTTTTCAAGTAGGGTTTTTTCCTCTCACTGCCCTAAGTTAAAACTAACTGTTTTCCAAGTAAATCATCCAAAGAAGTTGCTTTGATTAACAACACAGTACAGAAATGTCTTCCTAGTCAAAACTTGGAAAAGACCTGCTGTCTGTGTAATTCAATCACACTTTAAAGCATTAACTTGCCCTGTTTTACAGACCTAACTATCAAATGTTCATTATATGAGGTAAAATTCTCAGGTATGGGGAAGAACACAAACTACATGTTTTTGTAAACGCCACAAGAGACCAGCTTATTGCATCACCCATCTTAAAAGAAGAGTCAGGACACGCTGAAACATGCTGTGTTTTGTTTGTACCACCATTTTCCTTCTTATAAAAATAATAGGACTTTCTGTGTCTGATCGCTGGTGCAGAAAGATTCCACATGCAGTGGGGCAGCTAAGCCAGTGAGCCACAACTGCTGAATCCTATGTGCCTATGCTTCAAAACAAGGGAAGCCATCACAATGAGGAGCCCATGAACTAAAACTAGAGAGATGCCCCTACTTACCACAACTGGAGAAAGCCTGTGCACAGCAATGAAAACCCAGCACAGCCAAAAATAAATAATTTAAAAAATAATAAATGCTCATTAGACAATGAGAAAAATTTTTTAAATAAAATGTTATTAATAATCTATTTCTCAAAGAAATACATTAATATACTGATCGATGAAGTAAAATTCATGTTTTAAGCCAAGTTAAGAAAATTAAGCAGAACATATTAGCTGTTTGTATTGGGTCTTCCCTAAATGTACAGTGTGCATCAGCATTATACATTAACCAGACATCCTTAAAGGTGGGAATGTCTGCTCAGCCGTAAAGATCAATTTTTTCCCCTTCTTCTGACTCTAGAAACATAACTACTTATGTTGAGGCCAGTGTGAAGACAGCAGGAGAGACTCCATCTTGAAGCCTGTCATCCACCTTAAAGACAGGATGTGAACTGGGCCTGAACCCTGCCCAGAGTGAGGAAACCATTGCTAGTGAAAACCATGTCTCTTGAAGACTTCCCTCCCTACAGATGACAAACGGAGATTGTAGTTGAGGTCAGGCTGCACATGTTAGATTAACCATGGAGACATCCCCCCTTGATGTATACTCACTGTTACCCCCCTTTAACCTTAATTGTTCTGCTAGCACCTACTTGTTGTAAAACTCAATCATATACAACAAAGAGGTTGTTAACATGTAACTAGTCATGTAGTGGGGGGTATAAAACTGGGCCTCTCAGAAATATCAGGGTCCTTATAGGGAACTGATTCCCCTTGTACCCGCTGGTGTAAAAAACTGTACTCCACTGTCTTGAGTGTCCTCCGAGGTGTGTTTTGTGACCCCGCATTCCACAACACTTAGAAGATAACATTCTTTTCTTAATGCTCTAAGTAATCATGGTGACCTACTACACTCTTGGTACCTGTAGGTCGAGACTAAGTATCTTTGGTGAACTTCATGTAAAATGACAGTGGACATCTTTTGTGTCCAAACTGTATAAAACTGTATCTTTGACTTCTAACAAATGGAACAGTCTTCAGAGTTTCCTAAAAGACTGTCACCTGGGTTACAATCCTCAAGTTGACTTGAATAAAATTCTCTATTTCTCCCATAAATCAACTATTCATTAATTTTTCTTTGTTGTGATGTTTTTTCTCTCATGTTTTCTTTATTGTGCATAGTTTTATTTTTATTTATTTGCAAAATGTATTTATGTATTTAGCTGCTATGGGTCTTAGTTGCAGCATGACGAATCTTTGATCTTGGTTGTAGCATGCAGCATCTTTAGTTGTTGCATGTGAGCTCTTAGTTACGGCGTGTGGAATCCAGTTCCCTGGCCAAGGATCAAACCAGGCCCTCTGCATGGGGAGCACGAAGTCTTAGCCACTGAATCACCAGGGAAGTCTCCAGTGCTGTTTCCTTAAGAAAACAGTTCAGGGACTTCCCTGGTGAGCCAGTAGTTAAGACTACACACTTACAATGCACGGGGTACATGTTCAATCCCTGGTTGGGGAAGTGAAACCAAATGAGGCCCTGTGGGGCTTCGAGGCATGAAGACCGTTTTCTGTCCTCCATTTCTTATAGGCAAAACTCCAGCATCCTTGATCTTTCTTTATATCCAAAGATGAATTCCAACAGTTGCTAATCTAGGGAAGAGTAGCCAAGAAACCACCTGAGGCAAGATTAAAGGGACCAGAGAAGTTCATCAAGATTAGGAGACCAATCACTAGAGAATAAGGGGTTACAAGTCCCACTCACACCCTAATCTTGTCAAAGACCCTACTTTGAACTACTGTTATAAAACTCTTCATCAAATCCTCTGTGATGGGGACACATAGTTTTTTGGGGCAGAATCCTGGCATGTCTCCCTTTATGTGAATTTACTCTTCCTGATTTTTTTTTTTTTAATTAACAAATCATATTATTTTGAAGTGATAGAAGAAGAATTTTAGAGTTATTGTGTATGTTCAATTTCAAACTGTTTTTCAAAGGTGTATCAGTTTACACTCCCAACAGCAGAGCATAAAGTTTCCTATTGCCATTTTTTTTTTTAAACCAGTATGTGGGTTTTTTATCAGCCTTTTAAAAATCAGTCATTCTGGTGCATATATAGACATAACTTATTGTGATTTTACTGATTATTATGGGAATTGATTAGCACCTTAACCTATTTGCTGTTTGGAATTTCTGTTTATTTTTATTTATTTTTTAAGTATAGCTAGTGTACAATGTTATATTAATTACTGCTATAGAGCAAAGTGATTCAGTAATACATATTTATACATTTTTTCTATATTCTTTCCATTATAACTTATCATAAGATATTGAATATAGTTCTCTGTGCTATACAATAGGCCTGGAGGAGGAAATGGCAACCACTCCAGTATTCTTGCTAGGAAAATCCCATGGATAGAGGAGCATGGTGGGCTACAGGCCATGCACCCCAAAGAGTCAGACTTGACTTAATGACTGAGCAAGCACACATGCTACATAGTTGGGCCTTGTTGTTTATTTAAGTTTACATATGCTAAGGCAACCTTCCACTCCATTCCTCCTCAAGGAATTTCTATTTGATGTTGAAACTGGGCAGGACCCTTTGGGGCTCCTGGGCACAAAAAGCCTTCAGTGTCCCCTTCCCTGAGTTCCAAAGAGCAAGTTCAAGAAGTTGCTAATCAGGGAAGGGAGGGGATACAGAGACAGGGAGGAGAAACAATAGGGCAGCCTTGGGGCAGATCCTTGGTTTCTCCTCAGGAAATATACACAACAGTATCTTTGAGCTTTTCTACAGCTAAAAACTAAAACCTCCACCAAATGGAAGATATTCAAGAGAAGGTCACAATTCAGGAACCTCAGGAACAACAGATCAGGAGACCACCCAATTCCAGAAAATCTTCAGAAGGAAGAAGGAATGCAGGCCCTGGACACACCTTGATCCTTATCAACAACTCCACCCCTTGACCATAAAACTCCTCACATCTCATCCCTCCCCACAACCTGAACTGGGACACCGGGGCTCCCTTTCCCTGCAAAGCAATAAAGCTGTTCTTTTCTAATTCACCCAATGCTTTGTATCTGAGATTCAATCCCAGGTGGTGCAATGGTAAAGAATTTGCCTGCCAATGCAGGAGACACAGGAGACTTGGGTTTGATCCCTGGGTCAGGAAGATCCTTTGGGGTAGGAAATGGCAACTCACTTCACTATTCTTGCTATTCTTCACTTCACTATATTCCCATGGACAGAGGAGCCTGGCAGGTTACAAGTCCACGGGGTTGCAGAGAGTCGGATGCGACTGAGCACCCACTAGTGTACAGAGACCAAATTTCACTATCAATGTGATGCCTGTTTAAGCTTTTAGTACATTTGGAGAAAAAAGTATCTAGATTTTCTTTGTTTTTATTGATCATCCTGGAATTGATTTTTGTGCAAGGTAATTTGTAAAGCAGGACGGAAGAGGGCAGGGCACAAACTTTAAAATAAAGCATAGACCAAAGACACAGCATAAGCTGATTAGAACTAAATGGGTCCAAGATGGCAGACTTCCACTAGACTTGAGCTTCAGTATACAAGCTCATTGTAATATATCAACAAGCTAAGTGACATATCCACAGGCACCATGACACTTCCATGGGCAACCATCACAGACCACAAAGCAGGTGGTGACCCAATTCATGGAAATCTCCACCCTTTCCCCAAAATAGTTGGATTAATCCTCCCACTCACTAGCGTATGAAATTACCCAGCAGATAAAATTAACCACAACGCATATCAACGCTGCTCTAGCCCTTTGCAATGGTGCACATTCTGTCTGTGGAGTGTATTTCTCTCTCAATAAATTCACTTACCTATCATTTTGTCTCTTACTGAATTATTTCTGTGATGAGACATCAATAACATGAGCTTCATTAAGTGTTAAAACTAGATGTGTCATCTCAGTTGGAAGATCATGGGTATGGCCAGGTTTGAGTCCCGGCCAAGAGGGTTCAAGTCCTAGTGTGAGTTACACGGTTTCAGTTGTAGAAGTTCAATGATCACTTTCCAGTTAGTCACTCTTCATAATACTACTCATTGAATAATTCATTCCCAATAATTGATAATATAGAATCAATACTTGTACATGTTTATGTATGCTTATCTATCAATAGTGGCAGCTAGTCAGTCATTTCAGTCGCTCAGTCATGTCTGACTCTTTGCAGCCCCATGGAATGCAGCACGCCAGGTGTCCCTGTCCATCATCAACTCCCGGAGTACATCCAAACTCATGTTAATTGAGTCGGTGATGCCATCCAACCATCTCATCCTCGGTTGTCCCCTTCTCCTCCTGCCCTCAATCTTTCCCAGCATCAGGGTCTTTTCCAATGAGTCAGCTCTTTGCATCAGATGGCCAAAGTATTGGAGTTTCAGCTTCAACATCAGTCTTTCCAATGAACATTAAGGACTGATTTTCTTTAGGATTGACTGGTTTGATATTTTTGCAGTCCAGGGGACTCTCAAGAGTCTTTTCCAACACCACAGTTCAAAAGCTTCAATTCTTCTGCACTCAGCTTTCTTTATAGCAAAACTCTCACATCCATACATGACCACTGGAAAAACCATAGCCTTGACTAGATGGAATTTTGTTGGCAAACTAACGTCTCTGCTTTTTAATATGCTGTCTAAGTTGGTCATAACGTTTCTTCCAAGGAGTAAGCATCTTTTTATTTCATAGCTAAAGTCACCATCTGCAGTGATTTTGGAGCCCAGGAAAATAAAGTCTGCCACTGTTTCCACTGTTTCTCCATCTGTTTGCCATGAAGTGATGGGGCTGGATGCCATGATATTAGTTTTCAGAATGTTGAGCTTTAAGCTAAATTTTTCACTCTCCTCTTTCACTTTCATCAAGCTCTTTAGTTTTTCTTCACTTTCTGCTGTAAGAGTGGAGTCATCTGCATGCTGCTCCTAAGTCGCTTCAGTTGTGTCCGACTCTGTGCGATCCCATAGACGGAAGACCACCAGGCTCCCCCGTCCCTGGGATTCTCCAGGCAAGAACACTGGAGTGGGTTGCCATTTCCTACTCCAATGCATGAAAGTGAAAAGTGAAAGTGAAGTCGCTCAGTCGTGTCCAATCCTTAGAGACCCCATGGACTGCAGCCTACCAGGCTTCTCCATCCATGGGATTTTCCAGGAAAGAGTACTGGAGTGGGGTACCATTGCCTTCTCCGTCATCTGCATATCTGAGATTATTGATATTTCTCCTGGTAATCTAGATTCCAGCTTGTGCTTCATCCAGCCCAGCGTTTCTCATGATGTATTCTGCATAAAAGTTAAATAAGCAGGGTGACAATATACAGCCTTGATGTACTCCTTTTCCTATTTGGAACCAGTCTGTTGTTCCATGTCCAGTTCAAACTATTGCTTCTTGACCTGCATATAGGTTTCTCAAGAGGCAGGTCAGGTGATCTGGTATTCCCATCTCTTTCAGAATTTTCCACAGTTTATTGTGATCCACATAGTCAAAGGCTTTGGCATAATCAATAAAGCAGAAACAAATTTTTTGCTGGAACTCTCTTGATTTTCAATGATCCAGTGGATGTTGGCAGTTTTACCTCTGGTTCCTCTGCCTTCTCTAAAACCAGCTTAAACATCTGGAAGTTCATGGTTTACGTACTGTTGAAGACTGGCTTGTAGAATTTTGAGCAACACTTTACTAGCGTGTGAGATGAGTGCAGTTGTGCGGTAGTTTGAACATTCTTTGCTATTGCCTTTTTTAGGGGCTGGAATGAAAACTGACCTTTCCCAGTCCTGTGGCCACTCTTGAATTTTCCAAATTTGCTGGCATATTGAGTGCAGCACTTTCACAGCATTGTCTTTCAGGATTTGAACTAGCTCAACTGGAATTCCATCACCTCCACTAGCTTTGTTCGTAGTGATGCTTCCTAAGGCCCACTTGACTTCACATTCCAGGTTGTCTGGCTCTAGGTGAGTGATGACACCATTGTGATTATTTGGGTCATGAAGATCTTTTTTGTACAGTTCTTCTGTATATTCTTGCCACCTCTTCCTATTCTCTTCTGCTTCTGTTAGGTCCATACCATTTCTGTCCTTTATTGAGCCTATCTTTGCATGAAATGGTCCCTTGGTATCTCTAATTTTCTTGAAGGGATCTAGTCTTTCCCATTCTCTTGTTTTCCTCTATTTCTTTTCACTGATCACTGAGGAAGGCTTCCTTATCTCTCCTTGCTATTCTTTGGAATTCTACATTCAAATGAGTATATCTTTCCTTTTTTCCTTTGCTTTTCCCTTCTCTTCTTTCACAGCTATTTGTAAGCCCTCCTCAGACAGCCATTTTGCTTTTTTGTATTTCTTTTTCTTGAGGATGGTCTTGCTCCCTGTCTCCTATACAGTGTCACGAACCTCTGACCATAGTTCATCAGGCACTGCGTCTATCAGATCTATTCCCTTAAATCTATTTCTCACTTTCACTGTATAATCGTAAGGGATTTGATTTAGGTCACACCTAAATGGTCTAGTGGGTTTCCCTGCTTTCTTCAATTTTAGTCTGAATTTGGCAATAAGGAGTTCATGATATGAGTCACAGTCAGCTCTCAGTCTTGTTTTTGCTGACTGTATAAAGCTTCTCCATCTTTGGCTGCAAAGAATATAATCAATCTGACTTCATGTTGACCATTTGGTGATGTCCATGTGTAGAGTCTTCTCTTGTGTTGTTGGAAGAGGGTGTTTGCTATGACCAGTGCATTTTCTTGACAAAACTCTATCAGCTTTTGCCCTGCTTCATTCTGTATTCCAAGGCCAAATTTGCCTGTTACTCCAGGTGTTTCTTGACTTCCTACTTTTGCATTCCAGTCCCCTATAATGAAAAGGACATCTTTTGGCGGTGTTAGTTCTCAAAGGTCTTGTAGGTCTTCACAGAACGGTTCAACTTCAGTTTCTTCAGTATTACTGGTCTGGGCATAGACTTGGATTACTGTGATATTGAATGGTTTGCCTTGGAAATGAACAGAGATCATCCTGTCGTTTTTGAGGCTGTATCCAAGTACTGCATTTCAGACTCTTTTGTTGACTATGATGGCTATTCCATTTCTTCTAAGGGATTCTTGCCTGCTGTAATAGATATAATGGTCATCTGAGTTGAATTCACCCATCCCAGTCCATTTTAGTTCACTGATTCCTAAAATGTTGATGTTCACTCTTGCCGTCTCCTTTTATTCACTTTCAATTTGCCTTGTTTCATGGACCTAACATTCCATGTTCCTAAGAATTATTGCTCTTTGTAGCATCGGACTTTGCTTCCATCACCATTCACATCCACAACTGGGTGTTGTTTTTGCTTTAGCTCTGTCTCTTCATTCTTGCTGGAGCTATTTCTCCACTGACCTCTAGTAGCATATTGGGCACCTACTGACCTGGGGAGTTCATCTTTCAGTGTCCTATCTTTTTGCCTTTTTGTACTCTCCGTGGAGTCCTCAAGGCAGAAATACTGAAGTTCTTTGCCATTCCCTTCTCCAGTGGACCATATTTTGTTAGAACTCTCCACCATGACCCGTCTGTCTTAGGTGGCCCTACATGGCATGGATCATAGTTTCACTGAGTTAGAAAGGTTGTAGTCCATGTGATCAGATTGATTAGCTTTCTGTGACTGTGGTTTTAAGTCTTTCTGCCCTCTGATGGGGGCTTCCCTGGTGGCTCAGAGAAGGACAAGAAGCTTATGAAAGCCTCCTGATGGGATAGACTGACTGAAGGGGATACTGGGTCTTCTTCTGTTGGGCAGGGCATGCTCAGTAAATCTTTAATCCAATTTTCTGTTGATGGGTGGAGCTGTGTTCCTCCCTGCTATTTTCCTGGGGCCAAAGTATGGTGGAGGTAATGAAGCTAATGGTGACTTCCCTCAAAATATCCCCATGCATGTACTGTTACAGTCTGTGCCCCCAACCCTGCAGCAGGGCATCACTGACACACGCCTTTGCCCGAGACTCCTAGAAACCCACAGGCAAGTCAGGGACAATCTCCTGTGAGATCACTGTTCCTTTCTCCTGGGTCCTCGTGCACAAGGTTCTCTTGTGCCCTCTAAGAGTCTATTCTCAGTCCTGGGTAAGTTTTGGCAGCTCTCTGGTGGGGTTAATGTTGACCTCCTCCAAGAGGACTTATGCCATACCCACACCCAGAGTCCCAGTCCCTGTGGCAGACCACTGCCGATCCGTACCTCACAGTTCTGTCTCAGTCTCTGTGGGGTCCCGGGTCTGGGTGTGCACAAGGTTTGCTTGAGCCCTCTGAGCATCTGTGCTGGGAATGGGTGTATATAAATTCTATTAAGACTTCCTTTCAGTTGAGTTCAGTTCAGTTCAGTCGCTCAGTCGTGTCCGACTCTTTGTGACCCCATGAATCGCAGCACACCAGGCCTCCCTGTCCATCACCATCTCCTGGAGTTCACTCAGACTCATGTCCATCGAGTCCGTGATGCGATCCAGCCATCTCATCCTGGGTCGTCCCCTTCTCCTCCTGCCCCCAATCTCTCCCAGCATCAGAGTCTTTCCAATGAGTCAACTCTTCGCATGAGGTGGCCAAAGTACTGAGGCTTCAGCTTTAGCAACATTTCTTCCAAAGAAATCCCAGGGCTGATCTCCTTCAGAATGGACTGGTTGGATCTCCTTGCAATCGAAGGGACCCTCAAGAGTATTCTCCAACACCACAGTTCAAATGCATCAATTCTTCGGCGCTCAGCCTTCTTCACAGTCCAACTCTCACATCCATACATGACCACAGGAAAAACCATAGCCTTGACTAGATGGACCTTAGTCAGCAAAGTAATGTCTCTGCTCTTGAATATACTACCTAGGTTGGTCACAACTTTTCTTCCAAGGAGTAAGCGTCTTTTAATTTCATGGCTACAGTCACCATCTGCAGTGATTTTGGATCCCCAAAAATAAAGTCTGACACTGTTTCCACTGTTTCCCCATCTATTTCCCATGAAGTGATGGGACCAGATGCCATGATCTTCATTTTCTGAATGTTGAGCCTTAAGCCAACTTTTTCACTCTCCTCTTTCACTTTCATCAAGAGGCTTTTTAGCTCCTCTTCACTTTCTGCCATAAGGGTGGTGTCATCTGCATATCTGAGGTTATTGATATTTCTCCTGTCAATCTTGACTCCAGCTTGTGTTTCTTCCAGCCCAGCGTCTCTCATGATGTACTCTGCATAGAAGTTAAATAAGCAGGGTGACAATATACAGCCTTGATGTACTCTTTTTCCTATTTGGAACCAGTCTGTTGTTCCATATCCAGTTCTAACTGTTGTTTCCTGACCTGCATACAGATTTCTCAAGAGGCAGGTCAGGTGGTCTGGTATTCCCATCTCTTTCAGAATTTTCCACAGTTTATTGTTATTCACACAGTCAAAGGCGTTGACATAGTCAATAAAGCAAAAATAGATGCTTTTCTGGAACTCTCTTGATTTTTCCATGATCCAGCAGATATTGGCAATTTTATCTCTGGTTCCTCTGCCTTTTCTAAAACAGGCTTGAACATCAGGGAGTTCATGGTTCACGTATTGCTGAAGTCTGGCTTGGAGAATTTTGAGCATTACTTTACTAGCATGTGAGATGAGTGCAATTATGCGGTAGTTGGAGCATTCTTTGGCATTGCCTTTCTTTGGAACTGGAATGAAAACTGACCTTTTCCAGTCCTGTGGCCACTGCTGAGTTTTCCAAATTTGCTGGCATATTGAGTGCAGCACTTTCACAGCATCATCTTTCAGGATTTGAAACAGCTCAACTGGAATTCCATCACCTCCACTAGCTTTGTTCGTAGTGATGCTTTCTAAGGCCCACTTGACTTCACATTCCAAGATGTCTGGCTCTAGATTAGTGATCACATCATCATGATTATCTGGGTCGTGAAGATCTTTTTTTGTACAGTTCTTCCGTGTATTCTTGCCACCTCTTCTTAATATCTTCTGCTTCTGTTAGGTCCAGACCATTTCTGTCCTTTATAGAGCCCATCTTTGCATAAAATGTTCCCTTGGTATCTCTAATTTTCTTGAAGAGATCTCTAGTCTTTCCCATTCTGTTGTTTTCCTCTACTTCTTTGCATTGATCGCTGAAGAAGGCTTTCTTATTTCTTTTTGGTATTCTTTGGAACTCTGCATTCAGATGCTTATATCTTTCCTTTTCTCCTTTGCTTTTTGCCTCTCTTCTTTTCACAGCTATTTGTAAGGCCTCCCCAGACAGCCATTTTGCTTTTTTGCATTTCTTTTCCATGGGGATGATCTTCATCCCTGTCTCCTGTAAAATGTCACGAATCTCCGTCCATAGTTCATCAGGCACTCTATCTGTCAGATCTAGTCCCTTAAATCTACTTCTCACTTCCACTGTATAATCATAAGGGATTTGATTTAGGTCATACCTGAATGGTCTAGTGATTTTCCCTACTTTCTTCAATTTAAGTCTGAATTTGGTAATAAGGAGTTCATTATCTGAGCCACAGTCAGCTCCTGGTCTTGTTTTGGTTGACTGTATAGAGCTTCTCCATCTTTGGCTGCAAAGATATAATCAATCGGATTTCGGAGTTGACCATCTGGTGATGTCCATGTGTAAAGTCTTCTCTTGTGTTGTTGGAAGAGGGTGTTTGCTATGACCAGTGCATTTTCTTGGCAAAACTCTGTTAGTCTTTGCTGTGCTTAATTCTGCATTCCAAGGCCAAATTTGCCTGTTACTCCAGGTATTTCTTGACTTCCTACTTTTGCATTCCAGTCCCCTATAATGAAAAGGACATCTTTTTGGGCTGTTAGTTCTAAAAGATCTTGTAGGTCTTCATAAAACAGTTCAACTTCAGTTTCTTCAGCTTTACTGGTTGGGGCATAGACTTGGATAACTATGATATTGAATGGTTTGACTTGGAGATGAACAGAGATCATTCTGTCATTTTTGAGATTGCATCCAAGTACTGCATTTTGCACTCTTTTGTTGACCATGATGGCTACTCCATTTCTTCTGAGGGATTCCTGCCTGCAGTAGTAGATTTAACGGTCATCTGAGTTAAATTCACCCATTCCAGTCCATTTTACTTTGCTGATTCCTAGAATGTCGACGTTCACCCTTGCCATCTCTTGTTTGACCACTTCCAATTTGCCTTGATTCATGGACCTAACATTCCAGGTTCCTATGCAATATTGCTCTTACAGCATCGGATCTTGCTTCTATCACCAGTCACATCCACAGCTGGGTATTGTTTTTGCTTTGGCTCCATCCCTTCATTCTTTCTGGAGTTATTTCTCCACTGATCTCCATTAGCATATTGGGCTGTGGAAAATTCTGAAAGAGATGGGAATACCAGACCACCTAACCTGCCTCTTGAGAAATCTGTATGCAGGTCAGGAAGCAACAGTTAGAACTGGATATGGAACAACAGACTGGTTCCAAATAGGAAAAGGAGTACGTCAAGGCTGTATATTGTCACCCTGCTTATTTAACTTGTATGCAGAGTACATAATGAGAAACGCTGGACTGGAAGAAACACAAGCTGGAATCAAGATTGCTGGGAGAAATATCAATAACCTCAGATACGCAGATGACACCACCCTTATGGCAGAAAGTGAAGAGGAACTAAAAAGACTCTTGATGAAAGTGAAAGAGGAGAGTGAAAAAGTTGGCTTAAGGCTCAACATTCAGAAAATGAAGATCATGGCATCTGGTCCCATCACTTCATGGGAAATAGACGGGGAAACAGTAGAAACAGTGTCAGACTTTATTTTTGGGGGCTCCAAAATCAGTGCAGATGTGACTGCAACCATGAAATTAAAAGACACTTATTCCTTGGAAGAAAAGTTATGACCAACCTAGATAGCATATTCAAAAGCAGAGACATTACTTTGCTGACTAAGGTCCATCTAGTCAGGGCTATGGTTTTTCCAGTAGTCATGTATGGATGTGAGAGTTGGACTGTGAAGAAGGCTGAGCACCGAAGAATTGATGCATTTGAACTGTGGTATTGGAGAAGACTCTTGAGGGTCCCTTGGACTGCAAGGAGATCCAACCAATCCATTTTGAAGATCAGCCCAGGGATTTCTTTGGAAGGAGTGATGCTAAATCTGAAGCCCCGGTACTTTGGACACCTCACGCGAAGAGTTGACTCATTGGAAAAGAGTCTGATGCTGGGAGAGATTAGAGGCAGGAGGAGAAGGGGACGACAGAGGATGAGATGGCTGGATGGCATCACGCACTCGATGGATGTGAGTTTGAGTGAACTCCGGGAGATGGTGATGGAAATGGAGGCCTGGTGTGCTGCAATTCATGGAGTCGCAAAGAGTCGGACATGAGTGAGTGACTGAACTGAACTGAACTGAATGACCTGGGGAGTTCCTCTTTTGGTATCCTATCATTTTGCCTTTTCCTACTGTTCATGGGGTTCTCAAGGCAAGAACACGGAAGTCGCTTGCCATTCCCTTCTCCAGTGGACCACATTCTGTCAGGCCTCTCCCCATGACCCGCCTGTCTTGGGTTCCCTCTCAGGCACGGCTTGGTTTCATTGAGTTAGACAAGGCTGTGGTCCTAGTGTGATTATATTGACTAGTTTTCTGTGAGTATGGTTTCAGTGTGTCTGCCCCCTGATGCCCTCTTGCAACACCTACCATCTTACTTGGGTTTCTCTTACCTTGGCATGGGGTATCTCTTCATGGCTGCTCCAGCAAAGCACAGCCGCTGTTCCTTACCTTGGACGAGGGGTATCTCCTTACCGCTGCCGTTCCTGACCTTCAACGTGGGATAGCTCCTCTAGGCCCTGCTGTGCCTGCTGCAGCCACCACTCCTGGGGTTGCTCCTCCCGGTCGCCGGCCCTGGCCTTGGGCATGGGTGGCTCTTCAAGGTCACCGCCCCTGGCCTTGGGTGCAAGGTGGCTTCTCCTGGCCACCCCTGATCTCGGACGCGGGGTAGCTCCTCCTGGCCGCCACCCTGACCTCGGACACTGGGTGGCTCCTCTTACATTACATAAAGTGCATAGGTAAATTGGAGAACTTCCTTGCTTGTTCATTTGTTTTAATTTTTAGCCATACATCATAACATGTGGCAGAGAAGGCAATGGCACCCCACTCTAGTACTCTTGCCTGGAAAATCCCATGGACGGAGGAGCCTGGTAGGCTGCAGTCCATGGGGCCGCGAAGAGTCAGACACGACTGAGCGACTTCCCTTTCATTTTCACTTTCATGCATTGGAGAAGGAAATGGCAACCCACTCCAGTGTTCCTGCCTGGAGAATCCCAGGGACAGAGGAGTCTGGTGGGCTGCCGTCTATGGGGTAGCACAGAGTTGGACACGACTGAAGTGACTTAGCAGCAGTAGCAGCATAGCACGTGGAACTTCCCTGTCTAGTAGAAGCCTGAAGACTTACCAATAGACTAGGTTTTCCTTTTATTTTTTACATGGAGTCCTCTAATCCAGGAGCATAGTAAATCTCTCCATCTGTCTTCATGTTCTGTTATTCTTTTTTTTTCTCTCTCTCTCTTTTGTTTTTATTCTTTATTTATTCTTTTATTTTTATCTTTGTGTTCTTTTAAGCCTTTTTATACAGTTATAATTTTCTTCTGAGATGGTCTAGTTTCTCTTGCTGTTATAAAGATTTTTCCAATTATGTTTTCTGATTTCATCTTTTTTCTATACACAACAGAATTGTGGTAAAATACTTGTGACAAAAATATACCATTTTAAATGTATAATTTAGCATCATTAAGTACATTCACAATGTGCAACTATCACTACCATACTATCCTCTGATTTTTCCTTTTTAAAGAAATAAATTTATTTTTGGCTGTGCAATGTCTTTATTGCTTCATGGGCTTTTCAGTAGTTGTGGCAAGCAGAGGCAACTTTCTAGTTTGAGCTCACTGGCTTTTCACTGTGGTGGCTTCACTTGTTTCAGAGCATGGGCTGTAGAGCAAGGGCTCAGTAGTTGTGGCACACAGGCTTAGTTGCACTGCAGCATATGGGATCTTCCTGGATCAGGGATAGAACCAGTGTCTCCTGCATCGACCCACAGATTCTTTACCACTGAGTTACCAGGGAGGACCTGATTTTTTTTCTATGTTGTATTTATGTAATTCCTGCATACATTACTGAAGCCTATCTACTCTGAGAGCTCTTTTTAGACAATTTCAATTTGCAAAAACATTGATAACTAAAAACTTAAAAGCATTCACAGCAAACTGTTCTATTTTCCATAAATTAATTTTTTAACTGAGAGCTTTCCATCAAACTTAAAGCAATGAAGGATTTGATTACTTGAGGAATCTAGTTTAATGAAGAAAATAATCAGTGATTCAATAATTGTTGACTGGGAAAAGGCTGCAACAAGGGCAGACACAGTCTCTTCTCATTTGCCTGAACCTGCTTTGTATCCAACCAACTTCTCATTCTTTGCCTTCTCAGCTGGTAAGTGTCCCTTTTGACTCAAATCCCAAAGAAGGGCAATGCAAAGTGAAAGTGAAGTCGCTCAGTTGTGTCCGACTCTTTGTGACCCCATGGACTGTAGCCTACCAGGCTCCTCCCTCCATGGGATTCTCCAACCAAGAGTCCTGGAGTGGGTGAATCTTCTAACTACTAGGGATTTTCAGCTAAGATTAGAACTATTTGTCTCCCTGAAACTAGCTAACTAGAGCGAAAAATATTTGTTCCTGTAATTGACTAAGACTTACCTTGATTACAAAACAAGGTCAATGGTAAATCACCCCCAACAATACCTACTTATCCCTACCTATAAAAGTCTAAGGCAAGACCACCTTGCTGAGGTACTCCGATCTGAATAAAATCAATCTCCTTTCCTGTCTGTTTCTTATTCTTAAGTTATTTATTAATTTTTGGCAGTGCTGAGTCTTCATTGTTATGCCACTCTTCTCTAGTTGCCCACCTTTGTCAGCAAAGTGATGTCTCTGCTTTTTAGTATGCTATTTAGGTTTGTCATATCTTTTCTTCCAAGGAGCAAGCATCTTTTAATTTCATGGCTGCAGTCACTGTCCTCAGAGATTTTGGAGCCTAACAATATAAAATCTGTCACTGCTTCCACCTTTCCCCTTCTGCTGCTGCTGCTGCTAAGTCGCTTCAGTCATGTCTGACTCTGTGCGACCCCATAGATGGCAGCCCATCGGGCTTCCCCGTCCCTGGGATTCTCCAGGCAAGAACACTGGAGTGGGTTGCCATTTCCTTCTCCAATGTATGAAAGTGAAAAGTGAAAGGGAAGTCGCTCAGTCGTGTCCGACTCTTCGCGACCCCATGGACTGCAGCCTACCAGGCTCCTCCGTCCATGGGATTTTCCAGGCAAGAGTACTGGAGTGGGGTGCCATGATGAGACTGAATGCTATGATCTTAGTTTTTTTAATATTGAGCTTTAAGCCAGATATTTCACTCTCTTATTTCACTTTCATCAGGAGGCTTTTAATTCTTCTTCACTTTCTGCCATTAGAGTAGTATCATCTGCATATCTGAAGTTGTTGATATTTCTCCCTGCAATCTTGTTTCCAGCTTGTGATCCACCCACCCCAGCATTTTCCATGAAGCAATATAAATTAAATAAATAGAGTGACAATATACAACCTTATTATACTTCCTTCCCAATTTTGAACCAGTCAGTTGTTCCATGTCTGATTTTGTTACTTCTTGACCTGTGTACAAGTTTCTTAGGAGACAGGTAAGATGTTCTGATACTCTCATCTCTTTAAGAATTTCCACATTTGGTTATGATCTACACAGTCAAAGGCTTGAGCATAGTCAATGAAACAGAAGTAGATGTTTTTTTGGAACTCCCTTGCTTTCTCCATGATCCAATGAATGTTGGCAATTTGATCTCTGGTTCCTCTGCCTTTCCTAAATCCAGCCTGTTCATCTGGAATTTCTTGGTTCAAGTACTGCTAAAGCCTAACTTGAAGGATTTTGAGCATTACCTTGCTAGCATGGGAAATGAATGCAACTATACGGCAGTTGGAAGATTCTTTCACATTGCCCTTCTTTGGAATTTGAGTCAAAAGGGACATTTACCAGTATTATGGCCACTGCTGAGTTTTCCAAATTTGCTGACATATTGAGTGCAGCATTTTCACAGCATCAGATTTAAGCATTTGAAATAGTTTGCTGGAATTCCATCACTTTCACTAGCTTTCTTCATAGTAATGCTTCCTAAAGCCCACTTGACTTCACACTCCAGAATGTCCAGATCTAGGTGAACAACCACACCATCATGGTTCAGTTCAGTTAAGTCACTCAGTCATGTCCGACTCTTTGTGACCCTATGAATCGCAGCATGCCAGGCCTCCCTGTCCATCACCAACTCTTGGAGTTTACCCAAACTCGTGTGCATTGAGTCGCTGATGCCATCCAGCCATCTCATCCTCTGTCATCCCTTCTCCTCTTGCCTCCAATCCCTCCCAGCATCAGGGTCTTTTCTAATGAGTCAACTCTTCACATGAGGTGGCCAGAGATCTAACCATAAAGAACATTTTTGTATAGTTGTTCTGCGTATTCTTGTCATCTCTTCTAATCTCTTTTGTTTCTGTGAAGTCCTTATTGTTTCTGTCCTTTATCATGTCCATTCTTGCATGAAATATTCTCTTGATATCTCAAATTTTCTTGAAGAGAGCTCTAGTCCTTCCCATTCTATTATTTTCTTCTATTTCTTTGCATTGTTCATTTTAGAAGGCCTTTTAATCTCTTCTTGCTATGCTCTGGAACTCTGCATTCAGTTGGGTATATCTTTCCCCTTTCTCCTTTGCCTTTTGCTTCTCTTCTTTCCTCAGCTGTCTGTAATGCCTCCTCAGACAACCACTTTGCCTTCTTGCATTTCTTTTCTTGGAGAACGTTTTGGTCATTGCCTCCTGTATGATGTTATGAAGCTCCATCCATAGTTCTTCAGGTACTATGTCTATCAGATCTAATCCCTTGAATCTATTTGTCATTTGTACTGTATAATCATAAGGGATTTTATTTAGGTCATACCTGAATGGCCTAGTGGTTTTCCCTACTTTCTTCAATTTAAACCTAAATTTTGCAATAAGGAGCTCATAATCTGAGCCACAATCAGGTCCAGGTCTTATTTTTGCTGACTATATAGAGCTTCTCCATCTTTGGCTGCAAAGAACATAATCAATCTGATTTCTATATTGACCATTTGGTGATGTCCATGTGTTGAGTCATCTCTTGGATTGTTATATGCTATACCTATTCATTATTTTGCCTTTTCATACTGTTCATGGGGTTCTCAAGGATGACAGAGGATGAGATGGTTGGGTGGCATCACCAACTCAGTGGACATGGGTTTGGGTTAACTCTGGGAATTGGTGATGGACAGGGAGGCCTGGGGTGCTATGGCTCACGGGGTCCCAAAGAGTCGGACACAACTGAGCGACTGAACTGAACTGAATTCATTATTTTGCAAGTTATAGGAAGAAAGGCTACATTTGTTAGAGTCATCATAAGTGATTTATCTTCTTCCTCAGTCGGTTTGGTTCATTTGCCACATCCAACTCTTTGTGACCCCATGAATCGCAGCATGTCAGGTCTCCCTGTCCACCACCAACTCCCGGAGTTCACTCAGACTCACGTCCATCGAGTCAGTAATGCCATCCAGCCATCTCATCCTCTGTCGTCCCCTTCTCCTCCTGCTCCCAATCCCTCCCAGCATCAGAGTCTTTTCCAATGAGTCAACTCTTCTCATGAGGTGGCCAAAGTATTGGAGTTTCAGCTTTGGCATCATTCCTTCCAAAGAAATCCCAGGGCTGATCTCCTTCAGAATGGACTGGTTGGATCTCCTTGCAGTCCAAGGAACTCTCAAGAGTCTTTTCCAATACCACAGTTCAAACGCATCAATTTTTCAGTACTCAGCTTTCTTCACAGTCCAACTCTCACATCCATACATGACTACTGGAAAAACCATAGCCTTGACTAGACGGACCTTAGTCAGCAAAGTAATGTCTCTGCTTTTGAATATGCTGTCTAGGTTGGTCATAACTTTTCTTCCAAGGAGTAAGTGTCTTTTAATTTCATGGCTGCAGTCACCATCTGCAGTGATTTTGGAGCCCCCCAAAATAAAGTCTGACACTGTTTCCACTGTTTCCCCATCTATTTCCCATGATCTGATGGGACCGGATGCCATGATCTTCGTTTTCTGAATGTTGAACCTTAAGCCAACTTTTTCACTCTCCTTTTTCACTTTCATCAAGAGGCTTTTTAGTTCCTCTTCACTTTCTGCCATAAGGGTGGTGTCATCTGCATATCTGAGGTTATTGGTATTTCTAGGGCCTAGCACAATTTTATCATATGAGGTGCATAAGAAATTAAAAATTTGACTTTAGTACTCCTGGGAAATATTAATTTACGTTCTTGGGAATTCATCCAAAGGGATAATCTTATGCAGAATCTTTAAGATATAGCTGAACATCTTTGTTTAGCTGAGTTTTTCCTCTCTTACTCATTAGCTGTTGAGGTTCAGGAGTGCAATAAAGCATACTGTAAAGTACTGCGGGGGACTGCCCGTGAAGGGTTAAGTCTTGGGAGCTGCTCGGCAGGTATGCAGAGCCTTAGGCATGTTCCTAAGCTCCCTGTCCTGCCACCCTGAAGAATTTTTATAGCCCTTAAGGCTCCAAGATGTCTAGTTTCGGCAACATTTCATAGAAGATAGATTATCTTATTATGTACACTTCATAGAAGATAGATCATCTGATTGTGTTCTGTATACAATGGTAAGGGTCTGGTGATTGTGTCTTGAGATTAAAAACAATCTTGTAAATGTCATAAGTCATGTACTTTATCCTATATATACTGCAGCACAATAAAGAAAGGCATCAGCCATTTTGGTCTGATCCTCTCAACCCCATCTTTTGTCTCTCTCTTATTTTCTTAGCGGGGGCGCTCCGTTCTCTCCCTGTGCAGGTGCGACTCTTGCTTGTGCTGGCCGCGGCAAAGTACCTGCTATTAGTTTATAAATCAGAAGATCTCAATTAAAGCTCCAACTCTGGTACTAAACTTTCATGGATAACTTAACCTTTGAGCATTTGATTCTTTTCTTTAAAAAATTCAACTAGGTTGAACTAGGTTACTTCCAGATATTTTTGCCTGTCAAAACACAGCAGTATAATTAGCCTATAATAGGTAGAGCACTTTTCTTAAGGAAACCCAGATTCTAGGCCTCTCTCCTTTACATCTACCAATTAATTGAATGTGAGTTTTCATTTCTAAGCTGCTTGCTTTTCCTTTTGCTTCTCTTTCTTTCCTTCCCCTTTCTCTCCCTTCTTTGCTCTTTCCCTTTCTCTTCTCTTTTTCCCTCCCTTCCCTCCTCCCCCTTCCCCTTTCTTTCATCGCCATGTGGAAATTTTTTATCTTATGTAATGTGAGGTCTAGATGTAGGCCTTTCTGCCTTTTAACATAATACAATATTCACAAATTTTTTTGAGAATTTTTTTAGGAATGGAAAGCAACTTTTCATTTTACTTATCTGTAGGGATGTCCTAGTTGTGACTTAGGGATTTATACATCTTTGGGAACCACCCCAGGGTAAGCACACTAATCATGATTACTTTTGTAGGCTAGGTTTAGAATAGCCATTTAAATAAAGCTGCCACCTGAGTCGTCAGTCTCCTAATCCTCCCTGAGGATTTATTAAGTTCAGATTTTAGGGGCTCTTTTTGCAAGACCAGTCTTTATGCTTAATCATCTTCCCTTACTAAAATCCCACAGGAAGACTCCATTATTTGCAATCTACTGAACTAATGCCAAATAAAGGGCAGAATTTTTTTAAAAATATGATTGAAATTTGTGTTGCCCAAAAGAACAAGTTTTGTTGACCAGTTGAATTGTATCAAGTCTGAATCCTCAGTTATCCCTTCCAGAATCTTTTCCCACATCCAGCTGTTAGGGGGGATGCACACTGACTGAAATCGCCCACCCTGGCCAGGCACCTTAGTAACCATTTGTGGGAGTTACTTTAAGACAAGAGGTCCTGGTAAGGAACACAGAACTAATAAGCCACCTCCAGCCAGAAGAGTTCAGGAAAGGTCAAAAGGGACACCATGTATCCAACCACCTCCTAGAATCCTTGCTGGTATCCATCTTGGCTGAGCAATGTGTGCACACCAGGAAGTTCTCTGAGTCAGAATGATTGGCCAAAGACAACCCAGAAACTAATCCCATCACCATAAAACCCAAGCCAAAGGCAGGGCAGTTCTCCTGGGTTCCCTTACCCTACTGCTCTCCACCTGGGCATTCCCTCCCAAGAAAATCTCTTGCTTTGTCAGCACATCTGTCTCCTCAGATGATTCATTTCTGAGTGTTAGACAAGAGCCCACTTTCGGGCCCTGGAAGGGATCCCCCTTCCTGCAACACAACTTACCCTTGTTTTACATCAGTCCTTACTAACTCTTATCCCACTTGATAGTCTATTATTTCTCAAGTTTATATCAACTAAAAAATACATGCCACATGTTGGGAGTTAGGTTTTATTTAGTGGGAATTTTAACACTTGAGCCTGGGAGACAGTATCTCAGGTGACCTGGAGAGAGCTGACTCCAAGGAGACTAGGGAGGAGCCAGGCTATATGCAAGTTTGCAGCAAGGCACAGATAATCCGAATATTAAAAGGTTACTGTTAATGAAGAGAAAACTAAATCCCTCATATGAAGAGATTTAGCTATCTTCTATGTATGGGAAGAAGCAAGTGTCCAGGTGTGCCAAAATCATTTCATTCACATGCCTCTAGAAAGGGGCCAATCCTGCTTTCTTTATTGTTCACATACTAATTCCCTGTTTACTGTAAAATATGGTGAACATGGGGATGGCCACCTCCCCCCAACTCTTCAGTGTTTACTGAGGAGGAAGTGGCTAATGGCTTAAATAGCTGGCTTTATTTCACCTGGGCTCAGAAATTTGCATTTGGAAAAGGCTTGTTTACTGGTAGAGTATAGAGCAGAAAACATTTCATTTTAATTACATACTCTGTATCATCCCAGGCTTCATACTGCAGTCTCATATACCTCACATACACATAATATGTGCTATGGGAGGAAAAATATAATAGAAACCCTGATCTCATGGAGCCTGGAACTTTAGAGGAAGGAAGATATGGAGACATGAAGCTATTATAAATCAATATAAAGAGTTGCTTTGAAAATGAATTAATTATTTAAAGTCGAAAATTCCACATCTCATGCCATTAGTAGTGAAGGATTTTAAACTAAAAAGATAGGAAGCATAACAAAGATAAGGAGGGACTTCCCTGGCAGTCTAGTAGTTGGGACTCCAGTCTTCCACAGCAGGGGGCATGGGTTCAATCCCTGGTCAGAAACTAAGATCCTGAAAGGTGCAGGTAGGTCTTGGCCAAAAGTGAAAAAAATAATATTTGACATACTGTAGATTTTTACATTTGAAGAGTCTCTAAATTAAAAGAAAAAGTGAAAACAAGAGTTTATACAACATGACAAAAGCTTAATATCTTTAATATGGCAAGCTGAATATTATAAAGTCCTTATGCTCCCAGTATAGACTAATAGTTTCATAGCTATGATATAAAGTAACCCTCTTAAATCAATTTGCTTTCCTGGCAATGCCTTTGAAAGCTGACCAATCAGAGACAGCCTAGTTTTCCTGAATTCAGCTATTCAACAAGTCTTGCCAGAATGACCAACTCTCATCTCAGGAACTAGCACAAGTCACATTTCTACAACTAGTGTAAACCCACTTTTACCTCTATAGTCAATAAAACTGCTAGAACTCTGCTTCCCAAAGCCCTCCTAAGACAGGAAGTTAGCTTGTCTCAAGGATATTGTGCTCAAATAGCATAGTTTTGTTGCAGGAAAGGGCACTTCTTCCACGGCCCAAGAGTGAGCCCTTATCTGTTGTTCAGTTGCTCAGTCTGGTCTGACTCTTTGCGACTCCATGGACTGCAGCACACCAGGCTTCCCTGTCCTTCACCATCTCCCGGAGCTTGCTCAAACTCATGTCCATTGAGTCAGTGATACCATCCAACCATCTCGCCCTCTGGCATCCCCTTCTCCTCCTGCCTTCAGTCTTTCCCAGCATCAGGGTCTTTTCCAATGAGAGGGCTCTTTGCATCAAGTGGCCAAAGTATTGGAGCTTCAGCTTCAGTATCAGTCCTTCCAATGAATACTCAGTGTTGATTTCCTTTATGATTGACTGGTTTGATCTCCTCACGGTCTAAGGGACTCTCAAGAGTCTTCTCCAACACCACAGCTCAAAGCATCAATTCTTCAATATTCAGACTTCTTTATGCTCCAACTCTCACATCCATACATGACTACTGGAAAAACCATAGCTTTGACTATCCAGACATTATTCGGCAAAGTAATGTCTCTGCTTTTCAATACCCTGTCTAGGTTTGTCATAGCTTCCAAGCAACAAGTTTCTTTCCCTCGGATGCAGTCACCAACTGCAGTGATCTTGGAGCCCAAGAAAATAGCCTGTCACTGTTTGCAGTGTTCCTCCATCTATTTGCCATGAAGTGATGGGACCAGTTGAATGGTCTTTGTTTTAGAATGTTGAGTTTAATCCAGCTTTTTCAGTCTCCTCTTTCACCTTCATCAGAGGCTTGCTAGTTCCTCTTCTCTTTCTGCCACAAGGGTGGTGTCATCTGCGTATCTGAGGTTACTAATATTTCTCCGGGCAATCTTGACTGAAGCTTGAGCTTCATCCAGCCTGGCATTTCATATGATGTACTCTGCAAAGAAGTTAAATAAGCAGGGTAACAATATACAAACTTGATGTACTCCTTTCTTGATTTGGAACCAGTCTGTTGTTCCATGTCTGATTCAAACTGTTGCTTCTTGACTTGAATGCAGGTTTCTGAGGAGGCAGGTAAGGTGGTCTGGAAGGAGATGCAACCAGTCATTCTGAAGGAGATCAGCCCTGGGATTTCTTTGGAAGGAATGATGCTAAAGCTGAAACTCCAGTACTTTGGCCACCTCATGCGAAGAGTTGACTCATTGGAAAAGACTCTGATGCTGGGAGGGATTGGGGGCAGGAGGAGAAGGGGACAACAGAGGATGAGGTGGCTGGATGGCATCACTGCCTCAATGGACATGAATCTGAGTGAACTCAGGGAGTTGGTGATGGACAGGGAGGCCTGGCGTGCTGCGATTCATGGGGTCACAAAGAGTCTGACACGACTGAGTGACTGAAATGAACTGAACTGAACTGAAGAATTTTCCACAGTTTGTTGTGATCCATATAGTCAAAGGCTTTAGTGTAGTCAATGAAGCAGAAATAGATGCTTTTATGGATTTCTGTTGCCTTTTCTATGATCCAACATATGTTGGCAATTTGATCTCTGGTTCTTTTGCCTTTCTGAAATCCAGCTTGTACATCTGGAATTCTTGGTTCACTACTGTTGAAGCCTTGCTTGGAGGATTTTGAGCATTACCTTGCTAGCATGTGAAATGAGTCCAATTGTGCAGTAGTTTGAATATTCTTTGGCATTGCCTTTCTATGGGATTGGAATGAAAACTGATCTTTTCCAGTCCTGTGGTCACTGCTGAGTTTTCCAACCTTGCTGGCATATTGAGTGCAGCATTTTAACAGCATCATCTTTTAGGATTTGAAATAGCTCAGCTGCAATTCCATTACTTCCACTAGCTTCAGGATGTATGGCTCTAGGTGAGTGACCACCCCGTCATGGTTATCTGGGTCATTAAGATATTTTTTGTATAGTTCTTTCATGTATTCTTGATACCTCTTCTTAATATCTTCTGCTTCTGTTAGGTCCATACCATTTCTGTCCTTTACTGTGCCCATCTTCACATGAAATGTTCCTTTGGTATCTCTAATTTTCTTGAAGAGATCTCTAGTCTTTCCCATTCTATTGTTTTCCTCTATTTCTTTGGATTCTTCACTTAGGGAGGCTTTCTTTTTTTTCCTTGCTATTCTTTGGACCTCTGCATTCAAATGAGTATATCTTTCCTTTTCTCTTTTGCCTTTCACTTCTTTTCTCAGCTCTTTGTAAGGCTTCCCCAGACAACCATTTTGCCTTTTTGCATTCCTTTTTCTAACCCTTGTCTAACACTCTGAAATAAATTGTCTGAAAAGACAAATGTACTGAGAAGGCCAATGACTTTATTGGGAAGGGGGCACTCAGGAAGACAGCCTCAGTGTAACAGAACCCAGGAGAACTACTCTGTCATGTGACTCTCAGTCTCAGTTTTTATGACAGTGGGGTTAGTTTCCAGATTGCCTCTGGCCGATCATGTTTCTTGTACCTGTACTTGATCTGACTCAGGGTCCTTCCCTCTCTCAATCAAGATGGATTCCAGTTCCATGGCTTCTGAAAAGTTGACAGGATATATTGTCTCTTCCCTCTATCTTTTGGCCCCTCCCAAATTTTCAGGTTAGTTTTATAAGACATACAATAGGCTAGTGCCTCCTTCCTCCTTTTGGTCCCTCCTGAATTCTCCAGGTTGGTTTTCAGAGGCAGCTGCACCTTCTTTATCAGAACCTCTTGTTGTGAGACAAATCAGACAGGTAGTTGTCACCCTGCCTGGCCAAAGCGAACTATTTATGTCAGTGGTTTCTTAACAGTTCTGTCTTTCTTAAGTCATAAATTCATCTGTTTAGTTACAGGTATAGAGTGGCAGTCTCCCCTTTTGAATAATTTACATATAAATGTGTAATTATGCCATTAGATATATATGTAAAGTCTGTGAGACAATAATACAGAAAGGAGGAAATCCAAATGCCAAAAAAAGATAATATGTTCAGGACTTCCCAGGTGGTCCAGTGGCCAGGGGCACCCTGTTTGCAATGCAGAGGGCATGGATTTGATCCCTAGTCAGGGAGCTGGATCCCACACACCACTGCTGGGCATTCACACACTGCAGTGAGTATTTAGGATCCTGAGGGAAAACCAGAGAAGCCAAATAAATAAAAATAAATATTAAAAAAGAAAAAGAAAAAATGGCCCAGTCACTTTTTTCCAACCTTACAAGTAATAGTAGAAATTCAAAGTAAAATGTTGAAATGCTTTTTTCCCTGTAAGATTAATATTGGTGGTTTATCGAAATAAAAAAGAAGGAGGATGGATGGAGGATGAAGAAGAAAAGGAAGAGGGGGAGAGGGAGAATAAGAAATTTGAAGAAGAAAGACAAAATTTTATGAACAAATCTTTGTTTTGATAATGGGGAGTATGACATACCACCATGTTGGATCAACTTATAAAATGACAAGAATTAGTGAGCCAATAACAATTTTATGTTTTTATCTTTTAAAAAATATATTTATTTATTTTTGGCTGTGCTGAATCTTAATTGCTGTGCACTGGCTTTCTCTAATTGCAGTAGGTGGGAGTTAACTCTCTAGTTGCGGTATTCAGGCTTCTTATTGTGGTGGCTTCTCATGTTGCAGAGCACAGACTCTAGGAGCTCAGACCAATAGTTGTGACACATGGGCTTAGTTGCCCCAAGGCATGTGAGGTCCTCCAGGACCAAGGGTCAAACCGGTGTCCCCTGGATAAGCAGGCAGATTCTTAACCACTGGACCACTGGGAAGTCCTTATGCTTTTATCTCAGTCAGTGTTAGCACCTGTTTGTTTCTAATAATTCTACTTATATTGAACTGTATTGTTTTCTCATTTTAATGTGTATATACTGGCTTTATTTTGCCTGGTAAAATTTTTCCATCTATTTATTTCTATTCTATTCTTTCCTATTTACTATTTTCTTTCAACATTTCTAAAGTTATGCAGGCAGACTCTAGAATGGATTTTAAAACCCAGCAAAATTGCACTCATCTCATACATTAGCAAAATAACGCTCAAAATTCTCCAAACCAGGGTTCAACAGTATGTGAATTGTGAACTTCCAGATGATTGATCAAGCTGGATTTAGAAAAGGCAGATGAACCAGATATCAAATTGCCATCATGCATTGGATCCTCAAAAGAGCAACAGAATACCAGGAAAACATCTGCTTCTGCTCTATTTACAACAAAGCCTTTGACTGTGAAGATCACAACAAACTGTGTAAAATTCTGAAAGAGATGGGAATACCAGATCACCTTACTTGCTTCTTCAGAAATCTGTATGCAGGTCAAGAAGCAGCAGTTGCAACTGGACATGGAACAACTGAGTAGTTACAAACTGGGAAAGGAGTACATCAAGGCTGTACATTGTCATCCTGCTTATTTAACTTATATGCAGAGTACATCTTGCAAAATGCCCGGCTGGTTGAAGCACAAGCTGGAATCAAGATTGCCGAGAGAGATGCCAATAACCTCAGATATGCAGATGACACCACCCTTATGGGAGAAAGTGAAGAAGAGCTAAAAAGCCTCTTGATGAAAGTGAAAGAGGAGAGTGAAAAAGCTGGCTTAAAACTCAACATTCAAAAAACCAAGATTATGGCAATCAGCCCCATCACTTCATGGCAAATAGATATGGAAACAATGGAAATAATGAGAAACTTTATTTAGTCATGCCCGACTCTTTGTGACCCCATGGACTGGCAGCATGCCAGGTTTTCCTGTACATCACCAACTCTGAAAGCTTACTCAAACTCATGTCCATTGAGTTGGTGATGCCATCCAACCATCTCATCCTCTGTCGTCCCCTTCTCCTGCCTTCAATCTTTTCCAGCATCAGGGTTTTTTCCAGTGAATCAGTTTTCACATCAGGTGGCCAAAGTATTGGAGTTTCAGCTTCAGCATCAGTCCTTCCAGTGAATAGTCATAACTGATTTCCTTTAGGAATGACTGGTTGGCTCTCCTTGCAGTCCAAGGCACTCTCAAGAGTCTTCAACACCCCAGTTCAAAAGCATCAATTCTTCGGTGATCAGCTTTCTTTATAGTCCAAATCTCTCATCCATACATAACTACTGGAAAAATCATAGCTTGACTAGATGGACTTTTGTTAGCAAAGTAATGTCTCTGCTTTCTAATGTGCTGCCTAGGTTGGTCATAACTTTTCTTCCAAGGGACAAGAGTATTTTTATTTCATGGCTGCAGTCACCATCTGTAGTGATTTTGGAGCCCCAAAAAGTAAAGTCTGACTCTGTTTCCACTGGTTCCCCATCTATTTGCCATGAAGTGATGGGACCAGATGCCATGATCTTAGTTTTCTGAATGTTGACTTTTAAGCCAGATTTTTCACTCTCTTCTCTCACTTTCATCAAGAGGATTTTTAGTTCTTCTTTGCTTTCTGCCATAAGGGTAGTATCATCTGCATGTCTAAGGTTATTGATATTTCTCCTGGTAATCTTGATTCCAGCTTGTGCTTCATCCAGCCCAGCATTTCTTGTGACGTACTCTGCATATAAGCTAAATAAGCAGGGTGACAATATACAGCCTTGACGTACTCCTTTCCCGATTTAGAATCAGTCTGTTGTTACATGTCTGGTTGTAACTGTTGCTTCTTGACCTGCATACAGATTTCAGGAGGCAGGTCAGGTGGTCTGGTATTCCCATCTCTTGAAGAATTTTCTACCATTTGTTGTGATCCACACAGTCAAAGGCTTTGGCATAGTCAGTAAAGCAGAAGTAGATGTTTTTCTGGATCTCTCTTGCTTTTTTGCTGATCTAATGGATGTTGGCAATTTGATCTCTGGTTCATCTGCCTTTTCTAGATCCAGCTTGAACATCTGGAAGTTCATGGTTCATGTACTGCTGAAGCCTGGCTTGGAGAATTTTGAGCTAATGTCTGAGATGAGTGCAGTCGTGTTAGTTTGAACATTCTTTGGCATTGCCTGTCTTTGGGATTGGAATGAAAACTGACCTTTTCTAGTCCTGACTTTATTTTGGGGGCTCCAGAATCATGGAAGATGGTGACTGCAGCCATGACATTAAGACGCTTGCTACTTGGAAGAAAAGCTATGACCAACCTGGACAGCATATGAAAAAGCAGAGACATTATTTTGCTAACAAAGTTCTGTCTAGTCAAGGCTATGATTTTTCCAGTAGTCATGTGTGGATGTGAGAGTTGGACTATAAATAAAGCTGAGTGCTGAAGAATTGATGCTTTTGAACTGTGGTGTTGGAGAAGACTCTTGAGAGTCTCTTTGACAGCAAGGAGATCCAACCAGTCACTCCTAAAGGAAATCAGTCCTGAATATTCATTGGAAGGACTGATGCTGAGGCTGAAACTCCAATACTTTGGCCACCTGATGTGAAGAACTGACTCATTGGAAAAGGCCCTGGTGCTGGAAAAGATTGAAGGCAGGAGGTCAAGGGGTTGACAGAGGATGACATGTTTGGATAGCATCACTGACTCGATGGACAGGACTTTGAGTAAGACTTGGGAGTTGGTGATGGACCGGGAAGCCTCTGTGCTGTGGTCCATGGGGTTGCAAAGAGTTGGACATGACAGCAACTGAACTGAACTGAACTGAACTGATTTTTAACTATTAAAGAATCAAGTTCATTCATCTTTTAGGAAATTAGTCACCTAAAAATCTCCTATCCTAGTTTATGCTCTTTTAATTCTTATTCTCTTTTATCTTCTTTAAGCAGAATTTTATTATTTTCCTATTACTTGAAAGTTTTACATCATATTTGTATTTAGAATGTGGTTTTTGTTCTCTGATGGTATTTATTCTATACATTGCAATATGATTACTTAAATTATAATGTCTAAAGTTAATCAATCATCTTCCAAAAGATGAACCTAGTGTATATTTTAATTTTATTTTGGATTTTTTTCTTTTAAATTTAATTACTAGTATATTATTATTATGTAGTTGACATTTGTTTAGATTTATCCAATGTTGATATATATTTTTTACCTTTACTATCTCCCAGAGTTTCAGACTCATGTCTATTGAGTGGTGATGCCATCCAACCATCTCATCCTCTGTCATTCCCTTCTCTTTCCCTCAATCTTTCCCTATATCAGGGTCTTTACTAATGAGTTGGCTCTTAGAATCAGGTGACCAAAGTTTTAGAACTTCAGCATCAGCCCTTTCATTGAATATTCAGTGTTGATTTCCTTGAGGATTGACTGGTTTGATCTCCTTGCAATTCCATGGACCCTCATTCTTTGGCACTACAATTCAAAAGTATCAGTTCCTTGGTGCTCAGCCTTCTTTATGGTCCAACTCTTACATCTGTACATGACTACTGGAAAATCCATGATTTTGACTATACAGACCTTTGTCAGCCAAGTGACTGTCTGTTTTTTAACACACTGTCTAGCTTTGTCATATTTTTTTCTTCCAAGAAGCACGTGTCTTTTAATTTTATGGCTGTAGTCATGGTCCACAGTGATTTTGGAACCCAAGAAAATAAAACCATAGCCTTAAAATACACACACACACACACACACACACAAGTATATATATAAGAAAGACTGACATAATTACCAGAAGAAACAAGTCTATAATCACCATGGAAGAGTTTAGTAATTGACAAAAAATGTTTAGCAAGAACACAGAAGATTTTTGTACAGCACTGGGAAATACAGCCATTTTTAAATGAAGTATAATCTTTTTTCTTTTTTTTGCTACACAGTGTGGCATGTAGGATTCACACACCAAGGATTGAACCTACACCCTCTGCATGGGAAGCCTGAATTCTTAACTACTGGGTCACCAGGGAAGTCCCAGAAACTGACTTTGTTAATCAATAATACTTCAGTTAATCAATCAGTGAATCAATAAAATATTCATATTATCAAAAAAAGAACATAGATAATTTGATTTCTATGATCTACAAAATTTGATGTAATAGAAACATAGAACATTGTATTGCACTGCAAATAAATAAATAAATATCTCCTTAAGCACAAATGATACCATTTATTTGGCCATAATACAAATCTTAACAAAACTCACAAGATTAAAATCATATATATAAGATAACAACATGATAACTAGGGACTTTCCTGGTGGTTCAGTTGTTAAGACTCTGAGCTTCCACTGCAGGGGCATAGGTTTGATTTCCAGTTGGGGAACTAAGATCCCACCTGCTGTGCCACAAATTAAGAAAAAAATAAAATGATAACTAGAAAATCTCCTCTATGTGTTAGAAAATTAAGAAAAACACAATTTAAGCATTCAGAATGGAAGCCCAGGCTCTAGGCCTCTCTCCTTCACATCTGTCATGTCACTGAGGATGAGTGGTAGCGTGTGAGAGCCCTCTTTACAGGGCTCCCCAACGCTAACTTTATTTGAGGATTCCTTTGATTAGTTTTCAGTCTTGGTGCATTGTTCCTGGCAAAACCCTTGTAATTTCCAGTATAAGATTTCCAGTTGTTGTTTTAACATTTAGTTGTGTTCCCAGGTCCTGAAATAACTCTAGAGGAATAAAGGTAAAATGGGTGTCTTTTGTTATTCATATTACAATCCTCTCTCAATCAAGCAGGAGTTTATGTTAATGAGACAACTTTTGGTAAACTCCTAAAGTGGAGCTGGTGGCCAGGGAAACTAGCTGGTGATTTACACTGTTGGATCTTTCAGTCTCACCCCACCACCCATCTCTGGGGAGGGAAGAGGGACTGCACGTTGAATCAGTCATCAGTGACCTGTGATTTAACCAGTCATGTCAAAGTAATGAAGCATGAACTACAGGGTTCGAAGAGCTTCCAGGTTGGATGTATGGAAATGCTGACTGACTGGCACACTTAAGAGTGCATAGAAACTCTACACACTTTCCCACCTTTCTCCCCAACCTTGCCCTGTGTATCTGTTCATCTAACTGTTTACCTATATCCTTTAATAAACTGGTAAACTGAGTTCTATGAGCTGCTCTAGCAAGTTAATCAAACCCAAGGAGGAGGTGATGAGAAACTCTAATTTACAGCTGGTTTGTCAGAAACACAGGTGTTGGAGTCTGAAGTGGAGTTGAGGGAAGAGTCTTGTGAGACTAAGCTCTTAAAGGTTCTAATGCTATCTCCAGGTAGATACTGTCAGAATTATGTTGTAGGACACCCAGCTGGTGTCACAGAATTGCTGAGACCATGGATAAAAAAATTAATGAATAGAAACCTCAAGTAAACAGAATTGGGAGACCAGAAGGAAGAGCTCTCATGCCCTTGGATGATAGCAGAGGTCAGCAGGAAGAACAAAGTTTCCTCGTTTACCATCCTCCATCTTCTGGTTTAGTTAAACACACTCAGTTCAGTTCAGTAGCTCAGTCGTGTCTGACTCTTTGCAATGCCATGAGTCGCAGCACACCAGGCCTCCCTGTCCATCACCAACTCCCGGAGTTCACTCAGACTCATGTCCATCGAGTCAGTGATGCCATCCAGCCATCTCGTCCTCAGTCGTCCCCTTCTCCTCCCGCCCCTAATCCCTCCCAGAAGCAGAGTCTTTTCCAATGAGTCAGCTCTTCACATGAGGTGGCCAAAGTATTGGAGTTTCAGCTTCAGCATCATTCCTTCCAAAGAAATCCCAGGGCTGATCTCCTTCAGAATGGACTGGTTGGATCTCCTTGCAGTCCAAGGGACCCTCAAGAGTCTTCAACACCAGACTTCAAAAGCATCAATTCTTCGGCACTCAGCCTTCTTCACAGTCCAACTCTCACATCCATACATGACTACTGGAAAAACCATAGCCTTGACTAGAAGAACCTTAGTTGGCAAAGTAATGTCTCTGCTTTTGATTACACTATCTAGGTTGGTCCTAACTTTTCTTCCAAGGAGTAAGGGTCTTTTAATTTCATGGCTGCAGTCACCATCTGCAGTGATTTTGGAGCCCCCCAAAATAAAGTCTGACACTGTTTCCACTGTTTTCCCAATGTTTATCTTAAGCTATGCTAATGTACTATGCATTTACCCCAAACTCTGTCTTTAAATCAGTTCCACCTTTTGGCTCAGAACCTACCTGACAAACCAGTATGTTATACTCAGATATTGTTCCTGCAATCTATGTAAATGAAACTATTTGCATGGTGATCTGGCCTTCTTCAAGATTCAAGTTAATCATTTTATGGCCCAGGATGAACCATTTGGTGCCCAGATTATCTCAAAATGCATCTTATGGGTGAAGGGCTTGGTTCCATTCTGAGTTTTAAGACATTCCTTTCTTTCATTAACAGATAGCTAGTGACTATATAACATCCAGCTAAAGACTAGCAGGGGGGTACTCTTTCTGCCGCCTTCTGATGCCTATGTCAGAAGCTTTCTCTATCTCCTTTATACTTTAATAAAAGTTTATTACAGAAAAGCTCTGAGGGATCAAGCCTCGACTCTTGCCCAGGATTGAATTCTTTTCCTTCGGGGCCAAGAATCCCGGCGTCATGATTCAACAACAACCTTTCAATACTCTCACTCTTTGAGATGGCCACAGGACATTCAATCCACTTGGCTCCTGCTTCTTTTGACTCACAATTGATAAATGGAGAGATGCTCCAATTTTGCAAAGGCCTAATTGCTTCTATTCCATTCTGAAGGAGATCAGCCCTGGGATTTCTTTGGAAGGAATGATGCTAAACCTGAAACTCCAGTACTTTGGCCACCTCCATCTTGCCTCCTCTTCTACTCTTGTTACTTGAATGTGACCTCAGTAGGTTTCCAATCTATGTACTTTCCCTCTGATGTGAAACACTATACCCAAGAAAGGTCTTTCCTGTAGGCAGAGATACAAAAAGCTGCTAAAACTAGAAAACCTGACTCGATCTGGGATGCCTTCAGAGGAAGACCTTGATCAATAAGGTAAAATATTAAGAGACTCATAGACTTAGAGAATGAAATTATGGTCAACAAAGCAGGGGAAGGGAGGAGCATGGAGGAAAAGGATTGTTAGGGAATTTTGGGTGGACAAGTACACAGCACTATATTTAAAATGGATAACCAATAAGGGCCTACTGTATAGCACATGGAACTCTGCTCAATGTTATGGGGCAGCCTGAATGGGAGGGAAGTTTGGGGTAGAATGGTTATGAGTCCCTTCACCATTCACCTGAAACTATCACAGTGTAGTTAATTGGTTATACTCCAATACAAAGTAAAAAGTTATTTTGTTTTTTAAAGTTAAAATATAAAAAATTAATACCCAGAAACCTCAGTTAAAAAGAGCTGAGAGACAAGAAGGAGAAACTCTCCTATCCTGTGATGATAGCAGAGCCCAAGAGGAAGAGCAAAAACCCCTCTTCTTTCCTGGCAGTGATTCAGCCAAGGAAGAGCCATGGGCTTTTTTTTTTTTCACTAAAGGGAGTTGTTCTCCCAACTCCCTTTCCTTTTCATTAAAGTGTTGTCCTTTCCTTTGTGTGTGGAGACCTGCACATGGCTCCCCATAGTTGCAGACTTCAAATTGCAATTCTCTACTGATCCCAAATGAACCCACCTCTGCTGGAGAAATATCTGGTAGACTATTTCAGGTCAACACGTGGAAAACCCACATCAGAACCATTCAGTGAAGAATCCTAGGTACTGGCATGCTCTGAATATTCAGATTATTGTGTGTAATATAAATGAAAATAGTAGGATTTTCCTTTACAACCAGATTCCACTTTAATCCTTTATATCACTAATAGGAAAAAAATTTTTTTTTAAGTTCTTTATTAAAAAACAAAATTCAACTGTATCAATTGAAAATTGAATTGCTTTTATTCAACAATTTATGAATTGGGCTGCATCCTACCTAGCAAATAGGAAGGAATTCCAAAGAGCTATAGAAAAGGAAATATTTATTTTTAAATGGAAGTTCAAATTTCAATGTCAAAAAAATTGTTTTTAATATACTTATTTATTTGGCTTTGCCAAGTATTAGTTGTGGCGTGCAAACAGTTGCAGCATATGGGATTCTAATTTCCTAGCCAGGGATCAAACCCAGGCCCTTTGCATTGAGGGTGTGGCATCTTAGCCACTGGACCACCAGGGACATCCCATAAATGATTTTATTTGAATATAGCCGAGCTCATTCACTTAAGTTGTTGTTGTTAGTTTTGAGCTTTTTGTTGTTTTGTTTTAGGTTTTTGCTTTTTATTTTTTGGTGTGTGTGTGCCCTTTGAGGATGGTAGTATCTCAGTTCTCTGACCAGTGTTAAACCTGCATCCTTGGAGTGAAGGTGCAATCTCAGCCACTAGACTGCCAGAGAATTTCCTTACTTAAGTAGTACATGTAGTTGGTTTTGAGCTAAGATGGCACAGTTGAATACTTGTAACAGATACCGCATGGCCCACAGAACTGAAACTATTTATTACTTGGTCCTTTAAGAAAGGGGCTACCCAGGTGGCTCAGTGGTAAAGAATTTGCCTGCCAATGCAAGAGATGAGGGAGACGCAGGTTCTCTCCCTGGGTAGGAAGACCCTCTAGAGGAAGAAATGGCAATCCACTCCAGTGTTCATACCTGGGAAATCCAATGGACAGAGGACCCTGGAAGGTTGTAGTCCATAGGATAGCAAAGAGTCAGACATGACTAAGCATGCATGCACCTTCAAGAAAAAGTTTGCCTACTAGATTAACCCACCCACAGTGGTTTAGTGTGAAGATGATAGGTCAGCAAAGTAAATGTTATAAAAGATATAGTTCACAAGTTTTCTTTGGTGGTTTAGCAGTAGGGAAGAGGCTTTAAACCACAAACTTTAAGTATCCAGTTCCCTTTAACAAATCCTCTCTATTTTAGCCTGATATTCTCTGTTCAGTTGCTAAGTCTTGTCTGACTCTTTGCAAGCCCATGGACCATAGCACATGAGGCTCCTCTGTCCTTCACTATCTTCCAGAGTCTGCTCAAATTCATGTCCATTGAGTCGGTGATGCTATCTAACTGTTAGGTAGTTAGAATAGAAAAAGGAATCCAAAATAATGGCAGCTAAAAGACAGACAAAGAAAGGGGAAAAGCCCACGAGAGGGGAACAAAGGAAAAATCCAAGAACCGGAGTGAAAACCTCACGTGGAACAAATGCACCCCCTTCCTGATCAATGATGGGTGCTAGGCCTAATTTGCATAGGACAGGCTGGGAGTTGCAGGGGGAGAGTGAGAGGACAAAAAGTATAAAAAGAGTGAGTCAAGATGGATTGAGGCCTTTCCTTCAGGGTTGGGCCGCCCTCACAAGTTGGTGGTGTTTCTGTTTACCAAATAAAATTCTGAACTGTAACAGAGTTGTAACACTGGCCTGTCATTTCAAATCTTTGTTGTGGTGAGACTAAACCGAGGAAATTATGTACTTTCCTGACATAACCATCTCATCCTCTTCTGCCTGTCCCCTTTTCCTCCTGCCCTCAATCTCCCCTGCTTCCCTGGTGGCTAAGAGGTTAAAGCGTCTACCTCCAATGTGGGAGACCCGAGTTCGATCCCTGGGTTGAGAAGATCCCCTGGAGAAGGAAATGGCAACCCACTCCAGTATTCTTGCCTGGAGAATCCCATGGACGGAGGAGCCTGGTAGGCTACAGTCTACAGGGTCGCAAAGAGTAACTGAGTGACTTCACTTCACTTCAATCTCCCCCCAGCATCAGCGTCTTTTCCAATGAGTTGGCGCTTCACATCTGTTGACCAAAGTATTGGAGCTTCAGCTTCAGCATCAATCCTTCCAGTGAATATTAAGGGTTGATTTCCTTTTGGATTGACTGATTTGACCTTTTTGTAGTCCAAGGGACTCTCAAGATTTATCATAGCTTTCATTCTAAGGAGCAAGCGTCTTTTAATTTCATGGCTGCAGTCAGTGTCTACAGTGATTTTGATGCCTAGCACGGCCCTATGGGACTCCTAGGCATGGAGACCTTTTTGTCCCCCATTTCTTATAGGCAAGACTCTAGCCTCCATGACATTATCTCAATTCCAAATGGCAGAACAGTTGCTAATCAAGGGAAGAACAGCAACAAAACCACCTGAGGCAAGATTAAAGGACCAGAGAAGCTCATCAAAATTAGGAGATAGACCACCTAAGACCCAGCACACACCTTAACCAGTCAGCAACCCCACCCTTTTGAAACTTTCAGTTCAGTTCAGTTCAGTCACTCAGTCATGTTCGACTCTTTGCGACCCCATGAATCGCAGCACACCAGGCCTCCCTGTCCATCACCAGCTCCCAGAGTTCACTCAGACTCACGTCCATCGAGTTGGTGATGCCATCCAGCCATCTCATCCTCTGTCGTCCCCTTCTCCTCCTGCCCCAAATCCCTCCCAGCAGCAGAATCTTTTCCAATGAGTTGACTCTTCTCATGAGGTAGACAAAGTACTGGACTTTCAGCTTCAGCATCAGTCCTTCCAAAGAACACCCAGGGCTGATCTCCTTTAGAATGGACTGGTTGGATTTCCTTGCAGTCCAAGGGACTCTCAAGAGTCTTCTCCAACACCACAGTTCAAAAGCATCAATTCTTCGGTGCTCAGCTTTCTTCATAGCCCAACTCTCACATCCATACATGACCACAGGAAAAACCATAGCCTTGACTAGACAGACCTTCGTTGGCAAAGTAATGTCTTTGCTTTTCAATATGTTATCTAGGTTGCTCATAACTTTTCTTCCAAGGAGTAAGAGTCTTTTAATTTCATGGCTGCAGTCACCATCTGCAGTTTCACCATTTGAAACTTTACAGAAGACTGTTTGAGGCCTGGCGGGCTACAGGTCAGTCCATGAGGTCACAAAGATTCGGACACGACTGAGTGACTGACACTATCACAAGACAGTGCTTCCCTGGTGGCTTAGACAGTAGGAAGTCTGCCTGCAATGTGGGAGACCCAGGTTTGATCCCGGGGTGGGGAAGATTCCCTGGAGAAAGAAATGGCAACCCACTCCAGTATTCTTGCCTGAGAATCCCATGGATGGAGGAGCCTGGCAGGATATAGTCCGTGGGGCTGCAGAGTCGGACATGACCGTGCAAATTCACTCACTCATTCACAAGGCTGCTACTGCCTTGATCCTTATAACATACTCCTGCCTGACTATATAACCCTTTCCTACTCACCAGGGATGGGGGCACAGTTCTTGAGGCACCAGTCTACTGTGCTCCTCCTTTGTCTGGCAAAGTAATGAAGCCAGTCTTCACTTCTCCTTCATAACTCTGTCTCCGTATTTCTGTTTGGCATTGGGTGCAGAGAGCCAAGATTCTGCGAATAATTTTGGAGCCCAAGAAAATAAAATCTCTCAGTGTTTCCACTTTTCCCCCTTCTGTATGCCATGAAATGATGGGATCATTTAGGATCTTTCGTTCTAATTTTGACTTGGCTTTGTAGGTAGTTCTGTAGAGACAGTGTCCTCATCATCAAGTAGCTGAATATGTTGCAGGAAAGAGTCTATTCTGACTTCATGTTGGGACTGTTTCTTTGACTGGCTTTTTGTTGCTTTTGTTATTATAATCATACATAATAGTCTACCTCAGAAAACCCTGCTCCTCTGCTTGACTGTTAAACTAAAGTGCATTTGTTCAGCTCACAGGGAGATAATCTGACCCTGCCCACTTGTGAATGACTACAGGAAAGAAGAGTTTAATCCCTTACACAGGCTGGCCCTTCCCAGAGACATTTTGTAACTCTGATGGCCCTTTTTGACCATTCCCATGGAAAAGAAATGCAAAAATGCAAAATGGCTGTCTGAGTTGGCCTTACAAATAGCTGTGAAAAGAAGAGAGGTGAAAAGGAAAGGAGAAAAGGAAAGATATAAGCATCTGAATGCAGAGTTCCAAAGAATACCAAAAAGAAATAAGAAAGCCTTCTTCAGTGATCAATGCAAAGAAATAGAGGAAAACACCAGAATGGGAAAGACTAGAGATCTCTTCAAGAAAATTGGAGATACCAAGGGAACATTTCATGCAAAGATGGGCTCAATAAAGGACAAAAATGGTCTGGACCTAACAGAAGCAGAAGATGTTAGAAGAGGTGGCAAGAATACACAGAAGAACTGTACAAAAAAGATCTTCATGACCCAGATAATCACAATGGTGTGATCACTCATCTAGAGCCAACATCCTGGAATGTGAAGTCAAGTGGGCCTTAGAAAGCATCACTATGAACAAAACTAGTGGAGGTGAGGGAATTCCAGTTGAGCTATTTCAAATCGTGAAAGATGATGCTGTGAAAGTACTGCACTCAATATATCAGCACATTTGAAAAACTCAGCAGTGGCCACAGGACTGGAAAATGTCAGTTTTCATTCCAATCCCTAAGAAAGGCAATACCAAAGAATGCTCAAACTAATGCACAATTGCACTCATCTCACATGCTAGTAAAGTAATGCTCAAAATTCTCCAAGCCAGGCTTCAGCAATACGTGAACCATGAACTTCCTGATGTTCAAGCTGGCTTTAGAAAAGGCAGAGGAACCAGAGATCAAATTGCCAACATCTGCTGGATCATGGAAAAAGCAAGAGAGTTCCAGAAAAACATCTATTTCTGCTTTATTGACTATGTCAAAGCCTTTGACTGTGTGGATCACAATAAACTGTAGAAGATCCTGAGAGAGATGGGAATACTAGACCACCTAACCTGCCTCTTGAGAAATCTGTATGCAGGTCAGGAAGCAACAGTTAAAAGTGGACATGGAACAACAGACTGGTTCCAAATAGGGAAAGGAGTACGTCAAGGCTGTATATTGTCACCCTGCTTATTTAACTTCTATGCAGAGTACATCATGAGAAACGCTGGACTGGAAGAAGCACAAGATGGAATCAAGATTGCCGGGAGAAATATCAATAACCTCAGATATGCAGATGACACCACGCTTCTGGCAGAAAGTGAAGAGGAACTAAAAAGCCTCTTGATGAAAGTGAAAGAGGAAAGTGAAAAAGTTGGTTTAAAGCTCAACATTCAGAAAACAAAGATCATGGCATCCGGTCCCATCATTTCATGGGAAATAGATGGGGAAACAGTAGAAACAGTGTCAGACTTTATTTTGGGGAGCTCCAAAATCACTGCAGATGGTGACCTCAGCCATGAAATTAAAAGACGCTTACTCCTTGGAAGAAAAGTTATGACCAACCTAGACAGCATATTCAAAAGCAGAGACATTACTTTGCTGACTAAGGTCCGTCTAGTCAAGGCTATGGTTTTTCCTGTGGTCATGTATGGATGTGAGAGTTGGACTGTGAAGAAGACTGAGCACTGAAGGGTTGATGCTTTTGAACTGTGGTGTTGGAAAAGACTCTTGAGAGTCCCTTGGACTGCAAGGAGATCCAACCAGTCCATTCTGAAGGAGATCAGCCCTGGGATTTCTTTGGAAGGAATGATGCTAAAGCTGAAATTCCAGTACTTTGGCCACCTCATGAGAAGAGTTGACTCATTGGAAAAGACTGCTGCTGGGAGGGATTGGGGGCAGGAGGAGAAGGGGACAACAGACGATGAGATGGCAGGATGGCATCACTGACTCGATGGACATGAGTCTGAGTGAACTCCGGGAGTTGGTGATGGTCAGGGATGCCTGGTGTGCTGCGATTCATGGGGTCGCAAAGAGTTGGACATGACTGAGCAACTGAACTTGAACTGAACTGAACGGATAGCCCTTTTAACTTTACTTTCTCGCTGCCTTTCCTTAACTATTCTGCCTTTTTTTCTTTATTTCTTCATTTTCCCCTATCTGTGATCTATAAAAAGAGCTGGCATTTTGAAACATTAGTCTGCCATTTTATTGGTCTGCCAGCTTCCTGAATAAAGACAAAATATCCTTTGCCCCCACACTCATCTCTTGGATTTATTGGCAACAGTGAACTATCAATAACTGGTATTTTTCTTTCTTGTCTTAGTGATTTTACATTGCGATTTAATGATTTTATCTTGTGATTTAATGACTGTCATTGGCTTTGAAACTCTTTACCTCAGACTGGGACTCAAATCCACATGACCAAGAATTGAACCTAGTCAGAATCCTACTTGGACTCAAACTGCTTGGCTGGGACTCAGATCCAGCCAAAACCCATGATACTTGGTTTCAAGACCTAATGAAATTCAGGTTCTTGATGTCTCATTGCAGAAAGAATTCAGTGAGGTACAAAGTGACTGGTAGAAGTGGATTTATTCAGATTCAGAGAGGCTCACACTTCACAGGCAAAATATGGACCATTGCAGGGGGTGAATTCGGCTAAGAAATGCAGGGTAGTCAGTTTTATATGCTGGGTAAAGTTTTATGCTAATGACTGGGAGGATTTTTCCCTTCTGTTACAGCTTCCTTTTGAAGCTTGAGTGCTTGAGTGCTTGAGTGCTGAATGAGAATATGATCCTCATATAGAAGTGAACATTCTGAGCTCAATGAAATTGTAAATTAATACATTTGTAATGGGAATGAAAGGTGCAGGTCACAATTTTTTGAAAGAATGACATAGCCCAAGGACACAACATAAATCGATTAGAATCAAATGGGACCAAGTTGGCAGACAAGACTAGACCTTGTTCCTCAATCATCAAGTGAAATGACATACCCAGAGGTGCCACGACAGTTGCAAGACACTGGTAAAAGACCAAGGAGTGGGCAGTGGACCAAATCCTGAAAATCTCTGCCCTTCCCAAAAATAGTTGGAATAATCCTCCTACTCTTTAGCATATGAAGTTACCCAGCCTGTAAAAACTAACCATGCCAAATTTCAGGCTGCACTCAACCTCTGTGATGTCCCACCCTTTTCCATGGAGTGTGCTTCTCTTTGAATCTGAATAAATTCACTTCTTACCTATCACTTTATCTCTCACTGAATTCTTTCTGTGATGTGACATCAAGAACCTGAGCTCCATTAGGTCCTGAAACCAGGTCTTATGGTTTCGGCTGGGTTTGAGTTCCAGCCACAAGGATTTGAGTCCTAAAACTAGGTTTTGGCTGGGTTCATGTCCCAAGAAGGGTTTTGGCTGGGTTCGAGTCCCAGCCTTGTGAGTTTGAGTCACAAGCAATGTTTTGGCTAGGTTCAAATCCCAGAATATGGGTTCAAGTCCCAATCTGAAGTAAAAGGTTTCACAATGACATAACAGATCCATAAAGCAATTTCAAGGGCCTACCTAACATTGGTCCATTATCAAGAGATGGACTTGCTTTTTAAAAAAAGCAAACAAACTAACAAAAAGAAACCATTTAATTTGTACTGGAGTATAACTGATTAACAATGCCATGATAATTTTAGCTGGACAGCAGAGGGACTCAGCCATACATATACATGTATCCACTCACCTAGAGCCAGGCAACTTGGAATGTGAAGTCAAGTGGGCCTTAGAAAGCATCACTATGAACAAAGCTAGTGGAGGTGATGGAATTCCAGTTGAGCTATTTCAAATCCTGAAAGATGATGCTGTCAAAGTGCTCAATATGCTAGCAAATTTGGAAAACTCAGCAGTGGCCACAGGACTGGAAAAGGTCAGTTTTCATTCCAGTTCCAAAGAAAGGCAATGCCAAAGAATGCTCAAACTACCACACAATTGCACTCATCTAACATGCTAGTAAAGTAATGCTCAAAATTCTCCAAGCCAGGCTTCAGCAATACGTGAACCGTGAACTTCCGACGTTCAAGCTGGTTTTAGAAAAGGCAGAGGAACCAGAGATCAAATTGCCAACATCCGCTGGATCACTGAAGAAGCAAGAGAGTTCCAGAAACACATCTATTTCTAACACTATGCCAAAGCCTTTGATTGTGTGGATCACAATAAACTGTGGAAAATTCTGAAAGAGATGGGAATACCAGACCACCTGACCTGCCTCTTGAGAAACCTGAACACAGGTCAGGAAGTAACAGTTAGAAGTGGACATGGAACAACTAACTATTTCCAAATAGGGAAAGGAGTATGTCAAGGATGACAAGTATGTATATAATTAACTTATATGCAGAGTACATCGTGAGAAACACTGGGCTGGATGAAGCACAAGCTGGAATCAAGATTGCTGGGAGAAATATCAATAATCTCAGATATGCAGATGACACCATCTCTATGGCAGAAAGTAAAGAGGAACTAAAGAGCCTCTTGAAGAAAGTGAAAGAGGAAGAGTGAAAAAGTAGGCTTAAAGCTCAACATTCAGAAAGCTAAGATCATGGCATCTGGTCCCATCATTTCGTGGCAAATAGATAGGGAAACAGCAGAAACAGTGTCAGACTTTATTTTTGGGGGCTCCAAAATCACTGCAGATGGTGATTGCAGCCATGAAATTAAAAGACATTTACTCCTTGGAAGGAAAGTTATAACCAACCTAGACAGCATATTAAAAAGCAGAGACATTACTTTGCCAACAAAAGTTCATCTAGTCAAGGCTATGGTTTTACTAGTGGTCATTTATGGATGTCAGAGTTGGACTATAAAGAAAGCTGAGCACCGAAGAATTGATGCTTTGAACTGTGGTGTTGGAGAAGACTCTTGAGAGTCCTTTGGACTACAAGGAGATCCAACCAGTCCACCCTAAGAGAGATCAGCCCTGGGTGTTCATTGGAAAGGCTGATGTTGAAGCTCAAAGTCCAATACTTTGGCCACCTGATGCAAAGAGCTGACTCATTTTAAAAGACCTTGATGCTGGGAAAGATTGAAGGCAGGAGGAGAAGGGGACAACAGAGGATGAGATGGTTGGATGGCATCACTGATTCGATGGACATGGGTTTGGGTGGACTTTGGGAGTTTTGGTGGACAGGAGGCTTGGGGTGCTGGGGTTCATGGGGTCACAAAGATTCAGACACGACTGAGCGACTGAACTAAACTGAACTGATTTTCCCCCTTGGGGTTGCAAAGAATTGGACACGACTGAGCAACTAAACTGAACTGACTGATTTTCCCCCAAGCCCTCCACCCATGTAGGCTGCTGCATAACACTGAGCAGAATTCCCTGTGCTATATAATGAGGGGATGGACTTACTTTTGGTGAGTACAGGGCAGTATCCAGAACACATCAGGCTCCTAATAAATTACATTGATTATCACTAAACATTTTCCTCTGGGAGAGATAATGCATTTTTGATGCAAATAATCAACACACAATCTATAATAAGAATCAAAAAGAGTTTTATCTGAGTGAAACTGAGGATTATTGCCCAAAAGTGTGGTCTCCACCAAGGAAGAAAGTGCTCTGGAGAAGTATGGTTTCAGCACATTTTTATATCTTGTTGGAACAAAGAACAAACATCAAACGTAATGGGGAAACATTCCTTGAAAGTTTCAAAAGACACAGATTGCTTTGGAGGGCAGATCTGAGGTGTGACTGGCACCGTGTTCCTACCATGCTCCTGTGCCATGCTGCATCCAGGATGCCAGTGTATCAGAAAGCACCCAGGCTGAGGCCCGTGTACGTCTACCGTCTGGAGATTCAGGTGGAGAATCACTGCTGGCTGGAACCGCCCTTTGTCACAGCCCAGCAGCTGCATAGCCATGAGGCGGCCACAAGGGTGGCTGCCATCCAGGCCCTCAAGGCATGGAAGGTGGCTAAGTTCCCCCCACACCAGTGGCTGGAGGACCAACTCCCCAACTCAACATCACCAGGAAGTGGTTGTGACCCTGAGTCATGCCATTGTTTTGTTTGGTAGAAACTTTAGCAGGAGGAACAAGGGGTGACCTAACTGAAAAAGATTCAAACTGATCTCTAAACTCCACCTCCAGACACACCCCATTGCAGTCCAGGAGAGCTCACAGATATGCTACAAAGGTGACCACTTTTCCAACTCAAGCTCCTGTGCCCTAGCGGTACAGTGGATACAAACTAACCACAGGGAGTTCCAGTTCTAGCACATGTCTGCTTGGTGCACAGCTGTGTCCTCAAATGACCTTAGGCATCTGAGAGTGTTGCTGTTGCTGCTAAGTCACTTCAGTCGTGCCCAACTCTGTGCATGCGACCCCATAGACAGCAGCCCACCAGGCTCCCCTTGTCCGTGGGATTCTCCAGGCAAGAACACTGGCGTGGGCTGCCATTTCCTTCTCCAATGCATGGAAGTGAAAAGTGAAAGTGAAGTCGCTCAGTCATGTCCAGCTCTTAGCGACCCCATGGACTTCAGCCTACCAGGCTCCTCCATCTATGTGATTTTCCAGGCAAGAGTACTGGAGTGAGGTGCCATTGCCTTCTCCAAGAGTCTGTTAAGGGTTCATAAATATTCTATACATACACACATCTGATTATAACAAACTGAATTATGGGAAAGACATGCACAAGGGAGCCTTTTATTTTGTAACTTGTAATTGTCAATCAAAATTGTCAGCCCACACCCACCTAAATGATTATATAAAAGCCCTGTCTTGAAAACCCCTGTACTGCCTCTCTTGGCGTGGCCTGCCTCTCCCTTGAGGTGTTCTTTCTGTTCTTTCCTTAATAAACTTGTTTTTGTCACAGGTAAGTCCTCAGATTCTTCTTTGTGTTCTTATGAAGAGCCAAGGTCCCCAAGGGAGGGTCCTTGTCAACTGTTCCTATATCCGTTAACAGTTTTGGATGTCTGTGTTCTGGGCCAAGAGGCAGGAGCCCTTAGTCAAGCTGAGTGAGTGTGGAGGAGGTCCAGGCACTGTGTTCTCCACCACCTGCATGTCTGCTCTCGATAGCATCCTATATCTCTCTTCTCATTGCCTGCATCACAGATGTAACAAATGTAACTTGAAGAAAGCTTAAATAAATCTACACACTATACATATGTGTTAAGTCACTTCAGTTGTGTCCAACTCTTTGTGACTCTGTGTACTGTAGCCCACCAGTTTCCTCTGACTGTGGGATGTCCCAGGCAAGAAAATTGAAGTGAGTTGCTACTTCCTTCTCCAGGGGATCTTGTCAACCTAGGGATCAAACCTGCATCTCCTGCATTGGCAGGTGGGTTCTTTACAACTAGTACCACCTGGGAAGCCGCCACATGAAGTCAGTTCAGTTCAGTTCAGTCACTCAGTCATGTCCAACTCTTTGCAACTCCATGGGCTGCAGCATGCCAGGCCTTCCTGTCCATCACCAACTCCTGGAGTTTACTCAAACTCATGTCCATTGGGTTGGTAATGCCATCCAACCACCTCATCCTCTGTCATCCCCTTATTCTCTCGCCTTCAATCTTTGCCAGCATCAGGGTCTTTTCAGATGAGTCAGCTCTTCGCATGAGGTGGCCAAAGTACTGGAGTTTCAGCTTCAACATCAGTCCTTCCAATGACACTCAGAACTGATCTCCTTTAGGATGGACTGGTTGGATCTCCTTGCAGTCAAGGGACTCTCAAGAGTCTTCTCCAACTCCACAGTTCAAAAGCATCAATTCTTCGGCACTCAGCTTTCTATATAGTCCAACTCTCACATCCATATATGACTACTTGAAAAACCATAGCCTTGACTAGATGGACCTTTGTTGGCAAAGTAATATCTCTGCTTTTCAATATGCTGTCTAGGTTGGTCATAACCTTCCTTTCAAGGAGTATGTGTCTTTTAATTTCATGGCTACAGTCACCATCATCAGTGATTTTGGAGCCCCCAAAAATAAAGTCAGCCACTATTTCCACTGTTCCCCCATCTATTTGCCATGAAGTGATGGGACCAGATGCCATGATCTTAGTTTTCTAAATGTTGAGTTGTAAGCCAACTTTTTCACTCTCCTCTTTCACTTTCATCAAGAAGCTCTTTAGTTCTTCACTTTCTGCCATAAGGGTGGTGTTATCTACGTATCTGAAGTGATTGATATTTTTCCTGGCAATCTTGATTCCTGCCTGTGCTTCTTCCAGCCCAGCATTTCTCACGATGTACTCTGAATATAAGTTAAATAAGCAGGGTGACAGTATACAGCCTTAACGTACTTCTTTTCCTATGTGGAACCAGTCTATTGTTTCATGTCCAGTTCTAACTGTTCCTTCCTGACCTGCATACAGATTTCTCAAGAGGCAAGTCAGGTGGCCTGGCATTCCCATCTCTTTCAGAATTTTCCACAGTTTACTGTGATCCTTACAGTCAAAGGCTTTGACATAGTCAATAAAGCAGAAATAGATGTTTTTTTTTCTGGAACTCTCTTGCTTTTCAATGATCCAGCGGATGTTGGCAATTTGATCTCTGGTTCCTCTGCCTTTTCTAAAACCAGCTTGAACATCTTGAAGCTCACAGTTCACATATTGCTGAAGCCTGGCCTGGAGAATTTTGAGCATTACTTTACTAGCATGTGAGATGAGTGCAATTGTGCAGTAATATGAGCATTCTTTGGCATTACCTTTTTTAGGCATTAGAATGAAAACTGACCTTTTCCAGTCCTGGGGCCACTGGTGAGTTTTCCAAATTTGCTGGCATATAGAGTGCAGCACTTTCACAGCATCCCACATGCTGTACTTTGGGGGAAAAAAAGAAAGACAGATTAGCATACACAGTGAGTCAGTATGACCTTGGTGTCTGAAAAGGGAGTCTTATCTTTGAAGGAGTACTAGCATTGGTATCATAGAGAGGAAGGGACATTTATTCCTCTCTTCAAAACGGACACTATTAACCTCTGGATAATCTTTTTTTTTAGTGATTAAAGTAGAAGTACAATGCATGTTTGACAGGTTATAATATAGGCTGTTCTGGTAGAGGTCAAGTTCATGTATAAGCCAGAATAGCTTCCTCAAAACTCAATAGGGGAATGTTTCTTCCATCACACTGAAAGGAGTTATTTTTCAATAAGCTGCATTCTGTTTTACACACTACAATGACAGTCTATTTAGTGTGATTCAGTTCCCTTAAGCTTGTGTGTTCCTGAATGTTCAAGCAAATGAGGTCCAGGACCTGCAAAACAACAGATTAGAACTTGGAGGTAATTAGTTTATACATTTGTTATTTAATTATCTAGGGCTCTTTGAATGTCTACCATTTACAAATCACTGCATTAGTGTCTGGAGTTCAAAATATGAATTCGACATAATCTGTACTCCCAAGGAGCTCACAACATTTAAACTAACCAAGTCATCAGTACAAAGCTATAGAAAGGTATGAACAGGAGTTATGATAAGTACGAAAAAAACAAGTACCTTAATCCAGTCAATGGAGACTTCAGAGAGGAAGTAATGCCAAGGCTTAAGGTGAGGATAATGAATTAAGAAGAGAAGGATACTTCTGGGAGTAGAGGATGTGAAGGCATGACAAAGGCTGGGACTCAAGGAACTCTGTAGTTTGTAGAGGAAACTATCTGCAGTTTGGCGAAGCTGGAGAGATTGGCATGAGCCAGATTAGGAAAGTCTTTTTAAGAAATGCCATCTTCTCCCAGAATACTGGAAATAAAAGTAAAAATAAACAAATGGGACATAATTAAAATTAAAAGCTTCTGCACAACAAAGGAAACTATAAGCAAGGTGAAAAGACAACCTTCGGAATGGGAGAAAATAATAGCAAATGAAGCAACTGACAAACAACTAATCTCAAAAATATACAAGCAACTCCTGCAGCTCAATTTCAGAAAAATAAACAACCCAATAAAAAGAAGGGGGGTCAAAGAACTAAATAGACATTTCTCCAAAGAAGACATACAGATGGCTAACAAACACATGAAAAGATGCTCAGCATCACTCATTATCAGAGAAATGCAACTCAAAACCACAGTGAGGTATCATTTCATGCCAGTCAGAATGGCTGCGATCCAAAAATCTACAAGCAATAGATGCTGGAGAGGGTGTGGAGAAAAGGGAACCCTCTTACACTGTTGGTGGGAATGCAAACTAGTACAGCCACTATGGAGAAGAGTGTGGAGATTCCTTAAAAAACTGCAAATAGAACTGCCTTACTTACTTACTTAAAGTCGCTCAGTCGTGTCTGACTCTGCGGCCCCATGGACTGTAGCCTACCAGGCTCCTCCCTCCATGGGATTCTCCAGGCAAGAGTACTGGAGTGGGTTGCCATTTTCCTTCTCCAGGGGATCTTCCCGACCCAAGGATGATCCAGCAATCCCACTGCTGGGCATACACACTGAGGAAACCAGAATTGAAAGAGACACGTGTACCCCAATGTTCATCGCAGCACTGTTAATAGTAGCCAGGACATGGAAACAACCTAGATGTCCATCAGCAGATGAATGGATAAGAAAGCTGTGGTACATATACACAATGGAGTATTACTAAGCCATTAAAAAGAATACATTTGAATCAGTTCTAATGAGGTGGATGAAACTGGAGCCAATTATACAGAGTGAAGTAAGCCAGAAAGAAAAACACCAATACAGTATACTAATGCATATATATGAAATTTAGAAAGATGGTAATGATAACCCTGTTTGCGAGACAGCAAAAGAGACACAGATGTATAGAATAGTCTTTTGGACTTTGTGGGAGAGGGTGAGGGTGGGATGATTTGGGAGAATGGCATTGAAACAAGTATAATATCATATAAGAAATGAATTGCCAGTCTAGGTTCGATGCAGGGTGCAGGATGCTTGGGGCTGTTGCACTGGGATGACCCGAAGGGATGGTGTGGTGGGGGGAGGTGGGAGTGGGGTTTGGGATTGGGAACATGTGTACACCCGTGGCGGATTCATGTTGATGTGTGGCAAAACCAATACAATATTGTAAACTAAAAAAAAAAAAAAAAGAATTAAAAAAAAAAGAAATTCCATCTTGAGTTTTATCTTTAAGATTTTTAGGACAGTACTGGGAAGTTATTAAAACCTCCACTAATATTTATTGAGCATGGTACTAAGTGTTTGACATTCTTTATGTCATTTAATGTTCTCAGTGATACAGTGCATAGATATTATTATTTATCCCCATTTATCAGATGCAAGAGCTAAGGCTCAGAATGATTAAGTAACTGTGCCAACACCAGGCAGCAACTAAATGGCAAAACCAGAATTAAACCAAAGTCTTTCTAACTTCAGAAGCCATGTTCAATAACATTGTGAAATAATGCCAAACAATTCAAATAATATTTGAAGGAAATATTTCAAATAATATTGGAAGGAAAGTCACCCAAATACCTACCACTTATTTTTTTTCTGTCTCAAGTTAGACTTTGAAGAATTATTCTGCACCTACTACTTCAGTCCTTGAAAACAGCACACAAAACTCTTTTTGTTAGAGGAAGACACTGACTGAAACCACCCTTCCTGGCCAGGCACCATAGTAAACATTTGTGTGAATTATTTTATGACAGGAGGTTCTAGTAAGGAACATGGCACTAATATGCTACCACCACCCAAAAGAGTTTGAGAAAGGTCAAAAGCAGATGCCACATGTCCTACCATCTCCCAGAATCCTTCTCACTGGCATCCATCTTGGCTGAGCAATGCATGTGCACCAGGAAGGACTCTGAGTCAGAATGATTGGCCAAAGAAAGACAAGCCAGAAACTAATCCCACTACCATAAAACGTGAAACTGCGAGCCACAAGGCAGAGAAGTTCTCCTGGGTTTCCTTACCTTACTGCTCTCCACCTGGGTGCCCCTTCCCAATAAAATCTCTTGCTTTGTCAGCACATGTGTCTCTGCAGACAATTCATTTCTGAGCATTAGACAAGAGCTCACTTTTGGGCCCTGGAAGGGGTCCCCCTTCCTGCAACATTTTCTTGAGATGCAAATTTACTTGAGGAAACATATATGAAAGATACTTGAATGGCAAATATGAGAAAATTATGATTTTCTCATCTTGCTCCTTGATTGAAGATAATATCCAAGATGATAATGTCCCACGTAGATTTTGCCTTTCTTATTCCTTCATGAAGTCCTTCCCAAAAGGGGTCCACTCTTAAACACAGTTGAGGTTTGATGATTTGAAAATAGAAGAGCAAATTCCCTGGTGGTCCAGTGGTGAGGACTTGATGCCTTCAGTTCAGTTCAGTTCAGTCGCTCAGTCAACTTTTTGCGACCAAATGAATCGCAGCACCCCAGGCCTCCCCGTCCATCACCAACACCGGGAGTTCGTTCAAACTCACATTCATTGAGTCCATTGAGTCGGTGATGCCATCCAGCCATCTCATCCTCTGTCCCCTTTTCCTCCTGCCACCAATCCCTCCCAGCAGCAGAGTCTTTTCCAATGAGTCAACTCTTCACATGAGGTAGTCAAAGTACTGGACTTTCAGCTTTAGCATCATTCCTTCCAAAGAACACCCACGGCTGATCTCCTTTAGAATGGACTGGTTGGATCTCCTTGAAGTCCAAGGGACTCTAAGGAGTCTTCTCCAACAGCACAGTTCAAAAGCATCAATTCTTCGCGCTTATCTCTCTTCACAGTGCAACTCTCACATCCATACATGACCACAGGAAAAACCATAGCCTTGACTAGACGGACCTATACTGGTGAAGTAATGTCTGTACTTTTCAATATCCTATCTAGGTTGGTCATAACTTTCCTTCCAAGGAGTAAGCGTCTTTTAATTTCATGGCTGCAGTCACCATCTGCAGTAATTTTGGAGCCCCCAAAAATAAAATCTGACACTCTTTCCACTATTTGCCCATCTATTTCCTGTGAAGTGATGGGACCAGATGCCATGATCTTTGTTTTCTGAATGTTGAGCTTTAAGTCAACTTTTTCACTCTCCTCTTTCACTTTCATCAAGAGGCTTTTTAGTTCCTCTTCACTTTCTGCCATAAGGGTGGTGTCATCTGCATATCTGAGGTTATTGATATTTCTCCCAGCAATCTTGATTCCAGCTTGTGCTTCTTCCAGCCCAGCGTTTCTCATGATGCACTCTGCATAGAAGTTAAATAAGCAGGATGACAATATACAACCATGATGTACTCCTTTCCCTATTTGGAACCAGTCTGTGGGCCCATGTCCAGTTCTAACTGTTGCTTCCTGACCTGTATACAGATTTCTCAAGGGGCAGGTCAGGTGGTCTGGTATTCCCATCTCTTTCAGAATTTTCCACAGTTTGTTGTGATCCACACAGTCAAAGGCTTTGGCATAGTCAATAAAGCAGAAATAGATGTTTTTCTGGAACTCTCTTGCTTTTTCCATGATCCAGCGGATGTTGGCAATTTGATCTCTGGTTTCTCTGCCTTTCTTCGTCCCCTTCTCCTCCTGCCCCCAATCCCTCCCAGCAGCAGAGTCTTTTCCAGTGAGTCAATACTTCGCATGAGGTGGCCAAAGTACTGGAGTTTCAGCTTTAGCATCAGTCCTTCCAAAGACATCCCAGAGCGGATATCCTTCAAAATGGACTGGTTGGATCTCTTTCCAGTCCAAGGGACTCTCAAGAGTCTTCTCCAACACCACAGTTCAAAAGCATCAATTCTTTGGTGCTCAGCTTTCTTCACAGTCCAATTCTCACATCCATATATGACCACAGGAAAAACCGTAGCCTTGACTAGATGGACCTTAGCCAGCAAAGTAATGTCTCTGCTTTTGAATATGCTATCTAGGCTGGTCATAACTTTTCTTCCAAGGAGTAAGTGTCTTTTAATTTCATGGCTGCAGTCACCATCTGCAGTAATTTTGGAGCCCCCAAAAATAAAGTCTGACACTGTTTCCACTGTTTCCCCATCTATTTCCCATGAAGTGATGAGACTGGATGCCATGATCGTTTTCTGAATGTTGAGCTTTAAGCCAACTTTTTCACTCTCCTCTTTCACTTTTATCAAGAGGCCTTTTACTTCCTCTTCACTTTCTGCCAAAAGGGTGTTGTCATCTGCATATCTGAGGTTATTGATATTTCTCCCAGCAATCTTGATTCCAGCTTGTGTTTCTTTCAGTCCAGCATTTCTCATGATGTACTCTGCATATAAGTATCACAGGATATTGATTATAATTCCCTGTGGCATATAGTAAGACCTTGTTAAAAGCTATTCTTTTCTAGTTCACTGAAAACTCTGTGATTTAATTGCAATATTGGGGTATAAAGGTTGGATTTGGCTTCATTTTCACCCCAATTTTTACCTGTAAAAACTTCTCCCTGAAAACCATTAGGGAGTTCAGGGCTTTTGAGCAGGAGCCACCTGTTCCCCTTGCTTGGCCCTGCAATAAATCTTTCTCTGCTCCAAACTTCCATGGTTCGGTTTGTTTGACCTCACTGTGTCAGGCACATGAACTGGAATTCAGTAGCAAAATCAACATATTTCCCTGTCTTTGTGTTAAGTAACTCTGAGATGAAGGATTCTTTCCTGCCTTTGTGCTAAACAATGCTAGGATAAACAAAAATAACATAGTTACCCTTTCATAGAAATACTTCCTAGTAGGAAATGAAACTAGGAACCAAATAAAATAGTTTATTCATCAAGCTTGCTAGTCAGTACTTACATCAAGGCATTCATCTGGCCCTCCTATACAATTCAAAACCATTATAGAGTACCTTTGTCTAATCCCATTAAACTCTCTGCTTTGTGAGACCCATCATAAAACCCCTGCACTGGCCCTAAAAGCCTAAAAATATTGTTTAGAGACTTTGTCCTTTTGAGATACTACTGAGACTGGGTCAAAGTGGTGTCTTTTCTTATAGCAATAAGCCCAATAAACTTAGCTTTGTTTGATCATTGGATCTTTTTGGTGGTCTTTTAGGAAGTAAGAAAATTCTCTGTTCCTTGGAATTCTCAGCAAGCTAATTGTGCAGATGCACCTGATCATTTCATTATGCTGAAATGACCCTAAACATTCTGCAATTCAATTTTGGGTGACCATCCATCATCCATTAAGAAATAATTTGCTGTACTTTTGGTTGTGAAACACTGCATAGCAAGAACAAAATTAACTGGATAAGAAAATACAGCATTGCCACTGTTGAGTGAAAAATTCTCAGGCAGAGCTGAATGTCTTCTGAGAGTTTGTAAGAACCGCATCTGGGACAATATGAGGGCAGGGTCATGAATCCTGAAAAATGCAAGGGTGTGGTGTAGGCTCAGGAATGGACATCCAGCGGGAATATGGTAAGGGAGTGTGCAATGCTCTATATTTTCTATTTCTAGCTAACTGTGGCCTACATCTAGATCTCAGAAATAGATCAAAGCAGAACACTTCTATGGGATAAAATGATTCTCGTATGATCAGGCAGTGGGGGAGAAGCACAAGCAATACAAACAAGCCAAGTGAGACAAGATTCTGAGCTCAGGTCAAATAGGGCAGTAAGCATCATAGGGATGATTCTCAATGTGTCTGTCTCCTGAGCTACATTGCTCCCCGTCTGGGTCAGTTGCCTTCTACACTTGGTACCTAGTTTTTGAGGCAGGAAGTATATGGACCCCTACCCAGCATAAAGTGATTGGAGATCCATTCCCTGTGGACTGAAACTCGAAGGCAAGAATAGCAGGGCAGTTAAAGGGGGAGGGTGGGCCCTGTTCAGACCACATAGTTCTCGTGTGGAGACCTCCCACAGAGGTCAGGAGACCTCCCTCAGAAAAGGCTCCTTGAGGGTCAAAGGGGTAGTTATGTCAAGGGATACTCTATCCAGACGCCTTTTCAGTGAAATCCACCTTGGCTGAGAGATACATGCGCACACATGGGGGGATCCAGAGATATACCAAATACAGACTGTGAGCCAAGTAAATCAAAATGATTGGCCAAAGGAAACCTGGAATAAGTACCCCAAAAAGTAATTCAAACTGCCATGAGGGTGCACTTCTGACTCTCTCTCTGAGTATGCCTGTGTACTGTACTTTTTCCCCCTTAATAAACGCTTTACTTGCTTCACTACTTTCCGTCTTTGTGGAAATTCTTTTCTGCAAAGCCGAAGGGTCAGGGCCCTTGTCACTGACCACTGTTCTAGTGGCTAGAATCTGGTGCTTTCATTGTTGTGACACAGCCCAGTTTCCAGCTGGGAACCTAAGTCCCGTCCTAAGCCATTGTACATCAAGGCCACCCAAGATCAGTTTTCACCCTGTGATTTTCTGTCACCATCATCTCAGGCATCCCTTTGCCTCTTTCTCGTTTCTTATATTTCATATCTTCTTTTCTCTGTTTTATCATTTTTTGTAGCACATTTCCTTTAGCATTTTCATTAAGAAGGGCATATGAAAGTATTCTTTTTACTCTTCCCAAGTTTTTGTATAAACCAGCACTTGTTTGATTATTTGGTTGAATAGAGTTGTCTGCTGGAATAAATTGTTCTTCAGGATTTTTAAAGCATTGCAGTATACCAGGATGTACTACCCCCAAAATATGGCACCTTGGAATACATTTCCCCAAAAGCAGGAGATAAATCTTCTAGGTACCCTCCCTGTATCAGGAGAAAGACTTATTAGCAGAGACAGGAGTCCAGGGCCTGGAGGTCTGTATAAACAAAACTTGTTATTTCTTCGCTTTTTACCACCCATAGTCCAAAGCCTGTCTTGTCAATTCTTCAAAAGGTATTGTTTCTTTGTCTAAAAAGTATAAAAGCCTTCGGCTCCAATCACTTCTTCAGTTCTTTATTCTCCTGTGAAGGCTCCCATGGACATGTAAAATCCCTACAAAATTTGTATGTTTTTCTCCTGTAAATCTGTCTTTGTCAGTTCAATTTTCAGACCCAGTCAGGGATGTTTAGAGGATCATGAGAAACGTGTTGCTTTTCTTACCACTTTGTTGTTGAGAAGTCCAAAGCTATTCTAATTTCTTCTTCTCTTTTTTTGTTCCTTGTCCACTTTCACCTACTTTTCTGGAAGCTAGATAATCTCTTCTTTTGTTGTAAATGTTTTAAATTTTACAATCATATGTTTGGTGTAGAGCAATTTTAATCTGTTATGATGACTCTCAGTTTGAAAATTTGGATTCTTCAGTTCTGGGAATTTTCTTCGAATTTTTTCTTTCTTTTTTTTTTTTGTCTGTGCCTTGCAGCTTGTGAGGTCTTAGTTCCACAACTTGCAAAACAAATTGTTTCAGCAAGAGCTCAGCTTAAAACATGTGTTCAGGAAAGATAAAGCCACAGGCTTGTTCACAAGCAGCCTTGTCTAGCCTATCAAAGCAGTCAGAGACTCAACTCACTTGCAATCTGACTACTTCTTTCCTGTCCTAGCCTAACCTTCCTTCCTGCCCCTCCCTCACCCTTGCTAACTTCCATCCTTTGATTAACTCCTCCCCAACAAAACTATATAAAGTTCTCAGAGAGAGTTCATTTGACTGGTTTCATTTGTCCAATGTCTCCCTTGCCTGGCACGTTTCTAACAAACCAAGCTTGGTGTTTATTGTACAATAGTATGTGAACCAAGAACTTCCAGATGTTCAAGCTGGATTTAGAAAAGGCAGAGGAATCAGAGATCAAATTGCCAACATCTGTTGGATCATCAAAAAAGCAAGAGAGATCCAGAAAAACATCTACTTCTGCTTTACTGACTATGCCAAAGCCTTTGACTGTGTGGATCACAACAAACTGTGGAAAATTCTGAGAGAGATGGGAATACCAGACCACTTTACCTGCCTTCTGAGAAATCTGTATGCAAGTCAAGAAGCAACAGTTAGAACAGGACATGGAATAATGGACTGGTTTCAAATTGGGAAAGGAATACATCAAGGCTGTATATTGTCACCCTGCTTATTTAACTTATATGCAGAGTATTTGTGCAAAATTCTGGGCTGGATGAAGCACAAGCTGGAATCAAGATTGCTGGGAGAAATATCAATAGCCTCAGATATGCAGATGACATCACCCTTATGGCAGAAGGTGAAGAACTAAAGAGCCTCTTGATGAAAATGAAAGAGGAGAGTGAAAAAGCTGGCTTAAAACTCAACATTCAGCAAATTAAGATCATGGCATCTGGTCCCATCACTTCATGGCAAATAGATAGGGAAACGATGGAAACAGTGAGAGACTTTATTTTGGGGGGCTCCAAAATCACTACAGATGGTGACTTCAGCCATGAAATGAAAAGACACTTGCCCCTTGGAAGAAAAGCTATAATCAACTTAGGCAGCATATTAAAAAGCAGAGACGTTACTTTGCCAACAAAGGTCTGGATAGTCAAAGCTATTGTTTTTCCAGTAGTCATGTATGGATGTGAGAGTTGGACTATGAAGAAAGCTGAACACTGAAGAATTGAGGCTTTTGAACTGTGGTGTTGGAGAAGACTCTTGAGAGTCCCTTGGACAGCAAGGAGATCAAACCAGTCAATCCTAAAGGAAATTAGTCATGAATATTCTTTGGAAGGACTGATGCTGAAGCTGAAACTCCAATACTTTGGCTACCTGATGTGAAGAACTGACTTACTGGAAAAGACCCTGATGCTGGGAAAGATTGAAGGCAGGAGAAGGGGACGACAGAGGATGAGATGGTTGGATGGCATCGCTGACTTGGTGGACAAGTTTGAGCAAGCTTCAGGAGTTGGTGAAGGACAGGGAAACCTGGCGTGCTGCAGTCCATGGGGTCACAAAGAGTCAGACACAAATGAGCAACTGAACTGAACTAAACTAATTTCTTTTGGTCTCTTTGGGCTTCCCTGATAAGAATCCGCCTGCAATGCAGGAGACACTGGTTTGATCCCTGGGTTTGGAAGATCCCCTGGAGAAGGGAAAGGCTATCCACTCCAGTATTCTGGCCTGGAGAATTCCACGGACTCTATGGTCCATGAAGTCACAGAGTCGGACACAGCTGAGCGACTTTCACTTTTATGCTTTTCTTCTGGAAAGCTTTGAATGAACACAAATATTATAAAGTTTTCTTTCATCTACACAGTCTGCTTCCTTCAAGGTGTGTTTCTGCTCCTTCAGGCTTCATCTTGCATAATAAGAGACTTTCTCTAGAGTTCTGGTAATCTTGTGTTTATGCTGATGACTGAGAGAGATGGACTAAAGAGATGACTGGAAATTCTGAATACAAAGAGAACTTGCTTAAGAACTTATTTCTTAAATTTACCATAGGGCCATTTATTTGTTGGGCTTCCCAGGTGGCACTAGTAGTAAAGAACTGACCTGCCAATACAGGAGACTCAAGAGACATGGGTTCGATCTCTGGGTTGGGAAGATTCCCTGAAGAAGGAAATGGCAACCCACTCTAGTATTTTTGTCTGAAAAATTCCATAGATAGAGGAGCTTGTTGGGCTATAGTCTATGGTGTCTCAAAGAGTCAAATACTACTAAGCGACTGAGTGTGCACACATTTGGATAATCCCAAATGTTAGTTTTTCTACTTAGTCTGTTTTGGGTTGCCCACATTTCCCCAAGGAAGGGTGCCAATCTTGGCCCTAAAGGGTAAACATCTGACTGCCTTGGTATGGGGACAGAATCAGTCAGTTCAGTTCAGTTCAGTTGCTCAGTCGTGTCAGACTCCTTGCGACCCCATGAGTCACAGCACCCCAGGCCTCCCTGTCCATCACCAACTCCCGGAGTTCACTAAAACTCGTGTCGATCGAGTCAGTGATGCCATCCAGCCATCTCATCCTGGGTCGTCCCCTTCTCCTCCTGCCCCCAATCCCTCCCAGCAGCAGAGTCTTTTCCAATGAGTCAACTCTTCGCATGAGGTGGCCAAAGTACTGGAATTTCAGCTTTAGCATCAGTCCTTCCAATGGACACCCAGGACTGATCTCCTTTAGAATGGACTGGTTGGATCTCCTTGCAGTCCAAGGGACTCTCAAGAGTCTTCTCCAACACCACAGTTCAAAAGCATCAATTCTTCAGCACTCAGCTTTCTTCACAGTCCAACTCTCACATCCATACGTGACCACTGGAAAAACCATAGCCTTGACTAGATGGATCTTTGTTGGCAAAGTAATGTCTCTGCTTTTGAATATATTATCTAGGTTGGTCATAACTTTCCTTCCAAGGAGTAAGCGTCTTTTAATTTCATGGCTGCAGTCACCATCTGCAGTGATTCTGGAGCCCAAAAAAATGAAGTCTGACCCTGTTTCCACTGTTTCCCCATCTATTTTCCATGAAGTGATGGGACCAGATACCATGATGTTATAGTTGAGTGCTATGGAGCAGGAGGTGGAGCCTTAGCAACCAGAATACGTGTGACTATGTAAACCTTCACTTTCTCATGGTGTCAATGCCCTTAACTTGTAACAGAATAAGACCCCATGGGGCCTTGCAGGGGAGTGAGAGAGGATGATAGGCTTTCCCCCATATCCTCTGCCTTAGTTCCTCTCTGAAGTACCTAGATAAGCAGTACGTGAACTGTGAACTTCCTGATGTTCAAGCTGGTTTTAGAAAAGGCAGAGGAACCAGAGATCAAATTGCCAACATCTGCTGGATCATGGAAAAAGCAAGAGAGTTCCAGAAACACATCTACCTCTGCATTATTGACTATGCCAAAGCCTTGGACTGTGTGGATCTCAATAAACTGTGGAAAATTCTGAAAGAGATGGGAATACCAGACCACCTGACTTGCCTCTTGAGAAACCTGTACACAGGTCAGGAAGCAACAGTTAGAACTGGACATGGAACAACAGACTGGTTCCAAATAGGGAAAGGAGTACATCAAGGCTGTATATTGTCATCCTGCTTATTTAACTTATATGCAGAGTACATCATGAGAAGCGCTGGACTGGAAGAAACACAAGCTGGAATCAAGATTGCCGGGAGAAATATCAATAACTTCAGATATGCAGATGACACCACCCTTATGGCAGAAAGTGAAGAGGAACTAAAAAGCCTCTTGATGAAAGTGAAAGAGGAGAGTGAAAAAGCTGGCTTAAAGCTCAACATTCAGAAAACAAAGATCATGGCATCTGGTCCCATCACTTCATGGGAAATAGATGGGGAAACAGTGGAAACAGTGTCAGACTTAATTTTTTTGGGCTCCAAACTCACTGCAGATGGTGACTGCAGCCATGAAATTAAAAGACGCTTACTCCTTGGAAGAAAAGTTATGACCAACCTAGATAGCATATTCAAAAGCAAAGACATTACTTTGCTGACTAAGGTCCATCTAGTCAAGGCTATGGTTTTTCCTGTGGTCATGTATGGATGTGAGAGTTGGACTGTGAAGAAAGCTGAGTGCCGAAGAATTGATGCTTTTGAAGTGTGGTGTTGGAAAAGACTCTTGAGAGTCCCTTGGACTGCAAGGAGATCGAACCAGTCCATTCTGAAGGAGATCAGCCCTGGGATTTCTTTGGAAGGAATGATGCTAAAGCTGAAGCTCCAGTATTTTGGGCACCTCATGCAAAGTGTTGACTCATTGGAAAAGACTTTGATGCTGGGAGGGATTAGGGGCAGGAGGAGAAGGGACGATAGAGGATGAGATGGCTGGATGGCATCACTGACTCGATGGACGTGAGTCTGAGTGAACTCCGGGAGTTGGTGATGGACAGGGAGGCCTGGTGTGCTGCGATTCATGGGGTCACAAAGAGTCGGACACGACTGAGCGACTGAACTGAACTGATGCACAATACCTGAATTGTTTTGCAGATGTTAAAAACCTCCTTTCCAACAAATGGAAGATGTTAACTACTTGATGACCATGAGGCCCTAGCCCCAGGCCTCCTGGAGCCTAAGGACTCATAATGCTAATCCCCTTGACAGCACTGTGCTACCTCACCATCAACCAATCAGAGAACTGTGCACGAGCTAATCACAAACACTGAGACCCTCCTCCCTCACCTGACTTTTAAAAGTGCTTTGTGAAACTCCTTCAGGAAGTTTGGGGCTTTTATCTTGCTAAGCTCTGTAGTAGACTTATCTCTGCTCAAAACCCTGGCCACCATTTCAGTTTGTTTGGCCTCACTGTGCACACATCAAGCACATGAACTTGTGTTGGCAGACTGCCTGCTGTTCCCTGTCCATAGACTTTTCTCTTTACCCTCTCTAGAGACTCTGGAGTTTCTCCTGAAGTCAGGGACAAATGGTCATCCAGCAGTGTTGAGTTAGGGAGAGGATTTGAGTTAGTGGGTAATTCTTTCATGAAATTATGTCTATTTTCAATTTTTTATACTGTTGCTATAGATTTCCACTTTCTCAGTTTTTCTAAGTTAGTTTTCAGTGTTTGCTTTCCAGAAATTTATTGTTGTTGTCCCCTTCTTTGTGCATTCAAGTCTTTTCTTTTTAAAAAAATAATCACTATTGTAGTTTGGGGCTTCCCTTGTGGCTCAGTGGGTAAAGAACCCACCTGCAATGTGGGATACCTGGGTTTGATCCCTGCATTGGGAAGGTCCCCTGGGGAAGGGAAAGGCTACCCTCTCCAGTATTCTGGCCTGGAGAATTCCATGGACTGTATAGTCCATGGGGTCACAAAGAGTAGGACATGATTCTTATAAAAATTGTAGTTTTAGGGAGGGAACAATTATATTGATGTGTTCTTGTGGCCTCCCATTGGCATTCCACTGGAAACACATACGTAGAGTTTACCATTTTGTAAAGGCTTATACACCAATAGCAAAACTGTTTTCAGAACATTTTAAGCAAATCATAAGATTAAGTAATGAACTGGTTTAACTTCGGAAAACTCAGGTCTTTCATGTGTATATCATTAGGAAACAGAAACAACAGCTTCCTCTTTCAAAATTCTCTTACTTTGCATTTTCTGAATCACAAGTCAAATGTATTATAATGTAAAGCATGCACTGGGTTTGAAGGGGAAAGAAGAGGAGGAAAGAGAGGAGAAGAAGAGAGTAAAAGAAGTTGGAGGGTGAGTGAAAAGAATTAAATTATGCCTGGATAAAATGTATGAGAGGAAAGACTTTCTTTATACTCTTTTATGTTTGATAGCTAGATCTATGAAATACTATCAATAGGAAGATTAACAGGAGAAAAGACATACCAATTCATTAATTTTAGTAGTATTGAGCTAAGAGATAGATGGGCTCAGGTTGAGGGATTCCTATTTACCCTCTTAAAGGGAAGTGGCAACAGAAATAGGGCAGACAGCCAGTCTTCCTCTCTTATAAACATCTCAAGCTTATAATCATGTCAAGGACAAAGAGAGGCAAAACTCTATTTGAGTAAAGGATTAAGGGATTCTCCCTCTCCACCCTTTTTAGGACAAGGGAGACACTACACAAAGGCTCCTTGAAGTCAAAAGTCAGAGGATAATTCCAGGCCATAACTAGTCTTGTTCTTTCCAGAAGACTTCACTTTGACATTCATCTTGGCTGAGGAGAGGGTCTTGAGACAAATTAACCGGGGAGGTGGGGAAGAGACAAAGCAAGATGATTGGCCTGAAAGGAGATAAAGACCCAGAAAACTGCCCCCCTTATAAAGGATTTAAACTTCCCAAAGGGGCGACTCTTTCCGAGTTTGCCCTTTTGCCTTTCCACATGTACTTTTCAGTAAACTTCTCACTTTACCTTCTGCCACCTCACCTAAATTTGTTTTGGACTAGACAGGCAAGGACTAGGGACTCTAGCCCTAACTGCTGGCCCCTGTGCTCCAGCGCTTAGGACTCCTGGTCCGGGAAACTAAGACCTTATTTCCAGCTACTGCTTGCTACCATTTACTGCTGCACATGTCTGAAATCAGTATCAGCATGAAGACATCAGAGGGGAAAAAACTGAGTATCCCAAATAGCAGTGAGATTTGAACAGTTTATATATGGTCATAAGGGAGGTAAGGGAAGGAGGATTAGACCTCTTAATGGAGAGTAAATTGTTTTTAGAAAAATTGAATGAATCCTTAAAAGAGATAGTATAACAAATATATCAGGGTGTGATGTTGACTTCTAACATCCTCTCCTATGATAAGAGTCAATGTTACCTGGCTGATGAAACTTCTGGGGAAGAGATTTATGACAACTGAGTTTCCTTTGGAGGATCTGTCTTCAGACAGATAAGGGGCATTCCTGCATTTGCTATTTTTCAAGTACCTTCACCTCAAAATAATCCTCATGGCTAAAAATGCACATATGCAAATTCTGCCACTCTTCAAGGACAAGCAGACTTGTGCACAGCCTCCTCATGCTATCGTGCCAGGACCATCCAGTTCAAGGTCTGTTCTTTAGTTTACAAACTAAATTGTTAAATATACCCAAAGTTGATTGAACTAACTCAAGAGATTCGTTTAACTATTCTCTCATTAAATAATTATGTGTGCATCTTGGTGCCACGTGTCACCATGTCTTCACAGGATACAAAGTGAACAAAACAGACATAATCCTAGCCATTATGGTACATAGGCTCTATATAGAGATTTTGGCTTTTATATTTGTCGTTTTACTGTGATAAATATTACTATCAATGAGCATGCAGATGTTACTCTGAAAGTACATTACCTGGTTTTCAGTCAAGTCAAGCAGGAATAGAATCCTCTCCCTAGCATACTTCCCAGATTCTGTGTGCTTAGCTGCTCAGTCATGTCTGACTCTTTGCGACCCCATTGACTGTAGCCTGCCAGGCTCCTCTGTCCATAGGGATTTTCCAGGTGACAACACTGGGGTGGGTTGTCATGCCCTCCTCCAGGGGATCTTTCTGACCCAAGAATCGAACTGGGTTCAATTTGCATTGCAGGTGGATTTTTTACCAGCTGAATTAGAGTTTCTTATTCTGCAGCTTCCCTTTTATTATGCCTTACAGATCAATTCAAGACAGTTAAAAACATTCCTTCTGTAGAGTGAATGAAACACCGTTCATTAAGCCTCAGTTTTTTAGTTACAGTAACATTTCAATCATGCCTTTCTGATTGTGATTTAACTTGGGATAGTCCCAATCTTATTATTTACTTTTTTTTTTTTTGCCATGCTGTGTGGTTTGTGGGATCTTAGTTACCTAAGGATTGAACCTGTGGGACTAGGGATTGAACCTGTGGCCCCCATGATGGAAGCACTGAGTCCCAACCACTGGAATTCCCCAGTGTTTTTTTTTTCCTTCCAATATTTAAGATATGTAAAGAATATGTAAAGAATAGCTCAGCAAACACAGAAATACTCATTACCCAACCAAAGGAAAAAGTTATACCAATGTATTTAAATCCTTAGTTTATATACATCCCCACCTTTCTCTCTAAGAATTAAGTATTACTCTGAGTTTGTTGTTTCATCATTCCATTACATGTTATATTATTTCACAATATATGTATGTATTATTAAACAAAACATAGAATAATTTTGTGTGGTTTTTATTTTACATAGTGATATTATACTATATTCATTCTATCACAGCTTTTTGTTTTGGATGAACAGTACATACCTAGAGACGAAAATAATACAATACAGATACAATGTAAACACATCTTCAAGTTTACTAAATATTATCAACATGTCTTTCAGTTTTGCTTTAGAAATTTACAATCCCCATCATGTGCCCCACCCCTAGTATTATATAAGAGATCTTCTGCTTCAAAAATTTCCCCAAATTTGGTATTGTCTAACTTAAATTTTGCAACCATGGTGTGTTTAAAATTGTTTCTGATTGCCGCTTTGATGAGCAATGAGAATCTTTTCATGTTTATTGGCTATTTGTGTGCTTCACTTTTGTGAGTTACATATCTACAGGGATTTAAGTTCAGGAGTACAAGAACTTTGTAGCCCCAATACGAAGAGTAATGCCTAAAATATGGTGGATATTCAATACATATTTAGTTGAATATTTGGTTAACAAAGATATATAAGTTGACTGAATAGTGTAGAGGAGGAAAAAGTTTTCCTCAACCTTTTTAATGTCCCCAGCTGGGTCTACAAATAAAACTGACAGAAATAAATTAACAGAAGAAAAGCACACAAATTTATTTAGTATAAGTTTTATGTACAGGGGAGCCTTCATAAGAAAGTGAAGACTCAGAGAAACAGTATTTTTACAGTAGGTTTAATGAAGAGTGGATAGTTGTGGGGGAATATGAGAGGTTAAGGAGGATGAGGGAAGTGCAGTAAACTGGGAAAAGCTTAGCAAGGCTTGTTTGTTTACATTCTCAGTGTGCCTTCCTCTTTGGAGATAAAGATGCTTGTTTATAGGGAGAGACCTTTCACAGAAGGATTTTATGACCTGTTTTAGGGGAAGAAGGGCAAGGAAGGAAATCAAAGTGATCTTTCTGCTTCTGTTGTTCTCTCAGACTCTTTCAGCTTATGATATTTAGAATGCCAACCTGCTATATTTGGGGGTAGCATGTCCTGAACACCATCAATATCAATGACTGTTTATAGCTTTTGCCCATCTTAAAAGATGTCTTTTTCTGACTGATTTGTCAGATATTTAAAATATATTTTCAATACTAATCTTTCATGGATAATATGTGTAGTAAATATCTTCTCTTAAGATATTAAAAAAAAAACATATCTTTTCCATTTTTAAAAAACTGACTCTTATTCATTTTAATATAGTTTTCCATTTAATATGTTAAAGTCAAGGACAGGGGTCCTAACTTGCCAGGTGGCTCCAGTCCTTGTCATTCAGGAACCCAGATTTCTTCCAATTTGAGGATAAGCCAGATTTTAGGATTATGTTCCCTCTGCATGGTTGAAACAAGAGCTGCAGCTACATCCATGTTTCATCCAGCAGGAAAAGGTAGGAAGTGTGTGGAGTGGAGACACAAGCTGTATTAAGGGAAGGACATTGTACTTCTGTCTGCTCACATTCAGTTGAGGAGAACTTATTCACATAACTGCATCTAAGTGCAACAGAGGGAGAAACAGTCTCTGGCTAGGTGATATATGTCCACTGTAGCCTTCTTACCTTTGGAAGAAGGGGGAAAAGATTTTAAGCGTACACTTGACAGCTTCCCTACCAAGAGCTTTGTCTCTTTTCCTACTACTTGGAAGAGTCATATGATCGCAATGATCTATTTCTTAAAGGTCTAATACAATGCACTTAAAATTTAAAGGGTCTCATATTTTTTTCTGGACTTCCCTTGTAGCTCAGCTGGTAAAGAATCCACCTGTAATTCGGGAGACCTGGGTTTGGTCCCTGGGTTGGGAAGTTCCCTTGGAGAAGGAAATGGCAATCCACTCTAGTACTATTGCCTGGAAAATCCCAAGGACAGAGGAGCCTGGTAGGCTACAGTCCATGGGGTCACAAAGAGTTGGGCACGACTGAGCGACTTCACGTTCACGTTCACTAGTGATAGAACTACTTAAGTTTCTATTTCTTCTTGAATAAGTTTTGGTAAATTATCTTTTTTCTAAAATTTTTAATTTTTCTCTCTCTTTTTTTTAGCAGGCAGGGGCATGCCTCAAGGCATGTGGAATTTCCCAGGGATGGAACACTCACCACTTGCACTGGAAGTGCAAAATCTTAACTATTGGACCATCAAGGAAGTCTAGAATTTTGAATTTTTGATCTAAGATTTCAAATTCATTTGCATACAGTTATTTGTACAATTACTCTTTATTGATTAAATATGTGCCCAGTCTGTGATAACATTCCCTCCTTTTATTGATCCTAATGTTATGTGTTGTTTTCCTCTTTTTTACTTTTTTATCTTATCAGAGGGTGTCTACTTTATTAATCTTTTCAAGCTGCTAACTTTGGATGTTGTAGATCCTCTTTATTGTTTACTTTCTTCTACTTTCATTTATTCAGTTGCTCATTTTTTAAAAACTCCTTAAGCTTAATTTCCAGTCTTTCCTATTTCCTGATATAGACATTTTATAGACATAAAACCAAAAAAAGAAAGAAAGAAAGAAAGAAAGAAATTCTCTACATGCTGCTTTATTTTTTTAAAATTTGTTATTATTATTTTTTAAATTTATTTTGGCTACACTCAGTCTTCATTGCAGCATGCAGGCTCTAGATCCCTGACCAGGGATCAAGTGAGCCCCCTGTACTGGGAGCATGGAGTCTTAGCTGCTAGACCACCAGGGAAGAACCACTCACTTCTTGTTGCTTCAGATGCACCCCAATTTTGATATTTGGTATTTTCATTATCACTCAGTTTAAGATTTCTTAATTTTTATTAAGATTTCTGCTTGGTTCCATGGGTTATTTAGTGGTGTGTTTTAAATTACCAAATACATTTCACTCTATTTTTACAATAAATTTTTAATTGAATTGCACTATAGACAGAGATTGTGACTGGTAGAGTATACTGAGTATTGCATTGCTATTCTCCTTTCTTACCTGAGCCTCTTTTCCTTGAACTAAACATTTTCTTCTTAACCCTGTCTTCCTCTCAGAGGACAGAGAGGTTTTCAGGAGATTCTTCTCCTCCTCTTAAATCTGGCCACCGGTGTAGCACACCCACAACATTGTCCGATCCTAGAGTGAGCAGACCATAGGCTCAAACTGCAACTTGTGCCATGTAAGTCATTTTCAGCCCGTTACACAGTCCATCACTTGTAATACCATGTCATTCATTTGTGCCCGACATAGTACTAAAAATCTTATATGTGAAATGAAAATGCAAGCCTTAGTCACTTCATCATGTCAAACTCTGTGCTACCCAGTGGATTGTAGCCTGCCAGGCTCCTCTGTCCAAGGGATTCTCCAGGCAAGAATACTCAACTAGCCATTTCCTTCTCCAGGGGATCTTCCCAACCCAAGGATAGACCCTAGGTCTGCTGCACTACAGGTAGATTCTTTACCTCCTGAGAAATAAGAATCTTATATACATTATCTTATTTAATCATTCTAACAAGATGATTATTAACTGTCATTTTGTGGACAGGAAATTGAAGCAGTGAAAAATTAAGCAACTATTCCCAAGTTACGCAGCTTCAAATGGAGCCACTAGAAGACCCCATTGTCAGATTCCAGAGCTTGTGCCGTGTAAGCACTCACATGGAGTTTGTTGAATAAAGAGGTTTGTTTCATGGTTCATGGTCAAAATGAAGCTTATTGCCACTGGGTCAGGCACTCATGTCATACTCTTCACTTTCACATTACATGAAACACTTAAGACTTTTGAAAATACTCTGAAATCTGGAATTACACTTCTTTTGGACTATTTCAACTCATCCATAAAACAACGTGAAGAATTATAAGACAGTTAGTATGTATCTTTTAACCGTAGTTGTTTTGGTGTTATCTGACATGCTTATCTAAAAATCAGTTCAGTTCAGTTCAGTCACTCAATCGTGTCCGACTCTTTGCGACCCCATGAATTGCAGCACGCCAGGCCTCCTTGTCCATCACCAACTCCCGGAGTTCACTCAGACTCACATCCATCGAGTCGGTGATGCCATCCAGCCATCTCATCCTCTGTCGTCCCCTTCTCGTCCTGCCCCCTATCCCTCCCAGCAGCAGAGTCTTTTCCAATGAGTCAACTCTTTGCATGAGGTGACCAAAGTATTGGAGTTTCAGCTTTAGCATCATTCTTTCCAAAGAACACCCAAGACTGATCTCCTTTAGAATGGACTGGTTGGATCTCCTTGCAGTCCAAGGGACTCTCAAGAGTCTTCTCCAACACCACAGTTCAAAAGCATCAATTCTTCGGTGCTCAACTTTCTTCACAGTCCAACTTTCACATCCATACATGACCACAGGAAAAATCATTGCCTTGACTAGACAGACCTTTGTTGGCAAAGTAATGTCTCTGCTTTTGAATATGCTATATAGCTTGGTCATAACTTTTCTTCCAAGGAGTAGCGTCTTTTAATTTCGTGGCTGTAATGACCATCTGCAGTGATTTTGGAGCACCCAAAAATAAAGTCTGACACTGTTTCCACTGTTTCCCCATCTATTTCCCATGAAGTGATGGGACCAGATGCCATGATGTTAGTTTTCTGAAGGTTGAGTTTTAAGCCAACTTTTTCACTTTCATCAAGAGGCTTTTTAGTTCCTCTTCACTTTCTGCCAAAAGAGTGGTGTCATCTGCATATCTGAGGTTATTGATATTTCTCCCAGCAATCTTGATTCCAGCTTGTGTTTCTTCCAGTTCAGCGTTTCTAATGATGTACCCTGCATAGAAGTTAAATAAGCCTTGACATACTCCTTTTCCTATTTGGAACCAGTCTGTTGTTCCATGTCCAGTTCTAACTGTTGCTTCTTGACCTGCATACAGGTTTCTCAAGAGGCAGGTCAGGTGGTCTGGTATTCCCATCTCTCTCAGAATTTAACACTGTTTATTGTGATCCACATAGTCCAAGGCTTTGGCATAGTCCATAGAGCAGAAATAGATGTGTTTCTGGAACTCTCTTGCTTTTTCCATGATCCAGTGGATGTTGGCAATTTGATCTCTGGTTCCTCTACCTTTTCTAAAACTGCTTGAACATCTGGAATTTCACAGTATTGCTGAAGCCTGGCTTGGAGAATTTTGAGCATTACTTTACTAGCATGTGAGATGAGTGCAATTGTGCGGTGGTTTGAGCATTCTTTGGCATTGCCTTTCTTTGGATTGGAATGAAAACTGACCTTTTCCAGTCCTGTGGCCACTGCTGAGTTTTCCAAACTTGCTGGCATATTGAGTGCAGTACTTTCACAGCATCATCTTTCAGGATTTGAACTAGCTCAACTGGAATTCCATCACCTCCACTATCTTTGTTCATAGTGATGCTTTCTAAGGCCCACTTGACTTCACATTCCAGGATGTCTGGCTCTAAATGAGTGATCACACCATCATGATTATCCGGGTTGTGAAGATCTTTTTTGTACAGTTCTTCTGTGTATTCTTGCCACCTCTTCTAATATCTTCTACTTCTGTTAGGTCCATACCATTTCTGTCCTTATCGAGCCCATCTTTGCATGAAATATTCCCTTGGTATTTCTAATTTTCTTGAAGAGATCTCTAGTCTTTCCCATTCTGTTCTTTTCCTCTATTTCTTTGCATTGATTGCTGAAGAAGGCTTTCTTATCTCTTCTTGCTATTCTTTGGAACTCTGCATTCAGATGCTTATATCTTTCCTTTGCTCCTTTGCTTTTCTCCTCTGTTCTTTTCACAGCTATTTGTAAGGCCTCCCCAGACAGCCATTTTGCGTTTTTGCATTTCTTTTCCATGGGGATGGTCTTGATCCTTGTGTCCTGTACAATGTCACGAACCTCATTCCATAGTCCATCAGGCACTCTATCAGATCTAGGCCCTTAAATCTATTTCTCACTTCCACTGTATAATCATAAGGGATTTGATTTAGGTCATACTTGAATGGTCTAGTGGTTTTCCCTACTTTCTTCAATTTAAGTCTGAATTTGGTAATAAGGAGTTCATGATCTGAGCCACAGTCAGCTCCTGTTCTTGTTTTGGTTGACTGTATAGAGCTTCTCCATCTTTGGCTGCAAAGAATATAATCAATCTGATTTTGGTGTTGACCATCTGGTGATGTCCATGTGTAGAGTCTTCTCTTGTGTTGTTGGAAGAGGGTGTTTGCTATGACCAGTGCATTTTCTTGGCGAAACTATTAGTCTTTGCCCTGCTTCATTCCGCATTCCAAGGCCAAATTTGCCTGTTACTCCAGGTGTTTCTTGACTTCCTACTTTTGCATTCCAGTCCCCTATAATGAAAAGGACATCTTTTTTGGGTGTTAGTTCTAAAGGGTCTTGTAGGTCTTCATAGAACCATTCAACTTCAGCTTCTTCAGCGTTACTGGTTGGGGCATAGACTTGGATTACTGTGATATTAAACGGTTTGCCTTGGAAATGAACAGAGATCATTAGACAACATCTAACCATATCCTTCCACTAAATGGTCCTTGCTGATGCTGTTAAAGTTCAGGAAACTGTGAATTTTCTAAGTTGTTTAAGATAATTTGTAATCTTCCCTGAAAGTTACTTACTTTTTGTCACGTAACTTTTCTTTCACATGATATATGTCATTTCCCACAAATATATATTACATATATATTTTAAATTTTTGTAACATTTATGTTCATATGCATAAAATAAAAAAATAAGTACATGTTATGGAGTACATTTTATTAATCATTTTTAAAAGTATGGGGGGCTTTTCTCTTTTTTGGTGTTTTCTTCTCTAATATAAGTGATATTTGAAATTCTTTTAATCTCAATCATTGAAGAATCATTGCTTTAATATTTCTACCACAAAATGAAGGAGAAGCTTACATTATATATAAATTTATAGAGATAGTAATGATTGTCTGCATTTTATTGTGATAAAATGTACATAACATAAAATTTGCTATTTTTAATTGTAGAATCAGTAGCATTAATCGTACTCATAATATTGTACAACCACCATTCTTTTCTAGAACATTTTTATCATCCTAAATTGAAAATCCTTACCCATTAAACAATAGCTACCCATTCTCCTCTGTCCCCAGCCCCTGGTAACCTCTATTTTACTTTCTGTCTCTGTGAATTTGCATGTTCCTGGTTACTATATGAGTGACCACAGGACTAGAAAAGTTCAGTTTTCATTCTAATTCTAAAGAAAGACAATGCCAAATAAATTTCAAACTATTGCACAATTGCACTCATTTCACATGCTAGCAAGATAATACTCAAAATCCTTTGAGCTAGGCTTCAGCAGTACCTGAAACAAGAACGTCCAGATGTTCAAGCTTGGTTTTGAAGAGGCACAGGAAGCAGAGATTAAATTGTCAACATACATTGGATCATAGAAAAAGCAACAGAAATCCAGAAAACCATACACTTCTGCTACATTGACTATGCTAAAGCCTTTGACTGCGTGGATCACCACAAACCGTGAAAAATTCTTAAAGAGACTGAGAAGCCTATATGCAGGTCAAGAAGAATAGTTAGAACCGGACATGGAACAACTGATTAGTTCAAAATTGGGAAAGGACTACAACAAGGCTGTATATTGTTACCCTGGTTTTTTAACTTCTATGAAGAGTACATCATGGGAAATGCCAAGCTGGATGAATCACAAGCTGGAATCAAGACTGCTGGGAGAAATATCAACAGCCTGAGATATACAGATGATACCACTCTAATGGCAGAAAATGATGAGGGTGAAAGAGGAGAGTGAAAATGCTGACTTGAAACTCAACATTCAAAAAGCAAAGATCATGGCATCCAGTCCCATCACATCATGGCAAATAGAAGAGGAAAAGGTGGAAGTAGTGACAGATTTTCTTTACTTGGGCTCCAAAATCACTGCAGATGGTAACTGCAGCTTTGAAATTAAAAGACTCTTGCTCCTTGGAAGAAAAGCTATGATAAACCTAGACAGTATATGAAAAAGCAGACATCACTTTGCCAACAAATGTCCCTATAGTCAAACTTATGGCTTTTCCAGTAGTCAGGTATAGATCTGAGAGTTGGACCATAAAAAAGGCTGAGTGCCAAAGAATTGACTCTTTTGACTTGCAGTCTTGGAGAAGACTCTTGAGAGTCCCTCAGAGTCCAAGGAGATCAAACCAATCAATCCTTAAGGAAATCAATCCTGAATATTCATTGGAAGGACTAACGCTTAAGCTGAAGCTCCAATACTTTGGCCACCTGATGTGAAGAACTGACTCATTAGAAAAGACCCTGATGCTGGAAAGATTGAAGGCAGGAGGAGAAGGAGATGACAGAGGATGACATGGATGGATGGCATCACTGACTCGATGGACATGAGTTTGAGCAAGCTCTGGGAGATGGTAATGGACAGGGAAGCCTGGTGTGCTGGAGTCCTTAGGATCTTGAAGAGTCAGAAACGACTGAGCAACTGGACTGAACTGAACTGAAGGTCCTGTACCTGCGTTATCATTATAGGTTGAATTGTGTCTCTTCCAAATTTTATATGTTGAGTCCTAATGCTCTCTGCCTCAGAATATGGCCTTGTTTGGAAATATGGTCTCTATAGAGGTAACCAAGTCAAAATGAAGGCATTAGGTACACTCTAATCCAATATGACTTGTGTCCTTACAAATACAGAACACGCACACAGGGAGAACACCAAGTAAACACAAAAGCAGGTGAGACTATATTTCTACCAGAAAGAAATATCGGAGCGTCAACAAACCATCAGAACAGATGAGCAGTCTCTCTCACAGTTCCTGGAAGTAAACAGTCTTGCTGATACCTTGATGTTGGAGTCTAGTCTTCGGAACTGTGAGATAAACTCTATTGTTTATGCCACTCAATTTGTGGTACTTTATTACAGCAACCAAAGCAAACAAAGACATTTATGTTGGATATAACACTTACTGTGGGACTATAAAGAATGAAAATAGTACAGGGGGTTCAGAGAATTATCATGGTCTTGGGAAGTGAAGGTACATTCATTAAATGAATTTTATTCAGGGGAAGACCAGTTTCCTCAAACAGGTAAGGAGGATCTACTCTCTGTCAGGAAAATGGTTTGGTGGTGGGGACCAGTGGGTATTCAGGATTTTAAAATTCTTCACCTCATTCACATCTGCTTAATGATGGGACTGTATGCGGAGATCTTTGTTTTTTTAATGTTGAGTTTTAAGCCAGCTTTTTCACGCTCCTCTTTCACTTTCATCAGGAGGCTCTTTAGTTCATTTTCTGCCATTTGGGTGGTGTCATCTGCATATCTGAGGTTATTGATACTTCTCCCAGCAATCTTGATTTCAGCTTGTGCTTCAGCCAGCCTAGCATTTCATATGGTGTACTCTGAATATAAGTTAAATAAGCAAGGTGACAATGTACAGCCTTGGTGTACTCCTTGGAACCACTCCCTTGTGCTCTGTTTGGGTTATAACTGTTGCTTCTTGACCTGCATACAGATTTCTCAGGAGGCAGGTAAGGTGGTCTGGTATTCCATTTCTTGAAGTATTTTCCACAGTTTGCTGTGATCCAGTCAGTCAAAGGATTTAGCATAATCAATGAAGCAGAAGTAGATGTTTTCTGGAATTCGCTTGCTTTTTCTATGATCCAACAGATGTTGGCAATTTGATCTCTGGTTTCTCTGCCTTTTCTAAATCCAACTTGAACATCTGGTAGTTCTTGGTTCATGTACGGCTGAAGCCTAGTTTGAAGGATTTTGAGCATGAACTTGCTAGCGTGTGAAATGAGTGCAACTGTGCAGTAGTTTGAGCATTCTTTAGCATTGCCTTTCTTTGAGATTGGAATGAAAACTGACCTTTTCCAGTCCTGTGGCCACTGCTGAGTTTTCCAAATTTGCTGGCATATTGAGTGCAGCATTTTAACAGTAGCATCTTTTAGGGTTTGAAATAGCTCACTAGCTTTGTTTGTAGTGATGCTTCCTAAGGCCCACTTCACACTCTAGGATGTCTGGCTCTAGGTGAATGACCACACCATCTTGTTTATTTGGATTATTAATATCTTTCTTGCATAGTTTTTCTGTGTATTCTTGCCACCTCTTCTTATTATCTTCTGCGTCTGTTAGTTCCATATTATTTCTGTCTTTTATTGTGCCCATCTTTGCATGAAATGTCCCCTGTGTGTCTCTAAGTTTCTTGAAAAGATCACTAGTCTTTCTCATTCTACTTTCTTCCTCTTTTTCTTTGCACTGTTCACTTAAGAATGCTTTTTAAAATCTCTTCTTGCTATTTTTTAAAACCTGTATTCAGATGGGTATATCTTTCCTTTTCTCCTTTGTTTTTCACTTCTCTTCTTTTCTCAGCTATTTGTAAGGCCTCCTCAGACAACCATTTTCCCTTGTTGAATTTCTTTTTCTTGGAATGGTTTTGATCACTGCCTCCTGATAGTTCTTCAGTTCCTGCCCCTCTGCCTGCCTATAAACTGAAGTGCCTTTGTTCAGCTCATAGAGAGATAATCTGACCCTGGCCATCTGTAAGTAGAAAAAATCAACACACCCCTCCAAAGGCTGACCCTTCCCAAAGATGTTTTGCAAGACTGAAGACCCCTTTTTACTTTACTTCCTCACTGCCTCTCCCTCTCTGTTCTGCCTTTTGACTGTAAGCTCCTCTTTGCCTCTCTCTCTCTCTGACTCTATAAAAAAAAAAAAAAAACCTGGCATCTAGGACCCAGCAAAATGGTTTCTCTGAGATGTTAGTCCAATCTTCTTGATCAGCCAACTTTCTGAATACAGTCATATTCCTTGCCTCAGCAACTTGTCTCTCAGATTCATTGATCTGTTGTACATTAAGCAGAGTCAGCTTGGACTCAGTAACAGGATGATGATATACACTGAAAATAAGTTAATAGCATAAGATCTATACATGCCATGTCATCACAAGAGGAACACCTTTCCAAGAACCTTGAGTCATCACTCTTTAGGGTTTATGTATGTTGGAGAAGCAGGAGTCCTTCTGCCTTATGAGATCTTTTTATCAGTAAATATTTATTGAAGATCCTTAACATGTACCAGTTATGTACCAGGGATACATCAGTTAAACACAAAAACACAGTTGGTATCTGATTTTGTGGGGCTTATTTTTATTAACTTCACAGGACCAGTTAGGTTACTATCTCTAACCTTTTGTGGAGAAGAAATCTTTTGCAAATGTTAGAGTTCAGCCTCCACTCCTATCATGATACTGTCTTCAACTGGCTTTTAATTAAAGGTCTATGTCACATCCTTATGACAAAGCCAGACTCGGACCCTCTGAATTTCCATTCTTTGTCTCATAAATGATTAGCTGGACAGTCTTCACTGACCAATCTAAACAAAATGCCACTAATCTTGTTAGCAAGACAGTAATGAAGAAAGCATGTGCTTACATCAGTATGTCATATCTTGCAGAAGTAGAATACCAGGCAATCAGAGAAACTGTAACACATTGGACAAACATTATTTCAGAGTGAATTTAAAAACCCATCTTTTTTCTCTTTACTGATGATTTGGGGAAAGGTAAATTGAAATCTGTGTGCAGGCCAGGAAGCAACAGTCAGAACTGGACATGGAACAACAGACTGGTTCCAAAAGGAAAAGGAGTGCATCAAGGCTGTATATTGTCACCCTGTTTATTTAACTTCTATGCAGAGTACATCATGAGAAACGCTGGACTGGAAGAAACACAAGCTGGAATCAAGATTGCCGGGAGAAATATCAATAACCTCAGATATGCAGATGACACCACCCTTATGGCAGAGAGTGAAGAGGAACTAAAAAGCCTCTTGATGAAAGTGAAAGAGGAGAGTGAAAAAGTTGGCTTAAAGCTCAACATTCAGAAAACGAAGATCATGGCATCTGGTCCCATCACTTCATGGCAAATAGATGGGAAAACAGTGGAAACAGTGTCAGACTTTATTTTTCTGGGCTCCAAAATCACTGCAGATGGTGACTGCAGCCATGACATTAAAAGATGCTTACTCCTTGGAAGAGAAGTTATGACCAACCTAGATAGTATATTCAAAAGCAGAGACATTACTTTGCTGACTAAGGTCCGTCTAGTCAAGGCTATGGTTTTTCCAGTAGTCATGTATGGATGTGAGAGTTGGACTGTGAAGAAGGCTGAGTGCCGAAGAATTAATGCTTTTGAACTGTGGTGTTGGAGAAGACTCTTGAGAGTCCCTTGGACTACAAGGAGATCCAACCAGTCCATTCTGAAGGCGATCAGCCCTGGGATTTCTTTGGAAGGAGTGATGCTAAAGCTGAAACTCCAGTACTTTGGCCACCTCATGTGAAGAGTTGACTCATTGGAAAAGACCCTGATGCTGGGAGGGATTGGGGGTAGGAGGAGAAGGGGACGACAGAGGATGAGATGGCTGGATGGCATCACTGACTTGATGGACGTGAGTCTGAGTGAACTCCGGGAGTTGGTGATGGACAGGGAGGCCTGGCATGGTGCAATTCATGGGGTCGCAAAGAGTCCGACATGACTGAGCGACTGAACTGAACTGAACTGAAGTTTTCATACAGATCAAAGAATAAGTTTCAGTAATCAATGATTTTGAAAGAACAAAGCTGGTCAACTTTAGATCCAGCAGTTACTCGTCCCATCAGACTTCTGCAAGAGCAAAGAATTCAGGAAGAAATGCACTACTATCAAGCAAGAGCATTGACCACAGTAAATGCAATAAGTCAGTTACAAAGACTCCTGCTGCTGCTGCTAAGTCACTTCAGTCGTGTCCAACTCTGTGCAACACCATAGACGGCAGCCCACCAGGCTCCACTGTCCCTGTGATTCTCCAGGCAAAAACACTGGAGTGGGTTGCCATTTCCTTCTACAATGCATGAAAGTGAAGTCACTCAGTCCTGTCCGACTCTTAGTGACCCATGGACTGTAGTCCACCTGGCTCCTCCATCCATGGGATTTTCCAGGCAAGAGTACTGGAGTGGGGTGCTATTGCCTTCCAACAAAGACTCCTAGTTTCGTTTTAAAGGTACATTTCCCAGTCTTCTTGGGAAAAAAATTGTTTCGCTGAATATCAAGTTTTTGTTAATTGTTAAACTAAGTTTCTAGTTTTGTTAATTAAGGTCTAGTGTTTACTAAGACTCACTTCTGAGATAGTTCTTTGTTGTTATGTTATATTGCTGAAAGATTTAATTTAGTTACTAAAAAGGACACTCTAAGCTTGTTTCTAAAGCTTATCTCAGTAAGCAATCTTCAGATAAAAATCAGATGCTCCATGATATACAACCAGGAGATTAACACCAGAGTATCGTCATTTAACAAATGAAGTCAGATGACTGGAGGTATACTGGGTTCTACCTAATGAAAGTTCTTGACTTATAATTCTTACTTATGACCTTACTAATAACTGCTAGCTATATTATTTTTCTATGTTGCTTGTTTCAGAAGATTGTTTCTTATGTTACTAAATGTGTGATTAAGCCTGTGATAAAATGCTGGTATGCAATTTCATATGCGATCAATGATTGTAATAGTGTAACTCTAAATAAGGATATCTGTCCTGAATATTCATTGGAAGGACTGATGCTGAAGCTGAAGCTCCAATACTTTGGCCACCTGATGTGAAGAACTGACTTACTTGAAAAGACCCTGATGCTAGGAAAGACTGAAGGCGGGAGCGGAAGGGGACGACAGAGGATGAGATGGCTGAATGGCATCACCAACTCAATAGACATGAGTTTGAGTAAACTCCACGAGTTGGTGATGGACAGGAAGGCCTGGCGTGCTGCAGTCCATGAGGTCTCAAAGAGTCGGACATGACTGAGTGACTGAAGTGAACTGAACTGAATTCTAGATATGTGAAGAAACAACAAGAGGGAATCTTCCTGGACCAAGAGGCTAGTAAGACAGGTATGGTCCAGGGACTTTTGCTGCTTGCAAGGCCTCATCTAGTAACAACACACAGAGTGGCCTGTCAATGGAATCTTTGGTAGATCTGGGAATGAGCCTTCCCAGCACCATGGACACAATGACCATGAAATGCCCTAAAGCATGGTTGAATATGGGACTATGAAGAGGCCCTGCTGACTGGAAGTTGGCACTGGCCAGCTGCCTCTACAAAGATTACATCATGACCACTGCAAGCTGCTGACCTTCAACACCCCCTGAAAGGAGTTCAGGGTGGAGATCAGAAATAAGGCATTCTGTGCTCTGGGAAAAACCCAGAAGAATCAGCCTTCAGATAGTCAGATGTTTTCAGGTAAAGAATTTATGAGCCCAAATTCTTGCATCTTCTCGTACCTAGAGAAATACTAATGTCACGAACCAATGTCTGATCCTGGTTCTCCTGGCTAGCTCCTGAGCAGCTTTTCTATTTCTATTAATCTTTGGGCCATGTATCTTTAACTTTCTTGTTAAGTTTGTTTCTTCTCGAATACAACAAATCTGAACTGGTGGTACAACAAGAATATTCCCTGACCAACATCTAGACAATGCTGAAACAAGTCACCTTATCATCCCACGGACTCTCATCTCCCTCTATAAATGCACCCTGACAGAGAGCCAGCAAAGGGAACCCAGAGCCCCACAATGCCCCTGTATGGCCTGAAGAAGTCAGAGCAGTCATTGCCCCTTTTCCTTTGAGACTGTGTTCCCAAATGCCTGAGAAGGGAAATAGGTAGATAGTTAAACGTGAGCAGGGTATCAACAGGGACCAAAGAATTGGCCCTAAAAGAGGAGAGGAATGTGGTGATTCAAGGACGAAAGAGTAGATAAAATGCAGGAGGGTTTGGAATACAGGAACTGAAAAACCAAGCCTTTATAGTCCTTCCCTCCCCCATGTTCTAACTATTAATGGATTTCAGGTGCTCCTGAACAGTATAACCTGTCTCCCCTCCTACCCCATAAAGAGAAGGTATTTGCCTCATTCTTCCCCCTACCCAGTATACATGCTTCATCCAATCAGCAAATGACCTACAAGATCCCTATCCCACTCCTTCTATTCTGTCTATAAAAGTGGACCTAGGACCCCTGTTCAACTTTGGTTCTCCCTTGAGCCATTCTAATAAGCTTTATTTCCCTCTCATTCTGTCTCATGACTGGAAATTCTTTTCCAACCTGCGCCCAGACCATAACAGTACAGATCACCCTGAAGTACATTCTTGAGCTGTTTTGCAGGATCCAACCCCCCTGGAGAATTCAACCACCAGAGTAAGTGGAGTGTAAGAATTGATGATGCTGACCTTTGTTAACCCTCTTGACTTCACTCAATTAAATGCCTGGATTTTGCCAACCTAGAGTAATCTTGCCTCATTTTAATGCTAAAATCTCCACCCCAGGGGCAGGGATAGCTGCTGTGCTCTGTACAGCAAGATCTGTCTGAGTCTATTGTCCCACTGCCCAAGCACCTCTACAACTTCACCTCTATGTCAAAGATCACACTTGTCCTTTCATAAATATGAAGCTGCCCTTAGCTTGAAAGTGAAAGTGTTAGTCACTCAATCGTGTCCAACTCTTTGAACCCAAGGACTGTAGCCCACCAGGTTCCTCTGTTCATGGAATTCTCCAGGCAAGAATACTGGAGTGGGTTGCCAATTCCCTTCTCCAGGGGATCTTCCCAACCCAGCAGTTGAACCTGGGTCTCCTGAATTGCAGACAGATTCTTTTTTTTTTTTTTAATTAATTATTTTTTTATTGAAGGATAATTGCTTTACAGAATTTTGTTGTTTTCTGTCAAATATCAACATGAATCAGCCATAGGCACATATATATCCCCTCCCTTTTGAACCTCCCTCCCAGCTCCCTCCTCATCCCACCCCTCTAGGTTGATACAGAGCCCCTGTTTGAGTTTCCTGAGCTATATAGCAAATTCCCATTGGTTATCTATTTTACATATGGTAATGTAATTTTTCATATTTTCAGGCAGATCCTTTACTGTCTGAACCACCAAGCAAGCTCTTTTGGAACTCTCCTGATCTTGCTGTTTGGAGAGACAGTTCTTTAAGAGATGTTTCTTCACCTCTTTGCTTGGCTCAGTTGGTAAAGAATCTGCCTGCAATGCAGGAGACCAAGGTTCAATCCCTAGATTAGGAAGCTCCCCTGGAGAAGGAAATGGGTACCTACTCCAGTATTATTGTCTAGAGAATTCCATGGACAGAGGAATTATAGTCATCCAGGGCACTTCCAAGGTGGGCTACAGTCCATAGGGTTGCAAAGAGTGGAACACGACTGAGAGACTAAGATTTTACTTGTCACAAGTAATAAATGCTTCCACTTTGATGGAAAGTACCTGGCATTGTTAGGGGAAGCACACTGACTGAAATTGCCCACCCTGGCCAAGCATCATAGTAACCATTTGCATGAGTTGTTTTACTATAGGAGGTCCTGGTAAGGAACATGGAGCTAATAAGTCATCACCAACTGGAAGAGTTCAGGAAAGGTCAAAAGGAGACACCATATGTCTGAGCACCTCCCAGAATCCTTCTTGCTGGCATCCATCTTGGCTGGAGAAGGTGTGTACCACTTGAAGGGCTTTGAGTCAGAAGCATGGCTAAAGACAACTAATCCCATCACCATAAAAACCAAGACTGTGAGTAGGGTAGGTTCCCTTACCCTACTGCTCTCCACCTGGGTGCCTCTTCCCAATAACATCTCTTGCTTTGTCAGCCCATGTGTCTCCTTGGACAATTCATTTCTGAGTGTTAGACAAGAGTCCACTTTTGGGCCCTGGAAGTGGTCCCTCTTCTTGCAACAAACGGTGACTCTGATGGGGACTCTTCTCTGTTGCAACTGACATCCTGACCACTTGGGGTACTCAGGGAGCAGCTTGCCTGCCAATGGACCAGACCCAGAAGCCACAACAGGGACCCTTTTGTCCCTGGTCTCCTCCTGATGCAGACAGCTGGCCAGAATGCCCCGACCAGGTAAGGAACAAGAGACTTTACTGACCTCTCTCCCCTTTTCTCTCTCTTTCCTCTCCTTAACCCTTCCTATCCTATCCTACCTTTTTTTCTAGTCCCCCCATCTTGGACACAGGAATCTGACTGAAGGGCCTCAACCTGGCTGAGGATTGGAGACTGATCACCTCCTCTTGGCAGAGAACTTGAATTCTGGTTCTGTTCTGGTCTGGTTTCTGGTAGGGCCAAGTTTCAATCCTCCCTTCTCTGGAGGCTCAGGGTAAAGTCCTGTAATGCCTAGGTATCTGCAGGTGGCAGGAGACATCTGTAAGGCCACCCTTTTTGCCCTCCTTTCCCACCTCCTCCCCCCTCTTCTTTCAACCTGGCTTCTTTTCCTCCCTTTGAAATTTTTGAAGACCTGAGAAATTTTCATTTATTCTGTTAGTACTTGGATCTGAAGTTCTGTGTCTATAGGAAGTTTTCCGAGAGACTGTTATCTTGTATTTAAGGAAGGGTCTGATTAGGACTGCCAGGCCTATATGTGTGTTTTATACTCTGTGTTCTGCATTGTGATTTGTGATGGCCATTTTGCTTTGTGTGGCCACTATTTGGTTTAGACCTGCTGCCATTTTGTTAGAATTTGATTTTCATTCCCTGTGCCTTGAGACCAGGGCTCTCAGGAACTCTTTTCTAGACCATCTTTAACTCCTGACACAGAGGAAAAATGGGAAGAAGACTTAAATTTTTATTTATTCCAACTGTTATTTTAAAAATAGTGCATTTTATATTGTAATACTTAATTCATGACTAAGCTTAGAAAATGAAGCTAGATCTTGAGTTGTATCTGAATATGTGTATGTCTCAGTATGTCTTTGTCTCATATTTTTGAGATTAATTTGTAAATGAACTTATTTAATTGGCTTAAAGAAAAGCATTCTGAAGGAGATCAACCCTGGGATTTCTTTGGAAGGAGTGATGCTAAAGCTGAAATTCCAATACTTTGGCCACCTCATGAGAAGAGTTGACTCATTGGAAAAAACTCTGCTGCTGGGAGGGATTGGGGGCAGGAGGAGAAGGGGACGACCGAGGATGAGATGGCTGGATGGCATCACGGACTCGATGGATGTGACTCTGAGTGAACTCTGGGAGTTGGTGATGGACAGGGAGGCCTGGCGTGCTGCGATTCATGGGGTCGCAAAGAGTCGGACACGACTGAGCGACTGAACTGAACTGAACTGAAAGAAAAGCAAGCACTTACAAATCAAATAATTCTAAATTAAACAATGAATTCCAGGTTCATGTGAACTGAGAAATATTTAGTATTAAATTAATACCTGGTACTATCGTTTTTCCAGTAGTCATGTATAGATGTGAGAGTTGGACTGTGAAGAAAGCTGTCGGACATGACTGAGCAACTGAGCTTAACTGAACTGAACTGCTGAGGAAGGTGATAATGGTTTTACAGAAATAAACAAAGACCACTCAAATGTGAACAAGCTAGGGCTATTTATTCTGAGCTGACTATAGCAAAAAGAGTCAGCCAGCATCATTGTGTTTTGACAAAAACTCAGAGGTAGAAAGAGGAGTTCAGTTCAACTCAGTTCATTTGCTCAGTCATGTCCGACTCATTGCGATTCCATGGACTGCAGCACACCTGGAAACTTTTATACTGGAGAAAAGTAAAGGCTCTAGCTGTGCTGTGATTGGAGGTTGCTGGTATAGGAAAACTACAGGTGGACTAACTAGAAGTGAAGCATCCTTGATTAGGGTCCATATTTGGCTTCCTCTACTTGGTCCTAAGTTGAAAGCAGGGGCAAAAACTTGGAAGTTCAGTTCAGTCACTCAGTCGTGTCCGACTCTTTGCGACCCCATGAATCGCAGCACGCCAGGCCTCCCTGTCCATCACCAGCTCCCAGAGTTCACTCAGAGTCGCATCCATCGAGTCCGTGATGCCATCCAGCCATCTCATCCTCGGTCGTCCCCTTCTCCTCCTGCCCCCAATCCCTCCCAGCATCAGAGTCTTTTCCAATGAGTCAACTCTTCACATGAGGTGGCCAAAGTATTGGAGTTTCAGCTTTAGCATCACTCCTTCCAAAGAAATCCCAGGGCTGATCTCCTTTAGAATGGACTGGTTGGATCTCCTTGCAGTCCAAGAGACTCTCAAGAGTCTTCTCCAACACCACAGTTCAAAAGCATCAATTCTTCGGCACTCAGCCTTCTTCACAGTCCAACTCTCACATCCATACATGACTACTGGAAAAACCATAGCCTTGACTAGATGGACCTTAGTCAGCAAAGTAATATCTCTGCTTTTGAATATACTGTCTAGGTTGGTCATAACGTTTCTTCCAAGGAGTAAGCGTCTTTCAATTTCATGGCTGCAGTCACCATCTGCAGTGATTTTGGAGCCCAAAAAGATAAAGTCTGACACTGTTTCCACTGTTCCCCCATCTATTTGTCATGAGGTGATGGGACCAGATGCCATGATCTTCGTTTTCTGAATGTTGAGCTTTAAGCCAACTTTTTCGCTCTCCTCTTTCACTTTCATCAAGAGCTATCAGATATTAATCAAGTCTTAGACATTCTGTGCCAATTGTTATGGAGGTTTTTGTTTGGCTTCTTGGACTGTTTGTTAGAGATAGTAGTCTAATTTCCTAGATATCTGACTTGTATATACTAGTCTGACTTCCTGGATTGATTGCTGTAGATTGTGGGTCAGAGTTCTATTTTTACATGTGTAGTCTGGCTATGTCTGTTTGTATATACAGTCTTTCAGTAGATATCCCAGAAATTTTTAGTGTGACATCAAAGAATGACAATAAGATCTTTTCTGATTCTTGGACTCCACATGGAGTAGATATAACAAGTCAGTGATTTGACTCCAAAATTGGCAAGAAGCAGAGAACATTATCTACTAACACTTATGTAATAAAAATATTTTGTATTTAATAACATTTGTTTGTTTGTTTGTTTTTGACTTTACATTTTGCAATTACTCCTAGGATATTTGTTTGCTTAAATACAATATGTAGATATGGCTTAAGGGATTATTTTCTTATCATGTCCAATTTTGTTTGGAGAGGGGACATTTTTTGGTGATAAGAATCTGTGCAAGTTGGTACATGTGTATATGCAGTGAAAATAAATTGGAAAGTATTTCTATTAATAAGTCTTCCTATCCAGCAGAAACAAATGTTTACATTTGTTATGCTTCTGCCTATCAATGCAGAGAACGACTGAATTGCTTTGTTAACTTCTGTCATTGAAGAAACCTTTTCTTTTTTTAGCCACACTGTGCACCAGTCAGGGAATGAACCTGTGCCCCCTGCATCAGGAGCACAGAGTCTTAAACACTGGACTGCCAGGGAACTCCCAAGAGAACCTTTTTCTTTCTTCTTTAAGTATTTATTTATTTATTTTAAAAATGTATTTGGCTGTGTCGGGTCTTAATTGTGGCACGTGGGATCTTCCAGGATCTTTCACTGTGGCGTGTGGGCTCTTGGTTGCAGTGCACAGGCTTCTTTCTAGTTGTGGAGCACAGGCTCTAGAGCGAACAGGCTCAGTAGTTGAGGTGCAGGCTTAGTGGCCCTGCTGCTTGTGGGATTTTAGTTCCTAACCATGGATCGAACCTTTGTTCTCTGCCATTGCAAGGCAGATTCCTAACTGCTAGACCACCAGGGAAATCACAAGATTTTTTTTTTTTTATTGCCTGGAAATCCCATGAACAGAGGAGCATGTCTGGCTATAGTACATAAGGTCACAAAGAGTTGGACATTACTGAAGGGACTGAGCACACATTTTTTTAATTGGAGGAAAATTGCTTCACAGTGTTGTGTTGTTTTCTGCTGTACAACAATACAATCAGTCACAATTATATATATAAAACCTCCCTCTTGAATATATATCACCTCTCTCTTGAATCTCTCTCTCCTCCCCACATCCCATCAACCCATTTTTTCTTTAAGGTGCTCATAAATGAGTAGAGTATCTCTGGTCCAGTTACCTTTGATTTAGTTGCCTCCTCAGAACTAGATGAATTTCTTTAACTTGTTTTCTTCCCACTTTCAACATGTACATTTCTCTTTTCTTTCCTTTTTCAAATAGCTAGGTAACCCTTTGGTAGTATGCCTCCTGTTATTCAACCGGGGTCAGCAAGTTATTTCTAAAATACCCAGGTAGTGCTTGGCAGGCCATACAGCCTCTGTTGTTAACTACTCAGCTCTGTTGTTGTAGTTTAAAAGCAACCATAGACAATGCATAAATGAATGGTGTGACAATTTCCCAATAAAACGTTATTTGCAGACATTTGATTTATTCATAGAAAATTTGATTTTCTTATAATTTTCATATCATGAAGAAATTCTACTTTTAATTTTCCAATGATTAAAAAATGCAAAAGCCATTTTTAGCTAATGGGTTGTACAAAAATATTCAGAGGCTCAGATTTGGTTCACAGGCTATAGTTTGCTAATCATTGATGTAGACTAAGAAAGAAGTGAGATAAAGTGAGTGACTAGGCCTCTCTGTGTAAGGTTTGTTCACTCTTCCTAGCCACCTCATTCACATAGCTTAACTTTTGGGACAGAGAACATTTTCCTCAGAAATTTTTTCTAGAAAGATGATAAATCAATAAATAAATAACTACTTATTTTTGGACATTTTTGCAAAGCTAATTTTATTGAAGTAAGCAATTTGTTCATTTAGTCAAATAGTTCTTCTTCACCCACCTGGACAAAAATTTACTTACCAAGTAATAGTTGACTAATCAGTTCTCACTTTGAGGTCCTCATCTCACTGTATCCACCAATCCTAAACTATTATGTTGCAAATTTTGTCCAATCCCAGTCAATTTTCCTTCTTGAAAGATCAAAGCCGCTTGAACTCAAGGCTCCAAAACCCTGTAAATATCTTCCTCTGACTGCACTCTTCTGAAACATTATTAAAGTGGTGTTCTTCCTCACTGAAGAAAGTCTAATAAATTAAGGTTTGCATGATTAACAGCTTTTTCTAGCAGTCAGTTGACCTGAGGAACAACAGCTCCATCCTCAATTTCTGGTTTTGTATTTCTTGCCTGTTTTTTAGATTTCAAGATAGGCTAACTTGCATGTACTTAGTAATTATGTCATTCTTACCCTGGGTTCTAACTATTCTTACTAGCACACACAGTGTTGTCTCTTTTTCAGCAAGGTTGAAATTGTGAATGTCTTTTCCTCCTAAGTAGTTTTACTGCTGAAATATAATTCATACAGTATACAATTCACCTAAAGTGTATCATCAATGGTTTCCAGAAGTACTTTTAAAGGTTGTAGTTTATATATACCATAAAATGTACCATTTTAACCATTTTTAGCATATAATTCAGTGGTATTTTCTTTTTTATATAATTCAGTGGTATTAATAACATTCACAATGTTGTACCATTACCCCTACCTAGTTCCATAACTTTTTCATCTCAAAGAAATACTCTAAGCAATAACTCCCCCAACCCTCCCTCCAGCATCTGATAACCTCTATCTCCTTTCTGTCTGTATCAATGTACCCATTCTAGATGTTTCCTGTAAATAGAGTCATATAATAGTTATCTATTTGTATCTGGCTTGAACTTCCCCAGTGGCTTCAGTGGTAAAGAATCTGCCTGCAATGTGAGAGACTCGGGTTCGACCCCTGGGTCAGGAAGATCCCCTGGAGAAGGGAATGGCAACTCTTTCCAGTATTCTTGCCTGGAAAACTTCATGGACGGAAGACCAAGGGGTCTGGTGGGCTACTGTCCATGGGGTTGCAAAGAGCTGGACGTGACTGAGCAACTAACACACACACATCTGGTTTATTTCACTTAGCATTATGTTTTCAAGGTTCATGCAATGTTGTAGCATGTGTCAGAACTTCATTCCTTTTAAGATTCTTTTTATGATTGAATAATATTCTATTGACCATATATACCATCGTTTGTTTATCCATGCATTTGTTGATGGACATTTGAATTGTTTCCACCTTTTGGCTAATGTGAATAATGAGACAATGAATACTGGTGTACAAGCATCTGGTTAGGTTTCTGCTTTTAGTTCCTTCAGGTATATGCTTCCTAGTGAAATTACTGAGTCATGCAGTAATTCTATGTTTAGATTTTTGAGGAAGTGCCAAACTCTTTTTGTGTGTGTGTTAGCAGGACTATCAATAATGTATAGCAATTTCTCCACATTTTCATTAACATTTGTTATTTTCTTTTTTTTTCAAAAAAAAGAAAAATTATAGCCATCAAAGTACATGTGAAGTGGTTAAAATCATCTTGAATAATAATTTTTAAAAAGTTGTAAACTCATTCTGTAGCACTAACTGGTACAACTAGTGAAAATGACTAATTGTTCTACCTTCACACTGGATTGATCACTCAGCTAGGTACAGAATTTTATGTTGAAAATGAAAGTCCCTCAGAATTTTAAAGACATTGCCCAGATTCTTTAAAAATATTCTTTTTATACTTATTTTCTTGCAAACATCATCTTGGGTCCAAGATAAGGAAATGGAAAGACATGGTCGTGAAGAAACTATTTAATATTCTGAAGATTACCCTTATCTATATCCTGAGTCATTTTGGCATATGTGCATAACAGGACACATCAAAATTTTTTTTAAATAGTGCATTTATATGGTTCAAAATGCAAAAATTACAAAAGAATACTGAGTGAAAATTTTTCTTCCCAATGCTGAGCCAGCTAGTGCCAAAATAATGTTGTATTAAAAAACCACCAACACCCAGTGGCTTACAACAATGACTTGTTTTTCTTACCTGTTTCTCTGTGGTCAGTGGATAACTCTGTTTCACACTGGGGCTTAGCTGCTTGGGTTCCAAGATTCAAGCTAGGAACATGTCTGTTTCTATGTCTTGCCTTAGAACTCAGGCTGAAGAAGTTTCTGTTGGTGTATGTTCTTTAGGCAAACGGTAGAATAAGAATCAAGTCAAATATATTTCAGACCTCTGCTCTTGTCTGTTTGCTAGTGAAACTGAATAGCACCCAAAGCCTTTTTGTGTCCCATTTCTTCTTTGGAATAAAAAAAGACTTTAGCTTCTAAAACATTCCCTGAGTTCCAAAGGGCAGATTCAAACAGATTCCTTAATTAGGGAAGGGAAGGAATGCAGAAACAATGGAGGGGCAGTTAGGAAACAATGCTGCAAGGCTTCCTGGTGGCTCAGTGATAAAGAATCTGCCGGCCAGTGCAGGAGACACAGGTTCGATCCCTAGTCTGGGAAGATCCCACATGCCTCAGAGCAACCCAACCTGTGTGCTGCAACTATTGAGCATTGTGCTATAGAGCCTGGGAGCCACAACTACTGAAGCCTGTGAGCCCTACAGGCCATTCTCTGCAACAAAAGAAGCCACTGTAATAAGAAGCCCGTGCAAAGCCTAGGCACCCCAACTAGAGAGTAGCCCTGACTCACCACAATTAGAGCAAAGCCCGTGCAGCAATGAAGACTCAGCACAACCAAAGAGAAATTTTAAAAAAAGAAAAAAAAAATTTTTTTAAAGGAAACAATACTACCGTGATAAAGCATGGTCCTGGTTCCTCCTCAAGGGGCACACATAACAATAAATCTGAGTTCTTCTGTAGGAACTAAGGCCCTCACCCAGATGGGTGAGCTCAAGATTCCTGGAATACCACCCTGTTACCTCACCATCCACCAATTAGAAGAAAATTACACACCCATCAATCTTCACTTCAAATTTCACTTATAAAAACTCTTTCATGAAAACCCATATGGGAGTTTGAATTTTTTGAGTTGCTCCTGTTGCTAAGTCACTTCAGTCGTGTCCGACCCTGTGCGACCCCAGAGATGGCAGCCCACCAGGCTCCACCATCCCTGGAATTCTCCAGGCAAGAACACTGGAGTGGGTTGCCATTTCCTTCTCCAATGCAGGAAAGTGAAAAGTGAAAGAAGTCGCTCAGTCGTGTCCGACTCTTTGCAACCCCATGGACTGCAGCCTACCAGGCTCCCCTGTCCATGGGATTTTCCAGGCAAGAGTACTGGAGTGGGGTGCCATTGCCTTCTCCAAGTGCTAACAGCAGAACCTACCAATTTTCTCAACTTCTTCCTCTGTACCAGTTTTCTAATGGGGTAGAAACCCAACCTGAATGCTGTCACTGTTGGTCAGTCCACTAACTGTCACAATTAGAGTGGGAGATCAGGAGATAAGGAAATACTGACAACTAAAATGGGCATTAACCAAGGAAGCAACTGACAGTAAGAGCTCCCACCATCATACGAACCATGATACAGTCTATAAGCTATGCCCCAAATAGAATGTAGCCACAGCTGCCAGATAAAGTCACTCTGCTCTCATCCCAGCTCAAGGTAAGGTTCACCCAGTATACAGAATGCTGAATACAGATTCTAACACTGAGATTTTTACCTAGCCTGATCCCCAGGAAACAAAAGCTTGTGGCTCAGAATCATGCAGTAAAGCCAAAATAAAGCAAAGACTTGACATGAATCATGCATCACCAGGAGACTTTGCCTTAAGCCAAAGTGGGGAACCCATCACACCAGCCGTGACAGTGATCACCTGGCTTCCTCGCTCAACACTCTGTGATTTGTTCAACTCTGGATGACTTCTGTGATAACGCCGCTCCTGTACTTGGAGCATCAAAACTTGCTGTGCTGTGGTCTAGACTGCACTTCTGGTTCCAAAATGCAGCGATATCTCAGATTCATCCATTTGGGATTCAGAAATAGTTTAATTACCTGTCCAAGGTGTTGAGCTTCTCTTAGCAAATGACGCCATAAACATCACAGATTAAGAATCTTTATTTCAGCTTTTGGTCATTTTGTTGCCAAAATGGCCTTTTTTTGCAGTCTGTCTGTACAGCCCAGCAAAACAATGTCACCTGAAATTTCCAATTATGCTTGATTTCTATAGAATTCAAGGCCTATTTATCAAGAAACACACCACTCAACAAAGATCATACTCTCCTCCTCCAAATTTGGCACCAAAAATCAGCTACTAATTTCTTCTGAATAGTTATCAAAATGCAACAAAAATTCTGATGCAAATGAAGTTGCTCCCTTTAAAACACTGAGTCTGAAATATAATCTCAAATTCCCTTGAACCTGTAACCAGAAATATCCTTTATGAAAGATGCTCATGCTAGTAGACAATGTCTTGACTTTCTTCCATTGTGAAAAATACCCAAGACTAGGATCTAGACAGACAGACTATATAGCATGCTGGGATAAATCAGAATCCTGAAATAAGGAAGAACTGTGAAACTCTGCTTCAGTTATTACTTTTGAGCAGATCATAGTATGTGGCTCAAAAACTATCCTCAAAGGAAGTCAAGCTATCGGGTTTTCTTCCAACAGATTACAAAACTTGATTTTGAAATTATTTTTTTGTTGAAAGGTAACAGATTTTCTTAATTTGTAACATTACACACTTTGATGTATAAAAAGGAAACTCAAAGCTTAAGATTCAAAATACTCTTGATTCTAAGGTTAGTCCTCTGGAATGGACTCATACAAAAAACAAGCAGAGTAAGCCAGGGAGTCTTCTATAAACATGCTCATGCAGCAGCTTTAAAGAAGGAGCACAATTTACAACCCTGTGCTGGAAATGTATTTGTGTGCTTAATGGCTATTCTCTTTGGCAATTAATTTTCTTTCCTGCTTATTATAGGTAGATATGGCATTTGGGGGCTTCCTGGTAGACCAGCTGGTAAAGAATCTGCCTGCAATGCAAGAGACCCCCTGTTCAATTCCTGAGTCAGGAAGATCACAGACTGCCTTCTTCTTTGGTCCTGCAATAAACCTTTCCCTGCTCCAATCTCTGACATTTTGGTTTGTTTAGTTTCACCCTGTGTAAGACACATTAACTTGCATTCAAGCAATACCAATGTTTCATTAGCCAAAGCAAATCACATGGCTAAGCCTAAAAAGCATAATCTATCTACAATAGAATGGGGAAGGAAATGAATATTTTCTGCATAATAATCCAAAGTATTGTACCAATCTGTCAATCACTAAATAGCATTTCCTTAGACAATTAATGTTACTGGTGTTTTTGTTACACTTACCTTGATATCCAGACACAAGAAATTACACATATATTCTTATTCCCTTTTTTACACAGACAGAAATATTCAAAACAAATTCTTAATAGCTAGTATAATAGGCCATCTTTAAAATAAATTATGAGAGATTTGAATCTTTCATATCACTTCAGCACAAGATCACTGTGTAATACACCATCTGTCATTGTCTTCTGCCAAAATATTCTTTTTCTTTTGTATTTTATTAAAGTATAGCTGATTTGGGGGCTTCCCCAGTGGCTCAGTGGTAAACAAATCACCTGCTATACTGGAGACATAGGAAACAGAGTTTCAGTCCCTAGGTCAGGAAGATCGCCTGGAGAAGGGAATGGCAACCTAGTCCAGTATTCTTGTCTGGGAGATCCCATGGACCAAGGAGCCTTGGGCTCCTTGTGGGCTGCAGTTCATGGGGTCACATAGAATCTGAAATGACTGAAGCCGCTGGGCATAGTTGATTTTCAATGTTAAGTTAATTTCTACTGCACAAAGTGATTCAGTTATAAGTTTTTTCCATTATGGTTTACTACAGGATATAGAATATAGTTCCCTGTGCTCTACAGTAGGATCTCACTGTTTATCCATTCTATACATAACATTTCACATCCAAACTCCCGATCCATCCCTTCCCAGTCTCCCCCTTGACAACCTCAAGTCTGTTTCTCTATGTCTATGAGTCTGTTTCATAGATAAGTTCCTTTGCATCATATGTTAGATTGCACATATAAATTATACCATATTTGTCTTTCAGATTAACTTCACTTAGTATGATAATCTCTAGATTCATCCATGTTGCTGTAAATTCTGCCAAAATACTCTGATTGAACACTTTAAGTCTGTTGCCAAGAGTTTGTTTACATTGAGGAAATTAGCTACACTTAGTTTGAGTCTTCAACAATTGAAATTATTGGAAAGTATGAGACTTTTTAAAAAGACAAATGTAATGACATGTCCAAAAGCAGAACTTGGTGAGCGTTGGGGACCAATTTAAGAGACGTCAAAAGACAATTTTCCATGGATTTGCAGCACTCATGTATGTTTAGTCCATGTGCTCCAAAACTATCTGTCCAGGAATGCAAGCAGGCAGCCCTAGGAGGATAGAGATGGGGCCTCCTTCTACAGCAGACATATTTGCATTTCCAGATAAGTACAGATCAAAAGGGTGACTCCTTTCATGGGATTTACATATGTCTTTCCCCAGAAACATTTGCTTACATTCAGATGAACAATGAACAAAGTGTAGATTTGCCAGCATGTAAGATCACAGTCTCCTCAAGTTGGGCTTCATCTTGCATATTGCACCTCGAAAGCATGTGTAGGGCAACTTCTGGTCCTCCCTGTGTCACGGTCTGGAGGTTGGAGCTCAGGGAACTAGAGCTAGGAAGTTGCTGTGGCTGCTGTCTTTGCTGTTAGTTCACATTTTTATTGTTGACAAAGACCTCTCCTGTTTTTTGCCAGTGTGTATATAAAAACCTGCAGTAGAGTAACTTGCTAGCTTGCAAGCAGTTTAAAATATCACACCCTTCACAGTTTCTAACTTAAGAAGATGTTAGGAAAAGATGAGTCAGGAAAGAGTGAATACCTAAGTGTCATTTGAATAAACTGGGATGTCTGACCCCCTCCTAGAGTGACAGTGAGTCTCCTAGTTTAAGCATAATAGGACTCTTGAAAGTGAAGGTTGAAATGTGGGAGGATAGTTTGTGTTCCCATAAGGTGACATGAAAGTAAAAATTATAGTCCCCAATTTAAAAAGTAAATTTTATGATCCGTGCCCACAATGGGTTTTTATTTCACAAATTCAAAAGGTAAACACCTATAGAAGGAAAAAATGGACTTTTTAAAACACCCAGAGAGTGACTAGAATGCCAACAAGGAGATGAAGCCAGCTGCCAGCAAAAATCACTGAGGCATGAACTCATATACTCACATGACAAAACCTTTCCTGCATTTACTCTTTTCTTTGTTTGCTTTCCAAGACTGCTCTGTTTGTTTTTTGGGGGGGTGAGGTGGGGTGAGTGTCGGCAGAGAATAGGGCTGTGCCATGTGGCATGTGGGATCTTAGTTCCCTGAGCAGGGATTGAACCCATGCCCTCTGTAGTGGAAGCACAAAGTCTTAACTACTGGAGTGTTGGAGAATTCCTCCAAGGCTTCTCTTGATGTTTATTTCAATTAAAACATGAATTAGCTAGTGCGGATGCTAGGGGTTGAAGTGGAGGTAAAGGTCAAAAGTATTCACCTTACTAATGTGATCTGTCTCACCCAGGTATTCTCAAAAGGGTTCTGCACACAATCAGTTCATGGAAAATGGCTTAGTATCCTGAGGCTTGTGAAAGGCAAGACCTCCAATTTGAGCGTCCCTGGTGGCTCAGACGGTAAAGCGTCTGCCTACAATGTGGGAGACCCGGGTTCAATCCCTGGGTTGGGAAGATCCCCTGGAGAAGGAAATGGCAACCCACTCCAGTACTCTTGCCTGGAAAATTTCATGGACTGAGGAGCCTGGTAGGCTACAGTCCATGGGGTCACAAACAGTTGGGCATGACTGAGTGACTTCACTTTCTTTCACTTTCATTAGAGATCTGAAGGGTGAGGAGGCTTGGTAGACCAAGGAGCAGGGTCTTTCTTTGGGAGTGGGGGTGGTAGTAATAATAACTAAGAGCCAGGCAAATAAGAGATGGTGGGAGGGAGGAAGAGATCTGAGATCTCCAGGTGGTTGTAAGTCAGCCATGTCCCAGTTATATACTAAAGCTGGGTGGTCAAGAGTTTTCATAATACGCGTCATAGGTAAAGTTGCATATGTTTAACAGTGTGGACCGTTTTTAATCTCCTCTTCATATCCTAAAATACAGTATTTAGGAAAAGATGGAATTCTTTTCCTACTGGGTCATCACAAGCCCTATAGATACACCTCTGAGGTTTTGTGTGTGTGTGTGTGTTTTTAATAAATGCAATTTTGGTGTTTTTGGATTCACTGGGTCTTAGTTGCTGCTTAGGCTTTCTCTAGTTATGGTGAGCAGGGACTACTCTTTGTTGTGGTAAGCAGGCTTCTTATTGAGGTGGCTTCTCTTGTTGCAGAGCACAGGCCCTAGGTGCACAGGCTTCAGTAGTCGCAGTGCACTGGCTCAGCAGTTGTGGCGTACAGGCTCAGTTGCTCCATGGCAGGTGGAATCTTCCCAGACCAGGACTCAAACCCATATCCCCTGCATTGGCAGGAGAATTCTTATTAATTGTATCACTAGGAATGTCCAATAACAACAATTTATTGATTATCTATATCTATCTGTATATATATCTGTATCTATAGGCCTTCCGAGGCCAGGGGCGGCAGCCGAGAAGAGCCACCCTGTGTCAGAGGTCAGGGGCAGCCGGGAGAAGCCACCTCACGCCCAAGGCCAGGGGCTGTGGCCCTGAGGAGACACCCTGCACCCGAGGCGAGGGGCGGTGGTGAATGGGAGGAGCAACCCGAGGGCACAAGAGGGCCTAGAGGAGCTATCCTACTTTGAAGGTCAGGAAGGGCGGTAGTAAGGAGATACCCCTCATCCAAGGGCAGGAGCAGCGGCTGTGCTTTGCTGGAGTAGTCGTGAAGAGATACCCCATGCCCAAGGTAAGAGAAACCCAAGTAAGATGGTGGGTGTTGCAAGAGCGCATCAGAGGGCAGACACACTGAAACCATACTCACAGAAAACTAGTCAATCTAATCACATTAGGACCACAGCCTTGTCTAACTCAATGAAACCAAGTCATGCCTGCAGGGCAACCCAAAATGGACGGGTCATGGTGGAGAGGTCTGACAGAATGTGGTCCACTGGAGAAGGGAATAGCAAACCACTTCAGTATTCTTGCCTTGAGAACCCCATGAACAGTATGAAAAGGCAAAATGATAGGATACTGAAAGAGGTAGTCCCTAGGTCAGTAGGTGCCCAATATGCTACTGGAGGTCAGTGGAGAAATAACGCCAGAAAGAATGAAGGGATGGAGCCAAAGCAAAAACAATACCCAGCTGTGGATGTGACTGGTGATAGAAGCAAGGTCTGATGCTGTAAAGAGTAATATTGCATAGGAACCTGGAATGTCAGGTCCATGAATCAAGGCAAATTGGAAGTGGTCAAACAAGAGATGGCAAGGGTGAACTTCAACATTCTAGGAATTAGCAAACTAAAATGGACTGGAATGGGTGAATTTAATTCAGATGACCATTATATCTACTACGGTGGGCAGGAATCCCTCAGAAGAAATGGAGTAGCCATCATGGTCAACAAAAGAGTCCAAAATGCAGTACTTGGATGCATCCTCAAAAATGACAGAATGATCTCTGTTCGTCTCCAAGGCAAACCATTCAGTATCACAGTTATCCAAGTCTATGCCCCAACCAGTAATGCTGAAGAAGCTGAAGTTGAATGGTTTTATGAAGACCTACAAGATCTTTTATTACTAACACCCAAAAAAGAGGTCCTTTTCATTATATGGGGACTGGAATGCAAAAGTAGGAAGTCAAGAAATACCTGGAGTAACAGGCAATTTTGGCCTTGGAATGCGGAATGAAGCAGTGCAAAGACTAATAGAGTTTTGCCAAGAAAATGCACTGGTCATAGCAAACATCTTCTTCCAACAACACAAGAGAAGACTCTACAGATGGACATCACCAGATGGTCAACACCAAAATCAGATTGATTCTATTCTTTGCAGCCAAAGATGGAGAAGCTCTATACAGTCAACAAAAACAAGACCAGGAGCTGACTGTGGCTCAGATCATGAACTCCTTATTACTAAATTCAGACTTACATTGAAGAAAGTAGGGAAAACCGCTAGGTCCATTCAGGTATGACCTAAATCAAATCCCTTATGATTATACAGCGGAAGTGAGAAATAGATTTAAGGGCCTAGATCTGATAGATAGAGTGCCTGATGAACTACGGAATGAGGTTCGTGACATTGTACAGGAGATAGGGATCAAGACCATCCCCATGGAAAAGAAATGCAAAAAAAAAAAATGGCTGTCTGGGGAGGCCTTACAAATAGCTGTGAAAAGAAGAGAGGAGAAAAGGAAAGGTGTAAAGGAAAGATATAAGCATCTGAATGCAGAGTTCCAAAGAATATCAAGAAGAGATAAGAAAGCCTTCTTCAGTGATCAATGCAAAGAAATAGAGGAAAACAACAGAATGGGAAAGACTGGAGATCTCTTCAAGAAAATTAGAGATACCAAGGGAACATTTCATGCAAAGATGGGCTCGATAAAGGACAGAAATGGTCTGGACCTAACAGAAGCAGAAGATATTAAGAAGAGGTGGCAAGAATACACAGAAGAACTGCACAAAAAAGACCTTCACGACCCAGATAATCATGATGATGTGATCACTAATCTAGAGCCAGACATCTTGGAATGTGGAGTCAAGTGGGTCTTAGAAAGCATCACTACAAACAAAGCTATTGGAAGTGATGGAGTTCCAGTTGAGCTGCTTCAAATCCTGAAAGATGATGCTGTGAAAGTGCTGCACTCAATATGCCAGCACATTTGGAAAACTCAGCAGTGGCCATAGGACTGGAAAAGGTCAGTTTTCATTCCAGTTCCAAAGAATGGCAATGCCAAAGAATGCTCAAACCGCACAATTGCCCTCATCTCACATGCTAGTAAAGTAATGCTCAAAATTCTCCAAGCCAGGCTTCAGCAATACGTGAACTGTGAAATTCCAGATGTTCAAGCTAGTTTTAGAAAAGGCAGAGGAACCAGAGATCAAATTGCCAACATCCACTGGATCATGGAAAAAGCAAGAGAGTTCCAAAAAAACATCTATTTCTGCTTTATTGACTATGCCAAAGCCTTTGACTGTGTGGATCACAAGAAACTGTGGAAAATTGTGAGAGAGATGGGAAAACCAGACCACCTAACCTGCCTCTTCAGAAATCTGTATGCAGGTCAGGAAGCAACAGTTAGAACTGGACATGGAACAACAGACTGGTTCCAAATAGGAAAAGGAGTACATCAAGGCTGTATATCGTCACCCTGCTTATTTAACTTCTATGTAGAGTACATCATGAGAAATACTGGACTGGAAGAAACACAAGCTGGAATCAAGATTTCTGGGAGAAATATCAATAACCACAGATATGCAGATGACACCACCCTTATGGCAGAAAGTGAAGAGGAACTAAAGAGCCTCTTGACGAAAATGAAAGTGAAGAGTGAAAAAGTTGGCCTAAAGGTCAACATTCAGAAAATGAAGATCATGGCATCTGGTCCCATCGCTTCGTGGGAAATAGATGGCGAAACAGTGGAAACAGTGTCAGACTTAATTTTTGGGGGCTCCAAAATCACTGCAGATGGTGATTGCAGCCATGAAATTAAAAGACGCTTACTCCTGGAAGAAAAGTTATGACTAACTTAGATAGTATATTCAAAAGCAGAGACATTACTTTGCCAACAAAGGTCCTTCTAGTCAAGGCTATATTTTCCCTGTGGTCATGTATGGATGTGAAAGTTGGACTGTGAAGAAGGCTGAGAGCTGAAGAATTGATGCTTTTGAATTGTGGTGTTGGAGAAGACTCTTGAGAGTCCCTTGGACTGCAAGGAGATCCAACCAGTCCATTCTGAAGGAGATCAGCCCTGGGATTTCTTTGGAAGGAATGATGCTAAAGCTGAAACTCCAGTACTTGGCCACCTCATGAGAAGAGTTGACTCATTGGAAAAGACTCTCTGCTGGGAGGGATTGAGGGCAGGAGGAGAAGGGGACGACAGAAGATGAGATGGCTGGATGGCATCACTGACTTGATGGACGTGAGTCTGAGTGATTCCAGGAGTTGGTGATGAACAGGGAGGCCTGGCGTGCTGCGATTCATGGGGTCGCAAAGATTCGGACATGACTGAGTGACTGAACTGAACTGATGGCCCTTCCCTGGTGGCACAGTGGTAAAAGAACCCGACTGCCAATGCAGAAGATACAAGAGATGCGGGTTCAATTCCTGGGTCAGGAAGATCCCCTGGAGAAGGAAATGGTACCTCACTCCAGTATTCTTGCTTGGAAAATTCCATGGGCAGAAGAGCCTATTGTCCATGGGATATCTATAGTTCTATGTTTATACATAATTGAAATAATGACTATAATAGTACAAGAGGAGGGAGGAAAGAGTCAAGACTATTTTGGTATTACAGGTACTTGTACTACACAGGAAGTGGTATGATTTATTTGAGAAAAAAATTAAGGAAGAGCAACAGAAATGGTAAATATTTGCATAAACATAGTAGACTCCCATTCCCTTTAACTCTTAAAAATACTTGATTGAAAGTGAAAACCACACCATTTGATGGGATTTCAATGTATGAAGATATAATATATAAGGCACCTGCAAGACAAAGGAAAGGGAGTGAAAAGACATGAAGACTGATAAGGCGGCTACATTTCATTTGAAATGTTAAAATATGTATTCTAAGTAGACTCTGAAAAGTATATATATGAATATTGCAATCTCTGTATTTCTAACTAAAAAAAAAAAAAAAAAAAACTACCAAGAGACATAGTGATGAAAATCATAAATGAGCTCAAATAAAATACAAAAATATTCAAATAATCCAAAACAAAGCAGGAAAGGGGGACAAAGGAATGAAAAGGGGGGGGGCACAAACAATAAATGTAATTAAATGGCAGACTAAAATTCAAGCATACCAGTATTTTCTTTCAATATAAATCCATTAAACACATTAATTAAAAGACAGAGCTTATCAGCAGAGACACACAATCTAACTTTATTTTGTCCAAAGACACCCAATATAAATATAACAATATAGGCAAGTTGAAAGCAAACATCTAAATAAGGTATACCATGTAAACAGTAAACAAAAGAAATCAGTAACAACTGGGGTATCTTAAATTTGATGTCAGATCTCTTGTGGATATCTCTAGCTTGGTGAACTCTCTTCATTAAGATTGATGCACTAAGGAAAACTTCTCAGTTCAACCATGAGTTACCAAGATGATTTTGTTTTGTTTGGGGATTGTTTTTAAGGACTTGGCCTTCCCTGGTGGCTCAGATAGTAAGGAATCTGCCTGCGATGCAGGAGATATGAGTTTGATCCGTGGGTTGGAAAGATCCACTGGAGAAGGGAAAGGTTACCACTCCAGTATTCTTACCTGGAGAATTCTATTAACAGAGTAGCCTGGTGGGTCCATGGGGCTACAAAGAGTCAGACATGACCGAGAGACTAATAATTTCACTGTAACAACTGTACATATAAATGAGAATGATCCATCTTTCTCTTGTATTTTACTAATGGCTATTTGCTGTGCAGTTGGCTACCATAAATACCTTGAAAAGAGTAATAAGAATACAGATTTCAAGAAAAAAGAAGCTTTTTAAAAATCATGATCACATTTTCTTATCACAGAAATATACTGTGTTTTAATAATTCTCACTTGAGAAAGGATCAGGTCTTATTGCTTAGAAATTTATCATTTAGATTGTAAAGGGCAATCTTTAATCAGTCATCCAGGGAATAAAAAGATAAGTTAAGCAGGGCTCCAAATTAATTTTTAATACCTTAATATGACTCAAAATTTTTTTAAACTACAAATGGTAAGGACCTAAGAAAAGCAGAAGATATTAAGGAGAGGTGGCAAAAATACACAGAAGAACTGTACAAAAAAGGTCTTAATGACGTGGATAACCACAATGGTGTGGTCACTCACCTAGAACCAGACATCCTGGAGTGTGAAGTCAAATGGGCCTTAGGAAGCATTACTATGAACAAAGCTAGTGGGGGTGATGGAATTCCAGCTGAGCTATTTCAAATCCTAAAAGCTGATTTTGCTACACTCAATATGGCAGCAAATTTAGAAAACTTAGCAGTGGCCACAGGACTGGTAAAGTTCAATTTTCACTCCAGTCCTAAAGAAGGGCAGTGCCAAAGAATGGTCAAACTACCAGATAATTGCTCTCATTTCACATGCTAGCAAGGTAAAGCAACAGTTAGAACTGAACATGGAACAATGAACTGATTCAAAATTGAGAAAGGAGTAAGACAAGGCTGTACATTGTCACTCTGTTTATTTAACTTCTGTGCAGTGTACATCATGTGAAATGCTGGGCTGGATGAAGCACAAGCTGGAATCAAGATTGCTGGGAGAAATAGCAATAACCTCAGATACGCAAATGATATAACGCTTATGGCAGAAAGCAAAGAGGAACTAAAGAACCTCCTGATGAAGTTGAAAGAGGAGAGCAAAAAAGCTCGCTTAAAACTCAACATTCAAAAGACAAAGATTATGGCATCTGGTCCCATTACTTCATGGCAAAAAGATGGGGAAACAATGAAAACAGTAACAGATTTTATTTTCTTGAGCTCCAAAATCACTGCAGATAGTGACTCCAGCCATGAAATTAAAAGACACTTGCTCCTTGGGAGAAAAGCTATGACAAACCTAGACTGTGTATTCAAAAGCAGAAACTACTTTGCCAGCAAAGGACCGTATGGTCAAAGCTATTGTTTTTCCAGTAGCCATGTACGAATGTGAGGGTTGGACAAAAAAGAAGGCTGAGCACTGAAGAACTGATGCTTTTGAACTATGATGCTGGATAAGACTCTTGAGAATCACTTGGATGGCAAGGAGATCAAACCAGTCAGTCCTAAAGGAAATCAACCATGAACATTCATTAGAAGGACTGATGCTGAAGCTGAATACTTCAATACCTTAGCCACATGATGCTAAGAGTGGACTCATTGGAAACGACTCTGATGCTGGGAAAGATTGAGGGCAGGAGGAGAAGGGGTTGACAGAGGACGAGATGTTTGGAAGGCATCACTGACCTAATGGACATGAGTTCAAGCAAGTTCTGAGAGATGGTAAAGGATGGAGAAGCCTGGTACGCTGCAGTCTATGGGGGTGCAAAGAGTTGAACATGAGTGAGTGACTGAACAACAGCAAGAACTATGTGCTACGTGCTAAGTTGTTGTAAAAACCACTGTGAAATTTTCAAAAATATTTTAAGAATTTTCAATGACATTTGTAAAGAGATAAGACCAATCTCTGAAGCTATCTAAGCTTTCTGCATACCAGAGATAATTTAAATTTTTCTTCTTGAATATCTGAAATATAATACAGAAGATGTTTTCTCCAAAACACTGGTTCAATAAAACGCTTCTGTAAAATTCTCTCTCTCATTCTTATTTGTAGATAATCACATCTGTGGATAACTATGTTTATCCCTTATGTTTTACTCATATTACCAACATTGTCTTGAATGCAAATGTCTTGCTTGGGCATGTTGCTGAAATACCTTCAAGCTCACTTCAGAGAACCTCCCACTTGGAAAATGAATCTGTATTCAATGGGATTCTTTCAGTTTCAAACAACAGAAATCAAAATCAGAGTAGTTTAATCGCAAGGCCAATATATTGGTTTGTGTATGCACATGCATGCTCAGTTGCTCAGCCATGTCCCACTCTTTGTGACCCCATGGGCTGTAGCCCTCCAGGCTCCTCTGTCCACAGCTTTTCCCAGGTAAGAGTACTGGAGTGGGTTGCCATTTCCTCCTCCAGGGGTTCTTCTGCCCCAGGAACTGAACGAGCATCACCTGCATTAGCAGGAAGGCTTTTTACTACTGTGATACCTGGGAAGACCAATATCTTGGTTTATCACACTAGAAATTTCATGAGTAGGTCTAGTTTCAGACACTTCATAAATCAAGAACTAAATCAGTATTACAGTTTGAAACTGCTCTTTCAAATACTCTGTTTTTATTTTTCCCCTGCCATTTCTCTAACCCGCTTTCCTCTGTAAATTGATGTTGTTCTCTCTCAATACAGATAGACTTTTTCAAGGGGACACATTTTCTATTATCTTCATATTATCCCAACATATTATCCAACAGAGCGATTTCTGCGCTAGCTTTGGTAGATATGTCTGTTAAATATGTGCCTAGTACACTGAAGTATTAGTTAATGCTTCTATAAAAATTTACTGATAAAAATCAATCAATAATTAGTCTAATGGAGAAATAGAGAATTTTATTTGAGCCAATATGAGGATTATAACATGGGAGACAGTTTTTCAGAAAACTCTGAGGACTGTTCCACTTGTTAGAAATTAAAGGCACAGTCACATACGTTTTTGAGATGACACAATGATGTCTTATATATAGTTCACCAAAGGTATATAGTCTAAACCTGCACATAAAATGAGAGCAGCTGGTCACCATGACCACTTACAGAATAAGGAAAAGAAAAATTATGCTTCCCAATTTCAAAACTCACTACAGAACAACAGTAATCAAAGCAGCGTTATACTGGCATAAAGATAGACGTATGGATCAATGAGATAGACTTGAGAAGCCAGAAATAACCTATACATTTATGGCCAGTTGACTTTTAACATCAGTGTCAAGGCCATTCAGTGAGGAAAGAATAGTCTGTTCAACAAATGATGCTGGGACAAGTAGATATCCATTTGCCAAAAGAGTGAAGTTGTACCTCTACCTCATATCATATTAAAAAACTAAAGTGGATTATTGACCTAAATATGAGTCAAAATTATAAAATTTAGATGAAAACAGAGTAAATACCCATGATCTCACATTGGCAATCCACACAAAGCACGAGCAACAAAAGAAAAAATATTTGAGCTTCATCAAAATTAAAAACTTTTGTACATCAAAGAACATTATCAAGAAAGTGAAAAGACAACATAGAGAATGGGTGAAGATAACTGCAAATCATATATCTGACAATAGTCGTGGGAAAACATTTGCCAGATGTCTTTGCAAAATCATGAGAAAAAATAACAGGAAACAGAAATAAAAAATAACAGGAAACAGAAATAAAAAATAACAAGGGTACATGGGCTGATTGGCTGGGGTCAGAGTGACCTCTTCTAGCAGATGGAGAGAGAGGAGTATGGACTTAGGAACGTCGAGTCAGCACAAGTTAGAAAGCTGCTTGTGCACACACTGTTTCTGTGATGTTCCTGCTGGGCTCTTTTCTCCCAGCCAAATGGTGCCCTTTGTATAGAAAATAACATAGAAGTGCAAAAGAAAAACATTAACTGGGGACATGACTGGGAACGTGGAAAACTTATTTTATCTGAAAAAACAGATACTTCCTGAATACCAAGACGCTCAATAAAACTGATGCAGCATTGGATGTCGAGACTGTTGATCCTCGAGGTCTTGAGTCCCCCTGTCCCATCTTTCTTCCTATTCTTTGTGTTTTCTTTTGTTCTACGGCACCTATTTCTTGCCCTGTGTTGCTGAGCAGGACTCAGCAAATAGTCTTATTCCCAAAATAAAGAACTATTACAACTCAACTACAAAAAGACAAACAACTTTAAAATGAGTGAAAGAATTGAGTAAACATTCTAAGAAGATATCCAAATGGCTTGCAAGCACAAGGAAAGATGCTCAATCTCATTCAGTTCAGTTCAGTCGCTCAGTTGTGTCCGACTCTTTGAGACCCCATGAATCGCAGCACGCCAGGCCTCCCTGTCCATCACCAACTCCCGGAGTTTACCCAAACTCATGTGCATCGAGCCAGTGATACCATCCAGCCATCTCATCCTCTGTCATCCCCTTCTCCTCCTGCCCCCAATCCCTCCCAGCATCAGGATCTTTTCCAGTGAGGCAACTCTTCCATAAGGTGGCCAAAGTACTGGAGTTTCAGCTTTAGCATCAGTCCTTCCACTGAACACCCAGGACTGGTCTCCTTTAGGATGGCCTGGTTGGATCTCCTTGCAGTCCAAGAGACTCTCAAGAGTCTTCTCCAACACCATAGTTCAAAAGCATCAGTTCTTCAGCACTCAGCTTTCTTCACAGTCCAACTCTCACATCCATACATGACCACTGGAAAAACCATACCCTTGACTAGTCGGACACTTGTTGGCAAAGTAATATCTCTGCTTTTAAATATGCTATCTAGTTTGTCATAACTTTCCTTCCAAGGAGTAGGGTCTTTTAATTTCATGGCTGCAGTCACCTCTGCAGTGATTTTGGAGTTCAAAAAATAGAGTCTGACACTGTTTCCATTGTTTCCCCATCTATTTGCCAAGAAGTGATGGGACCAGATGCCATGATCTTAGTTTAGTCATTAAGGAAATGTAAATCAAAACCACAGAGAGGTACCATGTCTTTCCCACTGCTGCTGCTGCTGTTAAGTCACTTCATTCCTGTCCGATTCTGTGCAGTCCCATAGACGGCAGCCCATCAGGCTCTGCTGTCCCTGGGATTCTCCAGACAAGAACACTGAAGTGGATTGCCATTTCCTTCTCCATGCATTCCCACTAGAATGCCTATAATTTAAAAAAAGAAAAAAAGAGCAAATAATGTTGGTGAGGATGTGGGGAAATTGCAAACTTCATTATTGGTAGGAAATGTAAAATGGTTCAATCACTATGGAAAATAATTTAGCTATTCCTCAAATAGTTGAACATAGAACTACTGTATGAAATTCCACTCTTATATGTGTACCCAAAGAATTGAAAATAGAGACTGAAAAAAATATTTACGCATTAATGTTCATAGGGGCACTATTCACAATAGCCAAAATATTCAACCCAAATATTCATCTGCAAATAAATGGATTTTAAAAATTATATGAATACAATGGAATATTTATTGTTTTTGTATTTAGATGCTAAGTCATATTCAACTCTTTTGTGAGCCCATAGAATATTCAGTTCAGTTCAGTTCAGCCACTCAGTCATGTCTGACTCTTTGCCACCCCATGAATCGCAGTACATCAGGCCTCCCTGTCCATCACCAACTCCCGGAGTTCACTCAAACTCACGTCCATTAAGTCGGGGATGCCATCCAGCCATCTCATCCTCTGTCATCCCCTTCTCCTCCTGCTCCCAATCCCTCCCAGCATCAGAGTCTTTTCCAATGAGTCAACTCTTTGCATGAGGTGGCCAAAGTATTGGAGTTTCAGCTTTAGCATCATTCCTTCCAATGAACACCCAGGACTGATCTCCTTTAGAATGGACTGGTTGGATCTTCTTGCAGTCCAAGGGACTCTCAGGAGTCTTCTCCAACAGCACAGTTCAAAAGCATCGATTCTTCAGCACTCAGCTTTCTTCACAGTCCAACTCTCACATCCATACATGACCAGTGGAAAAACCATAGCCTTGACTTGACGGACCTTTGTTGGCAAAGTAATGTCTCTGCTTTTGAATATGCTATCTAGGTTGGTCATAACTTTTCTTCCAAGGAGTAAGCGTCTTTTAATTTCATGGCTGCAGTCACCATCTGCAGTGGAATATTACTCAGCCATAAAAAGGAATGAAGCACTATTACATGTTACAATGTGAATGAACCTTGAAAACCTCATGCTAACTGAAAGAAGCCAGACACACTTGTTCACATGTGGGGACTTCCCTGGTGGTCCAGTGGCTAAGATTCTGCACTCCCACTTTGAGGGACCTGGGTTTGATCCTTGTTTAGGGAATAGATCCCACATACTGCAAGTAAAAGTTCCCATGCCACAACTAAGACCCAGTGCACCCAAATAAATAAGTAAATTCATAAAATATTTTAAAAGAGACTACCATAGGTCACATATGGCAGGATTGCATTTCTAGGAAATATTCTGAATAGGTAAGTCCACAGAGACAGAGAGCAGATTGGCAGTTGCCAGTATGTGGGAGGTGGCAGGGAATATAGAGAAACTGCTTGATGAGCACATGGTTTTATTTTGGGGTGATGAATTTTTTAAAAATATTTTTGAATTAGATAGAGCTTGTGGTAAATTGTGACACTGTAAATATATTAAAGATATACCAACTGAATGAAGAGTTCCAGAGAATAACAAGGAAACATAAGAAGGCCTTCATAAATGGACAATGCAAAGAAATAGAGGAAAACAATAGAATGGGAAAGAAAATTAGAGACTAAGGAAACATTTCATGCAAGGATGGGCATGATAAAGGACAGAAAGACTAAGGATGTAACAGAAACAGAAGAGTTAAGCAAAGGTGGCCAAAATACACAGAAGAAATATACAAGAAAGGTCCTAATGACCCAGATAACCATGATGGTGTAGACACTTACCTAGAGCCAGACATTCTGGAATGTGAAGTCAAATGAGCCTTAGGACTGCATTACTATGAACAAAGCTAGTGGGGGTGATGGAATTCCAGCTGAGCTATTTCAAATCCTAAAACATAATGCTTTTAGAGTCCAGCACTCAATATTTCAGCCAATTTAAAAAACTCAGCCATGGCCACAGGACTGGAAAAGTTCAGTTTTCATTTCAGTCCCAAAGAAGGGCAATGCCAATTGTACAACTGTTTGTACTGTACAATTGTGTTCATTTCATATGCAAACAAGGTTATGTTCAAAATCTTTCAAAGCTAGGTTTCAGCAGTACATGAACCAAGAACTTCCAGATGTACAAGCTGGGTTTCTAAGAAGCAAAGGAACCAGAGGTCAAATTGCCAACAATCATTGGATCATGGGAAAAGCAAAAGAGTTCCAGAAAAACATCAACCTTTGCTTCATTGACTGTGCTAAAGCTGTTGACTGTGTGAGTCAAAACAAACTGGAAAATTCTTAAAGAGGTGAGTACAGGACCACCTTACTTGTCTCCTGAGAAACCTGTATGTAGGTCAAGAACAATAGTTAGAACTGGACATGGAGCAACTGACTGGTTCAAAATTGGGAAAGGAGTACATCAAGGCTGTATATTGTCACCCTGGTTATTTAACTTACATGCAGAGTACATCATGCAAAATGCTGGGCTGGATGAAGCACAAGCTGGAATCAAGATTCAGTTCAGCTGAGTTTAGTTGCTTGGTCGTGTCTGACTCTTTGGGACCCCATGGACCACGGCATACCAGGCCTCCCTGTCCATAACCAACTCTCAGAGTTCACCCAAATTCATGTGCATCGAGTCAGTGATGCCATCTAGCCATCTCATCCTCTGTCGTCCCTTTCTTTTGCCCCCAATCCCTCCCAGCATCAGGGTCTTTTCAAATGAGTCAGCTTTTCGCATCAGGTGGCCAAAATATTGGAGTTTCAGCTTCAACATCAGTCCTTCCAATGAATATTCAGGACTGATTTCCTTTAGGATGGGACTAGTTGTTGGGAGAAATATCAACAACCTCAAATATGCAGATGATACTACTCTAGTGGAAGAAAGTGAAGAGGAACTAAAGACCCTCTTAATGAGGGTGAAAGAGGAGAGTGAAAAAGCTGGTTTAAAACTCAACATTCAAAAAACTAAGATCATGGCATCTGGCCCCATCACTTCATGGCAAACAGAAGAGGAATGTGGAAACAGTGACAGATTTTTCTTCTTGGGCTCCAAAATCACTGTGGATGCTAACTTCAGGTATGAAATTAAACGATGCTTGCTCCTTGGAAGGAAAGCTGTGACAAACTTAGACAGTGTATTCAAAAGCAGAGACATCACTTTCCTGACCAAGGTCTATATAGTCAAAGTTTTCACATCTATACATGACTACTGATGAGAGTTGGATCATAAAGAAGGTTGAGCCCGGAAGAGCTGATGCTTTTGAACTGTGGTACTGGAAAAGAGTCTTGAGAGTCCTTTGGACAGCAAGGAGAGCAAACCTGTCAACCCTAAAGGAAATCAACCCTGAATATTCATTCGAAGCGCTGATGCTGAAACTGAAGCTCCAAAACTTGGCCACTTGATACAAAGAGCCGACTCTTTAGAAAGACTCTGCAGCTGGGAAAGATTGAAGGCAAAAGGAGAAGGAGGTGACAGAGAATGAGATCGTTGGATGGCATCACTGACTCAATGGACATGAGTTCGAGCAAACTGTGTGATAGTGGAGGACAGAGGAGACTGGCATGCTACAGTCCATGGACTTGCAAAGAATTGCACATGAGTTAATGACTGAACAACAAAAACAAGATGTATTAAATGCCATTGAATTCTTCACTTTAAAAGGGCTAGTTTTATTATGTGATTTCACTTCAATTTTTTAAAAATATGTATCATATTCAGGATAAGCATTTAATTGTTGAGTGTGAGAAACTAAAGAGCTTTGCTCCCTAATATGGCAACTGCCAATGTTCAAGATAGTAAGTACTCCATTCATCTAAGTATTTAGACAAATGGCTATGTGTCTAAGATGAACAATGCCTCTTGCAGAACCTTGGAAAGCAGGTAAATAGAATGTGAAAACCTCTGTTGTTTTAAGCCACTGAGATATTGGGATTGTTTGCCCTGCAACATAACCTAGTCTATCATAATTGATGGAAGTGCTGCTAAGAATTATAAGGTATTGTGAGGTTCATAAAACACAGGACATAGTCTGAAGTATTCCTTTAGAGAAGTTACATTAAAGTGAGCTCTGAAGGACCAGTCAAAAACACAAAGGAGAACATTTAAAAAAGAAAAACGTTATGTGCCAAAGCTCTGAAGTGGATGAGAAGATGGCACATTCCTAAATGTGGTGCAAAAGTGGAAAACAAAAGGAAGAATGGTATGCAGGCAGTGAATACAGTAAGGTAGAAAGGGGAAGATCAGGCAGTGTCTTGTAAGCCTTGTTAAAGCTTTTGGGCTTTATACTAAGAACAATAGAATATCTAAATGGTTTTAATGAAAATGTTGACCTAAAATAAGTAGACTGCCAGATATTTCTCCAGAAGAATGGGTGTTTTCAGAAGCAGTAGAGAATTGCAATTTGGGGTCAGTGAGGCTCAGTGGTAAAAATTCTGCCTGCCAACATAGGAGAAAAAGGTTCAATCACTGGGTCAGGAAGATCCCGTGGAGAAGGAAATGGCAACCTACTCCAGTGTTCTTGCCTAGAGAATCCCTTGGACAGAGGAGCCTGGGGGCTATAGTCCATGGGGTCATAAAAGAGTCAGACATGACTTAGCAACTAAACAGCAATAACAACAAACTATGGTGAACCACACTTAAGTTCCAAATGGCAAGGAAAGGAAAACTCTTTTGATCAGGAGAAAAGGATGTTGGGAGGGCTGTAGTAAACAAAGAGTCCACAACTTTTCACTGGCTGAGTCCTTGTCAGGAAAGGGATCTTTCCTCCTGTCAGGCTCTGCTATTGTTATAGGCCTGCCTGGGAACTCCCCCTTCTAGCATTCTAACTCTATTAAACTGAAGTTTCTGTTGGTTAATTTTACAAAAAGTTATGATCAACCTAGAAATCAATATAGTGAAAATGAGTATACTACCCAAAGCAATCTACAGATTCTATATAATCTCTATCAGGCTACCAATGGTGTTTTTCAGAACAAATAATTTCACAATTTGTATGGAAATACAAAAAACCTTGAATAGCCAAAGCAATCTTGAGAAAGAAGGATGGAACTGGAGAAATCAACTTGCCTGACTTCAGGCTCTACTACAAAGCCACAGTCATCAAGACAGTATGGTACTGGCACAAAGACAGAAATATAGGTCAATGGAACAAAATAGAAAGCCCAGAGATAAATCCACGCACCTATGGACACCTTATCTTTGACAAAGGCGGCAAGAATATACAATGGCGAAAAGACAATCTCTTTAACAAGTAGTGCTGGGAAAACTGGTCAACCACTTGTAAAAGAATGAAACTAGAACACTTTCTAATACCACACACAAAAATGAACTCAAAATGGATTAAAGATCTAAATGTAAGAGCAGAAACTATAAAACTCCTAGAGGAGAACATAGGCAAAACACTCGCTGACATAAACCACAGCGAGATCCTCTATGACCCACCTCCCAGAGCAATGGAAATAAAAGCAAAAATAAACAAATGGGACCTAATTAAACATAAAAGCTTTTGCACAATGAAGGAAACTATAAACAAGGTGAAAAGACAGCCTTCAGAATGGGAGAAAATAATAGCAAATGAAGCACCTGACAAAGAATTAATCTCAAAAATATACAAGTAGCTCCTGCAGGTCAGTTCCAGAAACATAAATGACCCAATCAAAAAATGGGCCAAAGAACTAAACAGACATTTCTCCAAAGAAGACATACAGATGGCTAACAAACACATGAAAAGATGCTCAACATCACTCATTGTCAGAGAAATGCAAAGCAAAACCACAATGAGGTACCATCTCACATCAATCAGCATGGCTGCTATCAAAAAGTCTACAAACAATAAATGTTGGAGAAGTGTAGAGAAAAGGAACCCACTTACACTGTTCGTAGAAACGTAAACTACTACAGCTACTAGGGAGAACAGTGTGGAGATTCCTTAAAAAACTGGAAATAGACTGCCATACAAGCCAGCAATCCCACTGCTGGGCATACACACCAGAATTGAAAGAGACACGTGTATCCCAGTGTTCATCACAGCACTGTTTAAAATAGCCAGGACACAGAAGCAACCTAGATGTCCACTGGCAGACGAATGGATGAGAAAGCTGTGGTACATATACACAATGGAATATTACTCAGACATTAAAAAGAATTTGAATCAGTTCTAATGAGGTGGGAGAAACTGGAGCCGATTATACAGAGTGAAGTAAGCCAGAAAGAAAAAGACCAATACAGTATCATTTCAGTTCAGTCGTTAAGTTGTGTCCGACTCTGCGACCCCATGAATCACAGCATGGGGTCGCATGGCCTCCCTGTTCATTACCAACTCCCAGAGTTCTCTCAGACTCACATCCATCGAGTCAGTGATGCCATCCAGCCATCTCATCCTCTCTCATCCCCTTCTCCTCCTGCCCTCAATTCCTCCCAGCATCAAACTCTTCACATGAGGTGGCCAAAGTATTGGAGCTTCAGCTTTAGCATCATTCCTTCCAAAGAAATCCCAGGGCTGATCTCCTTCAGAATGGACTGGTTGGATCTCCTTGCAGTCCAAGGGACCCTCAAGAGTCTTCTCCAACACCACACTTCAAAAACATCAATTCTTTGGTGCTCAGCCTTCTTCACAGTCCAACTCTCACATCCATACATGACTACTGGAAAAACCATAGCCTTGACTAGATGGACCTTAGTCGGCAAAGTAATGTCTCTGCTTTTGAATATGCTATCTAGGTTGATCATAACTTTTCTTCCAAGGAGTAAGTGTCTTTTAATGTCATGGCTGCAGTCACCATCTGCAGTGATTTTGGAGCCCCCAAAAATAAAGTCTAACACTGTTTCCCCATCTATTTCCCATGAAGTGATGGGACCAGATGCCATGATCTTCATTTTTTGAATGTTGAGTTTTAAGCCAACTTTTTCACTCTCCTCTTTCACTTTCATCAAGAGGCTTTTTAGTTCCTCTTCACTTTCTGCCATAAGGGTGGTGTCATCTGCATATGTGAGGTTATTGATATTTCTCCCGGCAATCTTGATTCCAGCTTGTGTTTCTTCCAGTCCAGCGTTTCTCATGATGTACTCTGCATACAGTATACTAATGCATATATATGGAATTTAGAAAGATGGTAACAATGACCCTATATGCAAGACAGCAAAAGAGATACAGATGTAAAGAACAGTCCTTTGGACTCTGTGCGAGAAGGTGAGGGTTGGTTGATTTGAGAGAATAACATTGAAACATCTATATTATCATATGTGAAACAGATCACCAGCCCAGGTTCAATGCATGAGACAGGGTGCTCAGGGCTGGTGCACTGGGATGACCCTGAGGGATGGGATGCGGAGGGAGGTGGGAGGGGGCTTCAGGATGGGGAACACATGTACACCCATGGCTGATTCATGTCAGTGTATGGCAAAAACCACTACAATATTGTAAAATAATTAGCCTCCAATTAAAATAAATAATTTAGAATAAAATTTTAAAATGCAGTATTAGCTATAAGACTGGGGAAAAAAATCAATGGAAAAGAAATGAGCGCTCAGAAGAAAGTCCCTTGCACGTATAAAACAGAACTACAGATCAGTGGAGAGAGGATGGCTCCTGAGTAAGTGGTAGTGAAACACAAGAGTTTTAAGTAAATTAAAGCCTTAAATCTGAGAGGCAAAATTATAAAACTTTTGGAAGATAAAATAGGAAAATAGTTTAAGGCTTCAAAATAAGCAGATGTCTCTTAAACAATACAAAACACACACAAACACAAAGGAAAAGACTGACAAATTGAATCACATTAAAATTAAGAACATCTATTTATGGAAAGACACTATAAATGAAAGATAATCATAAACAAAAAAAGACTGCAAATCATATATTTGGAAGACTAATATCCAGAATATGCAAAAAATTTATACAAATAAAAAAGAAAAATTAACACATAGGAAAAGTTGGTAAAAGGCTTTTTATAAAATAAAAGCCATAAATATGGGAAAAAAATGCACAACCTCTTAGAAATGAAGGAATGCAAATTAAAAACACACTGAGATAGCATTTCTCGGGCATTGAACTTGCAAAATAATTTTTAATCTGATGTTATCAAGTGTTGGCTTGGCAAAGTTGTGAAATGACAACTTTTATTGCTGGTGGAAATTGGTACAACCACTGTGTGAAACAGTTTTGTGTCAGAGTAAAGTTGAACATGTGCAAAACCTTAAGCCCAGTGATTCTATACCTAGATCAGAACCCCAACATGTGCACTTGAGCATCAAGAGACACTACAAGAACATTAATGCAACACCAGGTGTGAGTCCCATCTAAAAACTGCATTGTGTCAATACACAGTTCAATTCAATCGCTCAGTCATGTCTGATTCTTCCTGACCCCATGGATCACAGCATGCCAGGCCTCCCTGTCCATCACCAACTCCCGGCGTATACTCAAACTCATCTCCATTGAGTCAGTGATGCCATCCAACCATCTCATCCTCTGTCATCCCCTTCTCCTCCTGCCCTCACTCTTTCCCAGCATCAGGGTCTTTGCAAATGAGTCAGCTCTTCGCATCAGGTGGCCAAAGTACTGGAATTTCAGCTTAAACATCAGTTCTTCCAATGAACACCCAAGACTGATCTCCTTTAGGATGGACTGGTTGGATCTTCTTGCAGTCCAAGGGACTCTCAAGAGTCTTTTCCAACACCATAGTTCAAAAGCACCAATTCTTCATTGGAAGGACTGATGTTGAAGCTGAAACTCCAATACTTTAGCCACCTGTTGCGAAGAGCTGACTCATTTGCAAAGACCCTGATGCTGGGAAAGAGTGAGGGCAGGAGGAGAAGGGGATGACAGAGGATGAGATGGTTGGATGGCATCACTGACTCAATGGACATGAGTTTGAGTAAACTCTGGGACTCTGGGAGGCCTGGCGTGCTGTGGTTCATGGGGTCACAAAGAGTCAGACATGACTCAGCAACTAAACTGAGCTGAACCTACCTATTAAATATGTATCTCTCTGCTTAGGAGTTTGTTTATTGTCTATCTCCAACATCCACCTCAGCCCCACACATCAGCCATATAAGCTTCCTTCACTGCTCAGTTGGTAAAGGATCCACCTGCAATGCAGGAGACCCCAGTTCACTTCCTGGGTTGGGAAGATCCACTGGAGAAGGGACAGGCTACCCATACCAGTATTCTTGGGCTTCCCTTATGGCTCAGCTGGTAAAGCATCCACCTGCAATGTGAGAGCCCTGGGTTTGATTCCTGGGTTGGGAAGATCCCTTGGAGAAGGGAAAGGCTTCAGAATACTCCAGTATTCTGGCCTGGAGAATTCCATGGATTTTATAGCCCATGGGGTCACAAGGGGTCAGACACGACTGAGCAACCTTCACTTTCTCTTTCACTTGGGTTTCCCCGGTGGCTCAGATGGGTAAAGCGTCTGCCTGCAATGCAAGATGGCCGGGTTCAGTCCCTGGGTCGGGAAGATCCCCTGGAGAAGGAAATGGCAACCCACTCCAATATTTTTGCCTGGAAAATCCCATGGTCAGAGAAGCCTAATAAGTTACAGTCCATGGGGTCGCAAAGAGTCCGACAAAAAGTGACTTCACTTTTGCATGTTGTACATATATGTATTCAGTTCAGTTCAGTTGCTCAGTCGTGTCCGACTCTTTGTGACCCCATGAATTGCAGCACGCCAGGCCTCCCTGTCCATCACCAACTCCCGGAGTTCACTCAGATTCACGTCCGTCGAGTCAGTGATGCCATCCTGCCATCTCATCCTCTGTCATCCCCTTCTCCTCCTGCCCCCAATCCCTCCCAGCATCAAAGTCTTTTCCAATGAGTCAACTCTTCTCATGAGGTGACCAAAGTACTGGAGTTTCAGCTTTAGCATCATTCCTTCCAAAGAAATCCCAGGGCTGATCTCCTTCAGAATGGACTAGTTGGATCTCCTTGCAGTCCAAGGGACTCTCAAGAGTCTTCTCTATGGATGAGTGTAATTACATACTATGGTAAGTGCCAGAAAGAAAATATGTATCTTCTTCTGTGATATAAAGCATACATTAGGGCTTCCTTAGTGGCTCAGACAGTAAAGTATATTTTATTTTTTAAATAAAAAAAAATTTATTGGAATATGGTTGACTTACAATGTTGTGTTAGTTTCAGGTGTACATCAAAGTGAATCAGTTACACATACACATGTGTGTATGCTCAGTCGTGTTGGACTCTGAGACCTCATGGACTATAGCCCCCCAGGCTCCTCTGTCCATGGAATTCTCCAGGCAAGAATACTGAAACATGATGCCATTTCCTACTCCAGGGGCTCTTCCCAACCCAGGGGCTGAATCTGCATCTCTTGCATCTCCTGCATTGGCAGGTGGATTCTTTACCACTGTACCATTGGGGAAGCCCTATACATATACATATATGTACCATTTTTTCAAAGATTCTATATTCCCCATATAGGCCATTACAGAGTACTGAGTAGAGTTTCTTGTGCTATACAGGAGGCCTACATAGTAGTGTGTGTATACCAATCACAATCTTCCCAACGTGTACCTTCCCCTTCCTTGCCTTCTAGTAACCATGTTTGTTTTCTATAAGCATGAGAGCACTTTAGATGGCATGGCTGGAGAAGGCTTTTTGAGGAAGTGACATTTCATCTGAGACTTGAACACTGAGAAAAGACCAAACACATGGAAGCAGAAAGAAAACTTAAAAACTGTCAAACAACCAAAGTAGATACTCTTAGACAATAAAGACCTAGCATTGAGGAAGGAACCCAGATGGAGTCAGAGGGATTATGTTTTGGAACAAGATGGGAGAGATAGGCAAAGTCCAGGTCATGCAGCCTTGGAGTTCTGGATGAGAAATTTGAATTTTATTTGAAATTCAGTGAAAGTCCACTGCAAATTTTTATTGACAGGAATGACATTACATTTACATGTTGAAAAGATTATCCTGGTGTAGTGTGATAAATGCAATAGAGGAAATAGGGATTGAAAGCAGAAAGGCAATTTAAAAGACTGTTGCACTAATCCAAGTGAGAGACTTTGGTGTAGCTAAAAGAGGGTGGCAGCAATACAGATGGAAGGAAATGAACAGATAAGAGAGATATTTAGAAGTTAAAATTGATTGGATTTGGTGATTGATTTGATATGGAAAAGGAAAGGAAAAAGCAAATCTTCAGTTTCCTGAAAGAGGAAGTTGGGTGACTGGTAATGCCATTCACTGGGATTTCCAAATGGACGTGTTAAATATCCACGCAGATAGTCAGAGATGCGGATGATACCATCCTTATGGCAGAAAGCGAAGAAAAACTAAAGAGCCTCTTGGAGAAAGTTAAAAAGGAGAGTGAAAAATGGGATCACAAAGAGTCGGACACAACTGGGTGACTGAACTGAACTGAATCTCCCTACATATGTGCTTCCCTGGTGGCTCAGTGGTAAAGAATCCACCTGCAATGCAGGCAACTTAAGTTTGATCCCTGGGTCGGGAAGATCCCCTGGAAAAGGGCATGGCAACTCAGTCCAATATTTTTGCCTAAAGAATCCCATGGACAGAGTAGCCTGGCAGACTATGGTCAATGGGGTTGCAAAGGGTTGAACACGACTAAAGTGACTGAGCATGGCATAGCACTTGTGTACACCTCAAAAGAGGAGAAAGCCCTGGTTGTAATCTCAGAGAGACTGGTTTTATCTTCTCCACAGGGATCATTTAGATAATTTAGCTTCCCAAGGATATAACTCCAAGACTCCTCCCCTTCTATTCCTAAGGAAAATCAGTTTACATCAAGGACAAAAATGGTTGTGTCTTCCCATGTAAACTCCCAGATCCCTATTTGTGTCCCTCAACTACAGTTTGATCCCTCTGTGCATGTAGGCTTGGCTGCCTGGCTGCAGTGTTATTCTGGCACTGTGGGTAAATCGTGTTTTGATTTCTGATCCAAAGATCTCGTGTTTCTACTAGTTTCTCTTTCCCTCTCTCACTTTCCTCCCAGTCTCTCTCCCTCTCTTTCTCTCTCTCCCTCCCCATGTTTAGTAGGGGACTATCTCAGACCCCTCACAGTTTCTGACTTGACATCTTCCTTTAAGAAATTAGTGAATTACTTTCTTTAATAGTTATTCAACCAACATTGAATTTCTAATTTGTATACAACACCACTTATGTATTTGCCTGCCTACAATGGAGGAAATCTGAAAATGAGGAAACACTGAGAAAATCTACTTCTAACCTATCTATTGGTTTGTGTGCTTCAGAAATATCAGTGCTATATAAGATGAAGTCTGAGGAATTGTTCCAGATGAAGGGAGACAGAAGGAACACAGGGACAGGAACTAAATGAATTGTGTGAAGGGGAAAGGATTGTTATAGAGGTTATCGGAACAATTGCGAAGATTTGCGTATGGACTGTGTATTAATAATAACAGGGTGTTGATGTTAAATTTCCTGCATTTAGCAATTACACTGTGATTTTGTAAGATAATATCTTTTTCCCTGGTGGCTAAGACAGTAAAGAATTTGCCTGCAATATAGGAGACCCAGGTTTGATCACTGGGTCAGGAGTATCCCCTGGAGACGGAAGTGACTACCCTCCAGTATTCTTACTTGGAGAATTCCATGGACAGAAGAGACTGGTGGGCTAGAGTCTATGTGGTTGCCAAGATTCAAACATGACTGAGCAACTAACACTTTTCTTAAAGAATAGATGTTAATTTAATTAGATGTGAGAGGTAATGATTTCTGTGCTGTGTTGTGCTTAGTCGCTCAGTCGTGTCTGATTCTTTGGGACCCCATCATGGACTGTAGCCTGCCAGGCTCCTCTGTCCATGCGGATTCTCCAGGCAAAAGTAATGGAGTGGGTTGCCATGCCCTCCTTCATGGGATCTTCCCAAACCACGAATTGAACCCAGATCTCCTGCATTGAAGGCAGTTTCTTTACCAACTGAGCCACTAGGGAAGCCCAAGAATGCTGGAGTGAGTAGCCTTTCCCTTCTCCAGGGATTGATCCTAAATACCAGCATAACCTAGGAATCAAACTGGCATCTCCTGCATTGCATACAGATTCTTTATCAGCTGATGAAATGATGTCTGCAACTCAGTTTGAAATGGAGAGATAAAAGCAAATGGCATAATATTTACTGATAATTGGTGATATAGGTGAAGGGGTTTCCAGAGTTCATGGTACTATTCTTGCAACTTCTCTCTAATGCATTTTTTTTTCCAAAATAAAAAGCTTTATAGAACAAACAAAAGTATTCTCATCAGGAAAAAGTATGAGGCATGGCAGGCACTGAACTAACTATAGCTCTAGAGATAGAGTATAAGAGCCTCTAGTACTAACACCAAAAAAAACGTCATTTTCGTCATAGGGGATTGAAATGCAAATGTAGGAAGTCAAGAGAGATAGAGTAATGGATGCAATATGTTCCTGATACTCTAGTGAAGGAGATAAGCAAGTAAATTTATACCATGTGATGAAACAAAAAAATATATATTATTTTAGAGCATGGGGTCCCTGAATTGGTTTCAGTCCATGGCCTTTTAGGAACCAGGCTGCACAGCAGGAGGTGAGCGTGGGCAAAACCAAATCCACCTTCTCCACCCTGGCCTGTGGAAAAATTGTCTTCCATGAAACTGGTCCCTGGTGCCAAAAAGGTTGGAAACTGCTGTTTTAGAGGATGATTTTGACTGTTTTCTTCACTTAGCTTGTGTGACATCACTCTCCTATCTTGTGTGACATTCCCCTCCTTTCTCAATGACTGCTTCTTCTCAGTATCCTTTGATAATTTCTCTACATCTCAAACTTGTAAATTCTTGTGTGCCACAAAATCCATGCTTTGGAACTTCTCCTGTCTCTACCTTCTCTTGCCCCTTAGAGAGACTTTAGTTATATAGCTTTCAGTTCAGTTTAGTTCAGTCACTTAGTCATGTCCGACTCTTTACAACCCCATGGACTGCAGCACATCAGGTTTCCCTGTCCATCACCAACTCCCAGAGTTTACTCAAACTTATGTCCATTGAGTCAGTGATACCATACAACCATTTCATTTTCTGTCATCCCCTTCTCCTCCCGCCTTCAATCTCTCCCAGCATCAGGCTCTTTTCAAATGAGTCAGTTCTTCGCATCAGATGGCCAAAGTATTGGCGTTTCAGTTCAACATCAGTCCTTCCAATGAACACCCAGTTACTGATCTCCTTTAGGATGGACTAGTTGGATCTCCTTCCAGTCCAATGGACTCTCAAGAGTCTTTTCAAACACCACAGTCCAAAAGCATCAATTCTTTGGCACTCAGCTTTCTTTATAGTCCAGCCCTTACATTCATACATGACTACTGGAAAAACCATAGCCTTGACTAAACGGACCTTTGTTGGCAAAGTGATGTCTCTGCTTTTTAATATGCTGTCATAACTTTAGAGGTCAACTAAGGAAGCTAATCCCCCAGTTTATATCTCCATGCCTGGGCCTCTACTCTGAACTCCTGCTGATTCAACATATCTACTTGGATGTCAGACACCCATCAAAAAGGTGTTTGAAGGATTTTCAGTTCTATGGGAAAATTGCCCTGGTCAGCAACACAGAAAGAGGAAGTTGAAGAGCTGGCTCTGGTACATGAGATAAGAGAATGAAAAACAAATTAAGAGCTTGAGACTTGAGACTACCAGAGCACCAGTAAGTCAAAGACACATTGGAAGCTGACCAAAGAGGTGTATGAAGTCCACAAAACAGAATTCTCAGGCAGGTACTGGTTCCTGTAGAAATGGGCTTCCTCTTGAAGATAATATCACGAGAAATAGTGAACAGTCAACAAAGGCTGAAAAGCACATTGGTCCAATTAGTGCCACCATGGACGAAGATCCAGGGGAGATGTTTGAGCAGTAGTCAAAGGATAAGATAAGTAAAGAATAAGATAGGTCAACTTGGCTCACTGGAGACTTGGGCTCAAGGACTTCATGGGGACTGAATATCTGTGAACCTTTATCTGACTGGTATGGTGACTGGGGTTTTTGTTTATAAATTTGATGTTTCAGTCACCAACACTGATTCATTTTTTACTTTGATAAAAGCAAAGTGTCACCAAACCAGGTTCATTTGACTGGCTTGCAGCAAACTGAATACTGAGATGCTGAGGTTTGTAGCAGAGAAAAGGTTTATTTATAAGGCAACAGAACAAGTCTCAGATCCACCTCCATCGAGAAAGGGAGTTAGGGTGGTGAGGCTTGGGAGAAGATGGTTGGAGGAAAGAAAAGTGAGGTAATTGGTGGTCTGCACTAATATAGTTGAGCTCATGGCTCATCTTAGGATGTATATTCAGAAAATGTTGGCATTAGCATGTTCTCAGGGTGGAATTTCTGATCTTCTGACGTCAAATGTCACCCATTAGACACTCATGCAGGCCCAGTTGAATGGTCATGGTCTCAATCAGCTTGAATTAGCAAGAATTAGCTCCAAGTTCCTGAAAAACAACTAGGCAATTGTTACCTAAGTTGACATCGTGACCTGTAAGTCGAGGTGGTATCTATAGGGGGTGGTTAAAAGAGTCTTATGATAATATTGTCTAAGGTAAGTGAAGCTTGAGGGGACTGCAGTTTGCAAGAACAATGAAAGCAACCTTGATCAGTGAAGGCAGGTTACAACTTACTATTTATTAGACAAGTAAGTTATAGTTTACTGTATCTACTATTCAGTTTCAAAAGTAGTTTTTTGTTTTGTTTTGGTTTGATTTCTGAAAGGAAATAGAATTTATTCTTTGGGTTGTTGGTGTGCCTTGCCGAGGGGATGGAGTGCCTATGGTTTCTTACTGCTTGGTTTGCTTCCTCTGACCACAGTTGAAAACACAGTATCAAGAAGGAGAGCAATGTGAATCCACAATTAATACACTGTGTGATAGTGCTTCAACATGCCAAAGACGTCAGGTGGGCATATTAGCAATAATGATTATGAAATAGTTGTATTTCCATACTTTAAAATTCAAGTGTGCACTATATACTCTAATTCTCACAACCACTCTGTGAACTAGTGTCAACTCTCCCGTTTTACAGTGAAGAAACTGAGGCTCAAGCAGGTTACTATGACTTACTGAAAGTCATTCTGTTGTGACCTAAGTCTAGAGAAAATATATGTCCTGGTGTGTCCAAGAGAGTCTCAGTTTATTTCTATAGTTCCAGTATAATTATTAGTAACATCTCTTTCACTCTCCAAAGTCTCCTCATTTAACAGTAAATATTATAGTCATCTTACTAAAGCTGACTGCTTTCATTCACTCATTTCTAGTCTTTCATTATGGTTTTGTCCCCTCCACTTGTAGTAGATTGGGGTGGTTATAACAGCCTAAAGAGCTGGCTTTGGACCATGAAATCACTTCTATGAGAAAGAGCATTTCAAAATGCAAACAAATAAGTCAACAAGTAACTTTAAAACTGAAAATTATCAGGTCAGTTCAGTTCAGTCGCTCAGTCGTGTCTGACTCTTTGTGACCCCATGCATCGCAGCACGCCAGGCCTCCCTGTCCATCACCAGCTCCCAGAGTTCACTCAGACTCACATCCATCGAGTCAGTGATGCCATCCAACCATCTCATCCTCAGTCGTCCCCTTCTCCTCCTGCCCTCAATCCCTCTCAGCATCAGAGTCTTTTCCAATGAGTCAACTCTTCACATGAGGTGGCCAAAGTACTGGAGTTTCAGCTTTAGCATCATTCCTTCCAAAGAAATCCCAGGGCTGATCTCCTTCAGAATGGACTAGTTGGATCTCCTTGCAGTCCAAGGGACTCTCAAGGGTCTGCTCCAACACCATAGTTCAAAAGCTTCAATTCTTCGGCGCTCAGCCTTCTTCACAGTCAAACTCTCACATCCATACATGACCACAGGAAAAACCATAGCCTTGACTAGACGGACCTTTGTTGGCAAAGTAATGTCTCTGCTTTTGAATATGCTACCTAGGTTGGTCATAACTTTTCTTCCAAGGAGTAAGTGTCTTTTAATTTCATGGCTACAGTCACCATCTGCAGTGATTTTAGAGCCCCCCAAAATAAAGTCTGACACTGTTTCCACTGTTTCTCCATCTATTTCCTATAAAGTGATGGGACCGGATGCCAAGATCTTTGTTTTCTGAATGTTGAGCTTTAAGCCAACTTTTTCACTCTCCTTTCACTTTCATCAAGAAGCTTTTTAGTTCCTCTTCACTTTCTGCCATAAGGGTGGTGTCATCTGCATATGTGAGGTTATTGATATTTCTCCCAGCAATCTTGATTCCAGCTTGTGTTTCTTTCAGTCCAGCGTTTCTCATGATGTACTCTGCATATAAGTTAAATAGGCAGGGTGACAGTATACAGCCTTGATGCACTCCTTTTCCTATTTGGAACCAGTCTATTGTTCCATGTCCAGTTATAGCAAATAAATATTCAGGGTTTGAATCACAGTTCTATTACTTCCCAGGCATGTGGCTTTGGGGAAATTAATGTGGGGAAAAAAAAAAAATCAGCCAGAGCAGCATAAGCTTTGCATTTAGTTTTATCAAGAAAATGTTAGGCTTGAGAAGACTCCTGAAGGAGCTAAGGAATGGTTTATCTTGGGAAAAGAAGGAGCAAAAATTTTAAAGAAGTTTAGCTAGTGTGTGTGGGGGGGGATTGTCAACAAAAATTCAGCTAGTCTGGGGAATAGTTGGTCAGAAAAACTTCTTGGAAGGGAAAGGAATTGTTGCAGATTAGCAGCCAATATTTGGGTGACTTAGATCCATCAAAATGAGTGGGAGGAACAGTTAGAGGCTAAGCTTCTATGCAAAATAAAAATGGGAGGAACAACTTCAGGCAGAGACAACACAGTGGCCACAAGGAAGATTCTTGGGACTTTAGGGTCTCTTACGTTAGTTAACCTCTCCAAGGCCTATTTTACAGATTTATAGGGTGGTTCTGATGACAGTACATTAGTGTTCAGTAAATGGCAGTTGTCATTTCTTTGAACCTCCTTCTCCACTCCACCACCAACCCCCACACCTTGTTCCTGGCGTAGCAGGTAAGGGTATGGATTCTGAAGCCACACTGCCTGGGTTAGAACCCTGGCTCTACCAGTACTTAGCTTGGTGATTATTAGCAGAAGGGATCCCAAGCTATAAAGAGGGCAAATAGGCAGGTTATTTGGGGTCTTAGAATAGCAGTTTGAAGATCTCAGATTCCAAAGGAACCTAGAATGGTTTCTTCCACTTGAAGAAACTGGGTGAGCATTTTATGCTAAAAAAAAGAGGAAGTTCATGCAGGCTTACATTTGTTTACCTAGAGTTTGGATTGGAGAGTAAAATTGTTTTACATATACAATTGGGTTATGGAACACATCTCATCCTTAGTCCAGACAAAGTACAGTTCTCAGCATTCTTCTTTCCTTTTGACAACTCAGCAACTATTCAGTAGTTTAATTTAGAGTGTTCAGCAAAAGTCCAGCCCAGGTGTTAACATGGAAGTCCTCATGAAACAGGAATCCGAGTTCTTGTTCGCAGAACCAAAAAATGAACTTCACAAACATGCAAACGCTCACAGTTTATTTTGAAGAGAAGAAAAATACAATACTCTCAGCATAGACACTGACAGAGGGTGAAGAGCCCGAAAAAGTGGGAATTACAGCAGTTTATAGGCTTGCTAGTATTGAGCTGTACATTTTGTTGGCCCCTTAATATATGTCATTTTTAACCAATTAGTTTAAAGGTTACAATGTTTAACTTGACATCTTTATGTCTTCTTTTGATCCTCAGTTTCTAAATCTCCTCAGACATAGAGTTGCCATCTTGTGACCCTTTCTCATGACCCCAGGCCATTGTTTAAGGACCAAATGTATGGGCTAAGAGTTAATGGTCCACCTGGTATTTTTCTTCTTGATAAGCTGGACAGCAGTTAATAGATGTCCTGTCTTGTGTCTGGATGTTTTATGACCTACCAGACCAGGGAGACATTCTTCTGAAAGCCAGGAAACTGGACCAGAATATAGCTTTAGATTAATGGAGTGAGATGTTTATTGAAAAAAAAACTGAGGTCTCAGTGTCCTAGGCTGACTGCCTAGCAATTTCTACCTCACTCAGGTCCCATGTCTGTTATTCCTAACATAGTATTTTAACAGTGACTTTAAGCAGGCTACTTAGCTTGTCTGTACCTCAGTTTCCTTGTCTGCAAATAAAACCAATTATAGTTCATATCTCCCAAATTGTTGAGAAGAGTAAATATGTTGTTAAATAGAAAGCAGATATAATAGCATCTGACAGATACTAAGTGCTTAATAAATGGTATTTTTATTTTCTTTCTTCACTTACCTCTACCTTCTGATGGAGGATAGAATGGAAATGAGGGTGAAGATATATTTGCCAAAGAGGTTTACAGCAGTGCCATCCCCAGAATTTTTATGTAGTTGGGCTTGGTGTTGACAATTTGTTTGGAAGGGGGACAGTGACAAGAGGGGGATTCAACTGGCATTAGTGCCTCCATAAATTTAATGAACTATCCCATATACATTCTTTGATGTGGGCAAAAAAGTATTTTTTTCTCAAAGAACTCAAATTTCCATCATGCTGCACTGTTCACCACTCATCTCAAGCCAACCAAACTCCCATTTCTAAACATCAACGTTCTTGATCTGATAGGGAAGGCAACGGGAGTTTCTCAACACTCTGTTGTATTTGCACAATAAATTCACCATTTTCTACTTGGATTACATATTATAGATCAATAAATATAACAGCATACTAAAGAAACTTTTATTTACACTTTGCATAAGTTTGAGGAAATTGTTTATGACAGAGGATGAAAACTCCAAGAGGCATCTGGCTGAGGGCTGGAGAGTGTACACAGAGATTACAGAAGCTAGGAACCTCCCAAGCTGGATTTGGACCTTGCCCACCCAGCAGATTGAAGTGGTAATTCATGGTAGTTTGAAGGTGCTTTATTTGTTACAAATTATGCAGAGATTTTACTATGTTCTCCTTTTTTTTGGAAATATCTTCCTTTTTTGGCTTTTGGAAAACAAAGTAGATTTCTTCAGATGTCAAAAGTTTTAATGACTATTCCAACAGCTTTTCTTTAGCCCTAAGACTAAAAGAATAGTGATTAACTCACATGTACTGTTTGGTAGTTTCATTCCCTGCATTCACAAAATTTCCATTAGATTCTTCCTGTAACTGTTCAGATTCTGTCTAAATCCAAAGGCTATAGTAATGCTGACAGTTTCTATCATAAGTATCAAGGTTCTACACATTTTTCTCTCTCTTTACCATAGTAATTTCCCAGATAGCTCAGTTGGTAAAGCATCTACCTGCAATGCAGGAGACCCCGGTTCGATTTCTGGGGTGGGAAAATCCCCTGGAGAAGGGATAGGTTACCCACTCCAATATTCTTGGGCTTCCTTTGTGGCTCAGCTGGTAAAGAATCTGCCTGTGATGTGGGAGACCTGGGTTCAACCCAAGAATCCACCTGCAATGCAGGAGACCTGGGTTCGATCACTGGTTTGGAAAGATCCCCTGGAGAAAGGAAAGGCTACCCACTCCAGTATTCTGGCCTAGGGAGTTCCATGGACTATTCCCATGAGGTCACAAAGAGTTGGACATGACTGAGCGACTTTCAATTTCACAACAGTAACAGTGCTTTGTAGAGATATGTGTTGCTATTAATCAATGCCCAGAGAGGCTGACCATTTTTTCCCATGTTATCAACAAGGAAATCAGCCCCTTCTGAAATCAACAGAACAGCACAGGCACATTTCTAAAAGTTGAAAAGTAACCTAACAAGAAAGATACTTTGTGTTTTATTCCATGGAACAAATATTTATATAAATGCGACACTTTTATGAAGTCAAATTTTTCCTAAATTTAAGATCTATACATTTTGGTATCAGTCTAGAGGGCCCTTATCTATCTCAAGATAATACAAATATTCAACTAGCTTTTTTTTGGTATTTATTGTTTTACTACAAGTGTTTCAATATTTCATTTTGTTCCTTTCTACTTTTGTATTTTAAATTGAAAATTTTACTTTTATAAGAAAAAAATAATTAAAAATGAATAAGAAAAATACAAATACATATAGGATGTACACAGTGTCAAATAAATAATAAAGTAGACTATAAGGGCAGAAAGAATTAGGGGGAAAAGGATGAAAACTACGAGGGGTAAGAAGATTTGGTGAAGAAGGAGGGACTAAAATGGGCCTTAAAGAATGGAAATGATGTAGGTTAAGAGGAGAGCTGATGCTTTTGAACTGTGGTGTTGGAGAAGACTCTTGAGAGTCCCTTGGACTGCAAGGAGATCCAACCAGTCCATTCTAAAGGAGATCAGCCCTGGGATTTCATTGGAAGGAATGATGCTAAAGCTGAAACTCCAGTACTTTGCCCACCTCATGCAAAGAGTTGACTCATTGGAAAAGACTCTCTGCTGGGAGGGATTGGGGGCAGGAGGAGAAGGGGACGACAGAGGATGAGATGGCTGGATGGCATCACTGACTCGATGGACGTGAATCTGAGTGAACTCCGGGAGTTGGTGATGGACAGGGAGGCCTGGTGTGCTGCAATTCATGGGGTCGCAAAGAGTCGGACACGACTGAGCAACTGAACTGAACTGAAGAGGAGAGCAGAAGGATCAGGGGAAGGGGAAATACAACAAAGAATTGAGAAGATTATCTTAAGAGGGAAATAAGTCATTTTGTCTCATGTATAATGTTTAGGCAAAGGAGAAAACTTTAGGGTCCACATTAGAACTTGGAATTAGGATTTAAGGGGTTTTACACTTTATTCTGCAAAACTCAGAGACAAATTGAAGAACTGACTAGAGTTTCAACTTACATTGCAAAGGAGACGTAATCAAGAACATAAGAAACATTTGTGTAAAAAATCACAAGGTCAGGTGATAACTCAAATTGTTATATGGTAGGGAGCAGTTCCAGAGAAGGCAATGGCACCCCACTCCAGTACTCTTGCCTGGAAAATCCCATGGACGGAGGACCGTGGTGGGCTGCAGTCCGTGGGGTTGCTGAGGGTCGGACACGACTGAGCGACTTCACTTTCATTTTCACTCTCATGAATTGGAGAAGGAAATGGCAACCCACTCCAGTGTTCTTGCCTAGAGAATCCCAGGGACGGGGGAGCCTGGTGTGCTGCCGTCTATGGGGTCACATAGAGTTGGACACGACTGAAGTGACTTAGCAGCAGCAGTAGCAGCAGCAGTGAGCAGTTCTGATTGGGTAAATTTTGGTTCCATTTTGATAAAAAGAGAAAAAAAGATGTTTCTGTCTTTTGAAGAAAAACAACTTCATGGCTTATCTTGGAATTCAAGGCTTTTAGAATATTCCTGTTTTTCATGACTTATCTTAGCATGCAAGCCTTTTAGGAATGTCAGCTTTTTCCAGGCTGTGGTACAGGATGTGCTTCATTAGCTATTATGATAGGCAAGGTTAGACAAGATATCAGTTTTCTTTCTCATATTGTAGAGATTAGAGTTTGGACAGATTTCCCTGGCTGTCCCATGGTTAATGTTCTGCTCTTCCATTGCAGGGGGCATGGGTTCAATCCTTAGTCAGGGGACTCAGATCCCACATGCTGAGCAGGGAAGGAAAAAAAAAAATACACACACACACACACACACACACGCACATATATATATATATATATGGTGTGTGTTGAGCCTCAAAGCTCCATAGATTTTAGCTGGACTACCAGGTTGAGTAGTGCTGATTGTGCAGTTTGCGTATTGTACAGCTCTAGGAGGTTGTATGTGCATTGTCCCTCTGGAATTATACAATTCAGTCTTCTCAATCATACTTGGAAACCTGGAGGCCAGGCAAGTAACACAAGTCAGTGAAGTATCTGAAGGATTCCAACTAATTAAAAAACAACATTCCTGACTTCCCTGGTGGTCCAGTGTTAAGAATCTGCTTACCAGTGCAGGGGACACAGGTTCAATCCCTGGTCTCGGAAGATTCCACGTGATGTAGGCAACTAAGCCTGTGGGTCATAACTACTGAGCCCAGACTCTAGGGTCCATGGGCTGCAACTACTGAGGCTGCATGCCACAACTACTGAACCCTGAATGCCGAGAGCCCAGGTTCCACAACAGGAGAAGCCACGGCAATAAGAAGCCTGTACACTGCAACTAGAGAGTCCCCACTTGCACAACCAGTCCATGTGCAGTAACAAAGACACAGCAGGGCCATAAATAAATAGAATTTAAAACAAAACAAGACAAAAACACAATGTTCTGAATGCTGGAGAGTTTTAATACAACAAATTTGCAGATTATATCCAACCTTGAGGCTCCAGTTTGAGGCCTCTGCTATAGAATGTAGAGTCAGTCAATATTTTTGAGCAGGGTAATGATACATTAAAGAGGTTTATAAGACAGATTATAGAGCAAAGAAATTAGAAAGAAGGAAACCAGTCAAAAACCACCTTCAATGATCTAGAGTTGAGGAAACAAGAGCCTGGGAATAGGTATAGAAAGAAAAGAATTAATAGAATTCAGATTTTATTCAGAATCAAGTCAGGTAAGGTAATTCCCCATAAGAAAAAAAGAGAAGTGGTTCAGGGTAATGCAAGGTTTTGAACTTGAGTCCTTAGAAATATACTTGGAGGAAAAATATTTAACTTTGAAACAAATTCAGATATTTTCTAGAAAGGTATTTTAGATTTTACAAACAAAAAAATTGAGTTTTGAAAGATTATATAATGTTATGGTACTGCTTATAATTAAAAATGTGGTGACTTTCCCAGTGGTTCAGTGGTTAAGAATCTGCCTGCCAGTGCAGGGGACATGGGTTTGATCTCTGGTCCAGGAAGATTGCACATACATGGGCAACTCAGCCCATGTGCCACAACTGCTGAAGTCCCTTCACCCTAGAGCCCATACCCTACAACAGTAGAAGCCACCACAACAAGGAGTCTGCACTCCACAACTAGAGAATAGCCCCCAAGTGCAGCAACAAAGAGCCAAAAATAAATAAAAAATGAGATGTAAAAATTGTATTTTAAAAAAATGAGGAAGGAATTCCATGCTGGTCCAGTGGTTAGGACTTTATGCTGTCATTGCCAAGGACCACTGTTCAATCCCTGGTCAGGGAACTAAAATTCCACAAATCAAGCAACTCAGCCAAAAAAATTTAACAAAACCAAAAGACTAAAAAAAAAAAAACCAAACCACCCAGATTTCAAATAAAGGTCTTCCATTTCCAAGACCTATAACTCTTTCTACAGATTAAGAATGGGAAACCAAGAAAACCATGCCTTGGTCACTGGATTAGACCTTTCTATGAGATGACAGTGGAGCCTGTTAATCTTGCCACCTTTGCCCAGCCTTATTATCTGGTCAAGCTCCAGGCTCTCACCATGGTCCAGCCTGCTCCAACCTAGTGAAATCCAAAACACAATAAAGGAAAATAGAAAGTGGTTAAAAACTCTTTCATTAAGGAAAAATCCCACTTTCTTTTTTTAAGGTATATTTGGCATTTAAAAATTGGCACAATGGCTTGTACTAAAATGAATACAAGATAAAGGTCTGAGATAAATAATGGAAATGGCTGAAAAACTTACAAGTTTATTACTGCAATAAGTCACATCTCAGTTCAGTTCAGTCACTCGGTCGTGTCCAACTCTTTGTGACCCCACGGACTGCAGCGCACCAGGCTTTCCTGTCCATCACTGATTCCCGGAGCTTACTCAAACTCATGTCCATAGAGTCAATGATGCCACCCAACCATTTCATCCTCTGTTGTCCCCTTCTCCTCTGGCCTTCAATCTTTTCCAGCATCGTGACCTTTTCCAACAAGTCAGTTCTTCTTATCAGGTGACCAAAGTAATGGAGTTTCAGCTTCAGCATCAGTCCTTCCAATGAATATTCAGGACTGATTTCCTTTAGGATGTGTTGGTTGGATCTCCTTGCAGTCCAAGGGACTCTCAAGAATCTTCTCCAACACCACAGTTCGAAAGCATCATTTCTTCGGTGCTCAGCTTTATTTATAGTCCAACTCTCACATTCATACATGACTAACGGAAAAACCATAGCTTTGACTAGGTGGACCTTTGTCAGCAAAGTAATGTCTCTGCTTTTTAATATGCTGCCTAGGTTGATCATAGTTTTTCTTCCAAGGAGCAAGTGTCCTTTAATTTCACGGTTGCAGTCACCAACCCAAAATCTGCTGTGATTTTGGAGCCCTCCAAAATAAAGTCTCTCACCATTTAATTTTTATTCTTGAATCTTATACTTATCACAAATGGTTAAAAGGTGAGCACAACTCTCTTGGATAATCTGAAGCAGAACATCAAGAATCAGCTTCAGTTCCACCTGGTTACATATTCAAAATTAGTTTTCCCTTCATACTGTTTTAGTATGATCCCATTTGGCAGTTACACACACTTGGTGGAAGAATTTCTCCTTGTTCTATGATCAAGGGTATTTATTTGTCTTAACTGGTATTCTACTGTGCGTTATGAAAACATGATTTTTTCTTTGAGTGCAATTTTGATACATTCCCAGATTGTACTTCATACATCGTGGGTTTTTAGTATATCTATTGTCTGCCTGGATAATTCCCATGTATGCTGTCTGGGTATTTGTTCATGCTTTTACACTAACACCCTTACCACTTTGTTCAATAAAGCCTTATTGCTGGATAGTTTGAATATCCTAGCAAATAGCTCATCTATCACTCTACTAATCACTTTAAAAGCAACACTGCTTTCTCTAAAGTTTATAATAATGTCACATAATGCATCTTCATCAAATGAATGATTAAGTGAAAGGAATATCAGCTAAGAAAAGAAGTATTATGGTCAACTTTGAGTGGATATTACAAAAAGTAGGAGCTTCCAACATTTTAAATATTATTTGAAGAGCAATAAAAATGGTTTTAAGTCTGGTTGTAGGTTAGAATTTGAAACATTTTAAGAAATGATGCCTAGGGACTCCCTGGTGGTCCAGTGTTTAAGACTCTGTACTTCCAAAGCAGGGGATACAGCTTCCATCCCTGGTTAGGGAACTAAGATCCTACATGTCTCAAGGCACAGACAAAAGATGAAAGAAAGAGAGAGAGAAAGGAAGAAAGGAAGAAAGAAATCATGCCTAAGCAACAAAATGTAGATGTAAAGAACAAAAACTTGTAAAAATGACCAGCTTCGATAGCTTCTCAGAGGAAGCAGAGTCCATCCTCCTGCCCAAAGCCAATCCCTCCTGTATTATTTATCTATTTCTGCTTATGGAGTTCAGGACATGCAGCCCTCAAATATGACATCTTTGTATGTTCAATATTTTAAGCTGAAGAAGCTTGAGAAAACGGGAGTAGCAGTAAGATTGTTCTGATCTTTCTTCTGCCATTTTCCATTGTAACAAGTTATAAAGCCCTCATGTGAAAAGTGCCTTCCCTATACCCAGAGGAAAGGAGGATCCTTATCTCAAGACAAAAGGACATCAAGAAGAATTCCAACAAACAGGCCTTGCTAAGTCACCCCCAGTTGACTACAAATAACTCATACTCTTTAACCTGCCATATTTTCATAGGATGCCCACACTCTCCATCGAACCTAGCATAAAGGGGGCTTCTTTGGTGGTCCAGTGGTTAAGAATTCACCTCATAATGCAGAGGATGCCTGTTTTATCCTTGGTCAAGGAAGGTCCCACTTGCCTCAGAGCAACTAAGCCTGTGCACCTCTACAGCTGAGCCTATGCTCTAGACCCTGTGAGCTGCGACTACTGAGCCCATACACCTAAAACCTTTGCTCTGCAACAAGAGAAGCCACTGTGATGAGAAGCCTGAGGTCCGCAACTGGAGAGTAGCCCCGACTCGCTGCAACTGGAGAAAGCCCCTGCACAGCAATGAAGACCTAGCATAGCCAAAAAAAATAAATAATCAAAAATTAAAAAATAAAAAACCTAGTATAAAATACACAGGTCTGTCTCTTTGGGTCTTCATTTCCTTATGAAGGCTCCTGTGCTGCATAAAATTTACATGAAATAAATGTTTATGCTTTTCTCCTGACAATCTCTGTCAGTTGAATTTTCAGACCCAGGCAAGGATATTAAGAAGGCTGACAAAATCTTTTTCCTCCCCCGCATTGTACAGCAAATTACTTTATTATTAATATCTCACACCATTTCAGATGGTATGGTCTGGGAACAGCTTAACTGAGTGTTTCTGGTTCAGTGCATCTCATGTGGTTACAACCAGTCAGCCAGGCTGTAGTCATCTGAAGGCTTAGCTGAGCTGGAGGATTCATTTTCAAGCTCATTCACATAGTTGTTGGCAAGAAAGTCTCACCTCTTCACCATCTGTGCCTCTCCATAGGGCTGCTTATGAAATGGCAGCTGGTTTTCTTCAGAGCAAGTGGTGAGAGACAGAGTGAGAAAAAGAAATGGCACTAAGATAGAAATGAGTGATGCCATATTCCAGGCAGCACATCCCTGGTACAAGATGGGGGGACAACAGAGGGGGGTACCTGCAAGCAGGGAATGTCAGAAGCCATCTTGGAGTCAGACCACCAGACTTCTTTCACCTCCATCAATCACCCTTCTGCTCTCACAACTTGGAGTACTTCCACTTTACTAGCTCTTTCCCTAGTTTGGTTGTAGATGCTCTGAAGTTATAGTCCTGAAGCTTCATTTGTATACCTTCTTGTGAAAAAAAAAAAAAAGAAAGAAAGAAAGAAACCAAAATCCTTCTGTTCTGCTCTAGTTACCACTCTATCTGTAAGGCTGAGCTCCTGAAAGAGAAGTCTACACACATTTCTTACTTCCTCACTTCCCTTTTTTTTTTGGTCCACGGAGATTTGACCTGCACCCCAACTTCTTCAATGGAACTGCCATCCTAGGGTCACTGGAACATTGCAAGGACTTCTTGGTTGAAAACCCCAATACATTTTCAGTCCTTGCTAATCTCTGTAGCATTTGTTTCCCATGAATCTATTTCCCCATGGCTGTGCTGACACCATTCTTTCCTGGCTTTTGTTCTAATCCTTTCATAACTGTTTCTCAGCCTCCTTTGCAGATCTCCTTCCTTTACCTCTCTTTACATACTGATATTCTCCACAATTCAAACCTCACTGTTTTTTTCTTATTATTCTAAACACTTTTCTTTATAATGCCTTCTATACCATTCTCTTTAGCTACTCTCTGGATGCTGCTAACTGCTAAATCAAAATTCCCAAGTTAGTTCTTGAGTTCCACCCCATTATAAAGAAGTGGAGCAGGACCGTATGTCCCTTGCCCCTCACCAGGTCCTCTGCCTGCCTTTTACCTGTGGGAAACTTTAGTCAAAGAATAAGTTTAATAAGAAAAGTGAGAAATGCTGAAACAAAGGAAAACAGTCAAAGGAGACTAAATAATAATAGTGTAGTCATTAAGCATAAGAAAGAAAGAAAGTGATGTCGCTCAGTCGTGTCTGACTCTTTGCCACCCCATAGACTGTAGACTATCCAGGCTCCTCCGTCCATGAGATTTTCCAGGCAATAGTACTGGAGTGGATTGCCATTTCCTTCTCCAGGGGATCTTCCCAACCCAGGGCTTGAACTCGGGTCTCCTGCATTGTAGCCAGACGCTTTACTGTCGGAGCCACCAGGGAAGTCATTAAGCATAAGCAAGGATATTTAGTTCTTTCTCAAGGGCTATAGATAATATTCTGAGCCATATCCTGTGAGCTTTCTTATAGATACCAAAACATCAGGTGGAGAAGTTAACTATATGATGACCAGGCTATACCCAGGACTTGAACTGCCACAATTCCAAGAACTGACCACAAAGAAACAGGAACAAGTGCACCCTGGAACTGAAGATTAACTGTACCTGAAACAACCAAGATGATGCTAGTCAGGCAACTCATTATCAGTTAAAGATGACTGTTAGAAATGATCGTTCTCTTTCTGCATCTTTCTCCCCCACTCCCCTTCCCCCACTCTGTCTATTTAAGCTCTCATCCCTTGCTTGTTGGGGATGGGGGAAGTTGACCTTTGGACAGATGTCTGCCACCCTCCCCTCAAGTTGCTGGCATCTGAAATAAAGCAAAATTTCCTTTCCACTTTTGGGTGGTGAGCAGCCGGAGCCCCCAACATACACCTCCTTTTGGTAACAGATTTTGGGCTCCTGTGCTTTCATGACATCTGGTTCTCTTGGGTCTTCCTGGGGCATGCTGTGGCTATGACAGTGTATTAGCCTGCAGCTTGCAGCTAGCTAGCCCCAGGTACGCGATTTGGAGGACGTTCCTAGCAACTACTGAAACTATTTGTTTTGAGGATCCTCCCTGTTTCTCCCTTGCTCGGCACCGGCTGCCAAATTACACTTTTCTTGGTGGAATGGAAACTTGCGTTTGGGATGAGCCGATGAGCTCCAAGACTGGGTAAGTCCACTGTGTGCACATGGGCAACTTTTCCATTTGTGAGTGCTAGTGCTATTTGGGCATTCTTGCCGATTGGTTCTGACTGCTGTTGAGGACTGTTTGTGAGCACCAGGGCTATTTAGTCATTCTTGCCAGTTGCTTCTGACATGTGTTTGATGTTGAAGATCATTTATGAACACTGAGTATTATTTGGGCATTTTTGCCAATTGGTTCTGATGTCTGTCTGCCATCGAGGATGGTTAATGAGTATAAATGCTTTTGGACATTCTTGCCAATTGGTTCTAACATCTGACTACTGTTGAGCATCCTTTGTGACCAAGTGTCATTTAAGTATTTTGCCAATCGGTTCTGACAGTTGACTACCACTGCTAGTAAAGCAATGCTCAAAATTCTCCAAGCCAGGTTTCAGCAATACGTGAACCGTGAAATTCCAGATGTTCAAGCTGGTTTTGGAAAAGGCAGAAGGACCAGAGATCAAATTGCCAACATCCACTGGATCGTGGAAAAAGCAAGAGAGTTCCAGAAACACATCTATTTCTGCTTTATTGACTATGCCAAAGCCTTGGACTGTATGGATCACAATAAACTGTGGAAAATTCTGAAAGAGGTGGGAATACCAGACCACCTAACCTGCCTCTTCAGAAATCTGTATGCAGGTCAGGAAGCAACAGTTAGAACTGGACATGGAACAACAGACTAGTTCCAAATAGGGAAAGGAGTACGTCAAGGCTGTATATTGTCACCCTGCTTATTTAACTTCTGTGCAGAGTACATCATGAGAAACGCTGGACTGGAAGAAACACAAGCTGGAATCAAGATTGCCAGGAGAAATATCAATAACCTCAGATATGCAGATGACACCACCCTTATGGCAGAAAGTGAAGAAGAACTAAAGAGCCTCTTGATGAAAGTGAAAGGAGAGAGTGAAAAAGTTGGCTTAAAGCTAACATTCAGAAAATGAAGATCATGGCATCTCACCCCATCACTTCATGGGAAATAGATGTGGAAGCAGTGGAAACAGTGTCAGACTTTTTTAGGAGGGGGCTCCAAAATCACTGCAGATGGTAACTGTAGCCATGAAATTAAAAGACGCTTACTCCTTGGAAGGAAAGTTATGACCAACCTAGATAGCATATTCAAAAGCAGAGACATTACTTTGCCAACAAAGGTCCATCTAGTCAAGGCTATGGTTTTTCCAGTGGTCATGTATGGATGTGAGAGTTGGACTGTGAAGAAGGCTGAGTGCTGAAGAATTGATGCTTTTGAACTGTGGTGTTGGAAAAGACTCTTGAGAGTCCCTGGGACTGCAAGGAGATCCAACCAGTCCATCCTAAAGGAGACCAGTCCTGGGTGTTCATTGGAAGGCCTGATGCTAAAACTGAAACTCCAGTACTTTGGCCACCTCATGCGAAGAGTTGACTCATTGGAAAAGACTCTGATGCTGGGAGGGATTGGGGGCAGTAGGAGAAGGGAACAACAGAGGATGAGATGGCTGTATGACATCACCGACTCAATGGGCACGAGTTTGGGTGAACTCCGGGAGTTGGTGATGGACAGGGAGGCCTGGTGTGCTGCGATTCATGGGGTCACAAAGAGTCTGACACGACTAAGTGATTGAACTGAACTGAACTGAACTGAGGACCATTTGTGTCGGAGAAATGTTTGTTTGGAACTCTGTACCAGTCACCCTTGGAGAGGGTTTATGACAGATCTGTCGTTTGGTGTGTGAGTGTGTATTCCATTTATATGACTGGTATCCTTATTTCCTTATGTAAAATGGGAAATTCAGTTTCAATTAATCAAGAAAAATTTTATCTGTGGAATTATGATTCCAGAAATTATGACCAAAAATCCTTTTAGCTGTGGAATTATGACTAAGAAAGAAAGCTGTGGAATTATGATTTTTTTAAATCAATGTATGGCAACAATATTCTTTAGATTCCAGATTGGTTAAGATGACACTCTTGAAATTCAAAAAACACAAGATCTTTTTGCATATGCAGTTAGGGAAAGCTAGCTTGTTAAAACACTTTTTTTTTCAGATCCTGAAGAAACAAAAATATGCTTAGGAGAAAATTTGAAATTAATGCTTCTCATGTCCTTGAAATACAACCACAGTCCACATAGCCTGGAATTCTAGCCTCTGGTTAATTGTAACACTTCAAGCTAAGGAAAAAAAAAGGAGGGAAGTCTTTTAAAATTGAGTGTGTAGTTTGGTTATTCTGATTATTATCCGTAAACTGATGTTTAATTACAATGCCTAATTCATGAAATGTAAAAAGATGAAACAATGTGATCTCTGTTTTTCTGTATGTTTGTATGTCTCAATGTGTGTTTTGTCTTTGGATAGTATCTCTGAGGTTAATTTGTAAAGAAACTATTTAATTTACCTTAAAAAAGTACTTATAAATCAAACAAATTTAAATTTACCTACCTTTGTCTTCTTGTAAGAGCAAGAGGGAAATTAAAGATGTTTGGGTTTATAAAACATATATGTTGTACCACTGAAGAAAAATTATGCTATAAAAATGTATGTTTCTTGTGGTTACAAAATATGTTCTTAAGTTTGCCAATCAGAAAATGCTAGTGTAACATTTCAGTCACTTGTTTCCTGGTTTTGTTAAAACTTTCAAGAGTTGAAAATTGTCATATGTAGAAATGATAAGCAAAGCATTTCAGTATGTAAAGCAAGTAGGCTATATGTTGTCAACAAAGAGAAAGAATAAAGAAGAGATTTTTGTTGAGGAAAAATGATAATAATTTTGTTCTACAGTTGTTTGTTTCTGGATGAAGAAATTTTGGATCTAGAAATTAACAAAAGGTTTGTGAAAAAGGAATTTTGAAAAAAGAATTTGGTATGTTGTCAGGATTAGATTAGACTAAATTTGATTGCTGCTGCTGCTAAGTCGCTTCAGTCGTGTCCGACTCTGTGCGACCCCATAGACAGCAGCCCACCAGGCTCCCCCGTCCCTAGGATTCTCCAGGCAAGAACACTGGAGTGTGTTGCCATTTCCTTCTCCAATGCATGAAAGTGAAAAGTGAAAGTGAAGTTGCTCAGTTGTAGACTGTAGCCCACCAGGCTCCTCCGTCCATAGGATTTTCCAGGCAAGAGTACTGGAGTGGGGTGCCATTGAGGTATATGAATTTTATTAACAATAAACTGATACAAGACAGAAGTTTGGTTTTTTTTTCCTCCCTGTTAAGAAAGCAAAGTTCTCCTGGAATATTGATCTGATTTGGTAACAGAGACTTCTAGATGAAAAATAGTTGTTTGGTTTCTAATCAAACTTTTGACCTCAATGCTCAGGAAAGAAAAATTGTTCAGTAAAACTGCTCATGAGGTGCAACACTGCTAGCTTTAAATGTACTGCTTACAACACATGCACAATGTTTGTGTGACAATTGGATATGAATGATAAAATGTTTGGTCTATAAAGCATTTCCCTGTTAAGATACCTATGAGCCTGTTCATGATGTCTGATTAGTTTTCCCCCAATGTGGACAACTAACCAAATATGTAAATAAAAAGGAGGCCTAGTACTGCGGGGACATAGATGGACCAGAGCAGGCAAAGGAACCACTCTGGCAACTTTGGAAAAATATATTGATTATTAATGCTCTCTATGGAAAGAGTTGTAACTTAAAAGGGGAAAAGGATGGAAGAAATATTCACATATTGAGGTATGGTAAAGTCGTTCTGGCCTATATATGATTTAATTTAAACTTTAGACTAACCAAAACAGCCTGTTAGTGGCCTATTAAACATACATTGTACATCTGCTTTAGTCATTAAGACAAAAAAATGGTGCCAAGGTATATTTTGATTATTATCCTTATTGTAATATGTCTAATAATTTTCAAGTGTTTGTCCAGGTACTATGAAGGCTTATTGCCACTCTTGTTCTGTACCTGTCCCTCCTCAAGATTAAGGAGTATCAAAGCAAAAAGAGGGGATTGAAATGGAGCAGGACCATATGGTCCTTGCCCCCAATCATGTTCTCTGCCTGCCTTTTACCTGTGGAAAACTTTAGTCAATGAATAAGCTTAATCAGAGAAGTGAGAAATGCTGAAACAAAGGAAAACAGTCAAAGGAAACTAAATAATAATAGTGTAGGCATTAAGCATAGTCAAGGATATTTAGTTCTTTCTCAAGGGCTATAGATAATATTCTGAGCCATATCCTGTGAGCTGTATTATAGATACCAAAACACCAGGTGGAAAAGTTAACTACATGATGACCAGGCTATATCCAGGACTTGAGCTGCCACAATTCCAAGAATAGAGCGCAAAGAAACAGGAAGAAGTGCACCCCGGAACTGAAGATTAACTGTACCTGAAACAACCAAGACGACGTTAGTCAGGCAACTCATGATCAGTTGAAGATGACTGTTAGAGATGACTGTTCTCTTTCTGCATGTAACCCCCTCTCCAACTCTGTCTCTTACCCACTGCCTGTTCGCAGGGGTTGGGTAGGGGGAGTTGGCCTTTGGACAGATGTCTACCACCCTCCTCTCAAGTTGTTGGCATCCGAAATAAAGCAAACTTTCCTTTCCACCAATCTGGCCTGCTCATTGGCTTTTGAGCAGCAAGCAGCCGGGCCCCCTATGCATAACTTTCAGTAACGATAACAACTTTTGTTATTATTAAAATCTATGAAAATTTCTCAACTGATGGATGTGTTGGCCCAATTTTAGGGGATCCATTACTTCTTAGAATTTCTTCTTCATCTTTTAAATTTTTGGCTGTACCAAGTAGCATGCAGGATCTTAGTTCCCTGGCCAGGGGTCAAACCCACATCCCCTGCAATGGAAGAGCAGAGTCTTAACCAACGGAGTGCAGTGCCATGGAAGTCCCACTTCTGAGAACTTCTGATTGGGAGGAGCACTTTTTAAAAAGTATTCTAGAGAGAATTTTATCTCTAAAAACTGTTTTATACATTTGCTATAATCCCTAGTGCAAAGGAAGGATGGAATGTGGACCCAGCAAAGGATTTTCCCCTCTTCCGAAAAGAAGCTACCAATATGTTCACCAAGCCATTATTTATAGCTTTAGTTCAACATAAAGAAGAATAGAAGGCTCATCCTAATAATTAGTTCTTGCAGAGAATGGTAAAAAATAAGGACTGTACTAGCTTCATATCAAGTCCTATGCGTCAGCACCTCCTTCATACAGTTTCTGGTGACTGTCCCAAGACTCTCAGAACCTTGCTGCATTCAGTCTTCCTAGACACAACTGCTCAAGTAAGACCAGCTTCTTCCTGGAATGCTTAGGTTTTCAGACCTAAACTTCTCAATCAATGTTATGAGACCAATTCTAAGAGTTATGTCCTACAGTGTGTTAGCGTAGACATTGAGTCCATATCCTGCAGCTGTTGCTACTGCAGTTACTCCTGCTCTCCCTACATTTCTACCATATAAACATGCTGCAAATGAGAGTTCACCATGGTCATTAATACTGTAATGCCCAGTCACAGGGTACCAGGCAGCCGCTTGACAAACAAGATCAGAAAATCTTAAGATTTCCATGTCAATATGTGCTGTTCCTCTAGATCAAAATCAGATGTCATATGGACAGGTGTTTCCTCTTATTCAAGCCATAATCCTTATTTTTGCCAGAGTAATCACTAGCCTTGAGACTGTGCACTCAGAACTTCTTGTGCTGCACACTCCAGAGCCTTCATTCTAACACGGATGAAGCCATCTCTCTATTTCAAGCCCAACTAGTCAAAGACACTGCCCAGAAACCAATCAGCAGTGCGACTGCAGTCCCGAGGTTAGAAACTCATGTTTCATCCAAGAAAAAGATCTCAACAATGAAAAACTTCAGTATCGTGCATGTGTGTGTGGGGGTGGGGGCTGATTCAAAATAAAATGAAATTCCAAGTAGAAAAAAAAAAACCTGAAACACATATATATACTGAGAAAATACTATGTCTAACAAAATTAATGCTAGTCCTAATTATTTATGGAGTTTTAAAAAGATAGAGAGGAAAGAAGGAAGGAAGGAGGGAGGGAGAGGAAAGGAAAAATATAAAAAGGGAACCCCTTTATACAGAAATCAATGAGAAAACAATAAGCCTTGGCTCTAGATACCCGGAAACTACCTTTTCCAGTTAGTTATCATTCCCTCATAGCATAGTACTACTTCTTTATCATTGGGATTGCATAAATTTATGGCTGATGTTGTTTTATACTGTATGTTTGTATTTTTGTTTTGTTGAGAATGCTTCATGGACTCTTTTCTAACTAAAACTTAATAATTCACATTTTTTACTATGTAAATTATTTGTATCCATATGTAATCCTGATGTTTTGATGACTGACTGGGAAAAAGGTACAAAAAATTTTCAAATAGTATCTCTAGTGCCAGGACAAACCAGGAGCATTCTGATCCTAACAGTTGTTCAAGGACTGAATAGTTCTGACTCCCACTGCATACCAAAAGCCCACAAAAAGAAGATAAACTACCAGATTTGACCTTCAAATCTGCCATCATCAAATTAGGAGGAAGAATTTCAGCAGCAGAGCACATTAAAACCTCATTCCAGAGTGTTATATGTGCCTATTAGAGTGGTGCCTATGTGCAACAGGAACCATGTCAGTATCACAAACACTTACTATAGGATGTAGACAATGGTAAGGAGACCCTGGTTAATGTTATAAATATGAAATGGCTTTAATTATGTTTTTTTTTTCCAAAAGTTATTCCTACAAGCGTGGCTAAGAAACTATGATACTGACATGAATCACAAGATCAGTAAAACCTTTCAAGACTGCAAACTTGGTACCTCTGTCTCCTTGACAGTCTCCTGTTACAATTGAGACAGGCTGTTCAGATTGAGGAGGAGGCTGAATGGACAGCCTGAAGAAAATTGTAAATGTTTGTTAAAATCTGAAAGAAGTTTGGAGAAGGAGATGGCTCGAAGCAATAAAAAAATTGCCAAGTTCTTTTGGAGGTTCACCTGTGTTTAGAGGTCACAGATTGATTGTGGTGATTTCATGCCAGATCCCTTAAGTTTGTTTGCACATTTAATCTTCATGACATTCATATATGTAAATATAATTTTCTTGATTATACAGAATGTAAGTCACTAATATAAGCTTCCATAGCTATTTAGTTAGGGTTTTGTGGTTGCAGACAATAGAAAATTACTCTGGCTAATATAAGGTAAAAGAAATTTCTTTGAAAGGATGTTTGAAAGCTGACAAAACATATTGGCTAATGAACCAATATATAAAGGATGAAACCAAAGCATTTTCACAGGTCTCACTAGTAGAAATGGATAAACTGACTCTTTAGGACATAGCTGCCTATGTAAATCATTTAATGTCTTTGGATCACTCCATTCAATTAACATTGCTATAGATTATATACAAACGTTGTCAGGACATGTGACGTGAAAGTCACTCAGTGTTGTCCGACTCTTTGTGACCCCATGGACTATACAATCCATGGAATTCTCTAGGCCAGAATACTGAAGGGGGTAGCCTTTCCCTTCTGCAGAGGAACTTCGCAACCCAGGGATCAAACCCAGGTCTCCCGCATTGCAGGCAGATTCTTTACCAGCTGAGCCACAAGGGAAGCCCAAGAATACTGGAGTGGGTAGCCTATCCCTTCGCCAGTGGATCTTCCCAACCCAGGAATCGAACTGGGATCTCCTGCATTGCAAGCAGATTCTTTACCAACTGAGCTATCAGGGAAGCCCCAGGACATGCACCTGTGGCCAATTAAATTTATGACAAAGGAGGCAAGAATATACACTGGAGAAGAAAAGAGTCTCTTCAAGTAAGTGGTGCTTGCAAAACTTGACAGCTACATGTGAAAGAATGAAATTAGAACATTCTCTAATACCATACACAAAAATAAACTCAAAATGGATCAAAGACCTAAATGCAAGGTGTGCATGCTAAGTTGCTTCAGCTGTGTCTGACTCTTTGTGGCCCTATGACTACAGCCCACCAGTCTCCTCTGTCCGTGGGATTCTCCTGGCAAGAATACTGGAGTGGGTTGACATGCCTTTCTCCAGGAGATCTTCCAGATCCAGAGATTGAACCTGCATCTCCTCTGTCTCCTGCATTGGCAGGTGGGTTGTTTACCACCAGTGCCACCTGGGAAGCCTAACTGTAAAGCTCTTAGAGGAAAAACACTCAAAATACTCATATAAATTGAAGCAATATCTTTTTCAATCCACCTCCCAAAGTACTGAAAAACAAAAATAAACAAATGGGACCTAATTAAACTTAAAGGCTTTTGCATAGCAAAGGAAACCAAAAACAAAATATTTTCTTCCACAAAATGGAAGAGAACATTTACAGATGAAGTGACCAACAAAGGGTTAATCTCCAACTGATACTAACAGTTCATTCATACTCTTCCCCAGGGGAATAGGAAGGACTAGTTGGACATGTGAGTTGGGGAGAATAAATAGCTCAGCCATCCCCACCCTTTCTATTAATAGGCCTATGTTTTGCAGAAAGTGGGTCTGATCTCCTCACATGGGCCTCTATTTTTCCACTGGGAAGCCTGTGGTTTTCAACTATGCCAGTGACCAGTGCATAAGTCTGGGAAAAGTATGTGCCCACTTGGCCACGCCTTCCAGTCAGCTTTATTAAGATAATATTTTGACCTTCATCAGTGTGACTCATATCTCAATTGATTCTGAATTCAGAAGGAAGAATGGGACAGTATTTATTAGGTACCTGGTATTTTGGGGGGCTCCAAAATCACTGAAGATGGTGATTGCAGCCATGAAATTAAAAGACTCTTACTCCTTGGAAGGAAAGTTATGACCAACCTAGATAGCATATTCAAAAGCAGAGACATTACTTTGCCAACAAAAGTTCATCTAGTCAAGGCTATGGTTTTTCCAGTGGTCATGTATGGATGTGAGAGTTGGACTGTGAAGAAAGCTGAATGCTGAAGAATTGATGCTTTTGAACTGTGGTGTTGGAGAAGACTCTTGAGAGTCCCTGGGACTGCAAGGAAGTCCAACCAGTCCATCCTAAAGGAGATCAGTCCTGGGTGTTCATTGGAAGGAATGATGCTAAAGCTGTAACTCCAGTACTTTGACTGCCTCATGCGAAGAGTTGACTCATTGGAAAAGACCCTGATGCTGGGAGGGATTAGGGGAAAGAGGAGAAGGGGACGACAGAGGATGAGATGGCTGGATGGCATCACTGACTCGATGGACATGAGTTTGGGTGAACTCCAGGAGTTGGTGATGGACAGGGAGGCCTGGCGTGCTGCGATTCATGGGGTCACAAACAGTCTGATACGACTGAGTGACTGAACTGAACTGACTTGTAAGGAAAAGATTTTCAGCTGGTGTGAACTCTTAGGTCAGGCTCAGGGACCCTGGAGTTATGACCTTAGATTTGCCTTCTTGCTACTCTCCTCTCCAGAGTGTAGTGATGTGAGATAAATGTGGAATGTTAGCAGATCAGTTTACACCTGGTTCCAGGAGCATTCTCTGTGAAATCTCTCTCATGAGTTGCAGCTGCACTGGGAGGCAGGCATGTGACTTGGCACACACTCCTAAAGAGACTGGGCAGCAAGCATAGGACATACACAGGTAGGCAATAGGAAGGGAGGCTGCTCCAAGGTGAAGTTGTCTGCAACTGGCTCTACCTCATTCTTGGGACTGAACCCTGGGGAGTGGAAGAAAGTGGAAGCTGAACCTAACTTGTTGCCAGATGTTAGGAGGCCTCTGCTATTTGGCTTTGTGCATTATTATGATTTATCTTTCAAAGTTAAGGAAACTGGTGTGGAGGTGGGGAACATGTCTTTGTTGCAGAAGTCGGAGGGTGAAGAAACCAAGCACCACACTCAGAGTTGGAGATAGGACATCAGGCCCAGAGGAGTTAACACTTCCAGCTCTGAGCCCCCAAAAAGCAGTTACAATTGTTATAGGCAGTGCATGACATCAGACTATAGTGAGCTGTGCTGACTGTTAATAGGACAGTTTAAATTAGGGGTTCTCCTCACCCATGAGAACAGCTGTTAGGACACAGCATGGAGGATGCCTGACTTTACACAAACAATCATGGTTAAGCAGTATTACAGGGGCTGGGTAATTGACAAGGGTTAGTGAGGTAAGTTTCAGTTCCTAACATTAAGTTTCTATTTCCCCGAAACTATGTAACTTACCTAACTTTGCAAAGAGTAAGCTGAGCTGCAGAAGCAGAAGGGAGCATGAAGTTATTTCTAGCTGGGTGGAAGTTTTAAATTTTCTTTTTCATCTTGACTTTTTATCAATTTTGAGCCAATAAGACCAACCAATATTGAGTAACACAGCAAGTAGTCTGGGAAATTTCTAATACTTGGTACCTGCTCTTCAATAATGAGAAAAAGTCTTTGTTAAGTTCACTTGGTTTTTGCAGTCCATCTATCACCCATTTCAACCCTTATTTCAATTTCCCTTCCTTTTTAATTTTTTTACTTTTATTTAAAAAAGTTTTTTGTCTACATCGAGGGACATGTGGAACTTCCCTGCGCAGGGTACCAAGGACCAAACCCACGCCCTCTGCAGTGAAAGCATGCAGACTTAATCACGGGACCAAACAAAAGTCTTTTCCTTCCTTTTTCAGAGAAGTAGAATAATAATTTTAAAAAAACTTTCCTTCTCATATTTCCTGTTAGAAAAATTCTGGCACATAAAATTAAAACTGATTTTCTTCTGGTACAGCGCTTTCCAGTTCATTATTCTTCCATAGAACACACGTGTGATGCCTGAGGCTTGGCAATCATTACTAAGTATGGTAGAGCACAAGACAAAAGGGATTGGTTTCCCTGATGGCTTTATTGAGTGACCATGACTGTCTTAAATTTCCCCTTTCCTAGATTTACTGGTACAAGAGATAAAGAAATCCTTTGCTGTTTTTGGCAGTCAGTTCAGTTCAGTCACTCAGTTGTGTCTGATGCTTTGCAACCCCATGAATCACAGCACGCCAGGCCTCCTTGTCCATCACCAACTCCCGGAGTTCACTCAGACTCATGTCCATCGAGTCAGTGATGCCATCCAGCCATCTCATCCTCTCGTACCCTTCTCCTCCTGCCCTCCATCCCTCCCAGCATCAGAGTCTTTTCCAATGAGTCAACTCTTCGCATGAGGTGGCCAAAGTAGTGCAGTTTCAGCTTTAGCATCATTCCTTCCAAAGAACACCCAGGACTGATCTGCTTTAGAATGGACTGGTTGGATCTGCTTGCAGTCCAAGGGATTCTCAAGAGTCTTCTCCAACACCACAGTTCAAAAGCATCAATTCCTCAACACTCAGCTGCTGGAGTACAGCTCCAGCAGGCAGGGAATCAAGCCTGAAGGGGTGAGCAGTGTTGGAGGACGATGATGTAACCTCTGACTCATAGTATGGAACTACATGTTTATTTCAAGCTTCAGGTTCTCTTTTATACTTTGACAAAAGCATTACGTCAGAGGTTTGACATTTTCAGTTTCCCGCACCCAGATTTACTGTCTCCAGAAATCACTGTTGTCCTTCAAACACAGTTCCTGCTTCAGCGATTCTCTCCGAATTGGCTTTACTATCTATTATCTTATGTGTCCTATACTTAACTTGTGATTATATTGTAACTCATGCTACCTTCCTCAGTTTGTTTCTTATGTTTCTAAATCCTGTTTGCCCCTAGCATCTTAAGATCACTACCTCCTAAAAAGGCTTCTAGCTATTCTTAATTATTCCTAAACCCTAAGCTCAGCAAACTTCTTTTGCCATAAGCATTTCCCTCACAAACAGGTCTCAGATAACAATCCTTCCCATGGCCTCAAGCTGCAGCCTATATACTCATCCTGGAACTTCCTTTGTAAAGATCCTTGGACAAATGTCAATGATTACTTTATAGATTCTTTTCTGGGCACAACTGCAGAAGGCTTCGTGTTTTCTCATGTTTCTCTCAAGCACCTTAACATTCTTTCCAGCCAACTCAACCGAAGAAAGGAAAGAACAAGTCAGAATCACAAGGTCTAACTCCTTCATCCCGGGACCGTGCCTGCGAGATGAGGAGAGGAGACCGGGGCTGTGCCTCCATTTTGTCAGTAATGCCTAACGTGGTTCCCAACACTCAGCTTTCTTCACAGTCCAACTCTCACATCCATACATGACCACTGAAAAAACCATAGCCTTAACTAGACAGTAATCTTGTCTTCTAAGCACATGCGGTGGTGGCCACAGGCCGGCGCACTAAGCGCGGCCGAGAACTACCCCACGTCCAGAGTCATGGACAGCGGCCCAGAGTGCCAGGCTGCGATGGCGCAGGAACGACCGGGAGGAGCCACCCCATGTCCGAGGTCAGGGTGGTGGCAGGGAGAAGCTACCCAGCGTCCGAGGCCAGTGGCAGCCAGGAGGAGACAACCCATGTCCGAGGTCAGGGTGGCGGCGGGGAGAAGCCACCTCGCACCCGAGGCCAGAAGCAGTGACCCTGAGGAGCCACCCCGAGCCCGAGGCCACAGGCGGCACCTGGGAGGAGCCACCAACGCCCGAGCTCAGGCCAGCGGCTGGGAGGAGCAATCTGAGGAGTGGTGGGTGAGCAGGCACAGGAGGAACTAGAGGAGCTATCCCACGTTGACGGTCAGGAACAGCGGTGGTAAGGAGATACCCCTCGTCCAAGGTAAAGAGCCTTTAATGGCTGTGAAAAGAAGAGAGGTGAGAAGCAAAGGAGAAAAGGAAAGATATAAGCATCTGAATGCAGAGTTCCAAAGAATAGCAAGAAGAGATAAGAAAGCCTTCTTCAATGATCAATGCAAAGAAATAGAGGAAAACACCAGAATGGGAAAGACTAGAGATCTCTTTAAGAAAATTAGAGATACCAAGGGAACATTTCATGCAAAGATGGGCTTGAGAAAGGACAGAAATGGTATGGACCTAACAGAAGCAGAAGATATTAAGAAGAGGTGGCAAGAATACACAGAAGAACTGTACAAAAAAGATCTTCACGACCCAGATAATCATGATGATGTGATCACTAATCTAGAGCCAGAAATCTTGGAAAGTGAAGTCCAGTGGGTCTTAAAAAGCATCACTACGAACAAAGCTAGTGGAGGTGATGGAATTCCAGTTGAGCTATTTCAAATCCTGAAAGATGATGCTGTGAAAGTGCTGCACTCAATATGCCAGCACATTTAGAAAACTCACCAGTGGCCGCAGGACTGGAAATGTTCAGTTTTCATTTCAGTTCCAAAGAAAGGCAATGCAAAAGAATGCTCAAACAACCGCACAATTGCACTCATCTCACATACTAGTAAAGTAATGCTCAAAATTCTCCAAGCCAAGCTTCAGCAATATGTGAACCGTGAACTCCCTGATGTTCAAGCTGTTTTTAGAAAAGGCAGAGGAACCAGAGATCAAATTGCCAACATCCGCTGGATCATGGAAAAAGCAAGAGAGTTCCAGAAAAACATCTATTTCTGCTTTATTGACTATGCCAAAGCCTTTGGCTGTGTGGATCACAATAAACTGTGGAAAATTCTGAAAGAGCTGGGAATACCAGACCACCTGACCTGTCTCTTGAGAAACCTGTATGCCGGTCAGGAAGCAACAGTTAGAATTGGACATGGAACAACAGACTGGTTCCAAATAGGAAAAGGAGTACCTCAAGGCTGTATATTGTCACCCTGCTTATTTAACTTATATGCAGAGTACATCATGAGAAACGCTGGACTGGAAGAAGTGCAAGCTGGAATCAAGATTGCCGGGAGAAATATCAATAATCTCAGATATGCAGATGACACCACTCTCATGGCAGAAAGTGAAGAGGAACTAAAAAGCCTCTTGATGAAAGTGAAAGAGGAGGGTAAAAAAGTTGGCTTAAAGCTCAACATTCAGAAAACGAAGATCATGGCATCTCGTCCCATCATTTCATGGCAAATAGATGGGGAAACAGTGGAAACAGTGTCAGACTTAATTTTGGGGGGCTCCAAAATCAGTGCAGATGGTGACTGCAGCCATGAAATTAAAAGACGCTTACTCCTTGGAAGAAAAGTTACGACCAACCTAGATAATATATTCCAAAGCAGAGACATTACTTTGCTGACTAAGGTCCGTGTAGTCAAGGCTATGGTTTTTCCTGTGGTCATGTATGGATGTGAGAGTTGGACTGTGAAGAAGGCTGAGCGCTTAAGAATTGATGCTTTTGAACTGTGGTGTTGGAGAAAACTCTTGAAAGTCCCTTGGACTGTAAGGAGATCCAACCAGTCCATTCTGAAGGAGATCAGCCCTGAGATTTCTTTGGAAGGAATGATGCTAAAGCTGAAGTTCCAGTACTTTGGTCACCTCATGCAAAGAGTTGACCCATTGGAAAAGACTCTGATGCTGGAAGAGATTGGGGGCAGGAGGAGAAGGGGATGACCGAGGATGAGATGGCTGGATGGCATCACGGACTTGATGGACGTTGAGTCTGAATGAACTCCGGGAGTTGGTGATGGACAGGGAGGCCTGGTGTGCTGCGATTCATGGAGTCGCAAAGAGTCAGACACGACTGAGTGACTGAAGTGAACTGAACTGACTAGACAGAACTTTGTTGGCAAAGTAATGTCTCTGCTTTTTAATATGCCCTCTAGGTTGGTCATAACTTTCCTTCCAAGGAGTAAGCGTCTTTTAATTTCATGGTTGCAATCACCATCTGCAGTGATTTGGGAGCCGAAAAAAAAAGTCTGACACTGTTTCCACTGTTTCCCCATCTATTTCCCATGAAGTGATGGGACCAGATGCCATGATCTTCATTTTCTGAATGTTGAGCTTTAAGCCTACTTTTTCACTTTCCTCTTTCTCTTTCATCAAGAGGCTTTTTAGTTCCTCTTCACTTTCTGCCAGAAGCGTGGTGTCATCTGCATATATGAGGTTATTGGTATTTCTCCCGGCAATCTTGATTCCCGCTTGTGCTTCTTTCAGCCCAGAGTTTCTCATGATGTACTCTGCATATAAGTTAAATAAGCAGGGTGACAATATACAGCCTTGACACACTCCTTTTCCTATTTGGAACCAGTCTGTTGTTCCATGTCCAGTTCTAACTGTTGCTTCCTGACCTGCGTATAGGTTTCTCAAGAGACAGGTCAGGTGTTCTGGTAGTCCAGCTCTTTCAGAATTTTCCACAGTTTATTGTGATCCACACAGTCCAAGGCTTTGGCATAGTCAGTAAAGCAAAAATAGATGTTTCTCTGGAACTCTCTTGCTTTTTCCATGATCTAGCCGATATTGGCAATTTGATCTCTGGTTCTTCTGCCTTTTCTAAAATCAGCTTGAATATCTGGAAGTTCATGGTTCACATATTGCTGAAGCCTGGCTTGGAGAATTTTAAGCATTACTTTACTAGTGTGTGAGATGAGTGCGATTGTGCGGTAGTTTGAGCATTCTTTTGCATTGCCTTTCTTTGGAATTTGAATGAAAACTGACCTTTTCCAGTCCTGTGGCCACTGCTGAGTTTTCCAAATTTGCTGGCATATTGAGTGTAGCCCTTTCACAGCATCATCTTTCAGGATTTGAAACAGCTCACCTGGAATTCCATCACCTTCACTAGCTTTGTTTGTAGTGATGCTTTCTAAGGCCAGTCAAGTGCCGTCTTAATTGATACAATCATGCATTCCATTTCCGTGTATGGTAGGCAGAATCTGCTACTGCTAAGTTGCTTCAGTAATGTCTGACTCTGTGCAACCCCATAGATGGCAACCCACTAGGCTCCCCCATCCCTGGGATTCGCTAGGCAAGAACACTGGAGTGGGTTGCCATTTTCTTCTCCAATGCAGGATAGTGAAAAGTGAACATGAGATCACTCATTTGTGTCCAACTCTTAGTGACCCCATGGACTGTAGCCTACCAGGCTCCTCTGTCCATGGGATTTTCCAGGCAAGAGGACTGGAGTAGGGTGCCATTGCCTTCTCTGGTAGGCAAAATAATGGTACCCTAAAGATGTCTATGTCCTAATCTCTTGAACTTGTGAACGTATCACCTTACATGGCAAAAGGGACTTTGCAGCCAGGGTTAAGTTAAGCCTCTCCAGGTGAGAAAAGCGTCCTGAATTCTCCAGGTGGACCCAATGTGATCATAAAAGTCCTTTTAAGTGCAAAAGGATGGCAGAAAGAAGATGTGAGAAAGACATGTGTCAACAGAAAGGTCAGAGAAATGCTATGTGCTAGCTTTGAAGGTAGAAGGCCATAAGCTAAAGAATGTGGGTGTCTCACTAATCCTGTTCGTGATACCAATTGTCTTGCTATTCTCACTGTTCACTCAGTTCACTGAACCCAGGGTAGGCAAGGCATGAGTTAGAGAGTCTGGAAGAAGACTCAAGGAGCTGTAGGAACTGCAGACACATTTATTCTCTCCTGGCTGACATGGCAGTCATAGCAGCAGCTATAGCATAACCTAACACACAGGAGTGGGTTGCCATTGCCTTCTCCAACGCAGGAAAGAGAAAAGTGAAAGTGAAGTCACTCAGTCGTGCCCGACTCTTAGTGACCCCATGGAACACCGATGAATTGATGCTTTTGAACTGTGGTGTTAGAGAAGACTCTTGAGAATCCCTTGGACTGCAAGGAGATCCAACCAGTCGATCCTAAAGGAAATCAGTCCTGAATATTCATTGGAAGGACAGATGTTGAAGCAGAAATTCCAACACTTTGGCCACCAAGAGCTGACTCATTTGAAAAGACCATGATGCTGGGAAAGATCAAAGGCAGAAAGAGAAGGGGACGACAGAAGATGAGGTAGTTGGATGGCATCACCAACTCAATGGACATGAGTTTGAGTAAACTCCAGGAGTTGGTGATGTACAGGGAGGCCTGGCATGCTGCAGTCCTTGGGGTTGCAAAGAGTCAGACATAACTGAACAACTGAACTGAACTGAACTGATCCTCAAACATGAATTGAATAGTCCATAGTACTTTAAAATATCACCTTATCACATGCTAATTCATTCATGCAATTGCATCTATTTCTGGATTCCATTTTGCTCTGTTGATGTGTCTATTTACACACTGGCCCCTACTGTTATAATTACAGCTCTAAAGCAGGTTCTCATCTCTGGTTTTACTAGTTCTCTGTCATTTTTCTTCTTCATCAGACATGTTCTCATTTAATTTTTTTCTCTATAAATTTTAGAATTAGTCTGTCTCTTAAAATTTTTTCTTAGAATCATGGTGGATTTTATAGATTAATTTAGGAGAATTTAAGTTTTATGATAATAAGTCATCCTATCCTATGCTTTTCCATTTATTCAGAGTTTTTGTTTCCCTTGGTAGTGAGTTAAAAGATTTCTTTGTGTATTGCACATTTTCTAATAACTTATTCCCAAGAATTCAATCTTTCGTGTTGCTATTGTAAATGGCTATTTTTGAACTGAGTGTTGTTTGTATCTATGAAATGGAGTGATTTCTGAATATTCAAATTTAAGGACTATATTTTTCATTTCTGAAAAAAAAGGCTATTGGAATTCTGATTGATTTGAATGCATATCATCAATTAAAAAACACAGATAGCTTTTCAATTTCAAGTTTTCTTTAATATAGAATTGCAGGGGGCCCTGAATAGCCAAAACAATCTTGGAAAAGACAAGTTTGAGGACTCACACTTCCCCATTTCAAAACTTATTTCAAAACTACAGTAATCAGACTGTGTGGTAGTGGCATAAATAGAATACATATAAAAATAACCTATATAATTATGATCAATTCATTTTCATTAAGGTGTCAAGGCAATCAACAGGAGAAAGAACTGTCTTTAGCCAACAATTCTTTTAATTTCTTTCAGTGATGTTTTGTTTTTTGACTATAAACCATCCAGTTTTTGGTTAAGTTTCAGTATTTCACTCTTTTGGATGCTTTGTGAATGAAATTGTTTTCTTAATTTTATTTTTGGATTGTATTACTAGCTTATAGAAATACAACTATTTTATATATTGATATTATATCTCTGCAACATTGCTGATTTCATTTATTAGTCCCAATAGATTTGTAGTTTCTTCAGAATTGTCTTTAAATAAGATTGTTATACGCTGGGACTTCCCTGGTGGTCCAATAATTAAGTCTTAAACCTTGTAGGAGACAGGCCTATTAAAAGGCCTGGCAAAAGAATTAAGGAATTTTGCTGAGAGGACATGACTCAGCATGTAACTCCTGAAGGAATCCAAGAAGGAGCAAAAGACAACTTGAAAACAGGATGTACACCTAGGAGTGGAAAGCCATCTACAGACTGTTCCTATCTTTAGCGCCTGGGAGGCACGGAAGATTAATTAGGGACGGTATCGGTATCGGAGACCACAGGAAGAAGGCTGCTTGGCCTTGGAGGCATATCTCTGGAACTACAAAGTAGCCGCGGGGTGACTTCTGTGATGGGGCTGTTAAGACGATTGATGAACCTTCTTTTTCGCGGGTGGTGAAAGGGTCTTCACTGCTTAGCCCCACAGGGCTGGGACTGGAGGAGCTGCCGTCCCCCGCGATGACTGAAGTCCAAGAGATGCGACGTGTTCCAGTGCCCGCAGAGGCACGCCGTGCTCACTGACTCTGTTCACCTCGCATGGGACCTGTTATAGTCCCTCGGGGCTGTGGTCTTCTCCAGTATCACAAATAATGTAGTGTCACTCAAAGGCAGCACTTAACCTTTTGTTCTGTAGTTCCTGTGAGATTCCCATTGGTTTCCACCTGTATTCTACCCATGCTGTCCTGGCTGCCTTGAGAGGCCACTTCTGCCTTTCCAGTGACAAAATGGTGTGCTTTAGTTGAGTTCAGTTCAGTCGCTCAGTCGTGTTCGACTCTTGCGACCCCATGAACAGAATGATCTCTGTTTGTCTCCAAGGCAAACCATTCAATATCACAGTAATTCAAGTCTATGCCCCAACCAGTAATGCTGAAGAAGCTGAAGTTGAATGGTTTTATGAAGACCTACAAGACCTTTTAGAACTAACACCCAAAACAGATGTCCTTTTCATTATAGGGGACTGGAATGCAAAAGTAGGAAGTCAAGAAACACCTGGAGTAACAGGCAAATTTGGCCTTGGAATGCGGAATGAAGCACAGCAAAGACTAACAGAGTTTTGCCAAGAAAACGCACTGGTCATAGCAAACACCCTCTTCCAACAACACAAGAGAAGACTCTACACATGGACATCACCAGATGGTCAACACCGAAATCAGATTGATTCTATTCTTTGCAGCCAAAGATGGAGAAGCTCTATACAGTCAAGCAAAACAAGACCAGGAGCTGACTGTGGCTCAGATCATGAACTCCTTATTACCAAATTCAGACTCAAATTGAAGAAAGTAGGGAAAACCACTAGACCATTCAGGTATGACTTAAATCAAATCCCTTATGATTATACAGTGGAAGTGAGAAATAGATTTAAGGACCTAGATCTGATAGATGGAGTGCCTGATGAACTATGGACAGAGGTTCATGACATTGTACAGGAGACAGGGATCAAGACCATCCCCACGGAAAAAAAAATGCAAAAAAGCAAAATGGCTATCTAGGGAGGCCTTACAAATAGCTGTGAAAAGAAGAGAGGCGAAATGCAAAGAAGAAAAGGAAAGATAAAAACATCTGAATGCAGAGTTGCAAAGAATAGCAAGAAGAGATAAGAAAGCCTTCTTCAGCGATCAATGCAAAGAAATAGAGGAAAACACCAGAACGGGAAAGACTAGAGATCTCTTTAAGAAAATTAGAGATACCAAGGGAACATTTCATGCAAAGATGGGCTCGATAAATGACAGAAATGGTATGGACCTAATAGAAGCAGAAGATATTAAGAAGAGGTGGCAAGAATACACAGAAGAACTACACAAAAGGATCTTCACGACCCAGATAATCATGATGATGTGATCACTCATCTAGAGCGAGACATCTTGGAATGTGAAGTCAAGTGGGCCTTAGAAAGCATCACTAGAACAAAGCTAGTGGAGGTGATGGAATTCCAGTTGAGCTATTTCAAATCCTGAAAGATGATGCTGTGAAAGTGCTGCACTCAATATGCCAGCAAGTTTGGAAAACTCACCAGTGGCCGCAGGACTGGATAAGGTCAGTTTTCATTCCAATTCCAAAGAAAGGCAATGCCAAAGAATGCTCAAACAACCGCACAATTGCACTCATCTCACATGCTAGTAAAGTAATGCTCAAAATTCTCCAAGCCAGGCTTCAGCAATATGTGAACCGTGAACTCCCTGATGTTCAAGCTGGTTTTAGAAAAGGCAGAGGAACCAGAGATCAAATTGCCAACATCCGCTGGATCATGGAAAAAGCAAGAGAGTTCCAGAAACACATCTATTTCTGCTTTATTGACTATGCCAAAGCCTTTGACTGTGTGGATCACAATAAACTGTGGAAAATTCTGAGAGAGCTGGGAATACCAGACCACCTGACCTGCCTCTTGAGAAATCTGTATGCCGGTCAGGAAGCAACAGTTAGAACTGGACATGGAACAACAGACTGGTTCCAAATAGGAGAAGGAGTACGTCAAGGCTGTATATTGTCACCCTGCTTATTTAACTTATATGCAGAGTACATCATGAAAAACGCTGGACTGGAAGAAGCACAAGCTGGAATCAAGATTGCTGGGAGAAATATCAATAACCTCAGATACGCAGATGACACCACTCTTATGGCAGAAAGTGAAGAGGAACTAAAAAGCCTCTTGATGAAAGTGAAAGAGGAGAGTGAAAAAGTTGGCTTAAAGCTCAACATTCAGAAAACGAAGATCATGGCATCTGGTCCCATCACTTCATGAGAATAGATGGGGAAACAGTGGAAATAGTGTCAGACTTTATATTTTGGGGGCTCCAAAATCACTGTAGACGGTGACTGCAGCCATGAAATTAAAAGACGTTTACTCCTTGGAAGAAAAGTTATGACCAACCTAGATAATATATTCAAAAGCAGAGACATTACTTTGCCAACTAAGGTTTGTCTAGACAAGGCTATGGTTTTTCCAGTAGTCATGTATGGATGTGAGAGTAGGACTGTGAAGAAGGCAGAGAGCTGAGAATTGATGCTTTTGAACTATGGTGTTGGAGAAGACTCTTGAGAGTCCCCTGGACTGCAAGGAGATCCAACCAGTCCATTCTGAAGGCGATCAGCCCTGGGATTTCTTTGGAAGGACTGATGCTAAAGCTGAAGCTCCAGTACTGTGGCTACCTCATGCGAAGAGTTAACTCATTGGAAAAGACTGTGATGCTGGGAGGGATCAGGGGCAGGAGGAGAAGGGGATGACAGAGGATAAGATGGCTGGATGGCATCACGGACTCGATGGATGTGAGTCTGAGTGAACTCTGGGAGTTGGTGATGGACAGGCAGGCCTGGTGTGCTGCAATTCACGGGGTTGCAAAGAGTCGGACATGGCTGAGCAACTGAACTGAACTGAGCAGCACCATGCCAGGCCTCCCTATACATCACCAACTCCCAGAGTTTACCCAAACTCATCTCCATTTAGTCAGTGATGCCATCCAACCATCTCATACTCTGTCGTCACCTTCTCCTCCTGCCGTCAATTGTTCCCAGCATTAGGGTCTTTTCAAATGCGTCAGCTCACCTGTCTTACTAGCCTCTTGGTCCAGGAAAACATTCCTTCTTATTGCTTCTTCCCATATCTAGAGTTACATTGTTACCATCATCAATCTCATATGGAACTACATATTATTTTTTCATAGGCCTCAGTCAAACATTTGGCAGTGTAAGAAACAGCAATTTTGTAAAACAGGCGAAATACAAATAACATAGCCAGCAATATTAGTAAAGTCATAAGTAAGACTTAAGCTAAGAACTTCCACTAGATGCAGCCCAATATATCCCAGGTAATCTGACCTAGTCTACTCTGTGCAAATCTTTATCTTCCAGGGAAATGATATATTGGCACTGTCTATACGGCACATAGTTCTGTTTTTTAGTGTTACTGGATTGATTATCCTTCAGTCAGTTCAGTTAAGTTCATTTCAGTCTCTCAGTTGTGTCCAACTCTTTGCAACCCCATGAATTGCAGCACGCCAGGCCACCCTGTCCACCACCAACTCCTGGAGTTCACTCAGACTCACGTCCATCGAGTCCGTGGTGCCATCCAGCCATCTCATCCTCTGTCGTCCCCTTCTCTTCCTGCCCCCAATCCCTCCCAGCATCAGGGTCTTTTCCAGTGGGTCAACTCTTTGCATGAGGTGGCGAAAGTATTGGAGTTCAGCTTTAGCATCAGTCTTTCCACTGAACACCCAGGACTGATCTCCTTTAGGATGGACTGGTTGGATCTCTTGCAGTCCAAGGGACCCTCAAGAGTCTTCTCCAACACCACAGTTCAAAAGCATCAAATCTTCGGTGCTTAGCTGTCTTTATAGTATAAGTCTCATATCCATATGTGACTATGGAAAAACCATAGCCTTGACCAAACAGACCTTTGTTGACAAACTAATGTCTCTGCTTTTTAATATGCTGTCTAGTTTGGTCATAGCTTTCCTTCCAAGGAGTAAGGGTCTTTTAATTTCATGGCTATAGTCACCATCTGCAGTGATTTTGGAGCCCCCAAAAATAAAGTCTGACACTGTTTCCACTGTTTCCCCATCTATTTCCAATGAAGTGATGGGACTGGATGCCATGATCTTAGTTTTCTGAATGTTGAGCTTTAAGCCAACTTTTTCACTCTCCTCTTTCACTTTCATCAAGAGGGTCTTTAGTTCTTCACTTTCTGCCAAAAGAGTGGTGTCATCTGCATATCTGAGGTTATTGATATTTCTCCCAGCAGTCTTGATTCCAGCTTGTGGTTCATCCAGCCCAGCATTTCTCATGATATACTCTGCATAGAAGTTAAATAAGCTGGGTGACAATATACAGCCTTGACGTACTCCTTTTCCTGTTTGGAACCAATCTGTTGTTCTATGTCCAGTTCTAACTGTTGCTTCCTGACCTGCATATAGGTTTCTCAAGAGGCAGGTCAGGTGGTCTGGAATTCCCATCTCTTTCAGAATTTTCCACAGTTTATTGTGATCCACACAGTCAAAGGCTTTGGCATAGTCAATAAAGCTGAATGAAAACTGACCTTTTCCAGTCCTGTGGCCACTGCTGTTTTCCAAATTTGCTGGCATATTGAGTGTGTATTTAACTTATAGGCAGAGTACATCATGAGAACCGCTGGGCTGGAAGAAGCACAAGCTGGAATCAAGATTGCTGGGAGAAATATCAATAACCTCAGATATGCAGATGACACCATCTGCATATGGGCTCCAAAATCATTGCAGATGGTGATTGCAGCTGTGAAATTAAAAGACTCTGACTCCTTGGAACGAAAGTTATGACCAACCTAGATAGCATATTAAAAAGCAGAGATATTACTTTGTCAACAAAGGTCTGTCTAGTCAAGGCTATGGTTTTTCCAATATTCATATATGGATGTGAGAGTTGGACTATAAAGAAAGCTAGAAGAATTGATGCTTTTGAACTGTGGTGTTGGAGAAGACTCTTGAGAGTCCCTTGGACTGCAAGGAGATCCAACCAGTCCATCCTATAGGAGATCAGTCCTGGGTGTTCATTGGAAGGACTGATGTTGAAGCTGAAACTCCAATACTTTGGCCACCTGATGCAAAGAGCTAACTCATTTGAAAAGACCCTGATGTTGGAAAAGATTGAGGGCAGGAGGAGAAGGAGATGACACAGGATGAGATGGTTGGATGGCATCATCAACTCAATGAACATCAGTTTGTGTGAACTCTGGGAATTAATGATGGACAGGGAGGCCTGGTGTGCTGTGGTTCATGGGGTCACAAAGAGTTGGACCCAACTGACCAACTGAACTGACTGATAAAGCTGAAATAGATGTTTTTCTGGAACTCCTTTGCTTTTTTGATGATTCAGTGGATGTTGGCAATTTGATCTCTGATTGCTCTGCCTTACTTCTTAAAAACAAAAGACATATTACATTCATCTGAGATGGATATCTACAATGTCCCTCTATGAGAAAACGTTGCAGACCTGAAAGAGAAGATAATGTTAACACATACTCACTTAAATTTACTCAGAAAGATTCTGAAGGAACTGCCTCCTGACCAGTCCAAGCTAACTAATTCAGGATCAAAGCCTGAGTATCAGACGCAGGCCTTATTGCTGTCTTCTGTCCAGGTTTCATAGATCTTTGTCTTAAGAATTCATTCTGGCTTCTTATCAATTTCATAATATTTATTTTTGAAAACATTCTGATTGCAAATTTAAGAATTAAGAGCCAATGTCCCATGAATGCTCTGATCTAAAGATGCATGTTTGGCCTGTAAATAGAGTTGTACTTCTGTTAATTATTATTCTGACATGGAGCAATTGTCATATAAATATTGAGAAATCATTTTTTTCTTACGTGAAATACAGGTACATACATATTCTGTAGGTAATGGTCAATAAGTTAACTGCATAATATATGTTTATGTTTACCTTTTCAGTTGTAAACTGAACTTAGCAGGATAGTAATGAAAAGAATGATAAAAACATCAAATAGTCACCAAATGCTGTTTTTTCATTATTTTGCTTTATATAGCACTGTGGCTCAATAGCTTATCATAGTATTCATGTAATAGATAGCTATAAAATATTATGCTAGCTGCTGAAATAAGCAAAAACACCTATTCTGTATCTTTGGAGCTTATAATCTAGTTAGAGATGGACATTCAGATAACCACATGAAGGCATTTAAAATTATAACTGTAGTAAGGACCAACCTAGATAGCATATTCAAAAGCAGAGACATTACTTTGCTGACTAAGGTCCGTCTAGTCAAGGCTATGGTTTTCCCAGTGGTCATGTATGGATGTGAGAGTTGGACTGTGAAGAAGGCTGAGCACCGAAGAATTGATGCTTTTGAACTGTGGTGTTGGAGAAGACTCTTGAGAGTCCCTTGGACTGCAAGGAGATCCAACCAGTCCATTCTGAAGGAGATCAACCCTGGGATTTCTTTGGAAGGAATGATGCTAAAGCTGAAAGTCCAGTTCTTTGGCCACCTCATGCAAAGAGTTGACTCATTGGAAAAGACTCTGATGCTGGGAGGGATCGGGGGCAGGAAGAGAAGGGGACAACAGACGATGAGATGGCTGGATGGCATCACTGACTCGATGGATGTGAGTCTGAGTGAACTCCGGGAATTGGTGATGGACAGGGAGGCCTGGCGTGCTGCGATTCATGGGGTTGCAAAGAGTCGTACATGACTGAGCAACTGAACTGAACTGAAGTGAAGGATTTTGAAGAAAACGGACATAGAGAAATAAATACATATAGCAGGTAACTGACCTGGTTTGGGGGTGGTCAGGTAAGGTCTTTCTGTGGAAGTGTTTCATCAGTGGTCTGAAAGATTAGTAAGGGGAGAAGGAAATGGCAACCCACTCCAGTACTCTTGCCTGGAAAATCCCATGGGCAGAGGAGCCTGGTGGTCTGTAGTCCATGGGGTTGCTAGGAGTCGGACACGACTGAGCGACTTCATTTTCACTTTTCACTTTCATGTATTGGAGAAGGAAATGGCAATCCACTCCAGTGTTCTTGCCTGGAGAATCCCAGGGACAGGGGAGCCCGGTGGGCTGCCGTCTATGGAGTTGCACAGAGTCGGACACTAGTGAAGCGACTTAGCAGCAACAATAAGCTGATAGAGGGAACGGCTTATATGAAGGCCCTGTGAGGTCCCTATAAAGGCATATAGCAGTTTGTAATAGGGTCCAGAAACCAGAGATGCAAAACCTTATTGGTCTGCTGAAGGATATTTGTTTTTATCCCAACAACAATGAAAATCTCTTGAAGAATTTTAAAGGATGAAGCCTATGACAGGATCAAATTTTCTTTTTCGGAATCTCATTATGGTTGTCCTGTGAGCAATGGGTAAGAGGGCAGCAAGCAGACTTAGAGGGGCTGGCACTAGTACAGTCAAGAGATGATACAGCCAAAGGGTGGTGTGCAGACAGGGTAACATGGTTCAGATGTGGCTAGTAGATTTAATTGCAAGTTCTTTCCCTTTTTGACTGCACAAAGATATTTTCCTTTAAAAATATGTTAGAAAATTCTGACTTGCTTTATGCTTTTCAGTTTGCAAAATTTGGTTAAGTAAGGAGGAAGCTTCTGGCAACAAACAGTACCAGAAAAGCTTTTTCTACTCCTGAAGAATGAAGACCCAATAATAGTCTCTATTGAATCATCCTGGGGTTTGTACTGTGTATGGGTATGTCTACCTCAACATATTTTCTTTATCTCAATTAAGCTCTTCTTATGGAGCTATTTTCCTTAACCTTTGGATTTGCTGTTTTGGTAAACTTTCAATGGAAAATTTGGAGAAGGCGATGGCATCCTACTCCAGTACTTTTGCCTGGAAAATCCATGGACGGAGGAGCCTGGTAGGCTGCAGTCCATGGGATTGCTAAGAGTCGGACATGACTGAGCGACTTCACTTTCACTTTTCACTTTCATGCATTGAAGAAGGAAATGGCAACGCACTCCATTGTTCTTGCCTGGAGAATCCCAGGGACGGGGGAGCCTGGTGGGCTGCCATCTATGGGGTTGCACAGAGTCGGACAATACTGAAGCAACTTAGTGGCAGCAGCAGCAGCAATGGAAAATTAAATGCTTGAACTTGACATCAAAAAAAAAAAAAAAGATTAACTAGGTCCTTGTCCTTGAGGCAGAAAAACAGGGATACAAAAATGTTAAATGTTAACTGCCCAAGGTTATCACTGAAGGCCATCTGACCTGCTATGCTCATATAAGCACATACAAGCAAGTCTCAAAAAGTATAATAAAGCAGACTTGAGATCAGTTTGGGCACCTTCACCTTGTGGTGGTGCTGGTCCCCTAATCCTCTTTGTAACTTTCTTGAGTGTTTCTCATTCTTTCGCTATACCATGCATCCAGAAACCTGTGCTGTTGAGCTGGACTCAACATCACCTTCCAGTGTAGGGGGTGTCGGTTTGATCCAAGATCTGGGAGCTAAGATCCCATGTGCCTTACAGCAAAGACGCTAAAACATAAGAGAAGCAATACTATGCGTGTGTGTGTGCTAAGTAGCTTCAGTCATGTCCGACTCATAGATTTTTTGGCTATGTTGCTTGGGCGCCTCCGTCCGTGGGGATTCTCTAGGCAAGAATACCTGAGTGGGTTGCCATGCCCTCCTCCAGGAGATCTTCTCCATCCAGGGATCAAACCAGTGTTTCTTATTTCTCCCACATTGGCAGGTGGATTCTTTACCATTAGCACCACATAGGAAGCCCCAAGCAATATTGTACAAATTCAATAAAGACTTTTTTAAAACAAGATTGTTATCTGCAAAACAAGAATGTTATTTATTTCATCTTCTTGCATAATTGCCCTGGCTAGAAACTTCAGTACAATGTTGAACAGAACTGACAAGAGCAAGTATACTTTATTTTGTCCTGAAATTATAAAGATAATTGTATTAGCTAAAAAAGTTAGTGGAAATAGTAGTCACCATTTTTTAAAACTTTTGTTAATGACACTGACTGTAATATTTTCCTATTGAACATAAGCTAGTTTGGGGGCTAAAATAAATTCATGTTAAGGAAGTGTCCTATATTATTATTCTTTTAATGACATTTTTGGTTCAAAAATAGACGTTACATGTTTTATCAAATTCTTTTCAGTCTGTGGAATTGATCTTTCTCAGATCTATTCACAGAATATATGTCCTGAGAACTTCCCTGGTGGTCCAGTGGTTAAGAATTTGCCTGCCAATTCAGGGAACACATGTTCCCTAATCTGGGAACTAGCATTTATTCACATGCTGCAACTGCTGAGCCCATGGACACTAGAGACCATATTTTGCAACAAGAGAAGCCATTACAATAAGAAGCCTGTGCACTGCAACTAAAGAGCGGCCCCCCTCACTGAAACTAAAGAAAGCCTCTAAGGAGCAACAAAGAGCCCTTGAACTGCAACAAAGACCCAGCAAAGCAAGAAAGAATAAAGAATTAAAAAATATATCGGTCAAAACATTTAATCATTCTTGTTTGTATTCCTGAAATAAACCCCACTTTGTCAAGTCATTGCTTTATAATATTGCAGAATTTGTTTCCTAATATTTTACTTGGTATTATTTCATCAATATTTACAAGTGAGATTAATAATTAATTTTCCCCCCTCCAGTCTTTGTCAGATTTAGTATTGAAATTATCCTTGCTTTGTATAACAAATTTGGACAGTTTCTTTCTTTATGTGATGGGATAGCTTAAATAATTTTGGCATTGTATGTTCCTGAAAGGTGCAACATAACCACCTATGAGAAGCACCTGGTGCTTTTTTTGTACTTTCTTCTTTAAATTTAAAAAAAAAAATCATTAATCAAAAGTCATTTTTCTGGCAAAATAGGAATATTTTGAAATATATTGATATATTTCAAAATATATCAATACATTTTAAAATATATTGATATATTTTGAAATATATTAGATTTATACTCATATAGTGGTGGCCTCTAAACTTTTTACAGAAAATGTACATACAGACTGTATCTTTGGATATGTACATATTTTACACATTTTACAATTTAACAAATAATTATATTAATAATGCATCCTCTAATGTATTTACTCAGGAATATAGTTAAGACGTTTCTTGTTTGTTTACTTAAGGTATTTGCCTGGTCATCATTATTGTTGTTTAGTTGATAAGTTGTGTTGACTCTTTTGCAACCCCATGGACTGTAGCCTGCTAGGCTCCTCTGCCCATGGGATTTTCCTGACAAGCATACTGCAGTGGGTTGCCATTTCCTTCTCCAGGGGATCTTTCTGACCCAGGCATCAAACCCAGGTCTCCTGCATTGGCAGGCAGATTCTTTACCACTGAGCCACCTGGGAAGCCCTTGCCTGGTCACTAAAGTGAAGTCGCTCAGTCGTGTCCAACCCTTTGTGACCCCATGGACTGTAGCCCACCAGGCTCCTCCACCCATGGGATTCTCCGGGGAAGAATACTGGAGTGGATTGCCATTTCCTTCTCCAGGGGATCTTCCCGACCCAGGGATCAAACCCAGGTCTCCCACATTGCAGGCAGATGTTTTACCGTCTGAGCCACCAAGGAAGTCCATACCTGGTCACTAAGGATACCCAAACTATGCAGTCTCATTAGGTCAGGGTCATCCTTCCTCTCATCCATCCTTTATGCAGGAGAGTTGAGGGAGAAAACTAGGTCCCTCATTTGTACGTTCTTTTATGGTAAGTAAATTGTTTAGATTTGTTTTGAGATCAGTGTCTGTACATGATATTTTCTTTAAAAAGAATCCTTTTAATCTAGAATTTCCAGCTTTTTGCTTTCATTCTTAATTAACTTAGCCAACAGTTTGCTTTTTCAAGCAACCAGCTTTTGGGTTATTTAATTCTACTGTTTTTTTATTTTATTTTCTAACTAACTGGTTTCTTTTATCTTTTTAATCCCTTCTTTCAGCTTTCTTGGGATTAATTTTGCTGATCTTTCTTTAATTTCACTTGGACACCCACTTCGTTTGTTTTCATTCTTTCTTATTAGTTAATATAGTGATATTTTCTAGCTGCTTTGTGATTTACTTCCCTGTGAATAAGACCTAGCTTGGAATATTTGTAGGGCTAGATTCTAGGATATATTTGTGTCAGAATAACTTGGAATATATGCAATTTATATCTGCTTAAAAATCAAAATTATTTAAGCAGGCACTGATAAAAGGTTGGTAAAACTTAGTGCTTGACATAACTTTTGTCTGTTAAAGGAAGTAGGCCTTGAACTTTATCCAAACTTTTTTTGCTGTAATTTGCTCCACCTAAGACCCAAACTCCACCCCACATACCTAACCACTGACTAATATTTCCTCCCATGATCTTCCTGTTTTTGCAGTGTTTGCCATAGTTCATTAAGGTCAGGACTTTCCTTACCAATTTTAATATACCACTTCCTCTTTTCACAGCCACCTCTCCCATGGTCTCTGCATATAAAGCTGTGCTTGGGCACTCCTTCTCAGAGATGCTTCTGGCTTCAATTTTGACTATCTCCCTATTGCAGTAGTCTCTTTTATCGAAGTGTTGCCTTGCTAATGTCCAGACTCACAGTTTTGCTTTGAAATCAAAACAGTTTGAAAAACACTTTGATTCCTCGAATTACATTGACTTTTTAAAAAATTGAAGTATAGTTGGTTTACAATACTAAATTAGTTCCAGGTACACATCCTAGTGATTCAGTATTTTTTTGGTTTATACTCCATTAAAGTTATTGCAAGCTAATAGCCATAATTCCCTGTACTATGCTATAAATATATCCTTGTTCCCTTATCACTTTATGCATAGTAAATTGTATCTATTAATTTCATTCTCCTAATGTCTTTCCTCCCTTACTTCTCCCCTTTGGTAACCACTAGTTTGTTTTCTATATCTGTGAGTCTGTTTCTGCTTTGCATATACATTTATTTGTACCATTTTTTTAGATCTGACATATGAGTGCTATCACAAAGTGTTTGTCTTTCTCTGTCTGACTTATTTATTGAGCATAATACCCTCCAAGTCCATCCATATGGCAACTGACAAAATTTCATTCCTTTTTAAGGTGGAGTAATATTCCATTGTATACATATATACATAGTACATCTTATTAATCCAATCATATATATATATCTTGGCTGTGCTGGTTTTTTTGTTGCAGCACTCAGGCTTCTCTAGTTGTAGCAGGCAAGATTAGTTGCCCCACAGCATGTGGGATCTTATTCTCGGACTAGGGACTGAATTTATGTCTCCTGAACTGGAAGGATTCTTAACCACTGACCACTAAGGAAGTCCCAATCCAATCATCTGTTTATGGGTGTTTGGTTTCCTTCCATATCTTGGCTATTGTAAACAGTGCTGCTGTGAACACTGAGATATATATATCTTTTCAAATTAGTGTTTTTGTACATTTGCTGGATTATATGGTAGTTCTTCCCTACCATAGGATTTCCCTGGTGGCTCAGTTGGTAGAGAATCTGCCTGCAATGCAGGAGACCTGGGTTCGATCCCTGGGTCAGGAAGATCCCCTGGAGAAGGGAATGGTATCTCACTCCAGTATTCTTGCCTGAAGAATTCCATGGACAGAGGAGCCTGATAAGCTACTGTCCATGGGGTCCCAAAGAGTATGATACAACTGAGCAATTAACACTTTCATGGCAGTTCTATTTTTCGTTTTTTGAGGAACCTCCATACTCTTTTCCATAGTGGCTGAACCGATTTCATTCCTGTCATGTACAAGGGTTCCCTTTTCTCCATATCCTCTCCAACTCTTGTTATTTGTAGATATTTTGATGATAGCCATTCAGACAGGTGTGAAGTGTTACTTTATTATTGTTTTGATTTGCGTTTCTCTAATAATTAGTAGGTTGAGCATCTTCAGCTTCAGGATCAGTCCTTTAGGATTGACTGGCTGTATCTCCTTGCAGTGCAAGGGACTCTCAAGAGTCTTCTCCAGCACCACAGTTTGAAAGCATCAACTCTTTGGTGCTCAGCCTTCTTTATGGACCACCTCTCACATCCATACATGACAACTGGAAAAACCATAGCTTTGACTAGACAAGACCTTTGTTGGCAAAATGATGTCTTTGCTTTTTAATACACAAGTTGGTCACACATTTGTTATAACTTTTCTTCCAAGGATCTAGTGTCTTTTAATTTTCTGCATGATTTTAGAGCTCAAGAAAATCTATCACTGTTTCCACATTTTCCCCTTCTATTTGTCATGAAGTTATGGGGCCAGATGCCATGATCTTAGTTTTTGGAATGTTGAGTTTTAAGCCAGTTTTTTCACCTCTCTTTGACCCTCATCAGGAGATTCTTTAGTTCCTTTTCACTTTCTGCCATTGCGGTGGTATCATCCACATATCAGAGGTTGTTGCTACTTCTCCTAGCAATCTTGAGTCCAATTTAGATTCATCCAGTCCAGCATTTGGTACGATGTACTCTGCAAAGAAGTGAAATAAGATGACAAGATAAAGCCTTGTTGTACTCTTCTCCCAATTTTTGAACCAGTCATTTACAATTATTGATATGAAAGACATGTTTAGTCATGGTTATACCATGTTATGATTCGTGTTTTCAAGGTTTAAAAATAATTTCCCATGTGAGATTTTGCATGGTTATACATGCATGTCTTCCAATGATTATGAATATTTGCAATTTTTTGTAATGTCTAATCTCTATTTCTTTAGACATTATAAGTGCTCTATTCTAAAGAATAATTAACTAATAGCTTTCCTCTTCCTTCTCTCCTTTCTCTCCACAACTTTTCAATTTTAATTATATTATCTTTCTTAATATTTATCTTTCTGTTTAATAGTAATAATCCCCACATTTGTTATAGTCTTAATTATGTGCAGTCTTTATGCCATCTCCCCTATGCTTGCTTTCTAGTCATCTCTTTGATAAAATGTGTCCACTGGCAGATTGTCCAAGTGAGTTTATGGAAATGATACCCCTAAAACTGTGTTTTCAATTTTTTTTTCTTGCTTTTTACTCAAGAAACAATTTAACTGGTTATAGAGTTTCTAGGTCACATCTCTTTCCTTGAGGATTTTGTCTGTATTGCTATATCTACAATGTCTTCTAGAAATGAATATTATGATACAATACAAAATCAGCCTAAGTTTTCCTCATTGTAAGTAATTTACTTTCTTTAACTTTCAGAGAATGCTTTATTTTTGAACATATATTGGCATTAACCATGTGGGATCATTTTTTAGATTACTGTATGTCCTCTTACACTTTCAGACTTAAGTCTCCTTTTATTTCTGCAATTTTTCGTTGAGTTTTTTCCTGTTCCATTATCTTTTTCTTGTTTGCTTTAAAGATGTAGATTTATGTTTTTCATCAGTTCTCGAAAATTCACAGCCATTATCTGTTTATATGTTACCTCTCTTCCTTCCTCATTATTCTTTCTACTTGGAATGCTATCAAATTGTAGGATCTTATTCTATCTTCCATGTCCTTTAATCCTTTAATCATATTTCCCATTTTTTGTTGTTCTCTTTACTGCATTCTGGGTCAGCTCTTCAGCTATAACTTTTGATTCACATATTCTCACTTGAGTTATCTAATCTAGTTAATCTCTCCACTGAGATTTTTCTGCTGCCAACAATTATATTTTTTATTTCTGATTTCTTTCGGATTGTTTCCAAAATATTTCTACTCATTCCTAAGTGTTTCTAGTTGAATGTTCACTTTTTAAATTGTATGCTTTACTTAAAACAGTTCCCACATATGTGTTTTAATGTTGTATGTGTGTAATTATAACTCAAATACTTGAAATCTTTGGGAAATTTAAATCGGATGCTTCTTGTTTCTGCTGACTCTCATTTATGGTTATTGCCTTCTTGTATGTTTGATAGTACTGTTTTGTGAGTTCATTGCTTGATCATAATCTGTAGGAATTCTCTGAATCAAACTTGGAGAGCTCTTGTCCAGACAAGGTTTGTTTCTATTTCTGTCAGTAACCAAGACTGTCAGTTCTTGGAGTTTTGGCTTAAAGTTTATCCAGGTTCAGTTTATACAAAACATCTGTCATTCCAAGGTTTGGTACCAAAAAGTGTATTGTTATAGGAATACTTCTTCAGGCCAACACTGTATTTTCTGGTTTCCTGCTCACTCAGGCAGCTTTCTGCTAATCTGGCTGTCTACTGTTTTCGAAGCCATCAGGGATTTGCTTATGACCTGTAATTTGTGCATCAGTCTGTTTGACTTTGACTTCACTTTGGCCAATGGAAATAGATCATTACAGGGATGTTTACAGTGTAAAGTCTCTTCTCCCTGACTGTCACAGACGCAGACTGTTTTCTGTAAATGCAATTTTTCCATGTGATACATAGGTTGCTACCCTTTCTCTGCTTCTTGGAACTGTAAAGGGTCTAGAGAAGCTCCAGCAACCAGCCTGTGAATCTCATTCCTGCTTTTGAAATAAAAGATTTATTTCAGATTTATTTATTTATAAATAAAAAGATTTATTTATTTATCTAATCTCTAACTAGAGATTTAAGTTATGTCCTTAACCTTCCAGCAGTATATTTTGCTACTTAATCCTAACCCTGACATGTATCCAATCCCAATCCCCAAATCTAACAAGAACTTTCTAAATTATGCATTCTTAACATCCTCCCATACTCAGCCCTTTTGCTTATTTGTAATTCAGGGATTTGTCTCTGTTTCTTCTTCTCATTCTACTTGTTACTTTTGAGTGATACTCCCCCCAAAAGGAAAAATTCTAACTTTGCACTACTGTTTTCAAATATTATGTCCCACTACATCTTTTGAGATACTTTCATTTTTGAAGTTACAATATGCACTTTATTTTTTTTAATTAAAAAAAAAAACTCTTTATTACTGCATTGGTTTTGCCATACACTGACATGAATCCACCACGGGTCAATATGCACTTTAAAAATTGTACTTGGCAGTTTGATACCTCTAACATTCAACTACCAGGTGCAACTCACCTTGGCTTAAAATATTTTCACATTATTTTAACTTTTTGTGTTGTGACTATTATGTAGCCTTATATCTTCAGTGTTTTAAAAAAAAACGTTATTGAGGACTTCAAAAGTGTTTTACTAAAACAAAGACATAATGATGAAAATATAAATGATGTAATATACTATTACATTATTACAAAGACATAATAATATAATATAAATATTTAAGTTCAGAATGTCATAAATGTAAAAAAATGAACAGGATTTCCATTTCTAGGTAAATGAAGATACAAATGTGATAATTTCATAGAAAAAAGTGAAAAAGAAAATATAAACACAAGTATGGGGTCTCGAAGAGTCAGACACGACTGAGTGACTTCACTTTCACTTTTCACTTTGGAGAAGGAAATGGCAACCCACTCCAGTGTTCTTGCCTGGAGAATACCAGGGACAGGGGAGCCTGGTGGGCGTCCATCTATGGGGTCACACAGAGTCGGACATGACTGAAGTGACTTAGCAGCAGCAGCATAAGAGTGATATCTAAAAATTAGCAATCCAGTTATTTTTTTCTCACTGTGTTATCTTCTAATAAACTTTATCGAGCTTTGGCATGAAATTAATACTTTCATTTCAACACATTACTTTATGGTAACCCAATAAAATTTTTATTGCTAAAACAAAAAAATATGGTTTAAAATTAAATAATTCTTTTGCTAAAGTCAAAAGGAGGTCAAAACTGAAGATATTTTATTCAAAGTTGCACTCCTTTTAGAGTAAAACAAGTAGCTCTTACTGCCCTTAAAAAACTTGCAAAACTCAGCTGCAAAGTTATTGAAAATCCCCCGAGAGAAAGCAAAACAAACTACTGGCAAAATTCCATTGTCAAATTACATATCATTGCATTAAGTCAACGCCATTCATTGTGAAAGAGGACCTGTGGTCCTGTATGTATATTAGGAATAGGAGTACGTCAAGGAGTGGATATTTTCACCCTGCTTACTTAACTTATATGCAGAGTACATCGTGAGAAATGTTGAGCTGGATGAAGCACACGTTGGAATCAAGATTGCTGGGAGAAATATCAGTAACCTCAGATGTGCAGATGATACCACCGTTATGGCAGAAAGTGAAGAAGAACTAAACAGCCTCCTGATGAAGTGAAAGAGGAGAGTGAAAAAGTTGGCTTAAAGCTCAACATTCGGAAAACGAAGATCATGGCATCTGGCCCCATCACTTCACGGCAAATAGATGGGGAAACAGTGGAAACAGTGTCAGACTTTATTTTTGGGGCCTCCAAAATCACTGTAGATGGTGATTGCAGCCATGAAGTTAAATAACACTCTTTGGAAGGAAAGTTATGACCAACGTAGACAGCATATTCAAAAGCAGAGGCATTACTTTGCCAACAAAGGTCCGTCTAGTCAAGGCTAAGGTTTTTCCAGTGGTTATGTATGGATGTGAGAGTTGGGACTATAAAGAAAGCTGAGTGCCGAAGAATTGATGATTTTGAACTGTGGTGCTGGAGAAGACCATTGAGAGTCCCTTGGACTGTAACGGAATCCAACCAGTCCATCCTAAAGGAGATCAGTCCTGGTGTTCATTGGAAGGACTGATGTTGAAGCTGAAATGCCAATATTTTGGCCCCCTGATGCGAAGACCTAACTCATTTTTAAAAAGCCTGATGATGGGAAAGATTGAGGGCAGGAGGAGAAGGGATGAGATGGTTGGATGGCATCACCGACTTAATGGACATAGGTTTGGGTGAACTCTGGGAGTTGGTGATGGGCAGAGAGGCTTGGCGTGCTGCGGTTCATGGGGTCACAAAGAGTCAGGCACGACTGACTGACTCTGAACTGAACTGAACTGATGTATACTAGAATGTATTTTGTTGGGGGCTTTCCTGGTAGCTAAAAGTGTCCACCTGCTAATGCAAGAAGGCTGTGTTCAATCCCTGGTCCAGGAAGATCCCTTATACAGCAGAGCCGCTGGGCCTGTGCACCACAACTATTTGAACCTGTTCTCTAGAGCCCACTGCCCTAGAGCCCATGCTCTGTTGCAGAAGAGGCCACCAAGGTGAGATGCCCACCCACCACAACTGGAGAGTGGCCTGTGGCTGACAGCAGCTAGAGAGGAGCTGGTGCAGCAATGAAGACCTAGTGCAACTGAGAATAAATAAGTACATTTATATTTTTTTAGAAAGAGAAGATTTTGTTTAGAGTTGGATGAAGCCACTAACCACTAGAAAATGAATCAATTCTAGGCATGTGTGGTATATGAAGAAGTGCTAAAGTGTTTTTTTGTTCTGCCCATTACTAAAAATCCAGTGCTTCTGGAGAAAAAATATTTTTATGTAGATTTTCACTATGTTGTAGGCCATAACATAGACCAGAAAGGGTATGCTGGATTCAGTTCAATGTTACACCAGCTAACTAGATGTAACAATGAAAGTTGCACTTAGAGGGCAATGCATGCATTGCTTTATAAAGGAAAATGGTTGGCCAATAATATGCCTTCTGACCTTATTTAAAGGAAACTGCAAAAAATGTGAATAAACCAAAGGTTGGCGGCTTGTTCGTCTCCCCAGTGTGTATAAACCAAATCAGGCTTTTACCTATATCACTTGTACCTATAGCCCTGCCTCCCTCACCAAACTACAGATTAATTTATTCAATTACTTGAATTCTCTGGTTGGATATTGAAAAAGGATACTTAAAATTAACATATCCTAAAGATAATTTTGTTTCTTCCCCCCAAAACCGTGGTCTTTCTGCATTCATTACTATCTCAGTTATGGGACCACCATCGACCCTTTGCTTCAACCAAAAATCCATGGGACCTTCTAAACTGTGCTCCTGATTTGTCTCTTATTCCACTACAATTTGCTCTCCACACACAGTATCCACTTAATTATTTCCTATTTATACTTTTAAATCTATGAAATATAGTTTATATACAGAAGAGTATGTATGATATGTTATAAAGCAAATGTTCATGTATCTACACACAGCTTTAGAAGTTGAACCTTATATGCAAAAGAAATATCAGATTTTCTGCCCACAGTAAATAAAAAATTTAACTTAAAATGGACCAAAAATATGAATGTTTGCGCTAAAACTATAAAACTCTTTGAAGAAAATATAAGGATAAATCTTTGTATCTTTGGGTCTAACAAGGATTTTTTAAATATGACACCTAAACTGTAAGCAACCAAAGGGAAAATATATACAAATTAAACCACCAAAATTAAAAGCTTTTGTGCTTCATAAAAATGGATCACTTTCAGGATTTCATAAGGCTACTTCTGCTTATATCTCCTCTCTCTTATCGAGATAACCATAGCCCTTTGTTTTTTTCCTCTTTTTTTTTTTGATCATTTGCTTTCTTTACTTCAGTTTTACCATATATATATATATCTTGAAATTATATAAATGGAGTCCACTGTATATGTTCTTTTGTGACTTTCTTTTTTCTCAATATTATGTTTGTGAGCGTCATCCATCCTAATGGATATAGCTGTAGCTCTGTATAAAATTTTATAGCATAATCATAATTATGGGCATATTTATATGATAATTAATGGGCTTCCCTGATGGCTCAGATGGTAAAGAGACTGCCTGCAATGTAGGAAAGCCAGGTTCAATCCCTGGGTCGGGAAGATCCCATGGAGAAGGTAATGGCTACCCACTCCAGTGGAGAAACCCATGGACAGAGGAGCCTGATGAGCTACAATCCATGGGGTTGCAAAGAGTCAGAAACAACTGAGCAACTAACACACACACACACAGAGTCGTGGACTTTGGGCTGTTTTCAGTTATCAACAGTGCTACAACAAACACTCTGATACATGTCTCCTGGTACTTTTGTGCAAGTTTCTCTAAGATCTATATCAACGTGGCTGTAGATATTGGACTAATAACCATGAAGTTATGCATCCTCATTTTCCCAAAGTATTTATACCAATTTAATACTCTGACAACTAGTAGAGGGTGAGTGTGCATTGATATTTTCAATGTTTTGGTAATGTGTTGTTTTCTACTTTTTACCAAGCTAGTGGCTGATATAGTTATTATTGAAGTTTTAATATGTATTTCCCTGGTTAATTAATAATGAACACTTTTCATGTCTTTATTGACCATCTGAATTTCCTCTTTTGGAGAACAGTTTTCTCAGATTTTTGTTAGTTTTCTGTGTTCTTTGTCTTTTACTGTACTGATTTGTACAAGTACTTTTAATACTCTAGATACTGAAGTTTTCAGTTATTTGTTTTGCAGATACTTTTCCAAATTTATGGCTCCAAATTGATCTGATCTGTTAAAAATGCCAATCAGATCTGGTTACATGCTTGTTTAAAGACTTCTAGTGGCTCCCAACTGCATTTGGCTATAAAATCTAAACTTTCATGATTCTCAAGGCCCTATATGATCCAGTCCCTACTAATCTCTTGCCTCCCTAAGCTCCAGCAACATTGGATTTCTTCTTATTCCTTAATTGCATGTGTGAGGTATGTGTGTGAATTCCTTCTCTTGCTCAGCTTTGAATAAGTGCCGATTCTTGGCAAATGCTCACTTGTACTTCTGCAGAAAGTTAGATAGGCTGAGCTGCAAGGTGCATAATACTAGCACTGATAAAAAATGTTTTCTTGCAATTTTGTAAAACCAGAGGATAAAAACAACAAAAGTAATCTCAACAACAAAAGAGGAAGACAGAGACTAACTCAAGTAATGTCTACTGTTAATGTTTGTATCCAGTGGAAAATTTTCAACTTATGTAGTAGACTAGATGTTACATATGAGGAGAATTATATAAATCACAGTGGAAGCCGTTCAGATGAGGCAAAGTCCAACCTACTACTGGCTGCAGATTTATTGGAGGCCACACTTGCTGAGTGACTTGAAGGTTGCATTCCTGAGAAGAAATACCAACAAGGAATATCACACCTGAAAATATAGGGTATAATGTTTCTCTGTCTTTTATTAGAATTTCTGACATTGACTTACATACCCCTCATTAATAGATATAATATGATTAAGGTCTTTCTATGAGAATTCTCCACTTATTGTGACTCAGTGAAACAAAAAGTTCTTATGACCAAGTTTGTCTAGTCTCAAGGCATTTGTATTTACTGTTCTTTTTAAAAATACCAGCTTTGAGATATCATTCATATATCATGCAATTAATCCATTTAAAGTATATAGTTTAATAAATTTTAATATAGTCAGAGTTGTGCAACTAATATACAATCAATTTTGGGACATCTTTATCACCCTCAAAAGAAACCCTGTAGCCATAAGCAATGCATTTGCTCTTTATGCCTGAATGCTAGTCTCCAGGTTTCATAAGACTGACAACTTCTTGACAAGTCTCAAGTGAAGCATTACCATTTCCAGGAAAGCTACCTTACCTCTCCTTTTATTCCCTGACTTTCTGTGGATGACAGTGTTTGTTGCTTACAGTAACTCCCTGTCCCTTCCTATTCTCTTGTTTAACAGAACTTTGATTTTTTTCAGGTTATCAGTTAGCCGTATGCTACAGGGGCAGTCAGGCCCATCCCCATCCCAAGACATAAAGCAAAACCAACCTAAGCCAAAGGTGATGTCTCATTTCCCTTGATTGGTTTAGTCATGGTACTGCTATAATACAAGGGTACTGTTATAATGCAAGGGTACTGCTGGGAATTCTTCTAGGTATCTATTTTGTGCTCTTAGAAAGGAAGATGTGAGAGGGGGAAAAAAGTCCATTTCCGCTACCTCCAGACTCCTTAGTGCAACAATGTATTGTTTAGACACACAGAGCCATCTTACAAGCCTGAGAGGAAAGCTCAAGAGAATCAAAGAGATGGAGTCACAATGTCATTGAGCCACTGAGTAACCAGCCCTGGAACCATCTTACTCTGACAAACCATAGTCTAGTTGGGGAGGTGGGAGAGGAATACTGACATAGATCATTTCTGTGTGAGAAATGAGGGAGGCAGAGGTGAGTGTGGTGGTCTGGGTGGGTGGAGAACTGCGATTCTTACTCCAGTTGCACAGAAGACTAGGTAAGCAAGGAGCCCCTCTCCTCTGTGCTCCGTGTGGTGGTGGATTTGTATGAACACTTCATTATATAGGCACAATTGATTAAATCATTGCCATTGGTGATTGATGTCACCCACCCCTCTGTGCTCCTCATAGGCTGGGGGGCAGTGGGCTGAAAGTTGCAACTATCTAATCTCATGGCCGGTTCCCCTGGCAGCCACCTGCCATCCTTAGGAGCTTTCTAAAAGTCAGCTCATTAACATCAGCTCAAGTGTTAGTCCAAAGGGGCTTGTTATGAATAGCAGTGTTACCAAACTCAAGTCCCTGTGCCTAACTCACAGTGAGGCCAAAACAATAGAAGTTTGGAGCAAAGATAGGTTTATTGTAAGGCCAAGCAAGGAGACAGGTAGATCTGGCCTTAAACAGCCGGAATTCCCTGAAGGCTTTCAGCAAAGCCCTTATAAAGGCAAGTTGAGGGAGGGGCATGGTTAGTTATTGCAAACTTCTTGGTGCTGATTTTTTTGTTCTTGTAACTGTCCACATAGGTCATGTCATGATGTACCTGTAAACCTCCAACAAGACAAATGTTATTCTCTGTTCAGTCTGATCATGGTCAGTTTGTCACATATATTTCAGGTTATAGGCAAATTGTTTTACAGAAAGTGCAGAGCCAGCATGACTAAGCACAAACAACAGAGCAGAAAGGTTAAAGTGAGGTTACAGTGAATATGGTGTCAGATTTGTTCTTCCGTATTTACACAAGATTTTCCTCCGGAGGTATTTCAGGAACAAAGACCAAATACTATTAAGAGAGTCAATCCCTCAGTTCAGTTTAGTTGCTAAGTTGTGTCAGACTTTTTGCGACCCCATGGACTGCAGCACGCCAGGCCTCCCAGTCCATCACCAACTCCCGGAGTTTAGTCTAACTCATGTACATTGAGTTGGTGATGTTATCCAGCCATCTTATCCACTGTCGTCCCCTTCTACTCCCACCTTCAATCTTCCCCAGCATCAGGGTCTTTTCCAGTGAGTCAAATCTTCTCATCAGGTGGCCAAAGTATTGGAGTTTCAACTTCAACATCAGTCCTTCCAATGAATATTCAGGACTGATTTCCTTTAGGATAGACTGGTTTGATCTCCTTGCAGACCAAGGGACTCTCAAGAGACTTCTCCAACACCACAGTTTAAAAGCATCAATTCTTTGGTGCTCAGCTTTCTTTATAATCCAACTCTCACATTCATACATGAAAACTGGAAAAACCATAGCTTTGACTAGATGGGCAAAGTAATGTCTCTGCTTTTTAATATGCTATCTAGGCTGGTCATAACTTTTCTTTCAAGGAGCAAGCGTCTTCTAATTTCATGGCAGCAGTCACCATCTGCAGTGATTTTGGAAGCCCCTAGAAATAAAGTCTGACACTGTTTCCACTGTTTCCCCATCTATTTGCCATGGAATGATGGGACAAGATGCCATGATCTTAGTTTTCTGAATGTTGAGTTTTAAGTCAACTTTTTAACTCTCCTCTTTCACTTTCATCAAGAGGCTCTTTAGTTCTTCGCTTTCTGCCATAAGTATGTCATTTGCATATCTGAGGTTATTGTTATTTCTTCCAGCAATCCTGATTCCAGCTAGCACTTCATGAGTCCAGCATTTCACATGATGTACTCTGCATAGAAGTTAAATAAGCACGGTGACAATATACAGCCTTGATGTACTCCTTTCCCAATTTGGAACCAGTCTGTTCCACGTCTAGTTCTAACTGTTGCTTCTTGACCTGCATACAGATTTCTCAGGAGGCAGGTCAAGTGGTCTGGTATTCCCATCTCTTTAAGAACTTTCCAGTTTGTTGTGATCCACACAGTCAAAGGTTTTGGCACAGTCAATAAAGAAGAAATAGAAGTTTTTCTGGAACTCTCTTGCTTCTTTGATGATCCAGTGGATGTTGGCAATTTGATCTCTGATTCCTCTGCCTTTTCTAAATCCAGCTTGAACATCTGGAATTTCATGGTTCACAAACTGTTGAAGCCTGGCTTGGAGAATTTTGAACATCACTTTGCTAGTGTGTGAGATGAGTGCAATTATTTGGTAGTTTGAGCATTCTTTGGCATTGCCTTTCTTTGGAATTGGAAAGAAAACTGACATTTTCCAGTCCTGTGGCCACTGCTGAGCTTTCTAAATTTGCTGGCATATTGAGTGCAGCACATTCTCAGCATCATCTTTTAGGATCTGAAATAGCTCAACTGGAATTCCATCACCTCCACTAGGTTTGTTCGTAGTGATGTTTCCTAAGGCCCACTTGACTTCGCGTTCCAGTATGTCTGGCTCTAGGTGAGTGATCATACCTAGAGCCATATCTGGCTCTAGCTCATATCTGGGTTGTGAACATCTTTTTTGTATAGTTCTTCTGTGTATTCTTGCTACCTCTTCTTAACATCTTCTGCTTCTGTTAAGCCCATACCATATCTATCCTTTATCGAGCCCATCTTTGCAAGGAATGTTCCCTTGGTATCTCTGATTTTCTTGAAGAGATCTCTAGTCCTTCCCATTCTGTTTTTTTTCTCTATTTCTTTGTGTTGATCACTGAGGAAGGCTGTCTTTTTTTTTTTATGCAACTTTTATTTTACTTTATTTTAATTTTTTAATTTTTTAATTTTAAAATCTTTAATTCTTACATGCATTCCCAAACATGAACCCCCCTCCCACCTCCCTCCCCATAACATCTCTGTCTTATCTCTCCTTGCTATTCTTTGGAACTCTGCCTTCAAATGGGTATATCCTTTCTTTTCTCCTTTGCCTTTCATGTCTCTTCATTTCACAGCTATTTGTAAGGCCTCCTCAGACAACTATTTTGCCTTTTTGCATTTCTTTTTCTTGGGGATGGTCTTGATCACTGCCTCCTGTACAATGTCACAAACCTCCATCCATAGTTCTTGAGGCACTCTATCAGATCTAATCCCTTGAATCTATTTGTTACTTCCACTGTATAATCATAAGGGATTTGATCAGGTCGTATCTGAATGGTCTAGTGGTTTTCCCTACTTTCTTCGGTTTAAGTCTGAATTTGGCAATAAGGAGTTCATGATCTGAGTCAATTCCTAGGCTAGCTGATAAGAAGTCTGGGGTCCCTTAGGATGAGAAACGGGTCTGAGGCTCTCGTGGAGGAGAAAAGGACAAACACCTTTTTACTTTCCTCTACATTCCTTAGTCTTAGTCACATTAAATGTTTTTTCTTTAACCTCAGAACTGATGATTACACAACAACAGAACTCAGCTTCAACTCTGTACTAAGGATTATATAACAACAGTGTATCCTGCTTGAGGACAGATTCTCCTTGAAAACCTTCTGGCTAATTCTGTCATCTGAAAGCGTAAATTGTGGGAGCGGGTCTGGTAAAATCTTTACAACATTGAGACGTTCTTTTGATTTATTGTAATAGCTAATTTTAAAAGTATATAACTCCCTTGCTTAGACTAGTGAGGGGACAGTCTCTGTCCCTCTTCTGAATGTTTATGTCAGAAGCTTTACCTGTTCTTTTTCACTTTAATAAAACTCTACTACACAAAAGCTCTTGAGCAATCAAACCTGGTCCCTGGTCCTGAAGCTAAATCTTCTTCAGAGATCATGAATCCGACATTGTTCACTGTAAACTATCACTATAACAAAAGATGCTTCCATTGCTTCTTACTGCTTAGGAATTCAGAGGGTTTTAGGAGCTCTTTGCCAGAAACAGGACAAAGGACAAATATATATATATATAAAATATATTATTATAATAATATTATTATAATAATATTTTACTAGTGTGTGTGAGTGAGGTATATCTTTCCTTTTCTCCTTTGCTTTTCACTTCTCTTCTTTTCATAGCTATTTGTAGCACCTCCTCAGGCAACCATTTTCCTTTTTTGCATTTTTTTTCCATGGGGATGGTCTTGATCCTTGTCTCCTGTACAACGTCACGAACCTCCATCCATAGTTCATCAGGCACTCTGTCTATTAGATCTAGCCCCTTAAATCTACTTCTCACTTCCACTGTATAATCATAAGGGATTTGATTTAGGTCATACCTGAATGGCCTAGTGGTTTTCCCTACTTTCTTCAATTTAAGTCTGAGTTTGGCAATAAGGAGTTCATGATCTGAGCCACAGTCAGCTCCCAGTCTTGTTTTTGCTGACTGTATAGAGCTTCTCCATTTAGATCTATCATTTTGTGGTCAGCAGTTTTCATCTGAAACGGATCTGCTTCCTGTAAAAGCAATTTAAGAATGTGTGTCAGGCCTTTATCTATATCTTTCAGGGAACTGGAAGTTCAGTGATTCTGCTATGCGGCAGAATTGTAGTCTAAATTGTTACCAGTTCCCTAGCCCAACAGCTATTCTTTGTTTCTACGTCTTTCATACTTCCCAATCATTTACTCAAGTCAGCATTTTATTTCAAAAGACAAGGACACAGGGGCTTATACACAATTTTGCAACTTTTTGGTAAAAGAATGTTGCCTATAGCCTGAAAGATACAATATACCCTATCTCAAGGCTCTGACTTTTAAGAATTGCTTCATGTAGAGATAAAAAGTTGCAGAACAGAGAATAATGTTTATCCCATTGGAGATTTACAGGAACATCATGACCTGCTTTACTGGACAACTGCCATAACAAAGGATCCAACAACAAGAAGTTTGCAAAATTAACCATGCCCGTCTCTCACTTGGCTTTTATAACGGCTTTGCTGAAAGCCTTTGGGGAGTTCAGGCTTTCTCTGATGCATGAGCTATCTTTCTCTTAGCATAGCCCTGCAAAAAAACCTTTCTCTGCACCAAACTTTGACATTTCATTGTTATTTGGCCTGTGTCAGGCACAAAACTTGTGTTTGGTAACACCACCACCTCCACCATCTCTAGCAGCACCACTGCCACCAGAAGCCCCACTCTTCTTTCTCCCTGGAGGGCACCTTCCACTTAGTTGCAAGGAAGCTGAGAATGCTACCTCTGGAGAGGTATAACCTTTGGGGAAACCACCACCAGACTCAGCTCTGTTCAAGACATGCTGTGATTCACTCCCCATAGCTTCCTCCATTCTTCACACTGCAGCCCGAGTGATACCAATTCCCGTCTTTAAACTTTAGCGGTTTCCATTTCTTTTGTGTATGTGTGTGAAGGGGGGAGAGTTGTTAGTTCTGCCTTTATTCACCCTAGTTCACTGAAAATGTACTTTAAAAAATATTTTAATTTATTTATTTGGTTGCTCCGGGTCTTAGCTGTGGCATGTGGGCTTTTCGAATTTTGTTGTGGCATGCTGGATGTTTAGTTACAGCATGCAGAATGTTTAGTTGGGGCTTTCAAACTCTCAGTTGCAACATGTTGGATCTAGTTCCCTGACGTGGGATCAAACCTAGGCCCTCTGCATTGGGAGCTCAGAGTCTTAGCCACCAGACCACTAGGGAAGTCCGAAAAATTTATTTGTTTTAAAGGTCCTGTAATTAGAGTGAGTACCCACTAATGTGCTTCCCAGGTGACTCAGTGGTAAAGAATCTGTCTGCTAATGCAAGAGACACAGGTTTGATCCCTCGGTTGGGAAGATCCTCTGGAGTAGGAAATGGCAACGTACTCCATTATTTTTGCCTGGAAAATTTCATGGGCAGAGGAGACAGGCAGGCTACAGTCCATGGGATCACAAAAGAGTCAGACACAACTGTGTGACTGAGCACACATGTAGACTTCCACTAATGTGGGATATAAGTCATCCCTCTTAGCTTGGTATTTTTGTCTTTAAAAAGCAGAATTTGTATAGGACTCTGCTTGTATACCATTGATCACATGGTAGTTGCAAGAATGTCAGATATAATGATGTATACAATCTGCACAAGATAGACCAATTAAAAATTTATATAATGTAAAAATACATTTGTTAAAAGTTAGCCATGAGGACAGATGCATGCACTGGGAAGAGTAGTTCATTGGGACTGACAGCCCATATGCAGTAATATTGCTTTTTCTTCCTCCATTACAGTCACTGTTACTAATAGATACAGGTATTCCACAGACATCTAGTTCCACAAGGGTAAATGGCAACCTACTACATATATGATCCAAAGTGTGTCTGTAAATCTTCTGTGGTAACTCTCACAAAAATAGCACATATTGCAGCCAGTAGGAAGCACTGGTTATTTATTCTAGTTGGGCTTTGAAAATGTTTAAATTTTGACTTTAATAACTGTGAAGAGTATCTTTCCTCCTGCATTTTCAAAACTGACATGCACATAGAGTGAAGGAATTTTGATGTTTGTTTGGCCACAGTGATAACTGAAATACTCTTTAAAAATACTTTCAAATAATATGTTTTAGTCACACACAACATAAAACATGGATCATCTCTAGCTTTAAGCTGAAAAGTAGAAGTGCATCTGAATTTTAATGCTTTTGGTTTCAGTAGTCTGTAGTTTTCTACCTTTCTCCTAAAAAATGAAACTGATTCAGATTCAGTTCTTTGGTCGTCAAGATTTTGCCTCACCTGGCTTCTGGATTTTCCGATCTTATCTCCTACTACTCCTTCCTCTATACTGACCTCCTTTGGTCCTTCAAATTTTACTAAGCACATTTTTTTTGCTTCAGAATGTCAACCAAAAAAATAATGCAGGAGGCTGCAAATAAGAAAAGAATTTATTTGGAATCTTAAGAATTGCAATTCATGAGACACAGATTTAGGTAAACCCAAAGGAGAGTTCTAAGGAAGAGAGTCAGAAGCTTATAAAGACAAAACTCCAGGCTGTTAAAAGTTGCCCAACAAAAATTATGATTGGCTTGGATGTGAGTCAGAAAATATTTGTCCTAAGGAATCACAAGTTGTTTTAAGATAGTGGTCTAATAAGTAAATAGACTGTCATGCATTGTTTTAGAGTGAGAATCCAACAAACATCTTCAGTTTCTGGCAGGTGTTCTGGATTACTTCATTAGGTCAAAAGATCAGATTTCATCCAGGCTGAAATATGCAAAAGCCATACTTTCTTAATGATTTCCTGGTTCCATTTTAGAGAGCTCTCTTAGCCATACTGAATCTATTTTTATTTTCCTTTCACAAGAGTCTCCTCCCTCAGTCCCCAGATCTCTGCATTGTTAACTCCTTTTTATAGCTCAAGTATGAAGTGTAAAACAAATAAATAGGGAAACAATTAGATTGTGATTGACTCTAATGCCATGGAGCTTCCCAAGTGGCTCAGTGGTATAGAATCTGCCTGCCAGTGCAGGAGACACAAAGGACACAAGTTCGATCCTTGGGTCAGGAAGATCTCTTGGAGTAGGAAATGGGAACCCACTCCAACATTTTTGCATGGAAAATTCCATGGACAAAGGAGCCTGGTGGGTTACAGTTCGTGGTATTACAAAAAGTCAGACATGACTTAGTAACTGAGCACCCACACACGCTAATGCCATGGCAGCCTATTTAAGCAAACCAAAATCTAAGCATGTGAATGTCAAGATTATATCAAAATGCTAAGGATAACCAATCACAAATAGCCAACTAGGCTTTTAGCTATAGCCAATCAAGTAATTTCCTTCTTTGGTTCTGCTCTTTCTCTATGTAAGTCTCTCCTCCCAAATCCTATCCCCAGAACACTCCTGACCACTTCTGGTTTAGCACTGCCTAATTCTAATCAATTTTTTTCAAATAAACTCTCAAGATTTTTAATATGCTTAATTTTATCTTTCAATAGGTTTTGGCAAAAATGTCAGTCTCAGAGATGTCTCCCATGACTACCCACAGCAAAAGTAATCCCTTTATCATCTCTCCCCTTCCCCCAACACCCTCTCTCTCCTTGATCGTACCCTGTTCTTTATCATCCTCATCTCCACACATTGTTTGTGTCCTTGTTTTCTATCTCTCACACTAAAATCTAAACTCCAAGAGGATATGTTTGCTTACTAATATATGCTACCTGGCACCTAGAAAGCATTAAATATTTGTTTGAATGAATGTAATGAATGGATTTTTAAAAGTCTGACTATATGAGAAATATCAAGCATTTGCTTCCATTGTAAGTGACTGATAAATATGAATTAGGAGTCATGTAATACCATAAAAATAAAAATAACAGATGAAGCTAATGAGAAAAAGACAAGGTTGTCTTTGCAATGGCTCTCAGCATACTGATGAAGGAAACCAATTGCCATCTTCTCACTGTTGCAAAACTGATCATTGTCATTTTGGCTTTATTTAACTATTATTCTTATTAGTGTTCAAAATGTTAGTGATATTTAATTACTTTATCTAAAAATCAGTGGTTTATTTATGAATTGGATATTTTCCACTCTGTCCTGTGGGAACTTCCTTGGTAGTCTAGTCAAAGCCATCCTCAAGAAAAAGAAATGCAAAAAGCAAAATGGTTGTCTGAGGAGGCCTTACAAATAGCTAAGAAAAGAAGAGAAGCTAAAGAGAAAGGAGGAAAGGAAAGATATACCCATCTGAATGCAGAGTCCCAAAGAATATCAAGGAGAGATAAGAAAGCCTTCCTCAGTGATCAATGCAAAGAAATAGAGGAAAACAATAGAATGGGAAGAACTAGAGATCTCTTCAAGAAAATTAAAGATACCAAGGGAAAATGTCAAGCAAAGATGAGCACAATAAAGGACAGTAATGGTATGGACCTAACAGAAGCAGAAGATATTAAGAAGAAGTGGCAAGAATACACAGAAGAACTATACAAAAAAGATCTTCCTGACCCAGAAAACCATGATGGTGTGATCACTCACCCAAGAGCCAGACATCCTGGAGTGTGAAGTCAAGTGGGCCTTAGGAAGCATTACTACAAACAAAGTTAGAGGGGTGATAGAATTCCAGCTGAGCTGTTTCAAATCCTAAAAGATGATGCTGTAAACTTGCTGTACTCAATATGCCAGCAAATTTGGAAAACTCAGCAGGGTCCACAAAGTCAGTTTTCATTCTAATCCTAAAAGGGGCAATAACCAAAGAATGTTCAAACTACTACAGATTGCACTCATTTCACATGAGAGCAAAATAATGCTCAAAATTCTCCAAGCTAGGCTTCAACAGTATGCGAATCGAGAATTTCCAGATGTTCAAGCTGGATTTAGAAAAGGCTTTTCAGTAGAGATTAAATTGCCAACATCTGTTGGATCATAGAAAAAGCAAGAAAATTATAGAAGAACATGTACTTCTGCTTCATTGACTACACTAAAGCCTTTGATTGTGGATCACAACAAACTGGAAAATTCTTTAAGAGATGGGAATACCAGACCACCTTTCTTGCCTCTTGAGAAATGGGAATACCAGACCATATTACCTACCTCCTAAGAAATGTGTATGCAGGTCAAGAAGAAACAGGTTACCACAGAGAAACGACTGGATCAAAACTGGGAAAGAAGTACATCAAGGCTGTATATTGTCGCCCTGTTTATTTAACTTATATGCAGAGTACATCATGCAAAATGCTGGGCTAGATGGAGCACAAGGTGGAATCAAGATTGCCAGGAGAAATATCAATAACCTCAGATATGCAGATGATTTCACCCTAATGGCAGAAAGCAAGAGGAACTAAAGAGCCTCTTGATGAAAGTGAAAAAGGAGAGTGAAAAAGCTGGCTTAAAACTCAACATTCAAAAGACTAAGATCATAGCATCTGGTCTCATCACTTCATGGCAAATAGATGGGGAAACAATGGAAACAGTGACAGACTTTATTTTCTTGGACTCCAAAATCACTGAAGATGGTGACTGCAGCTGTGAAATTAAAAGATGCTTGCTTCTTGGAAGAAAAGCTATGAGAAACCTAGACGCCTTATTAAAAAGCAGAGACATTGCTTTGTCAACAAATGTTCAAATAATCAAAGCTATGGTTTTTCTAGTAGTCATGTATGGATGTGAGAGTTGAACCATAAAGAAGGCTGAGCACTGAAGAATTGATGCTTTTGAACTGTGGTGTTGGAGAAGACTCTTGAGAATCCCCTGGACTGCAAGGAGATCCAACCAATCAATTCTAAAGGAAATCAGTCCTGAATATTCATTGGAAGAACTGATGCTGAAGCTCCAATATTTGGCCACCTGATTCAAAGAACTGACTCGTTTGAAAAGACCCTGACTGGGAAAGATTGAAGACAGAAGGAGAGGGGGATGGCAGAGGATGAGATGCTTGGATGGTTTCACCGATTCAATGGACATGAGTTTGAGCAAGCTCACTTCAGTTCAGTTCAGTCACTCAGTCGTGTCCGACTCTTTTCAACCCCATGAACTGCATCATACCAGGCCTCCCTGTCCATCACCAAATCCAGAAGTCCACCCAAACCCATGTTTGCTCAGGAGATGGTGAAAGACAGGGAAGCCTGGCGTGCTGCAGTCCATGGGGTTGCAGAGTTGGACATGACTGAGTGATTGACAACAATCCTTCTGTACTCTGGGCTCTAACAAGCTGACCTTTACAGACTGTGTAAACTGGGATCCCTTGACCTCTAACCTCTGGTTGGGTTGAAGGCATGATGGCACCAGCAGATCAAAAGAGAAGATAGAGAATGAGTTAGACTGTTTATTCTTCCAGTTCCCTCCTGTCTGGGTTGCACTTGTTGACTGTGTTCCCTTACTGACCTAAAGGCCATAGCTCCTTTTTGGTGGCCTCACATACATGACGTGACTTCTCTGGTAGCTCAGATGGTAAAGCGTCTGCCAACAATGCGGAAGACCCAGGTTCCATCCCTGGGTTGGGAAGATCCTCTGGAGAATGAAATGACAACCCACTCCAGTACTCTTGCCTGGAAAATCCCATGGACAGAGGAGCATGGTAGGCTACAGTCCATGGGGTCGCAAAGAGTCAGACATGACTGAGCGATGTCACTCACACCTACGTTAATTCTCTCCAGATTTTGGTAATTGCTCCCTCCCTATCCTTGCAGGGCTAGGAGAGGTAAGGACTTCCTGCTATTGCTAGTCCTAAGGTATTGAAACATTATTACTCCTGTACCCAAACCCTTGTAAACAGTCTCTTTATTAAGGTTTTGCTTTTCTTGTTTGAGTTTGCCCAGCTGTTTCCTGACTTAGATCCAGAATCATATACTGTATGCCTCAAATCCATGAGAATTAGAAAGACATGGATCTATAGTCTAGAAACAAGTTAAATCAAGAATCAAGCTAATGGAAAATTTTAACAATGCAGAACTTATGATTATGAGCACTATTGTTTCCAACTTGGAGTAAGACATTAGTGAAATAAAGTGAAAGTCACTCAGTTGTGTCCGACTGTTTGGGACCCCATGGACTATAGAATCCATGGAATTCTCCAGGCCAGAATACTGGAGTGGGTAGACTTTCCCTTCTCCAGGATATCTTCCCAACCCAGGGATTGAATCCATCTCCCACATTGAAGGCAGATTCTTTACCAGCTGAGCCACCAGGGAAGCCCTCTTTCCCAGAAATCCCCAGAAAATTTTCCTGCTTCTAACTGGCCATGAATGAATCTTATGCCCATGTAACCATTCTTGAAGTCATTTGAATGGCTAAGGGAATATTGTAATTTCTTAATTAGTCTAAACCTGTTAACCCTTAAATCAATAATTACAGTAATCACTGATTAGCCTTAATCTAGACCCATCTCTGAATATGGGGTCAGTCTCCAAACCACATTGCTGGTATAAAATAAGGAAGGAATGAGATGAGTATGTTAAGGCAATTATAATAGACATCAGGCTTATCTTATTCAGGAGCAAGAGATTCATATTCTTGGTATAGATGTGGTAAGTATCTGAGAGGCTAGTTTGTAAATTGTAGGCCCTAAAATCTGTAGGAAATCATTGTAAAATACATTCTAGTTCTAGGAATTGTCATATCATGAGGATTTATACATCTTTGACATTTAAAATAATTGGCTTGAAATAACTAGAACTTTGTTATCCCATCTTTTTATATAATTCACATTTCCTTAAAAAAAAAAGTTGTGACATCTTCTTTGACTATTCAGAAGAATATAGTTAATCTTGAAGATTAACTATAGTCCATATAATCTTGAAGAATGCAGGCACCAAACGTTGAATACCTCATAAGACTGGAGCAGTGACCTGCATTTTTCTGGTATTGAAGAATGAAGTAATCAATGGGAAGACTTAGATGGACAGCTGTGTAGCACTCAAACTGGGGATCCCTCAACAAGCAGACAGGAAGGACCATGAAGTCTGCTCTTATCTGATCTGTCAAGGTCTTCTGAGGTCTAAATGATCAGAGCAGCAGAGGATTCTTTCCCCATATTACTGAATTCTTAAGCAAATACATGTACTATTGCTAGTATCCAATATTTCCACTAAAAGCAAACCAACATAGTTTCCAGATCTATAGCTGCAAGCCTATATTTTCCATAGCCCTAAAAAAGTCAGAAATGGAATGGACCTAACAGAAGCAGAACATATTAAGAAAAGATGGCAAGAATAAAGAGAACTGTACAAACAAGATCTTAATGACCCAGATAACCATGATAGTGTGATCACTCACCCTGAGTCAGACACCATGGAGTGCAAAGTCAAGTAGGCCTTAGAAAGCATGACTACAAACAAAGCTATTGGAAGTGATGGAATTCCAGCTGAGCTATTTCAAATCCTAAAAGATGATGTTGTGAAAGTGCTACACTCAATATGCCAACAAATTTGGAAAACTCATCAGTGGCCATGAGGCTGGAAAAAGTCAGTTTTCATTCCAGTCCCAAAGAAAGAATGTCCAAACTACTGCACCATTGCACTCATTTCATGTGCTAGCAAGGTCATGCTAAAAATCCTTCAACAGTACATGAACTGAGAACTTCCAGATCTTTAAGCTGGATTTAGAAAAGGCAGAGGAACCAGAGATCAAACTGCCAACGCCCACTGGATCATAGAAAAAGCAAGAGAATTTAAGAAAAACATCTACATCTGCTTCATTGACTACACCAAAGTCTTTGACTGTGTGGATATCATAGCAAACCGTGGAACATTCTTAAAGAGGTGGGAATACCAGACCACCTTAGCTGTCTCCTGAGAAATCTGTATGTGGTCAAGAAGCAACAGTTAAAACCAGATCAACAGACTGGTTCCAAATTGGGAAAGGAGTACATAAAGGCTGTATATTGTCACTCTGCTTATTTAACTTCTATGCAGAGTATATCATGCAAAATGCTGGGTTGGATGAAGCAAAAGCTGGAATCAAGATTGCCGGGAGAAATATCAATAACCTTTCACATGCAGATTACACCACCCTTACAGCAGAAAGTGAAGAGGAACTAAAGAGTCTCTTGATGAATGTGAAAGAGAAGAGTGAAAAAGCTGGCTTAAAACTCAACGTGCAAAAAATGAGTATCATGGCTCTGGTCCCATCACTTCATGGCAAATAGATAGGGAAGCAATAGAAACAGTGCCAGTCTTTATTTTCTTGGGCTCCAAAATCACTGTAGATGGTGACTGCAGCCATGAAATTAAAAGATGGTTGTTCCTTGGAAGAAAAGCTATGACCAACCTAGACAGCATATTAAAAAGCAGAGACATTACTTTTCTGACAAAGGTCCATCTTGTCAAAGCTGTGGTTTTTCCAGCACTCATGTACAGATGTGAGATTTGGACCATAAAGAAAGCTGAGTGCCAAAGAATTGATGCTTTCAAACTGTGGTGTTCAAGAAGACTCTTTAGAGTCCGTTGGACTGCATGGAGATCAAACCAGTCCATCCTAAAGGAAATCAACCCTGAAGATTTATTTGAAGAACTAATGCTGAAGCTGAAGCTCCAATACTTTGGCCACCAGATGGGAAGAGCTGACTCACTAGGAAAAACCCTGAGCTGGGAAAGATTGAAGACAGGAAGAGAAGGGGACAGCAGAGGATGAGATGTTTGGATGGCATCACCAACTCGATGGACATAAGTTTCAGCCAACTCCAAGAGATGGCAAAGGACATGGAAACCTGGCGTGCTGCAGTCCATGGGGTTGCAAAGAGCTGGGCATGACTGAGTGACTGAACAACAATGAAATTCACATGTCAAAAATTTAACATCACTGTCTTTTCAAAAAACCTCTCTAATCCTCTCAGCTCATTAAATGCACCACCATATGTCACTCAATTCTCCAAACCTAAATTCTAGAAATTAGCCTTGACTCAAATCTTTCCTCTCCACTCCAACCAATTGCTGCTGCTGCTGCTAAGTCACTTCAGTCGTGTCTGACTCTGTGTGACCCCATAGACGGCAGCCCACCAGGCTCTTCCGTCACTGGGATTCTCCAGGCAAGAACACTGGAATGGGTTGCCATTTCCTTCTCCAATGCATGAAAGTGAAAAGTAAAAGGGAAGTCGCTCAGTCGTGTCCGACTCTTCGCGACCCCATGGACCGCAACCTGCCAGGCTCCTCTGTCCATGGGATTTTCCAGGCAAGAATACTGGAGTGGGATGCCATTACCTTCTCCACAACCAATTGCTAGTGAAATTCAAAAAGAAGAAGTATTGTCCAGCTTTCAGAAGCAGAAGGGCAGGCCTCTGATCTGTCTGGACACTGCCCACAAACTACGCCTGTTTACAATCGCAGCAAGTCAGGTAGTTCTTTAGATAAAAAAGGGAGTGTGTCTTGGAATTCTTCATACTCTGGAGGCCTAGCCAGCCTCCTGGGATCTAAGAAGTCTTATGATTCACAAGTGAAACAAACAGCATTGTAAAAGTTTGAGTAAAACCATAGCTGCATTTTTTTATGTAAACTGATGATAACATCAGTTTGTAATCTGGGATTATAAATGGGAGCCCCCAAACTGCAATTTGACATCTCACCCATGGAGTAGATACACTACTTTGGACCCTTTCTCAATTAAGACTCCAGATTGCTCTTAATGTGGAACTTCCCAGTGCTGTTCAAATCTGGATGCAGGTGTTGACTCAAGTTGGTGATGAATATGCTGTTCAGTTCAGTTCAGTCCCTCAGTCGTGTCCAACTCTTTGTGACCTCATGAACTGCAGCACACCAGGCCTCTCTGTCCATCACCAACTCCCGGAGTTTACCCAAACTCATGTCCATTGAGTTGGTAATGCTTTCTAACTATCTCATCCTCTGTTGTCCCCTTCTCCTGCCCTCAATCTTTCCCAGCATCAGAGTCTTTTCAAATGAGTCAGCTCTTCACATCAGGTGGCCAAAATATTGGAGTTTTATCTTCAATATCAGTCCATCCAATGAACATCCAGACTGATCTCTGTTAGGGTGGATTGGTTGGATCTCCTTGCAGTCCAAGGGACTCTCAAGAGTCTTCTCCAACACCACAGTTCAAAAGTATCAATTCTTTGGTGCTCAGCTTTCTTTATAGTCCAACTCTCACATCTATACATGACTACTGGAAAAACCATAGCCTTGACTAGACGGACCTTTGTTGACAAAGTAATGTCTCTGCTTTTTAATATGCTGTGTAGGCTGGTGATAACTTTCCTTCCAAGGAGTAAGCGTCTTTTAATTTCATGGCAGCAGTCACCATCTGCAGTGATTTTGGAGCCCCCCAAAATAAAGCCAGCCACTGTTTCCACTGTTTCCACATCTATTTGCCATGAAGTGATAGAACTAGATGCCATGATCTTCGTTTTCTGAATTATGAGCTTTAAACCAAATTTTTCACTCTCCTCTTTCACTTTCATCAAGAGGCTTTTTAGTTCTTCTTCACTTTCTGCCATAAAGGTGATATCATCTGCATATCAGAGGTTATTGATATTTCTCCTGGCAAACTGATTCCAGCCTGTGCTTCTTCCAGCCCAGCGTTTCTCATGATATACTCTGCATAAAAGTTACATAAGCAGGGTGACAATATACAGCCTTGCTGCTGCATCTGCTAAGTCACTGCAGTCATGTCCGACTCTGTGACCCCATAGACGTCAGCCCACCAGGCTGCCCCATCCCTGGGATTCTCCAGGCAAGAACACTGGAGCAGGTTGCCATTTCCTTCTTTAATGCAAGAAAGTGAAAAGTGAAAGTGAAGTTGCTCAGTCGTATCCAACTCTTAGCGACCCCATGGACTGCAGCCTGCCAGGCTCCTCTGTCCATGGGATTTTCCAGGCAAGAGTACTGGAGTGGGGTGCCATTGCCTTCTCTGAATATACTGCCTTAACGTACTCCTTTTCCTATTTGGAAGCAGTCTGTTGTTCCATATCCAGTTCTAACTGTTGCTTCCTGACCTCATACAGGATTCTCAAGAGGCAGATCAAGTGGTCTGGTATTCCCATCTCTTGAAGAATTTTCCACAGTTTATTGTGATCCACATAGTCAAAGGATTTGGCATAGTCAATAAAGCAGAAGTAGATGTTTTTCTGGAACTCTCTTGCTTTTTCAATGATCCAGTGGATTTTGGCAATTTGATCTCTGGTTCCTCTGCCTTTTCTAAAACCAGCTTGAACATCTGGAAGTTCACGGTTCACATATTGCTAAAGCCTGGCTTGGAGAATTTTAAGCATTACTTTACTAGCATGTGAGATGAGTGCAATTGTGCGGTAGTTTGAGCATTCTTTGGCATTGCCTTTCTTTGGAACTGGAATGACAACTGACTTTTTCCAGTCCTGTGACCCCTGCTGAGTTTTCCAAATCTGCTGGCATATTGATTGCAGCACTTTCACAGCATCATCTTTCAGGATTTGAAATAGCTCAACTGGAATTCCATCACCTCCATTAGCTTTGTGCATAGTGATGCTTCCTAAGGCCCACTTGACTTCACATTCCAGGATGTCTGGCTCTAGGTGAGTGATCACACCATCATGATTATCTGGGTCATGAAGATATTTTTTTGTACAGTTCTTCTGTGTATTCTTGCCACCTCTTCTTAATATCTTCTGCTTCTGATAGGTCCATACCATTTCTGTCCTTTATCAAACCCATCTTTGCATGAAATGTTCCCTTGGTATCTCTAATTTTCTTGAAGAGTTCTCTAGTCTTTCCCATTCTGTTGTTTTTCTTTGCATTTGTGTATTTCTTTGCATTTGTGTATTTCTTTGCACTGATAACTAAGGAAGACTTTCTTATCTCTCCTTACTATTCTTTGGAACTCAGCATTCAAATAGGTATATCTCTCCTTTTCTCCTTTGTTTTTCACTTCTCTTCTTTTCACAGCTATTTGTAAGGGCTGCTCAGACAGCCATTTTGCTTTTTTGCATTTCTTTTTCTTGGGGATGGTCTTGATCCTTGTCTCCTGTACAATGCCACAAACCTCTGTCCATAGTTCATCAGGTACTCTATCAGATCTAGTCCATTAAATCTATTTCTCACTTCCACTGTATAATCATAAGGGGTTTGATTTAGGTCATACCTGAATGGTCTAGTGGTTTTCCCTACTTTCTTCAATTTAAGTCTGAATTTGGTAATAAGGAGTTCATGATCTGAGCCACAGTCAGTTCCCAGTCTTGTTTTTGCTGACTGTATAGAGCTTCTCCATCTTTGGCTGCAAAGAATAGAATCAATCTGATTTAGGTACTGATCATCTGGTGATGTCCATGTGTAGAGTCTTCTCTTGTGTTGTTGGAAGAGGGTGTTTGCTATGACCAGTGCATTTTCTCTGCAAAACTCTGTTAGCCTTTGCCCTGCTTCATTCTGTACTCCAAGGCCAAATTTGCCTGTTACTCCAGGTGTTTCTTGACTTCCCACTTATGCATTCCAGCCCCCTATAATGAAAAGGACATCTTTTTGGGGTGTTAGTTCTAAAAGGTCTTGTAGTTCTTCATAGAACAGTTCAACTTCAGCTTCTTCAGCATTACTGGCAGGGGCATATATTTGGGTTACCATGATATAATGGTTTGCCTTGGAAACAAACAGAGATCATTCTGTCATTTTTGAGATTGTATCCAAGTACTGCATTTCAGACTCTTTTGTTGACCATGATGGCCACTCCATTTCTTCTAAGGGATTCCTGTGCACATTAGTAGATGTAATGGTCATTTGAGTTAAATTCACCCATTCCAGTCCATTTTAGTCGCTGATTTCTGGAATGTTGACGTTTACTCTTGCCATCTCCTATTTGACCTCTTCCAATTTGCCTTGATTCATGGACCTAACATTCCAAGTTCCTATGCAATATTTGTCTTTATAGCATCAGACCTTGCTTCTATCACCAGTCACATCCACATCTGGTTGTTGTTTTTGCTTTGACTCCATCTCTTCATTCTTTCTGGAGTTATTTCTCCACTAATTTCCAGTAGCATATTGGGCACCTACCGACCTGGGGAGTCCATCTTTCAGTGTCCTATCTTTTTGCTTTTTGATACTATTCATGGCGTTCTCAAGGCAAGAATACCAAAGTGGTTTGCCATTCCCTTCTCCAGTGGACCACATTCTGTCAGACCTTTCCACCATGACCTGTTACTTCTCTCTATTGTTTCTATTTCTTTTTTTCTTCTAAGGACCATGTATTGAAATTAAGTTAAATAATCTTTTATTAAAAGTTGAAATCATTTATTTTTGTGTAATGAGTGGTTTCCTTTGTTAAGGAACCTTTTAAACCTAAAATAAAGTAAAACTTTTGGCAAAACTAAATTGTTGTGAGCTGGATTCATGAAACCAAATGCTACCCTTTAAAAAAAGGAGAAAATAAATAAGAGGTTAAGTTTTTACTCCCAGATGGGATGATTTGCTTACTGCTTAGGACCCCAAATTAAAGCAGGCTAAATCTTTGGAAGTTGTTGAATGTTTGCAGCTTGTGCCAATTGAGAAAGGACAAAAATGTAGCATTCTGCGTTGGAGAGGCTGGATCCTCCTCCCTGCCTGCCATGAGGTACATGATTAAAATTGGTTGAGGAAAAATTAAAATTGGAGAAAGAGTCATCTGGTTTGCAGGTATAGTTGTTTATCTTAGAATGCCAAAATTACATTTTAGCTGACCAAGTCTCTACTTTCCAGTGTGTAACTGAAAAATGTTGCTGTAAGTGTTGCACAAGGTAAGTGTCAAAAGTGGTGTGGTAAGGTTAACAAAAGAAAGTTCATTCTTGGAAAATGATGGGAGAAAAAGCAAAGAGACCAAGAGATATTTTAAATCTCAAACAGAAACTATGAAATCTCTGTTTGTCTGGATATATGTATATGTATATGTCTCAATATGTAGCTTTGTCTTTGGAAATATTGCTAAGGATAATTTGTAAATAAACTAATTCCTTAAATAAAAGTAAGTGTTTACAAATCAAACAATTATAAATACAAAAGAACTAAGCTAAATGAATGTCAATTTCACTGGGAAGTATTTAGTCTTAAATTTACAGCTGACATTGTGATTGTTAATCTAATTAACATAGACATGCTGTGAATGTGTTGTACTCATCATGCCATCAAATTTGGAAAACTCAGCAGTGGCCACAGGACTGGAAAAGATCAGTTTTCATCACAATCCCAAAGAAAGGCAATGCCAAAGAATGTTCAAACTACCACACAATTGCATTCATCTCATACACCAGAAAAATAATGCTCAAAATTCTCTATGCTAGGCTTCAACAGTACATGAACTGAGAACTTCCAGATGTTCAAGCTAGATTTAGAAAAGGCAAAGGAATCAGGGATCAAATTGCCAACATCTGTTGGGTCATAGAAAAAGCAAGAGAGTTTCTGAAAAACACCTATTTCTGTTTTATTGACTATGCTAAAACCTTTGACTTTGTGGATCACAACAAACTGGAAAATTCTTCAAGAGATGGGAAGACCAGACCGCCTTACTTGCCTCCTGAGATATTTGTATGCAGGTCAAGAAGCAATAGTTAGGACCACAGATGGAACAATGGACTGGTTCCAAACTGGGAAAGGAGTACATCAAGGCTGTACATTGTCACCCTGCTTATTTAACTGCCGGGGTCCTGCCCCGGTGGATCCAGGGAATTCGAAGGGTAGACGGCGTTGGCGTGGAAAGACTTGTTTATTTATTAATATAAGATTAGATTAAGAAACTATAGTGTAGTAAGAAGATTAAGTGGAGGAAGAGGGCTGAATAGCTTGGTTTACACGGAAGGCCAATAAAATTCCAGACAAGGAATTTGCACCATCTACGTTGGGCCACCGGCGCCCGCTTGCATATCTAAGGGTGCCTCGCCTTAAGCTCCCTTTCTCACGGGTCTTAACAGCCAGGGCAAGTAAGTAGACCTGGCGAGCCTCCGCGCCCCAGGTGGAGATTCAGCCTGAAGTTAAAGTAAAGAGCAGAGAGAGGGAAAGGGAGAGAAGAAGAAAGAGAGAGAAAGACACGGGGGGAGCCAGAGTCCCAAGAAACCAGGCCGAGAGACTAGTTCGAGAAACTGGTCCAAGAAACTGGCCCCCTCCTTTATTGTTCAGAAGGCCTTTTATACTTTTGATAAAACATGGAGATCAATGGGTAACACAAAATTATGTAGCGTTCGCAACCCAGATTCTTTCAGTATATCATTTTGTATACAAAAGGTCTCAGGTGATTTACATTATCTTCTGGCCAAGAGGCTTGTTAACACTTTTTGGCTCTCTTCCTTAATGAATGTTAATTTTGTTTCCCCTGAAGTGTTTTTCTTTAATCTGCATCTCCTTAAAGCATTAAAGTTACATCTCTATAGAACAAAGGTGCAGTGGGATATAACAAAGAAGGTACTTAACTCAAAGATCTAATGTTGCTAATATAAGATCTACTACTTGCATTTCTATATACCAACTATATCTAAAAATAAAGGATATGAAAATTTGGCAGCAAGCATTGACTCAACAAATGAAACCTTTAATCAGTCCTATTCTAAAGATTTTGACTCCTCGGAAGCCCCTACATTCCTAGGATGTTTTAAGCTTCCTGTGCCTCCTGCGGTCAGGAGGCCTCAAACAATCACACGCGCAGCTGTACGAGTCCTGCAGGCAGGCTAGAAAGCCATCAGAGGGGTATTTGGATTGAAACACTCTTTCAAATGCAGAAGACTAAAGCCCTGAATTGACTTTTTCCAGAAAATGTCAGAAGAGTAGAAAAGCAGAGCACAAAAACCGACAGATTTTTTTTGGGGTACATGCTTAGGAATTTCCAGAGGGGCCCCTGAAGTCTGAGCACACCTTGCATATGTCAGCTTCCTTCCTCATGACCTTGTCACGGGCGGGATTCCTCACACTGGCTCCCGGCATTTAACTTCTATGCAGAGTACATCATGTGAAATGCCAGGCTAGATGAATCACAAGCTGGAATCAGGATTGCTGGGAGAAAGACCAATAACCTCAGATATGTAGATGACATCCTCCTTATGGCAGAAAGTAAACAGGAGCTAAAGAACCTCTTGATGAGGTGAACAGGAGAGTGAAAAAGTTGGCTTAAAAGTCAATATTCAAAAAATTAAGATCAAGGCATCCAGTCCCATCACTGCATGGTGAATAGATGGAGAAACTATGGAGACAGTGACAGACTTTATTTTCTTGGGCTACAAAATCACTGGATGGTGACGGCAGCCATGAAATTCAAAGATGCTTGGTCCTTTGAAGAAAAGCTATGACCAACCTAGATAGGAAATTAAAAAGCAGAGACATTACTTTTGACAAAAGTCCATGTATTCAAAGCTATGGTTTTTCCAGTAGTCATGTATGGATGTGAGAGTTGGACCATAAAGAAAGCTGAGTTCCAGAGAGTTGATGCTTTTGAAATGTGGTATGGAAGAAGACTCTTGAGAATCCTTGGGACAGCAAGGAGATCAAACCAGTCAATCCTAAAGGAGATCAGTCCTGAGTATTCATTGGAAGGACTGACACTGTAGCTGCAGCTCCAACACTTTGCCCACCTGACGCGAAGAACTGATTCATTGAAAAAGACCCTGATGATGGGAAAGATTGAAGGCAGGAGGAGAAGAGGACGAGAGAGGATGAGATGGTTGGATGGCATCACCGACTCAATGGACATGAGTTTGAGCAAGCTCCGAGAGTTCGTGATGAACAGGGAAGCCTGGTGTGCTGCAGTTCATGGGGTCGCAAAGAGTCAGACACTGAGTGACTGAACTGAATTGAGACATGTCTTCGTTCAGTTCAACTCAGTCGCTCAGTTGTGTCCAACTCTTTGTGACCCCATGAATCGCAGCACACCAGGCCTCCCTGTCCATCACCAATACCTGGAGTTCACTCAGACTCACATCCATCGAGTCTGTGATGCCATCCAGCCATCTCATCCTCTGCCGTCCTCTTCTCCTCCTGCCCCCAATCCCTCCCAGCATCAAAGTCTTTTCCAGTGAGTCAACTCTTCCCATGAGGTGGCCAAAGTACTGGAGCTTCAGCTTTAGCATCATTCCTTCCAAAGAAATCTCAGGGCTGATCTCCTTCAGAATGGACTGGTTGGATCTCCTTGCAGTCCAAGGGACTCTCAAGAATCTTCTCCAACACCACAGTTCAAAAGCTTCAATTCTTTGGCACTCAGCCTTCTTCACAGTCCAACTCTCACATCCACACATGACCACAGGAAAAACCATAGCCTTGACTAGATGGACCTTAGTTGGCAAAGTAATGTCTCTGCTTTTGACATGTCTTCGTAGTCACTGATATTAAGTATAATACTTTCATTGTGCCTATGTTTACTATAACTTAAATAAAATATTGTTTTATCGATTACAAATTTGTCAGAAAGGAAAGCAACTCAACGTGAAGAAACTTTTAAGGAAAGAAAATGTAAATGAGATAAGAGCTTTTAGATTAAACTCTACTAAGAATAATTAAGCTTTAGGAATATCTACCTAAAATTGTTTTTCCAGATTTTGGTAAATTGAAATTCTAGGGTTGTGGTAAATTAAGTTAAATGATGCAAGCTTATTAAATAATTAGGCCACTTGCAAATAAAGTAAGATGATAAAATATTAATTAATAAACACTGGCTTCCTTTTATGGAGAAACAAAAAGTTTAGAACTAATAATGAGTATGTTTGGGATCATCCTGAGTTGTTCTCTATAAGAAAGTAAATATTTTTAGAAACTATTACCGACATTTATGTTCACCAATCTTCTGAGTGCTAATATAAAGGACAGTTTATGGTTACTTAAGGAAAATAGGATATGTGTTTTTAGAAAAGGAGTTATGATGAATGGAACTGCATTATGTTAAGGGAAACCGAAGTAGGTCTGACTTACAGGTGTCCGTTTCTCAGTGGGAAGATAAAGTTACAGATACAGAATGTAAAAGAAAGGTTTGTGGAAAGTGGACCTGGGAAAAGAGTTTTATTCATGGTGCAAGTTTTCTTGGGATGTTGAGCTTCCTTTGATAACAGATTCTGTTTCTTTACCTCTTAAGTGGTTTGTTCTGTATTTGCTTTGAAAACTTTTATTGTTACTTTGGCTGAGTGAATAACTATTGTTTCATAGTGACTTGTGATCTTATCTGACTGAGTGTTCTTAACCCTTTGATATTTTTGACAGACCTTCCTAAAATCAAATTGTAATGAAATTATTTTGACTTCTAACCACTTTGGGGTGCTTCAGAGTGTTCCTGAGGCATCCCAAAGAAAGATACTAAACAATTAGTTTTATTTGGTATGTTAAAGTATATGGGAAGTATTATCAAATAACTAATAAATTTTCTCAGGTTGTATTATATGGTAAATGTTACTAATATAGATATTCTAGAAAGTATATAGAAATCATAAAGTTTTTATATAACCTGGTAAAATTTTATCTGTCATAATTCTAGTTACTGTATTAAAGTGTTACATGTCATAGTAGTAACCAAGTTACTTTGTCAACTGCATTCTAATCAGATTTTAAATGTGCCTTTTTAAGTTTTTTGTTATTATAGAGAGTTATGATTTCACCCTGATGCCTTGCAAAAATACTGCCTCTTCAAGATTTATAGAAAGGACTTTGTAAGATTAAATTAAAATTAACCAGATAAACAAATTTTGTTATTATCAGTAAGCTGCTATCAGACTGGAATTTGGTTTTCTCTGTTAAGGCAACAAAGTTTTCTTGGCATGCGGCATTTGATAACACATTAGATGAATCTCTTTGTCTTTAAATAATTTTTATGTATTTTTAAAAGCTTTTGTTATTTTCTTAAATATTATTTCACAATTATCTATGAAGTTTGTAGCACACATAAATAAAGCTCATTGTGTTTCTACAAAAAATTAACACCTCATTGTCAGACTTTCCCTGGTGGCTCAGATGGTAAAGAATCCCCCTGCAATGCAGAAGACCTGAGTTTGATCCCTGGGTCAGAAAGATCCCCTGGAGAAGGGAATGCCTACCCACTCCAGAATTCTTGCCTAGAGAATTCTATGGACAGCGGAGCCTGGCAGGCTACAGTCCATGGGGTTGCAAAGAGTCGGACATGACTGAGCAACTAACATTTTCACTTTCAGTTTCATGCCCTTAGGACATGGCAACAGTCTACTCCTAAAACAAGGAATTTAAAATGGATAAGCAATAGCTATAGATCAACAGTCAGGGCTGTGGGAAATCTAAGATGGCCGCTTGGCTTTTTCTGGCTCTCTGACAAACCTCATTTTTTTTTTTTTAATTTGATGGGATAAAACCTTCCCTGGCTGTGAGGTTAATGCCCTCACAAAAAATTTTGTTTCATTGAATAGTAAATTCTAGTTTTGTTCATTGAGATCTATGTTGACCAAGACTCACTAACTGATAGTTACTTGCTGTTATGTTTTATTGCTAAAAAGTTTAATTGAACTACTCTAAAGCTTAACTCAGTAACCTATCTTTGGATGGAAATCAGATACCCCATGAACTACAACCAAGGGACATAAAATTATATGTATCTATCAATAAATTAAATGTTAATTGGAACTTATGGCAAAAACAAGGCAAAAGAGAGCCCTTGCATCTCTGGGACAGGGAAATTTCCAGAGCTGAAAAGAGTTATACTAAGAGGAGTCAATTTGCTGAATTATATGTAATATATCAGGTTCTAAAACAAGAAAATTTAACAGAATGTCAAATTTATACAGATTCTTATTCAGTAGCCGATGGATTGGCCACTTAGCTTTCCATGTGGGTAAAGAATAATGTAAATTCATTCCAAGGAATTATGGGGAAAGGAATTAAGGTCTGACATTTGGGAACCTGTTCAAATCGCTAATGTTTCAGTCTTCAATGTAGAAGCTCACAGTATTCCAAATCTATGGAACAATGGTATAACTGTATTATAAATTAATAAACCCAAATCCAAACAGTAGAAGTTGACTCAAACTCTGGCGACTTAAAAGGTTTGACTTTATGGGCACGCCAAAAAATGTGGCCATCTGGGGGGAAAAAAGCAAGATACAGGTGGGCCCAGGATCAAGGTATTTCTTTAACTATCAATCTCTTTAAATCTGCATTTTACAATGCAGATTTAAATGTCCAATTGTCCGATTTACAATGTCCAACTTGTCAACGTATTAAGCATAGAAGCTTGCCACACCTAGTCAAAGGACAATTGGCTTGTGGGAAAATATGGCAAATTGATTATATTGGATCCATTAATTTGAGATAAAGGATGTCAACACATGTGTACTGCTGTGGACACCTATACTGGATATTTAGTGGTCATTCTCTTCAGGAAAGCCAATTAGGCTAAAACTATTAAAACATTGGAGATAGTTTATATCACGGTGTTCCATTTCAAACTGAGAGTGACAATGGGTAACATTTAAAAGGTAAGTTAATGCAAGAGTTTGCCCAGGAACATAACATACAATGGATTTTTTATATTCCTTACTATTTCCTGGTTTGATTTAAAGAAGGAATGGTCTGCTTGAACGTCTTTTAATTAAACTTGGAGAGGGCTTTTATAAAAACTGGAGGACAGATGGCTCATTGGTAAAGAACCTCCCTACTAATGCAGAAGACACGAGTTCAGTCCCTGGGTCGAGAAGATCCCCTGGAGAAGGAAATGGCAGCCCACTCCAGTATTCTTGCCCACTCCAGAAATCCCATGGACAGGGGGAGCCTGGAAGGCTACAGTCCATGAGGTTGCAAAAGAGTCAGACATGACAGCATTTGAGCATGAGCATGAGGAGAATCAGAAACTCCTTTGATGAGGACGATTATTCCAAATTTACAAATTCATAAAATACACTTCTTTCCTGGAACAACTAAATATTGGGAAATCTGGAAAAGGAAATGGCAACCCACTTCAGTATTCTTGTCTGAGAAATCCTATGAACAGAGGAACCTGGCAGGCTACAGTCCCCAGGGTTGCAGAGGAGCCAAACACTAAAACTGAGAGACTAAACAACGATAACAAATTGGAAAATTAGCCCAAGAGCATTAGCTCCTTTCCGAGCTACTCCTGAGGCCACTGGACAGGATTTGTACTCCATATCTGAACACATACTTACTGAAAGATTGGCATGTGCTATTTCAACTGGTCTTGTAATTAAAATGCCTCTCAGACACTTTGGATTAATCAAAGAATGTTCCAGTGTAGCGTTAAGAGGGATCTGTGTCTATGGGGGAGTTACAGATCCAGACTACCAAGGAGAAATCTTAGTAATTTTACAAAATGAAGGAAAAGATGATCTGTCTGTTAATAAACATAATCAAATTGCCCAATTGCTGATTTTTCTAATGTAATTGGAAAAGTACAAAAAGGAGACTCTCCCATCGTACTAACAGAGATGATAGAGGGTTTGGGTCCACAAAAGAAATATATGCAATTGGAGCTAAAGTCTGGGTGAAGCAGCCTAACAGTCCTCCCATACCTGCTGATGTGATTACACAGGGAAAGGATAACACTGTATTAGTGATGATCCCTGGACAGGAAAAATGGAAATATGGTACATTAACCCACTGTTAATTCTCACAAATAGATTATTCTTAGAAGCCTGACTGTAATGCAGATTGTCATTCAAGCCTCAACCTTCAAGGATCTTTAGCTGGAGAAACATGAGCTGGACCTGAACTCAAGATAATTTTTCCTGCCCAGCAAATAAGATTGTCTTTTCTTAACTTTGACTTTCTAAGGACAAAATTTATCTGTTTGTTAGATTACACAGCATTGGTAAAGACATAGCTCAAGCCTTGACCATTAATGCTAAGTGGATGCCTACAATATTAAAACCCCAAGAACTTAGTTTTAACGTACCATAAAGACTTTTTATGGCCTTCCCTGGTGGCTCAGAGGTTAAAGCGTCTGCCTGGAATGTGGGAGACCTGGGTTCGATCCCTGGGTCAGGAAGATCCCCTGAAGAAGGAAATGGCAACTCACTCCAGTATTCTTGCCTGGAGAATCCCATGGAGGGAGGAGCCTGGTAGGCTACAGTCCATGGGGTCACAAAGATTCGGAGACGACTGAGCGACTTCACTTCAAAGACTTTTTACAGGTGTTTTAATGACTCAGTAATATTTCAGCTATACCAAACTAAATCCTTAACTGACATGTTTGATTGCATTGTTCTATGCAGCTGTTATATTACCTTGCTCAAAAGGATAAGGCCCCAGGAATTTTAATGTCTACTAATGCACATTCGCTGGATCATCGAAAAAGCAACAGAGTTCCAGAAAAACATCTATTTCTGATTTATTGACTATGCCAAAGCCTTTGACTGTGTGGATCACAATAAACTGTGGAAATTCTGAGAGAGATGGAACTACCAGACCACCTGACCTGCCTCTTGAGAAATCTGTATGCAGGTCAGGAAGCAACAGTTAGAACTGGACATGGAACAACAGACTGGTTCCAAATAGGAAAAGGAGTACGTCAAGGCTGTATATTGTCACCCTGCTTATTTAACTCCTATGCAGAGTACATCATGAGAAACGCTGGGCTGGAAGAAGCACAGCTGGGATCAAGATTGTCAGGAGAAATATCAATAACCTCAGATATGCAGATGACACCACGCTTCTGGCAGAAAGTGAAGAGGAACTAGAAAGCCTCTTGATGAAAGTGAAAGAGGAGAGTGAAAAGTTGGCTTAAAGCTCAACATTCAGAAAACGAAGATCATGGCATCCGGTCCCATCACTTCATGGCAAATAGATGGGGAAACAGTGGAAACAGTGTCAGACTTAATTTTGGGGGGCTCCAAAATCACTGCAGATGGTGACTGCAACCATGAAATTAAAAGACGCTTACTCCTTGGAAGAAAAGTTATGACCAACCTAGATAGCATATTCAAAAGCAGAGACATTACTTTGGCAACTAAGGTCCATCTAGTCAAGGCTATGGTTTTTCCAGTAGTCATGTAAGGATGTGAGAGTTGGACTGTGAAGAAGGCTGAGTGCTGAAGAATTGATGCTTTTGAACTGTGGTGTTGGAGAAGACTCTTGAGAGTCCCTTGGACTGGAAGGAAATCCAACCAGTCCATTCTGAAGGAGATCAGCCCTGGGATTTCTTTGGAAAGAATGATGCTAAAGTTGAAGCTCCAGTACTTTGGCCACCTCATGCAAAGAGTTAACTCATTGGAAAAGACTTTGATGCTGGGAGGGATTGGGGGCAGGAAGAGAAGGGGACGACAGAGGATGAGATGGCTGGATGGCACCACGGACTCGATGGACGTGAGTCTGAGTGAACTCCAGGAGTTGGTGGTGGACAGGGTGGCCTGGCGTGCTGCGATTCATGGGGTCACAAAGAGTCGGACATGACTGAGCAACTGAACTGAACTGAACTGAATGCATATGAGTGGAAAAATTATTTAGAGAATGTTTCCTAAAAAACACTAGGTATTTATTTCTGAAGCATTACCAAGTGCACTGACACCTGGTGCCAAGGAACTCTATACCATTATGGTATAGTTGGTATGAGTTTAATGTGCCTGTTTTACCTATTGTTTTTGAGAATACTGGCCACCTCATTCACTGGAAATTATTTGGATGTTAATAATTCGGAGAAGGCAGTGGCACCCCACTCCAGCACTCTTGCCTGGAAAATCCCATGGATGGGGGAGCCTGGTGGGCCACAGTCCACGGGGTCGTGAAGAGTCAGACACGACTGAACGATTTCACTTTCACGCATTGGAGAAGGAAATGGCAACCTACTCCAGTGTTCTTCCCTGGAGAATTCCAGGGACGAGGGAGCCTGGTGGGCTGCCGTCTCTGGGGTCGCACAGAGTCGCCCACGACTGAAGCAATTTAGCAGTAGCAGTAGCAATTGCACTCACTTACTGATAGACTGTAACAAGGCTACTGAGGGACTCTTATGTGGACCAACTTTTCACGTTTGGGATTCCTGCTTATTGGAGAACTCGATCACCTACTGTGAATGGGCTATCTTCCCTAAATCCTGTTTTTGAAATAACCCCTCAATTTGTGTGTATTGTAGCCAATGACGTAGAAATTACTTTTACATATTAGTTCAATTCAGTCACTCAGTCATGTCTGACTCTTTGTGACCCCATGAACTGCAGCACACCAGGCCTCCCTGTCCATCACAAACTCCCGGAGTTCACCCAAACTCATCTCTGTCGAGTCGGTGATGCCATCCAGTCATCTCATCCTCTGTCATTCCCTTCTCCTCCTGCCCCCAATCCCTCCCAGCATCAGTCTTTTCCAATGAGTCAACTCTTCGCATGAGGTGGCCAGAGTACTGGAGTTTCAGCCTCAGCATCAGCCCTTCCAAAGAACACCCAGGACTGATCTCCTTCAGAATGGACTGGTTGGATCTCCTTGCAGTCCAAGAGACTCTCAAGAGTCTTCTCCAACACCACAGTTCAAAAGCATCAATTCTTCAGTGCTCAGCCTTCTTCACAGTCCAATTTCATATCCATACATGACTACTGGAAAAACCATAGCCTTGACTAGATGGACCTTAGTTGCCAAAGTAATGTCTCTGGTTTTGAATATGCTATCTAGGTTGGTCATAACTTTTCTTCCAAGGAGTAAGCGTCTTTTAATTTCATGGCTGCAGTCACCATCTGCAGTGATTTTGGAGCCCCCCAAAATAAAGTCTGACACTGTTTCCACTGTTTCCCCATCTATTTCCCATGAAGTGATGGGACCAGATGCCATGATCTTCGTTTTCTGAATGTTGAGCTTTAGGCCAACTTTTACTCTCCTCTTTCACTTTCATCAAGAGGCTTTTTAGTTCCTCTTCACTTTCTGTCATAAGGGTGGTGTTATCTGCATATCTGAGGTTATTGATATTTCTCCCGGCAGTCTTGATCCCAGCTGTGCTTCTTCCAGCCCAGCGTTTCTCATGATGTACTCTGCATAGGAGTTAAATAAGCAGGGTGACAATATACAGCCTTGACGTACTCCTTTTCCTATTTGGAACCAGTCTGTTGTACCATGTCCAGTTCTAACTGTTGCTTCCTGATCTGCATATAGGTTTCTCAAGAGGCAGGTCGGGTGATCTGGTATTTCCATCTCTCTCAGAATTTTCCACAGTTTATTGTGATCCACACAGTCAAAGGCTTTGGCATAGTCAATAAATCAGAAATAGATGTTTTTCTGGAATTCTCTTCCTATTTCCATGATCCAGCAGATGTTGGCAATTTGTCTCTGGTTCCTCTGCCTTTTCTAAAACCAGCTGGAACATCAGGAAGTTCACGGTCATGTATTGCTGAAGGCTGGCTTGGAGAATTTTGAGCATTACTTTACTAGCATGTGAGATGAGTGCAACTGTATGGTAGTTTGAGCATTCTTTGGCATTGCCTTTCTTTGGAACTGAAATGAAAACTGACCTTTTCCAGTCCTGTGGCCACTGCTGAGTTTTCCAAACTTGCTGGCATGTTGAGTGCAGCACTTTCATAGCGTCCGCTTTCAGGATTTTAAATAGCTCTACTCGAATTCCATCACCGCTACTCACTTTGTTCGTTGTGATGCTTTCTAAGGCCCACTTGACTTCACATTCCAGGATGTCTGGCTATAGGTGAGTGATCACACCATCATGATTATATCGGTCATGAAGATTTGTTTTGTACAGTTCTTCTTGTATTCTTGCCACCCCTTTTTAATATCTTCTGCTTCTGTTAGGTCCATACCATTTCTGTCCTTTATCGAGCCCATCTTTGCATGAAATGTTCCCTTGGAATCTCTAATTTTCTTGAAGTGATCTCTAGTCTTTTCCATTCTGTTGTTTTCATCTATTTCTTTGCATTGATCACTGAGGAAGGCTTTCTTATCTCTCCTTGCTATTTTTTGGAACTCTGCATTCAGATGCTTATATCTTTCCTTTTCTCCTTTGCTTTTTGCTTCTCTTCTTTTCACAACTATTTGTAAGACCTACTCAGACAGCAATTTTGCTTTTTTGCCTTTCTTTTCCATGGGGATGGTCTTGATCCCTGTCTCCTGTACAATGTCATGAACCTCTGTCCATAGTTCGTCAGGTACTCTATCAGATCTAGGCCCTTAAATTTATTTCTCACTTCCACTGTATAATCATAAGGGATTTGATTTAGGTCCTACCTGAATGGTCTAGCGGTTTTCCCTACTTTCTTCAATTTAAGTCTGAATTTGGCATTAAGGAGTTCATGATCTGAGTCACAGTCAGCTCCCGGTCTTGTTTTCATTGACTGTATAGAGCTTCTCCATCTTTGGCTGCAAAGAATAGAATCAATCTGATTTCGGTGTTGACCATCTGGTGATGTCTTCTCTTGTGTTATTGGAAGAGGGTGTTTGCTATGACCAGTGCATTTTCTTGGCAAAACTCTATTAGTCTTTGCCCTGCTTCATTCCACATTCCAAGACCAAATTTGCCAGTTACTCCAGATGTTTCTTGACTTCCTACTTTTGCATTCCAGTCCTCTATAATGAAAAGGACATCTTTTGGGGTGTTAGTTCTAAAAGGCCTTGTAGGTCTTCATAGAACCCTTCAACATCAGCTTCTTCAGCGTTACTGGTTGGGGCATAGACTTGGATTACTGTGATATTGAATGGTTTGCCTTGCAAATAAACAGAGATCATTCTGTTATTTTAGGAACCCCTTTTCTCAGATGCCTAGCACACGTTGATCATTTATATTGAAAGTGATAGTAGTGTGAAAGTGTTAGTCGCTCAGTCATGTCCAACTCTTCATGACCCCTCATGGACCATAGCTCTCCACACTCCTCTGTCTGAAATTTCTCATGTAAGAATGCTGGAGTGGGTAGCCATTCCCTTCTCCAAGGAATCTTCCTGAGTTAGGGATCAAACCCAGGTCTCCTGCATTGCAGCGGATTCTTTACCATCTGAGCTACCAGGGAAGCCCTGATATTGGAAGGGTATCACCTATTTATTTTTTCTTATTCCCCCATGAGAACTCTGGTATTGTGAACTCAAATGTTATTCCCTACTCTTTCTGTTCCCAATATTAGCTTCTCCTTAAGTAAGATTTTGCAGGGAATCAAAGAGTCGCAAACTTTATTGATAAACATAATTGTACCTTGATAGAACATTCTGTTATTACTACTATTGCTGCAAATACGTTAATAGATGTAGGAGCTGATATACAAAAACAAATTTCTCTTTCATGGGATTTTTTCTTTACTAAATCCCCTATTGCTCAAAAATTGTTTTCTGCATTGTTTAACCCATACATGTTTCTTTGATCACTGTTTCTATTGACTATCTAGAACTGCTATTAATATTTGATTTATAGAATTAAGAAGACTGCTCATTTTATTTTGCTTCATTCCTGTGCTCTACAGCCTAAACAATCTTGAGGCTGACTGTTAGGAAATTAACATGGAGGAAGTTGTGTTCAGGCTTCAGAAGTAGGAGAGCAGGCCTCTGACCTGTCTGGACACTGCTGGGATTCTGTGCCTGCTTGCAAGCTCAGCAAGTCAGAAGGCATTTTAGATAAGAAAGGGAGTAGGTCTGGGAACTCTTGAGTCCCTGGAGGTCTGGACAACACCACAGGGTCTAAGTTTTATAACTCACAAGTTCAAACAAATAACATTATAATGTTGTTTAAAGAAAGTAAAATCAATCCCTCCCCTACAATGGGCAGAAGCCAGAAGGCTGATAATTAAGATTCCCCAAACATCAGTCCAGAGAAGGCAATGGCAACCCACTCCAGTACTCTTGCCTGGAAAATCCCATGGGTGGAGGAGCCTGGTGGGCCACAGTCCAGGGGGTCGCGAAGAGTCAGACACGACTGAACGACTTCACTTTCACTTTTCACTTTCATGCATTGGAGAAGGAAATGGCAACCCACTCCAGTATTCTTGCCTGGAGAATCCCAGGGATGGGGGAGCCTGGCAGGATGCTGTCTCTGGGGTCGTACAGAGTAGGACATGACTGAAGCGACTTAGCAGCAGCAAACATCAGTCATCCTGTTACCTCACCACTGACCAATCAGAAAAAATTTCCTCAAGCTGATCACACACCTGCTGCCCTCATCCTCTGTGGGGCCCTAAATGGGAAACCTTAAAAAAGATGGGTGAGCTTTGCCGTTGGAAACTAAGATGGCGCCTGGCAGAAGAGATAGGGGCGTGGTCTATGTTACAATTTTTGATTGGCTCTCTTGATTTCCGTGCATGTGGACAGCGTGTGAGCACCATAGACTCCTGTTATAATGAAGGCACAAGACGATTTGAACTTTAACGTGATTGGTGCAACTATGGCATATTATGATTTGACCTTTAATGTGATTGGTGCAACTATGGAAAGTCCCTCGGAAAAACCCCCTTGCTTGTCTATATAAACCAAGAGTTTGTGGCAATAAAGTGGAACTGCTTAGACTGAACGCCTGTCGCGTGTGATTGTCTCTCACTCGCAGAGGGGCTGGGTTGGCGGACAGCAGGCTCACCTCTCCTCGGGACCCCTTGGCTTTGGTGAGGGAAGTTCCACTGCCTCTCTCTTTCTGTGGAGCGCCCCCCGCAATCCTCTACTGTTGTTTAGTTGCCAAGTTGTGTGCGACCCCATGGGCTGTAGCCCACTAGGCTACTCTGTCCATGAGATTTCCCAGGCAAGAATACTGGAATGGGTTGCCATTTCCTTCTCTAGGGGATCTCGTCAACCCAGGGATCAAATTCATGTCTTTGGCATTGGCGGCAGATTCTTCATCACTGAGCCACCTGGGAAGCCCACCCTCACCCTCAGGGTTGTCTTTAAGAACTCTTGCCTGAAAGCCATGAGGGAAATTCTGATGTTTGGCAAACCAGCTGCCTGTTTTTCTTGCTTGGAGCCTTGTACTTTCTCTTACCACAGTCCACTGTGGGTAGATTGGCTTGGCTTCAGGTAAGATGAGCAAGAGCCCAGTTCGATTCAGTGAGAAAGTATGTCCCACAAAAACAAAAATGTGTATACTATTAATATCTCACCCTTCATAGAAAAAGTTTGCCTATTTCTTCCTTTATACTTGCCTCTCACCACTCTCCACTGTAGCAACCCCAAACTGTTTGCAGTCCCTAACAGATTATGTTTTTCTCTCTGATCTGCTCTCCTCTCCCACCCCTCCAGGGTGTTTCAATAAAACTAACTCCATTTTAGCATTTAACAGTTATTTTGATTTCCCTTTTATTTGTCTGGTTCAAGTGTTCACCACTGAATTCTTAACACCCAGCACAATTCTTGCCCTCCTTCAGCACTGGTAAAAGTGTGGTGATTGAATAAGCAGCATCTTGAAGAAATGAACAATACTGTCTTCCAACTTTCAAAAGTCAAAAGGAAGACATATAAATGACAAATTAATTTACAAAGAAGAATTGAAAAGTAGCAAGTACTCTGCAGTATAACCAAGTAGAGAGAATTCCACCAAGTGAAAGTTTCCCCTTTAGAATTCTTTCTGATTTGAACACAAGCCCCCTCTATGATGAAATTCTTACTGAGCTTTTTGCAGTCATGTAGTGTTCTCATCTGTAAAATAAAGCTAAATAATTCCAATTACCAAGGGAACATTTCTGCATAGATGGGCACAATAAAGGACAGAAATGGTGTGAACCTAACAGAAGCAGAACATATTAGGAAGAGGTGGCTAGAATACACAGAACTATACAAAAAAGATCTTCATGATGCAGATAACCACGATGGTGTGATCACTCAGCTAGAGCCAGACATCCTGGGGTGCAAAGTCAAGTGGGCCTTAAGAAGCATCACTACGAACAAAGCTAGTGGAGGTGATGGAATTCCAACTGAGCTATTTCAAATCCTAAAATATGATGCTGTGAGAGTGCTGCATTCAATATGCCAGCAAATTTGGAAAACTCAGCAATGGCCACAGGACTGGAAAAGGTCAGTTTTCATTTCAATCCCAAAGAAGGGCAATGGCAAAAATGTGCAAACTACTATACAGTTGCACTCATTTCAAATGCTAGCAAGATCATGCTCAAAATCCTTCAAGCCAGGCTTCAACAGTATGTGAACCAAGAACTTCCAGATGTACGTTAGATTTAGAAAAGGCAGAGGAATCAGAGATCAAATTGCCAACATTTGCTGGATCATAGAAAAAGCAAGAGAATTCCAGGAAAACATCCCCTTCTGCTTCACTGACTATGCTAAAGCCTTTAACTCTGTGGATCACAACAAACTGTGGAAAACTCTTAAAGAGATGGGAATACCAGACCACCTTACCTGTCTCCTGAGAAATCTGTACGCAGGTCAAGAAGCAACAGTTAGAACTGGACATGGAACAACAACTGGTTCAAAATCGGGAAAGAAGTACGTCAAGGCTGTATATTGTCATCCTGCTTATTTAACTTCTATGCAGAGTACACCATACAAAATGCCCGGCTGGATGAACCACAAGCTGGAATCAAAATTGCATGGAGAAATATCAATAATCTCAGATATGGAAATGACACCTCCCTTATGGAAGAAAAGGAAGAGGAGCTAAAGAGACTCTTGATGAAGGTGAAAGTGGAGAGTGAAAAAGCTAACTTAAACTCAGCGTTCAAAAAACTAAGATCATGGCATCCAGCCCCATCACTTCATGGCAAATAGATGCGGAAAAAAGGGAAACAGTTCAGTTCAGTTCAGCGGCTGAGTCACATCTGACTCTTTGTGACCCCATGGACTGCAGTACGCCAGGCTTCCCTGGCTGACTGGATTGACTGGTTTGATTTCTCTTGGGCTCCAAAATCACTGTGGACGGTGCTGGCAGCCATGAAATGAAGAGACACTTGCTCCTTGGAAGAAAAGCTATGACATACCTAGAGAGTGTATTAATAATCAGAGACATCACTTTGCCCACAAACGTCCATACAGTCAAAGCTATGGTTTTTCCCGTAGTCATGTATGGATGTGAGAGTTGGACCATGAAGAAGGCTGAGCACCAAGGAGTTGATGCTTTCGACCTGTGGTGTTGGGAAAGACTCTTGAGAGTCCTCTGAACAGCAGTAGATCAAACCAGTCAATCCTAAAGGAAATCAATCCTGATTATTCATTGGAAGGACTGATGCTGAAGCTGAAGCTGAAGCTGAAGCTCCAATACTTTGGCCGCCTGATGCAAAGAGCCAACTCATTGGAAAAGACCTTGATGCTGGAAAGATAAAAGGCAGGAGAAGAAGGGGCGAGAGAGGATGAGATGATTGGACAGCATCACCGATTCAAAGGACATGAGTTTGAGCAAGCTCCGAGAGATCGTGAAGGACAGGGAAGCCTGGCGAGCTGTAGTCCATGGGGTCACAAAGAGTTGGACACAACTTGACTAACAACAACAAATTCCGATTTCACAGGATTAAAAGAATATGGTTAATTTTTTATTATTTTTGGTTATGCTGGGTCTTTGTTGCTGCATGCAGGCTTTCACTAGTTGCAGTAGTGGGTAGGAGGCTACTCTTCCTTGTAGTGGCTTCTCTTCTTCTGGAGCACAGGCTCTAGTAAAATAGGCTTCAGTAGTTGTGGCTCACGGGTTTAGTTACTCTAACGCCTGTGGAATCCTCCTCAACCAAAGATTAAACCCATGCCCCCTGCATTGACAGGCTGATTCTTATCCACGGTACCATCAGGGAAGACCAGAATATGGTTAACTATTGAAAACAAGCAGTTCAGTGCTCACTTTCTTATAGGAGGTGCTCGATAAACGTCACTCTCCAGTCCTCTAAAACACGCCCTTTGACGGTCATGGTTTCTGTATCTAAGAGGGTCTCCGGTGTGCATCCACTAACGCTGGGCCCAGCATGGAATGCACCCCTGTAGTAACATCGGCCACGCCTAGAGCCGCGAGGTTCCAGGAGGTACTGGGAGAGGTCCGGCGCCGGGCTAGCCCACCAGGGGGTACCGCCCGAGCCGCGCCAGAGGGACTGCAGAATGACAGCTCACGCAGTCCTTCTCAGAGCCCAAGACTTCCCTCTGGTTTATCACACTGTCTCTCCGGCGCAGCGTCCAGGGTTCCGCCCAGAAGGGGCTACGCGATCCCTCTGTAGTCGCGAGCGCGCCGGCGCCTGTCACCGGAAGAGGCGGGTGACGTCACGAGGGACTACGCGTTGCGCTGGAGGCGGGAGTTGACAGGCGGTCTCTGGCTGAATCTCCGCGGCTCCGGGACCGTGGAAGAGGCTCCGAAGGGCGGCCGAGATGCCCAGCCCCCAGCGGGTCAGTCAGCTCCTGGATCTGTGAGTCCGCCCCGGCCTGCCTTCGTCTCGCCCCGCCCCGGCACAGCCCGCGCCCGCCACCCGTCACGGCACCCCATCCCCGCCCCCTTCCTGCACCCCATCCCCGCCCCCTTCCTGCCTCCCATCGAGGAGGTCCACAGGCTGTTTCTGCTCCTGGGTCCGTGATTTGTCCTATCCTGGCTGAGAAAAATCGTGCCAAGTGGGTCGCCCGGCAGGCTTGCCCCTCTGTCCCCCGATAGGTGTCCGAACTCAGCCTTGACAGCTCCTCGCCCAGGCGATTCCTGGCAGTGGCCTGTCTCTGGCGGGAGCTAAAAGCCTTAGTAAAACAAAACAAAACACTGGATGGGGCTCTCAAAAGCCTTCAGCAGAGTTACACCCAGTTGCTGTAATGGGGATAATTATTGATTCTTTGACGCAGCGCTTAAATCCCTGATTGCGCTTGCTGGGTTCAGCACCCGGGTCTACCATTCTCCAGCTGTATGACTATGGGAGAGTAGCTTAACCTTACAAAGTTGGTATAATAACAGCTACCTGTCTCATGGCGTTATGTGCTGTGCTTAGTCGCTCAGTCGTGTCTGACTCTACGACCACATGGACTATAGCCAGCCAGGCTCCTCTGTCCATGGGGATTTTCTATGCCTGTAAAATATTCGTATCAAGTTAAGGTCTCTGAAATTTCTTTTACTACTAGGCAGTCTTCTAAGGATTTAGGTTTAAATTTACTCCTCCCTGTAACGCTATGGCATGTAACTGCCTAGTATTAAAAGAAATTTCAGAGAGCTTAACTTGATATGAATATTTTATAGGCATGTCATTATAGGATGGCTTATAAAGTGAGCATAAGGAAGTTCTTTAACCTTTGCAATGGTTTAGGACATTAGGAGTTTACAGATGGTAGGAGATTGGTTTAAAGTGATTACTTTAGGCTATTTTAAGAAGACGATTTAAGTTGATTGTCAGAGGCATTTACAAGAAATAAGTTTCACTTATGTTCATGATATAAACTAGATTTGGTTTTGCTTATGTGACTTAACTGGTTTGGTCACCTTGAGGGATTTTTCAAGCCTCATCTCGATTTATTTTATTTAAAAAAATCCCCAACTTTCAGTCATTCTCTCAGCAAGCTAAGAGTGAACCAATCTAGTGTTACTCTCACTACTCCTTCAGTGTAGGCATTGGGATGGATGGTTTTGTAACTGCCCTTACCGGCAGTTGCACAGTCACCCTGGACACTGGCAGTAGGATCTCTGTGTTCTTCCAGTTGTCTAACACTAATGGATAACATTTGATGTGTGAGTAGCCACTGAAGACATTTAGAACTCTAGAGAGGATACAATGCGTTAAGGAGGCTAAGATGATGACTATCAGGAGAATAATAGCCAGGTATTGAAAAGGATTCTCCAGAGCAGAGATTTCCAACTAAATAATCAAGAGAAGTGTGTGTGTGTTAAGTCACCTAAGTCATGTCTGACTCTTTGCGACCCTATGGACTGTAGCCTGCCAGGGTCCACTGTACATGGAATTCTCCAGGCAAGAATACTGGAGTGGGTTGGCGTTTCCTTTTTCAGGAGATCTTCCTGATCCAGGGATTGAACCCGTATTTCAGAAGTGTTGCCAATTTGTTGAAAGATTGGCATCTAGTCTTTCAGATCTATTTGGTATATTAACATAGAAACTTTTTTTTTTTAAACTAGTTATGCTGTTAACGAATCACAAGTCCATGTGCCCAGTGAGGGCCATCAATACTAAAACATTAGAGTTTGAAACAGAGATTTATTACAGACTCATACAAGGAGATGGGTGGTTCATGCCCTAAGAACCCCAAAGTTACTGAAAGCTCTCAGCAAGCCCCTTTAAAAGTAAAAGGTGAGGGGGGACGGGGGTGTGGTTAGTTGTTACAAACATTTTGTGTAAGATCCTTTGCTCTTGAGGTCAGGTGATGGTCAGGTAACATTCCTGTAAATCTCCACCAAATGAATGTTATTCTGTGTCTTGACAAGAAAGGGCAGGATCCCAAAGCACAGCTTTCACCCTCCAAGAGCCCAGGAGGCAGATCTCAGTTGGCAGTTTTCTCAGGGCCAGGTTCCCACATCCTGCCCAGATGTCATCTCTGAGGGAGCCAGGCACTCAACCCCACTGACCCTCAGTCTCCTCAAGCCACCTAGATGGGGAGACCAGGTTCAAGGCCTGGGCCAAGGCTAGTGGAGGGCCTTACTAAGGGCTCTGGAGCCCTATAGAATAACACAGTTCTTAGTGTGTTCCCTGGGCACTCCAGCTCACCTGCTGGCCTACGACTAAGTGAGCTGGAGGGCCTCCTTTCAGGAGAAGGCCTGAATCTGCCTCTTACCTCACTATTCACCTAATGACCACCACACCAATGACCTTTGGGTAAATCACTTCCCTAATGGTCCCTCACTGACAGTTACTTGTGGACAGGGCCCACTGGGGCACTGAGCAATGACTGAGCAAGACCTGTTGCCTAGTAACAGAGTGCAGAGTAGTGAGGCACAGCAATGGCTGCCTGCTAAGGGCTGTGCTCATCTTGCTGTCTTACAATAGTACATGTACCTCCATCTTGGGTAGTTAGGGTGTCTAAGGCTATGCAGTTGTCTAAAACAACTCCGGCTAAAGAATTTCTAGATTCTTGCTGTGATTATAGAGTTTTTCAGAGGATAAGGTCTCTCTTAGTGAGATTTAAGTGCAATTTTTTGTTGGTGTCTTTTCCAATAAACTGAGTCTCTAGATTTTAATATATGAGGCATTGTCTTGTTTAAGAAGCAGACCACAGAAAGCTTTATGGAGCTGGTGGAAATAAGCCTTTTAGTATTACATTAATGTCTTATAGTACTGAACTATGTCATGGTTACTTAGGATGGGATTAACATGAAGATGCCTTATTTTAGGAAGTGGTATGATAGGTAAGCTCCCATGTAAGTAAGCTTCTATATGGTATAAGCAATCAGTTAGTTAATAAGTATTACTGTGGAAACAAACGAAAGGCAAAGATTAAAGATTAGTTGGAGCAAAGTATAAGTGTAGTTGTTGAGTCTAGAGAGCAGCCAGTCAAGAAAATTTTTGGAGCTGAGCTTAGATTTTTAGATGGTGGAATGAAGATGGCAGTTTTAAACTGATAGATTTTCCTGGTTTGCGGTTTGAATGTCAGTGATGATGTCATCAGGTGTTCTGAAGTAAGTATGAAGGTTGTTTTTTTGTCTATGCATGATCCATTGTGGTGAATTCTCTGAAGTCTATATTAAGACCTATAGCTTTATCTTGTAGGGTTTGAGGAAAAGAACAGTTTTAGTTTTAATTTCAAGTCAGAAGGGTGGGAGAAAGTTGAAAATATTAGTTTGGAGAGTTGTAATCAGATTTTAGAGAAAACCGCAAGAGTTCAGGATCCAGTCCAGTTTACAGTTAGAAAAAAAAAACCCAAAGAAAATAAGCAGGACTAGAATTTGATTATGGGTATGCCAAAGTTTTCTGTTTAAACATAATTTTTCTTTCTATAGTCACTTTTACCAAAGTAATTTGTTTGTAAAATAAGTCTAGTCTCTTTAAACCTGACTTGTTATTTACATAAGTACAGCAAGAATAGATTTTATGTGCATTCTCAACTATGATATTCCAATCAAAGCTTTGGTAATATCCAAGGGCTTTTATTGACTCTATAGAGTTAACTTTAGGAACTTCTCTGGTGGTCCAGTGGTTAAGAATCCACCTTCCAATACAGTGGACCCAGATCCAATCCCTGGTAAGGAAGTAAGATCCCACGGGCCCTAGGGCAAATAAGCCCCCATGTACCACCACTGTGGAGCCTGCTATCTCTGGAGCCTGTGTGGCAACAAAAGATCCCTCATGCCAACAAAAGATCCCTCGTGCAACAACTAAGACCTGTCACAGCCAAAAACAAACAAACATATATATATATATATATATATATATATTTTAAAGTCAACTTTAGATACTTAAAACTGACTTAACAAGGAAACTCAGGTTACATCTTTAAAAGCCTCTTTTTGCTAAGAAGCCAAGTGAAGGACTTAGCAGTTATGTCCTATTACAGGGAAAACAAATTCTTATTGAATTTATGCAAATATCTATTGCCATGAAAATAGGAATAGTCAATAACAGGGTTTTTAAAATTTGTTTTAATTCTGAAGGAATCAGATAAGGAGAGAAAGAAAAATGTTTCATTTTTATTTATAGAAGTATACCAAATTGTAGGTTTAGATAATTTAGAAGGAGAGGGAAAAAAAGATTTTTAAATCTGGAAAACAAGCATTAAATAACAACAATGTTTCAAGAAATGTCATAAAAGTTAATTATTTTCATCAGTTCATTTGGGCCCTTGGCATTAATCTTTATTTTCCCTAATCTTGGGTTAGCAGTTTTATGAATTAAGCAGTTTCTCCATTAGAGTTCTAGAAATTCTTACTCAGTTTACTGGTATGATCATAAAGTTATCAGAAAGCTATATTCTAGAGTACTTGTCAGGGTCCTTTCTGTGACTCTCCACAAAGACAAAGCATTCTGGCCTATCAGTTCAGTTCAGTCGCTCAGTCGTGTCCGACTCTTTGCGACCCCATGATTCGCAGCACGCCAGGCCTCCCTGTCCATCACCAACTCCCGGAGTTCACCCAGACTCATGTGCATCGAGTCGGTGATGGCATCCAGCCATCTCATCCTCTGTCGTCCCCTTCTCCTCGTGCCCCCAATCCCTCCCAGCATCAGGGTCTTTTCCAGTGAGTCAGCTCTTTGCATGAGGTGGCCAAAGTACTGGAGTTTCAGCCTCAGCATCAGTCCTTCCAGTGAACACCCACGGCTGATCTCCTTTAGAATGGACTGGTTGGACTTCCTTGCAGTCCAAGGGACTCTCAAGAATCTTCTCCAACACAGTTCAAAAGCATCAATTCTTTGGTGCTCAGCTTTCTTCACATCCATACATGACGATCCAACTCTCGCATCCATACATGACCACTGGAAAAACCATAGCCTTGACTAGACGGACCTTTGTTGGCAAAGTAATATCTCTGCTTTTGAATATGCCATCTAGGTTGGTCATAACTTTCCTTCCAAGGAGTGTCTTTTAATTTCATGGCTGCAGTCACCATCTGCAGTGATTTTGGACCCCCCAAAATAAAGTGTGACACTCTTTCCACTGTTTCCCCATCTATTTCTCATGAAGCGATAGGACCAGATGCCATGATCTTCGTTTTCTGAATGTTGAGCTTTAAGCCAACTTTTTCACTCTCCTCTTTCACTTTCATCAAGAGGCTTTTTAGTTCCTCTTTACTTTCTGCCATAAGGGTGGTGTCATCTGCATAACAGGTTATTGATATTTCTCCTGGAAATCTTGATTCCAGCTTGTGCTTCATCCAGCCCAGTGTTTCTCATGATGTATTCTGCATATAAGTTAAATAAGCAGGGTGACAATATACAGCCTTGACGTACTCCTTTTCCTATTTGGAACCAGTCTGTTGTTCTGGCCTATAGTTGATTGCAAATGCTTTCCAAGAAGAATTAAGAGTAGAACAATAACTCTCTGTGAATGACAAAGAGAGTCATTTTAAGTCATTTTAAGTAGCCATGGTTAAAGACCTGATGAGAGTTCCCTATTTAAAAAAGTGATAAAATTGTCAGATAAATTCAGTTATTTCTATGACATACAATATTTTAAGATGACTGAGAACATTATACTAGGATGGGTCAGATTTCTAAGAATTTCGTGTAATTTCTGGAACACATATTAATAACATTTTGCTGTTGTTCAGTCACTCAGTTGTGTCTGACTCTGCAACCCATGGTCTGTAGCACACCAGGCTTCCCTGTCCATCAGCCATTCCTGGAGCTTGCTCAAACTCTTGTCCATCGAGCCGGTGATGGCATCCAACCATCTAATCCTCTGTTGTCCCCTTCTCCTCCCACCTTCAATCTTTCCCAGCATCAGGGTCTTTTCCAATGAGTTGACTCTGCATCAGGTGGCCAAACTATTGGAGCTACAGCTTCAGCATCAGTCCTTACAATGAATAATCAGGATTGGTTTCCTTTAGGATTGACTGGTTTGATCTCCTTGCAGTCCAAGGGATTCTCAAGAGTCTTCTCCAACCCCACAGTTCAAAAGCATCAATTCTTCTGTGCTCAGCCTTCTTTATGGTCCAACTCTCACATCCCATACATGACTACTGGAAAAACCATAGCTTTGATTAGACGGACCTTTGTCAGCAAAGTAATGTCTCTGCTTTTGAGTATGCTGTTTAGGTTGGTCATACCTTTTCTTCCAAGGAGCAAGTGTCTTTTAATTTTATGGTGGGAGTCATCATGTGCAGTGATTGTGGATCCCCAAAAAATAAAGTCTCACTGTTTCCATTGTTTCCCCATCTACTTGCCATGAAGTGATGGGATCAGATACCATGGTCTTAGTTTTTTGAATGTTGAGTTTTAAACCAAGTTTTTCACTCTCCTCTTTTATTTTCATCAAGAGGCTCTTTAGAGAACCCCATGGACCCCATGAACAGTATGAAAATTCAGACAAAAATTAGTGTAAAATAAATAATTTTTTTCTTTGTAAAACCAAAAAACCTTACCTTTTGTAATGTTGCAAAGGTTCAGTTTTCCTAACTAATTACAGACCTGATAAAGATAACATGAAGCATAGGAAATTATTTTGCTAAGACACAGAATCTTTATTTTTTTTACTATAAATTTATTTATTTTAATTGGAGGCTAATTACTTTACAATATTGTATTGGTTTTGCCATACATCGACATGAATCCACCATAGGTATACATGTGTTCCCCATCCTGAACCCCCTTCCCACCTCCCTCCCCATACCATCCCTCTGGGTCATCCCAATGCACCAGCCCCAAGCATCCTGTATCATGCATTGAACCTGGACTGGTGATTCGTTTCACATATGATATTATACATGTTTCAATGCCATTCTCCCAAATCATCCCACCCTTGCCCTGTCCCACAGAATTCAAAAGACTGTTCTATACATCTGTGTCTCTGTTGCTGTCTTGCATACAGGGTTATCGTTACCATCTTTCTAAATTCCATATATACGTTAGTATACTGTATTGGTGTTTTTCTTTCTGGCTTACTTCACTCTGTATAATAGGCTCCAGTTTCATCCACCTCCTTAGAACTGATTCAAATGTATTCTTTTTAACGGCTGAGTAATACTCCATTGTGTATATGTACCACAGCTTTCTTATCCATTCATCTGCTGATAGACATCTAGGTTGCTTCCATGTCTTGGCTATTATAAACAGTGCTGTGGTGAACATTGGGGTACACGTGTCTCTTTCAGTTCTGGTTTCCTCAGTGTGTATGCCCAGCAGTGGGATTGCTGGGTCATAATGCAGTTCTATTTGCAGTTTTTTAAGGAATCTCCACACTGTTCTCCATAGAGGCTGTACTAGTTTGCATTCCCACCAACAGTGTAATAGGGTTCCCTTTTCTCCACACCCTCTCCAGCATTTATTGCTAGTAGACTTTTGGATCACAGCCATTCTGACTGGCGTGAAATGGTACCTCATTGTGGTTTTGATTTGCATTTCTCTGATAATGAGTGATGTTGAACATCTTTTCATGTGTTTGTTAGCCATCTGTATGTCTTCTTTGGAGAAATGTCTGTTTAGTTCGTTGGCCCATTTTTTGACTATGTCATTTATTTTTCTGGAATTGAGCTGAAGGAGTTGCTTGTATATTTTTGAGATTAGTTGTTTATCAGTTGCTTCATTTGCTATTATTTTCTCCCATTCTGAAGGCTGTCTTTTCACCTTGCTTATAGTTTTCTTTGTTGTGCAGAAGCTTTTAATTTTAATGAGGTTCCATTTGTTTATTTTTGCTTTTATTTCCAATATTCTGGGAGGTGGGTCATAGAGGATCCTGCTGTGGTTTATGTCAGAGAGTGTTTTGCCTATGTTCTCCTCTAGGAGTTTTATAGTTTCTGGTCTTATGTTTAGATCTTTAATCCATTTTGAGTTTTTGTGTATGGTGTTAGGTAGTGTTCTAGTTTCATTCTTTTACAAGTGGTTGACCAGCTTTCCCAGCACCACTTGTTAAAGAGATTGTCTTTTCTCCATTGTATATTCTTGCCTCCTTTGTCAAAGATAAGATGTCCATAGGTGCATGGATTTATCTCTGGGCTTTCTATTTTGTTCCATTGATCTATATGTCTGTCTTTGTGCCAGTACCATACTGTCTTGATGACTGTGGCTTTGTAGTAGAGCCTGAAGTCAGGCAGGTTGATTCTTCCAGTTCCATTCTTCTTTCTCAAGATTGCTTTGGCTATTCGAGGTTCTTTTTTATTTCCATACAAATTGTGGAGTTATTTGTTAGCTCTGTGAAAAATACCATTGGTAGCTTGATAGGGATTGCATTGAATCTATAGATTGCTTTGGGTAGTATACTCATTTTCACTATATTGATTCTTCCGATCCATGAACATGGCATATTTCTTCATCTATTAGTGTCCTCTTTGATTTCTTTCACCAGTGTTTTATAGTTTTCTATATATAGGTCTTTAGTTTCTTTAGGTCGATATATTCCTAAGTATTCTTTTCGTTGCAATGGTGAATGGAATTGTTTCCTTAATTTCTCTTTCTATTTTCTCATTATTATTGTTTAGGAATGCAAGGGATTTCTGTGTGTTGATTTTATATCCTGAAACTTTACTATATTCATTGATTAGTTCTAGTAATTTTCTGGTGGAGTCTTTAGGGTTTTCTATGTAGAGGATCATGTCATCTGCAAACGGTGAGAGTTTTACTTCTTCTTTTCCAATTTGGATTCCTTTTATTTCTTTCTCTGCCCTGATTGCTATGGCCAAAACTTCCAAAACTATGTTGAATAGTAGTGGTGAAAGTGGGCACTCTTGTCTTGTTCCTGACTTTAGGGGAAATGCTTTCAATTTTTCACCATTGAGGATAATGTTTGTTGTGGGTTTGTCATATATAGCTTTTATTATGTTGAGGTATGTTCCTTCTATTCCTGCTTTCTGGAGAGTTTTTATCATAAATGATGTTGAATTTTGTCAAAGGCTTTCTCTGCATCTATTGAGATAATCATATGGCTTTCATTTTTCAGTTTGTTAATGTGGTGTATTACACTGATTGATTTGCGGATATTGAAGAATCCTTGCATCCTTGGGATAAAGCCCACTTGGTCATGGTGTATGATCTTTTTAATGTGTTGTTGGATTCTGATTGCTAGAATTTTGTTAAGGATTTTTGCATCTATGTTCATCAGTGATATTGGCCTGTAGTTTTCTTTTTTTGTGGCATCTTTGTCAGATTTTGGTATTAGGGTGATGGTGGCCTCATAGAATGAGTTTGGAAGTTTACCTTCCTCTGCAATTTTCTGGAAGAGTTTGAGGAGGATAGGTGTTAGCTCTTCTCGAAATTTTTGGTAGAATTCAGCTGTGAAGCCATCTGGACCTGGGCTTTTGTTTGCTGGAAGATTTCTGATTACAGTCTCAATTTCCGTGCTTGTGATGGGTCTGTTAAGATTTTCTATTTCTTCCTGGTTCAGTTTTGGAAAGTTGTACTTTTCTAAGAATTTGTCCATTTCTTCCAAGTTGTCCATTTTATTGGCATATAATTGCTGATAGTAGTCTCTTACAATCCTTTGTATTTCTGTGTTGTCTGTTGTGATCTCTCCATTTTCATTTCTAATTTTATTGATTTGATTTTTCTCCCTTTGTTTCTTGATGGGTCTGGCTAATGGTTTGTCAATTTTATTTATCCTTTCAAAGAACCAGCTTTTGGCTTTGTTGATTTTTGCTGTGGTCTTTTTTGTTTCTTTTGCATTTATTTCTGCACTAATTTTTAAGATTTCTTTCCTTCTGCTAACTCTGGGGTTCTCCATTTCTTTTTTTTTTCTAGTTGCTTTAGGTGTAGAATTAGGTTATTTATTTGACTTTTTTCTTGTTTCTTGAGGTATGCCTGTATTGCTATGAACCTTCCCCTTAGCACTGGTTTTACAGTGTCCCACAGGTTTTGGGTTGTTGTGTTTTCATTTTCATTCATTTCTATGCATATTTTGATTTCTTTTTTTATTTCTTCTGTGATTTGTTGGTTATTCAGTAGCATGTTGTTCAGCCTCCATATATTGGAATTTTTAATAGTTTTTCTCCTGTAATTGAGATCTAATCTTACTGCATCATGGTCAGAAAAGATGCTTGGAATGATTTCAGTTTTTTTGAATTTACCAAGGCTAGATTATGGCCCAGGATGTGATCTATCCTGGAGAAGGTTCTGTGTGCACTTGAGAAAAAGGTGAAATTCATTGTTTTGGGGTGAAATGGCCTATAGATATCAATTGTATCATTTAAAGTTTGTGTTTCCTTGTTAATTTTCTGTTTAATTGATCTATCCATAGGTGTGAGTGGGGTTATTAAAGTCTCCCACTATTATTGTGTTATTGTTAATTTCCCCTTTCATACTTGTTAGCATTTATCTTACATATTGTGGTGCTCCTATGTTGAGTGCATATATATTTATAATTGTTATATCTTATTTTTGGATTGATCCTTTGATCATTATGTGGTGTCCTTTGTCTCTTTTCACAGCCTTTGTTTTAAAGTCTATTTTCTCTGATATGAGTATTGCTACTCCTGTTTTCTTTTCGTCTCTATTTGCATGGAATATATTTTTCCAGCCCTTCACTTGCAGTCTGTATGTGTCCCCTGTTTTGAGGTGGGTCTCTTATAGACAACATATATAGGGGTCTTGTTTTTGTGTCCATTCAGCCAGTCTTTGTCTTTTGGTTGGGGCTCAACCCATTTAAGTTTAAGGTAATTATTGATAAGTATGATCCCGTTGCCATTTACTTTATTGTTTTGGGTTTGAGTTTATACATGCTTTTTGTGTTTCCTGTCTAGAGAAGATCCTTTAGCATTTGTTGGAGAGCTGGTTTGGTGGTGCTGATGAATTCTCTCAGTTTTTGCTTGTCTGTAAAGCTTTTGATTTCTCCTTCATATTTGAATGAGATCCTTGCTGGGTACAGTAATCTGGGCTGTAGTTTATTTTCTTTCATCACTGTAAGTATGTCCTGCCATTGCCTCCTGGCCTGAAGAGTTTCTATTGAAAGATCAGCTCTTATCCTTATGGGAATCCCCTGTGTGTTTTTTGTTGTTTTTCCCTTGCTGCTTTTAATATTTGTTCTTTGTGTTTGATCTTTGTTAATTTGATTAATATGTGTCTTGGGGTGTTTCACCTTGGGTTTATCCTGTTTGGGACTCTCTGGGTTTCTTGGACTTGGGTGATTATTTCCTTCCCCATTTTAGGGAAGTTTTCAACTATTATCTCCTCAAGTATTTTCTCATGGTCTTTCTTTTTGTCTTCTTCTGGGACTCCTATGATTTGAATGTTGGGGCATTTAACACTGTCCTGGAGGTCTCTGAGATTGTCCTCATTTCTTTTAATTTGGTTTTCTTTTTTCCTTTCTGATTCATTTATTTCTACTATTCTATCTTCTACTTCACTAATCCTATCTTCTGCCTCCGTTATTCTACTGTTTGTTCCCTCCAGAGTGTTTTTTATCTCATTTATTGCATTATTCATTATATACTGACTCTTTTTTATTTCTTCTAGGTCCTTGTTAAACCTTTCTTGCATCTTCTCAATCCTTGTCTCCAGACTATTTATCTGTGATTCTATTTTGGTTTCAAGATTTTGGATCATTTTCACTATCATTATTCGGAATTATTTATCAGGTAGATTCCCTATCTTTTCCTCTTCTGTTTGGTTTGGTGGGCATTTATCCTGTTTCTTTACCTGCTTGGTATTCCTTTGTCTGTTCATCCTGTTTATATTGCTGTTTGTGGGATGGCCTTTCTGTATTCTGGCGGTGTGTGGAGTTCTCTTTATTGTGGAGTTTCCTCACTGCATGTGGCTTATCAAGGTTTCCTGATTAGGGAAGCTTGTGTTGGTGTTCTGGTGGGTGGAGCTGGATTTCTTCTCTCTGGAGTGCAATGAAGTGTCCAGTAATGACTTATGAGATGTCAGTGTGTTTGGAGTGACTTTGGGCAGCCTGTATATTGAAGCTCAGGGCTGTGTTCCTGTGTTGCTGGAGAATTTGCATGGTATGTCTTGCTCTGGAACTTGTTGGCCCTTGGGTGGTACTTGGTTTCAGTGTAGGTGTGGAGGCATTTGATGAGCTCCTGTCAATTTATATTCCCTGGAATCAGGAGTTCTCTGATGTTCTCAGGATTTGGACTTAAGCCTCCTGCTTCTGGTTTTCAGTCTTATTTTTACAGTAACCTCTAGACTTCTCCATCTATACAGCACCCTTGATAAGACATCTACGTTAAAGATGAAAAGTTTCTCCACAGTGAGGGACACCCAGAGAGCTTCCCAGAGTTACATGGAGAAGAGAAGAAGGAGGAGGGAGATAGAGGTGACCAGGATGAGATGAGGTGGAATCCAAAGATGAGAGAGCAAGCTAGCCAGTAATCACTTCCTTATGTGTGCTCCACAGTCTGGACCACTCAGAGATGTTCATGGAGTTATACAGAGAAGAGAAGAGGGAGGAAGGAGACAGGTGGCCAGGAGGATAAAGGAGGGAATCAAAAGAAGAGAGACAGATCCAGCCAGTAATCAGTTCCCTAAGTGTTCTCCACTGTCTGGAACACACACAGAGATTCACAGAGTTGGGTAGAGAAGAGAAGGGGGAGGGAGGAGATAGAGGCGACCTGGTGGAGAAAAAGGAGAGTCCAAAGGGGGAGAGAGCAGTCAAACCAGTAATCTCGCTCCCAAGTAAAAATGGGTACTGAAGATTGGGTTCTTAAAGGTACAAAATTGATAACAAATACCAAAAAGCAAAGATTAAAAATCTAGAGTAGAGGTTGGATTTTCAAAAATACAATATTAAAGGAAAGAAAAAAAGGAAAAAAAAGTCACAAAAATTATAAATATATATATATATATATGAAGTTTGCTTTAAAAAATAGGGTCTCTCTCTTTTTTTTTTGGCGAAGTAATAGTAGGGTATAAAAATGAAAATTAAAGGAGTAATAGAGGACTTAAAAATTTTTTAAATAATGATAGTAAAAATATATCTAGGACTTTCTCTGGTGGTGTTGTGGGCAGTGTGGGGTCAGTTCATTTTTGGCTAGTTCCTTGATCCAGCTTATATTTCTCAAGATCTATAGGCCCCTTCCTATGTAGTCGGTACTAACTACAGGGTTGTAATCTATTGCACCTGTCACTTCCAAGACAGTTCCCTCTGTTTTAGCTTCTTCTGTTTGCAGGTCTCTTCAGTGTCTGATTTCCTCCCTGACACAGGGGGCCGTGGTGGACACTTTTTTAGGCTCACTTGTTCGGTCACACTGTGGGGAGGGAGGGACGCTGCAAACAAATAACACTGGCGTGTGCTCACAATGTCTCAGCCACACTGGGCCTGCCCCCGCTCATGGCGCGTGTGCCCTCCCTGCCCACACTGTTCAGGCTCTAGGTTGCTCCACTGGGAAACATCCAAGGCCAGCCCTGGGCTGCATGCACCTCCCAGGTCTAAGCTGCTCAGGTTCACGCGCTGGGGTAGTCCTTAGAGGCACAGACTTGGTTGGGCTTGCGTTTTGTGCCCTTCCCAGGTCCGAGCAGCTCAGGTGATGAGGTGTTTAGCGAGCACAGTCGCTGTGACTTATCACCTCCCCCATCCCTGCCGCTGGGTTTTCCAGAGGTACAACCGGCACACCTTCTCAGGTGGATGTTGAAATCCAGAACCCCAAAAAGTCTTAGTTAGCAAAGAAGCCTGCTTGCAGTTTTGTAGATAATGTCTCTCTGGGGCTGTGATTGCCCCCTTCCAGCTCTGGCTGCTGGTCACCAAAGGGGGGTGGTCTGCAGCCAGCTGTCTCTGTTCAGTCCTTTGTTCTGTGAGTGGGCCTGACAGTGTGTTACATTAGGGCTTTCGCATGGTAGGTATCCCACAGTCTGGTTTGCTCGCCCAAGTTAGTTCCCTCAGATTGCCCTCAGGGCATTCAGGCCCGGTCCTTACTCTAAGCAATGCAGCCCGCACCTCCCTGCCCAGCCTCTGCTTGCTAGTGGTGGGTGCAGGCATCTGCGCTGCTTCTCTACTGGGGGAGTTACCATTGGGCACGTGATCTGTGGGTTTTAATTATTTATTTATTTTTCCTCCCAGTTATGTTGCCCTCTGTGGTTCCAAGGTTCGCCACAGACTCGGCAGTGAGAGTGTTTCCTGGTGTTTGGAAACTTCTCTCTTTTTAAGACTCCCTTCCCGGGACGGAGCTCCCATCCCTACCTCTTTTGTCTCTCTTTTTGTCTTTTATATTTTTTCCTACCTCCTTTCAAAGACAGTAGGTGCCTGATATCCTCTGCCGGCATTCAGAAGTTGTTTTGTGGAGTTCACTCAGCGTTTAAATATTCTTTTGATAAATTTGTTGGGGAGAAAGTGGTCTCCCCATCCTGTTCCTCCACCATCTTAGGACTGCCCCCCAGAATCTTTAGTTTCTAGATAGATTACACAAAAGGTAAAGAAAAACCTTTTATAATATTAAGAGTAGATCAGTAATCTACTTTTTAACACAGGGGGCAGGGTACCTCCAATTTGTATCAGTTTATTACTGAGCTCATTTTAAAAACTCTTATAAGTAAATCTATTTAAGTTTAGCTAAATTCCACCTTTCAACATAAAATTTATAAACAAGCAACTTTCTATATTCATTTAGACTTTGTATTAGTCCTTTTGCTCATTTTGGAGTAATCAGTAATTTTACTTTACAAAGTTACTATATAAAATTACTCCCTTTCTTTCCATAACAAAAACACAACCTGTATTCTTTACATATTCTTTCCTGATAGCTCAGTTTGTAAAGAATCCACCTGTGATGGGGAGACCCCAGTTCAATTCCTGGGTCAGGAAGATGCCCTGGAGAAGGGATAGGCTACCTACTCCAGTCTTTTGGGGCTTCCCTGGTGGCTCCATTGGTAAAGAATCTGCCTGCAGTACAGGAGACCTGGGTTTGATTTCTTGGTCAGGAAGATCCCCTGGAGAAGGAAGCAGCTACCCACTCCAGTCTGGCCTGGAGAATTCCATGGACGGAGGAGCCTGGCAGGCCACCATCGGTGGGGTCTCAAAGAGTTGGACACAACTGATCGACTTTCACTTTCATATAGAAATACATCCCATTTCTCTCTCATATCTTGTATACAAAGTTGTTTTCTTTCATTTTTGTTTCTAGTATTTATTTTTATATATGATTATTAAATTTAACTTTTATTAACATTTATTTTCCAGTGGAAACTCAGAAGTATGCAGTTGTTGAACTGTCTATCATATAGCAGCATCCTGTAGTAGATTAGGAACTTCATGAATACATAATTACAAAACATATTTTTAGAGACTTTTTTTTTTACAGTACAACTTTTTCTCACAGTTTCATTAAGAAATAATTGCCATGCAGCACTGTGTAAGTTTGAAATATACTGCATAATGACTTGACTGACATATACAGTAAGTTCAGTGAATTATCTGTCATCTTATATAGATACAAAATAAAATAGAAAAAAAAAGATTTTTCTCATGATGAGAACTCTTAGGAATTATTCTCATAACAACTTTTATGTGTGACATACAGTGTTAATTGTATTTGCCATGTTGTACATTCCATCCCTAGCACCTATTTGTCCTATAACTGCAAGTTTGTACCTTAAAGATTAATGCCTTCATTCAATTCTCCCTGCTTCTGGTAATCACAAATCTGATATCTTTCTATAAATTTGTTTTTTGTTTTTAAAGTATACTTGTCCTACAACACTGTATTAGTTCCTGTTACACAAAATAGTGATTCAGTATTTCTACACATTTCAAAGTAATAACCACAATAAATCTAGTTATAATATCTCACCATATAAAGATATTTTATAGTTATTGATTATATTTTATATACTATGTATTTCATACCCATGACTCATTTATTTTTAAACTAGAGGTTTATACCTCTTAATCCCCCTCATCTATTTCTTCCTCACCCCATCCCCTCCCCTCTGGCAGCCATCTGTTTGTTCTCTATATCTGTAGCTATATCTGTTTTGTTATGTTCAGTTTTGTCTTTTAGATTTCATATATAAGTGAAATTGCATAGTATTTATCTTTGTCTGACTTGTCTCACTTAAGCATCATGCCTTCTAGGCCCATTCATATTGTCGCAAATGGCTATATTTCATTCTTTTTAATGGCTGAGTAATAGTCCATTTTGTAATATATATCACATTTTTATCCATTCATCTCTTGATGAGTGCTTAGGTTGCATCCATATCTTTATTATAAGTAATGCTGCATTGAACGTAGTGTAGTATATATCTTTTTAGTTTTTGTTTTCTAAAGATAAATACTTAAGAGTGGGAACCACATGGTGGTTCTATTTTTAACATTTTGAGGAATCTCCATACTGTTTTCTATAGTGGCTGCACCAATTTACATTCTCACCAGCAGTGCACAGGGCTTCCCTTTTCTTCACATCCTTGTCAACACTTGTTACTTCTCTTTTTGATAATGTCCATTCTAACAGGTGTGAGTTGATATCTCATGGTTTTGATTTGTATTTCCTTGATGATTAGTGAAATGATCATCTCTTCAGGTGCCTCTTGGCCATCTGTGTGTCTTCTTTAGAAATGTATCTATTCCGGTCCTCTGCTCATTTTGTAAGTTGTTTGTTTTTTAATGTTGAGATGTGTGAATTCTTTGTATATTTTGGATATTAACCCCTTATCAGTTATATTGTTTGCAAATATCTTTATATTCACTAGGTGGCCTTTTGTTTTGTTGATAGTTTCCTTCACTCTGCAAAACCTTTTTAGTTTAATTTAGTCTCATTTGTTTATGTTTGCTTTTGTTTCCCTTGCCTGAGGAGAAATAACCCTACAAGTATTGCTAGGACCAGTGTCAGAGAGCTTAACTACCTATGTTTTTATTCTAGGATTTTTATGGTTTCAGGCCTTTCATTGAAGTCTTTAACCCAGTTTGAGTTTATTTTTACATATGATATGAGAAATGTTCTAATTTTATTTCTTTAAATGTAACTGTTCAATTTTCCCAGGAATGCTTATTGAAGAGAGTCTTTTCCTCATTGTATGTTCTTGCCCCTATGTCATAGTTTAACTGACCAAAAATGTTTATTTCTGGACTTTGTATTCTGCTCCATTTAACCTAATGTGTCTGCTTTTGTGCCAGTACAATACTGTTTTGATTTCTGTAGCTTTGTAGTATAGTATGAAATCAGGAAGCATGATGCTTCCATCTGTGTCCTTCTTACTCAAGGTTGTTTTGGCTGTTGAGGGGTCTTTTGTGTTTCCATACAGATTGTCAGATTATTTTTTCTAGTTCTCTGTAAAATGCCAGTGGTGTTTTGATAGGAATTGCATAGAATCTGTAGATGGCCTTGAGTAGTATGATCATTGCAACAATATTAATTCTTTCAGTTCATGAAAACAGTATATCTTTTCATCTATTTGTATCATCTTCAATTTCTTTCATCAGTGCTTTATAGTTTTCTAAGTACAGATCTTTTACCTCCTTAGTTATATTTATTCCTAGGTATTTTATTCTTTTTGATGTAGTTGAACATGGGATTGTTTTTTTTAATTCCTCTGTCTGATAGTTCATTGTTAATATACAGAAATGCAGCAGATTTCTGTATATCGTATCCTACAAGTTTACTGAATTCACTGATCAAATATGGTGTTTTAGATGGTGGTGTTGGGATTTTCTATGTGTAGTACCATGTCATCTGCAAACAGTGATGGTTTTAATTCTTCCCTTCTTATGTTGATTCCTTTTATTTCTTTTTCTTTTCTGATTGCTGTGGCTCGGACTTACAATACTACATTGAATAGAATTGGTGAGAGTGGTATCCTTGTCTCGTTCCTTGTCTTAGAGGAATTGCCTTCAACTTTTCACTGTTGAATATGATTGTTAGATGTGGGCTTGTCATATATGGCCTTTATTATGTCATGGTACATTACTTCTATACCAACTTTGTTGAGAGTTTTTATCATAAATAGATGTTGAATTTTGTCAAAAGTTTTTATACATTTATTGAGATGATGATATTTTTCTTCAGTATGTTAATGTGGTATAACTCATTGATTTCTTTGTGGATATTGAACTATTCAAGGATGAGATTGATTCATCCCATCCCTGATGACTCTTTTAATGTACTATTGAATTCAGCTTGCTAATATTTTGATGAGGATTTTCACATTTATGTTCATCAGTGATGTTGGCCTGTAATTTTCTTTTTTGTGATATTTTTGTCTGGTTTGGGTATCAGATTGATGATATTCACTCACAGAATGAGTTTGGAAGTGTTCCTTGGTCTGCAATTTTTTGGATTTATTTGGGAGAAACAAATAAACTTGTTAACTTTTTTCCTAAATTTATGGTAGAATTCACTTATAAAGCCATCTGGTCCTGAAGTTTTGTTTGTTGGGAGATTTTTAAATTACTGATTCAATTTAATTCAGATTCATAACTGGCCTGTTCACATTTTCTATTGTGTAATTTTTTCAATCTGCAAGAGGCATGTTTATTACTCAACCTCAGTAGAGACTTCTCCAGTTGTCGAGTGGTTAAGAATCTGCCTCCCAATTCAGGGGAGTTGAGTTCAATCCCTCGTTGGGAAACTAAGATTCCATGTGCTGCAGGGAAATTAATCTTGCAGACCACAACTAGAGAGAAGCCCTCACACTGCAATGAAGAGCCTTTGTGCCACCAGCAAGATCCCAAGTATTGCAACTAAGATCCAACATAACTAAAAATAAAATAATAATAATAAATATTTTTTAAAAATTAAAAAATAAAGCAATTGTAAAAATTAAAAAGCCAAGAGTAGGTAAAAATTAATGTTTCAGTATATTATCATATTTAGAATTGGTCTAGAAAAGCTATGATAGGTAATGAATATCCATCATTTAATTTAACTTAGTATAAACTTTTATCTTACATCTATTTAATCTACTTGTTTTTAATAAGTATGCTTGGCCTTAAACATTAAACAGCTAATAATCATCTTATATTGTTTTTCTTGCTGACAAATTTTATAGCATAGAAATAGCACAAACTTCTTTGACTATTACCTTGGTAGAAATGGTTGTGTGTTCACATTATATTTAATATTGACAACCCTGAGGACAAGCCTGTTTTATTAAACTGACACATTTAAGTTGGCTTTTATTTAGCAAAGTTTATTCCAGATAATACAAACTTGAAAAACATGTGGGTTAGTCTCTATAATTTACATAAGTGCTTATTTTCCTTTAAGTAGATTAAATAGAGCTTTTTAAAAATTTTCACATAACATACATGAATTTGTGTATGCATGCATCTATATGCATAAATAGACACAGATCATATAACTTTCATTTTAAAAATTTAGCCATGCATCAGGTACAATAGTATAAAGCTTTTTTAAAAAAAATAGCTGAATCCAAATTGTTTCTGACAGATGGAATAAATTAAGGTTACCTGCTTATGGCCAGAGTTTTACCAAAATTTTTCTGTCTGTGTGCTGTAATGATTCTTTTAAGGAAGCTATTTTTGGGGTCATTTTGTCTTTTAGAAGTTTTTGCCTACCATTGTCTCTGAGAAGTTTGGGATATTCTTTTTTTAAGGGTGTCACTAAGATGGACTATCATATCTAAATTAAAGATTCCCCAAAGTGGCTACTGTGAATCCAGTTATCCTTCATAAAGTTCACCTATTTTTTCAAAAAGTCTCAAGATATTGGTCTGTGATTTGGACCAGGTAGAACCCATCTTCACCTTAGATTCTCTAGGACATCTTAACTCTGAAGGGTACGGTTTTTGAACAGCTATTCTGAAACCAGGGGATTACTCCTCCCAACCCCCCACTTTTTGAACAGGGTTGGGTACTTACCAAAAAGTTTCAGTAACAGTTCTTAGTAAAATTGGAGAGCTCAACACAAAAGGTAGTGATGCTTGGATCCAAGAGAGATTTACCATGAAACTCCATGGTCAGTGAGAAAATAGTGAGCATAATGAACTCTATTAGTACTGGTACTTGTTTACTCACTACGCCCTTGACTAATTAGGGGTTGTCTATAGGTCCCACTTCTGACACCAAAAACTGTCAGAAGAAAATAAAGAGAGATTTATTTGTTATGAATATTTTTTTGAATGGGGAAGAAGCTATTCATGAACAGAGACTTCAACTGAAAGTGGTTAGAAGTTCAGAGTTATGTAGTTACAGGATGATTTATAAAGTGAGAATGAGGAAGTCATTTAACATTTACAATGATTGGCTATTACAGTGGAAGTTTACAGATGACAGGAATTTGGTTAAAAATGTTTATCTTATACTATTTTGGAAGATGATTTAAGTTTTACCTATTGTTATCAGAAGCATATATAAGAAATAGTCTAAGTTAACTTTTGCTTAAGTTCATGAAATAATCTAGAGTTTCACTTATGTAGCCTAGCTGGTTTTGTTTTCTTGGAGGATTTGCAAGCTTAGTTTCCATTTTATTTTAACACTAGCAAGTAATATATCAGAGAAGGTGATGGCACCCCACTCCAGTACTCTTGCCTGGAAAATCCCATGGGCGGAGGAGCCTGGTAGGCTGCAGTCCATGGGGTCACTAAGAATCAAACAGGACTGAGCGACTTCACTTTCACTTTTCACTTTCATGCATTGGAGAAGGAAATGACAATCCAGTGTTCTTGCCTGGAGAATCCCAGGGACAGGGGTGCCTGGTGGGCTGCCGTCTATGGGGTCGCACAGAGTCGGACACGACTGAAGCGACTTAAACAGCAGTAGCAGCAGCAAGAAATATATACTAAATGCTAGTTATTGTTACTATTAATTATTTTACACCAGAAATTGTGCTGGAAATTGCAGTTATAAAGGAAATTGTTTATCTCCAGGAGCTTTCAGTCTATTAATATTGCCACAAAAAAAGTTAAGATTGAGAAGAACAATTGCTTTAATCTACCAAATGCCTTCTAAAAGAGTAGGATTTGACATTTATGTTATATCTCATAAACTTCTGGCCCTCAGTCCACAGTCACTTTTCATAAAAGAAAAATCTATTGATTCTCCTTTATGTAGACTCAGACTTGCATAGAGTCCTGAATAAAGTATCTTGGTTTAGTTCTTGGTATAGTTTTTATACTTCATCCAAACAGAATATCTTTACTGTCAGTAAAGACAGAGTGGTTCGGCATCTGAGAAAGCCGAGCAGCCATGGCCCATCAAAGGGTTCTTGGGGCACTTCAGAGGTTTCCCAAGGCCCATGGAGGTGGCAGAGGTCTCCTCCACCCACCAATGCCTCAGCCTTCATCCATGGCATCAGCTTCAGGCTTCACAAAAGTAAAAACAAGCCAGGAGTAAGACAAAACCAGTACAAAGAAATCCACAAGTCAAAACAGTTACAGTCAAGTTCAAGGAAAGCAAAGAACTTGATAAGCAAAAGCTACCAGAAAGATGGCAGAGTAAAAGGACATGCACTCATCTTCTTCTATGAGAACTCCAAAGTTGCAACTAATAGCTGAACAACCATTGACAGAAGAATGTTGGATCCCACCAAAAAAAGATACCGCATGTCCAGGGGCAAAGGATAAGCCCCAACAAGACAGTAGGAGGGGCGAAATCATGTTTTGAATCACACCCCATACCCACCAGAGAGCTCAGAGGGCTCAAACAAGACATTCGCACCAGGACTCAGGGACCCCACAAGAGACTGAGCCAGACCTGCCTTTGAGTGTTTGTCTCCTGTGGGGGCATGGGTCAGCAGTGGCCTCCTGTGAGGACAGGGACTCTGGCTGCAGCAGACCTGGGAGGGATGGCGTGTGAGCCCCACCATAGAACCACTGAGTTGATAACCCACAAACAGGAGAACAGTTACACCAAAGAATTTCTCACACTGTTGCAAAAGTTCTAGGGCCACAACATATTTCCCAACTGGGGATCCAGTAAAGGGACTGAGAACCCCCAGGGAATTTGACTTTGAAGGCCAGTGGGATTTGATTACAGAACTTCCACAGGACTGGGGCAACACTCTTGGAGGGCACAAACAAAACCTAGTGTGCACCAGGACCCAGAAGAAAGGAGCAGTGACCCAAATAGAGACTGAGCCAAACTTGCCTGTGAGTGTCCAGGAGTCTCTGGGGGAGACGTGGATCAACAGTGGCCGGCCATGGGGTAAGGAGCACTAAATAAAACAGTCCTGGCATAAGCCCTTTTGAAGAAGGTCACCATCCCCATACCATAGTTTGGCCTAAGACCAAACTACAGGGAGGAAACACAGCCCCACCCATCAACAGAAAATTGGATTAAAGATTTATTGAGCATAGCCCATCAGAGCAAGACCCACATTCCCCCACAGCCAGGCCTTCCCATCAGGAAGCTTCACAAGCCTCTTATCTTTATCCTTCAGAGGGCAGACAAAATGGAAACCACAATTACAGAAAACTAACCAAACTTGGATCATAGTCCTGTCTAACTCAGTGAAAGTGAGCCATGATGTGTAGGGCCACCCAAGACGGATGGGTCATGGGGGAGAATTCTGACAAGACGTGGTCCACTGGAGAAGGGAATGGCAAACTACTTCAGTATTCTTGCCTTGAGAACCCCATGAACAGTATGAAAAGGCAATAAGATATGACATGGAAAGATGAGCTCCCCAGGTCAGTAGGTGCCCAATATTCTACTGGAGAAGAGTGGAGAAATACCTCCAGAAAGAATGAAGAGGCTGAGGCAAAGTGAAAACAATGCCCAGTTTATACAATTATAATTATATGTGGAAGTGGCAAATAGATTCAAGAGATTAGATCCGGTAGATAGAGTGCCTAAAGGACTATGGATGAAGGTTTGTATCCTTGTACCAGAGGCTATGATCAAAATCATCCCCAAGAAAAAGAAATGCAAAAAGGCAAAATGGTAGTCTGAGAAGGCCTTACAAATAGCTGGGAAAAGAAGAGAATCGAAAGGCAAAGGAGAAGAGGAAAGATATATCCATCTGAATGCAGAATTTCAAAGAATAGCAAGGAGATTAAGAAAGCCTTCTTAAGTGATCAATACGAAGAAATAGAGGAAAACGATAGATTGGGAAAGACTAGAAATCTCTTCAAGAAAATTAGAGATACCAAGGGAACATTGCATGCAAAGATGGGCTCAATGAAGGAGAGAAAGAGCAAGGACTTAACAGAAGCAGAACATATTAAAAAGAGGTGGCAAAAATACACAGAAGAACTATACAAAAAAAGATCTTCATGACTCAGATAACCACGGTGGTGTGGTCGCTAACCTAGAGCCAGACATCCTGGAGTGCAAAGTCAAAAGGGCCTTAGGAAGCATTACTATGAACAAAGCTAGTGGAGGTGGTGAAATTCCAGCTGAACTATTTCAAATCCTAAAAGATGATACTGTGAAAGTGCTACACTTAATATGCAAGCAAATATGGATAACTCAGCAATGGCCATAGGACTGGAAAAGGTCAGTTTTCATTCTAATCCCAAAGGAAGGCAATGCCAAAGAATGTTCAAACTACTGCACAATTGTATTCATCTCACACACTAGCTAAGTAATGCTCAAAATTCTCCATGCTAGGCTTCAGCAGTATGTGAACTGAGAACTTCCAGATGTTCAAGCTGGATTTGGGAAAGTCAGAGGAACCAGAGATCAAACTGCCAACATCCATTGCATCATAGAAAAAGCAAGAGAATTCTAGAACATCTACTTCTGCTTCATTGACTACACTAAAGCCTTTGACTGTTTGGATCACAGCAAACTGGAAAATTCTTCAAGTGATAGGAATATCAGACCACTTTATCTGCCTCCTGAGAAATCTGTATGCAGGTCAAGAAGCAACAATTAGAACTAGACATGGACCAATGGACTGTTTCCAGTTGGGAAAGGAGTACATCAAGGCTGTATATTTTCACTTTGCTTATTTAACTTCTGTGCAGAGTGTATCATGTGAAATGCTGGGCTGGATGAAACACAAGCTAAAATCAGGATTGTTGGGAGAAATATCAGTAACCTCATATATGCAGATGATATCACCCTTATGGCAGAAAGTGAAGAGGAACTTAAAAGCCTTTTGATGAAAGTGAAAGAGGAGAGTGAAAAAGATGGCTTAAAACTCAACATTCATAGAACTAAGATCATGGCATCTGGTCCTATCACTTGATGGCTAATAGACAGAGAAACAATGGAAACAATGACAAACTTTATTTTTGGGGGCTCCAAAATCACTGCAGATGGTGACTGCAGCCATGAAATGAAAAGATGCTTGCTCCTTGGAAGAAAAGCTGTGGCCAACCTAGACAGCATATTAAAAAGTGGAGATATTCCTTTACTGACAAAGGTCAGTGTACTCTAAACTATGATTTTTCCAGTAGTCATGTATGGATGTGAAAGTTGGACTATAAAGAAAGCTGAGTGCTGAAGAATTGATGCTTTTGAACTGTGGTGTTGGAGAAGACTCTTGAGAGTCCCTTGGACAACAAAGAGATCAAACCAGTCAATCCTAAAGGAAATCAGGCCTGAATATTCATGGGAAGGATTTGTGCTGGAGCTGAAACTCCAATACTTTGGCCACCTGATTCAAAGAACAGTGAGCCTTCATTGGAAAAGACCCTGATGCTCAGAAAGATTAAAGGCAGGACGAGAGAGGATGTGATGATTGGATGGCATCACTGACTTGATGGATGTGAGTTTGAGCAAGCTCCGGGAGTTGGTGAAGGACAGGGAAGCCTGGCATGCTGCAGTCTACAGGGTCATTAATAGTTGGATACAACTTAGTGACTGAACTGAACTGAACTGAAAGACACAGTAGGTTAAGAGTAGAAGTTAGGAAAACAGACTACCTGGGTTCTATACATACACTTAATATTTACTAGTTATACAGTCTTATGCAAATGATATAACTTGTCTGAATTTCAGTTTTCTCATCTGTAAATGAAAGATCATGGTAATATTACGTGCCTTATTGAACTGCTATGAAGATTAAAAGCCAGTACATGTAAATTCCATGAAATAGTGGTTGGCACATAGTAAGTATTCATTTATATTAGTTATTAATCTTATTTCATACCTACCATGGAAAGCAGTGTAACAAGGGCTTTGTTACCTAAGGCCTGACCTTTTTTTCCTAAGATGTGACTTAGTTCCTATCTCTTAGTTCTGAACTCTATTCTAAGGTCCCTTGAGGGTTCCATGCAAATGATCCTCTGAACCTCTGTGGGCAGATTCAAGTCTTCCATCTCTTTGTATGCATCGTTTTTTATTTTTAGGAGTTACTATTCAGGTAAGCACCCTCTTCCAACAACACAAGAGATGACTCTACACATGACCAATGTGTAGATGGTCACCAGACGATCAATACCAAAATCAGATGGATTATATTCTTTGTAGTCAAAGATGGAGAAGCTATATACAGTTAGCAAAAACAAGACCAGGAGCTGACTATGGATCAGATCATGAACTCCTTATTACAAAATTCAGACTTAAATTGAAGAAAGTAGGGAAAACCACTAGACCATTCAGGTATGACCTAAATAAATCCCTTAAGATTATACAGTGGAAGTGACTAACAGATTCAAGGGATTAAATTTGATAGACAGAGTGCCTGAAGAACAATGGATGGAGGTTCCTAACATTGTACAGGAGGTGGCTACCAGAACCACCCCCCCCCCAAAAAAAAAAACAGAAATGCAAGAAGGCAAAGTGGTTGTCTGAGGAGGCCTTAGAAATAGCTGAGAAAAGAAGAGAAGTGAAAGGCAAAGGAAAAAGGGAAAGATAAACCCAACTGAATGCAGAGTTTCAGAGAATAGCAAGGATAGATAAGACAGCCTTCTTAAGTGAACAGTGAATGCAAAGAAGTAGAGGAAAACACTAGAATGGGAAAGAATAGAGATCTCTTCAAGAAAACCAGAGATACCAAGGGAACCTTTCATGCAAAGATGGGCACAATAAAGGAGAGAAACAGCAATGACCTCACAGAAGCAGAAAAGATTAAAAAGAGGTGCAAGAATACGCAGAAGAACTATACAAAGAAGGTCTTAATGACATGGATAACCACAATGGTGTGGTCACTACCTACAGTCAGACATCCTGGAGTAAGAAGTCAAGTGGGCTTTAGGAAGCGTTACTGCAAACAAAGCTAGTGGGGATGATGGAATTCCAGCTGAGATATTTCAATTCCTAAAAGATGATGCTGTGAAAGTGCTGCACTCAATATGCCAGCAAATTTGCGAAAAACTCAGAAGTCACCACAGGACTGGAATAGGTCAGTTTTCATTCCAATCTCAAAGAAAGGCAATGCCAAAGAATGTTCAAACTACGCCACAGTTAGGCTCATTTCACATGCTAGCAAGGTAATGCTCAAAATCCTTCAAACTAGGCTTCAACAGCATGTGCACTGAGAACTTCCAGATGTACAAGTTATATTTAGAAAAGGCAGAGGAACCAGAGATCAAATTGCCAAACATCTTTTGGATCATAGAAAAAGCAAGAGGGTTCCAGAAAAACATTTACTTCTGCTTCACTGACTACACCAAAACCTTTGACTCTGTGGATCACAACAAACTGTGGAAAATTCTTAAAGAGAGAGAAATACCAAATCACCTTACCTGCCTCCAAGAAACTTGTATGCAGGACAAGAAGCAACAGCTAGAACTGGACATGGAACAATAGACTGTTTCAAAATTGCCAAATGAGTATGTCAAGGCTGTAGTCACTGTGCTCATTTAACTGATGTGGAGAGTACATCATTGAAATGCCAAGCTGGATGAAACACAAGCTGGAATCACGATTATGGGAAGAAATATCAATAACCTCAGATATGCAGATGACACCATCCTAATGGCAGAAAGTGAAGAACTAAAGAATCTCTTGAAGGTGAAAGAGGAGAGTGAAAAAGCTGGCTTAAAACTCAACATTCAAAAAACTAAGATCATGCATCCAGTCCCATTGTGCATACAGCTAAGTTGCTTCAGTCATGTCTGACTCTTTGTGACCCTATGGACTGTAGCCTATCAGGGTTTTTTGTCCACCGGATTCTCCAGGCAAGAATACTGGAGTAGGTTGCTGTACCCTCCTCCAGGGGATCAAACCCAGCCAAGGATCGAACCCATATCTCTTGCAGCTCCTGCATTGCAAATGGATTCTTTACTGCTGAGCCACCAGGGAAGCCCCCAGTCACATCACTTCATGGCAGGTAGATGGGAAAACAGTGGAAGCAGTGACAGACTATACTTTCTTGGGTTCCAAAATCACTGTGGACAGTGACTGCAGCCATGAAATTAAAAGATGCTTGCTCCTTGGAAGAAAAGCTATGACAAATATAGACAGCATATTAAAAAGCAGAGACACCACTTTGCTGACAAATGTCCGTATAGTCAAAGCTATGGTTTTCCCATGTTCATATATGGATGTGAGAGTTGGACCATAAAGAAGGCTGAGCACCAGAGAATTGATGCTTTAGAACTATGGTGCTGGGGAAGACCCTTGAGAGTGCCTTTGACAAAAAGGTCATCAAACCAGTCACTCCTAAAGGAAATCAACCCTAAGTATTCAGTGGAGATAGTGAAGGACAGGGAAGCCTGGCATGCTGCAGTTCATGGGATTGCAAAGAATCAGACACAACTGAATGACTGAACAGCAACAGATTCAGTTAAGTATGCATTTAAAAAACACACGTGGCATATGAACCACTATGCCAATGATAGTTGGAAATAACTAGCATGAAAGAGGTATAGTCTTATGGGACTAGCACAAGTATATAGATAACTATAATATAGGTGGAGTAATGACAAAAAGAGGGATTAACAAATGGAAGTACATTCAAGAGGAAGTAAAAAGAACAAAGTCTGACAAACAGGAAAGTTAGAAATATGTGAGAAGACAGTACGTAGTATTTCTGTCTGGCTGGAAAATACAATAGTGGAATAGTAAGACATAAAGCCAGGTAATTAGGAGCAGAATGTTGGCCACGAGAATGAAATGAGTGTTTAATTTATGTAGCAGTGGGAAGTTATTGAAGGTTTTGGAACTATGCTGGGAGCAGAGAGAGAGTCGAATTAGGGAGCAGCTAAGAATAAGGGGACAGGAAACTGTTTTAAAATTTTGGGAAGAGGTAGAAAGAGCCCAAACCGAGAGACATGTGATGATGGTCATTGCAAAATTCATTCTGGTAAAAGAGAGCTGGAATGTCCATCACTGGTAGAGGTGCCAGTATGCAGTTGCTAGGAGAGTAAAGAATAGATGTGTATGTGTTCACTTGGATGGAACTTGAAAACATAGAGCTTAGTGAAAAAAGATGAAAAGAGAACATATGAAGAAAAATTATCCAAAACTTTGAATTAAAACAAAAAGACTGACTACATGACCTTCATTGTCATATTGGAGTATTGTTTCCCATGTTAAGGCCCATATTTTCAGATAATACTTCCTAACCTTTTGGAGTCAAAATATGTTCAGACTAGTTGTTCAGCAAGCTATTTCTGGAGTTACCTTGGTTTTTGTTACCTTCTAACAAGGTAAGGAACTTGATCCAGAACAGCAGTCAGCTGTTACTAAGTGCGCTGTTTAGTCCAGAGGAATGGGACTTCTCCATGATGTAAACTGCTTGGTTTACATCCTTGCCTAAGTTCATAATCTCTTCACTGGGCCAGCATTTTAATAGCACCGCCTCTGGCTCTGAGATATGGTGAACAGTTTTGAATAAAGGGAACAAAGAAAGACAGGAGTTAAAAATTACTCTGAAGTTTTTAACTTTGTTGACCAGAAATATTGTGATATCGTTAGATAATTATGGAGGAGTGTCTTATCAGGAAAATTAATCAGAACATCCAGTTGAAAAACAAATAGCAGTTAGAAATATAATTTTTAAAAATTTTAAACCAAAAAAAGCCAAACAGTTCAGCTATTTCTCCCTAACCCCTACCCCCAGCCTCCACCTCCAAGAACCACCAGTCTGTTTTCTGCATCTATGAACTTTTGTTTAGGTTTTCTGTTTTGTTTTGTTTTCATACTCCACAAATAAGAGAAGTCATATGGTATCTGACTTTCTCTGTCATCTCACTTACCATAATGCTCTCTAGGTCTGTCCATGTTGCTGCAAATGACAGGATATAATTCTTTTTTATGGCTGAGTGATAGTCTATTGTATATATGCCACATATTTCTTTATACATTTATTCATTGATGGACACTTAGGTTATTTCCATATCTTAATATTGTAAATAAAGTTGCAATGAACATGGTAGTGGAAATACCTTTTCAAATTATTATTTTCATTTTCTTTGTGTCAGTTCAGTTCAGACAGTCGTGTTTGACTCTGCGACCCCATGGACTGCAGCACACCAGGCTTCCCTGTCCATCACCAACTCCCAGAGCTTGCTCAAACTCATATCCATCGAGACAGTGATGCCATCCAACCATCTCATCCTCTGTCATCCCCTTCTCCTCCTGATTTCAGTCTTTCCCAGCATCAGGGTCTTTTCCAGCCTGATGGGCTGCCGTATGGGGTCTTACAGAGTCGGACACGACTGAAGCGACTCAGTAGCAGCAGTAGATGGATACACAACTCTGTAGAATCACTAAAACCCACTGTTATGTCAGTTATATCTTAATAAAGCAGTTACTCCACAAATGATCCTTTTTTGCTAAGCTTTTAACTTTTAGAATAAATGACGTAAATTTCTGTTAATGGTAGAGCATCTGATTTCAACATCATAACAGAGTTGAAGAGAATGAGAGCTGAGAATGTCTGAACTTGTCACCCTTCTTATTCCTTCAGTTCAGTTCAGTCGCTCAGTCGTGTCCGACTCTTTGCGACCCCATGAATCACAGCACGCCAGGCCTCCCTGTCCATCACCAACTCCTGGAGTTCACTCAAACTCACGTCCATCAAGTCGGTGATGCCATCCAAGCCATCTCATCCTCTGTCATCCCCTTCTTCTCCTGCCCCCATTCCCTCCCAGCATCAGAGTCTTTTCCAATGAGTCTTACTCCTTGCAGTCTATTAAATATGAATTACTTAAAATGTAGAAACATAATGATACATAGTTTTGGTAAGTGAGAGTGATATCCATGGAGATGTGTTACCCAGATCACCCTTCAAGGAAGGACTTTCTGCCCACCTTCAGAATCTACCTCTGCTGACTCTGCACTCACCTCACTTCAAGTCACATTCTTCCAAGAGCAGCCCACATTGATGGCAAGGATATAAAATCCCAGTCAAAACTAGAATTCCTGTTTAAAACCTAGTGTCTCATGCCTTTATTATGCACAGGTATATGGTCTGAATTTTCACTATTAATATCGTCAGATGGAAAAATACCATTTAACTATGCTTTGGAATTTGTGAATATTCATTAGGCCCTATTATGGTCTAAATGTTTTTGTATCATATGTTGCAATCCTACCCATAAAGGTGATGCCTTTAGTAACTGGAGCCTTTGGGAGGTGTTTAAATCATGAGGGTGGAGCTGTTACCAAAAAGTGTAGGGTCTGGCTGCTCACCACCCAAAATCCAGTAAGCAGGCCGGGTTGGTGGAAAGAAACGTTTGCTTTATTTCAGATGCTGGCAACTGGTGGGGAGGTTGAACATATGTCCAAAGGCCAACTCCCCACCCCAAGAAGCAGAGAGTAAGAGCTTTTATACACAGAGTCAGGAGTGGGGGATGCTACACGGAGAAACAGAAGTCATCTCTGACAGTCATCCTCAAATTGGTCATTAGTGGTCTGACCAGTGTCATCTTGGTTGTTTTCAGTTCAGTTCAGTCCAGTCGCTCAGTCATGTCTGACTCTTTGTGACCCCATGGACTGCAGCATGCCAGGCTTCCCTGTCCATCACCAACTCCTGAAGCTTGCTCAAATTCGTGTCCATCGAGTCAGTGATGCCATCTAATCATCTCATTCTCTGTTGTCCCCTTCTCCTCCTGCCTTCAATCTTTCCCAGCATCAGGGTCTTCTCTAATAAGTCAATTCTTTACATCAGGTGGTCAAAGTATCAGAGTTTCAGCTTCAGCATCAGTCCTTCCAATGAATATTCAGGACTGATTTCCTTTTGGATAGACTGGTTGGATCTCCTTGTAGCCCAAGGGACGCTCAAGAGTCTTCTCCAGCACCACAGTTCAAAAGCATCAATTCTTTGGCACTCAACTTTCTTTATGGTCCAGTTCTCACATCCATACGTGACTCCTGAAAAAACATAGCTTTGAATATATGGACCTTAGTTGGCAAAGTAATATCTCTGCTTTTTAATATGCTGTCTAGGTTTGTCATTGGAGAAGGCAATGGCATCCCACTCCGGTACTCTTGCCTGGAAAATCCCATGGACAGAGGAGCCTGGTAGGTTGCAGTCCATGGGGCTGCTAAGAGTCGGACACGACTGAGTGACTTCAGTTTCACTTTTCACTTTCATGCATTGGAGAAGGAAATGGCAACCCACTCCAGTGTTCTTGCCTGGAGAATCCCAGGGACGGGAGAGCCTGGTGGGCTGCCGTCTATGGGGTCGCAGAATCAGACACGACTGAAGCGACTTAGCAACAGCAGCAGCAGGTTTGTCATAGCTTTTCTTCCAAGGAGCAAGTGTCTTTTAATTGGTTTTTATTGGTTGTTTTATGTACGGTTAATCTTCAGTTCCAAAATCCATTTGTTACCGTTTCTTTGAGGCCAGTTCTAGGAACTGTGACAGCTCATTTCATGGGTACAGTCTGGTCATTATGTAGTTAACTTCTTCACCCCTATGTTTTAATATCTATAAAACAGTTCACAGGATATGGCTCAGAATATTATCTGTAGCCTTGAGAAAGAACTAAAGGTCCTTGACTATGCTTAATGCCTACATTATTATTTGGTCTCTTTTGACTGTTTTTCTTTGTTTTCCACATTTCTCACTTCTCTGATTAAACTTTCTCTTTGACTAAAGGTTTTCCACAGACCAAAGGCAGACAGAGGACATGGGGTAGGGGTAAGGATGATAGAGTCCTGCTCCATTTCAAAATCTTACAAATTGGATTAGTGTCTTTACAAAGAAGCTCCAGAGAAATCCCTAGCCCCTTCTACCATAAGAGGACACATAGAGAAGGTGCCAGATGTGAGTCAGGAAGAGAGCCCTAACTCAACCATGCTGGCACTTTGATCTTAGCCTTCTAGCATCCAGAACTGTGAAAATTAAAGTTCTTTTGTTTAACAGATCTATCCAATCCATGGCATTTTGTTATTGCAATTCAACCAGACAAAGACAGTGTCCTTAAGTGGAGGAAAACTCAGACTTTCACCATGACGTTTGCTTTCACAACACCAAGAACACAGGATTCTCACGCAAAACTACTTCTGCCGAAGAAGTGTTAACAGTCAAAATTTACAAAGTACCTAAAGAACAAAATAGCATGAAAGAGACTCAACAGAAAATAGGACAATTGACACTTTATTAACTTCGGACAGTAAAATAACTTGAAAGATATTTTAAAACAAATATATTGGAAATGTTCAAAAACAAAGCAACAGTTATTCTTAAGAGATGAATATAGATAAAATAACAGATAAATTTAAAAAAATTAAAAGCCCTAGGAAAGAAAAATGTAGTCATTGAAATAACCACCTAAATTTCCTTGTATCTTTCATAAGAGGTGATAGACTGGACTTTGACCACATCCTGTGTGTTGAAAATAACACCTACTGGTTACCTTCCCCCACGCCACACTTTTTCACAGTTAGCTGAATCTGGGGCCCAGCGGTTACTTTTGAGGTCATCACTGCAGGTTGGCCTTATCCTGCTACTTGGAGTGCTACTGATATGTCAGGGGACATTCAACTTTAAGGAATCAACTTAAAGAAATTGTTTTCTTCCTTTGTGTGCTGTTTCTCAAGGGCCCTCTGTTCCTTATCAGTTCCTGGAAAACAAATGAACAGAGCTGCACGCAGTTCTTAGGACTGAGGTCATGAGACAGCACATACATGGATTCCCTTCAGTGACCTTTTACTTTAAACTATTCAGTCACATCCCTATTACTCAGATATGGATTGTCTTTTGGCCCTGTGACGATTATTATTCACCTGGTTCTATTTTTGCTCAACTTTATTTTTGCTGCCTCAAGCTTCCTTGTATGGGGATATATAAGCACACTCTGCCACAAATAAAGCACCCTTGTTTCACTCGAGACTTGGGTCCCCTGCGTCCCTCTTTTCGTGGTCTCCAGTCCCCAGGTCCCAGTCTATAAAGACCATGACGTTGATAGCTGTTCACTCACTAAGTCATATATCCAACTCTTTGTGACCCTGTGGACTGTAGCACACCAGGCTCCTCTGTCCTCCACTATCTCTGACAGTTTGCTCAGTTTCATGTCCATCGAGTCAGTGATGCTATCTAACTACCTCATCCTCTGCCACTCCTTTCTCCTTTGCTTTCAGTATTTCCTTGGATCAGGGTCTTTTCCAATGAGTTGGCTATTGATAATAGCTTTAATTAAGTGCTTTAAGAGACAAATTGAACAGATTAGGTTTTAGCCTCTGTTGGTCAAATTAAAGTAGCTGATAGAGTGGCATACTTCCATGAATATTTGAATTAAGCCAAGAACTTACTGGGGTGGATTGTTGGAAGAGGCGACACCATGGACCTGCACATTCTTGCTGGGTATACCAAGAATGCAGGGCCTTGATTACCTAGGCCATTTCTCAAGGTTGCATTTGTAGTAAACAGCCTTGAGAGATGAAGTATTTTCTCCTTCCAAAAAGAGCAGTGTTGCTTCCGGTTGCTATAAAAATGGTGAACCCCCTCAAGCTCAGTGTTTCTGTCTTGTAATACAACACACTACATGAGTAAACATCTATCTGGACCAACTTTCCTACATTATACTGTAGGACCTGGGGCATGGATAACCAACACAAACATGAAGCTCCAGCTACTACTCTTTTTCTTTTTTTAAATTTATTTATTTTTGACTGAACTGGGTCTTTGTTGCTGCCCATGGGCTTTCTCTAGTTGCAGCGACCAGGGGTTACTCTGCTCATTGCTGTGGCTTCTCTTGTTATGGAGCACAAGCTCTAGGGTGCACAGGCTCGTGCTTGTGAAGTATGGGGTTAAGTTGCTTAGCAGCATGTGGGTTCTTAATTCCTGGACCAGGGTTTGAACCCCAGTCCCCTGCATTGGCAGGCAGATTCTTAACCACGGAAGAATCCTGGGAAGTTCCTTGGCTACTGCTCTTATCCTGAGTAATAAAGTCGTTTTTCACTGACCCAGCATTCTTCTGCCAGCATTCATAAAATGATAATAAAGCTAACTCATAAACTGGTAAGTAGGATCAACTCTCAAATTCTGCGCAACTCATGACAGTTATAAAAATCAATTACAAGAGAATTTTTAAGCAAAAAATGAAAGGTAAGGGACTTCCCTGTGGTCCAGTGGTTAAGACTCCATGTTCTTACTGCAAGTGGCATGGCTTCCATCCCTGGTCAGGGAACTAAGATCCCACATGATGCAACTAAGACCCAGCACAGCCAAATAAATAACTGTTTTTTAAAAAGTACAAGTATTGTAAACTAAGAATTCTACAGATTTAGTAGAAAGAATAAGAACATAGAAGAATTAAATGATACTAATCAATGAATAATCACATACACAGTGGCTCAGATGGTAAAGAACCTGTCTGCAATACTGGAGGCCTGGGTTCAATCCATGGGTTGGGAAGATCCCTTGGAGAAGGAAATGTATTCTTCCCTGAAAAATCCCATGGACAGAAGAGTCTGGTAGGCTACAGTCCATGGGGTTGCAAAGTGTTGGACACGACTGAGAGATTAACACTAACACACATAATATATTTATGTGCACATACATGTACATACATGGAGAGAGATATTTAGGCACACATATATAAAACACAGAAAGAGAACATTGGAACTCTCAGATAGAAAGTACACATTTTCCAAATATTTATAGAGCACATACAAAATCAGTCATGTATTTGACCACAAAAATAGCTCATAAATTTAAGTAAAAAACATAGCAAAATAGATAAAAGATATGAATAGACTGTTTTGAGGAAAGAATATCTAGATAGCCAGCAAGTTTATAAAAAGATGTTAAACTTACTAGCAATTAGAGAAATAATTAAATTAGTAATGAGATACTAGTTTTCACCCATGATATCTGTAAACATTTAAGAGTAAGCAGATCATAAAAATAGTGCTCAGTGAAAAACTAAACAAATCTATGACAAATACCACACACATAAATTAGAAATACATCCATAGAACAATCATGTTAAAAGGATACATATAACAAAAGGATACACATTAGACATTAGAATGATTTCCTAGAGCCAGGGGATGAGATTGGGAAATGGACGTAATGAAAATAAATGGAAAAATAAATAAATAAAATGAACAATAACATATATTGCTTAGCGATGTAGAGGAAAAGGAACTCTCCAACAGTGCTGATGGGAATATGAAGAAAATAATCTGACAACATATGTTATATCCTAGAAACAGTGGAATGCTCCTCAATAGGGGATGACTAAGTCATCTACACTATGAAATACAATATTTAGCCACTAAAGGAGAATTAAAACTATACTTGATGCTTTAAAGAATTATTATTAAATGAGTTTGTAGAAAAGTGAGTATACACTGATGCCATTCTAAGAAACAGTAATCTCTCCCCACCCCCACCCTAACTTTTAAAAGTATGTGTGAGAACATAGATACATGTGTGAGTGAATGTGTGTGTGTATGTGTGTGTGTGTGTTTGTGTGTGTGTGTGTGTGTGTGTGTACAAGCACAGAGGAAAAATAAGAATATACAAGGAATAGCATGAGGAACTAAACTAATGGAAGGGGGAAAGATAGGAGAAAGAAAGGCAGAGGCAACCAAAAGAAGAAAAGAAAAAAAGACCGCACTAAAAAAATTCAAGTGTGTATATGTGAAAGTATTTGTAGGCAGAAACTAAGAAAGATTTGTATTTATTTAACATACAAGTATCTCAGATAGTTGGACTTTCAGGCCACATATCAATATGAAGCATGTTGGTTGTATGGGTCTTGGTTGTTGCCTGCCTTAATGACTCTGTGATATGTAATACTGGCAGTAAGTTTATTATCTCTCTGATTTGTACTATTTGTGGAATCTTTGTGGTTACAGTTCTTTCTTGGTCCTTATACCTGTACAATTTTTAGGAAAAATAGTGAAAGCAAGTTTGTTGGATTAACACATAAAATTTGTCAATTAATAGGCCCTAGTTTAATGTTTACTTAGGAATGTATGTGACTAAAAGCTTGGTAGTAACTGTGTATCTTAGGAATTGGAGAGACTGACTTAAGAAAAATTTTTTGTCATTCAGAATGCATTTTAGTAAGTGATGGATGCTGAGAAAAAGTTGTAGAGGAAAAGGGCAACTTGTTCATAACTGAGGCTTTTGAATCTTACCAAGCTTAGGTTGTAAATATTCATATAAAATGTGCACCCATTTTTTCTTTCTTGTTTATGAAAGAACTAAGTACTAACAAATGCATTAAACAAATATTAGGAGTCAATACCTGTATAGTGTAATTTACCATATTGTGTTTGTATTTCAGATGCCTTTGGTGCTTCATGAAGAATATTTCTAGATATATCACAGACATTAAGCCTTTGCCACCCAACATAAAAGATAGACTCATCAAAATTATGAGCGTGCAGGGGCAGATAACAGATTCAAACATAAGTGAGGTAAGAAAATATACAACTGTAAAGCAAGCTTATTATATTTTACTGTTGAGTTATCGTTTCAGATTTTTGGAACAATGTTTTATATTAGGATGAGTAATTTTGGAATATACTAAAGTTCTTTTTTTCTCCAGATAACCATAATGTCCTTGTGTAATAGCTTCTAAAATAATCTCCCATTGACTTCCCTGGGGGTCCAGAGGTTAAGACTCAACGCTTCCGATGCAGGGGGTGCAGATTTCATTCCTGGTTGGGGAACTAAGATCCCACATGCTGAGCAGCCAAAAAACAAAATAAAAATTAAAAATCTTCTCCCACTGTTCCAGTTATTCCCCTGTCTTCATGGTACCAACATCCATGAACTACCTATTTTCAAGAAATGTTAAACGTTTTGGTTAAGTATACCTTAATAAATCTGGAAAAAATTAAAATGCAGAGCAAAAAAATGAATGGGAAAAAAAGACCCACAAGAAGAAATATGAATGTTACATTGTCACTCTAGGACACAAACCACACCTACGTGTAACAGTACAGTGTGCAGTACACTTGGATATTTTTCTATTTTATTCTAGTATGTCTTATTTCAATTAAAAAGTGTTGATCATAGCCTACTAGATTGATTGTATCCATTCAAGGATAACAATCAGTTAAAAATCATTCTTCTAAACTCTTTTCATTCTTCTTCTGGCCACCTCACTCCATCTAACTTATACTTACTCCCTTTCCCTTTATATATGTTAGTTGCTCAGTCGTGTCTGACTCTTTGTGACCCCCATGGACTGTAGCCCACTAGACTCCTCTGTCCATGGGAATTCTCCAGGCAAGAATACTGAGTGGTTTGCCATGCCCTTCTCCAGGGGATCTTCCGTATCCAGGGACTGAACCCAGGTCTCCCACATTATAGGCAGATCTTTACCAACTGAGCTTCCTAGGAAGCCCTTTTCCCTAATTAAGCTAAAATTAACAATTCTGTAAGGGAGAATGTATAGTAAAGCTTCTGGCCTGAATAAAAATACCAGCCTTGCCACTCTTTCTGACACTGAACCTCAGTTCTCTTAATTGTAAAATGGGTTTGCAACTATCATCACTCACTGCCTACAGAGATTAAAGACTTGTACCTGCTGAGCAAAGAGGCACATAGCTAGACTCTCTCATGATAGTCAGAAACTACTGGAAGAGGATAAGCACCCCACTACCTTGGTTCTGCTTCCATATCTAATGGGTTCTTATTCTGTACCAACTGTCTCAGTAGAGCTCTCTGTCCCAACAAGACTTTGGGGACACTATAAGCTGCACCCTCAGTTGGAAGTAGACTTGGTTTTTTCTGCTTTTTGTGTCTGTCTTCACGCAAATGCATTTCTGTATTCTTTGCTGTAGTTTTCACCTGCCATTTCTCTGTTATGACCATCAAAACACTGAATATGGAATAAATATTTATGTCTGTAGGAAATTTTAATTTTTCAAAATAATGTATGTATTATAGATTTTACATCCTGAAGTCCAAACTCTAGATCTACGAAGCTGTGATATTTCAGATACTGCTCTCCTGCACCTATGTAACTGCAGAAAACTGAAGAAATTAAATTTAAATTCCTCAAAAGAAAACAGAATTTCCATAACTTCAAAAGGTATGTTTATTAACACTATCAATTACGAATGAATTGGTACAGAACTATTCACCATAGTTTTGGAGCAGAGAAGGGGAAGATATATTAAAAGATAGTATGAAGATGTCAGTCAGTCAGTTCAGTCGCTCAGTCATGTCCAACTCTTTGCTACCCCATGGACTACAGCACTCCAGGCTTCCCTGTCCATCACCAACTCCCAGAGCTTGCTCAAACTCATGTCCATTGAGTCGGTGATGCCATCCAACCATCTCATCCTTGGTCATCCCCTTCTCTTCCCACCTTCAATCTTTCCCAGCATCAGGGTCTTTTCCAATGAGTCAGTTCTGAGAACCCCATGAACAGTATGAAGGTGTCAAAGAAATAGAAACTATATTTATCAATTAAAATATTCAAAATAAGCTAGAGAATCCTAATTAGAATTCTTGCTTATAATCGGTGCTGAAAGTTAGGAAATACGTTGTCACTATTTAAATTTTAAATATATTTAAAATAAACATGGCTAGATAAATATTTTAAATATTTGCCTAGTATAGTGAAATAAGAAATGACCAGTTCATAACTTTGTTAAGACTTTTTTGTTGTAATATTACAACAGAAAGTTAAATCATTAACAAATATTTACTAGGTTCTCTTCTATCAGCCTGTATAACACATAGTTTTGTAGCCAGAACTGCCTCATTTTGAACTGCACAAAACTTGAAATGTGTATTTTCAAGTTGCCCCATTTTGAGCTGCACAAAACTTGAAACATGTATTTTCCACTCCTGCTAACCTAAGCAAGCCTCAAAACAGTTTTAGACAATGACTAATTGACTAAGAAAGAACTAATTTTGCTTGCTTAATTCCAGATACCAACTTCAAGGACATTGGCAGGGAAGCTGAAACAATTTAGACTATAAGCCAGTCACATAGCAAAATCACCAAACGCCCAGTTCTCTGAAAGCTATAAGGATCTAACACACACTCCTAAGTTGTTTTCACAGGAAGCAGACCAGATGAAAACTGCTGACTGCAAGCATGTAGACCCCAGACCAGTTGAAACCAGAAGACTGGTGATGTTTGAAACTTCACCTTGATGCCAACCAGTCTGAGAACTGTGTATGAACTGCTTGTGTGCCTTGCAGCCCACCCCCTCACATATGCTTTAGAACCTTTATCTCCCAACTGGCAACTTGGAGATGCTCTTAAGGACGTCAGTCTACCATCTTCCCAGTTTGCCGGCTTCCTGACTAAAGCCACTTTAAGATTTCCACCAAGTCTTGTCTCTTGAGTATTGACCTTCCGAGTGGCAGGAAGCTGAAATTGGGTTTGGTACCGACCTTGTCCAGTTACAGTGTTTTATAACCAGGCAGACTGCATGTATCAGTGTGACTGTTACATGAATTAATGGATTTTTACCATTTTTAAAAAATATAAAATTTTTACTCTTTTCAATATAAGAAAGAGGGAGTTATTTGGCTACCTAGGTTTCTGGAAAATTTTGTAGGTAGTTGGCTTTATTTTACAATTAGCTTGGTTAGCAAGTTAGAATATTCATAATATTGCAAGGAAGCATAAGTTTTAAAATGTTTACACAAATACTGACTCTCTAAAAAGAACTTTCATGCTGAACACTAATGAATAAAGTAAGAGTTCTTTCAGTTCAGTTCAGTTCAGTTCAGTCGCTCAGTTGTGTCCGAATCTTTGCGACCCCATGAATCGCAGCAAGACATAGTAAACAATAAAAATGACCTACACACGAATTTACCATCTTCCATTTTGTGTATTTTGCCCATAAAGGTGTCTTTTAACAGTGCTATAATGTTTGTCCATGACTGAAGGGCCCAGGATTCCTTCAGTACTCTTTTTATTTATAGGGCACATCATCACATACCTGTTACCAAAGTGCTTTTACATCAATTTAATTGGATTTAGGGCCTGTCTTTTCTTGACCCTCGGTAAAATTTAAGATTCATCCAGGCTAACAGAAGGAGCATGGTGGTAGGAAAGGGTAGAATCAAAGAGGTAGGGGAAAACACAGAAACATGGGTATGATTTCTAAGGATAAGCATGAAAGCTATTAAGACATTTGCGGCATTTAACTTTTGACTTCTTTTCAGAGTCTACAAGAAAATTAACTTTATTACTTTAAAACTTTTAACAAAAAGGAGATTCATTACTATTTAATTACCTAATTTGGTTCTGAATGATATTTGGTCATTTCTTAAAAGCAAATCTAATCATAAAAACGCATGTCATTAATTGCAGATATTCTGAAGACTGTACTACAGAGAATATAGAGAATTCTTGAAACATTCTAAAAGAGTTTTAAATAATGACAGCATCACTGGAAAAATAGTATGTTCCCCATATGAACTACTTTGGAAAAGGCTAACTGGATGTATCAGTACTGGTGATTACTAAAATAAAAATCAGTCACATTTCTCATATATAAACATCTATAGCTCATTGATATGGAATTATATTTTCCCTCAGGAATAAAAGCTGTGGCTTCATCTTGTTCTTACCTGCATGAAGCTTCTTTGAAAAGATGCTGCAATCTCACTGATGAAGGAGTCCTTGCTCTTGCACTCAATTGCCGGCTGTTAAAGATCATTGATTTAGGAGGCTGCTTAGGTATTACTGATGTGTCCTTGCAGGCATTAGGAGAAAACTGCGCATTTTTGCAGTGTGTTGATTTTTCAGCTACTCAGGTAAATGAAATAAAACTTGAAATGTAGAGACTGTATGTATTTATTTGCCCAGTATATTTCCATAACTCATCAGAACACAATTTTTGTTGTTGCTGAAAGTATTGACTTCATATTTTGATAGTTAAATAATTACAATATAATTTGGCACCCTCTCCTCAATTGTTTTAAGTAAGGGTAGAAGGTATGTGGTGGCTAAAACACATGTTTGCTAAATGGGAGGAAATAAAACAATATCTAAATAATAATTTTTAGAAAAATATGCTTCCATCATCTCCATTTATGTGCTGTGTTCTTTTTCCCTTTGCTTAGGTATCTGACCACGGTGTGGTTGCGCTTGTTAGTGGACCTTGTGCCAAGAAATTAGAGGTAATTTAAAAATATCTATAAAGATGATGATAACTGAATTTATATTATCCTCAGAAATTCTTTATTAAACCTAGAAGACAACCAGTGCCTTATTCTCAATTAGGTATTTCCAAGGACTTTTTTCCCCCTCCACCTCTTTATTCCAGAGTGAAAAAAAAGACTGGTAAAGTTAGGAGATAAAGTATGCTTTATAAAAACCCATTTTACTTCCAATAAATGTTCTTATTTTCCAGAGGTTTTAACTTCTAATATATTTAAGGATAGCCTTATTATGGATAAAGATAATGAAAATTTATCAATGTAAAATGACATCCTTTAGAATTTTCATGTCTGACTGATATTTTTACCAGGACTACTTATGCTCTTGCCAGTGTATTTTTCTTGACATCATATTTATTCTCTCTTGATCATCTTTTTCTGAATCTATGAAGGCATCCAGAGTATACCACTGTGGCATAAAGATTATTTTGAGCTGAAGATGTCTAAGAAACCACAGAGGTTAAAAAAAAGACTTTGTCTGAACCGCCTCCCATCCCCCCTCTCTGCCTAAAAGCAGACACTTCCAAAAGAATTCAAACGCCTCAAATCCTTTTTAAGGGAGATTTTCAGATGAGAAATTGCATTAAACAGGCATTGTCAAAAGATTATCATAACTCCCATCTATTTTCCTAAAGGTCCATTTTGTCTTCCCTAAAAGTCATTTGTATGACTGTTAAGTATCCTTTCTCCTCCTCCTCTTCCCCTATTAAGATGGTATATAAACTAAATTCTAGCCATTTCTTTGAACCACGACCTTTGTGAGCTTGTGAATAAATTTTGCCTTTCCTCTTGTTAATCTTACTGTCAGTTTAATTTAAAGGCTTCCAAAGGCAAATATAAGCAGATAGAGAAAAGGTTTTTCCTCCCCCAGAAGCCACATTGTGCAGCTGTTTAAAAAGATCTTAGTGTTCCTTCTTTGTATTCAATGACAGATGTGGCACCTATAACCTGTTTCTAAATATTAAGAAGTCTTTTGTCCCAAGATTTTTATTTTTTTCCTTTCCCAGTTTACAGTGTTTTAGTTTGTTTTTACTCTTAATTAAAAGCTGTGCTTTTCAACAAAAAGTCACATCAAATCCTTTTTGGAAGTAAGCAGCCTGTAAATGAATTAAACATGTTAGTAACCACTATTAGAATGGTGATGCCATGTTTTTGCCAAAATATTTCTGCTTGATTTATTGCCCAAAGAATTTTTTTTGTGATGTCTATATATCTGCATCCTGCTTATATGTATATATATGTGTTTGCATATATAAAATAGCATATATATTTTTATGAATTTTTTCATTAAGAAATTTTGTTTTTAAAGAAGTTTCAAATTCCAAATTGCATTCTAACTGTAGGTGCAATAAACTGCCAAAACTTTTACTGTTTTAAATACAAACATTTATTGAGCACTTAATATGCTGTCCTCCATGCTACTTCCTTATATTCATTAGGTTATTTTATTTTTACAGCATTATGCTATAATCACCATCAATTTTATCAAAGCTATCCAACATTTAACCTAGTTTATCACTTCCTAATAAAACCACCAGGAAATTAGTTGTTGTGCAGTGGTAGGGAATATACCTACATATCTACTTTAGCTTTATAAAATAAAGGGTACCTAGGCAGACTGAGGAAAAAATCCAACCACCAGTGCATTGGTCATTGTAATGTTTTTGAATTTGTCGTTTTTTCAGTTTTCCAAAGCTTATTTCTGTAAGTGTCAAAATATTTTAATGAAAATCTTTCTAAAATTTGTTAGAACTTAATTCCTTCCTTAAACAAAGGAACATATTTTAACATTTGACTCATTGCATCTTTGTGACCACAATTTCTGACAAATAGAAATGCAAACACCTTCATTTATTTTAACTGATTCTTCTCTTTTGGGTAATATATATACCTACATTTTCAGATACCCCATTTTTAACCTGTTGCTTTTAATTTGTTCAGTTCCTGAGAGTTAGGGGCTTCCCTCATAGCTCAAGTGGTAAAGAATCCACCTGCAATGCAGGAGACCTAGGTTCAATTCTTGGGTCAAGAAGATCCCCTGGAGAAGCAATAGGCTACCCACTCCAATATTCTTGGGCTTCTCTTGTGGCTCAGCTGGTTAGGAATACACCTGCAATGCCGGAGACCTGGGTTTGGTCCCTGGGTTAGGAAGATCCCCTGGAGAAGGAAAAGGTTACCCACTCCAGTATTCTGGCCTGGAGAATTCCACGGACTGCATAGTCCATGGGGTCTCAAAGAGTTGAACACGACTGAGTGACTTTCACTTTCATTTTCTGGGAAGTTAAATATCAAGGTTGCTAAATAGTTTATAATTTGAAAATATATTTGATTAAAAGTCTAAGAACCTCTCCTAAAGATTGCCATTTAGTAAAAACATATGTTACAGCATTTATGGGCTTCCCTGGTAGCTCAGATGACAAAGAATCTGCCTGCAATGTGGGAGACCTGGGTTTGATCCCTGGGTTGGGAGGATCCCCTGGCAAAGGAAACGGCTACCCACTCCAGTATTCTTTCCTGGAGAATTCCATGAACAGAGGAGCCTGGCAGTCTACAGCCCATGGTGTCGCAAACAGTTGGACACAACTAAGCACCTTTCACACACACACAGCATTAATTGAATGTCAGTATTGACTCTGAAATCTTTATTGGTCTGAGTTCTCAGTGAGAGCAGATCATTTTGTTCATCACTCGGTCATCATTCTATACCTAGGTTTTACTACAGTTCCAGTCACACAGTAGTACCTCAATAAATGCTGTCATATTTTAAACTTTATATCACAGTCATTTTATAGCTTTCTACAATCTTAATGGTTAAACTTTAATTTGCTGTGAAAGAATTATTCATTTATTAAATATTTATTGAGTATCTGTTAAGTTCTAGGCACTGTCATATTAGAGAACAAAATCTGTCCTTGTTATGTATCACTTTTCCTTAATGGTTTTTCTGATGTTGGTACTTCAGCTTATTTACAGCTTTTATCTATTGGAAATAATCATGTGTTGGGACATATCACTTTTTCTTCCTTTACTATAATTAAGTCCCTAAAACAACACAAGTGGATCAATTCTACGTCATTGTCTGTTGTTCTTCAGTCTCTTAAGTCATGTCCCATTCCTTGTGACCCCCATACCATAGCACAGCAGGCTCCTCTGTCCTCCACCACCCCCTACAGTTTGTTCAGATTCATGTCCATTCTGCCGTATTGACTATGCCAAAGCCTTTGACTGTGTGGATCACAATAAGCTATGGAAAATTCTGAAAGAGATGGAAATACCAGACCACCTGACCTGCCTCTTGAGAAATCTGTATGCAGGTCAGGAAGCAGCAGTTAGAACTGGACATGGAACAACAGACTGGTTCCAAATAGGAAAAGGAGTACGTCAAGGCTGTATATTGTCACCCTGCTTATTTAACTTCTATGCAGAGTACATCATGAGAAACGCTGGCCTGGAAGAAACACAAGCTGGAATCGATTGCCGGGAGAAATATCAATAACCTCAGATATGCAGATGACACCACTCTTATGGCAGAAAGTGAAGAGGAACTAAAAAGCCTCTTGATGAAAGTGAAAGAGGAGAGTGAAAAAGTTGGCCTAAAGCTCAACATTCAGAAAACGAAGATCATGGCATCTGGTCCCATCACTTCATAGGAAATAGATGGGGAAACAGTGGAAACAGTGTCAGACTTTATTTTTTAGGGTTCCAGAATCACTGCAGATGGTGACTGCAGCCATGAAATTAAAAGACGCTTACTCCTTGGAAGAAAAGTTATGACCAACCTAGATAGTATATTCAAAAGCAGAGACATTACTTTGCCGACTAAGGTCCGTCTAGTCAAGGCTATGGTTTTTCCTGTGGTCATGTATGGATGTGAGAGTTGGACTGTGAAGAAGGCTGAGCGCCAAAGAATTGATGCTGTTGAACTGTGGTGTTGGAGAAGACTCTTGAGAGTCCTTTGGACTGCAAGGAGATCCAACCAGTCCATTCTGAAGGAGATCAACCCTGGGATTTTTTTGGAAGGAATGATGCTAAAGCTGAAGCTCCAGTACTTTGGCCACCTCATGCAAAGAGTTGACTCATTGTAAAAAACTCTAATGCTGGGAGGGATTGGGGGCAGGAGGAGAAGGGACGACAGAGGATGAGATGGCTGGATGGCATCACAGACTCGATGGATGTGAGTCTGAGTGAACTCCAGGAGATGGTGATGAACAGGAAGGCCTGGCGTGCTGCAATTCATGGGGTCACAAAGAGTCGGACACGACTGAGCAACTGAACTGAACGGAACTGGGTTGGTGATGCTATCTAACCATGTTGTCCTCTGCTATCCCCTTCTCCTTTTGCCTTCAATCTTTCCCAGCACCAAAGTCTTTTCCAGTGAGTCAACTCTTCATATCAGGTGGCCAAAGTACTGGGGCTTCAGCTTCAGCATTTGTCCTTCCAAAGAATATTCAGGGTTGATTTCCTTTAGGAACGACTGGTTTGATCTTGCATTTCAAGGGACTGTCACGAGTCTTCTCCAACACCACAATTTGAAAGCATCGATTCTTCAGCACTCAGCCTTTCTTGTGAGGACAGAAAAGCCTGGTGTACTACAGAATGGGGTCGCAAAGTGTTGGACACGACTTAGCAACTGAACAACAATAACATACAATGAGAACAACAGATGGAAGGAACAGTGTTCAGCTCAGGTTTCATTTAAAGTATATTAAGGGCTTCCCTGGTGGTTCAGAGGTTAAAGCATCTGCCTCCAATGCGGGAGACCTGGGTTCGATCCCTGGGTCAGGAGGATCCCTTGGAGAAGGGAATGGCAACCCACTCCAGTATTCTTGCCTGGAGAATCCCATGGACAGAGAAGCCTGGTAGGCTACAGTCCACAGGGTCGCAAAGAGTCGGACACAACTGAGCAACTTCATTTTCACTTTCACTTGAAAGGCATTTTAAAAAAGAAAGTATTCAATTCTGGCAAATACGGGTTCTAGCAAAAATTTCAAATTCACAATATTAACTTCATGGGAAACAATATAGCAATGTGAATTTAGGACCTTTTCTCCTCTACATGGAAAACCCTAAAGACTCCACCAGAAAATTACTAGAGCTCATCAATGAATATAGTAAAGTTGCAGGATATAAAATCAACACACAGAAATCCCTTGCATTCCTATACACGAATAATGAGAAAGTACAAAAAGAAATTAAGGAAACAATTCCATTCACCATTGCAACGAAAAGAATAAAATACTTAGGAATATATCTACCTAAAGAAACTAAAGACCTATATAGAGAAAACTATAAAACACTGATGAAAGAAATCAAAGAGGACACTAATAGATGGAGAAATATACCATGTTCATGGATCGGAAGAATCAATATAGTGAAAATGAGTATACTACCCAAAGCAATTTACAAATTCATTGCAATCCCTGTCAAGCTACCAGCCACATTTTTCACAGAACTAGAACAAATAATTTCAAGATTTGTATGGAAATACAAAAAACCTCGAATAGCCAAAGCAATCTTGAGAAAGAAGAATGGAACTGGAGGAATCAACTTGCCTGACTTCAGGCTCTACTACAAAGCCACAGTCATCAAGACAGTATGGTACTGGCACAAAGACAGACATATAGATCAATGGAACAAAATAGAAAGCCCAGAGATAAATCCACACACATATGGACACCTTATCTTTGACAAAGGAGGCAAGAATATACAATGGAGTAAAGACCATCTCTTTAACAAGTTGTGCTGGGAAAACTGGTCAACCACTTGTAAAAGAATGAAACTAGATCACTTTCTAACACCGTACACAAAAATAAACTCAAAATGGATTAAAGATCTAAATGTAAGATCAGAAACTATAAAACTCCTAGAGGAGAATATAGGCAAAACACTCTCAGAAATAAATCACAGCAGGATCCTCTATGATCCACCTCCCAGAATTCTGGAAATAAAAGCAAAAATAAACAAATGGGATCTAATTAAAATTAAAAGCTTCTGCACAACAAAGGAAAATATAAGCAAGGTGAAAAGACAGCCTTCTGAATGGGAGAAAATAATAGCAAATGAAGCAACTGACAAACAACTAATCTCAAAAATATACAAGCAACTTATGCAGCTCAATTCCAGAAAAATAAACGACCCAATCAAAAAATGGGCCAAAGAACTAAATAGACATTTCTCCAAAGAAGACATACGGATGGCTAACAAACACATGAAAAGATGCTCAACATCACTCATTATTAGAGAAATGCAAATCAAAGTCTCTGCTTTTTAATACACTGTCTAGGTTTATCATCCCTTTCCTTCAAGCAGCAAGCATCTTTTCATTACGTGGCTGCAGTCACCATTCACAGTGATTTTGGAGCCCAAGAAAATATAACCTGTCACTTCTCCCACTTTTTGCCTCCTGTCACTGCTTCCACTTTTTGCCATTAAGTGATGGCACCAGATGCCATGATCTTGTGTTTTTTGAATGTTGAGTTTCAAGGCAGCTTTTTCACTCTCCTCTTTGACCTTCATCAAGAGGCTCTTCAGTTCCTCTTCACTTTCTGCCATTAGAGTGTTATCATCTGCATATCTGAGGTTGTTGATATTTCTCCCAGCAGTCTTGTGTTCCAGCTTGTGCTTCATCTAGCCTGGCACTTTGCATAATGTACCCTGCATATAAGTGAAATAAGCAAGGTGACAATATACAGCCTTGTTGTACTCCTTTCCTAATTTGGACGAACCCATTATTCCATGTCCGTTTCTAACTGTTGTTTCTGGCCTGCACACAGGTTTCTCAGGAGACAGGTAAGGTGGTCTGCTACTCTCATCTCTTTAATATTTTTCCACAGTTTGTTGTGATCCACACAGTCAAAGGCTTTAGCACAGTTGATGAGGCAGAAGTAGATTTTTTTTGGACCTCCTTGCCTTCCCCATGATCCAAAGAATGTTGCCAATTTGATCTCTGGTTCCTCTGCCTTTTCTAAACCCAGCCTGTACATCTGAAGTTTCTTTGTTCTCATACTGCTGAAACCTAGCTTGAAGAATTTTGAACACTGCCTTGATAGTATGTGAAATGAGTGCAATTGTATGGTAGTTGGAATATTCTTTAGCATTGCCCTTCTGTGGGATTGAAATGAAAACTGAACTTTTCCAGGCCTGTGGCCACTACTGAGTTTTCCAAATTTGCTGGCATATTGAGTGCAGCACTTTCACAGCATCATCTTTTAGACTTTGAAATAGCTCAGCTAGAATTCCATCACTTCAACTTGTTTTGTTCATAATATGCTTCCTAAGGCCCACTTGACTTCTCACTCCAGGATGTCCAACACTAGGTGAGTGACCACACCATCATTGTTATCTGGGTCATTAAGGCCTTTCTTGTATAGTTCTGTGTATTTTTGCACCTCTTCTTAATATCTTCTGCTTCTGTTAGGTCCTTACCATTTCTGTCCTTTATCATGCCCATCCTTGACTGAAACGTTCCCTTGATATCTCCCATTTTCTTGAAGCGATCTCTAGCCTTTCTCATTCCATTGTTTTCCTCTGTTTCTCTGTATTGTTCATTTAAGAAAGCTTTCTTATCTCTCTTTGCTATTCTCTGGAACTCTGCATCCAGTGCATGTATCTTCTCCCTTGCCTTTTGTTCCCCTTCTGTCCTCAGCTATTTGTAAAGCCTCTTCAAATAACCACTTTGCCTTCTTGCATTTCTTTTTCTTTGGGATGGATTTTGGTCACTGCCTTCTGTATAATGTTATAAACTTCATTTAATAATAATCTCATATAAATGTCCATAGTTCTTGAGGCACTCTATCAGATCTAATCTCTTGAATCTGTTCATCACCTCTACAGTACAACCATAAGGTATTTTATTTAGGTCATACCTGAATGGCCTAGTTGATTTCTCTGTTTCTTTCAGTTTAAGCCTGAATTTTGCAATAAGGAGCTCATGATCTGAGCCACACTCAGCTCTGGCTCTAGGTATAGAGCTTCTCCATCCTCAGCTTAAAGAATATAATCAGTCTGACTTTGGTATTGACCATCTGGTTATGTCCATGTATAGAGTCATCTCTTGTGTTTTTGGAAAAGGGTGTTTGCTATGACCAGTGTGTTCTCTTGACAAAACTCTGCTAGCCTTTGCCCTACTTTATTTGGTACACCAAGGCCAAACTTGCCTGTTATTCCTGGAATCTCTTGACTTATCTACTTTTGTATTCCAATCCCCAAGGATGAAAAGGACATCTTTTTTTGTGTTAGCTCCAGAAGGTGTTGTAGGTCTTCATAAAATCGGTCAGCTTCAGTTTCTTCACCATCAGCGTTTGGGCATAGACTTGGATTACTGTGATGTTGAATGGTTTGCCTTGGAAATGAACCAAGATCTTTCTGTCATTTTTGAGGACACACCCAAGTACCGCATTGTGGACTCTTTCATTGACTGTGAGAGCTACTCTACTTCTTCTAAGGGAGTCTTGCCCACAGTAGTAGACATTACAGTTATCTGAATTAAATTTGCCCATTCCCATCCATTTTAGTTCACTGATTCCTGTCATTGTTCACTCTTGCCATCTCCTTCTTGTCCACATCTAATTTACCTTGATTCATGGACTTTACATTCCAGGTTCTTATGCAACATTGTTTTTTACATCGTCAGACTTTACTTTCACCACCAGATACTTCATCCACAGGGAGTGCTGCTCCTGTTTTGACCCAGCCACTTCATTCTTTCTGGAGCTATTCGTAATTGCCCTCCACTCTTCCCCAGTAGCATACTGGACACCTTCCTACCTAGGGGCCGCTCATCTTCTGGTGTCATATCTTTTTGCCTTTTCATACTGTCCATTGGGTTCTCCAGGCAAGAATATTGGAGTGAGTTGCCAACCCCTCCTCCTGTGGACCACGTTTTGTCAGAACTCTTTAGTATGACCCATCTGTCTTGGGTGGCCCTGCATGGCATGGCTCATAGATTCAGTGAGTTATGCAAGCCCCTGCCCCACAACAAGGCTGTGATCCATGAAGGGGTTTATTGTCTGTCACCTTGCCAATTCATATCATAGGATGCCTTTTCCATGTAGAATATGATGCTTTCTCTTCAGTTTTCAAGAATTTTCAATATATTCAAGTTTCCTTTATTTTAAGACATGATTAATTATAATAATATGTATACCAACATAATATCAGCTTTTCAATAGAAAAGAAAAACTACTACCATAAGTATACATATCAATTATTAGTTGAATCTTACTTTCAGAATTGTTTAAAAGTTCTTGATGTTGGCAAATATACATAAAATTTACTATTTTAACCATTTTTAGGGTACAATTCAGTGGATTTAAGTACATTCACATCATTGTGCAGCAAATAGAAATTCTTTGCCCTTTAAACAATAACTCCCCATTATCCTTTCCCCCAGGCTCTGACAACCTCTGTTCTATCTTCTGTCTTTATGAATTCACCATTATAGTGACATTTTTAAAAACCATTCATCCACTGATATGGTTCCGCCTTTTGCCTTCTGTGAATATCTCTACTATGAACATAGCTGTATAGACATCTATTTATACCCCTGCATGCAGTTCTTTGGAGTATATCCCTAGAAGTGAAATAGCTAGATAATATTCTAATCTATATATAATTTTTTGAGGAACTGCCATACTGTTTCCATAGCAACCATATCCTTTTACATTTTCACTAGCAATGAGAAAGTATTTCAAATTAGAACATTAAACAAAAGATTGATAATATTTCAAATATATGAAAATGTATGGAAATTTTTATAACAGAGACCTGTGAGCCAACCACTTGAATTGTCTGCATTTATTCCAGCCAATTATATTTTTAAAAAATTATTAAATGTGATATCTAAAGCTCCCTCCCCTCATTTATTCCCCTTCTTCCGTCAGAGGTAACCACTCTTCTGAAGATGCCTGTGTATCTTTCCTTCCATGTTTGACTATTTCATCTTTTTACATATGTGTGTGTATATCTGTGACTGTTGTTGTTCAGTTACTAAGTTATATCTGACCCTGCAGTCCCATGGGACTGTGACACGCCAGGCTTCTCTGTCCTTCACCATCTCCCAGAGCTTGATCAAACTCATGTCCATTGAGTCAGTGATGCCATCCAACCATCTCATCCTTTGTTGTCCCCTTCTCCTCCTGCCCTCAGTCTTTCCCAGCATCAGGGTCTTATCTAACGAGTCAGCCCTTCACATCTGGTGGCCAAAGTATTGGAGCTTCAGCTTCAACATAAGTCCTTCTAATGAATATTCAGGACTGATTCCCTTTAGAATCAACTGGTTTGATCTCCTTGCAGTCCAAGGGATTCTCAAGAGTCTTCTCCAACACCATAGTTCAAAAGCATCAATTCTTTGGTGTTCAGCCTTCTTTATGCTCCATTCTCACATCCATACGTGACTACTGGAAAAAACCATAGCTTTGACTATACAGACCTTTGTTGGCAAAGTAATGTATCTGGTCTTTAATATGCTGTTTTGGTTTGTCATAGTTTTTCTTCCAAGGAGCAAATGTCCTTTAATTTTGTGGCTGCAGTCACCATCTGCAGTGACTTTGGAGCCCAAGAAAATAAAGTCTCTCACTTTTTCTGTTGTTTCCCCATCTACTTGCCATAAAGTGATGGGACCGGATGCCATGATCTTCTTTTTTGAATGTTGAGGTTTAAGCCAGCTTTTTAACTCTCCTCTTTCACCTGCATCACGAGGCTTTTTAGTTCCTCTCTGCTTTCTGCCCTAAAGGTAGTGTCATCTGCATATCTGAGGTTATTAATATTTCTCCCAGCAATCTTGATTTCAGCTTGTGCTTCATCATTTGTGATCAGTTCAGTCGCTCAGTCGTGTCCAACTCTGCGACCCCATGGACTGTAGCACGCCAGGCCTCCCTGTCCATCACCAACTCCCAGAGTTTACTCAGACTCATGTCCATTGAGATGGTGATACCATCCAACCATCTCATCTCTGTCATCCCCTTCTCCACTGCCTTCATTGTGATATATTCATAAACAAGACATTATATTATGTGTTTTTCAGTTCAGTTCAGTCACTCAGTCATGTCTGACTTTTTGCAACCCCATGGACTGCAGCACACCAGGCCTCCCTGACCATCACCAACTCCTGGAGTTTACTCAAACTCATGTACATTGAGTCGGTGATGCCATCCAACCATCTCATCCTCTGTCGTCCCCTTCTCCTGCCTTCAATCTTTTCCAGCGTCAGGGTCTTTTCAAATGAGTCGTGTGTTTTTAAATAGTGCATAATAGTTTCATATCATATGTGTTGTTTTACAATTTGAGTTTTTATTCAAAATCATGTTTTAAAATTTTTTTTAAGCTTTATTGGAGTTTTATTTACATACAATAAAATTCACCTATTTTAAGTGTACAGTTTGATGAATGTCAGTAATTGTTTACAATCTTATAACCACTACCACAATTAGGTACAGAATATTTCCATCACCCCAGGAGGTTTTCTCCCATCTCTTTTCAGTCAGTGCTCTGCTGTAGCCTTCCCCCAAGCAACCACTCATTTGTCAATATAGTTTTGCTTTTTCTATAATATTTTATATGAATGAAATCATACAGTATATCATCCTTTGGCTTTTTACTATTTTCTTTACTTCTTTCATTTGGCATAATATTTTTGAGATTCATCCATGTTGTTAAACATGTTAATATTTCATCCCTTTTTTTGGCCGAGTAGTATTCCATAGTCTGGGTATAACACAGCATGCTCATATATTCACCTTTCAGGCTGTTCCAATTTTAGACTATTATAAATACTGCTGTGGACATTTGCATACAAGTCTTTGTGTAGACATATTATTTCATTTTTGGGGGTAATGACTAGAATGGAACTGCTGTGTCATACAGTAAGTACATGTTTAGCTTTATAAAATGCTACAACACTGTTTTGCAAAGTGTCTGAACTAACATGTTTAGGATTTATGTCTATTAATACAAGTAAATATTTTTCTTTGTAACTGTTTTATCTTATTACAATATATTAATGAACCACCATTTACTTACCCAATCTCCATTTATCTACTATTACAAGTAATATTTCAGTTGACATATTTATAAGTTGTTTCCTTACACACATGTACAAGCATTTCTATATATATAGTGGACATCTGCTGTTTGAATTAATTGCTAGGTTCTGGAGGATACTTATTGTCAGTTTAAATAGATACTGCCAAATTGCCTTATAAAGTGGTTGGGCAAAAAATAAATAAATAAATAAATAAATAAATAAATAAATAAATAAAGTGGTTGGGCATTTAACTTTTAAAGCTGCTATACCTTCCAAATTACTGTAGACTTTCATCGGTCCTTCCTATAGTTTTTCGTAGGTATTGGGGGTTTTGTTATCAGAGTACAGCATTTCCCAAGCATTTCACACTGTTCTTATTGTCCTGTTTTTTCTTTTGATTATACTTTCTTTATTTTTAAACAGGAGATTCATATGGGGCATTGTGTGAATCTGACTGATGAGGCTGTAGAAGCTGTCCTTACTTGCTGTCCTCAGATATGTATATTACTCTTCCATGGATGCCCTCTAATAACAGGTTAGTATAAGGCTGTGTGTGTGTGTATGTCAGTTAAGCAATCATGTCTGACTCTTTGTGACCCCATGGGCTGGCTGTGGAATTCTCCAGGCAAGAATACTGGAGTGGGTTGCCATTCCCTTCTCCAGGTGTGTGTGTGGGCTAAGTTGCTTCAGTTGTGTCTGACTCTTTGCAACCGTATGGACTGTAGCTTGTCAGGGTCCTCTGTCCATTTGGATTCTCCAGGCCAGAATACTGGAGTGGGTTGCCATGCCCTCCTCCAGGGGATCTTCCCAACCCAGGGATCGAACCCATGTCTCGTGAAGTTCCTGCATTGCAGGTGGATTCTTAACTACTGAGCCACCAGGGAAGCCCCTCCTTCTTCAGGGGATCTTCCCAACGTAGGGATTGAACCCAGATCTCCTGCATTGCAGGCAGATTCTTTATACCATCTGATCCACCAGGGTAAGTATGAGGCTGCTTGGGTTCAAATCTTGGTTTCATCTTTTAATAACTGTGTAACTTGAGTAAATTACTTAACCCATTCCATTATTCAGTTTCCTCATCTGAAGGTGAGTATAATCACAGTACCTACCTTATAAACTTGATCATGACAAACATTTTTTGGTGCCTAGCACATACTGAAGGCTCAGTAAATGTTAATCGTGATGATGATGGTGATGGTGATGGTGGTGATGGCCAAGGCTCAATAAATGCTAACTGTGCTGATAAGGATGATGGTGGCAGTAGTAGTGGTCATGATATTAAACATGATGCCTTATGTAGTCGTTCATATTATTACATCTATCAAATATGCTAAATGACCTGTTAACTGTAATCACACCAAGCTGTAGCTATTGAGATTCAGAATCATTCGGCTAACATGGCACTTCACTTAATTAGTCACAGCCTTTGGCTTGTATAAGAGCCATGACACCTCTTTCACATTATTCCTACACATGGGTCCCCTACCACAATATAACCTGGTTCTCACTTGTAAGTCAGTACTTAATGCCCTGCCCTTCCAGCTTATTTTCCTAATTATAGTTTAATAGTTACTGTCCTTTTGACAACTTCCACTTTTTCTGTTTGAACTGCCAATCTAAACTAAGCCTGTAATGGGTTATATTTGGTTATTGAAGACATCTGTAATGAAGATTAAAATCTTATTTTAGGTAGACATTTTTCAGAACACTAAAGCCAAAACTTTAGTTGGAAACTATTACCAGTGGGTACCTCTGGGGAAGGTTATGGAGAGACAAGAGTAGGAAAAAGCTTTCATCATATACTCTTTTGTCCTTTTGAATTTTGTACCATGTGAATGATTTTACCTGTTAAAAATTAATAATCATAATTTTAAGAAAATAATTTAGAACCAGAAAAATTTCTGTGACTGAGTACAGGGAATCAGTTAATGTGAACGCTATTCTGAGGGTTGTGAGAGGCAGGCAGAGGCTTTCTAGTCATCAAACAAGGCAGAAAATTACATTTTAACAAGAAGGCTATTATTATAAGGTGGAAGAGTCCACAATATGTGAAATGTAATTGCAGCCATTTTTGATAATAGGTCTTTTCAGAATACCAACTAAAAGTGTGTAAATCTACTCAGTGAGGTATATGTATATTTAATCAATACACTGAACAAGAAAGTGGTATTCATAAAGTGACTCCATTTTCCTCTCACTGTATTAATTACAAATTTGCTCTACAGGAGTTAATTTTTCCCAAACCCAAATGAAAATCTCAAACATGTGCCACTGACTTTTCTTATTATTCCCATGTAATACTCCAAATGAGTTCAAATTAAAGATGTTCACTCCTCCAGTTAGCTCAGGTTTGCTGTAGGTGGAAAGGCTGCTGTGTTAAGGGAATATTGTTAGTTTCCCTGTTTTCCCTCCTGATTCTCCTCCTCCTTTCCTAAATCACCCACCATGGTTTCTGACCTCAGCAGTGTTAGTGCAGGGTAGGACTGCGATGAGCAGGAGGGCAGGTAAGGGAAAGAAAGGTCTTACTTGAGCACTACTGCTGTGATCTAGTTGCAGCACCATGGGCTCAGTGGGTGAGCTGATCCTGATCCATACTCTCACAAAAGTGGGGCACTGTTTACCTTCTTCAGAGTCCACTTTCTTCCATTCCCCTCCTCACTGCGTGTATCTCCTATCTACAGTTCTCTTGATTCAAGCAAATGTGTCTCGTGGCTAGTAGCAAGCTTTTTCTTCCTCTGCCCTCATGCCTTTAGCAGCATACCTTCAGTTTCTTTCTGTTGAGGTTGCCTCAACCATCTAGGTTGCTTTCATGAGCAAAATACAAGGCAACCCATGCCAGCCCACATCTGTCCACAGGGAACACAATACTTTAGATGGTGAGAGTGCAGATATTTCCCCGCTTCAGTACTCTCTTTGGCCCCATGGACTCTTAACATAGCCTGCTTTTTAGTTTTCTTAGGTCTGATGTGTACTGTTTGTGATGTGTATTGTGTGTGATGTGTATTGTGTTCCCCAAGCTCCAAGGGACGTATCAGATTCTCCAACTGATCCCCTTGGAGCCCTCTCTCACTAGGCTTCAAGGGAAGAGCAAGCACCTGCAGCCCTCTTTCTAGAACTCAAATCACAACTGTCTTCAAAGAAATCCTTTCTTTAATTTCCAATTTTCCATCACTTCCCATTTTTACACTTTTATATCTTTGAATGGATAAGGCACCAAAGATTCCAAAATCAGTTTTCAGCCAAGCATTTGCAAGTCATGTACAAGTGGTCTGGTATCTCATTTCGGAATGAGAGAGTAGCTGATACCTCTAGTCCTAGAACCTTAGCTGGAATAATTCTGGTTTAATGTTCTATTTGTCTCAGATCAGCTTGACTACCTAACATGTTATAAACTCAACATTTGGTAATTTTACCTTGATCATCTTTCTGGTTACAATTTGGAAATAGTTAATCTGGCATTTCGTCTCACTTTTAATAGAAATGAAAACAGAGTATACACAGTCAACCAGAAAAGCTTCTCCTTAGGCAAACTGCTTAAAACAGTTATTAAAGACCTTATAGGTAATGAAATATTTAGAAGATACAACCAAAGAACTGAAAATTTGAGTACAAGACCAATATTAAAATGCTTAAATGTGCCTGTATTAATTTAGACATGGCTAATGAATATGAATTGAAAATATGTTGTGTGATTAGTCTGATTTTTAAAGCAAAAAGACAGTTTTGAGATAAATTCTATAATTACTGAGATCACTGGAAACCAAAGATATATTATCAGCTGGTAAATTAAAGAGAAATGCCTATCTGGTATGATTATATAACACTGGATGTAGACTACTGGAGTGTGTTGCTGTTTCCTTCTCCAGGAGATCTCCTTGACCCAGGGATCAAACCCAGGTCTCCTGCATTGTAGGGAGATTCTTTACTGCTGCACCACTGGGGAAGCCCCTGACTGTAGACTCTTTTCCCATCCATATCATGACTCAAAATACTGAATTTACCAGCTCTCATGGGACCTAGAATAGAATGACAAATAACCTCCCTCCTCAGTCTCCTGGGAGTTCCCTTACCTTACTTCCTTTCCGAGACTCATACACACACCCCTTTGGAAGTTTTTCTGTTGTGTGGGACTCCCCTTCCCTGCAAACCTAGAAAAGGGCTGGCAAGTAAATCTCTTTGTATGCTACTGCTACCTTGTGGTCATATCTTTTTTCTTGTTCTATCACACAATCCCTTGCTCAAGGTATGCAGCATAAAACAAAATATGTTTATTATGTCCAAAAAGTTTAGGAAATATATCACTGTAATGAATATTCATTTTTCAAAGGCTCTAAGAAATACTATAGCTAAGAAACTTTTTTAATCCGAATGTCAAGGAGTTAGAAATTTTCCTCTACCCTTTTAGATTCTTCTGGCTTATCTAAGAATTAAATTGACAGAAGGCAGGTAAAGAGGAGAAAATCAGAATTTACATACATGGGAGAGACCCAAGAGAACTGAGTAACTAGCCAAAGTGTCTGAAACATCTTCAGCAGCTAAAGAGGACATGCAGGGGTAGACATTTGGAACTTCGAAGGAGATGAAGGCAATTCACATGGAGATAAAAAAGCAAATGCTTGGTAAACAAATATTTGTTGGGCCATGCAGAGACTGTGGAACATAAAGGTTCTCTGAACTCTAGCCCCCTCACTGAGTTTCCCCCACCATACCTAGCCCAGATTCTTGGCAGATAATCTCTGATGGGGATAGGAGGACTTATCTGTACTTCCTTTAGGCAGTAAGGGGAAACGGCAAAGTTTCTTCTGGAGTCTTTTGGGCCTTGATTGTTTTTGGCTTGAAATAATCCTGATGCCAGACACTTTGGGATGGCTACAAAGTTTTGCTCCCCTAAACAAGCATTTCTCAAATTTTTTTTAACACAGGATAATTTATGTGTTTTTTTTTTTCAATCCCTGCTTTCCCAGAATAGGAAAGTGAGAAACTGAAATGGTACTTGCCCATTGTGGCAGAGTTTTTAATAATAGTGCTAAGATTAAACAAAAATCTCAAGATGAAGTGAAATGAGCACCAATCCTCAGTGTCAGCCACACATAGGCACTTGCCATGGGAGCCTGCCGTCTGCCTCTACAAGGATTTAATCTTGTGCTGCTGTAGTTGCTGACCTTCAACACCCCCTGAAAGGAGTTCAGGGTGGAGAAATGAGGCACTCTGTGCTGGTGGGGAGGGGGAAACTGGCAGGTCAGGTCTTCAGATAGTTGGATATAAAATTTTATATCCCCAATTCTTGTATCTCCTCATCTGTAGAAAAGTGCTAAAATCCTTCATGGAGATGAGTGTTTCTCGTGACCAGCAGAAAGCTTCACGAGGCTTGAGGCAACTTTCTGGGAAAATGTGTGCTTGATTGCATATACTCTCCCTTCCTCAAAATCACATGTATCCTGACCTTTCCCCCTACATCTTTGGAGCAGTTTCTCTGAGGTGCTTTCTCCTGGGCTGCAGTCCTCATTTTGCCCCCAAATAAAATTTATCTCGTAACTCTCACATTATGCATCTTTTTTAAGTCAACATTGGTCTTCTTAGTTCAGTTGAGTTCAGTCGCTCAGTCATGTCTGACTCTTTGCGACCCCATGGACTGCAGCTCGCCAGGCCTCCCTGTCCATCACCAACTCCCAGAGTCCACCCACACCTGTGTCCATTGAGTCGGCAATGCCATCCAACCATCTCATGCTCTGTTGTCCCCTTCTCCTTCTGCCTTCAATCTTTCCCAGCATCAGGGTCTTTTCCAGTGAATCAGTTCTTTGCATCAGGTGGCCAAAGTATTGGAATTTCAACTTCACCATTAGTCCTTCCAATGAATACTCAGGACTGATTTACTTTGGGATGGATTGGTTGGATCTCCTTGCAGTTCAAGGGACTCTCAAGAGTCTTCTCCAGCACCACAGTTCAAAACCTTCAATTCTTCAGTGCTCAGCTTACTTCACAGTCCAACTCTCACATCCATACATGACCACTGGAAAAACCATAGCCTTGACCAGAGGGACCTTTGTTGACAAAGGTCTCTGCTTTTTAATATGCCATCTAAGTTGGTCATAACTTTTCTTCCAAGGAGTAAGCATCTTTTAATTTAATGGCTGCAATCACCATTTGCAGTGATTTTGGAGCCCCAAAATATAAAGTCTCTCACTGTTTCCACTGTTTGCCCATCTATTTCCCATGAAGTGATGGGACCAGATGCCATGATCTTAGTTTTCTGAATGTTGAGCTTTAAGCCAACTTTTTCACTCTTCTCTTTCACTTTCATCAAGAAGCTCTTTAGTTCATTTTCAGCCATAAGAGTGGTATCATCTGCATATCTGAGGTTACTGACATTTCTCCCAGCAATCTTGATTCCAGCTTGTGCTTCTTCCAGCCCAGAGTTTCTCATGATGTACTCTGCATGTAAGTTAAATAAACAGGATGACAATATACAGTTTTGACATACTCCTTTCTCGATTTGGAACCAGTCTTGTTGTTCCATGTCCAGTTCTAACTGTTGCTTCCTGACCTGCATACAAATTTCTCAAGAGTCAGGTCAGGTGGTCTGGTATTCCTGTCTCTTTAAGAATTTTCCAGTTTGTGGTGATCCACACAGTCAAAGGCTTTGGCATAGTCAATAAAGCAGAAGTAGATGTTTTTCTAGAACTCTCTTCTCTCCAAAACACTGAATAACTTAACTTTATGGACCTCAACTTTCCCTTATGTATAACTGTCAGTCATAAAATTGGGTGATCTGATAATAATACAGGGGTTCCTATACAATGGTTTTTATCATTAAAGTTTCTTAAAGAGAAAAAAGCTGAAGTTTTTCAACTACCCAGATCATCTCTACTCTTCACTCTTTCCTGTCAGCACTGCACCATTGTATATTTTTGCTACCATCATTGAATAAAAATAAATCAGTTCAGTTGCTCATCATGTCCAGCTCTTTGCGACCCCATGGACTGAAGCACGCCAGGCCTCCCTGTCCATCACCAACTCCTAGAGTTTACTCAAACTCATGTCCATTGAGTTGGTGATGCCATCCAACCATCTCCTCCTCTTTTGTCCCCTTCTCTTGCCTTCAACCTTTCCCAGCATCAGGGTCTTTTCTAGTGAGTCAGTTCTTCGCATCAGGTGGCCAAAGTATTGGAGTTTCAGCTTCAGCATCAGTCCCTCCAATGAATATTCAGGACTGATTTCCTTTAGGATGGACTGCTTGATCTCCTTGCAGTCCAAGGGACTCTCAAGAGTCTTCTCCAACACCGCAGTTCAATAAAAATAAAATGAGTTAATATATTCACCTTATGTTTATTAATTTCTTTTTTCTCCAAAGAAGACGAATGCTTTTTTTTTGAATGCTTTTTTTTTAAACCTGATAAATGAAAGTTCTTTCTTCGTTCCTATCCTAACACTTTATATGCTTCCTCTTTTATATTCATGTGATTTGTCACATCTGACTAGATAAAACAATATGATTTATATTCTGTAAAAAGAAGGTATGTATAGGACTTCCCTGGCAGTCCAGTGGTTAAGACTTCACCTTCCAATGGAGGGGTGTGGGTTTGATCCTTGGTGGGGGTTTCCTTGTAGCTCAGTTGGTAAAGAATCTGCCTGCAATGCAGGAGACCTGGGTTCAATTCCTGGGTCAGTAAGATCCCCTGGAGAAGGAAATGGCAACCCACTCCAGTACTCTTGCCTGGAAAATCCCATAGACAGAGAAGCCTGGCAGGCTACAGTCCATGAGGTCACAAGAGTCAGACACGACTTAGTGACTAAACCTCCTCCTCCTCAGAGAGCTAAGATCCCACATGCCTCTAGGACAAAAAACCAAAACATGAAACAGAAGCAATATTGTAACAAATTCAATAAAGACTTTAAAAATGGTCCACTTTAAAAAAAGAATTTATGTATATACATATGTTTGTGCAATTCTAGTATTATGTTATTCTCAAAGCAACCTGACCCCCAGATTGGCAGTTACTCATCCGATTCCCTGAATTAATTTATCTTCTTCTCTGTGTTTCTAAGTTTTTATAAAATTTCTTAACATTACAATCAGACTGTAAGGAAAACTACACATTATAAATTAGGTATTGAAACTATTAGAAGCACTCTGATTTTATATCTGCAGAAGAGACAAAAAATTACACTGCTGTTTAAAATATTGTAAATCATAGACATTACAGAAAACAGGAAAATAATTTTAAAATGTATTATTTTAAATTCAGTTATGTCTGCTATGATTTTCAGTAATATCAACTCACATAGTTTTGTTAATCTCCTTAATTGGACATGCATTTCTATTTCTAACCATTATCTAAACATGTTTCACAGTATTCACAGCCATCTAGGTTTAGATTTTAGAAGGGCAATAAAGCAATTAGCACAAACATCCTAATGTTTATATTGAAAGGCAGGAAAACCCAGCAGGAAATCTGGCACTTTGGGTTGACTTGACTCAAATTTTAGTGATATCTGAGGATTTGTTTCAGCTTCATTACTTAACAAGCAAGTTCTTTAGATTCCTGGATAATAAATATGTCAAGATTTACCACATTGAGCCAAGTGGTTTGTTTCAGAGTTTTCTGTAATTAAAGCTGATTCCTTGCTTCAAGGACAACTACTTTTTAAATTTCGTATATTTCATTTTCTGTATCCTATATTATTCTGTTTCTTCATCGTTCTTTAGTTATCTGTTGCTAATCCAGCATGACAGAACTTCTTTATGCCATACACCGTAATGGCGTAATAGACAAAATGTGCACAGCCTCACTTATTTACCTGTGTATTTTTTTTTAATGTGTTAATTACATTCCCCTTGATCATTTGAAAAACTTAGTTTGTTAATTTATATTCCCTTAGTTTCTTCTTCTTCTTGGGGCTTCAACAGCTCCCATAGTGAATCTCTTTCAAAAAGTGGTCTCCATCTACATTAGTCATAGATTTTTAAAAAGATGGTAAAGTAAAAGATTCCTCAGAAGTCATCTACACAGTTTCTTTGTTTGAAAGATAAGGGAACAGAAATTCAGTGAATTTAGGTGGCTTATCCCAGATATTAAAAATAGGTACTAATAGAACTGGAAGTAAAAAACCTAAATCACCTAATCTACAATCTCCACTTCTTTTTCCAGTAGAGGAATTTCCTAAGCCTTTGGTGTCAAGTGGCTTAACTACTAGTAGAGAAGGGAAGGAAGTAGGAGAGTGACATCCAGCATCAGTAATGTGATTGGTATAAATGACCTTTAGAGTCTTTTTCAGTCCTGAGTCTGCTTTTGATGAGTAGCAGAATTTTTATTTAGTTGGTTAGTCATGTCTGACTGCCAGGCTCCTCTATCTGTGGGATTTCCTGGCAAGAATGCTGCAGTGGGTTGCCATTTTCTTCTCTGGAGGATCTTTCAGACCCAGGGATCGAACCCAGGTCTTCTGAATTGGCAGGTGGGTTCTTGAGCCACCAGAGAAGCCCAAGTAGCAGAATAAGCCACCCCAAATATGCCTCTTTGGCATAAGGATTATTTTAAGCTATTTTTCCTGAGAATCAGCAGACACTGGAGGAGCTCTGAAAAGAGTAGAAGTTACCCTTTTGTGAAGAGAGTTCACATTTTTAAAGAAAATCTTCATTTGTAAAATGTCTCCCTCTGTGTCTCCCTCTCTGTGCCAAGAGGAGAGTGAAAGTGAGAAGAGAGGGTGACTCTAAATCAGAATCATATTCAGTGGATAAGGCACTTTAAATCTTCATAGTGAATCTTACTGTTACCAAACTGAAATCGGGTCTCTTCACCTCATGTGCAGCAAAGCCAATCTTCTGACACCAAGCTGTGGTGAGGGAAAGTGCAGGGTGCCAAGCAAGCAGCATGGGCAGCTGATTCTCAAAAGGCGGGAACTCCCTGATGGCTTTCAGCCAAGGGGTTTTTAAAGGCAACATAAGTGATGAGGGTCACAGGGTGCATGATCAACTCATGCATGTTTTTCTGATTGGTTGGTGGTGAAATAGTTGATGTTTTGGGAATCTCAATCATCAATCTGGTTTCAGCCAGTCTGCGGTCAGCCAGAATGCTGGTGGTCATCATGTAGTCAACATCTTCCACTTGGTGAAAGGGGTGTTAGTTTCTGCAGAAAAACTCAAAGATATGCATCAGATTGTTATCTGTATCCCTTCAGGAGGAACTAGGAGTCCTGTGACTCTATTGTTCAAGCTATTATTACTTTTCTTGCTTGATTGCTTTCTTTGTTTCTGCATTTTCTATTTCTCTAATCATTAACTGTTTAAGTCTGTTCTTTGGAACTCAGTGAAGGCCTAGTAGACACAAGGCTTTTCTATAAATGAGAAGTGGGAGACATGGAGGGGCTTATACGTAGGAGGGCCTGGCAGAGTTTGGTTTCATTACCCTTGTTAATTATACTTTTACTGGTAACTTTCCATAACCAGTTTCCCAATAATCCCAACATCTCTCAATTGTCTTTAGCTAAAAATGGTGGTAACTTGGGCCATCTCAAGGAATTTACTCATTTTTCCTGATTATCTCCCATATATACATGAAGTATTCTTGTTGATAAACTTCTGTTTGTTTTTCTTTTGTTAATTCGTCTTTGGTTACAAGGGGATCTCAGCCAAGAGCTCAGAAGGGTAAAGAATTTTTTTCCTCTTCCACAGTTTCTACAAAATATTCTGGCAAGAGATCATGAAATACTTAGAGACGCCACAGTTTCTCCCTATAGCATAAGAAACTTACAGGCATTAAATATTCCTACTATTGACTCACTGCCCTAAGTACTCTATATATTTATGAGGAAAAGCTGCCTGATTAGACTGAGTAATGTAAATCTGGAAAAGACAGAGGGCAGAAAGAGATGAGGGCATCAGAGGATGAGATGGCTGGATGTCATCACAATGCAATGGACATGAACTTGGGCAGACTCCAGGAGATGGTGAGGGACAGGGAAGCCTGGCATGCTATAGTCCATAGGGTTGCAAAGAGTCAGATACAACGAGGCACCTGCCCTCTAGCATCAGAATTTGTAATTACATTAATATACACTGTATACTCAGAGCTAGAGGGAAAAGTGTTTTTCTATATATATATGTGTGTGTAATAATAGATTCCTACAGAAGAATGACACACATATATAATCAGAAGTTAAATATTTACATATATTTGATAATAAATTCATAATTAGTAAAAATGCCAAAATAGTCTTAGAAATACTAACTAAAGTATATCAGTAAGTATATGTTTCCCATTTTGTTCTTTTTCAAAACCGTATTGACTGTTCTGATTCCCTTAAATTCCTGTGTAAATACTAGGATTGTTTTATCAATTTCTTTTTTAAAAATTAGGTGGCATTTTGCTAAGGATGGTATTGAATCTGTAGATCAGTTTGGGGAGTACTGCCATGTTAATGAAAACTTCTGATCTATGAAAAAATGGATAATGATCCATGAATCATTTATACCTTTGAATAAATGGACATCTTCCCATTTATTAGACCTACTTTCATTTCTTTCAACAGTCTTTTGTAGTTTTCAGAGTATAAGTTTTCACTTATTTTGTTAAACTTATTCCTAAGTATTCTTTTTGATGGTAATATAAATGAAATATTTTCTTAATTTCGTTTTTTAACCAAACCCAGATTTGGCTGCTTGCATCTCACATGCCAGTAATTCAAGAGACAAGTGTCATTAGAAAAGAAAGTGCTTTAATCAGAAAGCTTGGAGAAATTCCCTGGCATTCCAGAGGTTAGGACTCCATGCTTTCACTGCTGAGGGCCTGGGTTTGATCCCTGCTGAGAGAACTAAGATCCTGCAAGCCACCTGGTATGGCCAAAATAATATAATAATAATGAAGAAGAGTTTTCTCTTGTGTTGTTGGAAGAGGATATTTGCTACAACCAGTGCGTTCTCTTGGCATAACTCTAGTAGCCTTTGCCCTGCTTCATTCTGTACTCCAAGACCAAATTTGCCTGTTATTCTTTTTTATCCAGCAAAAGAATCAACAGGTTAGACAAACCACAATGTGCACTCAGGAGAACATAAGTCAGGTGTTCATTTCAATTGCTTACTGATTTCATTTCTATAATTAGTTCTTTTACGATTAGAGGGGAACAGAAATGGGCAAACACGAAAGGAGCAAAGAGCTACTTTCAATTTTTGGATTGTTCATTGCATAGAAATAAATTTATTTTTATATATTGATCTTATGTACTGCAACATTTCTGAACTGATTTATTAATTCTAATTTTTAGTAGATTCCTTAGAAAATTCTATAAACTGTATTATGTAACTACAATTTAAAAAAAAAAAAGTTTTACTTTTTCCTTTCCAACATGAATGGTTTTTCTTTTTCTTCCATAATTTCCATGGTTAGAACCTCCAGTGCACGGTAGTATAGAAATGACAAAAGCAGAAATCCTTGTATTTGTTCCTGATCTTAGGAGGAAAGTAGTTAGTCTCTCACCAGGAAGGATGACATTAGTGGCAGCTTTTTCATAGATGCCCTTTATCAGGTTGAAGAAGTTCCTTTCTGTTTCTAATATGCTAAATGTTTTTTATCATGAATGTTGGATTTTATCAAATGTCTTTCTGTGTCTTTTATAATGATAATGTCGTTTTTATCCTTTATTCTATTAAGATGGTATAGCCATAAGCAAAATAATGTCCCCACCCAAAAACGTCCATGTTCTGATGGTTAGAACCTACAAATATACTGACCTTACAATAGGAAGATGATCCTGAGTTACCCAGGTCAGCCCAATGCAATCATTGTTGTTCAGTTGCTAAGTCATGTCCAACTCTTTGCCATGCCATGGACTGCAGCACACCAAATTCCCTGTCCTTCACTCTCTCCCAGAGTTTACTCAAATTCATGTCCATTGAGTTGGTGATGACATCAAACCATCTGGTCCTCTGTCATCCCCTTCTCCTCTCGCCCTCAATCTGTCCCAACATCAGGATCTTTTCCAGTGGGTCAGCTCCTCCTATCACGTGGCCAGAGTATTGGAGCTTTGGCTTCAGCCTCAATCCTTCCAATGAATATTCAGGATTGATTTCCTATAGGATTGACTGGTTTGATCTCTCTTGCTGTCCAAGGGACTCTCAGGAGTCTTCTCTAGCACCACAATCTGAAAGCAACAAATCTTTGGCAATCAGCTCTCTTTATGGTCCAACTCTCACAACCATACATGTTGTTGTTTTTCAGTCACTCAGTCATGTCCAACTCTTTGCAACCCCATGGACTGTAGCATGCCAGGCTTCCCTGCCTTTCATTGTCTCCCAGAGTTTGCTCAGATTCATGTCCATTGAGTTGGTGATGCCATCCAACCATCTCATCCTCTCTTACCCTCTTCTACTCCTGCCTTCAATCTTTCCCAGCATCAGGGTCTTTTCTAGTGAGTTGGCTTTTCCCATCAGGTGGCCAAAGTATTGGAGCTTCAGCTTTAGCATCAGTCCTTCCCATTCAAGGTTGATTTTGTTCAGGAATGACTGGTTTGATCTCCTTGCAGTCCAAGAGACTCTCAAGAGTCTTCTCCAGCACCACAGTTCGAAAGCATCAATTCTTTGGAGATCAGCCTTCTTTATGGTCCACCTCTCACATCTGTACATGACTCCTGGAAAAACCATAGCTTTGACTATATGGACCTTTGTTGGCAAAGTGAAGTCTCTAGTTTTTAATATGCTGTCTAGGTTTGTCATCGCTTTCCTTCCACAGAGCAAGTGTCTTTTAATGTCATGGCTGCAGTCACAGTCCACAATGATTTTGGAGCCCGAGAAAGTAAAATCTGCCACTGCTTCCACTTTTCCCCTTCTATTTGCTATGAAGTGATAGGATCAGATGCCATGATCTTAGTTTTTTTCAATGTTGAGTTTCAAGCCAACTTTTTCACTCTCCTCTTTCATGTTCATCAAGAGGCACCATAGTTCCTCTTTATTTTCTGACATTAAAGTGGTATCATCTGCATGTCTGAGGTTATTGATATTTCCCCCAGCAAGCTTGATTCCAGCATTTTACATGAGATACTTTGCATAGAAGTTAAATAAGCAAGGAGACAATATACAACTTTGGCATACCACTTTCCCAATTTTTAACCAATTATTCGATGTCAGTTCTAACTGTGGCTTCTTGACTTATACAGGTTTCACAGGAGGCAGGTAAGGTGAGTTGGTATTCCAGTGTCTTTAAGAATTTTCCACAGTTTGTTGTGATCCGCACAACCAAAGACTTTAACATAGTCAGTGAAGCAGAAGTAGATGTCTTTTCTGGAATTCCCTTGTTTTCTCCATGATCCAACAAATGTTGCCAATTTGATCTCTGGTTCCTCTGCCTTTTCTAAACCCAGCTTGTATATCTAACAGTTCTCAGTTCATGTAGTGCTGAAGCCTAGCTTGACAGATTTAGAGCATAACCTTGCTAGGATGTAAAATGATTTCAATTGTATGGTAGTTTGAACATTCTTTGGCATTGCCCTTCTTTGATATTGGAATGAAAACTGACCTGTTCCAGTTTCTGTGGCCCCTGCTGATTTTTCCAAACTTGCTGACATACTGAGTGCAGTGCTTTAACAGCATCATCTTTTAGGATTTTAAATAGTTCAGCTGGAATTCCATCACTTCCACTATCTTTGTTCATATTAACAGTAATGCTCTCTAGTGAAAGTTGCTCAGTCGTGTCTAACTCTTTGTGACCCCATGGAATTCTCCAGGCCAGAATACTGGAGTGGGCAGCCTTTCCCTTCTCTGGGGAGTCTTCCCAACCCAGGGATTGAAGGCAGGTTTCCCGCATTGCAGGTGGATTCTTTACCAGCTGAGCTACAGGGAAGCCCAAGAATACTGGAATGGGTAGCCTATCCCTTCTCCAGCCAATTGTCCCAACCCAGGAATTGAACCGGGGTTTCCTGCATTGCAGGTGGATTCTTTACCAGCTGAGCTACCAGGGAAGCCCTCTAAAGGTTTGGCTTGCTTTAATTTAAGGTTCCAATTCTCACATAATCCAGTGAATACATCCTATTCACTAGCTAATGAGCAATAGGATGAACCTTCCCACCTAGGAAAAAAAACCTCATCAACCTTAATCTCTTTTTTTCTTAAAGAGTGGCATTTTGTCTCACAAATCCTGCTCACAGCACCAATTAGTGTTTTGCCTAAAGTTTTCACTTTCATCTCAGGTTCAAAGGATTTGTTAACAAAATAAGCCACTCACTATATACAAATAAATAATAGATATTTATTAGAGAACTATCTACCTTACTTTCAATATAATAACATTAAAAGAAAAGAGAAATAGAAAGAGCAGCGAGTACATCGCCAAATTGGGTTTTGACCAACATCCGGACTTAAACAGTGCTGGAAAGTCCCGTGTCACAGCACATCTGGAGTCCCAGTTGGGAAAGGGTCCCAGGCAGCACATCTGCTCCATGGGTGAGACTTCCAATGCTTCCTAATGCCCACTTGACTTCACGCTCCAGAATGTCTGGCTCTAGCTGAGTGCCCCCACCATTGTGGTTATCTGGGTCTTTAAGACCTTTCTTGTACAGTTCTGTGTATTCTTGCCACCTCTTCTTAATCTCTTCTTCTTCTCTTAGGTCCTTACCATTTCTGTCCTTTATCGTGTCCATCCTTGCATGAAATATTCCCTTAATATCTCCAATTTTCTTGAAGAGATCTCTAGTCTTTCTCATTCTGTTGTTTTCCTCTGTTTCTTTGCATTATTCATTTAAGAAGGCCTTCTTCTTCCTTGCTATTCTCTGGAATTCTGCATTCAGTTGGGTATATTTTCCCCTTTCTTCCTTACCTTTCACTTCTCTTCTTTCCTCAGCTATTTGTAAAGCCTCCTCAACCAACCACTTTGCTTTCTTGGATTTCTTTTCCTTTGGGATGGTTTTGGTCACTGCCTCCTGTTCAGTGTTACAAACTTCTGTCCATAGTTCTTGAGGCAATCTGTCTATCAGATCTAACCTGTTGAATCTATCTGTCACCTCACTGTATAAGGGATTCGATTTGGGTCATACCTGAATGGCCTACTGGTTTTCCCTACTTTCTTCAATTTAAGCCTGAATTTTTCAATAAGGAGCTCATGATATGAGCCACAATCAGCTCCAGGTCTTCTTTTTACTGACTATATAGAGCTTCTCCATCTGTGGCTGCAAAGAACATAATCAATTTGATTTCAGTATTGACCACCTGGTGATGTCCATGTATAGAGTCATCTTTTGTGTTGTTGGAAAAGTGCTATGAAAAGTTGTTGCTATGGTCAGTGTGTTTTCTTGACAAAACTCTGTTAGCTTCTGTCCTGCTTCATTTTGTACTCCAAAGCCAAACTTGCCTGTTACTCCAAGTATCTCTTGACTTCCTACTTTTGTATTTCAGTCCCCAAGGATAAAAAGGACATCTTTTTTGGTGTTCTAGAAGGTGTTGTAGGTCTTCATAGAACCAGTCAACTTCAGTTTCTTCAGCATCAGTGTTTGGGCGTAGACTTGGATTACTCTGATGTTGAATGGTTTGCCTTGGAAATGAACCAAGATCTTTCTGTCATTTTTGAGGATGTACCCAAGTACTGCATTGTGGATTCTTTTATTGACTGTGAGAGCTACTCCACTTCTTCTAAGGGAGTCTTGCCCACAGTAGTAGACATATTATAGTTATCTGAATTAAATTTGCCCATTCCCATCCATTTTAGTTCACTGATTCCTAAGATGTCAGTGTTCACTCTTGCCATCTCCTTCGTGTCCACATCTAATTTACCTTGATTCATAGACCTTACATTCCAGTTTCTTATGCAATATTGTTTCTTACATCGTCAGACTTTACTTTCACCACCAGATACATCCACAGGTGAGTGCTGCTCCTGTTTTGACCTAGCCACTTCATTCTTTCCAGAGCTATTTGTAATTGCCCTCCACTCTTCCCCAGTAGCATATTGGACACTTTCCTACCTGGGGGGGCTCATCTTCTGGTGTCATATCTTTTTGCCTTTTCATACTGTCCATTGGGTTCTCCAGGCAAGAATATTGGAGTGAGTTGCCATCCCCTCCGCCTGTGGACCACGTTTTGTCAGAACTCTTCAGTATGACCCATCTGTCTTGGGTGGCCCTGCATGGCATGGCTCATAGATTCAGTGAGTTATGCAAGCCCCTGCCCTACAACAAGGCTGTGATCCATGAAGGGGTTTATTGTCTGTCACCTTGCCAATTCATATCATAGGATGCTTTGTCCAATGTAAAATATATGATGTGTTTTCACCTCAGTTTTCATGAATTTTCAATACATTCAAGTTTCCTTTAAGATTTGATAAATTATAATAATATGTACACCAACATAATATCAACTTTTCGATAGAAAACTACTGCCATAGGTATACATATCAATTATTAGTTGAATCTTACTTTCAGAATTGTTTAAAAAAATGATATTGGCAAATATACATAAAATTTACTATTTTAACCATTTTTAGGATAGAATTCAATGGATTTAAGTACATTCATATCATTGTGCAGCCATCACCATTAACTATCCGCAGAACTTCTTCCTCATCCCAAACAGAAACTCTTTACCCTTTAAATAATAACTCCGCATTATCCTTTCCCCCAGCCTCTGGCAACCTCTGTTCTATCTTCTGTCTTTATGAATTTGCCATTATAATCAGATTTTTTAATGTGACAATTAATGTGTCCTGTCACCACAACAAGACTGTCCATGAAGGGGAAAATAGTGTACATTAATTAATTCCCAAATGTTACGCTAACCTTACATTCCTAAGGTAAATCCCAGCTGATCATGTCATATAATCCTTTTTCTGTGTTGCTAGATTTGGTTTGCTCTTGTCTTATTGAGGATCTTTGAATATATGTTCATAAAAAATATTGACCTGTTGTTCTTTTTCTCTGTGTGTGTAATGTCTTTGTCTGGCTTTTGTGTAAAGGTAATACTGTCTGCATAGAATAAACTAGAAGGTGTTCCTCCCTCTCATATTATAGATAAGGTATAAACTTCTATACATAGTTTTGTTATAGTTGCTGTCTTTATCCATCCTTTTACTTTCAACCTATTTGAAATCTGCCATTAATCTAAATTTCCTGTAATAATAGACCTCCTCTGTAATAACTAATGATACTTTTAAAACAATGAAAATTCCATTTGTTGTATTTTTAGGCACTTAACAAAATTAGCTGCCAATGTAAACCTTGATTTCACAACTATAATTTCTTGTTTCCAGACACTCTGTGGTTCTCTTTCTTGTACTAAATCTTAATGTTTGACTTATTTTTGTTTTACTTAAAATAAAATCTAGTAACCATATATTGGGCCCTCTTTTTTTCCTTGTTGTTGCTGTTGTTTAGTCATGTCTGACTCAGCGACCCCATGGACTGCACCATGCCAGTCTTTCCTGTCCTTCACTATCTCCCAGAATTTGCTCAAACTCATGTCCACTGAGTCGGTGATGCCATCCAACCATCTCATCCTCTGTTACCCACTTTTCCTCCTGCCCTCAATCTTTCCCAGCATCAAAGTCTTTTCCAGTGAGTCGGCTCTTTGCATCAAATGACCAAAGTATTGGAGCTTCAGCTTCAGTATGTGTCCTTCCAATGAGTATTCAGGGTGACTTTCCTTTAGGATTGACTGGTTTGATCTCCTTGCAGTCCAAGGGACTCACAAGAGTCTTCTCCAACACCACAGTTCAAAAGCATCAATTCTTCAGCACTCAGCCTTCTTTATGATCCAACTCTCACATCCATACGTGACTACTGGAAAAACCATAGCTTTGACTATACGGACCTTTGTCAGCAAAGTGATGTCTCTGCTTTTTAATATGCTGTCTAGGTTTGTCAGCTTTTCTTCCAAGGAGCAAGTGTCTTTTCATTTCATGGCTGTAGTCATCTTCTACAGTGATTTTGGAGCCCCCCCAAAATAAAGTCAGCCACTGTTTCCATTTTTCCCCCTTCTGTTTGCCATGAAGTGATGGGACCAGATACTATAGTCTTAGTTTTTCCAGTGTTAAGTTTCAAACCAGCGCTTTCACTCTCCTCTTTCACCTTCATCAAGAGGCTCTTTAGTTCCTCTTAGCTTTCTGCCATTAGGGAGGTGTCATCTGCATATCTGAGGTTATTGATATTTCTCCCAGCAATCTTGATTCCAGCTTGTGCTTCATCCAGCCCAGTTAAATAACCATGGTGACAGTATACAGCCTTGATGTACTCCTTTACTAATTTTGAACAGGTCCATATCTGGTTCTAACTGCTGCTTCTTGACCCACATACAGGTTTCCCAGGAGGCAGGTAAGGTGGTCTGGTATTCCCATCTCTTTAAGAATTTTCCACAGCTTGCTGTGATCCACACAGTCAAAGGATTTAGCATAGTTTCTTTAAGTCTGAGAACCACTAAGACTAGGTTGAAAGTGAAAGTGAAGTCGCTCAGTCGTGTCCGACTCTCTGCGACCCCATGGACTGTAGCCTACCAGGCTCCGCCGTCCATGAGATTTTCCAGGCAATAGTCCTGGAGTGGGCTGCCATTTCCTTCTCCAGAAGACTAGGTTAGAGATATGTTATACATACAACATAGATTGTTCATTGCTTTACAATGTTTTGTTGGTTTCTGCCAAACATCCAATCAACCAGCCATAGGTTTACATATGTCCCCTCCATCTTAAGCCTCCCTCACACCTCCCACCCTATCCCACTCCTCTGGGTTGTCACAGAGCACTGCTTGAACTACCTATGTCATACAGCAAATTCCCACTGGCTATGGCAATGTATGTTTCAATGCTACTCTCTCAATTTGTCCCACCTTCTCCTTCCCCTGCTGTGTCCACAAGTCTGTTCTCTATGTCTGTGTCTCTATTGCTGCCCTGCAAATAGGTTCATCAGTATCATTTTTCTAGATTCCATATATATGTGATAATATACGATATTTGTTTTTCTGACTTACTTACAGACTCTAGGTTCATCGACCTCACTAGAACCAACCAAATTCATTCCTTTTTATGGCCGAAACTCCTGAATAATTTTTTAACTAATTTATTTTAATTGGAGGCTAACTATAATGTGATAGTGCTTTTTGCCATACATTGACATGAATCAGCCATGGGTGTATATGTGTCCCCCATCCTGAACCCCTCTCCCACCTTCCTCCCAATCCCATCCCTCAGGGTTGTCCCAGTGCGCTGGCTTTGAGTGCCGTTCCATGCATCAAACTTACTGGTCATCTCTTTCACATATGGTAATATACATGTTTCAATGCTATTATCTCAAATTATCACACCCTTGCCTTCTCCCACAGAGTCCAAAAGTGTTCTTTACATCAGTGTATCTTTTGCTATCTTGCTTATGGGGTCATCATTACCATCTTTCTAAAATCCATATATATGCGTTAATATACTGTATTGGTCTCTTCCTTTCTGACTTACTTCATTGTATAATAGGCTCCAGTTTCATCCATCTCATTAGAACTGACTCAAATGCATTCTTTTTAATAGCTGAGTAATACTCCATTGTGTATATATACCACAGCTTTCTTATCCATTCGTCTGCCAATAGACATCTAGGTTGCTTCCATGTCCTAGATACTGTAAACAGTAGTTCAGTTCAGTTCAGTTCAGTTGCTCAGTCATGTCCGACTCTGCGACCCCATGAATTGCAGCACCCCAGGCCTCCCTGTCCATCACCAACTCCCAGAGTTCACTCAGACTCACATCCATTGAGTCGGTGATGCCATCCAGCCATCTCATCCTCTGTCGTCCCCTTCTCCTCCTGTCCCTGATCCCTCCCAGCATCGGAGTCTTTTCCAATGAGTCACCACTTCACATGGGGTGGCCAAAGTACTGGAGTTTCAGCTTTAGCATCATTCCTTCCAAAGAAATCCCAGGGTTGATCTCCTTCAGAATGGACTGGTTGGATCTCCTTGCAGTCCAAGGGACTCTCAAGAGTCTTCTCCAACACCACAGTTCAAAAGCATCAATTCTTCAGCATTCAGCCCTCTTCACAGTACAACTCTCACATCCATACATGACCACAGGAAAAACCATAGCCTTGACTAGATGGATCTTAGTTGGCAAAGTAATGTCTGTGCTTTTGAATATGCTATCTAGGTTGGTCATAACTTTTCTTCCAAGGAGTAAGGGTCTTTTAATTTCATGGCTGCAGTCACCATCTGCAGTGATTTTGGAGCCCAGAAAAATAAAGTCTAATACTGTTTCCACTGTTTCCCCATCTATTTCCCATGAAGTGATGGGACCGGATGCCATGATCTTCGTTTTCTGAATGTTGAGCTTTAAGCCAACTTTTTTACTCTCCTGTTTCACTTTCATCAAGAGGCTTTTTAGTTGAGCTTTAAGCCAACTTCTTCACTCTCCTCTTTCACTTTCATCAAGAGGCTTTTTAGCTCCTCTTCACTTTCTGCCACAAGGGTGGTGTCATCTGCATATCTGAGGTTATTGATATTTCTCCCGGCAATCTTGATTCCAGTCTGTGCTTCTTCCAGCCCAGTGTTGCTCATGATGTACTTTGCATATAAGTTAAATAAGCAGGGTGACAATATACAGCCTTGATGTACTTCTTAAACAGTAGTGCAATGAACATTGACCCCAGTGTTCTCTTAGGGAGACCCCAATGTGTCGCTTTCAATTCTGATTTCCTCATTGTGTATGCCCAGCTGTGTGATTGCTGGGTCGTATGTCAGTTCTATTTCCAGTTTTTTAAGGAATCTCCACACTGTTCTCCATAGTAGCTGTACTAGTTTGCATTCCCACCAACAGTGTAAGAAGGTTCCCTTTTCTCCACATCCTCTCCAGCATTTATCCTGAATAAGTTTTAAAGTAATAAAATTGTAGCAGTATTTTTACATTAGAAGATATTATAAAACTGACTTTGTAAAATCACTCCTATATATTGTGATAACTGAAAACTATCTAAATGTCTATCATATACATTGGTTAAATTACAAGGAATTCATATAATAGTTATCTATTTAAAACCATGTTTTGTAAGTATATGACATGGAACATGTTCAACAGTTGGTTAAGTTGTCCTGTTCTGGTAACTACTCTGGAGAAGGTAATGGCACCCCACTCTAATACTCTTGCTTGGAAAATCCCATGGATGGAGGAGCCTGGTGGGCTGCAGTCCATGGGGTCGCTGAGAGTTGGACACGACTCAGTGACTTCACTTTCACTTTTCACTTTCATGCATTGGAGAAGGAAATGGCAACCCACTCCAGTGTTCTTGCCTGGAGAATCCTAGGGACGGCGGAGCCTGGTGAGCTGCCATCTATGGGATCACAGAGTCGGACACGACTGAAGTGACTTAGCAGTAACTACTCTCTCCCCTAACTTTTTTCAGCATTTTGCAGGTAACCAAGGTGTTTTGCCATACCTGCTGGCTTCCTTTATCATACTTTCTTTAATCACTCCTTTTTAAATAGTCACTTCATTAACCACTGTTCAAACATGCTACTTTAGCATGTCATCTAATTCCTGGCAGGACCCTGAGAAAGTTTAACCCTGTTACTCTCTGTTTGGTGTAATTAAGATAAAATTAAAGGACTTCCTTGGCAGTCTAGTGGATAAGAATCCAGCTGCCAAAGCAGGGGACATGGTTCAAACCCTGGTCAGGGAAGATCCCAGATGCTGCAGAGCAACTAAGCCCATGTACTACAACTACTGAGCCCATGCTCTAGGCCCTGTGAGCCACAACTACTGAGCCCGTGTGCCTAGAGCCTGTGAGAAGCTACCACAAGAGAAGCTCACTCACTGCAAAGAAGAGTAGCCCCCACTCACCACAATGAGAGAAAGCCTCTGAGCAACAATGAAGACCCAGCACAGCAAAAAAAAAAAAAAAAAGATGAGATTACCGAGAAAATAAGAAATGCCTGTTTTTTCAAAGTATCACTATGTTTACTGCAGCTGTGTTAGTCTCTCAGTCACGTCTGACTCTTTGCAACCCCATGGACTGTAACCCACCAGGCTTCTCTGTCCATGGAATTTTTCAAGCAATACTGGAGTGGATTGCCATGCCCTCCTCTAGGAGATCTTCTGAGCCCAGGGATCAAACCCGGGTCTCCTACATTGCAGCCATATTCTTTACCATCTGAACTACCAGCAGGGAAGTCCAATAACAGTGATGGCTACCATTAATTAAATGTATTTTTAGTTTATACTATGCTTTGTATATCATCTAAGTCTTTTAACCCTATGAGGTATAATAATCATCATCCCCAGTTTATACATGAGGATACATTCAATATCGTTGACTACTGTGTATTAATATATTGTCATTGTTTTCTTTTGTAGATCATTCACGAGAAGTCTTGGAGCAATTAGTAGGCCCGAACAAACTAAAGCAAGTGACGTGGACTGTGTATTGAAGCTCACTGAAGCTTATCAAATCTATGGTCTTCATACTACTTTCCCTGGAAACAATGGTCTCAGAGATTGGCTTTCCAATAGTATGATTTATGCTTTGAAGTTAACCTGGCTTTTATACATTTTGACAGTGCTTTTATTTCTATATGTAAGTTCATTGATGAGTGAGTGTTCTTGAAATGGCAGTTATAGCATGCCCTCTGATATATTGGGGGAGGGTATTGTTTTTTTTCTTAAATAAGAATGTTTTAAGTTACCTGTTTACCCTGGAAATTTCCTTCTCCTAACTAGATATTTGAGCTGCTATAAGAGATATTTATCACTGTGGATAAATAGGAGAATTCTAAGTTATTTGTAAAAGCATAGTTACCTTCCCAGCTGTTTTCTGGCTACTGCCTTCCAAAGTATTTAAATGTCCACTGGCCAAAAAGCAAAGCCTGAATATCAGGCCTGTATATTCTTCACAAAAAATTATTATTTCAGTGAAACAAAGAAATGTAATAGTTTAATGTCATAATCTCAGATATCATACCTTAGACATTTAGCATATGAGTGATACTGAGGCCTTTGCCCAGCCACTTACTACGTTGATTTTTATGGCTACTTTCCCCCAATACATGCTATTCATCCACAAACTTTCTTCCTTAAAAACTGCATTCAAGAATGTGTAAGAATGAGTAAATATGAAATAGCATCACAGAGGCTGTATCCTGAAGCTCTACTGGTTTCACATTGTAAAATAAACAGCAGAGGTCTTAGCTTTCAAATGAAATGTATTACTATCTATAATCACAAAATTCTCTGAAATATACCATGCTTAAACTACCCCCAAATTCACCATATTCCCTGTGCCAAAAGCCTTTGTCAGTGGGACCTTCTTAAAGACTTCCTATTTTAACTGTGATACAGTGAATAACAGGGAAAGTATGGTATGGTAGATTACTTGGACATACATAGAGGGACAGGTTTACATATTCAACTCTACTGCTTCTCCTTACTATTAACTACTTTATAAATGTGCTATGTTTGTAGTGTACAGTGTACATTATAGTGTATTGCCACTGCAAAGGTGGTACACATGTATTTATGTATAAAATGGGTAAGGCCTCTTCCATCTATGAAATTTCTCTAAAGACAAATTCAGTAAGATTTAACATTGAACACCTAACCAAGTCACTACCCTTTTCCCCTTTTAAAGAAACTAGTTTCAAGATCTAAAGTGTCAGATTTTGGGGGTCTATAAGGGATTTATCATCCTAAAGCAGCTTGTGGCTTGATCTTTTTTATATCCCTGGTTGTATCAGCTATTTTTCAGCACCCTGCTTAAAGGTCTGGTCTCCCATCCCTATCCTACCTATAACTGTCACCCTTAGCTGTCATTCTGAACTCTATTTTTCCCCTATCCATCTTTTACCATCTGACATCTTATTTTTTATTTATTATCTGTCTGTCCACCCTAGTATATAAGCTTCATGAAGACAGACATTATTTCTCTTTTTTCACTGCTGTATCTCCAGTACCTAGAACAGTGTCTGGTATATAATAAGTACCCAAATATTTGTTGAATAAATAGATAAGAAAATAAATAAAAGTAATACCCATACTTCAAGTTTCTGGTCTGTGACATGTACAGAGATTGGAAGTTATCACTCCTGTCCCCACAAGATAAAAGCTGAACAAACTGAAAATCATGAAGCAGTACAGCACTGTTTGAAAGTAGAGTTGTATTAGTTGTAGATGTACACTGCAAACTGCAAACTCTAGGGCAACCATAAAATAAATTTTAATAAATATGATTGATGTCCTAAGGGAGGGGAGATGAAACCATATAAAATGCTCAGTTACACCAGAAAAGGAGGCTTCCCTGGTGGCTCAGTGGTAAAGAATCCGCCTGCCAATGCAGGAGACACGAGCTTGATCTCTGGTCTGGGAAGATCTCACAAGCCAGTGCGCGTCAACTATTGAGTCTATGCTCAGGAGTCCAAGAGCTGCAACTATGGAAGCTGATGCACCCTTGAGCCCATGCTCCACAAGAAGAGAAGTCATGGCAATGAGGAGCCCACACACCACAACTTCAGAAAGCCTAAGCAGCAACAAAGACCCAGCACAGCCAAAAAACAAAAAAAGATAAAGGAGAATTCCCCAGTGGTCCAGTGGCTAAGGACTCTGCACTTTCACTGACAAGAGCCTGGGTTCTATTCCTGGTCCAGGAACTAAGATCCCACAAGACTTGCATTGCAGCCCCACCCCACACCCCCACCCTGCAAAAAAAGATAAAATCAGAAAAGGAAGAAAAAGTAGAACACAAAAAAGAAAGAACAAAGGCAAGGAATAGGAGACAGCTATAAGGATGGTAGAAATTAATCCAACTATATCAATAACGTCTTTAAATGTTTGTATGTGAACAATTTATTTGTTAAAAGGTTTTTTATTTATTTAAGGTTTTGGCTGTGGTGGGTCTTTGTTGCTGCATGCAGGCTTTTCTCTAGCTGTGATGAGTGCAGGCTACTCTGATACAGCGTTCAGGCTACTCTTGTTGCAGAGCACAGGCTCTACTCACTTGAGCTTCAGTAGTTTCAGCAAGTGCACTCTAGAGCTCAGGCTTAGTGTTGTTGCATCACACAAATTTAGTTGCTCTGCGGCATGTGCGTTATTCCCAGAGCACGGATCGAGCCAGTTTTCTCCTGCACTGGCAGGATCTCTGAAGAAGATTTAGCTTCAGGGCCAGGAACCAGGCTTGATCACTCAAGAGCTTTTGTGTAGCAGTTTTGTTAAAGTATAAGAGGGGACAAAGAAAACTTCTAACATAGACATCACAAGGGGAATGGACAGCACCCCACTTGCTACTCTTAGCAAGGGAGCTATATACTTTTTAATTGGGTATAACAACAAATCAAAAGAATGTCTCACGGTTACAAAGATCTTACTAGATCCACTCCCACAATTCACATTTTCAGATGACATTTCAGTTCAGTTGCTCAGTCGTGTCCAACTCTTTGCAACCCCATGCACTGCAGCACACCAGGCCTCCCTGTCCATCACCAACTCCCAGAGTTCACCCAAACTCATGTCCATTGAGTCGGTGATGCCATCCAACCATCTCATCCTCTGTCGTCCCCTTCTCCTGCCCTCAATCTTTCCCAGCATCAGGGTCTTTTCAAATGAGTCTGCTCTCGCATCAGGTGACACAAGTACTGGAGTTTCAGCTTTAACATCAGTCCTTCCAATGAACACCCAGACTGATCTCCTTTAGGATAGACTGGTTGGATCTCCTTGCAGTCCAGGAGACTCTCAAGAGTCTTCCCTAACACGGTTCAAAAGCATCAATTCTTTGGTGCTCAGCTTTCTTTATAGTCCCAACTCTCACAGTCATACATGACAACTGAATGTATGACTACCATAGCTTTGACTAGACGGACCTTTGTTGGCAAAGTAATGTCTCTGTTTTTTAATATGCTGTCTAGGTTGGTCATAACTTTCCTTCCAAGGAATAAGCATCTTTTAATTTCATGGCTGCAGTCACCATCTGCAGTGATTTTGGAGCCCAAAAAAATAAAGTCTGACACTGTTTCCACTGTTTCCCCATCTATTTGCCATGAGGTGATGGGACCGGATGCCATTATCTTCGTTTTCTGAATGTTGAGCTTTAAGCCAACTTCTTCACTCTCCTCTTTCACTTTCATCAAGAGGCTCTTTTGTTCTTCTTCACTTTCTGCCACAAGGGTGGTGTCATCTGCATATCTGAGGTTATTGATATTTCTCCTGGCAGTCTTGACTCCAGCTTGTGCTTCTTCTAGCCCAGTGTTTCTCATGATGCATATAAGTTAAATAAGCAGGGTGACAATATACAGCCTTGACGTACTCCTTTTCCTATTTGGAACCAGTCTGTTGTTCCATGTCCAGTTCTAACTGTTGCTTCCTGACTTGCACACAGGAAAAGGCAGGTCAGGTGGTCTGGTATTCCCATCTCTTTCAGAATTTTCCACAATTTATTGTGATCCACACAGTCAAAGGCTTTGGCATAGTCAATAAAGCAGAAATAGATGTTTTTCCTGGAACTCTCTTGCTTTTTCCATGATCCAGCAGATGTTGGCAATTTGATCTCTGGTTCCTCTGCCTTTTCTAAAACCAGCTGGAACATCTGGAAGTTCATGGTTCACATACTGTTGAAGCCTGGCTTGGAGAATTTTGAGCATTATTGTACTAGCATGTGAGATGAATACAATTATGCGGTAGTTTGAGCATTCTTTGGCATTGCCTTTCTTTGGGATTGGAATGAAAACTGACCTTTTCCAGTCTTGTGGCCACTGCTGAGTTTCCCAAATTTGCTGGCATCTTGAGTGCAGCATTTTCACAGCATCATCTTTCAGGATTTGAAAAAGCTCAACTGGAATTCCATCACCTCCACTAGCTTTGTTCATAGTGATGCTTCCTAAGGCCCACTTGACTTCGCATTCCAGGATATCTAGCTCTAGGTGAGTGATCATACCATTGTGATTATCTGGGTCGTGAAGATCTTTTTTGTATAGTTCTTCTGTGTATTCTTGCCACCTCTTAATACCTTCTGCTTCTGTTAGGTTCATACCATTTCTGTCCTTTATTGAGCCCATCTTTGCATGGAATGTTCCCTTGGTATCTCTGATTTTCTTGAAGAGATCTCTAGTCTTTCCCATTCTATTGTTTTCCTCTATTTCTTTGCACTGATATCTGAGGAAGGCTTTCTTATCTCTCCTTGCTATTCTTTGGAACTCTGCATTCAAATGGGTATATCTTTCCTTTTCTCCTTTGTTTTTCACTTCTCTTTGTTTCACAGCTATTTGTAAAGCCTACTCAGACAGCCATTTTGCTTTTTTGCATTTTTTTTTCTTGGGGATGGTCTTGATCTCTGTTTCCTGTACAGTGTCATGAACCTCCATCCATAGTTCATCAGGCACTCTGTCAGATCTAATCCCTTAAATCTATTTCTCACTTCCACTGTATAACCATAAGGGACTTGATTTAGGTCATACCTGAATGGTCTAGTGGTTTTCCCCACTTTCTTCAATTTAAGTTTGAATTTGGCAATAAGGAGTTCATGATCTGAGCCACAGTCAGCTCCCGGTCTTTTTTTGCTGACTATATGGAACTTCTCCATCTTTGGCTGCAAAGAATATAATCAGTCTGATTTCAGTATTGACCATCTGGTGATGTCCACGTGTAGAGTCTTCTCTTATGTTGTTGGAAGAGGGTGTTTGCTATGACCAGTGCGTTCTTTTGGCAAAATTCTATTAGTCTTTGCCCTGCTTCACTCTGTACTCCAAGACCAAATTTGCCTGTTACTCCAGGTGTTTCTTGACTTCCTGCTTTTGCATTCCAGTCCCCTATAATGAAAAGGACATCTTTTGGGGTGTTAGTTCTAGAAGGTCTTGTAGGTCTTCATAGAACCGTTCAACTTCAGCTTCTTCAGTATTACTGGTCAGGGCACAGACTTCTATTACCGTGATACTGAATGGTTTGCCTTGGAAACAAACAGAGATAATTCTGTCGTTTTTGAGATTGCAACTAAGTACTGCATTTCAGACTCTTTTGTTGGCTATGAGCTACTCCATTTCTTCTAAGGATTATTCAGAAGGTTCTTAGGGAGGAGGAATATGTCCTTGAGCAGGATACATTGTTTATATAGTCATTGGTACAGAGTTTAAGGAAAAACATACCCTTTAGCAAGATGAGTTGTTTTGTTGTGCAATCATCAGCTCTTGATTTAAAGAAAAAAACATTTGTCCTTTTATCCTCCTTGAGAACTCCAGACTCCTATCTTCTTCTCGGGGACCCTGGACTTCTCATCAGCCTTCCTAGGAATTGACTCAGATTCTCAACCACTGCACCACCAGGGAAGTTCATATGTGAACCGTCTTAATACAACCTGTTTGTTAGCTATTAAGTCATTTCAAGGATCACTGTTATATATATATGGGAGATTTAAAATATTTTAAGTAATATTTGAATATCTCAAACACCTTCTTGTACCCACCTCATAAATAATTAAGATAACAGAAACAGGGTTGTAGATATTTAAAATTAATATCTACTCTTGGCCTCTTCAAGTCAATGTCCAACAGTGCTCCAGAGTATAATTCCCTTTAATTTTCTCCTTCTTATCCTGCTGAGAAAGACACTACCCAGCAGAATATCCTGAATTTCCAAAGAATGTGTCGTCAAAACTCTTTCTCCCCAAATACCATCCAATACCACTGTAGCCTAAAATTTCCATTAATGTTTACCAATGCAGAATCAAACTTTTGAGTTTATAATTTATCCCCAGTAGATCAATGGAAATTGGGTATAAGAATTGATTTATTGGGTTATAATAATCTCTGCTAAATTCAGGAATCAGAAGGTCCTCTGTTGACCCCAGCTCCAAAACTCCCATGTAATGATCCTGTTTTCCTATCTAAGCAACAACTTGCTCCTAACTGCTTTCTCTACATTTCTGTTGAATGAGTGTAACTATGATCACATCTCCCTGGTATCCTAATCCCATTGGCATGTGTGTATTATTAGAAAGCACATAATGCAAGTGTCGTAACCAATTCCTAAGTAGTATGTAAGAACAAGAGAGTACAGTTGACCCTTGAACAACATGGGTGTGAACTGCACTTTATGTGTTTTTGTTTGGTTGGTTTTCAATAAATACTACAGTATTATGCAATCCATCCTTGGATGCAGAAACTTGGATTTGTAATGTAAAGTTATACGTAGATTTTCAATTCTAAGGGGGTGGTTGGCGATTGTCAGCATCCTAACCCCCACGTGTGTACAAAGTTGCATTTTATACTTCACATGTAATATGTATTGTCGTCATGTGTTGTTTTAAATTGAAGAATAGGAAATATAGTACATAAAATCAGTACAAAATTATAAGACCCAAAAGTAAAAACTAGATCTCCCTCCCACCCTCATCCATCAGCCATCTGGTACCCTTTCTGAACACAACCACTCTGACCAGTTTCTTACTTACCTTTCCGAAGACATGTCTACTGCAAGTAAATATATATCCTTTACACATACATTCATATGTAGGTATATACACGTATTTTTTTTTCATAAATAGTAGTATACTATACATATAATCCTTCACATTGTTTCTCATTTATGTCGTAACATTCTTATTGATATATAAGATCCTGACAACCTGGGGCACTGGTGGTATAACAAACTGTCACTGACCTTAATAAACCATAAAAATGCATCATAAGGTATCACAGTACTGAGTATGTTGTTGTTGTTGTTGAGTCACTCAGTCCTGTCCAACTCTTTTTGAGACCCCATGGACTGCAGCACATCAGGCTGCCCTGTCCTTCACCAATTCCCAGAGCTTGCTCAAGCTCATGTCCACCGAATCGGTGATGCTATCCAACCATCTTATCCTCTGTTGTTCCCTTTGCCTCCTGCCGTAAATCTTTCCCAGCATCTCGGTCTTTTCTAATGACTCACTTCTTCCCACCAGGTGACATATCGGCCCTTTCAATGAATATTAAGGGTTGATTTCTTTAGGATTGACTGGTTTGATCTCCTTGCAGTCAAAGGGGCTCTCAAGTGTCTTCTCCAACACAACTCAAAAGCATCAGTTCTTCAGCGCTCAGCTCTCAAAACATCTGTAAATTACTACTGGAAAAACCATAGCTTTGACTACATGGACCTTTGCTGGCAGAGTAATGTCTCTGCTTTTGAATATGCTGTCTAGGTTGGTCATAACTTTTCTTCCAGGAGCAACTGTCTTTTAACTTCATGGCTGCAGTCATCATCTGCAGTGATTTTGGAGCCCAAGAAAATAGTCTGACACTGTATCCATTGTTTCTCCATCTATTTGCCATGAAGTGATGGGACCAGATGCCATGATATTCATTTTTGAATGTTGAGTTTTAAGCCAGTTTTTTCACTCTCCTCTTTCACTTTCATCAAGAGGCTTTTTAGTTAAGCTTTAAGCCAACTTTTTCACTCTCCTCTTTCACTTTCATCAAGAGGCTCTTTAGTTCCTCTTTGCTTTCTGCCATTAGGGTGGTGTCATCTGCATATCTGAGGTTATTGATATTTCTCCCAGAAATCTTGATTCCAGCTTTTGATTCTTCCAGCCCAGCATTTCCCATGATGTACCCTGCATAGAAGTTAAAATAAGCATGGTGATAATATACAGCTTTGGTGTACTCCTTTCCCAATTTTTAACCAGTCCATTGTTTCATGTCTGGTTGTAACTTGCTTTTTGACCTGCATACAGGTTTCTCAGGAGGCAGGTCAGGTGGTCTGGTATTCCCATCTTTTGAAGAATTTTCCAGTTTGTTGTGATACACACAGTCAAAGGCTTTAGCATAGTCAATAAAGCAGAAGCAGATGGTTTTCTGGAATTCTCTTGCTTTTTCTATTATTCAGTGGATGTTGGCAATTTGATCTCTGGTTCCGCTGCCTTTTCTAAATCCAGCTTGTATATCTGGAAGTTCTTGGTTCACGTACTGTTGATGCCCAGCTTGGAGGAATTTGAGCATTAGCTGCCTAGCATGTGAAATGTGTACAGTTTTGCGGTAGTCTGAACATTCTTTGGCTTGCCCTTCTTTGGGATTGGAATGAAAACTGACCTTTTCCAGTCCTCTGGCCACTGCAGAGTTTTCTAAATTTGCTGGCAGCAAATTTTCTAAATTTGAGTGCAGCACTTTAACAGCATGCATCATCTTTTAGGATTTCAAATAGCTCAGCTGGAATTTCATCATCTCCACTAGCTTTGTTCATAGTAATGCTTCCTAAGGCCCACTTGACTTCACACTCCAGGATGTCTGGCTGTCGGTGAATGTTGGCAATTTGATCTCTGGATCCTCTGTCTTTTCTAAATCCATCTTGTACATCTGGAAGTTCTTGGTTCACATACTGTTGATGCCTATAACTACACCATAGCAGTTATCTGGGTCATGAAGATCTTTTTTGTATAGTTCTTCTGTGTATTCTTGCCACCTCTTCTTAATATTTTCTGCTTCTGTTAGGTCCATACTGTTTCTGTCCTTTATTGTGCCCATCTTTGCATTAAATGTTCCCTTGGTATCTCTAATTTTCTTGAAGAGATCTCTAGTCTTTCCCATTCTATTGTTTTCCTCTTTTACTTTACACTTCCTTCACTTAGGAAGGTTTTCTCATCTCTCTTTGCTATTCTTGAGAACTCTGCTTTCAAATGGGTATATATTTCCTTTTCTCCTTTGCCTTCTGATTCTCTTCTTTTCTCGGCTATTTGTCAGGCCTCCTCAGACAACCATTTTGCCTTTTTGCATTTCTTTTTCTTGGGGATGGTTTTGATCACTGTCTCTTGTACAATGTTACAAACCTTCTAAACTCTTTATTTTTATCTATGTTTCTTAATTGATGCCCTATTGTGTACTAACCTATACTAGGCACTTTATACTTTCATTTAATACAATAACCTTTTGAAGTACAGTACCAATTTATTACTATTAACATGAGCCCATGTACTTAATCCCCTACTAACTGCATCTCTGATATTTACAGGTAATTTTAATATAGTATTCTTCTGTATTTTTTATTTTAATTCAAAGATACACTGTAGTTCTCAACTATAGAAACAGACTCTGTGAAAACATCTAATTCCAAAAAACTTTAAAAAATCGAATTCCTCTCTGCTACTTAAATTACATGTAGTTACTATTGGATACTGCCTTGTATAATTATATTTCTATAGCAGGATGAAGGTATGGCAACCTGCTCCAATATTCTTGCCTGGAGAATCCCTATGGACAGAAGAGCCTGTTGGGCTACAGTCCATGGACTGCAAAGAGTTTGACATAACAGAACAACTAAGCATAGCAGTAAAACTAGAAAAAAATAAATTACAGATAGAGATTTCTGCATTTGGCTTACTGTAGAACAAGTTATATGACAAAGGCTGACAAAATTTTAACCTTCATATTTTCGAAGCAAGATTTACCATTTAACACAAATCACCTTCTTTGAACCAGACAGTCTTTTCAGGTTAAACCCAAACATAGCGATATCCCCTATTGGAGGAACTTCAACAGCTCAAGGCTGAAACTGCCACACTGTGCTTGTTGTCAGTCCATTGTTATCCTGCCTTGTAGGCTCTGGAAGTGAATATTCTGCTACTTTGTGCAGTTGATGCTGAATGCTGTGTCCACTGAATTGGGGTCGCCCAGGATCACCAATCAGTACTTGAGTTCTGTGGGTCTCAAAGCAGTTCTTCAGCCATTGAAGCAGACTGTCTGCAAGGTCTTCATCATAAAACATATCTCCAAGCACAACAAGGTCCCACTTATCTTGTTCCAAATCCAAAATGTTTTTGATTAAAATGGGAAAAGGATTCAGTTGGTTCAACTCACAATTTAGTGTAATAGCCATTCCTGCAACTTTAAAAAGAGGACATGGTGAATTGGTATATGCTAGGTTATTTTAATTTCCTACTGATTAATTTAAATAATTTAGAGAATCTCCAAAAGGTTTTTTTCCCCTTTCTGTTGAAAGCTGTTTTTTTAGGTAAAGAAGCCTAAACTATATGCCAATATAAGCTATTTCCTCCAATGCTCAAGTATATGACTATTCTGAAAACAAAGCAAATAATACCACACACCTGGAAAAGCAGAAGTTTTAAGGAATATTTGCTTATCTCAACAAGACCATTTAGAACTAACACCAAAAAAAGATGTCCTTGTCAACCTAGTGGGGTGGAATGTAAAACTAGAAGTGAAGAGATACCTGGAGTAACAGGCAAGTATGGCCTTGGAGTACAAAATGAAGCAAGGCAATGGCTGACAGAGTTTTGTCAAGAGAACACACTGGTCATAACAAACACCCTTTTCCAACAACACAAGAGACAATTCTACACAAGGATATCACCAGATCATCATCATCATCACCAACATCAAAATCAGATTGATTATATTCTTTGCAGCTGAAGACTGAGAAGCTCTATACAGTCAGTAAAATCAAGACCTGGATCTGACTGTGGCTCAGATCATGAGCTCCTTATTGCAAAATTCAGGCTTAAATTGAAGAAAGTAGAGAAAACCACTGGGTCATTCAGGTATGACCTAAGTCAAATCCCTTATCAATATATAGTGGGGTTGATGAATAGATTCAAGAGATTAGATCTGGTAGACAGAGTGCCTGAAGAACTACAGACACAAGTTTGAAACATTGTACAGGAGGTAGTGATGAAAAGCAAAAGAAATGCAAGAAAGCAAAGTGGTTGTCTGAGAAGGTCTTACAAAAGATTGAGGAAAGAAGAAAAGCAAAAGGCAAGGGAGGAAGGGAATGATAAACCCAACTGAATACAGAGTTCCAGAGAATAGCCAAGAGAGATAGGAAGGTCTTCTTAAATGAACAATGTAAATAGAGGGAAACAACAGAATAGAAAGACTGGAGATCTCGAGAAAAATTTGAGACATTAAGGGAACATTTCATGCAAGGATGGGCGTGATGAAGGACAGAAATGGTAAGGACCTAACAAAAGCAGAAGAGATTAAGAAGAGGTGGCAAGAATACACCAAAGAACTATACAAAAAAGGCCCGAATGACTCAGACAATGACAATGGTGTGGTCACTCACCTAGAGCCAGACATCTTAGAGTGTGAAGTCAAGTGGGCCTTAGGAAACATCACTATGAACAAAGCTAGTAGAGGTGATAGAATTCCAGCTGAGCTATTTCAAATCCTAAAAGATGATGTGGTTAAAGTGCTGCATTCAGTGTGTCAGCAAATTTCAAAAACTCAGCAGTAGTCACAGGACTGGAAAGGGTGAGTTTTCATTCCAATCCCAAAGAAGGGCAATGTCAAAGAACGTTCAAACTACTGTACAATTGAACTCATTTCACACGCTAGTAAGATTATGCTCAAAATCCTTCAAGTTAGGCTTCAGGAGTCACTGAATGGAAAAATTATAGATGAACAAGCTGGATTTAGAAAAGGCAGAGGAACCAGAGATCAAATTGCCAACATCCACTGGATCATGGAAAAAGCAAGAGAGTCCCAGGAAAACATCTATTTCTGCTTTATTGACTATGCCAAAGGCTTTCACTGTGTGGATCACAATAAACTGTGGAAAATTCTGAAAGAGATGGGAATAGCAGACCACCTGACCTGCCTCTTGAGAAACCTATATGCAGGTCAGGAAGCAACAGTTAGAACTGGACATGGGACAACAGACTGGTTTCAAATAGGAAAAGGAGTAGTCGAGGCTGTATACTGTCACCCTGCTTATTTAACTTATATGCAGAGTACATCATGAGAAACGCTGGGCTGGAAGAAATACAAGCTGGAATCAAGACTGCCGGGAGAAGTATCAATAACCTCAGATATGCAGATGACACCACCCTTGTGGCAGAAAGTGAAGAGGAACTAAAAAGCCTCTTGATGAAAGTGAAAGAGGAGAGTGAAAAAGTTGGCTTAAAGCTTAACTAAAAAGCCTCTTGATGAAAGTGAAAGTGGAAAGTGAAAAAGTTGGCTTAAAGCTCAACATTCAGAAAACGAAGATCATGGCATCTGGTCCCATCACTTCATGGGAAATAGATGGGCAAACAGTGGAAACAATGTCACACTTTATTTTGGGGGGCTCCAAAATCACTGCAGATGGTGATTGCAGCCATGAAATTAAAAGACGCTTACTCCTTGGAAGGAAAGTTATGACCAACCTAGATAACATATTAAAAAGCAGAGACATTACTTTGCCAACAAAGATCCGTCTAGTCAAGGCTATGGTTTTTCCTGTGGTCATGTATGGATGTGAGAGTTGGACTGTGAAGAAAGCTGAGCACCGAAGAGTTGATGCTTTTGAGCAGTGGTGTTGGAGAAGACTCTTGAGAGTCTCTTGAACTGCAAGGAGATCCAGCCAGTCCATTCTGAAGGAGATCAGTCCTGGGTGTTCACTGGAAGGACTGGTGCTAAAGCTGAAACTCTGATACTTTGGCCACCTGATGCAAAGAGTTGACTCATTCGAAAAGACTCTGATGCTGAGAGGGATTGAGGGCAGGAGGAGAAGGGGACGACAGTACATGAGATGGTTGGATGGCATCACCGACTCGATGGACATGAGTTTGAGTAAACTCTGGGAGTCGGTGATGGACAGGGATGCCTGGCATGCTGCAATTCATGAGATCGCAAAGAGTCAGACATGACTGCGCAACTGAACTGACTGACTGACCACTCCAATGGCAGAAAGTAAAGAACTGAAGAGCCTCCTGATAAGGTTGAAAGAAGACAGTTAAAAAATACTGGCTTAAAACTCAACATTCAAAAAACTAAGATCATAGCATCTGGTCCCATCACTTCATGTCAAACAGAGGGTGAAAGTGGAAGCGGTGACAGGTTTTATTTTCCTGGGCTCCAAGGTCACTGCTGATGGAGACTGCAGCCATGAAATTTTTAAAAATGCTTACTCCTTGGAAGGAAAGCTATAACAAACATAAACAGTGTATTAAAAAGCAGAGATATCACAAAGCCAACAAAGGTCCATATAGTCAAAGCTATGGTTTTTCCAGTAGTCATGTATGAATGTGAGAGTTGGACTTTAAAGAAGGCTGAGCACTGAAGAATTGATGATTTTGAACTGTGGTGTTAGAAAAGACTCTTTAGAGTCCCTTGGACTGCGAGAAGATCAAACCAGTCAATCCAAAAGGAAATCAACCCTGAATATTCATTGGAAGGACTGATGCTGAAGCCCCAATATTTTAGCCACCTGATTGGAAGAGCCAACTCATTGGAAAAGACCCTGGTGCTGGGAAAGATTGAAGGCAAAAGGAGAAGGGGCAGCAAAGGATGAGATGGTTAGACAGCATCACTGACTCAACAGCCATAAATCTGAGCAAACTCTGGGAGATAGTGAAGGACAGGGGAGCCTGGTGGGCTGCAGTCCATTGGGTCACAAAGAGTTGGATAACAATGAAGACTTTTGTTTGTCACGGCTGTACAAGAGACAGGGAAACAAGGCTTATGTTTGAGCAGGATAACAACTTGGAACTGAGAGTCCTATTTATAATAAGGCTCAAGGGCTAGATCCTCAACGAAAGGGAAAACTAGAGAAAATCAGGTAAAATTAACATTTACCTGCCTCAGCTTGGGTTCGAATGGAATAAAACCTCCCTCAAACGCCCAGGTCTATCTTCACTTGGGTTTTGGTCAAATAAACACTACCTACATATTTCAGGAAATCCCTAGCCCAGAGATGACCAACAATAACTTTTCCCAGGTTGGTATCACTTTGGGATATCTGCCAGATACAAATAAAAGTCCTCCTGTCAAAAATGCACCATCAACTCAGGCCTTACAGGGTTCCCACAGACAATGTCACACTGAGTTCACCATATTAGATTATGAAGTACAACATGGAAATGGCTTATGGTGTTGGAGCAACTGTAGATATTTATCCTGGAGGAAAAAAATAGATGAGTTCAAAATATTCAAAAATATGACAGTCTTACTAGGGTCTATGTCATTGGCCAAGATCCTGAAGGCTCCACTCATCTTAGCAGCGATGGCTGTAGCTCCACATCCACTCCCAATATCTAACACAGATTTTCCTCTGACAACATCAGGATTATCCAAAAGATACCTAAATTAGAAAAGGGAAAATATAATCTAAGACAGATGGGAGGTCAGTAAGAGGTGTCCAATATTTTTTCTTTGGATTGATTGGACAAGGAAATAGTGAAACTTAGCAGAAGAATTCAGTCTGACATTGGCAAGTTTGGCCTGAATAGAGTGAGAAAAAAATGTCAGTTTTAAGAGCTGGGCAGAGATGGCAGAGAGAGGACCTAGTCGTTTTAGTCTGTTACTTTACCAAGTGTGAAGAGCAGTTCCATACAACCGACTAATCACGCTTTTAAAGTCAACTTTTTAAAGTATTGACCATTTACTACGAATCAGAAAGTACCAACCACCAAAAATACAGACTGACAAAATACTGTTATAATCAGGACTCAGTAAGTTAGATCCAGAATTCACTCTCTCCTTTTCATTGTTCATCAGAAAGTGGTTTTACCTACAGCTTGAATGGTATAAAAATGACCTCTCTAGAAAAGTACCATCAAAGTCCAGTTCAACCAAAGAATGTGGACCTGGGTTAAGCATTTACCAAACAAGTGAAGATGAATGGGCAAACACTGAAATAATAAATGTCAACTGACACTTGACCTCAGTACTGGAAAAATAAAGAGCAGAGGAAATTCCCTGGTGGTCCAGTGGTTAGGACTCCACATTTTCACTGCCAAGGGCCTATCCCTGAGATCCTGAAATCCAAAGACAGACTAAGGAACAATGGCAAGGCAGGGGTGTAGTGCCCCATCTAAAGGGACAGCTGTTATCCATCTTGAGGTAACAGTTGCCACAACAGAAATTAGGTGTAAGCAGAGATTTAAATCTGATGTTAGCAGAGATTTTTTTTTTTTTTTTTTTTGCCATATGTTTTGGCTTGCAGGATCTTAGTTCCCTGAATAGGGACTGAAATTGGACCAGGCAGTGAAAGTGCCAAGTAACTCCCCAGAGATTCTTATTTTTCAATTGAAGTAAATTTTTACATGCTTCAAGTTTTAAATGATAGCAACCGATTGTTGTAAAGTTTATAAGTAAAACAAGTTTAAAAGTTTACAAAAACATATCCATTTTTTTAAAACAGAAAACACATCTGTGGATCACCAATTTGTGACCTCTGATTCAGTCTCCTAAGGAATCTGATTGCCCTTATATTTGGAGTTGATACATAACAATTCGCATAGGTATCACTTGCAAAGATATCACTTATTTTTTTTTAATGATACAAGTAAATATAGGAAAATTTGGCAACACAACAGCCAGAAAATTGGAATTGATACCACCTGGAAAGTTTTCCAGAACTCAGGGTTTTCCAAAAAGCTCTATGTTTGCATTTATTTATTTTGCATTTAAAACTATGTACAAACTGGACTTCACTGGCAGTCCAGTGGTTAAAACTCCATGCTTCCAATACAGGGGATGCAGGTTCGATCCCTGGTCGGGGAACTAAGACCCCACACACCACACAGCGTGGCCAAAGAAATAAATTTAAAAAACTGAATACAATCTGAGTTCTACTAGACCATACCATTCCTGTGAAAGAGAAGTTCTTATACATTTCCTTTCACAGTTTTGTAACATCAAGGCATTAAAAAATTAAATTATTTACCAATCTAAGAGCAAAGATTAGATTAAAATGCTGAAAGTTCTTGCATTTGTTTCAGTGACTGTTTTAATAAAAAGCTTTGTGTGTATATGTGAGAAAATGTCCTAAAGAAGACCTTTGCAGTATGGGGAGTTGAAAGGGGGGACCTTAAAAATGCAGATTCAAGTCCACCTGAGTGATGTCCCAATCACTCGTATCCCTCATTCTTTGGGCGCTTGGGAAAAGGCAGTGGTAGAGGGAGCAACATTTACAGAATTAAACCAGGAGAAGGAGTGGGGGGCTTTAAGTTCCACCAAGGATCTGCATGGGCATCACAAACCATGAACCTGATAATAGTGTGAGATTTCTGGATCATTACCAGTTCCCTAGGGTCTTGACAGCTGACCTAGGATTTCTCTGTTCCTAAACTCTAATAAAAGGGTTTGGGGTTTTTCTGAGGAGCAGGGAGAATGTGGAGTTGGAAGGGACAGAAAAGAGAGAGGTGGTGAGGAGCCATAAAGGTTCCTGCTTCACGTAAGGCCATACGTACCTAGATAGGGCTTGGCCCCCTGGCCAGTAGATTGCCCAGTAAGGATCCCTGAGGGGCCACAGGTCAGCTCTCTCCCACCAGAACTTGCATCTAGGGGTCAAAAGCCGCAACTGGATTTCAGGGGTGAGGCTGCCACTGCTGGTGACTTCAGTGTTCTCTTCCAGGAAAGCTTTCATCTTAGGGTCCAAAAGGCTTCCAGTTCCTCTCCAGGGGCAGTGACCCCAAGGAAACAAGAGGAAGCCACTGCTTCTCACAGCCTTCCAGAGGACAACATAGTGGTTCATGGGAAATGATGCAAACACTCTCCAGCCTGGGCTCAAAGCCATCAGTCTGGTCCCAAAGCACAGGTGTGCTGGTGTTGCTCTTGCTAAGAGCTGCTTCTCCTGGGGAAAGAGTCTGGTTGCCAAACTGATCTCAGCTGGAGTCACTGGACCTCTAAAAACATAATAATGAAAACTCTAACATTTCCAAATCCTATCACATAGCAAGAAAATATTAGTGTTACCTCTATAGCAGATGATGCACAAGTGCAAGTTTACTTTAGATGAAAAGTTTTTGTGTGTTAATTTAGGAAAATCCAATCTTCTAAAACATGCCTTTTCATTCTTTGTGAACAACAGAATCTGTTTAATAATTTAGAAAACCAAATATACAAGCATTTGATTTTGATAGAATCCTCAGGAACATCCCTGTTATATAAAATAAGGTATACACTTAACATTATTTCATTCATTTAATAAATCATTCTCCTTTAAGCAGACACTGTGCTTGATAACCGTGAACAAAATAAACAAAAGTCCCCATCTTGAGGAAACTTAGATTCTAGTGATAGAATAGAGCAGGTAATCAGGGCAAACACAGTTCTTGCCTTTATGGAGTCTAGCCAAGAGTCGTGCAGATTATCAAACTGTAGCTGTGGTTAGAGATATATAAATTATACGGACCGGTCAATTAAGATAACCCTAGCATATGGGGACTTTCCTGGTGGTCCAGTGGTTAAGAATCCACCTTTCAATGCAACAGATTCAATCCCTGGTCTGGAACTAAGACTGCTTGTCACAACTACTGAGTCCTCATGTTCTACAGTCAGCGCACCACAGCTAGAGAAGCCTGTCCACTGCAACAAAGACCCAGCCCAACCGAAAAAAAAAAAAAGCCCTAGCATAAAACAGCAATGTAATTGTTTTTTTCCTAAAACAAACAAAAAATACTATGGATTTAATTGTAATAAAAGAATATCAAATCACTTTCTGTAAATACCTCTGATGAGTCATCTTCATGAAACCTAGACTTAATAGACATTTTGATTAAGAATAAGTAGGAATGAGGAAGAGAAGTTTAAACACAAATTATACACCAAGTTGTTTGGAACCTTTTGTCTGTTCTGCATAAATATTTTAAATAGTCTTAAATTCACCCAAATATTTAGAGTTGTTCAGTTGCTAAGTCAAGTCCGACTCTTGCAACACCATGAACTGCAGCGCTTCCAGGCTTCCCTGTCCTCCAGAGTTTGCTCAAACTCATGACCCTTGAGTCAGTGATGCCATCCAACAATCTCATCCTCTGTCACCCCCTTCTCCTCCTGCCCTCAATCTTTCCCAGCATCAGGGTTTTTTCCAATAAGTCAGCTCTCCCCATCAGGTGGCCAAAGTACTGAAACTTTAGCTTCAGCATCAGCATGAGTCCTTCCAATGAATATTCAGGTTTGATTTCCTTCAGGATTGACTGGTTTGATCTCCTTGCTGCCCAAGGGTAGGGGCCCCAAACTCAAATGCCTATCTGGGGCCAGACTGGTGATAAATGAGGGATGCAGGCTGGTTGCTGATAACAGAGAGGCTGTGGCAAACTAGAAAGTGTTTCAAAACAGTCCAACGGAGCCAGCAAGCTGTAGCCTGTCCTGGGACATATGGCCAGATCTTTCCATTTTTCGAGATAATCCACAGACTTCCCCGGCAGTCCAGTGGCTAAGACTCCCAATGAAGAGGGCACAATCCCCGCTCCTGGAACTAAGATCCCATCTGCTGCAAGTCCCCACCCGAAAAATAACAATAAAATTCCCACTTTTAAACGCGGGAAATTAATTAAAATGTCAAGACAGAAGGAGGGTCAAAATGCCTGTCAGGCCACTAGTCTGTGAACTCGGGATAGATTTTAAGTGGGTGTCAGCCCACATTTATGCCCTTGTAATCACATGCTCTCTTAACAGCCTGACCTCACTGGACTAATTGTGTAGGAAGGACTGGGTCAGCCCTTGAGTCTAAGGTTTAAAAAGAAAGCAGAGCAAATACGAGACGATTTTGGACATAGTGTCATCCAAACCGATGCCGCTCCCTCCCACGCCAAGAACCAATGAAGCATCTGTTATGAATATGTGATTAAGCGGGGGACACTGGGTATTTGGATTAATTAGTAAGAAGACAGGTTTAAAAGTGCAAGCTCCAAAAGCGTTAGCACGTTATTTTCCTCCTAGGAGGACGGGAGTCAGCCTTAAAGGGGCAGGCACAGTCTTCCTTTTCTCCTTACCTGTCTGCGCTAACATCACCCTGGGGAGCAAAGCACAGGGCAAGTCAGTCACTTTGCCTTTGCGCCTCTTTTGGCGCTTTCTTTACAACTGCACTCGGGATCCAGAGTTCCCGGTGTAGCCTGCTACCAGCACCCCTGTCCCCGCCCCTGCCCTGACCTCCTGCTCCGCCTTCCTTCCCGGCAGCGCTCTCTCCCTTCACCCGGGCTTCTTAAAGGGACAGAATGTGAAACCAGAGGGTGCCCTGACCTCGCTTGGAAAATAAGGGAATGTCAAATACTGATTTCTAAAAAATATGCTCTAAAGCCATGGAGCATCTGCTTGGTGCTAATCACACTTCTAGGTACTGGGCATAGGGTGGTGAGGCAAATAGACACAGTAGAAACCCTTAATGACACACTCAACTGAGATTAAATCATAATATGTCCTCCCTATTATAATAATTTTCATGCACGTACAATCTTTTTTGTTTCTTTAATTGTAACTTGTCATTTCAATTAATGCTCACTGATTCTATTGTTAGTCATAATTCCTAATAGATGTTCAAGATCTAGAGACTTCCCTGGCAGTCCAGTGGTTATCCCAATGCAGGGGGCATGATCCCTTGTCTGAAAACTAAGATCCCACATGCCACACTGTGTGGCAAAAAAAAAAAAAAATCCAGATCGGTTTGTCTCAGGATTTTAGTTTTTAACCAGCTAATGTATTCTATCACAGAGACAGTTTTCAAATTGATCTTCTTTCCATTCCTCTTGCCTTGCCCTTAGTTCTGCCTTGTGATTGCTCGCCTGAATTCCAGCAACTGGTCTCTCTGCAATCCTGCCTTTTCTATCCCATTCACTATTGTGCAATTTAAATGTTTTTTTTTTTCCTGAAACTTTCATTCCATAGTCCAAAATAAAAGGATTCCTACAAGATAAGCTAAGCAGATAAGCCAAGAGAAACAGACTGTAAGCCGTGAGAAGCAAACCTGGACTTTCTTCTCTATTGTTTGCTGTTGATTTTTTTATTTTTATTTATGTATTTATTTTTGTCGAGGGGCAAAATCTTAGTTCCTAGATCAGGGATTGAACCTGTGCTCCCTGCAGTGGAAGCCTGGAGTCTTTACCGCAGGACAGCCAGGGAAGTCTCTTTTGTTCTTTTTAACTGAGAGAAAGAATTGTCTCTCTTTTATCAACATTGACCCAAATGCAACCGAGCAGACCTGTCAATTGTTTGGTAACAACTGAGCTATCATCTGACCTTGTGATTTTTGCCTTTAAATATCTGCCTGCATCTTTGTACACGTTCCAATTCCCTAATAACTGGACACTCTTGCAAGTTAAAAAATATATATTTCATACTCAAATTTGTCTTTCAAGGTTATTTTGAACAAGTTATTTAAGTATACTTATTAGCTGTGTGACCTTGGGCACATTATTAAACTTTCCTAATGAATAGGGATCAGGATATGCCACTGTAGCACAGGAATTGTTTTGAGTGAAAGAGATTTGAGTTTCTGAAATCTCTTATCTGCCTAAAGCAGACTCTCCCCAAAGAACTCAATTGTCGTAAAACCCCTCCTTGAGAACACTCTTAATCTTCTTGGACTTGAAAAGTGGACACCACACCCAAACAGACATTGTCTCAAGATTATCATATCTCTTATCTATTCTCCTAGAAAAACACTGATCTTTCCGAAATGTCATTCCTATAAGCTCTTTCCCAATCACCTATGATGGAATAAAATGTATGTTTTTTAAGGCAGGACAAGAAAATTTAAGCATAACACATGCCCTCCCAGACAGGGCTCTCCCCAATGTGCAATGTGCTTCTTAATTATACATTAACCAGACCTCTTCAAACACAGAAATGTCTGCTCAACCATAAAGTTAGTTTTTCCCTTCTTCTGACGCCAGCAATGTGACTCCTTAGAAGATAACATTCCTTTCCTAATCCTGTAAGGGGTCATGGTGACCTGCTGCTCCCTTCCTACATGTAGGTCTGGACTTCATGTCTCTACTAAACTGTAAAATGTCAGTGTACCGGTTTGATGAATGATCCTTTGTCTCAAAAATATATAAATGTGCTTTTGACTTCTAACCAAGGGGAACAATCTGCAGAGTTATCTGACTGTCTCTACTGTTATAGCCTTCAGGTTGGCTAGAAAAAAAAAAGAACACCTCTATTTCTTCTTTAGATCTACTATTGATTAATTTTTCATCAACACCAACTGAGTTAGATATATAAACACAAAAATTTAGCCACTCCCTATGAGCTGCTCATCACTGAATTCTCCTGTGTGTATGGTATGTGTTGCATATGTAAACTTGGGTTTTTTTTACCTGTTAAGCTGTCTTTTGTGAGTTTAATAATTTACAGATCCCAGACAGTGAACATAAGAAGGTAAAGAAATGCTTTACCTTCCCTACACTAAGTATCAGTGTTCTCATCTGTAAAATAATGATGATGATAATAACAATGTATTGAGAAGATTTAATGAGATAGAAAGTAAAGTGCTTGGCATAGTTCCTGACATATCTGAACAGTGTGATTATCGTTACTGAAACTATGGAGTTAGTGTTGGTATTAATAAGACACAAAACTGGAAGATGAAGATCAAGTTTTCAGTGAAGAATGACGGGATCAGATTTGAGTTTTAGAAAACAGTTTTAAACTGTGGGTATCAAACAAAGAGGTTGAACTGAGGAGACATCAGTAGAAGAACCTGGTGGTAACCCAAGCAAGAATTAATGAAGGCATGGGAAGAAATGGACACATCTGAGCGTGACTCAGCAAAAGCCATTGGCAGGACTTGGAGACCAATTAAATATGCTTGCTTAACCATGTGCGTGTGTGTGCGTAGTCACTTAGTGGTGTACAACTTTGTGACCCCATGGACTGCACTCCGCCAGACTTCTCTGTCAGTGGGATTCTCCAGAAAAGATACTTAAGTGGGTTGCCATTCCCTTCTCCAGGGGATCTTCCCAACCCTCGGATCAGACCCAGGCCTCCCTCATTGCAGGCAGATTCTTTACCATCTGAGCCACTATGGTTAAGCTAGCTATGCTTAACCATAATGATAGACAATCCAAGGACAAGATGTCATTTTTTTCTTTATCAGCTTGACCTGGGCTCTTAATCACCATGCTATCTGACCTCATTCTTCCCTGCTTGAAATCCTGTCTGACTTTCCAAGCAGTAAATATCAGAGCCAAATTGCTGGTCACAGCTTCCTAAGCTCTTAGTAATCAGTCCCTGCTTACCCATCTTTTCTTTAGAAAACCCTTTCTCTCCTACAGTTTGTTTTCTTGTAGCAAGCCCTTGTCCTCTCACTTCATGCCTTGCTTCCAACAAAGTTACCGGGCCCACCACACATACATCCCCTCCTCACTGTCCCTAACCACCTCCTCATTTTTCAGAATGCAGCTCAGAGTTAAAGCCCTCAGAAACCATCTACAACACACACACTGATCTTGACATTTCATTAGCTTCCTATGGGCATGTCCAGCAAGAATACCATGCAAACTATCATTGTCTGGCTCCTCTACTGGACTTAGAGGTAGACCATTTCATTCCTCTTTTATCTTCTGCCACAGTTAAGACACTCAATAAATGCAGTTAAGTGAAAGAAAAACCAAATAAAGGAGGAAATTAACAAATATTACATGTCAGTATCTCATTTCCAAATTTTATTTTTAACAGCTTTTTTGAGGTAGAACTGACATACAATAAATTTCACAAATTTCAAGTGTACATTTTGATGTGTTGCTATGAAATTTTCCCCAAAATTAAGAGACTGAACATCTTCAGTGCCCTCTGTTATCCCTCCCTCTTGCCCTTCCCTATATCCTCTCTATCCCCAGGTAGACTCTGATCTGCTTTCTGTCAGTATAGATTAGTTTGCATTTTCTAGATATTTATATAAATGCAGTTTTACAGTATGTACTCTTTTTTTTGGTCTTTTTTTTCCACTCATCATAATTATTTTGAGATTCATCTATGCTATTTCATGCATCAGTTATTCATTCCTTTTCACTGCAAAGTAATTTTCCATTGCATGTATGTATTGTTGTTGCTGTGTTGTTCAGTTGCTAAGTTGTATTCAACTCTTTTCAACCCCATGGACTACAGCACACCGAGCTTCCCTGTCCTTGACTATTTCCCAGAGTTTGCTCAGACTCATGTCCATTGAGTCGGTGATGCCATTCAACCATCTCATCCTCTGTCTCCCCCTTATCCTCCTGCCTTCAATCTTTCCCAACATCAGGGTCTTTTCCAATGAGTCAGTTATTCCCATCAGGTGGCCAAAGTATTGGAGCTTCAGCTTCAGCATCCATCCTTCTAATGAAGATTCAGGGTTGACTTCCTTTAGGATTGACTAAATTCAAGGAATTCTCAAGAGTCTTCTCCAGCACAATTCAAAGCATCAATACTTCAGTGCTCAGCATTCTTTATGGTCCAACTCTCATATCTTACATGACTACTGGAAAAGCCAGTATGTATGTATTATATGTGTTTATTCCTTTATCTGTTGATGAATATCTGGGGGGGTTTGTTTGTTTACTATTACAAACAAAACTGCTGCTAACTCTTGTGCACTAGTCTTTGTATGTGCTCAATCACTTCAGTCATGTCTGACTTCATGCAACCCCATAGAATCCATGGGATTCTCCAGGCAAGAATACTGGAGTGGGTTGCCATTTCCTTCTCCAGGGGATCTTCCTGACCCAGGGATTGAACTTGCGTCTCTTACATCTTCTGCACTGGCAGCCAGGTTCTTTACCACTAGCATCACCTTCAGAGCCCCAAGTCTTTTATAGACATATGCTCTTTTTTTCACTGGGCAAATACTTAGGAGTGAAATGGCTAAATCACATGGTGGTGTGATTAACTGCAAACCTTTTCCAAAAGGGTTGTCATTTTACATTTCAATCATTCAGTGAATGAAAACCCCAGTCTTTCAAAGAGATGAGAAAAATAATTTCGTTTTTCTGGGTTGCTTCAGTTCAGTCACTCAGTCATATCTGACTCTTCGTGACCGCATGGACTGCAGCACTCCAGGCCTCCCTGTCCATCACCAATTCCCGGAGTTTACTCAAACTCATGTCCATTGAGTCAGTGATACCATCCAATCATCTCATCCTCTGTCGTCCCCTTCTCCTCTTGCCTTCAATCTTTCCCAGCATCAGGGTCTTTTCAAATGAGTCAGCTCTTCACATCAGGTAGCCAAAGTGTTGCTACCTATTCGTTTTACAATATGAAAACACGACTCACACCAAGAGTCTGAACATTTAGAAAAAACTTGAGTTGATAATACCCACAGTAAGTTCCTGCTTTGCTTTCTGCAGGGCACCTTTTAAAATAACAACTTAGGGGAAAGCCTGATGAAAGTTAGCAACCTCTGCCCAACCACCTTGAATAACAGGTGCTTGCTACCCTGCTCTCCACTTCCTGTTTACCTAGCTCTCCTTTCCTATAGCTCAGTGTACCCCCCTTGCTTTTGGGATCTGTAATAATAAATCTTGTGATTCTGCTTCCTTTGTGTGTGTGTATTGAAACTACATCTTCACTTAACATGACCCATGGGCTTCACTTCCCCAAAGTGGGAGCTTATTTGCTGAGGGAGTTACATGCTGACCCTGAGTGACTTTTGCCCCTTCATTATTCAGGTCATAATCTGCATATTCTTATATATGTGCATGTGTGCTTAGTCACTCACTCATGTCCAACTCTTTGTGACCCAATGGACTGCAGCCCACGAGGCTCCTCTGTCCATGGGGATTCTCCAGGCAAGAATACTGCAGTGGGTTGCCATGCCCTCCTCCAGGGAATCTTCCCAACCCAGGGATCAAGCCTAGGTATCACTCATTGCAGGTGGATTCTTTACTGACTGAGCCATCACAGAAGCCCATTCTTATACATACATATAATTTATTTTTAGCTGCACTTGGCCTTTGTTGCTGCATGGACTTTTCTCTATTTGCTGCAAGTGGGCACTATTCTCCAGTTTCGGTGCACAGGCTTCTCATAGTGGTGGCTTCTCTTCTTGCCGAGTACGGGCTCTAGGGCAAACAGGCTCAGTAGTTGTGGCTCCCAGGCAATAGTGTACATGCTTAATAATTGTGGTGCACAGACACAGTTGCTCTGTAGCGTGTGAAATCTTCCTGGACCAGGGACAGAACCTGTGTCTCCTATATTGGCACCAGATTCTTTACTACTGGGCCAACAGGGAAGCCCTCTACATATACTTAACTCAGTACACAAGCTCTGGCTTCTCAACACATTCCACATCCTCATCCACACTTCTTTCTTTCTGATTATAGACGTCCTAGGAGGCATGAAGTGCTAGTTCATCATGGTTTTAATTTGCATTTCCTCAAAGACTAACAATGTCTCAGCATCCAAATTGTTGCTTTATTTTTCTGATCTTTCACAATTTGGGCACATTAAAAATAGGCATTTTTTATCTATGTTTTTCCTCAGTGCTGGAAGAATAGTTCAATAAAGCTGGTGGAATTATCTGGAATTATGAGAGAAAAATAACCTTTTTTAGAGAATTTATTTATAAATATAACACAATTGGCAGATGTTTATAAATACTAATTCTAAATAAATTTGTAAATATAGCTATTTTAAAATTATTTTTTTTATTTATTTATTTTTGGCTGCATTTAATCTTTGTTGCTGTGCGTAGGCTTTCTCTAGTTGTTGTGAGGTGGGGTTTGCAGTGTACAGGCTTCTCATTGCTGTGGCTTCTCTTGTTGTGTAGCACAGGCTCTTGAGTGCAGGCTCATTATTTAGTTATTCCCCAGTGTGTGGGATCTTCCCTGACCAGGGATCAAAGCTGTGTCTCCTGTATTGGCAGGTAGATTCTTAACCACTGGACCATCAGGTAAATGCTTGTAAATATATTTCTAATAAAATATTTACTTCAATCAGCCTTGAGATGTGAACAACAGATAAATTGTACTCAGGAAAGTGTGATTTGCCTCTGCCATCCCAGAATGTGTTTCTTGGCATACTTTTAAATGAAGTTTGAGGTTTTGGATTTTCTAGAGCTTTGGCTTCCTCTTTTCTCCCTCAAACTGCCCTTGCAAAAAGTCCAGAGCACCATGTCATTTTTAGGCTTCCTTTTCTCAGTTCCTTATCTGCATTTGCAGTCTTCAGTTGGTCACTTGGCAAGCTTTTATTTTATTTATTTATTTATTTTTGGCTGCACCTCACAGTGCATGAGATCTTATTTCCTTGATCAGGGATCAAACCCACACCCCTTGCAGTAGAGGCACAGAGTCTTAACCACTGGACCACCAGGGAAATCTCTAGACAAACTTTGAACACCTGTCACTAAATCTTGCCTAAAAATCCTGACATCTGGCCCTTTAAGACCAGTCTGTTATAAAAAAAAAAGATTGTGGGCCCACAGAGATGTGAAATCCTCAACCAACTAAATCCATAGTGCCATCTGGTGGTAATTTAGGTGTCTCTGAGCAAAAATGGTAAAAACTTAAAAATGATACACAAGATTCTCACCCACAATTTGACCACACCCTGGTATATGTGTTTAGTTGTAAGATGCAGCAGAAATACTTATCACTGATTAAAGTGAAGGCCTAAAATTTATGAAAGAATTGGTATCACTCATGATTCTATCTCTGTCTCACACAAACACACGCACACACACTCCACAACTAATCCATCAGGAAATCCGTAGGTTTTACCTTCAAAATTTACTAGAATCTGAGCTCTCTTCACCACCTGCAGTGCTTCCCTCCAGTACAGCCACTGGCAGGTGATTATTGTGATGGTCTCTGAACCAACGCCTAGATTTCTGCCCTTCTTCTCCCGGTGGTCTATTAACAACAAAAAAGCTAAAGTGATCCTTTGAGAAGGAAGTGAAGTTATCAGCACTTCACTGGAGCCCTCTGACAATGCCCTATTGTTCCTTCCTGGTATATCCAGCCCAGCTCCTTCTCTGACTTCCACTCCGACTGCTTTCCCCCGTTTTGATGACCTTTCATACACACTCGACCAACTTCTACTGTTTTGTTTTTTGTTTGGCCGTGGTGTGTGGCTTGTGAAATCTTTTTTTTAAATTACTTTTTAAATGTGTTTTTGGCTATCCTGAGTCTTCGTTGCTGTATAAGCTCCTCTTGAGTTGCGGTGCGCTGGCCTCTCATTACAGTAACTTCTCTTGTTGCGGAGCATGGGCTCCAGGGCACGTGGGCTTCAGTAGTTGTGGCTCCCCTACTCTAAAGCACAGGCTCCACTGATGTGGCACAGGGGCTTAGCTCCTCCACGGCATGTGGGATCTTCCCAGATTGAACCCATGTCTCCTGCATTGGCAGGCAGAGTCCTTACTACTGAGCCACCAAGGAAGCCCGGCTTGTAAGATCTTAGTTCCCCAACCAGGGATTGAACCCCGTCCCTTGGCAGTGAAAGCGTGTAATCCTAACCACTGGATGGTCAGGGAGTTCCTTCAACAATTGCTTAAGTGTTTTGTTTTGGTTTTGGCTATGCTGGGTGTTCATTGCTGCAGGCGGGCTTTTTCCTGGTTGTGGTGTGCGGACTTCTCTTTCCTATGGCTTCTCTTGTAGCACAGCATGCGCTCTAGAGCTCTCAGGCTTCAGTAGTTGTGTCATGCAGGCTCTAGAGCAAGGGGTCAATAGTTGCGGCACATGGGCTTTGTTGCCCCAAAGCATGTGGAATCTTCCCAGACCAGGGATCGAACCTGTGTTCCCTGCACTGGCAAGCGAATTCTTAACCACTGGACCACCAGGGAAGTCTAGATTAACTTTACCTGTTCTAGAGTTTTACATAAATGAAATTACACAGTTTTTTGTATCTGGGCTTCTTTTGCTCAGCATAATGTTTTTGAGATTCAGCTACACTGTTGTTTGTATTGTTGATCCTTCACTCCTCTTTCTTGTTCAGTAGCATTCCACTATGTGAACATACTTCAGTTTGTTTCTTTTTCCGATTATTGACAATTGTATCATTTCCAGTTTGAGGCCATTATTAATAAAGTATCTATGAATATTTTTCTAGAATTCTTCTTGTGGGCATATGTTTTCATTTCTCTTGGGTAAATATCTAGAAGGGGAATTACTGGACTATAGGATAGGTATATGTTTAACTTTATAAGAAACTACCAAACAGTTTTCCAAAATGGTTATGACATTTTAAGATTCTCACCAGCTGTAAGAGGTCTACATCATGGACTGTGGCCCATTTCAATTTTAGCCATTCTACTGGCAGTACGGTAGTATTTCATTGTGGTTTTTAACTTGTGTTTTGCTGTAACTGAATTTCCACATGCTTATTGAAGGCTGGGATTTTGTCCATTTTATTTATTGCTTTATTATCTGACCATTAGTGCAAGCAGAGAAGGCAATGGCACCCCACTCCAGTACTCTTGCCTGGAAAATCCCATGGATGGAGAAGCCTAGTGGGCTACAGTCCATGGGGTCACCAAGAGTCGGACACGACTGAGTGACTTCAGTTTCAATTTTCACTTTCATGCATTGGAGAAGGAAATGGCACCCACTCCAATGTTCTTGCCTGGAGAATCCCAGGGACGGGGAAGCCTGGTGGGCTGCCGTCTCTGGGGTCACACAGAATCGGACATGACTGAAGCAACTTAGCAGCAACAACAGTAGCAGCATTAGTGCAAGGTGGAACTCACATTAGGAGATAAATAAATATCTACCACAGTGCTTTAGTTCCCTAAAAGGTTGTTTAAATTTAAAAAAATTATTTTATGCCTATGGTGGTGGGAAATGTGAGAACTATTAATAAAATTTAGGTAACTGAAAGGGCTTCCCCCATGGCTCAGTGGTGAAGAATTCACCTGCAATGTAGGAGATGTAGGAGACCTGGGCTTGATCCCTGGGTTGAGAAAGATCCCCTGGAGGAGGGCATGGCAACCCACTCTAGTATTCTGTCCTGGAGAATCTCATGAACAGAAGAGCCTAGTGGGCTATATAGCCCAATGAGTCACAAAGCGTTGGACATGACTGAAGCAGCTGAGCACACACACACAACTGATTGAAAATTATCCTTGGATTTTTAACTGATATGCTCAGAATTCTTAAAGTGTTGTTCTTCAGTTGCTAAGTCATGCCCTACACTCTGCAACCCCATGGACTACAGCATGCCAGGATTACCTGTCCTTCACTGTCTCCCAGAGTTTGCTCAGATTCATGTCCATTGAATAGATGATGCCATCAAACCATCTCATCCTCTGCCATCCCTTCTCCTTTTACTTTCAATCTTCTCAGCATCAGGGTCTTTTCCAATGAGTCAGCTCTTGACATCAGGTGACCAAAGTATTGGAGCTTCAGCTTTAGTATCAGCCCTTCCAATGCATATTCAGGGATGATTTCCTTTAGGATTGGCTGGTTTGATCTTGCTGTCCAAGGGACTCTCCAGAGTCTTCTCCAGCATCACAGTTAGAAAGCATCAATTCTTCAGCGCTCAGTCTTCTTTTTGGTCCAACTCTCGTATCTGTACATGATTACTGGAAAAACCGTAGCTTTGATTATCCTGACCTTTGTTGGTAAAGTGATGTCTTTGTTTTTTAATATGCTGTCTAGGTTTGTCATAGCTTTCCTTCCAAGGAGCAAGTGTCTTTTAATTTCATAGCTGCAGTCATCATCGGCAGTATTTTGGAGCTCAAGAAAGTAAAATCTGTCTCTGCTTCCACTGCTTCCCCTTCTACTTGCCATGAAGTGATGGGACCAGATGCCTCAATCGGCGTTAATATAGAATTGTAAGCCAGATTTTTTTTTTAAGATTTGAGGAAAGTCCTTTAACCAATAGTATTCCATCTATAGCTTGTTTTTACTATGTTTTCATTGATTACATTTTAAACTTCTCAAAATCCAACTGGATTATAGCCAAAAAAATAGTATCACTAAATCATTAATTCATAATGTTGTAATCAATAATGTAACCTTGAAATGATTAAAATATGCTTTGCTATACTTAGAGCTTTTGAAGAAAGTAATCCTTTTTAAAATTTTTTTAAATTTTATCTTTAATTGGAGAATAATTACTTTACAATATATGATGGTTTCTGCCAGACATCAACCTGAATGAGCCTCAGGTATACATATGTCCCCTCCCTCTTAAACCTCCCTCACAACTCCCTCCCCAGCCCACCCCTCTAGGTTGTCATGGAGCACCGGTTTTGGGTTCCCTGTGTCATTCAGCAAATTCCTATTGGCTATCTAATTTACATATGATAATATATTTGTTTCATTGCTACTCTTTCAAATAGTCCTACCTTCTCTCTCCCCCACTGTGTCCAAAAATCTGTTCTCTATGTCTGCATCTCTATCGCTGCCCTATAGATAGGTTCATTAGTACCATCTTTCTAGATTCCATGTATATGCATTAATATATGATATTTGTCTTTCTGTTTCTGGCTTACTTCATTTTGTATAATAGACTTTATATTTGTCCACTTCATTAGAACCTTTTTGAATTCCTTTTAATAGCTGAGTAATATTCCATTGTGTGTATGTACCACTACTTCTTTATCCATTCATCTGTCGATGGACATCTAAGTTTCTTCCATGTCCCGGCTATTGTAAATAGTTCTGCAATGAACACTTGGGTACATGTGTCTTTTTCAGTTATGATTTCCTCAGAGTGTTTGCCCAGTAGTGGGATTTCTGGCTCATATAGTAGCTTTATTCCTAGTTTTTTTATAAGGACTATCCATACTGTTCTCTGTAGTGGGTGTATCAATTTGCATTCCCAACAACAGTGGAAGAGGTTTCCCTTTTCTCCACATCCTCGTCAGCATTTATTATTTGTAGACTTTTTGACGATGGCAATTCTGACCAGTGTGAGATGATACCTCATTGTAATTTTGACTTCCATTTCTCTAATAATGATTGATGTTGAGTATCTTTTCGTATGTTTATTAACCATCTGTATGGAGAAATGTCTCATCCTTGGAGAAATGTTTGCTTAAATCTTCTGCCCACTTTTTGATAGGGTTGTTTGTTTTTCTGGTATTGACCTGAACAAACTGGTTGTATATTATAGGGATGTTTCTTTTGCTATTATTTCCTCCAATTCTGAGGGCTGTCTCTTTTTTATTTATTTTTAATTGAAGAATAATTGCTTTACAGTATTTGCGGCTTTCTGCCAAACATCAACATGAATCAGCAATAGGTATACATATGTCCTCTCCCTGAAGGTTGTCTTTTATTCTTATTTATTGTTTCCTTTGCTGTGCATAAACTTTTAAGTTTAATTAGATCCATTTGTTTATTTTTGTTTTTATTTCCATTACTTGAGGAGGTGGGTCAGAGAGGATCAAGCAATAGTTTATGCCAAAGAGTGTTCTATGTTTCCCTCTAAGAGTTTTATAGTTCTTGGTCTTACATTTACATCTTTAGTTCATTTTGAAATATTTCTGTGTATGGTATTAGTATGTCCTTTTCATCCTAGGGAACTGAAATGCAAAAGTAGGAGTCAAGGGATATGTAGAGTAACAGGCAAGTTTGGCATTGGAGTGAAAAATGAAGCAGGGCAAAGGCTAACAGAGTTTTGCCAAGAGAACATGCTGGTCATAGCAAACATCCTCTTCCAACAAACCAAGAGACAACTCTACACAGGGACAAGAGTTCAGTTCAGTCACTCAGTTGTGTCCGACTCTTTGCGACACTATGAATCGCAGCACATCAGGCCTCCCTGTCCATCACCAACTCCCGGAGTTCACTCAGACTCACGTCCATCGAGTCAGTGATGCCATCCAGCCATCTCATCCTCTGTCGTCCCCTTCTCCTCCTGCCCCGAATCCCTCCCAGCATCACAGTCTTTCCCAATGAGTCAACTCTTTGCATGAGGTGGCCTAAGTACTGGTGTTTCAGCTTTAGCATCATTCCTTCCAAAGAAATCCCAGGGCTGATCTCCTTCAGAATGGACAGGTTGGATCTCCTTGCAGTCCAAGGGACTCTCAAGAGTCTTCTCCAACACCACAGCTCAAAAGCATCAATTCTTCGGTGCTCAGCCTTCTTCACAGTCCAACTTTCACATCCATATATGACCACAGGAAAAACCACAGCCTTGACTAGACGGACCTTAGCTGGCAAAGAAATGTCTCTGCTTTTGAATATACTTTCTAGGTTGGTCATAACTTTTCTTCCAAGAAGTAAGCGTCTTTTAATTTCATGGCTGCACTCACCATGTGCAGTGATTTTGGAGCCCCAAAAATAAAGTCTGACCCTGTTTCTACTGTTTCCCCATCTATCTCCCATGAAGTGATGGGAACAGATGCCATGATCTTCGTTTTCTGAATGTTGAGCTTTAAGCCAACTTTTCACTCTCCTCTTTCACTTTCATCAAGAGGCTTTTTAGTTCCTCTTCACTTTCTGCCATGAGGGTAGTGTCATCTGCATATCTGAGGTTATTGATATTTCTGCCGGCAATCTTGATTCCAGATTGTGCTTCTTCCAATCCAGCGATTCTCATGATGCACTATGCATATAAGTTAAATAAGCAGGGTGACAATATACAGCCTTGATGTACTCCTTTTCCTATTTGGAACCAGTCTGTTGTTCTATGTCCAGTTCTAACAGTTGCTTCCTGACCTGCATACAGATTTCTCGAGAGACAGGTCAGGTGGTCTGATATTCCCATTGCTTTCAGAATTTTCCACAGTTTATTGTGATCTACACAGTCAAAGGGTTTGGCATAGTCAATAAAGCAGAAATAGATGTTTTTCTAGAACTCTTTTTCCATGATCCAGCGGATGTTGGCAATTTGATCTCTGGTTCCTCTGCCTTTTCTAAAACCAGCTTGAACATCAGGAAGTTCACGGTTCATGTATTGCTGAAGCCTGGCTTGGAAAATTTTGAGCATTACTTTACTAGCATGTGAGATGAGTGCAATTGTGCAGTAGTTTAAGCATTTTTTGGCATTGCCTTTCTTTGGGATTGCAGTGAAAACTGACCTTTTCCAGTCTTGTGGCCACTGGTGAGTTTTCCAAATTTGCTGGCATCTTGAGTGCAGCACTTTCACAGCATCATCTTTCAGGATTTGAAACAGCTCAACTGGAATTCCATCACCTCCACTAGCTTTGTTGGTAGCAAAGCTTTCCAAGGCCCACTTGACTTCACATTCCAGGATGTCTGGCTCTAGGTGAGTGATCACACCATCATGATTATCTGGGCCATGAAGATTTTTTTTTTTTGTACAGTTCTTCTGTGTATTCTTGCCACCTCTTCTTAGTATCTTCTGCTTCTGTTAGGTCCAGACCATTTCTGTCCTTTATCGAGCCCATCTTTGCATGAAATGTTCCCTTGGTATCTCTAATTTTCTCTTAGAGATCTCTAGTCTTTCCCATTCTGTTCTTTTCCTCTGTTTCTTTAATTGATTGCTGAAGAAGGCTTTCTTTCTCTTCTTGCTATTCTCTGGAACTCTGCATTCAGAAGCTTATATCTTTCCTTTTCTCCTTTGCTTTTCACTTCTCTTCTTTTCACAGCTATTTGTAAGGCCTCCCCAGATAGCCTTTTTGCTTTTTTGCATTTCTTTTCCATGGGGATGGTCTTGATCCCTGTCTCCTGTACAATGTCACGAATCTCATTCCATAGTTCATCAGGCACTCTATCTATCAGATATAGGCCCTTAAATCTATTTCTCTCTTCCACTGTATAATCATAAGGGATTTGATTTAGGTCATACCTGATTGGTCTAGCGTTTTTCCCTACTTTCTTCAATTTGAGTCTGAATTTGGTAATAAGAAGTTAATGAACTGAGCCACAGTCAGCTCCTGGTCTTGTTTTTGTTGACTGTATAGAGCTTCTCCATCTTTGGCTGCAAAGAATATAATCAATATGATTTTGGTGTCGACCATCTGGTGATGTCCATGTATAGAGTCTTCTCTTGTGTTGTTGGAAGAGGGTGTTTGCTATAACCAGTGCATTTTCTTGCAAAACTCTATTTTCTTTGCCCTGCTTCATTCCACATTCCAAGGCCAAATTTGCCTGTTACTCCAGGTGTTTCTTGACTTCCTACTTTTGCATTCCAGTCCAGATGAAAAGGACATCTTTTTTGAGTGTTAGTTCTAAAAGGTCTTGTAGGTCTGCATAGAACTGTTCAACTTCAACTTCTTCAGCATTACTGATTGGGGCATAGACTTGGATAACTGTGATATTGAATGGTTTGCCTTGGAGATGAACAGAGATCATTCTGTCATTTTTGAGATTGCATCCAAGTACTGCATTTCAGACTCTTTTGTTGACCATGATGGCTACTCCATTTCTTCTGAGGGATTCCTGCCCACAGTAGTAGATATAATGGTCATCTGAGTTAAATTCACCCATTCCAGTCCATTTTAGTTGACTGATTCCTAGGATGTCAACGTTCATCCTTGCCATCTCTTGTTTGACCACTTCCAATTTGCCTTGATTCATGGACCTGACATTCCAGGTTCCTATGCAATATTGCTCTTTACAGCATCAGACCTTGCTTCTATCACCAGTCACATCCACAGCTGGGTACTGTTTTTGCTGCAGCTTCATCCCTTCATTCTTTCTGGAGTTATTTCTCCACTGACCTCCAGTAGCATATTGGGCACCTACTGACCTGAGGAGTTCCTCTTTCAGTATCCTATCATTTTGCCGTTTCATACTGTTCATGGGGTTCTCAAGGCAAGAATACTGAAGTGGTTTGCCATTCCCTTCTCCAGTGGACCACATTCTGTCAGACCTCTCCACCATGACCCGCCCGTCTTGGGTTGCCATGTGGGCATGACTTGGTTTCATTGAGTTAGACAAGGCTGTGGTCCTAGTGATAGTAAATACCAAAATCAGATTGATCATATTCTTTGAAGCTGAAGATGGAGAAGCTCTATACAGTCAGCAAAAACAAGGCTGGGAGCCGACTGTGGCTCTGATCATTAATTCCTTATTGCAAAATTCAGACTTAAATTGAAGTAGGGAAAACCACTAGATCATTCAGGTATGACCTAAATCAAATCCCTTATTATTATACAGTGGAAGTGGAAAATAGATTAAAGGGATTCGATCTGATAGAGTGCCTGAAGAACTATGGGCAGAGGTTTGTAACACTGGTCTAAAGGCCGTGATCAAAACCATTCCCAAGAAAAATAAATGCAAAAAGGAAAATGGTTGTTTGAGGAGGACTTACAGGATAACTGAGAAAACAAGAGAAGGAAAAGGCAAAGGAGAAAATAAAAGATATATTCATTTGAATGCAGAGTTCCAAAGAATAGCAAGGAGAGATGAGAAAGCCATTCTCAGTGATCAGTGCAAAGAAATAGAGGAAAACAATAGAATGGGAAAGGCTAGAGATCTCTTCAAGAAAATTAGAGATACCAAGGGAATATTTCATGCAAAGATGGGCTCAATAAAGGACAGAGTGCTAACAGAAAAGAAGGTATTAAGAAGAGGCGGCAAGAATACACAGAAGAACTATATGAAAAAATCTTAATGACCCAAGAAACCACAATGGTGTGATCACTCACCTAGAGCCAGACATCCTGGAGTATGAAGTCAAGTGGGCCTTAGGAAGCAATTCTAGGAACAAAGCTAGTGGAGGTGATGAAATTCCAGTTGAGCTATTTCAAATCCTTAAAGATGATGCTGTGAAAGTGCTGCACTCAATATGCCAGCAAATTTGGAAAACTTAGCAGTGGCCAAAGGACTGGAATAAATCAGTTTTCGTTGTAATCCCAAAGAAAGGTAATACCAAAGAATGTTCAAACTACTGCACAATTATACTCATCTCACACACTAGCAAAGCAATGCTCAAAATTTTCCAAGCCAGGCTTCAACAGTACTTGAACCATGAACTTCCAGATGTTCAAGCTGGATTTAGAAAAGTCAGAGGAACCAGAGATCAAACTGCCAACATCCACTGGACCATCAAAAAAGCAAGAGAATTCCAGAAAAACATCTACTTCTTCTTTATTGACTACACCAAAGCCTGTGACTGTGTGGATCAAAACAAACTGTGGAAAATTCTTAAAGAGATGGGAATACCAGACCACCTGACCTGCCTCCTGAGAAACCTGTATGCAGGTCAAGAAGCAACCGTTAGAACTGGACATGGAACAACAGACTGGTTCCAAATTGGGAAAGGAGTACATCAAGGCTGTATATCGTCACCTTGCTTACTTATATGCAGAGGACATCATTTGAAATGCTGGGCTGGATGAATCACAAGCTGGAATCAAGACTGCCGGGAGAAATATCAATAACCTCAGATATGCAGATGACACCACCTTATGGCAGAAAGTGAAGAGGAACTAAAAAGCCTCTTGATGAAAGTGAAAGAAGAAAGTGAAAAAGTTGGCTTAAAGCTCACCATTCAGAAAACGAAGATCATGGCATCTGATCCCATCACTTCATGGCAAATAGATGGGGAAACAGTGGAAACAGGGTCAGACTTTATTTCTGGGCTTCCAAATCACTTCAGATGGTGTTTGCTGCCATGAAATCAAAAGATGCTTACTCCTTGAAAGGAAAGTTATGACCAACCTAGATAGCATATTCAAAAGCAGAGACATTACTTTGCCAACTAAGGTCAGTCTAGTCAAGGCTATGGTTTTTCCAGTGGTCATGTATGGATTTGAGAGTTGGACTGTGAAGAAGGCTGAGCGCTGAAGAATTGATGCTTTTGAACTGTGGTGTTGGAGAAGACTCTTGAGAGTCCCTTGGACTGCAAGGAGATCCAACCAGTCCATTCTAAAGGAGATCAGCCCTGGGTGTTCTTTGGAAGGACTGATGCTAAAGCTGAAACTCCAATACTTTGGCCACCTCATGCAAAGAGTTGGCTCATTGGAAAAGACTGTGATGCTGGGGGGGATTGGGGGCAGGAGGAGAAGGGGACGACAGAGGATGAAATGGCTGGATGGCATCACCAACTCGATGTAGATGAGTTTGCGTAAACTCCGAGAGTTGGTGATGGACAGGGTGGCCTGGCGTGCTGCAATTCATGGGGTCGCAAAGAGTCGGACACAACTGAGTGACTGAACTAGAACTGGACCTGCCCAGTTTTCCCAGCACCACTTCTTTTTTTTCTTGTTGGCACAAGGATACATGTGCTTTATTGCTTACGCTGCATGTTCAAGTGAATACAGTAAACCCCCTTTAAAAAGTAAGGCATGTGAGTGGCCTTCTGTGCAAGTTCCATATTATTTAAAGTTCCTATTGGCTAATGAAGTATTTCCACTCCAGAACCTGAAAAAGCACATAAGTTTTTTGCAAGCAGAATACCTGAAACATTATTATATGTTACCTCATGGCACAATTAAACAGCCTCGTATCAAATGTCTTTATCTAAGGAAAGATATAACTATCGTTACAACTGGGAAACGTTAACCAGCTTATCCACATATGTACAGTTGGGTCCCCAAATAGTAGTTATACAAAATCTAAAGAAAGAGCAGTGTCTAAGTGCACTGGTGCTTGTTTCATTAAAGGTAAGAGATTTGGCATTTTCAGTCTTTTTTTTCCGTAAGTCATGCTGGTATTTGCAGAAAGGCAGGGTCATACGATGCTGATGACCATGGACAGATACTGTTCATATGAAACTTGGATCCAGCCATCCTGGTCTGTATCGTAGCGCCTGAATATATCTGTCAACCTCTGCAGCACGATGCAGCCCTGGATGAAGTCGTCGAAGGTGATCTGCCCCTGGCCTTGTCGGTTGAACTTCCGAATGAGGATGTCGTGAAACTGATCAGAGAGCCGGTACCCGAAACCTGAGAGGGCTTGCTTGAGCTCGTTCTTGTCGATCATGCCTGAGTTGTCCTTGTCGTATGTGCGGAAGACGTTCTGCCAGTCCGTGATGTATTTCCAGACGCCAGTGAACTCACTGAAGTTCACACCGGCCTTGTTCTCTCTGTCAAACATGAATATGATCGATCGGACAGTCACTGGGTTAAACGGAGTCCAGGTGCCATTGGACAGTGCTTGCTGAAGCTTGTTGTCAGATATCACACCGCTCCTGTCCTTATCAACCCTCTGGTAGACATTCCACAGGAAGCTCTGGTCCGGCAGCATGGTGCCCGCGGCAGGGCGGTTGCCAGGCCCGGGCGGTACGGGTAGGCAGCCATGGGCCTAGGCGCAGCAGGGTTGAGGTGCAGCTGAGGGGCCCCCAGCACCACTTCTTGAAAAGACTGTCTTTTTTCCATTGTACATTTTTGCCTACTTTGTCAAAGATAAATTGCCCAAATGTGGGTGGATTTGTCTCCAGGCTTTCTATTTTGTTCCCTTTTTCTATGTTTCTATTTTTGTGCCTGGAGAAGGCAATGGCACCCCACTCCAGTACTCTTGCCTGGAAAATCCCATGGACTGAGGAGCCTGGTAGGCTGCAGTCCATGGGGTCAGGAAGAGTCGGACACGACTGAGTGACTTCACTTTCACTTTTCACTTTCACACATTGGAGAAGGAAATGGCAACTCACTCCAGTGTTCTTGCCTGGAGAATCCCAGGGATGGGGGAGCCTGGTGGGCTGCCGTCTATGGGGTCGCACAGAGTTGGACACGACTGAAGCAACTTAGCAGCAGCAACAGCATTTTTGTGCCAGTACCATACTGTCTTGATGACTGTTGCTTTACAGTAAAGCCTGAAGTCAGGGAGGTTGATTCTTCCAGCTCCATTCTTCCTTCTCAAGATTGCTTTGGCTATTCAGGGTCTTTTGTGTTTCCATACAAATTGTGGAATTATTTGTTCTACTTCTTTGAAAAATACCATTGGTAGTTTGATAGGGATTGCACTGAATCTATAGACTGCTTTGAGCAGTATAGTCATTTTCACAATATTGATTCTTCCAATCCAAGAACAATTTATATCTCTCCATCTGTTAATTAATTTCTTTCATAAGCATCTTACAGTTTTCTGCAAACAGGTCTTTTGTCTCTTTAGATAAGTTACTCCTAAGTATTTTATTCATTTTGCTGCAATGGTGAATGGGATTGTTTCCTTAATTTCTCTTTCTAATTTTTCATTGTTAGTGTATAGGAATACAAAGGAGTTCTGTGTATTGATTTTAGATCCTGTGACTTTACTATTTTCATTGGTTAGCACTAGTAATTTTCTGGTGGAATCTTTAGGGTTTCTATATAGAGAAGCATATCATGTGCAAACAGTATGAGTTTTACTTCTTTTCCAATCTGGATTACTTTTATTTCTTTTTCTTCCCTGATTACTGTGGCTAAGACTTCCAAAATTATGTTGAATGATAGTGGCAAGAGTGGGCACCCTTGCCTTGTTCCTACTCTTAAGTGAAATGCTTTCAATTTCCTTACCATTGAGAATAATGTTAGCTGTGGGTTTGTTGTGCTGTGCATGCTAAGTTGCTTCAGTTGTGTTTGACTCTTTGCTGACTCTGATCCTAAGGACTGTAGCCTGCCAGGCTCCTCTGTTCATGGGATTCTCCAGGCAAGAATATTGGACTGGGTTGCCATTTCCTCCTCCAGGGCATCTTCCCGACCCAGGGATCGAAACCACATCTCTTATATCTCCTGTATTGGTACGTGGGTTCTTTACCACTAGTGCCACCTGGGAAGCGTGGGTTTGTTGTATATGGCCTTTATTATGTTGAGGTATGTTCTTTCTATACCTACTCTCTGGAGAGTTTTTATAATAAATGGGTATTGAATTTTATCAAAAGCTTTTCTGAATCTATTGAGATGATCATATGGTATTTATCTTTCAATTTGTTGATATGGTGTGTCACATTGATTGACTTGTGTATATTGAAGAATCCTTGCATCCCTAGGATAAAGCCCATTTGATCATGATGTGTGACCTTTTTAATGTGTTGTTGGATTCTGTTTGCTAGAATTTTGTTGAGGATTTCTGCATCTGTGTTCATCAGTGATATTGGCCTATAATTTTGTGTGTGGGTGGTATCTTTGTCTGGTTTGGTATCAGGGTAATGGTGATCTTGTAGAATGAGTTTGGGAGTTTTCCTTCCTCTGCAATTTTCTGAAAGAGTTTAAGCACAAAATGTGTTAGCTAGTGTCTAAACTTTTGGTAAAAATAGCCTGTGAAGCCACCTGGCCTTGGGCTTTTGTTTGTTGGAAGATATTTTATTACAGTTTTGATTTCCATGTTTGTGGTTGTTCTGTTCATGTTTTCTATTTCTTCCTGGTTCAGTTTTGGAAGGTTTTACTTTTCTAAGGATCTGTCCATTTCTTCCAGATTGCCCATTTTATTGGCATAGAGTTGCTCATAGTACTCTCTTATGATCCTTCGTATTTCTGTGTTGTTTGCTGTGTCTCCTTTTTCATTTCTATTTTTATTGATCTGAGTCTTTTATTTTTGATGAATTTGTCAACTTTGTTTATTTTCTCAAAGAATCAACTTTTAGTTTTGTTCATCTTTGTTATTGCCTCCTTCCTTTTTTTTTTTTTCATTTATTTCTAACCTGATCCTTACAATTTCATCCATTCTACCTATTTTGGTGGGGTTTTTTGTTCTTTTTTTCTAGTTGCTTTAGTCGTAAGCTTAGGTTGTTTATTTGATGTCTGTTGTTTCAAGGTAGGTTTGCATTGCTATAAAATTCCCTCTTAGCATTGCTTTTACTGCAACCTATAGGTTTTGAATTGTCGTGTTTTTATCATCATTTGTTTCTAGGCATAATTTGATTTCCTGTTTGATTTATTCAGTGATCTGTTGGTTAGTAAGAACCATAGCTTCCATGTTTTTGTGTTTTTTATAGTTTTTTTTTTTTTTTCTGTAGTTGATGTCTAATCTTGCAGCATTGTGGTCAGAGAAGATGCTTGAAATGATTTCAGTTTTTAAAAACTTGCCAAGGCTTAATTTGTGGCCCAAGATGTGATCTATTCTGGTTCCATGTGCACTTGAGAGAAAAACGTGACATCTATTGTTTTTGGATGAAATACCATGTAGATCTCAATCAGGTCCAACTGGTCCAATGTATCATTCAAAGCCTATGTTTTCCTGTTAATTTTCAGTGTGGATGATCTGTCCATTGCTGTGAGTGGGGTATTAAAGTCTCCCACTATTGTTGTGTTATTGTCAATTTCCCCTTTAATAGGTATTAGCATTTGCTTTTGGAGAAGGCAATGGCACCCCACTCTAGTACTCTTGCCTGGAAAATCCCATGGATAGAGGAGCCTGGTAGGCTGCAGTCCATGGGGTCGCTAGGAGTCGGACATGACTGAGCGACTTCACTTTCATTTTTCACTTTCATGCATTGGAGAAGGAAATGGCAACTCACTCCGGTGTTCTTGCCTGGAGAATCCCAGGGACCGAGGAGCCTGGTGGGCTGCTGTCTATGGGGTCGCACAGAGTCGGACACGACTGAAGCAATTTAGCAGCAGCAGCATCTGCCTCAGTTTCTGTTAAGTGAGCACAGATGTGGGCATAGATCAATGGATTGTGGTGGGAAAAGAAAAAGTAGGTTAGTTTTGTATAGGTGTGGGTCTCTTCCTGGTGGTAGTTTCATGTTAACTTCTGAATTAGCTTTTCCAGGGTTGGATAAACTCTATTTCTTCATCTTCACCATAATCAGACTTTCGGATAATGATTTTGAAAGGACTGTAGGCATCTCCCAGGCATTTGAAAATTTTTAATTATTATCTATGGAGGAAAAAGTGAACTGCAGAATCTAAACATTTTTTTTTTTTTAGAATATCTGGCATGAGAAATCTCAAGAGGAGCAGTCAATTTAGGGGAAAGAGTAGAATGTTTTATGGGACTTTAGCAAGCAGAGTGTATCAAAGTTCAGATTGTTCTGAAAATAGAGAAAAATCATTCTTGAGGATTAGCAGCCATATCTTTAGTAATCTGCAGTTTGCATGCAGTGCTGGGAAAGAACAGATATAAGTCCTGGGCCCAAAGGTTGGGCAGAAGAACTGTTGGGACAAACACCTACCAGGTTCTCAGTGGAAAGTTTCTAGTCTTTCTTTTCTAGTCTTGCAGTCCCTCGTTTTGGTTGATGGGGATACTGAGTCTCATATCTAGGTCTTACTACATCTTGCTTGTTCAATTCACTAGATCTATGTTGCCCCTGAAGACTTGGTGAAACACAGACATTCAGGATTCCCATGACTTTTGCCTTTGTAACTCCAGTCACCTGATGAATGAGTGGTTGCCTAGAGGAGAAAATAGTAAATGACTGTCAACTGTCATGAACTGCCCATTTACATCTCCCCACCACCACCACCCAAATTCAGATTTGAAACCATAATCCCCAGTGTGATGGAATTTAGAGATGGGACCTTTGGGAAGTGATTATGTCATATGGGTAGGGCAATCATGATGGAATTAGTGCCCTTATAAGAAGAGACAGGAGAGAGCTTGTTCTTTCTGCTCAGCACTATGTGAAGATGTAGCTAGAAGATGGCTGTGTGGAAATGGGAAAAGGGTCCTCATCAAGGGCCCATAGAGAATCTATAGAGAAATAAGACTCTATATTAATGTGTTTCTGTAACACTCTCTTTGCTCATCCTTCTCATTTTCCCAAAGTAACAAACATCAAGGGAAGAAACTTTAAGAATTTCATTTTAGCAATAAGAGAAATTGCTAAATTTAATTGTTAATTAAATTAACACAGAGAGAAGAGATAGCCAAGCAAAAGAAAAGAAAGAGACAAAGAAGAGTGTGGCAGTCACTGACTTCAGGTACACCAGGATCCTGATTCCCAGGTCTTGGGTAGAAGATATCCACAGCTATCCACCTGCTGTATAGTCTGAGGCTCTTGGGAAAATGGTTTCCTTCATGATGCTTCTGTTTCTGATAAATTTCCTCCCAGTGATGCTCAAGACAGTCTTACACTGTTATGATTTTCAATAAGCCAAACTCTCTTGGATGAAGGTCATGCAGAGGTTTACCTTTTAGAAAAGTTGCTGAACCCATTTTATAAACTGGGAAATTCTGCATTCACCCTCACCTTTTGCAATATTGGACTGTATAAGAGCAGCCTCAAGGGTAAGGGTGAGATCCACAGATACTGAAGAGTTCAGTGAGTAGCTTAGATGGGGATTGTCTATGAATTCTTTTTGGAGTGACCCTAAAGGCCAGGAGAGCCTTTGACTGCAGTAACTGGAGTTCCTTTGGTAGTTTAATAAATTACCATTTATTCAATTTTTTCTGAGAACTAATGGTGATAAGGCAGCAAAGCTTATGTGTGACGGAGCCCTAGAGAGTTCCTTAACTATTTCAGTGAATTGTGTTCCTCCATCACTAGACAAATTAGGTGGATTTTCTCCAAGTGGGAACATAAGAACTAAAAAATTTTGCTAACATCAGAGCAGTTGCTTTACACGAGAAGGCTTCTACCCAACCAGAAAACAGAGACAGAGTAGTAAGAACACATATAGAATTCCATGAGAATGAAGCTGAGTTAAATACATCTGTAGAAGTTTAAAGGACATAAAGGGTTTTGGCTCACTTAAATGTTCCTTCTTTAAAAGGTTTCCTAGGAATATGGTTTGGATGGATGGATTGTATTCCAGAGATATCCTCTGAAATCTTATGGAAGATTTCCTAAAAGCTTATAAAAGACTGTGATATCATAAGATATATATATTTGGTCGTTGTTCCTGGTACAGGTTGTAACTTCACCCTATCTGACAAAATTTGGGTTAACAGTGAGACAACTATATTACCTAGTGATAGAAACAGCTCACTAATCTTATAACCCTTTCCTATATGAATCAGAGTGAACTGAAGGGAGATTCTTGCTAGACTGGTTTTGCTCTGCCTGCAGACTAACCACCAGTGTAGCCAAACCCAATGTCCTTCCAAAAGTGGAAAAGTTTGGGTATAAGTAGAGAGGAGGAATAGCAGTATAGGAATGAATAAATGAGTTGTTAAATAAGGGAATCCCAATATTACATTAATACTCAAAAGAGATTCAGAGCAAGAGATGACATTGTCTCTTAGCTCAATTTATCAGATGCCTGAAAGGATGAAGCCAGGTACTGCTGGCAGTGCTCCTGCTTTTAGAACCTGACAAGATGAAATGGAAGTTTGCAAACCTGAGTTACTTTCCCTGGAGAAATTTTTCCTTGGAGACATTTTTGTACAGTAAGGATTCCAGTCCAGAATAATTATTAACGACTGAGTCGGTTCTAGTCGTGTGCCACATCTCTTAAATGTTAGGATCCTCAGACCTGTGGCATATTTAAAAATATGTATTTGATCTTTGTCCCCAGTTCCTGGCACAAAGCTTCTAAAACCTTTGGAATTTCCTGTTATAGGAACATCTTTTATTACTCATAACAAGCCCTTTTCAACCAACCCTGAGTTTAAGTTGATGAACTGACTCTTGGTAAACCTTTAGACAGCTTCAGGATGAGGGCTGCTCATCAGAGGAACAAGTCTTATGACTGGAGGGCTGGAACATTCAACCCCACTCCCAGAACTCAGGGGAGCAGAGACAGACTGGAGATGGAGCTAATTACCAATAGCCAATAATTTAATTGATCTTGTCTACCTAATGGAACCTCCATAAAAGCCCCTAAATGAAGGGGTTTCAGAGAACTTCTGGGTTGGGAGACACATCTAGATTGTGGAAGGATTGTACTCCTGGAGAGGGCATGAAAGCTCTGCCCTCCTTCCCTCTTCAGTACCTTCTACCATATATTTTTCCATTTGACTGTTCCTCAGTTGTAACTATTGCTGTGCTGTGCTCAGTTGTGTATGACCCTTTGCGACCCCATGGACTGTAGCCCATCAGGCTTCTCTGTCCATGGGATTTTTCAGTCAAGAATACTGAAGTGGGGTGCCATTTCCTCCTCCAGGGAAGCTTTCCAATCCAGGGATAGATTGCACATCTCCTGCACTGGCAGGCAAATTCTTTACCACTGAGCCACCTGGGAATCCCGATAAGGTAAATCACTTTCTTGAGTTCTGTGGGTTGTAGTGATTTACTGAAACTGAAAAAGGGGTTGTGGGAAGCTCTGACTTTGTAGTCAAGTTGGACAGAAGTGTTGGTAACCTGAGGACTTGATCCTGGTGACTGGTGTTTGCAGTGAGGGCAGTCTTGTGGGAATGAGCCCTTGGACCTGTGGAATTTGATGCTAACTACAAATGGATGGTGTCAGAATATCCCAAGATTCATCTGTCATTGATTCTTATTTCATTCCATTGGAATTAGAGAGCACACTTTGTACGATTTCAATACTTTTGATATCATTGAGACTCACTGATATCATTTTTCACCCAGCATATCGTCCATCCTGGAGAACTTTCCATGTGTACTTGAGAAGGATATATATTCTACTGTTATTGTCTGTAGTGTCTATTGCTGTTAAGTAGCTAAGTCTATCCAACTCTTTGTGACCCCATGAACTGCAGCACACTGGGCCTCCCTGTCCTTCACTGTCTCCCATAGTTTGCTCAAGCTCATGTCCATTGAGTTTGTGATGCCATCCCACCATCTCATCCTCTGCCAGCCTCTTCTCCTTTTGCCCTCAGTCTTTCCCAACATCAGGGTGTTTTCCAGAGAGTCATTTCTTTGCATCAGGTGGCCAAAATATTGGTGCTTCAGCTTCAGCACCAGTCCTTCCAATGAATATTCAGGGTTTGATTTCCTTTAGGATTGACTTGTTTGATCTCCTTGCTGTCCAAGGAACTTTCAAGAGTCTTCTCCACCACCACAGTTTGAAAGCATCAATTCCTTGGTGCTCAGCCTTCTTTATGCTCCAACTCTCACATCTATATATGACTACTGGAAAAACCATAGCCTTAACTATACGGACCTTTATTGGCAAAGTGACATCTCTGCTTTTGGATACATTGTCTAATCTGTCATAGCTTTTCTTCCAAAGAGCAACTTTTTCTTTTTTTTAATTGGAGGCTAATTACTTTACAATATTGTAGTGGTTTTCACCATACATCAACATGAATCAGCCATGGGTGTACATGTGTACCCTCATCGTGAACCCCCCTCCATCCTCCCTCCCCACCCCATCCTTCTGGTTGTCCCAGAGCACTGGCTTTGAGTGCCATGCTTCATGCATCAGATTTGCACTGGTCATCTGTTTTACATATGGCAAAATACATGTTTCAATGCTATTCTCTCAAATCATCTCATCCTTGCCTTCTCCCACAGAGTCCAAAAGTCTGTTCTTTATGTCAGAGACTCTTTTGCTGTCATGCATATAGGGTCATTATTACTGTCTTTCTAAATTCCATATATATGCATTGTGTGAGTATGAGTGTGTGAAGTCTCTCAGTCATGTCCGGCTCTTTGCAACCCCATAGACTGTAGCCTACCAGGCTTCTCCGTCCATGGGATTCTCCAGGCAAGAATACTGGAGTGGGTTACCATTTCCTTCTCCAGGGGATCTTCCCAACCCAGGGATCGAACCCGGGTCTCCCACACTGGAGACAGACGTTTAACCTCTGAGCCACCAGGGAAGTCAATATATGCATTAACCTACTGTATTGGTGTTTCTATTTCTGACTTACTTCATTCTGTGTAATAGGCTCCAGTTTCATCCACCTCATTAAAACTTACTCAAAAGTGTTCTTTTTTATAGCTGAGTAATATTCCATTGGGTTTATGTACCAAACTTTCTTATCCATTCATCTGCCAATGGACATCTAGGTCGCTTCCATGTCCTAGCTGTTGTAAACAGAGCTGCAATAAACACTGGGATACATGTGTCTCTTTCAATTCTGGTTTTCTCAGCATGTATGCTCAGCAATGGGGTTGCTGGGTCATATGGCAGTTCTATTTCCAGGTTTTTAAGGAATCTCCACACTGTTCTCAAAAGTGTCTGTACTAGTTTGCATTCCCACCAACAGCGTAAGAGTGTTCCCTTTTCTCCACACCCTTTCCAGCATATATTGTTTATAGACATTTTGATGGCAGCCATTCTGAACTACACGAGATAGTACCTCATTGTGGTTTTGATTTGCATTTCTCTGATAATGAGTGATGTTGAGCATCTTTTCATGTGTTTGTTAGCCATCTGTTTGTCTTCTTTGGAGAAATGCCTGTTTAGTTCTTTAACCCACTTTTTGATTGGGTCATTTATTTTTCTGGTATGGAGCTGCATGAGCTCCTTGTATATTTTGGAGATTAATTCTTTGTCAGTTATTTCATCTGTTATTATTTTCTCCCGTTCTGTAGGCTGCTATTCTTTTCACCTTACTTATAGTTTCCTTTACTGTGTAAAAGCTTTTAAGTTTAATTAGGTCCCATTTGTTTATTTTTGTTTTTATTTCCATTACTCTGGGAGGTGGATCATAGAGGATCTTGCTGTGATTTATGTCAGAGTGTGTTCTGCCTATGTTTTCCTCTAAGAGTTTTATAGTTTCTGCTCTTACATTTAGATCTTTAGTCCATTTTGAGTTTATTTTTGCATATGGTGTTAGAAAGTGTTCTAGTTTCATTCTTTTACAAGTGGTTGACCAGTTTTCCCAGCATCACTTGATAAAGAGATTGTCTTTTCTCCATTGTATATTTTTTTCCTTCTTTGTCAAAGATAAGGTGCCCATAGGTGCATGAATTTATCTCTGGGCTTTGTATTTTGTTCCATTGATCTATATGTCTGTCTTTGTGCCAGGGCCATGCTGTCTTGATGCCTGTACCTTTGTAGTATAGTCTGAAGTCAGGCAGGTTGATTCCTCCAGTTCCATTCTTCTTTCTCAAAATTGCTTTGGCTATTCGAGGTTTTTTGTATTTCCAAACAAATTGTGAAATTATTTGCTCTATTTCTGTGAAAAATACTGTTGGTAGCTTGATAGGGATTTCATTGAATCTATAGATTGCTACTCATTTTCACTATATTGATTCTTCCAATCCATGAACATGGTATATTTCTTCATCTAATGTGTCATCTTTGATTTCTTTCATCAGTGATTTATTCTTTTCTATATAGAGCTCTTTTGTTTCTTTAGGTAAATTTATTCCTAGGCATTTTATTCTTTTTGTTGCAAAGGTGAATGTGATTGTTTCCTTAATTTCTCTTTCTGTTTTCTCATTGTTAGTGAATAGGAATGCAAGAGATTTCTGTGCATTAATTTTATATCCCACAACTTTACTATATTCATTGATTAGCTCTAGTAATTTTCTGGTGGTGTTTTTAGGGTTTTCTATGTAGAGGATCATGTCATCTGCAAACAGTGAGGGTTTTACTTCTTTTCCAGTCTGGATTCCTTTTATATCTTTTTCTTCTCTGATTGCTTTGGCTAGGAATTCGAAAACTATGTTGGATAGTGGTGGTGAGAGTGGGCACCCTTGTCTTGTTCCTGATTTTAGAGGAAATGTTTTCAATTTTTCACCATTAAGGATTGTTTGCTGTGGGTTTGTCATATATGACTTTAATTATGTTGAGGTATGTTCCTTCTATGCCTGCTTTCTGGAGAGTTTTGATTATAACTGGGTGTTGAATTTTCTCAAACGCTTTCTCTGCATCTATTGAGATAATCATATGGTTTTTATCTTTCAGTTTGTTAACATTGTGCATCACATTGATTGATTTGCAAATATTGAAGGATCCTTGCATCCCTGGGATAAAGCACACTTGGTCATGATGTATGATCTTTTTAATATGTTGTTGGAGTCTGTTTGCTAGAATTTTGTTGAGGATTTTTGCATTTATGTTCATCAGTGATGTTGTCCTGTAGTTTTCATTTTTTGTGGCATCTTTTTCTGGTTTTGGTATTAGGGTGCTGGTGGCCTCACAGAATGAGTTGGGTGTATAAGAGGAAGGAGTTTACCTTCTTCTGCAATTTTCTGAAAGAGTCTGAGTAGGAAAGGTGTTAGCTCTTCTCTGAATTTTTGGTAGAATTCACCTGTGAAGCCATCTGGTGCTGAGCATTTGTTTGTTGGAAGATTTTTTTTTTTTAAATTACGGTTTCAATTTCTGTGCTTGTGATGTCTCTGTTAAGATTTTATATTTCTTCCTGGTTCAGTTTTGGAAGGCTATACTTTTCTAAGAATTTGTCCATTTCTTCCAAGTTGTCCACTTTATTGGCATATAATTGCTCATAGCAATCTCTTGTGATCTTTTTTATTTCTGTGTTGTCTGTTGTGATTTCTCCATTATCATTTCCAATTTTATTGATTCTTCTCTCTTTTTTTTCTTGATAAGTCTGGCTAATGGTTGGCCTATTTTATTTATCTTCTCAAAGAACCAGCTTTTAGTTGTGTTGATTTTTGCTATAGTCTCCTTCATTTCTTTTTTATTTATTTCTGCTCTGATTTTTATGATTTATTTCCTTCTACTAACTTTGGCGGTTTTGTTTTTTTCTGTTTCTAGTTGTTTTAGGTGTAAAGTTAGGTTGTTTATTTGTTGTTTCTCTTGATTCTTGAAGTAGGCTTGTTTTGCTATGAACTTCCCTCTTAGCACTGCTTTTACTGAGTCCCATAGTTTTTGGGTTTTCATGTTTGCATTTTCATTTGCTTCTATGGTTTCCTTTGGTTTCCTTTTTTATTTCTTCTGTGATCTGTTGGTTATTCAGAAGCGTGTGGCTTAGCCTCCATATGTTTTAATTTTTAATAGTTTTTTTTTTCCTGTAGTTGACATCTAATCTTACTTCACTGTGATCAGAAAAGATGCTGGAAAGGATTCAATTTTTTCCAATTTCCCAAGGCTAGATTTATGGCCCAGGATGTAATCTATCCTGGAGAGTGTTCCATGTACACTTGAGAAAAAGGTGAAATCCATTGTTTTGGAGTGAAATGCCTATAGATATCAATTAGGTCTAACTGGTCCATTGCATCATTTAAAGCTTGTGTTTCCTTGCTAATTTTCTGTTTGGTTGCTCTAACCATAGGTGTGAATGGGGTATTAAAGTCCCCCACTACTATTGTGTTACTGTTAATTTCCCCTTTCATACTTGCTAGCATTTGCCTTATGTATTGAAGTGCTGCATGTATATTTACAATTGTTATATCTTCTCTGATTGGTCCTTTGATCATTATGTAATGTCCTTCTTTGTCTCTTAGCGTGGTCTTTATTTCAAAGTCTATTTTATCTGATATGAGCATTGCTACTCCTGCTTTCTTTTGGTCTCCATTTGCATGAAATATCTTTTTCCAGCCCTTCACTTTCAGTCTGTATGTATTCCTAGGTTTGAGGTGTGTTTCTTGTAGACAGTATAAATAGGGCTCTTGTTTTTGTATCCATTCAGCCAGTCTTTGTCTTTTGGTTGGAGCACTTAGTCCACTTACATTTAAGGTAATCATTGATAAGTATGATCCCATTACCATTTATTTTGTTGTTTTGGGTTCATTTTTATAAACCTTGTCTGTGTTTCCTTTCTAGAGTAGATCCTTTAGCATTTGTTGAAGAGCTGGTTTGGTGGTGATGAATTCTCTCAGCTTTTGCTTGTCTGTAGAGCTTTTGATTTCTCCTTCATATCTGAATGAGATCCTTGCTGGTTAGAGTAATCTTGGTTATAGGTTTTTCTCTTTCATCACTTTAAATATGTCCTGCCATTCCCTTCTGGCCTGAAGACTTGCTATTGAAAGATCAGCTGTTATCCTTATGGGGATCTTCTTATGTCTTATTTGTTGCCTTTCCCTTCCTGCTTTTAATATTTGTTCTTTGTGTTGATCTTTGTTGGTTTGATTAATATGTGTCTTGGGGTGTTTTGCCTTGGGCTTACCCTGTTTGGGACTCTCTGGGTTTCTTGGAATTGGGTGGCTATTTTCTTCCCATTTTAGGGAAGTTTTTGACAATTATCTCCTTAATTATTTTCTCATACCCTTTCTTTTTGTCTTCTTCTTCTGGAACACCTATGATTTGTATGTTGGGGCATGTAACATTGTCCCAGAGGTCTCTAAGGTTGTCTTTTAATTCTTTTTCTTTTTTCTTGTCTGCTTCATTTATTTCCACCATTCTATCTTCCACCTCATTTATCCTTTCTTCTGCCTCAGTTATTCTACTGTTGGTTCCTTCCAGAGTGCTTTTGATCTCAGTTATTGCATTGTTCAACATGGATTAACTCTTCTTTATTTCTTCTAGGTCCTTGTTAAACATTTCTTGAATCATCTTAATCCTTGTCTCTAGTCTGTAACTCCGTTTTGTTTTCAAGATTTTGGATGATCTATACTATCAGTATTCTGAATTCATTTTCAGGTAGACTCCCTAACTACTCCTTTTTTGTTTGGTTTTGGTGGGTTTTTATCATGTTCCTTTACCAGCTGAATATTTCTCTGCCTTTTCATTTTATCTATACTTCTGTGTTTGGGGTGCCTTTTCTGTAGGCTCGAAGTTCATGGCTCCTCTTAATTGTGGAGTTTTCCCTGTGGGTGGAGTTGGACTAGTGGCTTGTCAAGATTTCCTGGCTGGGGGAGCTTGCATCTGTGTTCTGCTGAGTTTAGCTGGATCTGTTCTCTCTGGAGTGCAATGAAGTGTCCAGTAGTGAGTTTTGGAGCATTTATGGGTTTGGCATAACTTTGGGCAGCCCGTCTTTTAATGTTCAGGATTGTGTTCCTGTTTTACTGGAGAATTAGCATGGCATGTCTTTCACTGGAACTTGTTGGCTCTTGGGTGGAGCTTGATTTCAGTGTAGGTATGGAGACTTTTGCGTGAGATCACAATAAACTGTGGAAAATTCTGTAAGAGATGGGAATACCAGACCACCTGACCTGCCTCTTAAGAAACCTGTATGCAGGTCAGGAAGCAACAGTTAGAACTGGACATGGAACAACAGACTAGTTCCAAATAGGAAAAGGAGTGTGTCAAGGCTGTATATTGTCACCCTGCTTATTTAACTTATATGCAGAGTACATCATGAGAAATGCTGGGCTGGAGGAAGCACAGGCTGAAATCAAGATTGCCAGGAGAAATATCAATAACCTCAGATATGCAAAAGTTGGTCACCCAGAACAATAATTTTCCCTTAAAGTGTTTCTTCTTAAATGCCAAGCCTGTGTCACCCTTAAAGTAGAGTCACATTTTTATGGAGCAAAGATTTAGTGGGTTACAGCAAGGAAAGAACTTATTAACTCAAAGTCTAATGTTACTAATGCTAAGGCTACTGCTTGTTTTTTCTACATCCTGACTATATGCACTTCCAGGAACACAATGGATAAGGGATGTGGGAACTTGGCAGCAAGCATTGGCTCAACAGTGTTGCAAGAGTCTGGATAAACCTGCCAAGTAAGCTAGAATGCTAACAGGGGGTTTGAAATACTCCTTTCATGCCCAGGAGATTTATCAACTAGACTCCTAAGTTAATTTTTTCCAGAAAAAGGTGGTCGGGGATAGCCCCCTGTTAATGTCAGAAGAGTTGGTGAAAGGCATAAAATAGTAAGACAGACAGATTCTGGTTTGGGGGTAGATGCTAGAGCAGGTCCTGGGGGTCCCTTAAGTCCTGATCCACCTTGCTCATCAGATCTCTCCACATGACCTTGTCATGGGTGGGATCGGCCCAGAGAGTCCCTCAAATCCTGAAGCCTTGCTTGTCAGGTCTCCTTGTCATGAGTGGGATCTCCCGTGCTGGCTCCCGGCAATCACCGACTGAATGGACATGGGTTTGGGTGAACTCTGGGAGTTGGTGATGGACAGGGAGACCTGGCGTGCTGCAGTTCATGGGGTCATGGGGAGTCGGACACGACTGAGTGACTGAACTGAACTGAACTTGTCTATTAAAGTTCCCTGGAGTCGGGAGTTCTCTGATGTTCTAAAGTTTTGGAGTTAAGCCTTCTGCCTCTGGCTTTTGGTCCTTCTCTTACAGTAGCCTCTAGATTTCTCTGTCCACATAGCACAGAAGATAAAACCCCTAGGTTAATGGTGAAACAATTCTCCATAGCCAGGAACACCCAGAGAGATTCACAGGTTTATATAGAGAAGAGAAGAGCAAGGAGGGAGGGAGAGGTGACCAGGAGGAGAAAAGGGAAAGTCAAAAGGGGAGAGAGAAATCTAGCCAGTAATCAAATCCCTAAGTGCTCTCCACAGCCCAGAACACCCAGAGAGATTCGCAAAGTTATGCAGAGAAGAGAAGAGGGAGGAAGGAGATAGAGGTGACCTGGTAGAGAAAAAGAAGAGTTAAAAGGGGAGAGAGCAATCAAGCCAGTAATCAAACGCTAAGTGAAAATGGATACTGATTAGTTTCTTAAAGGTAAAAAATTGATAACAAATATCATAAAGCAAAGATTAAAAAGCTAGAATACAGGTTCAGTTCAGTTTAGTCACTCAGTCGTGTCCAACTCTTTGTGACCCCATGAAGTGCAGAATGCCAGGCCTCCCTGTCCATCATCAACTCCTGGAGTATACCCAAACCCATGTCCATTGAGTCGGTGATGCCATCCAACCATCTCATCCTCTGTCGTCCACTTCTCCTCCTGCCCTCAATCTTTCCCAGCATAGAATAGAGGTTAGACTCTCAAAAATACATTATAAAAAATACAAAAGAAAATCAATCACAAAAATTAAAAAATATATATAAGGAATTTGTTTTTTAAAAAATAGGGTTTTTTTGGAAAGGTAATAGTAGGGTATAAAAAATGAAAGTTAAAGGGGAAATACAGAACTAAATTTTTTTAATTAAAAGTGATAATAGTAAAAATGTATCTAGGAATTTCTCTGGAGCTGTTGCAGGCAATGTGGGGTCAGTTCAGTGTCCAATAGTCCCTTGTTCTGGCTTGTACTTGTTCTTAAGTTTTATAGGTGTCCCTCAAATGCACAGTCTCATTATTAATTGATGGATTTTAATCTGTTGCACCTGTCACTTCCAGAGTGGTTCCCCTTTCTTTGTTTATTTTGGCTTCCTCTGTTTGCAAGTCTTTTCAGTATCTAATTTCCGCCCTGACACAAGGATGAAGGTGGCCACTTATTTAGGCCCACTTGTTCAGTTGTGTTGTGGGGAGAGAGAGACACTGCAAACAAATCCTGCTGTCATGTGTGGGGAGTGCTCTCAGTGGATGGACCACACTGTGTTTGCCACAACCCAAGCCAGCATGTACTTCCCAGGTCTCCACTGCTCAGGCTCCAGGGTGCTCTGTAAGGGCACTGTCCCAAATGAGCCCTGCATTTTGTGCACTTTCCAGGTCTAAGCTGCTTAGGTTCTTGGGTGCTCAGCAGGGGCACAGACCCAGATGGGCTGTGTGTTTTGTGCCCATCCCAGATCCAAGCAGCTCAATCAACTGGGTGCTTGGTGAGCATGCTGTCCCAGGTGGGCTGTGCATCTTATTCACCTCCCTGGTCCCGGCTGCTTGGTTTCCCAGGTGTGCCACGAGAGCACAGTCCCAGGTGTGCCATGTGTCTCTTCTGGGGAGCTGATCTTAGGCTGTGACACTCCTGGCAGATGTCAACCATCCAGGATCCCAGGAAGACACGGTTAGCAACTGGGAACCTGCTCACAGTCTGATGGAAGATGTGGTCTCTGGGGCCGAAGCTGAAGCAGCCCCTTGCCTTCTAGCTCTGGCTGCCACATGTCTGCCTCTCTGCCTCTTGGGAAGGAGGGCCCTATAAGGCAGCCAGTTTGCTCTCCCTTGGTATTCACTCAATTCTTTGTTCTGTGAGTGTGCCAGGGGTCACTGTGCAGCATTAGAGCCATCATGGGAAAGGTCTTTTTTTTCTTCTCTCTCTGGTAATGCCACAGTTTGGGTTGAAATCTCACATAAGCTCCCTCAGATTGTCCTCAGGGTATTTAGACCCAGTCCTTATCCTAATGACTTATCCTACGATGCAGCCCGCACATCCCTGCCCAGCCCCCACTCGCCGGTGGCAGATGCGAATATCTGTGCCACTTCTTGGTCTTCACTTGTAGTTGCAGTTAGACACATATTCTGTGTTTTGTTTTGTTTTTAATTCCCCTCCTGGTTATGTTGCCCTCTGAGATTCCAAAATTCCCCACAGACACGCCTGTGAGAGGGTTTCCTACTGTGTGGAAACTTCTCCTCTTTCATGATTCCCTCCCCGAGAGGGGTCTCTGTCCCTAAATCTTTTGTCTATTTTTGTCTTTTATATTTTGTCTTACCTCCTTTTGAAGAGATTGGGCTGCCTTTCAGGGATTTCCTGATGTCCTCATCAGGACGCCTGATGTCCTTCACCTGTGTTTAGAAGTTGTTTTGTGGGAATTGCTCAACATTGAAATGATCCTTTGATGAATTTGTAGGGGAGAAAGTAGTCTCCCTGTCCTATTCCTCTGCCATCTTGGGACCACCCCCTCAAAGAGCAACCGTCTTAATTTCATGGCTGCAGTGGCTGTCCTCCATGATTTTGGAGCCCAAGAAAATAAAATTGATTACTGTTTCCATTTTTTCCCATCTATTTGCCATAAAGTGATGGGACAGGATCCCTTGATCTTCATTTTTTGAATGTTTAGTTTTAAGCCAGCCTTTTCATTCTCTCTTTCACCTTTTATCAAGAGGCTCTTTAGCTCCTCTCCACTTTCTGCCATTTAAGTGGTATTATCTGCATATCTGAGGTCGTTGATATTCCTCCTAGCAATCTTGATTCCCACTTGTGACTCATCTAGCCTGGCATTTTGCATATAAGTTAAATAAACAGGGTGACAATATACAGCCTTGATGTACTCCTTTGCCAATTTGGAACCAGGCTGTTGTTCCTTGTCTGATTCGAACTGTTGCTTCTTGTCCTGCATACAGATTTCTCAGGAGATAAGTAAGGTGGTCTGGTATTCCTATCTCTTTAAGAATTTTCCATATTTTGTTGTGATGCACACAGTCAAAGGCTCTAGCTTAGTCAATGAAGCAGATGTTTTTCTCAAATTCCTTTGCTTTTTCTATGATCCAATGCATATTGACAATTTGATCTCTGGTTCCTCTGCCTTTTGTAAGTCTAACTTGTACATTTGGAAGTTCTTGGTTCAGATACTCCTGAAGTCTAGCTTGAAGGATTTTGAGCATGTGAAATGAGTGCAATTTTATGGTAATTTGAACATCTTTTGGCATTGCCTTTCTTCGGGATTGGAAAGAAAACTGACCTTTTCCAGTCTTGTGGCCACTGCTGAGTTTTCCAAATTTGCTGACTCATTGAGTGCAGCACTTTAACAACATCATCTTTTAGGATTTGAAATAGCTCAGTTGGAATTCCATCACCTCCACTAGCGTTGTTCATAGTAATGCTTCCTAAGGCCCACTTGACTTCACACTCCAGATGTCTGGCTCTAGGTGAGGGACCACTCCATTGTGGTTATCCAGGTCATTAAGATCTTCTTTGTATACTTCTACTGTGTATTCTTGCCACCTCGTCTTAATCTCTTCTGCTTCTGTTAGATCCAAACCATTTCTGTTCTTTATTTTGCCCATCTTCAGATGAAATATTCCCTTGGTATCTCTAATTTTCTTGAAGAAATCTCTAGTCTTTCCCACTCTATTGTTTTCCTCAGTTTATTTGTATTGTTCACTAATGACTTTCTTAGCTCTCCTTGCTTTTCTCTGGAATTCTGCATTCAGTTGGGTATATCTTCCCATTTTTCCTTTGCCTTTCATTTCTCTTCTTTTCTCAGCTATTTGTAAGCCCTCCTCAAACAACCAATTTGCCTTCTTGCATTCTTTCTCTTGGGGATGGTTTTGGTAACCACCTCCTATACAGTGTTACAGACTTCCATCTACCAGATCTAATCCCGTGAACATATTCATCACTTCCACTATAATAAGGGATATGATGTAGGTCATGTCTGAATGGCCTAGTGGTTTTCCCTCCTTTCTTCAATTTGAGCCTGAATTTATAGATGCTTATTGAAAGGTCAGGGCGAGGTCAGGATGAAGGGTCAGGGCAAGGTCAGGATGAAAGTTCAGGGCGAGGTCAGGATGAAGGGTCAGGGCGAGGTCAGGATGAGAGGTCAGGGCAAGGTCAGGCGTGTTGAGGCGGGACATGTCCCAGCAGAGAGTGGTGCAGACAAGCCCCGGAGACAGGCCGGCAACCAAGCCGACCAATCAGGAGCCGACACGAAGCCCTCACCGTCCAATCAGGAACCGACACGGAGCCCTTGGACACCAATCACCGCTGAGCCTGCGTTTTCTTCCTTATATGGGAGCCCCAGCCCGGGCTGTGTAGACCTCCAGCTTCGGCCTCCGGCTTCGGCCTCCTCGGTCCCCAGCTCGGGAGGGAGATGTCCCGAACGGCTGTACGGACCCCCGGCTTCGGCCTTTCTGGTCCCCCAGCATGGGAGGAAGACGTTCCGAACGGCTGTGCGGATCTCCGACTTCCCTTGGCACCCGAAGACGTTCGGGCAGCGAGGGTTTGTCTCCGTTTGGTGATCGCCATGGGATCGACGGCCTCCAAACCTGATCCCCAATATTCCACCCCCTTAGAGTGCCTGCTGGCTAACCTGCGGACCCTAAGACTAAAGGGATATATCCGCTCCAAGCAGCTCATTTTTCTGTGTTCACAAGCCTGGCCTCAGTATCCCCTAGATAATGGCTCACAATGGCCAGCCACAGGGACATTTGACTTTGACGTCCTCCGTGATTTAGATAACTAACTACTGCTGGAGAACAGGAAAATGGTCTGAGGCCCCCTATGTTCAGGCCTTTTGGGCGTTGCGCTCTCGCCCCACCCTTTGCACCACATGCACTCCCCGCCAAATCCTGCTTATCCTGGCTCCCCCTATTCCACCCTCCCGGGCCAAACCAGCTCCTCCCGTCTCTGAGTCCTCTGCTTTCTCTGTTCCCCCGGAAGATTTGGTGGCCCCTCCTCCCTATACCTCTCCTACGGCCCTTACCCCTTCCACTCCGGTTTCTGCTACCTCCCCTTCCACTCCGGACTCTCCTACCTCCGCTCCTGCCCCCGAGATTCCACTACTGGTCCCGGATCCTCCGGCCCTTAACCCTATCTTGTATCCTCCTCTTCCCCTCGTCACTCCCTCACCTTCCCTGGTTAGCTCCCACCTGCTTCAAGTGTGGCCAAGAAGGGCACTGGGCCAGGATGTGCCCCAATCCGCGACCTCCTTCCAAGCCATGCCCGTTGTGCAAACGACGAGGACACTGGGCTAGTGACTGTCCCCAGGCCTCTCGGGCCCCCACCTCTAGGGGCCGGGGACCAGAGCGCCCCAGGGAGACCTCCTGCCCTCCTTCGGCTTTGGAGCTGCTGAACTTCAACGGTGACTGACGACGCCCAGACTCGGACACCCCAATAACCCAAGCCGAGCCCAGGGTAACGCTCCAGGTAGCGGGTAAGTCCATCAATTTTTTGGTTGATACGGGGGCTGCCTATTCGGTCCTTCCCTCTTTCGGAGGCACTTTACGTCCTTCCCAGGTTTTGGTTATGGGCATTGACAGCCAACCCTCGTGTCCGCTCCAAACCCAACCACTATCCTGTCAATTAGATTTCTGTCTATTTACCCACTCCTTTCTGGTCATCCCCTCCTGCCCTACTCCTCTCTTGGGAAGAGATATACTGGCTAAGCTGAAGGCCACTCTTCAGTTAGCTCCAGGGTCAGCTCCCACATCAGGGGCCTTCCTAATGCTACTGGTTGACCCTCCAACCCCTTCTGTTAATCCTGAGGTCTGGGACACCCGAGTCCCAGTGGTGGCTCGGCACCACCCTCCAGTCCTCATCCGGCTAAGGGACCCCACCTGTTTCCCAGCCTGGTCCCAGTTTCCTTTATCTACTTGCAACCTCAGAGGGCTAAAGCCCATCATCGACCGTCTCATGAGACAGGGTCTCCTGATCCCCACGACCTCCCCCTGTAACACGCCTATCCTCCCTGTTCGGAAGGCTTCAGGAGACTACCGGCTAGTGCAGGATCTCCGCCTGATCAACGTGGCGGTAATCCCTGCCCATCCACTTGTCCCTAACCCCTACACCCTCCTTTCTTCCATACCTCCTCAGACTTCTCATTTCACCATTATTGACCTCAAGGATGCCTTTTTTACCATCCCACTCCACCCCGACTGGCAATTCCTCTTTGCGTTCACCTGGACTGACCCCAACACCCAGCTGACGACACAACTCACATGGACCGTACTCCCTCAGGGGTTCAGAGACAGTCCCCACTACTTCGGGTAAGCTCTGTCCCAGGACCTGGCTAGGTGCTCACTTCGCCCTAGCACCCTCCTCCAATACGTAGACAACTTGCTCCTTTGCAGCCCCTCAGAAGAGACCTCCCGACAACATACTACAACTCTCCTCAATTTCCTTGGTTCCCAGGGTTACAGAGCCTCACAATCCAAAGCCCAACTGACTCAGACTTCTGTCGTCTATCTGGGTCTCCAAATCACTCCGACCACTAAAGCCCTGACAGCCGACCGGTGTAGCCTCCTCCGGTCCATTTGCCCCCCAACCGACGGAGACCAGATATTGTCCTTCTTAGGCCTGACGGGATTCTTCCGACACTGGGTCCCAAATTATGCTACCCTGGCCAAACCTCTATATGCGGCAGCCAAAGAGACTCCCACAGGGCCGCTGTCTTCTCCCACCGAAGTGATTCGGGCCTTCCACGCTTTACGCTCAACTCTATTGGCTGCACCCCCTCTCTTTCTCCCAAATCCCAACTATCCGCACCATCTATACTCTGATGAAAAGGGAGGGATAGCCTTTGGAGCCTTGGTGCAACCGATTGGCCCCGAATTGCTGCCTATTGCTTACATATCCAAACAACTTGACCCCACAGCCAGGGGATGGTTCCCCTGCCTGCAGGCACTAGCGGCGGCGACAACGTTGTACGCCGATGCAAAAAAGCTGATTCATGACCAACCCCTGACCATCTTCTCACCTCACCGTCTTGGTGACCTTTTAGCCTCTAGATTTCTGTCTGAACTCAGCGAGTCCAGGCTCCAACAATTTCACCTGGTATTTCTGGACAGTCCTCAGGTTTCCGTGGGCCGCTCCCCACAATTAAACCCGCTTTCCTCACTACCCTCACTCCCTCTCTCCTCAGAACCCCCAACCCACTCATGCTCGGAGATCCTTGAGTCCCTTATGCAACCACCCCACAACCTGTTTTCCAAACCTCTACCAAGTCCAGAGCTAACTTTGTTTGTCGATGGGAGCTCAAAGCGAGACCCCAGTGGAAACCGAAGGGCGGCCTATGCTGTGGTAACCACCCGGGAAGTCCTGGAGGCTCAGCCCTTGCCACCCGGGACGACTTCTCAGAAGGCTGAACTAACAGCCCTAACTAGAGCCTTACACCTAGCAGAAGGAAAAAGGGCCAATATTTACACAGACTCCAAGTATGCCTTCCTGATTGCCCAGTCTCACTCGGCAATCTGGAAAGAACGGGGCTTCCTGACCACTAAAGGATCCCCCATCTGTAATGCCCCCCACATTACTCGACTGTTAGATGCCTTGTCCCTGCCCAAAGAGGTCGCTATCATACACTGCAAGGGACACCAAAATACTCATGACACTGTCGCTCTGGGTAACAACATGGCAGATCAAGTGGCTCGACAAATTACCTTACAACAAGCCCCCGAGCCCCTGCTGCCTTTGAGATCCACCCTCAACCCAGATTATTCAAGCAAGGAAGCCAGAGCCTTGCTGGCGCAAGAAGGGGCTCAGAGGCACCCGTCGGGATGGATACTGCTCTATGGTAAACCGGTGCTTCCTGAGCGCCAGGCTAAGTCCATAATAACCCAAATCCACAATACCCTCCTCATTGGACCAAGAGCTCTCTTTTCCTTCCTCAGCCCTGTCTTTTCTCCCCCACATCTCAGACAGACCATATATGCCGTCCACCTATCCTGCCTAACATGCGCCTCCACCTTTCCTCAGGGAGGACTCCGACCCCCACAGGAGACTCACCAGTTGAGGGGACATATGCCCGGGCAGGATTGGCAGATAGACTTCACCCACATGCCCAGACATTGAACCTACCGCTATCTGCTGGTCTTGGTGGACACCTTTTCAGGATGGGTCGAGGCCTTCCCCACAGCCTGGGAGACAGCAGCGGCAGTGGCGGAGGTCTTGACGGCCCATCTCATTCCCAGATTTGGGTTGCCAAACTCTCTCCAGTCTGACAATGGGCCTGCATTCATCTCGCAGATCTCTCAGCAGCTAGCTACGGCCCTAGGTATCGGCTGGCATCTTCACATCCCCTACCGACCCCAATCGTCAGGCAAGGTAGAGCGGATGAATGGCATCATCAAGACACATCTGACCAAACTAGCCTCAGAACTGCGGCTATCTTGGGTCGACCTCCTTCCTCTGGCGCTCACTCGGATTCGCACCACACTACACTCCAAAACAGGTTTGACCCATTTTGAACTGCTCTACGGCAGGCCCTATATCCTGACTCACCTCCCTAAGGGAGAGGCTCCCCCACTCATGGGGTACCTCCCCCTCTTCTCCCTCCTACGATCCTTGCTGAGGGAACACGCAGACCGGGTCCTGCCGCAACCAACAGACGACGCAGGGCCCACCCGGCCTCTAGCACCAGGAGATCAGGTACTGCTAAAAACCCTGAGTCCCTGCCCACTACAGCCTCGCTGGACAGGACCCTATACTGTAATCCTCACCACTCCTTCAGCAGCCAAACTCCTGGGACACGAGCCCTGGTACCACCTGACCCGACTCAAACGAGCTCCCCCGGGTCTCCCGGAGACAGGGGTGGCCCTGGCCCCTACCCCTTCTCCCGATCACTCCTACCGCTCCACCCTCACGGGGCCGACCAAACTGACCATTACCCGAACCCCTCTGTCACCAATTCCTGAGTGACGGAGAAACCACTGTCCAAATCTTTTATTAAGAGGAGAGGGAGGAAGACCTTAGGGAGAGCAACAGAGGGACAGGACAGAAGGAGTAAGACAGAGAGGAGGAGACGCAGAAAAAGGAAGGAAGACGAGGGAAGGAAAGAACTAGGGGAAATGGAACCAGAGAAGGAAAGAGGAGAAAGTCAGAGAAAGCAAAAGAAAGTCAGAGAAAGGAAAGAGAAGAGTTGAAGAGCGAAAAGGAGAGAAAGTAAAAGAAAGTAGGAGAGAGAGAGAAACAGAGAGAGAGACAAGGCACATAGGGAAGGAAGGAAGAGAAAGACTGAAACTGAAAGAGTGAGAGGAAAGAGAGACAGAGAGGAGTTAGAGAGTGTGCAGAGAAGCAGAAAAGAGAGACAGAATCGAAGGAAAGAGAGACAAAGGCAGAAACTGCCAGGAAGGAAGGCAAAAGGCGAGAGAGAGAGAGGCCCAGCAGGGCTGGTTTGAATCCTGGTTCCAGAGCTTCCAGAGCTCCCCTTGACTGACAGCTTTGCTATCCTCCCTGATGGGACCGATCATCATTCTCCTGCTGCTCCTGACTTTCGGGCCCTGGATCCTGGATGGGCTTTTGGCCTTCATCAAACAACGGCTTGACACGGTCCAGCTGATGGTACACCGACGGCAGTACCAAGGGCTTCCAACGAGCACTCCGTGGCAAGATTAACGGCAGACGCCCCCTGTCATCCCGGCCATACCCTACCCCTCGTCGCCCCCGTTGAGGAGGAAGTAGCCAGAGAGAATCGGCGCCCCTTGTCCTATATCAAAAAGGCCGGGATGAAAGGTCAGGGCGAGGTCAGGATGAAGGGTCAGGGCGAGGTCAGGATGAAGGGTCAGGGCGAAGTCAGGATGAGAGGTCAGGGCAAGGTCAGGCGTGTTGAGGCATGTCGGGACATGTCCCGGCAGAGAGCGCTGCAGACAAGCCCCGGAGACAGGCCAGCAACCAAGCCGACCAATCAGGAGCCAACACGGAGCCCTTGGACACCAATCACCGCTGAGCCCGCGTTTTCTTCCTTATATGGGAGCCCCGGCCAGGGCTATAAAACCCTTCCCCACCCTCGCAGACTCCGCAGACTCCCTTTACCCCGCAGACTCCCTTTACCCCGAAGACTCCCTTTGCTTCGCAGACCCCCCTCACTCCCTTGCTCACCCACCCCCGGGAGTTCTGCCCGAGAGCGACCGCCCAATAAAAGGCCCTGATCAACGGTCTATAGTGGTGGCTCCTTCTTCCTGCGGCGTTTCTTACACTTATTAGGTCTAGTTGGCTTGTAACGTAGTTTGTCTTCTATTTCTTCATTGATCTTCTGTCTATTTGTTCTGGTTATTGTTGAAACTGAGTTATCCCCTCTTATTACTAAATTTTCTATTTCTTTCAGTTCTGTCAGTTTTTGCTTCATCTATTTTAGGGCTCAATTATTAGATGTGTATATGTTTGTAATATTAACATATTTTTGATGGACTGGCTATTTGTCATCATATACTGTCCTTCTTTGTTTTTTGTAACTATTTTTTGTCTTAATTGTCTGTCTAATACTATTATAGCCACTCTTTGCTTATTCTTTTCATGGAATATCTTTTTCCATTCTTTTACTTTCTTTTATATCTTTAAATGTAAAGCAAACCTCTTCTGGACAGCATATAGTTAAATCATGATCTTTAAAAAATTCATTATGCCAATTTCTGCCTTTTAATTGGCATTTTAATCCATTTAAGTGTATACTGCTAAAGCCAGACTTACTTCTGCCATTTTGCTACTTGTTTTCCCTGTCTCATGGTTTTTGGGGTTGTTTTTTTTTTTTTTTCTGTCTTTGTTCTTCCATTACTGCCTTCCTTTCCGTTAAGCAGATCTTTTCTGGTGTACTGTTTTAATTCCATTGTTGTTTGTTCTGGTATTCATTTTTGAGTTATTTTCTTAGTGGTTGCTCTTGGATTACAATTATTATATTAACTTATAAAACCAGTTCAGATTAATACCAACTTAATTCCAATAGTATCCAAAATTTTTGCTCTTCATTCCTCCCCATCTCTTTTGTGCCATTAATGCCATACAGATTACATCTTCATACAGTCTATGCCCACTCTGTCCATGAAGTTCTCCAGGCAAGAATACTGGAGTGGGTTGCCATTCCCTATTCCAGGGAATCTTCCCAACCCAGGAATCAAACCCAGGTCTTCTGCATTACAGGTGGATTCTTTACTGTCTGAGCCGCCAAGAAGCCTTTCTATGCCCATTAGCATAAATTTATATTTATTGCTTTCTGTAGTTGCCTTTTAAATCATATAGAACAAGAAAAAAGTGTCACAACAAAAAACATATTTCTAGTGTCCTTTTAATTCAACCTCGAAAGATTTATTTTACTATTCATTTACTGTAAACAAATTCTCTTGGTTTTTGTTTATCTGGAAATATCTTTATTTCTCTGACATTGACAAATTTGAACTTTCCTGGGTGATGCAGTGGTTAAGAGTCCACCTGACAATGTGGAGTACATGGGTTCTGTCCCTGGTCTGGGAAGATTCCACATGCTCCAGGGCAACTAAGTCCATGTGCCACAAGTACTGAGCCTCAGTTCTAGACTCCATGAGCCACAGCTACTGAACCCGCATGTTGCAACTACTGAAGCCCTTGGGCCCTAGAGCCCATGCTCCCCAACAAGAGAAGACACCCAACAATGCTCACACACTGCAACTAGAGAATTGCCCCCACTCGCTGCCACTAGAGAAAGCCATGAGCAGCAACAAAGACCTAGCACAGTCATTAATAAATAAATAAATAAATAAAATCTTTTCTAAAATAAATAAATACAATAAAATAGATAAGTTCCCTCAGCTCACAACCCACCTTCTTGGTAACCACCTTTCCTTCAGGCCATAGAAGGGCCCATGCTCTGTTCTAGAGGGCTGTCTCCTCCAGCTTGTCTGCACTGTGACCCTGCCTCCTGATTCAGATGGCATGGCCTAAGGGAGGAAATGACTGAATTTGGACTTGGAACTAAGAAGACTCCTTCGAACCACCTGACTCCTAGGAGCTGTCAGAATATATTTCCCACCAAGCAAAATGAACACTAGATATACTGAATAGATAAAGTCATGCATGGAGAGGTATAGTGTAACCAGGGCCTATGGAAGATACAAAGAACTATTAAACACTGTTCTTATCTTCAAGCAAGGGACAGGAAAGATAAATTGAGCAAGAGGGAGTTCATATTGTGCCCAGGTCATAAGGTAGTTCCTAAAAGTCAATGATAAAATTAATCAAAGTCCTCAGGAACCTTATCATTTTATGGAGAAAATTACTGGAAGGACAATCACAGTTTGATCAATTCTAGCACTAAGTATAGGGTGCTGAAAGCACTCAGAAGCGATCTTCCTAATCCAAATTCGGAGCCAGGGAAGAAGCTTCTTTAAGAAAAGCCTAAGCTAATTCTTGGTATAAGAGTAGTTAGCATTATTAACAGATCATTGTCTCATTTAATCTTCTCTATAACATTATGTGGCTTTCCAGGTGACCAAGGGGTAAAGAATCTTCCTGCCAATGCAGGAGACGCAGGAGACACAGTTTCAGTCCTTGGGATGGGAAGATCCCCAGGAGGAGGAAATGGCAACCCACTCCATTATTCATGCCTGGGAAATCCCATGGACAGAGGAGCCTGACAGGCTACTGTCGATGGGGTAGAAAAGAGTCGGACACGACTTAGCGACTGAACACATGACAACACTACGTGGTAAGGACAAATATTCTGTCCAACTTATAGATGAGGAAGCTGAGCTTCAGTGAAGCTCAGGGACCTGTTAAAGGTCACACAGCTCTGCAGCGGTAATGCTGAGCAGCTCTAACCAGGCATGATGAGTTTAACCACCCATACTCATAACCACTGTGCTGCTACAGCTCTCTAGCAGTTCATGGGGCTGGATTGGGAAAGGGGAACTTCAAGTCAAGGGGGTGGGGAGGAGAAAGGTGGATGGGTGAGAGTGCAGAATGTGTTCTGCAACTGAAGCAGTTCAGAGTGGCTAGATTGAGAGAGTAAAGGGGGAAAGAGCAGGAACAGTAGGTTGGAGGAGGGACTCATAAAATTGAACCGCTGATGATTTTAAGCATCAAGAACTAAGATAAGATGTTGAAAGTATGCAGAATGGATCACGGAAAGTGTATGACTAGAGTCAAGGAAATCAGATAAGAGATGATTGCTTAATTCCAGCAAAAATGATGACCTTATGAAGACTGCAGCAGGAATGGAGAGAAAGAACAGATTCAAGAGACACAGAAACATTATACTCAGAAATGTGGCAGTCAGCTGTTTTTCTACCTGAGCAATACACTCTAAGAGACCTTTTCAGAGTCTTGGTAGAATCTGGAAATTTTGTGGAGAACTAAGGCAAATGCACTGTAGGTTTTTTTCCTTTGATGATAACACCCATCATTCTGACTTGAAGAATTGTATGTGCGCCTAGTTGTGCTTACTCGCTCAGTCATGTCCGACTCTTTGTGACCCCATGGACTGTTGCCTACCAGGCTCCTCTGTCCATGGGGATTCTCCAGACAAGAATATTGGAGTAGGTTGCCATGCCCTCCTCCAGCGGATCTTCACAACCCAGGGATTGAAATGAGGTCTCCTGCACATACCCAGGTCTCCTACATTATAGGCAGATTCTTTACCATCAACAATGGAAAGTGGCAATACTTCCCTAAGTAGAGAAGTCCAAGAAAAAATTTTGTATGGAATATATAAATTCAGTTTGAGTTCATCTTGAGTTTGAGGTAACTGAGGGAATCTGAGATTAAGGGATATTCTAGAGGCAGCTGAATATATTTCTGGAGTTCAAGAGAGTTCTGGTTTGGATGTGGTGTAGACAGTCTGCAAGGTGACCAGGTGCCCAGACCCAAGAGGTATCCTGGAACATGAGATTTTCAGTGCTAAAACCAGGACAGTTGCAGGCAGAGCAGGACAGCTAGTCACCCTAGGAAAAGTCTGGGACCCCAGAGAGAAAACTGAGTTAGAAACACATATGTAGGCAGCACCAGTCTATAAGTGGCAGCCAGGAAGGAATGGAATCACCCAAGAAAGATGTTTGTGATATAAAGAAACAACTGCCGAGGAACGAATCTTGAGGATTGCTAACACTAAATGAAAAGGTAGAGAAGTTAAAAACTGGCTCTCTGTTGGTTGTTTACCCAATAGCCATTCTCCTTTCTTTAATTTTGGGCCACAATGTACTCAGCTGAGGGTGAGCGGTGGACCATCCAAGCCAGTTAACAGCAATCGTCTCCCCCTTTCCAGGGATGGGTTTAAGGGTGGGCATGTGACCCAGTTCTGATAAATGAGAGTCATTGGTCCCTTCAGCAAGCAAGGACTGATTGCCTACCAGGCACCAAAGCTGTGGGGATATAGTTGAGATGAAACTCCTTAACTTCACAGAGTCTACTTTTTCATGGATAAGAAAGAAAGGCGTATGTCGGCTATTGATAATCGCTAAGAAGAAAAAGCAGAATAAGGGGAATAGGTTAAAGCGGGTTGAAGTAAACAAAAATTTTATTTGGAGGAATGGAAAGCCTCAGTGGTAAAATGATATGAAATACATGGGACACTGTCCCGGTGGCAGATACCCACCAGAGATTTCAGCACCACCTGGTGACCACAGAGGGAGATACCACTGAATCAAGTCTAGGGGAAAGAGCCTGGGTTCTTAGTGACATCACTGAGTAGCCAAACAGGGGTGGGAAAGGAAAGAAGGAAAGGAGGGAAGAAAGTCATAAAGCTTTGTGTCCTAGAAACTAAGGAGAAGGAAAGTTAACAGTTTCAAATGCTACAGGGAGGCTAAGGAAGATAAATGTTTGAAAAGTATCTAATGGTGACCTTGATCAGGGCCATTTCAGCAGAGCTATGATCACATGATCACACATTTTTCGGGACTCTGGTGTGGACATGGAAGGTGAGGAAAGGACGCAACTGCCAGATGAGGGATATAAACCAGAGGATGAAACTCATAAATCCATAACTACATCTACGCTTGTTTTACATTGAGGAAAAGTGAAAAACAATGGACAGGGGGAAAGCTAAAGACATGGGAGTTAATTGATAGAGACAGTATTCATGGGCAGGGAAACCACAAATGTACAAACTGCTTTTCTTCTCATAGAAAGCCAAGTCCTTTTGGGCTTCCAAGGCCCCCACTACAGCTCTGCTCCTGTCCGCAGCCCCCTCCCCGCACCACTCTGAGGCTTCTGTCCCGGCCTTCTTACTGCTCCTCCCTCCAGCTGCTCATTGTTCTTCCCCCCAGATATTTAAGTTCTCCCTTCCTTCCTTCTGTGCTCTGCTTACAGATCACCTCTTCAAGGAGTCTCCTTGACCAACTGATATAAAATAACACCGCCATGGGCACTCCACACTCCCAATCCCTTGCCTAACTTATTTTCGTTGCACTTATTACCATCTGACCTATCATTCGTCTCACTTTCTTAATCGTCCACTGCCTGTCTCCCAACAACTAGACTACAAGCTCCACGAAAACAAGGCCTTTGCTTTGTTTTAAGCACTGAGTACACTGTGTGGCACGTAACAGGCATCCAACCAACATGTGTGGAATGAATGAATACGTGGCAAACAAGCAGCGGAGACAACATAGGAACTTAGAACTTAGAACATATGAACTGCTGTGACACGGTGGTCAGAAAAGGCTCAGGTCCAAGAAGGCAGCATGAGCAATAGGAGCTCACATCCTGCCTGCTAGACTTTGTTCTAAGTACTTTACATAAATTGTCTTTTAAGTTTCAAAATGGGTCTAGAATGTAGGTGTTCTTGTGACCTCTGGAGGCACAGAGAGGGTAAGTCGTGTACTTGAAATCTCATACACAATTCACAACAGAGCTGAGATGACAGACATAGGCAGTCTGGTTCCAGAACTGCGCACATAAAGACCAGGTTCTATTCCTTTATCCTTTAAGGATTTAGACTTGGGGGTGAGAGAAGAGAAAGATATTTCGGGCACAGAGTGAAAGGCCAGAATTTACAAGTTCATTGTGGAAAGAATTAAGAGGCCAGTCTAACTGGAGAGGGGTATTCATGGGCTCCAGGAAATATAAGACAAAATTAGAAAGACAGGGTGGGGCCAGCTGGTGGACAGCTCAATTGCCAGACTTAGAAGCTTAGATTCCATTAGGAATTTCAGCTGGGAGTCATGGTAGACATGTGATCAGGGGAGTAACAATCTGTCAGCAGCAGTGCAGTAGCTGTAGGCATGTTAACAGCCTCTGAAAATAAAGCAGACACAGCTAGGAGGATTGGGAGGGTGAAAGAAAAGCTTTCTCATCACCAAGCTCAAACTACTCTGTATTTTAATTAAGTGTTTTAAACAGATGAAATGGTAGACTGACAGTCCTCGCCAACTTTCCTGTCTCCAGCAGACAGATTTAGACCTTCTAGTCCATAATTGGGATTCCCAGGTGGTGCTGTGGTAAAGAATCTGCCCTCCAATGCAGGACACAGGCGATGCAGGTTCAGTCCCTGGGTGAGAAAGATCCCCTGGAGGAGGGCATGGCAACCCACGCCAGTATTCTCACCTGGAAAATCCCACGGACAGAGGGTCTGGCAGGCTGCAGTCCATGGGGTTGCCACTGTGAACAGGGATGATGCAGTCATGACCGGTAGCACCCAAGTACTGCATTTCACATCATTTACATAAAGTATTTCATTTAATCTGCACAGCTGTTCATGAGAGGAAACTGATGCTCAGTTCTAGAATCATAGACTGTTAGAATGTAAAGGAACTTTACTATCATCCATGCTATCATCCATACTTACCTGGCAGGCTTTACTATCATCCATACTTACCTGGCAGGCTTTACTATCATCCATACTTACCTGGCAGGCTTCCCTGGTGGCTCAAACGGTAAAGCATCTGCCTGCAATGCAGGAGACCCAGGTTCGATTCCTGGGTTGGGAAGATCCCCTGGAGAAGGAAATGGCAATCCACTCCAGCACTCTTGCCTGGAAAATCTCATGGACAGAGGAGCCTGATAAGCTACAGTCCATGGGGTCGCAAAGAGTCAGACATGACTGAGCGACTTCACTTCACTTCACTTCACTTCACTTCACAACATCTGAAACTCACCAGAGTCTGGGCTGTCCAGTTCTAGCTGCTACTGAGAAGAGGGACGGGCAGTATTTCACAAAGTCAGTCTCTCATTCTCAGCCCAAAGTAATCCTTAGAAGCTTAAAGAACACTGAAGAAGAGACTTCCCTGGCAGCTCAGTGGCTAAGACTTAGAGATCCCAACATGAGCAAGGGGCCCTGGACCGATCCCTGGTTAGGGAACTAGATCCCACACGCTGTAACTAAAGATCCCAAGTGTCACAACTAAGAGACAGCACAGCCAAATAAATAAATAAGTACATTTTTTAAAAATCAAATGAAAATATCACAAATAGCTCAAGGATAGTAAGTGTTGTTACTTCAGAAATTAGAATATGTATATCTTTACACAGAAACATTGTAATTGATAATATTTAGTTCCTAGGCCCTCAAACAAAAGATTGTTTAAGCCATGCTGTCACTTAAGACTTCCATGTTTGCAGTTTAAAAACAAATTTAAAACCATTCTTTGGGGAGGGAAAGGGGAAAGAGGTTCAGAAGGGAGGGGATATATGTATACCTATGGCTGATTCATGTTTAGGTTTGACAGAAAACAACAAAATTCTGTAAAGCAATTATCCTTCAACCAAAGAAACAAACCAATCTGTTGTAATAGCAGAAAATAACAAAAAATATTCTAAATATAATCAGCAGCTTTTTATTTATCTTGAAGGTTGACACTTTAAGAAAAAGAAAGTCGACTTCTAAATGAATGAAAAGGAGTAGGGAAATTCCTGACAAGATGAAAAGAAACATCTGGGTAACTGAAAGGCTTTAGAAGTTGACACTATGTTTTTAGAAAGTCTTATTTCATTCAGGACTTATATGGCTTTTGCCCCCAGTCACTATCAGCAGTGGTTTTGCACCTGTACATGGAATTAGAAGTAACAGAAGACATTTTCCTTAAAACAATATGTATACATGTGGAAGAAAAACCTGGAAGGCAAGTAAATCCGTTTTAAGGAAAAAAAAAAAAAAGATAGAATCTCCAAAAAGAAAAAGAAAATATTATAACAGTTATTGATTTTCAAGCACTGTACATTCAAACCTACACTTTTACATGGTAAACAATGGTGCTCAGCAAATAATGGAGTTGGGCTCTTGTCCGGAGTTTCCTGCCAGCCAAAAGTACAGGCTGCCATCTGTGGCACTGTTTGCCCATGTGATTTAATACTTTACTGTTTCCTCTTATTTCGTTTTTTATTTTTTGCCTTTTAAAATTTATTTTTAACTGGAGGATAATTGCTTTACAATGTCGTGTTGGTTTCTGCCATACATCAACATGAATCAGTCATAGGTATACATATGTCCCCTCCTTCTTAAAACTCTCCGCCACCTCCCACCCATCCCACCCCTCTAGGTTGTCACAGAGCACTGGTTTTGAGCACCCTGAGCCATAGTTTTCCCTTATTTCAATGAAAAAAAAAAATCAAAGAAACTGTTTAAAAATGAAAACAACAAATAGACCACATTCAGTTCAGTTTAGTTCAGTCGCTCAGTTGTGTCCGAATCCTTGCAACCCCATGAACTGACACGCCAGGCCTCCCTGTCCATCACCAACTCCCGGAGTTCACTCAGACTCACGTCCATCGAGTCAGTGATGCCATCCAGCCATCTCATCCTCTGTCATCCCCTTCTCCTCCTGCCCCCAATCCCTCCCAGCATCACAGTCTTTTCCAGTGAGTCAACTCTTCGCATGAGGTGGCCAAAGTATTGGAGTTTCAGCTTTAGCATCAGACCTTCCAAGAACACCCAGGACTGATCTCCTTCAGAATGGACTGGTTGGATCTCCTTGCAGTCCAAGGGACTCTCAAGAGTCTTCTCCAACACCACAGTTCAAAAGCATCAATTCTTCGGCCCTCAGCTTTCTTCACAGTCCAACTCTCACATCCATACATGACCACTGGAAAAACCATAGCCTTGACTAGACAGACCTTTGTTGGCAAAGTAATGTCTCTGCGTTTGAGTATGCTGTCTAGGTTGGTCATAACTTTTCTTCCAAGGAGTAAGCGTCTTTTAATTTCATGGCTGCAGTCACCATCTGCAGTGATTTTGGAGCCCCAAAAAATAAAGTGTGACATTGTTTCCACTGTTTCCCCATCTATTTCCCATGAAGTGATGGGACTAGATGCCATCATCTTCATTTTCTGAATGTTGAGCTTTAAGCCAACTTTTTCACTCTCCTCTTTCACTTTCATCAGGAGGCTTTTGAGCCTCTTCACTTTCTGCCATAAGGGTGGTAGACCACATTAATAGAATACAATTGAGACAGAAAGGGTTCTCAAAAGAGCACCTCCTGAGTTTCTGCTGAATGCTCACTAGTCGAACTATGAAGGAAAAGAAAAGAATTAAAGAATATGAGCCAGGTATTAGAAACAAATATTTGAAGAGTGTGAAATAAAATTAACGATTTGATTACTCATTTTAGTTCTCTTTAGTTTTAACAACTAAAACTCCCATGACACATAAGTTCATATAGAGCACCTAAATCCAACTTTCAAACTTTTGATTCTCAGAAATGCTGCACTATAAGCACAAGAGTAAAGAGATGGCCAGTACAAAACAAGGAAGCACCTGTGCCAGGTGATTTCCCAGGGTGGCCACCAAGGGGCACCATCAGGTCATTCATAAATAACTTGCTCAGGGAGCTGTAAGTGAGGGAGGGCTGTTTCCAGTGTGGTTTAATAAGGAGCTGTTTCATGCATTGATTCAGCTGGGACTTGTACAATTTAGTATTTGTAGCTGAGAGACTGCCAGAGATTCAGAACGTAATTTGATTCTGCCAGAGATTCAGAATGTAATTTGAGTTTTGCTATGTCACTGAACACATCTCCTGTACAAATGTAGTCTTGATTCTCACTTCTCCATTCTCTTAATGGCTTATAGAATTATTCCATTTCTGACAAGTCCCCAGTAGCCTCATCTGCTAGAGTGGATTCTCTTATCTCTTTGAACTCTGAAACACCGAATCTAAGTAAGAATCTGAACTTAGATTTTTTATTTAAATTAGATAAACTGTTGCACTTACATTTATCTGCATAAGTGCTGTTTCTGTCAAGACAGGAGGCAGATTCTAGACCAAACTAAACTCTCAGTCAAGAAAATGGCAGCCATGCAGCCCTCTCGGTTCCCGCGGCTCTGCTCCCAGGAAGACACCCAGTGTTGCTGAGTGATCTTGCACTAATCGCTGTCCAGCATGCTTTCCCTTTTCAGGTATTTCCTGTTGCTGACAATCTGCTTATTTTAAGGCCTAAGTTACTATAAACCATTTAAAAGACAACTTGGTGTGAGAAGCTTTGGCTGGCAAGCCTTGCTGCCTGCTAAAGAGGGTCTTCCTGGGAAGCAGAGAGCTGGTGGGAACCTCACATTCAGGATCTGGCCCCAAAGTCAGCTTTGACAAGACACAGAGATAGAGACTTACACCACCACATTCCCAAGAGTCTACTGTACAAAGAACAATACACTGTGATTTATTACAACATAATGAACAAACTGGGTAGAGGAACACTGATGGAGGCTCCTCCATGGTTTGATGAAAAGAGCTTTTCTTGAGTTGTTTCAACTGATGGTAGCCTGATTCAATAGAAGCAAGTTTTGTTTGTTCATTTCTCAAGGGCACATCATTTCCACATGTGGGGAATGCATTTTCCTGTAATGTCGCTCACATACTAGGGTGTGTGTGTGTGTGTGTGTGCATACGCACACTTAGTCGCTCAGTTGAGTCCACTCTGTGACACCATGGACTGTAGCCCACCAGGCTCCTCTGTCCATAGAATTCTCCAGGAAAGAATACTGGAGTGGATTGTCATTTCTTCAGTGGATCTTCCTAACCCAGGGATCAAACCTATGTCTCCTGCAGGAGATCCTGCGTTAGCAGGCAGGTTCTTTACCACTGAGCCACTTAGGAAGCCCAGGGAAGCCCTTAAAACAGTATGAATATGCCTTATTGTGCAGTCACTCCCCACACTATACATCCCACACGCTGTTCCTCCTCATGTTGAGGTGGCCTCTCTTTCCAGTAAAGAGTAAGGATGATCATAGCCTGGTGTTAAGATAGTTAGGCTCTGCCAGGTAACAAATAAACCCTGAACTCTCAATGGCTGAATAGTATAGAAATTTGTTTCTCGATCGTGCTGATGTTCCTGGTCAGAGGGTTTTCCAGGACAACTATTCTCTAAACAGCAACTTCCAGGATTAGCGCTGCTTCCATCACACACCTCTGCCAACTCAGAGTCTTCACTGTCAGCCTCCCAGATGGAGAGACAGCCGACTAAAAGAGCGTGAGGAAGTTTATATACGGGGTCCTGGGAAATGTAGACTTCCTGCAAGCTCAAAAGGAAATGAAATGATCTGGTCAACACACAGAATCAGCTCTGCCATGATCATGAATCATTATTTCTAAAAAGGAACTTTCTGTAAACATCAAGTTCATCTTCCATTTTAATCTCACATTCTTGGATTCTATAACGTTTCTAATAACAGGGAGAAAATTAAGTCAAAATTTTTCATCCTTGTGATTTTATTGCCTGTATAACCTACATAAGTATCTTAATCTACATAATATTTTGCTTAACCTGGAAGAATATTTTAATTACAAGCCACCCTTCATAGATGGAAAAGCACTGACCACACTGTCGCTCACCCTGACATTCCACCTTGAGACTTCACACCATGTTACAACTGGAGCCCACAACCATTTGCAAGACCTTGCTTCTCCACATTTGCAAAGCCTTAACACTCCCAAATACAACAGAGAACATTAAACTAGAGTAAAGTTTTCAAATTCCTGACACATATTAATCTTCGGGATTTAGGAACGAGATACCAGAATTCCCAAGAAGCCCCAAAACCATTTTCCTTAAAATACTGCCAACATTCTTCCTACTCTTTATTCATGATTATAAATATTGGAAATAAATATAACAATTAATAAATATTAAGTTTAGTGGCATTGCAGAGAACTACAGCCTATGGCAAATATTAAAACACTGAAGAAAAGTGGGTGAATGTTAGTAGATAGTATTTGTAACATTCACATCTTCCACCAAGGTTAACAGCACTATCAGAATCACATGTGAAAATTGCCAACTTAAGCATTTGTTGTGCTTCCCAAACGTGTTATTTTTGTAATAGCACTCACAGGATTTGTGTAAGGTATATGATGCACATAATTGAATTGATACTTTCTTTGCAAGAATGACTCAGTTAGCAGCAGATGGGACCATGAATATACACGTGTAACATGGCAACAGCTGCAAGCAACATGGCCTGATTAGATGGTGACCACTTCTCTCTAAGTGTTGACTCCAGCCTCAGCTCCATGTGTCAGCAAAACCTTACCGAGCAAAGCTCAAAAGAATTCTGGCACAGACACAGTGAATCAGGGCAAGTTCAGCTAACTCCTGCACTAGAACTGTCTGCTCCCACTGATTGCCAGTCTCTTGCCTTGTATCTGACATTTGGTGAGTCCTTTGCCTTCTATGCTCTTCCCAATGCTGACTAATTTCCATCCACTTGGTGAGATCCCCCCTGAGCTCTAAATGCTTCTTTCCCCTAGGTGTCCCTTCTCAGGCTCCCCACCCTCCCCAAGTCCCTGCTCTATCTACTGCTTAACCAGCCTTGGTCCCCTGGCTTAATCCCAGACCTGAGCACTGCCAGCTTCCATTACCACTGATGCTTCCCATTGATCCTGATAACTAACCTTCCTATGTGGCCCTTAATGGAAGATACAAGTATAAATAATATATTAGAAAAGGGAACCCTCCTACACTGCTGTGGGAATGTAATTGGTACAACCACTATAGAAAATAATATGGAGCTTCCTCAGAAAACTAAAAATAGAGTTGCTATATGATCCAGAAATCCCACTCCTGGACATATATCCAGAGAAAACTAATTTGAAAAGATACGTGCACCCCAATGTTCATATCATTACTTACAATAGCCAAAACATGGAAGCAAACTAAATGTCCAAATATATTCAGTGAAATACTGAAGTGAATTGAAGTGAATCACTCCGTTGTGTCTGACTCTTTGCAACCCCATTGACTGTAGCCCACCAGGCTCCTCCATCCATGGGATTTTCCAGGCATGACTACTGGAATGGGTTGCTATTTCCTCTCCAGGGGATCTTCCCGACCCCAGGATCAAACCCGGGTCTCCCGCATTATAGGCAGATGCTTTTACCATCTGAGCCACCAGGGAAGTCCCACTCAACCATAAAAAAAGAATGAATGCCATTTGGAGCAATATGGATGGACTTAAAGATTATTATACTAAGTGAAGGAAGTCAGACAGAGAAGACAAATATCATATGATATCACTTATACATAGAATGTAAAATATGATACAAATGAAATTATTTACAAAACAGAAACAGACTCACACAAAACAAACTTACAGAAAGGGGGGAAGGGATAATCAGAAGTTTGGGATTAGCAGATACAAACTACTATATATAAAACAGATAAATAACAAGATCCCACTGTACATAGCACAGGAAACTATGTTCAGTATCTTGTAATAAACTTGTAATAATGGAAAAGAAAATGCCAATATATTAAATGTACAGATTGAAATAAAATGCTTCATATATGATCTCAATCTCATAACACATCTGAGAGATGAAAACAATGGCAGCATTATTTCCTTAATCTTAAGATGAGAAAAAATGATGAATATGAAAGTTGTGATAAATTTAAACAGGTCAACTTTTAATATAGCTGAACCAGAATCAGTGTTTCCTTTTTATTATTTGAATAGATAAGTGAATGCTTACTAGTGCCAGGCGCTTAATGCAGTTTTCATTTTATTTATTTATATTCTCTAGAAGGGAATGTGCTTATATCAATGGTGAATAGTGCTCTATCACTATTAACCAGATAGTCATAGCAAGAGGTTACAGAGGTAGAGTCTGTGTTGGTTGAATGTTATTTAGAAACCATTAATCATATCTGAGCACTTTCATTAACTGTTTCTTAATGATTGATGCTAAGAACTAATTCATCCATCTTTGCAGCCCAGAGAGGAAGGCTTGAGGAACTGTCAGAGAAAGGAACTTTGAGCACTTTACAAACTATAAAGTGTCACTAACATATCCTTTAATATAATCCTCAATTTTCTGAAGGGATATGGCCAGGATTATCTTTACTACATAAATGAAACAAAGACAGGGACATAAAATGAAATCCAAGGACAAACCTACTTTTTCACTCTTGATAAATTTTGGAACAGTCTTTGTGGAAACCCCCCTGCAGGTCAAGAATGTAGCAAGAAAGTGATGGTGATGAAATATTCCCAAATTTAGTTTTACCCAACTGACAAAAACAGGTAAGTAAATCTTTCAGTTTGGAGAAACCCATCCCAGTTTTTGACAATACATAAAGGCTTAGACCAACTGTACTGACCGCATTTGTTTGTTTTTGGCTGTGCTGGGTTTTTGTTGCTGGGTTTTGGCTGCATTCAACATGCCAGCAAATTTGGAAAACTCAGCAGTGTTCATAGGACTGAAAAATGTCAGTTTTCATTCCAATCCCAAAGAAAGGCAATGCCAAAGAATGTTCAAACTACCGCACAGTTGCACTCATCTCACAAGCTAGCAAAGTAATGCTCAAAATTCTCCAACTCAGGCTTCAACAGTACATGAACCATGAACTTCCAGATGGTCAAGCTGGATTTAGTAAAGGCAGAGGAACCAGAGATCAAACTGCCAACATCCATTGGACCATCAGAAAAGCAAGAGAATTCCAGAAAAACATCTACTTCTTCTTTATTGACTACACCAAAGCCTGTGACTGTGTGGATCAAAACAAACTGTGGAAAATTCTTAAAGAGATGGGAATACCAGACCACCTGACCTGCCTCCTGAGAAATCTGTATGCAGGTCAAGAAGCAACCATTAGAACTGGATATGGAACAACAGACTGGTTCCAAATTGGGTGAAGAGTATGTCAAGACTGTATATCATCACCCTGCTTATTTAACTTAAATGCAGAGTACATCATGCAAAATGCCAGGCTGGATGAAGCACAAGCTGGAATCAAGATTTCCAGGGGAAACATCAATAACCTCAGATATGCAGATGACACCACCCTTCTGGCAGAAAGCAAAGAACTAAAGAGCCTCTTGATGAAAATAAAAGAGGAGAGTGAAAAACTCAACATTCAGAAAATTAAGATCATGGCATTTGGTCCCATCACTTCATTGCAAATAGATGGGAAAACAGTGGAAACACTGACAGACTATTATTTTGGGCTCCAAAATCACTGCAGATGGTGACTGCAGCCATGAAATTAAAAGATGCTTACTCCTTGGAAGAAAAGCCATGACCAACCTAGACAGCATATTAAAAAGCAGAGATATTACTTTGCTGACAAAGGTTCGTCTAGTCAAAACTATGGTTTTTCCAGTGGTCATGTATGGATGTGAGAGTTGGACTATAAAGAAAGCTGAGCACCGAAGAAATGATGCTTTTGAAATGTGGTATTGGAGAAGACTCTTGAGATTGCTTTGGACTGCAAGGAGATCAAACCAGTCCATCCTAAAGGAAATCAACTCTGAATATTCATTGGAAGGACTGACGTTGAAGCTGATGTTCCAATACTTTGGCCACCTGATGCAAAGAACTGACTCATGGGAAAATACCCTGATTCTGGGAAAGATTAAAGGCAGGAGAAGGGGACGACAGAGGATGAGATGGTTGGATGGCATCACCGACTTGATGGACATGAGTTTGAGCAAGCTCCAGGAGTTGGTGATCGACAGGGAAGCCTGCCGTCCTGCAGTCAATGGGGTTGCAAAGAGCTGGACACGACTGAGCAATGGAACTGAACTGACTGGGTTTTTATTGCTGCCCTTGGGCTTCTCTTGTTTTAGCATCATGGCTCAGTAGTTTTACCCACTGCATTTCTTGCTTCAAGTTAGCAGCACTTTCTACTGCATTCCTACTGTGTTTATACCACAGTGAAGCTTTGCAACAGCCTGGATTCAGCTGCACAAATTTCCCGGGTGACCACCATTGCAGTCTCATCAGTTATCACTGAAAAGCCACATAGCAATAAACATGTAGCCCACTCAACTCCTGTGGTTAAAACCAAAAAGCAGCTGGGGTAATATTGAACTTGCCACTGGGAGGTGATACAGAGTTGAGATTGATAGTTCGGGACAGTGAGCCCAGACAGCTCAAAATCTGGCTTCATTATTCACCAGTGGTGCAACTTGAACTGCGACCTCCTCTGTGATTCTGGCTCCTTATCTGTACATGGGTAACTAATAGCACAGCCTCAGAGGTGGCGGTGAAGATGAAGGGCGGCAGAGTATGCCTGCTCAAAACAGGCCACTTTGGCCTGAGGATTATTTTGAGCTGGGGGCTTCCCTGATAGCTCAGTTGGTAAAGAATCCACTTGTTATACAGGAGATGTGGGTTTGATCCCTGGGTTGGGAAGATTCCCCTGAAGAAGGGAAACCTTACCCCCTCCAGTATTTTGGCCTGGAAAATTCCACGGACTGTATATTCTCTGTACATGGGTAACTAATGGCACAGCCTCAAAGGCAGTTGTGAAGATGAAGGGTGGCAGAGAATGGCAACTCAAAACAGGCCACTTTGGCCTGAGGATTATTTTGAGCTAAAGGTACACAGCAAGTGAGCTGACCAGCTCTCTTTTCTTCCTAAAAGCAGGAGACAAACTGCCCTATGGCTTTCCTGATGGCTCAAGCGGTAAACAATCCGCCCTGAATGCAGAAGACACAGGGGACTTGGGTTCGATCCCTGAGCAGGGAAGATCCCCTGGAGAAGAAAACAGCAACCCACTCCAGTATTCTTGCCTGGAAAATCCCATGGACAGAGGAGCCTGGCAGGCTACAGTCCAGGAGTTGGACACGACTGAGCACACACACACTGTTGGAATTGGAAACCAGCCTATGAGAGGTGTCCACCTACAGAAAGGAAACAACCTTATCATCAAGGGTGGGAAGGTGGAGGCAAGAGACTTCTGTGCAAAAAGACCTTGTTAAAGTAACTCTTATCTTTCTTTAGCCTCCTTGTTTATTTTAGTTAGTTTTCCACAGTTACCTGTCTTTGCTCATTAGGCCTTTATTTCCTTATGAGGGCTTTCCTGTCACATTAAAATTATACTAAATAAATATGTATGCTTTTCTCTGGTTAATCTGCCTCATGTAAATTTAAATCTAATGCCCAGATGAAAACTCTAAGTTGTTCAGTCACTAAGTCGTGCCGTACTCTTTGCGATCCCATGGACTGTAGCACACCAGGCTCTTCTGTCCTCCGCTGTCTCCCAGAGTTTGCTCAAATTCATGTCCATTAAGTTGGTGAGGCTATCTAACCATCTTATCCTCTACCACCCCGCTCCTCCTTTTGCCTTCAATCTTTCCCAGCTTCAGGGTCTTTTCCAACAAGGTTCTTCACCTCAAGTGGCCAAAGTACGGGAGCTTCAGCTTCAACAACAGCCCTTCCAACGAATATTCAGGGTTGATTTCCTCTAAGATTGACTGGTTTGAGCTCCTTGCAGTCCAAGGAACTCTCAAGAGTCTTCACTGCTGCTAAGTCGCTTCAGTCGTGTCTGACTCTGTGCGACCCCATAGATGGCAGCCCACCAGGCTCCCCCGTCCCTGGGATTCTCCAGGCAAGAACACTAGAGTAGGGTGCCATTGCCTTCTCCAAAGAGTCTTCACTAGCACCACAATTCAAAAGCATCAATTCTTCAGCCAAAGGTTAAGTAAAATTTTGCCTCCTCTACAGGGATTAAATAGGATAACTATGTATCTGAAACACCTTAATATAGAAGAAACACTATTATTATCTACTAAATATGTGCATATATGTGAATGTGAATGTAAATGCCAAACAAAAAAAAGTGCTCTGGAAGGAAGCACAAAAAAATGGTAGTAGTTGTCATTCTAGGGAAGGGGAGTGAGATTCAGGGGAAGGGTTGAGAATGATGGGTGACTTTTACTATTTACTCTGTATTTTTCTGAATTTTAATTTTTTTCAATGAGAATTTCTTCATCAATGAATTATTTGTGGAACTTTAAAAGTGATATATAGGGAATTTCCCAGCAGTCCAGTGCTTAGGACCGCAAGCTTCCACTGCAAGGGGCATATTTGATCCCTGGTAGGGAAACTAAGATCCCACAAGCCTCATGACTCAAAAGCCATGTGACATGGCCAAACCAAAAAAAATTTTTAATTAAAAGAACTGACATATAAAAGTCACCCTTTGCAATAGTGTTAGAAAAATCACATCATGTACTAAAAGTACCTATCATTTAATCAAGTAAAACAGGTTTTGTATTTTTTAAAATAACCTGAAAATATCTTTTAAAAATTACAAATCTGATTTTTAAAAAAATCATATCAGTTTTACCATAGGAGAGGATTGCCTTAGGAAGTAGCTAAAGCAGTGTCATAGGAAAGTGTGTTAATGTGCTCCAATCACAACATCTTAGAAACCTCTTGTGGTGTAATTATAATGGAAGTTCTTACATGACAATGCCAACCTTTTTCATTACTGTGTCACTGTCTAGAGCGGTCATTGCTTTTAGTCTTCTGCAGTCATATCATCATGACTATTTGCATTTCCACACCAACATTACTTCACCTAGGCCACAGCCGTGCATTATTATATAGGACACGTTTTATTATAGGTAATAAAAGTCACAGCAAAAATACACTTTTAAATTTAAAGCCAGTATTCTGCACTAGTCCAGAATATTTCTGGTGACTTTTGTGCCTCATGTTTGGAAATATTAAAACAATAATTTACCTGAGCGGTTTATCCCTTATTTCAAGGGTATAAACTCTGGGAAGAGGAGCTGTGGTAGAGATGCTTCTGGGGCTCCTATTCCCTCATACGGAGCCTAACTGTACCCACGGAGGCCTCTGCTGACCCTTCCTCCTTTTACAGGTATATAGAGAAAGTGCAGGGACTGTAAAGGCTGAAGCTTGAGATTCTCCAGCTGGTGAAATTGAATCAAAGATAACTAAGTTAGAGAAACTTGTTCAGTGTGGTCAACCATTCACACTATCCTAAAGGAAATAAAGGCTTTTCTAGAGGGATATTAGCGGGGGCGGGGGTTGGGGACAGATGTGTGTTGGGGGGGCGGTAAAGAATTCCCTTGCCAATGCAGGAGACGGAGTTCAATCCCTGATCAGAAAAAAAAAAAGTCCCACATGCCGAGGAGCAACTAAGCCCAAGGGCCACAACTACCGAGCCTGTGCTCTAGAACCTGGGACCTGCAATGACTGAGCCCATGTGTTGCAACTATTAAGGCCAGCAAGCCCTAGAGCCCAGGCTCCAGAACAAGAGAAGCTGCCGCAATTCGCAGCCACCACAATGAGAAGCCCTCCCACGGCAACTCGAGAGTAGCCCTACTCACCACAACTAGAGAAAAGCCCAAGCAGCAATGAAGACTCAATACACGCAAAAAAAAGAGAACAATTAAACACGTCTGCCTTAAAAAAGAGAGAGAGAGAGGGAAAAAAGGAAAGGAAGAGGAATGGTAAGCTGAAAGGGGCAAAGGAGTGGCCTTTGAGGAACCAGCCCAGATGAAAGCTCCTGCGATTGCATAACATAACCACCAGGTGGCGCACGGAAAAGCATCAAACTCGGGCCTTCGGAGGACTACAGTTCAGTCATTCAGTCCTGTCCGCCTCTTGGTGACCCCATGGACTGCAGCGCGCCAGGCTTCCTTTCGGTTACCAAATCCCGGAGCTTACGCATGTCCATCGAGTAGGACTACGGTCTTGCGTTAAAGCCACCAGCCCCTTAAGTTCCCACCAGTAGTCAAACAAAGCAAGGGTGGTCTCGCTTTGGCAGCACATAGACTAAAATTGGAACGGTACAGAGATGAGTACGGCCCCTGCGCAAGGATGACACGCAAATTCCTGAAGCGTTCCGTATTTTGCGCCCTTCCCCACCGTCCAGACACCGTTTGCGTCTTAGCCCCCAAGGAAACGCTTTTTGTCAAAACCACAACGCCTAGCAGTTAATTCTGAACTTGTGGTTTTTCACTATAAAAAATAAGGCAAGGGTGATTGTAAACACCATGGAATTGTGCCGCATAGATAGGAGGGAATTGGGAGGGGCTCATAAAAGGGTTTGGGTTTCTGTTAGATGATTTAGGGAAGAGTTCATCAGGTGAGGCTTGCTCTGGACCAGGTGCAGTCAGAAAGAAGGGGTAATTTAGTGACTGAGTATCTTAATGATTTTCATCAAATATATGACAGGAACGGGATCAAGCTAACGCCGTCATTCAGAAAGAACCATAAAGAAGGGGCAGTTACTCGTGTCAGCTAGGAAATGGTGGCGGGGAGCGCAGGGCAGGAGGCAGGAGTTTGGTTGTTTCCCTGGTTCTAAGAGCTGCTTTCGGAGAAGGCGATGGCACCCCACTCCAGTGCTCTTGCCTGGAAAATCCCGCGGACGGAGGAGCCTGGTGGGCTGCAGTGCATGGGGTAGCTAAGAGTCGGACACGACTGAGCGACTTCACTTTCACTTTTCACTTTCATGCATTGAAGGAAATGGCAACCCATTCCAGTGTTCTTGCCTGGAGAATCCCAGGGACAGGGGAGCCTGATGGGCTGCCATCTGTGGGGTCGCATAGAGTCGGACACGACTGAAGCGACTTAGCAGCAGCAGCAGCAGCAGCAGCAAGAGCTGCTTTGGTTTGTGCTGAAGGCATGATTGCAGAATGGTCTCTGTTTCACTCCACAGAGGGTTCTCAGGAGACAGTGCCTTTCTGAGAAAAGGTTTATGATTGGCAGGTACTAAACCAGTTCCCAGCTGTAGAGGCCAGGCCAGTTACCAGCTGACAGCTATGGAAACTTCTTTTTTTTTTTTTTTCACATGCTTCTTATCCTCTGGTTCCCTGCTATCAGAAGGAGCATCCTAGGAAGTCATCCCCAGGGAAGCCTGTGGCATGGTAGCTAACCAGCTGAACCATGGCTTCAGACTGACCTGACTGTGCTTCCCAAGTCTACCATTCACACCGGCTGTGGGACCTTGGATAAATTATTTAACTTCTCTGTGCCTGTTTCCTCTTTTGTAAAAGAAAATAAAAATAGTACATGGAAACTGGGAAAATGAAATGAGATAGCATATGTAAAGTACTTACAACAGTGCCTAAAACATGCTAGGCATTTAACTTAGACTAATCTACCCTGTTCTGGAGAAGGAAATGGCAACCCACTCCAGTATTATTGTGTGGGAATAATAGGATTCTGGGGAATAAGAGGATCCTGGCGGGATACAGTCCATGGGGTCACAAAAGATTCCGACATGAGTTAGCGACTAAACAACAACTCAGTTCATTATTTGTCAGAGGTCACAATGCTCAATGCACTCTGGAAACCCATCAGGGGACTGAAGAATCAACTAATATTCAGTTTATGAAAACACTTCTACTATCAGAAGGTGCTCATGCATATACCACTACTATATATAAAGTAGATAACTACTGATAATAAGAACCTACTGTATAGCACAGAGAACTCCATCAATACTCTATAATAATCTATAAGGGGAAAAAGAAGGGATATATGTATTCACTTTGCTGTTCACCTGAAACTAACACAACATTGTAAATCAACAATCAATGCCAGTAAATTTTTTAAAATGTGTTCATTAAATAATGTTTTTCTTTTTTATGACAACTTGAAAATAAAATCAGAATATTTAAAAGAAAACAAAAAAGATTACTCATAAATGAAGTTGAAGTGTTCTCTTTTATTTCTGGTTTGTCCAAAGCGTATCTATTCCAGACTTACTAAGAAGAGACTTGTATTCAAAAAGATTGTTGCAAGGAGGGAAGGAAAATACTGCAGTGAGCAAAGGCTGTGACATAGGTTTGCTGCAAGCATCTCAAAGTTGGGCAAACAGATTTTCCCTCTGTTATAGAGAGGAGTAAACAAGGCTAGGAAGAGCCAGACTCAGGGAAGTGGGATGAAACAGTGGTGTGAGAACTTCCCTGGTGGTCCAGTGGTTTAAAATGTACCTGTCAATACAGGGTACACAGGTTCAATCCCTGGTCCAGCAAAGTCCCACGTGCCACAGAGCAACTAAGCCTGTGTGACACAACTCTGGAGCCCAAGAGTCACAACAAGAGAAGCCACTGCAATGAGAAGCCTGTGCACCACAACTAGAGAGTAGCCTCTGCTTGCCATCACAAGAGAAAGCCAATGAGCAGCAATGCAGACCCAGTGCAATCAAAAATAAACTGGAAAATAAAAAAGAACTTAAAAAAGAGTGGCATGAATGGATGGTAGATTAGAGAATGTTTGACCGTATTCTCAGAAGCTGTGTGTTCAAACATGTCTGACTCTTTGTGACTTCATAGACTGTAGCTCATCAGGCTCCTCTGCCCATGGAATTTTTCAGGCAAGAATACGGGACTGGGTTGCCATTTCCTTCTCCCAAAGGATCTCTCTGACCCAGGGATCCAATCTGCGTCTCCTGTGTCTCCTGCACTGCAAGCAGATTCTTTACCACTCAGCTACTGGGGAAGCCCTTTCTCAGAAGCTGAAGTGAAGTGAAGTCGCTCAGTCGTGTCCGACTCTTTGCGACCCCATGGACTGTAGCCTACCAGGCTCCTCTGTCCATGGGATTTTTCCAGGCAAGAATACTGGAGTGGGTTGCCATTTCCTTCTCCAGGAGATCTTCCCAACCTGAGGATTGAAACCAGGTCTCCCACATTGTAGGCAGATGCTTTACTGTCTGAGCCACCGGGGAAGTCACTGAGGATGGGCCAAAGTTCAAGGACCTAGAGGAAGAAGAGAGCTTAACCAAAGGTTAACATTATTGTGGTGCGTTTACTGGTAGAGACAAGCAGTTCAGCTAATCATTTATGAGGCAAAGAAAGGAAATCATGAGGGTCTATGTCTGGCCTTGTCACAGTGAACAAGGGACATCTTGTCTACATTGGCCAGGAAAGGACGGGTCTTAGTATTAAGCAAAGGCTGCTGGGGGATTTCTTAATCCTCACCAATGTTTTCTAGGATAACAGGACTCAGGTAAGAGTCAGCATTTATTCAGGTTGCAAATTATAATACAAGTTTCCTATTTCTTAAATTGCTGTGTTTCACATAAAGGATGAAATATCCTGAGAGATCATGGATCCTTACATAGAGGCACGGGTCTGTAAGGCAGAACGGCCAGTGAAGGGCTGGTTTATTTGCAAAGCCCTTGGCAAACTGAACTGTTTAGAACATATAACTTGTGTGGCTCTTGCATTTCTTCCAGCCTACAAGTGAATCCTGGTGACTCAGTGTTGAAAAATCCACCTGCTAATGCAAGGAGACACAGGAGACACTGGTTTGATCCCTGGATCGGGAAGATCCCCTGGAGAAGGAAATGGCAAACCACTCCAGTATTCTGCTGAGATAATCCCATGGACAGAGGAGCCTGACAGGCTACAATACATCGGGTCACACAACTGAGTGACTAAGCATGCATGCACCCACAAGTGGATCAATAAAAACTAAACCTTGAAATGAGGCAACATCAGCACATACGTTGAAACCACATTTTAGTTCAAACCCTGTTGAGGGCCCAGCTCTCCTCCAGGGCTTTGGGGAGTCTCAGTGTTAAAATGCTGCTCAGCCCACACCCACTGCAGGGCGATTGCTGTGCTGCTTACTTCCCTTTGCCTGAAAGGAGTCCAGCCTGCATGTAGACCATCTCCCTCTCATTCTGTCCTCTCCTTTCAGAGCCTTTCCATCTGGAGTGACACAGCTTGAGGGTGCTCACATATTCCACTGTGGAGCTGGGCAATCTTGTAACTCCTGCATTTTGCGATGTGTCCTGGAGGCAGCCTGGATCTGCGCTAGACCTGAGAGGCTCCCCACACCTGCCCTCCACCTTGGGGAACGTCTTTATTACATGGTCTCGTCAGGTTCTGAGCAGTCAAGCTTTGATTTACTTTTCCTTCTGAGAGCCAAGGGAATAAAACTGTCAAGTACAAGCTGATGATCTGAACTCGTTCTGAGGATTTATGAAAATGCTCAAAATCCATGCAGGGCTTGAGGACAAACAGCCTGACGTCCTCAGTCAGGAAGTGCGTGCAGTGGGTCTCACCACCCTCCCCACTCGACCGCCCCTTCCTCTTTCCTGAAGAGATTCCTCTCCCGCTCCTCCCCACCACATCAGGGGACAATGCTCTCCCCGTCTTAAAAACAAAACCAACCCCTGCCTGTTCTGAGAAAGAGGATGTGAATCAGAGGCTCCTGTAATTGGAAGGAGCTTGACAGACTTGTCTGGTCCCCTTCCCTCCTTTGAGAAACTACTTGTGGCTCCACATTTGGAAGGTTAGCACCGCCCTTTTTCTTTACATCTAAGAAGCTTCTAATTATGAATCTTTCTAGGGGCTTCCCTGGCAGTTCAGATGATAAAGAATCCACCTGCAATACGGGAGACCTAGTTTCCATTCCTGGGTTGGGAAGATCCCCTGGAGGAGGGCAAGGCAACCCACTCCAGTATTCTTACCTGGAGAATCCCCATGGACAGAGGAGACTGGGCTCACAGTCCATAGGGTCGCGAAGAGTCAGACACAACTGAGCTACTTAAGCACAACTGCAGGTGCCCACACACACTCAGTCCTCTCTGGTTCCTTTCTTCAAGTAAGCTCAGAGAGCGTTGTGTGTTTAAATTCAAAATAGATGAATGGTTACGTATTAATTTTGCTTGAAGATGAACAGAGTTTACAGTGGGGGATTGCCAGGAAGCAAACTAGAGACATAAGCTAAGAAAGCAGAGGAGGACTTCCTCAATGAGTGGCCACTATTCAGATGAAAGGCAAAGTAAAATTCCTCCCAGAGAGACACAGGAACAGTTGGAGAACAGAATCCTTCTAAGGCTTGCACCTTGACAAGCATATAGACTTTCTGAGGCACTGCAAACTGTATAAACTGTTTCAGTCCTCTTAGGAATGCATTTGTTAGCATTTAGAGAAAAGAAAATTTTACCTTTGGACCCACATTTTAAATACCTGTTAATAGCTAACTATCACAAGTTGTAGAGCTTAATATAGCCATTTTTTTAAAAGATTTATTGATTTATTTGGCTGTGGTGGGTGAGTAGGGGCTATTCTGTTGCAGTATGCAGGCTTCTCATTGTGGTGGCTTTTGTTGTGGAGGCTCGAGGCACAGGGGCTTCAATAATAGCAGCTCATGGGCTCCGTAGTTGTGGCTCTCGAACTCTAGAGAGCTGGCTTAGTAGTTGTGGTACATAGACTTAGTTGCTCCACAGTATAGGGGATCTCCCTGGACCAGGGATCAAACCAGTGTCCCTTGCATCAGCAGGTGGATTCTAAACCACTGGACCACCAGGGAAGCCCTTGTCAATCATTTATTTTGCAAGTGGTTTTACAGGTGAGCAATTTGAGGACTCCACAGGGCAGTCTGTCTGCCTGGCTTCATGTGGGGGCAACAAGGTCTAGTGATAGCCTTCTAGGTGGCGTCTTTGCTCCTGCGTCTGACATCTCAGTGATCCTTGGGCTTTTCTTGATGCCCACCTGGGGCTTCAGACCCCAGGGCTTCTTCATGTGGCTTGAGCTTCTCATAGCATGGTAGTTTTGAGAAAGCTGCACTTTCTAGAAGTAGGAAATAGATGTTACTAAGGCCAGTTAAGGGCTATACCTGAAACAGGAACAGTGTCACCACTGCTGTATTCTAACAGTCAAAGTAGTCACAGAGCCCATCGAGGTTCAAGGGGAGTGTCAAGTCCTTGTTGCAGAAGAGCAGTGGGGTTGGGAGATATTATGTGGCCATCTTTAGAACATACAACCTATCACAACTCATAATCTTTTTAGGAATATATCACATGGAAATTATGCCAGAGAAGTACAAATCAGAGAAGCTCATCACAGCTTTTGTAGGAAAAAACCTCCAAACAGTGGAAACAATCTATAAGTCTACCAATAGGTAAATGACTAAATCAATTGTCACATACCAACTCACAGGAATAAAAAGCCATAATAATTGAAAAGACTATGAAATAACGTGAATAAGTGTTACTCATAGCTCAGTTGGTAAAGAATCTGCCTGCAGCGCAGGAGACCTAGGTTCAATTCCTGGGTCGGGAAGATTCCCTGGAGAAGGAAATGGCTTTCCACTCCAGTATTCTTGCCTGGAGAATCCCATGGACAGAGGAGCCTGGCAGGCCAGCCCATGGGGTCGCAAGAGTCGGACATGACTTAGCGACTAAACTACTACTACTACTACTATAAAAGGAGAAAATGTACAATTGAGAAGCATATGTACTACGATGATAATTATGTAAAACCCTACACACATCTGGGTAAAGTCTGGAAGGAAATATGCAGAAATGAAAATTATTGCCTTGAGGTGGTAAGATTCTACATATCTTCCATTTTCCTCTTTATTGTTACAGCTTCACGAAAAATGAAACTGAGAAGAAAAGAAGTAAAGCTTTAATTGTCAGTGCTCAGTGCTTGGCAGGTACATGTAGAAGTGCAGGGAAGATACACTGAATACAGGGAATTACAGCTCTCCCTGTAATTCACTCATTCAGATAAACTGCCAGGTCAGAGGATCCACAGATATTCTTGTTTATAATTAACTTTCTGCTTTGACCTCTCATTTTCAGAATGCTGATTGTCATAGGAGCAATAATTGTCATATTAGCCTTGCTATGTTCTTAAGGCTGGTCATGATATGAGATTGTAAATACTTTAAAAAGCTACTATAACATAAAACATAAGGTGATATTTTAATCTTTTTCATAATAACTCCATCTACCCCTACCCCTCCTTCTAACCCTGTCTCCCATGAAACACTCCCAGTAGTGAAGCCTCTATGCAGTCTCTTGAATCTTGGCTGACATTGTTGACCCTATTAACCAATAAAATATGCCAGAAGTGATGCTGTGCTAGGTCCAGGCTTCAGTCTTGAAACGATAGTAGCTTCCACTTTTTGCTCTTGGGAGCCCTGAGCTGCCATGTACGAAATCCAATTACCTTGTTGTAGGGACCACATAAAGCTGGGAGGTCAGTTGACCAGGGAGTTGGGAGGCCTCCCTCAATATGCCAGCTGATTGCAGATGCACAAGTGACCACTGGCAAGATCAATAGAAAAATCACTCAGCTGAGCCTAGCCCAAGTGAACAGTTGTTTTACAACACTAAGTTTGGGGATAGTTTGTTATGCAGCAACAGAAACACCAGATACCTGTGCCTTTTATTGATGTACTCATTCCAAAATATTTATTGAATCTCTTGTTGTTGTTGTTCAGTAGCTAAGTCATGTCTGACTCTTTGCAACACCATGAACTATAGCACTCCAGGCTTCCCTGTCCTTCATTATCTCCCTGAGTTTGCTCAAACTCATGTCCCTTGAGTCAGAGATGCCATCCAACCATTTCATCTTCTGTCACTCCCTTCTCCTCTTGCCCTCTATCTTTCCTAGTATTTGGGTCTTTACAAATGAGTCAGCTCTTCACATCAGGTGGCCAAAGTATTGGAGCTTTAGCTTCAGCATCAGTCCTTCCAATGAATATTCAGGGTTGATTTCCTTTAGGATTGACTGGTTTGATCTCCTTGCTGTCCAAGGACTTTCAAGAGTCTTTTCCAGCACCACAGTTCAAAAGCATCAGTTCTTCAGCACTCAGCCTTCTTCATGGTCCATCTCTCACATTGGTACATAACCGCTGGAAAACCCGTAGTTTGATTATATGGACCTTTGTCAGCAAAGCGGTATCTCTGCTTTTTAATACACTGTCATAGCTTTGTCATAGCTTTTCTTCCAAGGAGCAAGTGTCTTTTAATTTCATACCTGCAGTCACCATCTGCAGTGATTTTGGAGCCCAAGAAAATGAAATCTGACACTGTTTCCACTTTTTCCTCATTTATTTGCCATGAAATAATAGGACCACATGCCATGATCTTCATTTTTTGAATGTTGAGTTTTAAGCCAGCTTTTTCACTCTTTTCTTTCACCTTCATCAAGAAACTCTTTAGTTCCTCTTCACTTTTTGCCATTAAAATGGTATCATCTACATATCTGAGGCTGTTGATATTTCTCCCAGCAATCTTGCTTCCAGCTTGTGATTCATCCAGCCCAGCATTTTGTATGAGGTACTCTGCATATAAGTTAAATAAGCAGGGCGACAATATATAGCCTTGACATACTCCTTTCCCAATTTTGAACTAGTCCATTGTTCCATGTCCAGTTCTAACTGTTTCTTCTTGATCTGCATACAGGTTTCTCAGGAGGCAGCTTAGTGGTCTGGTATTCCCATCTCTTTAAGAATCTTCCACAGTTTTTTGTGATCCACACAGTCAAAGGCTTGAATCTCTACCAGTGCCAGTTCTAGGAACTGGATACAGTGGTGAAAATTAACAATTAAACAAATAGATAAACACTTCCTAAGGAAGTTGGTCTTGAGTAGAGATCTAAATGATTAGATGGAGCCAACTATACAAAGATTAGAAGGAAGCATGTTGCAGAGATGGTGAAGAGATGCAGTCAAACAGGTAGGTAGGGACTAGATCATGTTTTGGCCCTGAAGGAGTATGGATTTTATTCTATATGTAATGGGGAGTTTACTGGAGAGTTTAACAAAATAGAATAATATTGTCTAATGTGGTCTCTTAAAAAGATGATTCTGGCAGCCATGTAGAATAAAAACTGTAGGGTCACCAGAGAAATTAGCCAACTCTTGCCATAGTCCAGGTAGTACATAAGGATGGTTCAGACTAGAGAAGTAGATCTCAAAGTATGGTCTTGGTAGCTTAGTGTTTCCTTAAAAAACTAAACATTGATTTGCTATATGACCTAGCAGTTCTACTTCTTGGTGTATATCCAAGAAAACGGAAAAGCTTGCACACTGATGTTCATAGCAACATTATTGATAATAGCTAAAAAGTGGAAAGAACTCAAATGTCTATCAACTAATGAATAAATAAAATGTAGTATATATCCCGGAGAAGGCAATGGCACCCCACTCCAGTACTCTTGCCTGGAAAATCCCATGGATGGAGGAGCCTGGTAGGCTGCAGTCCATGGGGTCGCCGAGTCGGGCACGACTGAGCAACTTCACTTTCACTTTTCACTTTCCTGCATTGGAGAAGGAAATGGTAACCCACTCCAGTGTTCTTGCCTGGAGAATCCCAGGGACGGGGGAGCCTGGTGGGCTGCTGACTATGGAGTCACACAGAGTTGGACATGACTGCAGTGACTTAGCAGTATATATCCATGTAATGGAATATTATTAAGCTATATGAGTAAATGAAGTACTGATAGATGCTACACATGAACTCTGAAAATACTATGCTAAGTAAAAGAAGACCACTGAATTGAAAGTTCAATTCAGTTTTTACAAAGCACCCAGAATTGGCAAATCCTTAGAAAAAGAAAGTAGATCAGTGGTTATCAGGGGTTGGTATGAGAGGCAATGGGTAAAGATTGCTAATGCAGAGATAATTGCACAACTTTGTAAACATGCTGAAAACTATTGAACCATCGGTCTTTTCTTTCCTTTTTTTTTTTTTTAGCTTCATCATACATCTCATGTGCTCTTAGTCCTTCCACCAGGGATTGAACCCAGACGCCCAGCATTGGAACCTTGAGTCCTAACCACTGGACCACCAGGGAATCCCCTGTTGATCTTAAAAGGGTGAAGTTTATGGTATACAAAGTATAGCTCCATTTTTTTTAATGTTAAAAAGTGCTTTCTGGGGAGCCCTGAAGATCCCTCTGAGACATTCTTGTGGGTTTGTAAGGTCAAAAGTACTTTCATAATAGCAGTAAGACGTTACTTGCCTTTCTTACTCTCATTCTTTCATGAGTATACAGCAGAATTTTCCAGAGGCTATGTGACATGTGATATTGCAGCAAATTGAATGCAGAAGTAGCTATGAAAGAAAATCCAGCCTTTTTAAAAAAAGTCAGACATTAAAGAGATTGGCAAAAAAGTAAAGCAATGCTACCATTATCACTAAATTTGGGGGGATATGTCTATTTAAAGTGTACTATTTATATTAACATGATACAGACTTATTTTTTAAAGGGTAAATAAATATTTTAAATTGTTTCAGCTCTGATTTCTGATGCTAATGATATATATTAATACAACTCATATAAACATAACAGGTCTTTAGAGTCCATAACAGGAATTTCCAAGAGTGTGAAGGAACCCTGAGACCAAAACATCTGAGGATTGCTGAAATAGAATGATAGCAATGGAAATATTAAAAAGTGGTTTGAAATAAGCTCTATTGCTGGGGATTTAGATGTTAGTAGTAAGAGGAAGAAAGAATCAAGGATGGGTTCTTGTTGGGGGCCTAAGCAAGTATGCATGGTGGGGCCATGAGCTGAAATCAGGAGAACTTCAATATGTCAGCAAATCTGGAAAACTCAGCAGTGGGCACAGGATTGGAAAAGGTCATTTTTCACTCCAGTCACAAAGAAGGACAATGCCAAAGAAAGTTCAAACTACCATACAGTTGTACTCATCTCACATGCTAGCAAGGGTATGCTCAAAATTCTTCAAGTTAGGCTTCAGCAGTGCATGAAAACTTCTAGATGTACAAGTTGGGTTTAGAGAAGGCAGAGGAACCAGAGATTAAATTGCCAACATTCGTGGGATCATCGAGAAAGCAAGGGAATTCCAGAAAAAATGCCTACTTCTGCTTCATTGACTACGCTAAAGCCTTTGACTGTGTGGATCACAAGAAACTCTGGAAAATTCTTAGAGAGGAATACCAGACCACTTACCTGTCTCTTGAAAAACCTGTATGCTGGTCAAGAAGCAACCGTTAGAACTGGACATGGAATAACAGACTGGTTCAAAATTGGGAAAGGCAAAACAAACAAAAAAAAATGGGGAAAGGAATACGTCAAGGCTGTATATTGTCACCCTGCTTCTTTATAACTTATGTGCAGAGTATATCATGCGAAATGCCGGGCTGGATGAATCACAAGCTGAAGTCAAGATTCCTGGGGAAAATACCCACAAACTCAGATAATCGATACCACTCTAAAGGCAGAAAGTGAAGAGGAACTAAAGAGTCTCCTGGTGAGGGTGAAAGAGGAGAGTAAAAAGGTGGCTTGAAACTCAACATTTAAAGAAAACCAAGATCATGGCATCCAGTGTCATCATGTGTGTGTGCTAAGTTGCTTCAGTTGTGTTCGACTCTGTGCGGCCCCATGGACTGTAGCCCACCAGGCTCCTTTGTCCATGGGATTCTCCAGCCAACAATACTGTAGTGGGTTGCCATGCCCTCCTGCAGGGGATCTTCCCAACCCAGGGGCTGAACCTTCATCTCTTATGTTTCCTATATTGGCAGGCGAGTTCTTTGCCTCTAGTGCCACCTGGGAAACCCTCTGGTGCCATCAGTTCAGTTTAGTTCAATTACTCAGTCATGTCCGACTCCATGGACTGCCACATGCCAGGCTATCACCAACTCCTGGAGCTTGCTCAAACTTATATCCATCGAGTCGCTGATGTCATCCAACCATCTCATCTTCTGTCGCCCCCTTCTCCTCCTGCCTTCAATCTTGCCCAGAATCAGGGTCTTTTCCAATTAGACAGTTCCTTACATCAGGTGGCCAAAGTATTGGCATGTCAGCTTTAACATCAGCTTTTCCAGTGAATATTCAGGTCTGATTTCCTTTAGGATTGACTGGTTGATCTCCTTGCAGTCCAAGGGACTCTCAAGAGTCTTCCACAACACCATAGTTCAAAAGCATCATTTCTTCAGCCCTCAGCTTCGTTTATAGTTCAACTCTCACACATATACATGACTACTGGAAAAACCATAGCTTTGACTAGATGGAGCATTTGTTGGCAAAGTAATGTCTCTGCTTTTCAATATGCTGTCTAGGGTGGTCATAGCTTTTCTTCCAAGGAGCAAGTGTCCACCACAGTGATTTTGGAGCCCAAGAAAATTAAATCTGACACTGTTTCCCCTTTTCCCCCATTTATTTCCCATGAAATGATAGAACCAGATGCCATGATCCTCATTTTTTGAATGTTGAGTTTTAACCCAGCTTTTTTCACTTTGTTTCACTTTCATCAAGAAGTTCTTTAGTTCCTCTTCGCTTTCTGTGTTAAGGATGGTGTCTTCTGCATACTTGAGGTTATTGATTTTCTCCTGACCATCTTGATTCCAGCTTGTGCTCATCCAGCCTGGCATTTCGCAAGATGTTTGCCCATCTTTGGATGAAATGTTCCCTTGGTATCTCTAATTTTCTTGAAGAGATCTCTAGTCTTTCCCATTCTATTGTTTTCCTCTATTTCTTTGCATTGATCACTTAGGAAGGCTTTCTTATCTCTCCTTGCTGTTCTTTGGAACTCTGCATTCAGATGGATATCTCTTTCCTTTTCTCCTTTGCCTTTCGGTTCTTTTTTTCTCTCAGCTATTTGTAAGGCCTCCTCAGACAACCTCAGACAGGCTTTTTGCATTTCTTTTTCTTGGGGATAGTCTTGATCACTGCCTCCTGTATAATGTCATAAACTTCGGTCCATAGTTCTTCGGGCAGTCTATCAAATCTAATCCCTTGATTCTATTTGTCACTTCCACTGAAAAATAAGGGATTTGATTTAGGTCATATCTGAATGGTCTAGTGGTTTTCTCTACTTCCTTCAATTTAAGCCTGAATTTTGCAATAAGGTGCTCATTATCTGCAAAGAAGGCAATGGCACCCCACTCCAGTACTCTTGCATGGAAAATCCCATGGATGGAGGAGCCTGGTGGGTTGCTAGGAGTCAGACACGACTGAGCGATTTCACTTTCACTTTTCACTTTCATGCTTTGGAGAAGGAAATAGCAACCCAATCCAGTGTTCTTGCCTTGAGAATCCTAGGGACGGGGGAGCCTGGTGGGCTGCCATCTATGGGGTTGCACAGAGTCGGACACAACTAAAGTGACTTAGCAGCAGCTCGTTATCTGAGCCACAGTCACCTCCTGATCTTGTTTTTGCTGACTGTATAGAGCTTTTCAATCTTTAGCTGCAAAGAATATAATCTATCTGATTCCAGTATTGACCATCTGGTGATGTCCATGTGTAGAGTCTTTTCTTGTATTGTTGGAAGAGGGTGTTTACTATGACCAGTGTAGTCTCTTGACAAAATTCTGTTAGCCTTTATCCTGTTTCATTTTGTACTCCAAAGCCAAACTCGCCTGTTACTCCAGTTATCTCTTGACTTCCTACTTTTGCACTCCAGTTCCCTATGATGAAAAGGACATCTCTTTCTGGTGTTAGTTCTAGATGGTCTTGCAGGTTTTCATAGAATCATTCAGCTTCAGCTTCTTCAGCACTAGTGGTTGGTGCATAGACTTGGATTACTGTGATATTGAATGGTTTGCCTTGAAAACCAAGAGAGATCATTCTGTTATTTTTGAAATTGCACCCGAGTACTGCATTTCAGACTCTAGTTGACTATGATGGCTCCTCCATTTCTTCTAAGGGATTCTTGCTCACAGAAGTAGATACAATGGTCATCTGAATTAAATTCACCCATTCCAGTCCATTCAAGTTCACTGATTCCTAAAATGCCGATGTTCACTCTTGACTCTTGCCATCTCCTGTTTGGCCACTTCCAATTTACTTTGATTCATGGACCTAACCTTTCCTATGCAATATTGTGCTTACAGAATCGGACTTTACTTCCATTACCAGTCACATCCACACCTGGGCATGGTTTTTTCTTTGGCTCTGTCTCTTCATTCTTTCTAGAGTTACTTCTCCACTCTTCTCCAGCAGCATATTGGGTACCTACTGACTTGGGGAGTTCATCTTTCAGTATCATATCTTTGTGTTTTCACACTGTTCATGGGGTTCTGAAGGCAAGAATACTGAAGTGGTTTGCCATTCCCTTCTCCAGGGGACCCCGTTTTGTCAGAACTCTCCACTATGACCTGTCTATCTTGGGTGGCCCTACATGGCATGGCTCATTGTTTCATTGAGTTACACAATGCTGTGGTCCATTTGATCAGTTTGGTTAGTTTTCTGTGATCATGGCTTTCATTCTGTCTGCCCTCTGATGGATAAGGATAAGAGGTTTATGGAAGCTTCCTGATGGGACAGACTGACTTTGGGGGTCACTGGTACCTCACTTCATGGCAAATAGAAGAGGGGAAAGTGGAAGTAGTGACATTTTATTTTCTTGGGCTCCGAAGTCACTGTGAACAGTAGCTGCATCCATGAAGTTAAAAGACCTTTGTTCCTTGGAAACAAAGCTATGATGAACCTAAACAGTATATTAAAAAGCAGAGACATTACTTTGCCAACAAAGGTCTGTATAGTCAAATGTGTGGTTTTTCCTGTAGTCATGTATGGATGCGAGAGTTGGACTATAAAGAAGGCTGAGCCCAAAGAACTGATGCTTTCAAACTGTGGTGCTGAAGAAGACTCTTAGTTCTTTGGACTGCAAGGAGATCAAACAGTCAATTCTAAAGGAAATCAACTAAATACCCATTGGAAGGGTCAATGCTGAAGCTGAAACTTCAATACTTTGGCCACCTGATGGGAAGTGCCACCTCATTGGAAAAGACCTTGAGGCTGGGAAACATTGAGGGCAGGAGAAGAACTTGACAGAGGATCAGATGTTTGGTTAGCATCTCATCAGTGGACATGAGTTTGAGGAAATTCCAGGAAATTGTAAGGGACAGTGAAGCCTGGTGTGCTGTAATCCATGAGATCACAAAGTATTGGACATGACTTAGCAACTGAACAACAGCAACGTGTGAGGAAGAAGTTGGGCAGAGAAAAATTAACTTCTACATCAGAAATTTAGATACTTAGACATTGAAGGACGACCTTATTTACTGCTTTCTCCAATCTGATGAATTAGATATTTTATCTTCATTTTACATATGAAGATGTTATAACTCAGAATTTGCCTAGAAAGCAGGAGATGAATCCTGCTCTGCACCAGGTCTGACTGAAATCCATGCTTATCTCAGTTTCCCTTAACTAAATTCACCTAAACTCCCAAATGAGCTTCCCCGGTGGCACAGTGGTAAGAATCTGCCCGCTAATGCAGGAGGTGCAAGAGAAATGCGTTTGATTCCTGGGTCGGAGGATCCCCTGGAGTAGGAAATGGCAACTCATTCCAGTATTCTTCCCTGGAAAATTCCATGGACAGAGAAGGTTGGAGGGCTACAGTCCATGGCGTCGCAGAGTCAGACATGACTGAGAGCACACACACACACACACAAACTCCCAAATAGGAGGAAACAATAAAGGGATTTAGGTAAAAATGATATTTAAAGTGTGTAGCCACCATTTTGGTACCCTATGAAGGCTTCAGTTCCCACAAGCAGCCACGGCAGGTTTCCTGTGAGATGGTACAAGATGAGGGACCAAGTGGGCATCAAGCATGTCCACTAGGTGTGGGCCCATCAGAGACCAATCCTGCCCCACAGAGGGCCAGAAAAGCCAGGGGCTGGGTCAGGGGGAGGAGGAGGAGGAAGTGATAGGGTGAGTTTTCACCTTTTAGGAAGAATTTTAATATTTCAACAGAATGCAACAACTGCAGTGTAAAGCCAGCTGAAAGTTAGCTGTGATGTTAGTAAGGTTGGTGTTAAAATATTTCCCCTTTCATTCTGGATTCAGAGAAATTGTTTTCAAAATCAGAGATTGGGTTTTAGTTTTGCCCTTTTTGTTGTCTTGCAAATAATCAACTTACTCTATTTCTAATTCTTGGATAAAATTAACCACCTACGCAACCAATCTATCAAATATGGGAATGTGATTTATAAGATATATTCATTTTAACATAATTTCAGCATAACAAAACAATACATGGAGACAAACTCAAAGTTCAAATTCCTGCAAGTTCAATCTGAAAAAATGTTTGTATTACTATTGTTATCTAAGCTAGGTACTATCAGTAAGACCTTAATATTGCTTACTGTATATTATTTGGTATTAAAGTTTTCATTCTTTCACATTTGTAAATGGCATTATGATTGTGCTTTTTAAAAAAGATTCAATATCTTAGATGTACATACTACAGTATTTCTGATGAGATATTTTATATCTGACAGTTAATTTCCAATAATCTAGTGTAGTGGAGTGTGGGGTTATAAATGAACAAGACTGCCCATATAGCGATAAATGTTGAATCCAGGTAATCAGTACATAGTAGCAGTTTAGTCACTAAGTCGTGTCCAACTCTTGTGACCCCATGGACTATATAGCTTGCCAGGCTCCTCTGTCCATGGGATTCTCCAGGCAAGAATACTGGAGTGGATTGCCATTTCCTTCTGCAGGGAATCTTCCCAACCCACGAACTGAACCCGGGTCTCCTGCACTGCAGGCCGATTCTTTTCCAACTGAGCTACGATGGAAGGCCAGTACATAGCTCTGAGGGAATCAGTACACAGGGACTCATTATTCCATTCTTTCTACTTTGTCTATGTTTGGAAATTTCCAAAACAAAAAATTTAAGAAAAAAGTTCAATATTTATGCAATTTTTGGAGAGTGCTGCTGTTCAAAAAAAAAGGACACAGGATACCAGACAGTAAATTATTTTCTGTATTTCACTTGCTTTAGGTTCTCTTTTTTTTCTTCCTTGAAAGGGTTCTGTGAAACTGTACATTTCAAGATGAATATAAAAAGTAGTATGTATTTACCCATAATTTCCTTTTAGTAGTTTCTGGGCGTCTCCTATATACTTCCAACTATAGCAATGAGAGTAAATAATTCCCCCTAATTTGGTCTTAACGCTCAACTGCTGTCACATTAATTGCTACTTTTGTGTAGCTGCTGCCTAGCAATACATTACTAGACAAGACAGATATTTTAGAATCTAAATTTGGATATTAACTTAGCAAGTTTTTCATTTCTCATTAATTTACTTTTTAAGGTGAAAAAATGTTAATTCTGTTATTGGCTTAGTTCTTTATTATAATCTGGGCACATTTCATCTTAGAGGAATCTCCAGAACTTTTACCCAACAATGTTCGAAAGATGGTTCCACAATACTTTAACATTTCTAGCTATCAATTATTTTTTATATCCCTAAATAAGGCACTCTTGCCACCCTTACCACCAACACCCCTTACCACCATGTGAAGAGATAACTTGAAGATGGCTATCTGCACACCGGAAAGAGCATTCTTCCCAAACAACTAAGCTGACCCTTTGCTCTTGGATTTCTCAGCCTTCAAAAGTGTGAGAAATAAATTTCTATGCTTAAACCTCCCAGTCTATGATAATCTGTTACTTGCAGCCTTAACTAAGACATGGAGTTTGGTGTTTTATAAGCCTAGATAGCAATTTTGTAAAGTAATAAAAGTTAGGCAAATGATTAAATTTAAGGACAGAACAGCTAAATACAGAGAGTTGAAACTATATTATCTAGCTCAAACCTTGAAGAAATGGAGTGTAAATTTTAAAATGATTATTTCCTGCTCTTGGTTCTTTAGTACTAGACAGTGTTCTTTCCTACTCTTAGTTAATAACATGCATATCTAAAATTAAGCCTCTTGTGTTGCCTTGGATTCTGTTACTTTAAATAGGCACCCACCAGATTATAATTTTTACTTGTTTGAAGATTGTTGGAGTCTGATATTAATTTCTTTCCTGCCAAAAAATCACAATGAGCAAGCTGGAAGTCAGAGACAATTATTCAGGATAGTACAATTAAATTGGCTTTTCTCCCAGCATCTTTCTTGTTACCTTTAATTATCGTTGGAGTCTGAAGTTCAAGGAAATAGTCATAGGAGAAGAATTCTTTTACAAAAAGAGGGGGAAAGGGAGAGAGATTGTGAGAGGAAGAGTCCATAGTTTTCCTAAAACAGAAGCGGTACTTTTCACAATGTATTCTAAAAACTGTTATGTAATTAAAATTGCTCCCTGGAAATGACGGAGAGAGTTCTAAGCTTGGAGGATAACAGTTGCTTAGAAGCAACTAAGGTTAATAAACATCCTACAATTTCTTTCTAAGATTTCAAGGCTAATTCAATGATGTGGTTATGTCTAAATTGCTAAGCTTAAAATAATTGCCTCATGAATAGTCTTATTGATTATGACTGAAAAACACAGAGGATCTGTGTTCTATTTTTAGTTTAAACATATGCTCTTTGTTGAAGAAGCCGAGGGATGCATTTAGTCAACTTTCTGAAAGAGTAAACTGTGATGTGTGGATGTGAGGAGAGAGAAAACAGTTCCTAACCTCCATAAGCTTTCAGCTACACAAGTTGGAAGAAAAATATTTTTATATATGAATTAATTCATAGTGCAAGAATAAATTATGTAGGACTAATTACAAATGCCTCTGAATTCAGAGTGGGAGAAAGTAGATGAGTGAGAGTTTTGTGATTTAGAGAAGGTATTCAAAATTGTATACGAAGTCTGAAACTAAGAACTCAGGTTTAAATTCCAGCATGTGGTTAGAGTCTAAAAATGGTGGATCCAAAATACACCCAAATCAAGATTGGTAGTTTTATTTAGTTGGCTTTTCAATTTGGTGGTTTCAACCATGAAATTTGTAGTTGAAACTGAGGAAGACTGCACATTTATAACATGAAATCAAGTTCATTAATGAATAGCCAAATTAAATAGTTTTGATTGAAAATTATGCATACATAAACATTATACCCTGCTAGATTTCAACATTTATAGTTACTTGTATTCTTAAGACTATTTTGGATCTCCTTATGTGCAACACTGTAAATCTGTAGGACTCTTTGACATATCACTAGAACACTGCCTGGCATACAGTAGGCACACGGCAAGAATTCTTGAGGACTTCCCTGGTAGTCTAGGGATTGGGAATCTGCCTGCTAATGCAAGGGACATGGGTTTGCTCCCTGCTCCGGGAAGATTTCACATGCCTTGGGATAACTGAGCCTGTGTGCCACAGCTACTGAACCCACATGCCCTGGAGCCCGGGCTCTGAAACAAGAGAAGCTATCGCAGTGAGAAGCCTGTGCATTCAACTAGAGAAAACCCCCATGCAGCAATGCAGCAATGAAGACCCAGAGCAACCAAAAATAAATAAAACTATTTTTAAAATTGTCAATTCATTCTCCATTATGCATGCATGTGTATATATGCATATATTCAATATTACTTTATCTATAGTCATTCGAATTACCCTTAAGGATAAGTCAGTAAAATAGCTACAAGTGTGAGTTATGTTTATGAGAATGACTATGATTCACAATGTTGATAATCTCACAGAAAAATACACATACACACTTTCAAAGAAAGATTTTGAATTACAAAAAGCAATAGATGCCTGTTGTACAATTTTTAATAATTAATAAATTTAATATTCAGAGATATGAAAAATAAAAAGTGGATGCTTTTCATATTTTTTAAGCACAAACATATGTATAGTTTATTTTTAACACAGAATCATACTACATATTTTCTTTCTTGATTTTCCATTCAACCATATAGTGAATTTTTTTTTCCACCAATGCAACTTCTTTCTTTGCATTACACCACATAAATATACTATAATTTATATAAGCATTTCCTCTTGGTAGAAATAAGATTGTCTCCATTTTTTTATATCATAAACAATGTTTCAGGTAATATCATTGCACACAGTATGCTTTACTTGTGTGTTTTTGTAGGAGAGGTTCTGAGAAGCAGAACTGTTGAACCAAAAGGTAGGAGTGTTCTAAACTTTGATGGAAGATCTGTATTTTAATCACTACTCATATTCTCAATCTTGGCTTTGTGACAAGGAATCCATCCAACCAAAGAAACTATCAATTTCTTCCTCACGCTATGGACCCTGATTCTCAGTGGGGAGCCTGCCCTAGCTGCCTGAGATTCTAGTGGCTTACTGTTACCTCCTTGAAAAGAGATAAGCCTGGGTTGTTTTTTCCTCCAGAATATGGACTTACATATTCTTTCCTTTTAGGTTTAAAATATGTATTTTTTTTTTAAACTGGGAAGGATCTTACAGACCAATCCCCTTATTTGGGGGGCATACTTTTAGTTGCAAGTAAAAGAAAAATAATTCAAGCTGGCTGAAACACTAAAAGGAATGTATTGGCTTACATTAACTGACAAACTTCAGATACTGAGCTGGCTTCTTGTGTGATTTGACCCAGAGTTCACGATACAATCTGCTTTTCAGAGTTTCTCTACTCTCTGCACTGACCTGTATGATGGCTTCATCCTTGGTCTGGCTTTCCCCCATAGGGCTACCAGCAATTCTGTATTCTTCCTTACTGACATCCAAGATGGGAAGATGGTGCTCCTTCCTCTGTCAAACAAAGGTTCCGAACCTCACACTAAATAGACCAGCTTACACAATAGACAATTGTACATCTCCAAATTATTAACCCTTGAAAAGGTCATAGGTTCACAAAGCCTCCCCCTAGAGTTAGTGGTAAGGCCAGTCCCACCCAAACAACATCCAGGCTACACAATGAAGGGAGGGGAATGGCTTCTGATTAAACAAACACTCCTTAGGGAGGAACTTCCTTTCCTCTTGCCTCCTGTTTCCATAAGGAGGGACTTCTACTACTGTAACACTCGTGGCCCCTCCTTTACCCGATGCTTACTGTTCTCGTGGGTGATGGATAGCAAAGGCTGTTCATGGTCCTCATTTCTCTGATGGAAGAAGCTAATCTAATTAAATGTTGCAAGCACTGAAGATTCGGCTGTTTTCTTTCCTCCTGGAACTTACATGGGATGGCAATACTAGGTTAAATGCAGTTGCTCTGCAATCTCAAATGTTCCCTTCTGTGTGCTGTGTCAGGGTATGGCCTGGGGGAAGATTTCTGAACACAAAATGCAACCTATCAACAATTGAGGAAATAAATGTATGATACTTCAAATATAGTTTGCTATTGTTTCGAGAAGTAGACAGATAAGGTACACTTAGTTTCTACAGGTTTGTGTCTTTATAATTGTATAGAGATCTTGAGGGCTTCCTAGGTGGTGCTAGCAGTAAAGAATCTGCTTCCCAATGTGGGGAGATGTTAAGAGACTCGGGTTTGATCCCTGGGTTGGGAAGATCCCCTGGAGGACGGCATGGCAACCCATTGCAGTATTCTTGCCTAGAGAATCCCATGGATAGAGGAGCCTTGCAGCCTGCAGTCCACAGGACTGTACACAGTTGGACACGACTGAAGTGACTTAGCATGCATGCACGCAGAGATCTTTAAAACATACAGAAATACAGGTTCTCTTCATATCCTTTGAATCAGGGGCTGAGTGGATGTATAGACAAGTCTTTATACTTTTTAGCCCAGGGTAGCCTGAAGGTTTGCCCAATTCTTCCTGTCAACATTCTCCAGGCCAAATTGCACTTAAATATGTGCTCTTTCGGCTGCAAGTGGCAGAAGCCCAACTTAAATTACCTTAGGCAAAAAAAAAAAGTCAAATTCACAATAACGATAAAGGGTGTTTGCTCCATTTGTCTTCTCTGTCCTGAACGTCAGTCTCATTCTTCTCTCTCGCTGCAGACTATTTTTCTTCACACAACAGAAACATGCCCACTGGTATCTCCTGAGGATTTCCGCTTACAACACTGGCCATCTGCGGAGAGACCACCTCAACTCTCTGGGCCCGAAGTCCACGACCAATGGGAATCGCTTATTGGCCCAGCTTGAGCCATAAGCCGTCTTCTAGACCAATCAATTCGTCTGAGAGGAGTGTGTGTGTGCGTGTGTGTGTGTACACACACACACGTGTGCACGTGTGTGATGTTGTATAATATCATTGTAGCTTCTGAGAGAGCAATTTGGTTGGAATGAAAGGAAGGAGGTTCTCAGAAGGAGGCAGTCCTGAGAAAACAATTACACGTAAATCTACTAAAGTATTATTGGAAAAAAGAGAAAGAACAGGACTAGATGATGAAAAGGAACTAATGTTGGGTATTTTATGTGAGGTAAAGGGAGAAAAGAAGGTCTAGATATTTCATTGAGAAAGTAAGGAAACGTTTATGCGAAACTTTAGATAGGACAGACATACTCAAAATGCTGACTAATCTTGTGCTTTATTTACTTTCAAATACTTCAGTAAAATGGAGGAGGAAATGGCAACCCTCTCCAATTTTCTTGCCTGGAGAATCCCATGGACAGGGAAGCTTGGTGGGCTATAGTCCACAGGGTCACAAAGAGTTGGATACAACTGATCGACTAAGCACCCACGCACTTCAGTAAAAAAAACAATTAAATGGCAAAATGTTAATATTCAAACCAGGTGATGGGAGAATAGTCAAATTCATGGAATCGTAAAGTACCCTGGTAGATGGTAGGGGAGGAGGTTGGGATAGGCGAGGGAGAATGGGTAGTTGGTGTTCAATGGGGACAGAGTTTCAATTTAGGAAGATGAAAAATTCAGGAGGATGATGGTACAACAATGTGAATGTATTTAGTGCCCCTGAACTATACTGTTAAATATGGTTAAAACAGTATATTTTATATAATGTGACTTTACCATAACAAAAAATTTTTAAAGACTAAGTGATGGGTATACTGCTGCTGCTGCTGCTGCTGCTAAGTCGCTCCAGTCGTGTCCGACAGGTGTCCATTATTCTAGTCTTTCTGTATGCTTGAAAAATGTTCATCACAAAAGAAAAAAATAATCAAATTCTGAAGTGAACCTAAGATGAGAAGTCATAAGCAGCACAGAGGGAAAAGATTAGTCAACTCAGGTAGAGAGATTTCATAGACTTACAGACATCAGAGGGCTTTCCAGGTGGCTCAGTGGTAAAGAATTGGCCTACCAATGCAAGAGACTCAGGAGACACAGGTTCAACCCCTGGGTCTGGAAGATCCCCTGGAGAAGGGAATGGCAACCCACTCCAGTTTTCTTGCTTGGACAGTTCCATGGACAGAGGAGCCTGGGGGTCTACAGTCCATGGGGTTGCAAAGAGTCAGACATGACTGAGTGTATGTGCACACATACACACAGACATCAGAGCTGAGAAGGCCTTAGATAGTCTACAATCCAGTCTTTGGTTTTGTTCCCAGTTCCACCACTGACAGTGTGTGTTTGGGTAAGTCACGAAAATCCAGTGGAACTTAAGACATTTTTATTTGTAAAATGAGGGAGCTAGCTTTGCTGATTTCAAATATTCTGTGTTAAACTCATTCAAAGCTAGCTAAGCCGAGCTCTCAGGTATCAGCAAAACCAAGAAAGTGAGTTACCCCTACTGCCTGGCATTCAAGGCCCTTCATGCTCTGGCTCCAACTGAATTTCTGTCCTCTATACACTTTTATACCCCAGTCATTTCTTCTGTGCCCGGATGTTCCCTCCCAGTTCTACCTCCTATTTCTTTTATGAGATCATCTCAAATATGACCACGTTCATGGTGTCATATTGGATTCCTTAATAAGATCTGACTTCTGTTCACTATATCCCACATATTTATAGAACGTGTCATGTGGAATACACAATATTTTACTTTTTACTATTTCTAATGGTATTTTAATTAGTTTTGAAAAATATTTTCCTTCCTTGTTGTTCCATTGCTCAGTCGTGTCTCTTTGCAACCCCATGGACTGCAGCATGCCAGGCTTCTCTGTCCTGCAACATCTCCTGGAGCTTGCTCAAAACTTATGTCCCTCGAGTCCGTGATGCCATCCAACCATCTCATCCTCTGTCATTCCCTTCTCCTCCTGCCTTCAACCTCTCTCAGCATCAAGGTCTTTTCTAATGAGTCAGCTCTTCGCATGAGGTGGCCAAATATTGGAGTTTCAACTTTAGCATCAGTCCTTCCAATGAATATTCAGGATTGATTTCCTTTAGGATTGACTGGTTTGATCTCCTTGCAGTCCAAGGGACTCTCAAGAATCTTCTCCAACACCACAGTTCAAAAGCATCAATTCTTCAGCACTCAGCCCTCTTTATGGTCCAACTCTCAGATGCATACATGACTACTGGAAAAACCATAGCTTTGACTAGACGGACCTTTGGCAGCAAAGTAATGTCTCCGCTTTTCAATACGCTGTCTAGGTTGGTCATAGCTTTTCTTCCAAGGAGCAAGCATCTTTTAATTTCATGGCTGCAGTCACCATCTGCAGTGATTTTGGAGCCCAAGAAAATAAAGTCTGTCACTGTTTCCATTGTTTCCCTATCTATTTGCCATGAAGTTTACCCATCTATTTTCTTTCCTGCTAGACTATAAACTCATGAGGAAAAGGGATTGTGTCTTATTTAGTTTCATATTCTCAGATCATTAGCATAATGACTTAGACAAAAGTTTTTTTTAAAAATAATTTTAGACCCATTGTTTAAGGTGGAAACAGATTTATGTAAAACTGTGAGTTGGCTGTTTAGCTTCCAAACTCTATTTTTTTTTTTTTTTTGGTTGCATTGGATCTTTGTTGCAGTACGGGGGCATTCTCTAGTTGTACCTCGCTTGGGACTTCTGGTTACAGTGGTTGGACTTCTCGTGTTGTGGAACACAGGCTCCAGCTTGCATGGGCTCAATAATTGCAGAATACAGGCTAATTTGCCCTGAGGCATGGGGTATCTTAGTTCCCCAACCAGGGATCGAACCCGTGTCCCTTCACTGGAATGTGGATTCTCAACCTTTGGATCACCAGGGAAGTTCTGCCACCAAACTCTTATTGGCATAAACTAATGCTTTTTCTGAAACTAATGATGAGGGAATATGATTATTGATTTTCTAAATAATTTTTAATAGTGGTAAGATTTTCCCAGAAACCTTTTTAGTTGGCAGAAGAAAACATTGCTCAAAAAAATTCTGCCACAAAAGAGAATCTTTTGTTGGAATTGCGATTATTTGGCATGTTTTGTGCTATGGGATTGTTGCCTCCACTGTAGGTTTCCAGGTGGGCAGCATATGTACCAGGAACAGCAGCAGAATGGAAGGCAATGCTGTTAAGTATTTGAGCAATGATCTCTAAAGGACTCTCTGGTAAAACCTCTAATGGAGGGGATGACTTATGTGTGGAGAGGTTCAGCCATGCCAGGGTTTGCTCCCTGCAGGAGGCACAGGAATGAGGAATTAACTGATTACTGCTAACCTGGCATAACATATGGTGACTCTGACTACTAGTAAAACGTGGTCTAAGGAATGTGTAGGGCTCTGAGTAGTTTCTTTAGCAATCCTGTCTCTCTTGGTTATGAATATGTGTAGATGACATGGTGGAAAGGAAGAATGGTGCCAACAACAGTTATCTTAGCATGGGAATAGAGATATGATCTCTCCCCTTCTCAACACAGTTGAAATACCTTGTAAGATTTAAGTCATTTTACAAGCAACTTCTGCAGCTCAATTCCAGAAAAATAAATGACCCAATCAAAAAATGGGCCAGTGAACTAAACAGACATTTCTCCAAAGAAGACATACAGATGGCTAACAAACACATGAAAAGATGTTCAACATCACTCATTATCAGAGAAATGCAAATCAAAACCACAATGAGGTATCATTTCACACCAGTCAGAATGGCTGCGATCCAAAAGTCTACAAGCAATAAATGCTGGCGAGGGTGTGGAAAAAAGGGAACGCTTTTACACTGTTGGTGGGAAGGCAAAGTAGTACAGCCACTATGGAGAACAGTGTGGAGATTCCTTTAAAAACTGAAGATAGAACTGCCGTACAACCCAGCAATCCCACTGCTGGGCATACACACTGAGGAAACCAGAATTGAAAGAGACACGTGTACTCCAATGTTCATCACAGCACTGTTTATAATAGCCAGGACATGGAAGCAACCTAGATGTCCATCAGCAGATAAATGGATAAGAAAGCTGTGGTACATATACACAATGGAGTATTACTCAGCCATTAAAAAGAATACATTTGAATCAGTTCTAATGAGGTGGATGAAACTGGAGCCTATTATACAGAGTGAAGTAAGCCAGAAAGAAAAACACTAATACTAACGCTAGTATACTAATGTATACTAACGCATATATATGGAATTTAGAAAGATGGTAATGATAACCCTGTATTCGAGACAGCGAAAGAGACACAGATGTATAGAACAGTCTTTTGGACTCTGTGGGAGAGGGTGAGGGCAGGATGATATGGGAGAATGGTATTGAAACATGTATATTATCACATGTGAAATGAATCGCCAGTCCAGGTTTGATGCATGATACAGGGTGCTCGGGGCTGGTGTACTGGGATGACCCAGAGGGATGGGATGGGGAGGGAAGAGGGAGCGGGGTTCAGGATGGGGAACACATGTACCCCCATGGAGGATTCATGTCAATGTATGGCAAAACCAATACCATATTGTAAAGTAAAAAAAAAATAATAATAAATTTAAATAAATAAATAAAAATGTCCTTTAAAAAAAGATTTAAGTCATTTTATTCACTTAGCTAATTTATTTCTGTGTCATCATTTTAGAGGAAAACATATGTGCATTGATGTATAGTTAATTCTTTTTCTTTTTTTTTGCTGAGATCTTCATCATGCAGGATCTTCTGTTGTCTTAGACTCTCTAGCTGTGGCACACAGGCTTAGGTGCTCCAAGGCATGTGGGATCTTACTTCCCTGACCAGGACTTGAACCCGCTTCCTCCGCATTGCACAGTGAACTCTTAAATACTGTACCACTAGGGAAGTCTCTCTTGGTTATTCTTTCAACTTTGTTTTATTGCAGCTTAATGCAGAATATACCACAGTGTTGTTCTAAAGTGATGATTAGGAACATACCCAGGTATTTTCAAATTAGAGTTTTAACCTTGTAACGTGTGATAATTCTATTGAAAGCTTTAGGCAAGATTTTAGCCACAACTAAAAGATCCCACATAACACAGCTAAGATCCAGCACAACCAAATAAAACATTTTTTTAAGTCAGTTACTTTTCAAATCAACAAAAGTACCATATCCCTTGGCTAGTTCAAACAGTGAATTAGTTTTCTATTGTCCTTTGTTAATCTAGAATCAAACAAACATTCTGTAAGGATCTACCAGCAAAGATAGGAGAAACACATACACATCCTGTCATTCTCTCCCCTCATTAGTGAAATTGTTTTACATATTTCAGTTCTGTCTATATGAGAAAAAGCAATCATTTCATAATAGCAAATTAGCATATGTTCATAAATATGTCACAGATAGAATTTCTGTATTTTCCTAGTAGCATTAACAACTTGTTACTACCGATATAACCACCCTTCTTTCATTCATTTAATAAACATGAATTGAGGGGCTAGGTGGACCAGGGTTCTGCTAGACACTAAAATAGAAACAGGCTGAACCTAGCAGGATCCTGACTCCTGCTCTGTGGAGCTTACAATCCAGTTGAGCAGACAGACATAGGAAAGGTCATTGTAAGTGTTTTGAAGGAAAAGTGCAGGGTGGAGTAGGAGCTAAAGGTGCATTACCCAGGCTGTGGCTCATTCTGATTTTTTTATTCTTCTTACACTTCAAACCTGAGGAGAAAGTGAGGGTACAAGCTACAGTACCTGATGGTATGCGTGTATGTGCTCCATGGACTGCAGCACATCAGGCTCTTCCATGAGATTTTCCAGGCAAGAATACTGGAATCGGTTGCTATTTCGTTCTCTAAGGGATCTTCCCAACCCAGGGATGGAGCTTTTGTCTCTGGGGTCTCCTGCAGTGGCAGGCAGGTTCTCTATCACTGAGCCACCTGAGTGAGTGAGTGTTCAGTCGCTCAGTCGACTCCAACTCTTTGCAACTTGATGAACTGTAGCCTGCCAGGCTCCTCTGTTCATGGGATTCTCCAGGCAAGACTGCAGAGTGGGTTGCTGTGCCCCTCCCCAAGGGATCTTCAGACTCAAGGATCAAACCCCTGTCCCTTAGTCTCCTACACTGGCTGGTGGGCTCTTTACGACTAGCGGCACCTGGGAAGCCCACTGAACTTCCATACATATCTTCCAGGGAGGACATTTTCCAGTCAAATAATTGAGGTTTGGTCTCTCAGTCCATCTCCCTGGAATATTTGCTAGAATGTCTACCAGAAATGTCACGATGCATACCCACACGCTCCCCCCACCCCACCCCATACATTATACCCAAATCCCTAAAAAAGAGTACCAAAGTGGTATGGAAGGAATGACCATGTGGAGATAGTATGGATTTAGTTTTTCACTTTTCAAGGGAGTAAGAGTAAATCTGTGATGTCGTTGTGAAGAGTGGAGAGTCAGAGGAAAGAGCAGGGTAAGAAAGCCTTAGCCTTGTGAAGAGAAGAGTTCAAGGTTTAATTTCTTTTGCCTTATTAGCCGCCGATTGTACCTGCTGGAAGAGCAGATAAGTTCAAATGAGTACAGAGCTGGGGAACTGGAGCGCCTTGACTACATTACACTGACCTGGAAAATGTCAGGATAAATTACGGAATGGGTCGGCTAGGGGAAGTTGGTAATTGTGGTCATTTTAGAAGTCTTGGAAAAGGAAATGGCAACCCACTCCAGTGTTCTTGGTGGGCTGCCGTCTATGGGGTCGCACAGAGTCGGACACGACTGAAGCGACTTAGCAGTAGCAGTAGAAGTCTTAAAGCTTTGTGGATATTGAGTGGGTTTTTTGTTTTCTTTGTGCCATTGAGTAGGCACCAATTCGGTGAGGAAGGATGGCTTATGAGCAGGGTTGGGCGCTGGTGGAAGAATTCAAGGACTACGATCTTAAAATAAGATGGACATCCGCACTTGTCAGTTTAAAATATGTTGATGGTCCAGATCGTTGTGGGAAATGATTTCGGAGCAGCCGTTAACCTTTCCCCAAGCTGCATGTCTTTTTAAAAAATTCAGGATAGGAAGCATTTCCTCTGCGGCTTTGCCTCTTGTTGGCAGCCGGAGGCGCGTGTGTGGGGTCGCCCTTGTGCCGCAGCCCCGGCCGCCGGGCTGGCACGAATCCCGCCAGCATCCGGTGCTCCCTTCCGAGCCCGCTGGACGCGCGCGCACGCACCGCCGAAACGCGCGCTCCCGCCCCTCGCGAGCGCGCCCTCCCCTCCGCGCCCCCGCCCTCCCCGCGCTCCCACCGCCAGAGCGCCGCTCAGCTGACCGGCGGGCGCCAGACGGCGAGGCTCCCAGCTCGCGAGCGCAGCTGCGGCGACGCGGGCCTCTCACGGCGACACTCCCCCCGCTCGCCCCTCCCCCGCCGGGCACCGGGAGCGGGACCGACCGGGCACGAGCTCGAGGCCGCTTCCCCGGCGCCGAGCGAGGAGCGAGGCTGCGCTAACGAGCGGCGGCTGTGCGGCCATGGGCTCGCCCGGATCGCCCTAGGGCGGGCGCGCGGAGACCGAAGCCCGAGCGGCAGCCTCAGCAGCGAGTCCTCTCAGGCGACGGCGGCGACTGGAGCAGCGCGGCCGGGATGAGCGGGAGCGGCGCGGCGCCCGGCCCGGCCTCGGGTTCCTCCCCGGCCGCCTGCCGCTTCGCGCACTACTTCGTGCTGTGCGGGATCGACGCGGACAGCGGGCTGGAGCCGGACGAGCTGGCGGGTAAGGCCGGGCTGCGGCAGCGCGGGGTCCCCTCAGGGACGCGGGGGACGCTGCGGGGACGCGCGGGAGGCGGGGTGCCGGCTCCAGACAAAGTCAGCTCCCGGCGGCGCTCTCTGGCTGGCTGGCCAGGCTCTCGGGCAGCGGTTTAATGACATTGTTATTTATTCCGCGTGCAGGGTGCTCTGCTGAGCCCGCGGGCGCCCGCAAGCCGGCCCCCTCGCCCGCAGCTGCCGGCGGAGGCGGCCGGTGAGTCACCGGGCGCGTTAACTCCCGGCCTCGCTGTGCTCCCGCCCCCAACCCTCAGCCCGGACCTCGAAGTTTCAGCCTCTGCACGTGACGCGGCGCCCCGACCCTTCGGGGAGGGGGCGTCGGGGGCCGCGGGGCGAGAGTCCACCCAGGCGGCGGCGGCCCGCGGGGCGGGCGCGGGGCGGGCGGCTGATTGGACTTCATCCTTGAGTGTTCGCGGTCTGCGCCGCCTCCGGCCTCGGGTTCTGCGCTGACGGTGGAGTCACCTTTTGGAATCCTGTCGATTTGGCAGTATCGCGGGGGCTGGAGAAGATCTTTGAACCTCGGGACTTAGGACGATGCATTGTTGATACCGCCTATAGGGTTCCGAGTTTAAGGAGTTAGACATTTCCACTCAGTTGGGTGCACCGAGTGTTGTTGCCTGGGTTTTCCCGGAGGGGCATCGTGCGTCCTCTTGACTCATTATTTGATGGCGCAGTGCGGGGCTGAGCTGGGGAGCAGCCGCTGGAAAGGGGGCTGTTAAAGGCTGGTGGTGGAGGGGGCAGGGGTGTGTGCGCAGTGTCAGGAGGAGCCTGGGGAGAAACGACTGATTTCATTTTTCACGCCTGTTTCTTTCTGCTTGCCTTCTTGGGTTCTGAATCTCGATTTTTTTTTTTTTTTTTTTTGACGTGTGAGACAAGTGACATCTACCGCTTGAACTTTATCTGTGTCAGTGTTAAACACTTAGGTCATAGCCTTTCAGAACAGCTTTTTTGGACATAGCATTCTTGATTGCACCAGTGTATGTGTGTGTGTGTGTGTGTTTTCCTTTTTGGCGGGGAGGGGGTGACTGTGAAGAATGTATTAAATAATAAACAGTAGTAAACAGAACTATTCAGCCTTTAGAACAATACCCACCAGCTCACCTCTTGGCTAAATGAATATCTTAAGTCAGTTTCACAGCAAAACATTTTCAACAAAAGCTATGTCTAATTTTACTTAAAAATTTTATTTGAAAAGAGAGATGAGTACCAGGCTATGTAAAATTATATATTCCTGTCGTTTCTTCATGTACGTATTAAGAATGGCTTTGTTAAGGGTTATGGAGTTAGAAAAAAGAAATGTTTGGAGAGATTCCTCTTTCAGGATTGGTGAAGGGGTTATTTTAGATTTCTAGAATCCCTTTCCCCCTAAACATTTCCCTAAACATTTATGACACTGAGTCACTTGGAGACCTTCTGTCAGTGGTTACTGATGACTGGAAAAAGCCTGTATTTTTTTCTTCATCAAGTCTGTATGCCTAGTAAAGCTAAAACAGCACCTGTAAGTGTGACCTGAGTCTCTTTGGGCATAGTGAGAATGGCTTTAACAAAACAGTAAAAAAAAAATTTTAATGCATTCATTCAGTAAGTAGTTTTGAAAGCCTTTAGGTATAGATTGTGTTCTAGGCACTGGGCTCAGCTGTAATCAAAGCAGTCAAAAAAATCACTGCCATCATAGAGCTTACATTGTAGTGTAAAGAAATAATAAACATATGTAGTTTTGTCAGAGGTTATTAAGTGCTGTGAGGAAAAATACATCTGGGAGATGAGAGTAGAGCAGTGCCAACAGAATGATGGAATTTGTAGGGTTGTAATGATTTTAAATAAGATGGTTAGGGAAGGCCTCGCTGATAAGATAATGTTTGAAAAGAACCCTAAAGGAGGTGAAGAAGCTGGCCATGGGGATTGTCTCAGGGAACAGCATTGTAGGCAGAGGAAACAGCATGTGCAAAGACCTGAGGTGGAAGACTTCCTAGTTTTGTGGTAACAGCAAGGAGGCCAATACTGAGTAAGAAGGAGAGTAGTAGCTGTCATCACTGAGAAGAAGTTAGGGCTTCATAGACTGTTAGACTTATAGATGGGAAACCATATCACTAGGCTTTGAGCAGTGTAATGAGATATGATCTACTTTCTAAACAGATGGCTATGGCTGCCATGTTGACTGGACTATATCAAGGGCAAGATAGAGGCAGACCAGTTAGGAGGCTCTTTTTCACTCTTTGAGGCAAAAGTTGTTGGGGGTTGAATCAAGTTATGTGGTTAGAAGCTGAGTATATTTTTAAGGTAGAGCCAGCAGGACTTGGTGATGAATTGAGTATGGTATTCATAATAAAAGAAAATGATTAAAAAAAAAAGACTCCAAGATTTTTTCTCTAAACAATTACAGGCACCTGTTTACTGAAATTGGAAGTCTGATGGAGAAGCTGGCTGGAGAAGGTTAGTTTAGCTTTGGGCATACTAAGTTTGAGGTTCATATTAGATATTCAGGTAGAAATACCAAGTAGGCAAGACGTCTGTCAGGGCCCCTAACTTTATTTTTGGGTGTAAGTTGAAAGCCTTGAAGTTGAGTGTTGTCACCCAGGGAGTGGATGTAGATAGAAAAGAGAAGAGGCTTGAGGATTGAGTCCTGGGGATATTGCAACATTCTGAGGGAAGAAAGATGAGGTGGAAACGACCAAGGAGTTAAAGAAATATGGCTAGTGTGACAAGAGGAAAACAAGAGAATGTAGTATCATGAACCCAACTACCAACTTCTTAACTTTTTCCACAGAGCTACATTTAGGGATCAGGAAACAAGGCTGGTGAGTTAAGCAAATTAGTCACAAGGTGGTTTCTGTTTTGCTGCATTAATTTCAGAGTTAATGATAGTTAGGTTTCTGTTTTACTTTTCTGGAACTAATCTATTTTTATCCTACTGTTTCTTGGCAAGTTGTCACCCCACCTGTAGAAGATCTTAATTGACTTCTATTAAACATAAACCAGTTGCTTTATAGACTTTTTCTTAACATATACATATTCCTAGAACTTATACTTTGCAGGTGGTGGGTCATTATTATCAAATGAAGGACACGAACCATATGATGAAGTAACAGTTACATAGACTGAGATCTAATGAGAAATGAGATCTTGTAATAAAGTGATCTGGGCTTTACCTTGCTTTTTAGACACTCCTCCAGTAAAGCTTTGCTTTACCAACAATGGAAAAGACTTCTTTCATCTCATATAGGTCTTTTAACAACTGAAAGTAATTTAAATATATATAAATTTAAAATATGGAAGTCCTAGAGATTTTATGGAAGTGTCTCTCTCTATATGTATACTGATACAGCAGTATTGGGCTTCCCAGGTGTTGCTAGTGGTAAAGAACCCACATGCCAATGCAGGAGACATAAGAGATGTGGGTTCGATCCCTGGGTCAGGAAGATCCTCTGGAGGAGGGCATGGCAACAGACTCTAGTATCCTTTCCCGGAGAATCCCATGGACAGAGGACCCTGGCGGGCTACAGTCCATAGGGTCGCAAAAAATCGAACACAACTAAGTGACTTAGCATGCTGCATGCACGCACAGCAGTATTGCCTGTTGTTCTTCTCTGCCATGTCTTAGCTATTGTTTTTCTCCTACTCACGGTGTATTTTCAAGATCTATTTGATCCATAAACAAAAATGTCCCTAAAATGTTAAAGCAGAAATATTTAAATTTCCTTTAATGTTAAAGATAAGATGTTTCAGACTGACTATTGCATAAAGAAGAAAGGTGTAAATAGAAGTCACTGGAATTAGTTGATGTGAAGGGAAGTAGGTATCATTTTGAAATTTTCCTTTATGTCTCTCATTTCCTCTAAGACCAAGCTGTAGGAATTTATGTGGCTTGATATACAGCAACAGATCTTTTAGGCAGTGGGAAAATGAAGGATATAATTAGACCTTTATTCAAGTAACGTAAATATGCAAGGCCCCAAATATTCTTTCCCCCAAGAGGGAAATAAGCGTCTTTGCTGCTCTCTTTCATAGTACCTTGTACAGAGTGTTTAATAAGTGAATATAAAGTTTACAAATGAGTCTGCAGATTGTGTGGGACCAGAATATTCTTAAAGCTTTTCCGTGGTAGCTTGGATTCAGGAATGCTGATAGATATGGAAGTCTGATGGGTGAGATCCTTGCCTTGTTTCGAGATCTTCCTTGGTGCCTCCAGCTGTTTATTTTTAGCCTTGGTATCTTGGCTGTGGTTTAGAGCTTAGAGGCAGTGCAGACCATGTTCTGAATTCAGATATAAAATTTTGTTAAAACTGACAGTATCATGCTGCAGTAGTACTGGAAGGGACCGTAGACATCATTTAGAGTGGAGAAACGAAGACTGAAGAGTTTAAGATCTCAGAGATCCCATTTGATCAGAGCAGGCACCAGACTAAAGCCTGGTGGTTCTTTTTTTTTCACCCGTGCCATTCAGCTTGTGGGATCTTACTTCCTCAACCAGGAACTGAAACCAGGGCTCCAGCAGTGAGAGCAGCAAGTCCTTAACCAGGGAATTCCAAGTTTGGTTGTTGTAATGCACAGAGCTGCATAGTTATTTAAACTCAAAAAAAGATGAGCTTAACATGAGTTCTGCAAGCATTTCAGGATTACTCTCAATCCAGACTGAATGTCATAGTCAAGGCTGTGCTAAAGTCTTTTAAAAACCATGGCCAGGTGTACAGGGATGGATGGGATAGGAACTTCCCTGATCTGACCACAATTGGTAGTGCCTCAATTGTTAACTTTACTGACATCCTTGGTCCACAGTTGATTATGTTTGGGAGTTTGCAAGGTCTGCCCTGGTAACTGGGGGGCTGGGGAAGGAATAATACAAGGATCAACTTACGTTCGAATGGGGCCAAAGAAGATTGAAGGTCTAATTGCTGTGGTATAGTGATACTTGATTTTAAAATCCACTTGGGATAAAATTCTTTGTAGTGAAATTGTCCCAACAGTGAGGGGAACTGAGTCCTAGGGCTCAGGCATCTACTGCACTGGTTCATGCAGGGCATACCAGCATAGGGAGCTCAGAAGAGCAGAGAAGATGAGATGGTTAGGAAAGAGGGCAGGAGCGAGGAACGTAAGTGTTTTTGGAGGAGAAATAGTAACAGAAAGGGAAAGAAAGGGGATGAGAAGATAAAAAGGAGGCTGGAGGAGGGCAGGTACATAGTATCCAGTGCTGAGGAGTTGAGACAGACTGTCCTGACATTCCTGAGTATATTCTTTGATTTGCATTTCCACTTCTGGTCACAGACACTCTGGGAGTAATAGAAGTAAATGTCTACAATACAATGCATTGTTAGTCATAATTTTTGTTGAACTCCATATGGAAGAGAACATTTTCTTCTATAATTTGTTAGAGGGTAGAGGCAATTCCTACATAAGGTACTTCAGTCAACTGTACTTCACTTTTAAAAAATAGGTACTTTAGGAAACAAGTGCCGTGTGTCCAAATCCTTAACAGTTTTGATTAGGCTTTGGATTAATTATTCAGTGTTAAATGCTTACAGTGTGCCAGGTTGAGGAGTATATAGGTGACAGTCACTGTTTTGAAAGATCTACAATAAAATAGCAATAATAAAATAACTTTCTGCATGCCAAGCACTGGCTAAATGCTTCATAACTATTACCTCATTTCATCCTGACAACAGCCTTAGGAAATGGCACTATTTTCTCTATTTTACAGATGAGGAAGCTGAGGCTAGAGAATTTAAGTACTTTGCCTAGGTTCATATAAGAAGTGAGAAGCCTGAATTAAAAGTCTGACATGATCCATCCATGCTTGGAACCTCTACATTCAATGCCTCCTTCATAATACACACTGTATCACACAGGTTATAAATTCTGCCAGTACCCTACATGGATAACCTTATAATCAAGTATGATTGTTGTTTAACACCTCTGTAGAAAAAAGGTGTTAAGAGGGAGAAAACTAGTCTTTATTACCTTTAAGACCCGACCTGAAAAAAAAAAAAAAAAGACCCGACCTGGCTTGTCTCCTTGCAGGCAGCACTGCATGCATTCTTTTATTCATTTATCAAAACAAAAAAAGAAGAGTATATATTTGATACTACACCTGTTCTTATTAATGAATATAAGATACAATGGACGTATAAGGTATTTACTGCACAAATAAAAACACTACTTCCAAAAAATGTTAAGCCTTTTGTTCTTATTGGGTTTTATACCTATCTTTTCTTGGCATAAATTACCTGTCCTTAGATAAGTTTATACTTTTTAAAAGGAATGTTGCTTGCTTGTGAAACCTTGGCTGGTGTGGCTGTCAGTACAATTGTTAAAGCTGTATGCACAGTCAGAAGCTCAGAATCCGGTCCTGGGTCTGTTATTTAGGACAGCTCTGGGTCTCAAGTGTTTTTATATGTGTTGAAGGGTTGAATGAGGTACTTGGTTTATGAATTTACCACTCCTCTCTTTATGGGTTGGAAATTGTTTTTGAATGAAAAACTAACTGTATCAGTTTTTTAAAAGAGTAATCCTAAATGACATAGAACGTGAAGACTAAATATACCCCATATTTCACATGAGGATTGAGTAATTATAATCTCAGCCACAAGGAATGGAAAAAAATAAGTTAGTCTGTGCTGTGCAGTTTTTTAGTAAGCATTTTGAAATGTTAGCTCATGCGCACTCAGTTGTTATCTGCATGGACTCTTAGAAATCCAGAGATCTCTGTTTGAAATGACCATGTTAAGGAATCTCTAGAAGTCTGTACTCTAGCAGTGTGAATGATACTGCCAGTTCTCCACAAAATAGCCAGTGGTATCTTAGAATAATTTTTTCCTTTTAAAATTCTTCAGTAACTGTCTTTGTAAAGGCCCAAGCTCCAAATACCATCACATGAGGGATTAAATTTCAACATAGGAATTAGGGGGGTTCAGTTCAGTTCAGTTCAGTTGCTCAGTCATGTCCGACTCTTTGCAACCCCATGAATCGCAGCACGCCAGGCCTCCCTGTCCATCACCAACTCCCGGAGTTCACTCAGACTCACGTCCATCGAGTCAGTGATGCTATCCAACCATCTCATCCTCTGTCGTCCTCTTCTCCTCCTGCCCCCAGTCCCTCCCAGCATCAGAGTCTTTTCCAATGAGTCAACTCTTCGCATGAGGTGGCCAAAGTACTGGAGTTTCAGCTTTAGCATCATTCCTTCCAAAGAAATCCCAGGGCTGATCTCCTTCAGAATGGACTAGTTGGATCTCCTTGCATTCCAAGGAACTCTCAAGAGTCTTCTCCAACACCACAGTTCAAAAGCATCAATTCTTCAGCACTCTGCCTTCTTCACAGTCCAACTCTCACATCCATACATGACCACTGGAAAAACCATAGCCTTGACTAGACAGACCTTAGTTGGCAAAGTAATGTCTGTGCTTTTGAATATGCTGTCTAGGTTGGTCATAACTTTTCTTCCAAGGAGTAAGCGTCTTTTAATTTCATGGCTGCAATCACCATCTGCTGTGATTTTGGAGCCCCCCAAAATAAAGTCTGACACTGTTTCCACTGTTTCCCTATCTATTTCCCATGAAGTGATGGGACCAGATGCCATGATCTTTGTTTTCTGAATGTTGAGCTTTAGGCCAACTTTTTTACTCTCCTCTTTCACTTTCATCAAGAGGCTTTTGAGTTCCTCTTCACTTCTGCCATAAGGGTGGTGTCATCTGCATATCTGGGGCTATTGATATTTCTCTCGGCAATCTTGATTCCAGCTTGTGTTTCTGGAATTCCAGTCCAGCGTTTCTCATGATGTACTCTGCATAGAAGTTAAATAAGCAGGGTGACAATATACAGCCTTGACATACTCCTTTTCCCATCTGGAACCAGTCTGTTGTTCCATGTCCAGTTCTAACTGTTGCTTCCTGACCTGCATACAGATTTCTCAAGAGGCAGGTCAGGTGGTCTGGTATTCCCATCTCTTTCAGGATTTTCCACAGTTTAATGTGATCCATACAGTCAAAGGCTTTGGCATAGTCAATAAAGCAGAAATAGATGTTTTTCTGGAATTCTCTTGCTTTTTCCACGATCCAGCGGATGTTAGCAATTTGATCTCTGGTTCTTCTGCCTTTTCTAAAACCAGCTTGAACATCAGGAAGTTCATGGTTCATGTATTGCTGAAGCCTAGCTTGGAGAATTTTGAGCATTACTTTACTAGCATGTGAGATGAGTGCAATTTTGTGGTAGTTTCAGCATTCTTTGGCATTGCCCTTCTTTGGAATTGGAATGAGAACTGACCTTTTCCAGTCCTATGGCCACTGCTGAGTTTTCCAAATTTGCTGGCATATTGAGTGCAGCACTTTCACAGCATCATCTTTCAGAATTTGAAACAGCTCAACTGGAATTCCATTACCTCCACTAGCTTTGTTCGTAGCGATGCTTTCTAAGGCCCACTTGACTTCACATTCCAAGATATCTGGCTCTAGATTAGTGATCACATCATCATGATTATCCAGGTCGTGAAGATCTCTTTTGTACAGTTCTTCTGTGTGGGACACAGATATTCAGTCTGTTCACCTGATTGGCAGAGCTCTTCCTAATCTGCTCTCTGCCTGTCTTTCCAACCTTTTCTGATTGGAACAGTCTTTCCTGTTGCATTGGTTTTCTTAAAGGTCCTTAAACATGGCAAGCTTCTCATCTCATGACCTGTTTATCTTTTGTTCTCTCCCTAGAACCTCTTCCCCTAGACCACCATGGTCCGTTATAATTATTAATATAATGTAAGACATGTTTATAGTTTTAAAATCTCAAGCCACATTTAGAAAAGTAAAAAGAAACAGGTGATATTAATTTTAGCAATATATTTTATTTATATATCTAGGAGTTTATTTCAGCATATAATCAACATAAAAATTATTCGTGGGATATTTCACATTCTTTTATTCTTACAAAATCTTCAAAATCCGGTGTGTATTTTATGCTTACAGCATATCTCATTTGGACTAGCCACATTTCAAGTGTTTGGTAGCCATGTTTCAAGTGTTCAGTAACCACGTGGGTCAGGTAGCCACCTTTGCACAGTGTAGCCCTGCATCTTTGCAAGATTGGCTTCTTCCTGTTCAGATTTTTGCACAAGTGTTGCCTTCTCAGAGTAGCCTTCCCAGACCATCCTATAGAAAGTTGTGTCCTTCCTCTCTCTCCCTGCCCAACCCTTGAAGTCTCCCTGCTTTATTTCCACATTATTTATTTCCAGGTATATTGTACTTGACATGTCAATATTTCCCATTCAATTGTCGGCTCCTGGAGGGCAGGACCGTGTCTCTCTTGTTTAGTTTTGTATACCCAGTGACTAGATTGTTTGAATAAATGAATGAAATCCCTTGAGATGGGCTTTCCTGATAGCTTAGTTGATAAAGAATCCACCTGCAATGCAGGAGACCCTGGTTTGATTCCTGGGTCAGGAAGATCCCCTGGAGAAGGGATAGGCTACCCACTCCGGTGTTCTTGGGCTTCCCTTGTGGCTCAGCTGGTAAAGAATCCACCTGTAATACAGGAGACCTGGGTTCAGTCCCTGGGTTGAGAAGATCCCCTGGAGAAGGGAAAGGCTACCCACTCCAGTGTTGTGGCCTAGAGAATTCCATTGACGGTTTAGTCCATGGGGTCGCAAAGAGTCAGACATGACTGAGCAACTTTTGCTTTAACTTTCACCCAGTGGGTAGATTGTTTGAATAAATAAATGAAATCACTTGAGATGGATAAATATAGAACTTTTCTTTTTGTTACCAACAATAAAAGTTAGTATATTTGGTTTATTTGTGGGTTTTTTAACCTCTAAAGTGAACTAGCGTTTTTTGTTGTTGTTTTTTTTTTAAATAGGAAACTTGAAATTGATAAAAAAAGCAAGAGAGTAGAAGAATGGTTAATTTTTTAAAAGGTCTATGTCAGTTTTGTGGAAGGCTATTAAAATTTCTTATGTTAATAATATCTTTAGTCTATTCCTTTCCTCTTGAAATAAGCTATGATAGGTAAATAAAATTAATAAACTTTTTTTAAAACACCAATTTTAAGCAAGCATGCAGATACCAACAAATCTTTGATTTTTTCCTCTAAGCAGACAACATGTCTTATTTATTTCTAAACTAGTGCCAAGTAATGAGCACATAAATGGTGAGTAGTGTTCCTGAAGTTTCAGAAAGTGGCTGTATGAAAGAACACTGATAACTTCAGTTGTGTCTTTAGAGGGATACTTCAGGAAATTGCGTTCCATTTCCTTCTTTGTGGACATCCACATCGGTTTTGGGCCTGGTCAGCCAGGACAGTTCTCTTTTTCTATAAAGTTTAATCCTTTGTAATTTTTCCCCATTTATATTTTGTTTTTATTGTACCTTGTATAATGTTCTCTTCTGCCTGAGACTTGACTTTTTAAGATTTAATAACCTCTTAGCCAAAGATTCCAGAAATTTTCAGTATGAGGCTACTTTTCAAATAGCTACTTTTCTACACTACTTTTCAAACAGAATGCAACAATAGCTGTTTTATTGTGAGGAGATAAGAACTGAGAGTTCTAGGAATAAAAATGAAATGTTTTATGTACTGCTGAGATAGCACATCATGAAGCTAGAAAAATACGAAACAGTTGCTTTCCCCTTCATTCCTGCACCAAGAATCCATGATTTTTACCAACTTTATTCTGAATAAAATATTGTAACTATTTTAATTAATGGATTTCTTAAGTTAGTGCCTTTTATTTTCCTTTCATAAATTTTTATACATCACTGGTGTAGAAAGTTAAGTTTGAAATAATGCTTTTTTAAAATAACTTTCAAAGATACATGCTAGCACTATTAAGTCAGAAGTATCTCCAGGAAATCCCCTTTATATAATGAAGCTGTGAAAATAGTTAATGTTTATTGGGCAATGAACTTTGATGATTTATAAATATTATCTTGAATCCCCACAATAACTTGAATGTATTACTGTCATCACTTTATAGGCGAGAAGGCTGAGGTTTGGTGAGTTGCTGCCCAGAGTCACAGAGACAATAAAGCCCAAAGCTGGAGTTGCATCCTGGTGGCCCTTTTCCGCTGTGCCCTGCTGCCCCTCAAAGTCCTCCAGACCAGCTGTCCTCAGCTGCTGGGTGGTGACATATTTCCAGGCCTGGTGGCTGTGGATTGGGTCACAATTAGTTATTAATAATAGTTGAGGACTTTCTGGTGGTCCATTGATTAAGAATCTGCCTGCCAATGCAGGGAATACAGATTCGATCCCTAGTCCAGGAAGATTTCATGTGCCATGGATCAACTAAGCCCGTGGGCCGCAACTACTGAGCACGTAGTCTAGAGCTAGAGCTTCGCAACAAGAGAAGCCACTGTAGGGAGATGCTCTCGCATGCAACAGAGTAACCCCTGCTTGCTGCAACTAGAGAAAGCCTACGGACAGCAATGAAGACCCAGCGTAGCCAAAAATTAATTAATAAAAAGTAGGTGAAATACTGAGGTTTTAAGTGGTATTTTTAAATAAGTGGAATTAATTCAATATCTGCCCTTTAATGATGTCATTCTCACTTCCATTCCTATGTGCTTTTATTAAGTGGTGGAAGAGAAAGTTGGCGTTATGTGCACTATACCAGCAATTGTGAATAGCCCTACACAGGATGGGAAATCTATCTTGTTAATGCTACCACCAGGTTATTCATGAGCTGTGAATAGTTTCCACATATTTCTATTCTATTAGGAATACCGTTGCAAAAGTAGTCTGCTTGCTTCCCTTCCCCGTAGATTTTTTTAAAAATTATTCATAGTTCAAGGACACGTAAGGGAGTATGTTTTTGAATTCTTCATGCTGATCTAGGTTGTTTCTTGATACTTTTCTCAATTATGAAATGTGACAGTGTTTTGCCAAAGAGCTTTCTAAACTATAGGATAAAAATATGAGGTATAATTATAATTTTAGAGTTGTAGAATTTTTTAAGTTCAACCCTGCCGTGGACTAGTAGGCTGAACCCTTAGATACAGCTTGTAGACCTCTAGGTTTTAAGTATGAAACCCAGTTTAGAGATATTTTAAGTTTTTGGGTTTTTTTTTTCCTATATCCCGGAGGCCTTGTGATGTAAATCCATCTGTCTTGCGTAATTTTCTGGTGCTCTGGCCGAAAGAATCCAGGTTTCTGCTATGAAGCTCTTGTTTTCTTGTCCTCTTTGTCTCCCTCTTTTCTAGTACAAGGTACTCCTTCTGTCATTTATTTAGCATAGGAAAGTGTTCTATAGTTTGAAGCAATATCGTGTAGAACTGGTGTCTAAATTAAGTTTCAGATAGTCATCATGGCACAAGTTTGCTCACAGGCTAGGTTTTTGTATTTTTTTCCCCCAGTCCCTTCTTCAGAGATCACCCTTATTTTCACTTTAGTTCTCATGAACCTGCTCTTTTGGTTGTTTTTTCTGTAATAATGGGGAGAAGATTTTTTTTTTTGGCAAAATTTTTTATTGTCATTAAAATCTCATAGTGAAGAAATTCTAAGGTCTTATTGAATCCTCCAGTTACCTTCATCCTTAGCAGAACAAGGAGGAGTTTTTATTATTATTATTTTCTTTTTGGCTGCACTTTGTGGCTTGTGGGATCTTTATTCCCTGACCAGGGATGGAACTCCAGCCCAGCAGTGAGAGCACCAGGTCCTAACCACTAGACTGCCAGGGAATTCCCAGGAGGAATTCTTATTTCCCACAGCTATTCAGTTTCATACTTTCTGTTTCTAGTATCCTTTCCATTTCCCTCCTTTTTCTTCCCTCATAGTCCTTTGGGAAAACAGGGACAGTCTGCTAGACCAACAATATTTTTTCTATATATTAAAATTTTATATATTTTTTCTCCCAGGACTAAAATAACAGAGATTGTTTCCCTATAGGCAGATGAAACATGATTGTTTCATAATCATCCCATAATCTCATATAATTTCCAGACATGGAAGTCCTCCCTGTCATAAGACTCAACACCAACATATCAACTGGAATTCCATGAGAATAAGGTATTGACTTTAATAAAGAGTAGTTTGGGCAGTAGGAATTTAGGACTGTAGTTGAGTTTGATCCCTGGGTCGGAAGGATCCCCTGGAGAAGGAAACGGCAACTCACTCCAGGAGTCTTGCCTGGGAAACCCCGTGGACAGGGCAGCGGGTGATAGTCCATGAGGTTGCAAAAGAGTCGTGTCGACTGAGTGACTGAAAACAACAACACGTGTTTGAAGTTTCTGGGTGATGCACTTCTAGCACCACGTTTTGTTTTACTTTCTTGGTTAATTTTCTTCACTTTAAGTTTAACCCTAACTTTTAAGGAAATTTAAATGGCTGGGGTAACAAGATAATAAATTGTTGAAAAATATTTCCCCATCTATGTCAAGTATGTTCTTTTTCTTAAGAAATAAACTTTTGTCCAGATTTTAAAATATTCTGGCTCAGCTCCACGGAAATGAGCTTTGGTACTTGACTGTTCGCTTTGTGCCATTGTTCATTAGAACAATGACTGTGATTTCACAGTTTATTAAAACAAAAGCATTGGTACCACTGAGGTGATTTGATTATGCCAAAATTGGTTATTTTGTTTAGTTGTTCTCACTCCTGTCTGGCAGCGCTTATTTTTCCATTGGCAGCCCTGTTGTAGTTCTATTTTAAATAAACACCTGAAAGCTGTGTGGGCTCGAATATGAAATCTTGCATATTCCTCACAGTGAAGGGTTGAGAGGCCTCATTTACTGTGAAGCACTAGTAAGCCGTCTTGTCCCTGGTGGAAGGAGCCACTGGGGAGAGAGGTAAAGTATGTGTGTATAGAGGGTGGAAGGTGATGGAAAACAAAAAGTTAAAACCGTACTTATTATTCCAAAATCTTCTTTTCCTGATCTTGCTGACCTGGTACTGTTACCCTGTCTTCTGTGTGGAACACAGTTTTGTGGTTAGAGTGTGATGAACGATACAGAGATATCCAGAGATGCCCTAGATCCTGGAGTCCCCACAGTGATTGTGTGAGAGAAGTCATTACAGAGTCTCCTGTACAAATGTCACACCTGCTGAAAGTCTAACAGAATCGTATTCACTCTTCCTGGAATGAAATCTCCTGTAACAGAAATAAAAATGTGGCCATAAGGTCAAGAAGTAGACATATTTTGTTGAACCATTAGGGAGTAGAAGCCTTGCTGTGAAATGTCTGTTGACATGTATGCATATTTAGTATTTATTTCTGTGTCCTTGTGAACCAACCTTGTTGAATAGATCAGGTGACAGCTTTTATCTGAAAGTCAGTCTTTGAGGGGCAGCCGAAGCGTGCGTGGGTGTGTGAGTGTGAGGGATTGGTGTTTTTTTCAATGTCGGGGAAAGATGTAACTTCTTAAATTCCTTGCTCTTAGAAATAAGGAATACTTTCATAAAATTCAGATTTGCTCCGGGACTTACAGGAAATGGTTGTATTATTTTAGTGTGTGTGACTGAATAGTTTTTTAATGTCTTCTGGAATAATGAGATATAGGCTCCTCTCAAGTGTGGGAACTGTTTTGCACCCTGTTCCCGTTTGCTGACATCTGCCCTTTGACCCTGCTGCTTTGTGACGAGATTATGGGCCTTTGAGCTTTTCACCAGTCCACCCAGACTTATGTTTCGTTATACAGAAACATAAAACTTTAAAGCTTCCTTAAAAGGTGTTTTTAGAATTGAGGCGAACATTCAGATTTAATTGTGGGCATGAGCTTTTGTAAATATTTTTTCCTTGAAATGTTTGTTTTTTTCTGTCCAAAGTATTACATGTTTTCTAATAGGAACTTTAAAGTTTTGTGGATATGTATATGACTAAATATGGTTTTCTTTTCCCCTTAGGAGTAAAGTGTCACAAAGTAACAGTGTGTATTTAGGGAGAGACTTAAAATTCAAGTTTTCTAGCTTAAGGGAACCAAGGGAGACCCAACTGTTTGCTCTCCATTGTTGTCTTTTTAGGCACGAGAAGTTAAAAATCTGTATTCAGAGAGTGTTATACAAGAGCAACAAATCAAATATTTCCAGAGAGAATCAATGCTTTTTCACCTGCTTATCTTACAGTAAATACTTTTTAGACACCTTGCCAGATGCCCAAAATAGAGAAGGAAGAAAATCAGGAACAGACAAAAAGAGATGAACTCATTTAGTTTTGCTACTTGTTTGTAGTTAATGTGATAGTTTTCCTTTTGTTTTTGGAAAGAGGGTAAATTTAGTATCAAAAATAAAGGTTTGTTGATTGTATATTTTATTATTATTTTATATACTGTCTTCAAGATTATCCAGTGCATTTGCTCTGTTTCAAACATTGTTGTAAGGCTTTCTGAAGAATGTCTGTTTACACGCTGTTCGAAAGATTTATAATACTGAAGCTTTTGAATTTTTGTTTACATGGCACTTTCCTGCTACTGAATATCCTACCAGAAGTGAGGATAAGCAAAACAATTGACTTGAGATAATGAAAGAGAAAAGTGCTTTTTTAAAAAAAAAAATGTGGCTTTTAAATTATAAAAATAATGTGTGTTCAATTTAAAAACTGAAGTAGGTAGAGAATTGTATTAAAGAGAACAAGCATTTATTATCCCAGAGGGGTGGAATTTAAAATAAGAATAGAAGTTCTGATTTCGGATCACTAGGTAGAAGCCACAGTGATCGTTTTACTAAGGTGTTGTGGTTAAATGAACTGAGAAACACAGTAGGATTTTCTTTTGTCCAAGTCATTGCCATTGATTTAGTAAGACAGTTGTGATGACCTTGGTGAACCGTTAGTTGAAGGAGTGAATGAATAAATAATATGGAGTTGTCTACCTCAGGTGTTTACTTTGAAGGATAAAAATTAAATGCTTAGTACTTACAACAGAATTTTTAAAAAACCAAAATCCTCTATAAGGTCAGTAATTACAATGAAATAGGAAAAGAAATAGTGGCTTTGAATGTTAAGAGTTTGACATTAATATATATGTTTTCATTATGGAAAAAGAGAAAAGCGTTGGTGACAAAATAGGAAGAGGAAGGAGAAACTGGTAAGCAAAAGAGGCGGCTCAGTGACAGATGAGATAAACTCTTGATCTCCATCTTACTGGGAATCCAGTTTGTTTATAGTCACATAGCGGAATGGAAATATGTTTAGATGGCATAAGAAACCTCTGGTGGAAAAGCTGCTTGTCTCCCCTCAGGTTGCTGAGCCAACACTTGCCCCTCACAGCTCCCGGCCTGCCTCCCACGTAGGGACTTTGTAAACATTTCAGGAGCAGCGCTGGCAGTGGCTGCAGAGGATGCAGAGAGGGCTTGCTGTTTCCTTTTTCATGTAGCAGAACAAGGAGAGCAGGGACAGTCTTTTGATTGTCTTGCAATGTTTTGGCTGTTAGTTCTTTTAGATCCTTTCTGTTAATTACTTTCCTCCTAAAAGATACTTAGTCAAATGTTTAAAGTCATATGTTTAACTAACCAACTAGAGACCGTAACATACCAAAGAGGGGATGTTTGTCATCCTAACTGAAAAAAACTTTACAAGAACAGATGTGCTTCTCTCATTTTCTTTAAACCTGTCTGTTTCCTGCCATGAAGGTGAGTTTTGTCAATAATGACTATGCATTCTAAAAATTGTATGAGTAAATGAGGTAAAACTCTTCCTCCAAAAGAAATTTTTTTCAGGGGAGAGAGAGACAGATAAGGAGGGCGGTATGGGGAGAGGGAGAGAGGACTTTAGTTCTTACCTGGAGAGGTATTATTTGCATTTTTGTTTTGGTTTAGTTATTTTAATTTTTTTAGGATGGGCTGAATTGAGGTGAATTTTAGTTGTTCTAAGATCTATGTCTAGCAGTGATTCTTGAAAATTTTTTCTGAGAATATTAACACATTCACAAAAGAAAGTAGAGAGGCAAACCATTGGGAAGAGAGGGTTTATTTATGCCCAGATCTCTGCCCCCACTTCTTGTTTCTATAACTGGATATGTACCTTACACACTTAGAGATAATATAGACTAGCTGCCTTTAAGCATTACATGCGATGGAGATGAGTCTAGCTTTTAGAAGTTTTTTTCTGTCAGTTAGAATACTTGTGACTATAGGTCAAAGAGGACCTAAGGAATGAAGGGATTTGGCTGGTTCACACAGCAGTTTTCTTCGGGTGGAGGTGATCAGGTATAGTTCAAACAAAGCGCTTGCCCCAGTTCACTGCAGTTCTGTATGCCCCTTCTGTCCCCAGTGTTGACTTCCTCTTCAATTTGGCTTCCTTCATGGTATTAAAATGGCTTTACATTTGCACTTTACGTCTTCCCTAGAGGAGATTTAACTTTTCCTCCTCCATTCCCCACTCATGTCTGAAATAAGAATCTGGGTCTTTGCTATGACTGGTCCACTTTAGGTCACACTGCCCAGAGGGCATCCTTGAACCATTAGTGTGGCCAAGGAAAATGGGGTTAAGCTGACTGTTTAGAGACCAGTTTGGGATCAAAGTACAGGACTTCTTCACAATGGAAGAGCGGAAGATTGGCTGCTGGAGTGCAGCCTCTTTGAATGCTAGACTTTGAAGGCAGAACGTGCTTCTGGGCTGAGTTCTAGGAATATCACTCTGGATGAGGGGTTAGAATAGAATTAAACTGGGGAGAAACTAGAAAAGGGGAACCAATTCGATTGTTTTACAAAACAAACTAGAGAGGAAGGGCCTGAATTAGGGTAGTGGCGATGGGAATAAAGAAGCAAGGATGGATGTAGGAAATAGAATAGATATAGGAAGAATTGAACTTGACTTATATACACTTAAAGAATTGAGCTTTAGTGTATGTAAGGTTAAAGGGGAGGTGAGATGCACATGACTAGACTTTGCACCCAGGCAACAGGGCTATAAGAGTGTCATTCATAGCAGGAACACAGGAGGAAATAAGTTTGAGAGGACGGAGGTGAGTTTAGTTTTGAATTTGTGGTAGTGATGGTGCTGGTATGATGTTATTTTTCTTTACATTGGGGTGGACCAAAACCACATTCTCCACATCTTATTATAATAGTAGTGATTAGGTAGTATTTGTTAGCCATCCGTATGTCTTCTTTGGAGAAATGTCTATTTAGTTCTTTGGCCCATTTTTTGATTGGGTCGTTTATTTTTCTGGAGTTGAGCTGCAGAAGTTGCTTGTATATTTTTGAGATTAGTTGTTTGTCAGTTGCTTCATTTGCTATTATTTTCTCCCATTCAGATGGCTGTCTTTTCACCTTGCTTATATTTTCCTTTGTTGTGCAGAAGCTTTTAATTTTAATTAGATCCCATTTGTTTATTTTTGCTTTTATTTCCAGAATTCTGGGAGGTGGATCATAGAGGATCCTGCTGTGATTTATGTCTGAGAGTGTTTTGCCTATGTTCTCCTCTAGGAGTTTTATAGTTTCTGATCTTACATTTAGATCTTTAATCCATTTTGAGTTTATTTTTGTGTGCGGTGTTAGAAAGTGATCTAGTTTCATTCTTTTACAAGTGGTTGACCAGTTTTCCCAGCACCACTTGTTAAAGAGATTGTCTTTACTCCATTGTATATTCTTGCCTCCTTTGTCAAAGATAAGGTGTCCATATGTGTGTGGATTTATCTCTGGGCTTTCTATTTTGTTCCATTGATCTATATGTCTGTCTTTGTGCCAGTACCATACTGTCTTGATGACTGTGGCTTTGTAGTAGAGCCTGAAGTCAGGCAAGTTGATTCCTCCAGCTCCATTCTTCTTTCTCAAGATTGCTTTGGCTATTCGAGGTTTTTTGTATTTCCATACAAAGCTTGAAATTATTTGTTCTAGTTCTGTGAAAAATGTGGCTGGTAGCTTGATAGGGATTGCATTGAATTTGTAAATTGCTTTGGGTAGTATACTCATTTTCACTATATTGATTCTTCCAATCCATGAACATGGTATATTTCTCCATCTATTAGTGTCCTCTTTGATTTCTTTCATCAGTGTTTTATAGTTTTCTATATATAGGTCTTTAGTTTCTTTAGGTAGATATATTCCTAAGTATTTTATTCTTTTCGTTGCAATGGTGAATGGAATTGTTTCCTTAATTTCTTTTTCTACTTTCTCATTATTCGTGTATAGGAATGCAAGGGATTTCTGTGTGTTGATTTTATATCCTGCAACTTTACTATATTCATTGATGAGCTCTAGTAATTTTCTGGTGGAGTCTTTAGGGTTTTCCATGTAGAGGATCATGTCATCTGCAAACAGTGAGAGTTTTACTTCTTCTTTTCCAATTTGGATTCCTTTTATTTCTTTTTCTGCTCTGATTGCTGTGGCCAAAACTTCCAGAACTATGTTGAATAGTAGCGGTGAAAGTGGACACCCTTGTCTTGTTCCTGACTTTAGGGGAAATGCTTTCAATTTTTCACCATTGAGGATAATGTTTGCTGTGGGTTGAAAGCTGTGGTACATATACACAATGGAGTATTACTCAGCCGTTAAAAAGAATTCATTTGAATCAGTTCTGATGAGATGGATGAAACTGGAGCCGATTATACAGAGTGAAGTAAGCCAGAAAGAAAAACACCAATACAGTATACTAACACATATATATGGAATTTAGGAAGATGGCAATGATGACCCTGTATGCAAGACAGGGAAAGAGACACAGATGTGTATAATGGACTTTTGGACTCAGAGGGAGAGGGAGAGGGTGGGATGATTTGGGAGAATGACATTCTAACATGTATACTATCATGTGAATTGAATCGCCAGTCTATGTCTGACGCAGGATGCAGCATGCTTGGGGCTGGTGCATGGGGATGACCCAGAAAGATGTTCTGGGGAGGGAGGTGGGAGGGGGGTTCATGTTTGGGAATGCATGTAAGAATTAAAGATTTTAAAATTTAAAAAATAAAAAACTAAAAATTAAAAAAAAAAATAGTAGTGATTAACTGTTAAAGGGTGTGTGTGTGTGTGTGTGTGTGTGTGTGTGCAAGTATTGGAACTAGAACTTGAATTCAGGGCTTCAGACCCAGAATTCCATAGTCTTTATATTATGTCACACTTACACTGTTTATAGACATAACTCATGCATTCTTTCTCCTCCTTTTCTCTCCCTCCTCCCTCCTTTCTTTTCTTCCTTGGAGCCAAGAATATATGTGTGTTCATTTAAATCTCTGTTTTTAAACATGAAGTATAAAAATACCATAGGGACTTCCCAGGTGCTCCAGTGGTTAAGACTCCGAGCTTTCATTGCAGGGGGTGGGGACTGGATCCTTGGTCAGGAAACTAAGATCCCACATGCTGTGCGGTGCAGCCAAAACAAAGTGAAACTATTATTAAGGACAATATGGAAACTGCCCAGGACACAAGTAGAGAGACGTATTTTTTGAGTTAGGGTAATTCATTGGGCATTAATTAGTAAATAATTTACCTTTCTCCCCAGTGCTTCAGTTTGTAGTTAAATGCATAGTGTTTGTGGCAGGCTTTAGTAGAGCATTTAGAATGCATCTGTATTCTTCAGCTGTGAGGCAGTGAGCCATATGCTGCATAAACTCTCTGGAGTTTGTACAGCAAACAACTCCCTCACCAGTTTGTAAGTACTTGTACAGGGTTCTAGGCATTCCCACCTAGAACATTCAGGCCCTCTGTTACTGGTGTAGAACTCTGCCTACCAGTTGGCTGAAACTGCATATATAGTGCATACTGTAGACGCTGGTAAGATACAATTGCTCAATAAACATTAACTGCTACCCTTGTTAACATATAGATTGGATTAAACCCCAGACACTGGTGAGGTTTAAGGTGTTTCTGGAACTCTCCTTTAGACATTAAAAGATAGTCCCTAGAGCTGTGTCCTTTTTTTTTTTTTTTTTAAATGACAGCTAATTTTATCCATTATTTTTGTTTTAAAATGTTTATTCATTGATTGATTTGGCTGCCTCGGGTCCCTGTCGTGTATGTAGGATCTTTCAGTGTGCTCTGCAGACTCTCTAGTTGCTGTGTGTGTGTTCAGTAGTAGTGGCGTGTGGGCTCCCTAGTTGTGGCACACAGGGCTTGGTTGCTCGATGGCCTGTGGGATCTTAGTCCCCTGATAAGGGATCAAACCCTTATCCTCTGCATTGAAAGGTGGATTCTTCACCACTGGACCGCCAGGGAAGTCCATATTCATTATTTTTGAAATAGATAATATACTCATTTGGTATCATTTTTAGAAGATACAAAAAGATTACGTTAAACAATGTGTCCCCTTTTCCCAGCTGTCTAGTTCCTTTCCTCAGATGCAACCTTAGTTATCACTTTCTTGTGTATCCTTCTAGAGACATGCTATGTTCCATGACATGTTTCTTATCAATTTCAGAGTGTACTCTTAACCTCTGAACTTTGATATATTTCTCTTACCCATGTTAATTGCTCTTTTATCCCACTTTAATTATTAACATTAATGATAAAGATATTGCCCAAGTTATATTTTTTATTGCTTATAGCAGGTCAGGTACTAACCCTGGCTTGCTGTTTGTAGTCATGTTCAGAGATTTTAAGTAATGTGCCTAAATTTGCATTGCTTCTGGTAGAAAAAGAACCAGAAAGGGTCTTCTGGGTCCAAATTCAGGCCCCTTTTCCTACAGAAGAACTTAACAGTTTTCATGAGTAAAAGAGCCCACCCCTTTAATCTGATGGAAAGCAGGGCACTTACATTATACTTAAAGAGAATCATAATAAACTTATTAAACTTAAATCACATTTTAAATGAACACAGGACCAACCTTGGGCTGTTGTACACATGGAATTACAGATTTTATTGGTTGACTGTCTGTTTTAGGGATAGATTATCTACACATACAGACATACATTTTGTGTGTGTGTGTGCTTTGCTTTATTACTTTTCACCTTATGGACTTTTTTTTTAATCCTGTGTCCAGCAAATCTGTTGATGTCATCTTTCCAATAGCAGCTGCTCACTTTCTGTCCCTTTGTCACATTTGGTAATTGAAATATTTCAGACTTTTTCATTATTACTGTAACATTTGTTATGGTAATCTGTGATAAGTGTCTTTGATATTACTATTGTAATTGCACCACTAACCAAGCCCATATAAGATAGAACTTAATCAGTATGTGTGTGTATTCTGACTGCTGTATAAATCCACTCTTCCCCTGTGTCTCTCCCTCTCCTCAGGCCTCCCTGTTTCCTGAGACACAGCAATATGGAAATTAGGCCAGTTAATAACCCTACAGTGGCCTCTAATGTTCAAGTGAGGCCACTTGAACGTTAATGTTCAAGTGATGAGTTGCATGTCTCTTGCTTTAAATCAAACCTAGAAATGATTAAGCTTCGTGAGAAAGGCAAGAGCCGAGCAAACAGAAAGCCAGGTCCTTGTGCCTAACAGTTAGCCAAGTTGTGAATGCAAAGGAAAACTTCCTGAAGGAAATTAAAGTTCTCCTCTAGTGAATGCATGAGAGTGAATCACCTTTATTGCTGATGTGTAGAAAGAAGTAGTGATCTGGATAGGAAAACAGGCTGCAACATTCCCTTAAGCCAAAGCCTAATTTGGAGCAAGGACTTAACTCTCTTAAATTCTCTGAAGGCTGAGAGAGGTGAGGAAGCTGCTGAAGAAAAGTTAGAAACTAGCAAAGGTTGGTTCATAAGGTTTAAGGAAAGAAGCCATCTCCCTAACATAAAAGTGCGAGGCGAGGAAGCAAGGGTAATGTAGAAACTGAAGCTATTTATCCAGAAGATATTGCTCAGATAATTAATGAAAGTGGTTACACTAAACAACAGATTTTCAGTGTAAATAAAGCAGCTTTCTATTTGAAGAAGATACCATGTAGGACTTTCATAGCTAGAGAGAAGTCAGTGCCTGGCTTCAAAGCTTCAAAGAATGGGCTGACTCTTTCGTTAGGGGCTGATGTAGCTGTTGACTTGAAGTTGAAGGCGCTATTCATTTACCATTCTGAAAATCCTAGGACCCTTAAGAATTCTGCTAAATCTACTCTGCCTGTGCTCTGTAAATGGAACAACAAAGACAACATCTGTTTACAACATGGTTTACTGATTATCTTTAGTCCACTGTTGAGACCTGATGAGAAAAAAAGACTCCTTTCAAAATATTGCTCCTCACTTGACAATGCACCTGGTCACCCAAGAACTGTGATGAAGATGGACAATGAGACTCATGTTGTTTCCATATCTGCTAACACAACATTCATTCTACAACTTATGGATCGTACATTTCATAAGACTATAGCTGCCAAAAACAGTGTTTCTTCTGATGGAACTGGGTAAAGTCAATTAAAAACCTTCTGGAAGGGATTCACAATTCTAGATGCCATTAAGGACGTTTTTGATTTATGGAAAGAAGTAAAAAATACCAACATTTATAGGAGTTTGAAAGAAGTAAATTCTAGCTCTCATGGATGATTTGATGTGGAAATAGCAAGAGAACTAGAATTAGAAGTGGAGCCTGAAGATATAATAGGGTTTCTGCCATTTCATGATAAAACTTGGACGGATGAGCAATTGTTTCTTATGAATAAACAAAGTGGTTTCTGGAAATGGAATCTACTCTTGGTGAAGATGCTGTGAAGATTGTTGAAATGACATATTACATAAACTGAGTTGATAAAGCAGCATTAGGGTTTGAGAGAATTAACTCCAATTTTATTGTTTTTTTTTAAATTTTATTTTTTTTTAGTTTTTTATTTTTTAAATTTTAATATGTTTAATTCTTACATGCGTTCCCAAACATGAACCCCCCTCCCACCTCCCTCCCCATAACATCTCTCTGGGTCAACCCCATGCCCCAGCCCCAAGCATGCTGCATCCTGCGTCAGACATAGACTGGCGATTCAATTCTTACATGATAGTATACATGTTAGAATGTCATTCTCCCAAATCATCCCACCCTCTCCCTCTCCCTCTGAGTCCAAAAGTCCGTTATACACATCTGTGTCTCTTTCCCTGTCTTGCATACAGGGTCGTCATTGCCATCTTCCTAAATTCCATATATATGTGTTAGTATGCTGTATTGGTGTTTTTCTTTCTGGCTTACTTCACTCTGTATAATCGGCTCCAGTTTCATCCATCTCATCAGAACTGATTCAAATGAATTCTTTTTTACGGCTGAGTAATACTCCATTGTGTATATGTACCACAGCTTTCTTATCCATTCATCTGCTGATGGACATCTAGGTTGTTTCCATGTCCTGGCTATTATAAACAGTGCTGCGATGAACATTGGGGTACATGTGTCTCTTTCAATTCTGGTTTCCTCGGTGTGTATGCCCAGCAGTGGGATTGCTGGGTCATAAGGTAGTTCTATTTGCAATTTTTTAAGGAATCTCCACACTGTTCTCCATAGTGGCTGTACTAGTTTGCATTCCCACCAACAATGTAGGAGGGTTCCCTTTTCTCCACACCCTCTCCAGCATTTATTGCTTGCAGATTTTTGGATCGCAGCCATTCTGACTGGTGTGAAGTGGTACCTCATTGTGGTTTTGATTTGCATTTCTCTAATAATGAGTGATGTTGAGCATCTTTTCATGTGTTTGTTAGCCATCCATATGTCTTCTTTGGAGAAATGTCTATTTAGTTCTTTGGCCCATTTTTTGATTGGGTCGTTTATTTTTCTGGAATTGAGCTGCAGAAGTTGCTTGTATATTTTTGAGATTAGTTGTTTGTCAGTTGCTTCATTTGCTATTATTTTCTCCCATTCAGAAGGCTGTCTTTTCATGAGAATTAACTCCAATTTTAAAGTATTCTCACTGTGGGTTAAATGCTATCAAACAGCATTGCATACTACAGAGAAATCATTCATGAAAGGATGGGGCAAACTTTGCTGTTGTATTATTTTAAGGAGTTGCCACAGAAAATCTATGGTGGTCCAGTAGTTAAGATTCCAAGCTTTCACCGCTGAAGGTGTGGGTTTGATCCCTGGTAGGGGAACTAAGATCCCACAAGTCACGCAGTGCAGCCAAAAACTAAAACAAATTGCCACAGCCACCCCAGCCTTTAACCATCCACCACCTGATCAGTCAGCAGCTATCAACCTTGGGACGAGAACCTCCACAGAAAAAAACATTGCAACTCACTGAAGACTCAGATGATGGATAGCACTTTCAGCAATAAAGAATTTTAAAATTATGGTATGTACATTTTTTTCTTTTAGGCATAGTGCTGTTGCACACTTAGACTACAGGATAGTGTAGCTGTAACTTTTATATATGCTGGAGAACCAAAAAATTCGTGTGACTCACTTTATTGCAATATTAGCTTCAATGCTGATTGTCTGGAACCAAACCTACAGTATCTCTGAGGTATGCCTCTGACTGATCAAAGACACCCACATACATAAGACATATGTATGTAGGTCAAAAGGGCTCAAAACATAAATGTAAAAGGACTCAATAGATATAATCCTTTCTTTTTTTTTCCCTTCATATTAAGTATCTTCACGGCTTCCCCAGTAGCTCAGCTGATAAAGAATCCGCCAGGGGTGCAGGAAACCCCAGTTCAATTCCTGGTCAGGAAGATCCCCAGGAGAAGAGAACAGCTACCCACTCCAGTATTCTTGCCTGGAGAATTCCATGGACAGAGGAACCTAGCAGGCTACAGGCTCAGTCAAAAGGGCTATATGTCGGTCAAAAGGGATTAATGACATAAATGTAAAAGGACTCAATAGATAATCTTTCTTTTTTTCCTTTGTTTTAAGCGTCTTCATATTTATTTATTTATTGTTTATAGTGAAAGCTCAGTAGTTGCAGTAGCATAGTTTTAAACAAGTATATTGTGTCAGATTCCATTTCAAATTACAGAGAAATGCCTGGAATCTCATTAACTGTGCTTTAACACATTTAACACAAATTTTCATGCTTAGGCTAACTGCAGTTGCATCCTTCCTTGCTGACACCAATCCCCTGAGTGGGCCTCAGAGTCTATGAGACTGGCTGGCCAAGTATGGCAAAAAACAAAGGACTGGAAAATAAGATAATTCCTTCTTTTAATAGATACTTGAAAATAATTCAGAAGTAGAACTGCACATGCTGCATTAATGAAAATTTTACTTTAAAAAATCTTTATTATCAGGAATTTTGTGGCTGTCCAGTGGTTTCATTGCTGAGGGCCTGGGTTCAATCCCTGGTTGGGACCAAGATCCTAGGAGCCACACCTTGCAGCCAAAGCAAACAGACAATCTTTATTATCTAAAGAAGTACAACACACACATTTGATTAACCTTTTTCTTTGGTAAGATGCATTTCTATAGATTATGTGACACTAGTCAAGGCTATGGTTTTTCCTGTGGTCATGTATGGATGTGAGGGTTGGACTGTGAAGAAGGCTGAGTGCTGAAGAATTGATGCTTTTGAACTGTGGTGTTGGAGAAGACTCTTGAGAGTCCCTTGGACTGCAAGGAGATCCAACCAATCCATTCTGAAGGAGATCAACCCTGGGATTTCTTTGGAAGGAATGATGCTGAAGCTGAAACTCCAGTACTTTGGCCACCTCATGCGAAGAGTTGACTCATTGGAAAAGAGTCTGATGCTGGGAGGGATTGAGGGCAGGAGGAGAAGGGGACGACAGAGGATGAGATGGCTGGATGGCATCACTGACTCAATGGACGTGAGTCTGAGTGAACTCCGGGAGATGGTGATGGACAGGGAGGCCTGGCGTGCTGTGATTCATGGGGTCGCAAAGAGTCAGACACGACTGAGCAACTGAACTGAACTGAACTGACCTTGATTTCGTGGAGTGTTGGTATCCTGAGTGGAGGTTTTGGTGGATTTTGGTAGTTAAATAGGAAATTAGGCAGTGTAGAGTATATTTTGTTTTGTCTCCTTAGGGGAAAAAAAAACCACACCAAAAACAAACAAACAAAAAATAAATCCCTCATTAGTATGGAGAGTTTGAAACATACTTAAGAAAGAGGAGTTTAATGAACCCTCATGTGCCTCCATGGACAGAGGAGCCTGGTGGGCTGTAGTCCATGGGGTCGCAAAGAGTTGGACATGACTGAGTGATTAAAAATGCACAAACATATGTGCCGATCAGCTTACTAGTATATTATTTTAGCTTCCCTCTCCTTCCTCCTACCTATCAGTATAGAATTACTTGAAATAAATGCCATATATTGTCATTTCAACCACAATGTTTTAGAATGTTACTCTAAAGATTAGTACTCTTTATGTACACTTTTAATAAAATGAATTTTGGTTTTGTGTTTAATCTTCAAATGCCAGTTGCAAACAGTTTATGTGACGGGTAGGCAATATGAAATGTCTCGTTAACCAAATGCAGTAACTAAATCTAGAAGTAAATCTTTTAACATTTTGAAAGTTAAATTGACATAGATTCTAAAGATGTGACAAATTTTGGGGGGCCACACCATGTGGCGTGTGGGATCTTAGTGCCCAGACTAGGACGCAAACCTTTTCCCCCTGTGGTGAAAGTGTGGGGTCCTAACCACTGAACTGCCAGGGAATTCCCAAGATGTAACTGATTATTAAAAGCACCAGTGTTATTCTGGCTTAGAAATTTAGACATTTTTTTTGCTGGTCTCTTTCTACTTCTCTTTTTAAAATTGAGATTTAGTTGATTTACAGTATCATGAATTTCAGGTAATTTTCAAGAAAATTAGAGACACCAAGGGAACATTTCATGCAAAGATGGGTACAGTAAAGGACAGAAATGGTATGGACCTAATGGAAGCAGAAGATATTAAGAAAAGGTTGCCAGAATACACAGAAGAACTATACAAAAAAGATCTCCATGACCCAGATAATCACAATGCTGTGATCAGTCACCTAGAGTCAGACATCCTGCATTGTGAAGTCAAGTGGGCCTTAGGAACTATGAACAAAGCTAAGGGAGGTGATGGAATTCCAGTTGAGCTATTTCAAGTCCTAAAAGGTGATGCTGTGAAAGTGCTGCACTCAACATGCCAGCAAATTTGGAAAATTCATTAGTGGCCACAGGACTGGAAAAGGTCAGTTTTCATTAAAATCCCAAAGAAAGGCAGTGCCAGAGAATGTTCAAACTACCGCACAATTGTACACATCTCACACACTAGCAAAGTAATGCTCAAAATTCTCCAAGCCAGGCTTCGACAGTACATGAACCGAGAACTTCCACATGTTCAAGCTGGTTTTAGAAAAAGCAGAGGAACCAGAGATCAAATTGCCAGCATCCATTGGATCATCAAAAATGCAAGAAGAGTTCCAGAAAAACATCTACTTCTTCTTTATTGACTACACCAAAGCCTTTTACTCTGTAGATCACAACAAACTATGGAAAATTCTTCAAGAGATGGGAATACCAGACCGCCTTACCTGCCTCCTGAGATATCTGTATGCAGGTCAAGTAGCAACAGTTAGAATCAGACTTGGAACAACAGACTGGTTCCAAATCAGGAAAGGAGTATGTCAAGGCTATATATTGTCACCCTGCTTTTTTAACTTATATACAGAGTACATCATGCGCAATGCTGGGCTGGATGAAGCACAAGCTGGAATCAAGATTGCCGGGAGAAATATCAATAACCTCCGCTATGCAGATGACACCACCTTTATGGAAGAAAGAGAAGAGGAACTAAAGAGCCTCTTTTTGAAAGTGAGAGAGAAGGCTGAAAAGCTGGCTTAAAACTCAGCATTCAAAAAACTAAGATCATGGCATCCACTGTCATCATTTCATGGCAGGTAGATGGGGAAACAGTGGAAACAGTGACAGACTTTATTTTCTTGGGCTCCAAAATCACTGCAGATGGTGGCTGTAGCCATGAAATTAAAAGACGCTTGCTCCTTGGAAGAAAAGTTATGACCAACCTGGATGGCATTTTAAAAAACAGAGGTAATACTTTGCCAACATAGGTCTGTCTAGTAAAAGCTGTGGTTTTTCCAGTAGTCATGTATGGATGTGAGAGTTGGAGCATAAAGAAAGCTGAGCACCGAAGAATTGATGCTTTAGAACTGTGGTGTTGGAGAAGACTCTTGAGATTCCCTTGGACTGCAAGGAGATCAAACCAGTCAATCCTAAAGGAAATCAGTCCTAAATATTCATTGAGATTGATGCTGAAGCTGAAATTCCAATACTTTGGCCACCTGATGCGAAGAACTGACTCATAGGAAAAGACCCTGATTCTGGGAAAGATTGAAGGCAGGAGAAGGGGGCAACAGAGGATGAGATGGTTGGATGGCATCACCGACTCAATGGACATGAGTTTGAGCAAGCTCCGGGAATTGGTGATGGACAGGGAAGCGGCAGTGTGCTGCAGTCCACAGGGTCACAAAGAGCCAGACATGACTGAACGACTGAACTGACCTGAAAGAGTATGCTTCACTTATAGTTATTATGAAATATTGACTGTATTCTCTGTATTGTAAAATAAAAGGCTCTTTCTATTAACATCTTGTTATAAGTAAGCTGTCAGTAGGGCTACTTGCTTGTATTATTTAACTATCGCCATGGAACAAATTATCCTAAAATTTAGCACTGAACAGAAGTGTTTATTATCTTGCATACTTTCTGAGGGTCAGAAATCCAGGGGCAGCTTAACTGGATGGTTCTGGCTCAGAATCTGTCTATTACAAGATTGCAGTCAAGCTGCTGGCAGGGAGTGCAGTCACCCCAGGGCCCTGCCCAACTGTGGCTGAAGAGTCTGCTTCTAAACGCAGTTGTGTAAGTGTTAGCAGCCTGTTTCTTACCACTTGGGCCTCTTTGTAGGCTGCCTGTTCATCCTAATTACATGACTGCAGACTTCCCTCAGAGCAGGTTATGAGAGAGACAGACAGACAGTCACAGATAGACAGATGGAGAGAGGGCTCATGATGGAATCCATGGGGTTTTTTATACCTTATCTCAGAAGTGGCATACCATGGTTCCTGTGTTATGTGTAGGACCCACAGTCCTGCCCTAGTTCACTGTGAGAGGGTATCCTCAGGGCTATGAATGTCAGATGATGGGGATTGAGCTATCTTGAAGGTTGGCTACCACAATGATTTTGGCAATATTAAAGCCTTTAAATTTCTGATTTAGGACTTGAAACTTTCAGCAGTGATTTTAAATAGAATGTATCAAAGCTGTGGTAGTAGTGTGCAGGATTTTGAGCAATCTATATTTGAAAGAGATAATACTGATATGCTGTTTCAGAGAGGCAGAGCAAGCAGAATTTGAGTGCAGGCTCTGAAGCAGACTGCTTTGGGCAAGGTACTTAAATTTCCTTTACCTAATAATAATAGAACTCTAACTCCTCTTGGGATTTGCTGGTCAAATGCTTAGAACAGCGTGGCACATGAAAATGAAAGTGAAAGTCACTCATTTGTGTCCAACTCTTTGCGACTGCTTGGACTGTACAGTCCTTGGAGCTCTCCTGACCAGAATACTGGAATGGGTAGCCTTTCCCTTCTCCAGGGGATCTTCCCAACCCAGGGATCAAACCCAGGTCTCCCGCATTGCAGGTGGATTCTTTACCAAGTGAGCTATGCCGGGCACACAGTAGGCGCTTAAATCTTATTTGCAATTTTAATTTCTATTGTTAAAAGCTTGAGTGAACTTGGTTGCTTTTGTCTCTGGAACATATGTTAGAGTGTTGGAAGATGAGTCTGGAGAGGTAGGCAGGGACCTGTGTGCTCTGGGAAGGATGAAGCTTCACCTCTGCTAGCTAAGCAGAGCTGATTTGTGTTTATGCCTGATAACACTTGGCAATTAGTGTTTATTTAAAACTACTTTGTTTAGAAAAGAGTGGTTAGGCTTTTGTAGCACTTCCTTTGTTTTGCCTCAGTAATAACACCTAGACTCATACTTTGGCCTCAGCAGTACGGAGGATACAGATATTCTTTTCTTTAAAAACAAAAAACCAAACCAAAAAACAGTCCCATTTGAAAGAGAAGCAGTGGTGGTATTGCTCTTTAAAAAAGGAAAATGAAAAAAGAAAGAACAAAAAGGGTGGTAGTAGAAGGGAACTGAAAAGTGCTTGATAAATTATGTAAGGAAGCATTTAGCTTTGGTCGGAAATTTAGTTGTTAGCCAGCTGCAAGCAAACCCATCTGGCACTTTTTCATTATTCTTCTGAAATATTCATGGGCTCCACCAGCCCTGCCTTGTTTCCGTCAGTTCCTCAAGCAGTCTCATGCTTGGGAGCCAGTCTGGAGTTGCAGTGAGTTGCCCTTTTTTGTTTCCTTCTTGCTGTGGATGTAATCAATAAAGAATAGACACTCAAGGAAAACTTTGTGTATACTCAAATTCTCTTCAAAAATAAACTGTGAGCCAAATTAAATAATGTAGGATATGAACAAAGTAATCACTACAGTTCATTATGCTTAGAAGTATCTATGATACTTTAGGCATTTCTGAATTATGCCTCTCACTTGATCATCAGCAGTACCATTCATTTTCATTAAAGAAATTTTATTTTTTATTTAGAGAGCATAGGATTAGTAAACTTAAAAAAGTGAGTGAAGTCGCCTCACTGTAGCCTATCAGGCTCCTCTGTCCATGGATTTGCCAGGCAAGAGTGCTAGAGTGGATTGCCATTTCCTTCTCCAGGGGATCTTCCCGACCCAGGAATCGAACCCAGGTCTCCCGCATTGCAGGCAGATGCTTTACCATCTGAGCCACCAGGGAAGCCCCAACTTAAAAACAAAAATGTTTGTACAAGGTATTTGCATGTTTCTTATTTCTCAGAGATCTCTTGAAGTCATTTAGAATGTAGATCATGGGAGCATAAGCAATCCTTTTATGTTTTAAAATTAGCTTCTTTATTGAAGTATAGTTGGTTTATAATATTAATTTCAGGTATAATATAGTGATTCAGTATTTTTACAGATTATACTCCCATTTAAATAATGGCTGTATTTCCTTGTGCTGTACACTGTATTCTGTTGCTTATCTATTTTATACAAGTAGTTGGTATCTCTTAGTCCCAGACTCCTAACTTGTCCCCCTCCTCTTTCCTCTCCTCACTGGTAACCACTAGTTAGTCCTCTGTGTCTGTAAGTCTTGTTTCTTTTTTGTTATATATATTTGTTTGCTTTATTTTTAGATTCCAGGTATAAGAGATAAGAGCATTTGTCTTTCCCTGTCTAACTTGAACATTAGAGCGCATGTATCTTTTTGAACTAGTGTTTTCATTTTTTGGATATATACTCAGGAGTAGAATTGCTTGATTATGTGGTAGTCCTATTTTTAATTTTTGAGAGATCTCCATACTGTTTTCCACAGTGTCTGTGCTAGTTTACATCCTTACCATCAGTGCACAAGTGTTCCTTTTTCTCTACATCCTTACTTCTTGTCTTTCTAATGATGGCCTTTCTGACGGGTGTGAGGTGATATTTCACTGTGGTTTTGATTTTCATTTCTGATGTTAAGCATCTTTTCATGTGCTTATTAGCCATCAATATGTTTTTGGAAAAAATGTCAATTTACAGTTTCTGCCCATTTTCAAAATCGGATTAGTTCAGGGTGGTGGTTGTTTTCTATATTGGGTTATATGAGCTGTTTATATATATTGGATATTAACCCCTTATCAGTCATATCATTTGCAGATATCTTGTCCCTTTCAGTAGGTTGTTTAATTCTTTTACCCCAGATCATTGATGTTGGAATTGTTTTTAATATTCAAAAAAAGGTTCTGAAACTGGTCTTATAAATTTCTCTCCAGGTTCACAAAAGTGCTCTTCCTACACATCTATTATAGTTATTCCTACTTCTCTCTCTCTCTCCCTCTTTTTTTGGGCTTGCTGTTACTGCTTTATCTCAAATTCCTTAATGTGGGCTTTAGTAGAGGGATATCTGGAACTTTGGCGGGGATGTTGGTGTCTTAAAAGGGCTGTCTTATGAGAAGCTTAAAGAGCCCCCTTATTCCGTGCTGCTTTTTTTAAAAGAATTTTTTGGTTTTAATCTTATTTTTTCTTTTACCTTTTGACTCCTTTCAGCAATTTCTCTAACTTCCCCCCACCCTTGCCACCTTTGGCACCACCAGTTTGTTCTGTGAACTTGGGTTTATATATACGTGTGTGTGCATGTGTATGTATACACATATGTATATAATATATATTATATATAATTTTTATATATACTATATGGGCTTCCCTGATAGCTCAGTTGGTAAAGAATCTGCCTGCAATGTGGAAGACCTGGGTTCAATCCCTAGGTTGGGAAGATCCCTGGAGAAGGCCAGTATTCTGGCCTGGAGAATGCCATGGACTGTGTAGTCCATGGGGTCACAAAGAGCCGGACACAACTGAGTGATTTTCACTGTGTAAGTTTTCTTGCCTGGGAAATCCCATGGACAAAGGAGCCTGGCAGGCTGTACAGTCTGTGGAATTGCAGAGAGTCAAACAGGACTGAGCACACATACATGTATATACACATATATGTGTTTGAGTAGTTTTTAGATTCTGTGTGTAAAAGACATCGTACAGTATTTGTCTTTCTCTGTCTGACTTTCTTCTCTTACTATAGTGCCCTTGAGATCCATCCATGTTGTCACAATGGCAAGATTCTATTCTTTTTATGCCTGAATAATATTCCATTATATGTATATGTGTCTTTGTGTGTATGTCTGTCTCACAGTTTCTTTATTCATTTATCCGATGGTGGACACTTGTTTTCAAATGTTGGCTCTTGCAAACAATGCTGCAATTAATATTGGGGTGCAAATATCTTTTCAAGTTAGTGTTTTCATTTTCTTCAGATAAATACCCAGAAGTGGAATTACTAGGTCATATTGTAGTTTTGTTTTTACTTTTTTGAGGAACCTCTATACTCTTTTCCATAGTACCTACACCAGTTTAACTTCCTTTCTTTTGGCTCTGCTGCATGGCTTAGAGGACCACCCAGGGAATTCCTGTCAGTTCAGTTCCGTCCCTCAGTAGTGTCCGACTCTTTGCAACCCCCTGGGCTGCAGTACACCAGGCTTCCCTGTCCATCACCAACTCCCGGAGCTTGCTCAAACTCATGTCCATCAAGTCAGTGATGCCATCCAACCATCTCATCCTCTGTCGTCCCCTTCTCCTCCTGCCTTCGACCTTTACCAGTATCAGGGTCTTTTCCAATGAGTCAGTTCTTTGCATCAAGTGGCCAAAGTATTGGAGTTTCAGCCTCAGCATCAGTCCTTCCAATGAATATTCAGGACTGATTTCCTTTAGGATTAACTCATTTGATCTCCTTGCAGTCCAAGGGATTGTCAAGTCTTCTCCAACTCTCACATCCATACATGACTATGTAGCCTTGACTAGATGGACCTATGTTGGCAAAGTAATATCTCTGCTTTTTAAAATGCTGTCTAGGTTGGTCATAGCTTTTCTTCCAAGGATCAGGCGTCTTTTAATTTCATAGTTGCAGTCACCATCTGCAGTGATTTTGGAACCCAAGAAAATAAAGTCTGTCACTGTTTCCCCATTTATTTGCCATGAAGTGATGGGACTGGATGCCATGATCTTAGTTATTTGAATGTTGAGTTTTAAGCCAACTTTTTCACTCTCCTCTTTCACTTCCACCAAGAAGCTCTTCAGCTCCTCCTGACTTTCTGCCATAAGGGTGGTATCATCTGCGTATATGAGGTTATTGATATTTCTCCCAACAGTCTTGATTCCAGTTTGTGCTTCATCCAGCCTGTCATTGCTCATGATATAAGTAAAATAAGCAGGGTAATAATATACAGCCTTGACATACTCCTTTCCCAATTTGGTACCAGTCTGTTGTTCGATGTCTAGTTCTAACTGTTGCTACTTGACCTGCATACAGATATCTCAGGAGGCAGGTAAGGTGGTCTGGTATTCCCATCTCTTGAAGAATTTTCCATAGTTTGTTGTGATCTACACAGTCAAAGGCTTTGATATAGTCAATAAAGCAGAAGTAGATGTTTTTCTGGAATTCTCTTGCTTTTTCTATGATCCAGCAGATGTTGGCAATTTGATCTCTGGTTCCTCTGCCTTTTTTAAATCCAGCTTGAACATCTGGAAGTTCTCGGTTTGCGTACTTTTGAAGTCTGGCTTAGTGGAAGTTCTCAGTTCACATACTATTGAAGTCTGGCTTGGAGAATTTTGAGCATTACTTTGTCAGCATGTGAGATGAGTGCAATTGTGCGGTAGTTTGAGCATTCTTTGGCATTGCCTTTCTTTGGGATTTTAATGAAAACTGACCTTTTCCAGTCCTGTGGCGACTGGTGAGTTTTCTAAATTTGCTGGCATATTGAGTGCAGCAGGTTCACAGCATCATCTTCCAGGATTTGAAATGGCTCAACTGGAATTCCATCACGTCCACTAGCTTTGTTCGTAGAATTGCTTCCTAAGGCCCACTTGACTTTGCATTCCAGGATGTCTGACTCAAGGTGAGTGATCACACCATTGTGATTATCTGGGTTGTGAAGATCTCTTTTGTATAGTTCTTCTGTGTATTCTTGCCACCTCTTCTTAATATCTTCTGCTTCTGTTAGGTCCATACCATTTCTGTACTTTATTGAGCCCATCTTTGCATGAAATGTTCCCTTGGTATCTCTAATTTTCTTGGAGAGATCTCTAGTCTTTCCCATTCTATTGTTTTCCTCTATTTCTTTGCATTGATCACTGAGGAAGACTTTCTCTTCTCTCCTTGCTATTCTTTGGAACTCTACATTCAAAATGGTATATCTTTCCTTTTAACCTTTGCCTTTAGCAAAAGAGAAGCTGAGGGGTCTCTTTTCTTTACATTCTTGCCGATGCTTGTTGTTGTTGTTCTTTTTGATGTTAGCCATTCTGACAGGTGTGAAGTAATGTCTTATTTTGGTTTTGATTTGTATTTCCCTGATGATTAGTGATGTTGAGCATCTTCTCATGCACATGTTAGCTATCTGTATGTCTTTGGAAAAATGTCAGTTCAGATCTTCCCCCCATTTTTAAATTGGATTTTTTTTTTTTGCTATTGTAAGAGTTCTTTGTATATTTTAGATATTTACCCGTTATCAGATACATGATTTGCAGATATTTTCTTTCCATTCAGTAACTTGGCTTTTCATTTTGTTGATGGTTTTCTTTCTTGTGCAGAAGCTTTTTGTATGATATAGTCCCACTAATTTATTTTTTGTTGCTATTGCTTTTGGTGTTAGATTTTTAAAAATCATTGCCAAGACCTATGTCAAGGAGCTTACTGGCTATGTTTTCCTTTGGGATTTTAGTGGTTTTAGATCTAATGCTCAGATCTTTAATCCACTTGATTAAATCCATGATTGGTATATTTAATCCATGCATGGCATAAGATAGTGGTTGAATTTCACTTGTTTGCATGTGGCTGTTCAGTTTTCCCAACATGGTTAGCTGAAGAGACTGTCCTTTCCCTATTGTATATTCTTGGGTCCTTTGTTGTAAATTAATTGACCATTTATATATGAGTTTGTTTCTCCATGTTCTCTTCTATTCCATTGATCTGTGTGTCTGTTTTTATGCCAGTCACATGCTCTTTTAATTGCTATAGCTTTGTAATATAGTTTGAAATCAGAGAGTATGATGCCTCCAGCTTTGTTGTTCTTTCTCAGGATTGCTTTTGCTATTCAGATCTTTTATGTGTGTGGTTCCTTATAAATTTTGGGATTATTTATTCTGTTTCTTTGGAAAATGTCATTTGAGTTTTGATAGAGATTGCAGTGAATTTGTAGATTGTGTTAGATGGTTATCATATTTTAACAGTCTTGATTCTTCCAATCCATGAGCATGGAATATCCTTCCATTTATTTGTGTCATTTTCAATTTTTTAAAAAAAACTTCAATACACAGATCTTTGATATACAGATGTTTTCAATATACAGATCCATTTATTTGTGTCATCATTTTTTTTATTACTGTCTTTGATATATACAGAAAATTTTGAGATATAGGTCTTTTTCTTCCTTGGTTAAATTTATTCTAGGTATTTATTGTTTTTGATGCAATTGTAAAGGGGATTGAATTGCAACAGTTTTTTGCATATTGATTTCATGTCCTACAACCTTACTGGATTTATTTATTAGTTCTAATAGAATTTTGATGGCTTCATCAGGGTGTTCTATACATACCTACTTCTTTTTCAAGAAGAAACCTTGCCACTATTTAGGGATATTGTCAGTGGTCATACATGACATTCTTCTATTAGCTCCCAGTTTTACATGGGAAGAAAACTCTTATATATATTTTAAAGGAGATTGGCAGTTTTTATGCATACCAACTGCTAAGATTTTACCTACCTGCACAATAGATTAAAATGTTTAAAACAGTGAGGTCAGTCTTTTCATTTTTGTAGGTTAGCATTATGACAGTGGTGTTAATTAAAAAACAGGGGCTGTTTGTGTCACAAATTTGTGTGAGATGGATTTTAACGTGTGTATGATCTTCCTTTGGTTTCTCTTTTAGCTTTGGCTCCTTTGTCTGCTCTGGTCTTGCAAGATGAAGAAACATAATGACTTTTTTGGGGTCAGTGCTTCCCAGAAACCTGGCTGGCTTTATTGGTCAATAGGACCCATTTGCCACCTTTTAAACAAAGGATTTGAAGGCCTTGCAGGCTGCCCATCTGTCCTAGGAAGCTTTGTATAGCTAACGTCTAGAAAGAAGTTTTACTTAGAGGCAGAAGGAAGTCTTTTCTACATAAGTATTTAGAATTTATGAAAGGTAAATACATAAAGTGACTTTCAGCTTTGTTCTATATTCTAAGTCACCTGATTTTGTTTTCATGTGGTATGAATAGATAAGTTGAACAGAAGAAGTGAAGGTCTTGTCACTGAAGGAATTAAATTATTGCAGAGCAGTCTTTTTAGAGTAGAAAGGACTTAGTTGCTTTTATGTGTTATTTTTGTTCATTTTGTTACTCATGTGAAATCATTATATGCAAGCCATTTATTTATTTAAGTTTGTCCTTTAGGGAGTAATTCTGTACTGTAAGATGTGTGCATTCTTTACCTGTGTGTACTTAATTTGCCATTTTTATTTTCCAGATAGACTTTTGGGCGCTAATGAGGTGGAGCTGGCCACATGTATTAACATCATTTCTAAGCTCATTTTTCTGTCCTCCAGATTTGAATCTAGTTGAGGGAAACAGTTTACCATAGCAGTTGAGTATATGCATTCTGGAGTTTGAAGTGCCTGGGATTAAACCCTAACTCTGACACTTGCTAGTTTTGCTTCTTAAATTTTCTAAGCTATCATCTCTAAAACAAAGAAGTTTAACTCATAAGGTTGTTACATTAATAAATGAGATAATATGCACTGTCTGGGATACATAGGAAACAGTAAATATAATCTATTATTTACTTTTGTAACCCCTCAGCATCTAGTACAGTGCCAGAATGCATAATCATTGTCAATATAATTGATAAGTGTACTTGAAAGATCAGTCCTGGGTGTTCATTGGAAGGACTGATGCTAAAGCTGAAACTCCAATACTTTGGCCACCTCATGCAAAGAGTTGACTCATTGGAAAAGACTCTGATGATGGGAGGGATTGTGGGCAGGAGGAGGATGGCATCACTGACTCGATGGACGTGAGTCTGAGTGAACTCCAGGAGTTGGTGATGGACAGGGAGGCCTGGGATGCTTCGATTCATGGGGTCGCAGAGTCGGACACGACTGAGCGACTGAACTGAACTGATGCTTAAAAGAAAAGCAAATGCTTATGATTTGATATTTATATCTTATTTTGACTGTAGTCACTACACTCAAGGTCATATCAGCTCCTATCACAGACCTAACAAATATTAGGTACCCAAGATGTGTTTGAATAAATTGTTGATTTTTCACCTGTCCTTGAAATGGCAAGTTTTTGTTTGTCACTTTATGTTATGATAAACAGATTAGAGCTTTTGGTGTCCTTTTTGAAGACTGAAACTATAAATTCAGAATGTTAGATGCTGTCTAAGATTCAGAATGGTGATGAGTTCTGGTTTTGTTTTGGTTTTTGTTTCTAAAGCTGATCATCTCAGCTTTAGGTTTTCAGGTAAAACAAACTGTTTTAGATATATACCTCTAGCAGAAATTATTGTTTAATTTATTTGCATTTACCTGGCATTGAGATTTATTTCCTTGCTGTTTCTCTTTTGCCATGTTTGGATAAGGAAATGCTTTCTAAGCTTTAAGTTATATTTGATTTGCTTTTTTTCCCCCCATGAAACTCTTACATTAGTGTGTACCAGGTATATATATGTGACTCAGGGCATCTGAGTGTAGATCTTTCTTGGTAACAGAACTCCTCCTTTCTTTGTCCTTTGCACAGAGTTCTTCAAGTCTCTAAACATGACTGGAGTCTTGACAAAAGGTTTCAGATAATGTCTTATTCCATTTTCTCATGGGAATATACTCCTAGTTCTAGGACTGTCTTCCACAGTCTTTGCAAGGTGAAGTGAGTTCACTGAGGGTGAATTTCTTCCTCCCTTTCTCCTTTCTTTCCTTCCTTCCCACTATATTAAGCATACTGGCCAGGGTAGGCCTCACTGAGAAGTGATCTTTGAGCAGAGACCTTAAGGAAGTAAGGAAGTTAACCAAGTGAACGTTTGGGATAAGTGCCTTCCAGGTAAGAATTTTTATTCCATTTTACTTATGTTAAAGTTAGATTTATTGAGGTATATTTCCACAAGGTAAAATTAAACCATTTTAGCTCATAGTGTTGTGCATTTTAACAAGCTCATACAGTTGCATAAACACCGCTGTAATCAAGACACAGAACAGTTCCAACACTGCCCCCAACCCCTTAGCACTTGGCAATCACTGATCTGTTTTCTGTCACTATAGTTTTGACTCTTCTAGAATATCATGTAATGTATGGCTGCATGCATCAGTTTATTCCCTTTTATTGCAGAGTAGTATTCCATTGTGTGAATGCAACATAGGTTGTTTATCCATTCACCCATTTAAGAACATTTTGCTTATTTCTGGATTTTGGCAGTTACCAAAAAACTACTATGAACATTCTTATACAACAAAACATAAGCTTTGTCAACCAAAATTTTGACAGGTAATTTCTGTATTTACAGAAAATAGAAAGAAAAGAAAAAGAAGGAAAAAAAACAAACATTGAAGTCTGAGATGAACATTCCACAGAGCGTCTCTTCACAGAGTGTTTCATAGTAGGAATCAAAAGAGTTTTTAAGGATGGATAGAAAATCTGATGATGTTTGAGGGCCTTTCCAAAGGAGGAGGATAATTCTTAACAAAACTGGAGATTGGGAGTAACAAAACTGGAAATTGGGAGTAAGAAAAACAAATAAATTGGTTTCAAGATGAAAAGAGAGAGAGAACAAGAAAAGCACAGATTCTCGGTGTGATTCTGGTGGTGGTCTGTGACTCCAAGGAACCTTAACGAGCCTGGAGGAATGAACAGGAAGAAGGATAACGGAGAGGAGGGCAGAAGGGTCACTGTACAGCCCATGGAATTCTCCAGGCCAGAATACTGGAATGGGTAACCTTTCCCTTCTCCAGGGAATCTTCCCAGCCCAGGCATCGAACCCAGGTCTCTCCCATTGCAGGTGGACTCTTCACCAGCTGAGCCACAGGGGAAGCCCCAGAAGGGTCGCGGATGAGGTCAGATCCTGAAAGGCCTTGTATGATTGAAAGGGCTTTGGCTTTTAACTCTCAGAGATGAAGAGCCATGGCAGGGTTTGAACAGAGGGGAGACCTCTGACTTAGTTTTAAAAAGATCATTCTGGCAGCTGTTTCAAGACTGAACTGCAAGGGTATAAGAGTAGAAGCAAGAAGATCTGTTAGGAAGCCTGTAGTAATCTAGGTAAGAGATGGTGGTAGCTCAGAATACATGGTGAGATACGATTAATTTTGAGATATATTTGGAAGATTGAAGCAATAGGATTTCATTACCAAATTGTGGGATGTGATAGAAGGATAGGAATCAAGAACAACTTCAAAGGTTTGAACTTCAGCAACTTGAAAAATGGAATTGCTGTCAGCTTAAATGGGGGAAGACTGTGGGTTACAAAGGTTGGAGGAGTGGCAGTGCAGATCAGGACATGGACATGCTGAGTTTGAAATGCTTATTAGATATCTTGGTCAAGTATGTTAAGGGTATGAGTTTGAAGTTAGAAAAGACTGAGCTGAAATTAAAATGTAATTATGCATGTATTTAAATCCTAGAGAGAATTATAGATAGAGAAGAGGAAAAGAGCCAAAGATAGCTCATGGACACTCTAACATTAATACTGTATCAATAAGCACATGTAAAACATTTTAGGGAAAAATTATGAATATTTTTTAAATAATAGGATAATAAAGGAGTGTGGCTGTACTCAGAGACTGAACTGTAGGAGTTCTTTTTTCTTCCTACTCTTCCTTCATTTACAAAATTCTTAAAAAATTTTCCTTTGGTAGTAAGCTGAAGGTCAGAGTGAACCTACTCAGTTCAGTTCAGTCGCTCAGTCATGTCTGACTCTGCAGCCCCATGGACTGCAGTATGCCAGGCTTCCCTGTCCATCACCAACTCCTGGAGCTTGCTCAAACTCATGTGCATCGAGTCAGTGATGCCATCCAACCACTTCACCCTTTGTCTTCCCCTTCTCCTGCCTTCAATCTTTCCCAGCATCAGGGTCTTTTCCAGTGATTCAGTTCTTTGCGTCAGGTGGCCGAAGTATTGGAACTTCAGCTTCAGCATCAGTACTTCCAATGAATATTCCAGCCTGATTTCCTTTAGGATTGACTGGTTTGATCTCCTTGCAGACCAAGGGATTCTCAAGAGTCTTCTTGAACACCACATTTCAAAAACATCAATTCTTTGGCGCTCAGCTTTCTTTATGGTCCAACTCTCACATCCATACATGACTACTGAAAAAACCATAGCTTTTACTAGATGGACCTTTGTGGGCAAAGTAGTATCTCTGCTTTTGAATATGCTGTCTAGGTTTGTCATAGCTTTTCTTCCAAAGAGCAAGCGTCTTTTAATTTCATGGCTGCAGCCACCATTTACAGTGATTTTGGAGCCCAAGAAAATAAAGTCTGTCACTGTTTCCATTGTTTCCCCATCTATTTGCCATAAAGTGATGGGACTGGATGCCACGATCTTCGTTTTTTGAATGTTGAGTTTTAAGCCAACTTTTTCACTCTCTTCTTTCACTTTCATCAAGAGACTCTTTAGTTCCTCTTCTCTTTCTGCCATAAGGATGGTGTCATCTGCATATCTAAGGTTGTTGGCAGTCTTGATTTCAGCTTGTGCTTCCAGCCCAGCATTTCGCTTGATGTACTTTCCATATAAGTTAATTAAGCAGGGTGACAATATACAGCCTTGACATACTCCTTTCCTAATTTTGAACCAGTCCTTTGTTCCATGTCCAGTTATCTAACAGTTGCTTCTTGGCCTGCATGCAGATATCTCTGGAGGCAGGTAAGGTGGTCTGGTATTCTCATCTCGAAGAATTTTCCACAGTTTGTTGCGATCCACAGTCAAAGGCTTTGGCATAGTCAATACAGCAGAAGTAGATGTTTTTCTGTAACTCCCTTGCTTTTTTGATGATCCAGTTGATGTTGGCAATTTGATCTCTGGTTCCTCTGCCTTTTCTAAATCCAGCTTGAACATCTGTAAGTTCTCGATTCATGTACTGTTGAAGCTTAGCTTGGAGGATTTTGAGCATTACCTTGATGGCATGTGAAATGAGTGCTAAAATATTTGTGTTTCAATAATTTTATGCACTTAAGTGGTATTCATAATGAATGATAGAAAGTAGCTGACCTAGCAGCTGGAAAATTCTTACTAATAATTTTAGTGAGTTGGGTGGAGCTGATTCTGAACTATAATGTGGCTTAGAAGACCATGTCCTTCTTTCTTCTCTCTTCTTCCATTCTGTGTCCAGTTCTTGAGCTTGTCTTTGAATTTGTTGAGTACAGAAAGTAGCTTGACTTGCCATCAGTTCATTTCCTCTACTAATTGTTCAGCTAAAATAGGCTGGAGACTGATTATTTTTCCTTCACTCAGTAATAAGGATTATCAGTACTAAAATAATATAAAGTTTGCTTTTCGTTTTTCACCTGTTGTTAAAACTTCTGTTCTAAATGACATACTTACCATTGAATGAAGGTATATTTAGTGATTGAACATGTGATATTTGGGAAGACTGTTTTTCCTCTCCTCACAGATAATGCTTCAACAATGCTGATTAAGTTGGCAGTTAAGAGTCTTTAATCACTCCTAATGAGGAATGAAATTGTATTAGTTGCATTTGTTAATAAAAATCAGTAACAGACCATATTCATGAGGTTTCTAGTTTGAAGAATCACAGATTTTCGAATACTAAAACTTTCAATTACTAAATGAATGTGTAGTCAATTCTTAGTCATTAGGCTGATTGGTTTTGGGGCTTTACTTCTATAATTAAGCCAGTCCTTTAGGAGGAGGGAAGCAGAGGGGCAGTGATTTAGAGTACTGTACAAAATCATTGGAAGTATTTTTCTGCTTTTATTCATGAAGTCATGAGTTCAAAGAAGTTTTAGTAAAATGCCCAGTTTTATTTCCAAAGTCAGAATAAACTTTGAAAATAAGTTTGTAACACTTGGGTACAAACTGAAAGTCCAGGGAAGGGAGTAATTTGGATCTGGCATCTAAAATTTAGAAGTTCTAAGGAAAACTTTCTGTCTGATTTTGGACATCTGTAAGTCTCCATAGATCAAAGAGCTGGGGTTCAGTTTTCTTCTTTTGCTATTCCTTCACTTTCACTGCAGTAATCTTTGTGAAATGGTATCATTGCAATTGTTTTTTGTTCCAAGCCCAAGAAAAAGAAAAAGAAGAGGGAGAGAGAAGCTCGCTTATGTGTGTCCAACTCTCTGTAACCCCATGGACCATAGCCTGCCTGACTCCTCTGTCCATGGGATTTTCTCAGCAAAAATACTGGGGTGGGTTGCCATGTTCTCTTACAGGGGATCTTTCCAACCCAGGGATTGAACCTGCATCTCCTGCACTGCAGGCAAATTCTTTGCCGCTGAGCCACTAGGGCAGCCCCATTGATATGTTGTATGTGAGGAAATTTAGAACTGTCCTTTATGAGGAATTACTGAAAAATACATTTTCAGTAATTTTGCTGTAAATATCACAGTAAAGCTTTGTGATATGTTTCCATATAACTTTAGAACAGGTTCAGTGTCTGAGGATAACCAAAGCTAGATTATCGTGATGGTGAGCTCCTGAGACTGGCCTCTGTGGTTGGTTTTGTTTTGGATGGGGTGGTGGGCTTAAAAGCAACTTCCCTTGTGCTGCTTCTGCTGTGGTGAAAGTGGTGAGCATCTCTCTGGTGAAACAGGTTGCTCATTGTTCCCACTCTTTCAGTTGTTTTTCTCATTTCTCCTTTTCCCTACCCCCCAAGAGACCTGAAATGTAGTAGAGAGGTGGGGAGGGCTTTGTGCTTTTATTATTTTTTTCCATTGTTAAGCTTCCTTATTCATTCTAAGCCTTGAATTTGCACTTCTACTTTTTGCCTTTAAAAATGAATATATTGGACTTTACTGGTGGTCCAGTGTTTAAGGCTCTGTGCTTCCACTGCAGGGGGTCTGGTTTCAGTCTTGGTCTGGAAAGTTCTACATGCCTCGTGGTGTGGCCAAAAAAAGAGAATAGTATTTTTAAACTGATTATAAATATATTACATATGATTTGTAGGAAATTCAAGCAGTACAGGGACATATAAAGGAGATAAAAGTGAAAAGCAGCCCAACAGTTGAGGAGATAACCACTGATACATTTTATTGGACATCATATCTCTACTCTCTATACATGAAGATACAACATATAATAAATTATTTATTTAATATTAATAGTAACTTTAATATATATGATTTAAATGTGTCATTTAATATATTTCCATAATGTTTTTTTCATTATATAAAAACAATGGGAGGGCTTCCCAGGTGGCACTAGTGGTAAAGAATATGCCTGTCAGTGCAGGAGATGCAAAAGATGCAAGTTCAATCCCTGGGTCAGAAAGATCGAGAAATAACAACCCACTCCAGTATTCTTGCCTGGGAAATTTCATGGACAGAGGAACCTGATAGGCTACAGTCATGGGGTTGGCACGAGTCAGACACAAGTGAGCAACTAACACTGTTCTTCTAACAGTAGAATACCATGTGTTTTATCTATCCACTGAGATGGTTGGATGGCATCACCAGCTCAATGGAAGTGAGTATTGAGCAAACTCCAGGAGATGGTGAAGGACAGGGAAGCCTGGCGTGCTGCAGTCCATGGGGTCACAGAGTTGGACATGACTGAGTGACTGAAAAACAAAATATATTTTATGATGCACTTATTTATTTACATATTATCTTCCAATAGCTTCTTAGGTTGTTTTGAATTTTTTATTTATAAACAGTATTGTGGGGTGGAGTGGGGGAGAAACTCAAGAGGGAGGTGATACATGTATACTTATGGCTAATTCATGTTGTTGTAAGGGAGAAGCCAGCACAATTGCTTACAGCATTGTAAAGCAATTATCCTCCAGGTAAAAGAAAAACAGTATTGCATGAAACTGCCTAGTAGGAAAATCTTTGCACAGTTTTAAATTATTTCTTTAGGTCATTTTCCAAAGGGGGAAGTTACTGGGTCCAGTGGTATATATATTTTATTTTTTAATGTATTTTGCCAAACTGCCCTTTATAAAGGCTATACTTGTTTGCCAGTATTATTTTTTACCTGTATTCTTGAAGGAATATTAATGGTTTTGACACTTTTTTAATCCTCCACTATTTATTTTGTTAAGAAAACACATTCCACTGAAGATTTCAGAATCTCTTTATTCTGTAGAAGATGGATTTCTTAATAGTGTCCTGCAAAACCTCTGGAATTTCCAGGTGCTGTCAAGCTCTCTCTGAAAATTAAGAGCAGCCTCTTAAAGAAACTCATTTGGCCAAAAAAAATTTTTTAAAGAAATACGTAGATAACATTAATTAGTATTTGTCTTCTAGAATAATTTTAATAATCTTAGGTTTTGTGCACAACTGTCAAAATTATAATTCCTTTTCTTATAATGAAGAAAAAGAAGTTGGTGCCTTTTTAGTGTAATGAGGAGACTTGGTTATCATTGCTGATGCGAAACGATGATACATTTTAACTCATTTCTGAATTTTCTTACTGAAGCCACATTAGAAAATGAGTTTAGCTTTCAGTACTGTGCTTATTGATCCTATGATGAAAGGCTTAAGTTTTCAGTTGGACCCAATAATATATTCTCTGCATAAGGAAACTGTAGTACTGACCTTTCAAAAATACATAACTGTAAATTAATTAAATTGGTTCCCTTGAGGGCACTCTTGCTGAAAAGGTCCATTCTTTTACACAAAGAAGGAGGAAGTTTGATTAATTTACAGATTTTACTATAGCATATTATATAGTATTTGGGGAAATGTCAGGCTTTCATGAATTTAAAAAACCTATACTATGGGAAATTCACTTACGTGTTAATTGAATTAATTTCCAGAAGAATGTGAAAGCCTCAGAAGGTCTTGTGATGGGAATCAGGTTTGTTGAGAGGCAGTATGCCATGTAAGAAAAAAGAAACCTGATCTCAGAATCAGATATTCTGGGTATTACTCCTGTGGGGAGACTTACTTGGTCTCTCTCGGCCCCAGTTTTCTCAACTGAGCAGTGTTGGTTCAGTTTCTGGGACTTCAGTGAGCATGCCTGTCTTGGGGACAGAGTCAGTTCAGTAGTTCTGGGCTGGGTCTGAAGTTCTGCCTTTTGAACAAGCTCCTAGGTAACGCCACTGCTTCTGGCCCAAGTCTATTTCAGTAGCAAGGAATATATAATAAATATGTGTTTCTTCTAGCTCCAAAAGTCAAACTGAGGCTGTAGTAGTGTGCATACTCAGTCGTGTCCGACTCTCTTGTGACCCCCTGGACCATAGCCCGCCAGGCTCCTCAGACCATGGAATTTTCCAGGCAAGAATACTGGAGTGGGTTGCCATTTCCTATTCCTGGGGATTTTCCCAATCCAGGGGTGAAACACACATCTGTTTCATTGCCTGCATTAGTAGGTAGATTCTTTACCACCAGCACCACCTGGGAAGCTATAATAGAGATGGTTTAATATCTTAACATTTTAATATTTTTTTTGGCCATGCCACACAGCATGCAGAATTTTAGTTCCCTTACCAGGGATCAAACCCAAGCCCCCTGCAGTGAAAATGAAAGCAGGGATCTTAACCACAAGACCACCAGGAAGTCCCCAATGTAAGTGTTTTTAATATTGTTAGCTTTAAGTGAAAGAAGACATGTGTCTTTACAAATTTTAAGTTTGCTAATGAGAGACTTTCTTCTGATCATGTCCAAGATTTGTTTTCAAGCAGTCCAGTATTCACTCCCTCCCTTAAAAAGTTGCAAGGGTAGGGCATGGGTAATAGATAAAACCAGAATAACAGATGTTGGTAATTGTTGAAGCTGGATGACCGGTACATAGGGGTTAATTATACTTTTCCCTTACTCTCTGTCCTTATGTGAATGTATGAAAATTTATTTTTAAAAAAGAAAGAAAACACAAGCAATAATAAATTTGAATTTGCCAGGGTCGCAGGCTGATGATATAAATACATACATATATGTATAGCTTTAGGCACCATTTCTCAGTACTAACTTGTCTAATATGAAACAACAGTGGCAGTGACCTGAGAGAAGCTCTTTGAAGGAAAAAAAGCACAGTAGCTAATGAAGCACATTTGCCGGAAAGAAAGGACTCAGAGCTGCCATTCTCCATGTGCAAGTCTTAGGCTGTTTGTTTCTTTTAAACATTGCAAATATGCTTCTGCCAACTAAACTTCAGTGTGTTAAAATGATATTTTTGGAAATTGATTTTGCAAACTGTAAACTCAGAATAAATTTTGGTCGCTGTAGTTGGATACATCAGTCAAATATTGTATTTTTTTAATAGAACAAAGATACTTAAATTAGTGTACAGGAAGTACACATTCAACAAATGTTTCCCACAAATCCAGGGGCTTTTAGATATGGGGTTATAATGTTGCTTTTAAAGCTAGAGTGATTTTTAAAAAACTTGATTCCCACTAAACATGTATTTTTCAGGGAGGAGTTGAAAACAAAATGGAGAAAGAACATGAGAGCTTTGTTTTGGTAGGATTTCAAGGAAATGATCAGAAAATAGTTAGAGAATGGTACCCTATTTAGGAAATAACATGTTCATATGAGATAAAAAAACTATGTAGATTAGTTATTATATAGGTCATAATATAGTTTATACTTTGAAAATAAATACTTTTAAAACACAAATTTTAAAAACACAAACAAAAACTAGAAAAAAAATTTAGAAGTGTAAACCCCAGGTACAACCATTGTTAATATTTCTTTGTATGTCTGTGTTTAATGTGATTTTTTGTTTTTAATGTGATTTTATATAGTTTTTCTCTTTGATAAATCCTTTTATCCTGGTTTTTTTTTTCCATTCAACATTGTAAAGTATGCACTTTTGTTATTATACAGTCTTTTGTAAATATAACCTGAGTAAAGTAATTCTCTGTCAGGTCAGGATAAAGACCTTCATGGCTCTCAAATGGATAGTTGAGAAGGATCCACTTTGATTAGGTCTAGGTTATCTATTATGATGAGTGAAATGGAGATAGAAAGTAATTTTCTGTTGGAAAAATCAAGGCAGTTGCAAGGTCTATTCAATATTTTGAGTTTTGAACTGAAAAAAATTTTTATCTTCATCCGAGAAAGAATGTAATCCCGGGTTGAACGGAGCCACACTGAACTTTTATGAAGTCCAGACAAGTGACAGCTCTGATGCCAGGATTCAGCACTTGGAAGGCTCTTCATAGGGAAGTCACACTTCTGAATCAAACCCCAAAGTGAACCTTTGGGGATAAATAAGATACGATACTGGTGATTCTTGTCAGTCCAGGGAGTTCAAGTCTCAGCAGAGGACAAAACAAAAAGTCTGTATTTACAAACATGGATTAAGTGAACTGATATCAGTAAAGTGCTTAGAATAATTCTTACCACATAGTAGTAATATAAATGTTAGGTACTGTGTAAAGAACTGAAGAGAGTTTAAGGCAGCTTTATGTTTAATGTTAAAAGTAGTGTAAGTAAAAGTTCAATTTCTTTGAACACTGAATATGTTGAACCAAGTTGAAAGCAATGATTAAGCCCGTTTGCCTCTCCTTTTCTTTCATGCTTTATCCCTGTTACTGAGGACCTTTCTCGGTGTTACCTATTTCTCTATTTTAAGTCTTTTTTTAGATTCCTAGAGTAGAGTAGGAGGTGAATCTTATTATTAGAAGCAGGGGGAATTAGCTAATAACCTCACTGGTAGCTGAGAGCAGTAAGTTAAATTTAAGGTCCTAGGCTTCTGTTCCTTTAAGGTTTAAAGTTTCCAGAAGTTAATGTACTTGCTCTGTTAAGGAAATTCTTTGGAGCATGTTTTCATTAGAACATTTTCCTGGCATCTAAACCTGACTTGAACTTGACAAATTTCCTTTATTATCAATGTAATTGCTTTTAAAGGTGTGAAAGTATATTCTTTTTCTAAAATTCAATAATTTCTTCAGTCCTGACACATTCAGCTTGTGGTTTATTTTGATTTTCAGATCTTTAGTGATGTTAACTTTCAAACCTGAAAGTTTAAACTATGTTAAGATCATGGATCCCATTGAAAATATAATAAAATATGTGAACCTTCTTTCTGGAAAGATGTATGTACATTCAAAATGTTGTATATAGTGTAAGACTTTTCACAAATATCCTGAAACTTATCCATATATTGTTTTTAAAAACTGTTGCTCCTCCTAAGTTAAAAAAAAAAAAGAAAATAAAGATTCCTTCTACCAGGATTAAAAAAAAAAATGAAAAAACTGTTGCTCTTCCTTAGATACATTACTAGTCTATTTCCATTTCATTAATGTCTTATTAAATTTTAAAATTGAACTACAAAAAATTGAACTACAATGCTATAGTATTTAATTTGGATAACACACAAGTTCTAGATTGTCTCTTTGTAAGTAGTAATAAAATAGAGGAAGGCTAGTTGTGCTCAGTGGATTGTTTTTGGAGGGGGCAGAATTCAAAGCAGTGACTACTAAGGCAAATAAAGCTATCCTTATTTTATATGATTTCCCTGGTAGTTCAGCTGGTAAAGAATCTGCCTGCAATGCAGGAGACCTGGGTTTGATCCGTGGGTTGGGAAGATCCCCTGGAGAAGGAAAAGGCTACCCACTCCAATTTTCTGGCCTGGAGAATTCCATGAACTGTATAGTCCATGGGGTCACAAAGAGTCGGACACGACTGAGTGACTTTCACTTGTTTTGTATACTTTATATATTTGTATATACTTTGGCTTACTTTTTAAAATGTAGTATTAGAGATTCTAAAAAAAAATTATTGACATAATTTTATGTAGGATATTTTTAAAGGTATTCTCTTGAATGATGGATATTTCTGTAGCAATTAGAAGGCTATGTAGCAGTATGTATTGTAAAATTTGGGGATAAACCAGAAGATCTTCCAAGATATTAAGTAAGCTAGGCTTTTCTTCATTAGATCCAATTTCCTTAAAGAAATGCTAATAGCTCCATTTAATCTTAGGATGACTGAGGTTATCAAATTTTCTTTAGTTCTTTTCTGCCCTGATACATATGTACCACTTTGTGATTTTACAGGCATGCTGTAACTGTCTTCTCTCTTGGTGATTTAGTCCAATATCATGACTTTAATATGATCTAATATTAGCACTCTACTGATTAAATGTTAAATTTATATCTCTAACTCAAGAGTTTTCTCCTGAAATCTGAACTTGTATCTAATTGCCTTCCTAACATCTCCATTTTGAATTACTATCTCAAAATCAGTATTTCCAAAACTGAAATTCTGTTATTTTTCTCTAAAATTTGTCTTCCCCTTCTTAGTTGATGATATCAGTCTCAAAGCATTGGAGTCATTCCTGATTCCTCTCTTTCTCTCACACTTCCCTCTGTTTTGCCTATCAGTACTTATTACCTCAACCTTCAGAATATACCCAGAATCCAACTGCCTCTCACTAACTCCGCTGCTATCACCCTGGTTAGAGTTACTACCATCTTTTGCCTAGATTACAGCTTCTGTAGTGTCTACAGCTTCTACTTCTTCGTTTGCCCTCTCTATACTTAAATTTTTTTTTGCTGCAGATTCTTATTCCGAAAAATATCACATCTATAGAAGTGTTAAAGAATAGTTTAATAAAAACCCATAAACCCTTCTTGCTAGATTCACCCATTGATAACAATTTGCTATATTTTCATGTTATCTAGTATGTGCTCTCTTTTTCTCTCTCTCTGTGTTTGTTTTTGCTGTACAGTTTAAAAGCAAGTTACACGCTTTATTCTTTCAGCATTTAACCCCTAACAACAGGGTATTGCCCTGTAACTGCAGTCCTATTATCACACCTAAGAAAATTAATGTTAATTCAGTATCATCTGGTCTTCCCTAGTGGCTCAACTGGTAAAGAATCACCTGCACTGCGGGAGACCTGGGTTCGATCCCTGGGTTGGGAAGATATATCCTCTGGAGAAGGGAACGGCTACCCACTCCAGTATTCTGGCGTGGAGAATTCCATGGACTATATTGTCCATGGGATCGCGAAGAGTTGGACACGACTGAATGACTTTCACCTTCATTTTCAGTATCATCTAATGTCTAAGAAATGTCTTTCTATGCCTTTCCCTTCAGTAGTAGGCTGAATGATAGTCTTTTAAAACATCAGATCCTGGAACCTAAATGTTTCATTATTTAGAAAAAGCATTTTTGCAGTTGTGATTATATTTAGGATTTTGGGATAGAGATATTATCCTGGATTATCCCAGTGGACTCTAAATAAGAGGGACGCAGAGAGCAACTTCACACACACACACACAATAAGAGGGAGACAGAGAGCAACTTCACACACACACACACACACAATAAGAGGGAGGCAGAGAGCAACTTCACACATACACACACACACACACACACACACACACAAAATAAGAGGGAGGCAGAGAGCTACTTCACACACACACATATGAGGAAGTGATGTAAAGACAGAGGTAAATATTGCAGTAATACAGCCAACAAGCTAAGGTATGTGAGAGCCACCAGTAGTAAGGAACAGATTTGCCTGTGGAGGGATGACGGTCCTGTCAGGACCTTGCTTTCCACCCAGTGATGCTGATTTCTGCCTTTAGAACTGTGAGGTATTCAATTTCTGCTGTGTTATGCCACACAGTTTGTCGTGATTTGTTACAGCAGCCATAGGAAACAAATACATGCCCCCTTGAGGATTTGAGTCAAGGTTGTTCGTTTTGCTTCTTTGTTCTGGCTCCTTTAATCTAAAATAGTCCCTCACCTTTTTTTGTTTGTTTGTTTTTCATGACGATGACTGTTTTAAAAAGTCTGGGCCTGTTGTTTTGTAGAATTTCCCATACCCTAGAATTACCTGATTGTTTTCTCATGGCCAGGTTCAGGCTAAACATTTTTTGACAAGACTGTCACCTAGGTCATGTGTAAAAACTATTCTTAGTACAACTGCCAGAGCCATCCTTGTTTTAAAACAGTGAGTTTGAGCATTGTACTCAGTGCGGTCTCCAGCGGCCCCCATCTTGTTCAGAGGAGAAGCCAAAGCCCTCCTGTGGTCTGGCTCCTGGGACCCTCTCCCCTCCCACCCCCGCCTCCCTCCCTGTTCTTCCTTCTCACTGACTGTTGTGCTGCTCTCTGAACAAGATGGGCTGCTCCAGTCTTGGAACCTTTGTTTGATCTGCTCCTTGGCCCGGAAAGCTCTTCCAGAGAATAGCCTTGCCCTGCCCGCCCCTCCCTCACCCTCGCCAACCTTGTTCTTATGTCATCTTCTCAGAGGGGCCTTTCCACACGACTGTTTTGAAAATGCCAACTTTTCCTCCCCTTCTCTACTTCCGGTCTCCTGAAACTGCTTTACTGTTGTGTTTTGTCATAGCACTATTACCTTCTCACACATCATATAACTTACTTTTGAAATTTATTATTTATTGTTTACTTCTCCTACTTGGAAAGCAAGAGCCATAAGGCGGAAATCTTTATTTTTCATTCACAGAGTCATCCCATGATCTTAATGTTCGTAGCAAGTACACAGTAACATAAAAGAACTTTAGATGAATGTATCTAACTTTACCTTACTCCATAGGTATGGAGCCTGCTTTTTTAAAAAAGTAACCAAAACCCTTTATTTTGAAATAACTGTAGATTTGCAGAAGAGTTTCTAAGACAATACAGAGTTCTTGTACGCTTCACCCATCTCTCCAGATGTTAACACTCCACATGACCATGGTACATTTATCAAAACTAAGAAATTAAAATTGGTATAATACTGCTTACTAAACTACAGACTCTATTTGAATTTCACTAATTTTTCTGCCACCCTCCTCTTTCTGTTCCTCAGGCCAATCTAGGATACCACACATTGCATTTGGTTGTGTCTCTTTGGTGTGCTCTACTCTGTGGAGAGGCTGATTCAAAAAGATAAATCTTTCCTAAGAATATTACCTTGTGTAAATTATTGTAAAACACTGCAGCTTGTTCATTGTTTGAGCAAATGGCTATGTCAAGAGAAAGAAAGATGGTAAAACCCAGGAGCACCAGACTGTGTAGCCACGGGCATTGTTAAACTTCAGATCACAGGATTTGACAGTACTTTCTGCTTTTGATGCAGAATATACCTGTCTGGTCCATTTTCTTCTGCCATCAGAACTTCCCACCCCATCCATATTATCACTATGAAGAGATGAATCCTAGATGAATCCAAACCATTTGTGACTTTTTAACAGGTAAATTTGACTCAATATGTTTAACTTGCTTCATATTATTTGCCTGTGTCTCTCTTTGAGGGTAATTAATTCTGTAGTGCACTAAAGTAGAGATGCGTTGAGTACCTACTCTGTAATGCATTGTGTTAGGCCTTGGGAGAGTGGGTGCAGAAGATTCAAAGAAGAGTAACAAGGTTTTTACTGTTCAGAAGCTTTCATTCTAATATGAGTAATAAAGAACTAATGGAGTGTAATAACAACTGGTTTGACAGTGTAGAGGAAATTATTAATTTTTCCTAGGTAAGGTAAGAAATGGGGGAGGATTATATTTGAACTTGCCCTTAAAGTACACATCAGTTCAGTTCAGTCGCTCAGTCGTGTCCGACTCTGCGACCCCGTGAATCGCAGCACGCCAGGCCTCCCTGTCTGTCACCATCTCCCGGAGTTCACTCAGACTCACATCCATCGAGTCAGTGATGCCATCCAGCCATCTCATCCTCTGTCGTCCCCTTCTCCTCCTGCCCCCAATCCCTCCCAGCATCAGAGTCTTTTCCAGTGAGTCAACTCTTCACATGAGGTGGCCAGAGTACTGGTGTTTCAGCTTTAGCATCATTCCTTCCAAAGAAATCCCAGGGCTGATCTCCTTTAGGATGGACTGGTTGGATCTCCTTGCAGTCCAAGGGACTCTCAAGAGTCTTCTCCAACACCACAGTTCAGATGCATCAATTCTTCGGCACTCAGCTTTCTTCAAAGTACACATAGAGCTTTTTAAATTTTTTTATTTTTTAATATCACATGTTTTTTAAAATTTATCTTTTTCACACACAGCAGGGCATTCAGGATCTTAGTTCCCTGACCAGGGATGAAACCTATTCCCCCTGCAATGTAAGCAGAGTCTTAACCACTGGACTGCCAGGGAAGTTCCTGCATAGAGCTTTTAACACAGTTTGAGATGTAATTGATATACCCTATGCACACCACACATACCATTTAAAGCAAATAATTCAGTGGCATTTAGTATATTCACAGGGTTATGAAACCATAAGCACAAATCAATTTTATAACATTTTCATTATGCTGAAGAGAAACCCCATAGCTGTGTTGGCTCCCTGTTCTCCCCTCCTCTCAACTCCTGGTGACTACAAAGCTATGATTTGCCTACTCTGGACAATCCATGTAGGTGAAATCATACAATATGTGTCTCACTTCTCTCACTTGGGCTTCCCTGATAGCTCAGAGGGTAAAGTGTCTGGCTGCAATGCAGGAGACCTTGGTTCGATCCCCAGATTGGGAATATCCCCTGGAGAAGGAAATGGCCACCCTTTCCAGTACTCTTGCCTGGAAAATGCCATGGACAGAAGCATGACTATTAGGCTACAGTCAATGTAGCCTAATAGCTGTACATGACTGAGCAATGTCACTTCTCTCACTTAGCATAACATTTTCAAAGATCATCTGTTTTATGGTATAATTTAACATTTCTTTCCTTTGAATTGCCAAACATTATTCCATTGTATTAGAAATACTGTATTTTATTTTTCCATTAATTAGTTGATGGATATTTGAGTGTTTCTACTTTTTGACTATTATGAATAATACTGCTATGAATATTCATGTACAAGAATTTGGGGGGACATATATTTTCAGTAATTTGGGGTATTGAAACTGGGAGTGGAATTGCTGGGTTGAGGAACTGTCAGATTGTCTTCTAAGGTACCGTTTACATTCCTGCCAGCAGTGCACGAGGATTCCAGTTTCTCCACATCCTAGCCAACATGTGTTGCTTTTTATTTTAGCTGATCCATGCAGCTTGTAGGATTTTAGTGCCCTGACCAGGGATTGAACCCAGGCCTTGACAGTGAGAGTGCAGGGTCCTAGTATCTCCAGGAATTAATTCCCTTTTTGTTTTTGTTTTGTTTTAAATTTACTAATCCTAGTAAATGAGATCATAGAAAAAACAAGACAATTCCAGAAAAACATCTGCTTCATTGACTACATGAAAGCTTTTGACTGTGTAGATCACAACAAACTGGGAAATTCTTAAAGAGATGAGAATATCAGACCACCTTAAAAATAAGAATACCAGACCACCTCCTGAGAAGCGTGTATACATGGTCAAGAAGCAACAGTTAGAACTGGACATGGAACATCAGACTGGTTCAAAATTGGGAAAGGAGTACATCAAGGCTGTATATTGTCATCCTGCTTATTTAACATATATGCGGAATACATCATTTGAAATGGCAGCCTGAATGAAGCACAAGCTGGAATCAAGATTGCTGGGAGAAATATCAACAACCACAGATACGCAGATGACACCACTCTAATGGCAGAAAGTGAAGAAGAACTAAAGAGCCTCTTGATGAAGGTGAAAGAAGAGAGTGAAAAAACTGGCTTAAAACTTAACATTCAAAAACTAAGATCATGGTTTCCAGTCCCATCACTTCATGGCAAATAGATGGGGAAACAATGAAAATAGTGACAAAATTTATTTTCTTGGGCTCCAAAATCACTATGATAGTAACTGCAGTGAAAGTGAAAGTTGCTCAGTCGTGTCCAACTCTTTGCAACCCCATGGACTATGCAGTCCATGGAATTCTCTAGGCCAGAATACTGGAGTGGGTAGCCTTTCCCTTCTCCAGGGAAGATCTTCATGGTAACTGCAGCCATGAAATTAAAAGATGCTTGCTCCTTGGAAGAAAAGCTATGATAAACCTAATGTGTGTGTCTTAGTCGCTCAGTTGTGTCCAACTCTTTGTGACCTCTTGAAATGTAGCCCATCAGGCTCCTCTGTCCAGACAGTTCTCCAGGCAAGAATACTGGTGTGGGTTGCCATTCCCTTCTACAGGAGGTCTTCCCCAGGAATCGAACCTGATCTCCTGCATTTAAGACATATTCTTTACCATCTGAGACAGCATATTAAGAAAGCAGAGACATCACTTTGTTGACAAAGGTGTGTATAGTCAAAGTGATGGTTTTTCCAGTAGTCATGTAGGGATGTGACAGTTGGACCATAAAGAAGGCTGAGAGCCAAAGAAGTGATGCTTTCGAGCTGTGGTGCTGGAGAATGCTCTGGAGAGTCCCTTGGATGGCAAGTTCTAACCAGTCAATCCTAAAGGAAGTCAACCCTGAATATTCCTTGGAAGGACTGATGCTGAAGCTGAAACTCCAATACTTTGGCCCCACTTGATGCAAAGAGCTGACTGATTGGAAAAGACCCTGATACTGGCAGGGATTGAGAGCAAGAGGAGAAGGGGGTGACAGAGGATGAGATGGTCGGATGGTATCACTGACTCAATGGATGTGAGTTTGAACAAACTCCTTGAGATGGTGAAGGACATGAAGACCTAAAGTTCATAGGGTTTCGAATGAAGAGTCAGACAGTACTCAGCAACTGAATAGTAACAGTGAATGTGAAGTGGTTTTGATTTGCATTTCCTTAATGACTAATGATGCTGAGCATCTTTTCATGTGCTTGTTGGTCATTTGTAGGTCTTCTTTTGAAGCATAGAATTTTAATAGATGAAGAAAGGAGAAAGGAAGGGAACACTTAAGCCTAAGATAACAGGGTCAAAGACCTGAGAAATGGTGCTGCTGCTGCTGCTAAGTCGCTTCAGTCGTGTCCGACTCTGCAGCCCACCAGGCTCCCCAATCCCTGGGATTCTCCAGGCAGGTACACTGGAGTGGGTTGCCATTTCCTTCTCCAATGCATGAAAGTGAAAAGTGAAAGTGAAGTCGCTCAGTCGTGTCCCACTCTTAACGACCTTAAGGACTGCAGCCTACCAGGCTCCTCTGTCCATGAGATTTTCCAAGCAGGAGTACTGGAGTGGGGTGCCATTGCCTTTTCCGGAGAAATGGTGAGAAGTCAGTAAAAGTAAATAGTAGGGTCTCCAGATGAAGGGAGTGAGAGAGAATACTGGAAAATTTAGATACGATTGAGTCTGTTTTCTTGGGCTTCTCAGATGGTAAAGAATCTGCCTGAATTGTGGGAGACCTGGGTTTTATCCCTGGGTTGGAAAGATCCCCTGGAGAAGGGAATGACTACCCATTCCAGTATTCTGGCCTGGAGACTTTCATGGACAGAGGAGCCTGATGGGCTACAGTCCATGGGATTGTAAAGAGTCGAACGTGACTGAGTGACTTTCACTCCCTGAGTCTTTTTATTTTTTGATGAGTCAAGTCACTCTGTCCTCTGCTTATCTTAAACTTATATTGGTTGAATTTCAAGGTTATTCCTTCTTTTGTAAATGTCAGAGTGTTGTGGCTAGCTCACTTGATTGATTCATCCAACCTTAAGTAAAAAATCATTGAGGGCTTACTTCATTCCAGGAGTTCCAGGCCTCAGTTAGTGAGGAGATACGTCAGAGCAAAAGCAGGGAAGGTCCTTGCTTTTCATGTACCTTATTTTCTAGTGGGGCGATTTTTGTACCAGTGAAAACCTGCCCTTTAGAGGCTGCCTTTATCCAGCATTTCTAGGCTTGATAAGCGAATCCAGGTCTATTTTGCTCATGCTGTTGCTGATTTTGTTGGCTTGGATCATAGCACCTTTCAGCTTTCACTTTTTTCAGACCTACGTTTTAATTTTTAATAATCTCTTATACAGCAGCAGCCTGAAATCCTTCCTGGCATCCTTGTTCCTCTTTTTGGTAGTGTTATACTTGAAATTTTTTCCCACTGTTTGTAGGAATTACTCAAAAAGTCTGATGAAGTATAAAGAAAAGTTACATAAATATTTTTAACATTTTCTCTTAGAACATACTATGTGTATTTCATAGGTGTTTTGTTTTAGGACCGAGGCTTTTTATTTGAATAAGGATCTGCTGAGAGTAATTTTCTGTGATATGTACTTTTTACAATATTTAATCGTTTATTTGGCAACATCAAGTCTTAGTTGTGGAACACAGGCTCTTCATTGCCGCGCACAGGCTTTTCTAATTGTTGCAAGCGAGTTGTATAATGTTTCTTATGTAAACCTCACATAAAAAATGAATCAACTGTGGTTTTTGATTTCCATTTCTTACAGTAGAGTGAGAATTTAAAGCCATTTCAAAGAAATCTGAGTGCAAAATCTATTTAGATTTTTATGATTTTTCCACCCTTATCTAATTAGATAGCTTATTATTTTTGTAGCAACTTGCCTATGATTTAGCTTCATTTTTATAGAAATTCTGGATCCTTTCACAGTCATATTTGATCATTTATTTGCTGATTAAATTATGAATTAAGCATCATATAAGACTGCATAAACATGTTGGGAAAGGCTGTGGCAAGCGAATTTAAGGACAGGAAGCAGAAGTGCTACTGACTATGATCATTTTGGCCCACTGTGACCATCAGCCATAACGTTTTATAGGAGAAGCAGTATTAGTTCAATCCAGGCTATTGGCTAAGGAGAAATTGGTTAGGATTGTTGCTTTCATGTATTCCAAGCTCAGTCCTCTTCCACTGTTTCTCCTAGTACTCTGTGGAGACCTCTTTTATAACACGTATGCTGCTCTCTAGTTGTCTACTTGTTTGTCTTCCTTACGGGATTTCATAGTCTTTGAGGGAACGGTATTCTCTCTTGTTGTTATATTCATAGTTTCTAGTATATTCTTGGCATATAATTATTCATTCACTTTTAAAAATAATTGACTGTAAGCGCAATATAATTCAATTATATGACCAGTTGCACTTAGTTGTTTATAGTATTCAGAATAGTTCCACTGTATTCATGTTGTGTTGAACTAGGGTGATAGATTTTAAGATACATATTGACTAACGTAAGCACATCCCTTAAAAAGTTAATTCAGTGAGACTGTGTTTTATGTACTGCTGTATCTCCAGTACATTATAAGATAGAGTATTAATGCCTGGTAGACCAAAGGTGCACAGTTTTTTAAATTTTAAATTACTGAATCCAAACAATGGAAAATAGGATAGTGACATTTCTTTAGTATTTCTTGAGGAATGGTAAAATGAATAGGGTGTGCTTCCTTACAGGAGGAAATCAGTGAATATATCAACCAAATTTGAGGCCTAGTGATACAGAAGAGAATGTGGATCTCATTAGCTCTAGGACTGAACTGAAACTAGAGAATATAAATGGAAGAAAAGCAGATTGTATCTTAAGTTTTTTCTAATTATTAGGACTTTAAAAATAGAAAAATAGAATCAATTGTTTCATGAGGTCACTGGAACAGAAGTTTAATAACTTATTTCAAGGATGTAAAAAAAATAAATTTTTGTATGAAGTGTGAGACTGGTTTATCTAGACAAGCCAAATTCATCCTAATCTAGGCCCTGTAATCTCCTGTTTCAGTCTTCCATTGAATTAATATTCTTCATCAGTCATTTATCTTATAAGCTGTTATAGGTCTTTGGACATTAAGGAGAAAAAGTGACTTTTTATCTCCCCATTTAATTTTTAACTTTGATGGCAAGCAGATACTATATCGTCAATTCAGTTCAGTTCAGTCGCCCAGTCATGTCCAAGTCTTTGCCACCCCATGGACTGCAACACACCAGGATTCCCTGTCAATCACCAACTCCTGGGGCTTGCTCAGACTCACGTCTATCATGTCCATGATGCCATCCAACCATCTCATCCTCTCTTGTGCCGGTCCCCTCCTGCCTTCAGTCTTTCCCATAATCAGTGTCTTTTGCAATGAGTAAGCACTTTGCATCAAATGGCCAAAGTGTTGAAGCTATAGCTTCAACATCAGTCCTTCCAATGAATATTCAGGGTTGATTTCCTTTAGGATTGACTGGTTTGATCTCCTTGCAACCCAAGGGACTCTCAAGAGTCTTCTCCCACACCACATTTCAAAAGCATCAATTTTTCAGTTCTCAACTTTCTTTATGGTCCAACTCTCACATCCATACATGACTCTTGGAAAAACCATAGCTCTGACTAGGCAGACCTTTGTCAGCAAAATAATGTCTCTGCTTTTGAATATGCTGTCTAAGTTGGTCATAGCTTTTCTTCCAAGGAGCAAGCAACTTTTAATTTCATGGCTGTAGTCACCATCCACAGTGATTTTGGAGCCCCCCAAAATAAGTCTCTCACTGTTTCCATTGTTTCCCCAATCTGTTTGCCATGAAGTGATGGGACCGGATGCCATGATCTTAGTTTCTTGAATGTTGAGTTTTAAGCCAACTTTTTCACTCTCCACTTTCACTTTCATCAAGAGGCTTTTTAGTTCCTCTGCTTTCTGTGGTTAGGGTGATGTCATCTGCGTATCTGAGGTTATTGATATTTCTCCCAGCAATCTTGATTCCAGCTTGTGCTTCTTCCAGCCCAGTGTTTCTCATGATGTACTCTGCATATAAGTTAAATAAGCAGGGTGACAATATACAGCCTTGACATACTCCTTTCCCAATTTTGAACCAGTGCTTTATTCCATGTAGAATTCTAACGGTTGCTTCTTGGCCTGCATACAGATATCTCAGGAGGCAAGTAAGGTGGTCTGGTATTCCCACCTGTTGAGGAATTTCCCACAGTTTGTTGTGATCCACACAGTCAAAGGCTTTGGCATAGTCAATAAAGCAGAAGTAGATGTTTTTCTGGAACTCTCGCTTTTTCTGTGATCCAGCAGATATTGGCAATTAGATCCTCTGCCTTTTCTAAACCCAGCTTGAACATCTGAAAGTTCTCGGTTCAGGTACTGTTGAAGCCTAGCTTGGAGAATTTTGAGCATTACTTTGCTAGCATGTGAGATGAGTGCAGTTGTGTGGTAATTTGAGCATTCTTTGGCATTGCCTTTATTGGAATGAAAACTGACCTTTCCCAGTCATGCCGTCACTGCTGAGTTTTCCAAATGTGCTGGCATATTGAGTGCAGCACTTTCACGCATCATCTTTTAGGATTTGAAATAGCTCAACTGGAATTCCATCATCTCTTCTAGCTTTGTTTGTGGTGATGCTTCCTAAGGCCCACTTGACTTCACACTCCAGGATGTCTGGCTCTAGGTGAGTGATCACAGCATCATGATTATCTGGGCCATTAAGAACTTTTTTGTATAGTTCTGTGTATTCTTGCCACCTTTTCTTAATATCTTCTGTTTCTGTTAGGTCCATACTGTTTCTGTCCTTTTTCGTGCCCATCTTTCTATGAAATGTTCCCTTGGTATCTCTGATTTTCTTGAAGAGATCTCTAGCCTTTCGCATCATATGGTTTTCTTCAATTTCTTTGCATTGATCACTTAGAAAGGCTTTCTTTTTTAAAAAAAAATTTATTTATTTATTTTAATTGGAGGCTAATTACTTTATAATATTGTAGTGGTTTTTGCCATACATTGACATGAATTAGCCGTGGCTGTACATGTGTTCCCCATCCTGAACCCCCCTCCCACTACCCTCCTCATCTCATCCCTCAGGGTCATCCCAGTGCACCAGCCCTGAGCACCCTGTCTCATGCATCGAACCTGGACTGGCGATCTGTTTCACATATGATAATATACATGTTTCAATGCTGTTCTCTCAAATCATCCCACCCTCGCCTTCTCCCACAGAGTCCAAAAGACTACTTCACATCTATGTCTCTTGCTGTCTCGCATATAAGGTCATCGTTACCATCTTAGAAAGGCTTTCTTATCTTTCCTTGTATTCTTTGGAACTCTGCTTTCAGATGGATATACCTTTCCTTTTCTCCTTTGCGTTTTACTTCACTTTTCTCAGCTATTTTTAAAGCCTCCTCAGATAACCATTTTGCCTTTTTGCATTTCTTTTTCTTATGGATGGTTTTGATCACAGATTCCCATATAGTATGTTACAAACTTCTATCCATAGCTCTTCATGCACTCTGTCTATCAGATCTGATCCCTTGATTCTATTTGTCATTTCCACTGTATAATTGTAAGGGATTTGATTTAGGTCATACCTGAATGGGCTAGTGGTTTTCCGTACTTTCTTCAGTTTAAGTCTGAATTTGGCAATAAGGGGTTCATGAGCTGAGCCACAGTCAACTCCCTGTCTGTTCTTGCTGACTGTATAGAGCTTCTCCATCTTCAGCTGCAAAGAATATAATCAGTGTGATTCTGGTGTTGACCATCTGGTGATGTCCATGTGTAGAGTCTTCTCTTGTGTTGTTTCAAGAGGGTGTTTGCTATGACCAGCGTATTATCTTGGCAAAACTCTGTTAGCCTTTGCTGTGCTTCTTTTGTATTCCAAGGCCGAACTTGCGTGATACTCCAGATATATCTTGACTTTCTTGACTTACTACTTTTGCATTCCAGTCCCCTATGATGAAAAGGACATCTTTTTTTTGGATGTTAGTTCTAGAAGGTCTTTTAGGTCTTCAGAGAACTGGTCAAGTAAACTTTGACACCAGTGGTTGGGGCATAGACTTGGATTATTGTGATATTGAATGGTTTGCCCTGGAAACAAACAGAGATCATTCTGTCATTTTGAGATTGCACCCAAGAACTGCATTTCAGACTCTTGTTGACTGTGAGGGTACTCCATCTCTTCTAAGGGATTCTTGCCCACAGGAGTAGATACAATGGTCATCTGAATTAAGTTTGCCCATTCTAGTCCATTTTAGTTGCTGATTCATAAAATGATGTTCACTCTTGCCAACTCTTTTTGGACCACTTTCAATTTATCTTGCTGAGTGGACCTAACATTCCAGGTTCCTATGCAATATTGTTCTTTACAGCATGGGACTTTACTTCCATCACCAGTCACATCCACAGCTGGGTGCTGTTTTTGCTTTGGCTCAGCTTCTTCATTCTTTCTGGAGTTATTCTCCACTCTTCTCTAGTAGCATATTGGGCACCTACTGACCTGGAAAGTTCATCTTTCAGTGTCATATCTTTTTGCCTTTTCATACTGTTCATGGGGTTCTCAAGGCGAGAATGCTGAAGTGGTTTGCCATTCCCTTCTCCAGTGGACCACATTTTGTCAGAACTCTCCACCATGACCCCTCCATCTTGGACCCTACACGGTATCTCTCATAGTTTCATTGCGTGAGAAAGCTGTGATCCATGTGATCAGTTTGTTTAGTTTCCTGTTTTTGTGGTTTTCATTCTGTATGCCCTCTGATGGATAAGGATAAAAGGCTTATGGAAGCTTCCTGATGGGAGGGACTAGCTGTGGGGGAATCTGGATCTTGCCTCTGATGGGCGGGGCCGGGCTCAGTAAGTATTGAAACCAATTTTCTGTTAATGGATGGGGCTGTGTTCCCTGTTTTCTGTTGATGGGTAGGGGTAGTGGTGGTAATTACTAGAGAAATGCAAATCAAAACCACAGTGAAGTATCATCTCACACCCATCAGAATAGCCATCATCAGAAAGTCTACAAATAATAAGTGCTGGAGAGGGTGTGGAGAAAAGAGAACCCTCTTATACTGTTGGTGAGAATGCAGACTGGTATAACCACTATGGAGAACAGTATAGAGATTCATTGTGGTTTTAATTTGTATCTTGTGTGCGTTGTGTGTGTCTGCATGCTCAGTCTTGTCTGACTCTTTGCTACACCATGGACTGTAGCCCACCAGGCTCCTCTGTCCATGGGATTTTCCAGGCAAGAATACTGGAGTGGATTGCCATTTCCTTCTCCTGGGAATCTTTTCAACCCAGGGATTGAACCCCTGTCTCCTGCTTGGCAGGCTAGTTCTTTACCATTGAGCCAGCTGGGAAGCCCTAATGACTAATGATGCTGAGCTCCTTTTAATTTGCCTATTGGCTTTTTGTATATATAAAATTTATTCTCTTGTTCAGCTCTTTTGTCCATTTTTTAAAATGGGTTGTCTTTTTAAAATTATTATTATAGGAATTCTTTTAATATTCTGCTAAACAAGTCCTTTGTTAAATATAAGGACTTTGGTTTTAAAAATTAATAAAATATTCAATTAGATGTTTCAAGATTCTTTGGGCATCAGAGTAAAAGTCAATTTAATATTGGCAGAAATTCCATTCCAGTTCTAAATCTAGGGTTCCAGAAAAAAATTGGTTGGGATATGTGGATTTTCTGATTATCTATTGCTGTGTAACAAGCTATCCCATAGTGGCTTAAATCACCAGTGATTTGCTGTTTCTCACAATTTTCTGGGTCAGTTAGGCAGGTTCTCTGTTTTACACAGTGCCTACAGGGGTTGCTTGTTTGGCTTGATGTCCCAGGGTGGCTTCTCTCACTTGATTTGGGTGGCTGTAATGGCTATAGACTAGGTCTGTTTCTGCTTCTCCATGTCATCTCTCATTATTATTTAGTAGGTTAGCCCAAGTCTCTGTATGTGGTAGCTTGATTCTAAGAGAGAACAAATAGGAGCTGTCAGGACTGTTAAGGGCTAGGTGTAGAACTGACATAGTGACACTTCTGTCGCATTTTGCTGGTTAAAGCAAACCACAGGGCCAGCCCAGATTCAAGGGGAGGAAAATACAGCCCTTGTTTTGATGGAAGAGGCAGCATGTACACATTCAGGAAAGGGGAGAATTTTTGGTGGTCATTTTTTGTGATATTTTATTACAGTGGAGGAGATGTTTATAATTCCCTAGTAAAAGATGATTTCATTAAAAATATAATCTGTAAATTATCCCCGTATTTATTTCTAAGTATCTTTCTAATTGGTTTTTATTTCATGCATTTATTTATTCCTACTGCATATACTCTGCTACCAGTGTTTCTCAGACATGATTCAAAATTGGAGATGATTTTAAAAAACTCAGTAGCTTTCACTTAAAAAACAACAAGGAGGCTTACTGAGCTATTCCAGATGTTAATTAGGGTTCATTTCCTTTAATATGCTAGAGAGAAGTTATGACGCCACTTTACTGATGAACAAAATGAGCTTAATCACATCCTGGGTGCTAAATATTCTGACATTATAATCTTTTCTCTCAGGGCCCATCAGAGCAGTCTTAGGATTCAGGATAAGATGCTGGGTGACATTATAGGGCCAAGTGTGTCATGTACAAACAATGAAGGAAAAGGGGATGTCCTTGGGAGTCCTGCAGGGTTTGTCTCCTCATGTACTTGTTTTCACTTTCAAAAATTGGGATAAAATTCCCCTAACATAAAGGTAACCATTTACCATTTAAAAGTACACAGTTTAGCTGCATTTAATATATTCACAGTATTGTATGTCTCCTCTCCTCTTACTTTATAAAGGAAGCCTTTATTTCAGGGAAATGAACAATAGAATTCAGGCCTCCCAGGTGATGCTAATCCACCTACCAATGCAGATTTGGGTTTGATCCCTGGATTGGGAGGATCCCCTGGAGTAGAAAATGGCAACACACTCCAGTATTCTTGCCTGGGAAATCCCAAGGACAGAGGAGCCTGACAGGCTACAGCACATGGGGTCCCAAAGAGTCAGACACAATTGAGCACACTCTCATGAAAACTAGGGCAAAACAGACTGATAAGATGTCTAAACATTAACTCAAAAAGAACTCTTCTTTGGTGGAATGCTTTAAGAGATATGCTGGGACCACTGCCTTCCCACTGAAGTGCCAGTGTCTGGTCAGCAACAGCATGGCCTAAGCAATCTCCTCCTCATCTCCTGCCAGCCTCCTAAATCCTCCAAAATTGCAAGATTAGTTCAACTTTATTTTACCTTCCTTATTCTAGGGACGGTACGCAGTCTCAGGGAATTCACCACATTGGTCCTCTGTATCACAAGGCTTGGGAATTTCACAGATCTTTATTCCAGATCTGAGAGAAGTGGTTTTCTTGGGAGCAGGGATTGTGGGCATCGTTAGCCTCTCCTGATCCTTTTCTCTGCCACAGAATGACTGACACACAGTTGTTCTGAGGGCCAAGGCCAACTGCAGTAAACTTAAAGTTTACTTGAAAAGGCCCTCCTACCTTTTCCCCTAAAAATGTAAAGATATTTAGATGGTTTTTGTCATTGGTGCTTTACTGGGATCTGGTAAGACCTGAACAGATACAGTAAGTCATTCGAGATATAAAGATGTCTTAAAAATTTAGCTATACTTGCCCTTACACACTTAAAATAGTCTCAGGACTTAGCTACCACCTCCCTTGACCTAAAAAGGGGTGGAGAAATGGGGAGAGCGAGGAGACATCTGTGAGGAAAAAGAGATACTTTGCCGAGAAGAATCAGTCATTCCAATATCCATCTTAATACTTAGAATAAGATGAACTGGAAGCAAGAAGATTAAAGAGAATATAACCTCCTTGCTGCTGCTGCTAAGTCACTTCAGTCATGCAGTCATGTCTGACTCTTTGTGACCCCATGGACTGTAGCCCTCCAGGCTCTTCTGTCCATGGGATCCTCCAGGGAGAAATACCAGAGTGGGTTGCCCTGCCCTCCTCCAGGGGATCTTCCCAATTTAGGAATTGAACCGTGCTTCTTAAGTCTCCTACATTGGCAAGTGGGTTTTTTTTTTACCACTAGTGCCACCTTGGATAGTAGTAATCCAGTAATTTTTTTTTCAATGAGATGTTGGAAAAGCAGTGCTGATGATTATGGGGCACACCAAGAATAATATTAGCAACCTTACTAATTAAAATGTAATACCAGTCATAACTTATTTGATATTTCCCTCATCTATGAAATGGAGATCTACCTTACTCCTAGAGAAAGTTGCATTTAGAACTGCAGAGTACAGCAAGTTTTAGTTCTCAATAAGGCCGTGGTATTCTGAGAAATTTCCAGAGGTATTTTAACCTTGATTTTAGCCTTCCGTGATCACATTATAGACAAAGCCTTGTAAAATTTGACTCCATTGCACACCGTGATAGGTGTGGAAAAAGGAGGTTGAGCGAAGTGCATCTAACATTCCCTGGCAGCATTTCCCTGAGATTGTATCACTGAACTAGGAGCAGATGTTTGCTAACTTGGCAGGGATTGAGGGGAGAATGTCTTAAACTGAGTGAAAATATTTGTAAAGGCAGAAAGAGGTAAGAATGTGACAGAAGCAATTCACTCTAGCTAATGTGGGAGGGAAGAAGATGAGTTGTACAAGTTAAGGAATCTGGGGCTTCCCAGGTGGCGCTAGTGGTAAAGAACCCACCTGTAGGAGACACAAGAGACTCAGGTTCAATCCCTGGGTCCAGAAGATCCCTTGGAGGAGGACATGGCACCCCATTCCAGGATTCTTGTCTGGAGAATCCCATGGACAGAGGAGCCTGGCAGGCTACAGTCCATAGCATTGCAAAGAGTCCAACATGACTGAAGCAGCTTAGCACACACACAAGGCATTTGGGTTTTTATTCAGCATTAAAGGGCCACTGAAGGATTTCATGCCCAGGATTGTAACAATCAGACTAGAATAATAACAGCAGTATAGAGGCCAGATTAACAAGGAGGCCAGTTCGGAGTCTACTGGAATACTCTGGGCAAGAGATGACAAATACCTTAACTAAGGCACTCCTTCAGTTCAGTTCAGTCACTCAGTTGTGTCCGACTCTTTGCAACCCCATGAACTGCAGCACGCCAGGCCTCCCTGTCCAGCACTACTTAGGCTGAATTAAAAGAGAAGCTAACTTCAGGTATCTAATGCTGTGCTGCTGAGTATGGGGCACTTAGCCAAACATGGCTATTGAGCACTTGAAACTTGACTATTGCAAAGTGAGATATGCTATAGATGCACTCACTCACCAGATTTCAGACTCTTGGTGTCTCAGCAGAATGTTCTTGTGTATTGATGACAAGTTAAAGCAATATGTTGAATACATTGTGTTAAGTAAAATATATCAGTACAATTAATTTTTCTTGTTACTTTTTACTATTTCAAGAATGTGGCTACTAGAAAATTTTAAGCTACATATATGGCTCACATTGTATTTTTACCTTTTTCATTGCTGACTGAATTTATTTCAGTTTAGTTGCTTGCCTAATTTATGCTAGCTGTTTGACTAGAAGGTGTTTCATTTTAATTTGTAATAGGTCTGAAAACTGCAGTAATGCAAAATGAGTTTCATATATTTGGGAAACAAGGTTGAAAAGCTCTGTAAGACTATATTTTTATTAATTTATTTATTTTATTAATATGAACCTCAGCACTTGAGTATCTGCAGGAACCTGGCTTTTGCAGATGAGGTCACAGTGTATTTTCAAATCCATTGTTAGATAATGTTTATTCACTCTTCTACAAATAATTTTTACAACAAATGTTCCAAAGCTCATGCATGGATAAGACTAGACTAGAGAAAAAGTTTATCTGAAAAACATTTTTTGAGACTTCTTAGGTGTTGTCTAAACACTTTATAATTTTTCCTCCCATGTTCCAGTTGATAAGGCCAAGAAATGCCCTCACAGGTAACAAACTTTCATAGCTAACAGGGATGGCTATTATGTCAAAAACTCTGTCTACTCATAGGTACAGATGTGTTTTTTTGTTTTTTTGGTTTTTTTTTTTTTGAAATGATGAAACGTTCTAAAATTAGATAGTGGTTATACAACTCTGTGATTATCCCCCAAACCTCTGAGTTTTTTACTTAAAAAGGATGAATGTTAGTGTGTATGAAACGTATCTCAATAAAGTTGTTATTTAAAAAGCTCAATCTTTACATGCACATCTATTACGGTTACTGATTTCCTAGTCATTTAATGAGAATTATGTGAGCAGACACACAAAAAGCAACCATATGTTCACAAATTACTGTGATCAGACAAAAACGGTCTATCCTGTTTTGGCTTCTCTACTAGCCTCACAGATCTGGTGGTATATGGGGAAGCCTAGTAGCCTCCTTTGGTGAGTACTTGTGAAGCTATTAAGCATTGTTTAGCTTAAGAGAGTGAAAGATTAAGTACACTTGGTTCTTATTCATGTTCTAGTACACAGTGGATGTGAGTAGAAAAAATAATACTCTGATATTTGATCATTTGATGTTGAGGAATTTCTTAGTTTTTAGACAGAGTTCTAAGAGTTGGTTTATATGTACTCTGGATTTTGTTAGGCCCGTCTCCTGTTTCTTATATCTTGGTTCATCCTGTAGAATACCATGCCATCTGACTCACTAGATATCCAGAGAACAGCCGTGGAGTGTTTTCAACTCAGAAACTGGCAGAGGATGCCTTACTATTTCTTTTCCATTTGCTACCATCTGAAGGAGGATTTTCTGGCTCATCACCACACACCTATCATCTCAGAAAGGAAGAAGCAGGGTGGATTTGGTGCATCTTTTTTTCTCTCTACAACCTCTTTCCGAGTTGTTTCCACAGAACTGCCATGGTACAGAAGAGAAGCTGGGTGCCAGTTTTTCTGTCAAAAGCAGAGCTCTTCAAATAGATCTTTACACAGCTGCTGCATTTGTTGTAATCCTTTTCCTTGCAGCCTTGTTACTGCGGCCTTGCTCTAGAGCTGCTTTCAGCAACCTCTCTGACACAGGTTTAATGCTGATTAGTTCTCAAATGATTCTAGGGCGGCGCTCCCTGCCAGGATAAAGAATGAACAAAATTGGTTTGCACACAGGCCAGCTGCAGTTGCTGCAACTTGAGCCTGTCAAATACGGACCACTTTCTTGTTTACCAAGATGAGGTTAACTTAGCACGGCATGAAGCAAAACAGATTAAAAAAAATTAAAACTAACTATGCTAGTTGAGTAGGATGCAGTGAGTGTGGAATTCAGGTGATTTTAAGTTAGTTTGAAAAGGTAAGGTAGTATACAGCACTAAAAGCTGATTAAAAGTCACTTTCAGGTCTAGCGAGGTATGAATTGCTCATTTATGAAGTTATTTTCTGAAATATTTGAATCAGGTTTTATGTGTTTATAGAGCGATCTCTGGCAGACAGACTTCCAGACTAGATGAGAAAGCAAGGTGAACTATGTAATAAGAGAACCCCAAACCCAAGAGGTCTCTGACTTCCAGAGCTTAAGTATTTGAGACTCCCTTCCTCTTTTGTGTGAAACCTGCGCACAGATCATCTCTTGGGAACCCAAAACTTCCATCCCTTACATTCAGGGCAAGTTGAGGGGAAGAGGTGGAGTAATTAGCTGAGGATTGGAAGAAGTATAGGAGTGGACAAGGAAGAAAAGGCACATGCAGAGAAGAGTGAGACAAAAGGTACAGTGTCTCATCTGACTCCCGAGCCACTAAGCTTCACTCCCTCGTCCTTCATTATCTGTGGGTTTGAGAGCTCCAGATCTTCTCTTCACTCTGACCTTCCCAGGTTCTTGTCTTAGGTTGTTAGGTGTTTTACTCCTGCTAGTTTAGGGCTGGAGAGAGAGAGACACTTAACCGCCTATAACATTGTTTCTAAGGGAAATGAATTCTCTTATAGACCAGTCCCTGCGTATAACCATTAATTAAATTAAGGCTATTAAACTGCAGGTTGTGTGGTAGAGAGAGATCTTTTTACCAACTGTGCACTTCTCACTAGCACCGTACTGTACATTTCGCTATCCGTCACCTCCACTGAGATAATGTGCCTAATGTCTCAAGACAAGGAAGCAACAGGAGTATTAAGACACAGCAGCATAATCAGCATGTTACCTACTCACAGGCCATTATCAGTTCAGGCTGGAGGGAACTCACAGAAAAAATAAGATCTGCCTGTATTGGAAATAAAGTGGGTTGGATTTAGAGAAAAGAGGAAGCATTGTGGATTGTAGTAGGGTAGTTTGTAATTTAGACTGTGTCCTGAGAGAGGAATGACTGAGCGAGGGCGGACTAGTGTTCTAAGTTCCAGACCTATAGGGGTCAGGGAGGGACATAAAGGGGACTTTTATCTCTAAGATTTTGTTTCTGTTTTTAAAACATTGTGAAGATGCTATAGCAACATGTTAACATTTGTTAAATTTAGGTGGAAGATACCCACACAAATGTTGATTATTTTTCTTTTACTTTTCTCTGTGTTTGAAATGTTTTTTAATTACAAAAAGGAAAATAAATAGCCTTAGAGCTGGGCAGTACAAGAGAAAAATGGGCTTCCCAGATGACTCAGTGGTAAAGAATCTGCCTGCCAGTGCAGGATGCAGGTTCAATCCCTGGGTCAGGAAAATGCCCTAGAGGAGGAAATGGCAGCCTACTACAGTATTCTTGTCTGGGAAATCCCATGGCCGGAGGAGCCTGGAGGGCTACAGTCGTGTGGTTGCAGAGTCGGATATGACTTAGTGACTAAACAACAGCAACAAGAGACAAATGGAAGAACTTAAATAACATACAAGTCAGTAACCAACTCTTGAGTAGGGAGGTGGTAATGGTAGTCATTTTATCAAGGGTCTTGAAGAAACATACAAATAGTATATTTTTCTCCAAGCAAAGAACTGATAAATGATCAAAATCATCCATAATAAAAGATCAAATTAATGAAAAAGTAAATAACAAATCAAAGCATCTTCATGGCTTGGGCTTAACCACCTTTAGGTCTGGAGGTATGCTAACACAGAAATACATTGTGTATCATTGGAGGAAGTGAACTGTTCAGTCGCTCAGTTGTGTCTGACTATTTGTGACCTCATTAACTACAGCATGCCAGTCTCCCTGACCTTCACCATCTTCCAGCGCTTGTTCAAACTCATGTCCTTTGAATTGGTGATGCCATCCAACCATCTTGTCCTCTGTCGTCCCTTTCTCCATTAAATTATATATTTTAGTCACTGTAATCAAAAGGAGCAAGTTCAGGAGCAAAGGAAGAAAGCATAACCATTTGGTTTTCACATGAATGTTTATCATGAAGAGTAACCATAAGCATAAGAATTATTTTTTTGAGAGGTTGACTTTGATACATATATATATATATATATATATATATAGGGATTCCCTGGTAGTCCATTGGTTAGGACTCTACTCTCTCATTGTAGAAGGCAAGGGTTCGATCCCTGGTTGGGGAACTAAGATCTGATATGATACAGCCCCACCTCAAAGACCATATATTTAAATCCTGTAAAAATATACTGTATTGCCTCTCTTTTTCTGATATAATTGTTTCTGTTTACCAGCTTGAACTATTGCCTTCCCAGGAATTTCTTCTATAAGCATTGAGGGGAAAACCATTACTAATAATCTTTCTGTATTCCTAATATGCTTGATTAATTTTATAGAAAGAGCTGGATATATTTGTTGGTTGGCAATATAGAATTGTGAGCAGTATATTAACTACCAGTTATGCTGTGTTCTGGGCTTCCCGGTAGCTCAGATGGTAAAGCTTCTGCCTGCAGTGTGGGAGACCCAGGTTCAATCCCCAGGTCAGGAACATCCCCAGAGAAGGAAATGGCAACCCACTCCAGTTATTCTTGCCTGGAAAATTCCATGGACGGAGGAGCCTGGTAGGTTACAGTCCATGAGGTCTCAAAGAGTTGGATGCGACTGAGTTACTTCACTTTCACTTTTCACTTTCATGCTGTGTTCCTAGTGAATAAAACAGTTTAATCTTAGTGTGAAAACTATGTCCATGTAATGTAGTTTTCCAAATTGACACACTACTGATTATATGTAACTGAATGAAGTTTGAATTTAATGGATTTTTGTTCATTCATTCATGCAAAATGGAAAGGCCTTTAAAACCCATCCTAAAAGTACCTCCCTCCTATTAGGATGTCTTCTTTCAAAAAACCAGAAACAAGGAATGTTGGTGAGGATATGGAGAAACTGAATAATTGAGTTTATTAGAATGTAGACTGGTATACTTGCTGTGGAAAACAATGTGACAGTTCTTCAAAATATTAAAAATAGAATCACCATAGGATTTCACAGAGGGCATATACCTACCTGAATGGATCGAAAGCCAGAGTCTCAAAGAGATATTTGTGTCAGGTTCATAACAGCATTATTCACAATGGCTCTGACAAGGAGGCAGCCCAGGTGTCCATCAGTGGATGAAAGGGTAAACACATTGTGGTTTATGCTATACACGGGAATTATTCAGCTTTCAAAAGGAAGAAGATTCTTCAGTACACTGCAACCTAAATAACCTTTGAGAACATTATGTTTAAGTGAAGTAAGCCAGGCATGAAAATACTCTGTGATTCCATTCATATGAGGTACTTAGGAGTAGCCCTCATAGTCAGTGAAAGAATCTGAAATGCAGTAATTGTGTGCAGCCTCAAAAATGACAGGATGATCTTGGTTTGTTTCTAAGATAGACCATTCAACGTCATAATAATCCAAGCCTGTGCCCAAACCACTAATGCCGAAGAAGCTGAAGTTGAACATTTCTATGGAGACCTACAGTCTTCCCTGGTGGTTCAAATGGTAAAGAGTCTGCCTGCAATGCAGTAGAAGTGGGTTCGATTCCTGTGTTGAGAAGATCCCCTGGAAAAGGAAATGGCAGCCCACTCCGATATTCTTGCCTGGAAAAGCCCATGGACAGAGGAGCCTGGTGGGCTACAGTCCATGGGGTCACAGAGAGTCAGACATGACTGACAGACTTTCAGTTCACCTCACTTCATTTCATGAAGACATACAAGACCTTCTGGAACTAACACCAAAAAAAAAAAAAATGTCCTTTTTGTCATAGGGGACTGGAATGCAAAAGCAGGAAGTCAAGAGATACCAAGAGTAACAGGCAAGTTTGGCCTTAAGTACAAAATGAAGCAGGGCAAAGGCTAACAGAATTTTGTCAAGAGAACACATTGGTCATAACAAACACCCTCTTCCAACAACCCAAGAGATGACTGTGGACATCACCAGATGGTCAATACCAAAATCAGATTGATTATATTCTTTGTAACCGAAGATGGAGAAGCCCTATACAGTCAGCCAAAACAAGACTGGGAGCTGACTGTGGCTCAGATCATGAACTCCTTATTGCAAAATTCAGGCCTAAATTGAAGAAAGTAGGGAAAACTACTAGGCCTTTCAGATACGACCTAAATAAAATCCATATGATTACACAGTGAAGGTAATGAATAGATTCAAGGGATTAGATCTGATAGAGTGCCTGAAGAACTATGGGTAGAGGTTCATAACATTGTACAAGAGGTGGTGACCAAAACCATCCTAGAAAAAAAGAAATACAAGAAGGCAAAGTGGTTGTCTGATGAGGAAGACTGAAGGCAGAAGAAGAGGGTGACAGAGGATGAGATGGTTGGATGGCATCACTGAAAGAGTGGTGAGTTTGAGCAAACTCTGGGAGATAGTTAAGGACAGGGAAGCCTGGCGTGCTACAGTCCATGGGGTCGAAAGTACTCAAAAGCTAATTAGTGACTGAACAGCAACAGCAATAGTAATCAAAACCATAGAGATAGTAGAATGATGATTGCCAGGGACTGAGGGATAGGAGCAAATGCGTAATTTTTTTTTAAAAGGGGATAGGGTTTCAGTTTACTCAGTTCAGTTCAGTTCAGTCACTCAGTCGTGTCCGACTCTTTGCGACCCCATGAATCGCAGCATGCCAGGCCTCCCTGTCCATCACCATCTCCCAGAGTTCACTCAGACTCATGTCCATCGAGCCTGTGATGCCATCTCATCCTCAGTTGTCCCCTTCTCCTCCTGCCCCCAATCCCTCCCAGCATCAGACTCTTTTCCAATGAGTCTCTTTTCCAATCAGACTCGCTTCGCATGAGGTGGCCAAAGTACTGGAGTTTCAGCTTTAGCATCATTCCTTCCAAAGAAATCCCAGGGTTGATCTCCTTCAGAATAGACTGGTTGGATCTCCTTGCAGTCCAGGGGACTCTCAGGAGTCTTCTCCAACACCACACTTCAAAAGCATCAATTCTTCGGCGTTCAGCCTTCTTCATAGTCCACCTCTCACATCCATACATGACCACAGGAAAAACCATAGCCTTGACTAGACAGACCTTAGTCGGCAAGTAATATCTCTGCTTTTGAATATACTTTCTAGGTTGGTCATAACTTTTCTTCCAAGTAGTAAGCGTCTTTTAATTTCATGGCTGCAGTCACCATCTGCAGTGATTTTGGAGCCCAAAAAAATAAAGTCTGACACTGTTTCCACTGTTTCCCCATCTATTGCCCATGATGTGATGGGACCAGATGCCATGATCTTCATTTTCTGAATGTTGAGCTTTAAGCCAACTTTTTCACTCTCCACTTTCACTTTCATCAAGAGGCTTTTGAGTTCCTCTTCACTTTCTGCCATAAGGGTGGTGTCATCTGCATATCTGAGGTTATTGATATTTCTCCCAGGAATGTTGATTCCAGCTTGTGCTTCTTCCAGCTCAGCGTTTCTCATGATGTACTCTGCATAAAAGTTAAATAAGCAGGGTGACAATATACAGCCTTGACATACTCCTTTTCCCAGTCTGTTGTTCCATGTCCAGTTCTAACTGTTGCTTCCTGACCTGCATACAGATTTCTCAAGAGGCAGGTCAGGTGGTCTGGTATTCCCAACTCTTTCAGAATTTTCCACAGTTTATTGTGATCCACACAATCCAAGGCTTTAGCATAGTCAATAAAGCAGAAATAGATGTTTTTCTGGAACTCTCTTGCTTTTTTCATGATGCAGCGGATATTGGCAATTTGATCTCTGGTTCCTCTGCCTTTTCTAAAACCAGCTTGAACATCAGGAAGTTCACGGTTCACATATTGCTGAAGCCTGGCTTGGAGAATTTTGAGCATTACTTTACTAGCATGTGAGATGAGTGCAATTGTGAGGTAGTTTGAGCATTCTTTGGCATTGCCTTTCTTTGGGATTGGAATGAAAACTGACCTTTTCCAGTTCCATGGCCACTGCTGAGTTTTCCAAATTTGCTGGCATATTGAGTGCAGCACTTTCACAGCATCATCTTTCAGGATTTGAAACAGCTTAACTGGAATTCTATCACCTCCACTAGCTTTGTTTGTAGTGATGCTTTCTAAGGCCCACTTGACTTCACATTCCAGGATGTCTGGCTCTAGATTAGTGATCACATCATCATGATTATCCGGGTCGTGAATATCTTTTTTGTACAGTTCTTCTGTGTATTCTTGCCACCTCTTTTTAGTATCTTCTGCTTCTGTTAGGTCCAGAACATTTCTGTCCTTTATCAAGCCCATCTTTGCATGATATGTTCCCTTGGTATCTCTAATTTTCTTGAAGAGATCTCTAGTCTTTCCCATTCTGTTGTTTTCCTCTATTTCTTTGCATTGATTCCTGAAGAAGGCTTTCTTATCTCTTCTTGCTATTCTTTGGAACTCTGCATTCAGATGCTTATATCTTTCCTTTTCTCCTTTGCTTTTCGCTTCTCTTCTTGTCACAGCTATTTATAAGACCTCCCCAGACAGCCATTTTGCTTTCTTGCATTTCTTTTCCATGGGGATGGTCTTGATCCCTGTCTCCTGTACAATGTCACGAACCTCATTCCATAGTTCATCAGGCACTCTATCTATCAGATCTAGGCCCTTAAATCTATTTCTCACTTCCACTGTATAATCATAAGGGATTCAATTTAGGTCATACCTGAATGGTCTAGCAGTTTTCCCTACTTTCTTCAATTTGAGTCTGAATTTGGTAATAAGGAGTTCATGATCTGAGCCACAGTCAGCTGCTGGTCTTGTTTTTGTTGACTGTATAGAGCTTCTCCATCTTTGACTGCAAAGAATATAATCAGTCTGATTTCGGTGTTGACCATCTGGTGATATCTTCCATTGTGTTACTGGAAGAGGGTGTTTGCTATGACCAGTGCATTTTCTTGGCAAAACTCTATTAGTCTTTGCCCTGCTTCATTCCGCATTCCAAGACCAATTTGCCTGTTACTCCAGATGTTTTTTGACTTCTTACTTTTGCATTCCAGTCCCCTATAATGAAAAGGACATCTTTTTTGTGTGTTAGTTCTAAAAGGTCTTGTAGGTCTTCATAAAACCGTTCAACTTCAGCTTCTTCAGCATTCCTGGTTGGGGCATAGACTTGGATAACTGTGATATTGAATGGTTTGCCTTGGAGATGAACAGAGATCATTCTGTCATTTTTGAGGATGCATCCAAGTACTGCATTTCAGACTCTTTTTTTGACCATGATGGCTACTCCATTTCTTCTGAGGGATTCCTGCCCACAGTAGTAGATATAATGGTCATCTGAGTTAAATTCACCCATTCCAGTCCATTTTAGTTCACTGATTCCTAGGATGTCAACGTTCATCCTTGCCATCTCTTGTTTGACCACTTCCAATTTGCCTTGATTCATGGACCTGACATTCCAGGTTCCTATGCAATATTGCTCTTTACAGCATCGTATCTTTCTTCTATCACCAGTCACATCCACAACTGGGTATTGTTTTTGCTTTGGCTCCATCCCTTCATTCTTTCTGGAGTTATTTCTCCACTGATCTCCAGTAGCATATTGGGCACCTACTGACCTGGGGAGTTCCTCTGTCAGTATCGTATCATTTTGCCTTTTCATACTGTTCATGGGGTTCTCAAGGCAAGAATACTGAAGTGGTTTGCCATTCTCTTCTCCAGTGGACCACATTCTGTCAGATCTCTCCACCATGACCCGCCCATCTTGGGTTACCCCACAGGCATGGCTTGGTTTCATTAAGTTAGACAAGGCTGTGGTCCTAGTGGGATTAGATTGACTAGTTTTCTGTGAGTATGGTTTCAGTGTGTCTGCCCTCTGATGCCCTCTTGCAACACCTACCATCTTACTTGGGTTTCTCTTACCTTGGGCATGGGGTATCTCTTCACGGCTGCTCAAGCAAAGCACAGCCGCTGCTCCTTACTTTGGATGAGGCGTATCTCCTTACCGCCGCCGTTCCTGACCTTCAACGTGGGATAGCTCCTCTAGGAATCATATAGATGGATTGGAGTGATGGTTGCACATTATAAATGTGTAATGCCACTGAATTGTATACTTAAGAATAGTTTAAATGGTATTTTTTACATTATGTGTATTTTGCTATAATAAAAAAATTGAAGGAAAAAATTAACCCTAAAATGAATTTGACTTGTATTCTATCACAGAAATACAAACATTTATGGCAGTAAAATTTAACCACAATACAAGTATATCTGCAAAACTGTATGTATCTGTAATGGTCATGGCAGGAGCACAAAATCCATAATGTGCTTCCCTGGTTATTTCTCACCTATTTCTGCATAATTAGTTCAGTTCAGTTGCTCAGTCATGTCTGACTCTTTGCGACCCCAAGGACGGCAGCATGCCAGGCCTCCTTGTCCATCACCAACTCCCAGAGTTTACTCAAACTCATGTCCATTGAGGCTGTGATGCCATCCAACCATCTCATCCTCAGTCGTCCCCTTCTCCTCCCGGCTTCTATCCTTCCCAGCATCAGAGTCTTTTCAAATGAGTCAGTTCTTCGCATCAAGTGGCCAAAGTATTGGAGATTCAGCTTCAGCATCAGTCCTTTCAATGAATATTCAGGAGTGATCTCCTTTAGGATGGACTGGCTGGATCTCCTTGCAGTCCAAGGGACTCTCAAGAGTCTTCTCCAACACCACACTTCAAAAACATCAGTTCTTTGGCCCTTGGCTTTCTTTATAGTCCAACTCTCACATCCATACATGACTACTGGAAAACCCATAGCTTTGACTAGATGGATCTTTGTTGGCAAAGTAATGTCTCTGATTTTTAATATGCTGTCTAGGTTGATCAGAACTTTTCTTCCAAGAAGTAAGCATCTTTTAATTTCATGGCTGCAGTCACCATCTGCAGTGATTTTGGAGCCCAAGAAGATAAAGTCTCTCACTGTTTCTACTGCTTCCCCATCTATTTGCCATGAAGTGATGGGACCAGATGCCATGATCTTCGTTTTCTGAATGTTGAGCTTGAAGCCAACTTTTTCACTCTCCTCTTTCACTTTCATCAAGAGGCTGTTTAGTTCTTTGCTTTCTGCCATAAGAATGGTGTCATCTGCATATCTGAGGTTATAGACATTTTTCCCAGCAATCTTGATTCCAGCTTATGCTTCATCCAGTCCAGCATTCCTCATGATGTACTCTGCATATAAGTTAAATAAGCAGGGTGACAGTGTACAACCTTGACATACTCCTTTCCTGATTTGGAACCAGTCTGTTGTTCCATGTTCAGTTCTAACTGTTGCTCCTTGACCTGCATACAGATTTCTCAGGAGGCAGGTAAGGTGGTCTGGTATTGCCATCTCTTGAGGAATTTTCCACAGTTTGTTTTGATCCACGCAGTGAAAGTCTTTGGCATGTTCAATAAAGCAGAAATCGATGTTTTTCATGAACTCTTCCTGCTTTTTTGATGATCCAGCAGATGTTGGCAATTTGATCTCTGGTTCCTCTACTTTTTCTAAATTCAGCTTGAACATATGGAAGTTCACAGTTTAGGTACTGTTGAAGCCTGGCTTGGAGAATTTTGAGCATTATTTTGCTAGTGTGTGAGACGAGTGCAGTCATGTGGTAGTTTGAACGTTCTTTGTCATTGCCTTTCTTTGGGATTTTAATGAAAACTGACCTTTTCCAGTCCTGTGGCCACTGCTGAGTTTTCCAAATTTGCTGGCATATTGAGTGCAGCACTTTCACAGCATCATCTTTTAGGATTTGAAATAGCTCAACTGGAATTCCATCACCTCCACTAGCTTTGTTCGTAGTAATGCTTCCTAAGGCCCACTTGACTTCACATTCCAGGATGTCGACTCTAGGTGAGTGATCACACCATCGTGATTATCTGGGTCATGAAGATCTCTTTTGTATGGTCCTTCTTTGTATTCTTGCCACCTCTTCTTAATATCTTATACTTCTATTAGATCCTTACCATTTCTGTCCTTTATTGTGCTCATCTTTGTATGAAACATTCCCTTGGTATCTCTGATTTTCTTGAAGCGATCTCCAGTCTTTCCCATTCTGTTGTTTTCCTCTATTTCTTTTTGTTGATCACTGAGAAAGGCATTCTTATCTCTCCTTAGTATTCTTTGAAACTCTGCATTCAAAATGATTTATCTTTCCTTTTCTCCTTTGCCTTTCACTTCTCTTCTTTTCATAGCTATTTGTAAGGCCTCTTGAGACAACCATTTTGCCTCTTGGCATTTTTTTTTCCTGGGGATGGTCTTGATCACTGCCTCTTATACAATATCGCAAACTTCATCCATAGTTCTTCAGGCACTCTGTCTCTCAGATCTGTACCTTTGTATCTATTTGTCACTTCTACTGTATAATTGTAAGGGATTTGATTTAGGTCATACCCAATGGTCTAGTGGTTTTCCCTACTTTCTTCAATTTAAGTCTTAATTTTGCAGTAAGGAGTTCATTATCTGAGCCACAGCTCCCAGTCTTGTTTTTGCTGGCTGTATAGAGCTTCTCCATCTTTGGCTGCAAAACATATAATCAGTCTGATTTCATTATTGACCATCTGGTCATTTTGACAGATTGAAAACCACAATTACAGAAAACTAACCAATCTGATCACATGGACCACAGCCTTGTCTGGCTCAGTGAAGCTATGAGCCATGCCAGGTAGGGCCACCCAAGATGGATGGGTCATGGTGGAAAGTTCTGACAAAACGTGATCCACTGGAGATGGGAATGGCAAACCACTTCAGTATTCTTGCCTTCAGAACCCCATGAACAGTATGAAAAAGCAAAAAGATAGGACACATGATAGATGAACTCCCCAGGTTGGTAGGTGCCCAATATACTACTGGAGAAGAGTGGAGAAATAACTCCAGAAAGAATCAAGAGGCTGAGCCAAAGCTAAAACTGTGCCCAGTTGTCGATTTGACTGGTGATGCAAGTTAAGGCTGATGCTGTAAAGAGCAATATTGCATAGGAACCTGGAAAGTTAGGTCCATGAATCAAGGTAAATTGGAAGTAGCCAAACAGCAGATGGCAAGAGTGAACATCAACATTTTAGGAACAGCGAACCAAAATGGACTGGAATGTGTGAATTTAACTCAGATGACCATTATATCTACCACTGTGGGCCGGAATCCCTTAGAAGAAACGGAGTAGCCATCGTAGTCATCAAAAGAGTCTGAAATGCAGTACTTGGATGCAAGGCTAACCATTCAGTATCACAGTAATCCAAGTCTATGCCCTGACCAGTAATGCTGAAGAAGCTAAAGTTGAAAACCTACAAGACCTTCTAGAACTAACACCCAAAAAAGATTTCTACATAATATTGTGAAAGAAACAAATACTTTTACAATAATAGTAGTGATAATTTTTAATACTACTACAAAACTGTTTACCTAAAATTGGTACAAACATGATAAAAATCTTTACACATTGTTGGTAGTGACTCCTGCTCTTTCTGCTAGCCTGTGTTCATACTTGTTTGCTTACTTAATGAGTGATCCTTGAGTTCACGTATCCTTGGCCCTGTGTAGGCCCTGGGGATTGAGTAGTGAGCAACTTTTACTTTCACAGAGCTGCAGCCTTTTCCAGAAGAAATGACTATAAGCTTTGATCTGAAGTGTGGTCAAGAATTCACGGTGGGCTATGGAGTGGGGGCAATACTAAAAGCAGTGTTTGCAGCAGACAGGCAGCATGTGTAAAAGTCAGCTAATGTGAGAGTGCGTAGTAAATATGGTGAACAGCATGACTGGAGTACAGAATGCAAAGCATATGAAAAATTCTGCAGAAAGGGTTAAGACATAAGCAGTCAGGTTGTGAAAAATTTTGAAGTGATACTAGGCAATTTGAGATTTAACATCAGGGTAATGAAGCAGTATTGAAGGAAAGTATTGGATTTGCATTTAGAAAGATTTCTTGGCTGCATTGCAGAGTAGGGTTGGTAGGGAGTAAGCCTGGAGGCAGAACACATTTTTAATAATTCAGGTGAGAGATGGCATTGGATTGGATTAGAGCAGTGGCAGAGGGGATGGAGAGAGCTAGACAAAGTTAAGAAAATAGGAAGTAAAATCAATAGGATGAAGCAACTGATTAGATGTGGGCAATCAGAGGGGAAAAGGAGTCAAAGATGACTGCAGCTATCCATCTTGAGCCTCTGGTTAAAACGGTTGTACTAATTGGGATGGAGAAGTTACAGCTCAGGGCTTTGGAAGTGATTCCCTGTTTGATCTCTAAGAATTGTCCTATTGTGAGGAACAGTTCTCACAAATCTAAGAATTTGTGATTCTTAACTCTTCTAAGGAAGCTCATTATATATCCTACAGATTAGATCTTTTTATTTTTTATTTATTTATTTTTTTTAGATCATTTTTATTGCCATGTACACAAACATCATTCCTGAGATGTCCATATCCTTAATTACTCTTGGAATTCATTGTTAGAGCTCATTGGCTTTTTTGTTAAAGAGAATATTGTTTTCTGTAGGCAGTGTATACTCCAGTGTTCTTGCCTGGAGGATCCCAGGAACGGGGGAGCCTGGTGGGCTGCCGTCTCTGGGGTCGCACAGAGTCGGACACAACTGAAGCGACTGAAGCGACTGAAGCGATTTAGCTGCAGCAGCAGACAGTGTATAATTTTGTCAAGTTGCATACATAACTGTTAGGTATAACCCTTTGTAGGCAACATAGCCATGTATCAAATGACTCCAAAACTAACTGTAATGATAACAAAGCCACTGTTGACAAGGATGACAACATAAATATATCTGAATAAGTTAATGTTAAAAGTAAACATTTGACAATTCTCATTCATTGCCAGTGGAAATGCAAAATGGTATAGCCATTTTAGACATCACTGTGACAGTTTCTTATAAAACTTAACATACTTTACCATGTTTCATCAGTCACACTCCCTGTCATCTATCCAAAGGAATTGAAGGCTTACATCTACACAAAAACCCTTACACATGAATGTTTCTAGCAGTTTTATTCTTAATTGCTCAAATTTGGAAGCGTTCACGATATCCTTAAGTAGGTAAATGGATAAATAAGTTGTGGTATGTTCATACAATGGGATATTATTCAGTGCAAAATTGAAAGGCTAACAAGCCTTGCAGAGACATGGAGGAAACCTAAATGCATATTACTAAGTGAAAGAAGCCAGCCTCAGAACATTTCAATTGTGTGACTTTTCTTGAAAAGACTAAACAATAAAGATGGTAAAAAGTTGGTTATCAGAGATTAAAGAGGAGATGGGAATGAATAGGCAGAGCACAGAGGACTTTTAGTGCAGTGGATTGTTCTATACCATACTACAACAGTGGATACATGGCATTACAAATTTATAAAGACCCCTAGAATGTACATAACCAAGAGTGAACTCAGTTGTAAACTATGGACTTTGGATGATACTGATGTGTGAATCCTCTCTTATTCAGGGTTACCTTTTATTCAAACACATACACACACACACACACACACACACACACACACAAATTAGGCAAATGGTTGTCTGAGGAGGCCTTAAAAATATCTGAGAAAAGAAGAGAAGCAAAAGGCAAAGGATAAAAGGAAAGATATACCCATCTGAATGCAGCGTTCCAAAGAATAGCAAGGATAGATAAAGCCTTCTTCAGTGATCAGTGCAAAGAAATAGAGGAAAACAATAGAATGGGAAAGACTGGAGATCGCTTCATAAGGAATGCTGGACTGGATGAAGCACAGCTGGAATCAGGATTGCTGGGAGAAATATCAATCACCTCAGATATACAGATGACACCACCCTTATGGTAGAAAACGAAGAACTAAAGAACCTCTTGATGAAAGTGAAAGAGGAGAGTGAAGAAGTTGGCTTAAAACTCAACATTCAGAAAACTAAGATCGTGGTGTATGGTGCCATCACTTCATGGCAAATAGATGGGGAAACAGTGGAAATAGTGAGAGACCTTATCTTTTGGGGCTCCAAAATCAGTGCAGATGGTGACTGCAGCCATGAAATTGAAAGATGCTTGCTTCTTGGGAGAAAAGCTATGACCAACCTAGACAGCACATTAAAAAGCAGAGACAGCTTTGCCAACAAAGATCCATCTAGTCAAAGCTATGGTTTTTCCAGTAGTCATGTATGGATGTGAGAGTTGGACTATAAGGAAAGCTGAGCGCAGTAGAATTGACGCTTTTAAACTGTGGTGTTAGAGAAGACTGTTGAGAGTCCCTTGGACTGCAAGGAGATCCAACCAGTCCATCCTAAAGGAAATCAGTCCTGAATATTCATTGAAAGGACTGGTGCTAAAGCTGAAACTCCAATACTTTGGCACCTGCTTCAAAAAACTGAGTCTTCAGAAAAGACCCTGGGAGAGCTAGCTTTGTACGTCAAGAATGCTTTTTAGACATGCTTGCTATTGTGTTCTCTTTTCCTGGCGTTTGGAGGAGGATTTTGAAAATAACCTTTATAATATTTATAATTTTAATGATATAACTTCACTCATCATTGCATTGTCCTTTCTGGAAAATACAGAAAAACTTAAGTAGTGTACCCAAGGTCACATGTGGCTTGTTCGTTGTATATATGTTTATGTTCCAGAAACAGAAAGCTAAGATTCATTCCCCGCATTGTGGGAATGTTGAACTCTCTCCATTTCAGAAAATACTTTGTATGCTAGATGAATTCTATTTATAGTCATTCTATTTTTTTCAACCTTTTTCAAGAGAATAGAGTCAATCTCAGGTCTTGACTTGGATGATTCTTGGTATATCCAATATGATAGCTATTAGAAATGTATCTTATGCAGCTAAGGAATGGAATTTTAAATTTTATTTAATTAAAATGTAGATATCCATGTGTTAATAGTGGCTACTTTATTGAACAGTGCAGCTCTAGATTACCAGTTAGAAGACAGGACCATGTTAAACTCTAGTAGGGGGAGGCAGTCAGCACAATTCAGACTGTGGGAAACTCTGTCAGGTTCTTCAACAGAGAAACTCCAAGCGGGGAAAAAGATGTGGAGGGGAAATCCTAAGATTAAAAGAGACTTAAAGGGCATATCAGCAAATCACAATGTATGGACTTTATTTGAGTCCTGGTCAGTTCAGTCGCTCAGTCGTGCCCAACTCTTTGCAACCCCATGAATTGCAGCACGCCAGGCCTCCCTGTCCATCACCAACTCCCTGATTTCACTCAGACTCACGTCCATCGAGTCAGTGATGCCATCCAGCCATCTCACCCTCGGTCGTCCCCTTCTCCTCCTGCCCCCAATCCCTCCCAGCATCACAGTCTTTTCCAATGAGTCAACTCTTTGCATGAGGTGGCCAAAGTACTGGAGTTTCAGGTTCAGCGTCATTCCCTCCAAAGAAATCCCAGGGTTGATCTCCTTCAGAATGGACTGGTTGGATCTCCTTGTAGTCCAAGGGACTCTCAAGAGTCTTCTCCAACACCACAGTTCAAAAGCATCAATTCTTCGGCACTCAGCTTTCTTCACAGTCCAACTCTCACATCCATACGTGACCACTGGAAAAACCATAACCTTGACTAGATGGACCTTTGTTGGCAAAGTAATGTCTCTGCTTTACAATATTCTATCTAGGTTGGTCATAACTTTCCTTCCAAGGAGTAAGTGTCTTTTAATTTCATGGCTGCAGTCACCATCTGCAGTGATTCTGGAGCCCAAAAAATAAAGTCTGACCCTGTTTCCACTGTTTCCCATCTATTTCCCAAGATGATGGGACTGGATGCCATGATCTTTGTTTTCTGAATGTTGAGCTTTAAGCCAACTTTTTCACTCTCCTCTTTCACTTTCATCAAGAGGCATTTTAGTTCTTCTTCACTTTCTGCCATAAGGGTGGTGTCATCTGCATGTCTGAGGTGATTGATATCCAGCTGGTGTTTCTTCCAGTCCAGCGTTTCTCATGATGTACTCTGCATAGAAGTTAATTAAGCAAGGTGACAATATACAGCCTTGATGTATTCCTTTTCCTATTTGGAACCAGTCTGTTGTTCCATGTCCAGTTCTAACTGTTGCTTCCTGACCTGCATGCAGATTTCTCAAGAGGCAGGTCAGGTGGTCTGGTATTCCCATCTCTTTTAGAATTTTCCACAGTTTATTGTGATCCACACAGTCAAAGGCTTTGGCATAGTCAATAAAGCAGAAATAGACGTTTTTCTGGAACTCTCTTGCTTTTTCAATGATCCAGCGGATGTTGTCCTCTGCCTTTTGTGAAACTGTTAAAAATATTTATTACATTTATGAAATAATTGAATAACAGTTAGATTTTTGGTATTAGGGAATTATTGTATTTTTTTAAGCATCATGATATATTGTAGTTGTCTAACAAAAGGAGGAGAGTGAGTCATTATCTTTTAGAAAGATGTTGAAAGATTTACTTCCTGCCATATGAAATTAGGTTTATATTTACTGCATTTTTCATCAATGACCTATTTTCTTTTAGCATTGATTTAAAAAAAAACAACTTCTTACATGGAGAATTTTGAACACATGCAGGTGGATAGATTACTACAGTGATTATCCATATTTAAGAATTATCAATTCATGACCAACATTGTTTCCTCTTCATATCCCCATATTATGTTTTATAAGCAAATCCTAGACGTTTTATGATTTTATTTATCAGGCGAAAAAAATGCTGTTGTTGGAAAGATATCAGTTGTAAACATTGCTAATTCCGTTAAAGTGGTATAAATTAGTCTGAAGTGCTCAACCACTAGATCAACTCTAACTCAAAGGATAAATATGTTGAGCTTTTCTGACCTTCCTGACTTCAAACAGGAAGCTTGGATTCTGTAGACCTATCAAGTGTCCAAGCCTTTTCATCAATTTGCATGTATCTTTAGCTTAAAACTTCCGGAGACAGGAAGTTCAGGAGACACTGTGTTGGGAAAGCTCCTTAGTGTTCTCCTTGTGTGTATGTGTGCTAAGTCCCGTCAGCCATGTCCAACTCTTTGCAACCCCATGGACTGTAGCCTGCAAGGCTCCTCTATCCATGTTATTCTCCAGGCAAGACTACTGGAGTGGTTCGCTGTGAGCTTCCTCAGGGGATCTTCCCCACCCATGGATTGAACTGTCTCTTAGCCTGTTGCATTGGCAGACAGGTTCTTTACCATTAGCGCCACTTGCTGTAAATAGTGGGTCCTTTTCTCAATCTTGGCTTGACACCCACTGAGAGGCAAACCCAGTTTTCAGATAACAAGGCCTCTTTGGTTTTCCATTTCTTCAATACAATTACCAAACCTAGAATTTTTAAATAATATTATTTTAAAAATATCATTATTTTATATTCAAATTCCCACTTGCTTCAAAAATTTATAGTTTATATTTAAATGACCAAACATGACAATTCCGTAAATAAACCAAGTTACATGATCCATTTTATGTTAACGAAGTGGCAATGTAAAACAAATGTTGCATGAAGTACTAATTATGAAAAGGATTGTGTAGACCTTTGTGACAGTTAATGAAATAAGCCAAAAATAACGTAAGGTAGCATTGCATTTGTCAAGTTGATAAGTCTCATTGTAAAGATACTTGAAATGTAATGGGAAAGCTTTTTTAGAAATTTTTCTTTTAAATTTATTATTTAGTGCTGGGTCTTTGTTGCTCTGCGCAGGCTTTCTCTAGTTGCAACAAGCGGGAGATACTCTCTAGCTGTGACACATCGGCTTCTCATTGCAGTGGCTTCTGTTGTTGTCGAGCATGGGCTATAGGGCATGCGGGCTTCAGTACTTGTAGTACATGGGTTTGGTTGCCTCAGAGCATGTGGAGTCTTCTCAAAGCGGGGATTGAACCCATGTCCACTGCACTGGCAGGTGGATTCCTATCCACTGGATCACCAGGAAAGTCTGGGAAAGCTTTTTAGAAAATAAATAAGATATTAGAGTGGAAACTACTCGAAGGCCTCTATAAAACTCTTTGGTTTGGACAACTTGAATCATAGAGTTCATGAGAAGTTAAATAATGATTGTACAGTATAGACAAGGTAATGGGATAAGATGAATATGTTTTAATAGTAATTTACCTTGAGTGTTGCTGAAAGAGCGTAGTGAAGAGATTGCTAGGAAATAGAAATTTTTTTTTCTTTAAAATGCCCTCCTATAGAAAATAATAGCAAATGAAGCAACTGACAAACAACTAATCTCAAAAATATACAAGCAACTCAAGAAGCTCAATTCCAGAAAAATAAACGACCCAATCAAAAAATGGGCCAAAGAACTAAATAGACATTTCTCCAAAGAAGACATAAAGATGGCTAACAAACACATGAAAAGATGCTCAGCATCACTCATTATCAGAGAAATGCAAATCAAAACCACAATGAAGTACCATTTCACACCAGTCAGAATGGCTGTGATCCAAAAGTCTACAAGCAATAAATGCTGGAGAGGTTGTGGAGAAAAGGGAACCCTATTACACTGTTGGTGGGAATGCAAACTAGTACAGCCACTATGGAGAACAGTGTGGAGATTCCTTAAAAAACTGCAAATAGACCTGCCTTATGACCCAGCAATCCCACTGCTGGGCATAAACACCAAGGAAACCAGAATTGAAAGAGACACGTGTACCCCAATGTTCATCGCAGCACTGTTTATAATAGCCAGGACATGGAAGCAACCCAGATGTCCATCAGCAGATGAATGGATAAGAAAGCTGTGGTACATATACACAATGGAGTATTACTCAGCCATCAAAAAGAATACATTTGAATCAGTTCTAATGAGGTGGATAAAACTGGAGCCGATTATACAGAGTGAAGTAAGCCAGAAAGAAAAACACCAATACAGTATACAAACACATATATTTGGAATTTAGAAAGATGGTAACGATAACCCTATACGCGAGACAGCAAAAGAGATGCAGATGTACAGAGCAGACTTTTTGACTCTGTGGGAGAGGGAGAAGGCGGGATGATTTGGGAGAATGGCATTGAAACATGTATAATATCATATAAGAAACGAATCACCAGTCTAGGTTCAATGCAGGATACACAATGCTTGGAGCTGGTGCACTGGGATAACCCAGAGGGATGGTATGGGAAGGGAGGTGAGAGGGGTTTCAGGAGTGGGAACTTATGTACACCCGTGGCAGATTCATGTTGATGTATGGCAAAACCAATACAGTATTGTAAAGTAAAAACATTAAAAAAAATTCAAAAAAATGCCCTACTATATAATAATAAATACATTTTTTGTTATTTGAAAGGTTTAAGACCATCCAAAATAAAAAATTCTGAGAAATACAAGAATTCCACAGAAATACGGATATACTCATTTCTTGTCTTGAATATGCTCAATTTTTGTCTCCATCTGGGATGGATGAGATTCATAAAATCTTTTCATATGTGGGCAGCATAGGGTATTATTTGCATTAAGAGTTTCACCTGTTTTGCAACTACATTTGTATAAAACTACTTGTAAATTTGTGTAAAATCAGTTATTAAGTCTATAAAAATATTCTTGGTATCTTTTCTCTGAGGATCTCAACAGAGATGTTAAAAACTGTAAGTCCCATTGATCCTCTAGGTTAAGAATTGAGGAATATGTAGAGATAGGTTATTAGAGAAGAGGGGAACGGTGCAATCATAACATGAGGCAACTGCTGAAAATATTACAAAGAACAAATCCTGCATAAGATATTGTTGTGAAGAAGTTTAAATTTTACCTATTTAAAATGCATTGCCAACCATCTCCTATTTCTGAATATTTAAGTGGTAGATAAAAACAAGTTAACTTCTAAAGGGCTTAGATGCAGTGGTACCCCAGTAGAAAAATGAGTGCCCAGTCTTGATTTCTAATATGATTCCCCAGATAATGGATTAAGAGAGACCCTTGAAGAAAGGGCTAACTCTTGAAGTGGAGCAAGAAACAAAAATGAGCTTAGAGCATCTCATAGAGTTGAAAATTAAGGAAATGGCTAAAACCAAAATAAATGAAACACATAAATAGGAGTATGTCAAAAGGCCACAAGAGCCAAATGAAAGAGTTCCCATTGGCCATGTGAGCAACAAAATAGAAGTCCCGTTGGTTATGACCCCAAATATAAAAGGTCCACAAGTTTTTACTGATATAAATAAACGATCCAATAAGTTAATAAATAGAAGAGGAGAGACACATCTCCCTTGCAAAAGAATTCCAAATAATTTATGTAGATACTCTTCCTTGAAGGACATGGAGCACAACTCTCTTCTCCAGTGTGCGCTATTTACAGTGATTTCCTTCTGAAGATTATAGTTGGAAAGGAAGAAAATAGAGGACCTTTACAATGGAGAAATGTTGTTTCAGATAATCAAAGTGATCATCATCAGTGATGAGTCATGGTGATGTGTATTCCTAATATGATGTGGTGAAAATGGCACTTTACCTCCATGGTCTTCTTCCCCAAACCCATAACCTCAGTTTCATCATTAGAGAAACATCAGGCAAATCCCGTTTGAGAGACTTTCTGCAAAATACCTGACAACTGCTCTTCAAAACTGTCAGTTGATACCTAAAACAAGGAAAGAATGAGAAGCTGTCACAGCCAAGAAGAGCTTAGAGAGACATGATGCAATGTGGTATCCTGTATGGGATTCTGGAACAAAGAAAGGACCTTAGATAAAAAATCTGAAAACCTGAATAATGTGTGAAAGTGTTTAGTAACTCAGTCATGTCTGACTGTTTGCAATCTCATGGACTGTAACCCACCGGGCTCCTCTGTCCATGGAATTTTCCAGGCAGGAATACTGGAGTGGGTAGCCATTCCCTTCTCCAGAGAATCTTCCTGACCTAGGGATTGAACTGAGGCCTCCTGCATTGCAGGTGGATTCTTTACTGTCTGTTTTCATTTTTCAGGGAATCCCTGAAAAATGAATCAGTTCAGTTCAGTTCGCTCAGTCTTGTCCAATTCTTTGCGACCCCGTGAATCGCAGCACACCAGGCCTCCCTGTCCATCACCAACTCCGAGTTCACTCAGACTCATGTCCATTGAGTCGATGATGCCATTCAGCCATCTCATCCTCTGTCGTCCCCTTCTCCCCTTGCCCCCAGTCCCTCCCAGCATCAGAGTCTTTTCCAGTGAGTCAAGTATTCACATGAGGTGGCCAAAGTACTGGAGTTTCAGCTTCAGCGTCATTCCCTCTAAAGAAATCCAAGGGCTGATCTCCTTCAGAATGGACTGGTTGGATCTCCTTGGGAGTCCAGGGGACTCCCAAGAGTCTTCTGCAACACCACAGTTGAAAAGCATCAATTCTTCAGCACTCGGCTTTCTTCACAGACCAACTCTCACATCCATACATAACCACTGGAAAAACCATAGCCTTGACTAGACGGAAAAATGAATAATTTAGTTAATAATAATGTGCCAGTATTGCTTCACTAATTATAACATAATGCTTACTGATAGGGAAAACTGGTTGGAGGGTATATTGGAACTCTGTACTTGTCTTCCCAGTTCTGTACATCTAAAACTATTCCAAAAACTAAAGTTTACTTTGAAAAAAAAAGTTAGCCGTGAAGTACTGGGTTCAAAACAAAGAATAATAAAGTTCTGGTGGTGTGATACCACCATGGGCAAATAATATGATATGATATGATATGATAATAATATCCTATGTCTTATGTTTGACATAAGGTAGGTATCGAATTTTAATGTATAAGCTGGTACAAATTAGAAAAGAAATAAAATGTCCTAAAGAAAATGGACTAATTTTATTCCTTTACTTATATTACTTTTCAGTTTATGTAGTCAAAGTTTGGAAGTGAATCATTTTCACAGCTATCAGTTATTTAAGTTTTCCAAATTCTGGAGTATATGATTCAGATCCAAGTACAATTTTCATTTTCATTTATCCATTTATGCAGCAAACATTAATGAACAAATGTACCAGGCACAGTATTAAGTAGGTGCTGAGGATGTAAGAATGAATAATATGTTGTATAGATTAAAGTCTAAAGGAGGAGATAGGATTGAACAGTTTTAACGCAGTATGTTAAGTGAATAGCAATATGCAGAGCAATTATGAGAACAGAGTTCCAAAACCTAAACAGTTCTATTTCTTTAAAAAAAAATTATATTTACATATTATGTGTCAACCAAGAAGAAAAATGCAGTGTCCTGAACCTTAATATCAAGGAAAGTTTTTATTTTAACACATCAACTAATACATATTTAGTACAATGTTTGTACAATAGTGATTTACTCAAAAATTAAGCTCATGGAATTTAAAAGATGTTGGACCATAAAACTTATCTGTTCTAATTAAGGTTTATATTGAAAAAACTTTTTCTTTGCTTAAAGACCATGTGAGACCTGGAGCAAAGGAACTGTTGGGCCACACTGTACCCAGACTTCTGACCCACAGAAACTGATAAGAAGTGTGGATATTGTTTTAAGTTGCCAAATTTGTCATAATTGATTAAGGGCGTAATAGAAAAGATGGAAGAAGACATTCCAGACACAAGACTACAGTACTTAAAGGGAACTGCCAGTCATTGAACTTAAGTGCAGGTGTGTAGTGGGGAGATTCAGAACCTGGAGCTGAACATGTAGGCTAGGGCTAGATCACAATGGTCCTCAAGTGCCATCTCAGGAATCTGGGCTCTGGGTGACAGGGGTCTGAACTCAGGAGACTGTTGTCTTAGTTCGCTTTGATTTTCCTGAGAGAGAAAATTAATTCACTTATCTCCACTTGAGTCTCTGCCCAGACATCATCATCTTAATGAGACCGCCTGACCTCCCTATTTAATATTGCAATTGGTGCTCTGTACTGCCCTTCTTACTCTATTCTTTTCTTTAACTTTCCGTTGCACTTTTTGTCTTTCAACATACTGTATAATTTAAATTTATTATTTTTGTTTATCTCCTCCTAGAATATAAACTCTGTGAGGAAAAGGATTTTTTTTTGCCTTTTTGTTCATTGTTTGTTCCAGTTATTTATTGTTGCATAACAAACCAGATAGAAAACTCTCTGCTTAAATGACAGTCATTTACTTTACTCACAGATCTGCAATTTGGGCAGCCCATGGTGATGCCACCTTGTCTGTGCTCCATGCTGCATCAGCTGAGTGGCCTGACAGGGCCAGAGGACACACTTGCAGGTGGCTCACTTCCAGGACTGGCAGGCTGTTGCTCACTGTCAGCTGGGCCCTCAGTTTCTCTCCTTCCCACAGCATGTGACTGTGCTGTAAGGGCATGTGTCCCAAGAGAATACGGTAGAAATGCCTGGCATTTTTTATGGCTTAGCCTTAGAAGCCATAACCTCATTTCTCTGGTATGCTTATGTTTGAGGCAGTCTTAAGGTCCTTCCAGCTTTAAGAGCAGGGAACGTGGACTCCACCTCCTGATGGAGTTTCAGAAGAGCATGTGGATAGGAGATATTGTTGTGGCCATCTTTGGAAAATACAGTCTGTGTGCTGTTGTATCGCCAAAGCTAGAACAGTGCCTTGGCTGGTAGAGCTCTATAAATGTTTGTTGAGTAAATGAGTAAGTGAGAGAAAGAGAGAGAGGAGGAGGAGGAGGAGGAGGAATTACAAGGGAATTGTGTACAGTGTGTGCCAGGGAGACTAGAATTTTGGAAACTGTAAGTATTCTGAGCCTGGCTTGAGATTCAGAATTAACAAAGTGGCAGTGAAAATAGAAAGGAAAGGCTGATTGGGAGGGATAGTAAGGAAGCATAGATTATAAATTTTAATGACTGTTTGAATCTGGAAGGAAAGGGGTGGGGTCCAGATGAGGGAGGGGGGAGAAATCTAGAATCTAAATTAAGAATGACTCCTAGTCAGTCAGCTATCCAAGCTATGTGCCAGGTACTAGAGTAAAAGTAGTGAATGTGATACCTTTTTGATAGAATTATTTTTAGTGTTAAATTCATCCCTCTTCAGAGATGAATAGTAGATAGTAATATTGGAAAACTACATGGATTATGGCACTGTTAACAGCAGAAAACCTTTAGGGGAGAAGAGTTTAGCTTTGAAAATGAAGTTCAGGCTGCCGATACTGAGACAGATGAGTGGAAAGTCTTGATGAGAAGTAAGACTTGTGAATTGAAATGCAGGGCTAGAGATCATCTTGAGGGTTTTCTTCCTGTGTTTTTCTGGTGGAGAGAGGAAGGAAGAGACCGTTTTTCCTAAAGAGAAGAGGAAAATTCTACTCCTCTCTCCCATTTTTATCCTTCTTGGTGGGTTTTGTTTCATGTTAATTTTAAAAACTTCAGAAAGTGATTGAAAGGACATTTTTCCCCACCAAAGTTGATTTTCTTCTTTTGTAATATACTAGATAGTAGCTTTAGGAATCACAGTCCCTTGTAGAAATGGGAAAGTCTTAGTCATCATATAGGTCACATTCCCTCTGACCCCCAGCCCCACCCCACCCCTAGTGTATGTGAACCCTGGGTCTGTGCTCAACCTTAGTACCATTTTAAAACATGGAGTTTAGTTAGTTCATTTTAAAGCCTAAGTGTTCTAGCTCACACTCAGCATATTAGTGGAGGCCTGGAAGGCCTTCGGTGAGTGTGTACGCCGATGCAGAGAGACTCAGAGGTGGTCACATCAGCGGAACATTCTAGCTACCAGCAGCTTCAGGTAACTGTTGGAATAATACTTCTTCTCTGATTCTTGTAGGAATATTCTCTTTCCTAGTGAATCCTGTTACTGATACTTATTTTGCCTGATTTTAGAACAATTGCATATACCATGGGGCAGTAGCGTTAGTAAAACAAATGTATCCTTCCCTGTCTTATAATTTATATACCTCCTTCAGAGAACATTGTTGATTTCTTATGCAGGAATTTTTTTTATTTTTAAAAAGTGTAGGGGGAATAAAGTGGTATTCCTGTGACAGTTAATTGCTACTCCTGTGTAAACTAAATGTGTGTGTGTAGGTGAGTATAGTAATGAATGAAAACGGAGGGAAAGGTCTGCTTTAGCTCTGTGCAGATAGTGCTTCTTTGAGTCATGCAGTGGAAACGTTCAGTTTGAATGTCTAAGACCTCTAGCTCTGCAGTATTACTTGTCAGCTATAAATATTTTAACGTTGGGTGACTTTCTTTTGTTCTTAAAGGCAAAGGGTGGCTCTTGTAGCCTCTTTAGCAAAGAACAAGTTCTTTAGCAGTAGGGGAAGATTCATTTTATTTTGTATAATAAAAAGCAGTATGAATAGTAACATTAAAATGCTTTTTTTGGATAAATGATTCTTACAGCAGATAGATATCTAATAACACTACATGCTAGTAATGTGTTGACAGTAATAAAATAATCTGTATTTTATGTATGAGGATATTTTTTGCTCAAAGAAATTGTGATTTGCCCTAGACTACTAGAACTAAAACCTTGTTTTCTTGGGTATAATTATTATTTGAAAATCACTTGTATATAAAAATAATAAAAATCATGTACTAAACACAAGTGAACACATAGGAGAAGGCAGTGGCAACCCACTCCAGTACTCTTGCCTGGAAAATCCGCTGGACGGAGGAGCCTGGTGGGCTGCAGTCCATGGGGTCGCGAAGAGTCAGACACGACTGAGTGACTTCACTTTCCCTTTGCATTTTCATGCATTGGAGAAGGAAATGGCGACCCACTCCAGTATCTTGCCTGGAGAATCCCAGGGACAGGGGAGCCTGGTGGGCTGCCGTCTATGGGGTTGCACAGAATCGGACACGACTGAAGTGGCTTAGCAGCAGCAGCAGCAGTGAACACATGACACTTATTTGATTATTAACCTAATAATTACGGACCTTTTCCTCTTAGAGAGTTTCATGATATCAGTTGTACTATTTCAATGGCTTTTTAAAGTTTTTTTTCTTGTTTCACAATTTTATTGCAAAAGGGATATTATGACAAGCATGGGTTAGGATCAGAACGGTTTGTTATTTCATCTTTAGCAGAGGACCATAGAACCTGGTTTCATTGTTAATATTTTTTACAGGTAAATAATATACTGTTATATTCTATGCTTGGTGGTAGGAGGCACAGTGCCTAATAAGAATTTATCTGGTCTTTGTCCCGAGTTCCTGGAGCAAAACTTCCAGAACCCTGAGGATTTCCTGGTAACAGGAGTGTTATCCTAATGAAGCAACTACTAATGGGCTCCTAGATAACTTCAGGTAGGGCTTGGTCACAGAACCAACCTAGCAGAGGGGAGGAGGTTGGAGATTGAGTGTCAGTAACATGGCTGTGATTTAACAAGTCATGCCTATGTAATGGTGCCCTAATAAAAACTTTAGACACCAAAGCTTAGTGGGGCTTCCTGGTTGATGAACACATTGTTGGGAGTAGGAGTGTGACACACTCTGATTCCACAAGGAGAGAGCATGAAAGTTCTTCTCTGATCTCAACCTGTGTATATGTTCATTTGTCTAGTCCCTCTGATTTCTATGCCTTAAAATAAAACTGTAGTCATAAGTGTAGTGCTTTCATGATTTCTGTGAGTTGTTGCTGTTCAGTCGCTAAGTTGTATCTGACCCTTTGTGACCCCGTGGATGGCAGCATGCCAGGCTCCTCTGTCCTTCACTGTCTTCTGGAGTTTGCTCAAATTCATGTCCATTGAGTCAATGATACTGTCTTAACTATCTGATCCTCTGCCACCCTCTTCTCCTTTTGCCTTTAATCTTTCCCAACATCAGGCTTTTCCAATGAGTTGGCTCTTTGCATCAGGTGGCCAAAGTATTGGAGCTTCAGCTTCAGCATAAGTCCTTCCATGAATATTCAGGGTGGATTTCCTTTAGGATTGACTGGTTTGATCTCCTTGCTGTCCAAGGGACTCTTTAAGAGTCTTCTCTAGTATCACACTTTGAAAGCATCAGTTCTTTGATGCTCAGCCTTCTTTATAGTCCAGCTCTCACATTTGTGCATGACTGCTGGATAAACCATAGCTTTGACTATACAGACCTTTGTTGGCAAAATGATGTCTCCACTTTTTAATATGCTGCCTAGATTTGTCATAGCTTTCCTTCCAAAGAGCAAACATCTTTTAATTTTGTGGTTGGAGTTACCATCTGCAGTGATTTTGGTTATTAATTGCCAAATCTGAGGGATTTGTGGGAACTTCAAGATGTATATCCAGTCTGTGAGCAGTGCGGGTGGCCTGGGGAACTTCTGAAATCAGGGCAGTCTTATTGGGAACTGTGCCCTTGGAGAGTTAATACCTGCAGTAACTCCAGGATTAAATTAGGATACCTCTGGTTGAGTTTGACGCAAAATTGCTGTATTGTGTACTCTTTTGATTCCCAGTGAATAAACTTCAGTATTATGAGTCTGTTATTAGAAATTAACAACTTACTGGATTGCTGTTAATGTACTTTATTAAGCTCTTAATCAAGATAAACTTTTAGGATTACCAGAATTCAGATTTCTTTATCAATGAACATTCTTCAGTAGGGCCTATGAATTTTCAGACTCCTCTACCTTGTTTTGCTTGATTTTCTTTGTGGCCAGCAGCCTGTACCTGCAAGATTGCAGATTGGATTTAGAGTTTATAGATTTAAAATGGCTAATAGGCCCATCGTGAATTAATACCTCTGGTCTTGATTAGTAGCTTAGTGATTGGTATATGAAAGATAAAGAGCATTCACAGAAAATGGGCTAATTCTATCCCGTATTTGAAGAACTATACTCATCAGGTATTTGAACACAGCAGCTTTTCACTTTGATGCATTGGAGAAAGAAATGGCAACCCACTCCATTGTTCTTGTCTGGCGAATCCCAGGGACGGGGGAGCCTGGTGGGCTGCCGTCTATGGGGTTGCACAGAGTCGGACAGGACTGAAGCGACTTAGCAGCAGCAGCAGCAGGCAGTGTAGAACATTACCAAGGAAGCAAAGGTGGTATATAGTCAGGGATTGACATTAGAGTCAGAAGGTCAAGACTAATGCAAGTTAAAACTCAGGCTAATCCAGAAACATAAAAATAGCTAACTACTGTAATAACAACCATAGACTATCAGTGGCTCAAAACAATAGAAACTTACTTCTCATTCGTTGTTTAGTCTATTAGGCCAAGGTGGAGAGGGGCTCTATTTTGCAGAGACGTTCAATGACCCAGGTTTCTTCCATGTGTGACCTTCCATCTTCACAGCCTCATTTCCATTTGCATTTAGCTGGTGAGTCACAGAAGAAAGACAGATTGTGTGCCTCAGGCTGGAAGTGATACACATCACTTCTGCTCACATTTCATTGGCAAGAGCTAGTCTTTTGGCCCCCACCCAGATGCAAGGATGTTGGGAAGGAGAGGAGAATAGGGATGTTGGTGAGCACCTGCTGTCTGTCATAAACTCAGGATCAGTGATAGCTATTCCCTGGTGCTAAGATAATTGGCATGGCTTATCCAGTGAGAATGATTTGGGATTGTTTCAAGGAGTGCTAGAGGGAGAAAAGATGCAATCCCTTATGGATTCAGTATCCTGTATAAATGTTATCAAACTCAGGTTTGGCTGCTCAATGCTTGAAAGCCAGTACAGGTGCTGGTAGGAATGGAAGTGTTGCTGCATTCAGGAGGCCAGCAACTTTGGGCACAAGCAAGCCAGCTCCAGGGATTTTACTCTACCATGAAATTTTTTAAAGGGAGAATTAGTCGGGAAGGGGTTCAGTGTCTTTGTTGTCTTCCACTGTATGCGGACTTTCTTCTGATTGATTGGCGGTGAGGTAACAGGACAGTGTTCCAGGACTCTGGAGCTCAGCCTGAAGTTACCATTCTGCATCTAAGTGGGGGCTTTAGTTCCTGCTGCTGCTGCTGCTGCAGTCATGTTCGACTCTGCATGACCCCATAGACATCAGCCCACCAGCATCCCCTGCCCTTGGAATTCTCCAGGCAAGAACACTGGAGTGGGTTGCATTTCCTTCTCCAGTGCATGCAGAGGAACTCAAAGGTGTTTCGTTATGTATGTTCCGTGTGGAGGAACCACAGTGTAGGCACAGTGGAAATGTTGCTGAATGTGTTAACATTCTCCTGTCTTTAAGAAAACAAAATCTGAAACCCTTCCCTGAACCCCACATTCTCCTCCAGTATTATCACTTATCATCTTTCCAACAAAACTCCTCAAGGGTTAATTATACTCTCTGCCTTGACTTCCTCTCTTTTGCAGTCTTTCTTGGAACCGTACCAGGTAGGTTTTCACCCCCACACCCTGCAGAAATCTCTTTGTCCTGGTCACAGTGACATCCTTGTTGTTGACAGCCTTCTTTAACTTGGCTTCCATGATGCTTCTGGTTTTCTCTTATTTACTGACTGCTTTTTCTCTTTTACCTTTCTGCCAGTCAGTTCTTTTTCCTCTTCCCAGGCTCTTAATGTTGCTTGAGTCCCCTGGGGCTCTGACCTCAGCCTCTGTCTCCATCTGCAGTCATTTCCTAGGTGACCTTATCCAGCCCTGTGATGTTAAATACTGTCTTTTTTATGTAGACCCCTGAGTTTCTAAACTTTTCCCTTGAATTTAAATTCATATATCTAAATGCTTACTCAAAAATGTCTCTCTAGGATATCTAGTAGGTTCTCAGACTTACCATATCCAAAACTGAATTCTTCATTCCAGCTCCCTGACCTCTATCCTCCCCCCAGCAAAAGCTCCGTCTTCCTTCTTTGAGTAAATAGGTACACTGTTAATCCAGGTGCTTAGACCAAAATTCATGGTATCACAATATCCTTCTTGACTACTTCTTTCTCTCACGTCTCATTCATCAGAAGATCATCTATTTTATGCCTTCAGGATATATTTAAAATCTTATCACTGCTCACCACCCTAGCACTTACCGTCTCTCTAGTCTGTACTGCCATCATCTCTTACCTGGACTGTTGCAGAAGATCCTAACTGATCATTTTCCTTCTACTCTTGCCCACTGTAATATGTTCTCTCAGCTGCCAGGGTGATCTTTTTAAAACAAAGTCACTTCTCTGTGGAAGACACTCCAGTTATTTCCCAGGATGCATGCTAAGTTGCTTCAGTCGTGTCCAACTCTGTGACCCTGTGGCTATATAGCCTACCAAATTCTCTGTCTGTAGCATTCTTCAGGCAAAAATACTGGAGTGGGTTGCCATTTCCTTCTCCAGGGGCTTCCTGTGATACGTAATATAAAATCAGAAATCTTCACCATTGCTTACAATTCTCACCTGTTTTATCTGGCTCCTGGGTGCCTCTGACTTCATCTTCTACCACCTCAGTAGATGCATCTATGTCCTGGTCTTACTGCAGCTCACCTGGGACAAGCTCACTTGTACCACCAGGATTGTCCACTTGCTATTTCCCTTGCCAGAAATACTCTTTCCTGAGATGACCTCGTACATAGAATTAAGAGCACAGACTCTGGAGTCAGACTGCTTAGGTTTGAATTTCCTTATTATCTGACCTGAGCAAGTTATTTAACCTTTTTGTGCCCCAGTTTCTACATGAGTAAAATGAGAATGATAATAGGATCCACTTCATATAGTAATTATGATGGTAAAATGGGTTAATATATGTAGAGCACTTAGAATAACACCTGCCTGTAGTAAGCTCTGAGTGTTAGCTGTGTGATGGTCACTACTTCATAAGGTCTCTACTTATACATTGCCTGTTCAGAGGTGTTTAGTTGTAGGATCATCAGAATGAATATTGAATATGCAGCCTCCTGGGGGACCTGCTTTGAAGAGGACAGCTTACTGTGGTGTAGAGACAGCACATGTGTAGCAAATGTCTTTCTATGAATGTCACAGAAGTGCCCCCTTATTTTATTTATCACCCTGATGGTGCCCTCTCCTCCTCACCCACGCCTGCTTCTCTTTCCCTGTGAAAGTGAAAGTGAAGTCAGTTGTGTCTGACGTTTTACGACCCCATGGGCTGTAGCCTACCAGGCTCCTCCATCCATGGGCTTTTCTGGGCAAGAGTACTGGAGTGGGTTGCCATTTCCTTCTCCAGGCGATCTTCCCGACCCAGGGATGGAACCCGGGTCTCCTGCATTGTAGGCAGACGCTTTACTGTCTGAGCCACCAGGGAAGTCCCACTGCTGCCCTGGTGTTCCCCTCCCCAGCTTCCGCTTACGCCAGCTCAGGTTGGCTCTTTGGAGACACATCTGGAGACCTTTGGGGGCAGACATGAGAAGGAGGAGTGACCACCACATCATCCCTCCTTCTTTGCCTCGGCATGGGCTTCATCACAGGTAGCATCCATAGTGTCTCCACTTACTTCTGTCACCTTTGTTATCATGCTGAGGAAGATTTACTGATGGTGAATATTGTGTCCACGTGTGTGTGTGTGTCTATGTTTTAACTTTCCTTTAGAGAGAAAAAGAATAAAATGAAAAAAAAAGACAGGGTGGAAGAGATTACCTGTTTCAGCTTCCCTTCTGTTTTCATTGTTCCCATCAACAAACTTTCTTTAAAGCATCTAGACTTCAGTGACATCCTTCAGGGATAGGCGCATAGGGAAGTATTGGGAGCCTTGGCCTTGTTTTGTGGAGAAATACCCTGCTCAGAAATAGGCTGTGATGGAAATGGATAATGAGCGAGGGAATTCACTGGGGCCCTCGGAGTGAGAAGGTTCAGAGAGGAAATGAGTGAAGAAATATATAACAGGGACATTCAGCCTGAGAAATAGCTCTGAGATTCACAGATCTCTCTCTGCTTACAATGTCATGCACAGACTAGAGAAATCCTTACCAGTGGCTGGAATGGGGGCAGTGTCCCTGCTCCCATTGCCAGTTGAAAGGAAACATGGAGCTTCCAGAAGGTCAGATCTTGTGCTCCTAACCACAGGGGAAAGAGGTATATTATTGATATTCTGACGTCATCTACAAAGTGAAAGGAGGCTCAGACACTTTATAATATGCCATATTTCAGAAACTGTGAGAGTTTAAGAAATGTTAGAGCTCAGTCCTTCTGGACCTGCCTGTATACATTTTTGTATGTTAAGTGAAATATTAGTAACATTTCTTTTGTAGTTATACATTATCTTTTTAAATATCTATGCTATAAAGTAGACTGAAGTCCAGATTTGGTCTAATGGTGACTCTCATTATGCTTTGCAGGAAGCAGATGCACTTATTTCACTGGAAGTTCTCTCAATTATTTAGACTACTGTTAATTGGATTTTGGTGATCTGGAGGTAGTGATAAAATAATTGAACCTCACATCTATTAACATTATTTTTGCTTATGTACCATTTTCTGTATAACTGGTCAGAATAAAATGATCTGAAATAACTTTCGTATTTTTTTATTTTTGGCCAATGAAACCAGAAACAATGGCTATATGAAATAATTGGGACTGTTTGTAAATATAATGGCAGTGATACTCTGAACACAACCAAGAGTATCAGGGCAGATTTAGGCTTTAGATGAGAGCTGGGCAGAATTGTCAGACCATTGAATAGATTAGTTTCCCTGCTTTGTGTCTCGTTTTTATAAGAAGGATATTCAGTATCAGTAGTAAAGTTCGTGCTCGCTTTTCCAAACAGGGAGATTTTTGTGCTGCTTGGAGTAGTCCAGTACTATTCTACTCTGCTACTACCCTCTCTAGTTTGTAGTTGTTATTCTTTTGACCCAGAAAGAGGAAACGCCATAGTATATATTTAGTCACAGAGCTCTACCGTAAATTTCCCCCTTCACCCCCAAGTGTGAATATTTTAATAGCCTGTGTCCTCATTGTAGTAAAACTTTTCCCCAAGAGTTGATATTTCTTCGTTAAAGTACCTAAGAGGATAGTTGACTAATGGAATCTCTACTGAGCAAACTTCAGCTTGTGTTTGCTTAGTAATTTACAAAAGAGAGAATAATTAAAAGATCAGATGTAATATATGTTTTTGTCCTTACATTAAATCATTTTTTAAAATTTAAACTTTGCAGTTTTTTAAAGTTCTAAAGACTTGTTTAAAAAATTTTTTAAACAGACTTGATTTTTAGAAACAGTTTTAGATTTACAGAAAAATTGAGAAGATAATACAGAGTTCTCACACACACCCCTCCATCCATGCACATAGTTTTCCCTATCATTTACAACCTAGGGCGGTGCCATACATGTGTTGCAATTAATGAATCAATATTATTGTTAACTAAAATCTATACTTTATTCAAATTTCCTGGTGTTTACTTAATGTCCTTTTTCTGTTGGAGGAGCCCATCCAATATACCACATTACACCTTTCTTCTCTCCTTAGGCTCCTCTCAGCTATGATAGTTTCTGAGACCTTACTTGTTTTTGATGATCTTGACAGTTTTGACAAGTATTCATCCAGGTGTATTGTAGGTTGCTCCTCTTGGAATTTGTCTGACTTTTTTCTACTGGTTAGACAAGGGTTGTAGGATCATATGGACTATGTTTAGCCTTATAAAAACTGCCAAACTGTCTTTCCTAAGGGGTTATACCTTTTTGCATTACCTCCAGCAATTTATGAGAGTTCTGTCTCTCTGCATACTTGTCAGATTGTATAGTCAGTTTCTTAAACTTCAGCCAATCTGATAGGTTTACAGAAGTTGGGATGCAGTTTCCATAGTTCGTCATTTAGTCTTACTATCATATTTTATTATATCTGGCTATAGAAACATTAGCTTTCTCCTGATACTTCTTTTTAAATTAGCATTAAGAAAAGAACATGCACCTTTTCCCATATGAATAATTGCTACAGATGTTTAAATGGTATTTCACTTATTACATTAAAATGCAATTACTTATTCTCTTTGCTTTCTTATCACTAATAGCCTATAAGCTACATACTATTGGTGTTGTGTTCTGTTGATGTTAATGTCTCATGTTTAATTGCTTTTGTTTAATTTTTTAAATTCTTATTTTCCATTCTTCAAAGTCATTATTGCTTTTTGTTTGTGTTTCTTTGTTCATAAAAGCTTTTTTGTTTCTATTACATTATGTAGTTTTATACCAATGGCTAGAAGCAGATCGTCATGGCAAGAGCCAAGATGCTGCAAATACGACTTCAGGTAAAAATAAAAAGTTGAGGTGTTGGAAGTTATTATTTTAACTCACCCCAAGTCCATCATAATTGTTTCATTATTCAGTTTTGCTTAGGCAAAAAAATGTGTTATTTTGTATTTCTGTTCTCTTATTTGCATCTTAATTTTTGTAAAGATCTCATTTGCTTCAAGCCTTGAAGAAATTAATTCATTAGTCTTTAAGCTCTCTTGGCAGATATGTTCTATTTTCTAAGGAGGAAAGGCTTAATTGTAGTTTAAGTTTAGTAGGAGGTTATTTGGCAATATTACTTGAAATTAAGTCTACTTGTAGTTGTTGTGGGGGATATTAATAATTGCACAAATTTATAATCCTTGTTTATTTCAGGATAATGTTTGAAAGGTGGATTTTAGGTTAATTAAAGCATCCTTATGTAATTTCCATTTCCTTGGAATCCAGATTCTTAGACTGGTTCATTTTTCCTGCTAAGTCCTAACAGTAAATTCTCAGTTAGAGGTTTATGGGTTCAAAATGCAAAGGTTAGGTTGTTCCCCTGTCTGACATCTCCAAAAGTCATCTCCACAATTCTTTTCTTTGACTGATACTAGTAGGAATAGCTGCACTTACTCACTTCTAAATCCTTAACAGTGTTATCAGAATTTCCAGTCAGCTTATCTCCAAATTTTCTTCAAAATAATATTTGCCAAGACAGCTGTATATATAGCAGTGATCTTCCCCTTTTTAGAGCAGGCTAATGAGAAGTGGTGCTGGTGGTGGCGGCGGTGCTGGTGATGGTTCTGTTTTTCTTTCGTTAGATTTCTATTTCTGTTTCATGGGGTTTTGTTTTTGTGAAATTCTTTTCCTCTCAAGGTGGTTTTCTTTCTGTCTCTTCTGGTTGATTCATTGTTCCTCAAGGGTGTGGTATTCCTTAGTTAACAGGACAATTATATTGAAAATAGCAGTGTCATGACTTTTTCTGATTTATTTCCTGTCACATTAATAACTTGATATATGAATGAAGATAAAGTTCTATTTTAACCAAACTCAGGCAGGAATTCATTAAAAGGTAAGTGTTGCAAGGATTTATATCCTCATTGTATGCTGTTTCTTCTGCCCCTGCAGTATTTCCTATTTCATTTCCATTTGTGAATGCTAAAATAAGCCTTTTTGGTATTTGAGGGCAGGTAAGGAGAGGGTTTCTTGATGGCTGGGTATTATCTAAGGTGAGAGTGTCCTTTTGCTGTGTCACTGGCACAGTCAGCAGCATAAACCTTAGAACCAGGAGGGAATTCTAGTTTTGCTTTTTCTCTGACTTAAACTGAAGTGAAATATGACCCTTTTTTGTTGTTGTTGTTGTTAATGAAGAAGTAAATAATCTAAAAATTCTTAGTGTTTGCATAAGAATCTAGTACCAGCTTAAAGATACCATTTACTTTTGTGAAATCAACCGTGAACCCTGACTCATTTCTTCGGACATAGTGACTCTTGAACGGTTTCGTATTTTCCACTGACTTTTCCCATGTTCACATACCCTAGAAGCATGGTGCAGAAATTGATAAACTTTCACTGGAGACACCTTTGACAGTTTCTCTTCTAGAAGTGAAAGCTCTTTACTCTGTCACTTAGAAGATGAAAATATGAAGTAGAAAGATAGAGAGATGCAGAGGAGGAATGAATGAAGAGGAATCCAAAGGAAAAAGATTGTTAGCCAAGGGCCTAAATTAGAAGTAATAGGTTAATTGTTGCAACAGATCTGTTTAAATTATGTGCCTTTATTAAAAAACACTCCTGTGTGTTTTATATTGCATTCTCCAACAAAATTTCAGAGTGTGACTTTTCCCTCCATCTGAGATCTGTTAAGTTTCTCACTGAAAGGTGTTTTAGTATACATATTTTAGATTTTTACCAGAGATGGAAACTGAATCTAACTAGGTGTCCACATGTGACTCATGAATTGCTTTATGATATTTTTGCTTGTACAAATACTGGTAAATAGCATTTATCTTTGAATATATCAGCTTGTGTTTTGTAATTAGAACTTAAAAAGTAGAAAAAAACACAAGAGACAGATGGTATTGCTCCCAAGGTCTTTCTAATTCCTTAATCTCAACTTTTTGACACTGATGATTTAAGCTCCGTCCATATTAAAATATTTTATGAAACTAAGGTATTTGGAGGTAGCAGGTCTCACGGAAGTTAATTTGGTTAAGGACTTTAAAGAACTGAGCTGACAGCTTTATTGAATTTTGTTATATGTAATGATCAAAGCGTATCCTTTTACCTTTTCAGGATTTTAACAGGTGATTAATTTGGCTTAGGATAGCTTCTTTTTAGAGGTTAGTGTTCTTTAATGTGCCCTGTTTACTAAACCAGACAACTCAGTAATGATATTTCTGATTCTATTAATTCTTGTAAAAGCATGGAGATGCAGTCACATTTATCAGAGGATTTTGTGAAAACTCAAGCAAACTTGCCTCCTTTGGGCACTGCACCATTATGTTTATCTCTAAAAAATTTCAGAATCTTAGTTACAGTTAGTTTATTTGGGGATGTTTCTTTAGTGAGTTAAATGTTTCCAAATAGGATTTTTTTTTTTTTTTGTCATCATGTGTTGAAATGAGGACAGTAATTAGGTCACAGTAAGGATTATTTTAGCATATCTTTGGTTATCAGATTTCAACATTTTCATTCAGTGTATCTACAAAATAAAAACAAAATTATGACATGCTTTTGAAAAAATTCTAGATATTAACTAATTATTAATTATCTGTTGTAGGTGAAAATTTTGACCAGAGTCCTTTGAGAAGAACATTCAAATCCAAAGTTCTGGCCCACTATCCTCAGAATATAGAATGGAACCCTTTCGATCAAGATGCAGTAAACATGGTATGTGGTTTTTTCTCCTCTTCAAGGCTTCTTTTTATTTTATTAATATGACAGTTGTGACTATGTTTTGAATTTATACATTATTTCATTTAACCCTTTAAATAAAAAGTTTTTTAAAAAGTATTATCCTCACTTTGGAGAAGGCAATGGCACCCCACTCCAGTACTCTTGCCTGGAAAATCCCATGGATGGAGGAGCCTGGTGGGCTGCAGTCCATGGGGTCGCTAAGAGTCGGACACGACTGAGCGACTTCACTTTCACTTTTCACTTTCATGCATTGGAGAAGGAAATGGCAACCCACTCCAGTGTTCTTGCCTGGAGAATCCCAGAGATGGGGGAGCCTGGTGGGCTGCCGTCTATGGGGTCTCACAGAGTCGGACATGACTGAAGCGACTTAGCAGCCGCAGCAGCAGCATCCTCACTTTACAGATGTGGAAAATGAAGCTCAGAGAAGTTAAGTAACTTGCCTAAGATCCCCATAGCTAATTAGTACATACAACACACCCTCAGCAGCCCCTTTTCTTTTCCTGCCATTAAGCTGTGTGGTGAATTTGCATTAATTAAGACATAGATGCTTTGATAACAGTGATAATAGTTTGTTTCCTGGAGAGGAGCCTGATGGAAGGTGCATGATTACAGTTTTCATATTTCAAGGAATGTTATATGATGGGTCTTTAATTTATCATGTTCACAAAGTAAGGTAGGAAAGGAACTTAAGTGCCTCATTTAGACATTAGTAGGAATTTCCCATGGGCAGAGGAGCCTGGTAGGCTGCAGTTGATGGGGTCGCACAGAGTCGGGCATGGCTGAAGCGACTTAGCAGCAGCAGCAGCAGGAATTTGTTTATAAGGAATTTAAAATGATGTAATGAGTTACCAGTGGTGATTGTAAGTCCCATTAGAGGTTCTTAAAAATACAGTCAGTCATAATTGTCCCATTAGAGGTTCTTAAAAATAGTCGGTCATAATTTTCAGGTCAGTTAGGAACAGTTCTTAGAAGTCTGGAAAATATTTTGTACCTCCGTGAACTCTGCAGTTATAAAGATCAGGGGCCCCAAAGTGAGCAAATTGGAGATCAGGCACCATAGGCACAAAAATGATTAAAGGTGGACTAAGACACATAGATGTGGTTCTTTTTGAGTATTTTAAAGATGGAACCAAAAAATCCCATTATGATGTGATACTGTAAGGGAAGAAAAATTTAGTAGATATCTGTTAGATCCCTTATATATGTTACTTTCACATACTTGCTTACATGTACCCAGTGAGGATTATTATTCATATTTTACAGAGATTAAATTAGTTGCCCAAAGTTGTACAGGGAGTCTCAGAGATTAAATCCAGATTATTTTTACTCTCTAGTTCACTTTTTTCCCACCTACATGCTACTTCCCCCAAAGAAAAACTGTATATTTTTAATGACTTGGTTTTCACCTGCTCTCAGTGATATGGTATTTCTATATGACAGTAAACCCATTCCAGTCTGATGTTACTCCAAGAAGGGAATATCATGGTACGTTTTCTAAGGACAGATGACTAAGGCACATGGTACTTCGACTTTGATTCTTTACAGAGCATGGTATAGTTATTCTCTAAACTGTTGCCCTATACTAGAGTAACAGGAAATGTCACTTTGCTAGAAGTTAATACTGTGGGGCCTAGCCTCATCTTTGGCGAAGACAGTGCTGTAGATATTAAGCAGAATACAACTGTTAGTCATATTTATGAGACTTGGGGAAGTGCAGACAAGCTTCGTACTAAAGTAGTCAGCAAAAAGCAGTGACAAAAAATAAATTATCAGCTGCTTATGTCAGAAAATTAATGGAAAGATATCAATGATATAAAAGAGTACCTAAATGAAACATTTGGAAGAATGGGTAAGAATGTAAATAGATTATAACACTAATTTTCTTAAATTAGTAATATGTTTAAAAGTATTTATAAATTATTCTGTGAGAAGTCAAAACGGTGTCCAAAACTAGATTCTTATTTTCATATGAATCCACAGTCATTTGAACAAAATGCCACACTTGATGTGTTTTATTACTTTTAATCATTTGGATGTCTTAATAGTAAAGATATCTGTGTTAACCTTTGCCTCTGACTAGCGCTTATCTTTTGGAGAAGGAAATGGCAACCCACTCCTGTATTCTTGCCTGGAAAATCCCATGGTCAGAGGAGCCTGGTAGGTTACAGTCCATGGGGTCACAAAGAGTCGGACACAACTGAGCGACTTCACTTTCACTTTTTACTTTCATGTGTTGGAGAAGGAAATGGCAGCCCACTCCAGTGTCCTTGCCTGGAGAATCCCAGGGACAGGGGAGCCTGGTGGGCTGCCGACTGTGGGGTTGCACAGAGTCAGATAAGACTGAAGCGAGTCCAAAAGTCCCTTATACACAGCTGACTCAGAGGGAGAGGGAGAGGGTGGGATGATTTGGGAGAATGGCATTCTAACATGTATACTATCATGTAAGAATTGAATCGCCAGTCTCTGTCTGACGCAGGATACAGCATGCTTGGGGCTGGTGCATGGGGCTGACCCACAGAGATGTTATGGGGAGGGAAGTGGGAGGGGGGTTCATATTTGGGAACACATGTAAGAATTAAAGATTTTAAAATTAAAAAAATAAAAAACTAAAAAAAAAAAAAAGACTGAAGCGACTTAGCAGCAGCAGCAGCATTTATCTTTAAAGCAATTGTCTGCTTCCTTGACGGTCTTTAATATTTCCTTTACCTGTTGTCTCTGAGTTATTTTATGTAAACAGGAAACATTTCCCTCTGAAGAATAGACTTGTAGGCTTGTGTTTTGATGCTTAAACACAATACAGCATTTTGCTTTTGCTGCAGATCTAAAAGGATTTGCTAGTACTCCTTGAAAATCTCTGTAAAGCATTCCATTAAACTAGTCTGCATTTGGGTCATAGATTTACTGCCCTTAATTTCCTCTTTGATTTATTAGTAAGTGCATTTGTATGAAGCTGTAATTTATTCCCACCTAAAGTTAGAAAGCTTTGTTCTTAGCTTTAGCAAAACTCCACTCCAATAAGTTACTGCCGTCTATAATATCACTCATTCTGCTAGCAAAGTGGAGCTTTGAAAAGGATCATTCAGTTCAGTTCAGTCGCTCAGTCGTGTCCGATTCTTTGCGACCCCATGAACCGCAGCATGCCAGGCCTCCATGTCCATCACTAATTCCCAGAGTCTGGACTTCCCTGGTGGCTCAGATGGTAAAGCCTCTGTCTACAATGCGGGAGGCCCGGGTTCGAGCCCTGGGTTGGGAAGATCCCCTGGAGAAGGAAATGGCAATCCACTCCAGTACTATTGCCTAGAAAATCCCATGGACAGAGGAGCCTGGCAGATTGCAGTCTATGGGGTCGCAAAGAGTCGGACACGACTGAGTGACTTCACTTCACCCAAACGCATGTTCATTGAGTCGGTGATGCCGTCCAGCCATCTAATTCCTCTGTCGTCCCCTTCTCCTTCTGCCCTCAATCTTTCCCAGCATCAGGGGGGTCTTTTCAAATGGTCAGCTCTTCGCATCAGGTCGCCAAAGTATTGGAGTTTCAGCTTCAACATCAGTCCTTCCAGTGAACACCCAGGACTGATCTCCTTTAGGATGGACTGGTTGGATCTCCTTGCAGTCCAAGGGACTCTCAAGAGTCTTCTCTAACACTACAGTTCAAAAGCATCAGTTCTTACTGCACTCAGCTTTCCTTATAGTCCAACTCTCACATCCATACATGACCACTGGAAAAAACCATAGCCTTGACTAGACGGACCTTTGTTGACAAAGTAATGTCTCTGCTTTTTAATGTGCTGTCTAAGTTGGTCATAACTTGCCTTCCAAGGAGTAAGTGTCTTTTAATTTCATGGCTATAGTCACCATCTGCAGTGATTTTGGAGCCCAAAAAATAAAGTCAGCCACCATTTTCACTGTTTCCCCATCTATTTCCCATGAAGTGATGGGACCGGATGCCATGATCCTTATTTTCTGAATGTTGAGCTTTAAGCCAACTTTTTCACTCTCCTCTTTCATTTTCATCAAGAGGCTCTTCAGTTCTTCTTCACTTTCTGCCATAAGGGTGGTGTCATCTGCATATCTGAGGTTATTGATATTTCTCCCGGCAATCTTGATTCCAGCTTGTGTTTCCTCCAACCCAGCGTTTCTCATGATGTACTCTGCATAGAAGTTAAATAAGCAGGGTGACAATATACAGCCTTGACGTACTCCTTTTCCTATTTGGAACCAGCCTGTTGTTCCATGTTCAGTTCTAACTGTTGCTTCCTGACCTGCATATAGGTTTCTCAGGAGACAGGTCAGGTGGTCTGGTATTCCCATCTCTTTCAGAATTTTCCACAGTTTATTGTGATCCACACAGTCAAAGGCTTTGGCATAGTCAATCAAGCAGAAATAGATGTTTCTCTGGACCTCTCTTGCTTTTTCCATGATCTAAATGGATGTTGGCAATTTGATCTCTGGTTCCTCTGCCTTTTCTAAAACCAGCTTGAACATCAGGAAGTTCACGGTTCATGTATTGCTGAAGCCTGGCTTGGAGAATTTTAAACATCACTTTACTAGTGTGTGACATTAATTTCATACAAATTAAGTCCCCCAAAGCAATGAAACTTGTTAAACAAAAAACAAAATCCATGTATATGAGTGCAATGCATATGTAACAGCAAATAGGTATGTGACATTTGAAATTTTCTGAATTAATTGCTTTTATATCTCTTTTGGTTGTGGATTCACAGATTTTTGTGGGAAAAAAATAGAAGTATCATAAAACAGAGAGAACAAAACAATCATAAACCCACCACCGAGAAATAACAGAATTCAACATTTGACAAATTTGCTTCAGATCAATACCTTTCCTCTTAAATGAAATAAAGCAATGCAAATGGAGCTGAAGTTCCCCACCACCCCCCCCCCCATTTCAGATCTCCTGTGAAATCTGTGTATTAGTGTCTGTGACTGACTGTCTATGTAATGTTCTAGTAGATAGAGCTTATACTTAAAATGTAGTGAACCTAGGAATGCTTAGGAAAAAAATGTGGTTAATACCTTTTTAAGCATGTTCTGTGAAATATAAAGACTCCATTTTGTGTTTATGTCCTAAATAAAACATCCTTGGCCCCTTATACCTTTTTGTAGCACCATTACAATTATAATTAATTAATTATATAGCTGGTTGTCCTAATCCTTATCTCCTGCTGTAAAGTAAGAACCATTAGGACAGGAACACACTGTTATTCATTGCGATAGGTGGCTCAGAGTTAAAGAATTCGCTTGCTTAAGCAGGAAATGCAGGTTTGATCCCTGGATTGGGAAGATCCCTTGGAGAAGGAAATGCAGTCCCCTCCCCTCTAGCATTCTTAGGAGAAGGCGATGGCACCCCACTCCAGTGCTATTGCCTGGAAAATCCCGTAGACAGAGGATCCTGGTAGGCTGAGGTCCATGGGGTCGCAAAGAGTCGGACACGACTGAACGACTTCCCTTTCACTCTTCACTTTCATGCATTGGAGAAGGAAATGGCAACCCACTCCAGTGTTCTTGCCTGGCGAATCCCAGGGATGGCGGAGCCTGGTGGGCTGCCGTCTATGGGGTCACACAGAGTCGGACATGACTGAAGTGACTTAGCAGCAATAGCAGCAGCAGCCAGCATTCTTGCCTGGAAAATCCAACGGGCAGAGGAGCCTGGCGGTCTACATTCCATGAGGTTGCAGAGTTAGACACCACTTAGCGACTAAACCACCATATGCTTAGCTTTGCACATAGTTTAGGTTCAGACCATTAAATAAATGAAGGAGAATATGCTTGCTTACAGAACTTCGCTTCCCCATCTTTGATCAGGTATCACCTCCACTGCAAAACTATCTCTTAAGCAGGAATAGTTAGGTGCTCTGTCTTCTCTGTTCCTGAAACATGTTGAACACACTCTGTAGCAATAGGGATCACATTATTTTGTAAATGTTGGTTTATATGTCTCTCTCTGCTATTAGACTGTAAGCTCCCAGAAGTAAAAAAATTATCTTATTTGTCTTCTGAGTTATCAAGATTTAATGCAATATATGACATAAAGTAAATGTTTATTAAATGAAGAACGGAAAGAGAAGGAAAGAAGAAAGGAACAGAAAACTAATTGACTCATTAAGAGTTTTCTAAATAGCTTATATTTGTAGCATAAGAGAAAAGGAATGGGATCAATAGAGCCATCGAAAATGGGGGAAAAATTGTTACAGTTCTAGCCACACTGACTAAAAGAGTCCAGAGAGATAATAAGGATATTTGGTCACTCAAACCAAGAAAGGTACACAGACAGCATTGTGAGCCTACTGTGGCTTGAGTAATCTAGCCAGTGACAATCTGGTTAGCAGTGACAGCTCTTAAGTTTTTTAGTTGCTGTGAGAGTGGGGTGGGGAGACAATATTGTTAGTAAACATCAGTATTAGAGGACAAAAAGTATTGATTGTCATGGTGAGCAAATCTTGATTTATAGCTTAGAATTATGAAAAATAAACAAGTCATATGATTCTCACTTTTAAAAATGAAAAAACAATAGCATTTTCAAACTATGGTTCCCAGATTAGAAATATAATTCTTACTTTTTTTTTATTTGTAAGAGAGTTTAAAAATTCTTACATCTGTTATCTGTAGCATAGAAAGTCATTCTTCACTTTGGGCACAACTTTTGGCAAGCTTTTCCTGTAAATGTTTGAATGCATGCTAAAGAAAGCTACAGACCATTAAGGGAATATTTGGCAGCTCTTCAAAAACAGTTTGAACTTGAATTTAATGGTTTATGATGTTGGGAAAGCCTGTCAATTAAATTAAGCCTTTCTGTTGACTTTGGAGGTCACTATGTTTCTGTATTGCCTACTTGATGTATAAAGAGAACTATGGACTGAATGAAGAGATGAACTAAATCTGATCCTGTACCCTGAGCTGTTGTTTCTGATTGTTTTCTTGTTCGTTAATTTATTCATTCATTTAAAAGACACTTATATATGCCATGCACTGTGCTGTGCAGGTTTGAGCTTAGCCTGAGGCAAGACTGATTCAGATCATCCTTCCTATAACCTATATTGACTCTGGTAAATGTGTCAGATGAATTTTCATTCATAATCAGTAGAGGATCTCATTGACTTGTTATAATGAAAGCAACCTTAATCTAAAGGCCAAATTATGAAAATATCTTGCCATGGCCTTTTTTTCCAAGAGTAGGAATAAGCAAAATTTCCCCCCAACAAATCCAGATATTCATGTGTTTAATCTAAATCTGTATCTTATTCTGCCCAAATATACACAGTAATTTAATTTATGTCAACATACATATAATAATAGTGATTAAAGCTACTATAGCTGTTTCCAATTCTCATGTTCAGTGATATGAAATGTAAAGACATTTTCACTGAGATATTTATGCTGAGGGTCACAGTTTTTGCTTTTTACCTTTATCAGTCACCATTTATTATGGCCCAAATACTATATTGTTCCATGTGTGGTACTCTTGAATGGTTAAAGCTATTACCAGTCCATGAGTAGTTTTTCAGTCTAGAGATGAAACAAAATTAGAGAAACTACTCATGTGTGTCATACATATGCAGTGTACATATACTGTGGTGCAAGGCTTTAACTGCTTCATTCAGTAAAAGCTTTTTAGAGGAGAAGTGACATTTTAATGGCATTTATGGGATGAAAACACTTTTTTTACGGAAAGATAAATTAAGGCCTCTTTAAGGTAGTTATATGGAGACTTACAGGAAGTAAGGAAGTGTTTTGGGTAAGCTGCATAACAAACCTTCTCAGTGTTACTTAAGTGACTTAAAACATAGACTTGCTGGTTTTTTTCCCCCACACAAAGGGCTAGATAGTAAATAGCTGAGTGTTGTGGGCTGCGCAGTCTCTGTCACAGTGATTCAGCTCTTCTTGTAGTGCAGAAGCAGCTAGACAGTGCTTAAAGGGAGTGCGATTGTGTACCAATAAGATTTTATTTTCAAGGCATGTGGCAGATTAGATTTCACCTGAAGGCTGTAGTCTCTTCATTTAAAACAACAAAGCCATCATTCTGCTTACAGATCTGCAGTTTGGTTAGGGTTTGGCAGAGTAGCCCTCCTCTGTTCTAGCAGGTGTCAGTTAGGGTGGATTGAAGGCTGAGGACTAGGATTGTCTGAAGGCCCACAGCAGAGTAGGTGAGCTGAAGAGCAGTGGAGGGTGGAGAAAGAGCTGCTGGGGCCGAGTGATGTAGGGCCTCACAGGGGCCTTGTAGTGTGAAGATTTCACCTTCTAACAATATGAGAGACCATTGGAGGGTTTTGAATAGTGGCAAGATCGAACATATTTTTTTTAAGAATCACTTTGGCTGCTCTATGGGGAGCAGGTTATTGAGGACAAGGACAAAAGCAAGGAGATGGGTTAACAGGCTATTATATTAAATAGTCATCCAGATGAGAGAAGAGTATGGCTTAGAGTAGTAAGAGTAATGATGGAAGTAATTTGTTCCTGAATATATCTTTGAAGGTAGAACTGGTCTTTTTTGGTAGATTGGGTAATGGAGTGAGCGAGAAAGAAAGGAGTCAAGCGTGACTCTGAGGCTCTGAGCATTCCTGCTGCCTCCCTAGAACCTCTGGGGAAGCCACCGCCCTCACATGCCGGAAGGTTGATGTGCTAAGCAGCACTCTGTTTCTGTCCCTGTCCTGCTGAAAACCCTCCAGAGGTTTCTCATCCCCCTCCTCAGACTTCTGCTGTGACTCTCCAAGGCCCTTTGGGGTTCAGTATCTCCTGCAGTCACTCTCCCCTCCCCACACCTTTCATTCTGCTCCCCACCCACAGTGAACCTCACCTTCTGTCTTCTGGGCTTTTGCCCATGCCCTCTCTGTCTTCATTTCATCTCATTAACACCTGTACTTATCCTCAGGTCTCCACTTAGGCTTCCTTCATTTTTTTGGCCTGGTCATTTGTTATTTTTAGTCGCTAAGTCATGTCCACCTTACCTGCCTCCTGAGACCACCCTACCTACCTCCTGAGAAATTTGCATGCAGGTCAAGAAGCAATAGTTAGAACTGGACATGGAACAACAGACTGGTTCCAAATCGGGAAAGGAATACGTCAAGGCTGTATATTGTCACCCTACTTATTTAACTCATATGCACAGTACATCATGCAAAATGCTGGGCTGGATGGAGCACAAGCTGGAGTCAAGATTGCCGGGAGAAATATCAATAATCTCAGATATGCAGATGACACCACCCTTATGACAGAAAGCAAAGAGGAACTAAAGAGCCTCTTGATGAAAGTGAAAGAGGAGAGTGAAAAAGCTGGCTTAAAACTCAACATTCAGAAAACTAAGATCATGGCATCTGGTCCCATCACTTCATGGCAAATAGATGGGGAAACAATGGAAACAGAGAGAGACTTTATCTTTTTGGGCTCCAAAATCACTGTGGATGGTGACTGCAGCCATGAAATTAAAAGATACTTGTTCCTTGGAAGAAAAGCTATGACCAACCTAGACAGCATATTAAAAAGCAGAGACATTACCAACAAAGGTCCATCTAGTCAAAGCTATGGTTTTTCTAGTAGTCATGTATGGATGTAAGAGTTGGACTGTAAAGAAAGCTGAGTGCCAAAGAATTGATGCTTTAGAACTGTGGTGTTGGAGAAGACTCTTAAGAGTCCCTTGGACTGCAAGGAGATCCAACCAGTCCATCCTAAAGGAAATCAGTCCTGAATGTTCATTGGAAGGACTGATGCTCAAGCTTTGGCCACCTGATGCGAAGAACTGACTCATTGCAAAAGACCCTGATGCTGGCAAGGATTGAAGGTGGGAGGAGAAGGGGATGACAGAGGATGAGATGATTGGATGGCATTACTGTTTTGATGAACATGAGTTTGTGCAAGCTCCGGGAGTTGGTGATAGACAGAGAGGCCTGGTGTGCTCTGTCCATGGGGAGTTAGACACGATAAGTGACTGAACTGAACTAAACTGAAATCATGTCCGACTCTTCTACAACCCCATGGTAGCCCACCAATGCTCCTCTGTCCATGACATTTCCCAGGCAAGAATACTGGAGTGGGTTACCATTTCCTTCTCCAGGGGATCTTCCTAATCCAGGGATAAGACCTGTGTCTCCTGCTCTGACAGGCAGATTTTTTTATCACTGATCTGCCAGGGAAGTGCCTTTTAAACCATGGTAGCTGTCTCTTTTGGAGAAGACAATGACACCCCACTCCAGTACTCTTGCCTGGAAAATCCATGGACGGAGGAGCCTGGTAGTCTGCAGTCCATGGGGTCGCTAAGAGTCGGACACGACTGAGCGACTTCACTTTCACTTTCACTTTCATGTATTGGAGAAGGAAATGGCAACCCACTCCAGTGTTTTGCCTGGAGAATCCCAGGGATGGGGGAGCCTGGTGGGCTGCTGTCTGTGGGGTCGCACAGAGTCAACCGTGACAGAAGCGACTTAGCAGCAGCAGCAACAGCAGCTCCCTCTTTTCTCAATTATGTCCTCCTATTGTGTTTTTCCTAGCAGCCTATGTTTACCCTATCACAGCACTTCCCATAGTTTATAGTTTATATATATATATATTTAATAGTCTATTGTCCTTATTGCACTGGAAACTCAGGGGAGCAGAAACTGTATTTCTCACCATTGTATCACTATCATAGGGCCTAGCTCAGAAAGGTGGTTAATAAGTGTTTGTTCACAGTTTGAATTAAAGTCATAACTCTTAAGGGAATTAAATTTTTTGGTAATGTGGGGATTTGGGAGAACTTCTAAATTTTAGAAGATCGATTATTAAATCTGAAATAAAAGAAAAGTCATAATGTATGGTAAAATTATTTCTATGCAGAAAGCATATTGTAATACAAAAGTAGAAAGGAATAATAGAAAAATTAATAATGATCATGATTTTAGGATAGTTGAATTACAATTCTGTTTTCTTAGTATATTTCAAATTTTCTATAATTTTTCCTGTTTAAAGTGCTTTAGACTCAATTCTAATTTTTTATGCTTTATAAAGTATCTTAAATATAGCATCTTTAAGTCTTCAGGTAATTTTATTCTCAAATTTGACTCAATCCTGGGTGGTTCCCAAGACCTGGGGCATAATCTCTGCTGTAAATAATCTGAAGTGTCTTGGTTCTACCCTTTTGCTTCAGTAAAGAAAAATCAATTCGTTTTCAACATTTATTTTTTCTAAGGATAAAGTATCATATTGTTCAAAAGAGCAAAAATTATACTTTTGTTTTTATTATTCTGTGTTTTAACTTTTTTCCATTTATCAAATGAACCTTCACCTGTTTCTGTATTCCTCTGAAACATTATCAACTTTACTCTAAAAATAGTCCTTAAATATTAAATATTTGTAAAGTGTCCTTGCGTATTTTGTCTTAAAGTCACTGATGCCACAGATGTCATAGATAAAGAAACTAAGGCTCAGAGAAGTTACGTGACTTAATGAAGGTCATAAGCTCAGAGAGAACTTCACAACCGTTTTCCTCTGGTTTGAATTTTTTCATATATTGCCTTCTGATGCTCTTCTTCTCCTTCTTCCACAGTTGTGCATGCCTAAAGGGCTGTCTTTCAGAACACAAACTGACAACAAAGACCCTCAGTTCCACTCATTTATAATTACCCGGGAAGATGGTTCTCGTACCTACGGTTTTGTTCTCACTTTTTATGAAGAAGTTACAAGTAAGCAAATCTGCACAGCAATGCAGACACTCTACCAGATGCACAATGCAGAGCATTACAGCAGTGTGTACGCTTCATCCTCCTGCAGCATGGATTCACTGGCGAGCAGTATTGACGAAGGAGATACAACTTCCCTTTTGAAACTCCAGCGATACAACTCCTATGACATCAGCAGAGACACTCTGTATGTTTCAAAAAGTATATGTTTGATCACACCACTGCCTTTCATGCAAGCCTGCAAGAAATTCCTCATCCAACTTTACAAGGCAGTTACCTCACAGCAGCCACCACCTTTGCCTCTTGAGAGCTACATCCATAATATTCTCTATGAGGTGCCCCTTCCACCTCCAGGGAGATCACTGAAGTTTTACGGTGTTTATGAACCTGTCATCTGCCAGAGGCCGGGGCTCAGTGAACTCCCTCTCTCCGATTACCCTCTCCGAGAGGTCTTTGAGCTCCTAGGCCTGGAGAACCTGGTGCAGGTGTTTACCTGTGTTCTTCTAGAGATGCAGATCCTTCTCTATTCACAAGGTAGGTCTGCCCTAAAGTTTAGGTCTCCCAAAACCAACTGCTTATGCTCTTAGCTACTGGGGTATATTAATAGAGCCAAATAATTGATGGTCAGAAGTCTTTTCTGTCTTGTGTAAAAGGAGAGGGTTTTAGGTAGGACCAGATGCCAAGAGGTTACTTCTCTTTTAGGTGACAGTGGCTGTAGAGAAAAAAAAAGGGGGGGGAGATATAAAAGCATTAGCTTGGCTGATTTGCATATGTTTATTTTTTTAATGGAAGTAACCTTTTTTTCCTGATTATACATATTCTTTGTAAAAGAAGCATATTTCTCTTTATAATAAAAGTGAGAGAATCCTCTTACTTTTATTATACCTCTTACTACCGTGCAGACTTTGCTCGCTTGCTCTTTTTTTTTTTTTTTTACGGATTAGTAAAGGTTCACATCAAAACTCAGCTGACACTGGAAAGGGACAGACAGAATTGTTAACTCTGAAGCTTTCTAAGGTGATTACCTTTGGATCTTTGCCTATGGGTGATTTCATGGAGTGAGAGAAGGGGTACAGGCATGTGAAACAGACACAGTTCTCCTAGGTGTAAAAGTTCCACCAAAGGTATATGGAGGTTTTGTGTTTTGTTTTTAATCCCAAAGGAAGCTATCGTCGTGATGCTTTTCATTCAAAATTCTCCCAAAACATACTTTAGAAACAAACAATTTGGGTTTTATTTTACCAGTGCATTTGCGATGACTAATGTTGAGCCTACACTAAAGCACTGGTTCCAGTCTGAACCTGAATTTGCAGAGGAGATAGAGATGCTGTGTTTTTTGGATAGTGAATTGACAGAAAATGTAAAATAGTACCTGGGCATTGATGAGTTTTTCGAAAAATGTGGCACAAATATTTAGTTTAGCATTTTGCTAACTTGTATTTAGGCTGGCAGAACTGTAGTGCAGTCTTCTGACTGTGGCTGTCAAACTTATTTTACCAGTTTCCTTTTTTTTCTTTTCTATTTTAAATTATAAATGAGGCTGAGCCAAGTAGGCTGTATTTGTACTTCCCCATCTTGTGTGTATGTTGACACTGTTTGTGTGTTGACAGCCCTTCACAAGGTTGCATTTTCTTCAGTTTATTCTCATCATGTTCTCTGATAATGTGTTGCAGTGTCTCAGTTTTTGTTGTCGGGAAGTTCTTCTCTAATGACTAATTTAAATTCTTTCCTGTCCTCGTGCCCTCACTTTCTTAGTGCTGGTCATTACCTGCAGATCACCCTTTGGTATCCAAAATATTTAATTTTAAGTAATTCTCTCTTCTTTTCAATGTCTTCCTTTTTTCCCTGAAAGGATTGGGATTAGAGAGTTGCTTGGAGAGGCAAGGGCTTGGAGCTTAATACTTTCAGGTTTATTAGCTTATTAGTAAAAAGAACTTTAGATCCTAGATTTTCAAGAGATCTTCCCAATCATGTAATTCCATGTCCTGTTCTACCTAGGGAAGCAATTTGGTATTGGAAGAATATTGATTTTTGAAGTGAAAACAATCATGAGTTCAAATCTCTGTTCTGTAACTTGCTAACTGAACCTTGGACAAGATACATAATCTTCCTATGTGTCAGTCAGTTCATCTTTATGGAGATAACAGGTTTTTTCCTTCCTCTCTCACTGATTCATTCTGACAAAGTGAGAAATCTGTGCTGACTAAACAATAACCAGTGTTGTTGTAATTATTATCAGTTTTATCAGTCCTACATAATCCTTTATAAATTATGCACATCTTAAGTTGTGAAATTCTGATATGTTCAGTTCAGTTCATTTCAGGTGCTCAGTCATGTCCGACTCTTTGCAACCCCATGGATTGCAGCATGTCAGGCCTCCCTGTCCATCACCAACTCCCAGAGCTTTCTCAAACTCATGTCCATTGAGTCAGTGATACCATCCAGCTATCTCATCCTCTGTCGTCCCCTTCTCCTCCTGCCTTCAATCTTTCCCAGCATCAGGGTCTTTTCCAATGAGTCAGTTCTTCACAACAGGTGGCCAAAGTATTGGAGTTTCAGCTTGAGCATCAGTCCTTCGAATATTCAGGACTGATTTCCTTTAGGATGGACTAGTTGGATCTCCTTGCAGTCCAAGGGACTCTGAAGAGTCTTCTCCAACACCACAGTTCAAAAGCATCAATTCTACAAATATATATATATTTTTAAAGTGTCATACCTTATAATTTTCTAATCATTCACAGAAATCACTTTGTATTAGGAATTAAATGTTAAAATGCCTTGTACATTTTTATTTTTCCCCCAACACTTAATCCTCTCAACAATGAGATATTACTGCCCATGCTTTTAATGAAGGGGGAAATTAATGCTCAGGGAAGCTTAGTAACCTACCCAAGATCACATAGCTGTTGGGTAATGTGGTAGAGCTGAGAATGGGCTTGGATCTGTCTTTCTCCAGAATTCTTACCCATATGTTAGCTATATTGGACATTGCACTTAACCTCTCCTTATCTATCTCATTATTTGTTTTTATTTTATTTTATTTATTTTTTTAAATTTTTTTGGCCACACTGCCCAGCATATGGGCCCTTAGTTCCCTGACCAAGGTTTGAACCCATGCCTCCTACAGTGGAAACTTGGGAGTCTTAACTACGGACCACCGGAGAAGTCCCTGTGTCTCAGTATTTATTTTTAAATCATAAACTCACCTCTGAGGGTCTTTTGTAAAGGTTCCATATTAGATAATTGTAGATTATCTGTGTAAATGCAGATTTTAACAGTAGGAGACCCCAGTTCGATTCATGGGTTGGAAAGATCCACTGGGGAAGGAACAGGCTACCCTTTCCAGTATTCTTGGGCTTCCCTGGTGGCTCAGCTGTAAAGAATCTGCCTGTAATGTGGGAGACCTGGGTTTGATTGTTGGGTTGGGAAGATCCCCTGGATAAGGGAAAGGCTACCCACCCCAGTATTCTGGCCTGGAGAATTTTATGGACTGTATAGTTCATGGGGTTGCAAAGAGTCTGACATAACTGAGCAACGTTTACTTCACTTTAGTTCACTTCTCCCATTAGAGAAAGAAAGGAATGAACTAAGAGTTGTTGGGTTGATCTGTACTCTGGTGCCATTTTTCATTTCTCCTGACTGTATTTTAGGGTTTTTAATGATATCTGATCATTTCTTGTTCACTGATGTCATACAATTTTAAAACATTGCAAATGTTGAACAATTACTATGAAAACCCAAAGTGAATAAAAGTATAGATGGATTTCAGTGATGAAGATGTCTTTCTAGACTGATTTGAAATTCTTGTCCACAGCCCATATAAATCTATCCAGTCTGTTGTTTCGAAAGTGTGTTAATCACAGTCACTTTGCAGTGGTAACTGGCTAGACATTTTAAGAGGAGAAGGAATCCAAGAGGTAAAGACTCTTTTTTAGAACCCCGAATCAGAAAAGAGTACTTTTCTTTGAGGCCTACAAATACTTGGAGCAAGACAGTGGGAAGATTGGAGTCTGATCATCTTTTCAAAGAAACAGTGGAAGAATGAAAAGAATTTAAACAGCAGGGTCTAACTTTTGATACCAGTAATTAAAGTCTCAGGACATTTTTGGACCTTGCTTACATCCTTTGATTCTTCACAATGGAAATAAGCAGTTACTCACAGCCCACGCTGCACTGGCTGCCTGTGAGCCTTCACAGTGCTCCTCTCCCTCTCCTCCCTTTGCAAACTGTGCATGAATTAACGTTATCAGAAAGTAGAAGCTGCTTGAAATTTTCTTGAAAAAGTTGGGAGCCTTCTAAACACAGATTGCTAGTTATGCTCAACTAAACTTTATAGCTTATTTATTATGGAGCTGATAAATATAAAGCAGACCTGATATTTTGATGGCAAAAAATGGATTCCCCTGCCCAGTATCCAAAAAGCATTAGAATTTTAACAGCTTAGGCCAATATCTTTATACTATTAGTTTTACCTTGTAGTAAATGAAAACTTAATATTAAGAAATTTTTCTAAATAAATTTTTATTACATATTCAAGAAACTTGGTCAGTTATATGACTAGTATGTATCTCCTTCCAGTTTGTGTTCTTAATTTTCTTTTAGGGATCTTTTGATGAATTAAGATACTCTTAATTGTAAGTGATTAAGGTGTTCTTAATCATAAATTCCAATTTATTGATCTTCCTTGTGAATTAACTTTGTGTTCTATTTAAGAAATCCTTCTCTATTCTGAGTTCATAAAAATGGTCTACATTTTTTCTAAATGTTTTAAAGTTACGTTTAGCATGTAAGGCCTTAGTCTGTAAGAAATCGATTTTTGTTTATGTTGTGAATAAGAGATCAAACTTAATATTTTAGAAATATCTGTAACTAGATATTCTCTGCTAGTTATTAGATAAACCATTCTTCTTCACTCTGATCTGCAGTGCCACTTCTGTCTTGTATAAGTTTCTGTATATGAAGTTCCTGTATGTATTTCTGGACAGTCAGTTTATTCTGCCAGTTTTTCGATCCCTGTACTAAATCACACTGTTGTAATTACTACGGCCTTACAGTAAGTCTCAGAATCTTGTAGGATAGTTCTCTTCACCACCTCTTTTTTATTGAAGTTTCATTGAATCTAGTTTTGAGACAATTAACATATTTAGAGTATTATCCTCCCCTTCATGAAAATGGTATGTCTCTCCATTTATAAGGGCTTTCTCTAGTGTCTCTAGGTAAAGATTTATAACAACAAAGTAAATGACAAGGTACAAATAATGATGGTTTTATTTCTTAATTTTCTATCTTTGTCACCTTTTTTTTCTTGTCTTATAGTCCTAACTAGGCTTTTCAGTACTGTGCAGAATGGAATTGATAGTAACAGACATCCCTGTCTTTTTCCTGATGTTAAAAAGAATCCTTTTAATGCTTCACTCTTAACATTTGCTATGGTGTTTCTGGTAAATATCTTGTACCAGACTAAAGACTTTTCATTTATCCCTAGAATGTTCAAAGTTTTTAAAAATCATGAATGCATGTTGTATATTATTGAATATTCTTTCTGCATCAAGTAAGGTGATCTTGTTTTTCTCACTTTAATCATTTAGTAAGATGAAAAATGTACATTCCGCCCTTATATTCCTGTGACAAACCTGCCTTGGTCATGGTTTTCACTTATGGCTTGCTGATATTTTGATTAGAAGTTTTGCATCTATGTATTTGATTGATTTGGCTTATTTTTATTTCTTGTACTATCTTACCTGGTTTTTGGTATTAAGATTATTCTAGCTCCAGAACGCTTGCCTGGAAAATCCCATGGACAGAGGAGCCTGGTAGGCTGTGGTTCATGGGGTTGTGAAGAGTTGGACACGAGTGAGCGACTTCCCTTTCACTTTTCACTTTCATGCATTGGAGGAAGAAATGGTAACCCACTCCAGTGTTCTTGCCTGGAAAATCCCAGGGATGGGGGAGCCTGGTGGGCTGCCATCTATGGAGTCACACAGAGTCGGACACGACTGAAGTGACTTAGCAGCAGCAGCAGCTTCATAGAATGAGTTGAAAAGTATTCCATTTTGCTCTGGAAGATAAAATGGAGAAGAATTCATTTAAGATTGTCATTGTTTGATCCATGACTATTTGAGGGAACCTGTCAGTCTGTTTGGTCTTGTTGGAAAGATGTTAAGTACCAGAGCAGTATCTTTAATGGTTTATTTAGGGTTTTCTATATCAGTAACCTCAGATATGCAGATGACACCACCTCTTGGCAGAAAGCAAAGAACTAAAGAGCTTCTTGATGAAAATGAAAGAAGAGAGTGAAAAAGCTGGCTTAAAACTCAACATTCAGAAAACTAAGATCTTGGCATCTGGTCCCATCACTTCATGGCAAATAGATGAGGAAACAATGGAAACAGTGAGAGACTTTATTTTCTTGGGCTCCAAAATTACTGCGGATGGTGACTGTAGCCATGAAATTAAAAGACGCTTGCTCCTTGGAAGAAAAGGTATGACCAACCTAGACAGCATATTAAAAAGCAGAGACATTACCAACAAAGATCCATCTAGTCAAAGCTATGGTTTTTCCAGTAGTCATGTAGGATGTGAGAGTTGGACTATAAAGAAAGCTGAGCACCGAAGAATGGATGCTTTAGAACTGTGGTGTTGGAGAAGACTCTTAAGAGTCCCTTGGACAGCCAGGAGATCCAACCAGTCAATCCTAAAGGAAATCAGTATTCCCTTTGAATATTTCCTTTGAATTCAGGGAATCAGTATTCCCTGACTATTCACTGGAAGGACTGATACTGAAGCTGAAACTCCAATACTTTGGCCACCTGATGCAAAGAACTGACTCAGATGGTTGGTGGCATCACTGACTCAGTGGACATGAGTTTGAGTAAACTCCGGGAGTTGGTAATGGACAGGGAGGCCTGGCGTGCTGCAGTTCATGAAGTTGCAAAGAGTTGGACACGACTGACTGAACTGAATTGAAGTGATTTCTCCTCTCCCATCCCCCTCCCACTCCTCCTCTGTCATCATTATCATCATCATCGTCACTATCATCAACTGCGGACAAAAGTAAAATATTTTTGTTATACCACAGACCATTCCCTGGCCTTTGACTGTGATCCCTTATAGCACAAGGATCCTAACAGTTAAGACAATGTTGGCATATTACTGGTCCCATTGTTATTACTGTTTAGTTCAGTCTGTCATCCTGTTGTATGAAAATGTCTCCCAGGGCATTGCCCTGGGAAACACAGAGGTATCTGTATAGTAGTTGAGTGTGATCACACACTTGCAAAGGCATGTAAGTCAGCCCTTTATGCTTTTGTCTGTCTTGCCCTTTTAGACAGCAGATGTTTCACCTGCCTGTTCTAACTCTCAGTTAAGCCATTACTGTGAGGGTGATAAACAGCATCGTATGTCTGTTTGATGTGGTATCTCTTTACCCACTGTTGGACTCTGTGTGCTGTGAAGCATGTTGTGTCCCATACTCTGAAAATGTGTAACTTGTCAGCCCACATTGGTAGAGTATCTTCTGTTCCACTCCTCTCCTAGTATTTTAAGCATTTGCATCTAGTTCAGACTGCAAAGCCCAGTCTGAAGCATCTATTCCTGGTAGGACCCATTTACAGCCCTCCTACCAGGGCCGCTGGCATTAATCCAGTGTAATCTACTTGCTGGCTATGTGTAGCAGGGCCTTCCCCTCTGGGGAATCTTCCCCACAGCCATCTGCAGCCTCTGTCTCTCTTGTTAGCAGACAAAAATAGTTGTTGTTGGCAATTTGTGCCTCAGAGGTTATAAGAAGATTATATATAGATTCAGCCCATCTCTGCATTGCTGAAGTCTCTAGGTGGGCATTTCAAGGGAGTATACCAAAAGGTCCACTTCGGGGTCACAGTTACCTCCCAAACCTGAAAGCGGGTTCTTCTGATGAGCGTTAGCATGTCCTATTTAATGTGGTCCATGGATTCCCAGAGGGATTTCCATATGGCTGCAGCTTACACAGACATCCTTTTAGTAGTCCAGTTTTCCACTGTGCATGAGTCAGTAAAAACCTAAGCATATATACTTTTGGATTTCCCAGGTGGCTCAGCAGTAAAGAATCTGCCTGCAATGCAGGAGGCACAGGAGCTGCAGGTTTGATCCTTGGGTCAGGAGATCCCCTGGAGGAGGGCATAGCAACCCACTCCAGTATTCTTGCCTGGAGAATCCATGGACAGAGAAGCCTGGCGGGCTATAGTCCATGGGGCCACAGAGAGTTGAACACAACTGAAGCGACTTAGCACACACGCACGCATGGACTTTTACCATTGTTTAGTTTGTCCATCACTGCTAAGAAAACAGCATGCAAGTCAGTCCACTGAGCCCATTTGTGTTTACCTGCTTCAATCAAAGTAATGGCCATTCACCTTGAATCTGTCACCCATAACCAAGAAGCTCTGTGTTGGTCAGTTGAGAAATATTTATGCTGTCCAAGTGACAATATAATCTGGTACCTCCTCACTCAGTTCTCTGGGAAAAAAAGCTCTTGGTTGTATCTCCTTGTATTTTCCTCCTAACAAGATTCTGTATAAACTCTTATGTGCATTGTCTTCCTCATTAGAGTGTTTTTCTGATCACCCAAGACACCGTGATTATATAGGGTTTCAGTATCATTTTGTTTTAAGTTTATAGGGGCAATTTAGACTAACGTGCAGTAGCAGGCTAGTGATTGCCTCTCAAATGGAAGTTCTCCAGTCCAGAATCCCAGTTGTTTTTTGTCACTGGGAGTCAGTCACAGGCTTTTGCCCTAAGTGCCAGTCTGTGTTCTCTGTAGAGCTGCTGTACAGAGTTTGTCTCCAGACTCCAGCTTCTTGTCTGCAACACTGTACGGGCTTAGGCAGTCTTGTTCTCATTTAGCATGATGTCCAGTTAATATTGTTTGGAGGGCAGTCGACATGCCATCTGTTTCATGTTGGGGGAAGACATAGTATGTTTAGTATAGTATCTATCTTTAGTATAGTATCTATAGATAGTATCTGTCCTGTTTAGACATAGTATCTATTCCTATAAACCATTGAAGTAAGCCTGTGGACAACTCTACACATGGGCTTTGCCAGATGGTCAGTACTGAAATCAGATTGATTATATTCTTTGTAGCTGAAGATGGAGATGCTCTACACAGTGAACAAAAACAAGATCTGGAGCTGACTGTGGCTCACATCACCAGCTCCTTATTGCAAACTTCAGGCTCAAATTGAAGAAAGTAGTGAAAACCAGTAGACCATTCAGTGAATGTGAAAGTGTGAGTTGTTTAGTCATGTCCAACTCTTTGTGACCTCATGAGCAGAAGACCCCATGGACTGTAGCCTGCCAGGCTCTCCTGTTCATGGGATTCTCCAAGCAAGAATACTGGAGTGGGTTGCCGTTGGCTTTTTTAGGGGATCTTCCCGATCTGGGAATCAAACCTAGATCTGCTGCATTGCAGGCAGATTCTTTACCATCTGAGATAGCAGGGAAACCCCCAAAACATATGGGATTTAAAAAAAAAGAATACTGGAGTGGGTTGCCATTCCTTTCTCCAGGGGTCTTCCCAACCCAGGGATCAAACCTGGATCTCCTGCATTGTAGGCAGATTCTTTACTGTCTGATCCACCAGGAAAGCCTAGGCCATTCAGATACGACCTAAGTCAAATCCCTTATCATTATACAGTGGAGTTTGAGTAGATTCAAGGAATTAGACCTGGTAAACAGAGTGCCTGAAGAACTGTGGACAGAGCTTCATAACATTGTGCAAGAGGTAGTGACCGAAACCATCCCCAAGAAAAAGAAATGCAAAAAGTCAAAGTGGTTGTTGAGGAGGCCTTACAAATAGCTGAGAAAAGAAGAGAAACAGAAGGCAAATAGAAAGGGAAATATATACCCAACTGAATGCAGAATTCCAGAGACTAGCAAAGAAAGATAAGAAAGCCTTCTTAAGTGAACAATGCAGAGAAATAAAGGAAAACAATACAATGGCAAAAAATAGAGATATTTTCAAGAAAATTAGAGATACCAAGGGAACATTTCATGGAAAGATGGGCACCAAAAAAAGGGTAGAAATGGCAAGGACCTAACAGAAGAAGAAGATATTAAGAAGAGGTAGCAAGAATACACAGAAGAACTGTACAAAAAATGTCTTAATGACCCAGATAACCAAAATGGTACAGTCACTCACATAGAGCCAGACATCCTGGAGTGTGAAGTCAAGTGGGCCTTGGAAAGTATCACTATGAGCAAAGCTAGTGAAGGGGATGGAATTCCAGTTGAGCTATTTCAAATCCTAAAGGATGATGCCTTTAAAGTGTTGCACTCAATATGCCAGCAAATTTGGAAAACTCAGCAGTGGCCACAGCACTGGAAAAGGTCAGTTTTCATTCCAATACCAAAGAAAAGCAATGCCAAAGAATGTTCAAATTACTGTATAGCTGTACTCATTTCGTATACTACCAAGATTATGCTCAAAATCCTTCAAGCTTTCTTTCAGCAGTCCATGAATGGAAAACTTCCAGATGTACAAGCTAGATTTAGAAAAGGCAGAGGAACCAGAGATCAAATTGCTGACAACTGCTGGATCATAGAAAAGGCAAGAGAATTCATGAAAAACATCTACTTCTGCTTCATTAACTATGCTAAAGCCTTTCACTGTGTGGATCACAATAAACTATGGAAAATTCTTCTAGAGATGGAAATACCGCCTTACTGCCTCCTGAGAAATGTGTATGCTGATTAAGAAGCAGTAGTTAGAACCAGACATGGAACAACAGACTGGTTCAAAATTGGGAAAGGAGTACATCAAGGCCACCCTGCTTATTTAATTTCCATGCAGAGTAAATCATGCTAAATTCTGGGCTGGATGACTCACAAGCTGGAATCAAGATTGATGGGGAAAATATCAACAACCTTAGATACGCAGATGATACCACTCTAATGGCAGAAAGTGAAGAGGAACTAACGAGCCTCTTGATGAAGGTGAAAAAGGAGAGTGAAAAAGCTGGCTTCAAACTCAACATTCAGAAAGCAAAGATCATAGTATCTAGTCCCATCACTTTATGACAAATAAGATGGATGAAAAGTGGAAACAGTAACAGACTTTATTTCCTTGGGCTCCAAAATCACTGTGGGTGGTGACTACAGCCATGAAATTCAAAGACTCTTGCTCCTTGGAAGAAAAGCTATGACCAACCTAGACAGCATATAAAATGGAGAAACATCACTTTGCCAACAAAGGTCCATATAGTTTTTCCAGTAGTCATGTATAGATGAGAGAGGTGGACCATAAAGAAAGCTGAGCACAGAAGAATTGATGCTTTTGGATTCTGCTGCTGAAGACTCTTGAGAGTCCCTTGGACTGCAGGCAGATCAAACCAGTTAATCTTAAGGAAATCAACCCTGAAAATTCCTTGGAAGGACCAGTGCTAAAGCTGAAGCTCCAATACTTTGGCCACCTGATATGAAGAGCTGACTCATTGGAAAAGGCCCTGATTCTGGAAAAGATTGAGGGCAAGCGGAGAAGATGGCAACAGAGAATGAGATGGTTGAATGGCATCACTGACTCAATGGACATGAGTTTGAACTAACTCTGGGAGACAGTGAAGGACAGGGAAGCCTGGCGTGTTGCATTCCATGGGGTGTCAGAGAGTTGAACACAGCTTAGAGACTGAACAACAACAACAAAGCCTGTTGAAAGATTCCAGTTTTCACCCAGACTTTAACCTTAATCCAGTCAACCTTAACTTTTTTCATATTCTCTCAATCTATTTGTAGCCTGTGTTAAGACTTCACCAGAGGGTTTTGGTATCATAGCGCATGCGGTCCCATCCAAGTAAAGGAGTCCCAGAAACTTCTCTTCCCTGATCATTTTAGCCAGCAGGGGGTTTGAGCCAAGAGACTTTGGTCCTTCTTGTCAGTCTTCATCTCAGATAATCTGCCTGTTACCCTGTACGGTTTCTCATTATAATCTTTGCTTTCCCTGTGTCTTAAATTTGTCCAAACTGGGGTAGATAGACTCAACTAGTTTAACGCCATTTTATACAGGGATACTAGCAGGGTCCCTGGAGAAGGCAATGGCTCCCCACTCTAGTACTCTTGCCTGGAAAATCCCATGGACGGAGGAGCCTGGTGGGCTGCAGTCCTTCGGCTCGCTAGGAGTCGGACACAACTGAGCGACTTCACTTTGACTTTTCACTTTCCTGCACTGGAGAAGGAAATGGCAACCCACTCCAATGTTCTTGCCTGGAAAATCCCAGGGACGGGGGAGCCTGATGGGCTGCCGTCTGTGGGGTCGCACAGAGTCGGACACGACTGAAGCGACTTAGCAGCAGCAGGAGGATCCCTTTGATCCAGCCAGTCTCAAATAGTACTGTGTTAAATCCTTTGTTTCAGGGACTTCTCTGGTGGTCCAGTGGTTAGGGATCTACTTTGCAATGCAGGGGACATGATTTTGATCCCTGATGGAAGAGCTCAGATCCCCCATGGGTTTAGTAAGCCTGAGTGCTGCAACAAAGACCTAAGGCAGCCAAATAAATAAATAAATAAAAATATACATTTTTTAAAAGACCTTTGTTTCAACCCCATCAATGCCCATTTTATTCATCCCATTTCTTAATAACCATCCACAGATTTCCATCCTTCGGGAATGAGTCCTGTGACGCCTTTCTTTCTTTTTCCTCTTTTCCACTCCTCTGCTGCTGCTGCTAAGTCGCTTCAGTCAGGTCTGACTCTGTGCGACCCCATAGACAGCAGCCCACCAGGCTCCCCTGCCCCTGGGATTCTCCAGGCAAGAACACTGGAGTGGATTGCCATTTCCTTCTCCAGTGCAAGATAGTGAAAAGTGAAAGCTTAGCCGCTCATGGGGTGAATTCATCTGGGTTATTCTACTGTACATTTTTAGAGGGAGTCAGGCAGTCCCTGTTCTTTGTGTAAACATAGTAGCTTTTATCCAGTTCACTAGGCTGGCTGTTCTCTCAGGAATAACCCACTGTGATGTCTGTGTCATGGATAGCCATCTGTGATTGTCCCATAGTTAGCTGTGGTCCTGCATCAACCCTTCCACTCTACAGCATTTAAAAATGAATATACTCCTCCTAAATTTCTTTCTTAGTCCTTTAGTAAAGCTTCTTCAGGAAGCTGGTGGTGCCAGTCTACAAAGGAAATGATAGTTCCTTCACAGTAAGCCCCTGTTCTCACTAGTTTCTTGGTTTTGCCCTTCCCAACCCCCACAGTGAACCTTGGTGACCTTTGTCCCCAGATAATTGTTCCCTTTGAGGGAAGCTTTGAAGCTAGATTGCCCAGCAACAAAATCTGACCTTGCCGTCTCTTTTAATTTTGTTTTAGCTGTTATAGCTCAATCAGTCAAAGAATTGCACCTGTCACTTTTTTTCTTACTGGTTTCTTTATACATCCATTGAAACAACTCCCCAGGAGTTAGATCCATCAATAAATTCCATTAATAACTTTTACCTTCAGTGATTTATCTCAGCACAACTTTTGCTCTATACCGTGATTAACCATGTGGCCTCCCATGGGTCAACAGTTCCTCATACCCTGCCCTGCTCCTCATTGTTTCTCCAGTTCCTCATACCCTGCCCTGCTCCTCATCCTTTCTCTCCCCAGACCACATGTTTCTACAAACCTAAATCATTCTGTTAGCTCCCACATTTTCTGACAATGAATGAGAGTTTTTTTTCTTTCCTGACATCTGTCAGACATGATACTGGCAATTCAGTTCACTTTGACACTAGTCACGTGAATTTAACATCAGGTTTAAAGTTTTGGTCCTGCAGAACTGCCCTCACTTCAGACACCAGCCACAAATAGGGTGATCAGGTTACCCACATTTCTGTCCAGCCAACTGTGAATTCAGGATTCACTAGAGCAGCTCATAAAACTCAAGGAAGCACTTTACTTACTGTCACCATTTATCACAAAGGCTACAACTCAGAAACAGCCAAATGGAGATGTATAGGAGAACGTATGCGAGGAGGAACGCATAGCTTCCGTGCCTGGAGGGCGGGCCTCCCCCCACCCCACCTCAGTGTGTTCACCAACCTAGAAGCTCCTCTATTCCTTCTTGAATCAATTTTTGTTCATTTCTTATTTATCTAGGAAAAATTCTCTTGCCGTTCAGCTTGACATAAAGTCTTAATTATATTTCCTTATCATCTTAATCTCTGCTGTCTGTAGTTTTGTTCCCCTTTTCATCCCTCATGCTGTTTATTTGTGCCTGCTCTCTTTTTTCTCTTGATTATTTTCCCGTAAAGTGTGTCAGTTTTACTGCTCTTTATAAAGAACTTTTACCTTTGTCTGTATTTTCTGTTGTATCTTTATTTTCTACTTTATTAATTTATGGTTTTGTTTTTTATTTGCATTGGGCTCACCCCACCACCAAATATTAGCATCTAGAGTGTTTGAGTGCTGTGATCGTTGTACCCTACAAGTCTTCAGTTCAGTCATTCAATCATGTCTGACTCCTTGCAGCCCCATGGACTGCAGCACCCCAGGCCTCCCTGTCCATCACCAGCTCCCAAAGTTTACTCAGACTCATGTTCATTGAGTCAGTGATGCCATCCAACCATCTCATCCTCTTGTCATCCCCTTCTCCTCCCGCCTTCAATCTCTCCTAGCATCAGGGTCTTTTCAAATGAGTCAGTTCTTCGCATCAGGTGGTCAAAGTATTGGAGTTTCAGCTTCAGCATCAGTCCTTGCATTGAATATTCAGGACTGATTTCCTTTAGGATGGACTGGTTGGATCTTCTTTGCAGTCCAAGGGACTCTCAAGAGTCTTCTCTAGCACCACAGTTCAAAAACATCAATTCTTCGGTGCTCAGCTTTCTTTATAGTCCAACTCTCACATCCATACATGACTATTGGAAAAACCGTAACTTTGACTAGACAGACCTTTGTTGGCAAAGTAATATCTCTGCTTTATAATATGCTGTCTAGCTTGGTCATAGCTTTTCTTCCAAGGAGCAAGCGTCTTTTAATATCATGGCTGCAGTCACTATCTGCAGTTATTTTGGAGCCCAAAGAAATAAAGTCTGTCACTGTTTCCATGTTTCCCCATCTATTTGCCATGAAGTCTTAGTATCTGGTATTTTCATTATTCAATATTCTAATGATTTTAAATTTTTCATTTATTTTAACCATTTGCCTTTCTCCTTTTTTTTCTTTTTTGCCTTCTTTTGAAATAATTGAAAGATTTTTCTCATTTGTTTTTTTAATTTAATTATTGTAGATGTGATATGCTCTGTTTCCCTTTATTAATGGTAAGCTTTGAGGTTTTAACATGAACACTCAGTATTATGTTAATAAGAATCTTTAAAATACAGATACTCTAAAAATGCTTTGACTTCAGTCACCCCCATCATGGCTTACTTTTTATAGTTGTTCAAAATTTTAATAATCCCTCAAGTTAGATATATTTATTTACTTGATTTTGCTTGAACTTACTCATAATTGCCATTTGTTGAAAATTCACATTCCATCTTATATCTTAAATATTTCTTCTGGGATTAGTCTCCTTATTCCTAAAGTTTATCCTTACAAGTTCCTTAAGTGAGGTGGCATTCTCTATTAGATTTTGTTCATCTAACAGTGTTTTAAATTTGTCCTTGTTTTTGAAAGATGGTTTCATTAGATATTAAATTCTGTACTGAAAGGTTTGTTTTCCTCTCCCTCTTAGCACATTATATTCCAGTATCTTCTTGAAACCATTCCATTCTCATTTAAATGAGAAGTCATTTATTATAGTCACTCTCATTGTCATTCCTTGGCCAGAAATCTTTTTTCATTCTGGCTCTATATATGATTTTGTTTGTCCTTGGTGTCCCATATTTTTACTGTGATTTATCTAGATGAGGATTTCTTTATTTGTCCTAGTGTGATTCATTGTGTTTCCTGAAATCTAGGATTAATATTTCTCACCAGTTTTGGAAAATTCTCAGTTTTCTTTCTGAATTTTACTTCCATCTGTCTTTTTTCTTTTTTTATCCTCTTGAAACTTTAATTAAATGTGTTACTCTGTCTTGCTCAGTCTTCCATATCTTTCGACCTCTTTTTCTGTCTGTCTGTCTCTTTGCTGTATTCTGATTGATTTATCTCTCACCTTATTCTCCTTTTGCCCATGTTTAATCAATCCTTAGTTAACCCTTCCTTTGACATTTTAATTTCAGTGGTCCTATAAATAGTCTTACTCCTAATTTTTCTCTTAATTTCCTTAAATACATTAAACATACACATCTTACATTCTTTTTCACATAAATTCAGTATTTCATGAATTGAGGATTGAGGATTTATTCCTCCAGGGAGGGTTTGTATTTTCTTTCACCAAGTACCTGAATTCACTGGCAGCACAGATTAGTTTACTTTAAGCTCTAGTTTTCACTGTGAGTCTTTCTTTGGGCCTTACAAATAGCATGAGAGCCCTAAACACCTTTGAAAACTAGCCAGTAGATAGGAATTTTCAGGAAGGCTTTTTTCCACCTTCCTCCCTGGGCCAGGGCCAGGGCCAGAGCAGACAATTTTCGTTGGCAACACAGACTTTTTGTTGTAATCATTTTGGTTTTATTTTTTCCTTTCTTGGTCTCCTTTCCCTGAGTTTTTTGCCCTTTTTAGATCTGACTTTTTTGCAAGAGGATCTACCATTTTAATTCTAGCCCTTCTTGAACTTTGTCCCTCAGCATGCACAAAAATAATACTGAAGCTTTGGCCACCTTAGTTCAGTAAACACTCCAAAGACAGCCAGACATTTCATCTTTACCACACTGAAATCTCACTCCCATTTTGTTCCCGGCCTCCAATGACTTCCTTTATATTTTTTTGCAAATTCATATGGTCACATACTGGGTGTTAAATAGTTATTTTATTTACCATTTTTAGGTTAGTTTTGGAGCCCTAGTCTATAACATTGTCATAAATAGAAATGTTTAAAACAGATCATTGAACTAAAAATGAACAGATTGTGACAGTTATTATAGACTATAACAAATGTTAGGTATAATATAACTGTTAGTAATATAAAAAGGGAAATAATGCAGATCTTTTTTCTCTTTTACCAGCAATTACCAATTATGTTTAACCTACATTAAATAATTTAAGTACCCAGTATGTATGTAAATATTTTGTTTTTGTTGTAACCATTGTTGAAGCAATAAGAGATACTACTTTGCACAGATCCTCATGAGTGTTAGAAAATTATATTTTTATGAATATAGATATTTATAGGAAGTTATATTTAAAATTATGAATTAAACAAGATCTTTAATATAGAAAACAATTTTCAATGAATATATATTTCATTACCTATTTTGCAAGCCTATTTGTCTTTGAAACCTATATATACTTTCTTAAAAAGTCATCTCATATCAAATAAAAAATCATTTTCAAGTCAGATTCAAATTATTTATTCTTATAGATCCATTTTGGAGGGGATTCCACTTCCCACAGATTATTTCCATATAGATTAGATTCAGTAAGTTTTTAAAATTGTAGTAAAAAAAAAGATGTATGAATTTACCATCGTAACTACTGCTTAGTGAAAAATTCAGTATATTCACATTGCACTAAGTATATTCAGATTGTTTTGCAACCAATCTCCAGAGGTTTTTCCTCTTGCAAAACTGAAGCTCTATACCCATTCAACAGTAACTCCCTGTTTCCTAGTCCTCTTAGTCCCTTCCTGACAACCGCCATTCTTCATTTGTTTCTATGAACTGACTACTTTAAGTACCTCATCTAAGTGGAATTATACAGTATTTGTCTTTCTATGACTCGCTTATTTCACTTAGCATAATGTCGTTAACGTTCATCCACATTGTAGCATATGCCAGGATTTCCTTCCTTCTTAAGGCTGAATAACATTCCATTGTATAAAATTTTTTAAAAAGAAAAGCAAAAAAGCATTCCATTATATGTATATACCACATTTTGTTTATCCATTTACCCATTTTGTTTCCACCTTGGCTACTGTGAATAATGGTACTATAAACATAGACATTTGACTATATCTTCTTCAGCACTCTGCCTTCAGTTCTTTGGGTTCAGTTCAGTTCAGTCACTCAGTCATGTCTGACTCTGACTCTTGGCGACCCCATGAATCGCAGCACGCCAGGCATCCCTGTCCATCACCAACTCCTGGAGTTCACCCAAACTCAAGTGCATCGAGTCAGTGATGCCATCTAGTCATCTCATCCTCTGTCCTCCCCTTCTCCTCCTGCCCCCAATCCCTCCCAGCATCAGGGTCTTTTCCAGTCAACTCTTCACATGAGGTGGCCAGAGTATTGGAGTTTCAGCCTCAGCACCAGTCCTTCCAATGAACACCCAGGAATGATCTCCTTTAGGATGGACTGGTTGGATCTCCTTGTAGTCCAAGGGACTCTCAAGAATCTTCTCCAACACCACAGCTCAAAAGCATCAATTCTTTGGCACTCAGCTTTCTTCACAGTTCAATTCTCACATCCATACATGACCACTGGAAAAACCATAGCCTTGACTAGACGGACCTTTGTTAGCAAAGTAATATCTCTGCTTTTGAATATGCTATCTAGGTTGGTCATAACTTTCCTTCCAAGGAGTAAACATCTTTTAATTTCATGGCTCCAATCACCATCTGCAGTGATTTTGGAGACCAAAAAAAAAAGTCTGACACTGGTTCCACTGTTTCCCCATCTATTTCCCATGAAGTGATGGGACTGGATGCCATGATCTTCGTTTTCTGAATGTTGGGCTTTAAGCCAACTTTTTCACTCTCCTCTTTTACTTTCATCAAGAGACTTTTTAGTTCCTCTTCACTTTCTGCCATAAGGGTGGTGTCATCTGCATATCTGAGGTTATTGATATTTCTTCTGGCAGTCTTGATTCCAGCTTGTGTTTCTTCCAGTCCAGCGTTTCTCATGATGTACTCTGCATATAAGTTAATTAAGCAAGGTGACAATACACAGCCTTGATGTACTCCTTTTCCTATTTGGAACCAATCTGTTGTTCTATTTCCAGTTCTAACTGGTTCTTTGGGAATATGTACCCAAAGTACCCAAATTCCCAAAGGGGAGTTTTAGCAAATTTTTAGTACCTACCTGCTTCCTACTGCTGCCAAACACATTTTGGTTTTCCATGGTAATAATATAGATATGCTCTTAATAGCTTTAGTATATTTCATTATATAAGTGGCCATAAATCTAACCCTTTTGTTAATTACTTAGAATATTGCAAATAGTTTACTGTATAAATAACATTTTATACACTTTAAGCATCCATGTACATATACGTTTGTTTATATGATAAATTAACTAGAATTTCTGGGTCAGATGATCTGTTTTATTTTTAAGCTTTTGAAAAATATTGCTGAGTACAAAGGTCTAGCAATTTATGCTGCCTTTATAAGACAATATATGAGAATACTCTTTCCTCCACATTTTTGCTGGGATTTTCTTTTTTAATCTTTGTCAATCTGATAAGCAAAATATAGCTCACTCTTCAGCCATCATTGAGGCTAATTTTTTAAATGCTCTTTGAATTTGTAATCTGCCTTTTGAGATACCTTTGTGAACTAGTCAGGTCCAAGGCCTCAAAGCCAGTCTGGCTCAATCAGTAGCCAGTCACTGCCCTGGGTTAGTACATGTGTAATCTTCCAGCTTTCATCAGGATGTTCACCAAAGGTATGCTGGACACGACTATCTTCACACCTCCATTGTCAGTGCTTCGTAATATGTAAACCCCAGTAAGTGCGGCCTTTCCATGGGCTGTTGCACCATCAGCCAGCACTAGACCTGTCCTGTGTCACTCAGCCATCTCCTGAGGCTGTAGCCTGGGTCCTGTGCTCCCAATCTCAGTTCCAGCCTCAGGCTGCTTGACTGTCCCCATAGGGCTGACCTTATTCTTCACAGTGATGCTGGTAGACAGGGGCCAAGTCCCAGGGATGAGATACCAGAGGCCAGGCCATCTCAGGGTCTGTGCTTTTGCCACTGCTAGGCAAATTTTTGACAGTGTGTTTTGTTGTAAAACATGGAATCAAGATTGCCAGGAGAAATATCAGTAACCTCAGATATGCAGATGACACCACCTTTATGGCAGAAAGTGAAGAGGAACTAAAAAGCCTCTTGATGAAAGTGAAAGTGGAGAGTGAAAAAGTTGGCTTAAAGCTCAACATTCAGAAAACGAAGATCATGGCATCCAGTCCCATCACTTCATGGGAAATAGATGGGGAAACAGTGGAAATAGTGTCAGAAAATCACTGCAGATGGTGATTGGAGCCATGAAATTAAAGGACACTCCTTGGAAGAAAAGTTATGACCAACCTAGATAGCATATTCAAAAGCAGAGGCATTACTTTGCCGACTAAGGTCTGTCTAGTCAAGGCTATGGTTTTTCCTGTGGTCTTGCATGGATGTGAGAGTTGGACTGTGAAGAAAGCTGAGCACAGAAGAATTGATGCTTTTGAGCTGTGGTGCTGGAAAAGACTCTTGGGAGTCCCTTGGACTCAAGGAGATCCAACCAGTCCATTCTGAAGGAGATCAGCCCTGGGATTTCTTTGGAAGGAATGATGCTAAAGCTGAAACTCCAGTACTTTGGCCACCTCATGCAGAGTTGACTCATTGGAAAAGAGTCTGATGCTGGGAGGGATTGGGGGCAGGAGGAGAAGGGGACGACAGAGGATGAGATGGCTGGATGGCATCACTGACTCGATGGACGTGAGTCTGAGTGAACTCCGGGAGTTGGTGATGGACAGGGAGGCCTGGCGTGCTGCGATTCACGGGGTTGCAAAGAGTCAGACACAACTGAGCGACTGAACTAAACTGAACTGATGGTCAAGCATAATGTCCGGTAGTTTTATTTCATTTTACATGCCTTAGATGTTCACATAATAATTTCTCAGTGTACATTTGTTGACCATTCACTATGTAGTAGGCCATGTACCAAGTGCTGGAAACTCTGAGATTAAAAATATAGTCATTGGTGCTCTAACAATGTTTAGCCGGGAAGAGAGGAGAGACACATAAATAGATAATTATAATAGAATTTTGATAGTTTTACTGGGAGGAATAATTACTGTGATGAAAATAGAGGTGGGATACTGTGGAAGCATGTGAAAGGGACTGTAGTGCCAATAAAAAGTATTTAGGGAATGCTTTACAAAGGAACCACTGCCTAAAGAAAAAGTGGAACTTCGCCAGGTACTGCAAGGGAAAGAGACATCCTGGGCAGAGGGAAAGGATTACAGAGGCGCAGGGACCTGTCATGTTCAGAACTGAATTGCTAACATATGATTTGGCTACATATGTGGTGGTAAGAAATGAGGCAAGAAAGGACCAAATTATGAAGCTGAGACATATCTTAAATATGGAAACTTACTACACATTCATCATGTTGAGTATCAAAGAAAAAATAATTTTCCTAAGTTATTTAATTTTTTAAAAAAATGTTTAGAGAAAACTAACTTTTATTTCTTGATTCAGTTAAAAAGAATTGCCTTGTTTCTGCTAAGTAACTGCATTATTAAAAAGCATGTGGCATTTATACTGTCCTTGAGAAAGCAGAACTAGAAAGAAGAATAGACATGAAACACACGTAACAAGTGGGTAGAATTGTGGCGAAGGAAAAATAAACTACGTATATCAGTCTTTCATGTCTGCTAGAAAGGTGGGAAATATATAATTTGTTTTCACTTCCCCATGTGAAAGTTTCCCATAATTAAAGCAAGAAAATAGCCTAAGATGGCCAGTTGCCATTCCTTAAAGAAGTTATTTTTCCTTTGAGATTAAACATTTTCCCATTAACAGTAAATAAAGTAGCCAAGCTGCTAGGGATTTGATTTGAGTGCTTAAAACCCTCTGCCTTTCAGCATTGGTCCAATCAGGAAACAGGTTAAACCACACAGTAATTTAAATAGAGGAATGTGATATGAAGAATTATTAAGCTATAATAGGAAAGTAACCATAAAGACATGAAGAACACTCTAAAGGGTATCCTCGGAAGGTCCAACTTGGAAGGAGGCCTACTTCCCAAGGCTAAGGTTCATACTTCATTGAAGAAGGTGTGGTTACAGCTTATTGGATGGTGGAGGCCAATGGGTTGCCTGGAACTGATCCTCAGTCAGACAAGCAGAAAACAAACCTCCCAGGTCCAAGTGAGCAGTCGCTGTGAGCTATGAGTATGCCCTATCCTTATTAGGAGGGCCTAGTCACTGAGACTGCCCACTCTAGGTGTGTGGCCAGGAAAGTGGACCGTCAAAGTCCTCACAGATCCACACCACTGATCAGCCGTGCAGTAGGAACAAAAGCACACAAAACACTGCACCTTATCCACTGTCCTCCAAAGCCACTGAGAGAAGCCCTTCCTCCGCAGTGTCTCTCTAGTTATCTCTACTGGCAAAGCTTCACGGTGTGCTCACTGTAAAAGAGGACATGCTAACTGGCCAGTCCATTTTCATAGACCACCTGCGGAGTGAATTTGGAGCTCAGTAAATAGATCAGTAGATAACTGGCACACAATCTGACTGCTTAAAACCCCGAACATTTCACCTGTGTCTGGCTTATAATTGTGAAAAAAATTTTAAAAACCCTGAAACCCAGGAACTGATGTAGCTCTCAGAGCTCAGCCTCCCTGTTACCACAGAGTGATGGGATGCTCACAGCTGAACCATGCAGTTCTGTTGAGCATAAGCAGCCCTATGGGACCATCTGCTACAAGCAAGGTCACTGTGCAACCCACAAAATACGAAGCACCCTCTTCCTTCAAGCTGCCTGGTATATATTTTTTAGAAGTGCTCCTCTAAGCAGGTTTTCACCTAACACTTAATAATGAATCAGATAAGGAAATTTTTAAATACATATAGGCTGTGGGTAGATGATAATTCATGACCAAAATCCTGTTATAGACTATTAAAAGTAGTCATTTACAGATTATAAAACAACACAAGAAAAATTTTAATGGAAAACATCTTGCTTGTGTGTGGTTGGGTGTTCTTTGAGTTTGATATGAACCAAGTAACATCGGCTCATTTCCCTTAACTTTTTAAAAAAGTCTCCCCCAAAGCCTACTCCCTCAGATTTTACTGTATTTGTGCACAGTGAATTCTGTGAGAGAATTATTACAATTCTACAATATCCATTCTGAAGACCAAACATTTTTTGGTAACATGTTTATTAGTAAAATTAGATCCGAACCAGCATGACCCTATTTACATTCTTTGGGTGTACTCGGACACTCATATAGTTTGATGCAGAAACATTAACTGATTATAGGGTGCTGCCCTAGGTAGTTCATGTATGTGTTGTATGCACAATATTACCTTTGTAAATTAAGTTATGACATGTCTGCCTCCAAAGGTTTAAATAGGGATTATAGACATATGTCTGTACCACTGGTGGCTCCTGCCAATTGCTGGAAATGCGGGTTCTATCCCTGGGTTGTGAAGATCCCCTGGAGAAGGAAATGGCAACCCACTCCAGTATTCTTGCCTGGGAAATCCCATGGATAGATCAGCCTGATGGGCTACAGTCCATGGGGTTGCAGAAGTATCCAACAAGACTTAGCACCTAAACAACAAACAGTAGACATATGTATGTATAGCATCCATGGCAGAGTGGTTTTAGAGGGCACTTCATTTGTAACTATGTGAGTTAATGAATATTAGCTGAACTTATTGTGGTAATATATTTTCCTGTTTATGGGTATATCAAATTATAATGTTATATACCTAATACTAATATAATATTTATGTTAATTATATTTCAGTAAAACTGTGAGGAGGAAAGAGGCACTTTAATATTGTGGACAGTTTTTAGTTTTGATAAATTAGCTCATGTAAACAAAACAATAAGAAAAGCAACCTTTAATTTTCCAGTAACTTTCCATTTTGTCTCTGAATTTCAGTTGGAGGTTAACATAGGAAGTGTGACTGTAAATATCTTGTATCCTTGAAATGAAGGCTAAAATAAATATAATCAGGACAACTATAGGTTATAGCCATGATCATTTATACAAAAAAAAAAGAGCCTCTGAATTGAGGATTACATAGATAATACATGTATATGAAAAGGGATCAATAGCAGTATTCTTACACATTTTCAATGGGGGAAATGCCAAGAACAATTTTATTAGTTCTTGTTTGCTTTGCATTTTAAAGGAATGTCAGTTCACATACCAGTGTTTTCATAAACAAAAAGTTTGATGATGTTTCCCACCTGCTCATACCCCCCTGAAAATCATTCAAGTGAAACCTTTCAGCTCTTTAAATTATGATGGGGTAGAACTGACTTCTGTTCTGTGTGGTCATGAAGAAGCATTTTAGCTCAAGAATGTAGCACAAGAATTTTAGCACTTTAGGATTTTAGCACAAGAATTTTTCTGGAAATTGATGTTTTTAAGCTTAATGCAGTGATTATGTTTTGACTTGGAATCTTCCCCTCCGTTTCTGTTATTGTTGTTCTATGCAGATTATCAACGCCTGATGACCGTGGCTGAAGGCATCACCACACTTCTGTTCCCATTTCAGTGGCAGCATGTTTATGTGCCCATCCTCCCTGCTTCTCTGCTACATTTTCTTGATGCTCCTGTCCCTTATCTGATGGGCCTTCAGTCAAAAGAAGGAACTGACCGTTCTAAGCTAGAACTTCCTCAAGAGGTAAAACTTTAAATGAATGATGCAGCATTTGCTCTTTGTTATTTAGGTCAGGGCCACTTTTGTTAGATAACATTGTCTTTGTCCAAACTGCGTCTCTGGCTATTCTGAATCTTCCAAGTAGGTCTAGGGCAGACACTTGGCATTCAGATCCTGACTTCTAATGGTTATTATGTGACATAGTCAATAATGAAACATGGTTCAAAACAGAACACTGGCAGATTTTCACAGCTGAAAATTTGTGAAGATGGAGTGATAGTAGTATTATCTAGTTGCTTTATTATTCTAATAGTATTTTATTTTTTTACTCATATTTTAAATTTTGTTTTTAAGTGGTACAGCGCAGTTTTAAAATCCTTCAAAATTATTGTATTAATTGAAGTGAATTTGATTTTTAACCTCTGTCAAATGAAAAGTAAAATCTTTCTGCAAACTAAGGATCATGGAAATATTAAATACTTAGTCTTTGTTTTCAGACATAAGACCAGTTATCAACTTTTTCTGAATGTCAGCTTAGCTAGCTGCGTGAGATAAAAATTCTAACCCTTAGCTTTTAGGCCACCTTAAGATTACTGTACTTTCTGTGTGTTATATTTCCCAATGTTGTTTCAAAAGAAAATAAACAGGAATTATTGAAAGCATTTTGAATCTAATTTTTAGCTGTTTTAGTAGTACTCAGAATTGAAATGTAAAGACTTTGAATTGAAATATTGATGAGAGAGCCATGGCGTATTAAAAAACATAAAATGGTTAATTACATTATATTATTAGCCATTTAATTAGCACCTTTCTCAGTAAAGTTTTTCATGCTGTGCTTCACTTTATTTGCTATTATTTCCCATAGAGATTCTCATTTTAATAAGTGAATTTAAAATAACACACTAAGCCACAGATGTTATACCCAGAAATGATTCCTGTAATCATCCATTTCTTGCTTTATTCTAATGAATGTTTTCTTACCAAAATGAACATTTTTGTTCAGGGGAAAGTAGCCAGTTCAGGTCATGTAGAATACACATGCAAACTCTTCTTGTTCCTTTTGAGCTTGTGCATGCTCTCTGCATCTTTCTCGGATGCCTCTTTTTTCTTATAACTGAACTCTCATTTTCTCTTTTATTAAATTAATGTAAGTGTTTTGTTGGTCCAAAGAAGTAAGCCCTTTAAATTTTCAAGGAAAAAGAAGTAGACTAGCCAAAAACAGTTTGATTTAAAGATTTAAACTGTGATGTGTTTTAGTTTCTTGTTGAGTATCTGGTCTATTTACATGTTAATTAAATTATATTTGTTTAGACACAAATGTTACGTTTCCATTTTTGCATGAGTAATAATTGTTGAGAAATTTTTGTTTATTTACTTTTAGAGAATTTTAATGCCAGCTTGAAGTATTTGTTATTAGGAAATCTTTCTGTTCTATGTGTCTATGTGTATCCTCTGTGTGTATGTGTCTATATGTATCCTCTGACTCTAAAACTGAACATTAAATACTCTGAAAGCTCTTATAGTAATACCTGTGATTTTCTAAATCATTTACTAAATCAGTACTTTAATAAGTATACATATGTATCTATTCATAGAGTAGAATAATATGAAATAACCTGAATCAGCTGTGAAAATAGTAGTGCTTCTGTGTAGAAAGTATACATGTGTGCATTACTGACTTAGAAGAAAAGGCTAATGGCATATCACTTTGCTCTGCTGTTGTTTTACAATGAGATGAAATAATCCACACACATAATTTGGAAGAGGAAATGGTTATAAAAATAATCATTTTTAAGAGTGGCTAGTAATATTCCCCTTTCCCTAAAAACTGCAAAATAAAATAATAGCTAAAAATAGTGAGAGAGTCTCTTAGAATAGTTGTGAAAATAAGTTTACAAAATGATTATTTTAAGAAGATATGACTTTAGTTGTTAACTAACTAATGTAACTACATAGGCTTATAATTAACTACGCACTCACTAGCCCCATGATTCCAAAATGATAGGCACAGGTAGCTGTTTCTTACATTGTTTTTGGTGGGGTATGGGAACGTGATGGTGCAAGGATGTAACACTGAGAATTAGTTTTATAGACTGGTACCTCACTTTCTAACATCTTTATAATGAATGGTGGACAAAAAGCAAGAGAAAAGCTGAAATAGCATTGCTTTTGCTATTTTCTTTTTGTTAATATCTTGCTTTTGCTACTTTCTTATTGTCATATCTTGCCTTAAAATTCTATGAAACTGTTAAATTTTCTTCTCTGACATACACTTATGCCAGCTTCAGCCATTGAGAAAGCCGAACTCTTACCAAACGTGGAGAGAGCTGCCCTGGCCTCACGTTTTTGGATACTTTATTCTGTCGCCTTCATTTTTAAGGTTCCATAAAATGACCATCTCCTTGAGCCTTATTCATTCATGCAGCAAACAGTTGTCTCATACACTACTAGTGTGTGATATCCTGGGAGACATCTAGAGGAAAAAAGTCACCTTTTAAGAGGTGTTCTGTTTTCCAGAATAAGACATTTACAAATATCAATAGCAGAGGCTAAAAAAAATAAGAGGAATGAAAGATCGAAGAATGTATACAAAGGAAATCAGAATGCCTTTAGGATTGGAACAGGCTTCCTGGGAAAAGAGATCATTAAGCTTCAATCCTTTGTCCCATTACTTTTGAGGGAATGTGGGTTGTTTTTAATTGGTAGTAATTACATATCATGAAGGCTTCTGGCAGGTTGATTAGCAAAGTTATAGAAGTATTTAGTCCTAAAACAACATTGGATTGAGATGTTGAGTATATTTTTCATTCTTGAGTTTAAAAAATTTTTTTTAGATTTAATGGTATTAAAAATGAGAAACTGACTTACAAGAATACCCTATTGTATGCAGTTCTTTTCTGTTGTAGAAAAAGGGCTCTTTGATTTGTCTTCAATAAATTTATACAACACAAGTTTACACTCCCTATCTCTTCTTTGCAATAAAACCCCAATTTGGACCCTTGCAAGCCTGCATAGGAAAGTGAGAGAGAATCGAAGGAATATGGAGAGAGAAGCCAATAACTGCAGTGCAGGAACACCCACCTTGCCGTACATTTTGGCTCAGTAGTGATTACGTGTGGAGAAGGAAATGGCAACCCACTCCAGTGTTCTTGCCTGGAGAATCCCAGGGATGGGGGAGCCTGGTCGGCTGCTGTCTATGGGGTCGCACAGAGTCAGGCACGACTGAAGCAACTTAGCAGCAGCCAACAGCAGTGATTACATGAGCATGACAAGCTTTAAAATTTCCCCAAACGTATCATTTTTCTCTTTTAATGGGGGAAGGAGAGGGATAGAAAAGGATAACAGGAAGGCATTAATGATGGAGACAGTACAAAATCTAAGTGGTGAGAGGTTGCAGGTTAACATTTAGATTAGCAAGTTAGTGAATTTTTTTTCTTCCATTTTTAAAGATATTGAATCATCCATTTGAATTATGGTGACCTAGTTTCTCCCTTTAAGCCTTACAATACATCCGACTTTCTAGAGACTGTAGAAACATATATAAAGATGTGGATTTAAATAAAGCTGTAAGTAGCACTACTGTCTTCGGTAAGATATGACTTCAGCTCTTACTTTATTTTGAGAAAACTATTAACATTGGAAATGAAGCATAATGGAAAAGAAAAGAATCCCTTAAGCCACCATGCTGTTTGAAGATGCATATCTGGAACAGGTGTCAGGAAATCATGTCCGTTCTTGGGCCTCAGTTTCTTCATCTACAGAATTAAAAGGTTGGATTCAAAGGTTGTCTTAGGCTTAAATAGTCACTGTTGATTCTCTGGTTTTGGATAGCAGAAAATCTTGAGCTTTTATTGATCTTAATGTGGAACTCTGCTATACTCTTGGTTATCAATATCTAACAAGAAGAACAGAGATCAAAAGAGAATAACAGAGACCCAGGTGTTTGCTCTCCTTTTTTCATCTTGGTGGTGGTGGTTTAGTAGCTAAGTTGTGTCCGACTCTTGTGACCCCATGGACTGTAGCCTGCCAGGCTTCTCTGTCCATGGAATTCTCCAGGCAAGAATACTGGAGTGGATTGCCATTTCCTTCTCCAGAGGATCTTCCTAACTCAGGGATTGAACCTGGGTCTCCTGCATTGCAGGCAGATTCTTTACAGACTTAGCTACGAAGGATGTTAGCATTCAAGATCAGAGGACAGTGTGAATTCTGTCTTTGTTGACCTTGGGGGCATTGTTGGGGGCCAGGTAGAGGGAAGTATGAGCTGAGACTTCCTGTTCTGTTTACTGACTTCACCTTATGCATACTAATACAGTCAGGATCAATTTTATGTGATGGGCTACCTTGCCCTCCTCCTCCACCCCAATTTAGGAGCCCAGTTTTCCTTTACTCTGACAACCTTGTTCTGACTAAGAGGGTGTGAACAATAAAGGTAAAATGCTGTTTTTGCATATATTGTCATCAGGTACCTGAGGGATAATCCAAATTTTATGCAAGTACTTAGCCCCTTGAATTTTCTTTATCTACTTGAAAGATATTTAAAAGTCTTTTAATTCAAAATCTTGAGTGTAAGCAAACTCAAAAAAAAAAAGCCATTTTCTCTTACTTCAGCCTCTTCTTTTGCTTGACTCAGAATATTCAAGTCAAGTCTGAATTACTCAAGGGTCACTTACCTTTTCTCGAGGCACTAACCCCACCCCTCTCTGTCTCCTGCTCTTTGTCCTGGCTTCTGAAATGGTCTTGCCATATATGAGGTTGAAGCTAATTTTGGATAAAGTGAAAATTTGTGGATTTTCTGTGAACTGTAATGCTCTTTGACAATTTCTTTCAATTTTGGAATACTATAGCTGCTAAGTTTTAGCAATTATTAATTCTAAATTATAAATGGTGTTAGAGCAGTGGAATGGCATAGAAAGTTCAAGCTCAGTGAGCATTTTACCCTGTGCCTCCTGTTTGTAAGGTGCTATGAATCTCTGCACTTTTACCTGTTTAAGGAATACTTACTGGATGCCATATATTGCAGAGTCACATCCTCATCAGTTATAATAGACTGATGAGACCTGGAGGAAATGATTTATATATATGTTAAAGATATATATTCTTTTACATAGGGGAAAATGCTGACAACAGAGATTTATTTTTAAAGAACAAAAAATTCTTAACTCTGAGGAGGTTAACATAAAAGGCTGTGGAAACCTGTAGTTTTGTTAATAATAGCTGGCAAGAATATTTTAGAACATAATATTCCTTTACTTTAAAACCTTTGTATTTCTTTTTTCTCTTTCAGGCTAACTTGTGTTTTGTAGATATTGACAACCATTTTATTGAGTTGCCTGAAGAATTTCCACAGTTCCCCAATAAAGTGGATTTTATCCAGGAACTCTCTGAAGTTCTTCTTCAGTTTGGGATCCCTCCTGAGGGCAGTCTACATTGCAGTGAGAGTGCCACCAAGCTCAAGAATCTGGTTCTGAAAGACTTGGTCAATGACAAGAAGAATGGCAACGTCTCTGCAAATAGCATCAGCATGTATGAGTTACTGAAGGGCAATGAAACCATAGCTCGTCTCCAGGCTCTGGCCAAGCGGACTGGTGTGACTGTGGAAAAAATGGACCTCTCTGCCTCTCTGAGTGAAAAAGAAAAAGACTTAAAACTGCAGTGTGAAGAGGCAGAACTAAGGGACTACCAGCTCAATGTTCAACTCCGAGAGATCTTTGCCAACCGCTTTACACAGATGTTTGCAGATTATGAAGCATTTGTGATTCAGACTGCCCAGGACCTGGAATCATGGCTGACCAACCGGGAACAGATGCAAAACTTTGATAAAGTAAAAAGACCAGAGTTTCCCTTTTTATGGTTCTTAATAGTCTATATGTTAATGATTTTGCTAACTTTTTTAAAACAGATATTCCCCCCCACCCCCTTAAGAACTTTTCTTAACCACTATTTTATAATAGATAAAATAATTTCACAGGAAAGTAAATGAACTAGCTCATTAAGCTGCTCACTGAATCATGTATTAAATTGCCTTTAACCTCATTTTTGAATTTTCTATACTTTGAAGATACTTGAAATAGAAACTCTTAAATTTCATTCATTTTTCAAATCTGTTAACACTACCTCACCTTGTAAGAGTTTTATTTACTCATATTTTAGGATCAAATCTAGTTAAATGAAGCCTATTCCTTTCTAATAAAGCCTTAGATTTTTGTCTTCATCCCACGGTGAAGTCACAACTTGCCCATATAAAGGTAACAAACAGTTTACTTTCAGAAGGTAAATTTTTATCTCAGCATCAAAAGAGAAAAAAATGAGGTTTTATGAGAAAAATGAGGTTTTACGACTGTTAGACTGTGTTCTGAAGTATCAGAAAAGGAAGACAGAAAATGATACTAGCTTTTAATTGTCCTGCTGAAGTTGAGGCTTCTTTCTAAGGTCTACTATGTTCTTCTGCCAGTTTTTCTGGACACATTCACCAGATTCCTTTCCCCACCACCACCACCACCACCACCACCCCTGCCCAAGACGAGAGCACTTAGGGGTGTACATTAACTCTTTCGGGTCACTAGGATGTAGTTCAGTCCCTTGCCTTTATGGTTGCCAAGGCATGATGTTGCAATTAGAATAAATTATGGCCTTTTGCTAAATGGTATCTTTGTGTCATGGAAGACCTCTCAAAGAAGCTAATATGTTCCAAGAAGCTAATCTACAGTCTTGGAGCATCTGCCAAATAAGTGTTAACAAAAAATTTCTGTAAAGGTGGGTAGTAGAAAAGATTTTTTTCTGATTTCATCAGGTATTTTTCAGATAGTTATATAAACCACATTTAACAGTTAAATTCTGATGCACTTTATGTTAGAGAAAACTTCTTTAATAAATTAAGAGGCCTTCACCTATCCAAATGTATTCCTGCTGTTAGGTTCCTTTCTCATTAAGCTTAACCATTTCTGCACATTTTTTCCTAGCCAGCTTGGAACTAATCTTTGTATACTCATGATTTATCCTTGAAGCAATTCAAATTATTATCTAAATCAAGCCCTGGTACATTCTTCCTCTTAATCTTTATGTAGCTTTAAACTATAAATGGAATTCTTTTTATATAACCCCTAGAGAAATGAAAGTTTCATGTTGGATTCCAGAAGGCTTGTAATCATCTCATTTTTCACTAGGAAAATTTACAGAACTATCACATACTAGTCCTGTAAGCCAAGTCTTTGCTGACTTAAAGTGATACAGCCCACAAGCATCTGAATATCAAAAAGCCAGACATTTGGTCCATTTAGGAAAAAAGGCTGTTTGCTCTATGAAAAGTAGGGTTGATATTTATCTCTAAAATACCTTTTTAAGAGGTGAGCTGACTTCTGGAGACTGCTATGAACCATTCTTGGGCCATTTGGATTTGTGTGACTACATCTAAGCTATGAAGGCACTTAAATTGAATAAGTGGATTTCTGTAAGGAAGTTTTTCAAAGACATCCTAAATATCAGAACTTGTTTCCTAAATAAATATGCTGGGAGAAAGCTATAAGTATTAAGGAGAGCAACAATAGGTCAGAACATATACTTCCACCTTTCCCCTTCTGGCTTTTGCCACATTGCATTCAGTCAAAAGAATGAAAAGCAGAGGCATCTCAGTAGGTGAAATATTAGTCCAGTTCCAAATTTTAGCTAGTGCCAAGTTGTGACTAGAATTCCTCTACATGCATGGACCTGAAGAGCCAAAGGAAAGAAATGAACCCTTTGAATTAGAAGCTGATCACAATTTCCCGAGCCATTCCATGCAAGCAGACAAGCTGGTAACAGGGACATGTGGCTGGCTGTACATGTTTTCAACAGGCTTGGCTTGCTTTGGATGGTTTTCCAGGCAGTGATTTTTTTAGTGGTTAAGGCCCAGACTATTCTGTTAGCACAGGTCTGGATGGAGTTTGATCTTGAATTAGTACTCATCCATCAGTTTCTCACTTTGGGCACCTAGGAAAACTTCTACTTGAAGAACAGATGATTTTACTTATAAACACAAATTCCATATTGTTGGGGTTTTTTTTTGAAGAGTATTGCTTATGCATATATTAATGCTATTATTGTATCCATTAATCACCTGGCTGCCTTATGACTTGGAGGTATTTGGCATAGTCTAGGAATAGAGAGTGGAAAAAATTACAGCTCACTGGGGAAAAGGTGTCAAATTTAATGGCAGGTGAAGAGAATAATTGATGTTCGTGTAGCGACTGATCCACCATGTTTCATTAACAGTGCTCTCTTTTTCCTGCATGATGGTCATGAGGACCAGAATGTAAATCAGTTTTGAAAGGTAGGAGCAGCACTAATGACTTAAGTGACCTGAATTCTATGAATTTAAAAGATGGGGGATGCGGGGAGTGAAGTTTTAAGGATTTTTGAATTTCATACATTAGTTTTGCATGTTATAAGATTGAAAAGGAATGACCTTAGCGACAGATAATTTTGGGGTTTATCATGTAGTATTAAGATGATCTCTTTGCACTAATAATTGCCTGATTGTCTCACTACAGGCTTCCTTCCTGTCTGACCAGCCAGAGCCATACCTGCCATTTCTTTCACGCTTCATTGAAACACAGATGTTTGCCACCTTTATTGATAACAAAATTATGTCTCAATGGGAAGAGAAAGACCCTTTGCTTCGAGTCTTTGACTCTCGGATTGAAAAGATAAGACTGTATAATGTAAGGGCACCTACCTTGAGGACATCTATTTATCAGAAATGCAGCACTTTAAAAGAAGCAGGTACATTTGTCATGCCTTTAAAAACGAGCTTAAAATCCACGATCATTTCTTTTTACACATTGTTGACCTTATAAACCACAAAATTAATTTTCAGTTTTAGACTTCCTGGTTAATCCTTGTGCTATATCAAGAGATGCTTTCTGCAGTTTTGTTTCGTTCTGTTTTGTGAGCTAATGTCTGTCCTATTCCCACTTGACATTCCTCTTCCCTGAGAAGACGAAAAACAGGAACAAGCTGAGTGGATTAGAACTATTAGGTTCCTGTAATTTCTGTCTTATTCTCTTTATTACCTTAATGAAAAAAATATTAATTTTTGTTTTGCTGCTTATTTTGCTTTTTTTTGCTTTTTACCTTTTCTTCTCTTCATCTAAGGAAAATAAGTATTAATTTACCATAGTAAATTTGAGTTGCTACCTAATTTACATGATTAAAACTATTTATTTTAGTGGCACCATTAATTAAAATAGCTTCATCTATTGAAATTAAACCTCTAGATTCTCGTATTCAAATGAGAGCTTCCCAACCCTGATGTTAGTTTTTCTCTCAGAGAATTAATAGTCTTGGCTGATCTTGTCTGGCAGTGTAATACTATAGTCAGTTAAATAAATAATCATATTAAAAGTGTTTACTGAGTACATACTATTTCATGTACAGTTTTGCATTTGATCATCATAATGAGGAGGTATAGACACATTTTATTGCCTGTTTTATTGCTGCCTTCATCTTACAGTTGAGAAAACTGAGAGGTGAAGTCACTTGCTTGTGATTGCATAGCTAGTTGTTGATGAAGCCCTGATTTGAACCAGAATTTGACTGATTCTAGCACCTGGAGTCTTAACACATTAAGCTGTTCTTTCAATAAATAAACAATAAATAAACATGTAAAATGTACCAGTCCACATAGTTTTATAGTTTTGTACCCGATTCCTAACTCTTTCTTAGTTTATTTCTCTGCCAATAAACTGACTTTTATCACTTGAGTGCCCCTTCCTTTTATTTCTTCCCCTTCAAGTGTAAAAGCTGTTTGAGAGCAGCCTTCTTTTTTTTTTTTTTTTTGAGCAAAAAGCAGCAAATATAGATTTTCTTTGCTCTGCCTCTGTTGCTTGCCTTTCTTGCTTCATTTGAGGTAGAGCAGAGTTACAAGAGTGTGGTGATGCTGTAACTAGCATGTTTTAAGGAAAGAAGTATATAAATGATGTCTCTTGTGTAGCCTTCAGAGGTTTCTGATAACTTGAGGAAATATCATTCTGTTATATCCCACTTATGAGGGTAGATCCTTGGAACCCTTTAGAAAGTGACAGTTGCCTCTCTGTTTCTGAAAGTTGGGGGAGTAGAGTGATCAAAATTGTCTATGCCTGTTCAGAGAGTAGTGTGGCTTTCAGTGCTTTAGTAGCCATGTAAATAGTATAATGCCTTCTTGAGCAAATTTTATTCTTCCCTTCCTGACAGAATTTTTTAAATGAAGCTAAGTACTGATTGCTTTATTTGTATGCTTCTAGAAAGTTTCTTCAATTAAAATAGATTCTTGGCCTCTCAAGAGTTTGGTACTCGTACTGTCATCACAAAAATTATATAATACTCTTAAAACTGTACCATTATAGATTTACCATATTTGAAAGAGATTAAACTAAGTTTAGGAATAGTCTCCCAGGAACTTAATTTATCAAAGACTTTCTTTAAAGGGAGACAGTTGACTGTGACTATATCTGTCTCTCATGAATGGTGCAGTTATTTCTTTTATCAGGTAAAAGGTAATAGACTTTTATCTTTTAAAAGACTTACCTCACCCTCACCCCCATCCCAGCCCCAACAGAAGCTATAGAGATTGGGATTTTGTTGTTGACATTGAATTTTATTGTGTATCTTTTGTTTTTTTTGGTCCTTTGTTGTTTTGCTTTTGTTTCTATTTTGCCTCAACTAAAAAGAATTTTGATTTGCAGGTGAACGCTTTAGGCAGAGGCTATCTGCTGCTGATATTGTGGCACCAGAACCTCATGATTTCTTTGCAGAAAGACAACAAATTGCTAGTAACGCAGAGTTTTCTTATTCCTTACCGATCACAGAAAATTAGTTTTGGCACAAACCCTTGAAAGTCTAACAACAGGCCTATGACCTCTTGAAGCAGGCATTTAATAATTTCTGAATGTTCAGTATTCACTGATGGTATAATCACTGAAATGTAACATTGCATTGTGCTCCCTGTGGCAATCTTATAAACCCAGATAATTAATTGTGAATCACTATTTTTGTTTCTACAGAGCTTCCTAACTAAAGGAAAATAACTCAATATCAGATGGGTTTTTCTATCACTTTAAATCCAACAGAAAAACTGATGCTACTTTTCTTTTTTTCCTTTTGTGAGGGTAGAAGCACTTTTTGGCAGAGGTGAAATTTTGTAGTAGTTCATGGAACATAAAATTGGCGGGGACTTCAGAGAATTCCACACCATGAATCTAAGCATTATTTGCCTAAATCTAATTGTGTTTTATAAAATTAGGAAGCATTAAGAATATATATATACTGTTGTGGAAAGTCAGAGGGCATCATTGAAAATTAAATATCACTGCATTAAAGCATGACACCCTTTTGCCCAGTCCAGAATATATGGACTGTATTTTGAGAGAAGTTACAAGTTACACATTAAAATGAAATTTTAAAAAGTTTTGGATAAATTCATATGAGTTATAAAGAAAAATTAGGAAAGCTTAAAGTAGATGTCTCACACTTTGAAGTTTAGTGTAATAACGCCTTCTGTACACATCTCTTAATTCTGCAGACACAAACACTGGCTGGGAAGCATTGATCTCACATAAGATGATCTTAAGTAGATTCTTTTGACTAGAGTGAAATGTATGATTCACAGACCTCTTCCCACCCCAAAGATTTTCTTTAGAATATATATGGAGAAGAACCAGCAATACTCAATCTGCTGGTATTGAATAGGGCAAAGTAAACTGATTCTGTGAAATATTTATAAGAAAATACCTTTTTACTTCTCTCAGATCCCAAGATTGGCAGTGCCCACAGTGTGTTCTGTTCATCACACACACAGTTACTGTTTGTCCTTCCCAGCAGTAATCTCTAGGCAAGGTTACGAGTATTAATGTTTTCTCTTATAAATTCAATTGATAAAGACATTTAAGATCAGATTTTTTTTAACCAGAGAAATAGTTCACAGTTTCTTTCCTGAGCCTTTGAAACATCTCTCAACTTTCAGTGGTTTTAAAATAGAAATATTGAGTAATTTCTATTTTTTAACTCTGGCCTATATTATTCTTGAAATGACAGTTTTTTATTCTCTGGACATTTTCTAAATGCCTGCTTATTTTATTTTTCTCTGCATTACCCATTTTGATCTAATGAACACTTTTAAATAACTCCTAATGAGAATGAGACTGTTGCTAAAAGTAAAGGTAATAGACTTTACACAGTTCCTTGTTTTTTACAAGTGGAAAAGCATGAATATTTAATGGATCTTTGCACAAAGAAATAAAGTAACATAGGGCTATAGTGCTTGCTTTTACCTTCTCTAATTTGTCTTTCAGCTCAAGGAAGATATTTTATTTGCCATCATTTTCTTTAATGTTGTACTTAGAACCATATTTTCATTAAGAATATGAATTTCCCACTCACGGGAAACTGTTTCAGTACTAAATTATAGATTATTTTTTAACCCCACTGCCCTGCTTTTGCCACATGCAGAAAATAGTATGAAAATTCATTATCTAGTATTTACTTAAAACTAACCTTTTTATACTTACATTATACTGATTTCTGAAGAGCTTTTGTAAAAATCTATTTCAGACTATCACAAAGATTGAGTTTCTTGTCACTGCATGAGTAGAGGAAGCATTATCTTTTAAGGTTTAGCCAATGAAATGTTTCTAACATGTTATAAATTTAATTTATAGCCCAGTCAATTGAACAGCGACTGATGAAAATGGATCACACTGCTATCCACCCACATCTGCTTGATATGAAAATTGGTCAAGGCAAATATGAGCAAGGATTTTTTCCAAAGTTACAGTCTGATGTCTTGGCAACAGGACCGACTAATAACAAGTAAGCATGTTCTTCTTTTGAGTCGTTGGTTGAAAGAGTGAATGAAGGGCACAGTGCTCTGCACCTCTTATGGGGACTGCTTAACTATTAAAGATTTTATCAGTCATTACTTTTTTGAAAACCAAATTAATCTGCTTGAAATATGAATTGATAACGAGTATTTGACTTTTAATTTCATCATGTAAGAAAATGCAAAAGTAGAGATTTTTTTCTTGTTGAAGTAATGTGCGCTTAGGAATAGTTTTAAATGACTGTTTAAATATAATGCTAATACTGTCTAATGGAATTAGAAAAGTTATGCCTTCACTGTCCATATTAGTTTCCTAGGACTGCTGTAACAAAGTACTGCAAACTTGGTGGCTTAAAATGACAAATTTATTCTTTCATAGTTCTGGAAGCTGTAAGTCCAAAATCAAAATGTTGGTAGTGCTATGCTCCTTCCAAAGCCTGTAGGAGAGGATCCTTTCTTGTGTTTTCCAACTTCTGGTGGCCCCAGGCAATATTTGGCTTATAGTAACATAACTCGGTCTCTGCCTCTACTTCACATGGCTACTATCGCTTGTCTATGTTCAAGTATTTCTCTTCTTATGAGGACACCAGTCATGTTGGATCAGGGCCCATCCTAATGGCCTTATCTTAACATCTGCAAAGACCTATTTCCAAATAAGATCAAATTCACAGGTGTTGGGATTAAGATTTCAGCATTTATTTTAGGGAGACACAATTCGACCCATGCCACCATTTAGTACTTTTAAATATCAGGTGCAGAAATTACAAAACAACCAAAAATAAAGATAAACCCTATCATTCTTTATGGTAGATGATCCCATTCAGAAAATATTTGAATATGGTTAGAATTGAAAACACTTACTTGGGTTTAAAGGAATTCTTGATTTTAGATGAATACCTGTATGTATACTCAGTCCTGTCCGACTCTTTGCAACCGCACAGACTATAGCCCATTTTCATACAGTTCATGGGGTTCTCAAGGCAAGAATACTGAAGTGGTTTGCCATTCCCTTCTCCAGTGGACTGCATTTTCTCAGAACTCTCCACCATGAGCCATCCATCTTAGGTGGCCCTATACAGCATGGCTCATAGTTTCATTGAGTTAGACAAGGCTGTGGTCTGTGTGATCAGATTAGTTAGTTTTCTGTGATTGTGATATTCACCCTGTCTGCCCTCTGATGTAGAAGAATAAGAGGCTTATGGAAGCTTCCTGATGGGAGAGACTGACTGAGAGGGAAACTGGGTCTTGTTCTGATGGGCGGAGCCATGTTCAGTTCAGTTCAGTCACTCAGTAGTGTCCAGCTCTTTGGGAACCCATGAATTGCAGCACGCCAGGCCTCCCTGTCCATCACCAACTCCTGGAGTTCATTCAAACTCATACCCATCAAGTCAGTGATGCCATCCAGCCATCTCATCCTCTGCCATCCCCTTCTTCTCCTGCCCCCAATCCCTCCTAGCATCAGGTTCTTTTCCAGTGAGTCAACTCTTCGTATGAGGTGGCCAAAGTATTGGAGTTTCAGCTTTAACATCATTCCTTCCAGTGAACACCCAGGACTGATCTCCTATAGGATGGATGGGTTGGACCTCCTTGCAGTCCAGGGACTCTCAAGAGTCTTCTCCAACACCACAGTTCAGAAGCATCAGTTCTTCAGCACTCAGTTTTCTTCACAGTCCAACTCTCACATCCATACATGACTACTGGAAAAACCATAGCCTTGACTAGACGGACCTTTGTTGGCAAAGTAATGTCTCTGCTTTTCAATATACTATCTAGGTTGGTCATAACTTTCCTTCCAAGGAGTAAGTGTCTTAATTTCATGGCTGCAGTCACCAACTGCAGTGATTTTGGAGCCCAAGAATATAAAGTTAACCACTGTTGCCCCAACTGTTTCCCATGAAGTGATGGGACCAGATGCCATGATCTTAGTTTCCTGAATGTTGAGCTTTAAGCCAACTTTTTCACTCTCCACTTTCACTTTCATCAAGAGGCTTTTTAATTCACTTTCTGCCATAAAGGTGGTGTCATCTGCATATCTGAGGTTATTGATATTTCTCCCGGCAGTCTTGATTCCAGCTTGTGCTTCTTCCAGCTCAGCATTTCTCATGATGTACTCTGCATGTAAGTTAAATAAGCAGGGTGACAATATACAGCCTTGACATACTCCTTTTCCTATTTGGAACCAGTGTGTTGTTCCATGTCCAGTTCTAACTGTTGCTTCCTGACCTGCATATAGGTTTCTCAAGAGGCAGGTCGGGTGGTCTGGTACTCCCATCTCTTTCAGAATTTTCCACAGTTTATTGTGATCCACACAGTCAAAGGCTTTGGCATAGTCAACCAAGCAGAAATAGATGTTTTTCTGGAACTCTCTTGCTTTTTTGATGATGCAGCGGATGTTGGCAATTTGATCTCTGGTTCCTCTGCCTTTTCTAAAACCAGCTTGAACATCAAGAAGTTCACAGTTCACGTATTGCTGAAGTCTGGCTTGGAGAATTTTGAGCATTACTTTACTAGCATGTGAGATGAGTGCAATTGTGCAGTAGTTTGAGGATTCTTTGGCATTGCCTTTCTTTGGGATTGGAATGAAAACTGACCTTTTCCAGTCTTGTGGCCACTGCTGAGTTTTCCAAATTTGATGGCATATTGAGTGCAGCACTTTCACAGCATCATGTTTCAGGATCTGAAATAGCTCAACTGAAATTCCACCACCTCCACTAGTTTACTTTCTAAGGCCCACTTGATTTCACATTCCAGGATGTCTGGATCTAGGTGAGTGATCGCACCATCGTGATTATTTGGGTCATGAAGCTTTTTTTGTACAGTTCTGTGTATTCTTGCCACCTCTTCTTAATATCTTCTGCTTCTGTTAGGTCCATACAATTTCTGTCCTTTATCAAGCCCATCTTTGCATGAAATGTTCCCTTGGTATCTCTAATTTTCTTGGAGAGATCTCTAGTCTTTCCCATTCTATTGTTTTCCTCTATTTCTTTGCATTGATCACTGAGGAAGGCTTTCTTATCTCTTCTTGCTATTCTTTGGAACTCTGCATTCAAATGGGAATATCTTTCCTTTTCTCCTTTGCTTTTCACTTCTCTTCTTTTCACAGCTATTTGTAAGGCCTCCCCAGACAGCCATTTTGCTTTTTTGCATTTCTTTTCCATGGGGATGGTCCTGATTTCTGTCTCCTGTAAAATGTCACGAACCTCAGTCCATAGTTCTTCAGGCACTCTTGTCTATCAGATCTAGTCCTTTTAATCTATTTCTCACTTCCACTGTATAATCATAAGGGATTCGATTTAGGTCATACCTGAATGGTCTAGTGGTTTTCCCTACTTTCTTCAATTTAAGTCTGAATTTGACAATAAGGAGTTCATGATCTGAGCCACAGTCAGCTCCCAGTCTTGTTTTTGCTGACTGTATAGAGCTTCTCCATCTTTGGCTGCAAAGAATATAATCAGTCTGATTTCAGTGTTGACCATCTGGTGATGTCCATGTGTAGAGTCGTCTCTTGTGTTGTTGGAAGAGGGTGTTTGCTATGACCAATGCGTTCTCTTGGCAAAACTGTATAAGCCTTTGTCCTGCTGCATTCTGTACTCCAAGGCCAAATTTCCCTTTACTCCAGGTATTTCTTGACTTCCTACTTGTGCATTCCAGTCCCCTATAATAAAAAAAAAAACATCTTTTTTGTGTGTTAGTTCTAAAAGGTCTTTTAGATCTTCATAGAATTGTTCAACTTCACCTTCTTCACCGTTACTGGTTGGGGCATAGGCTTGGATTATGGTGATATTGGATGCTTTGCCATGGAAACGAACAGAGATCATTCTGTTGTTTTTGAGATTGCATCCAAGTACTGCATTTTGGACTCTTTTGTTGACCATGATGGCTACTCCATTTCTTCTGAGGGATTCCTGCCCACAGTAGTAGATATAGTGGTCATCTGAGTTAAATTCAGCCATTCCAGTCCATTTTAGTTTGCTGATTCCTAGAATGTCGACGTTCACTCTTGCCATCTCCTGTTTGACCACTTCCAATTTGCCTTGATTCATGGACCTAACATTCCAGGTTCCTCTGCAATATTGCTCTTTACAGCATCAGACCTTGCTTCTATCATCAGTCACATCCACAACTGGGTATCGCTTTTGCTTTGGCTTCATCCCTTCATTCTTTCTGGAGTTATTTCTCCACTGATCTCCAGTAGTATACTGGGCACCTACTGACCTGGGGAGTTCCTCTTTCAGTATCCTATCATTTTGCCTTTTCATACTGTTCATGGGGTTCTCATGGCAGGAATAATGAGGTGGTTTGCCATTCCCTTCTCCAGTGGACCACATTCTGTCAGACCTCTCCACCATGACCTGTACGTCTTGGGTGGCCCCACACAGCATGGCTTAATTTCATTGAATTAGACAAGGCCGTGGTACATGTGATCAGATTGGCTAGTTTTCTGTGATTATGGTTTTAGTGGGTCTACCCTCTTGTGCCCTCTCGCAACACCTGCCATCTTACTTGGGTTTCTCTTACCTTGGACAAAGGGTATCTCCTCACAGCTGCCCCTCCTGACCTTGAACGTGGAGTAGCTCTTCCTGGCCCTCCCCCGTGCAGCCGCTGCTCCTTGGACGTGGGGTTGTTCCTCTCAATCTTTAATCCAATTTTCTGTTGATGGGTGGAGCTGTGTTCCCTCCCTGCTATTTATCTGGGGCCAAACTGTGGTGGAGATAATGAAGATAATGGTGGCCTCCGTCAAAATATCCCATGCATGTACTGCTACACTCAATACCCCCAACCCTGCAGCAGGCTACCACTGACCCACCCTTCTGCCGGAGACTCCTGGACACTCCCAGGCAAGTCTGAGTCAGTCTCTTGTGGGGTCACTGCTCCTTTCTCCTGGGTCCTGGTGCACACAAGGTCTGTTTGTGCCATCCAAGAGTCTGTTTCCCAGTCTTGTGTAAGTTCTGGCAGCTCTGTTAGGGTTAGGCGACTTCCTCCAAGAGGGCTTATGCCATACCCAAGTATGCTGCACCCAGAGGCCCTGCCCCTGCGGCAGTCCACTGCAGACCCATACCTCCACAGGAACACTCAAACAGTTGTGTCTCGGTCTCTGTGGGGTCTCTAGGTCCTGGTGTGCACACAGTTTGTTTGAGCCCTCTGAGCATGTCTGGCGGGAATGGGGTTTGATTCTAAACGCAAATTCGCCCCTCCTGCCATCTTGCTAGGGCTTCACCTTTGCCCTTGGACGTGGGGTATCTCCTCTCAGCCACTCTAGCGCCGCACAACCACCACTCCAGCACCTACTATCTTGGCTGGGGCTTCTCTGACCTTGGACGTGGGGTACCTCCTCACAGCCATTCCAGCGCCACACCAAAGCAAAAACAACAGCCAGCTGCAGATGTGATTGGTGTTAGAAGGAAAGTCCGATGCTGTAAAGAGCAGTATTGCCTAGGAACCTGGAATGTTAGGTCCACAAATCAAGGCAAATTGGAAGTGGTCAAACAGGAGATGGCAAGAGTAAACGTCGACATTTTAGGAAACAACAAACTAAAATGGACTGGAATGAGTGAATTTAACTCAGATGACCATTATATCTACTACTATGGACAATAATCCCTTATAAGAAATGGAGTAGCCATCATAGTCAACAAAAGAGTCCAAAATGCAGTACTTGGATGTAATCTCAAAAACGACAGAATGATCTCTGTTAGTTTCCCAGGCAAACCATTCAATATCACAGTAATCCAAGTCTTTCCCCCAACCAATAATGCTGAAGAAGCTGAAGTTAAACGGTTCTGTGAAGACCTACAAGACCTTTTAGAACTAACACCCAAAAAAGATGTCCTTTTCATTATAGGGGACTGGAATGCAAAAGTAGGAAGTCAAGAAACACCTGGAGTAGCGGGCAGATTTGACCTTGGAGTACAGAATGAAGTAGGGCAAAGGCTAATAGAGTTTTGCCAAGCTTTTGACTGTGTGGATCAAAACAAACTGTGGAAAATTCTGAAAGAGATGGGAATACCAGACCACCTGACCTGCCTCTTGAGAGATCTGTATGCAGGTCAGGAAGCAACAGTTAGAACTGCACGTGGAAGAGCAGACTGGTTCCAAATAGGAAAAGGAGTACATCAAGGCTGTATATTGTCACCCTGCTTATTTAACTTATATACAGAATACATCATGAGAAACACTGGGCTGGATGAAGCACAAACTGGAATTAAGATTGCCGAAGATTGCCGGGAGAAATATCAATAACCTCAGATATGCAGATGACACCAGCCATATGGCAGGAAGTGAAGAACTAAAGAGCCTCTTTGATGAAAGTGAAAAGGTTGGCTTAAAACTCAACATACAGAAAGCTAAGATCATGGCATCTTGGCCTATCACTTCATGGCAAAAAGATGGGGAAACAATGGAAAGAGTGAGAGACTTTATTTTGGGGGGCTCCAAAATCACTGCAGATGGTGACTGCAGCCATGAAATTAAAAGATGCTTGTTCCTTGGAAATAAAGTTATGGCCAACCTAGACAGCATATTGAAAAGCAGAGACATTACTTTGCCATCAAAGGTCCATCTAGTCAATGCTATGGTTTTTCTAGTAGTCATGTATGGACATGAGAGTTGGATTATAAAGAAAGCTGAGCTTCAAAGAATTGATGCTTTGAACTGTGGTATTGAAGAAGACTTTTGAGAGTCCCTTGAACTGCAAGGAGGTCCAACCAGTCCATCCTAAAGGAAATCAGTCCTGAATATTCCTTGGAAGGACTGATGCTGAAACTCCAATTCTTTGGCCATCTGATGGGACGAACTCACTCATTTGAAAAGACTCCGATGCTGGGAAAGATTAAAGGCGGGAAGAAAGAGAAGGGGACGACGAGGATGAGATGTTTGGATGATGTCACTGACTCAGTGGACATGAGTTTGAGTAAACTTTGGGAGTTGGTGATGGACAGGGAGGCCTGGTGTGCTGCAGTTCATGGGGTCTCAAAGAGTCAGACACGATTGAGTGATCAAACTGAACTGAACTGTAGCCCACCAGGCTCCTCTGTCCATGGGATTTCCTAGGCAAGAATGCTGGTGGGTTGCCATTTCCTTTTCCAAGGGATCTTCCTGGACCAGGGAGCAAATCTGAGTCTTCTGCTTTGGCAGGAGGTGAATACAGGTGTGTAATAAAGGAATATTTTGTAAGAAGAGAACTCAAAGACTGGTAATGGGGAATATGTTAAGTTGGAAAGAAGATTTTGAATTGGAAATTGGCAATTTTGAAATTTAGTTCATTCCTGGCCACTTAGAATGCTTGAACATTTGGAATCATTTGCCTCTTTTGTGATCTGTAAACACGCTAACATTCTATAACATCTGTGATTTTCTTAAAGATGCTCAGAGAAGAAAAAGGAAAAGCCAAGCAGTGGCAAAGAAATGGTAAAAGACTGTGATGGAGGTTGGGTGTACAAAATGGAGTGCCATTGAGCCACCAGAATTGTCAGAAGGCAGGTGGAGAATCAGTTGTGTTTGGGTAAACTGAGGAGAGTAAAACATACGGAATTACGCCTTTTAACCTTAGTGACCTAAACTAAATATTGATAATATTATGCAGGTTCTTGAAAAATGGCTAAAAAATGTGATGTTTCTATCTTCCAGATGAGCTGCTGAGCTATTTGTTGGAGAAGTTTTGGTACTTACCTTTTTATTTCTCACGATGCTTGTCATGATTTTATTGTCAGGAAAAAAAAAAAAAAAACTTGGTAAATTACCATATGTGACAATAATGCTTGGTTTAATTTACTGAATACTATTTAAGCTAAGTATTGTGCTGTTGGAGTTTCTTGGGGTGCATATATGTGATAATATTTGTAGATCCTTGTATTTGTGTAGTTACTGTCCTATTTTTAATAACCTGAAGGGAATAAAATCCTTACCGTTTTCTTACCTAAAAGTGTCCCATTAAATATGTTTCTGAAATGTGTCAAATTATTGATTCATTTAGGTTTACATGTGGGAAAACTATGGTGATAGGACAAAAGAGGGTGTGTATGAATTAAGAAAGGCTTCTCTGGTGAAAGAGAAAGTTGCTCAGTCATGTCCAAGTCTTTGCGACCCCATGGACTATTCAGTCCATGCAATTCTCCAGGCCAGAATACTGGAGTGGGTAGCCTTTCTCCTCTCCAGGGGATCTTCCCAACCCATAGATCGAACCCAGTTCTCCCACATTGTAGGCAGATTCTTTACCAGCTGAGCCACAGGGAAGCCCAAGAATTCTGGAGTGGGTAGCCTATCCCTTCTCCAGCGGATCTTCCCAACCCAGGAATCAAACCAGAGTCTCCTGCATTGCAGGTGGATTCTTTACCAACTGAGCTACCAGGGAAGCCCCGTCAGTAAAGAATCCACCTGCTGATATAGGAGACAAAAGTTCCATCCCTGGGTCGGGAATATCCTCGGGAGTAGGAAATGGCAACCCTCTCCAGTATTCTTGCCTAGGAAATCCCATGGACAGAGGAGCCTGGCAGGCTAAATCCATGGGATTGCAGAGTCAGACACAGGAACTTCACCAGTGGTCCAGTAGTTAAGACTCTTTGTCTTCCAATGCAAAGAATCAGACACAACTTAGCGACTAAGCAACAATAACAATGAATTAAGGAAAACAGTCACAATACTGTATATATCGCCATTTCCTTTGCTTTCAGAGTGTAGTACAGGCATACCTCAGAGATCTCCGATTTTGGTTCCAGATCACCACAGTAAAGAGAATATCACAATAAAGCAAGTTTGGTTTGCCAGTGCATATGTTTACACTGTGCTGTTATCTATTAAGTGTGCAAAAGCATATCTAAAAAAACAATACAGTTACCTTAATTTCAGATACTTTATTGCTAAAAAATGCTAACGACCCTCTGACAGCACAGGTTGCTACTAACTTTCAATTTGTATAAAATGCAGTATCTTTGAAGTGCAATGAAATGTATGCTTGTATTTATTATTATAAATATCCATCTCCTTTCAGATCTCAGTCAAAAAAATTGTTAATTTTCATCATTGCTTTACTTAATTATCCTTCCTTGTAGCCCCCTTTTTTTCCCCTGCTTTCAAAAGCAGTGCCTTTCCTGCCAGTGGAGCCTTCTCCATGCCAAGAGAGTGTTAGTTGTGGAGATACTGCTGATAATAGCTAGTATTATTAAGCTGGTGTGCACTAGCTTCTTTGCTGACTGCATTAAGTATATTAGTCCTTTGATCCTTATTATAAGCATATCCCTACATATAAACCTATATTGTTTTACGCATTTTATGATGGAGGCTCAGAGATGATCAAGAGCTTGCTTCAGGATCACACAGCTAGGAAGTGGTGAAACTAGGATTCAAACTTAGGTCTACTAATTCAGAGCCCAAGCACTTAACCATTGTACTATATATACCTGGCTCTGTCACTCTAATACAAAGGTGATGTATGCCTTTTGTTGCTATTGAGCTGGATGTTTTACTTTGGTAGCCCCCTAAGAAATTTTGAATAACCTAAAATACTGAATATAAGAGAGTTCAGCAACAGCCTGTCATACCAATCTGATGAGGTCTTTCAGAATGAAAGAACTCTCAGATGCCTCGTCCCTGCCTTACTCTGGACTCTGTGAAGAGGGGTGGACCCAAAAGAAGATAGGATAATACCCTGGGAAGCAGGGTACATTCTCAGGTGCCATTTTGCCTCATAAAGAGTTGCATGAAGCAAAGATTGAGATCAAAGAGCCTAACCCTGAAAGAGTGTCATCATTACCTGTTGGTAAGTGTACAAGCTTGGATTAGTAGCAGAGTTAGGATTAGAACCTGGGTTTCCTTATTTCTGGCACCATGTTCATGATGTCTAATTCATAAGGACTGTGAAAAGATGTGGAAAATCTTCAGTACCAGCATTCTTTTACATATTTGGAAAAAGAATACTATGCAGTAAAGTGAACTGTGGATTTTTAAAAAGCTTTATTTGATTGAACTCTCTTATTTAAGTAGGTTGCTTCAACTCTAATGAAGACCGTGAAAGAGGATGATTCACTAGAAAGGTGGAAAAGTTATATGTTCAGGATGAAATCTTCCTTTCCTATAGAAATGCAAGTGTTTATACTAAAGTCTTGGGGAGGAAGGTTGCAGAGAGAATTAATATGCTGCTTATGAGATGGAAGTAAATAGCTAATGACTGTAATTTTTACTCACTTACTTACCTTAGTTAATTTGTAGAGTTTCAGCCTCCAGTGAAGAGCTATCCTTGCTTTTATAAACAGTGAACTTGAAATGCACTAAGAGATGTTGACCGTTATGGGGATTCAGACTTTCCAGATGATTGTACTAGATACAGTGTTTTATTTTTCACAAATGGATGACTAAGTCATCAGTTCATTCATTTTCTTTCATGTTTATAAATTATCCTAATTTTTTGAATCAGTGTGACATGGGCAGACACTTAATTTAAATGGTTTTTATTTCCTTTTGATAGCATTAAAGTGCTCATTCATTCATTTGAAAAATATTTATGGAACCCATACTATATATGACACTGTCCTGTTCATTGGGAGTTTAACAATGAACAAAATAACAAAAATCCCTTCTTTCAGCATGAGAAAGCAAACAAGGAACTTATTAATATATAAAATAAATAATCTGTCAGAAAGTGATAAAGTTTGTGAAGAAAAATAAAGTAGGGAAAGGAAGCAAGGAGTGCTTAGGAGGAAAGATTTCAGGTTTAAAATCTTCCTGCGATATTTTATTGCATTTAATCTTATATATAATCTCAAATTTTCCCATTTCCACACAGAGCATCAAGAATTACATTTTTAGCTGAGTTGTAGTCTGAAAACATTACATTTTCACCTAGATTGTAGTCTGACTGAAAGAGAATAGGTCTCAGAATTAGTTACAGGGTAAAGGGATTTATAACCATGACTATGCAAATGATTGATCAACTGTTAGAATCTCGTATACTACTTACAAAACTAAAACAAATAAGCAGTCTTTAGCATTTGAGCAAATATATTCTTCTTTGGTAAAACTATACTTAATAAGTGAGGTTTAATAATATAAAGAATAAATGATTTAACAAGTTGAGGAATGTATAGACTTCATAGTAATTTTTTAAGCAGATGCCCATTTCCCTGTTTTGAAAATAAAATTAAACTGGGCTTTTTGTCTCAAAGAATGAAATGCTAGTTATATCCTGAAAGTGAATATTTATCCTTATCTTTTGTGCTTTTCCAGTTTGCCTACCAGGAGAAATGTTCAGCCATGTGTATTTTGCTCCTTCCTTTATTCATTATATAAGTTCATTAGCTGGTGTTTATAATCCACCTCATATTTTCACTATTTGTTTAGTAACCCTAATTTTTTAATCTGAGCAAATTCTACTATCATACATGACAGGGTTTGGTTTGGGGTTGTTTTTTTTTCCCCCCCTCTGGCTACGGGGCTGTTTCCAAGGCCTCCAGGTCTTTATAGATTATGTTACTTATATTTTACTCTTCCTCTTTATTTACTACATAGATTAATCAGCTAGTATTTATATTTTGCTTCCGAGTTCTTAAAAAAAACAAATTTCATGACACTTGTTGAAGAGAGTTCCTTTATTTAAGGTATAGAGACCACTGCAGTGGAGTCTTGCAGTGGAGAGGGAGATTAGAGGCTTCTCTGAATATTGCATGGACATGGAATTTATCACCAAGGAGCAGAGTGGAGATCAGTGAGTAGGAAATTACCAAGAGGGAACATCAGGGGTAAAGGGGGATTCTGAGTGAGCTGACCTAATAGGATTCTTGCTGAAGACAGACCTGAGTGATTTGACATCACCTGGGGGATGGTGGAGAATTCAGAACTTGATCGGATGTCCAGAATGATCATATAATGAGAGGGGAAATGGTTTCTGCTAAGCTGACTTAATAAGTTTCTTACTAAAACTGAATTTTACAAAGAAATCCATAGATAGGCTTAGGAGAAGTTCCAGGGGTCTAACTAAATTTTGATGAAGCAGAGAATCTTTTTCAGTGTCTTGATGTGCTTTTTTCCTGAATCTTCCTTTTCAATATCCTTTTTTACAGTCTTATACAGTCTTACATTGATCTTTTGCTTTAGGGACATTTCCACGGATTCTACTTCAAAGATCTGTCACTAGCTCTTTGCATTTTTTTCTCAATATAAACCTATTATTTTTTTTAAAAAAAACTATTTTAAGAGGGGCTACTTTACTTTGCTACCATTTTTATCATAATTATTCAGTGTTCCTCTAAATAGCAGACTGAAATTAGATGATTCATCAGTTTGAAACCAAAGGCATGCGTAAATTATTTAAAGAGCAACAAAAGAAGCAGCACTCTGATTTTAAGCTTTTTTGTAAATTGGATGCTATATTAATAATACATTTTAAATCATCGATTGTCAGTCATTCAGTGTGACTTGCTAGATGGCAAAAGTATAAATTCACTTCTTGTGTATAGCTCTGTGCTCTCAGGGATATATCAAGAGTAAATAGTTCTAGAATAGTGCAATGAATGCAGTCATGGGCATGATAAATTAAGAGCTGATAAATCTTTTAAAATAATTTGATATATGAAGAAAACATAGAACACTATTTGACATAAATTGTAACAGAATTTTTTTGGATCTGTCTCCTAAAGAAAATAAAACCAAAAATAAATAAATGAGACCTAATTAGACTTAAAATTTTTGCATAGCAAAGGGAGCCATCAGGAAAACCAGAAGACAGCCTACTGAATGGGAGAAAATATTTGCAAATGATATGACTGATAAGGGATTAATATCCAGCATAAATAAATGGCTCATCCAACTCAACATCAAAAAAAAAAAAAACAATTAAAAATGAGCAGAAAGTCGGGATAGAAATTTTTGCAAAGAAGACATACACAAATGGCCAACAGGCACAGGAAAAGATGCTCAACATCGTTAATCATCAGAGAAGTCTAAGTTAAAACCACAGTGAAATAACACCTCATGCGTATGTCACTCGGTCATGTCCAACTCTTGTGACCCTATGGACTGCAGCCCACCAGGCCCCTCTGTCCATGGGGATTCTCCAGGCAAGAATACTGGAGTGGGTTGCCATGCCTCCCTCCAGGGATTCCTCCCAACCCAGGTCTCCTGAACTGCAGGTGGATTCTTTACCATCTGAGCCAGCAGGGAAGCCCAAGAAAACTGGAGTAGGTAGCCTATCCCTTCTCCAAGGTATCTTCCTGATGCAGGAATCAAACCAGGGTCTCCTGCCGGGGTCTCCTGCATTGCAGGTGGTCTTCATGAGCTGAGCTACCAGGGAAGCCCCAAATATCACCTCACACTTGTCAAAATGGCTGTCATCAAAAAGACCACAAATAACAAATGTTGGTGAGTAAATGGAGAAAATAGAACCCTTGTACACTGTTGATGGGGATGTAAATCAGGGAGGTCACTATGGAAAACAGTACGGGTGTTTCTCTAAAAACTAAAAGCTATTGTATCATTCTATTGACATATTTTATTGTAGTTCTATTTCTGGGTATTTATCTGAAAAAAAGGCTAATTCAAAAAGATACATACACCCTAATGTTCATAGAAGCATTATTTATAATTGCCAAGATATGGAAGCACCCTCAGTGTCCTTCAATAGATGAATGGATAGAGAAGATGCAATATTTGTACATATACACAATGGAGTAATACTCAGCCATAAAAAAAGAATGAAATTTTGCCATCTGCAACAACACGGATGGGCTTGAAATCAGCACAAGAAATAAGTCAGAGAAAGACAAATACTGTATGATATCACTTATATGTAGAATCTAAAAAGTAAGACAAATTAGTGAACATAAAACAGAAACAGATTCACAGATACAGAGAACGAACTAGTGATTATCAGTGGGGAGAGGGAAGGAGAAGAAGAGATAAGAAAGGGGTAGGAGATTAAGAAGTACAAACTATATGAAATAAATATACTACAAGGATATAGAAGAATGTAGGGAAAACCACTCAGCCATTCAGGTATGACCTAAGTCAAATCCTGTATAATTATACAGTAGAAATGACAAATAGATTGAAGGGATAGATCTGATAGAGTGCCTGAAGACCTATGGATAGAAATTTGTAACATTGTATAGGAGGCAGTGATCAAAAATACCCCCAAGAAAAAAAAAATGTAAAAAGGCAAAGTGGTTGTCTGAGGAGGCTTTACGAATAGCTGAGAAAAGAGAAGCAAAAGGCAAATGAGAAAAGGAAAGATATACCCATCTGAATGCAGAGTTCCAGAGAATAGCAAGGAGAGGTAGGAAAGCCTTTGTAAGTGAACAATGCAAAGAAATAGAGGGAAATAATAGTAGGAAAGACTAGAGATCTCTTCAAGAAAATTAGAGATACCAAGAGAACGTTTCATGCAAAGATAGGCACAATAAAGGACAGAAATGGTATGGACCTAACAGAAGGAGAAGATATTAAGAAGAGATGTCAAGAATACACAGAACTGTACAAAAAAGATCTTGACCCAGATAACCACGATGGTGTGATCAGTGATACAGAGTCAGACATCCTGGAATGTCAAGTCAAGTGGGCCTTAGGAAGTATCACTATGAACAAAGCTAGTGAAGGTAATGGAATTTCAGCTGAACTATTTCAAATCCTAAAAGATGATCCCGTGAAAGTGCTACACTCAATATGCCTGCAAATTGGAAAACAGCAGTGGCCACAGGACTGGAAAAGGTCAGATTTCATTTCAGTCCCAAAGAGGGGCAATGCCAAAGAACATTCAAATTACTGCACAATTGTACTCAAAATTGTACCACACAATTGAATTCAAAATTGTACCGCACAGTTTTACATGCTAGCAAAATAATGCTAAACGTCCTTCAAGATAGGCTTCAATAGTATCTGAACTTCCAGATGTACAAGCTGGGTTTACAAAAGGCAGAGGAACCGGAGATCATATTGCCAACATCCATTGGATCATAGAAAAAGCTAGAGAATTTCAGAAAAATATTTGCTTCATTGTCTATACTAAAGCCTTTGACTATGTAGATCAGAACAAAGTGTGGAAAATTCTTCAAGAAATGAGAATACCAGACTACCTTCAATGGACTGGTCCAAATTGGGAAAGGAGTACATCAAGGCTATATATTGTCACTCTGCTTATTTAACTTCTGTGCAGAGTACATCATGTGAAATGCCGGACTGGATGAAGCACAAGCTGGAATCAAGACTTCCAGGAGAAATATCAATAACCTCATACATGCAGATGACACCACTCTTATGGCAGAAAGCAAAGAGGAACTAAAGAGCCTCTTAATGAAGGTGAAAGAGAGTTTAAAAGCTGGCTTAAAACTCAGCATTCAAAAAAACAAAAAGATCATGGCATCCAGGTCCATCACTTCATGGCAAATAGATGGGGAAACAATGGAAACAGTGACAGATTTTATTTTCTTGGACTCCAAAATCACTGCAGATAGTAACTGCAGCCATGAAATTAAAGGACACTTGCTCCTTGGAAGAAAAGCAGTGACAAACCTAAACAGTATTTTAAAAAGCAGAGACATTACTTTGCCTACAAAGGTCTGTATAGTCAATGCTATGGTTTTTCCAATAGTCATGTATGGATGTAAGAGTTGGACAATATAAAAGGTTGAGTACTGAAGAATTGATGCCTTCAAATTGTGGAAAAAACCCTTGAACAGCAGGGAGATCAAACCAGTCAATCCTAAAGGAAATCAACCCTAAAGGAAATCAACACTGAATATTCATTGGAAGGACTGATGCCGAAGCTGAAGGTCCAGTACTCTGGCTACCTCATGCAAAGAGCTGACTCATTGAAGAAGACCCTGATGCTGGGAAAGATTGAAGGTAGGAGGAGAAGGGGACAACAGAGGATAAGATGGTTAGATGGCACCACCGACTCAATGACATGAGTTTGAGCAAACTCCAGAAGATAGAGAAGGACAGGGAAGCCTGGCGGGCTACAGTCCATGGAGTTGCAAAGAGTCTAACACTACTGAGCAACTGAACAACAAAAACAACAAGGATATATTGTACAGCACAAGAAATGCAGCCATTACTTTATAATAACTATAAATGAGATATAACTTTAAAAAACTGAATACTTTGTTGTATACTGAAACTTACATTGTATATCAGCTGTACTTCAATTAAAAATTAATTGAAAATAAAAAAAAAAACCACCTATAATGCCATCACCATGAAATGTTAACTTTTGGTATTATGTCTTTCCATTGCATGGATCCTGATATGTGTGCATGTCCATACTTATTTTGTTAATTAGAAAATTTCTTACACAGCATTGTATCCAGCTTTTTCATTCATTATTGTATCATGACCACTGTCCCATATTATTGATATTCCTGAAAGTGAAAGTCTTAGTCACTCAGTCGTGTCCAACTCTTTGCAACCCCATGGACAGTAGCCCACCAGGCTCCTCTGTCAGTGGCATTTTCTGGGCAAGAATACTGGAGTGGGTAGCCATTCCCTTCTCCAGGGGATCTTCCCTACCCAGGAATCAAACCCAGGTCTCCTGCATTGGAGGCAGATTCTTCACTATCTGAGCCACCCTGGAAGCCCCATTGATATTCCTGGTAACTTAATTTTTTAAATGACTATGTGGTCTTTCATTATATCACCCCCTACTGTTGAACATTTAGGTTGCATTGAACCATGAAATTAAAAGACGCTTGCTCCTTGGAAGAAAAGCTTTGACCAAGCTAGACAGTATATTAAAAAGCAGAGACTTTGCCAACAAAGACCCAGTCTAGTCAATGCTGTCGTTTTTTCAGTAGTCATGTATAGATGTGAGAGTTGGACTATAAAGAAAGCTGAGCACCAAAGAATTGATGCTTTTGAACTGTGGTGTTAGAGAAGACTCTTGAGAGTGTTTTGGGTTGCAAGGAGATCCAACCAGTCAATCCTAAAGGAAATCAGGCCTGAATATTCATTGGAAGGGCTGATACTGAAGCTGAAACTCCAATACTTTGGCCACCTGATGCAAACAAATAACTGACTCATTGGAAAAGACCCTGAACCTGGGAAAGATTGAAGGCGGGAGGAGAAGGGGACGACAGAGGATGAGATAGTTGGATAGCATCACTGACTCGATGGACATGAGTTTGAGCAAGCTCCAGGAGTTGATGGACAGGGAATCCTGGCGTGCTGCAGTTCATGGGGTCACAAAGTGTCGTACACAACTGAACAACTGAACTGAACTGAGCATGTTTACTTGATTCTGAGTAACTGTTGATTGTAAGATCTGCTATTAATTCAAAAGCTTTTTGGAAAAATTATACTTTAAACTTGTATATGACACAGAAGATTCATCCTAGTTTCAGAAACATGTAAAAACCAAAATGTGAGTCTTGTGTGTGTAGTCACTCAGTCATGTCCAACTCTTTGCTGCCTTTTGGACCATAGCCTGCCAGGCTCCTTTGTCCATGGGATTCTCCAGGCAAGAATATTGGAGTCGGTTGCCATTCCTTTCTGCAGGGTATCTTCCCAACCCAGAATTAAACCCTCATCTCCTGTGTTTCCTGCATTACAGGCAGATTCTTTATCCATTGAGCCACTGGGGAATCCCCAAGTGTGAGTGGCTAACTCATTCAAAATGTGAATCTTCGAATAAAGGAAACTTAGAATTCATTATTGCATGTATGCTGTGATGAACATCTGTAACCCTAAATATTAGACTGTGTCTCTGATTACATTTATTTAGGGTGTATTTTTAGAAGGAGTAGGTGATGTAGTTGACTCTGCAGATAAATGGCTTACAGACATGACATCAACCCTTCAAGCATTTATAGCAGAGATGATTATATAGAAAATAGACAAGTTATCAAAAAAACACTGTGGTAAATACTATAATTGGAGAGTATGAGAGGGATAGCTAATTTAAATTTGGAGGAATTATAGAACACTTTCTATGTAGCACCTAAGGCTGTCTGAGAGATGAATAGAAGTTGGAAGAAAACTTCATCTTCCAAGACTCAAATGTGGAGAGATCTTACCCCACTGGGATCACTCAGGTATTTGAAGACAGCTGGAGGTTTAAGGTAGAGAGAAGGATCAGCAGAAAGTGTAAGTAAGCTAAAAATTGAATTACAGCCATTGGATTGGCAGTTAGGGCTATAAATGGCTTCATCAAGATCATTTTCAGGGAAAGAAGCTGATTTGAGATGAACAAAAGATCCAGAGATAATTAAGCAGAGGCCTTACATGTAAACTTTTCTGAAGAATGTTTACATGAAAGAGCAAAGAAACAGATTGAAATGTAGTGTCAGAGAGACCAGCATACTTGTAAGCTGAAGGGCAATACTCATTTGAGAGAAAAAAAAAAATTGGAGATATGGCACACGAGATTTCTAATGGAGAAGATTCGAATAGGCAAGAGAGGATTAGTCAAGGATCCTGGTGGAAGAAAGTTTCGAGCTGTGGCCAATATATATTACATTTTGGGATTAGAAGAAAGATGAGTAGGGGTTGGGTCTGTATGTGTGTATCAGTGAAGTAGAGAGCAGCAGGAGGGAGGCAAGGCTGGGTCATCAAGTTGAGTAGAGGCACTTGAGGATAAAGGGAAAGGTTTGGTAACAGTCTTGAAGAGAAATGGGGGAACTTGAAAAAGGGCAGCAGGTTCAGTGATTCTTGGTAGTCATGAGGGAAATCAAGAACTAATCTATTAATACATGGATATGATAAAGGAAAGTGCTGCAGTGGTCTCTATCCAGGCTTGGGGCTCTGTTGGGCAGGTAGGTGGAAAGGAGAAAATCATTACAGACACTGTACACTTGTTAACCTCAGTTTGAAAGAAGCATTGATTGTGGTGAAGGTTGCACATCTCTATGAATATGCTAAAAACCACTGAATTGGATACTTTAAATGGATGAATTATATGGTATCTCCTAGAGAAGGAAATGGCAATACTTCTGTATTCTTGCTTTCAAAAATTTCCATTGTCAGGGGAGCCTGGCAGGCTATAGTCCAAGGGGTTGCAAAGAGCTGGCCATGACTGAGTAACTGAGCCAGTATCTGGTATCTAAATTACATCTCAATAAAGCTGATATATACTTGTTTAAAAAGAATCTATTGAAAAATAAGTATTGCTGGTCTTTAGTTTTCAACTGTATATCCTTTCTATTTTAAAGACAGGTGAGATCACATTTTATTTTTTCATTTGATTGTTTGTTTTAACCTACCCCCTTCTATTCTTTCAGTCGCTGGGTGAGTCGGAGTGCCACTGCACAGCGCAGGAAAGACCGCCTTCGCCAGCATTCTGAGCACGTTGGGCTGGACAACGATTTGCGGGAGGTATGTGTGTTGCCTTCCTGGGATGCCTTGATGCGGAACTGTAAGCTAGGCTTACTTAGTCCAGCAGGTATCATTGTGTAGCTTCTCTTGCATTCTTCTAAAAAAAATAATTGTTCAATTTATGTTTTAAAATAGTAATTCTCTTATGCTGACTGACATAGCTGAAACACCTTTTTTTTTCCATTTTGTGATTTTAATACATCTAAAATAAGGCTGTAAAACAAGTCTCCCTGTGGACCACATCAAGTAAAGGCTGAGCTTAGGATAAAGTTTTGGTCAGTATATCTCCTGCAGGGGGAAAAAGGTATAAGAAGCATAGACTTTCTAAGTTTCAAACATAATTTAAACTTAGTAAATATATATTTGCCTGTGATTTGTCCTTGGCTTGTTGACACCATTTTTAGGAGTGTTTTAAAATTACTTTAAATTAATATCCTTATGCTTTATTTGTACTATTTGAAAATAAAACAGTAATTATACATTTGAATAATGATAAGTAATTTTTAATTTTTTGTGATCAAAAAAATGCAGTCAATTATCTGTTAACTCTTTTCTAAACTCAAATGAGTTTAAAAAAACAGAAAACATCATTCTGAATATATATATATTGCTTTTTGTTGATTTGTTCATACGTACATGGTTTTAAACATCTTCTTAAGAACCAAGCATAGCCTGTCTACTGCTTTTCTTTGTGCTACTGTATTTCTCTCCCTTCCCTTCTGCTGTGACTTTATCATATGCATGCTTGTTTTGCTTGTCTCTTTCTCCCATCCTTTTCTCTTTTGCTTTTCTGTCATTTGCACTTCTCCATCCTCATAGCCTTCCGGGGAACTTGTGGTCTGTCAGAACTCCATGGCATTCTGGGAGTGGGATCAGGGTCCACCTCCTCCTGCACGACTTCCTAAAAAATCCTTCTCTGAGTGCTGCCTGGTATGTTCTTTGCCTGAAAGTCCTTTGCAGATGTTCCTGAATCTTGTCTGTGATGTTCCTTGAATCATCCACGTGTGTGAGTGCACGTAGCTCTAGATGCCTCACATCACCTTGTGACGTGAAATCTTAGCTCTCCACTTCCTTTTGTGACTTGTACCTCTTCGTGATGGTGTGTGCGCTAACGAGAGTATTCTCTACATTTGGCAGAGAAAACTGATTATTTGAATCCCAAATCAGTGGTATTTTTGAGGGAAAAGAAGGGGACTAGATTTAGCACATTGTTTTTCTTCCAAAAAGGGGAAATATTTAAGTATTCAAATTTTCTTTTACTTAAGCACTTTGCAAAAGTGCATAAGTGATTCATTTTCAAACAACTTTTCTTTTGCTGAGTTTATCTGTTCCTGGTCTGTATTTTATATGGTCAGAAAATCAGATCACCAATATAGAATCTTAGTGCTAAAAGAAACAGTTGAGGTATCTTTGTCCAGCTAGACATGATTTAACCGAATCCAAGTGTTAGTCGATCAGTCATGTCTGACTCTTTGTGGCTCCATGTACTGTAGCCTGCCAGGCTCCTCTGTTTGTGGAACTTTTCAGGCAAGAATACTGGATTGGGTAGCCATTCCTTTCTCCAGGGGATCTTCCTGACTCAGGGTTCGAATCTGGGTCTCCTGCATTGCAGGCAGTCTTTACCGTCTGAGCCAGCAGGGAAGAAAGTCCAAAAGGCTTTGTCTAAAGTCAAATGGACACACAGAGGCAGGGCTAGGCCCACATGCCAGGCCTCCTGACTCCAAGCCAATACTCTTGCCAGGAACCCTGCACAGCTAGGTTGCACTGAACATTACTCACCTGAGGGCCAGAGTTACTTAGGACTTTTGGTTGTATTTTATCCCATTATGACATAGTAAGATAAATTTACTTAACTTTACATTGGTCTGCTCTTCACATGCTCCACGTTGGTTAGAGGGACAGGGTATTTATTAGATGAAATCCTGTGCTGAAGAGCAGTTATTTCAGTGTTTATTGAATAACAGGATATGTTTTTATAGATAGGTCCTACTATTTTGGGCTTCCCTGATAGCTCAGTTGGTAAGGAATCTGCCTATAATGGAAGAGACCCCAGTTTGATTCCTGGGTCGGGAAGATCCGCTGGAGAAGGGATAGGCTACCCACTCCAGTATTCTGGCCTGGAGAATTCCATGGACTATTAAGTCATGTAAGAGTCAAGGGTCACAAAGAGTTGGACACGACTGAGCAACTTTCACTTTATTCACTCACTTTTCTACTATTTTTGGTTTAGAAATGAAGAAGAGCATAGTAGAAGTCTTAGAAGAAACCTGGGGTGACTTCCCTCTGTAGGAAAATGGACTTTATTATGAAACCACTCCCTATGAAAGATTTCTTCCTTCTCAGTTTTTTATCTTAAAATACACCTTTTCCTCCAGTTACCCCAAAGAAAGCACAATCTGTATTGTCACTTGTTTATTGTAAGGGCACTGCTTTGTTTTTTCAGTATGCAGAAGCAGCCTCACTTCTTGCTATGAGAAGGGGTCTTTAGCCACCCCTGTATTCATTCTGCACATGTCCATGGAATGTGACTTGTTTTGTAGCTTCAACAAAGTGCTCAGAAGGAGAGTTTGCATGTGGCTCCATGGAATTCACTGTTGGCTAATACTTTATCTGCCTCGTATGTGCTGGCTGATCAGTGAATATGGCCACTCAAAGGACAGTCCCATTCTAGCTTGCTGTCATTTATATTATAAAATAGAACCTAAACTTTAAACAGTGGTTAATTTTTAATCCAATTATTGACTTTTTAAAATCTGGTCATGTATTTCAGAGAAAAGGAAAATGCCTGAGGCTTCTTCCTATCCTCTTGCTTTGTCATGTACCTCACTTCTTTCATTGTAGCTAGTGTATTTCTTCCTAAGCCACGTGTGATACTTCACTCTTCTTGAGAATTGGGTCTTGTAGTGGTTCTCTCTGTATTTGTCCTAAAGATGGAGGAATTGAGGCCTGGGGAGAAACAGAACCCTTTTAACATTAGCAGTTAACGTTTGCTTTTACCAACCATTTATCTCTAAGTTGTAATGTTCCAAATAACATTAGTACAACCTGAAATGATAGGAAATGGAGGTAATTATAGTCTCATATATGATCCCTGTCTTATATCTCAGGTTTATTTTTCTGAAATTCTTCATTTCCTGCTTTTATGTATACTAACCTTCAGGATGTTTCACACAACTCTGTTACACTTAATTTCCCTGGTGGAGATTGTTGCCTCTCATTGTCAATTTTCCCTCTTCCTTTTACCCTCTAAAAAGGATTTGAAGCAGGAAGAAATATACACAACTAACCGTGTGCAGAGTCCATTTAATTTTTAAGTCCATCCTTAAAATAACTACACTAGAAAAGAGATTATTTTGTAAATGCTGCCTTTTGTCAGGAGGGTTGGGAAGTAGAAGGTAAATGGCTTTGTTGAATCCCTAATTGGTGAGATTTTTAACAATTGTACTAAATTTAGCGGGTTATTTTTCTTCTAAAGGGGAAATGTGTTAAATATGCAAAAACTCTCTTTTATTTAAAGAATGCAAAAGATTTTACACATATTTTTCTTATACTATCAAATCTTCCCTTAAGATAGTAAAGATAGATTTCACATATGTGTCTGTGGGAGGATGTGCTGACTTGCAGTCTCTCTCACTCCAATAAACTGCTGGTTTTACTATATAATTAGAGCAATTATTCTCTAAATACAGACCTAAGACACTTAGACTTCTTGGAGATTCTGCCCTGCAGTCCTGACACCAACATAAGGTATCCGGATGAGCTTTCGCAGGTGCCACAGAAAGAAGAAAGTTAACAGCTGTGCTGAACTAATTACATGTAGTGCTTCTCTTACTGGAAATTCACTAACCAAAGTTCAAGAGCAGTGGTCTGAGTTTCTGTGGTCCTCTCTGAGTCGTTGATGTCTTCTAAAATGATATGATATTTCTGATTTATTTTGACCATGGAACAAGGCAAAGTACGGATGTCGCGAAGTATCTTGGAAATAAGAGGTCACCTCCTACATTGGGAGTACATGATACTTTTCAGAGCGGTCGCCTAGCCTTTGTTATGAGGCAGGTGGGCTTGTTTTATGCCCATTTTATGAATAAGCACGTATGCCTGAGGTCATAAAATTCATTGCAGCCATTTTCCAGAGCTGGCTTAATTTACTGTTGTGACTTGATTAGAACAAAGGACAGCACTCCCCAAGAGGCTGGAAGCGCCTCGGGGCTCTTGATCTGTGGGGAAATGGGTGGAGGAAACCAGTAATTTGAGAATCACTGGGTTCCTGGAAAACCATAGGTTTAATATTCATTCAGACACCCCAGTTTTTCCATGCCAGCCATGATCCCAACTAATCATACACTGGGTATTCCCAGTAAAAGACTGAATGAGTTTTTATTTGCTGTGGCTTCTGTCACTCATTTTCACGGGACTAACAGTAGAGGGAGTGTGACTACCCTCTGCCTTTCAGTGTACTAAACCTTGAACTGCTGTTGCACATATATAGATGTACGGCCTTTTTTTGCATTTTGTTCCTGCACTTATTTTTAAGGTTAAGTAGGTTAGAAGAATATCTGATGTTTATGCATTAAAAATACTCTTTAATTTTTAGAAATACATGCAAGAGGCACGAAGTTTAGGAAAAAACCTGAGGCAACCCAAATTGTCAGACCTCTCTCCTGCGGTGATTGCACAAACCAACTGGAAATTTGTAGAAGGCTTATTAAAAGAATGTAGAATGAAGGTACGTATTACTCACTGGTGCAGGACAGTGCGCATTCATGTTCACTCCATGTGCGAAGCTAAAATGAACTGAGCCAACCCCCACTTGAGTCTTTAGCTTCATTAGAAAGACACTTAATACTGTGGCATAAACCTCGTGAGCTCTTTACTAAAGTCATGAACCTCTGTGGGTTCTGTCTGTCACCACAGAATCAATGACATGGGAGCCCTGCACAGTTTTTCTCACCTTTCAGCTGTTGCTGTCTTCCTCTCCAACATGGACAGATATTAAGCCAATCAGAAGTTCTCTGTCAGGGATGTTGTCAACTTACGTGAAAGGCAGCACATGTTTTATATGTGTTTGTATGTATCTCTGTGTGAACCTGTGTAGAACCTCATCTGTGCCATATGTGTGTGCATATACCCATAAGGAAGATCTTAGCTGTGTTGTAGATTTGTGTGTTCTGTACATGAGTCTCCTCTCAGATATCTGTGTTTATCAGAGGTAGCACTACAAGTTGACAAAACTCAGCACATCATTTTAGCCAATAATTTCATTCATTCATTTGACAGTCATTTCTTGAGTACCTTCTCTGTGTTGAGTAAATGCACTGTGTCCGCATCAGCTTGCAATGCTGAATCACACAGACATGGTCCTTGCCTAAAGTAACTAGATTCTCACTCACTTACATTTTATGAGGACAGTTAAGTCTACTGTAAGTTACCGTACTTGAAACTGATTTCCATTTCCTTTCCATTTTCTGGTACATACTTATTCCAGAGAAGAGATGAAAGGGAAAATGAAGAAGGAAAAAAAGAGGTCTGCTTCACTTACAAATTAGAGAATTCTGAAAAAATTTAGAACTGCCTGTTTGTATTGTGGTTTTTGCCTAAGTGCAATCAAAACTTAAGTGTGAATATCTTTAGTGTGCTAAGATGGAGCATGAGTGGTGGTGGCAGGATGGAGTTTCAGATTCTATGATATATAGTAGATCTGGTGTAATTGCCCAATGTTATTCAAATTAGTAATCTGAAAATTGTTGTACATAAGCATTTTCATGAGGATACTTTAAAATAGCATCAGAATCTCTCTTTAGTTGCTCTCTATTTCTCTGAAAGTTATACATGATATTATTTATTGTTGACCACAGAGATTAAGACACTTTCCTCAAGGTGATTCAAAATCTGCAGTTAGAAATATAGTGAAGGGATCCCAGGTCTCCTCATTCAGGAATTGACTTGATGGCTTTTGGCCTCATTGCTGGTATAACACTTGAGACCACATGTTATATTTTCAGACGAAACGCATGTTGGTGGAGAAGATGGGACATGAAGCAGTGGAACTGGGCCATGGGGAAGCAAACATAACTGGCTTGGAGGAGAACACCCTGATTGCCAGCCTCTGTGACCTGTTGGAAAGGATATGGAGCCATGGCTTGCAAGTCAAGCAGGTAACAGGTTCAAGAGGCCCTGCTGACAGGACCAGTTAGAAGTCCCGTTAAGAAAAGTAACAAAAAGGGAAAAAAACATGAAAATGAAAGGATAAGTCCCTTTGTCACAGGATAATGAGAAATATACCACAGACATTTTAATTCCAGAAAAAGAAAATACAACCCATGATTAGCAAGTAGTTTGGGGCTCCTTTCCTAGTACAGGAAAAGATAACACAAAACACATTCACTGCAGGGACTGTATTCACTGAAGTTCCATTAAGTATCTACTTTCATCACTATTTAAGAAAAAAATCGAAATATTAGTTCTTTGCCATTTTAAGTTGTCTGGTAATTCAGGGTGGAAAAACTAGATGCTTACTTTGCTTTTGTCCCTCTTATCTCCCTTTCTGCTTTTTTTTTTCCCCCTGCTGTGTGCATCTTTCTTTCTTCCTCATCTTTTCTGTTTCTCCTCCTGCCCCACTTTTCTTCCCTCATTGCTCCTGCATACATTCAAACATGTTTTGCAGACACAAATACATTCTGGGTTGCTAGAGCCTTTAATTCCACGGTTACTAATGTGGCCAGTGTAGACAGCCCTAGTTATATACAGTGAAGTAATAGCCCAGCTGAAGTTGGGAATTTCCATGCCTGCACTTCTGGCCTTTGCTTTGCTGACCTTCCCCAGGCTGCTGTCAGCCTTGTCAGTGAGGCAAAGGATGGCCCTCACCACACGTGGAGCGGGATGCTCAGGATGTCACATAGCTAGGAATGGATGAACTTCAGTTTCCCAGCTTCATAATTGGCATTTCAATGTGAATGGTTTTGATGAGAAGTTATTTTTTAATGAATTCTTTGTTATAAAATGAAAAATTATATATACTTTGTACTTTCAGGGGAAGTCAGCTTTGTGGTCACATTTAATTCAGTTTCAGGACAGAGAAGAGAAACAAGAGCACCTTGCAGAGTCGCCAGGTGAGAATTCATTGGCTTGATTGTTTCTACAGCACTGGCAGCAGTGGACCATGTGAAAAAATCAGTCCCTATGGCTTTGTCTTCACCTCTTTCTCTCTCAAACTGCCACTCACCCCATCTTGCCACTAGTGGGTGGAGTAGGAGGAGGAATATTACTAACTCTGAGACCTGGGGAAAGTCCCTTGACCTTTTGATCTTCAGCTTCCTCATCCACAGATTGGGAAAATAATATTAGCCATGTCAAGGCTATAATGTTGATCAAATCAGATAACATTTGAAAACCTCTAATAAGGTGTTCAGTTCAGTTGCTCAGTCGTGTCCGACTCTTTGCGACCCCATGAATTGCAGCATGCCAGGCCTCCCTGTCCATCACCAACCTCCGGAGTTAATAAAGTGTAAAGAATCATATAAGTAGTATCCCTACTCTAAGCAGTATTAGGGTATGGTGTATACTGATTTTTTCTTGAATAAAAGTTTTATCACATTGTTAATAATCTTTCAGGGGAGAAAACGTGTGTGTGTGTGTGTGTGTGTGTGTGTGTGTATATATATTTCAAAAATCTTCAGAAATCATATTCTTCAATTTATGAGACATCTTATGTTACACTGTCATGATTCATTAGCTCTTTAATTATATAGGATTCATAGATGCTCTACCTGTTGTATATTTTTCATAAAAATGAGCTTGTTTTTCTTTAAGCAAAATAACCATCTATTTCATAAAAAGAAGTAATAGTAGAGAGTTAGTAGATAGTAGAGTTAGAGATAAAATATTTTATATTGAATCAGCTATTTGGGAACATTTTCTAAAATTATGAATTAGGCATTGAAAAAATATTTTTAAAGGCTTATTTAAAAAAAAAAATTCATAAGCCAACCACTAACTTTAGAAATACAGCACTGCAGAGACTTCGCTGTGGTCCAGTGGCTGGGACTCCATGCCCGTAATGCAAGGGCCTGGGTTCAGTCCCTGCTCAGGGAACTATATCCCACATGCCACAACTACAGATCCCACGTGCAGCAACAAGGATTGACGATCTCATGTGCCACGCCAAAGGCCCAGCACAGCCAAAAAAATACATATTTTTTGAAAAAGAAGGAAAAGAAAGCATTGCAAGTATGATTGAAGCACACTATTTCCATTCCCCTCACTGCCTCTAGAGGGCAATACTACTCTAAAAGTGGTACTTATTATTGGAAACCTGCTTTTTCAATGTATCCAATGAGACAGCTAGGAATAGGAACTGGATACTACATTGCCCTGCTGCTGCTGCTGCTGCTGCTGCTGCTAAGTCGCTTCAGTCGTGTCCGACTCTGTGCGACCCCATAGATGGCAGCCCACGAGGCTCCCCCGTCCCTGGGATTCTCCAGGCAAGAACATGGGATTGGGTTGCCATTTCCTTCTCCAGTGCATGAAAGTGAAAAGTGAAAGTGAAGTTGCTCAGTTGTGTCCGGCTCTTAGCGACACCATGGACTGTAGCCCACCAGGCTCCTCCATCCATGGGATTTTCCAGGCAAGAGTACTGGAGTGGGGTGCCATTGCCCTGGACCTCCTCTAAATAGAATGTCAAAGTTCTAATGTCCCATAATGTAACTGTGTTTATAATGATTGAGATCAAGCTTAAAAGCATTCTCTAGTGTCCGTTTGTCCCTTTTCCTATTGAAAAAGTAAAAATGCATTAGTGTATCTGAAATTATCTCTAATATTTACCCAAGTTCATGGAAAATTTAGCAATTCAGACATAAGACCATATTTAAGGTAGTTTACCCTAATTAGAATAAATTCTTAGGACCATTTGTAGTGTGAAATGTTGCAAAAACCAAGCTTTGTTAGGCAGGGAGGCATTTGACTTCTACTAAACAGGCGTGTGAGAATGTCCATCTGTTAGAGTGAGCAGCTACCAGGCAACACCAGGAAGTTCATGGCTTTGAATAACCAAATCATGGGTGGTTGAGCTAGAGACCAGAGACTCAGCCATTTGCAGGGCGCTTCAGGCAGTCAGTAATGACACTAGTAAAACTCAAGTCAGGGCTCAGAAATACAGAATGTGTCAAAGCCTCATGCGGTCATTGTGCTGCACTGCCAAGTGTCAGTGAAGGGCCGGTGATCTAAGAATAAACATAAGCTAAATATTATACTGATCCTAAGTAGGATTAATGTAAGCTGTGTAGCTTTTGAAATCAAATTTACTGTTTGTTTGGAGGGGTGGATTTGATAAATATTGCTCTAACACTTGTGATGATTCAGCCCATGAAGTTAGGACTTAAAAATATGACAGTGTAGGACTTAAAAATATGACAGTGTGAAATGTATATAAAAACATCAGTTTAAAAATAAAAGTCATTATTGAGAAACTATGTTCTAATTATACAAAAATTAGCAGTTCCCTGACTTTAATGATTTTAAATCTGGTGTTTTGTTTTTTTCCAAAAAAAATAGTTTGTTTGCCAACTACTTAGCTTCCTAACTAATGGCAGTAAACAGTATGTGTCTTCATATTATGCAAAGATCCTCCAGGTCCTTGGAGATTCACAGTGGATTTAAACACAGCTCTTACTAGCATTGAGCCAGGAAGCAGCCCTAAACAAGAATCAGACATTTTAAGGATTGTAGAAGAATGGAAAAAGTCTGTGTTAGCAAGAGGACCATAGCAGGGTAGACTGCCTTAAATTTTTTGATAGATTTTATTTTTCGAGCGGTTTTAGGTTCATGGCAATATTGAACAGATGGTTCAGAGATTTCCCCTGAACTCTCCGCCCCAACACATGCATAACCTCCCTCATTATCCTGCTTCTCCATCAGAGTAGTACCTTTCTTACAGTTGTTGAACCTTCGTCGACACATCAGCACCCTAAGCCCATAGTTTATCTACATTAGGATTCACTCTTGATGTGTCATACGTACTATGGGTTTAGACAGATACGTGTTAATGACATGGATCCACCATTATAGTGTAATATAGAGTAACTTCACTGTCCTAATAATCGTGTGTTCCACCTATTCATCCATCCCTCTCCTCTAACCCCTGGCAACCACTGATCTTTTTAATTAGTTGTCTCCATAGTCTTGCCTTACCTAGAGTGTCATATAGTTGACATCATGTGGTATGAGGCCTTTACAGATTGGCTTCTTTCACTTAGTAATGTGCACTTAAGTTCCCTCCATATCTTTTAAAACTGTCTTAATTTTGACTTCATCAAATTTTGACCAAGTCACTGTACCTAGTAGTTAGAAATCCTGTTTTAGAGAGAGGATCTCAGAATGTAGTTGATTCTAGAAAGAGGACCATTCTTGATATATCACCCCAAAGTTTCTACCTTTAAAATGTGGACCAGCTTAGACATGGGTGTTGTCTCCAAACCTTGCATCCTCAGATAAGTTTCAACTAAACTTTAAATGCACTTTTAAAACAGTTGGCAAGGAGGGAGGTAGAATGCAGAAGGGAATAGAAATGACTGTTTCTATTTAAATGGTTTTTATGGTTTAAATGGTTTATTCTAGATCTAGCCAAGAATTTGGAGTCACTCTTTAAAGGTCTTACATCAAAAGTTTCTTTAATTACTTACCTGCCCATGGGTATATTATGACTCTATAAAACAATACATGCAGTCTCTATGCTCTGTGTACTTGCTGTCTATGCGGTAGCATTCTTGCAGGCAGAATACAAAGGACATTTCTGTGGCTGAGTATTAAACCAGTATTTGTATTGAAGGAGAAAGTAGCCTTTTGCATTTGAGTATAGTGAATTAAGAAATACTAAGAAGTTCCCTGTTGAACTAGTGTTTAGGATTCCAGAGTTTCACTGATGTGACCCAGGTTCAATCCCTGGTGGGAACTGAGATCCTGCAAGCTGTGTGGTGTAGCCAGAAAAAAAAAAAAGAAATACTAATAGAAATATACATTTGAATAGTTTATAAATTTTTATTCTGTCTAGAAGAGACTTCATGGAAACTTTCTTAGATTTTAGATCTCTAGATTAAAACTATGGCCTCATTCCTTAATTCCTAATCTGCATTTTTGTTCACAGGCTTCTAAACTTTCCTCCAAAGTTTAGTAATAAAATACTGTATTAATTAATTTCCCTCAGTTGCCATTATATAGGACCACAAACGGGATGGCTTGAACAACAGACATTCATTGTAGAAGTACTGGGGGTTAGGACATCAGCATCTTTTTGTTGACAGCTAATGTACTGTTATCATCAGTCTATCCCATTAGCAGATTTTTCATAAATCTCTATCTCCAGCCCTAGTTCCTAGACATCCATAGCCCAGTGGGACCTCAAACTCAACTCATCCTGAAACAAACTCATTATCTTAGCACCTCTCCCTCCTGTCCCAATCGTACTTTCTTCCTTCTTCTCAGTTCCACTTAATGACATCATAACCCTCTTCTCAGTCAGGCAAGCCAGAAAGTCATCCTTAATGTAACAGTCCACTGGACATGACATCAGAATACTCTACCCCTTTTAATTAATGGAATTTGGGGGGCAGATATCTTAACCTCTTTGAGCCTCATTTTTTTTTATTTGCAAAATCAAGATTAAATAAAGGAAAGTTATGATTATGGAATACTATATAGTAAAACAGTTTATATTCATACTTAATATTGTTTTGACTCTTGAGTCTTGCTTACCCTTAATCTAGTTATTTAATTCCACTGCATATTTCTCCTCTTTGTTTTCACTGGCTGCCACTGTCTTAGTTCATCTACAAGCTGGCCTCTGAAACAACTTCTAGCTCATCTGCCTTGTAGCATTTGTACCATTACACTGGGCTTCCCTGGCTCAGATGGTAAAGAATCTGCCTGCAGTACAGGAGACCCAGGTTTGATTCCTCAGTTGGGAAGATCCCCTGCAGAAGGAAATGGCTACCCACTCTAGTATTCTTGCCTGGAGAATCTCATGGGCAGAGAGGAGCCTGGCGGGCTCCAGTCTATGGGGTCGCAAAGAGTCAGAGGTGACTGAGGGACTAAGTGCACACATACCCCGTCACGCTGTCACTCTGCTTAACTGACTAAAAAGCAGTAGGGAACTTCCCTGGAGGTTCAGTAATTGAGACTCTGCACTTCTACTGCAGGGATGCGGGTTCAGTCCTTGGTCAGGAAATAAGATCCCACATGCCGTAGCATGTGGCCAAAAAAAAAGCACTGAGAAGCATATCATTTCTTTTCAAAATCTCTTTCCCCTCCCTAGGATTTCTAGATGTTTCTAACTCATTATTTAAGCTTCTGCCATCTGGCCCTAAATAATCTTATCTTCCTCAATGAGTATTTGCTCAGCATTTTGAGGGGGCCTCCAGAGGAGCCTGGTACGCTGCAGTCCATGGGGTCACTAAGAGTCGGACACGACTGAGCAACTTTCCTTTCACTTTTAACTTTTCATGCATTGGAGAAGGAAATGGCAACCCACTCCAGTATTCTTGCCTGGAGAATCCTAGGGACAGAGGAGCCTAGTGGGCTGATGCCTATGGGGTCGCAAAGAGTCGGACACAACTGAAGCATCTTAGCAGCAGTAGCAGCTGGATATTCTAAGAATAGGATATGACCAAGCCTCAAGAGGCATGTAATTTAATAATAAGAGTAACAGAAGTGTTAAATTGTGATTGGTTTGTGATAGAGGTTCAGTATTAAAAGTCCCACAGGAGAAAGGGAATAACTTACCTAACAGTGTGCCTAGGGGAGAAAGTATATTCAGGAAAGATTTCACACAGAGGCAAAATTAAAGCTAAATTTCTTTTTTTTTTTTCTTTTGAGAGTTTACTTTGTGCCAGGCACCGTTATAAGTGTTTTACATCTGTTTGAATAAGGTAGGTATTGTGACTGTCCCCAATTTGCAGGTGATGAAACAGACCATAGAGGGGTTAAATGACCTACCCAAGGTCAGTGAGCTATTAATTCCTCTGTAGGGTTTGAGAAGACCATCTTCTTAACCATTATGCTCTACTGCTCTCAATCTGAGGTGATAAGCAGGCCATAAACAAGGAGAAAAATGCAGAAACACTGTAAAAGCAAAAGCCTTTAACAAATTGCATGAAGACATGAAAAAGTATATTGTGTGTTTAAGGAATATGGAACTGAGGAACATTTTTGCAAAGCAGGAACAGAGATGCAGACATAGAAAATGGACTCGTGGACACAGTGGGGGAAGGGGAAAGTGGTACTGACATATCTACACTACCATGTGTAAAGCAGATAGCTAGTGGGAAGTTGCTGTATAGCACTAGGAGCTCAGCCTGGTGCTCTGTGGTGACCTAGAGGGGTGGGATGGCGGGAATGGGAGGCAGGCTGAAGAGGGAGAGGGTATATGTGTACTTATGGCTGATTCACATCCTTGTACAGCAGAAACCAACACAACATTGTAAAGCAGTTACCTTCTAATTAAAAATATATATATATTTTTTTTTAAAAGGAATACTGATCAGTGAAGGGTGGCTTGGAAAGAGGATTCCAAAATAGGATTCCTAGAACATGCTTAGACCTGTGAATGTTCTTTTTGTGGATGCTGCTGCTTTTTTAAATGTCAAGCTCCTCTGTTATTTAGTACCTCACTTGTTCTCTGCCCCCCTGAGGCATGATTCCTTCTATAGTCCTGTCTTCCTCTGGTCAAGTTGCCAGATAATGGTAACTCAGCCCCTTTTTCCTGCCTCATAGTCTTTTTCTTTTTCTCTTCTCAACCCATTTCTTACCACATGTGCGGCCATCTTACATGCTGTCTAATCATCTAGGATGTAGAGGCATTCTCTGAGGCATTTCACTTTCTCTCCAATAAGAGGGATGTTCTTTCATTAATTAACACACTTAAGTGGTAATAGTCTCAAACAGGAAGACAAACAGCATATTGCCTGCAAATCTCTGAAATAGTGTCTTTTGTGTCTGTCACCTGTTGGGTATTGAGATCAACCAGTGTTTTCAGTGACCCATCGAAAACTCCCTCCACAGACTGCCAAGACAGATGCCCTATTTATTACCTATTTGATACGGCAGGCCCTCAAAAGAACTGCCTTTAGGTTGGTCGGCTACATTCTTTTTGTCGTGGCAACTCCATCAATGTTCACTTATGTTATACCTGCCAAGTATCAGTTGAGCTTCTTGCATCAAGTGCCAAAATCTTGCAGATCCTTATCCACCAAAATGTTCCCTGTCTTCCTTCAGTGCCAGCTTCATATAAACTTACGTGTTCCGATATTGTACCCTAGCCCCCGAAAGTAGAATGTGTCTAAAAACTGAGAAAATGTAAGTTTAATGTACAGTGAAAACCCTCATCCTTAATTCTCATTTTATGATGTATTTGCCAAGTGTTATGTTGCAATTTAGTTTTCTTTTACAGATAAGGAAATAGAAATAAAGGGCACTGAACTCCACAGAACCTCACTTACAGTGAGATTGAGCACTCCAACAATATTGTTGTTACTGTTTAGTCCCTAAGTCGTATCTGACTCTTTGCAACCCCATGGACTGCAGCCCACCAGGCTCCTCTGTCCATGGGATTCCCCAGGCAAGAATACTGGAGTGGGCTGCCATTTCCTTTTCCAGGGGATCTTCCTGACCCAGGGAAGATTCTGAGTCTCCCACATTGGGACCACTGAGCTACCAGGGAAGCCCAACTACAATATATTAGCCACTAATTGATTGTTTAGCCATTGTTACATAAAAGAATAATCTTTCCTTCTTACATAAATGTTAGCTCTTCAGGCTTCATAAGAGAATGACTCATAGACATTATACTTCTAACTGTCCATTTAGGTTACTCACTTTGTATGATAAACATATTGTTACTTGGATTCTGAACTTGAAGTAGAAACTTCTCAGACTAAAGAATCCAAACTCAGGTTTTTCTTTGTAAACATTTTTTCGAAAGGAAAATTCTATGATTGTAGCTAACGAGACCAGAGATGATTCACGTACTTAGGTTAATTTACAGACACTGCTTTCCTGTAGTTATTCAGAACTATTAGAATGATAACTTTAGAAAATGACTGGCCCTCTGGCCAAAATGTACACACATTGTCTTATTTGCTATGTGGGTTCTTATGATTCATTTAAAATTTTCAGATAAAGCCCCATATTAACTAGGAAGAAAATAGCTAGTTTACTGTAATCATAAAGTAGGAATATTTGGGTAAACAAATTTGAGCTTTTCTATTATCTTTAACATTTGTTCATATCAAAATAGCTTCAAAGTACTTATTTGTGGAATGTGAACCATGTAGATTTTGTTTTAAGTCTTTACTGTTGTTTTTCTAATACTTTGCTGTTATTTTTCTACATAGTTGCCCTTGGACCAGAAAGAAGAAAATCTGACTCAGGAGTTATGTTGCCAACCCTCAGGGTCTCTCTTATCCAAGACATGAGGTATTTGTTATATGTGCTAGCATATGGTGATAACTTGATATATTCATGGTTTTCATATAAATTGCTCAAATAACTGTGACTATGGTTTTGCCTATGTATTCTGAAGAAAACATTTTTTATAATCTCATTTATTTTAATTTTGTACTGTTATGATTTTCCTGACATTAAATCCAAAGGCAAAATGCAATGGAGAAGAGTTTTTTAAATATCCCTAAATTATTTTACAGTTTCTTTTGTTCTATTTTTTTCTTTTTTAGTATCCTTAAATTCTTATTATCCCCAGATATAAACCAAAAAATCTGCAAATAATAGCAAGTTACTCAGCAGAAAAATATCTGTCACGTAGATTTCCTTTGAAGCAAATGCAAATCTGAAAATTATCACATGCAATTACTAGTTTTAAGAGGTATCAACATACCTAAAATAGATTTATTGAATGAGGAAGACAGAAGTTTTTTCTTTTGAATATTTTGGGTCCTTTTTAGTTAACTTTTAAAATATATGGGTTTAATGTTACAACATTTAATTATTGATGTTTATTTGATTTGTCAAAAGCTTACAACTGAAAAGCATAACTTTTATGAGTAGCATCATAATCCTGTAGTGGCACATCCTGACTTCACACAAGCTGTGTGATCCCAGGCACTTTTTGTAACTTCCCTTTATCTCAGTTTTTCTTTCTCTTGTTGCTGTTCAGTTGCCAAGTTGTGTCCAACTCTTTGTGACCCCATAGATTGCAGCACGTCAGGCTTCCCCCTGTCCCTCACCATCTCCCAGAGTTTGCCCATATTCTTTCTCTCAAATAAAGATAAAAACAGTTGTCTAGCTCATGAGACTTAAACAAGTTAGTCCATTATAAAAGTTTCAAGAAGTTCTTGGCTTATCCTAAGAGTTCAGTAAATGTTGGATTTTGTTTTCTGAATCCATTTTCATATTTATATCTTAAGTGCTCTTATTGCTTGATAGATGAAATGTAGTTGTCCTCATGTGGCTTATGATTCCTTTTGAGGTCAGCAAGAGATGAATAGTTCTAACTATGAGGGGAATGCACTCCCCCTCTCTTAATGGAAACATAAAACCACATGTGTTATGCCTTGATTTCACAGTAGCCATCAGTTTAAGGTGATGATTGTTGAGAGCTTTGCAGCAGTGACCTCAAGGACCAAACTTCTAAAACCTAATTAGGAGATGATCACATTACATAAGGCTACCCTACTCCTTCCAGTTTCCTGCATATTTACTTTTATCTCCTTTATGTTGTTGGTTTTGTTTGGGGAGGGGTGTCCAGCCTTGATAAACTCCCTTCATTTGATAAAAGGCGGTCTAGCGTGCTGATTGAGAGCTCAGACTGTGGAACCAGCCCACAGGGGTTGTTGTTTTAACTCTGCCACATACTAGGCTCTGTGGCCAAAGGCAATTGCTCATATTCCCAGTTTCCTCACCTATTAAATAATAGTGTTTCTCTTAAAATTTTTGGTATAAATATTCAATGAGTTAATAAATGTAAAGCACTCAAAATTGTCCTGGAAATAAATGTATGTTTGTGCACTCATGCATACATATACATCTATATTTATTTCTGTTTCTATATTTACTTGTGTGTGTGTGTGTATTTTTATGACCATAAATTCATAATGATATCCCTGATTCCAGTTCTGTACCACAGGGATCATTCTAGCCTTCTCCCTTATTTGTAATTTTCTTCTCAAACTGTGAGAAACCTGGGTCTCATTATCCGCAATATATTCACTTATTTGTGCAACCTGTAAGGTAGTTTTGAAATTGCTGCCTCACACCCCTGTAAGAAGCAGAGGTACTAACTAAGCACAGTGTTTGCACAGCTCAGTTTTGTCATTAACCTTTCAGTATCCAGTCAAAATACTGTTTTCCAAAACTTAGGTTTCTTCTTTTTTTCTCCACTCCCTTCAGTGTGGCCTTATTATTCATTTGTAACAGTGTTAGGTTTATTTGTTACCTTGTATTCCATTTGGGGTTTCCTTCACATCCTAGTGATTTTTGTTTGGGGTTTTGCTTAAATGTATATACAGTGAAATTCATTCTTGGTGTGTAGTCCTATATGTTTTCATAAAAACACAATTGTGATGCAGAACAGTTCCATCACCCCCTTGTGCTACTGCTTTTGCATCAGCCCCTCTCCTAGCTTCCTACTCTGGGCAATCACTGATACATTTCCAGGCTCTTTCCACTGAGAGAGCCTAGAAGTAGTAATACCCCAGCAATAGTGAGCACAGCTAGTGCCCACAGATTGGATTCTGGATACCATTTTCCAATGAAAGGAACCATGGCTATCTAGAGAAGTGATTGATTCCAGGAACTGAGGAAGGGAAAATATAGAATGAACCAAGTGCATCTTTGGTAAGGCCAAAAAGTAAGGAAGTGCTCAGAAAGTATGCTGTTAAGTCACTTCAGTCGGGTCCGACTCTGTGCGACCCCATAGACGGAAGCCCACCAGGCTCCCCCATTCCTGGGATTCTCTAGGCAAGAACACTGGAGCGGGTTGCCATTTCCTTCTCCAATTCGTGAAAGTGAAGTCACTCAGTCGCGTCCGACTCTTTAGCGGCCCCATGGACTGCAGCCTACCAGGCTCCTCCGTCCATGGGATTTTCCAGGCAAGAGTACTGGAGTGGATTGTCATTGCCTTCTCCATCAGAAAGTATGGGATCACATAATAAAGACATAGAGGAGCCAGCCTGAAAGAGCTCCAAATGGCCAAAGCTGAAACAGTTTGAGCAAAAAAAGTAATTTACAGTAGTAATAAAATGAATATCCAAGAGCCTTTTCCTGTATAAATAGTTAAATAAGTGAATAAGTGGAACAGCTTTTTTACAGAAGCACTCCAATTAATAAATGTAGAAGAATGAATTAGAAAAATCAGTGCTTGAAGCATCTAAGCTGAAACAAGAATATTTGCATAGTCTCAAAAGTATTTTCCCCAAGAATTTATTAATTACAGAGGAAAAAGTATTAAGTCTACAGTGGATTTCTCAGGCAAGAATACTGGAGTGGTTTGCCATTTTCTTCTCCAGGGGATCTTCCAGACCCAAGAATCAAACCCTAGTCTCCTGCATTAGCAGGCAGATTCTTCACCACTGAGCCACCAGGGAAGCCCCTTATTCATAATATATTTACTTACATCTCAGTGGATGTGCTTATTTCTGTTTCTAAGTTCTTAGGCAAGATCTTCATTGTAATCCCTAGTTGCAATCTAGATAGTTCATGTGGACCTTCTTCCTTAAAGAGAAGTACCTAAGTAATATGCTAAACTTTGACAGATAAACAAAAAAAAAAAAATTGTGTTCTAAAGATTAGATTACATAGATATCAGAGTTCACACGTTGTTGGCCTCATGCCCTGCCAGTACCTCCTGTCTCCCAAATTTCTGTCTTGAGGCAAAGACATGGGCAGTTTAGAGACTTTTGAGTCTCTGTGGTTGTCAAGAGTCTTGGTACCAGATTGCTCAGCAGCTGGCATGAGTCCAGGACAGATGTGTCTACAGGCTATCCCCTTTATCTTAGTATCTCTGACAATTCCCCAGGACTTTCATAGATCCTAGGTATCACTGTACTGTCAATAATAGAATGATTTCTTTTCTTCCAAAGAGAAAGGCTTGGGATAATAAATAATTATACAGATTATCTACATATAAAAGAGGAGTATTACTATGCCATTATCATTATTACTAATTTCTTTCCAGAGTAGCTATGCATATATCATCTAGACATTCAAACCAATTTTTATTGTTAATGACAAAATGTAATTAATAATGAGGGGTATAGTAGAATATTACATGATTGAGGAGATTGTTAGTACTGTTATCTAAGTATAGATACTCTGAATATGTCAACAAATGAGCAGGATGTCTTAAGTATATCTTAGAAGTATTTGATTTTCCTATAAAGATGGGAATAAATTACTTGACAGTAAACTGGTCACTTTTATCTTATTATAAATAATGTTTGCATATGTGCTTATGAACATCAGCTGTATTCTCCACTAAGGTTAAAATAAGCATGATTAATTTTGTTACCCTAGGAAAGAATATTTGAGGAATTTTTATGACTACAGAGTGTGGGCTTAAACTAAAATTGGCTAATTCCTTAATTTCTCTAATAAATATTACTGGCTTTCACTGGTGATAACAGTGAAATAAAGACCAGTTTTGGATTCAGGAAATGTGGATTCAAACTTAGTTGCTTCTACTCTCAAGAATCATTCAGTTTTAGGCAACAGAAGCCTGTTCAAACTAGCTTCAGGAAAAAGGAGGATTTATGGGAGGATTTGGTGGCTCAGAGGTTAAAGCGTATGCCTCCAGTGCGGGAGACCCAGGTTCGATCCCTGGGTCGGGAAGATCCCCTGGAGAAGGAAATGGCAACCCACTCCAGTATTCTTGCCTGGAGAATCCCATGGACGGAGAAGCCTGGTAGGCTACAGTCCACGGGGTCACAAAGAGTCGGACACGACTGAGCAACTTCATTTCACTTTATGGGAGATATGCAAGGGATTTCCCAGAATCCAAGCCCAAGAACTATTGCTGGATTGGAAACAGCTTTGTCCATCTCACTGGAAGTAAATTGTCCCTGCTATTACCTCCACTTGTGTGTGCTTCTCCTCTCCTCTGCTCCTTTCCCTCCTTTTCTGCTTTACTGTGAGCATGCTCTCCCAAGCCCTGGCCTTGACACCTGTCTTATTTGAAGCATTCAGCAAAGACTGACTTGGTTTTTCCAGTTTATGCGAGAAAATCTGATTGACTCAGCTTAGATCAGGTAGATGCTGCTTATCCATTCAGTTCTAGCTGACAGATAAGGAGCACCAGTCATGGTGGTACCTGGAGTTGTTTCTTCTGGGTCTGAAGAGGGAGAACTTCTCCAAGAATGTGAGTACCATGAAGAAATGCTTGGTAGAAAATGAGTGGCATCTATAGAATAATATGTATTACCTCTGAGATCTTGGGTGGGTCACTTAGTCTCGACGAATCTCAGTTTCCTCATCTTTGAAGTGAAATAATGATGGTCTCCCTCTCACTAGATATTGTGACAATCAAGTAAGACAGAATACATGAAAATTAGAAAGCTTTGTACCAGGGCTGGAAACACACAAAGTAAATAAGGTATTTAAACCACACACTATGTATACTTTACTGTGAATTAACAGGATCTATTTTAGAAGTAATAACTTCTAGAATATTATGATGAATGTCATTGTAGTTACCTATAATAAAAATTATTCCAACTAAAAACAGATTCGAATGGTATAACTATACAGAAAAATTTTAAAAGATTTAAAGTTTAATAACAGCATAAATTGTTTTAAAGCATAAAATTAGACAGACTTTTACAAAGCAACAGTTTTCTGAGCTTCTAATATACATTAGGCCTTATAGGGAACAAACAGGGATGCAAGGCTAGTAAGTATTGGGCTCGTCATTCTCAGGAAGCTTTTGTCAAAATGAGAAATATGTATACCAGGAGAAAATGAGAAAATAGCAGACAGTGCATGATAAATGCAAATTAGACTATAGAACTTCATAAATTAGATCATTGAAGGCTGTCAAGGTCAAGGAAAGCTTTCTAGAAGAAGCTGGGATTTCAAACATGAATAGAATCAAATAAGGAAGCTCAAAAAAAGTAAGTACTTCAGGTAATAAAACACAGAGTCTATGAGTTAACTGCTTGGAGTAGAATTTTTTAATAGGAAAATATGTTGAGGCCAAGGCTTCATGGGCCTTGAATGCAGGCTTGAGCAATTCAGGTGATATCCTGTGAGCTTTTGAAGATTCTGCAACAAAGCAATTAATTACATTAGGAAGCAGTCTTTTAGGCAAAGAAATTTCCCTAGTGCCAGTAAACAAAGGGTTTGAGAAGAGTCTGGTGGCCTCATCTCTTGATGCCCGTGCCTCCTGCCAAAAAAAATAGTGCAAACATTTTTATGAGGGGAATGCTAATAGCCACGTAAAGAAAATACGTTTTACTTTATGTATTCCAGTCCTGCCCATTTTCCTTAACCATACATTGTTTTTCAAATTATTATATCCCATTTTGACATTCTTGAGCTATTATGTCTGCAGTTTAAGACCATCATAAAACTAATTTCAGTAGATTTTACCATGTTAGAGCAGTAAGAATACTTAGGGAAAGATTATACAACATAAGTACTTACCAAACTTCATGTAGATTCATTTTGGGTGGATACACTTTGACAGCGTGGTATTCCTGGATCCTGTGAACTCTTATCCGGCACTGAGCTCATAGAGGGACCTTATAAGTACTGTGGAACTTTAAGTAGTACATACCTGAGCATTTCCCAGTGTTGCTTTTAGTCAGCTGTTTCATCTGGGCAATGTCAGGGTTGAGGAACAACCAATGCTGTTTCCTAGGCTCATATTGGCTGTGCCCACGTGGGTTGTCCAGTGCCCACCCCTGCTGCCACCACCATAATCAGGGTGTAAATGGAGCTTGCCTGACCCCAGTTTTCCTCATTTGTGACCACATGTAATGGTCTTAGCCCTTTAAAGATAAATTAAGTCTGTCATAATTTCTGAAAAAAATTCTTAGAGATGAGGTGAAGTTGGTTAACACGAAAATGTCAACAGAATTTTCTTTTATCTCCTCATTCTGATGTGTTTTTCAGCCACTTCTATAAGCCTCTCGTGTGATGTGATAATGCTTTATTTTACATTTTGTTTATCAAAAGTGTTTGATCAGACGCCAGGGAGTCTGCCCCATACAGGAAGCTGCAGCTGCGAGCCTCCCTTGCCCTGCCCCTGCTGGGGGAATAGCCACCATGAGACTGCCTAATAGGGCTGGTTTGACCTGAGCAGGTGACCTTAGCAAGGGGTAGGGGGTACACTGAAGAAGGCTGGCCCACAACTGGGATCGAGGGGCATGACCACACTGCAGAAATGGAACCCTCTGCCCAGGACACATGAGAAAACCAAACCTCAGGAGGAAGTGGCGGGGGGAGGGACACGTGCAAACACATGAGGACTCACAAGGCATCCCCGACATGGAAGGGCAATACTGGGGACCACAGGTGACCCATAGCCGGGCACCCAGCACAGAGAGCATCATGGCAGAGCAGGTGGCTCTGAGCCGGACTCAGGCGTGTGGGATACTGTGGGAAGAGCTGTACCAAAGCGATTCTTTCCATCAATCAGGGATAATATATCTTAATATGTACATATCCTCTTCAAGAGGAAGATCTATCCCACCATCTGGTGGCTGTTCCAGGATGGCTTCTGCCAAAAGATACCTTCATTGTGGGCTACACCCACTCCCACTTCACAGTGGCCAACATCTGCAAGCAGAGTGAGCCCACTCCAGAGAAGGAGCCCAAGCTGGAGGAGTTCTTTGCCCAAACTCCTACATGGCCAGCCAGTATGATGACTTGGCTTCCTAGGAGCACCTCAACAGTGGCATGAACGCTCTCTACCAGGGTCCACAAGCCAATGCCTCTTCTACCTGGCCTTGCCCCCCAGCGGCTACAGGACCGTCACCAAGAAGATCCATGACACCTGTGTGAGCCAGACAGAACCGTATCATCATGGAGAAGATCTTTGGGAGGGACCTGCATATTTCCAACCAGCTGTCCGACTACACAGCCTCCCTGTTTTGTGAAAACCAGATCTACTGCATCGACCACTACCTGGGCAAGGAGGTGGTCCAGAACCTCATGGTGCTGAGGTTTTGTCAACAGGATCTTCAGGCCCCATCTGGAACCATGACAACATGACAACATTGCCTGCACAGAGCCTTCAAGGAGCCATTTGGCACTGAGGGCCGGTGGAGCTTCTTCAGTGAATTTAGGATCATCTGGGAGGTGATGCAAAATCCCCTCCTCCAGATCCTGTATCTGGTGGCCATGGAGAAGCCCGCCTACACCAACTCAGATGACATCCATGATGATAAGGTCAAGATGTTGAAATGTATATCAAAGGTGCAGGTGAGCAATGTGGTCCTGAGCCAGTATATGGAGAACTCCACTGAAGAAGGTGAGGCCATCAGAGAGTACCCAGAGGACCCCAGTGTGCCCCGTGGATCCACCACTGACACCTTTGTGGCTTTTATGTTCTCTGTGGGAAATGAGAGGTGGGACGGGCTGCCCTTCATACTGTGCTGCGGCAGAGCCCTGAATTAGCATAAAACCAAGGTGTGTCTGCAGTTCCTAAACATGGCTGGTGATGTCTTCTAGCAGCAATGCAAACGCAATGAACTGGTAATCCGTGTGCAGCCCAAGGATGCCATGTATGCCAAGGTGATGACCAAGAAGCCTGGCATGTTCTTCAGCCCTGAGGAGTCAGAGCTGGACCTTGCCGGGGTCCAGCCCCGGTGGATCCAGGGTGATTCGAAGGTGGGGGGACGGAGTCGGCGTCTTTGGAAAAATACATATTTAATCACAGATATAGAGAGATTAGAAATGGATAGTGTTGTAGGAAGATTAGTGGAGAAAAGGAGGCTGAATAATTTGGATTACGTGGAATAGCATCCATGCTCCAGATGGGAATTCAGCCAGAAAAACGGGAGCAAGAAAGAAGCGACATGGGGGAATCAGTCTTTCCGGAAACTGATCCGATTTCTTTATTTTGGGGTTTGCTTATATACCTTTTGTTACACATAGGGTTGAATACAGAGTCACGTGGGGGTCAGCAGTCCTGACCTTTATCAAAATCAGGTGCTTCACATAAATGTATAAAAAAAAAGGTCTTAGGGATATTACATCATCTTCTGGCCATGAGTGAGACCTGCTTACATTTTATGATCCTTTCTTTCTGATAACCAAAAAAACTTATTTCTTCCAAGGGTGTTTTTTCTTAAACCAGGCACCACCCTCCAAATAAAGTTGCATTCCTATAGGGTGAGGGTGTAGTGAGTTACAATCAAGAGAGGAATTTATTTAACCCAAGGTTAACATGATTAGTCTTAAAGGTTAACACTTATTTCTCCTATATGCTTAAAGGTTAATACTTATTTCTTCCTATATGCTAGTTATATTCATTATAAGAGTAGGGAACATGGAGATTTAGCAGCAAACATCAGCCCAACAAATGAAAATCCTTTCACCAATGCTCCCCTTAAGATCTATTTAGTCTTAAGATATGATAAAGTTACATTCTTACATAGCAAGGACACAGTGATTTATAACAAAGTACAGTGATCTATTACAAAAGAGAAAATCCATTAACTCAAAAAGTCTAGTATTGCTAACATCAAAAACTACTATATTTCCTTTGCTATATTCCAAATACATTGATTAATATATTCCCAGGTGCCTAAGGATATGGAGGCCTGGCGGCAATCATTGACTCAACAAGAAGAAAAAGTCCTATGCTAATTAAGACTCTCAAAATACTCCAAAACTCTGTGCTGTTTATGGTTGAGAGGTAGTAAACAATCATGTGGCAGGAGTATGGATAATCCTGTCACACAAGCTAGTCTGTCAGCAGAGAGGTTTGACCTGAGACATCCTTGTCCCACCCAGAGCAGGGAATTAGTAGCAATTATTGACACAACAAATGAAAAACCCTTCACCAATATAATTCCTAACCAACCCACTATACTAATAATTTCTAACTCCCCAAAAGAATTCGCCTTTAATAAGTCTAAAACATCTCGTGCCTCTCAGATTGGGAGGCTGTAAACAATCACCTGTGGCCGGACAAACCTATACAGGCGGGCTAGATAACCTTCAGAGGAGTCCGTAAGCTGAAACACTCTTGTCACACCCAGGAATTTTTATTGCCTTGGAGCTGCGCGTTTACTCCTTCTCTGAGAGAAACGGTTATGGGGGAGAGCCCCCCGTAAAGTCAGAGGTGTAGGTGAGAGCATAAAACAGACTCTGGCTTTGGGGTTAGATGCTCGGGAACAGGGGGTTTCCTGAGGCTTGGTCACGCCTTTGCGTATGCCAAGCCTCCTTCCTCATGACCTTTGCCATGGGCGGAATTCCTCACGCTGGCCCCCGGCAGGACCTGACTTACAGTAACAGATACAAGAACATGAAGCTCCCTGATGCATATGAGCACACCTCATCCTGGACATCTTCAGTGGAAGCCAGATGCACTTTGTACGCAGTGGCGAGCTCCAGCAGGCCGGGCGCATCTTTACCCCACTGCTGCACCAGATCGATTACGAGAATCCCCAGCCCATCCCCTACATCTATGGTAGCCCAGGCCCCGCAGAGGTTGATGAGCTGATGAAGAGTAGGCTTCCAGTACAAAGGGACCGACAAGTGGGTGAACGCCACACGCTCTGAGCCCTGAGCACCTGGTCCCCACCCCAACCCACCTTGGCCTGTCTCTGTGACCTTCCCACTGTCTGACCCCATTTCAGGAGGACCTTGGGACCATAACCATCAGCATCACAATACCGGCTCCAGGCTCTGGCCACGCTGTGCCATGGCTGCCTTGGGCCCAGTTACTTCTTCAGCCACGAGCGCTGGAGAATCACACTGTGACCATCCCCAGCAACCAGTGAGCCAGCTTCTGTCCTCAAAACTGAGCCCCAGTGGAAGAAAGAAGAGTGGCTCTTCATCTGTCCTGGCTCTTTCCAGATGACTGGAGTTAGAGGACCATAGGGAGGGGCAGTGGTAGGCCTCAGTGGGCCATGGCTGTCAGCAGGCTCCTCAGAACTCAGGAGGAAGGCCCAGTGCTTCTGCACCAGCCTCAGTGCCATTTGATATTCCTGGTCACCCCTGGAAGGAACTTCCAGGCTGCCCAGCACCTGCCCCCCATGTCTTGGCTTCCTCAAATGTCCCCCTTGAATGTCCTCCCCACTGGAAACCAAGCAGCAGATAGGATGCCCCACCTCAGTCCTCTGTCATTAAACCAGCAAATAGGAATAAAAAAAGAGTGTTTGACCATATGTCAGTGCCCTGGATTGAGAGGCTAAATCTTTACACCCAAGGATTGAGAGAGAAGGAGGGAAGGAGAGAAGTAAGAATGTGTGTATTATAACATGGGTGGACCTAGAGCACATTACGCTAAGTGAAGAGAAATCCTGCATGATGTCACTTATATGTGGAATCTAAAAAAGAAAATGAATGAATAAACATAGTCATAGATACAGAAAACAGGTGGCTGCTAAGAGGAAAGGGGTCTGGGGAGAGGAAAGAAATAAATGAGGAAGATTGAGGTACTAACTTTCAGTTAACAAAATAGTCACAGGTATGAAATGTAGTGTGGGGAATATAAACAATAACTATGTAATACTGTTGTATGGTGACAGATGACAGCTAGACTTATAGTGATCTTTTTTGAAATGTATAGAAATCAAATCACTGTTGTGTAGCAGAAGCTAACATAGTGTTGTGGGTCAGTTATACTGCAAAAACAAACAAGTTCATAGAAAAAGAGATCAGGTTTGTGATCACCAGAGGCCAACGTGGGGTGGAGGGAGATTGTCTGAAGGCAGTCAAAAAGTGTAAACTCTGAGTTTTAAGTACTTAGTAGGGATGTAATGTGTTGGAGAAGACTCTTGAGAGTCCCTTGGACTGCAAGGAGATCCAGCCAGTCTATTCTGAAGGAGATCAGCCCTGGGATTTCTTTGGAAGGAGTGATGCTAAAGCTGAAACTCCAGTACTTTGGCCACCTCATGCGAAGAGTTGACTCATTGGAAAAGACTCTGATGCTGGGAGGGATTGGGGGCAGGAGGAGAAGGGGACGACAGAGGATGAGATGGCTGGATGGCATCACTGACTCGATGGACGTGAGTCTGAGTGAACTCCGGGAGTTGGTGATGGACCGGGAGGCCTGGCATTCTGCGATTCATGGGGTCGCAAAGAGTCGGACACGACTGAGCAACTGAACTGAGGGATGTAATCTGTCGTGCAACATGACAAGACAACACTGCTGTACAATGTAAATGAAAGTTGTTAAGAGTAAATCATAAAAATTCTAATTACAAGGAAAAAAACTGTCTTTAATGTATCTATAAGAAATGGTAGATGTTCACTAAACCTATTTTGATCATTATTTCATAATCTATATAAGTCAAATCATTATGTTGTGTACCTTATATGTTGTGTGTCAGTTATATCTCAGTAAAACTGGGCAGGGGGAGAGATGTGTTTTGCAAGGAGGCTATTCCTTATTCCGAATGCTGGAATCATCAAAGAGTCTGCAATATTTATTACAGCTGAGATAAGTCATTCTATACTTAAAAAAAAAAAATCGAAAGGATGGTGGGTCACAATCACAAAGACTTTCCAGTGACTCATTGTACTGTTTCTATAATTACCTTGTCCCTTAGGTTTGTCCTTCCTGCTCAATCCTTCTTTCCCCCTAGGAGGGGAATCATTTAGGAAGATTAATTCAGTCCTGCTGGGCATAGCATCAACTTCAACACAGAATACCAATTTATACATATATGTAACATTCATTTGGAGGTTGATCACACAATTTGTGGGCACACAGTATGCTAAGTCTTTAAAATTTTTAAGAATTTTGAATTTATTAGTATAATACAGCTTTTCTTTTAATGCCATAGAAAATGGAATTTCATATTTTCCAGATGTTGTCAGGGCAATTTGAAAAATGATTCAGTGAATTAAAGTTGTAGCAGAGACTTAACTAAACTGTAGAACAATTATTTTGAGTAAGAGCATGAATATTCAGCCTGTTTTATTACTTTTATTTTTCTGAGGGTCAGGGATAACCAATTGCCAGTTTATATGTATCTGCAAGCATGAAACAAGAACAAAATAAAACCTGAAAGAGTAAATGAGTGTTAAATGCTTTATCTCAGGATATTGTCTGTATGGTCATGTTGTAATGGTAATTCTGATGTGGGAGTAATTTCATGATTCAGATGGGACACTTAAAGTTTAATCAGCATAAATGGTGCGTGGCCTATTGTTTCCTCTAAGTAGAAAATAACTTTTCTGTGCGAAGTGCTGTAATTCTTCAGTTCTTTCCCAGTTCAACGTTAGCCTTAGGATTTACATCTTTGCTGTTTTACTGTTCATTAGGCATATTCAAAACATGAGTGAGATCAAGACTGATGTCGGACGAGCTCGAGCATGGATAAGATTGTCTCTAGAAAAGAAGCTCTTGTCCCAGCATCTCAAGCAGTTGCTCTCTAACCAGCTGCTCACAAAGTAAGAGGTGGCCTCGAGGCATTTCTGTTTCTATGTGTGCTTACAAAATAAATTGCATAGACTGACAGGCTGCCTTCTTCAGCATGAGTTGTTCACTCCTGTGCACATGTAGTCTTCCTTTCTAACAGGCACATGTTTCAGATGTCATGACTTCCTATTTGATTGTATATGAGAGGGTACAGATTTCATAGCCAGAGGCAGATGGTGCTACCTTTTTCAGAAAAAAAGCGAAGTAGTCCCACAGGTTGATGGTAACATCCAAAAAGTGAAAATGGCTCAGTTGTGTCCAATTCTTTGCGACCCCATGGACTGTATAGTCCATGGAACTCTCCAGGCCAGAATACTGGAATGGGTAACCTTTCCCTTCTCCAGGGGATCTTCCCAATGCAAGGACTGAACCCAGGTTTCCCATATTGCAGGCAGATTCTTTACCAGCTGAGTCACAAGGGAAGCTTTATCAGCTGAGCCACAAGGGAAATATCCAAAAGATGGGTTGAATTTATGTAAACCTTGTATCCTATTGTGAACATCACAACAAAACCAGAAGTAGCAAAAAAAAAAGGTCCATAGTAAACAGCTTCTCTGAGAGTCTTACCAATACTTACATTTAGTAGTGTAGAGCCAGTAAACCAGTCAAGTGCATATTAGTTAATTATTAACTGTTTTGATTGATTCCCTTTATTCCATCAGAAACCTGGATGAAATGCATCATCCAGATAATACGTATAGTAGAATTAATTTGAAAATTAAGGGCTTTGGGGTTCTGTAGAGCAAAGGCATGCAAAGGATTCAGCAGAGACCTCAAACACGAGAGTGTTGGAATCCTACCATAACCCAATCCTTTTTGTGATTTTTAAATTTGTATGTATCACTGTCGAGTTCATTATCCTTTGGAGCATTTTAGGATGAGTCTTAATATCCAAAGAATGGATTAGATAAAGAGTATATGATGTGAAGTACAGCCTGTGAACCTGACCTTCTCCTCTTAAAACTGACTACACTCCCCACCCCTTATCCCTGCTGATAAGTCTTCTGCCCTTTGTGGCCAAAGTACAAAGGAGAAAATGATAATTGTTTAAAAATCTTACTACATAAAGGTAACTACTAAGTATCTTACATGTTTTCTACTGTACTTTCTTCTATGCATGTTCTCTTAGTTAAGATTATACTGTATTTGCAATTCAGTTCATCCTTTTTTCAGGTTAATATTATACCATAACATTTTATATGTCAAAAAGTCTCTGAAATCTGAATGCCTGAGTTCAAATACTGCCTTTACTATTCACTATTTGAATGGCCTTAGGCAAGATCCTTAACTTCATTTTATCACTTTTCCTCATCTGTAAAAGGAGAATGCTAATAGACTTACCTCTCATGTGATCACGAGGATTAGATATATTAATAACTATGAAATACTTGAGAAATGCTTAAATGTAAGTGCTTAATAAAAAGTTACTGTTTTAGGGAGCAGTAGTTTTTTTCTTACTCAGTTAAAATTAAATCCTTATTTGAAATGAAACATCTGAAACACAGAGTGGTTTAAATTTTCCAGAAAGATATCTCCCAAACACTATAATATAGATGATTATATTACAACTAGTCAATATTTTTAAAAATTTATCTTTTGTGAATGTAATGTCCTTCAGCCATAGGATGAGAAAAAAAATCCACCATAGGCTATTAATAGCAGATGTGGGGAGTAGTAGTTTTGTTATTGTTAAAACTCTTCTTAAACTTTATTTTTTCAACAAATTTTTTAAAATGTGTTTTTAGCTGCACTGAGCCTTCATTCTGCATGCTGGCTTTCTCTAGTTGCCATGAGCAGGGGGCTACTCTCTAGTTGTGGTGCCTGGGCTTCTCACTGCTGTTGCTTCTCTCGTTGGAGCTTGCAAGCTCTAGAGCTCAGGCTCAGTACTTGTGGTGCCTGGGCTTAGTTGCGCCGTGACACGTGAAATCTTCTGAGACCCAGGGATTGAAGCTGTGTTCCCTGCATTGGCAGGTGGATTCTTATCCATTGTATCACTAGGAAAGTCCTAAACTTTATTTTAAATTATGATATATTGGGTTAGCCAAAAACTTTGTTTGGTTTTTCTGTACCATCCTCTGGAAAAACCTGAATGAACTTTTTTGGCCAACTCAGTATTTTTATTTTTTACAAATAATATTCAAGTTTGGCCAACTCAGTATTTTTATTTTTTACAAATAATATTCAAGTGGACATTTGTGAGTAAATCTTTGCCATTTCATATTATATCCTTAGGACTGAGTCCTTAAAATAAAATTAATAAGTCAAAGAATAATTATTTTTTAATTACTTAAATATTACCAACAAATTGCTTTTCTGAAATTTTCGGAAGATTACACTTTCTGTTATTCACTGCCACCCCCCACATATACCCCCAACAGCACTGATCATAATTTTAAATCTTTATTACTTTGATAGACAAAATGAAATCACAGGAGGTTGTTTCTTTAATTACTAAGTAGGTTAAAATATTAACATATATACATTCATTTTTATGAATTGTCTGCTCTTTCTAGATTGACGTTTCTACTCATAGTTTGTCTAAGAGGAAGTATTTTTTAGCGGAAGACATAAGGAAAAATACACTGTACTATTACTTTGTGTTTGTCTTATCCTTTCCTAGGAAGCTTTATAAACGTTATGCTTTTCTCCGTTGTGAAGAAGAAAGAGAGCAGTTTCTTTACCATCTTCTTTCCCTCAATGCTGTGGACTATTTCTGCTTCACCAGTGTCTTCACCACTATCAGTAAGTCTGAAGAAGTGAATGTTAAGTGAAGTGCTGCTCAGATGACTAATGGAATAAGAGTTTATATTTTTGAAAGTGAGACATACCACAGTTCAGTGAGACAGACACTGTAACATCCACCCCTCCCCCCACCTTCCCTGCCCTACCCCATCTCCATTTAGCAATAAAGGTTATGCCCCAGCAGCCCCACCTCCTGAAGACAGCCCTGACTATTTGGGGAATGTCTCACCAAAGAAAAAAACTACCTTCCCTGAGGCTGTCCGTCCTACTAAAGCCAGCCAGGATCCTTGCCTGATCCCTGGGCTGCCCCAGAACTCACTGTAGTATCAGCTGAGGACTCACAGCATCAGAGCTCAGTTTCTGCCTCAGCCCACCCTTTCTTCCTCACATGTTGAACCCAGAAGCAGCATTCTTCATGCTAATTTCTGACTCAGAGTCTGCTTACCAAAAAACCCATCCTGCAGTAGGAAATGGGGTGGATGTGAAGAGGAATGTTTTATTAAACAAACATTGCAGTGTCTTATCTGAAACACATAAATTCAAAGAATCAGTATATGATAATAATAAACATGTAACTTAACAGCCATGAAATTAAAAGATGCTTGCTCCTTGGAAGAAAAGCTGTGACCAACCTAGACAGCATATTAAAAAGCAGAGATATTACTTTGCCAACAAAGATCTGTCTAGTCAAAGCTATGGTTTTTCCAGTAGTCATGTGTGGATGTGAAAGTTGGACTATAAAGAAAACTGAGTGTCGAAGAACTGATGCTTTAGAACTGTGGTGAAGACTCTTGAGAGTTCCTGGGACTGCAAGGGGATCAAACCAGTCAACCCTAAAGGAAATCAGTCCTGAATACTCATTGAAAGGACTGATGCTAAAGCTGAAACTCAATACTTTGGCCACCTGTTGTGAAGAACTAACTCACTGAAAAAGTCCCTGGAGCTGGGAAAGATTGAAGGCAGGAGGAGAAGGGGACGACAGAGGATGAAGTGGTTGGATGGCATCACCAACCCGTTGGACATGAGTTTGAGCAAGCTCCCGGAGTTGGTGATGGCCAGGGAAGCCTGGTGTGCTGCAGTCCATGGGGTTGCAGAGTTGGACACAACTGAGTGACTGAACTGAACATCATTAAACTTTGATGATTCAGAAAGACTTAAGAATCTTGCTGAATGTTGTAGATCTCAATGACCCAGATAACCATGATGGTGTGGTCGCTTACCTAGAGCCCAATATCCTGGAGTATAAAGTGGGCCTTAAGAAATGTGACTACAAACAAAGGTAGTGGAGGTGACGGAATTCCAGCTGAGCTATTTCAGATCCTAAAGGATGATGCTTTGAAAGTGCTGCATTCAGTATGCCAGCAAATTCGAAAAATTCTGTAGCAGCCACAGGACTGGAAAAGGTCCATTTTCATTCCAACCCCGAAGAATAGCAGTGCCAAAGAATGTTCAAACTACCATACAATTGCACTCATTTTGAATACTAGTAAGACTATGCTCAAAATCCTTCAAGCTAGACAGACTTCAGCAGTACATGAACTGTGAATTTCTAGATGTGCAAGCTGGGTTTAGAAAAGGCAGAGGAACCAGAGATCAAATTACCAATATCCGCTGGATCATAGAGAAAGCAAGGGAATTTAAAAAAAAAAAAAATCTTCTTCATTGACTATACTAAAGCCTTTGTGTGGATCACAGCAAACTGTGGAAAATTCTTCAAGAGATGGGAATACCATACCACCTTACTTGTCTCCTGAGAAACTTGTATGTGGCTTAAGAAGCAATTAGAAACTTACATGGAACAACTGACTGGTTTAAAATTGGGAAAGAAGTAAGACAAGGTTGTAAATTGTCACCCTGTTTATTTAACTTCTATAACTTCTTATATAGAAGTTAATGCCTGACTGGATGAATTATAAGTTGGAATCAAGATTGCCAGGAGAAATATCAACAAACTCAGATATGCAGATGCTACCACTCTAATGGCAGAAAGTAAAGTTAATCTAAAGAGCCTCTTGGTGAAGATGAAAGAGGAGAGTGAAGAAGCTGGCGTAAAACTCAACATTCAAAAAACTAAAATTATGGCATCTAGTCCCATCACTTCATGGCAAATAGAAGGGGGAAAAGTGGAAGCAGTGACAGATTTTATTTTCTTGAGTTCCAAAGTCACCTCACTGAGGACAGTGAATACAGCCATGAAATTAAAGTGCTTGCTCCATGGAAGGAGAGCTGGGACAAACCTAGACAGCGTATTCAAAAGCAGAGACATCACTTTGCTGACAAAGGTCCATATACTCAAAGCTATGGTTTTTCCAGTAGTCATGTATAGATGTGAGAGTTGGACCATAAAGAAGGCTGAGCACCAAGGAACTGGTGCTTTCAAACTGTGGTGTTAAGAAGACTCTTGAGAGTTCCTTGGGCTGCAGGGAGATCATACCAGTCAATATAAAGGAAATCAGCCTTGAATATTCACTGCAAGGACTAATGCTGAAGTTGAAGCTCCAATACTTTGGCCACTTGATGGAGAGTCAACTCATTGAAAAAGACCCTGATGCTGGGAAAGATTGCAATCGAGCAAAATGAGGATGTGGTGGTTAAATAGCTTCACTGATTCTGAATGCTAATGGACATGAATTTGAGCAAACTCTGGGAGATAGTGAAGGACAGGGAAACCTGACATGCTACAGTCCATGGGGATCAAAAAAAGTCAGACACAGCTTAGCCACTGAGCAACAGTAAGAGGGAGGAAATACTGATTAAAGATGTGTTTTTGATAATTATAGCATTTATTCTGTTGCATTGGTCCCCTTTCCTACTTTGGAGAATTTTTACTTGTATCAGTTAGGAGTTATTTTCAGTTGCAAATATCAGAAAACAATGGTTTAAACAAATGGGTACTTTTGTTTCTCTTACACAGTGAGAAGTCTTGAGGTAGGCAGTCTGCAGTGCTATCCCAGACCCAAGCTCTGTGACAGCTGTCAGTGTGTGCTCGTCACCTCATGGTCAGATGGCTATTCTCAGTTTACCCTCCAGCGTGAAGAAGGAAGCAGTGCCAAGGAAGAGGGGTCAGAATCTGTGCCAGAAGAACACAGTTTTCTAAGAAATTTCAATAAATACAACCAGTATTTCACTGGGCAGAGTTGTATAGGTTTTGGTCTTCGAAGTCTCTGGTAGAGGCAGACAAAGAAAATGGAGTTAGGCTAACCTGTAATATCTGTCAAGATACTGTTAGTTAATTAGAAGTTAAGGTGTTATATACAATTTTGAAAGAGAAGAAATTGCAGAGGGAGTTAGGACTCCTAAGCTCCGCCCCATATCTGCAGATTTCTCTTTATTCGTGTAACTCTTACAACTAGGGAATTGAAATGCTTCATGAAATAAATATTCTGAGTTTAATACTACTACTCTTTTTCTGCTTTATGAAATCATTGTTGTGTATCTGTGAGCCCTTTGCAGCCAACAGAACTGCCGACCCTAAACAAGCCTTTTTCTACATCTTTTCTAATCCTGTCAGTGAAAGAAATGAGTAGCCTCTGGCACCTAAAATAACGTCTTGCACTAACCTCTTCTGCTTTCAGTTTCAAAAATCGTTTGATTCTCATGATTACTAAACCGTGAAAATATGGCCTTTTTCTCTGACATTTTCCTTTCCTTCAGCCAAAATAAAAGGACAGAAAGGGGGGTTATTCAGCCAACAGAAAGAAAGTCCTCTATGTAAAATTAGAGAAATGAGCCATTTATCCCATTCATTTTGCTCATCTAAGAGCACACTGAAACATGAACCCCTACTGTGAGGCAGTATCTGAGCCCCTTGTCCAGTGACTGGTTTTAATCCTACGTGTAGTTCTTTCAAAGAGGACTTTTTAATAGTTCTCTTGTGACTGGATGAAGAGAATACCAACCAAAATATTGATTCTACCCTGCCTTTTTTTAAAAAAAAAAGTATGGCTCTGAGGGATAAAAATATGCTAATGTGTTTGAGCCATCCTCATTTTTTAAAGGAAAGGGAGGTATGTGGAATGCCTAACTGTGGGCTCCACATTTGAGCAAACGATGGTGTTTGGCCAGTGACATCTAGTGGCTTGCCTTTGAAGAGCCTTCAAAGGGAACGATTTTACAGATTTCCTTTCCGCATCCTGAGTCTCTCCCTGAGGCACCTCTTGCCCTAGAGCCCCCTTTCCAAGTTGTAGCTAATAGACTTCATATTACAACTGGAATGGAGGTGCTGTTGTTTATTACTGGCTTTGCATATAGGACTGTAACACTGGGATGAGAAAGTTCTGAAGTGCAGTGTTGTGAAGCATTGCCCAAGAAAATCAGCAACAAACAGATACTATGCAAGTAGTCACCAACCACCTTCTTTATATGAAACCATGCCAGTAACCATGCTCATTTGTACTCCATCTTGGAACAAAATGAATAAAAACATCACAGCAATGAAAATACTACACAGTCACTGTTTATGTCCTCAGGTATTCTGGTGCTTATGCCTGACATTGTTTATAAAATGTGGTGCTGATGATAAGCATGCCATGTTATGGGTGTGAGAGTTGGACCATGAGAAGGCTGAGTGCCGAAGAATTGGTGCTTTCTAATTGTGGTGCTGGGAAGGACTCTTGAGAGTCCCTTGGGCTGCATGGAGATCAAATCGGTCAATCCTGAAGGGAATCAACCCTGAATATTTCTTGAAAGGACTGTTGCTGCAGCTGAAGCTCCAATACTTTGGCCACCTGATGCGAATAGCCAACTCATTGAAAACAACCCTGGTACTGAGAAAGATTGAGGGCAAAAGGATAAGAGGGTGACAGAGGTTGAGATGGTTAGATAGTTATCACCGACTCGATGTATAAGAATTTGAGCAAACTCCAGGTAATAGTGAAGGACAGAGGAGCCTGGTGTGCTGCAGTCCATGGGGTTGCAAAGAGTCGGACAGAATTTAGCAACTGAACAACAATGCCGTGTATACATAATGATGTATAAGTATGGAAACTAGTACAAGTATTGGGACTTGTGGCTTATAAACCACACCTCATCTTTCTAGACTAGAGGAGGTTATGATCTCATCCTGTTGCTTAAGTATATCTTGATAGATCGTTGAAAAGCAAATTATCTGTGAAAGCCAACAGAATTCTGAATATGTATTTGTTTTCTTCAAGAGAACTTCACTGTAATTTTGTATTAATTTCAGCATTTTTCTTTCAGTGATTCCATATAGGTCAGTGATCATTCCCATCAAAAAGCTGAGCAACGCAATCATCACGTCGAACCCTTGGATCTGTGTATCAGGAGAACTAGGAGACACGGGAGTAATGCAAATTCCCAAAAACCTCCTTGAAATGACTTTTGAAGTAGGTTCAGCTAATTGCTTTCTTAGCACAAAGTGTCATACATAGTTCTACACAACAATGCCAGCTTCAGTTTTTCATTTTTCCCTGAGTCAGATAATATAAAGGGTAACTAAGCATGCAGGATCATTTAGGGGAATATACACCCAAAGTTGTCTTGAACACATGGATTTGTTTTGCATTTTTATTGTTTTAATTGTTAAGCTGTGTATTTCTACTTGTAGTGGTGCACTCTGGGGCTTTGCCAGGTCCTTTTCCATAATTCCCAACCCGTGTTGTAGAACCTGGCACGTAGAGAACATTCAGGTGAATGCTTTCCCCACAGTGGTTCTCTTCCAAACTGTAAATTCACCCTGCCTGAACCTGGACAAAGGGAGTGGGAGCTGCTGTTCATGCTTTGGCCTTTAGACCACATGGTGATATTTATAAAGTGATCTTGTGAAAATACCTCACTATGATAGTCAGTTTTCCAGTCTTACCTGCTGAAGTGGCCCCATACTTTTGAGCCCACATGCTGGTTGATGCTGGCATGCAGAAAGGAGGCAAACACCTGTTCTTCCAGAAGGGAAGTGGTACTAACTGAACATTCTGTTCCTGGGGTCTAAGAATGGCAGTTTCCACTCAGAATCATGACACTGCCCAAGAGCTTATTTTGACACCATCTAACCAGTGGGCTCACACTTCTCTGTATATAAAAGATGAAAATCCTTGGCTTTTCTTTGACTACCAAGCATAAACTGCATTATAAGTCCCATAATTACTGTTTCTAGACTCTCACATTTGCCTGCTTCTTTCTGTCTCTGCTGCCACAGCTAATTCAAGATGCCCTCCTCCATCACCTAGATCGTTTCCTCCATCACCTAGATCGTTGTGATTCAAAGATGTCAAGTGCTTTGAGAACTCATACCTTTGAGGTTCCCAGCTATACATAGTCAGTTGGGGTCTGTGATCTTTGATCAGAATTTCTAAGTCAGAATTTTGTTGACATTTATTTTTACCATTTCTGTTATCATCACTTTCTCTTGTACTTACGCACAAAGGGTCAGGAAGGATGCTGATAACTATGCCTTTTTTTTTTTTTTTAACAGTAGCTTCAGAGACTTCTAGATGATGTTTGAGGTCAGTTCTGCCTTAGTATTTATTAAAGCAGAAAAAGTTGGTGATTTTTTTTATGTCTATAATTATTTTTCTGACCTCCCTATAACTAAATCTAAATAGCATCCTTTCCCATTTTTTGGAATTCTTCTCATCCTTCAAAGGAAAAAGATCTACTGACTCGGTGATGTTTCTGGATTCTCCAGTTGGAAATCATTGTTCTTTCCCAAGTGTTCTTCAAGCACCTGTTTACATAGCTACTCTCAGACATTGTGTAGTCCCTCTCATTTAATAATGTTCCTATGTCTCCTGTCTCATTAGAAGGGATCTATTTGGATATTTTTCTCTAGTGCACAACAGAACACATTATGCAGAGTCCTCTGCACTTGTAAATTGTTTGGAACCACTGCTAAAGCTGAGAGGTGGCAGGAAAAGATCAGGAACTGAGTACCCTATGGTCCTGTCCCTACAGTGCCAGAACCTGGGGAAGCTGACAACTGTCCAGATTGGTCACGATAACTCAGGACTGTTAGCCAAATGGCTAGTGGATTGTGTCATGGTCAGAAATGAAATCACAGGACATACATATAGGTAAGTAAATGTCCTTGGGAGTTCAAATTTCTTTTAATACCTTTTAGACAAGAAAAAGTTTGAGAATTATTTTCATTCTAAAGCTTTCCCACTACCTTTTGAATTTTACTTTAGTTTTTTGCGTTGTCTTGTTTATGTAATAACAAAGTTCTGTTATTTTGTTCCAAATACAAAATTGCCCCCAAAATAGTTCTCGAAAAGACTGATTGTGTTTACTGCTAACACTTAGTCCACAAATATTGAAAAAGATTGGGACTCTGATAAGAAAAGGAAAAAAAGAAGTTTAAAATAATGTCAGTAAGACAAAAGACTCTTTTGGACATTCCTGATTGCAGCCAGCACTCCTCTTTGAGAACATTCTCTTTTTTCCTGGAACTTAATTCCCACATTAACATCTAGTTTGAAGATACTCTTGTTGAAACTACAGAATTTTGATATAGATGAGGTATGAGAAAATATTTAAAAGTTACTTTAATTTGAAAATAATTTTTGGCTATACAGAGAGAATTTCTTTATTTTTTAGAGATTCACTGAAGTAATTAGTAAAATGTCCTGATGTGTGTAATTTACTTTAAAATACTTTTAACAAAAAACAAAAATGAAGTATATGGGAGAATGTTATAACTAAGTCATAAGAACATGGGTGTCTATTTTTTTGTCTTCTAAGTGTTTGCAATTTTTCATAATGAAAAAAATCAGCCACAGGCTGATCACCCACTAAAATGATGGGTTTCACCCTTGGTACCATTTTAAAATTCTGATTCAAGCTAGTAAAACATTGGAGATTCTGAAGTTTATTTCTGGCCTGCTAGGTTCCCATGCGGGCGGTGGCTGGGGAAAGGCATTGATGATGGAAGTCTGGAGAGAATTCTCATTGGAGAATTGATGACATCAGCAGCAGAGGAGGATCTAGTAAAGCAGTGTCGGACTCCACCCCAGCAGAAATCACCCACTGTGGCCAGGAGGCTGAGCATCACATCACTGACAGGAAAAACTACCAGTAATTAGTTGTTTGTTTATTTTCCAATGTGTCGGCATCATGTGGCCATTTCATAAAAAACTGTTGTATTAAATGAATTATGGTAAGGAGATTAAAAAGAAAGCTGAGGAAAATTAATTTGTGAGAAAGACTTTAGAGTGGAGAGAGAAAAGGGGGGAAATAAGGCAGGATAATTACAAATAATTAAAAGCCTGAAGAATTTAGATGTTAAAATCCAATAAAAAACCACCTGCTCTGTTTTAGTTATGCTCTGAAAGTATGAATAAGTAATATTTTGCCTGAAACTTCAAGGAAGAATAAGGACAGTTATAGTACTCTCATATCTAGTTATCCAAAGCCCCTTTTTCTAAGAGGAATTCTAAAACTTCCACTCCCCACCCCACCCCCAAACTTCCTGTAGAAGTGACAAAATATATAAAAAAGTGACTTCTACAGATAGGGTACTGTGTTCACATGCCATTTTTAATAGCACAATAAACTTCTAGTTTATACTAATGTGGTCTTTAGTCTCCCAAGGATATCAAATTTTAATCCCTGGGATATGTAAATGTTACTTTATTTGCATGCAAATATGAGTAAGTTAAGGATCTTGAGATAGGGAAATTATCTGGGTTATCCAGGTGGACCCTAAATGCAATTACATGTATTGTTATAAGAGGCAAAAGGAAATTAGACACACAGAGGAGAAGACAGTAAATAGATGGAGGCAGAGACTGGAGTGATGTGGACGCAAGCCAAGGAATGCCGCCTGGGCTGGAAGAGGCAAGGAGCAGCTTCTTCCATTGAGCCTCCTGAGGAAGCACAGCCCTGTCCACAACTTGATTTCTACCCATTGATACTAATTTCTGACTTCTTCTTCTGGAATTGTGAGAGAAGAAATTTCTCCTTTTTTTAAGTTACTAAATTGTGGTCATCTATTACAGGAGCCACAGAAAACTAAAGAGACAGTGAAGAAGTGGTTTTATTCCAATTCATAGACAATAACCGTGAGTTATTGGAGGTACCTTATTAATAAGAGGTACCTAAGAGGTCCTTAGTTAACAAAGCAATTTCCTTAGACATTATTATTCTATATCCATTTGTTAGCATATAGTGATATATTAACTATTAGAATGATATGGTCTTTAACAATCTCCCTTATTCTTTAATAAATGATTCCCTTTATCCATAATTCTTTTCTGCCTCCAGAAGTAAACTTAATACCACACATACACTAGAATAGCTAAAAAGAGGATAGACAACAGTGAATACGCATATATTACAATGGGAATGCAAAAGGAAAAACCATTTGGCAATTTCTTATAAAGATGTATACATGTACTAACCATACACTTCACCCAGAACTCTCAATCTAGATGTATATATCCTAGAGAAATGAATGCATATATCTATACCAAGACTCGTACTCAAATTTTGCAAGCAGCTTTATTCATAATAGCCAGAATGGAAACACCCGCAATATCCACCAGCTGGGAAGTGGATAAGCAGATAGTGATATATCTAGTCAGTGGGATAGTATTCAGCAATACTGTTCATATAGCTAACATCATACATAGATGAATCAAAAGTATTGTGCCAGGTAAGAAAAAGCAGACATTATACAATTCTATTTATTAAATTCTAGAAAAGGCAATATAATAATGATGGAAAGCAGATCAGTAGTTGACAGGGGTTACAAAGTTACAAGCTGGGGAAAGGAATTGACTGAAAAGGGGAACAGCGGAACTTTTGCGGTTGATGGAAATTTTCTGTATTTTGATTATAGTGGTAGTTAATGTCTAAACATCCGTCAAAATTCATCAAACTACATACTTAAAACTGGTGACTATAGTTACAGATTTTGAGTGATAAGGCTGGGATTTGAGTCTTGGGGGTCTCTTAGGTTCTTTTCCGTTGTGCCAATATGCCTCACTTGACCAAACTGGCAAGGCAGGCTTCATGGATCCCTGACAAGGCAGCCTGCCCTGGTGAAGTGTTTCCTGCACAGGCAGGCACAGCTGATGCCCTGTAGTACTTGGTATATTTTCCTTGCCTGAAATTTCCACCATTATTCATTATTTTTTAGAACCCAATGCAGGACAGATCCAAGAAGGAATTGGAGAAGCTGTGAACAACATTGTGAAACATTTTCACAAACCTGAAAAAGAGGTATGATGGGCTATAAAACTTCCTATGGTAGGATTTTAAAGTGGCCTTTATACATGACACATAAGGCAATAAAAAGGTGCATTAATTTTCATTTGTAAGCTTTCTAATAGCTGCAAAAACATGTTTCATAGCTACCCTCAGCACTTGTTCCTCTACTGTTTTTCTTAAACATCAATGCAGGAGCTTATTCTCTGGCACTGTGTGTTGCTCTCCACAGAGAGGAAGCCTCACTGTGTTGCTGTGTGGAGAGAGTGGCTTAGTTGCAGCACTTGAGCAAGTTTTCCACCATGGCTTCAAATCAGCTCGCATCTTTCACAAGAATGTCTTCATCTGGGACTTCATAGGTAAATTAAAGCTGGTGTACATTGTTGTGAGGTCATTGAAATGTGTCTTAGAAAACTCAAAAACCCAAGAATTTGAGCAAATAAGGGTTAGTGATAAGGGTATATGTTTTTCAAAATATCAAATAAGCAGTGTCTGTGCTTTTCATTCAGTCAGCAAATATATCTGTGTGTGTGTGTGTGTGTGTTCACAATATTCTAAACTATTTTAGATGCTCAAGATATACACTTCAAGTTAAAAGTAAACAAGACACAGTAATTCCTATGGTTGACAAACTTACAATCTTGTGGGGTCAGGAGGGCAAACAATATACAAAATCATAACAGATATGTAATTTATATGATATGTTGGAAGGTCATCATTGATGCAGACAAAAATGGAGCAAGGCAAAAGGAAACGGAGTGGGAGTACTCTTTTAATTAGGAAGGTTGTAGACCTTGTTGATAAGGTACTGCTGAGCAAAGACTTTAAGGACGTGAGGGAGTGAGCCTTGTGAATACCAGGAGGTGAGTACCCCAGGCTGAGACAAGTGCCCTGGCAGAGCAGGTTGGGGCTGTGCTTGGCTTTCTGTAGAGCAGCAAGGAGGTGAGTGTGACTGGAACAGAGGGAGAGAGGGTGGGTATTTGGAGAGAAGATTTTTATTGCTAGAGCCGGGTTGTGGAGGGCTTTCTATGTCTTTGGAAGCAGTTGGTCTTTATCCTGAATGGAATGGGAAGTCATTGGAAGACTTGGAGCTAAGGTGTGCTTAGTTCCTCAGTCGTGTTCAACTCCTTTGCAACCCCATGGACTGTTGCCCGCCAGGCTTCTCTGTCCATGGGGATTGGATTCTCCGGGCAAGAATACTCGAGTTGGTTGCCATGCCCTTCTCTAGGGGATCTTCCCAACCCAGGGATCAAACCCAGGTCTCCCGCATTACAGGCGGACTCTTTACCGTCTGAGCTACCAGGGAGCTGAGGAATATATAATTTATGTTTTAAAAAGATTACTCTAGTTCTGTGCTATCCAGTATGGTAACCACTAGTCAAATGTGGCTATTTAAAATTGACTTAATTTAAGTCAAATTTTAAATTGACTCCATTAGTCATACTGGCCCTACAAGGGGCTATAGAATTGGACCTTGCAGATATAGAATGTTTCCATCTTTAGGAAAGTTTGATTAGATTGTGGTTCTCTAGCTCCCTAAACTTTGTATTCTTTATTTTGCTATGCACCTCTTCTACAGTTCACAGTCTCTTTAACAGGGTGATTGTTTCATGTTTTGTAAATAAGACCTGGATGAAATAGTTGGTTTTATCCAGATTTGAACTTTTAGACAAAGAAAGGAAAGTGGACAGAGCTAGGCCCCTAGAGTGGGGTATTTTTTTCCTTTTGGAATGCACTGAATCTTACTAGTCCTGCTTCTGATAAATGTATTAATAACTCTTCCTCAGATTTACTGAAACAGTTCTGTTTCAAGATTTTGCTGCAGAGTGTTAGCCAGCCATTCTATAACTAGATCAAAGGGCACCATCTCAATGGCTACCATGTCTTTGCTGCTTACTCCTAGAAGGATCCAGTCTTAACAGACAAGACCATGTTTATTTTTTCTTTGCTATCAATTGCCATTTTTGAAGGTATTCTAAAGAGAGTAAGCTTTCCAACCATCTACAATGTAGTCTAGATCAGATAATAAATTCCTGGGAGCATATTGTTCTACAGGAAGCATGGGCCTTTAGGATTTATTGTGAAACCAATGTTAAAATAATGGTTTGGGTTTTAGGATTGGCTATAATGCAAAGCATTGATAGTATTTCCAGAATAAATTGTTTCATCTTTTTGTAGATGAAGTATTAATGTGCATTGTGATATGATTCTGATTTCCTTCCCCAGAAAGAGCAGTTGCTTATTTTGAAACCACTGACCAGATTCTAGATAATGAAGATGATGTCCTCATTCAGAAATCATCCTGCAAAACCTTCTGCCACTATGTAAATGCTATTAATACTGCACCCCGGAATATTGGGAAGGATGGCAAATTCCAGATCTTAGTTTGCCTTGGAACACGGTATTAAGCTAGTTCTTGATTTTCCCTGTCTTTGTCATGTGTTGAACAAGAATTTAGAAAGGTTTATACCAGACCATGCCCCTTCCAAAGCTCTCCAGTTGGTTTCTTCCATTCCAGGTTTTATGAGACTCCTGTTTATTGGGTGTTTGCTGTGTGTTGGGCACTATGCTTAGTACTTCACATGTATTATCTCATTTAACCCTCCTGTCACTTCACTACCACCCCTGCATGAAGGAGCAAGCAATATCCCCACTGTATAGGTGGGGAAATAGAAAGCAGAAGAGGCACAGATAAATTAACAGACTTTCCCAAGGTCACACAGCTAGAAAGAGGCAGAGCCAAGATTTATACCCAGCGTCACCCCAGCGCCCCAAGCTCTGAACCGTGACACAGTACTGCGCCATAGACAGGTGGAGGTAATAGACACACCAGCACATTCACACATACATATTTTCTGTACAGAGCTTGTATGGTATGTATACAGTACCATACTGCCTTAAATTTGATGACATTGTAGAATTCTTACTATGGAAAATCTCTTTAAGACAGTTTCCTACCCCTTTATTTTTGTAAAATGACACACAGGAGCTATACAATCCATTAATTTTAAAACAGCTCTCAGAATTGTAAGAAATGAACCATACAGACCCTTAGAAGATTTTTTATCTTTGCAGTGTTTGTTCTTCTGTGCCCCAACACCTCTTGTAGGATAGCCCAGCTGCCTTGTCATGAAGGTGTACTGACAGCCGCTCAGCAAGGGTCTCTAAGCAACTTAGTGGCAGATACTAATGTCAGTTTAATCAGGAAACATTAAAGATTGAGATCCTGTCCTCCTGAAACAGCTGGTTTATTAAGCTAAATTGTATATTTTTTTCTTAATAAAAGCTGTCCAACTTCAGCTGTGCTTTTTAAGTTCCTTTTGAGCATGATCCTTATCTCCTTTTCTCTTTACTGTTGTGATATATTAGATCAATGCAACACTTTTTTATAAGATCTAATGTTTTTCTGCTTTGATTTTGTTCCTTACCTTTTTATATTGTGTAAATTTTTTAAGTGCTAGTCCCTACAATTTAATGGAGTCTTTCTTCCCAAAAGGTCTACTGTGGCATGGCTTGTCACAGATGTCTGGATAACATCTCTGTTAAACAAAGAAAATGACATTCTTCTTTTTAAAAGAGGTAGAATCAGAATAGAGAATATCTTTACCACATCTAAGTCTTTATGGCCAACTTGTGCAGACTCACTCTTAGAATCTGATAGGTTTCCTTTCCCCCTTAGCATATCTTTTTAACCAGTAATTATCCAACTACTTTGATTTTCTCTCTGGTGACCTCAGAGCTTGGCTAGATTTTGCCTCATTCAGCCTCGCACCTTCCTGTCCAAAGCTCCAGTGTGTGTGTAGTTCTGCAGCAGGGCAGCAGTGCTCAGGACTTGTTTCTGTTTGGGTCTGCAGAGATCGCCTGCTCCCACAGTGGATTCCTCTGTTAGCCGAGTGTCCTGCCATCACCCGAATGTATGAGGAGAACGCCCTCCTGCGAGATCACATGACTGTCAACTCCCTCATCCGCATTCTGCAGACCATCCAGGACTTCACCATAGTCTTAGAAGGCTCACTCATCAAAGGAGTGGATGTGTAACCCAATTAGCTAGAAACTCAGTCCAGAACCCTGTTCCTGAACCTTCCCCGACAATGGGGACGGATTTGGACTTGTCTGACAAGGCAGTGAGTCACTGCAGGGGCGGCACGGTGTGTCCCCCAATGTGAACAGTCCTCACACTGCAGACAAGGCAAAATGCTGTATTGTAGTTCATTTGAACCTGGAATTTAGTATAAAATAGAGTATTTTCATGTGTTAGATGTGTGTAAATATTCTCTCTTCTTCAAGAAATTCTATTACTCTAATAAGATACTTTTCTTAGATTGAATACTCCTGTAACTTAAAATCAGTAGCTTAAAAGTATTGGGAGTTGGGTAGTGGGGAGAGTGGTGCTAGTCAGGAAGAAGCCAGTAAACATGTAAATATAGTACAACCCATTGGGGCTTTTTATTTTCCTCCAGGTACCACAAAGGAATCCAGAAAGCATTGTTATGTACTAGCCAGCCATCCTGGTGTCTTACCCTTTATATTGTGAATGTAAACAGTTTACCTACTGTAGGGGAATAGCCCTCATTTACATCTTTTAAGTTTCAGATGGTTTCATAATTTGAATTGAGCCACTCTTCCAGTCTTTTGGAAAGTTTTTTTCATCAGCACAAGATAAAGATATAATTCAAATATTTTAAATACTGGACCCCAGGAGCTTGGCTGAACTGAAAAGAGAACACACAAAGCCCTGAGAAGTGTGTGAAATTGTGGGATTATATTAACTTCTTTACACTTTAGAAAGATTAGCCTAGACTAACTTCATCCTTGACATTTTTATTCTTGTTATTTGAGGTACTTTGGGGAGATGTGAATTTCAGAGTGTTGGCCTCATAGTCTTAAAAACTGCAAACAGCAGTTTGATTCTATACTTTTAATTTGGCCATCTCAACCCTGCAGTGGTCCCTTACCTCTCAAGAATAACCACAAACACTGTCTTTGTTTGGTTCCAATCACCCGCCTCCCCTCTTCCAGTGCCCATCCCCCCTCAGGAAATGGAAAGAATGTCTAAGAAGGAGGAGGACTCTGTGTGGCTTGGAATGTTTTTGTGAAAGTATTTGTTGACCATGATAATGCAAATACCAGAAGAAAAGAGAAAGAATGAACCCTTTCTGGGTGTTTCAGGGCCAGCTGTCTGTTCCTTTGTAAGCAGTGGTGAAAATGTAATACTGCTGGCCCAGGAAGGTAAAAGCCAGTACTGCGCAGACTGGCAAAATGGAAGCAAAACAAGAGGCAACAATTTGGAAGACCAAACGTTGTGAGTAACTTTCCAATTTGGTGTTTTTTAAGGAAGTTAAATACAGTGTTAGCACGTTACCTTAAGTCTTCATGTTACGGTTGGTCTTGTAAGTAATTTAGACATTTGCACGTTGTTAGCAGTGAAATTGCCTTAGCAGAGCTCCAGGTTTTATTCCCAGTTGTGACTGAGAAGCAAAGTCATGGCCTCTCAGGACCCTTGTGTCATCTGAGGGTCCTGGGCTTTAGCCAGTAGTATTGCTTCCCTTTTTCTCTTGAGGAAGAAACTAATGAAATAAGTGTCCCACTCCCATTATCAAACACTGTACTCAGCCAAGGCACACTCCCTTTTAATACATGACTGAGTCCTTGAGGAGGTAAGAGAGAACTGAAGGCAGCATTTAGAAACCCACGGAAAGGGTTTAAGATGGTTCTGGGTGACCTGGGTAGACCAGAAATTTGTTTGCCTGCAGCTAATGTTTGTCCACAGTGGTGTGGCTACCCCTGGGACATGGAGAGTCTATTATGGGATATATCCAGAACCTGTTTCACACAGGTGCTTACTGTTTCAGTGATGAGAACCCATAGAATGATCCAATCTAGGGTGGCGGTCTCGTTACCTTTTCCAAAGGCCTAGCTGCTGACACATTCTGGGCAAACAGAGAGGTGACTTAGGTTAGCATGCTAGAACTGACTCATCTCATCTAGCCTTCTCATTTTACAGACGGGAAGACTTAAGGATCAGAGAGATTAAATACTTACCTGCACACCTGGTCAGTGGCAGCACAGGGTGTAGAATTCATGATTTTTTAATTATACCAGGCTACATGAGACTGCCCTTCAGGGCATTCATATTAATAATAAGTTTTTCTACCCTTGGATCTTAATTCATCCACCTTTACAAGTAGCAGATAATGATTAATATTCATTTATAGTAATAATTTATAGGGATTAATATTCATTTTAACAAATTGTCCTTAAGTAATAGAAAATTACACCTGTTACAAAAAGTAGGAGCAGAAATTCCCTGGCAGTCCAGTGGTTAGGTTTCCACACTTTTACTGCTAAGGACCTAGGTTTGATCCCTGGTCAGGGAACTAAAATCTCACAAGCCGTATGGCACAGCCAAAAACAAAACTAGGAGCAAAGTTGGCTTTCAGACCTATGAGTAAAACCATTACTTTAGAAAGTAATACCCACCCCCAAGAGTTTGACCTTAAGTTTCATCCCATTTTCTATTATCTGACTACAGTAGTGAAATGACGAATTTCAGAAGAAATCACACCAGAAAACACATCCTCTAGAATGCTGTGCCCTTTATAGAGTTATCACCTTGGGAGTCCATACATAGTCCAGTAATACAGCCTGTGCTCCAGATCCATGGGGACCTCCTTATGAACTGCCCGAATGCCCTATGGCCCATTCTTTTGAATATTTCTAGTGATGGGTAATGCTGGCTTTTCAGAAACAACAAAAAGTTCTTAGAACCCAAGTTGCTGAATGGAAAGGATACTTAAGCAGAGTTTGGGGTCGTGTAAGAAATAGAGTTCTAAAGAAGTAAGACAGTTTTTATATGGCGTATAACTGTCATTGAGTATCAAAGTATTTTGTGCAGGAAAGCAGCAAAATTCTTAGAATAAATGTACATAAGTGTTCATAGCCTTCCGACCTGACTTTGGAAAGTCACTCAGAGGTGTACTTTTTGCTGTTAATAAATTAGTATATTGCTATATCATCATACTTCAAAGTTAAAGTATACAAAATCAAAATTGACTTTTTCTTCAAAATAAAAGTTGTATCTGGAGTCATGATTAGTATTTTCACAAAATAGCTTAAGAAGAAATTATTTTAAAATTAAATTGCCAAAAATGTTACCTCCTGAAATACTTATCTTCCAAGTGTTTTTCAAACGTTCTGAAACTCCTAATAATAACCTTTTTGATATAGTGGCATTACACCAGTGTTGGTATTATGTGTGAGACCCTGAAGCTGTGTTCTGTTTGGGGGCTCATCTGCACCTTAAAATGACCGAGGCTTAGTGTGGAGCAGTATAAGGTAGGGTTGTCAGTGGAGAAAATGGGGCTACTGAGAACAGAAGGAAGGCTTCCCAACCTTCCCTTCCTCTTTCCCACTGTGGGAAGAAACTGAAAGCTTGCAAAATTTATGATTTCCCTCTAAATTTTATTTTAAATATTTCATACATTTTGTACCTTTTGTAACCCTGTGGTATTTACTTTAACATGGCTTTTTAAGAAATCATTTTAATGAACTTCTGTCACACTGTATGAATATACAGGGGAAATACTGAATTGCTCATATTTCCTTTTTTGGCAATAAAGCACTGTTATATGTAAATGGAAGTAAAAGAGGGATGGAGACTATACATTACAGTTTGTGTATAGTAAATGCTGACCCCTCTGAGATACTTTGAAATATGAGGCAACAGACAAGGACCTCGGATTGCCCAGGGAAATATTTATTTGACAGCATTGGGAGTGTAGCTGTTAATTATAAAATAGCTTCTTTCTGGTAAGAATTATGATTTTTCAGTAGATTTTCATTTTGAGAACTGTTGAGTATTTTCTCTGTGAGGTTTATAGAAACTAGTCTATCTTTTTCACCATTTGGAAGGACAATCTGAACCGTAGCTATTTATATTTCAGTATTAATACACCTTCATTGATTGAGAATGGAGTCTTGAGATCTTCTCTACTTTTATAAAGTGAATTCTATTTCCACATCATCCATGTCATTTGAAGTCAGTGTTTCTATATAAGTATTTGTTATATTACCTTTTAGTGTAAAAGGAGAAACATAATAAACTACTAGGTCTCTTATTCCTATTAAAATCCATTTATAAAACTCTTGAATCAAACTGATTCCCAAGCTTTTTGAAGAGGGTATCAATGGAGTGTGATCAGAATAATCCAAGGAGAACCTCATCCTTTCAGATCTTAGCAGACCTGATTGTCCTCTCACGGACAAAATAAAGATTGGATCCAGAAAGGTATCACACTGAGCAGTTAATATCAGAGTGAAAAAAAATCATCAAAAACATTCTCCTCATTGGAATGAATCCAGGGTATCGTTGGGTTATGTGGGAGGGAATTATGCTTGACACATTTACCTAAATATATTTGTGTGTGGCCCAGTCTCTATTCCAAACACCAGACAGATCTTGTTAACAGTAGAGAGGTATGGTGAGAGTTCCTGTTGTCAATCAAATGAGGGTGTTAAACATATAGAAAGAATTCTCTGTGTTACACTTGAACCATGTATAAATGTATCCTGTGTATCTTTTTTTTAAAATAAGCATTTCTGCATTTAAATTATATATTTTTTCTTTGTATTGTTAACAAAATGCATCAGAACTGGATTTTTTTTCTCATCTGAACATAATTAAAATTTAAAAAGTATTGTGATATCAAGCACTTTAACATATGTATCAGAGAAACTGATGTGGGTTTTTCAGGTTTTGGAGTACATTTAAATATGACTTTTCATGCTTTATTCTTTACAAATAAAACTGTGGGGTTGATACTTTGTTTTGCTTCATTATTGTAGAACCTTAATACTGAGTAGTGCACAGGGCCAGTGACTCCAGAAAATAGAGCAATAAAACCATCATGAGAGAAAGCTACATGAAACCATTATGTAGTAGAAATATAAGCTTCCCAGATGGCACAGTGGTAAAGAATCCATCTGCCAGTGCAAGAGGCACAAGTGTAGATTCGAGTTCAATCCCTGGGTCGGGAAGATCTCCTGAAGTAGGAAATGGCAACCTGCTCGAGGATTCTTGCCTGAAGAATTCCACAGAGAATGTACACACATGCATGCAGACACAGACACAGACACACACACACACACACACACACACACACGCGCGAAATATAATCTGCTGGGCAATTGGTTATTCCAGAAGCAGTAAAAAGAAAAGAAAAAAATGTGAACCCTATCTCACACCATACAAAAAAATCAATTCTTCGCTTAACAATCTAAACATAAACAGCAAAAACAGTTTTTGAAAGAAAATGTAGAATGTATTTATGAATTTGGGATAAACGACATTCAAAAATAACTAGCACTGTAGTCTTTACTAAAAATGAAAGGCAGAGATGCATTGATTATTCACCACATGTTAAGCATTACTTTAGGTTATGACCATGCAGCAGTTTAAACACACACATCAAATTCCTGCTTTTATGGAATTTATATTCTAATGGAGCAAATTACCTAATAAACATAACAATACATATAGTTGATGTTTAGTTGCTGAGTCATATCCAACACTTTTGTGACCCCATGGTCTGTGGCCCACCAGGCTCCTCTGTCCATGGAATTTCCCAGGCAAGAATACTGGAGTGGGTTCCCATTTCTTTCTCCAGGGGAATCTTCCTGACCCGGGGACCAAACCCACATCTCCTGCATTGGCAGGCAGATTCTTTACCAACTGAGCCACCTGGGAAGCCCAATACATACAGTAATTAGATAACAGTAATAACAAGCAAAGAAGAAGGATGGGAAGTATGGTTGGGGCTGCTTAAAGATGGACTGTAACTAAATTGGGTTAGCCAGGGAAAGCCTCACTGAAAATGGAGTTGTCTTCAGCTGAGATTGGAAAAAGCATAAGAGAAACAAGTTTGCAGGAGGAACATCAAGAGCTTACTTTTGGCTGTAAGTTTGGCATGCCTGTTAGACATCTAAGTAAAGATGTTGGATAGTTGGCACTATGGATTTGGAGTTCAGGAGAAAATAATGGTGTATTTTTCAGGATCCAAATCAAGAGACAGAAACTACATAGCAATCTGAAGAGAGGTAGTTTAATGTTAAGAACAGTTAGAATTATCCAGAGAAACAGAGCTAAGGGTGTATACAGATGTCTGTGTGTGTGTATGTATATGTATAGAGAGAGATTTATTTTAAGGAATCAACTGACACAGTTGTGGAGCCATGGTAAATCCAAAATCTGCAGATTAGGCTGGTGGACTGGAGACCCAAGGGAAGAATTGTAGTTAAAGTTCAAAGATCACTGACTGGCAGAATTTCTTCTTGCTCAAACGAGGTCAGTCTATGCTGAATTAAGGCCTTCAACAGATTGGATACATTATGGAGGATAATCTGCTTTACTCAAACTCCACCAATGTAAATGTTTGTCTCATCTGAAGAACACCGTCACAGAAACTTCCAGAATAATGTCTGATTAAATTTCTGGGCAACATGGCCCAGCTAAGGTGATGCATAAAATTAACCATCACAGACTACTATAATAAACTGAAATAATGAAGGATTTGCTACTAAGCAATAAAAAGAACTCTAAAGAATACAAAAATAGCACATATAGGGAGCAGCTACTAACTCTAGGGCTGAGGTAAGGTAAACCTCAAAGAGCCCCCTCCCACTTTGGCTGAGCTCAGACTTTGATATTAGAGAGGCCACACCCATGGCCCACTGGATGGCAGAGAAGTTTATTGAGATGCTGCACCAGTGCCACTTGTTTGGAATCTGCTGTCAGATGCCAGGGAAGCATCCTTGGAGAGTTGGCATAGCCCAGAACTTGCTGGGAAGCCATGGTAGAAGGAGGTTCCAGGGAGGCCCTGCATGGAGAGGTGTGATACCAGTAAAGCTCACTATGGGGCCCCCCAAGCCTCCCTACCACAAGAGGTTAGCCTCTGAGACCACAAGGGCTTCCCTTGTGGCTCAGCTGGTAAAGAATCTGCCTGCAGTGCAGGAGACCTGGGTTCGATCCCTGGGTTGGGAAGATCCCCTGGAGAAGGGAAAGGCTTCCCACTCCAGTATTCTGGCCTGGAGAATTCCGTGGACCATATAGTCCATGGGGTTACAGAGTCAGAGACGACTGAGCGATTTTCACTTTCACTTTCCACAAGAGCCAAGAGCTGCACACTGGAGGAGCTCACAGAGGAGAGCACAGCAGAACCTGGAAGAGAAGCTCCCTCCTCCAGTGCCTCTCCAGTGCATTCTATTAAAGAAGATTAATACTGTGCCACCTTGTCAAAGGAGAAATGTTTACAAAAAGGTCTAGCTCCATTGTTGCAGAGCAACATTTTTATTGCTATGGGGCAATAAATTGATAACTGCTCCAAACAGTTTAGTTCCTTATATTCAGTTAAGGAGTAAACGAAGGAGGGGAGTAGGAAAACGCAGGAGAAGATAAGAAGATAGTAAGCAAATGTCTCCAAACTTAATGACGTAATGATTTGGAGCGGACACTGTCTGCCATGTTCATTTGAACTTAGTCCAGATGTATACAGTTTTCATCAGTGCTCTTTAAAATATTGACTAACTGCAGTTATTATAATAAGGTCAGGAGGCTTTTGCAGTGTAAGGGAAAGAAGACCTCAGTGGTCGCAATGGTGAAAAGCATTGGGTATGGGTATATTTTGAAGCTAAAGTCAGAAAGTTTCCTGATGGATTGAATATCGGGGATGAGGAAGAGTCAAAAATGACTCCAGGGGAAACCAGGAGAGCCACTAGAATCATCACCTTCCTCAAGAATGTCAGGCTGGTGGCATCTTTCACCACCAGAGGCCTCACTCTAATTCTGACCACACTCAGCTCATGCACTAAGTACACCAACATGATCAACTAGGCCACAACCTACACCTATTTACCCAGTGATCTTTCAAGACGATGGGAACATGCCCAACATGCCTTGCCACCCCCAGACCTTCAGAGCCTTGAAATGGCTGAAGGACTGTGAGCTCCTCTGTTGACAGGGACAGGGCCCCTCCCTGGTGGCCCCCAATAAAAACATGAAAACCAAAAACAAAAATGACTTCAAGGATTTTGACCTGAACAAATAGGAAAGGAGGCTAGAATTTCTACTAACTGAGATGAGTAAGGATGTGGGGAGAACAGGATTTAAAGACAGATCAGGAGTTCAGTTTTGACATGTTAAATTTCAGATATTGACTAGACATCGGAGTGAAAATGGTGAACAGGAAACTGAATGTCTGAGTCTGGATCTTCTGAGCTGTTGGACTTATGATATGCATTTTGGAGTTGCTGGCATGTATAGACAGAATTTAATATTATAAAATTGGATGAGGACACAAAAGGAGTAAATTATTAAATAATCTCTCAAAACTTTAATTTTCCAGTATTGTGACATGATTTACTGCTTGACATTTACATTACTCTCAGTGTTTCACTATTCTGAACAATACTATAATGAACAAACATCCTTGCTTTGTGAGAAATTACCATTTTTGTAGGTCAAAGACAAATGTCAACTCCATATGATTCAACCTAATATTTTTGATGATTCCTGTGGTTCTTTTATCCTGATATGTGCTTTACTTTGATTAAAATAGATAGTGTTACCTAGATGGAGCAATTACTCTCTGAGCAGAGTAATCTAAAAATAAATCAGTCTAGTCAGAGCCAACATGTGGGCCAGATGTTCCTTATACTCAACATAACCTGGAGGCCTTTTACCTACCCATACTACCTACCTACTACTCATACCACCTATCTACTTGTGTTAAGTGCCTCAAAACTCTTCCTTGATTTCCCACTTACATCCTGTTCAAAACCAGCAGAACTTCAAAATGCCTGGACACAAAAACAATGGACTCAATAAGAAATAGACAAAGTCTCAGTTACAGTAAGATAAAGCTCTCCTTTCTCAATAATTGATAAAGAAATGGGAAATGAGTAGAAACACAGAGGACTTGCACAACAGTACCAACCAACCTGCCCTAGTTGATATTATTAGAATGTCCAACACCACCAGAATACAAATTCTTTTCAAGTACACAAAGAACACTTAGCAAGATTGCCCATTTTCAGGTCAATAAAACATGTCAAATTTAAAAAGATTTAAGTAATGCAAAGTATGTTCTTTGGCCCCAAGGATCAAAAAATGAATCAAAACTGAAAGCAGAAAGTATTTTGAACTGAATGAAAATAAAGCATATCAATATTTGTGGGATACATCGAAAGCAGCTCTTAAAAAGAAATTAATTGCATTGAACACCTCTGTGAGGAAAAAAAAAAGATCTCAAATCAATGACATATACTTCAACCTTTAAAAACCTAAAAACAATAATAGTAATAAAAATAAATATCAGAGCAGAAATCAATTAAACAGAAAACAGATAAAGAAAATCAGTGAAAACAGAAGGTGGTTCTTTGAGAAACCAATAAAATTGATAAACCTTTAGCCAGACTGATTACAGAAAAAAAAAGACACAAATTGCCATATAAGAATGAGAGGTGATGCAAATACAGACATTACATACATTAAAAGGATAATAAGAGAATATGAATATCTTTTTGGCAAGAAATTCTATATCTTAGATGGTAGATAAATTTCTTAAAGACATTAACTACCAAAGATCACTTGAGAAACAGATAAAATGAGTAGCCTATATGTATTAAAGAAATTGAATTTGTTATTCAACTTTTTTTATCTTTGTCATCTGAGTTTGTTTCCAAGGCAAAACATTCAACCTCACAGTAATCCAAGTTGATGCCCCAACCACTAATGCCAAAAAAGCTGAAGTTGAACAATTCTATGAAGACCTATAAGACCTCCTAGAACTAACACCAAAAAAAAGATGTCCTTTTCATTATAGGCGACTGGAATGCAAAAGTAAGAAGATAAAAGAAAGCTGGAATAAGAGGCAAGTTTGGCCTTGGAGTACAAAATGAAGGCAAAGGCTAACAGAGTTTTGCCAAGAGAACACACTAGTCTTAGCAAATACCCTCTTCCAACAGCACAAGAGACGACTGTATGCCTGGACATCACCAGATGGTCAATACCGAATCAGATTTACTATATGCTTTGCAGCCAAAGATGGAGAAGCTCTATCCAGTCGACAAAAGAAGACCAGTAGCTGACAGTGGCTCAGATCATGAGCTCCTTATTGCAAAACTCAGACTTACATTGAAGAAAGTAGGGAAAACCACTAGGCCATTAAAGTATGACCTAAATCAAATCCCTTATGATTATACAGTAGAGGTGACAAATAGATTTAAGGGACTAGATCTGTTAGACAGAGTGCCTGAAGAAATAGGGACAAAGGTTCGTAACATTGTACAGAGGGTGGTGACCAAAACCATCCCCAAGAAAAAGAAATGCAAGAAGGCAAGGTGGTTGTCTGAGGAGGCCTTATAAATAGTTGAGAAAAGAAGAGAAATGAAAGGAAAGGAGAAAGGGAAAGATATGCCCAAATGAATGCAGATTTCCAAAGAATAGCACGGAGAGATAAGAAAGCCTTCCTCAGTGATCACGGCAAAGAGATAGAGGAAAACAATGAGATGATGCTGTGAAAGCGCTGCACTCAGTATGCCAGCAAAATTGGAAAACTCAGCAGCAGCCACAGGACTGGAAAAGTCATTTTCATTCCAATCCCAAAGAAGGGCAATGCCAAAGAATGTTCAAATTACTATATAATTGCATTCTTTTCACATGCCAGCAAGATTATGCTCAAAATCCTTCAAGCTAGGCTTCAGCAATATGTGAATCGAGAACTTCCAGATGTACACGTTAGATTTAGAAAAGGGAGAAGAACCAGAGATCAAATTGCCAACATATGCCAGATCATCGAAAAAGCAAGGGAATTTAAAAAAAAAAAAAATCCACTTCTGCTTCACTGACTATGCTAAAGTCTTTGATTGTGTGGATCACAACAAACTGTGGAAGATTCTTAATGAGATGGGAATACCACAACACATTACCTGCCTCCTGAGAAATGTGCATGCAGACGAGAACAGTTAGAACTGGACATGAAACAATGGGCTGGTTCAAAACTGGGAAAGAAGTACATCAAGGCTGTATATTGTCACCCTGCTTATTTAACTGCTATGCAGAGTATATCATGCGAAATGCTAGGCTGGATGAAGTACAGGCTGGAATCAAGATTGTTGGGAGAAATATCAACAACCTCAGATATGTAGGTGATACCATTTTAATGGCAGAAAGTGAAGACGATCTAAAGAGCCTCTTGAAGGTGAAATGGGAGAGTGAAAAAGCTGGCTTAAAACTCAATATTCAAAAAATTAAGATCATGCCATCTGGTCCTATCACTTAAAGGCAAATAGATGGGGAAAATGTGGAAAGAGTGTCGGATTTCATTTCCTTGGGCTCTAAAATCACTGCAGACGGTGACTACAGCCTTGAAATTAAAAGACACTTGCTTCTTGGAAGAACAGCTATGACAAACCTAGACAGTGTATTAAAAAGGAGACATCACTTTACTGACAAAGGTACATATAGTCAAAGCTAAGTTTGGTAGCTTTTCTGGTAGTTGTATATGGATGTGAGAGTTGGACTATGAAGAAGGTTAAGTGCGGAAGAATTGATGCTTTCAACAGACACGTGTACCCCAGTGTTCATTGCAGCACTGTTTACAATAGCCAGGACACGGAAGCAATCTAGATGTCCATCGGCAGATGAATGGATAAGAAAGCTGTGGTACATATACACAATGGAATATTACTTGGCTATTAAAGAGTGCATTTTAATCAGTTCTGATGAGGTGGATGAAACTGGAGCCTATTATACAGAGTGAAGTAAGCCAGAAAGAAAAATACCAATACAGTATATTAACACATATATATATATATATATATATATATGGAATTTAGAAAAATAATAACAAGGACCCTCTATGTGAGACAGCAAAGGAGACACAGATATAAAGAACAGACTTTTGGACTCTGTGGGAGAAAGCAAGGGTGGGATGATTTAAGAGAATATAATAACATGTATATTATCATATGTGAAATAGATCACCAGTCCAGGTTCGATGCATGGGACAGGGTGCTCAGGGCTGCTGCACTGGGATGACCCTGAGGGATGTGATGGGGAGGGAGGTGGGAGGGGGGTTCAGGATGGGGAACACATGTACACCTATGGCTGATTCATGTTAATGTATGGCAAAAACCACTACAATATTGTAAAGTGATTAGCCTCCAATTAAGATAAATACTTAAAAAAAAAAAAAAAGAATTGATGCTTTCAAACTGTGGTCCTGGAGAAGACTCTTGAGAGTCCCTTGGACAATGAGATCAAACCAGTCCTAAAAGAAATCAACCCTGAATATTCACTGAAAGGACTGATGCTGAAGCTAAAACTCCAGTACTTTGGCCACCTGATGCAAAGAGTTGACTCATTAGAAAAAGCCTTGATTCTAGGAAAGATCGTGAGCAAGAGAAGAGGGTGACACAGGATGAGATGGTTGGATGGCATCACTAACATGAGTTTGAGCAAGTTCCAGGAGATAGTGAAGGACGGGGAAGCCTGGTGTGCTGCAGTTCATGGGGTCACAAATAGTCAGATACAACTTAGCACGTGAACAACAACAAATTAACCTTCTCCCAAAGAAAAACTCCATGTCCAGATAACTTTACTAGTGAATTCTATCCAAAATTTAAGAAATAAATAATGAAAATGCCACACAAAGTCTTCCAGAAAATGGATACAGAAGTATGTGTTAGTTTGTTAGGGCTGCCATAACAAAGACTAGTTGGCTTAAGCAACAGAAATTTATTTTGTCAATATTCTGAAGGCTAGAATTCTGAGAGCATGGTGTCAACAGGACTGGTTTCTTCTGCGGCCTTTCTCTTTGATTTACAGATGGCTGTCCTCTCTCTCCTCATATGGTCTTCTCTCAGTAGATGTCTGGGTCCTAATTTCCTCTTCCTCTAAGGTCACCAGTCATATTGGATTAGGGCCAACCCTAATGACTTCATTTCAACCTACCTCTTTAAAGACCTTATCTCCAAATACTGTCAGAATCTGAGGTACTGGGGGTTAGGATTTCAACACATGAATTCTGAGAGGATACAATTCAGCCCACGACAAGGTAATACTTCCCAACACATCCCATGAGTCAGCACTGCCCTGATACCAATACCAAACAAATTACAAGAAAAGAAAAATACAGACCAAGAACTCTTATGAAGGTAGATGTTTAAATTCTTAACAAAATATTAATTCAAATTCTATGATACAAATAATATGTCATGACTAATTGGGGTCTATTAGGGAAAGCAAGGTTGGGTTAACATTCAATCAACAATATAATTCACCATACTTACAGACTAAAAAAATAAAAGCAAGTTATAGGCTCATCCCAATAGAGGCAAAAAAATCGACAAATTCTACTGTTAATTCAAGGTTTAGGGAAAAAAACTCAGCAGACTTCCTCACATCAGACATACTGGGTTCATAGGTTAGAAAATGCTGAAAGTCATCTGCAAAAATCTACAGCTAACATCATCCTTTATGTAAATACTGAGTGCTTCCCCCGTAAGATCAAGAACAGGCAAAGACATCCACTCTTAACACTTCTATTCAACATTGTACTGTAGTTTCTAATCAGTGCAATAAAATAAAAAGAAAAGGCATAAAGATTGGAAAGAAAGAAGTAAAACTGTCTTTATTCACAGATGATTAATGACTGTCCATTTATCAACAGACAATCCTATGGGATTTACTAAAAACTTACTGATGCTAGTGAGTGAGATTAGCAAGGTCAGAAGATATATAGTCAAGGTACAAAAATCAATTGCATTTCTATATGCAACAGCATTACAAATTGAGATACTTGGGGGTAAATTTTACAAAAAATGGGCAAGACTCACTTACTGAAAACTACTGAGGAAAGCTTAAGTCCTAAATACATGTAAAACTATAGTGTGGTCCTAGATCAGAAGATTCAATATACATTAAGATGTCAATTCTCCCTAAATTGATCTATAGAGTCAACACAACCTATTCAAACTCCCAGCAATCGTTTTCACAGAACTTAAACTGATCCTAAAATGTATGGAATTTGAAAGCCCTAGAAGAGCCTAAATAATATGGAAATTGATTAAAAAAAAAAAACTTGGAAGACTTACACTACCTGATTTCAATACAGTGAATCCCCTACATATGAACGAGTTCCATATTAAAAGCACATTCGTAAGTCCAATTTGTTTGTAAGTTCAACAAAGTTAGCCTAGGTGCCCAGCTAACACAATTGGCTATATAGTATTATACTGTAATAGGTTTATAATACTTTTAACATAAATAATACATAAAAACAAAAATAAAACAATCTTACAGTACAGTACTTTGAAAAGTGCAGTAGTATAGTACAATAGCTGGCATACAGAGGCTGGCTTTAAGTGAATAAGCAAGAAGAGTTAGTGATTATAGGAGGGAGAGAAGGTGGGAGATGGTAAAGCTGAAGGATCATCAGCAATAGGAGAGAAAGGGCAATTTCACTCATGCCTAATGCTGACAGAACGCTCTTTCTTTGAAAGTCTGTAACTTGAAGGTTCATATGTAGGGGCTTGTGTGTGTGCCCTGTCACTCAGTCATGTCCAACTCTTTGCGGCCCAGTGGACTGTAAGCTGCCAGGCTCCTCTGCCCACGGAATTTTCCAGGCAAGAATACTGGAGTGGGGTGCCATTTCCTACTCTGGGGGATCTTCCAGACCCAGGGATTCATCTCCTGCATTGGTGGGTGGATTCTTTACCACTAGCACCACCTGGGAACCCCTTTAGTGCTTATACTTAAAGCTACAGTGATTAATACAGTGTGGGGGAAATTAAGGTAAAGCTAGACAAATTCAGGTCAACTGAACAAAAAGTCTGGTAACACAGTCACACATACATGCTCAATTGCTCAACAAAGTTATAAGGGTTGTTAAATGTCGAAAGGGTAGTCTTTTCAGTGAATGGTCCTGGAACAATTGAATAACTACATGCAAAAGAAATGGAAGTTTGATCCACACCTCATAGCATATATTTTAAATCAACTCAAAATGGATCACATATATAAATGTAAATTTTAAAATTAAAAAATTGATAGAATATAGAGTAAATGACCTTGGGTTAGGCAAAGATTTCTGATATGACAAATAAATACAGTCCTTAAAACTGATAAATTTGACTAAACAAAAATTAAGAATGTCTGTATGCTTTTTGTTCAAGTTTCAGACATGTATTAATCAAGGTAAACCCTCAACACAATACACAATCATGATTTCATACATTTAAAGGGGAAATATTTCCTGGTTAAATAGAAAATTTTACAAATGGCTTCTGGGAGACCTTCATTCTAAGCAGCTTTATAGTCAAACATTTCATTTAGAAGTCTGGACCTTCTTTCTTCAGCTTACTGTAATCCACATTCACCGAATAGAACTTACATTGATCACTAGGATTCAGTTTCTTCTGGCTTTTTCTTTCTGTTCCAACTGATTGAACAATGCCAGATACAAGGCATACAGTGCTGCTACAGTACCTCCAGCTCCAATAAATACAAGGAAAGAAACCCTGTATGTTTCTTGGGCTAACCAAGGAGCATATTTGTGGCAAAGGCCTTTGATCTGAAAGGAGAAGAGAACAAATCTGCCAGGCCCCAGACTAAGTAGTCTCTGCCCAAATGTACACTTTTTGGAAGATACTTTTAGAAGAATGCAAAAATAACCCACAGGTTAGGAGAACATTAGCAAATCACATATATGATAAAGGACTTGTATCCAACATACATAAGAACTCCCAAAATGCAATAGAGTCCAACAACAACAAAAAGTGACAACTGATTTGAAAGAATACTTCACCAAAGAAGATATTTTTTGTTTGTGTTAATTGTTCAGTCGTGTCCAACTCTTTGCAACCCCATGGACTACAGCCCACCAGGCTCCTCTGTCCATAGAATTCTCCAGGCAAGAATACTGGAGTGGGTTGCCACTCCCTTCTCCAGGGGATCTTCCCAACCCAGGGATTGAACCCCAGTCTCCAGAATTGCAGACAGATTCTTTACCATCTGACCCACCAGGAAGCCCTCCTGACATATTGATGGCAAAAAGCACACAAAAAGATGCTCAGCATCATTAATTATCTCAGAAATGCAAATTAAAATAAGATACCATTGCATGCCTCTGAGGATGGCTAAAATCAAAAGGACTGGCCAGACCAAATAATGGAAAAGGAAGTAAAATAACTGGAATTTTCATAGACTGCTGACAGCAATGTAAAATAGTGCAACTACATTGGAAAACAGTTTGACAGTTTCTTAAAAACTTTGACATATACCAATAGTATGATCCAGCCATTCTATTAAGAAGTAATTAATTACTGAAGAAATAAAATCATATGTCTACAAAAACACTTGCACATGAATGTTAATCACAGTTTCATTTGTAATAGCCCTAAACTGGAATCAACCATATAATCAACAAATGAGTGGATAAATAATTTGTGGTATATCCATACAATGAAATACTACTCAGAAATAAAAAGCAGTAAACTATTAATACATGCAACAACACACATGCAAACAATTTTAAAAAAAAGAGCCATGCAAATAACCTGTAGGACAAAAGACAATCAGTTGCTGCTTGGAGAGGGGCCTGGAGGGAGGGGTTGACAGAAGCCCAAGGAGACTTTGGAGGTAACAGATATATTCATAATCTTAATTGCAGTGATAAGTTTCATGAATACATCCTCATGTCAAAATTGCATACTTTAAGTATATGAAACTTGTTGAATGTCAATGACACCTCAAGGTTTTCTTAAAAATATATAACTGAAAAGTTGAGAATACACATATAATTAAAATGTGATTTTAAGCAAAGGAAAAACCCAATAACTTGATTTATCAATCATTCCCTTCTACCTCATTCTATAAGCTTCTTAGTTTCATCACTTGTTTATCCACAAGCACTGAAGGCATTGATGCCAAAGGCTAGAAGAGGTCAGGTAAATCTAGACAAACCCAACAAGCACTAGCATAAAGAATTGCAGGCATACAATTGCAGTCACAGTTATACATTCTTTCAAAAAAGACAACCTGCATTTTTGCTTCTAAGTTTCTACTTGGCATGTTGTCATTTCAGTTCAGTTGCTCAGTCGTGTCTGACTCTTTGCAAACCCATGAACCACAGCACGCCAGGCCTCCCTGTCCGTTACCAGCTCCCAGAGTCCACCCAAACCCATGTCCATTGAGTCAGTGATGCCATCCAATCATCTCATCCTCTGTCGTCTGCTTCTCCTCGTGCCCTCAATCTTTCCCAGCATCAGGGTCTTTTCAAATGAGTCAGCTCTTCACATCATGTGCCCAAACTTTTGGAGTTTCAGCTTCAACATTAGTTCTTCCAATCAACATCCAGGACTGATCTCCTTTAGGATGGACTGGTTGGTCTCCTTGCAATCCAAGGGACTCTCAAGAGTCTTCTCCAACACCACAGTTCAAAAGCATCAATTCTTCGGCGCTCAGCTTTCTTTGTAGTCCAACTCTCACATCCATACATGACTACTGGAAAAACCATAGCCTTGACTAGAGAGATCTTTGTTGACAAAGCAATGTCTCTGGCATGTGTCAGTCAGTTCAGTCGCTCAGTCGTGTCCGACTCTTTGCATGCTGTAGTGACTCTTTAATCTTCTTTCCTTAAAACCCTTGCAGGACTGTCCATTAATCCCAAATTACTGTATCATGATCCTACCCAAACTTAACCAAGCCCCTTTCCCCATGGAAAGTTCTGCCTTAGACCAATCTCCAAAACTTCAGTAAATATCCAGTCTCAACCCTTTGCCCTCTGACAGGTTACTAAGACTCTGCCAAGGTAAAGCTCTTCCTTACTGTGCAAGCAATAAACAGAAAGTTTTGATGATAATTCAGGAAGCCAGTGTTCAACATTATTGATTGTGTATTTCCTCTTCTGAGTTATTTTAGTAACCTTTTCCCGTTCATTTTTAATGTGCGGCTTTGACTTATAGTTTAAAAACATTTTGGAGCTATTCTTTGCTCTATATGATGTCAGAATTTTCTCACTTTCCTTTTAGGTTTGGGGATTTTCTGTTGCACAGAAATTTTAAGCTTTCAATTGTTTGAAATTATTAACCATTCCTTTAAAATAAATAAAGTGGTACAGCTTCTGGTGCCATACTGCCTCAGTTCAAATCTCTGCTGCTTACTAGCTGAAGACCCTTGTTTATCACTTAACTCTCTGGGAAACTGGTTTCCTCATCTGTCTCCCCACAGGAATGCAAGCTCCACAAAGGAAGCATTTTTGACTGTTTTGTTAATTGCCGTAGCTCTGGGAACAGTGCCTGACACACAGCGCTCAATAAATATTTATTAAATGAATGAATCTACAAAGCCAGAACAATAATCTTATTTACCTCATAAGGTTGTTATATGAATGAACTAATCCTTGTAAATTTTGGTCTAGAACAATGCCTGGCACACAGTAAGAGTGCAAGAAATGTCAGCTCCCCCATCCCCAATACCAGAATCCTGCCTCTGGGAAGTCTTACCTGAATACCCCTCTCCTCCATCCTCCCTTCTCTCTGTCCACTCCTGCAGGATTTGCATCACTGTTCCCCTTTAGCAGCACCCACATGTCACTTGGAGTTCTTAACCTTTGGGCAGCTGTAAGCCCCTCTGAGAATCCAAGGAGAGCTATAAATACTCCCCCTAGAAAAAAAACACCTATGCATAAGCTACTTTTCAGTACAATTTCAAGGAGCTCATAGAATCTAGATTCCTGAATTATGTAGACCTTAATGTCAAAACTCCATACTGCTTAGTAGCAACAAACCGTAACACGTCACAGGAAATTTCTCAGAGCAGATCTTAAGGGTCAGAGCACAAACTGAGCGAGAGCAGAGCTCCTCTGGGTTGCAAATTTCTTTCTCCTTTGGAAGAGATGAGGATTATTCCTTCCTGACTGTCCTTTCAGAGCTGACCCTTCACCCTAACCGGACAGGGAAAGGCTGTGGGGGACGAGGGCCGGGAGGAAGGGGGTTCTTAGTGAAAGCAGGGGGCTTCAACAGATTCCAAGATGAGCCGTAAACTTCCTAAACTTCGGCCACCCAGTCTCCCGGTTGGTAGTCAACAAATTCTCACCAACGTAATGACCCGAGTTCCAGTCTTCTCAAGCAGTAAAGAGGGGTAAAACGAAGACTGTCTTACTGCCCTCTCGGGAAAAGAGGCAGACTGGGCAGTATGCAAGTGAAGAGCCCTGGACCCTATGACTACCCGCGTAACTTCTATCAATCTTGTAAACTTCCTAAGCCTCCGTTTTGCCCTAAGAATGGGAATTAGCAGAATGAACCTCGTACTTTGGTTGTGAGGTAACTAAACCACCGACACACTGTTTTGCACCTGGAAGCACCCAATAGTTATGAGCTGTTCTTTATTAATATTAAATAACAACTGGAAGGAAGGACGTTGCCTGCTTACCCACCTCGTGGGCCTGGAGTCGGCTCTGAGGCAGGAGAGCGGCGCGCACAGCGCTGGCCTGGGCGGGGCCTGGGCGGGGCCTGCGCAACCTCCCGGCCTCCCCCGACACAGGCCCGCCCACTTCTAGACTTTCGCCCCCCTTCCACGGAGGCGGCCCCTTACCTCGTCGGTGTTCTGGAACTCCCTAGACAGAAGTGCGCAGATCTTCGAGGGGTTCCCTGCCTCCCCCTCCTTTTAGCCAAGGGCTGAGACTTCCTCATCTACGGATGGTTCTGTCAGAGTAAAAAATTACTGGACTCCGAGAAAGATGAAGGCCAGCCTTTTATTTTGATTAGAAACAATCCCGGAGGGGAGAATGGATACATGTATATGTCAGGCTGAATTCCTTCGCTGTTCACCTGAAACTATCACAACACTTTGTTAACTAGGTTATACCCCAATACAAAATACAAGTTTAAAAAGAAAGAAACAGTCCCAGAGGTGACGTGATTTGCCCAAAGTCGGCAACTTCCTGAAATTAGAAACCAATCGGAAGACTTCCATGTGGGTGTTCTTTCCGCTGTTATCAGGTTACCTCAGAGCCTTAGGATCTGCTTTTGAAAAGGAATGAAGAGGTCGGTTAGGGAAAGCCACTGAAGGAAAAAATACTCGGATTTGGTAACTGCTTATGGCAGGGGTTGAAAGAGTCGGGGGTGATACAGTATGTAATCGGCTTCCCCCCAAAAAACACAGTGTAAATAATTTTAGAATTGTTTTAGCTCATGAATTTTAGTCGAGTGCATCTTCGGGCGGGGAGGGGGGGAACCTAACCTGTTTTATTTACCCAGCCAAGTGCCTAATGCAGAGTACCTAGTAAACGTTTGCCATCTGAATGACCACGTGGCTGGGCGCGCCCCATCCACCATCGAGGTGCTGGAGGGTTTGTGGAGCCAAGCCCCACCTGGGAGGCACGTACGTCTGTCTTTTCCAATTTTTCTCAGTTATGGCTTTGCCCTGAATATTCTTTGTTCATAAATCCTTGGCTGCATCTCTTGATTATTTCCTTAGGATATTTTCCTCGATGTGGGATTACTGTGAAGGGTATGCACACATTTAAGGCTCTAGATTCAGAATCCCTCCAGCCGTGCAAGAATGAGTCAGCTTCCCAGCGAGCTGGTGTGCGGTAGACGACCAGTGAAATTAGGCACCTTCTGCCCCGAGAGGGGAAACCTAAGGGCAACCATTGTTTGGAGCAATTTGACCTGAAGATGTAAACATCTGAGCCTTCCTAGAGAGGCTCCCCCTGGGCCAGGGAGGGGAGCTCTGATTTATGCCTTTCCCTCTGCTACTTTCATTTCCTGATGAGTTAATATTTTAAAACTAATGAAAAACCAATATATGTGTCTTTAAGGACAGCAAGAGAAGGTAGAAGTGGGGAAACTATTTTAAGTTAAAGTCCTGGAGAAAGGGGAGGGGTGAGTGGTGAACTGTGAAACGTTTCCAGAAGATGAGAGGTAAGTCCTTGGGGGTCTGTTGCCAGTCTGGAGGGGCCCAAGGTGGGGTCTAGAGACTTTGTATGTGAAAGGCTGCTCTTTGGTTGTGGAACTTATGAGGACAGTGGTCCCCGAAGGACCTGGAAGGGGCTTTTAAAGCACTTTGGAGGCTCACAGTTAAATCTCCAGGGACAAAGGAAAGCGGTAAGGAAGTGGAGGGAGCCATGCAGCCCAGGCTGCTCTCAGAGTGCTGAGAAGGGAGCTTGTGGTTTTCCCAGAGAAGAGGCAACCAGGAGCCGGGGAGCTTTTCTTGGTTTATTAAACAGTGAGGACTTCCCACCCTGCTAGAGCCAGGAACCAGCCCCAGCTCTTTAGAGGTCCATCAGGTTCTTTTTCAAACCATACGGAGGAGGAGAACTATTTTACAAATGTTTACAGGCAGTTTTATTTACTAAACTAGCTCTCATTTACTCGCAACTAAATTTGTAGTCTTAATTGCCATCATTAGCATTTTTCTTGATAATAAACATACAAGATGTGTTTTATAGTTGATGGGGTTGTTTTTTTTTTAATTAGCTTTGTGGGGGAGTTTATTTTCTTGATTGCTTTAAATTTCCTATTAAAGTCTTAAATTTAACAATCAGCTTCTCACAGTTCAGCAATCTACGAATTTTTCTGTCACTTTAATTCTGAAAGAGCTTAGGCCAAATATGAACCAGCAGTTCTCAGAGGTTTAAATGAGTGATTTCAAAATCTTGTCACACTTCAAAATCACTTCGCTACTTTTAGAAAAAAAATTACAGTTGCCCCTGCCTCGTTTTTGAGAGACTAATTTTATAGGGTTGGGACATCCCCTGGAACTGGTTTTTTTTTTTTTTTTAAGCCTCCTTGGTGATCTTTTAGGGAACTGATGCCTAAATGTTTATCTATTCTGTTTGTCTTTTAAAATAGGATTTTGAAATGGCAGCTTTAACTTCTAAAATATTAAATCAATTTGCATTTTTGGAGAACATTCCTTTTCACCTCTCTCCCCACTTGGCCCAGGCTTCAGCTCTCCAGGCTCTGCAGTCCTTGCTTGACACTTAAACTGCCCTGTGTTCTCTCTGGTTCCTATGACTCCTGGTTTTCCTTCCTGGCAGCATATTTGGGACTTTCTGTTGTTCACTGGCCTCTCTTCTTGTACTGTCTTTTAAAGCACTGTTGCTGCTTAAGGTATCCTGGATCCACTCCCACGATGGATCATTGATCAGCATTTGGGTGCTTACTGTTCTCTAATCTGCATCTCTCACTCTTTCTGTGGGAAGCCCTCCAGATGCCCACGTCAGCTGCCTAGAGAGCACCTACTCTCACAAAGCACCTCACACTCCCTGTTTTTCAAATATTGAGCTCCTCACCATGTTTGTCCCATGGTTTCATATCTCAGAGAAAGGCTCTCCCAAGTTTTTCAAGGAGAAACCTGGGGATACCAGAGACTCTGCTGAACTTGCATCCTACCAGGTGGCGACAGTCAGTCTCTCAGCCTCACAAATTCCAGCTCCTTCGAATCTCTAGACTCCATTTTGTCCCTTCAGTCACTCCTTAGATCAAAATTCCCCAATGGCCTGCCTCATTCTCCCCACAGTGTAATCAGTTTTAGTCCCCAGCTTTAAGTTTTCCATCCTCCCAGGATAAAGTTCACCTTCACAAACCTGGGTTAAAAGGTTACACACCCTCTGGGCCCTGCTGGTCTCTCCACCACACCTCTCCTCCCATGGAAGGCACTTTCCCCACAGCCACACTGAGTTACAGCTGCAGCACCCCTCCTGGCCACTTCCCCCCACCCCCCACCCCCCCTTCTAGTCAATTTCTCTTCACTGTTCAGGTCCCAGCCTAGACACTGACAGCCTTTGAGATGGCCTCCTGCTATTCACGCCTTTGAGTGTGAGCTGGACTTCCTGATGTGATTCTGGAGAAGAGAAGATGGCCAAAGTAACAGGCTGCTCCTTTCAGGCACCCTCCCCCACCTTACCTGCTCTGTAGGAAGCTAGTTGCCCTGTTGAAATGCCCTGTGACGCAGGGGAGGGCTCCAGCCAACTGGACTGGAACTGACTCCTGTCAGTAACTGCAAGAGTGAGCTCAGAACTGGATTCTCCACCAGTTGAGCCTTCAGCTGAGAGGACGGCCTTGGCCAATGGCAGTAGTGCCCCACCTCCCCATAAAAGGCCTTCAGCCTGGGGGCACCTGGCTAAGCCACACCTGGATTCCTGACCCCAAGAAACTGAGATAATAAATGATAGGCCTTAGGCCTGGGGGCACCTGGCTAAGCCACACCTGGATTCCTGACCCCAAGAAACTGAGATAATAAACATAATAAACGTTTGTTGGTGAAGCAACTCTGCTTTTGTTAATTTATTACAGAGAAATAGATAACCAGTACCTCCTCTGGACCCCTGCCCTTCCTTCACACCAACTTCAGGGTCCTTCTGAGTTCCAGTTTCCACCTATCATGATCAGAACTTAGCCTTAGTAATAGAATTAAGATTTGTCCTGATCTCTGCCTCCAAACTGCAGACTATGGGGAAAAGTAGGATAGGAGGGAAGAAGGTCCCATTTCCTTCCAGAGACCCTGAATCCCACCCTGCTCCTACCACACCCTGGCACACCACAGCATCACAAAGAGCACATGCCCCAAGGAAGAGGCTCAGGTAGCAGAGCCACGCCTGCAGTCCCCACCTCCCGGCCAGTACACACTGGGCCCACAGGCCTTTGTGGGCACACTGCCCTCTCTGAGGAGGAGGGTAGAGAATGGAGTCTCTCTTTGCTCTTTCGCACACAGCCTCAGGCCATGCTTTTGCCAGGGATCTGAGTAGGGGGAGCTAAATGGCAGGTGGGGAAGGAGGGCCGCCCAGTTCCTCCAGCCAACTTAACTGTCACACTGTTCCAGGTGTGGCGGGGAGGCCCTGCCAAAAGCGAAACAAAACAAAAACCCCACTAGCCCAGGGTGCTTCCTGCTGCTTTCACTTTCCTGTGACTCAAAGCACAGGTCACTCGCTATCTCAGACCTATCCCTGAGCTCTGAATACAGTTCCTGGTTCCCAGCACCCTCCTCAGGGCAGGTATCAGCACTTCCGGCCCTATGCCTGCTGTACGAGGAAGGTGGCATCTCCCGAGGCCCCGCCCCCCACCCCTGCTGCCAACCAGCCGACATCTCTATTGTGCCCAAGCTGGATGAATCAATGTTTGAGAGACATGCCTGGGTATGAACACTTCTGTATTTCAAAAGAAAAGATTCTAAATAACACTGCACGCACGCATGGTGTGGGCTTCTGCCCTGCCCCACTCCCAGCAGTTTTCCTCTGGGCCCTTCCTCCTGCAGTGGCTTTCTGCTAGCTGCTGTCTGTGGCTAAAAAGGTTCTGCTCTAGAATGTGGTAGTGTGGTCATGGGAAGCACACAAGTTTGAGGGCGCAGGTCTGCTTTCAAAGCTGGATTCTGTCCTTTAGGATATCTGACCCTGATTGTGTTACTATCCAGCTAGGCCTCATACTCTGGATGAGGTCAGCTAAAAAGCTGTTTGCCCCAGTACTGTGATTAGATGAAATAAACCATGAATATGACTATGCAAGGCATCTGTAGTAGTAAGTGTTCAATAATTGCTTCTTGTGTGTTTTAAAAGGACTTTAACCATCCTTGTAATTTTTCCTTGGAAATTAAGCTAAAGAAGATTGTTGATGTCTAGTTGACAAAGTGTCACTTTAGGTTTTTTGTTTGTTTTTTTGGCAGGAGGTGGAGTAGGAAAAGATTGAAGGGTTAGGGGACCACTGTTTTACTGGTTTCTAATCTGACTCTCCCATCTGCTGTTCTGGGCAATACAGTAGAAACAGCTGCTCAAATGCACAAGGAATGGATGTGCCTGAACCTGCCTCTGACTCCCAGGTGGTAAGGTGTTTTTCGTGTTTGTATTCAGGCCCCTGTGCCTCTGCTTTGGCCCTGTCACAGATGAAAGGGAATTGCTCATATCACTAAGAGCATGCAAACACACTCAGCCATTAGAGGCAGGTATACAGACTCAATTTCCAGATCAATAAACAGCTTGACTTCAAAAATTAAGTGCATTCGACTTTCTTTTCACTGCCCAGAGTATACACGGGGTCGAATAACAAGTCAGTAGTCTTTTCAAATCAGTCCAGTTTAAGTCTAGAGCATGCCAGTGCCTGCGTGATGAGAAGAAGTGTCAGACACACTGTGGTGAGATTTTTAGATATTTACATCGACTATAGAAGCATCTACACCCACAGAAAATTCATTGTAATTGTTCATCTTTTTCTCAACAATGTGAAAAGTTACCATAGTGTGGTAAACCTAGGTTTAATCAAAACCAGATCAAAATTTGAGTCCTGAAGTCAACATACTTACTTCCTTGATACCATAAAGAGGAAGGGGAAGTATAACAAGATATTTTAACAGTGGAGAGGGAATCTGACATTTTTGTATAAAGTCCACACTTCAAATAATACTCTAAAGGGGCATCTACTCTCACCTAGTCCCTAGCAACTGTGTCTGAACTTGCTCTTCACCACAGCCACTTAGAGTCGTTTGCCGTTTAAAATGATAAATACCAGTCATCACGTATAATCATTGGTAAGACACTTAAAGAAAGCAAAATAAAGATGTCAGGGAAGGAGGCTGACAGGATTTGACTGGTTGCTCAGACAGGACTGCCTGACTTTATTTAAGTCATAATGCCCAGATCCTCAGCTTTGAAGATCCCCAAACTCCCTATTTTGCTGTATTGGAGGTAAATCACTAGGGCTCACAGTGGGAGCTAACAGTAACTAAACTCCTAAGAAACTTACGTGCAAAACCAGCTGCCAATTTATAGGTTCATAGTAAGAAACTGTAATACCAAGAGATCCAAATGGTCAGCCCAGTCTCCCTTATGGGAATAGACATAAGCAGTGGGCAGCCACGTGTTAGTCTAGGATAATAGAAGACAGAGACCAGGAGCTCACAATCAGGATCTGAGAGGTCAAGAAGCCCTTCACTATCGTGATAAATGAATGCCCGTGTTATAAAACAGTATGTCCAGTGTAGCCCCCACTTTGATTATTTGTTTATTTTTCTTTTTTGGGTGTGCTGTGTGGCTTGTGGGATCATAGTTCCCCAATCAGAAATCGAACCCAGGCCTTCGAGAGTGAAAGCATGGCATACTTACCACCGGACCACCAGGGAATTCCCCCACCTTTGTTTAAAAATACAAACAAACCTGGAAAAACATACATCATGATGTCTTAATAGCAGTTATAATCTCTCTGTAATGGCATTATGAGCAATTTTAATTTTTCTTATCTCCACTTTAAATTTTTTCCACAAAGTAATTATGAGTTCCTTTTGAAGAGAGAAAATAAAGGATAAGTTAAAAGTTCAACTTTAAAGTCTTTGTTAAGTAAATCATGAAAATCTACATGGAAAGCTATGCTGTCATTAAATATCATGTTGGAGAAGAGTTTTTAATGCTTGAGGAAGTATTAATAGCAGTTAATATTTGTGAGGCACTTACCATGTGTTAGGTACATGTGCTTTATGTGTCTGAGCTCACTTAATTCTGTACCAAGCTTGCAAGGTAGGTGAGAAAGCTGAGGCCGAGAAACATGAAGAATCTTGCCAGCGTCACCCAGCTGATCCCAAGGTCAATCTTCTCTTCCATAAAATGAGTTCCCTTCCTGACATTAACTCATCAGATTGATATTTGAATTCAAGAAGATAACAAATATAAAGAAGAGAATCCAGCGTCCATAACGGGCATCAGCAAACTTCAGCCACTGTCCAAATCCAGCCCTGTCACCTGGTTTTGTATTTTGTATGAGCCATGAGCTAAGAATTGTTTTCACAGTTTTAAATAGTTGGGAAAAGTCAAATCAGAAAGAGAATAGTATTTCATGACATGTGAAAATTACATGAAGTTCAAATTTAAGTGTCCAAAAATAAACTTCTACGGGAACACTATCAAGTTTATTCTTATTTGTCTGTGGATGCTTTTCTGCTCTGCTGGGATGAGTAGTTGAGACAGAGCCTGAACCGCAAAGCTTAAGATATTTACTATCTGACCCTTTACAGAGAAAGTTTGCCAAAAGCCCCAGGTGAGGTCTAGCACGGATTATAATAGTTACATGAAGCCTAGTATTAATCAGTTAAAGCAGTGGTCTCTGACTTTGGCCGCACTTCAGAAGCTCCTTGCATGCTCCACTGGTCGCCCTACCCTGCTCCCCTGCACAATTACTGCTTATCCTGTAGCAAGGTAGTTGGGAAGTTTGTATTTTCATGTGCAAACTGTGTCTGATATGTTTGTGTTTACATATATATCCTATTTAATTTTGACAATAGTCCAATGACACCAGTTTTACAGATGAGGAAACTGAGGCTCACAAAATGAAGGTAGTTTGCTGAAAAAGTATATAGTTTAGCCAATGGCAGTAATACCAGTTTTCTGGAGCTGGTTTAGTGAGTATTCCTACTACACATGCTGTCTCTCTGCACCTCTCTTGCTGTTTCACATGCTTTGTTTATTCTCTACAACCGTTGATCACTTCATATTTGGGGTTGGCACCCCAATCCCACATAAAAATCAAACGAGTCCACTAAGAGTAGTAGCTAATCCTCTGGCCAACCACAGTTTACTAATGGGCAAAAACTAACCTCCTTTCAGCCCCAGGTAACATTTAAATCTCAGTGTATTTGAACCCAGTTCTTCCGAAACTGACCTTGCTGTCTTATTGAGGGACACTGTTGGTGGATATTCTCAGTGGAGGCAAGCACAATGGCAGGTTGATGGGGATTTCTGTCTGGATAGGTGTGACTCCATTAAAAACCACACTATGCAGACTTTCACCATTCCACAGGGCACTTGTGTAATCTTGCATGCGCTCATTTTTACAAAGTGAAAATGGCTTTTCCTTTGTACTTTTGCAGTTGAGTACCTCATGCTTGCTGGTAATGCCAACTCATAGCAAATGAAAGATCCATAAATACTGTTAAATCCAGTGGCAGAGTGTTTATTGATGCGAAGTGTATTAGTAAACTTTGATTCTATTATTTTTTCTTCTTCATGTAGAAGATGTACTTATTTTTTCATTATTTTCATGGTTCTTTATAGACTGTTACTTTGATTCAGTCTTTTTCCTTCTGGCATATTTAGTTTCTCCCTCATTGAGCCCCTACCCTTGTGGCCACTCAGTAGGGCAGGGCAGGCCAAGGGGAAGAGAGTGTTGGGTTCTTTGCCAGCCCTAGCTTAGAAGCAATGTTTTCTAGTGACTCTGCTTGCCGAAAGCGTGCTCAATATCTCTGGGGCCCAGAATCAGTAGAAAGTGTCGTGCAAAGTTGCTGCTTTCCTGGAAGAGCAAGTCTTAAATAGTTAATGATTGTAAAGAAACTCATTAAGAGAGGCATATTTTACCTCCTTTTCTGTCATCGTTGTAACAGAGGATTCAATCAACTTTAATTTATTCAGCCAGGTGCCTGCGGAAGCTGCCTCGTTTGTTTGGCTTTGTTTTCATGAAATCCCTTGTCAACTGTGTTCCAAGCATCAGTGAGCTAATCCTGCCCCTCTGTCAGATTCACAGTAGACAAAGGCCACTAGCACAGAGTCTCCACAATGAGAACGGCAGAGGATCTATTAATGTGTCAGTTGCCTGTGAATTACAGCCAAGATATTTGCCTAACATATGGCATAAGGTTATCATGTTGTAAAGCATCTCATTGGAAGTCAAGTATCCATGCCCGCTTATAGACGCTCATAACTACTTAGTTGTATAAAAAATTATGCCCAAGGACAAATATCCTTGGGAATTTGATGCAACCACCAAATTACAGTAGAGTTAATCTATTGGGAGCATTTTACTTTTTATAGGATAAAAATAGAGATGAAATCAGAGCAGCTTTTAGGGATAAGTGGAAAAACTGTCACATTTAATTCTAATCCTCAATTAGGACTGAGAGGCAGGGTCCATGGGCAGTAAGAGTGTTATGAGCAGAGTCCATTTTATCCATAAAGACATTCAAATGGAAAGGAATAAGGTAATGTCATGGAGACAGATATCACCTGGTTTTCTGATTTCCCCTCCATATAGGCCCAAGAAGTTCGGCTTCCACTTTTGCTGATCAGGAATCTTTAATCAGTAGCCCCAAGTTAAAAGAACTCAGATACTAACTCACTAACAAAGCTCAAAAACAGAAATGTATAAAAGAGAATGCCAAATTATTCATTTCCAATGAGAAATAGAATGGCCCAACTTAACAGTTACTGAGTCAACCTAATCAAAAATCTCTCTTCTGGCCAGTAAGAGAGGTTGCCTTTTCCTCTTATTAATTTTCCATCCACTGACCATCTCCCACCCTGATTTCTTGCTATAAATTTCTACTTTTCCTTGATGTGTTCAAAATCGAGCCCAAGCTCTCTTCCATACTTGCAAAAACCCCCTACTGTGATGGTACCTGAATAAAATCTCCCTCATCATTTTTTAATGAGGTTGAGAATAATTCTTATAAGGACACAAGTTATATGAGGTAATGACTCACAGTGTGACACCATCTTAACTACAACTGAACTTTTAAACAACACGGGTTCAAACTGCATGGGTCCACAGTACTACATGATCTACAGTCGACTGAGTCCACAGATGTGGAACCAAGGATATGGAGGGCAAACTGTAAAGTTACACGCAGATTTTCAACTGAGTCATTGTCCCTACCCCTCCACCCCCATCCCAACTCCTTTGTTCAAAGATCAACTGTAACACAATAGCAATGACCTTATTTCCAAATAAGGTCACAGCTGAGGTCCTGGGGTTTAGGACTTCAGCGTGTCTTTTGGGACACAATTCAGCCCATAACAGGCAACTTCTCCAGAATGCATGGTGGGCATTCTGATGTTGCCTCCCACACTCTTATTCTTTCTTCCGGTAGTGCACCATCCTCCTTCAGTCCCCTCATTCCAAACCTGAGATTCCACACCTCTGGCCACACAGGACTCAAGCAAGGCCTTCCACTGGCTGGTCAGCTAACACCCTTCCCTCAGATTTCTCTAAGTAGAGTTGGCGTGGGAGAAGCCCTCCCCCACTGGTATGTGGTACTTGGGTATGAAACCTTTAGACCTGCTGTGCTATGTCCCCAAATAAGTGGAAAGAACTTGTTTACAGGACGAGCCAATGAAGCCACCAGAGGGAAGAAGCTGAGATGAGGGGCAGAGAGCCAGAGCTTGGAGTTTCCCCAGGCTCAGCCTCAGCTCTTCCAGGGTCATGAGAACAAATCAGGCCTTCTTTGTGTTCAAACAAGTTTGAGTTGGGACCTATGATTTGGAAGGAAAAGAGTCCCAGGAGAAGACAAAAGATAAAGAGCATTAAGTGGATCCTTGAGGGCTGTGTCATTGGGGAAAACCCTGGAGAGAGCCTCTTGGGAAGGATAACACCCCCGAGAAGCAGAGGGGCTGGAACCCTTCTCTTCAGAAGAGAAGGGAACCCTGAGACATACTTGGGGACACTTTGTGGGCTGAGGCAGGTGGCTTGCTACAGGAGAGCCACTGAATCAGAAAACTTGGTGTTAAAACTCAGGTGGACTCAGTTATGACCCTGTGTGACCTGAAGATACTTGAATTAGAAATGAGAATCCAAGTTATCAAAAGGCTGGTTGATAAGCCTAGAATCCTAGCAAGGGATATTGACATGAGTTGAATGACTTAACTGTTTACTGGCACCAGGCTCTGATATCTGTTTCCATAACAGAACATACCTGTCAGAAGAATATTAATCTATTCATTATTCAACAAATATTTATTAAGAGCCTTTGATGTCCCAAGCAGTGCTGTAAGAATAACTATATACTGATATGCAAAAGATGTGAACTCCCCTCCCATGGAGTTTTTAGTCTATGGAGGTAAAAAGATATTTAACAAATAAATATACTACTAAATGTACAAATTGTAGTAAATGTGATGGAAAAGTTATGGGAATTGAGAATTTTAGATCAGAAGGTCAAGAAAGTCCTCTCTGGGACTACTGAGACTTGAATAGAAGTTAGCCAGGTATGGGGAAGGGTGGTAAGGCAGGAGACAACAGGAGAATCCACATGCAGGAAACAGGTCCAGAAGGAGCTTGACAAGAAATGAGAGAGACGCATGGCTGAAGAATAACTAGGGTGGGCATAGCGTGGCCTAAGAAGAGCCTAGAGAGATGGGCAAAGGCCTGATATAAAGATCCTAGAGTCTCTCCCAAGTAATTAATGTTCCAAGGCACCTCTTAAGAAAGAGAAGTGATTGAAGGACATAGAGCAAAGAGAGACCAATTAGGAGGTTGTTTGCTGTAGTTCAGATGAAAGAAGACTATGGGTGACGGCAGAGACGTCTGCATTTGAGACACTTGTTGAAGGCAGAACTTACGGCTCTGGGCCTGGTATAGGTGACATGAGGGAGGCATTGAGAATGACTTTCAGGTTACTGGCTTGAACTTTTGATGGTTGGTAGTGCCTAACTGAAGTGAGAAATAATAAAGAAGGATGTTGCAAAGAGATAGGCAAGCAGAATCAAAGAGTGATTTCAGGTTTAACATGTTCAGTCAAAGATTCTTGAAGGACTTTCAGGTGGAGATAGGAAATACTAGTTGGATAGTCAGTCTCGTGATATAGGGAAGATCTGGACTGCTGGCAGAAATCTGTGAATTACTGGAAAAAAGCACTTGGGATAGGATAGTTGAGACTGCCTAAGAACAGAGTATAGAGCAAGAGGAGAACCTAAGGACTGAAGGAACTCTTTGCAATGAGTTGTTGGGTATAAGCCACCATGTTAACAAAGGGAACTGAAAAGGCACAACCAGACAGGCGGCAGAAGAACCAAGAGCAGTTAGTGTCAGATTCCACAAGGAGAGTGTTACGCGGAGACATTCCTCATGAAGTCCAGTAGGATGAGGAGGGAAAGGTATTTATTGAATTTCGTGGCCTCATCAAGAGCCTCCTCAATGAGCAGTGGGAGGGTAAGCTAGACTGGAAAGGGTAGAAGGGTCAATGGGAGGTGGGCAATGGAGTTAGGAAGAAGTGTAGACAGTGCTTTCAGGGATTTCCCTGACAGTCCAGTGGTTAGGACTCTTGTGTTTCTACTGCCAGGAGGCCTGGGTTCAATCTCTCATCAGGGAACTAAGATCCCGCAAACTGCATGGCATAGCCAAACAACAGTAACAACAAAACCCTCTAGGGCTTCCCTGGTGGCTCGGATGGTAGGATGGTAAAGAATCTGCCCGCAATGACGGAGACCCAGGTTTAATCCCTGGGTCAGGAAGATCCCCTGGAGAAGGGAATGGCTAACGACTGACACTTTCACTTCACTTTCACCATGGGAGGCAGAGAAATGGTACTGTGACCAAAGAGAGAATACAGGGTCAACAGGGGCAGGATTTAAATATGAAAGATAATAGAGCATGTGTGTTAGTCGCTTAGTCATGTCCAACCCTATGGGACCCCATGGACTGTAGCCCACCAGGCTCCTCTGTCCATGGGATTTTCCAGGCAAGAATACTGGAGTGAGTTGCCATTTCTTCCTCCATAATAAAGCATATTTGAAGGCAAATGAGAATTATTCCCACTGAGCAGGAGATAAAGCACAGGGGAGGTACGAGGCAGGATCCAGGAAGTAGCCTGAGAGAAGGCACTCTCCTCTGGGCAGGGTAACACCTGACTCCAGCTGTGTGCTGCTTTTGTTGATGACCTTTTCCTCCTTATCCTACTCCTGGTTGACAGAAGAATGCTTCATTTTCGTGAATCATTTAACTATGAGTCAGAGTCTACGTCTGTCTTTGTGTTGTGATTTGGTTTTATAGTTTTGTTCTTTGGGAAGAATTTACATTTTCCTTAGATACTGTACTAATGAGAAATATTCTGTCCCAAAGTAGCCTGGGTGGTGTGATTGAAATACCTAGTAAAATTTATCCTTGCCCCAAAGTATCATTTAGTAAGAACTAATAATAATTAACTCAAGTACTGGAGTTACCTTTAATGAGCATCTTAATTTCACAGATATTACCTCCTTTCATCTTTTTTTTTTTTCCCCCAGCCATGCATCACAGCTTGTGGGATCTTAGTTTCCCAACCAGGGGATGGAGTTCTGGCCCTTGGCAGTGAAAGTGCAGAGCCCTAACCACTGGACCACCAGTGGTCCCTGCTTTCATCTTTTTTTTTTTTTACACTTAAAAAAAATTTTTTATTGGCATATAGTTGATTTACAATGTTGTGTTAGTTTCAGGTGGACACCAAAGTAAATCAGTTATACAGATACATATATTCATGCTTTTTTTAAGATTCTTTTCCCATATAAGTCATTACAGAGTATTGAGTAGAGTTCCCTGTGCTCTAATAAGATAGCAGGTCTTTATTACTTACCTATTTTATAAGAAACTCTGATGTAGTTTTTATTATTATTATCTCCACTAGGAAAATAAGAAACTGAGACCAGGAGAAGTTAAGTAATTCATAACTTTTTAAAGCCAATAAATGGCAGATCCTTGGTAGTTTAAACCCAAAATTCCAAGAAAAGCTCTAACTGTATCTTTATAGATGTAGTTTCATTGTCCTTGAGATAGATGTAGATGATGAAACAATCACAGATATTCTGACAACAGCCCTCAATTGTCAGCCTCTAAGAACAGGGACAGGGAGCGGGGGTAGAAACAAAAAGCCCACATTTGAAGTTCAGCTCTGAAAGCCCCTTGAGAGTGCCCTGAACCCCATCACCTGGGAATCTTTCACAGATAATCATCATTCCACAGAATTCAGCTCATGTCCTCACATGCAAAAGTGAGATGGAGAAATGATCTGGTTCCTGTGGACAATCAGCCTGGAACCAGGCATGAATTAACTGCAATTAACCAGGAGGAGGCTTATATTGTTACCTTTCTTGTAGCAGCACACAAAGTGGAGGGCAGGATAGAGGTTTCTCACAGCTTAATTTTCTGAGAATAGTGTTTGCAGTTGGGATGAGACAATGGAAATGAAATCCTCTTGAAAACAGTGCATTCACATTGCTGTGTGATAGTGGTGGGGGAAAGTAACTGGCAGCTCATGGCATTACCCTAGAGTTCAGGGTCTGTGAGCCAATGACCTTTCCTCCTCCCAGGGAGTGCGGAGCCTACGGAGCCTCCCTGAATCCCCCAACTGTGGTGCTCCATTTACTGATGGGCCCTTAGCTCTTCCAGCACATGGGAAGCCCACGAACACTGCAGTGGGAAGTCTATCCCTTCTCCAGCAGATCTTCCCCCAGGAATTGAACCACGGTCTCCCGCATTGCCGGCGGATTCTTTACCAACCGAGCTACGAGGGAATCCCCTCCATCACAAGAGATTCAAAATGGAAGATGGACAGTGTCCTTTAAAAGCTTTGAGGACAGTTCAGAAGCCTAAATCAACTCTTTGTTTATGCAAAGTTAAGAAGGATTTTGGAAAATGTCCACCATGTAGTTAAGCTGTAGGACCCCTCCACACACACTTAGTGATAGGCAAACTGAGAAAAGCCATCCCTTTTTCAGAAAATGATCCTATATAAACTAAGAAGGTAAAATGATAGGTGCAATATTTGGATTCAAAAGGACCAGGGGTGGGATGGGATGGGAGGTGGGAGGGAGGTTCAAGACAGAGGAGACATACATATACCTATGGCTGATTCATGTATGGCAGAAACCAGCACAGATTGTAAAGCAATTATCCTCCAATTAAAAATAAATTAGAAAAAAAAAGGACTGGGGTACAGTCTCATTTCTATCACTTATAAGATGTGAGGTCTTACTTTATTTCTCTCAAACTCACTTTGCTCAGTGATACAAGGAATATGATAACAATAATAATGCTTAGTTCACAGCAACAGTGTAAAGTGAAGAGATAAAGTGACAGACCAGATAAAGCAGGCAAAGTGCTTGGTGTTTTGTGTTACAGCCATTGGTCCATAGCTGACAGGCTACAGTCTATGGGGTCACAGAGTCGGACATGATTGAGCGACTTTCACACTGTAGCTGAAATGTAAGAAAGTGGGTTTGTAGACATCTTGAGGAAAGTATAAGGACTCAAGTGAGGTTCTGAGAACAGCTGCTACAGAGTGAAGAAGTGCTGGTCTGGAGAAGTGGGTGGTGGTGTGCCAGAGGCTTGGTGCTCTGAGGGCTGTAGCAAGTGGTCTGCTGGCTTAGTCAGATTTGGACTGGAGGCTATGAAGCTTGTGTCGTTCCTGACACATTAAATCAAGTCCTTCATACTGGCTTCTAAGTTCAAGGTTTTACAGCTCACCTTGGAGGGTAAAAAGCATTTTGCTGCTAGCTTCACTGTTGCTTGTGTGCTTGTTTTCCAACACAGGTGCTTTCATTTCTGAGAACCAGTTTGTCAAGACTAAAGACTAATGCCTATGCTGTAGGCTTGTCTGGAGAAAAGAAAGCCATTAATGTCAGTTAACATATTAATTGCAGAAAGCGCTTCTTTAGGTTTCTGTTGGCAACAAGTTACCAGTCTAACAGAGTAAGTGAAGTGCATCCAGACTCAATTTAAAACCTGGCCAGGCAGGGCTTTTAATCTCCATGCTTCAGGTTTTCGTTATTACCGTTGCCAAAACGCCAAGCTTATAATTTACAAGTATTACCCGTGTGTCACTTAGAAAGAAACCCAAACCTAAAAATAGAAATGAAACTCAGGAAAACACCAACCCAGATAAATGAATCTCATATTAAGTGCAGAAAGCTTCTAAACTGTGCTCAAGGTTATACTAATTGTTAAATTTCAATTGATTAAAGCAAGTGCATTAACAAGTCAGTATGTCACTGCCCAGAGGAAAGTGACAATTCAAGAGAATTACCTCAGAAAATTTTCTCACAATCATTTGCTCTTTTTTCTTCCTGTCCAATTATTCAGTTCTTAGGTAACAGACTGCTCTTTCTGTAACAGCCATGATAATACTTCCATTGTGATTACTTTTTATTTATAATATTCATTTGGCTGCACCAGACCTTAGTTGCAGCATGTAGGATCTTTAGTTGCAACATATGGGATCTAGTTCACCAGGGATTGAACCCCAGGCCCCCTGCATTGGGAGTGTGGAGTCTTAGCTACCAGACCACCAGGGAAGTCCCCATCATGATTGCTTTTACCTGAAGCATTACTCCTATAGGGCCGCAGTCACTGACCTTCCCTGTGCAGAACTCTGTTACACTGCCACACACTCTGTCCTTAACCCCGATCCTTGTGAGAAATGTGTGTGCCATTGTTCAGGGTAGGAAAAGAGATGGAAGTTAAGGGTAGAAAGAGAGTACTTGTTCTTAAGGGTAGGCCAAAAGTGAGGATAGTTGCAAACCATTGCATCCAAGCCTAAAACCTTGGACCTCCTATGTCTTTAGCCCCCAACCCCCACATTCTAGCCAATCACCAAATCCTCCTAATGTTTTCTCAAATTTTTTTTTTTAACATTATCCATCCTTTCTTTCCCTTGTGTGATGGTTTGTTTTATATGTCAACTTGGCTGAGCTATACTACCCAATTATTTAATCATACGCTAACCTAAGTTTGGGTTACACTGAAGGTATTTTATAGATGTGTTAACATCTTCGATCAATTAACTTTAAGTAAGGGAGATTATCTTGTTAATGTGGGTGGGCCTCATACAATCAACTGAAATTGTAGGGGAAGGAAAACTTTTTATCTGCCCTCTTAGGTTAAGTGAATGGGAGCTGCAAATTGAACTGATCAAGACCAATTAACAGGAAGAGAAAATGGAGTTTATTTATGCAATGTGCATATAGCGGGAGAACTCTGTAAGAACTCACAGGAGTGGTTAGAATTTGGGATTTACATACCATCTTAATATTAGGTGAAGGGAAGATGGAGGAAGGCATTTATGGAAAAGGAAGATAATGGATTTTTAAGAGAACAAACAGGAGATAAGAAAGGTTGTGATGATGTTTGTCCATACAGGTATGAGTAGTCTTTCCTGCTCCTTCAGGACCATAAGGAAACCTCCTTTGTAGAAGGGGTAGCTCTTTTTCATAGTCTCCCTTCTGGGAATAGATCTACCTTGAAGAAGAATTTATGATAGCCTAATTTCCCAGAAGTTGCTGCTTTTAGTCAGATAAGATGAGCTCTCAGAATGATTTTTCTTCATCTGTTGAATTTCAAATATCTTCAGCTTAAGATAATCTTTATACCAATGTTTGGTTCTGAGCGGACAAAAACTGAGGTTTCCCAGAGAGGAAGTGATTTTGTCTCCTCAACTTCTGCCTAAATTCTAAGTCTTCAGCCTGCGGGCCTGCCCTAAGCATTTCAGACTTATCAGCCTCCACAAATGATTAAGCCAATTCCTTAAAATCAGTCTCTTTGTATATACATACATACATCGGTTCTGTTTCCCTGGAGAACTCTGAGAGGTACATAGTGCCACTACCACTAATGAAGGATCTTATCATCTAATATTTATATTAATGGAAACTTATGTAGTCTTCCTATTCGAAGTATTTCTCTGCTCTAAAGTCTTATACATCAACTTTTCTTTCTTCGGTTGCTCTCCTAAGCCTGCAGAGCACAGCACAACTCATTAAGGAGGCAATCTAGGTCCTCAGCATTTGATGGACCCCACCAATTCAGCCTCCTTTTCCAGCACACTTTCTCTTCTTGTCTCCTAGTTCCTGAGTACGCTGTGGGCACTGTCAGCTTGTTACTATCTACATTTCTTATCACCCATTTCCCCATTCCCTTGTCTTTGTTTATAGATGTCCTACCATCCCTCCAATGTCTACCTTTTCTGACAAGCCTTCTTTTACCACTTATATTAGTTTCTCACTCAGTTGTGTCCGACTCTTTGCGAACCCATAGACAGTAGCCCACCAGGCTCCTCCGTCCATGGGATTTTCCAGGCAAGAGTACTGGAGTGGATTGCCATTTCCTTCTCTATTTCTATTTCTACTGTGACAAATTATTACAAATTTCGTAGCTTAAAACAACAACACAAATTTATTCTGTTACAGTTCTGGAAGTCAGGGGTCAAAAATCAGTTTCATTAGGCTAAGGTCAAGATGTCAGGAAATTTGGTTTCTTCTGAAGGTGGGAATATATTAACTTGCTTTTTTCAGTTTCTAGCAGTCACCTATATTCTTTGGCTTGTGGCCCCTTCATCCATCTTTAAAGCACATCACCTTAGTCCCTGCATCTGCCATTGTCAAATGGCTTTCTCTCTCATAGTAAAATCTCCCTTTGCCAACTTCTAAGGTTACTTGTGATGAAAGCACTCTCTCCCACTCAAGTCAGCAATGGTCCCCTCACAATTCTTCTCAGTCCACTCAAGCACTTGACTTTTTCTCTTAAGCTGGCTAACTTGCTTCCATTTCATTAACAAAATCAAGGTCATCAAGCAACAGATATCTAAACTTCTCCCACTCTAGAAATGTGGCTTCATTTCCCACCACGGCCACATCCTTCCCATGGATCTCAAAAGATGAGACATCCTTCTGTTGCTCCAGGCCAACTCATCTACCTCTGCCCTTGGGTTTTCTATGTCTTGTTTTCCCAGGACCTTGCTTTATCAGTCATGCTCGCTATCTTCAACATCTTCCGCCTAACTCATTCTTTTCATTCTTTCAACAAATAATTTATTGAGTGCTATGCAGCATAAAATGCAATGCTGGGACTCATAGCCTACGAGCATGATCAAGTTATTCACACTAAAACACAACAAAATGTATAAACAAAAAACTGTCTTTGAGCTTTTATTCCTTTCTAGCTTCTACTTTCTCCTTCCCTTCCTCAAATTAGATCTGTTCATCTGTTCTTCTAAACCTGTTGATTTCCCACTTTTCTCAATCTCAGTTCATGTGACTATTATCTAAATTAAAAAAAACAGCAACCCACTTATTCCAGACTCTATGCTCTCCTTCATATACATCCAATAAATAACCAAGTACTTCTTATTTTTCCTCCTTGAAATCTCCCAATCTGTCCTCTTTGGATAGTTCATTTATATCCAATTATGGCCCTTAATGATATTTCGCCTAAACTACAGCACTATAATCTTAAGTAATCAGCCTGCCTGCGGCCTTATTTCCTTTAATCTGTCCTCCATGCTGCACTTAGATATTTAAAAACATGAATCTAATTATGTCATCCCCCTGCTTAAATGCTTTTAATGGCTCCCACTGCTTACAGCCTAAGTTCGAGCTCTTCATTAGCATGGCTCACAGGCCCTTCATGACCTGACCAAACTTATCCCCCATAAATCCTAATCATGCACTTGACACTGTAATAATTCTGCATGTTCCTTCAACATGGCGTGCTTTTTCCCACTTAAGAGCTTTTGTTTATGCAGTTACTGTAACTTTGAAAGGCCTGCCCATGTTTGCTCATCTGTGAGTCTCACATTCATCCTTCCAGATCTGCTCAAGCAGCATTTTCTCCAAATCTTTGAACAACAAGCTGTGCTAAACATTCCAGCCTTGTGTTTCCCTAGTACCTTGTTCATACTTTATCATGTTATGTTGAAATTATGTTACCTATCCAGGATCTTTACAAGCTCCTTAAGGACACAGACCATGTGAACTCATAATGTAATATGGTGAGTATATTTCATTTAATACAGAACTTATATTACTTTGTGTATTTGGGTAATTACTTTTTATATAACTGTTATGTCTCCCTTGTGAGGCTGGAAGCCCATTAAGGGTAGGAATTATATTTTATAATATTGTGTATCTTTATCAAATAGCTAATGTTCTAAAGATATTCATTAATGATTATTATTGTGAAGATTATGAAAAACACCTCAAGGATATACTCTACTATTTGTTCAGTTGCCAAGTTGTGTCCAGCTCTTTGCGATCCCATGGACTGTGGCATGCCAGGCTTCCCTGTCCTTCACTATCTCCTGGAGTTTGCTCAATTTCAAGTCCACTGAGTTGGTGATACAATCTAACCATATCATCCTCTGTCACCTGCTTTCCTTTTGCCTTCCATCTTTCCTAGCATGAGGGTCTTTTCCAGTGAGTCTGCTCTTCGCATTAGGTGGCCAAAGTATTAGAGCTTTAGTTTCAGCATCAGTCCTTCCAATGAATATTCAGGGTTGATTTCCTTTAGGATTGACTGGTTTGATCTCATTACTGTCACAGGAGCTCTCAAGAGTCTTCTCCAGCACCACAGTTCAAAAGCATCGTTCTTTGGCATCCAGTTTTCTTATGATCCAACTCTCACATCCATACATGACTACTGGGAACACCTTAGCTTTGACTACCTGGACCTTTGTTGGCAAAGTGATGCCTTTGCTTTTAAATACACTGTCTAGGTTGGTTATAGCTTTCCTTCCAAGGAGCAAGCGTCTTTTCATTTCATGGCTGCAGTCACCACTCACAGTGTTTTGGAGCCCAAATCTGTCATTGTTTCCACTTTTCCCCCTTCTGTTTAAAATGAAATAATGGGACCAAATGCCATGATCTTAGGTTTGTTTTACGTTGAATTTTAAGCCAGTTTTTTCACTCCTCTTTCACCCTCATCAAGAAGTTCTTTAGTTCCTCTTCACTTTCTGCCATTAGAGTGGTATCATCTGACTATCTGAGGCTGTTGATATTTCGCCTGGCAATCTTAACTCTATCATGTAAAGAAAGTAACCCGTTTCAGGGAAAATCTAATTACAGCAGATTCTAACAAGACCTCTAAACTTATACTGATTGTTAATATGAAAGGTTGACTGAGAAAAGTGAAGCATCAGTTAGTATGTATTATACATACACACAAAAACTTTTGTGTTATTATAAAAGTATCCAACTGACAGGCAGAGATATCAACAAAATTGGGCTGCTTTAATAGATAACTCCTCAGGTAAGGAACACCATATTTTATGCGGCATTTGCAGTCAGTCCTGTTCAACCACATTCTTGCTGTGGTCCCCTTAAGTCCCCTTCTCCTCCTAGACAAATTCATCCATTTTCAAAGCACTGCCAGCATGTTCTAGTCTTATTTTGCTTTCTTACAAGTTTAAGGGAATTTGGAGAGTCAAGGCAAGCTTTTTTTTTTTCCGTAGAAATATTATGGTCCAATAAGTGGACCACTTGGTCCACTGCTTGTGAGTGGCTCCATGCTGGTTAGAAAGCTATCTAGTACACATAAAAAGATACTAAACATTGCTAATTATTAGAGAAATGAAAATTAAAACTACAATGGGTCAGAATAGCCATCATTAAAAATCCTACAAAATGGGGGCTTCCTTAGTAGTTCAAAGGTAAAGAATCTGCCTGCTAATGAAGAAGACATGGATTCCATCCTGGTTCAGGACAATTTTGAGAAAAAAAAATTTCTACAAATAACAAATGCTAGAAGGGTATGGAGAAAAGGGAACCTTCCTACACTGTTGGTGGGAATGTAAATTGCTGCAGACACTATGGAAAATGGTATGGAAGTTGCTCAAAAATAGTAAAAATAGAGTTGCAGTAAGATTCAGCAATCCCACTTCTGGGCATATAGCCAGACAAAACTATAATTTGAAAGATAATGCACCCCCATATTCATAGCAGCACTATTTATAATAGTCAAGACATGGAAACAACCTAAATGTCCATCAACAGGTGACTGGTGTAAAGAAGATGTGGAATATGTACAGCAGAATATTATTCAGCCGTAAAAAGAATAAAATAATGCCATTTGCAGCACCATGGATGGACTTAGAGATTATCATACTAAGTGAAGTGAGCCAGAAAGAGAAAGATAGATACCATATGATGTCACTTACATATGGAATCTAAAATCTGACACAGGTGAGCTTACCCATAAAACAGAAACAGACTCATAGACATGGAAAACAGACTTACCATTGCCCATGGGGAGGGAAGGTGGCAGAGGAGTGGACTGGAAATTTGGGATCAGCAGATGCAAACTATTATATGTAGAATGGATGAACAACAAGGACCTGCTGCGTAGCACATGGAACAATATTCAATATCCTGTGATAAACATAATGGAAAAGAATATGAAAAAGAATGTATATATATATGTATAACTGAATCACTTTTCCGAACAGCAGAAATTAACACAACATTGTAAATCAATTATCCTTCAACAAAATAAATTTTTTTAAAAGCTGTTTAGTGGCTGCAGGGAGTCTTCAGGCCAATGCCCTAAAAACAGGGGGATGCCAGGGCTCCTTAAATGACACTGGGCTCCATTCTAGAGGCTCCTTGGCATGCCTGAGGGTGAGTTCTTTTGAAGAGATACCCGCTTAGTGCAGTCTGGGGGCCTCCAGCCTGTTGAATTTAGTTAGATAGTGGCCGACTTCTTGATGAGTTTCACCTTTTCATCTAGAAAGTGGCTCTCCAGGAAGTCACAGAGATGGGGGTTTATAAGGGTAGAACCCAGGGCATGCAAATCCAAAAAGCTTGGTTCATGAGATGTAAACCTAGCATCCTAGGTATACCCCATTCATCTTGAGAACACTTCTCCTTGTCTTAGAAGGGAGGTCAGCTACTGCATTGGTTTTGCATTTTCAAGAGATACATTTCTCCTTGGCCCATTCACGAAAAAAGCAGCTCATACCCTCCAGAGCCACATCACTGCCTTCGAAATAGAAGCCCAGAGAAAGGTAGGATGGCAATGGCCTGCACCTTGGCAGAATAATTCTTATGAATCTGGAAGTTTATGGTTGATCAGCAATAAGGAGCTGAGCTCCATACCGTTGGCTGGTCCTGGAGGTTGAGGATGGCTGAATGGTTGATTCTGAAGACTGTGACTGGAAAAAAGGTTGGAGGATGACAGGAGGCTGGAAGAAAGGGTGTCCCTGGGTCTGTTCTGACCAAATACTGTTGAAACAAGAGACACAACTGTGGACCAGGAGAGGAATGAAGGCAAACTCATTCTCCCAAGATAGCAAAACATTTTTATGCACGTGTGATCTGGATAATATAAGGGTGCCTTTCAAAGGAAAACGAAGAGCAAAGCCATCATAAAAGGGCAGTATGTAGCCTGAGTGAAAGTGTTAGTCGTTCAGTCACGTTTGACTCTGTGACCCCATAGACTGTAGCCCTCCAAGCCCGTCAGGCTCCTCTGTCCATGGGATTTTCCAAGCAAGAATACTGGAGTGGGTTGCCATTTCCTTCTCCAATGTAGTCTGAGGGAGTGACCTAATAAGCCTGTTTTCCTTATTCTTTATGGCTGTTAACATCTAAGATGTGTTTGAGCACACCTTTGTGCCCCAATTGTTTCACTCTCAACTTCATTGTCCACTACCTCCCTAGAGCATATACTATTTTATCTTCACGGTGTTCATATCACCAAATTACTTGGACTTTTCTTTCTAGAGATGTATCTCTAATTTTACATTTGAATTTACAAAATCATTAATGATTATGAATAACAACGAATATTACTAGGCAACTGCTTTTCACAAAGTACTAGGGAAATTCAAAGATGAATGAGGTGTGGATAAGCCGAGCAGTCCTCAACCCTTGGTATGCATCAGAATGGCTTATGTAGTTGGTGTTTTGGTTTTTTTTAATATGCAAGTATCAACTGCAGAAATTCTAATTCCGTTGGTCTGTGATCTAAACATCTTTTAAAAATTAACACATCTATTAATATCAAAGCCAGACAAAGACACTACAAGAAGAGACTACAGATCAACATCCCTTATGAATGTTGATACAAAAATTCTTAATAAAATACTAGCAAAACAAATATATCAGTATATTAAAAGTATTATACACCATGACCAAGTGAGACTCATTTCTGGAGTAAAAGGATGGTTCAACATACAAAAAAAACCCCAAAACCTCACTTATATGATTATCTCAATTGAGGCAGAAAAAGCATTTGGTAAATTGAACACTCTAGTATGATAAAAACCTTCAACAACCAAGGAATATAAATAAATTCCCTCAATATAATAAAATCCATGTTGTGAAAATCACAGAGTGAAAATCATACTCAGTGATGAAAAATTGAAAGTATTCTTTCTAAGATGAGGAACAAGGCAAAGATGCTCACTTTTGCCACTTCCATTCAACATAGCACTAGAAGTTCTACCCAGAGCAATTAGGCAAGAAAAATGAATACAAAATATCCAAATTGGAAAGGAAGAAATAAAATTATCTCTGCTTGCTGATGCAAAGAACTGAAAGATTTCCCTCAATCTTCTTATCCCTGGTTGCACCTGAAAATTAAAGGGGCAAAGACAGAGTAACAGGAGAAAACCATAAAAACTTAGTTGTTTTATGTGGTATGAGAACTTTCATAAAGAAACAGAGACCCAAAGAAACAGTTAAACGTAAATATTTTTATGCCAAGTTTGATAAAGTATGCTGCTGCTGCTGCTAAGTCACTTCAGTCGTGTCCGACTCTGTGCGACCCCATAGACGGCAGCCCACCAGGCTCCCCCGTCCCTGGGATTCTCCAGGCAAGAACACTGGAGTGGGTTGCCATTTCCTTCTCCAATGCATGAAAGTGAAAAGTGATAGTGAAGTCACTTAGTCGTGTCCAGACTCTTTGCGACCCCATGAACTGCAGCCCACCAGGCTCCTCCATCTATGGGATTTCCAGGCAAGAGTTTTGGAGTGGGGTGTCATCGCCTTCTCTGTGATAAAGTATAGAGAGTTATTAAGAAAAATCATAGTTCAAAGAGTATGAAGTATAGTAAACTGAATGAAACTTAGCAAGGCCAGTTTGATTAGATTTTCCTTAGTGAAACTCATTCAGTCATGTCCAACTCTTTGTGACCTCATGGACTATACAGTCCATGGAATTCTCCAGGCCAGAATACCTGAGCCGGTAGCCGTTACCCCAACCTAGGAAGAGAACTGAAGTCTACCTCATTGCAAGTGGATTCTTTACCAGCTGAGCCACCAGGGAAGCCCTTTGTGACCCTTTATTTGGAGATAAGCATGCTCATTTCCTCTTGGTAAACAGAGGGCATCTTCTCACATGATATGAAACTTGCTCATGAAACAAGGTGACTTGCTTCAGGGGAGAAAGTTTGTGGGGGAAGGTGAAAATGACTTTCCTGTTCATACCATTTTCTCAAACTCCCTTAGCCAAAAATATCCAACATACCAAGGTGCCATATTATGGGGTGAAAGTGTTAGTCACTCAGTCATGCCCAACTCTTTGCGACCCCATGGACTGCAGCCCATCAGGCTCCTTTGCCTATGGAATTTTCCAGGCAAGGATTCTGGAGTGGTTTGCCATTTCCCTCTCCAGGGGATCTTCCCCACCCAGGGATCAAACCCAGGTCTCTTGCACTGCAAACAGATTCTTTACCGACTGAGCTACCAGGGAAGTCATTTATTATGGGGTAGTATGTCTTAAATCTCATCATAGATTTATATCTTATATGTAGAAAACCCTAAAAAGTCCACAAAAAGAACTGTTAATACTAATGAATTCAGCAAAGTTCAGTTCAGTCGCCCGGTAGTGTCCAACTCTTTGCAACCCCAGGGACCGCAGCACACCAGACTTCCCTGTCCATCACCAACTCCTGGAGTTTACCCAAACTCATGTTCATTGAGTTGGTGATGGCATCCAACCATCTCATCCTCTGTCATCTGCTTCTCCTCCTGCCCTTAATCTTTCCCAGCATCAGGATCTTTTCAAATGAGTCAGCTCTTCGCATCAGGTGGCCAAAGTATTGGAGTTTCAGCCTCAACATCAGTCCTTCCAATGAACACTCAGAACTGATCTCCTTTAGGATGGACTGGCTGGATCTCCTTGCAGTCCAAGGGACTCTCAAGAGTCTTCTCCAACACCACAGTTCAAAAGGATCAATTCTTCGGCGCTCAGCTTTCTTTATAGTCCAACTCTCACATCCATACATGACTACTGGAAAAACCACAGCCTTGACTAGACGGACCTTTGTTGGCAAAGTAATGTCTCTGCTTTAGAATATGCTGTCTAGGTTGGTCACAATGTTCTTTCCAAGGAGTAAGTGTCTTTTAATTTCATGGCTACAATCACCATCTGCTGTGATTTTGGAGCCCAAGAAAATAAAGTCAACCACTGTGTCCACTGTTTCCCCATCTACTTGCCATTAAGTGATGGGACCAGATGCCATGATCTTAGTTTTCTGAATGTTGAGCTTTAAGCCAACTTTTCCACTCTCCTCTTTCACTTTCATCAAGAGGCTTTTTAGTTCCTCTTCACTTTCTGCCATAAGGGTGGTGTCATCTGCTTATCTGAGGTTATCAGCAAAGTAGCAGGATACAAAATTAACCTGCAAAAATCCATTGTATTTCTGTACACAAACAATAAACAATCTGAAAAGAAACTTATGAAAATAATTCCATTTACAATAGCATCAGAAAGAAAAAAATTCTTAGGAATTAACCAGTGACAGAAAACCTGTACAGTGAAAACTGCAAGACATTGTTGAAACAAATTAAAGAAGATATAAATAAATGGAAATGCACTCCTTGGAAGGAAAGTTATGACCAACCTAGACAGCATATTAAAAAGAAGAGACATCACTTTGTCAGCAAAGGTCCATCTAGTCAAGGCTATGGTTTTTCCAGCGGTCATGTATGCATGTAAGAGTTGGACTGTGAAGAAAGCTGAGCGCTGAAGAATTAATGCTTTTGAACTGTGGTGTTGGAGAAGACTCTTGAGAGTCCCTTGGACTGCAAGAAGATCCAGCCAGTCCATCCTAAAGGAGATAAGTCCTGGGTGTTCATTGGAAGGACTGATGTTGAAGCTAAAACTCCAATACTTTGGCCACCTGATGCGAAACACTGACTCATTTGAAAAGACCCTGATGCTGGGAAAGATTGAGGGCAGGAGAAGAAGCAGATGACAGAGGATGAGATGGTTGGATGGCATCACTGACTCAATGGACATGGGTTTGGGTGGACTCTGAGAGTTGGTGATAGACAGGGAGGCCTGGCGTGCTGCACTTCATTGGGGTTGCAAAGAGTTGGACACGGCTGAGCGACTGAACTGAATGAACCCATGTTTATAGACTGGAAGACTTAATATTGTTAAGAGATGTCAATTCTACTCAAAGTGATCTACAAATTCAATGCAATCCCTATAAAAATCCCAATGAGTTTTTTTTCAGAAGTAGAAAAATCCATACCCAAATTTATGTGAAAACATAAAGGACTCTGAATAGCCAAATAATATTTAAAAAGAACAAAGCTGGAGTATGAAATCATACTTCCTGACTTCAGAACTCATCAGAAAACTATAGCAGTCAAAACAGTTTGCTGTAGGCATAAAGACAGACACATATAGACCAGTGAAATAGCATTGACAGCCCAGAAACAAACCGATGCATTTAACCCATGGCTAAATTATTTTTGACAAGAATGCCAAGACCATTCAATGGGGAAAGGATAATCTTTGCAATAAATGGTGCTGGGAAAACTGGATATCCATATTCAAAAGAATGAAGTTGGAACTTATACAATACTATACATAAAAACTAACTCAAAAGGCATTAAAGACTATAATACTTAAAATAATTCCTGAAACTATAAAAACTCTTAGACAAAGGAATTCCCTGGCAGTCCAGTGGTTAGGACTCAGCACTTTCACTGCTGTGGCCCATGTTCAATCCCTGGACAGGGAACTAAGAACCCACAAGCCATGTGGAGCCTCCCCCCCAATAAAAAATGGCCATTAAAAAACTCTTAGATGAAATATAGGGCAAAAGCTTCATAACACTGGATTTAGAGGTGAATTCTTGGATAGGACATCAAACCACAGGAAACAAAAGAAAAAATAGCCAAATTGCACTTCACAAAAATGAAAACATTTTCTGCGTCAAAAGACAGTTATCAACAAAGTAAAAGGTCAACTCAAAGAATGGGGGAAAATATTTGCATATCATATATGGGGGATTACTATCCAGTACATAAAGAGAACTACTAAAACTAAACAACAAAGCAATCTGATTCAAAAATGGGCAAAAACTTTATGTTTTAATTTTTTTTTTACTTTTTGGCCATATCAAGTGGCATGTGGGACCTTAAATCCCCAACCAGGGGATGAACCCATGCCCCCTGCAATAGAAGCAGAGTCCTAACCACTGGACCACCAGGGAAGTCCCCCCCAAATGGGCAAAAACTTTAAATAGATATTTCCCCAAAGAAAATGTATAAATGGCCAATAAGCACTTGAAAATATGCTCAATAGCACCAATCTTTAAGGAAATGCAAATCAAAACTACAGTGAGATGAGATATCACCTTATATATGTTGGAATAGTTATTGTCTAAAAGGCAGAATATAACAATTGTTGGTGAGGATGTGAAGAAATTGAAACCCTTGCGTGCTACTGGTGGGGATGCAAAACGGTGTATACTGTGGGAAACAGTACAGTGTTTTCCCCAAAAAATTAAAAATAGAATTACCGTATGATTCTTCTAACAACACAAGAGAGGACTTTACACATGGACAGCACCAGATGGTCAACACTGAAATCAGATTGATTATATTCTTTACAGCCAAAGATGGAGAAGCTCTATACTGTATACAAAAATAAGACCAGGAGCTAACTCTGACTCAGATCATGAAATCCTTATTGCCAAATTCAGACTTAAATATAAGAAAGTGGGAAAAACCACTAGACCATTCAGTTATGACCTAAATCAAATCCCTTATGATTATACAGTGGACGTGACAGGCAGATTCAAGGGATTAGATCTGATAGAGTACCTGAAAATATGGATGGAGGTTCATGACATTGTACAGGAGAGAGTGATCAAGATCATCCCCAAGAAAAAGAAATGCAAAAGTGTAAAATGGTTGTCTGAGGAGGCCTTACAAATAGCTGAGCAGAGACTCTAAAGGCAAAGGAGAAAAGGAAAGATATACCCATCTGAATGCAGAGTTCCAAAGAATAGCAAGGAGAGATAAAAAAGCCTTCCTCAGTGTTCTGGGCTTCCCTTGTGGCTCAGCTGGTAAAGAATCCACCTGCAATGCAGGAGACACGGTTCAATTCCTGGGTCAGGAAGAGACGCTGGAGAAGGGATAGGCTACCCACTCCAGTATTCTTGGGCTTCCCTTGTGGCTCAGCTGGTAAAGAATCCGCCTGCAATGTGGGAGACCTGGGTTTGATCCCTGGGTTGGGAAGATTCTCTGGAGAAGGGAATAGCTACCCATTCCAGTATTCTGGCCTGGAGAATTCCATGGACTGTATAGTCCACAGGGTCACAAAGAGTTGGACACAACTGAGTGACTTCACTTTCACTTTTCACTTTCATGCATTGGAGAAAGAAATGGCAACCGACTCCAGTGTTCTTGTCTGGAGAATCCCAGGGATGGGGGAGTCTGGTGGGCTGCCATCTATGGGGTCTCAGAGAGTCGGACACAACTGAAGCGACTTAGCAGCAGATGCTGCAGAGAGACTTTCACTTTCACTTTTTTCTTTCCTCAGTGATCAATGCAAAGAAATAGGGAAAAAATAGAATGGGAAAGACTAGAGATTTCTTCAAGAAAACTAGAGATACCAAGGGAACATTTCATGCAACGATAGGCACAATAAAGGACAGAAATGGTATGGATCTAACAGAAGGAGAAAATATTAAGAAGAGGTGGCAAGAATACACAGAAGAACTATACAAAAAAATCTTAATGACCCAGATAACTATGATGGTGTGATCAGTCACCTAGAGCCAGACATCCTGGAATGCAAAGTCAAGTGGGCCTTAGGAAGCATCACTATGAACAAAGCTAGTGAAGGTGATAAAATTCCAGCAGAGCTATTTGAAATCCTAAAAGATGATCCTGTGAAAGTGCTGCACTCAATATGCCAGCCTATTTGGAAAACAGTGGCCAGAGGACTGGAAAAGGTCAGTTTTCATTCCAGTCCCAAAGAAAGGTCATGCCAAAGAATGTTCGAACTACCACACAATTGCACTCGTCTCACACACTAGCAAAGTAATGCTCAAAATTCTCCAGGTGAGTCTTCAATAGTATGTGAACCGAGAATCCAGATGTTCAAGCTGGATTTTAAAAAGGAAGAGGAATCAGAGATCAAATTGCCATCATTCACTGGATCATTGAAAAAGCAAGAGAGTTTCAGAAAAACAGCTACTTCTGCTTTATTGACTGTGCCAAAGCCTTTGACTGTGTGGATCACAACAAACTGTGGAAAATTCTTCATGAGATGGGAGTATCAGACCATCTTACTTGCCTCCTGAGAAACCTGTATGTAGGCTGGAAGCAACATTTAGAACCCAGACATAGAACAATGGACTGGTTCAAAGTTGGGTAAGGAATATGTCAAGGCTGTATATTGTCACCCTGTTTATTTAACTTCTACTCAGTGTATATCATGCAAAATGCCTGGCTGGATGAAGTACAAGTTGTTATCAAGATTGCTGGGAGGAATATCAATAACCTCAGATATGCAGATGACACCACCCTTATGGCAGAATGTTAAGAAGACCTGAAGAGCTTCTTGATGAAAGTGAAAGAGGAGAGTGAAAAAGCTGGCTTAAAACTCAACATTCAAAACCTAAGATCATGGCATCCAGTCCCATCACTTCATGGCAAATAGATGGGGAAACAATGGAAAGAGTGACAGACTTTATTTTCTTGGACTCCAAAATGACTGCAGATGGTGACTTCACCCGTGAAATTAAAAGACACTTGCTCCTTGGAAGAAAAGCTATGACCAACCTAGACAGCATATTCAACAGCAGAGACATTACTTTGCCGACAAAGGTCCGTCTAGTCAAAGCTATGGTTTTTCCAGTAGTCATGTATGGTTGTGAGAGTTAGAGTACAAAGAAATCTGAGCACTTAAGAATTGATCCTTTTAAACAGTGGTGTTGGAGAAGACTCTTGAGAGTTCCCTGTACTGCAAGGAGATCAAACCAGTCAATTGTAAAAGAAATCAATCCTGAATATTCATCGAAGGACTGATGTTGAAATTGAAGCTCCAATACTTTGGCCACCTGATGAAGAACTGACTTATTGGAAAAGACCCTGATGCTGGGAAAGACTGAAAGCAGGAGGAGAAGGGGGCAACAGAGGATGAGATGGTTAGATGGCATCCCGACTTGAGGGATATTATTTTGAGCAAGCTCTGGGAGTTGGTGAAGGACAGGGAAGCCTGGCGTGCTGCAGTCCATGGGGTTGCAAAGAGTTAGACGTGACTGAGTGACTGAACTGAACTGAACTGAACTGATGATTCAACAATTCAACTTCTGGATATATATCCAAAATAACTGAAAAGAGGTACTTGAAGAGATATTTGTATGTCCATGTTCACGGCAGCATCATTCACAGCTGCTAAAACAGGGAAGCAACCCAAGTGTCCCTTGATAGATGAATGGGTAAGCAAAATGTGGTAATATACATATAATGGAATATTACTTATTCTTAAAAAGGAAGAATATTCTGACATATGCTGCAATGTGAGTGAACCTGGGGACATTATCCTAAGGGAAACAAACCAGTCATGAAAAGATAAATATGGAATGACTCCACTTATATGAAATACTTACACTAGTCAAAATCATAGACAGGAAGTAGAATGGTGGTTGCCAGGAGCTATAGGGAAGGAAGAATGGACAGTTACTATTTGAGTATAGAGTTTCAGTTTCAGATGAAAATAGTTATGGAGATGGATGCTAGCGATGGTTGCACATTATGAATGCATTTAGTACCATTGAACTGTATATTTAAAATGGTTAAGATAATTTTTATGTTATATATATTTTAGCACAATAAAAAAACTGAAAAAATATTCTTTGGTGATTTTTACACACTGCAAGGGTTGAAATATTGGAAAATATCACTTGCTGTTTGAGGAATCAGGGTGAAGCCCGCGAAGTACAGTAGAATGAATCCAGAATTTCGATCTCAGAGACCTGGTTTCCTCTTTTGCCGCTGCTTCTTACTATGACATGTGAGACACTTAGTAAGCCTCATAACTGCTAAGCCTAGTTTTTATATGCAAATAAAAATGTGTCAAAGACTCACATCTGTCACAGAATTTTTATGAAGATTTTAAACAATGAAGAGAGATAAAACATGTGGAAGCACATAGAGTAATGCCAGATCTAGAGCTGGCAATCAATAAATGATAATTATGTCTGAACCGGAGCTGGTATTTGAGTCAGGCCTTGAAGGATGGATAAGATTTAAACATTCAGATCTGAGAGGGAAAATGTTTCCAGTAAAAAAAAGAAGAGTTTTTATGTACTGCATGATTTTATGGCTATTTATGTGTATGCACCATACAAAACACTTGGAAGCTTTGGAGCCAAATCAGATACAGATCTTTAGTTCAAAAAGCTAACAGTCACCTTAGTAATTCATTCATTAAACTGATAGACACTTTTTCTTTTGTAATGTTGCTTGTATTTCTAATGTGCTACATATGTTTTAATAGGTGTTTTCTACCTTAAAATATTTTACAAGTATCTATAATAGATGTTCATAAAGGTTCAAAGAGGAAAAATCATATAAAATTTACTACCCCCACTTTCTCAATTCTGTCTTCATCAGACGTAACATGTGGTATGTCTACTTAAAATCACTTTTTGTGCACATACAAATACAGTATGCATATATTTCTTTTTGCCTCTTGAAATCATACCTTACCTGCTGTTCTGGAAACTGCTTTTTATCCACTTTAAATAGAGTGCCAGTATCTTACTAAGTCAATATATATAAAGCAACCTCATTCTTTGAAATAACAGTATAGAATTCCATTTTATGTACATTTCATCATTTCTTCAATTAGTTACCTTTTGATAAGCATTTTGGCTATTTCCATTATGAATAATGCTGGAATAAATACCCTTAGACATATCTATGTTCTTTGTATAAATACATCTTAAGGGCAAATCCCCAGAAATGGAACCAAACAAAATTTCCACATTTCAATAGATAATATTAAATTAGTATCTTAATGGAATGACTAATGTATACTCCCAATAAAAGAATATGACAGTTGCTGTTTCCCTACATGTTCATCAACCCTGGATATTATCGAACAAATTTATTTATAATCAAATTTAGATAAAAAGTGGTTGATTTCCTTATAGTAAAATTATTAATAAAGGTACTATAAAATTTTTAAATAATCTTATTATAAAGTATGACTAAAGTTCAACATCTTTCCATGTATTTATTTCTATTTATATATTTTTGGGTGAATTATCTTTTTATATTCTTACTCATATTAAGAAATTATTTTAATTTTGCAAGATTTTTTCAGTTTGACTTTTTTTCATTGGCACTGTCATATCTTTCCCCATGTACAAATTTTTAAATTTTATGTAGTTAAATTTATTAATCTTTCAAGTATTTTGAATTCCTTCATTCCAGGATTTAAAAAAATGATATACATTTTAAATTCTAGGGCTTCCCTGGTGGCTAGTTGGTAAAGAATCTGCCTGCAATGTGGAAGACCCAGGTTTGATCCCTGCGTTGGGAAGATCCCCTGGAGAAGGAAATGACAACGCACTCCAGTATTCTTGCCTGGAGAATTCCATGGACAGAGAAGCCTGGCAGGCTACACCGTATGGGGTCACAAAGAGTAGGACATGACTGAATAACTAACACTTTCACTTTAAATTCCAGTCTTAAATTGCAACATTCTATTAAAATAATATTCATAATATGACAAAAAGAGGGAAAAGTTTATAAATTTTATCTTCTGATTATACTATATCAGTTATGGTAAAAGTTAATGAATGTGATTTATTTATGTTCAGTTTTTCAAATCAAGATTTTGGACAAAATTAGTTAATTATTCAAAACATGAAATTTATTTTAGCCCCACTGGCAACTGTTCTGATTTGAAGAAATGACAGGTAAAATTTTAAAGAATGCATTTTTTCAGAAATAGTTTTAAAGATATGGGAGTCCTGTACTCTCCTCCACAAAGTATTATTTTGTAAATTATTAGTCTAAGTATAGATCACATTGCTGGCATTATAGTATTGTTTTAGTTGTCAACAGTTGAGTACTAACATACCCCCTATTTTCAACAAGCTTGAGGGTATGTTTTAATTTTATTACTGTAAAGAAATTTAAATTATGTTCATAAGTCTAAACCTTGCCTGCTAGCAAAACAGTATGTAATGTTTTATTCTCTGCCGATACCATCATCTCTAACCATTGCCACAGATGCAATATGGTACATTGATTACCTCTGTTTCATCTGCACTGCTTTGTATTTCCATTTCTGGAACACTAAAGCACTGCCAAATTAGCAATATATCTGGATAAACTACTAATGCTTGCATCATCTGAAACCTTGAAACCAGTATCTCTTATTTGCTGAGCTAAACTAGGAAGATGCATTCTTTTTTTTTATTATTCATGCACAAAAATTCAAATTTTTAAAATACATATTTAAATGTTTTTAAAAATTAACTGTCAGCAAAATATTAAAATTTTCTAGTTTCCTAATTTCTACATTCAAAGTTTTTAGAAATGGCATCCCAGCATGTATCTTTTACTTTTTTGTATTATGTAACTGCTTGTTCACCTACTCATCTGTTGTAGCATCTGTTGTTCATCTGACGTAGCATATTTGCCTTTAGCAGTGATCTGAATAATTAGAACAAGGATTCTTTCAGGAAGTGGATTCTATGCTTGGGGGATCAATTTCCTATTGACGTTTAGAGAAAAAATATTTGCAGAAGAAATATATATCGATTATACCAATTGTAATCTAATCACAGGGGTTTGTTTCTGGAGTCTCTGCACTTGCATAGTGCAACTACTTCCAGCTCAGTGTCAGTTCAGTTCAGTTGCTCAGTCGTGTCCGACTCTTTGCGACCCCAACTCAGTGTAGGTACTTCCAAATCCATAGGGCTTACATTCTGATTTCTACCAGACTCCAACACTTGACATGATCTTTTCCCTCAGACAAGATTCATGAGTGATTTTTATTCTGCCGGGGTCCAGCCCCGGTGGATCCAGGGTGATTTGAAGGTGGGGACGGAGTCGGCGTCTTTGGAAAAATACATATTTAATCACAGATATAGAGAGATTAGAAATGGATAGTGTAGTAGGAAGATCAGTGGAGAAAAGGAGGCTGAATAACTTGGATTACGTGGAATAGCATCCATGCTCCAGATGGGAATTCAGCCAGAAAAACGGGAGCAAGAAAGAAGCGACATGGGGGAATCAGTCTTTCCGGAAACTGATCCGATTTCTTTATTTTGGGGTTTGCTTATATACCTTTTGTTACACATAGGGATGAATACAGAGTCACGTGGGGGTCAGCAGTCCTGACCTTTGTCAAAATCAGGTGCTTCACATAAATGTATAAAAAAAAAGGTCTTAGGGATATTACATCATCTTCTGGCCATGAGTGAGACCTGCTTACATTTTATGATCCTTTCTTTCTGATAACCAAAAAAACTTATTTCTTCCAAGGGTGTTTTTTCTTAAACCAGGCACCACCCTCCAAATAAAGTTACATTCCTATAGGGTGAGGGTGTAGTGAGTTACAATCAAGAAAGGAATTTATTCAACCCAAGGTTAACATGATTAGTCTTAAAGGTTAATACTTATTTCTCCTAATGCTTAAAGGTTAATACTTATTTCTTCCTATATGCTAGTTATATTCATTATAAGGGTAGGGAACATGGAGATTTAGCAGCAAACATCAACCCAACAAATGAAAATCCTTTCACCAATGCTCCCCTTAAGATCTATTTAGTCTTAAGATATGATAAAGTTACATTCTTACACAGCAAGGACACAGTGATATATAACAAAGTACAGTGATCTATTACAAAAGAGAAAATCCATTAACTCAAAAAGTCTAGTATTGCTAACATCAAAAACTACCATATTTCCTTTGCTATATTCCAGATACATTGATTAATACATTCCCAGGTGCCTAAGGATATAGAGGCCTGGCGGCAATCATTGACTCAACAAGAAGAAAAAGTCCTAGGCTAATTAAGACTCTCAAAATACTCCAAAACTCTCTGTGCTGTTTATGGTTGAGAGGTAGTAAACAATCATGTGCCTAGTGGCGGCAGTAAGGATAATCCTGTCACACAAGCTAGTCTGTCAGCAGAGAGGTTTGACCTGAGACATCCTTGTCCCACCCAGAGCAGGGAATTAGCAGCAATTATTGACACAACAAATGAAGAACCCTTCACCAAATAATTCCTAACCAACACACTATACTAATAATTTTAACTCCCCAAAATAATTTGCCTTTAGTAAGTCTAAAACATCTCGTGCCTCTCAGATTGGGAGGCTGTAAACAATCACATGTGGCCGGACAAACCTATACAGGTGGGCTAGATAACCTTCAGAGGAGTCCGTAAGCTGAAACACTCTTGTCACGCCCAAGAATTTTTATTGCCTTGGAGCTGCACGTTTACTCCTTCTCAGAGAGAAACGGTTATGGGGGAGAGCCCCCCGTAAAGTCAGAGGTGTAGGTGAGAGCATAAAACAGACTCTGGTTTTGGGGTTAGATGCTCGGGAACAGGGGGTTTCCTGAGGCTTGATCACGCCTTTGCGTATGCCAAGCCTCCTTCCTCATGACCTTTGCCATGGGCGGAATTCCTCACGCTGGCCCCCGGCATTATTCAATCAAACTTATGATTCTTCTGGTCATGTCTTTTCTCACCACCCCAAGTGCCTGACTATCTTTAAGAACTTGTTCCTAAAATTGCCATTGGTTCAACAACTCTTTCCACCCTCCAATCCACCATCTAATCCTGCTGATAATTCAACTTTCCCTCTTCAAAGATGCTTTTACCTCCAGATTATATCAGATCTCCTTGCTATACATGATTAGGTTCATAGTACTTTTTTCCTTTTATTTCTCATGCTCTGTCATCATATTTGTGCTGTTATTTGGAATGCCTGCCACATTCCATGAGAGACTGTTTCTGCATTGCTCACCATTTTACTGTCAGAGCCTGGCAATTAGTAGATACCCACTACATTGTTGAATGAATCAATGAATTCATGTCCAAACTCAAATCTCATATTCTCCAAAATGGCATTCCTCACCTTTCCAGCCACAGTGATGGACAAGTCCCTTTCTTGAACTTAAGACTCATCTTGTTGATGCCATTCATTTATCCTAAGGAAGCACAGATTCACAGATTCAGTAGAAGTAGATAGAAAGCTTTCTACTATAAATATTGCAAGTCCCTGAAATAAAAGTCTTGGTTTAGTTTTTGTGAACACCATCATTAATGATGGGGACTTGACTTCTGAAGTATCATGAACCATCCTTGGACTATTCAAATGTTTAGAAATATTTCTTATATTTAGCAAGACATTCTTGGGCTTTTCAAGATGAATTTGGCTCCTAAGCATAAAAGACTAAGCCCATTTGCTCTTCTAATGATGGTCCTTTCAGGTAGTCAAAGATTGCTCTCTTGCTCAATCAAAACATAGCCCCTCCTTCAATTATTGCTTTTATGCTGTGGTTTTTGGACTCTTTCATCATCCTGATTTCCTCTCCGTGAACTCATTCCAGTTTGTCAATGTCCTTCTTGAAATAAAATTACTTTTGTTACCAGTAATTTTATTTTAAATTTAAAAATTCTTATTTTTTGAAAGTTAAAGTCACTCAGTCCTGTCCAACTAATGGGATTCTCCAGGCCAGAACACTGGAGTGGTTACCCGTTCCCTTATCCAGGGGATCTTCCTAACCCAGGGATTGAACCCAGGTCTTCCGCATTGCAGGCAGATTCTTTACCAGCTGAGCCACAAGGGAAACCCATGAATATTGGAGTGGGTAGCCTATCCCTTTTCCAGCAGATCTTCCCAACCCAGGAATTGAAGGAGGGTCTCCTGCATTGCAGGCAGATTCTTTACCAACTGAGCTCTCAGGGAAGCCTAATTATTATTATTATTATTATTAAAAAAAATTTTAAGTATGCTAATATCATAATATTTAAAATTTCTATAAATTCAGAGGTTGCTCTTTCTAAGAATAAATTTATGACAGTTCTTTAAGTCTAAGTTCAGAAATTTGAAAAGTTAATTTTGATTAAGTAATAGATACATTTTCTGGCAGCTGTGAACAGTTAGTTGCTGGTGGACTGGTTAGATTACACAACCAATTCTATACTTACTGTTTAAAATTATCTGACTTGCTCTGTCCACTGGCTAGTTGAACTTCAAATGGACTTAAACAAATGAGTAACAAAATACTGTGCTTGTTTAGGTGTGAGGAAAAGGTTTAGTTTTATAGCTATTACCTGTTAAGGATCCAAACCCAACGGTTAATAATAATCATCTCTTTCCTGGGCTCAACAAAAATGTTTTGATGTGGTTCATACCAGCCTCTGATGAGGGTATCAGCTTTCATTTAAAAAATCATCATTAGTTTCAGTGGTCATTACAAACCTTACTAAATTGCTGATGATATCCTTCATTGCCAAGCATGAATTGTCTTTTTCAGTCATTTGTATAGAATTTATCCTCCATTCCAAGATCATAATAAATTGCAAAGTTGCTGATAATAATAATAACTGTTTTTAATCCTCAAAACAAGACAACAAATGCTACAGAAGAGAAAGTAGCAAGTAAAATGGAATAAATTAGAAGAGGCAAGAAATCTCTCTACTTAAATGGTTTTACTGTCTGGCACATAGTTATGATCATTCAGTGTTTGCTAAATGATTGAAAACATTTAGGCAATAGGCATAATCCTACAACGGGGACAACACATAAGTAAGGTATTTGGCTTATCTGGTAACTTATTTTCAATTTCAATTTTTACTACATTTTCAATTTCCATATTTTTGATAACTCAGAATGAGTTCAAAATAGCACTATAGTCATTAAAAATACTCAAATATTTCCCGAACATGGTATAAGTCAATCTCCTATAATCCAAATATAATCTAAACTTATATAAGTTTCTTCCGTCCTACCTTCTTTCCTTATGAAAAATTTATTTAGGCTATTTAAGAAATAGTTATTTTAAAAGTAGCTCATAAATGAAGCTATTAGTTGGCCCTGGATAGAGCCAGCTATAACAACGTGTTCAAGCTAATGAAAGGAACAAAAGAACCTTTGGAATGCACCAGCTTATTCAAAAATAGTAGTTGTTTTTTTTCAAGACCCTAAGGAACTGAAATTTCTCTTTAACAATTTTGTTGCTACCTTTCCTACAGAAATTACCTAGATTGCTTCTTGACCTCTACTTTGAGAGTAGAGGAAGTCTGGCTGTATAGTATTAGTTCCATAGCACGAAATATCCAAAATACTGTAGTTCCTGCATTCCTTGCACATTTGGACCTATTTCATCCCTATATTAAAATGTATATCCTTTTTTTTTGTATTGAGCTATAGTTGATTTACAATATATTAATGTCAGGCGTACAACATAGCAATTCAATATTTTTGTAGATCATACTCTGCTTCAAGTTATTACGAACCAGTGGCTTACAATATATATTCTTTACATAAATTTTTAAGAGAAAAGGCATTGGAAGTACATATTTTTTACATGAATATACATTATATATATTAAACATATATATTAAAATATATAGATATATCCTACAAACAATAATTGAAGTTTGAAAAATATTACTATACTTGTAAGTTCCATACTTTCAGAAGCATACACTAATGTAAAATAACTTTTGGACTATCTGTCATAAACCAAATAAGTACTCGAGACAACCTGGGCCACATTTTAAAAATCTTTAAAAAGAAGAAAATAGAAGTGTATGCTTAAGAGTCCAATTTTCCATTAAAGTCCAGAAATGGTTATGAATCTTATTCTGCTTTACTTATTATGATTTAAGGATAGCCATCATATCAATCGAGGTGATCACCATAACTTCCAAGATCATTTTAGATAAAATAAAAAAATTTTAAACTAAAACTGTTTTTATATGAAATAAATCTGTAATAAATTTGAAAACATCCTTTGATTTATTATTTACAAGCAGTCTGTCATACCGTGCACTGTTTCAGGCACTAGGGTACAAAAAAGAATGTAACATAAAATTCTTGCCCTTAGGGAGCTGACATTTTAGTGACAGGTGTCAGCTTTTTTCTCCTTTGTAGGTATTTAGCATATAGTTTTTACAAACAGTTACAGAAATAGTATGCTGCAGAACCTAAAGAAAATGAAGAAACATTAGTTGAAGACTTCAGAAGTGGGTTTGTCTTGTTTGTACTAGGAATTGACTGTCATATTAAATTAGCATTTCAGAAGTAGCTATTTAAATCCATATTGTTGACACTACAGTGAAAGCAGTGAAACTAGTCAGCAGATGATTAAGTTTTATGGTTGATGTCCACACTTTTGTATCCTGGGACCAATATCAAGTTTCTGGGAAAAACATCCTTGCTCTCTCCCCATGTCCCTCTATTATTATTAAGTCAGGGTCTCAGCTTGTTGTTGGTGTTAAATGTGTTCTGGGAATAGAGATGTATCTCAATCATTCTTTCTGCATTTTTCACTTATCAATCTGAGAAGATTTACTTCAGCTTTTCCAGGTTTTTTCCTCTCTTGAGGCAAGAAGCATTTAGATTGTTTATTATATATTCCACAAGGGAAAGTCTGCATTTAACTGGCTACTTTTTCAATTCCCAAGACCATCAGTTAGTAGAATCAATATTATTTCTGGGTGAGTGGAACAACCTTTACTAGCAGCTGGAGGTGGTATGTACATTTCTAGCTAGATTACTGACTTCCCATTAACTAGTCTATTAGGAAAGCGACACTGTTCCCACGGAAATTAACAACCATTCAATTCAGGCTTGAAATCTTAAGGCTGAAGTGGAGAAAAAATTGGATTGTCATGGGTTGTGTTACTGTTTGAGGAGGGCAGACAGGAGTTAGTGAATGGATAGTGTCAAAATCGGACTTTACTAAATGACTCATTAAAACTGCAAGAAAGACGAACCTCTACTGGCTCCAGAAGATTAAAACAGGAAAAAGATTCAAAAACCTGTTTTCAAACAAAATTTAGCAAATGTGGGAAACATATAAATTCAGTCTGGATGCTTGCAAGACCACCTCCCCTATCGCTCAGGCCAGAAACCGGGCACAGGTATGAGAATTTTGCAAAAACAGCTTTCAAAACTATTTTCCAAAGCGAAACGGTGTGCCTGAAGAGCTTCGGAGTGGAAACCACTTCACGCAGTCCAGTATTCTCCCTGGGTTGCTAACCTCTCCGCCTTTCCCATCCCGCCACTCCCACTTGGCCGCTGCCTCAAGGCAGAGGGCGTTTGTTTACGTGACGTCAGCCATAGTAAGCAGCCCCCGCCCCCGTTTCCCTCTGGCCGCCGCGTTTCCCGCGCCACGGCACTTCTCCCCTTAAAAGGACAATAGAGGCCTCGGGAGCGCGCTCGGCCGCCGGGCCTTTTCCCCTCCCAGCCCTCGACGCGCGCGCGCCCGTATGCAAATAAGTTCGATTCAGGAGAATTTTGTACCGGGAGTCGCGCGTGCGCAGAGAGAAAGCGGAATCTACACCTTCCCCGCCAGCGGTAGCAACTGCAGAACTGCAGGAGACAATCTTTCTAGACAAGGCAGTTGAGGAGGAGGGAGCGATTTGGAGGGGGGGTTGACTTGGCGTGCACTTCGCCCCTCGGGAACGTTATTGCGCGTGGAACGGCTGCTTTTGGAAGGTGAGTAACTCGAACCAGTACTGTGGTGCAAAACTGTCTCACGAGGCTTTGATTTCAGAGTGGTTTCTTTTCTCTTTTCACCTCACCTCACTACCTCCCCCAGTCCTTCTACAGACACACGCACACATTTATACACACAGGAAGTTTTGTCTTGGAGATGGCATTTCGGGGAGCGCTGTTTTCGTGATCTTCAGACCCCAGATTCTTTTGTATCTGCATGTTTAGTGTGCCCTTTTTAATTAGGGAGGTTATTTGAGGAAAAGCGAAAGTCTTGGGGTGGGGGAAGTGAACAGAGTCAGGAAAGGGGTGAGGAGTCGCCGGAGTTGAGGGATCCACGTTGAAGGTGACAATGACTTTTCGCAGCCGCAGTGTTCGCTGGCGAAAGGGAGCCCGGTGGCTTAAAGGCCCCAGAGAAAAGGACTTGCTGGTGATTGCAGAGGGGCCCCGGGTCTGTGCAGCCGCGTGGGCGCGCGCCCGGGAGTGGCCGGGCGCCGTTGTTGGCCCTCGTGGTTTAGTTTCTTGCGGCCCCTCGCGCGTGTTGTCATGAGGGTGGACAATGAACGCCCGTCGCTCGGAAACTAAGTTGCCGCCTACTTGCGAGCTGGAGGGCGGAGGGGGTTTAAATCGGCCTTTCGGGTCGGTGCCGGCGTGGCCATAGTGCACGCGGGTGGCGTTGTCCGCCCAACTCCGGAGGGATGCGGATGCGACAATGAGCAACACGCGGCCGCTCGGAAGCGGCCCCGGCTCTCAAACGCCTCTCCCCGGGCCGCGCCCAGACAGCGCGGGCGTCCGGGGTGTCGGTGGAGCCTCAAGTTTGGTTCGCAAATTTATTCACCTGTAGCGTATAAAGTGGGCGCCGCGGAGCTCTCTAGGGCGACGGTGCGCGCGGCTTAAGATGGCCAGTCGGAGCCGAGTTGACTCCGGGATGGAGGCAGCGGCGTTGTCTGCGCCTGAGGAGTGCGGGAACTCCGGAGGGCACTGCTTTTTGTGGGGAGCGTGACAGACCACGTGCTGGGGCTGCGACCCGGGTTTGGTCCGGGGTCCGACTGAGTGTCTGGCTCGCGGTTAGCGGGGAGATGCGAGCGCTGTCGGGGCTGGCCGGCCGGCCGGACAATGTGACTTGCTTGATGATGGCGTCTTGCCAGTTTAAAAAGCAGAGTGAAAGTCGCCAACTCTCGGCCGGTGCGGGGCGGGGGATCCGGGCGTTTCTCATCAAGGACATTGCAAAACTTTGATTAAATGGGCCTACTTCTTGGGGAGGACGGCGGGACCGTCCCCGGACTCCCGGGGCGCAGGGTCCGGACCCTTCCCCTGGGCGATCGTCAAGTGTCTCCCCCTGGGAAACAATCCCACGCCCCTGATGCTGCACGTAGGCAGCGCCCGGCTGGACAGAAAACAAAGAGCTGCATGTGCCGGTGCGGGCCCGGCCGACCCTGGAGGCGGCCGCCTTGCAGGCCGGGCCCTCCTAAGTTCGGGCGAGTTTCGGGAGGGGCTTTTGTCCCTCGGCCCCTCGCGGGGAAACTTTGGCGACGCTACTTGTGCGTGGTGCGGTGCCGGAGCGCGGCGGGGAGGCGGCGTGCTTCCTCGCGGCGGGCGGCCGAGGGGCAGCAGTCGGGGCTTGGCGCTGGAGCCGGGGCGCTGGGTGCCGCGACGGCCGAGGGCCCGGGAGAGAGCGGCCGCGAGGGCTCGGCCCGCTCGCCGGGGCCGGAGCCTGCGTCTGGGAGGTCTGTGGATCCGCCTTTGAAGTCGAACTGTTGCCATGTTTGAATTACGTCAGGGCAAAGCCATGAGGAGGAACAAGCCCCGGCAGCACGGCGTGCGGGAGGCGCGGCCTGCGGGAGGCGCCGGGCCGGCCGGGTGGGCGGGCGCGGGGCCCGTTGTTCCGGCGCAGGTGAGGGAGGCGGCGGAGAGGGAGGCGCTTCCCTCCCGCCGCCACCCCCTCCCCTGCGGGCAGCTCTCCACTGGAACTTTCCTCCCGACCCCAGCTGCTGTGTTTACCCACGGGTCCGCCGGGGAGCTGTTCTGTTTGCTGCCTGGGTGTTTCTCTCTCGGCCGTCGCCGCGTGCCCGGGGGGAAGCGCAGCCTGGGGCCACCGCGGAGGACTGGGGTGGGACGGGGAGGCATTTTGCTGCTTTCGGGGAAACTGGCGAGCACCCCTTCCCCCCAGCCGAGCCGCGGCCCCCACGTTCAGGGGACCCAGCCCCGACGACACCCAAAAAGCAACCGCAGGGAACTTCGGGGCTCCCGTTGTCCTACAAAGGGAAGCGAGGACTGTGGGCGAACCGTGCGTGCAGCTCCGGTCTTTGTGTGTTTACGTGCGGGAGGGGGGCCGGCTGTGGCCAGGGCTGTTTTGGTTGGGGTGGTGCTATTTGAGGTGGTCGCGCGGTGCAGAGTTTGTTCTGGTAACTCTGACCCCTACTAGATTTCTTTGTTTTTATTTTCTCGCCCTAATCTTCGATTACTCCAGGCACCCGGAAGACCAGGAATTACTGTGTCACAGCCAGACATGAAATGCTAGACAGTTCTCCCCATCCGTCCTTCCCCACACTCCTCACTCATATTATCCTAAGGAAGGTTAAGAAAAGGTCCCCCTCCCCCCCCGCTTTTCTCCTAATAATTTTTTTAAAAAATGAATTTGACCTTGTCATTAAAAGTACTCAAAGCACCTGTTTTTAAACTGGAGTTTGTCACTCTTGAGCGTTTTCATAATTTATGTTACAAAGCCGAACACGTTTATTAGTTGCTCAATTTAAATAAACTTCTGGGACTGTTTCTGGTGGGCTATGGCATTTAAAGTATTTACGTAATGGTTTGGGCAAGGGGGAATCTTTTGGCCTAAAGGTGTGTTCAGCTCAGTGTTTCTGCGTTATCTTTGTACGACCTTGAAGAAGCTAGCACGTAGGAGTTAGGCCTTTCTAGATTTTCTGTGGGGGCTGGGGAGGAAGCTGCCCAGGGGGATGATACAAGGTAACGGCTAGCTGTCTCTGCTAGCTCTTCCTAGTTCCTCTGACTGGGATTGACCTGCTGGTTACCCCTCTTAGATTTTCTTTTCAAGCTAACTTTTTTTTTTTTTTTTTGGTATGTGGCCCCAGGCATAGCTCAGAAATTATGCTGGTTTGACACATGGATGCTTCTTTGGTATTTGGGGTTTGCTTGCAGTCTAGACATCCGATAAGCAGCACCGTGTCTGTTGTTTCTTTCCTTATTTCTCCTGTATTTTGATCATGTTTAAGGGTTAGAATCCAAAAGTGGCCTTTACTGAAAAATAAAAATATCCTTTGAGGGCCACGCCCACACATACCAGAATATCCATACAAATTGAAACCAGTTTTGTGCTTTCATTGTTTTGCTATTCAATACACTCTTCCCCCAAGTTTTGGTTGACCGAATGACAAATACCTACATGCTGCCAATATTAGTACATTTCTGAAATGGATAGAAAGATCTTGTCAAGAGAATGAGAAACTTCAGATTTGATAACCTTATGGCTTTCCTTTGGGGAGTTATTTCTCTGGGTCAGGTATTTATTAATAAAACGCATATGAGGAGCTTTGCCAATACACTGAGATTCTTTGTTTTCTTAATTAGTATTTCATAGCCGAGTTACAGCTAGATTTCAATGTTCTGAGAAATTTCAAATGTATCTAGAGTTTAAGGCTTTTGTTTTAAATATCAGATGATATGTGCAGCAGAGATTTGGTTTATCAAGGTAAATGAGTTGAGAGTGGGAAAGACACAGACAAGGTCTCTGCTGCCTTCTCGTTTTGCATTACTTTTGCAAGAGATTGGAGATAAAAAGTTCAATACATAGTATATTCTAGAATCTTGGGTGGGCCTCAAGACTGCTATTGCACAGTACTATTCTGTATATCTGGAACCTGAATGATCAGTTTTTTCTCCAGAGTTGGCAGGCAGACCTTGGGAAAACCTGGCTCATAAGCTCACAGTCAGGCAGATTTATGTCACAAAAGCACTTTGAGAATGATTTTCCATGTAAAATAAGTTTCTCACTGGGAAAAACTTAAAGCTAATTTGAAATGTAGACCAACGTCATAAGCTGTTGCAAGGACAAATTAATTTACCGTGCTAGGCACTTACTGGTTGCTTTAAAAGTATTACATTTTCTTTTTTTTTCCCTAAGCAGTGCTAGGCATATAATTGGCTAGGAAGGAGGGAAGAATATTTGTTGAGACACTAGGTTAGTGTTCAAAAGTCTATGGGGTTGAAAAGATGTGATCCAAAGACGCTTGGTTTCCAAAGACGTGATCATCTTAAGCAAATCACTTTGTAGTCAAATTTTGTCATTTGCAAAATAGCAATAATCATACCTGGTTCTCGGGGGTGTAAATAAGTAAATCATGTGCTTGGTAATACCTGTTGTCCTCACAACTTTGTAAAGTAGATATTTTGCAGAAGACAAAGCAGATTTGGATCAGTTTCCTTGCTGGAATACATAATTTAGTAAATGAGAAGTGGAAAGAATAATTGTTTTTGGCCCCATTCCCCACCTTCAGAAACTGTTTCTGGGAAGACACTGCCTTAAACTCCTGGTTGCCGATCTAATTCTGATTCAACCAGGTAACATCAGAAAGTCCAGTGGAAATCTAGAAAATACCATCTTCTTTCTGATTTGTCTACAAGAGTGTCCTGTTATAAACTGAAAATATTTTGTTATCTTTTGGTTCTCCAGTTTCTCTTTTTCAGTTTCCCTTTTAATTGAATTTGCAACTGAGTGGTTTTCTGTATTATGGAAATGCAGCTAATCCGAAAGAAGGGAGTTTATTTTCAAGGGAGAGTTTTCTTTTTGTACTAGAAATATAGAAGTCACAGACACATTTGCTATTACATATTCAAGTACAAAAGTTGCAGTTTAACTAAAATAATTTTTTTAGCTTCATATTTAGTTGTTACCACCTACTATAAGTTTGATTTGGCTTAATGTTATTTTAATTTGGTTGATGTTAATGTATGCTGAGTTTAAATAGCTCTCTTTTTGAGATCCATTTCTACACACATTGTTCTCTTAATCCTCCTTTCCTCTACACATGCCTGCTTGAAATCGGGAAATATTTTTTCTACCAATTGTTACGAAAATGTTGACTTGTTTGCTATTAGTCTTTTCTAATTAAAGTCATTCATTTGGTTTACATTTCTTGGAAATCTTTAAAGCCCACTTTTTTTGTGTGGGGGGGTGCAAAAGTCTAGAAGCTAAATGTTAAAGAAAAATGACATTGTTCAAAACATCAGTTTTTTTTTTAAATGCACGTCTTTATTGTGGATACCATTCCTACTTCATGCCCTTAAAAACACTGTTCAACTCCATTCTGTCTACCCCACACTTCTTAGCAAGTTCCACCCAGTTCTGTATACGATGTACAGTTAGCACCTTGTTGTAATATAAGACTTATTAATAGTTTCTGTCCTGTAACAGTTTATCATTGAGTAGAGGGAGCAATCCCCTGGAGGAAGGCATGGCAGTCCACTCCAGTATTCTTGCCTGGAGAATCTCCATGGACAGAGGAGCCTGGTGGGCTATAATAGTCCATGGGGTTGCAGAGTCAGACACCACTGAGTGACAAGCACAGAGGGAACAATAGCTTAAACAAGTATGTGAAATCCAGTGTGTTTGTTAGGAATGGAAAGGTTTTATAAAAAGATGAAATTCTCAAGTAATTTCTTAGGTTAAGAGGATGAAGGAGAAACCATTTGGACAGAAATAGCAGCCTTAAGCATTGATGTGGCTAGTTATTAAGGTTGATTTGACACTCCTGGAATATCAGAATTCTATGTTGGGAGTAGCTGGTAGACAGGACTAGATCCTGAGAAGCTTTGAATTTCTTGCCAAGGAGTTTGGATATTATCCTGATAGCCAAGTGTTGGTACCTTGGAAGGAATATTAATATTTAAACCTTTTAGGACGATACCACCTATTTGAGGGGTGCAGCCTTATAAGTCAGTTATGAGGCTCTGACAGAAGTTCAAACACCATAATGAGGGACAGACAGACAATGGGAATGGAAGGAACATGAACCAGAGAAGTGAAAGAAGCAGATTCTCTAAGGGCTTCATCATGGAGATGGTAGAGATCTTGCAGAAGATGAAAAGGGAGCACCTGGTTGACCTTCAGATTTCTTTATGTGATTGTATGGATTAAAGCCAGGTTAGGTGAACATAAAAAGAATGTGTTTGGAAGAGAAGACTATATAATCAGGAGGACATTAAAGGTTAGGACTGCCAGTCCTTGTGCTTCAGAGAGCTTTAGGAACTTTCCTGAGATTCGGGTTAGACCAGGTATGTGCTTCCTTAACATTTTTGTCAAGTTTGAAAATGGAGAACAACCTTCGTGGAAAGGAATAGGGTTGTTTCATAAACTTAAAATCTCTGGAAATTTTAAGTTCCTCCTTCCCCACAAACTTGTTCTTAAAACCTTCAGAAAATCAGGATTCTACCCTCATTTTAGTTGGGTGTGTCTTGGGACAGATAAGAGTTTATATTTCTATAATGTGCAAGTCATAAATTTAAGGAAATAAATCGTATACATACACTGATATTTTCATATTCTTGCTCCACAGCATTCCTGGAAGGTAGAGGTAAGCTTTTGCCCTAATATTACAGAGGACAAATAAAATTTGAGGTGACTGTCTATTCACTTGTAAAGACACAAGCAGAAATACAGATTCCAGCTTGACTTCTTCATCACACTCACAGTAGTCACATTTCTTAACGAATAATCATCCTTTAAAAGCAAATGAATACTACCCGCCCAACCTTTAACTTTCTCATTCACTGGAATTGCTCTTAATCTGGTATTGGAATACCTAGTTTTGTTTTTACAGTATCAAAATGGGAAGACCTAGTATTTCTTCTTACACTGTCTAAAACGCAGAGACCTGGATTTGTGATTTTTATTTTTAACTTGTGCTATGTCAGCTGAAGACTTAATTTCTGAGTTTGACCCCTTTCCTGTAGGAGGAGTTCTAGGGTCTTCTACTGAGCATGGATTCCATAGGCAGCACTGATTTTATTATATAATTTCTCAGTCTGGATACATGTTTGGAGAACATGTCTGTTTTTGGCAGACAAGTGGGCATCTACCACCTCTTTCTGTTTTTCTCCAGGCAAGTTTAAATTTTTAAATTTCACTTGAAAAAGTGAATTAATTAATTCAGAAACTTTGGTATTGGGATGTGGGTAGGTATCTACTAGAAGCAGGTAAAAGGAAATAGTAGTGTTTGATTGCCCCATGCTTTTCCTTAAGTACTACTGAAACGCATCTTTTTGTAGGGGAATACTGCAACCAAGTGGCCTAGCAGTGGGAGAACACAAAACAATCCTATTTGACTCTTTGTGAAGAGTGTTGCAACAGTTACACTGTTAGTGTTTACTAGTTCCTGTACTTACATGTGATTAAAGATAGCATACTGTTGACTAAAATGGTGTCGAAGGTGGCATTACCAGTTTCAGGCACTCGAGATGGCACTTAACTTTGGATCATAAGTGCTTTTTCGTATTTATTTCTCTTCCTTTCCCATAATCATGCCTTTTAAAGTTCAGCTCTAAAAAATGCATCTCCTTCCCTTCAGAGTTGTCTTTGGTTGCTTGGTTCCTTTCCTCTTTGTTCACTGCTGCTTCCTTTCCCACTTTACAAATCTTTTGCTTGTCTCGTCTCTGCAGTTTCCTTCCCATTCTGTTCTGTCTGTTCTGATTTTACTAGTCTATTCTGTATGCTGTCTTGTGGAATATATTTCCTAATGTGTATCTCTTCATCTGTATGTCTTTGAGGAGGTTTATTTAAGTTCTTTGGGCTTTTTCAGATTCCTCTTTAGTTAAGTCAAGATATGTGATGATGACTAAAGTTTTGGGGTGTGGTGCTCTTGACTGAAAAAAAAAAAGTATAGAAAGGAGTAAAGTGAAAGTAAACCTCCTTCATTCTTGCACCCCTCAGAGACAATTGCTAGTTATTGGTTCTTAAAAGTCTAATTTAAAAAGCCAGGTTGTGTATTCAAGATCTCATTAAAAACATACTATATAACAAGATATCTTTAAAAAGTTCCCTCTCTGCACATGTTGTAGATCTACTGCCTTCTTTCAAGGGCTGAAAGGGTATCCTGTAGTGTGAAGACACCATACTTTAACCAGTCTGAGAATCCATGGACATTTACACTGTGGCACAGTGGTAAAGAATCTGCCTGACAGTGCAGGAGATACTAGGAGGGGTAGGGTTGATCCCTGGGTCAGGAATATTCCCTGGAGGAGGAAATGGCAACTCACTCTAGTATTTTTTCCCAGAAAATTCCACGGACAGAGAAGACTGGTGGGCTATAGTCCAAGGAGTCACAAAGGGTCAGACACAATGCCTGAGCGTGTATGCACACACACTATCTTACGTGTGCTTTTTTAGAAAAGAAGTCTAGGTCATTTGATTTTTTAGAAAAAATGATTAGAAGCTATAGGATTTGGTCTCTTGAAAATGAAGAACAATTTAGAAATGTTTTAATTTGGGAGGTCGCACCCCTGATTTGCATCAGAATTTCACTTCTCAAGATGGTAAGGACAAATGACAACGTTAAGTGTAAAAGCTGATTTATCATCATCTTTGGCATATTTACTTCTGTTTTCTTCTACCTAGTCCATCCAGTGCGTTTTGAGTTTTGAAAAAAGTTTTTCTGAACATTTGTTTATTTTGTTTCTTGGATGTGTTGAGTCGTCTTTGCTGCACTGGAACTTTCCCTAGTTGCAGCAAGCTGGGGCTGCTCTCTAGCTGTGCGCGGGCTTCTCATTGCAGTGGCCTCTCTTGCTGTGGAGCACGGACTCTAGGTAGGGCATGTGGAATCTTCCTGGACAAGGGATGGAACCCATGTCCTCTGCATTGGCAGGTGCAATTTTAACCACTGGACCACCAGGGAAGCCCCTGAAAGGTATTTTTGAATATAAGAAAAACAACTGCCCAGAAGGAATCTAGAAAATGGAATTGGGGAAGTTATGACACTGGAGGAACTATTGGTGTCCTTCAAAGCATGCCAACTAAGGTTACTGTTGGCTTCCCTGAGCCACCAGGGAAGTCCTAATAGACGTTACATACATCATAATAAGAACCTTCTCCATTTTCCTAAGTGTTAATGGAAATCACACCCTTACAAGATTTGAAAGATAAGAAAATACTCTGCAGAATTAAGATCTTCACCCCACTGCCTCCTAATTCCATGTTAGAAAGGGTACTAAAAGCTCTAAAATTTGCATTTTCCACGATTCTTCATACTGTTTCTTAGTTTATACCAAATCAGACTGTTCTTTTTGGTATCACTAAAAATTAAAAGAGATCATCTTTAAGCTTGGAACTATCAGAAAACTTCTTATACAGCCTTTACTATTGGTTGTGAAGATTACTTCACCATCATGTTATACTGTGCTCAGTAAACTTACATTATGTGTGCTATATTAAGTGTACTAGGACACCATCCTGCTCTTTGCCTTCATAGTCTCATTAAATGAGATTAGACTTGGCTCTTTTGCATCTTGATAAATAGTGGTTACTTCACACTTTCCTTGCTTCAACACTAAGGATGCATTTCCCCATCCTTTCATTAAGTTGATCATTGAATTTTTATGAAATTTACAGTTTTAAACTAGATGAAACCCCAATAAATCAATCAAAACAAATGTTCAGAATTGTTGTATTTTAAAAACTCACATTGCTGTCTTTGTATGCTATTTGTTCATGTAATTACAGTTATTTCTCTTATGGCTTTTGCTGACTTAGCTATTAACTTTAATCTTTGAGATTGAATTAAATTGGACAGAACAGTAATTTCAGCATGGTTGGTTTGTCTTTAACTGTTACAATATTTTTTAAAAATTATGGCTTTTTGGCTGACAGTAGGTAAAGAAATGCCAGTGAAAGTGCTTTAGCAAACATAAAGTACTGTACAAATGACAGTTTTTTAAAAAAAGTTTAATCCACAGATTTATTGAGTACATATTACGTGATTGACAATATTCTAGGTGCTGAGGTTACAAAGATGAATAAAGTCAAGAGAATTCCAAACCCAATCTTTTTATTTTTAGAAACAAGCGTATTGTAACAATTTATATATCAGAAAATTCACTCTCAAAGTATACAATTCGGTAGCTCTTAGTATATTTAGGGTTTTGCAACCACCGCTACCGTCTATTTTTAGAAGGCATATGACAGTTTTAAAATCAGCATTTTAAGTCTTATTTTTGCCTTTATTTCAAAGGTAAATTTTCTTCTGGTTCTGCAGATACACGCTTAAGGGTGATGCTATATGGAGTCTACTCTCATCTGTAACTGTTCATCAATTAGGAAGCAGATGGCATTGGCTTCTTCTATTAAAACACTGCTGAGCGATGTGGCATCTGTAAGGATACATGCAAAAATCACTAACAGTTTGAACAAATAGGTTGTTCTGGGGGAATCAATACTGCACAAATGTGAGCTTAGGAAAGAAATACTCTTTTTTAAAAACTGAAGTTGATTCAGTTTTATTGTGTTACTTATTTTTATTATGTTAATTTCAGGTGTACAAAACAACATAGTGATTCACTGTCTTATAGGGAAGATGTATTCTAAAGACCACTTAGTTTGTTGAGATAATAGAAATCCCAAGTTTAAAATCAAATTGTGCCGTGCTCACTCACCACTTTCTCAAATATATAAAGTAACTTGGTTTCAGAGCCATGTTGTGTCTTAGTTTTTTCCCAGAGATTAGAAAAGGTTTTTTACTTTTTTAAAACATTAGTGGGTCTGTAGGTTTTGTGAAAATACTTTCAGTTACTCTCTGGCCTCCCCAGAGCTCAAAATGGTTAAACACCAATCACTGCTTGAGTGGGTTGCTCGTAAGCAAAGCCCAGAATGAAACCCCTGTGTATTTACTGCAGATTCCCAGGTGCCTCTCAAGTGCAGGAATAAGCTCAAGGAAAGGTTTACTAGGTTTACTAAGTCGTCATCCATTAAAAGGCTCATGTGCTACTTGTGTGTTGTATCAGGACAGGTGCCTCCCTTCTTTACTGCACTTGGCACTGAAAGAGGGTGAACCCTAGAATTTAGACTCCTCACTCAGCTGTTTAGGCAGAAGAATTTTGTCAGGAAAAACAAGGTTGCAGAGCTACATAAAAGATATCAGTCAGAAGACATCAGGCTATTAGATTTTCTCTGATGTCTAAGAACATTTCTCAGGCTGAAGAGTGGATTGTTTTGCTTACTATTGGGTAAGTTTTGTGGCGATTCCTACCACCAACAAAAATTGATTCACAATCGCTGCTAATGAAAAGGAAAGTAATATTTAGCTATAGTCTTAATGTTCCCTAGCAGCTTGCCGGCATGATAACTGACACAACTATGACTTCTTGGTCAATCAAATCCAGCCTCAGTGAAGGTAGTAGTTCATATGCTGGAGATGACCTGAATTTTTTATAGTTTTGATAGTATGTTTATTATTTGTGGAAGGAAGGCGATTGTGAGGGTAGAATAGTCTGTCCTTTAATGGGATTTGGCCTGTGTATTAATGGAATGAACTGGCCTTTCTTGCTGTACTTCCTCTGTCCTTGCTGAGAACGGAGAAGGGAGGTTGAAGTTTCCTAGAGCTATTGATGAAGCTGGCGACTGCAGGAGGATCTGTGGACTTTTGACCTTGATGATAACGGAAGGTATTAGGGGAATTTGGAGAGGCCGCAGGTTAGTGTAAGGACTAGAAAGAGTTGTGTTACATTTTTGCCTCAAAACAGGAATATAGAAATTAAAGCAGTAGCTTCTACTTTCTTAGTACTTCTTTTAAAGTTTGTATAAACCTGTGTCGTTTGACATTGTTTTTTCCAAAGCAGTGCATGGCCATTTTCTTCAGGAGGCAATTTTCTTTTCATTTATCATGTGAATTTTTGTTAGACTGAAAATCTACTTCATTTCACAGGTCTATACCTTTTCCTACTATATTGAGCACCTTTCTCATTTTTTTTCCTTTCAAAAAAGTCTCACTTAATGAAAACAATTACCTTAATCAACTAGAAACATTATGTTCTTGTTTGTTTTAACAATTCTTAAACTAACTTTTAGTTTAGAATTATTGAAATACATCAGTGGCCTTCTGATCCATCACATCTTTCTTTTACTTGCCTCTCAAAAACATCAAAGAACACTAGTCCCTGTTTAAAAGGAAAACAAGTGTTTGGCTAATTATTTGCTGATAAATTATTTTCTTAAAAGCAAATTTTAAATCCTTTGTATTTCAGAATTGCTTCATCTCAAACACACACAGGCACACACAGAGTCTGATTATTTGGTTATTTTTATAAATCACTTTCATAAATACTTACTCTGGTATGGCTAACCAGAATTGGAGAGGAATGAGGTTAGGGAAGAGGTCATTCAAAGACAAACACAAGGCTTTTGTTTTACTCATATATTTGAGTGTATTTCTAAAAGAACTTTTAAAAGGATGGCATTCCGTTTAAAATGTGGTTATAACTCCTAAAACTGTGGGTACAAATCTAGTTAATTTTAATAATTTTCTCTTATGCTTTATGCCCGCACACACAGGCACACACAACAGAGGCCCTGCTCTGGATTTGTCCTTTGGGGTTTAGTTTCTGTTCATTACATTTTCATCACCTCTTAGTCCAGATGTTTTGTGAAGTTGGTCCTTGGTTTGGATATTCTAAATTATTTATAAGGTGTATGTTTACTATCAGCTGCCTTTTGTTGCAACCAGCCCTGGAGTTCTTTCCTCCTTCCTTGATGGATGTTGAGGGTTTTTTTGATCATGGAAATCACAGTTTATCTCACTCTACATTTTTGAACATCTGCCTCCCACTATTAGAGCTCAGGCACAGCACCTCATTGAAGAACTTCAAAAACCTCTGTAACGGCTGAGGGGCAGACCGCTGGTCAGGCAACATGAGCTCACTCTTAATCTGCCTTAATGATTTATGAAATTAGCATTCTTAAACTATAACCCTAGTTTTTTGTATGTTTTACATCCTCCTTTCCGTAGTTTCAATTCAAGGATAACTTGCCTGCTTAGAACTTCCCGTTTATCACAGAAGAAAGCCCCTCTGATTTCCCATAGGGCAAAGTAGTGTGGGTTGATGCATATTGAGTTACTTCTGTGCTTAGTATCAAATTGTAGTCCTGTGGTAAATGCTCAGAACTTTCCAAGAGGGGAATCACAGTAATGCAAACATGCAGAGTAAAAAGGGGTACCTTTAATTTTAGGATGTGTCCTCCACTGTGTATGATCCTGGTGTTTCACAGGACAGTGGAGAGAAAGAATTTGTTGTATTGTCTACTTTGTTGTTGGGCAGTCACTCAGTTGTATTTGACTCTTTGCAACCCCATGGACTGTAGCACACTAGGCTTCTCTGTCCTCTTCTTAGCATCTTGAATTTTAGAAAATGCCTGCTTCCTGTAGTATTAGAGTGAGTTTTTGCCAGGATAGTAGAAGGAGGTGGGAGAAGCCTTGTTATATATCTGAACTGTCCTGTTTGTTTTAGACACTTGGCATGCTCGTGTGCCAAGAATTGAGGTAGATCCAAGAGGTCTTCACCAGAGCCCTCCTGTCTGGCTTGGTCATGTAATACCATGTTGCAGGGGGAGGGGTGGAGCAGAGAGCTTGCTTTTAATGGTTTCTTGTTATAGCCCTCAACAAAGCTGTGTCAATTCCCTTGGCTTTACAGGCTATTGCCCAGAAGAAAAGATGTTTGGTTTTCACAAGCCAAAGATGTACCGAAGTATAGAGGGCTGCTGTATTTGCAGAGCTAAATCCTCCAGTTCTCGATTCACTGACAGTAAACGCTATGAAAAGGATTTCCAGAGCTGTTTTGGGTAAGATCATGTGATGTTTGTACCATTTTTAGAGTGAAAAAGATCACAGTATAAGGAAATACTTCTAAGCAAAGGGATTGGAACAGTGCAATAAAAATTAAAATCACTCATTCTAATCTAGGTTGTTTCAAGGCACTTGCTCTTAAATCCAAACAATACTGAAAGCATACCCTTCTTTTTTTTTTTCTAGATTATGAGGAACTACTAAGTTTATTGTGAAACCCTAAATCATGGGGGAGTTGAGAGGGAAGCTCAAAAGGGAGGAGATACATGTGTACTGATAGCTGATTCATGTTGTACAGTAGAAACCAAAACAACATTGTAAAGCAATTATCTACCGATTAAAAATGTATTTTAAAAAAGTTATAATAGAACCTTTCATTGTTAACTTCAAGATGTATAAAGAGATTAAAAAAATAACCCCTATTCTCAGAGTAATTGTCCTCCACTAGTACTTTGTATTGTTTTTCTAACTGAGGATCCTAACAGGGTTTAATGTTCTGCCCTGAAACCTGTTAGGGTACATTAATTTTATTTTATAATTTTGTTCTTTATTTTTTCTTTTGACAGTAAACCTCTGCTTAATAAAATGGAATTTACGTTTCAAAAAATACTTTGATGAAACAAGATACTTAATGTTGAGCCATTTTTGATGTTAGAAATTAATTTTACCCCTGTATTTCTTATCAAAACATTCTGTTGATTAGTTATTATTAATCCTAGACTGTATTTATTTTGAAGGTTGTCAAAGAGTCTCCACCAACCAACCTTGCCATTTGAAGTCACATTTTTCTCTTAATGCTTTATTTCCGATTGTATATATAATAAATGCTATTAGTATTTTTCTGTATATGTTTTTAATATAGAAATATGTATAGTAAATGAAAAATTCCTCAGAGAAACAATTAAAAAATAACTTGGAAACTATACATTTATTTCCCCTTATGCAGATACATTCATTAAAATAATACTACAGTGCCTCTCTGGTTTTGTTTGTTGTGAAACTAGAATATCATGGCACATTATTTTACTTAAAGGGTAGCGTTTTATTGCTTACATATCTATACATTTCAAGAAAGATTAATTGGACATCATTGTTTAAAACCATGGTGGCCAGGATCTTCTCTAGGTCTTAAATGTTACCATTGTTTAATTAAAAAAACATTCTTTATTTTAAAATGACCAAATTGCAGCAAATATAAGTTAATTAGACTTCTGAAATATTCTACAGAAACAGTAGAACTGGATCACCCCAGACAATTGGAAATAACATCTGTAAACTATAAATAGTGTTTTTTCTAAAAGAAATGTACTATGAATTCTTTTATGTAAAGGAGATGAGTAAAGGTTTGATCATTTTCTTATCAGGTTACATGAGACTCGTTCAGGAGATATCTGTAATGCCTGTGTCCTGCTTGTGAAAAGATGGAAGAAATTGCCAGCAGGATCAAAAAAAAACTGGAATCATGTGAGTTTATCTTTTCCCCTTTTTCAGTTGTACCTCTGTTATATTTAAAGTAACACTAGTTTTTCCCTTAATTTAGGAAATAATATGTTCCTGGGGTAGAAAAGTCTGAAAAAAAAATAAAGAAAAATACTAGTTGCTGCTTAGATATAATCATTTAACATTTTGGCATGTATTGTATTGAATTTACCCATTTTGGAGATTCACAGTGTACATTTAACATATTTTTAGGTTCAACCCAGAAATTCCTCCAGTTAATTAGACATGAATCCTTTTTTCATCTCTTAGGACCACCGATTTCCTAACTCATGTTGGTACTAATGAGCACATGAGTTTACATTCAGAACTGGATTTAAACCCTCCTTTTTTACCACTTACTACTTGTGAACTTTGGACAGTGACATTTATTTATTAAGTGCAAAAGAGGCTAATAGCCATGTGACAAAACTGTTGTAAGAACTGAATGAGATGATATATATTAAGAATAATTAGTAATCACTCAGTAAAATAGAAGCTGTTTTTATTCTCTATGTTAAATTGAGATTTGCATTTCACTTAATAATGTCACTAGAATTCTTCAGAAAATATTTTCAGTGACCAGAACAACACTGATAAGTGTTATTTGTTTTTCTATATGCTAGCTTTCAGAAGATTTATGACATTTATATAAGAGATACTTGTTTTTAAGCAGGCAGGCATTTATTCTTTACATTTTTTCTTATGCTAGCCTTGTAAGCTATTCTTTGGTGACAATGTTACATTATTATAATAGGTTTCTGTGTGTCTGTTAACTTCTAAAATTGTGAGTTTTTCTTTAATGAATAGCTTATGTGGGGAAGATCCAAATTGTGATTTTGAAGGTGATGTCAACATCAGGATACATGCATGCTAAGTCGCTTCAGTTGTGTCTGACTCTTTGCAACCCCACGGACTATAACCCACCAGGCTCCTCTGTCCATTACATAAGGACAGAAATCTGCAAATAGTAAATGTGAATGAAGACATGAGAAATGAGACCATATGGGGCTAGACCAGTGGCTTACCGGGCTGTGGGAGAACATGCCATTGCCTGCATGTGGCTGACCTCAGGCTTAAGGGTGTGTAGTAAAAAGAGCATAAAGCATGAATCTGGGCGCCTTCCCTACCTACCTTTGCCTATTTACTAGTTTAGTGAAATAAGGCAAAATACATAGTTTAATGTCTCTTGGTTTTCTGTACCCTAAAATTGGAATAACAAATTACTGCTTACTGCCTTGTGGTGAAGTTAGAATCAAAAGTATATGAAAACGTTTTGTAAACTGCAGACATCATCCAGTGGGAATGTTAATTGTTGTAAGGTCTGGTTTTTCTTAACCTACTTGGCTCATTTTCACCGTATATAAAACCTATATAAATTTTTTGTCCAGCTACTCTTGCTGTTACTACTTCAAAGTAAAAAAAAACCCCTAGATAAACTGTTTTTAACACCATGTGATGATTCAAAGTGCACATGAGCTCTTAAACACTGAGTAGAAAACTATGGTTCTCAAATTGGGCTCCTTCAAATAAGCACTCATCTGAACTAAGAGAGTACAGAGGTGTCATTTTTAAAATGGTATTAAATATTCAGTATTTTCTTCCAGGTGGTAGATGCAAGGGCAGGACCCAGTCTAAAGACTACACTGAAACCAAAGAAAGTGAAAACTCTATCTGGAAACAGGATAAAAAGTAACCAGATCAGTAAACTGCAGAAGGAATTTAAACGCCACAGTAAGTTGGATATTGAGACATGAGGATTTAAGAATGGATGTTTTGTTTTTGTCTGCGGGTGGCACATGGCATATGTAGACCATTTTTTCTTTTGTTGCTTTTTTAAAAAAGAGTGGGAGGCAATGTTGACTGGTAGAGATATTTTATTTCTAGGAAATCTTGGAACTTTATCTTTGATTTTGATGTCTTAAAAGTACTTTCATTAGCCACTTCTTCAAACTGTACTCAGAACACTTGGACCATTCTCATCTCTGTATTGACATCTTTTCTAGAACATTAATGTTTCAAGTTTGTTTACTTGATTTTTACCCTTAAGGAGATTGAGGCCTGAAGACATGCAGAAAGGTATGTAAATAATTAGTGGGCAACTTAAGACTAAAACCCAGGTTTTCTGGAGAGTAATTTTGGAAATCATAACTCACATATTGCAGCCTCAAGATTTTTAGGTTTAAAGGGGCTTGGTGTGTTGGGTCAGAGGATGGGAAAGAAATGATAAATTAATAATAAGTTCATCTACTTTTATGGGAAGTCACTGGGGGCACGGGACCTGTTGTAGTACTTCTGTATTTAGTAATTTAAATTTTGAAAAGGAAATCCACTGAATATAATGTTATTACCCCCAGGGGATTTGAGGCAGTACTATTGAGTCAAGCACAATAGTGTTTCTGCAGGAGAAATGTAGACATATTTATATCGGTGGAATAAACTAACTGTAAATAAACTAGTCATGTTTGCCCACCTGATTATGGCCCAGATCAGGCCAGATTTTGTGGCCAAATGGGTTAGAGATAAACGTTTGTTTTGAGAACCTTTTCAGAATTGTGGGTGGACCTATATTGGAGTTTTCAGGATTAAAAAAGATATGGGGACTTCCCTGGAGGTCTAATGGTTAGAACACCGTTATATGGGGCATGAGGTGTCGCTAAAAAAAAGATCCGTAGGGCATTGTTAGACAAAATATTATCAATCAATGTTTGTTTTAGAGTAATGGAGAAAGACAGTTAAATTTACTGATCAGACAGAAGGAAAGGAAGGAAGGAAAACTATCATCTCTTGAGCATTTTGCTATATATACCAAGCACTTTACAATTATCCCAGTGATATCAGTTTTAGAGATTAGGATAGGAAGTACAAGGTAGTGGTTTCACCTTGATCTGGGGTCACTTAATAAGTAGTAGAGATGAACTTGACCTGGGGTTTATCTAATCTCAAAACCCTGTGCCCTTTCTACGCAATCATCGTGCTCTTTTGGATAGCATAGCTTATGCCCCAGGACCCCAAAGTCTTTCCAGATCTGCTACTAACTCCATGCTCTAAGCTGGTGTTACTAGTAAGTTGTTGGTGCTACTAGTCCATAGTTATTTTGAAAATATATTTAATTTAATTAATTATATATTTAATTAATATATATTTAATCTTTGGGTAAACTTTTATAATACATTGGTAGTAAAATATTTAGGCAACATCAAATACATGTGTATTTTAATCATAGATGTTTCTTTCTTAACCAGCTATCACCAAGGGGCAAATAAAAACTGACTCTACCCTTTATTCTCAGAAAATGTTTTAGTGAACGTTTGGAAAACAGTAATTTTCTTATCATTTGAGGAGTAGAGAAATGGAAAGTTTGTATGTATATTCTTAGCATCTTTAATTATAGGGAAGGTGACACCTAACTTTTGCCTTACCTAAGGGAATATGTCCAGTGTAATTTTAGATTTTTGTGATAAAGCTATGTTGTGGAGGGGTTGGAGATTGAAAATTAATGGGTTTGGAGACTCAGTGAAACAAGATTTTCTAGGTGCATTGTGAATTGCTAGCAGCTGTGTGCAGTGTAAGAGTTTTGAGATATTTGAATTTTTATACATCACCCACTAAATGGTTTCTCTGCCCCTTGTTACATATTTACTTCTGTGCATCTTGTGTGTACCTGACATGTATTCCTCTTCTTAGGATGTTCTTTCCTTTGTGATATATTGGAAAGGCATTGGATCTAAGGCTTGAAGATTGGGATTTGAGTTCTTGAACAAATATATGACCCTGGTGTTGCTTAACATTAAACCACAGTTTCCTAATCAAGAGAAGTGAGGATAAGCAAGTAAAAAGGGCTTTTGTAAAACAAAACAAAAATAAATTCCTCTAGAAATGTTAGCCTTTTTTTGTGTGTGTGTCATTTTTCCTAAAATCTGCCATGATTCTGGTTGCTGTAGAATAAAATTGAAACTGCCTAGCAGGTCTTGGGGTGTCTCCTTTAGGGTAAGGCCAGTTCCCTTACTGTGCATGGTGTATTCTGTGTCCATCACTTTGCTCGTCATCCCCGTCTATCCCATGTGGGGGATGGCATTTCCAAATCCTACCTAATGTTTAAGATTTTAAAAGTTTCAGTTCTTTGAAGAATTTCCAGATTTACATTCTAGAAGACAACTGCATTTCTGTGTGTAGTTAATTGTATCCTGTTGTCCCAGGTATTATTAGATTAAGCCATATAAAAAATTTGCCACTTTTATAGTTAGAAATGGACAAATATAACTGCAATTTCAAATGGTTCATAGATATTAAGCACTTACTAGGATAGTACATTTTCTTCAGAAGCATAGCACTGCTATTGCTGTTAATTGTTAGGGAAGTCTTTTAAGTATTCCCATAGCCTTACTCCTTTAAAGCCTGCTATTTTTTTTTTTTACATTAAAAAAATATATTTTACCATTATGGTTTATCATAAGATATTGAATATATTTCTCTGTGCTATACAGCAGGACCTTGTTGTTTATCCATTCTATGTGTAAAAGCTTCCATCTGCTAAGCTCACCCTCCACTTCATCCCACCCCAGCCTCCCCGCCTTGGCAACCACAAGTCTCTTCTCTATGTCCGTGATTCTCCTTCTGTTTCATAGGCTCATTTGTGTCATGTTTTAGATTCCGTGTATAAGTGTTATCATGTGGTATTTGTCTTTCTCTATCTGACTTATTTCACTTAGTATGATAGTCTCTAGTTGTATCCATGTTGTTGCAAATGGTATTATTTTGTTCTTTTTTATGTGAAGCTTGCTGTTCTTAAGAATTTTGCTTGGTTGTTTTTTTCCATGGAGTTTAAGCTATTCATAGATTGGAAGTAAATGAACATATTAAAAACACCAATGGTGCTTTCTTTGTTTTAGATACTTAATATTAAATGTAATTTTATGTAAAATTTTGTTAATAGAAAACACTTGTGAGCACTGTCCAAAACAGCTTTCTTCAGTCTTGTTTCTCCCCATGCAGGATGTGACACAGGGTTTGTTGTCTAGTGGATACTTCATGAATATTTGATTGGTCCTCTAAATTGGAGGATTGTTCTATCCACCTGTCCTGGGAGGGGGGGAGTCTGCAGATAAAGGTGAGGTGTGTAGTAGACTCAGCCCCTGTCTGATATTTCTGTTCTGGGAATAGCAGTAGGATGGCTTTATAGCTCAGTGACTATTAATCAAAATATTTATATTCTGGTTTGTAAATGTATGTGATAGCTTCTGAGGGCAAAAATACTAAATCATGTGTAGCTTGTATCTGATTAACTGCCTTTATTCCTTACTAAGTTAGAATCTATTGTTTTTGCTTTATAGGTAGGGTTTCATTTTTCTTTGGATGCTTTCAAGATTTTTCTCTCTTTCTTCAGTTTTCGGGAGTTTAATAATTATAGTGTGTTTTATGGCAAAGACGGTAAAGAACCTGCCCTGCAGTGCAGGAGACCCAGGTTTGATCCCTGGTTTGGGAAGATCCCTGGAGAAGGGAATGGTTACCCATTCCAGTATTCTTGCCTGGAGAATCCCATGGACAGAGGAGCCTGTGGGCTGCAGTCCACGGGGTCACAAACAGTCAGACACGACTGGGTGACTAACACTTGCACTTTGGCATTGGTTTCTTTGGGTATATCCTGTGTGACGTTTGCTCATCTTAAATCTGTAGGTTTGTCTCTTGCCAAGTTTAGCACATTTTCTGCCACTGTATTTGAGTACTTTTTTACCTGCACCTTCTTTGTCCTCTTCCTTCAGGACTGCAGTCACATGGATGAAGATTTTTTATCGTAGTTACGCAGGTCTCTTAAGGCTCTTCATTTGTTTTCTTAGTGTTGTACGGGTTGGCTGATTTCTGTTCTTTCTTCCAATTCACTGATTGTTAACTCTGTCCCCTCCATTCTGCTGTAGAGCCTGTCCACTCTCCTGTCATTTATTGTGTTTTTTTCAGTTTGGATTTTAGTTCCTTGATTCTTTATAGCTTTTTTTTTTTTTTTTAAACTGAGACCTGCTTATTGAGTTTATGTTTCCATTTATTTTAAGCTTGTTTGTAAAGGCTCACTGAAGCATTTTTGTCATGGCTGCTTTAAAATCTGTCAGATAATTATAACATCTCTGTCATCTTGGCATTAATATATACTTGACTTTTCATTCAATTTGAGATCTCCCTGGTTCTGGATATGATGTGATTTTTTTTAAAAATTGAAACCTAGACATTCAAAAATTGTGTGATGAGACTCTGAGTTTTATTTAAACCTTCTGTTTTAACTGGCTTTTTTTTTTTTTTTGGTCAGAGGGGGAAATGGGAGAGGGGCACAGCCTTGTTACTGCCAGGTGGCGTTAAAGTCAGATTCCCCACCCAACCTCTATAGATATCTGAAGTGGGAGTGGCTCCTGACTGCAGCTGGGTGGGGCTGGGATGGGAATTAAGGCTCCACGTGGCTGGGGTCCTCCTGTTCTTGGTGGGCCATGGTGAAAGCCCAGACTCTTTAGTAGGCTGTCACTGCCATCACCCTGGTGAAGGTGTTGGGGAGGCCTCATAACATTCTTGATAGGATGGAAATCTAGGCTTTCCAGGTGGCCTTTGCTAGGGTCGGTGGGAGTAGGGACCTGTTTTTTCTGTTTGGCTGCAGTAAAGTGATTATTGTGTTGTAAAGATTTCCTGTCTTGCTAGACTGCCCCTCTCTGGCTAGAGAGGGCCGACTTTTGTTGGGGGTATGTGTGCGTGTGTGTCTCTGTGTGTACCCACTGGCTTTTCTGAATTACTGGCTTCTTCAGCTTCAAGACTGGGGTTTATAAGGCAAAAATAAAACCCATAAAAGCTAGGGTGCTAACCTCCACATCCTTCCTTAAGTGTTAAGGCCTCTAGCTGTTGCCAACTTTTGGAGTCGTTAGTTTTGTTTTATATGGAAGAGAGGAAAGCATGTCTACTCTTAGTCTTACCAGAAGCTCATTTTCTTTTAGATACACTTCAGTACAAATACAGTAGAATAGAAAATAATTTTTTTCCATTTTTGACTATCTCATTCACTGTGTTTTATGCTGAGGCTTAGTTGCGAGGGCATATAACGAAATTATCATTTTTGTTTTCTCTTTACTTCAGATTCTGATGCTCACAGTACAACTTCAAGTGCCTCTCCAGCTCAGTCTCCCTGTTACAGTAACCAGTCAGATGATGGCTCAGATACAGAGATGGCTTCTGGCTCCAACAGAACGCCAGTGTTTTCCTTTTTAGATCTCACATACTGGAAAAGGTAAAAGCAACAGAAAATATCTCTCTAACCAGCAAACCTTCTTAATTACAGGCCACCGTTTCCCACTTCCTTAGCAATTATATGGCATTTGGCAAACCGCTGGCAGCATGTGTGGTTGGAGGTGGATTAGGCAAGAATGGAGCTGAGAGTTTGGATTTTGTGTGTTTTTCCTATTAAAATTGGTTTAAAATAAAAACCATGTTAAGGAATCTAAACTTGCTATAATGGAGTATACTTAGGTATTCAATGTGACCAACTCTCCCACTGAAAAAAAGTAAAAAGACTAGAAGTATATATATATTTTTATGTCTTTAAAAATGGCGTTAACAAGTAGACAAGTTGATGAGGAATATATATGCATGCTCAGTCACTCAGTCATGTCTGACTCTTTGTGACCGCCATGGACTGTAGCCTGCCAGGCTTCTCTGTCCATGGGATTACCTTGGCAAAAATACTGGAGTGGGTTGTCATTTCCTCCTCTAGGGGATCTTCTCGACCACAGGTATCAAACTTGTGACTCCTGCGGCCCCTGCATTGGCAGGTGGATTCTTTACCCCGTAGCGGCCTGGGAAGCCCCTAATAAGGAATAACCAGAGGCCAGATGTCATGTGAATGAGAAACCCCAAAGTCAAAAAAGAGATAATAGACTAGGAAAGAGAGAATATTGAAAGAGAAAGTGGTTAAGGATTTTCTAGTTCACAGATTTGGGAAGACTAACAAGTTAAAAGCAAGGTAATAAGCAGTTATCATATGGGTGAGGAAAATTCACCCATATGACACATTATAAGCAAACTATGGAACATGGGAGGCAAAACAGTTAGTGAAGAAAATAAAGACTTTATTTTCAGAGGAACACCAGACACACAAGCTGAGTTCTCAGCATGAACAAAGGATGCCATAAAACCATAGATTTAACACCTTCAGTGGCCCCAGAGATAATAGCTGGGGGATAATTCTCCCAGGCAAGAATACTGGAGTGGGTTGCCGTGCCCTTCTCCAGGGGTTGAACTTATGTCACTTAGGTATCCTGTGTTGGCAGCCGGGTTCTTCACCACTAGCACACCTGGGAAGCCCGTACATGACAACAATAGCATGCAGATCAAAGTAGTAGGAGTAATGGGAGTTAAAATGTCATAATATCTTTGTATTGTTGAGAAAAAATATTGAATAACTTTAAAGTTTGATGAATGAACTGTATAACCACTAGAGGAATAAAAATAAGAATGTAAAACCTCCAGAGAAGAAGAGAAAGACCAAGAATTTACACATATACCTAGCAAGATAAAATGAAGAAAACTTCTATATATTTGTAAATTGAGAAACCTTGGGTCAAGAAGAAAGTGTAAGTTAGAACATCCTTTTTTTTTTTTTTTTTAGTCAATTTTATTTATTTTTATTTTTTTTTAAATTTTAAAATCTTTAATTCTTACATGCATTCTCAAACATGAACCCCCCTCCCACCTCCCTCCCCATCACCTCTTTCTGGGTCATCCCCATGCACCAGCCCCAAGCATGCTGCATCCTGCGTCAGACATAGACTGGCGATTCAATTCACATGATAGTATACATGTTAGAATGTCATTCTCCCAAATCATCCCACCCTCTCCCTCTCCCTCTGAGTCCAAAAGTCCGTTATACACATCTGTGTCTCTTTCCCTGTCTTGCATACAGGGTCGTCATTGCCATCTTCCTAAATTCCATATATATGTGTTAGTATACTGTATTGGTGTTTTTCTTTCTGGCTTACTTCACTCTGTATAATCGGCTCCAGTTTCATCCATCTCAACAGAACTGATTCAAATGAATTCTTTTTAACGGCTGAGTAATACTCCATTGTGTATATGTACCACAGCTTTCTTATCCATTCATCTGCTGATGGACATCTAGGTTGTTTCCATGTCCTGGCTATTATAAACAGTGCTGCGATGAACATTGGGGTACATAGAACATCCTTATAACTAAAAAATAACTGAAAAATACCACAAATCAAAATGTGTGATATGAAGTTAAAGAGGTAAATAGAAGAAAAGTTGCTTTTAGTACTTTCTTTTAACACAAAGATTTAAAATAAACGAAGTGATATATATCCAGTTTACAGATTAATAAAGAAAAATAAAAGCAAGGAAATCCTAAAGATAGAAGTAGGAATAAATGGAATAGAAAACCAATATGAAGGAGTAGTATCAGTAAAGCCAAGAGTTGGTTCTTGAAAAAGATGACCAAAGAAGTCTCTACAGATCAAGAAAAAGAGATAGTCCCTTGTTATTTCTTGGATAAGAAAGTGATATTCAACTCTAGACAAACAGGTTTAGGAGACAAAGGATATTATAAACAACTTTATGCCAGTAAATTTGAACATACAGGTGAAGTGGATACATTAGTAGAAAAAGACAGTTTACCGAAACTGTGCCAAGACTTGAAGAGTCACATAATAAAGAAAATGGATTCAGAGGTCAGAAGCCTTCCCACAAAAAACCCCAGGCTGAGATAGACAAGTCCTACTGAATGTTCCAGAAACGAATCTGATCTTGCACTGGCTTTCCAGATTATGGATCAAATAAGGCCTAGGCGCCAAGCATTCTGTGAGGCTAATATACCTTTGATATGTTATAAACAGTTTATCATAAGCATATTAGATTTATTCTAGGGATGTGAGATTGTTTTAAGCATTAGAAAGCCAACTAACATAATTTGACAGTTCCTAAAGGAGAGGGGAAAATGCCTGTCGTATTAGTGGTGTATTGAAGATATTTGATAAATTTGAACTTCAAGGTTTAAAATAAAACCTTTAGCAAAATAGGAATAGAAGTCAACCACACTGATAAATACTTTGTATTTTCAGGTAAAATCGAACATGGTCCCGTTCCTATATTTCAGCAACATTACCTTCAGACATGTGCACTGATATGTGCAGCGTGTTTGCAATAGCAAAAATGGTCCCATCAGAAGAACAGTGTTCACCTAAACTATCACAACAGTGTTAATCGGTTGTACCTTAATGTGGAATAAAAAGTTTTAAAAAGGAGTCTGCAAACTGTGGTATATTCACATGGTGGAATACCGTACATATGTTAAAATGAAAAAAAGCTCTAATAGTACAGTATATTTGAACCTCAGTTATTGTTGAGGAAAAAAATTGCAGCATACAGTATGATTCCATATATGTGCATTTCTGTATCTATTTTTATTTTATATGTTACATATATGAGATAACAAGCAATATGTTTAGAGATGCAAACATGTATACAAAGAAAAAGGGGAGTGATAAACCTAAAATTTTAAAGAGAGGATGAGATTGAGTGGAGTGGGATTGAGAAGAGCATACAGGGGGATTTCATAGGAAGTAATCATTTTTTTCCTTAAGAGTGTATGATCCATGAGTGATTTGCTGTGTTGTCATTTTTGTATGCCTTTATGTGTATTTGATACTATGTGTATATATTTTTTGTCTGATCAATATTAAAACCGCCAGCTGTATCAGCCTGTTCATGGTGGCTATTTTTCTTTAAGATGTGGTGACTTTTGGAGGAAACAGTTAATAACTTTAGGAACAGCCTCTGAAACTGAGGAATACCTTCTCCCCCTTAATATTTATTAAGATTCAGTGTGGGATTTGGGCTTTCCTCGTGGCTCAGCTGGTAAAGAATCCGCCTGCAATGTGGGAGACCTGGGTTTGATCCCTGAGTTGGGAAGATCCGCTAGAGAAGGGAAAGGCTACCCACTCCAGTATTCTGGCCTGGAGAATTCCATGGACTACACAGTCCATGGGATCACAAGAGTCACATATGACTGAGTGACCTTCACTCACTCACTCAGTGTGGGATTTAAGGGGGCTTGGGTAATTCCCGTTACCTGGCAAATTGAGGTCACTGTAGGAGACCATTCGTTAGAAATTTGATAAGATTGTGGCTGTAGAACCTTTCTTTGATCATATTCTCCTAGTTATAATGTTTGGTGTGTATGTGTGTATGTTAGTGGCTCATTCTACTAGTTATAGTAGAATAACTAGTTATAATGTTCTAACTAGTTATAATGTTCTACTAGTTATAATGATTGGTGTGTATGCGTGTACGTTAGTTGCTCATTCCTGTCCACCTCTTGGCTACTCCATGGACTGTAGCCCGCCAGGCTCCTCTGTCCATGGGATTCTCCGGGCAAGAATACTGGAGTGGGTTGCCAGTTCCTTCTCCAGAGGATCTTCCCAACTCATGGATTGAACCCAAGTCTCCCACAGTGCAGGCAGGTTCTTAACCATCTGAGCCACCATTAAACCAGTATAATGATTGGTGGGTTGTTCTTTTTTTTTTTGTATTCTTATTCTGCCTTATTGATATATTTTGTTCTCTCTCCGTTTTTTCTTTTAGACAGAAAATATGCTGTGGCATTATCTATAAGGGCCGTTTTGGGGAAGTCCTCATCGACACACATCTATTCAAGCCTTGCTGCAGCAATAAGAAAGCAGCTGCTGAGAAGCCGGAGGAGCAGGGGCCAGAGCCTCTGCCTATCTCCACTCAGGAGTGGTGACTAAGCTTTATGTAGAAGGGGAGCAAAAACGATTTAAATTTTGGAAAACAAAGCAACAAAATGACCCTCCTGTTTTTAATTTGGATACCTGCTATTCTGCCAAAAGATGGATTTGTAGAATAGTTTTGAATGGGTTATTTTTCCTCCAGTTCCACAAACTCTGAAGCCAGTGAAGCTTACTAAGAGATAAAAAAGAAGTGTACATAATATTTAAGATGCTGAGTATTTCATAGGAAAGCTGAATGCTGCTGTAAAGTGCTCTTTAAGTCTTTTTTAAAAATCCCCTTCTAATGAATGAAATTAGGGGAATTTTCAGGGGACAGAGATGGGATTTGTTGTATGATAAACTTATGTAGTTTTAGTCTTTCTATTTTGAGAAGCAGTGGTTGGGGCATTTTTTAAGATGGCTGGCTACACTTGTTTTCCTTCATTATAATAAATTTGTCATAACTCAGTAAACATGGACTTGCCCCTAGAGGTAGTTGTTAATAACTGAAATATTAAGGTCTTGCCGAGGTTCTGGTGATTCAAACCTGTACTACTGAATATTAAGCAGGACAGGCAGCTCTCTGGTGCGAATATCTTGAAGGAGTAATTTCTAAATATGCAGAGGTAACTTGACTGTATATGTTGCATCCTGTGTCACCTCCCTCCATATTGATATTTGATACAGATTTTAATTTATATGAAACTTAAAAAGCAGAATCAAAACTTAAAGCAGAATTAAAGTTCCTCTTGGGGAAATGTCAAGTCTTTGGGATCAGCAATCCTATATGAATAGTACCAAAGCATTACCACTTGGTAGAGAACATTCTCTATTAAAAATGTTAGATTATCTGAAAAATAACAATGCAAGTCTTGAGGATGGCACACGAGAAAAACAAAGGTTAATGCTTCTTGGGGCACGTTTCTTAGAGGGCTTGCAAGTGTGTAAATAATTTGTTTGTGTTACGTGACTGGTGACTTCACTGAAAATCTGCACAATTCAGTTTTAGCTCTGGATTTCTTCAGTTGACCTTTGTGAAGGTTTTATCTGTGTAGAATGGTTGTTTGACTTGTTTTAACCTGTTAGGGTTTTGGGATTTTTTTTTTTTCATTCTATATTAAAGTAAAATTCTACTAAAAGAAAAGAGGTGTGTGTTAATGCTGAGTGGGTTGGTTTTGGTTTGGCTTCTTTTAGTCAGGCTTTCTGAACATTGAGGTGTTAGATGATACATCCTAAATGTGGAGCTCTTCCATTCTAAAACCTTCATTAAAAGCCTTTTACTTGAACCCAAACCAAAGTACTATCTATTGCCTCTTTTCTAAAAGTACAGGAAAAATATATCACCTGTTTTCATAATGAGGAAGCATCGTTTGCCTCTCTGGTAAAACATGACTCAGTCCTTATTTTTAAAACTGGATTTTAAAGATTGGATAGTATACATAACAAGAGAGTGAGCCACTTTTTATGGGCACCCTATAGTTTTATAGTTCTTAATTGAAACTTAAAGTTTTATATTTCTTCCTTTGGGAAAAACTACAAGCCACCATATGCACAGACTACACAGTGAGTTGGGTCAGTGCTCCCGCAGACTTTGAGGTGTATTACAAGAACCCCAGCCATTATCATCTTCCTCCTGAGTTATTTTGAAATTTTTTTTTGTACATTTTGGCTGCAGTATTGGTGGTAGAATATACTATAATATGGATCATCTCTACTTCTGTATTTATTTATTTATTGCTAGACCTCAACCACAGTCTTCTTTCCCCCTTCCACCTCTCTTTGCCTGTAGGATGTACTGTATGTAGTCATGCACTTTGTATTAATATATTAGAAATCTACAAATCTGTTTTGTACTTTTTATACTGTTGGATACTTATAATCAAAACTTTTACTAGGGTATTGAATAAATTTAGTCTTATTAGAAAATAAAAGAGGCTGTTTTGTGGCTTTGTTTGAAAGGTGTTCTTAAGTAAGAATAACTAATACTTTTGGCCCGCACAGGTGTTACTCAGTATAAGCCTTTAGTATTGTAAGAAGCCATGAAGGAAAAAAGTCCTCTTTACCAAGAAATACAGACTTTAAAATACAGATCTTCTCTACTTACCTTAGGGTTACACCTCAATAAACACAAGTTGAAACCACTGTAAGTGAAAAATGCATTTAAGTGACTTTCCTTCCTGTGGTCCAGTGGTTAGGAATTCCCCTTGCGGCAGGGGGAGAGAAAGGGAGGGAGTGAGGAGCACACAGGTTGGGAACTAAGATCCCACATGCTGCAGAGCCGCTGAGCCCCTGTGCAGCAAGCAGCCAGAGTCAGCTGCAAGGAAAGATCCTGCATGCTACGTGAGATAAATATTTTTAAAATGCATTTCATACATTATAGCTTAGCCTAGCCTACCTTAAACATACTCAGAACATTTATATTAGCTTACAGTTAGCAAAATGATCTAACACGAGGCCTATTTTTAATTACATATTGAATGTCTCATGTGATTTATTGAATGTTGCACTGAAAGTGGAAGCCAGAATGGCGAAACATACTGGTAGTTTGCCTCAGGATCATGTGGCTGATTGGGAGCTGTGGTTTGCTAAGGCTCCCTGCTGCCAGTGCCTCACAAGAGTATCCTACTGTGTATTGCTAGCCTGGGAAGAGATCAAAATTCCAAGCCTGATTTCTACTGAAAGCATGTCTCTTGCACGATCATAAAGTCAAAAAATTAAGTTGAACCATCATTAATCCAGAGACTGACTATAAAAGACATTTTAACTGATACGTGCGATGAGGTGATTTTAACAATAAAGGACAAAAGTTCTCCAATGATTCAATGACTACAGTGTTGTTATTACTGTTGTCTATGTACATATGGGAAGCACCACTGAGACTTTAGAGAAACTAAAAATTGTTCGGAGATAGATTTTGGCATTGGGATCAGACCTGGGTTCTCTAATTTCTGGTCCTATGTTAGCTATGTGAGTCACTTGACTGTGAGTCTCCAAACTTTCTGTTAAGGACTTCCCTGGTAGTTCAGATGGTAAAGAATCTGCCTGCAATGCAGGAGACCTGGATTCAGTCCCTGGGTCAGGAAGATCCCTTGGAGAAGGGAATGGTAACCCACTCCAGTATTCTTACCTGGAGAATACTATGGACCGAGGAGCCTGGCAGGCTACAGTCCATGGGGTTGCAAAGAGATGGACATGAGTGAGTGACTAACACATAAACTTAACGTTACTTTATTTCACAGAATTGTTTATATACTTATGAGGAAACCAAGAGGTATAATTCATACCAATGGTTTTTTTTTGTTTTTGTTTTCTTTTGTACCACTCTGCTTGCGGGATTTCAGTTCCCCGACCTAGGGATTGAACCAGGGCCATAGCAGTGAAAGCCCAGAATGTTAGCCACTAGGCCACCAGGGAACTCCCATATATCAAAGTTTTAAAGACAAATTGTTACTTGGGCAAGGTATATTCTGTGGGTCAAACCTTTTATACTACAGTTAAATTTGCTTTGGGATAGTCCGGGTGATTTTGCCAGCAATTAACCTAGTTACTGGGAAGCTACTAAAGTAGGTAGTGAAAGATGATAGCACCTTCATTATTATATATTGCTGTTTAATGAAATTACCACAGATTTAATGGCTTACAATAAATTGATTTCAGTTTCCATCTAGGTGCAATGTGGCTGGGTCTTCAGCTCAGGATCTGATAAGGCTGCAACAGGTGTCAACTTGGTTGCATTCTCATCAGATGACCTGAGAGTAAGTCACTCCAAACTCGCTTGCATTGTTGACAGAATTCTTTCCCTGTGGCTGTGGGTGGGATGGTGGGCCCCCTAGATCCTTACCAGTTTGTTCAGTCGCTCAGTTGTGCCCAACACTTTGCAACCCCGTAGACTGCAGCATGCCTGGCTTCCCTGTCCTTCACTATCTTCCAGAGTTTGCCCAAGCTCATGTCCACTGAGTCGGTAATGCTATCCAACCATCTCATCCTCTGTTGCCCCCTCTTCTGCCCTCAATCTTGCCCCAAATTAGGATCTGTTGAGGTCTCCCAACATGGCACTCACTGCACACAGCCGGTAGGCCTCCAGAGCCAGTTGGCGGGGCAAGAGTCTGGTCCACGTTTAGCTCTCAGCACAAGTGGTAGAGTGTGGGAACCATAGCGTTTGGTCTGCCACAGCACCTCTTTCATAAATGAACCACTTGAAAGTCCTATAATACAAGCATTTGGTGTAGCAAGAAAAAAGGAAAAGAAGCCCCTCCTATTAGGAAACACTGGTGGGCCTGGCACCTTTAAACTTTGTTCAAACAACCTCACAGGTGAAAAAAAAAAACGTGTTTACAGGTAGTCAGTGAAAGGGTGCAAGGGGGCCATATAATTCCTGATTGCAAAGCCTCTGCTCTTCAGACTGGCCCCTGTCCCTGCTCTAACTTGAGTCTCTTCTGAATGCTGCAGATGGGGCAAGTTTCACCCTTGCAAAGAGGCTGACTTTTGTCTAAATCAGTTACTCGAATTCTGATACTTTTGATGTTGAAAATGCATAGTATAATCTTTTCATGGAGAAGATAGTCTCCAGGAGGTTCAGTAAAACACGGAATCATCTAAATAAAGGAGCCAGAACTAACTGCTTGCTCTGTACTAAAGAATGGAAGATCCCGAGGGAGCCTCTTGATGTGCTGTCCCTAGAGCAGTTTCTCAATCACCCAGATTTAGCATTGTGCTGCCCTGGCAATCGCTGTTGTGTGATGTTCAGTGAACTGGGAAGGAGGAGAAAGCCAAACTGGATCAAAGTTAGGTATTTTCACAGGCTCATGTTCTCAAAGAAAGAGATCTGAGGGTTCTAACAATTTCTCAAGCTATGGAGTTTGGTTACTCATTGTGATCATGAGAATGCTTCAGGTTTCAAATATCTTGCCCCTGGTTAGAAACTGCTTGTTATTTTATGTCGAGTAGGGGGGTCTTGGACATGCTTAGTTACAGGCTTCAGTGTAAAAGAGCTTAATCTCTCAGTTTGTTTGTTGTTGTTTTGTCGCTCAGTCGTGTCCGACTGTTTGCAACCCTATGGACTGCAGCACGCCAGGCTCCTCTGTCCATGGGATTTCCCAGGCAAGAATGCTGGAGTGGGTTGAAAAGACTTTGGCAAAGCTTGCCTTTTGTCTCAGTGACTGAGAGAGGGGGAAGTAATTTACTCTGTTTTAGAGCTTTGATTCTCTACACTTCTGTAGCTTACATTAGCTTTAGTATTGTCCAGGTATTGTGTTTTCCTTTGTAACTGCAAGGAAGAGTGGCTGTTTTATGTTTATACTTACACCTCAAAAATTAAGACAAAAATCTCGAGATTCTTTAGAAAGTCCCTGGAAGAGTTAAAAAGTTAAAATAGGAAACTGAACAGTTGTGTCTCTTTCTGTCGGTAACAAGTGTGTTCTTTGCCTCCAACCACCATTACAGTCCACTGAAGTTAATTTTGCCCCCACCGCCCCAAGGATGGCTTTCTCATGGGGAATTCCAAGGCCCTCATTTTACTCATCCAGCCTCTCAACAGCACTTAATACAATTGTTTCTCTTTGGAAACATTCTTGGCTGATAAGGCTGCTGTTTACAGATTTCCTACTGCAGATGTTTACTGGCCCAGGGTGCACCTTCAGCCCCCTTCTCAGACTGTCTTCATTGCCACGGTTCCAAATAACATCTACAACATGCAGGCATCTCCCAAGTCTATCTTATCAGGGTACCAGTGGGAAACACATGGTTTTTTAAAATTGGATAATTTGAGGAAAGTTTAATAAAGGGACTTTACAAAGCTGTGCACACAGTATAGGGACACTCAAAGGAGGGTGCAGTTCTCAGGACTGGTAACATTGTCGCTAGTAACCTAAGGTTGCTGTTAACTACCCCTGGGTCTGAAGGGTTGGGAGTAGGGCATTATCGATGTAAAAAAGGGTGGGGGGCATGGTGAAGCCGTAGGAATAAGTATTTTTGTCACTCCGTATTAAACTGCACCATCATTGGTTGGCACATACTGTTAGTTCTCTCTGACCCGCTTCCCCACCATACCGTAGCTATGTGCTGCTGCTGCTAAGTCGCTTCAGTCGTGTCCGACTCTGTGCGACCCCACAGATATCAGCCCACCAGGCTCCCCCGTCCCTGGCATTCTCCAGGCAAGAACACTGGAGTGGGTTGCCATTTCCTTCTCCAGTGCAGGAAAGTGAAAAGTCAAAGTGGAGTTGCTCAGTCGTGTCCGACTCTTTGCGACCCCATGGACTGCAGCCCACCAGGTTCCTCTGCCCATGGGATTTTCCAGGCAAGAGTACTGGAGTGCGGTGCCATTGCCTTCTCCGCCATAGCTATGTAAAACCTACTTATTCACCAGGTTTCAGCTTAGGCACCACCTGAGGAAGGCTTCCAGAACAACCAATACCCTTCACAACACACACACACACACACACACACACACACACACACACACATAGAATTGTATGCTAAGTGGGTTCCATGAAAGCAGAAACCAAGTTTATTTTTTTAACCACACTAGTTCCCAGAATCTAGTATGGTTGTTATTGAGTAGGAGCACAATAAATATTTATTAACTGACTCATTGGTTACAACTTCGTGTTTTCATAAGTCATGATCATAAAAGAGTTGGATTTATGCTAATGGTCATGATGAATTTCAAGCGTTTAAAAAAATATTTTGACTTTGAAAAATTTTTAAATATCCAAAAAGTTGACCCACCAACTTTTAAATTTTACAAGTACTTTATCTGCTTTGCTGAATCATTTGAAATTAAGTTATGACAACTGACACTTCATCCCCGAATACGTAAGCATTCATCTCCTAGGAACTCTGCATCCTTGGATGTGCCATTGCCATACTTGAGACAAATAGCTCAGCAACATCTAACATGATAGGTCTGTATGGAATAATTGCCCCAATCATGCCAGTGTGTCTTTTAAAACTTTTTTCCTCATCCAGAATCTAGTCAAAGTTTATTTATTTGGTTATGTCTCTCCTCTTTTCATTTAATCAAGAATAGTCCTTTCTGCTTTTTTTTTCTCCTTCACGACACTGAACTTCTTCACATATCCAAATCAGTGTATAATATCCTAAATCTTGAATTTTTTCTAATTGTTTTCTTCGTAGATTTAGATTGCTCATTCTGTGTGGTTCATCTCTTAGCACCTCAGTAGAGGTGCTGGTGATGCTAACATGATCACTTGTTTAAGGTAGTGAGAGCCAGATCTTTTCAAAGTACATTTTTGCCTTTTGTAAATGAATAATCAGTGGGATGATACTGTAAACCTTTTTAAACACCTTTTCATTCAAGTGTTCATTGAGCACACATGTCCAAGACCCTACTAAGTGTCCTAAACAGTCCTTTGATGCTTGAGAAATCATGTAATCGTTAATTCCTTTGAGAATCCTTGCTTGCTAAGGTTCCTTTATGTATTCTTGCCATTTGACTTCTATTTACTTGATTTCCCTGTGGGTCCCATTCAGAAATAAAGGGGTGATGGATGGGAGTAGGGGTTATGTTTGGCATGTGACCTTATTAATATCACTGGGGCATACATGAATAAACAATGAAGTTAAAGTTAGAAGACCTGGGTTCAAATTCAGATCTTGATTTTGGTGCTTGCGTTATCTCTGGTAAATTTTCTCTGAGATCATTTCCTTCTCTGTAAAGTGAAGTAAATAACAGCAACCGAGTTGTAGTAATGCGGAGTGAGTAATACGGGATGAGTAGTGCACGGTGAAGCTTTGTGCCATCACTTTTTCTTAGCATCGAGGTCTATTTGGATATGGAGAAATGAAAACTTTTTTTTGTTATCTGTAGTTATGGTGAACACAGGAAAGGTCATCAAGAGTTCACATCAAGACACCTACCTCCTCCAAACCACCCCTTCTAAAAAAACTACAACCCTAAAGCTTTCTTAGGTTTCAGTGCTTCAAGGAGAAAATGTATTCAGTGCAGGATAATTACCCTTTGGCAGCACATGAATTCCAGGATTGGGAAATTGTATAGAGGACACGAAGTGATGCCAAATATAATTACACTATCCAAAAGTGTGCTGAGATCCAGAGAGTGGCCAAGATAGGCTTACAGGATGGTTTTTGAACGGTTAAATTTGGCTGTGCTGTAGCTGTACTGTGGAACCAATTCATAAACATGATGAAATAGTAGAACATACCTCTTAGCCTCAAGGCCTGAGTCTTCAGTTGGTTTAAGCCAGACCAGTTGCCTGCTTCGGCCAGCCTAACCTCCTGGAGCAACTCCAAGGGTGAACCGTTCATATCCTACAGAAACGCTGTCCCTCCTCCTCGCCCCCCTCCCCCTGTTATGTTAGCACTGAAGGTAATGTCAGTGCAGTGCATGAGTTCCTGAATGCTTGTGGCTCTAGCAGCTTGAAATTCTTCCTAAACTCCGTGGGACAGAGTTCGGTTCTCTTTGTAATGTTTTCTTTCTTTCCCAAATAAACCAGTGATGAGGGGTATCTTTGGCTGTTTCTAGACCATCCTGGGGGTAAAAGTCTGTCAATTGTTAAAGAAATCTGACATAATTAAAAATTCTAATTTTCATTTTCTTTGGAATTACTGAAACCATTTTTGAGGGGGAGGCTGACATTGGGCCACCAAGCTTCCCTTATCATGTTATTACATGAATATCCACAAGGTGGTGCTAGTCACACAATAATTTTAGGGCCATTCAGTTTAGCGCTTGCATTTACAGAGGAAGAAATTTACCAAACGATCACCTAGCTCATTAGTTGAAGACCTAAAACTGGAGCTAATCCATTGTTGAATCCACAGTCAGCTAAACAGTTGTTTTAGTTTAAATATAAGTCTAGAAACATATTTAAAATGTCTGGAGAATCTATTTGTATTTCCTTTGACAAGATAACTTAAATCCTTTTGAAGAACTGAAAGCCAAGCCTTAGTGTTTTCTGCAGTTAAATTATCACAAAGGAGAAATAAAACATGCTTGTGTTTTCCTTCTTCTAATTTCCAGTCCCAGAAGACTGCTGTTGTGGATAAACATATGCTATTGGGGGAGTCAGTTCTTGAATATCACAGATACTGTGGCCATAGTCCTAAAGGTTTAGGACGGCTGGGGTGTCTGCCCAGTGTACATTTGGAGATTAATCTGGTGCCATATGACAGAGACTAGAAGTTATCAAGCCCACCGACAGCATACTCTCGCTGTCTCTACAGGTGTAGTTTCCAAGTAGTGTGCAAGGCTGGTCCTTTTGAGGTATGCAAAGTAACTTGTTTATTTTTTCTTATTCTTTTTGTCTCCTATTTGTTGTTGAAGTATAGTTGACATATAGCATTATATTAGTTTCAGGTATTCAACATCATGATTTAATATAGGTATGTTTTGTGAAATGATCATCACAGTAAGTCTTGTTAACATCCATCACTGACATAGAGTTAGAGTTTTTTTCTTGTGATGAGAACTTTGAAGATCTATTTTTCTTCTGATTAAAAAAAATTTTTTTTAATGTACATAATATTAGCACAGTGCTACATACATATGGAAAAAACATATATGGAGTATATACTCAGTTTTTTTCTTACTAGTTGGAGAGGGATCAGAAAGGTTTGGAGAGAATTGTGTACTTCTCTGCACGTGTATTACATATCAATAAGAAGTTTACTTTTACTATATTTGAAGTTCATTGCTCTAGATACCATACAGTGATGGAGGGTTAGGAGTAGGAGCTGTTTATTTTTAAGTCTAAGAGATTCTTTAGTATGAAATATTAGAGAAAGTGGTTTATGGACCTTTCCTAAATTGGATGGGGAAGAAGGAATGGCAGTTGCCAGAGCTGGTTTATATTACATGCTTTTTAAACGGTTGTTTCCTCTTCCATGGTGTAATGTTTCCTCCTTCCTGCCTTTATCACCTAGAGTGGAGTGTTTTTCAGAATGGGATATCCTCCCTTGGGAGTAAAGTTATTAAGTGTGCCTTGTCATTGGTGGGAATCGAAAAAAGAAAAACCTAGCTTTACCTGGGGTTTTCTAGTTTTTTACTTTTACCTCCCATTCAACTGGATCCCTACAATTTCTAACCCCCAATTATTTTTTTGTAATCGTATTGAAACTCCATAGAAAATGGTAAAAAATGACCAAACTGGCTTATTAGTCAAGGATAAGTCTCTACATTTGCCAAATTATTGAAGGCACTGAAATGGATCAGGAAAGATAAAATTATGTGCAAGCCTTTTCAAGGGAGGTTGAGAGTGGAGGGTAGAAAATCAGTTACTTAGATTTTTAGTTGTAAAATGAAGCTCCACAGCTACCCAACAGGACAGGTAATGTATTCATTATGAGGAAATAGAAGAAAGAGTTTCTTTTGGAAGATAATCAAGTTGAAACTTTTCAGGAGAAATTATTAGTGGATGGTGTGTATGTGTGTTAATTGCTCAGTTGTGTCCGACTTTTTGCGACCCCCATGGATTATATAGCCTATGAGGCTCCTCTGTCCATGGAATTCAGAGTGGAATACTGGAGTGGGTAGTCATTCCCTTCTCCAGGGCATCTTCCTAACCCAGGGATCAAACCCGAGTCTCCTTCATCACAGGCAGATTCTCCTTACTATATAATATTTCATCATGTGAATGTACCATAAATTTTCACAGATATTTGGGTAGCTTCAGTGAACATTTTAGTATGTGTCTTCTGGTAAACCTATGGATGTATTTCTGTTGGGTGTATACTAGGAGTGATATTACTGTCTCATAGGAGATGCATATGTTCAGTTTTAGGAGATGTTGGCAAGTGATTTTCCCAAGTGTTCGTACCAGTTTGTACTTGACTAGATTTGTGTGAGAACTCCAGTTGTTCATAGCCTTTCTAACACTTGGTGTTTTGCATCTTTTCACTTCAGCCATCTGGTCACATTTTAGTTTTAATCCACATATCCCTGATAATGAATCAATCAGTTGAGTGCATTTTTCCACATGTTTATCAGATGTACAATTTCATATACTCTTATGAAATGTGTGCAGCGTCTTTTGTCTTTTTCTATTGGGTTGTATTTTTTTCTTACTGATCTGTAAGAGTTTTATATATATTTGGGATATGAGTCCTTGGAGGGATATGTGTGTCTGTGACTATCTCCTCTCACTCTAAGTTGCTTTTTAGATCTCTTAGTAGTATCTTTTGAACACATGTTCTTGATTTTTATTTTGGATGGTATATAGGGAAAAGTGTCTGACTGACTCAACTTTTAAGGCACTGAGGCCTGAGAATTGTTGAATCTCATAGTAGTTTTGAACACTTTCATATACATGGCTGGGGAGGGAATGGTTTTTCCCAGCTTTATTGAGGTATAATTGTAAAATATTTAAAGTGTAGAACATGATGATTTGATATATATATGTATATGTATTGTGAAAGGATTCCCCAGTTGAGTGAATTAGCACAGATGTTCCTAATTTTAATACAGACTAACATCACCTTTTTCCTTTTTTGGTTAATGTGTTTTTTTTGGTCCTCTTGAAGAAATCTTTGCTACAAGATATCCTTTTAAATGGATTTTAAATGTAATGGAAAAGGAGGCTTATCATTGATAGGAAGTAGCAGAAAAATAGTATCATGTGGAATGCTCTTTATTCAATCAGAGGAGCTCAGAAAATCATCATTACTTGATATTTATAGAATATAAAGTGAACCTGCAAAGTATGCTCTCTACAGAAGGTACTGACCACTTGATTCTTATTGTAGTGCAGACTCCCAGTGTTGACTATGCCAGGCAGCTTGTAGAACCAAGCTGCTTAATTTTTGACTCAGCTAAGGGAGAGAGCTTTTAGACCTCAAATATGTTCAAAGACCACATTTTATTTATTTTCACATTGTGAGAGAACTCAGTTACTACTTGGTTAGATACAGGCTTCTTCTTTTATTGATTAAAAACATATACATACTAGATGAATAAGTTCACATGATTTTCCTTGACAGTGGCTATTATCCTCATGTTATGCAGGATGCAATAGGCACATTAAACATGACCCTCTTTACACCAGAACGAAAAACCATAGCTAGAACACTAATCTTTAATGCTCTGAAAACATGTATTCTTGGGACTTTCCTGATGGTCAGTGGATAAAACTCCATGCTTCCAATGCAGGGAGCCTAGGTTCGATACCTGATCAGAGAACTAGGTCCTGCATGCTGCAACCAAGAGCTTATAGGCCGCAGCTGAAGATCCTGCATGCTGCAATGAAGATTCCATGTGCTGCAACTAAGCCAAATTAAATACATATATACACACATATGTATATTTTTCTTGTTGTGAAGGTAATGGACTTTTTAAAAAATGAACTAAAAAATCACTTATAAATCCATCTCTACATCCCCAGCCTCTAGTACAATAATAGCCTTTGTCTTTTGTTTTCCACTCCAGATCTTAGTATCTAGGTCCTCTTGCTCTTTCCCAATTGTGGTTTATAGCCCACTGCTATACACAGTTTTCCAAGTCACTAGATGGCGGAAGACTTGCCTGGCAAATCCCATGGACAGAGGAGCCTGATGGGCTGCAGTCCAAGGGATCGCTAGGAGTCGGACACGGCTGAGTGACTTCACTTTCACTTTTCACTTTCAAGCATTGGAGAAGGCAATGGCACCCCACTCCAGTACTCTTGCCTGGGAAATCCCATGGGTGGAGGAGCCTGGTAGGCTGCAGTCCACGGGGTCGCTAGAAGTCGGACACGAGTGAGCGACTTCACTTTCACTTTTCACTTTCAAGCATTGGAGAAGGAAATGGCAACCCACTCCAGTGTTCTTGCCTGGAGAATCCCAGGGACGGGGGAGCCAGGTGGGCTGCCGTCTCTGGGGTTGCACAGAGACGGACACGACTGAAGCGACTTAGCAGCGGCAGCAGCAGCAGATGGCGGAAGACTCAGGGAGGTTTTTTCCCTACAGCTTTAACAGCACTAATGAAATACTGACAGGGAGAAGAGATGGAAACCTCAGCTGTTCCAATTTTGTAGCTCCAAGGAAAGAAAGTATAGGGAAAGAGGAGGTAATTCACGTTTAGACAATTAGAGGATAAAGGAAAGTCTATATTCTTAGATGAACAAGGGTTGCTAGTCATAAATGGTTTCTGCAGGTTCTCATGTTTGTGAAGAGCCTCCATGCCATCTCTTCATGTAGAGTCTTTAAAAAGAGATGAAACTCGCCCACAGTGATTCAGAAGTTCCCAAATGAATTCTCAACAGTGATGGTTCTGACAAGCATCAAACAAAAGCAATTAAGATAGTAGAGGTAGCAGACAGAAATAGCCATGGCAAATGAGATAGGCAGTGATACAGTAATTTCTTGCTGTTGATTTTAGTCCTTTACTTATAAAGAAAATGAAAGGTGTGTTAGAGACTGCGTTCTTGTCTCTTTCATTGTTACTGGTGATGGAACTGTGACTGGAATTAGAAATCCAACTTCTGTGTTTAAAACAAAAGCATTGTGTGTTTAGGAATCTATCCAAGGTAAGTAATGAAAATTATGTATAAGATTTAGCTACACGAATGAATAAATTTCAACCCTTACTTCATAACACTTACAAAAATTAACTCACAATAGATCAGAGGCCTAAATGTAAGAGCTAAGACTGTAAAACTCTTAGAAGGAAATAAAGGTATAAATCCTATGACCCTGGGTTTGGCAACAGTTTCTTAAATATGATACCAAAAGCACAAGCAACAAAAGAATTGCTTTTGATAGTCCAATTGCTTTCGAAGTCCAATAGATAAATTGGACTTTATCAAAATTAAAAACTTTCATGCATTAAAGACACTATCAAGAAAGTGAAAAGACAAAATGGAATGGGAAAAAATATTCACAAGTAACATCAGGTAATGGCATAGTATCCAGAATATATAAAGAACCCTTAAAACCAATAATAAAAAGACAAACAACCCAGTTAAAAAGTGGGCAAAAGATTTTAACAGACCTTCTTAAAAGATGGTATACAAACAACCAGTAAACATGTGAAAAATGTTCCAATTCAATAGTCATTAGGGAAAAGTAAATCAAAACCACAATGAAATACCATGCATACATACTGAGATAATGATACTAATAATATTTTAAAAGGAAAATAACAAAAATTGGTGAGGATATGGAGGAATTAGAATCTATACACACTGCTGGAGGAGTGTAAAATGGCATAGCCACTGTGGAAAATAGTTTGTTATTGTTAAGTCTCTAAGTTGTGTCCAACTCTTTGTGACCCCATGAACTGAAGCGTTAGAAAGCATTCACTGTCCTTCACTATCTTCTGGAGTTTGCTCAAACTCATGTCCGTTGAGTAGGTGATGCCATCTAACCATCTCATCCTCTGTTGCCCCCTTCTCTGCCATCAATCTTTCCCAGGGTCTTTTCCAATGACCAGCTCTTCTCATCAGGTGGCCAAAGTACTGGAGTTTTACCTTCAGCATCAGTCCTTCCAATGAATATTTAGGGTTGATTTTCTATAGGATTGACTGGTTTTATCTCCTTGCTGTCCAAGGGGCTCTCAAGAGTCTTCTCCAGCACCGCAATTTGAAAACATCAATTTTTTGGTGCTTTGCTTTCTTTACGGTCCAACTCTCACATCCATACATGACTACTGGAAAAACCATAGCTTTGACTAGATGGACCTTTGTCAGCAAAGTGATATCTCTGCTTTTATATATTCTGTCTAGGTTTGTCATAGCTTTCCTTCCAAAGGAGCAAGCGTCTTTTAATTTCATGGCTGCAGTCACTGACTGCAGTGATTTTGGAGCCCAAGAAAATAAAATTTACCACTGTTTCCACTCTCCCCCATCTATTTGCAACGAAGTGTTGGGACCGGATGCCACGATCCTCATTACTTGAATGTTGAGTTTTAAGCCAGATTTTCACTCTTGTCTTTCACCCTAATCAAGAGGTTCTTTAGTTCCTTTTTGCTTTCTGCCATTAGAGTGGTATCATCGGCATATCTGAGATTGTTGATATTTCTCCTGGCAATCTTGATTCCAGCTTGTGATTCATCCAGCCTGGCATTTCACATGATGTACTCTGCATAGAAGTCAAATAAGCAGGGTGACAATATACAGTCTTGACATACTCCTTGCCCAGTTTTGAAGGAGTGTGTTTTTTCATGTCTGGTTCTACTGCTTTTTGACCTGCATACAAGTTACTCAGGAGACAGGTAAGGTGGTCTGGTATTCCCATCTCTTAAAGAATTTTCCATAGTTTGTTGTGATCCACACAGTCGAAGGCTTTAGTGTAGTCTATGAAACAGACTGGAGATCAGTGGAGAAATAACTCCAGAAAGAATGAAGTGATGGAGCCAAAGCAAAAACAACACCCAGTTGTGGATGTGACTGGTGATGGAAGCAAGGTCCGATGCTATAAAGAGCAATATTGCACAGAAACCTGGAATGTTAGGTCCATGAATCAAGGCAAATTGGAAGAGGTAAAACAGGAGATGGCAAGAGTAAATGTCGACATTCTAGGAATCAGCGGCTAAAATGGACTGGAACGGGTGAATTTAATTCAGGTGACCATCATATCTACTACTGTGGGCAAGAATCCCTTAAAGAAATGGAGTAGCCATCATAGTCAACGAGAGAGTCTGAAATGCAGTACTTGGATGCTATCTCAAAAACAACAGAATGATCTCGGTTCATTTCCAAGGCAAACCATTCAGTATCACAGTAATTCAAGCGTATGCCCCAATCAGTAATGATGAAGAAGCTGAAGTGGAACGGTTCTGTGAAGACCTACAAGACCTTTTAGAACTAACACCCCAAAAAAGATAACCTTTTCATTATAGGGGACTGGAAAGCAAAAGTAGGAAGTCAAGAAACACCTGGAGTAACAGGCAAATTTGGCCTTGGAGTACAGAATGAAGCAGGGCAAAGGCTCATAGAGTTTTGCCAAGAGAATGCAATGGTCATAGTAAACACTGGTGGCTCAGATGGTAAAGCGTTTGTCTACAATGCAGGAGACCTGGGTTCGATCCCTGGGTTGGGAAGATCCCCAGGAGAAGGAAATGGCAATCCACTCCAGGACTATTGCCTGGAAAATCCCATGGACAGAGGAGCCTGGTAGGCTACAGTCCATGGCGTCACAAAGAGTCGGACACGACTGAGCTACTTCACTTCACTTCACTTCCAACAACACAAGAGAAGACTCTACACATGGACATCACCAATGGTCAACACCAAAATCAGATTGATTATATTCTTCACAGCCTAAGATGGAGAAGCTCTATCAGTTCAGTTTAGTCGCTCAGTCGTGTCTGACCCTTTGTGACCCCATGAATTGCAGCACACCAGGCCTCCCTGTCCATTACCAACTCCCAGAGTTCATTCAAACTCATGTCCATCAAGTCAGTGATGCTATCCATCCGCTCATTCTCTGTCATCCCCTTCTCCTCCTGCCCTCAATCCCTCCCAGCATCAGAGTCTTTTCCAATGAGTCAACTCTTTGCATGAGGTGGCCAAAGTACTGGAGTTTCAGCTTTAGCATCAGTCCTTCCAAAGAACACCCAGGACTGATCTCCTTTAGAATGGACTGGCTGGATATCCTTGCAGTCCAAAGGACTCTCAAGAGTCTTCTCCAACACCACAGTTCAAAAGCATCAATTCTTTGGTGCTCAGCTTTCTTCACAGTCTAACTCTCACATCCATACATGACTACTGGAAAAACCATAGCCTTGACTAGATGGACCTTTGTTGGCAAAGTAATGTCCCTGCTTTTGAATATGCTATCTAGGTTGGTCATAACTTTCCTTCCAAGTAGTAGGCGTCAAGGTAAGGGGCAGCGGCTGCGCTTTGCTGGAGCAGCAGTGAAGAGATATCCCTCCTCCAATGTAAGAGAAACCCAACTAAGATGGTAAGTGTTGCGAGAGGGCATCAGAGGAGAAGCTCTATACAGTCAGCAAAAACAAGACCAGGAGCTGACTGTGGCTCAGATCATGAACTCCTAATTGCCAAATTCAGACTTAAATTGAAGAAAGTAGGGAAAACCACTAGACCATTCAGGTATGACCTAAATAAAATCACTTACGATTGTACCGTGGAAGTGGGAAATAGATTTAAGGGACTAGATCTGATAGAGTGCCTGATGAACTATGGGTGGAGGCTTGTTGCATTGTACAGGAGACAGCGATCAAGACCATCCCCAAGAAAAACAAATGCAAAAAAGCAAAATGGCTGTCTGAGGAGGCCTTACAAATAACTGTGAAAAGAAGAGAAGTGAAAAGCAAAGGAGAAAAGGAAAGATATACCCATTTGAATGCAGAGTTCCAAAGAATAGCAAGGAGATAAGAAAGCCTTCCTCAATGATCAATGCAAAGAAATAGAGGAAAACAATAGAATGGGAAAGACTGGAGATCTCTTCAAGAAAATTAGAGATACCACGGGAACATTTCATGCAAAGATGAGCTCAATAAAGGACAGAAATGGTATGGACCTAACAGAAGCAGAAGATATTAAGAGGTGGCAGGAATACACAGAACTATGCAAAAAAGATCTTCACAACCCAGATGATCATGATGGTGTGATCATTCACCTAGAGCCAGACAGCATGGAGTGTGAAGTCAAGTGGTCATGAGGAAGCATCACTATGAACAAAGCTAGTGGAGGTGATGGAATTCCAGTGGAGCTATTTCAAACCCTAAAAGATGATGCTGTGAAAGTGCTGCACTTAATATATCAGCAAATTTGGAAAACTCAGCAGTGGCCACAGGACTGGAAAAGGTCAGTTTTCATTCCAGTCCCAAAGAAAGGCAATGCCAAAGAATGCTCAAACTACTGCACAGTTGCACTCATCTCACACTCTAGTAAAGTAATGTTCAAAATTCTCCAAGCCAGGCTTCAACAGTATGTGAACCTTGAACTTCCAGACGTTCAAGCTGGTTTTAGAAAAGGCAGAGGAACCAGAGATGAAATTGCCAACATCCGCTGGATAATTGAAAAGGCAAGAGAGCTCCAGAAAAACATCTATTTCTGCTTTATTGACTATGCCAAAGCCTTTAACTGTGTAGATCACAATAAACTGTGGAAAATACCAGACCGCCTGACCTGCCTCTTGAGAAATCTGTATGCAGGTCAGGAAGCAACAGTTACAACTTGACATGGAACAACAGACTGGTTCCAAATAGGAAAAGGAGTATGTCAAGGCTGTATATTGTCACCCTACTTATTTAACTTATATGCAGAATACATCATGAGAAACACTGGGCTGGATGAAGCACAAGCTGGAATCAAGATTGCCAGGAGAAATATCAATAACCTCAGATATGCAGATGACACCACCCTTATGGCAGAGAGCGAAGAAGAACAGAAGAGCCTCTTGATGAAAGTGAAAGAAGAGAGTAAAAAAGTTGGCTTAAAGCTCAACATTCAGAAAACATAGATCATGGCATCTGGTCCCATCACTTCATGGGAAATAGATGCAGAAACCGTGGAAACAAAGGCTAACTTTATTTTTTGGGCCTCCAAAATCACTGCAGATGGTGACTGCAGCCATGAAATTAAAGGACACTTGTTCCTTGGAAGGAAAGTTATGACCAACCTAGACAGCATATTAAAAAACAGAGATATTACTTTGCCAACCAAGGACCATCTAGTCAAGGCCATAGTTTTTTCCAGTAGTCATGTATGAATGTGAGAGTTGGACTATAAAGAAAGCTGAGCGCCAAAGAATTGATGCTTTTGAACTGTGGTATTGGGGAAGACTTGTAAGAGTCCCTTGGACTGCAAGGAGATCCAGCCAGTCCATCCTAAAGGAGATCAGTCCTGAGTGTTCATTGGAAGGACTGATGTTGAAGCTGAAACTCCAATACTTTGGCCACCTGATGCGAAGCATTGACTCATTGGAAAAGACCCTGATTCTGGGAAAGATGGAAGGTGGGAGGAATAGGAGACGACAGAGGATGAGATGGTTGGATGGCATCACCTACTCAATGAACATGAGTTTGGGTAAATTCCGGGAGCTGGTGATGGACAGGGAGGCCTGGTGTGCTGCAGTCCATGTGGTTGCAAAGAGTCAGACGTGAATGTGTGACTGAACTGAACTGAACTGAACTGAATGAAGCAGAAAATAGATGTTTTTTTTTTTAAAATTCTCTTGCTTTTTCTATGATCCAATAGATGGTGGTGGTATCTCAAAAAAGTGAAATAAAAGCTAATCCAGCAATTCCACTTCTAGGTATAATCCCAAGAGAACTGAAAACATATGCCCACACAAACCTTGTACAGTAATATTCATAGTATCACTATTCATAACATGTCAAAATGTAGAAACAACCTAAATGTCCATTATCTGATGAATGGATAAATAAAATGTGGTGTATTCATGTGATTGAATATTATTCAGTCATAAAAAGGAATGAAGTATTGATATCTGCTATAACATGGATGAATCTTGAAAACATTTTGCTATGAAAGAAATCAGACAGAAAAGGTTGCATACAGTGTAATTCCATTTATATAAAATGGCCAGGATAGGTAAATACATAGAGACAGAAAATGGACTGGTAATTGTCATGGCGTTTGGGGTGGCAGTTAGGAGTGATTGCTAATGGTATGGGGTTTCGTTTTGGGGTGATAAAAGTGTTTAGAATTAGATACTCGTACAACCTTGTGACTATACTAAAAACTTCTGAACTGTACACTTTAAAATTGTACACAAGTTTTGTGAATTTTATCTCAAAAAATTACAAAAAGCTTTGACTACAGGGGCGTTCACTAAATTGTGATCTTTCACATAAAAATAAAAGGAAGGGAAAAATAAAAGAGTGACATTAAATATTCAACTATGGGGTGTTCTTTGAATGAACTGGACCAGAGCCATATGTACAAACTCGTAGAAATTTATTAATGTGAAAAGGTGTTCATGATGTTGAGTAAAGAAAAAAGTTACAGAATAATATTTAAGGAATGATTCTATATTTTGGAAAAATAATGAAAACAAAGCCAAAATACACTAGGGAATGAGAGACTGGAAGGGTACACACAAAGTTTTTTTTCCCTCTTTTTGCCTCCTAGTGTTCTTGGATTTTTCCACAAATCCCTTCACTCCCATAACAGATTATGGTGAAATAATTGGCTAAGATGGAGGAGTTTAGGAATTCTGAAACCTGGGCCTCCTTGATTCTCTGACTTGCCCAAAGCTGTGCTTTGCTCACAGTCAGAAAAACATGACAACTGAAGGGGAAGAAATAAGGTCCCTAGGTAATAAAGAAAGAGTTTTAGAAAATGGCATTAGGCAAATGATACCTGTAACTGTTAGACTGCCTGCTGCTTGACACTTTCCTTTTACCCTTCACACTCTCCTAGTGAAGGAGGTAAAAAGACCAGTGTGTTGGCAATAAAATCGTTACGGCAGCACTGAGGAGTGCTACCGTAATTATGGGGCTCTGAGCACTTTCCTGCAATTTCAGCTTTCAGATATTTAAAACTATGTTGTAAATTCTTTATCCACATTGAAACTTAGCACATTTGACTACTAGCTGCCCAGAGATTTAATTGTTAGAATCAACAATGCCTTTTAACTGGAGAGAAAAGAAAAATAAGCTAAATATTTCTGGAACTTGGAAGGTATTCTCCCACATCATTTTATTTTTTAAAATGAAAACTTTTCTATGACAGTCTTTTTGTATACTTAGGAGGTTTAAAAACAATATGAACATCTTAATATTTAAAACAGCATTTTAAGATGCATTGATGAAAGTTGAACATTTCTAAAAACTCCAATAAATTACAAAATAAAGTTTACTTATCGACCACAAGGAAAATAGAGGAACACTTACCAGTTGTTTACTAGCTGTGCAACTTTGGGAAATTTACATAACCTCCTCTGAGCTTTGTTTTTCTTTCTGAAAAATGGGGATGGCTATAAAATCCACCTCTTTGTGAGAGCCATGATGTATAGCACTCAGATCACGCTTCAGGAAAGGACTTGCTCTTGAGTTCTAAGGATTGTTAGCACCTTCAGGACCAACCTCAGATTCTGGGGTGAGATCACAATGTTTTAGAGTAGCCCCTAGCCAGTGGCTGAGCTCAGTGGGATACAGTGAAATCACTTCAGCCCAAGATGAGACTTCTCTAAAGGGAAACATTGCTCCAGAGTTCCTGATGACCAAGACTTTGTCAGACTGCCGTGTGGTCAGAGGCTGGCCTGGCCCAGGCTGCTTACACTTTAACACGTCAGATCTGCAGTGTGGTCTGAAGACTCCTTGCCAATCTTGCTTTTCCTTCCTTTTATCAATATCTTTCCTAATTCTGTCTGCTTCTTAGAAAACCCAGCTGACACGTTTGAATTTGTTGTAAGACTTAAGTGTGATAGTACGTGATAAATCCTAGTCGATTGATGCCTGGCACACAGTAAGCCCTCAATAAATGTTTGACATTACTAGCATTATGTAATTGATTTTAAAATTAGTTTGTATTTTTGATCACCACTATTTTCTCATTTATTCTTGATTCAGTTTCCACCAGCCTTCTCTATTGGCATATAGATACAAGATTGCCTATGTACTGATTTTTTTAAAATAAAAGCTTTATCGTTTGATGTTCTGTGAGGAGAAAAATTGAAACAAATATTGACTAGTATTGGGCAAAAAACTTAAAGAAATTAAAGAGAAGAAAATAAGATGTGCATGAAGTGAAGATAACAGATTTTGAGGACATATTTTTATTTAATATTTAAACAATGTTACATGTCATATTCTTTAACCACTCACCTGCACCACCCCTGCCTCATAAGAATTCTTTGTTAGCATTTAAAAGTTCTGTTTTTAAGAAAATTGTTTTTTAAAAATTTATATTGGATTATAGTTGATGACAGAGAAGGCAATGGCACCCCACTCCAGTACTCTTGCCTGGAAAATCCCGTGGACAGAGGAGCCTGGTAGGCTGCAGTTCATGGGGTCTCTAAGGGTTGGACATGACTGAGCGACTTCACTTTCACTTTTCACTTTCATGCATTGGAGAAGGAAATGGCAACCCACTCCAGTGTTCTTGCCTGGAGAATCCCAGGGACGGGGGAGCCTGGTGGGCTGCCGTCTATGGGGTTGCACAGAGTCGGACACGACTGGAGCGACTCAGCAGCAGCAGCATAGTTGATGAACAATGTTTTGTTAGTTTCAAGTGTACAGCAAAGTGATTCTGTTACATATATACATGTATCTATTCTTTTTCAAGTTCTTTCCCAGTTTCGGTTATTACAGAGTATTGAGAAAAGTTCCCTGTGCTATAAAGTAGGTCTTTGTTGTTTACATGTTTTAAATATAGTAGTATGTACCTGTCAATCCCAAATTCCCAATCTATCCCTCCCAACTCCCCTTCTCCCATAGTAACTATAAGTTCATTCACTAAGTCTGTGAGTCTGTTTCTGTTTTGTAACTTCATTTGTATCATTTTTTTTTAGATTCTGCATATAGTAATATCATATGATATTTATCTTTCTCTGTCTGACTTACTTAGAATGATAATCTCCCTGGTTCATTCATGATGCTGCAAAAAGCATTGTTTCATTCTTTTTAATGGCTGAGTAATATTCCTTTCTATGTATGTACTATATCTTCTTTATCCATTCATCTGGCGATGGACATTTAAGCTGCTTCCATGTCTTGGCTATTGTAAACAGCACTTGAATGAACATTGGGGTGCATGTATTTTTTTGGACCCTGTTTTTCCTCAGATATATGCCAGGACTAGGATTGCTAGATCATACGGTTGTTCTAGTTCTGGTTTTTTATTTTTGTTGCCACTGGTTTTTCATAGTGTATCAATTTATATTCCTATGAACAGTATAGGAGGGTGCCCTTTTCTCCACATCCTCTCCAGCATTTACTGTTTATAGACCTTTTGGTGATAGCCATTTTGACCAGTGTGAGGTGATACTTCATTGTAGCTTTGATTGCATTTCTCTAATAATTAGTGATGTTGAGCATCTTTGCTTGTGTCTACTGGCTATCACTGTGTCTTCTTTGGAGAAATGCCTACTTAGATTTTCTGCCTAAGTCGTCTGCCTTTTGTTTTTGTTTTTTGATACTGAGTTGTATAAACTGTTTGTATATTTTGGAAATTAATCCCATGTTGGTCACATTGTTTGCAAATATTTTCTCCCAAACTTTGGGTTGTCTTTTTGTTTTGATGATGGTTCCTTTTGCTTGTGGAAGCTTTTAAATTTAATTAGGTTCCATTTATTTACTTTATTTATTTTCTTTTGCCTTGGGAGACTGATCTAAGAAAATATTGCTACAGTTTATGTCCGAGAATGTTTTGGTTATATTATCTATCTTCTAGGAGTTTTATGGTGTCATGTCTTATATTTAGATCTTTCAGCCATTATGAGTTTATTGCTGTATATGGTGTGAGAGTGTTCATATATCATTGATTTACATGTAGCTGTCCAGTTTTTCCAATGCCACTTGCTAGACTGTGTTATCTCCATTGTATATTCTTGCCTCCTTTGTTGTAAATTGTCTGTAGGTGTGTGGGTTTATTTCTGGGCTCTCTATTCTGTTCCATTGATCTATATGTCTCTTTTTGTGCCAATATCATGCTATTTTGATTATTTTAGCTTTGGAGCATAGTTAAAAGTCAGGAAGGGTTCTACCTCCAGCTTTATTCTTTTACCTCATGATTGTTTGGAAAATTCTGTTTTTTTTTTTATCGTTTTATATAAATTTGAGGATAAATTGTTCTGGTGGTGGTTTAGTCGCTCAGTTGTGTCTGACTCTTGCAACCCCGTGGACTGTAGCCTGCCAGGCTCCTCTGTCCATGGGATTCTCCAGGCAAGAATAGTGGGGTGGGTTGCCATTTCCTTCTCCAAGGGATCTTCCTGACCCAGGGATCGAGCCTGAGTCTCCTGCATTGCAGGCAGATTCTTTACCAACTGAGCTACGAGGGAATTTTGTGAAAAATGTCACAGGTACTTTGACAAGGATCTATTAAATTAAATCTTAAAACTTAGATTAAATGTTTAGATTGCTTTTGGTAGTATGGTCATTTTAATGGTCCTAATTCTTCCAGTTGAAGGAGCATGGTATATCTTTCCATTTCTTTGCATCTGTACTTAGTTCATTAGGTGTGTCTGCCTCTTTGTGACCCACACAAAAGAGACTCTAAACAAAGTTCATAAAGAAAGACAGAGAAGGGCACTATATAATAATGAGGACCAATACAAGGGGATATTACATTTACATTCATTAACATATATTCACCAATATAGGAGTACCTAAGCATATAACACAATTACTAACAGATATAAAGAGAAAAGTTGACAGGAATATAATAATAGTAGAAGACTCTGACACCCCACTAACAGCAATGGACAAATCTTTCAGACAGAAAATCAATAAGGCAACAGAGATTCTAAATGACACAATAGACCTGTTGGATTAATTGATATCTGTAGGATGCTACACCTAAATAAACCCAGAATACACGACAGAATGATCTCTGTTCGTTTCCAAGGCAAGCCATTCAATATCACAGTAATCCAAGTCTATGCCCCAACCAGTAATGCTGAAGAAGCTGAAGTGGAATGGTTCTATGAAGACCTACAAGACCTTTTAGAACTAATGCCCCCCAAAGATGTTCTTTTCATTATAGGGGACTGGAATGCTAAAGTAGGAATTCAAGAAACACCTGGGGTAACAGGCAAATTTGGCCTTGGAGTAGAGAATGAAGCAGGGCAAAGGCTAATAGAGTTTTGCGAAGAGAACGCACTGGTTATAGCAAACACCCTCTTCCAACAACACAAGAGAAGACTCTACACATGGACATCACCAGATGGTAAATACCGAAATTAGATTGATTATATTCTTTGCAGCCAAAGATGGAGAAGCCCTATACAGTCAGCAAAAACAAGACCGGGAGCTGACTGTGGCTCAGATCATGAACTCCTTATTGCCAAATTCAGACTTAAATTGAAGAAAGTAGGGAAAACCGCTAGACCATTCAGGTATGACCTAAATCAAATCCCTTATGATTATACAGTGGAAGTGAGAAATAGATTTAAGGGACTAGATCTGATAGATAGAGTGCCTGATGAACTATGGATGGAGGTTTGTGACATTGTTCAGGAGACAGGGATCAAGACCATCCCCATGGAAAAGAAATGCAGAAAAGCAAAATGGCTGTCTGAGGAGGCCTTACAAATAGCTGTGAAAAGAAGAGAAGTGAAAAGCAAAGGAGAAAAGGAAAGATATAAGCATCTGAATGCAGAGTTCCAAAGAATAGCAAGGAGAGATAAGAAAGCCTTCCTCAGCGATCAAAGAAATAGAGGAAAACAGCAGAAAGGGAAAGACTAGAGATCTCTTCAAGAAAATTAGAGATACCAAGGGAACATTTCATGCAAAGATGAGCTCAATAAAGGACAGAAATGGTATGGACCTAACAGAAGCAGAAGATATTAACAAGAAGTGGCAAGAATACACAGAAGAACTGTACCAAAAAGATCTTCATGACCAAGATAATCACGATGGTGTGATCACTCACCTAGAGCCAGACATCCTGGAATGTGAAGTCAAGTGGGCCTTAGGAAGCATCACTATGAACAAAGCTAGTGGAAGTGATGGAATTCCAGTTCAGTTCAGTTCAGTAGCTCAGTCGTGTCCAACTCTTTGCGACCCCATGAATTGCAGCACACCAGGCCTCCCTGTCCATCACCATCTCCCGGAGTTCACTCAAATTCACATCCATTGAGTCGGTGATGCCATCCAGCCATCTCATCTTCTGTTGTCCCCTTTTCCTCCTGCCCCCAATCCCTCCCAGCCTCAGAGTCTTTTCCAATGAGTCAACTCTTCACACCAGGTGGCCAAAGTACTGGAGTTTCAGCTTTAGCATCATTCCTTCCAAAGAAATCTCAGGGCTGATCTCCTTTAGAATGGACTGGTTGGATCTCCTTGCAGTCCAAGGGACTCTCATGAGGCTTCTCCAACACCACAGTTCAAAAGCATCAGTTCTTCGGCACTCAGCTTTCTTCACACTCCAACTCTGACATCCATACATGACTACTGGAAAAACCATAGCCTTGACTAGAGGGACCTTTTTTGGCAAAGTAATGTCTCTGCTTTCCAGTTGAGCTATTTCAAACGCTGAAAGATGATGCTATGAAAGTTCTGCACTCAATATGCCAGCCAATTTGGAAAACTCAGCAGTGGTCATAGGACTGGAAAATGTCAGTTTTCATTCCAATCCCAAAGAAAGGCAATGCCAAAGAATGCTCAGACTACTGCACAGTTGCACTCATCTCACATGCTAGTAAAGTAATGCTCAAAATTCTCCAAGCCAGGCTTCAGCAATACGTGAACCACGAAATTCCGGATGTTCCAGCAGATTTTAGAAAAGGCAGAAGAACCAGAGATCAAATTGCCAACATCTGCTGGATCATCAAAAAAGCAAGAGAGTTCCAGAAAAACATCTATTTCTGCTTTATTGCCTATGCCAAAGCCTTGGACTGTGTGGATCACAATAAACTGTGGAAAATTCTGAAAGAGATGGGCATACCAGACCACCTGACCTGCCTCTTGAGAAACCTATATGCAGATCAGGAAGCAACAGTTAGAACTGGACATGGAACAACAGACTGGTTCCAAATAGGAAAAGGCGTACGTCAAGGCTGTATATTATCACCCTGCTTATTTAACTTGTATGCAGAGTACATCATGAGAAACACTGGGCTGGAAGAAACACAATCTGGAATCAAGATTGCTGGGAGAAATATCAGTCACCTCAGATATGCAGATGACACCACTCTTGTGGCAGAAAGTGAAGAGGAACTAAAAAGCCTCTTGATGAAAGTGAAAGAGGAGAGTGGAAAAGTTGGCTTAAAGCTCAACATTCAGAAAACAAAGATCATGGCATCTGGTCCCATCACTTCATAGGAAATAGATGGGGAAACAGTGGAAACAGTGTCAGACTTTATTTTTTGGGGCTCCAAAATCACTGCAGATGGTGAGTGCAGCCATGAAATTAAAAGACCCTTGCTCCTTGGAAGAAAAGTTATGACCAACCTAGATAACATATTCAAAAGCAGAGACATTACTTTGCCGACTAAGGTCCGTCTAGTCAAGGCTATGGTTTTTCCTGTGGTCATGTATGGATGTGAAAGTTGGAATGTGAAGAAAGCTGAGCACTGAAGAATTGATGCTTTTGAACTGTGGTGTTGGAGAAGACTCTTGAGAGTCCCTTGGACTGCAAGGAGATCCAACCAGTCCATTCTGAAGGAGATCAATCCTGGGTATTCTTTGGAAGGAATGATGCTAAAGCTGAAACTCCAGTACTTTGACCACCACATGCGAAGAGTTGACTCATTGGAAAAGACTCTGATGTTGGGAGGGATTGGGGGCAGGAGGAGAAGGGGATGACAAAGGATGAGATGGCTGGATGGCATCACCGACTCCATGGACATGAGTTTGTGTGAACTCCGGGAGTTGGTGATGGACAGGGAGGGCTGGCGTGCTGCGATTCATGGGGTCGCAGAGAGTCAGACACGGCTGAGTGACTGAACTGACGCATCCTTTTGAAGTGCATGCGGACCATTCTCTAGGTTAAACCACATTCTAAGTCACAAATAAGCCTCAACAAATATAAGAAGATAGGAATTATTTCAAGCATATTTTCTGACCACAATGGTATAAAACTAGAAATTAACCATAGGAACAAAAATAGTAAACTAACAAACAGATGGAGACTAAACAACATGCTACCAGAAGAACAGTGGGTCAATGACGAAATCAAAGAAGAAATAAGAAAATGCTTTGAAAAAATAGATTAAAAAACATAAAGAAAATACCTCAAGACAAACCACACAATGAAAACACAGCCTTACAAAATCTTGGGATGTAGCAAAAGCAGTTCTAAGAAAGAAGTTAACAGTGATACAGGTCTTCCTCAAGAAAAAAAGAAAAACTCAGAAAATAATCTAATCTACCACCTGAAATGATTAAAAAAAAGAAGAAAAAACAAGCCCAAAGTCAGCAGAAGGGAGGATATCATAAAGATCAGAGAGGAAATAAATAAGATAGAGATGAAAAAACAATAGAAAAGATCAAGAAAACCAACAGCTGGTTTTTGAAAGGAAAAACAAAATTGAGAAACCTCTAGCTAGACTCACCAAGAAGAGAGAGAGAACTCAAATGAACAAAATAAGAAATGAAAGAGGAGAATTACAACTTATACAACATAAATACAAAAAAAAAAGGAGAATACTACGAACAGTTGTTATTGTTGTTCAGTTGCTCAGTTGTGTCTGACTCTTTGTGACCCCCATGGACTGCAGCACCTCAGGTCTCCCTGTCCTTCACCACCTCCCAGAGTTTGCCCAAGTTCATGTCCATTGAATCAGTGATGCCAATTAACCATCTCATCCTCTGCTGCCCTCTTCTCCTTTTGTCTTCAGTCTTTCCCAGCATCAGGGTCTTTTCCAGTGAGTCTGCTCTTTGCATCAGGTGGCCAAAGTGTTGGTGCTTCAGCTTCGGCATCAGTCCTTCCAATGTGTATTCAGGGTTGATTTCTCTTAGGATTGACCGGTTTGATCTCCTTGCAGTCTAGGGGATTCTCAACAGTCTTCTCCAGCACCACAATTCAAAAACATCAATTCTTCAGCGCTCAGCCTTCTTTATGGTCCAGCTCTCATGTCTGTACCTGACTACAGGAAAAACCATAGCTCTGACTTTATGGAACTTTGTTGGCAAAGTGATGTCTTTGCTTTTCAATACACTGTCTAGGTTTGTCATAGTCTTCCTTCCAAGAAGCAAGAGCATTCTAATTTCATGGCAGCAGTCATCATCCACAGTGATTTTGGAGCCCAAGAAAATAAAATCTGTCACTGCTGCCACTTTTCCTGCTTCTATTTGCCATGAAGTGATGGGATCAGATGTCCTGATCTTAGTTTTCTTAATATTGAGTTTTAAGCCAGCTTTTTCACTCTCCTCCTTCACCCTCAGCAAGAGGCTCTTTAGTTCCTCTTCACTTCCTGCTATTAGAGTGGTATCATCTGCATATCTGAGGTTGGTGGTATTTCTCCCAGCAGTCTTGATTCCAGCTTATAACTCATCCAGCATTTTTCATGATGTACTCTGCCTGGAGAATTCCTGTGGACAGAGGATCCTGGTGTGCTACAGTCCGTGGGGTTACAAAGAGTTGGACATGACTGAGCGACTAAGCATAGCGCAGTACTCTGCATGTAAGCTCAATAAACAAGGTGACAGTATACAGCCTTGCCATACTCCATTTCCAATTTGGAACCAGTCCATTGTTCCATGTCCAGTTCTAACTGTTGCTTCTTGACCCGCATACAGGTTTCTTAGGAGACAGGTAAGATGGTCTGGTATTCCCATCTCTTGAAGAATTTTCCACAGTTTGTCGTGATTCACACAGTCAAAGGCTTTCGCATAGTCAATGAAACAGAAGTAGATGTTTTTCTCAAATTCCCTTGCTTTCTCTATGATCCAATGAATGTTGTTGATCTCTGCTTCCTCTGCCTTTTCTAAATCATGCTTGTACATCTGGGAGATCTCAATTCAAGTACTCCTGAAGCCTAGCTTAAAGGATATTAAGCATAACTTTATTAGCATGGGGTGTGAGCACAATTGTCTGATAATCTGAACATTGTTTAGCACTGCCCTTCTTTGGAATTGGGGTGAAAACTGATCTTTTCCAGTCCTGTGGCCACTGCTGAATTTTCCAGATTTGCTGCCATATTGAGTGCAGCACTTTAATAGCATCATATTTTAGGATTTGAAACAGCTCAGCTGGAATTCCATCACTTCTACTAATGTGATAATGCTTCCTAAGGCTCACTTGACTTCACACTCCAGGATGTCTGGCTTTAGGTGAGTGACCACACCATCGTGGTTATCTGGGTCATCAAGACCTTTTTTGTACAGTTCTTCTGTGTATTCTCGCTACCTCTTCTTAATCAGTTATATGCCAACAAATTGGACAAACTATAAGAAATGGATATTTCTAGATATATACATCCTGCCAAAATTCAATCAAGAAGAAAGAGATAATTTGAACAAACCAATCAGTAGAAGTGAAATAGAATCCATAATTTAAAAAAATCTCTGCAAACTAAAGTCTAGGACCAGACGGCTTCACTGGGGAATTCTACCAAACATACAAAAAACTTATCCTTCTCAAACCATACCAAAATATTGAAGAGGAGAGAACACTTACAAATTCATTCTATGAAGCCACCATCACCATGATACCAAAGCCAGAAAAAGACAGTAACCAAAAAGAAAAAAAAGAAAAGAAAGAAAATTACAGGGCAATATATTTGTAGTCATTTAAAAACTATTTTCTGTGTCATGATTCCCAACATTATCCAGATTGGAAGCACCTGCTGAATACTGATGTATGCAGTTGGCTATCAGATATTTTAGAAACCTTTTGTGCTTTTAGGTAAATCTAACAGAAAATGAGCAAGGCAAAGTCCACTGTTTGATCGCCATGAATGTAGGCATTAAAGTCTGTTCCTTTTTATGGTGGATCACACTTTATGAGTAAGATCAATCAGAGAACATGGTTAGGCAGGTTTTTGCCCTGAACATCTTTGGTACTTAGTTGGATGAAATTTTGTCAAAAAAATCTTTCCAAAAATATAACCTTAGAGACTATCAGGTACAGTTTTGGCTTCTTGAGTCTTGTGACTAATATCAAACATTGCTGGCATTTTCCCATCATGTCAGTTTAAACAGTGTCATCTGTTTTCTTCTTGCCCCTTTTTTGTTTGAATGCTTTTCTGTAAGATGTCAGTTCTTCCTTGCCATGCTTGTTACTGATCAGAAAAGTAAAGTCAGTTTATTTCTTAGTCAAAGGGCAATGGGAGAGTAAAAGTTATCATGAGTCTACAGAAAAGGCATAGCACTCTAAGCTTCTTAAGGACAGTTATTGTGGTATATCTAATTGTATTGTCTACAATTCTTACCCTTATTGATATGCATGTTATAGTTTATGAAAATAAATTTAGGGAGTGTGTTAAAATATATGTGCATGTGTAAATTGTGGAGTGAGCCATAGTAGTTTACAGATTTTTATGTGGTCATTATAAGGGTAACTGAAATATACACATGCACAGAACATGAATTTGATTATTTTAAACACACTACACTCCTGGCTCTTTCAATATTATCTGGTTTATAACTCTCAGGAAATCTTCAGCTGTGTTAATCAAAGTCATTTAGAATGTTGCCGAGATGTTGCCACTAGCACAATCAAAGATGCACAGTTTGCAGAGAGATGAGCCTCTATTCTCTGGGGGAACTAGAGAGGCTGGTCAAGGACAGGACAATAGGAACTGATGGCCTCTCAATAAACTCTGTTATAAGGAATGCATTCCCCATCCCTTGCAACATTCAAGCCAAAATTAATTGACCTCTTCTTAGAATCCTGAAGAGGTGATTTGTATATGAGAGTTGGACAGGAAGAGAAGACTGCTAAGATTTTTTCTGCATGAAAATAAAAAAAACCCGTCTTTGAGAATTCATTTCAGTTCAGTTCAGTTCCATCGCTCAGTCGTGTCCGACTCTTTGCGACCCCATGAATCGCAGCACGCCAGGCCTCCCTGTCCATCACCAACTCCCGGAATTCACTCAAACTCACATCCATCGAGTTGGTGATGCCATCCAGCCATCTCATTCTCTGTCGTCCCCATCTCCTCCTGCCTTCAATCCCTCCCAGCATCAGAGTCTTTTCCAATGAGTCAACTCTTCGCATGAGGTGGCCAAATACTGGAGAATTAGATTTACAAAATTAGCAATGTTTAATGCTTCATCAAGGACATTCTTAATTGGAACTTTTTTTGCGTGTGTGAGTACCTGTCAGTGAAGAGAACAATAGTTATTAGTACAGTTTAGTGTCACTGCCTTGACTTGGGCTACAGTTCCAGCTGAGTTCCCCACCACTGCTTTTTCCATCATAGTGCAAATGTCAACAGACACATTTTCTGGTAAATGTCATACTTTCATTATGAACACAGAATCATTTTAAAATCCAGTCTGACACCCCTTCTCTTTTAGTCTCTTTACATTTATGATGAAGTGAAGTCGCTCAATTGTGTCCGACTCTTTGAGACCCCATACTGTAGCCTACCAGGCTCCTCTGTCCATGGGATTCTCCAGGCAAGAATACTGGAGTGGGTTACCATTTCCTTCTCCAGGGAAATTTCCCAACCCAGGGATTGAACCCAGGTCTCCCGCATTGGAGGCAGACGCTTTAACCTCTGAGCCACAGGGAAGCCAGCACATTTATTATAAGTACTATATATTTGGATTTAGATCTATCATTTTACCCTTTACTTTCTTATTTTATTCCATGTATGCTATCCTCCTTATTCCTTCACTTTCTATGCTTTCTTTTGGAGTAATTATTTTTTTACTATTCCATTACTGTCCCTACTTGCCCTATTAGGTTGTTACTTGATTGCATTAGCTTGTTAGTTATTCTTTTACTATTCTTTTTGTTAAAGAATCCACCTGCCAAGATCCCTGGATTGGAAAGGCTCCTTGGAGATGCAAATAGCAACCCACTCCAGTATTCTTGCCTGGAAAAATCACATGGACAGAGGAACATGGCAGGCTACAGTCTGTGTGGTCACAAAAGAATGAGACATGACTAAGTGACTGAACAACAACAACTCTTTTAGTGGTTCCTGGAGATACCAAGGGAACATCTCATGCAAAGATAGGCTTTATAAAGGACAGAAATGGTATGGACCTAACAGAAGCAGAAGATATTAAGAAGAGGTGGCAAGAATACACAGAAGAACTGTACCAAAAAGATCTTCACGACCCGGATAATCACGATGGTGTGATCACTCATCTAGAGCCAGACATCCTGGAATGTGAAGTCAAGTAGGCCTTAGAAAGCATCACTACAAACAAAGCTAGTGGAGGTGATGGAATTCCAGTGGAGCTATTTCAAATCCTGAAAGATGATGCTGTGAAAGTGCTACATTCAATATGCCAGCAAATTTGGAAAACTCAGCAGTGGCCACAGAACTGGAAAAGGTCAGTTTTCTTCCAATCCCAAAGAAAGGCAATGCCAAAGAATGCTCAAACTACCACACAATTGCACTCATCTCACACGCTAGTAAAGTAATGCTCAAAATTCTCCAAGCCAGGCTTCAGCAATAAGTGAACCGTGAACTTCCTGATGTTCAACTGGTTTTAGAAAAGGCAGAGGAACCAGAGATCAAATTGCCAACATGCACTGGATCATGGAAAAAGCAAGAGAGTTCCTGAAAAACATCTATTTCTGCTTTATTGATTATGCCAAAGCCTATGGTTTTTCCAGTGGTCATGTATGGATGTGAGAGTTGGACTATGAAGAAGGCTGAGCGCCGAAGAATTGATGCTTTTGAACTGTGGTGTTGGAGAAGACTCTTGAGAGTCCCTTGGACTGCAAGGAGATCCAGCCAGTCCATTCTGAAGATCAGCCCTGGGATTTCTTTGGAAGGAATGATGCTAAAGCTGAAACTCCAGTACTTTGGTCACCTTATGCGAAGAGTTGACTCATTGGAAAAGACTCTGATGCTGGGAGGGATTGGGGGCAGGAGGAGAAGGGGACGACAGAGGATGAGATGGCTGGATGGCATCACTGACTCGATGGACGTGAGTCTGAGTGAACTCCGGGAGTTGGTGATGGACAGGGAGGCCTGGCGTGCTGCAATTCATGCTGGACACGACTGAGCGACCGAAATGAACCGAACTGAACTGAACTGGAGAAGGCAATGGCACCCCACTCCAGTACGCTTGCCTGGAAAATCCCATGGATGGAGGAGCCTGGTGGGCCACAGTCCATGGGGTCATTAGGAGTCGGACACGACTGAGTGACTTCACTTTCACTTTTCACTTTCATGCAGTGGAGAAGGAAATGACAACGCACTGCAGTGTTCTTGCCTGGAGAATCCCAGGGACGGGGGAGCCTGGTAGGCTGCCGTCTCTGGGGTTGCACAGAGTCGGACACGACTGAAGCAACTTGGCAGCAGCAGCACTAGCAGCAAGAGATTAAACATGAATCCTTGATCAATCAAACTCTTAATATAAATAAATACTTTTGCTACTTCCCAGACAATATAAGAACTTTGACCATTTGTACTCCATTTACCTTCCTTCAGCCTTTAAACAATCTTTTTTTGAAAAAATTTTTACACCTTCAAAAAGTTGCAGTAATAATATAATAAACTTCTATGTACACAAACACATATATTCTTATAGGTTCACCAGTTGTGGATGTCTGTCTCTTCCCCTCTCAGTGTTGCTCATAAGGCCTTTCTATTGATTGGATGAGGCCCACCCAGATTATCAAGGATAATCTCTTAAAGTCAGCTAATTCTAAATGTTACTTATCTAAAAAATACTTTCACTTAGATCAGTGTTTAATTGAATAAATGGGTACAATGGCTTAACCGATTTGCACATAAAATGGATCATCAGAAAGCACATCAAGTTTTTTTCTTGTTCCAAGTCAGAGGATATAATAGCCATTTACACTCACCATTTGTACATTCGTCTCTTCATTCATTCATTTATTTAAGAACTATTTTTTTAATATAAATTTATTTATTTTAGTTGGAGGCTAATTACTTTACAATATGGTATTGGTTTTGCCATACATTGACATGAATCCACCACAGGGATACATGTGTTCCCCATCCTGAACCCCCCTCCCACCTCCCTCCCCATACCATCCCTCTGGGTCATCCCAGTGCACCAGCCCCAAGCATCCAGTATCATGCATCAAACCTGGACTGGCGGTTCATTTCACATATGATAATATACGTTTCAATGACATTCTCCCAAATCATCCCATCCTCGCCCTCTCCCACAGAGTCCAAAAGACAGTTCTATACATCTGTGTCTCTTTTGCTGTCTTTCATACAGGGTTATTGTTACCATCTTTCTAAATTCCATATACATGCATTAGTATACTGTATTGGTATTTTACTTTCTGGCTTACCTCACGCTGTATAATCGGCTCCAGTTTCATCCACCTCATTAGAACTGATTCAGATGTATTCTTTTTAATGGCTGAGTAATACTCCATTGTGTATATGTACCACAGCTTTCTTATCCATTCATCTGCTGATGGACATCTAGGTTGCTTCCATGTCCTGGCTATTATAAACAGTGCTGCAATGAACATTGGGGTGCACGTGTCTCTTTCAATTCTGGTTTCCTCAGTGTGTATGCCCAGCAGTGGGATTGCTGGGTCGTATGGCAGTTCTATTTCCAGTTTTTTAAGGAATCTCCATACTGTTCTCCATAGTGGCTGTACTAGTTTGCATTCCTACAAACAGTGTAAGAGGGTTCCCTTTACTCCACACCCTCTCCAGCATTTATTGCTTGTAGACTTTTGGATCGCAGCCATTCTGACTGGCATGAAATGGTACCTCATTTTGGTACCATTTTATATGTGGTACCATTGTGGTACCTCATTTGATTTGCATTTCTCTGATAATGAGTGATGTTGCGCATCTTTTCATGTGTTTGTTAGTCATATGTATGTCTTCTTTGGAGAAATGTCTGTTTAGTTCTTTGCCCCATTTTTTGATTGGGTCATTTATTTTCCTGGAATTGAGCTGCAGGAGTTGCTTGTATATTTTTGAGATTAGTTCTTTGTCAGTTACTTCATTTGCTATTATTTTCTCACATTCTGAAGGCTGTCTTTTCACCTTGCTTATAGTTTCCTTTGTTGTGCAGAAGCTTTTAATTTTAATTAGGTTCCATATTTTTATTTTTGCTTTTATTTCCAATATTCTGGGAGGTGGGTCATAGAGGATCCTGCTGTGATTTATGTTGGAGACTGTTTTGCCTATGTTCTCCTCTAGGAGTTTTATAGTTTCTGGTCTTATGTTTAGATCTTTAATCCATTTTGAGTTTATTTTTGTGTATGGTGTTAGAAATTGTTCTAGTTTCATTCTTTTACAAGTGGTTGACCAGTTTTCCCAGCACCACTTGTTAAAGAGATTGTCTTTTCTCCATTGTATATTTGAAGAACTATTTCTTGAGCACCAGCTATGTTCCAAACACTGTGATAGATACATGGATACATTTTCTAAGATCCAGACAACTGACAACAGTTATAAATAACTGTTACAATACAACCTAATTTTTGTTAAGCTAGGACCCTACTGTGTATTTTTAAGGCTATTGTCTTATTAATTTTCCTAAGGACATAGACAAGAATATATTCATTTTCATGGGTTTCATAAATCTCCTTGCATAATTGCTTGTCAGGTTATATATATAAATACTTCCTATCAAAAAAAAATAGCATTTTGATTAAATCAATAGTTTTATCAGAAAGGTTGAACTCAGTGGTTATTAAAATGGAGGGGAAATCTTAGCTCTATTTAGCAGCTTACTTCCAAAAGCTACAATAGTGGATCAGCCTCAGTGCATAATTGCTTTTCAAACTTCTGCTTGCACCTCATTTGTTTATGTCCCATGCCAGGTTCAGGATGTGGGGAAATAGACTCTATATCCTGATGGACATTGCTGCCATCATGAATTCATGGCCATTTTCCCCCTCCATGTACTACCATGGTTTGAAGGTAAGGTGAAGCACATGACAGTTTTTTTTGCAGAGGGTCACAATAGTGTAGCCCAACTGGACATATTCTGGGGTACGTGGTGCCTTCCCTACCATACTATCATACCTGATCATTTTAAAAGTTGAAGTATAAATGAAATAACTTACAATGTTATATTAGTTTCAGGTGTACAACCTAGTGAATTTAATATGTCACAAAATGATCACCACGACATGTCTAGCTACCATGTATCACCACACAAAGTTATTACATTATTGACTATATTCACTGTGCTATACATTATATCTCTGAGGCTTATTTATTTTGTAATTGGAAGTCTATATCTCTTAATCTCTTTCACTTATTTGCCCACCTCAACCCTCCTCACTTCTGGCAACCATCTGTTTGTTCCCTATATCTACAAATCTGTTTCTGTTTATTATGTTTGCTAATTAAAAACAATTCCATATATGAATGAAATTATATGATATTTGTCTTTGTCTGAATTATTTAACTTAGCATAATACCCCTTAGGTCCATCCATGTTGTGGCAAGTGGCAAGATTTTATTCATATTTTATGGTTGAGCAATAGTCCATATGTAATGGAATAATATGCCTGCAATGCAGGAGAAGAGATGACAACCCACTCCAGTACTCTTGCGTTGAAAAACCCATGGACGGAGGAGCCTGGTAGGTTACAGTCCATGGGGTCACAAAGAGTTGGACACGACTGAGCGACTTCACTTTCACTTTCAATGCAGGAGACCCAGGTTCGATCCCTGGGTGGGGAAGATCCCCTGGAGAAGGAAATGGCAACCCACTCCAGTATTCTTGCCTGGAGAATCCCATAGACAGAGGAGTCTTGCAGGCTACAGTCCAGGGTCATAAGAGTCAGACATGACTTAGTGACTAAACCCAAATATTCCATTGTGTATACACCACAATTTCTTTGTCTATTAATCTTTTGATGGACATTGACTTTGCATCCATATTTTGGCTATTATGATTAATGCTGCTATGAACATAGGAGTGCATATATTTTTTCAAATTAATATTTTGAAAAAAACATTGCTTTTGTTTTCTTCAGAAGAATACTGATAAGTGGGATTGCTGGATCATATGACATCACCTACACAACGGATATGAATTTGAGCAAGCTCTGGGAGTTGGTGATGGATAGAGAAGCCTGGCATGCTGCAGTCCACGGGGTCGCAACTGAACGACTGAACTGGACTGATGGTAGTTCTGGGCTTTCCTGCTGGCTTAGGCAGTAAAGAATCTGCCTGCAGTGTGGAAGAGCTGGGTTCCATCTCTGAGTCAGGAAGATCCCCTGGAGAAGGAAATGGCTAAATACTCCAGTATTCTTGCCTGGAAAACCCCAGGGACAGAGGAGCCTGGAGGGCTCCAGTCTACTGGGGTCACATAGTTAGACACGACTGAGCAAGTAACTGCCACTTCATGGCAGTTCTATTTTGATTTTTTTGAGGAAACTTTATGCTGTTTTCATTGTGGCTGCACCAATTTATATTCCTACCAACAGTGCATAAGGGTTCCCTCTTTTCCATATCCTCACCAACATTTATTATTCCTTGCCTTTTTGATAATAGCCATTCTGACAGGTGTGAGGTGATATCCCATGGCTGTTTTGATTTGCATTTCCCTGATAATTAGTGATGTATACTTTTTCCATGTACCTGTTAGCCATCTGTATGTCTTCTTTGGAAAAATGTCAATTTGGATCCTCTGCTCTTTTTTTAGTCAGATTGTTTGGGTTTTTTTGCTATTAAATTGTGAGTTCTATATATTTTGATTATTAATTCCTTATCATTTGCAAATATCTTCTCTCTGCCCACAGACTGATTTTTAAAAATTTTCTTGATCGTTTCCTTCGCTGTGCAAAAGTTTGATGTAATCAATCCAATTTTAAACTTTTTGCTTTTTTTTCCCCTTACCTGAGAAGACACATTTACCTGGTTACTTTTTAACATAAAAGGTAAAAGCTGGTGATTATGTAGTTAAATAAGACAAACTAGACAGTTCAAGCATAAAAACAAAAATCTCCTTTGAAACCTGAATTATTGGTTTTTCCATTACATCAACCAGGTACCTTGTCAGCTGTTCCCTTTGTTTTGAAGACATTAGATCTGCAATCTAAGTTACTGCCTCTTTCCTTTATTTCTATGCACATAACCATTCCTTCAACCTTTGGGAAAATGTCAAAATTTCCTTTTTTTCCTTGATTATATACTTTCTAAACGATGCTTGGTCATTTAGACTCAAAATAAAGCATTTTACTTACCTGGAAATACCTTTTTTTTAAAAAAATAAGTAGAGTGGAAGATATGTAATAGGTGCTATGGTAGTTGTTTTCCTCTCATGGGACAATTATTTAGTTTTTGTAATAAGATGCTATGCTTTAAACTTTGGCAAGAAGTAATGAAAGTATACTCTTCAACAAAATTCCAGTGAGGACAACTGAGTAGCTAAGATACTTAGCGAGGGAAATTCAACCATAAGCTGTCTAATTCAACTGAGCATGAAAGCTCAGAATCTTACAGTGTGACCCTATTGACCTGAAAGTATGTGTGCACCTTTAAACATTGAGCAGATTACTTGCTTCCCATCAGCAGGTTTAAACTTGGTATTTTCATGGTTGTGTAATAAAGCTTTAAAAACAACACAGTTAAAATGATAACCACTAGTTGGAGAAGGAAAAGATTAAAATTCAAACATATTTCAGTTCTCTTAAACAAATTCTGCCTGGGGTGTGCACATATACAATTGGCTGCTTTCCTCAGTGAATACTGTACAATCACACACCCTAGAAGGATTTGGCTGTGTTCAGTTCCAATTAACAAAGAGCCTTTTTTTCAAACATCTCAAGAGTGATATAAATAGCTGGGAAGGGTGTTAATTGCAGAAGTACAATGGTTTATCAAATGAATAGCTATGTGAATGAGCTCTGTAAACTCTATAAAACACTCTAAAACTTTGTTGTCATTCTTTTTATACTTGTGTACATAATACAAGAACATAGTCTAACATTTCACCTTCCACAAATTGGCTTTGCAGTGTGTTGGACTGAAAATGAAATAACTTTGGTAACGCTCTTCCTCGATGACTGAATTTTTTAAATTTTGCTTTCTTGTCACTAGAATCTAGACACAGTTCCCAACAGTATGAGTAGTTTCTTAAAATGATTATTTCTGATGATCTGCCTAATATGTACCCATTTTAGAAAAATTTGAAAATGGAGGAAAGTATGAAAAATAAAGTGAACAATCACTTACAATTTCATAATCTAGAGGTGCCCTCTGTGCTCAGTCACTCAGTTGTGTTCAAATTTTAGCAAACTTTTGGAATGTAGCCTGCCAGGCTCCTCTGTCCATGGGGTTTCCCAGGCAAGAGTACTGAAGTGAGTTGCCATTTCCTCCTCTAAAGGATCATCTCCAACCCAGGAACTGAATTTGGGTCTCCTGTGACTCTTGCTTTGCAGGTGAATTCTTTACCACGGAGCCACTGGGGAGGCAGCAGTCATTAATATTTTAGCATTTTCTTCTCATTTTTTTCTATACATATAATATACACAGAAATATGAAAATTATATATATTTACTATAATATATGGGGCTTCCCCAGTAGCTCAGCAGTAAAGAATCTGCCTGCAATACAGGAGCCGCAGGAGACATGGGTTCAATCCCTGGGTGGGGAAGATCCCCTGGAGGTGAGCATGGCAACCCACTCCAGTAATATTGCCTGGAGAATCCCATGGACAGAGGAGCCTGGCGGGCTACAGTCCATAGGGTCACAAAGAGCCAAGCACAACTGAAGCAGCTTAGCATGCACACACTCACTATAGTGCTATGATACTATATATGAGGCAATATAGTATAGTGGTTAACACTGTCAGAATATTAAGTTTGAATTCTGGATATTCTACTTTCTAGTTGGGTATTTGGGCAATTTATTTTCACTGTAACTCACTGTGTATGTTAATTACTCAGTTGTGTCCGACTCTTTGTGACCCTATGGACTATAGCCCACCAGGCTTTTCTGTCCATGGAATTCTCCAGGCAAGAAAACTGGAGCAGTTTGCCATTTCTTCCTTCAGGGTATCTTCCCTACCCAGGGACTGAAGCCTGTTCTCCTGCACTGCAACCAGATTCTTTATCATCTGAGCCATGAGGAAAGCCGTTTCCTTAGCTGTAATATGAAATAATATTACTGACCTATTTTGTAGGGGTATTTTGAGGGTTAAGTGAATTGATAGACTCAAAGCACTTAAAACTGTCTTCTGCCGCTGCCGCTAAGTTGCTTCAATCGTGTCTGACTCTGTGTGACCCCAGAGACGGCAGCCCACCAGGCGCCCCCATCCCTGGGATTCTCCAGGCAAGAACACTGGAGTGGGTTGCCATTTCCTTCTCCATCCATGAAAGTAAAAAGTGAAAGTGAAGTCGTTCAGTCGTGTCTGACTCTTAGCGACCCCATGGACTGCAAGCCTACTAGGCTCCTCCATCCATGGGATTTTCCAGGAAGAGTACTGGAGTGGGTTGCCATTGCCTTCTCTGAGAACAGTGTCTAGTACATTATAAATGCTCAATTTTTAATTTTTTTGGTGATACCACATGGCTTGTGGGATCTTAGTTCTCAGACCAGGGATCAAAACCCAGGCCCATAGCAGTGAAAGTGCCAAGTCCTAATCACTGGACCACCAGGGATTTCCCTAAGTGCTGAATACTATAAACCATTTTTATCATATAACACCGAGGCATAAGCACTTTCCAAAATAATTTAAACATTTAAAGATTGTGCTTGTGTGCTGTTGCTTCAGTCATGTTCAGTTGTTTGCAACCCTATGGACTGTGGCCCACCAGGCTTCAATATTCATGATTATTCTCCAGGCAAGAATACTAGAGTGGGTTGCCATGCCCTCCTCCAGAGGATCTTTCTGACCCAGGGATTGAACCCATGTCTCATGTCTCCTGCATTAGTACGCAGACTCTTTACCACTAGTGCCACCTGGGAAGCCCATTTAATGAACATAATTGAATATATTCCACTGGATAAATATGCCATAGTATACTTACCCAGTTTCATTGTTGAATTTTGTTTGCAAATTGTTACGATTATAAACATCATTTCAATGAATACATTAATACATACAATTTTATTGCATTTCAGATGATTTGATTAAACTACATTCCTACAAGTAGACTCTGGTGACCAGCCCCCATTATGGTCCCCAGTGATCCCCTTCTTCTGGTATTCTGGCCCTTGTCTAAGACCTCCCCATTCCCAACCTCACACTAAATACACAGCTTTTTGGTTTAACCAGCAAAATATTGCAAACATGATGAAGTGTGACTTCTGAGGCTAGGTCACAAAAATCATCATGGGTTCTTCCCTGTCTCTCTCTGATCACTCTCTCTGGCAAAGGACAACTGACACACTGTAAAGATACTTCAGCACCTCCACGAAGAAGAGCGTTATGAAGGCCGTATGTTGAGGAACCGAGGCCTCACGCCAACTGCTATGTGAATGAGTTGTCCTGGAAGCAGATCATGCAGCCCCAGATGACTAAAGATGTGGCAAACAGCTTGAAAAACCTTGACCCAGAACCATCCAGCCCAAGCTGTTCCCAGATTCCTAACCTGGAGAAACTATATGAGATGATAATGTGTTGTCTATAGTGAATACAGACAACATTAGTCTATTATAATCATCAAACTTGCTAAAAGGCTAGAACCGAATTACTCCAAGCACTAAAAAAAAAAAAAAAGATAATTATGTCATGTGATGGACACGTTTATTGCTTCAATAGCAGTCACACTACAGTATGTAAATGTATGAAATTAATATGTTGTACACCTTAAATTTGGGGCTTCCCAGGTGGCGCTAGTGCTAAAGAACACCCCTGCCAATGTAGGAGCTGTAAGAGACATGGGTTCGATACCTGGGTGGGGAAGACCCTTGGGCAGAGGGCATGGCAACCCACTCCAGTATCTTGCTGGAGAATCCCATGGACAGAGGAGCCTGGAGGGTTACCGTCCATGGGATCGCACAGAGTTGGACATGACTGAGGTGACTTAGCATGCACACACACACATCTTAAATTTATACAATAGTATATGTCAAATACATTTCAATAAAGAAAAGTTATTGTCCTATAGATATTAAATTTGGGGGTACTTTGTTTTTTTTTATTTTTTTGGGGGGGTACTTTGTTATGTAGCAGTAGATTAGTAATATATAGACAAACTGGATTAAAAGTGTTTGATTAACATGTTTGATTATCAAACATTAAACATGTTTGATAGTGTTAAATGGCTTTCTGGAAATGGTATATTGATCAACTCCCATCAGAAATATGTGAGAGTAATTACATAATGGTACCTTCATCACCACTGAATATTCAACTTTGTAATCACTGAGTAACCAATCTTTTTTAATTTCATAGAAAAATCAGGTATTTTTCCACTGAAAAATTTTGCTTTCATTTACTCTCTAGTGAAGTTAATATTTTTTTTTTACAGTCTTCTTTTTAAGACAAATTTTTTTGAGCAGTTTTAGGTTCACAGCAAAATGAGAAAAAGGTACAGAGATTTCTCATATATCTTCTGCTCCCACACACACATAACTTAGACCATTATCACAAATCTCATCAGAGTGGTACAGTTTTTACAATTGATAAACCTATATTGATACTTCATAACCACCCGAAGCTCATAGCTCACTTAGTTGACTCATGCGGGATCTTCACTGAGTCATGCAGCAACTTTTGTTGCATCACCTGGACCCCCTCTTGTGGCGGGAGGGCTTGGTAGCTGTGGCCTGTGGGCCTAGTGGCTTGGCATGTGGGATCTTAGTTCCCTGATCAGGGATTGAACCTGTATACCCTGCATTGCGAGGTGGATTCTTAGCTACTGGACCACTGGGGATGTCCTTCATGTTTCTTTTCTATTTGTATTTCCTCTTCTTGGAAACCTCTTTATATATAATTTGATCAATTTCCTATTGAGGTCTTAGTGTTTTTCTTACAATTTGTATGAACTCTATAAAGGATATTAACCAGTTTATGCTCGTCACATTTTCAACTGGTTATTCTTTTTATGGTTTTATTTTTAATGATATGTAGATGTTTTAAATTTTTATAGTCATTGGACTATGATATTTTCTCTAGGGTTTAAGCCTAGAAAGTCCTATTCTATTCAAAGAGAAGACAAACATTTATGTCAGTTTTTCAAAATCTGCAATTTCCAACTTTTTTGGCACCAGGGACCATTTTCATGGAACACAATTTTCCCACAGACCAGAAAGAGGGGAATGGTTTCAGGATAATTCAAGCGTATTACACTTATTGTGCACCTTATTTCTACTATTATTACATCAGCTTCATCTCAGGTCATTAAGAATTGGATCTCAGAGGTTGGGGACCCCTGCCCCACATCACTCCTGACCCCACTATGTGCAATAGCCTCCCATATGTTATAGTTTTTGATTTTGTTTTATATTTGGGTCTTCAGTTCATTTGGAATTTATAGTGTTTTTTTGGTATCACTAAATAGCTAATTTTAAAACAATTTATGAAATAAATAGAACAGTTTTCCTCTTTTCTATCAATCAATGATTATGATAAATTAAGTTTTTTAAAGATCTTGTGCCTGTTTCTATGTTCTCTATTTCACTGAAAAGCTCTTCCTGTGTCACTATCACTCTGTTTTTATTAATGTGGTCTATAATGTTTTAATAACTGGAAGGACTAGTTAGTAGAATGACCTTAGTAGCATGACCTCTGGAAAGCCACAGAACTTTCCAGAATGCAATCAGATACCATTCAGAACTGTTTAAAAGTTGGGTGACATTTCACAGAACAATATGAAAGAAGGCAAAATTTCATCAAGGTCAGAAGTCCGGGGAGCTAGGCAGAAAAAACATTTTAATTTCCTAAGAACCAAAGAAATAAAAAGTCCAATCAGGAGTTTTATCAGTCTGCTAAGAGTTGTAGACTTCCAGGAGTCAGCAAAGAAAGAAGGCAGATGGATTCACACACAGGAATGCGAATGAGTTCCGCTGTGCAAACTAAGTTTGGCCAATAAATTCATTTTCATATTTTTGTGTATCTTTGTCAAACTCTGGAAAGTTTGAAATAATTCAACTACAAAAAAACCTGAGCTTGAAAAAGAACTAATCTTGGAAAGCTTCTTGAGATATTCAGCTTTGATAACTGAATATTTTCTTCAGTTCCCTATTATTTTGAAAATAGTTTGGTGTTATATTTGTTTTCCTCTTTGACTCAACATTGTTTTACTTAAAAAATGAAGCCCTGAGTAAACAAACCACAGTTCTCTTTCTCTCTTCATTTACATCTTCAAAAGTGGAGTTGCTCCTCCCTGAAAATAATCTTTCAAAATTATGCCATAGAAGAATTTTAGGAAAACTAATAGAAATCATTGATTTTGAGACATTCATTTCACTTACTTGATACTTCTTCCTCTTGACTCACATTAAACCAACTGATTTTGAGAATAAAAGTTCTAAGCCATTATGGCTGAATGAAATATGTAAAGTGAAAGCCTCAGGTAAACGGATATTTTTTGGCATCAGTTAATTTGTGCTAATATCTTGGATCCATGATTCAAAGCAGAAATGTAGCTGAAACAGCTGTTTAATTTACCAAGAGCACCAAGTAAGCAGCATATCTAACGGCAGGAAAAAGGTACAGGTCTAGGTCATAGAATCCACGAGAAGGAGGCGGCCAGGTGATCGTCGTCGTCTGAGAGAAAAGAGGCATGACCCCATTTGTTGAGCCCTTCAGTCTCCACAGCGGTAGTGCCTGGGGGTGAACGTCACTTTCTGCTGCCAGGGATTCACTGTAGCCAGTTACTGCGGTGACCTGTACATGCCTCCCACCATCTATATGAACTCTGGGTCCGCTTAGATGGAGGCACAGCCTAGAGCATTAATATGTGCTCAGCTTCCTCTCCTGTATGGCTGCACCATGGCATGTGAACGGCTTGGGGATCATGCAGGATCTTTAGTTGTGGCATAAGGGATCTAGTTCCCTGTCCAGGGATGGAACCCAGGCACCCTTCACTGGGAGCATGGAGTCTTAGCCACCGGACCACCAAGGGAAGGGAAGTCCCTTCACTTTAGAATTTTAAGGTCTAATCTTCTATTTTCAATTGAAATTATCTGAGCTTTAAAAACATACCCATATCGACCAGAAAGATTTAGATACACAACAAAGTATGCGTGTGGGCTAAGCCATGTCTGACTGACTCTTTGTGACCCTATGGACTGTAGCCCACCAGGCTTCTCAGTCCATGGAATTCTCCAGGCAAGAATACTGGAGTGGGTTGCCAGACCCCCGCCCAGGGGTCTTCCCGACCCAGGGATCGAACTCACGGCTCTTATGGCTCCTGCGTTGGCAGGGGTGTTCTTTAATGCTAGCACTACCTAGGAAGCCCTTCACAGTTAAATATTGTTGTTGTTCAGTGGCCAGGTTGTGTCTGACTCGGTGACCCCATTAGGGGCAGCACACCAGGCTTCCCTGTCCTTCGCTGCCTTCTGGAGTTTGCTCAGACTTATGTCAATTGAGGCAGTGATGCTATCTAATCATCTCATCCTCTGCTGTCCTCTTCTCTCGATCATATTGGACACCTACCAATCTAGGGTACTCATCTTCTGGTGTCATATCTTTTTGCCTTTTCATACTGTTTATGGGGTTCTGGAGACAAGAATACTGCAGTGGTTTGCCATTCCCTTCTCCAGTTAAGTACAAATCTTAAATATTATTTAAACTCAGAACTTGAAGCTGTGTAAAAGTATTTATTTGTAACTAGCTCCCCCTAGTGATAATTATTTTAAATAGCATAATTCATTTCAGAATTTCTCTTGAACTGGTAAAATTTTTTGAGAGTGGTTTCAAATTTTTAAATTTTATTCTCCAGTGAATCCCAGGTTGTAAACCAATAGATTTTCATTATTACAGGGTCTGTTTTAGAAATTTATGATGGAAAATAATCTAAAGACACACATAATTAATTATCCATGTCTCAACACCATAATTGCAACTTTTCGGATAAACAATAAAATTTACTTTCAAAGATAAAAATCTTGGTAGAAAAGTGTAATACTGACAGCCCTTGAGATAAAAAGTGAGTGTGGGACACAGCAGAAAAATGGTGATGAGACTGTTAGAGAATTCAGACTAAAAATAATAACCTTGTTGCTGCTGCTGCTGCTGCTGCTGCTGCTAGGTCGCTTCAGTAGTGTCTGACTCTGTGCAACCCTCTACACGGCAGCCCACCAGGCTCTCCCATCCCTGGGATTCTCCAGGCAAGAACACTGGAGTGGGTTGCCATTTCCTTCTCCAACGCATGAAAGTGAAAAGTGAAATTGAAGTCGCTCAGTTGTGTCCGACTCTTCGTGACCCCATGGACTGCAGCCTACCAGGCTCCTACGTCCATGGGATTTTCCAGGCAAGAGTGCTGCAGTGGGTTGCCATTGCCTTCTCCGAATAACCTTGTTAACAGTTCCAAATTGCTTGTGTTAATACTTGTTTTTTCATTTGCTCTTTTGGGTATCCTGTAAGGTAGGTATCATTCCTATGTTTTGCAGATCAGAAAGCAGTCTCAACAGGAGAAGTGCTGTGCTCAGGGTCACAAAGTACTGTGGATGCTGTGTGTGCACTCAGATTCCCAGACTCTCCTTCGGGGCAGGGTTACTTCTTATTTCTCCAGTTGCTGGGAGAGTTTTGGCGAATGCCTCTCAGCTAGAACCTTTTCTCAACCAAAGAAAGACACTTTGCCCAAGGTTATGCTCTGTTCCCAGGGACAGTACACATCTAATGACTGGTTCATGAGAGGGACAAAGACTTGTTCACTTTGCCTCAATCTGGGATATCACAGAAGGGCCATCCCAGCTTCAGAACCCTCCATGGGATCTTCTGTGACCTCAGTTGCAGCCACACTGCCGTTCGACTTTTCTTCTCTGCCTGGTCTTTCTACCCTCACCACTCACAGGTGCTACTTCTGCCAGGGTTCTCCATTCACCTCTGCTCAAAAACCTCAGTTTCTCAGTCTGTTTCCTGGAAAACCCAACCAATGACAGTTGGTTCTGGATGTGCTCCTAAAGTGAGATTTTGTTGCTGGCTCTGGCTGGCTGGGATAAAGACCCCATTGCTGTTGGTGAGAGGAATATTAATAGCCCCAGGCAGGCAGTTCCAGTGCTATTCCTAAAATTTTACAAGTGGTAAACGGAAATGGATACCGATGGGAAGCAATCCACTGGCAGGTGCAATATCTCAGGGGTTTGAGAGTTTTGGGGGAAATTCAGTAAATATAAGAATTTTGAAAATTAGCTGACTTGTTTGGAAGTAGATGGCCATGGATATTTTAGAGAGAGGCAATGAAAGACTGAGGATGATTACTCACCAGAACATGGTGCAATGTGAAGCCAGAGTGCTTTCTTTCTGTATATAAATGGATTCCCATCTCCTGCAGCCTGGGAGGAGTAAACTGAAGACTTCTACATTTTAAGAGTAGCAGAATTCCAGAGAATGTTAAATTCTCAGCTTGAGCTGATCTGCTGTTTCTAGGTTAGGGCCCTGATTTGGAAGGAGTGAGAGCCTGAGGCTTTGGGTGGGGACATCTGGGTTGTGCACTAAAAACTCCGTGATTCCTCTGGACCCTCTGGACCTGCAGAAATGATTCACTCCTCCCTACTTAAGGCTAGTGACTCTTATTTATTTGCAGATAATGCAAGCTGTAAACAGGGGCTCTAGAGGGGTGGGATGGGGAGGCAGATGGGAGGGAGGTTCAAAAGGGAGAGGATATATGTATACCTATGGCTGATTTATGTTGAAGTTTCACAGAAAACAACAAAATTCTGTAAAGCAATTATCCTTCAATTAAAAAATAAATTAATTAAAAAAGATAACCTCATGCCCTGCTCAGGATGTATCTCTATCTCCTCTTGTGGCCATCAGACCCATAACTAGGGTTAAGTTCATCGTAACTCAGCCAGAGAAGTGCTGGGCCTGCTAAGGAAGCAAGGGACTGTCCCCTGAAGTGAAGTGACTGCGGGAGCTGGTCAGCATGTACTCTTAGAAATTGGGAGTTGTGCGTGGGGGGCTGGATTCTGAGGGTACTGAATCAAGGGGCACAGAATATAATATTGGAAAAGGGATTTTGTTTTGTGTGTGTTCTCTCATGGTACAGGACTTACACCTTGGCAAGAATGCCAGGAGATGGCGCTAATACATTGCAACTTTGCCTCCGACACATGGTGGGGGAAAAAGTATGCATGAGCTTACATGAAGTAAGGTATTAGAACTGGAAGCCCTGCTATGGAAAATAGTGAAAGACAAAATCAAAATGTCCAGTGATGTGGGCGAGCTAGACTGAATACACCACATAGGCCTGAAACCTCACCAGCCACTACTTTCCGCGGGAACCAGAGGACATTCCTTTTACCTTAGAAATAAGCAGGTCCTTAGGGAGAAGCTCTAGGCTGCTGTTAGGAGATGCTGTTACAGACCGGGCTCACTGATTGTAATGGGAACAATGAGGAGCTGAAATAATGGAGGCCAGGTGGCAAGCCTAACTGCTGTAAGCCAGTTGAAGGCAGCTGAGAGTCTGTTGGCTGTACAAAACAGAAAGGCAGTAAGCCAGGACAGGGTCCCAGTCCCCACCCCGATTCTCCACCCCGGACTCATAACACTTAAGTGAGCAAAGTTCGGAACTCCACTTTTTGTTTTAAATGTTAGGCTCCAATTCTTGTTTTTTGTTATTGTTAGTTGTTGTTTTTTCAAATGCTTCTCTTTACCAGAGGCCTTTGTCAACCAGATCCAAGAGCAATTCAGCTGCAACGCTGCTGGCATCTGTTGCAGGGTGGCATCTCAGGCTTACAAGCCCAAGCTGGAGGGAAATCCTGACTCTAACTTTCTACATTTTCTTGCCCTTTCTGGCAGCTCAAGCTAAACATCTATGAGCCATCCTCAGTGCCTCTGATTTCTTCATCCAATTGTTCAGTAAATTCTTTGATTGAGCCTCCAAAGTGCATTCCTGTCCATCTAACTTTCGCACTGTAGTCTAAAGTTTTTGTCTACTATTAGCTTACATTTATCGAGTGCTTGAGTATTGTATTAGTTATCTATTGTGGCATAACAAATTACCCCCAAACATAGGGCCTAAAACACTATTTTCTTACAGTATCTGTGGGCCAGGAATCTGGAGTGGCTTAGCTGGATTTTCTGGCTCTGGGACCCACACAGTTACAGGTGTCTCAGGACTCATTTGGGAAGGGTCTTCTTCCCTGGGCCCTGGTGGTTGCTTGAAGAGTTCATTTTCTTGCAAGTTGTTGGACTGAGCCTTTAATTCCTCACAAACTCCTAGCTAGAGGCCTCCTTCAGTTCCTTGCTGCCTGGGCCTCTCCACAGAGCATCTCACAAGATGAGATCTGACTTCATCAGTGAGAGTTTCAGAAGAGGGAGTGCTAGCAAGACAGAAGTCAATCTTTTGTAACTTAATCACGGAAGTGATAGTTCATGATTGTGGTCATATTCTGTTTGGTTCTAGAAGCAAGTCATTGGGTCCAGCCCACTCAGTGGGAAGAAATTAACACAAGGGTTGAATACCAAGAGTTGGAGACTATTGGGAGCAATGTCAGAAGCTGCCTACCACAGGTATGTAGGTACTCTTTTAAATGCTTTACCCATCTTAATGCATTTAGTCCTCATAAGAGACCTTAAGGTAAATATGGTATTCAGTTCAGTTCAGTTCAGTCGCTCAGTTGTGTCCAGTTCTTTGCGACCCCATGAATCGCAGCACGCCAGGCCTCCCCATCCATCACCAACTCCCAGAGTTCACTCAGACTCACGCCCATCGAGTCAATGATGCCATCCAGCCATCTCATCCTCTGTTGTCCCCTTCTCCTCCTGCCCCCAATCCCTCCCAGCATCAGAGTCTTTCCCAATGAGTCAACTCTTCGCATGAGGTGGCCAAAGTACTGGAGTTTCATCTTTAGCATCATTCCTTCCAAAGAAATCCCAGGGCTGATCTCCTTCAGAATGGACTGGTTGGCTCTCTTTGCAGTCCAAGGGACTCTCAAGAGTCTTCTCCAACACCACAGTTCAAAAGCATTAATTCTTCTGTGCTCAGCCTTCTTCACAGTCCAACTCTCAAATCCATACATGACTACTGGAAAAACCATAGTCTTGACTAGACGGAACTTAGTTGGCAAAGTAATGTCTCTGCTTTTGAATATGCTATCTCGGTTGGTCAACTTTTCTTCCAAGGAGTAAGCGTCTTTTAATTTCATGGCTGCAGTCACCATCTGCAGTGATTTTGGAGCCCCCCAAATAAAGTCAGCCACTGTTTCCACTGTTTCCTCATCTATTTCCCATGAAGCGATGGGACTGGATGCCATGATCTTCGTTTTCTGAATGTTGAGCTTTAAGCCAACTTTTTCACTCTCCTCTTTTACTTTCATCAATACGGTATTACTGTATTCATTTCACAGGCAAGTAAGTGCCAAGCAGTCAAGTAACTTTTCCAGGGTCAGATAGCTAAGGTCGGTAGGATACAGAAATTTGAACCTAGGCTGTCTGGGTTTAGCATGTATATTCTTTTCTTTCATGCCGCTTTTTAAGAAGTTGAGATATAATTAACATGTAAAATTATATGTGTATATTGTGGAATGATCACTACAGTAAGTCTAGTTAATATCCATCACCATACATAGTTGCCCCTGGAGAAAGAAATGGAAACCCACTCCATTATTCTTGCCTGAAAAATTCCATAAACAGAGGAGCCTGGCAGGCTATAGTCCATGGAGTCGCAAACAGTTGGGCACAACCAAGCGACTAACACACACATACATAGTTGCAAGTTTTTTTCTTACCATGAGAATTTTGAAGATCTCAATCAGTAACTTCCAGATATACAATACAGTATTATTAACTATAGTCATCATGCTATATATTACATCCCCAAGACTTTTTGGAATTTTGTAACTTTTGATCACTTTTGCCCATTTGATGCCCCCTGCCCCCACTCCTCAGCTCTGGCAAAAGAAACCTGTTTTTTTTTTTTTTTAAATTTTTAGATTTCACATATAAATGAGATTTATTTTACTCTGACTTATTTCACTTAGCATAATGTCCTCAAGGTCCATCCATATTGTCCCAAATGGCAGGATTTCCTTCTTTGTTATTGCTGAATAATGTTCCTCCTTGTGTATGTATGTGTGTGTGTGTATACATATATACACACACACACACAGACATAGAGCACACCAATGTCAGTATTCAAGTGACAGGTGGCATCTGGACTTCTTGGAAGAGGATTGGTCTGGCAAAAGATATTTAGAAGATGAAATTGACTAATTTGAGAAAAAGAATCACAACTGATTCCCAGTTTGTTTCTGTATAGTACCCAGACTCCTCCAGTGCCAAGGAGTTAAAGAAAAATAGATTTAAAGCTTTTCTTCTGTACTTTTTCCTTCCTTTCTCCCCTCCCTTTCCTTCCTTCCTTCTACAAATACTCACTGCCAACTATGTTCTTGGGAAAATACTAGATCCTGGGGAATGTATTTTTTTTAGCTCTCCAGATACAAAAGATATATTATTTTGAGCAGTTTATGAACAACCTGTAGTCATCCCTGAATCATCTACTTAACTGTCACGTATTTCAACTTAAATGGTCTTCCTATTAAATGTACCAATATTAAGTGTTGTGACAGTACTAGAAAATAAGCAATTTGTAAAGCATATGCACAAATTCTGACCAGGCTAACTATTCTGACTTTCTCTATTAATTTGAGCAATTCCTTAATTTAACATATGATGATGAAAATAATTTTACAATATTTCCAATTAAGTTAATCTTCACATTGCTTTTGTGTTCTTTGTCATAACACGTAGAATGATAAAATTCTGTTTTGCATATTATTAATGAATATGGGGCATGTTTTTCCATCTGGGTCATTAATAGCTCGCTTTTATCTAATTTCAGAAATGAGTTCAGTACTCAGTCTACAGATTATACAGTAACCAACCTCTCTCAATGAACCACAATTCTGTTAAGCCCCCAACCCATTTTTTCCTACATTTGTGCCATCTATAACAAGCCAAATCCTGATGTTCTACTTCAGCTAAGTTGGTTGCACAAAATTTAGAAGTCATTAGCAAGAAATCTGACCCAGAATCAATATAGGCCCTCACACACATGAAGAAAAGATGAAAATAACAAGGTCTTATTATATAGCAAAGGGAGCTATATTCAATATTCTTTGATAAAACCATAATGGAAAAGAATATGAAAAGATAATATATACATATAACGGAATCTTTTTCCTCTACAGAGAAATTAACACAACATCACAAATCAAATATACTTCAGTAGAACTAAAAAAGTGGGTTAAAAAGAGAAAAGATGAAATTGCACAATCTACATTAGATTGGGTAGATCTAGTCCGCATTGGTTAGGTCCACATTAACCATTCCCTAGTTTATGATTTGAGAAGATCATTGAAGTGGCAACCCTGCTTCTTATTTATAAATGACTTTAAAACAATGGGAACAGTAACTGTTCTATTTTCAGCTTCTGCTGAGTATTTAGATGATTACCAAGAAAAGTATGTTGTAAACAGCAGCCTACAGAAAATATCAGGAAAGAAAGCAATTTTGCTTGGGAAAATCTAACCTATTGAATTGTGAATTGTGTATGGGCTACTAATTTAGTGCTAGGATATTCTGAAAAAAGACAACTATTTCTAAGGAATCTATCTGAAAGAGTCTCACAATAGCTCCATTTGGGCATTTAAAAAGTTGTCATGTTGTTGCCATGGAAATATTCTGATGATTTACAGGGCTGTGTCAGAGCACTTTTATTTGTCTATTGGAATTGTGAGAACTTCCTTTACAAAAGTGCTCAATTTTATGTGCCTGAGAAGCCAATTCCTGGTTAGAGAATAGCTTACTCTATTTTGGAGAAGGGAATGGCAACCCACTCCTGTATTCTTGCCTAGAGAATCCCATGGACAGAGGAGCCTGTCTCCTCTGTTCGTGGGCGGGCTACAGTCCATGGGGTCGCAGAGTGGAACATGACTGAGCGACTAACACACAAGAAGCCAATACAGATATTGTCCAAAGATACCGTCATCATGACTCAAATGAAATTAGCATACCAAAGGATTTCTATTTAACTGCTGGAAGTGCTCTCTGGGTCAAAATCAGTCTATCAGGCAGGCATGCATGCTCAGTTGTGTCTGACTCATTGTGACCCTGTGGACTGTAGCAAGTCAGGCTCCTCTGTCCATGGAATTCTCCAGGCAAGAATACCAGAGTGGGCTGCCATTTCCTCCTCCATTTGGCAAGGCTTTACAAAACCCTGACTGAGAGCCTAGCATACTTCTAGGTACCCTGGGGTTGTGGAACACCACACGTGCTGCACACCAAGATCTAATGGGGAGCTTTATCAAATAAATGAACATACATGGTGCCAAACCTTGAGTCTCATTGGTAGGTTCTGGCACCAGCCTCCTGGGAATCTGCTTTTATTTTTATTTTTAACCTCCCAGGTGATTCTAATGATTTATTGGAACTGGGAACTGTTCTTGCAGAGATTGTCAAAGTCTGGTCCCTGGACCTATATCACTAGCATCACCTGGGAACTTGTTAGGAATACAAATTCCTAACCCCATTCAGATTTATTATAAGTCATAGACTCTGGAGTTAACAATCAGTGTTTTTTTCCAAGAGAATTTATTTATTTTTATTTTTGGCTTTGCTGGGTCTTCAGTGCTGGATGGCTGTCTTGCCGCTCACACTGTTCACTGAACCCAGGTAGATAAGGCACGACCAGGGAAGCTGGAAGAAGACTTGAAGAGCCATAGGGACTGCAGACATGTTTATCCTCTCCGGGCAGCAACAGTTATAGCTATGGAGAAAAAAGCAGTAGCTAAGTCCACCACTTAGTGATAAGTGCCCAGTGCTGTAGTTAACTGGTCTATCAAGTCATGGATTGAAGGCATGGCAGAATGCATAGGTGGCTCACTTTATTCAGTTCCCTGCAGTCCACAGTCATCCACCAAGAGCCATCAGGCTTCCAGACAGGCCACACAGGGAGTTGAATGGGCTCTGTGCAGGATGTACAGTGTCCACTTTTGCCAGCTCAGCAATGGTGGCGCCTATTTTCTAGTGGCTGCCTGGTACACGATATTGTCTCACAGTCACTGCCCTCTGGGGTGTCGGCAACACCTGCGCGGATGCTTTGCATATCCCCTCACAATTGCCTTTACAACACGCACTTGGAGATGGAATGCCCCCACAGAGGTCCGCAACACAAGACCTTTTAAGACATCTATCCCTAAAATATATTCCAGAACTGGGGCACGTACACAGTGTACATCGCATAGAAAGCCTTCCAGTTCCCAGTGGTAAGGACGCAGGCTTTACTTCGGTGCTTTGGTCATCGTAGCCATCCATATATGCACTGTGGCCAGGAAACTGTTCTGGTTTGCCATGTGCCAGGCTGCATTCAGCACCAGGGTCAACCAGGGCCATTACTCTTTGTACATTGATCGGTGACCAGTGAATTGCAAGTTCCACATGGGGCCTCCGCTCCCTGCTTGGGCTCTCTGGATGGGCATCTTGTCCTGAGCCCTATTTAAAGTGGAACAGGGCATCAACAGAGACATCCCCAGTTGGCATTAAGTCCTCTAGTTGAACAACCCATACTTCATGGACACTTCTTTTTACATTTGGTAAACTGCTGCTCCGGGCTCAACTGTTTCCATAGCTCTAAGAATACAACATAAGGTTGCTTATCAGTTTTATTTCTGTCAAGTCTTGCTGTTAGCGAATCAACCCACATTTGTAACCGTGTCTGCCGGGTGGGGTCTTATGTTTATTCTCTCCAGGCAGCAGCAGCCAGGAGTCTTCAAAGACTACCGATTCACCAAGACAGGCGAAAGTGGCCCATGCCCAAGCGGGCACGCAGGCACAGCGCTACCGAGGTCAGCAGTATCTATGTTTATAGAACATAAGGTATGAGGCTGTGAGAGGGCAGGGCAGGAAAGCCTGACTGATGCCATGTTGTTGGTCAATTTCTTCACAGTGGCTTTTCCCTAGCAATGGTGAGCTGGGGCTGCTCTCCAGCTGCGGTGCACCAGCTTCTCACTGCAGTGGCGTGTGTTGCTGCAGGGCACAGGCTCTAGGGTGCAAGGGCTCAGTAGTTCGGGCTCTCAGGTTCTAGAGCCTGGGCTCAGTAGTTGTGGCGCACAGCCTTAGTCGCCCCAAGGCACCTGGGATCTTCCTGGACCAGGGATGGAAATTGCCCTTTCATTGCAAGGTGGATTCTTAACCACTGGACCACAAGGGAAGCCCCACAATCTGTGTTTTAACAAGTCCACAAGGTGACAAATTCAGAGGATCTTGGCCTTTTCTCCAGACTGAGATAGATGCTGAAGTTCTTTCTTTCTTTGCTGCAGAGCTAAGGAGCTAGGATGGACTTTCTCTCCCTAGTAGGTAGCCAGTCACTCTCTCCTCTTTACTCTGAGAGTGTCTGAAGAAGTGTGGAGCGAAATATGTTTCCTCATCCCACTTCCTTGCTGCTTGGCAAGATGATATATAGAGAGAGGCCCTTTTGTTTTCAGGGAAAATAGAAAGAGGATTACAAACAATAACCAACATATGGAAGTGGCAGAAGTCCTAATATTAAAAAAAAAAAAAAAGCCTTCTGTCTGGGCCCAGGGCCTTCTATCTTCTGTTTTGACTCCTGAATATGGAGCTCATATCCTCCCTATTTCTCACTTCACCTTCAGCAAAGCCATATGACTCTTCACAGTAACTCAAGGCCTAAAAAGAAATAAAACCATGCAATAGATATCCTCTTTCAGCATAAAAGTTTTCTTTTTTACTTTTAATGAAAATTACTCTAAAATGAATTTTGTTCAGTGTATTCTGGATTTTTCTTGATCATCTAGTGTTATTATAATGAACATTAATTGTCTATCCTACAACAATCAATGATATCATGGATTATTGAAGACTGAAGACACATTTGCATAGTAAATAATCTCAGATGTCTAGGATTTTTTTCTTGTATTCTAAATTTTTGTCTTTCCTCTCACTCTCAAGCTATCAGAAAACATATCCAGGTATCTTTCTCAGTATTTCACCTTGCTCCTAATTTTTTGTTTTTGATGTGTGGGGGCTGGGAAATCAGAAAACAAGTTTGTTACATCTATGTTTTAAAAAAGGGTACAACACGTTGGGAAATTTTATTTTTCACTGATAATACTCAGTGTTAGTGAGGTTGTATTAAAGCTAATATATCCTGATATTGTCCATAAAAATATGACATAATCCTTTGGGAAAACAGTATGGCACTATATGCCAAGATCCTTAAACTATGCATACTCTTTAATAAAACATTCTAGGAATTTCCCTGGTGGTTCAGTGGTTAAGAATCTGCCTGCCAATGCAGGGGACATGGATTCAATCCCTGATCCAGGAACCAAGATTCCACATGCTGCAGAGCAACTAAGCCTGTGTACCATAACTGCTAAAGCCTGCATGCCCTAGAGGCCGTGCTCTGCAACGAAAGAAGTCCCCATGAGAAGCCTGTGCACCGCACCTAGAGAGTAGCACCTGCTCACTGCATCTAGAGAGAGCCTGCAGGCAGCAACAAAGACTCAGTGAAGCCAAAACATAGATAACATTTTACTTGCCAGAACTAATATAAGAAAATAATTTATCATAAAAATATTTATCCACAATGAAGTTTCTTGTTTTATTATTTAAATAGGAAAAAGCTGGAAATGATCAGAATATTTATTAGTAAAAGAATTTTTAGGTCAATTCTTTTTAAAATTCTTTGATTTAATGTTTCCTAAACTGATAGATAAAAAGATTCTGAAATAAGTTTAGCATATGTGTGTATAACATTAAATGAAAGAGACAATCCTCTTATGTTTTGCAGAGCTTAAAATAATATAATAGTAATGGCTAATTACTTCATTTATGTTAACTCATTTAAACCCCATAAAAAAACCCTGTTAAGTAAGTAGTATTATAAACTTCATTTAATAGATGAAGAAATTGTTATTAAGAGTGTAAGTAATTGGAAAATAATTGCCAGAGCTGGTATTCAGACCCAAGCAAGGTGGGTAAAAAAGCTCATGCTTCTAGCCACTAGGGCTTTAAATAGGGACATCTCAGGTTATGCTCGCTGAACTAGAACAATTATCCATGGTGTCCCATTTCATCCTCAGAAGTCCTAATTGAGAGGATAAGTCATATGGTTGCACTAGCTCTAGGTGTACACAGCGATCTCAGCAATTCTCAGAGGATCAGAAACTGTGAGGGTTTTCTGACACTGAATACATATGGAATAAAATAGGAGAGGGACCCAGACATGACTAATGCAAGGGCATGTATGATCACAAAGGATCAGTGACTAAGTGGGCCTCATGCCTGGAGGCTATCAAAGCCAGGAGGGGGTCCAGGGGAAACTAGTATGGGGGGTAGTGGGTTCCTATGGCAGGAAGAGTGACTTCAGTTACAACAGACTGCAAAAATGGTCACCATTTGCCTCCCACCAAGGAGTGGTATCTATTTCCTTCCCAATCCCCTTGAATCTGGGCCAGCTTCATGACTTTCTTTGACCAAAAGAGTGTGATGAAAGTGATGCTGGGTGGATTCTGAACACTGCTACCATGCAAACAAGCCTGAGTTAGCCTGGTGAGAGATGAGCGATCACATGGAGAAGAACCAAGTGGCCCCAGCCAAGATCCAGACACCTGTCAGACATGCAAGTGAGGCCGCTTTGGACAAGTAAGACTCCAGCAGACCAGCCAGCTGACTGCACACCCAGCAGCTGACTACAAATTCATGAACAGGACCATGGAATGGCTGCCTGCTGAGCTCAAATTGCTGACCCACCAGAACTGTGAGCTGAATAACTCAGTGTTATTTTAAGCCACTGAGATTTGGAGTGATTTGGGATACAGCAAAAGCTAACTAACATTTAAGGAAATCCTTGAAAATATCTCCAGCTTCCACTCTTCAGAGGTCTAGGCAGTGTTTCTTTGGGCAGGAGAAATGCTTGGGGCAGGGGTGAGATCTGTGGGTCTAAAGTTACTCAGGAAAAAATATGAAGATCACCGAGTCTGGAAAAATCAGCCTTAGGATAATATACAATAAGATGTGTTTGGTCACTTCTTTCAAAAAATAAATAATATATGTTGCAAAATGTGATAAGAACAGATGAAGTTTTGCCAAATTTCTAACAGAAATTCCTTTATCCAGAAATTATTCTTTTTGTTTTTTAATGCAGCTATTGAAGAGAAACCTGTTCAAGAGGAACTCATCAGACCTGCTCCTCCATGTAATTCAAATGGTAGAATTACAACTGAATGTTACCACAGCCCATATAACTTTCGCCTCAAGAGAGGATATAAAGAAACAACATTGCCTCTTTGAAGCAGATTCTTGTTCATGCTACAAGTTTGGCTGTAAACTGCAGACAAACTTCTGTTTCATAGCCAAGATAAATAAATGAGATCAGAACTGCTTCAGTTCAGTTCAGTCGCTCAGTCGTGTCCAACTCTTTGCAACCCCATGAACTGCAGCACGCCGGCCTCCCTGTCCATCACCAACTCCGGGAGTCCACCCAAACCCATGTCCATTGAGTCTTGCTTGTAAGTTTGCAAAAAGTAATTCATCTCTTAAGCAGAGGTAATGTCTAGCATTGTTTTACATATTTATTTTTTGTTGAGGTCTATTTCATCTATTACAGAATTAACCATTGTAAAGGGTACAAGTCAGTGGCATTTAGTGTATTCACCATGTTGTGTAACTACCACTTCTCTCTAGTTTCAATACTCTTTTTCCACCCCTCCAAAATACCCATACCATTAACTAATCACTGTGTCCTCCTCTAATACCCTGATAACCACTAATATACTTTTTATATCTTTGTGGATTGCCTATTCTGGATATATCATATTTAAAGAATCATTCAATATGTGACCTTTGTGTCTAGTTTCTTTCTTAGCATAATGTTTTCAAGGTTCATCCAAATTGTGGAACGTATTCAGCTCAGTTCAGTTCAGCTGCTCAGTCGTGTCTGACTCTTTGTGATCCCATGGACTGCAGCATGCCAGGCCTCCTTGTCTATCGCCAACTCCTGGAGTTTACTCAAACTCATGTCCATTGAGTCAGTGATGCCATCCAGCCATCTCATCCTCTGTTGTCCCCTTCTCTTCCCACTTTCAATCTTTCACAGCATCAGGGTCTTTTCAAATGAGTCAGTTCTTTACATCAGGTGGCCAAAGTACTGAAGTTTCAGCTTTAGCATCAGTCCTTCCAATGAATATTCAGGACTGATTTCCTTTAGGATGAACTGGTTGGATCTCCTTGCAGTCCAAGGGACTCTCAAGAGTCTTCTCCAACACCACGGTTCAAAAGCATCAATTCTACGGTGCTCAGCTTTCATTATAGTCCAACTCTCACATCCATACATGACTACTGGGAAAACCATAGCTTTGACTGGGTGGACCTTTGTCAGCAAAGTAATGTCTCTGCTTTTTAATATGCTGTCTAGGTTGGTCATAGCTTTTCTTCCAAGGAGCAAGTGTCTTTTAATTTCATGGCTTCATTCACCATCTGCAGTGATTTTGGAGCCCCCCAAATTAAAGTCTCTCACTGTTTCCACTGTTTCCCCATCTATTTGCCATGAAGTGATGGGACCAGATGCCATGATCTTAGTTTTCTGAATGTTGAGTTTTAAGCCAACTTTTTCACTCTCCTCTTTCACTTATTAGTACATCCTTATTTTTTGTGACTAAATTATATTCATTATGTATATGCCATAATTTGTTTATGCATGTATTCATTGATGAGTATCTGGGTTATTTCCACCTTTTGGCTATTATGAATAATATTGCCATTAACATTTGTATATGAGTTTCTGTTTGGACACACATTTTCTTTTCTCTTGGTTATTTACCTAAAAGTAGAATTGCTGTGTCATGTGGCAATTCTATATAAAACATTTTGAGAAAGCTCTAGCATTGTTCAAAATAGGTAGAGAATAAAAGGAAAAACAAAAATACCCTTTGACTAGCTTCTGTCTCTTGGTCCCCTAAAATCTTGGTGTCCTAAAATTTTTTTCTTATTGTCCATTATAAAAAATTAAAAATAGGCTTAAGATGAAAAAGATTAATACTATTTTCAAATGATGAACAAAGGAGAGAAAAAATATATCTAAAAATATTTATCAGGCAAATGATAAATTGGTATTTTTCAAGAGAGAAAAAGGAGACGGCAATGGCAACCCACTCCTGTACTCTTGCCTGGAAAATCCCATGAGCAGAGGAGCCTGGTGGGCTGCAGTCCATGGGGTCGTGAAGAGTCGGACATGACTGAGTGGCTTCACTTTCACTTTTCACTTTCATGCATTGAAGAAGGAAATGGCAACCCACTTCAGTGTTCTTGCCTGGAGAATCCCAGGGACGGGGGAGCTTGGCGGGCTGCCGTCTATGGGGTCGCACAGAATTGGACACGACTGAATTGACTTAGCAGCAGCAGCAGCAAGAGAGAAAAAATTTCATAATGATCAAAAGAACATTTACCCAAGAAGATGTAATAGTTATGACATTATGTGGAGCCAGCCTCAGATCTTCAATATATATAAATCAAAATCAGGTTGGAAATACAATGAAAAATAGATGATTTTATAATTATAAGCAAGATTTAAACACAGTCTTTCTTAAAGACTGACAGATCATATTTGCCAAAAACCAATTTTTTGAGAATTCAATTAACACAATTAACAGGCTTCATCTAGTAGATAAACATATGAATCTGAGCCAAACACATTGCTTTCTAAGAGGTAGTTTCTAAGCAGTTGTTAGGCACACATGCAGCTGAAGTCAGGTTGTTAATGTTTGTGTGTGTGTGCAGGAGTGTTCGCTGATGGGGCTAAAGTATTGGGCTTTATTTCTAACTCTATCAACTTGCTGAATGATCACTCAAGGCTTTGACCTCAGATTCCTCATTAGTAAAATTCATGGTTTTACTGAATACAATTAATTAGGCAAGTACACATTGAATGTACTTTGTACGTATTGGGACTGAGCTATTCAGTTCAGTTCATTTGCTCAGTCATGTACGGCTCTTTGCGACCCCATGAACTGCAGCATGCCAGGCTTCCCTGTCCATCATCAAATCCTGGAGCATACTCACACTCATGTCCATCGAGTTGGTGATGCCATCCAACCATCTCATCCTCTGTCCTCCCCTTCTCCTCCTGCCTTCAATCCTTCCCAGTATCAGGGTCTTTTCCAATGAGTCAGTTCTTCACATCAGGTGGCCAAAGTATTGGAGTTTCAGCTATAGCATCAGTCCTTCTAATGAATGTTCAGGATTGATTTCCTTTAGGATGAGCTGGTTGGATCTCCTTGCAGTCCAAGAGACTCGCAAGAGTCTTTTCCAACACTGCAGTTCAAAAGCATCAATTCTTCGGCGCTCAGCTTACTTTATAGTCCAACTCTCACATCCATACATGACTACTGGAAAAACCATATCCTTGGTTAGATGGACCTTTGTGGGCAAAGTAATGTCTCTGCTTTTTAATATGCTGCTTAGGGGGAGCCTGGTGGGCTGCTGTCTATGGGGTCACACAGAGTCGGACACGACTGAAGCGACTTAGCAGCAGCAGCAGCAGCAGCAGCAGGTTGGTCATAGCTTTTCTTCAAGAAGCAAGAGTTTTAATTTCATGGCTGCAGTCACCATCTGCAGTGATTTTGGAGCCCAAGAAAATAAAGTTAGCCACTGTTTCCACTGTTTCCCCATCTATTTGCCATGAAGTGATGGGACCAGATGCCACGATCTAAGTTTTCTGAATGTTGAGTTTTAAGCCAACTTTTTCACTCTCTTCTTTCACTTTCATCAAGAGGCTCTTTAGTTTTTCTTTGCTTTCTGTCATAAGTGTGGTGTCATCTGCACATCTGAGGTTATTGACGTTTCTCCTGGCAATCTTGATTCCAGCTTTTGCTTCATCCAGTTCAGCGTTTCTCCTGATGTACTCTGCATATAAGTTAATGAGCCATTGCTGGGGATGAAATGTTGAACCAGATGTCATTGTTACCTTCCAGGAGTTCAGTTTGGTGGGACAGACAAACAGGGAAAAGGGGGAATTTTTGTGCAGTATGTTGAGATAAAAGCAGCGTTAAGTCAGGGTGTTTTGGGACCTTTTTTTTTTCTTTCAAAAAAATTTTACTTTATTGAAGTATAATTGATTAACAATGCTTGTGTTAATGTCTATTGCACAGCAAAGCAATTTATATATATATATATTTATATTATATACATACACATATACATACATATTATAGGGGCTTTCCAGGTGAGTCGGTGGTAAAAAAATCCACCTGCCAATGAAGGAGATGTAGGTTTGATCCCCGGGTCAGGAAGATCCCTTGAAGGAAATGGCAACCTACTCCAGTATTCTTGCCTAGGAAATCCCATGGACAGAGGAGCCTGGTGGGCTACAGTCCATGGGGTTGCAAAGAGTCTGACACGACTTAGTGACTGAACCACAACCACCACCACCACAAAAATATATGTGTATAATTTTTTCACATTATTTTCTATTATAGTTTATCACAGGATAATAAATATTACTATCTCTGTGCTATACAGTAGGATGTTGTTTATCCATTCCACATGTAATAGTTTGCATCTGCCAGTCCCAAACTCCCAATCCTTCTGTCCCCTACACCTCTCCCTTTTGGCAACCACAAGTCATTTCTCTATGACTTCAAGGCTGTTTCTGTCTCCTAGATAAGTTCACTTGAGTCATATTTTAGATTCCACATGAAAGTGGTATCACATGTATTTGTTTTTCTCTTTCTGACTTACTCCACTAGTATGATAATCTCTAGGTCCACCCATGTTGCTGCAGATAGCACTATTTCATTCTTTTTTATGTCTGAGTAATATTCATGTATATATATATAGCTGTTTCTCAGTTGCTAAGTTATGTCCGACTCTTTGTGACATCATGAACTGTAGACACGAGGCTCTTCTGTCTTCCACTACCTCCCAGATTTTGCTCAGGTTCATGTTCGAGTCGGTGATGCTATCTAACCATCTTTTCCTCTGCTGCCCTTCCTCCTTTTACCTTCAATCTTTCCTGGAATCAATCTTTTCCAGTGAGTTGGCTCTTTGCATCAGGTGGCCAAAGTATTGGAACTTCAGCTTTAGCAACAGCCCTGCAATGAATATTGAGGGTTGATTTCCTTTTATACCACATCTTCTTTATCAGTTCATCAGTTGATGGGCATTTAAGTTCCTTCTGTCTTTGTTATTGTAAATAGTGCTGCTAGCACATTGTGGTGTGTATATCTTTTTGAATTATAATTTTGTCTAGATATTTGCCCAGGAGTAGGATTGCAGGATCATATGGAAATTCAATTTTGAATTTTTTTGAGTAACCTTTCTAATGTTTTCCATGGTGGCTGCACCAATTTACATTTCTACCAAAGAGCCAAGAAGACGCTGAGGAGTAAGGAATGCCTCAGTTGAGACTTAAGCTTGATTGTGAGTGAGCCAGAAAAAAAGAGAGGAGGGGAAAATCTTCAGGCCAGAAGTCCAATGTGTACAAATTCCCCCAAAAGAGGGAGAGCTTGGCCAGTCCAGGGAATCATTTAGCATGACTGGAGGACAATATTCTATTGGGAGAATAACGAGCAGTAAAAATGCGTAGGGCCCTCTCTGCAGGGTCCTGTGAGATTTCTCATTAATTCTGGGCCTTATGAAAACAGCAGTAGGGAGCCATTCAAAGATTTTAAATGAAGGACGGGGTGAGAATGAAGGTAAGAAGGCTAGTTTGAGAGTTGCCATAAGCTAGATGAGAGGTGATGATGATGTAAACTAATGAGTGAGTAGAGAAGTGAAGAAACAATTAATGGAATTGAATGATATTAAAGAGACAGGTTTTGGAGATTTACCCTGTGTGTGTGTGTGTGTGTGTGTGTGTGTGTGTGTATTGGGGTGGGGACAGCTAGTCAAGAGAAGTTAAGGATTACTGGCAGGCTTCCTATCTATGCCTGAGAAAGAAAATAAGTCACTGAGAAGAGCAATGTTGAGTGTGGGCAGAAGTCAAGGTCAGACCTACTGGGTTTGGGGGCCTCTGTGGCAGCTATTTATCAGGCATTTGGATTTGTGAATCTGGAGTCAGGTGAGAGATTTAAGCTGAGGAAGCTTTGGGAATCATCCCCATATAGATGGTGACTGACCCCATGGGTTCTTTCCTTCCATGTCTGAAAGTCTGTCAAAGGACAGAGGAAGAGGGGATCCCATTTTCCACAAATTAACCTACACTTCCTCCTCCAAACTTCCTTCGCTGACATCTAAGGTGTCAGGAGCACCTTCTGAGAAGCACGTTCACCTTCTCAGGAAGCACGTACGGTCTGAGGCTTCAGGGACCTCAGGAGGGGGCAGAGGTCCTCCCAATGATTGTGAACACTTCCTTCACTGGTGGTCAGATCAGCAGTTTCTAGTACTACCAACACTTCCAAAACCTGTTAATTAGAAGAAGAGCAAACAACCAGGTGCCAAGCTCCATCCCTGGAGCGGGGCCATTCCTGGGCCAGAACCACGGGGAGTGAGCTAGGAGCCTGGAGCAAAGGCACAGGGCTGTCAGGGTCTGCGATTCTTGTGCCGGTCATTGCTTCCTTCTGTTCCTTTAAGCCTGCTCCTGGAAGAAACTTCTGCTTCATCTTGTCAGGGATCTCAGAGGCCAGTGAATTCTGACCGCTAGAAGAGTTCCAAGGCTGTCACTTCGCTTATTTAACTTATATGCAGAGTGAAAGTGTGGAAAGTTTAGTTGTTCAGTTGTGTCTGATTCTTTCTGACCTCATGGACTGTAGCCCACCAGGTTCCTCTGTCCATGGAATTCTCCAGGCAAGAATACTGGAGTGGTTGCCATTCCCTTATCCAGGGGATCTTCCCGACCCAGGGATTGAACCCAGGTCTCCAACATTGCAGGCAGATTCTTTAACATCTGAGTGACTGGGGAAGCCAAGAATACATCTTGTGAAATTCTGGGCTGGATGCAGCACAAGCTGGAATCAAGATTGACAGGAGAAATGTTAATAACCTCAGATATGCAGATGATACCACTCTAATGACAGAAAGAGAAGAGGAACTAAAAAGCCTCTTGATGATGATGAAAGAGGAAAGTGAAAAAACTGGCTTAAAACTCAACAGTCAAAAAACTAGGATCATGGCATTTGGTTCCATCACTTCATGGCAAATAGATGGGGGAAAAATGGAAACAGTGACAGACTTTATTTTCTTGGGCTCCAAAATCACTGCAGACAGTGACTGCAGCCTTGAAATTAAAAGATGCTTGCCCTTTGGAAAAAAACCGATGACAAACCTAGACAGCATATTAAAAAGCAGAGACATCACTTTGATGACAAAGGTCCATATAGTCAAAGCTGTAGTTTTTCCAGTAATCATGTATGGATGTGAGAGTTGGACCATAAAGAAGGCTGAGCACCAAAGAATTGATGCTTTTGAACTGTCATGTTGGAGAAGACTCTTGAGAATTCCTTGGACAGCAAGGAGATCAAACAAGCCAATCCTAAAGGAAATCAACCCTGAATATTCATTAGAAGGACTGACGCTGAAGTTGAAGCTCCAATATTTTGGCCACCAAATGTGAAGAGCCAACTCATTGGAAAAGACCCTGATGCTAGGAAAGACTGAGGGCAGGAGGAGGACGACAGAGCAGGAGGCGATTGGATGATATCACCGACTCAATGGACATGAGTTTGAGCAAATTCCTGGAGACAGTGAAGGACAGGGAAGTCTGACTTGCTGCAATCCATGGGGTTGCAAAGAGTCGGACATGACTGAGCAACTGAACAACAACAAGAGTTCAGTTCTAAAGTTCACACGTCCTCCCAGTGGTAAATGTTATTTGGAGAACCTACAACCCTACAATAAGTTCTATATAGAGTATTTTTGTATATCTGTTAAAATAAATTTTGATACTGTAAAGGTGAGCTCTGTTGAGGGAAGCTTCTCCCTAGGACGAAGAAACATTTGAAAATATGGAGTAGTAAAACAATGCAAAACAAAACAAACAAACTCCATTTATTAGCTGGATGTACCCATTGTTGCTAGACACAGTAAACTTCACTGAAGCAAAGGTTGCAGGAAACACTTGTTTCTGGATCCAGATACTTATATCCCTTACATCTCAGGTACCCTTAAATTTGCCTTGATAAATGGATTTTGAATGGATTTTGTACATGCTTTAGCCTTGCCGCAGGGCTCACTAGAGCAAACAGCTCATGCATGGGTCCTCAGTGGCTCAGTCATGTCTGACTCTTTGCAGCCTGATGGACTGCAGCCTGCCAGGCCTTTCTGTCCATGGAATTTTCCAGGCCAGAATAATGGAGCATGTTGCCATTTCCTTCTCCAAGGGATCTTCCCAACCCAGGGATCAAACCCAGGTCTCCCACATTGCAGGCAGGTTCTTTACAATTGAGCCACTGGGGAAGCCCTGCAAATAGCTCAGGTCTTTTTATTTCAGACACAGTTGCCCTTGGCACATTCCCTTATCTGTCCTCAGGGTACCTCCCATGTGCCAGGCATGGTGATAGTTGCTGAGATCTGCCAAAGGAAAAGACTACCATTCACTATCTAAACAAAAAACCAAATGTAATACTTACTGAAGCACATTCTCTTCCAGCAAAGCAAGGAGCTGATTTTATACAGGGTTTGGGAAGTGGAGTTGAGAGATTGGTGGACTTGCAGGGGCAGGAGTGGGTTGATGCTAGCTGTGGAAACCTGCTTGCTTAGATAATGGTGTGGACTGGCTGGCTTTCAAAAGCACAGGGCTGTTTCTGGCTAACTTTCAAAAGTGTGTTCATTTAGGCAAGTTGCCATTGATTCATTAATGCAGTTTAGAACTGGTTCTGGTGGTTGCTTATTGCCATAGCTACAGAACATTTAATCTTTTCCTAGGAGTGTGGGAAATCCTTTTATTTTCAGGTCACTGCCTTCAAGAAAAATTATAACCCATGTAGAAGACAGTTATGCAGGCTATACCTACAGGAGGGACTTCCAGGTGGTGTAAAGAATCCACCTGCCAGTGTAGGAGACACAAGAGACATGGGTTTGATCCCAGGGTCAGGAAGATCCCCTGGAGGAGGGCATGGTAACCCACTTCAGTATCCTTGCCTGGGAAATCCTGAGGACAGAGGAACCTGATGGGCTATAGTACATGGGGTTGCAAAGCGTCAGACATGATGAGCGACTGAGAACACACACACGTACACAGAAGCAGCCTAACAGAGAGGTTTGAAGAACAGTATTCTTGCTCAGCCCAGAGGATTTGATACTTTGCATTTACCTCTGTTCCTTCCTAAATCTCCAACCAGATGATTCTTAAGGGATTAAAAAAGACGTAAATTTGTACGAAAGAGGAGACCATGAGGGGAGAAAACAGTAGGATGTAGAAGAGCAGTTGAAAGATGCCCATCCAGTTTTGGAAGCCAAAAGGCAGATGGGCAAGACCAGCTGATCTGGCAGACCAGGGAAATCGGAACCGTATTGCCTGCGGGAGAGAAGCCAAGATGCACAGCCTTGCTTTAGGAGCCTGGAGCATCTCGGAGGTGTGGTGCCAGTTATCTCTGAAGGCAGGGGTGAGGGGTGGGGCGGAAGACAGAAAAACTGAAATTCTGTAAAGGAAACAGTTAGGCTGTTGTATCCATTTTTACACCCCAGGCAGCCAAATAACTTGCCCCAACAGAAAATGGAAGTGCATTGAATTAGGAACTCCAAGTTCAGGGATAGAGGAAGAGCAGGGAGCTCTGCGGAAAGCAAGGGGATTAAATTGAAATCAGTATCTTATGAAGTAAGATTCTAAAGCCTCTTTACCAACTTGGCTCCCAGAATTAACACTCACCAAGATAAGAAACTAGTGGGAGAGTTTCCCCTAGGGAAAGTGACCATTTCAGGGGAAAAGACCTAGAAATGCTAACACATTTGGGAGGCTGTGTGCCTTAGCAGATGGTTTGGCTCCTGCCCGTCATTCTGCAATGAAGTCGACACATCAGTACTTTCTATTTCCCCACTCAGGTCTTCTTATTGGGTTTTAGAGCCTCACACTTAACCATAAATGAATCAGTAAGAATTGCCAAATGTTTGAGGAAAGTCTTCTGCATGAAAAAGTCTAGAGATAAAAGCAAACAGAAAAGAATTTTGAGGAAACTGAGAAAACAGAAGAATAAAAAAAAACAAACACTTGAGACCTACAAATCATATTATTTTTATCACTTGCTATTTTGCCATATTATAACAGAACAGTTATCAGTTTATTTTTCAGTTTTACCATACAAATAAGCTTATCTGAATAGTTGATACATTTAAATATGTTAGCTTAGAAAAAATGTCTATATAAACAACATGGAAAATCAAGTTATTAATTCAAAAGTACTTTTAAAACTAAACAGTAGGTATTTGCCTGGAGGACCAGTGGTTAAGACTTTGCCTTCAATGTAGGGGGCGAGGGTTCAATTCCCTGATCAGGGAGGTTCAATTCCCTTATCAGGGAGCTAAGATCTCACATGTTTTGCAGCCAAAAAACATAAAACAGAAGCAATATTATAACAAATTCAATAAAGATGGTTTGAAAATAGTCCACAAAAGAAAAATCTCTTTAAAAAAACTAAATAGTAGTAATTATTTCTAAGAAAAAGAGGGCAATGAGAAATTCATGAAGCCTATTGCCAGTTGCTTTTTGTTTTTTATTTTTATTTTATTTTATTTTTTTATTTTTATTTTTTTTTTGCTTTTTGTTTTTTGATAAAAAACATTTAAATATAGTTCAGATTAGTATGCCTGGTTCATTTCAGCTTCTTCACTGCCAAACCTGGGGAAGGGACAGCTTTCTAGTTTCTCTGCCTTCTCTTGGTCTGTGACGATTAAGGTTTAGAAGTATCTGCTATATCAAACTTTAAACTCTGGATTATCCATGTTTCTCTTCATCTTGACAGATTTGGCACTCTTTCACCTGGTTGTGAGCACAAAGCCCTTGATTTCCTCAGTTTCATTGGGCAAACAGGAGAGTGCTCAGGCCGACCAATCCCAGAGTGGGAGGAAGCAAGAAAAATGGGGAAAATGCTACTGTAGCTATTTTGATGTTTTAACTCCAAGTGCCAGGTTGGAGGCTGAAATACATTCATTTTTCAAGAACTTTGTACTCAGCACCTAGTGCCATGTGTGGCACTATACTAGGTGCTGGTATTTGTTTGTTTCATAATTGCATTTTAAGAAATATAAAATGATGGACTGAAAACCTTTTTAAAAAGTAAGATCATAAATTAAAGGTGAGGAAATGTCTCTGAAAATAGAGCAAAAAGACAAAGTGATGAAAATTAGAAAAGCAAATAGAAGAAAATTAGAAAATTAGCCCAAGAGACAGAACATCTGAATGATAAGCATTCCGTGGAGAGAGAAAAAGCAAAGTAGAGAGGAGGCAGTTATTGGAGAAATAATTTTTAAAAATTTCTCAGAATTGAGTGTCTGATTGGTGGGGTCCACTGAGGACACTAGGCCACTTCACTTAGAAATTTCAGGACCCTGGGATAAAAAGAGGATCAGAAAAGCTTTCAGGTTTAAAGTGATATCACCTGTAAAGGATTCAAAATCATCATGGCACTGGCTACTCAACAGCAGCACCGAAAACTGGAAGACAGTAGAACACTGTCTTCAATATTTGGAGAGAAAAAATCACCAGCCTGGAATTGAAAAGTAGGCACACCATTGCTGCCCTGCAAATAGACTCATCAGGCCCCTCTTTCTAGATTCTATATATACACGTTGAGATATTTGTTTTTCTCTTTCTGACTTACTTCACTCTGTGTAACAGGCTCTTGGTTCATCCACCTCATTAGGACTGACTCAAATTTATTCTTTTCATGGCTGAGTAATATTCCATTGCATATATGTACCACAACTTCTTTATCCGTTCATCTGTTGATGGACATCTAGGTTGCTTCCATGCTCTAGCTGTTGTAAAGAGTATTACCATGAATATTGGGGTACATGTGTCTCTTCCAATTATGGTTTTCTCAGAATATATGCCCATCAGTGGGATTGTTGGGTAATATGGCAGTTCTAGTCCTAATTTTAAAAGGAATTTCCATACTGTTCTCCATAGCAGCTCAAGGAGCTCAACTCAGGGGCTCTGTGACAACCTAGAGGGGTGGGAGTTGGGAGGGAGGTTCAAGAGGGAGGGGACATTTGTATACGTATGGCTGATTAATGTAGTATGGCAAAAACAACACAATACTGTAAACCAGTTATCCTCCAATTAAAAACGTTTTTAAAAGTTTAGTTCAGTTCAGTTCAGTCGCTCAGTCGTGTCCAGTTCTTTGCAACCCCACGAGTCGCAGCACGCCAGGCCTCCCTGTCCATCACCAACTCCTGGAGTTTTCTCAAACTCATGTACATTGATTCGGTGATGCCATCCAGCCATCTCATCCTTTGTCATCCCCTTCTTCTCCTGCCCCCAATCCCCCCCAGCATCAAAGTCTTTTCCAATGAGTCAACTCTTCGCACCAGGTGGCCAAAGTATTGGAGTTTCAGCTTCAGCATCAGTCCTTCCAATGAACACCCAGGACTGATCTCCTTTAGAATGGACTGGTTGGATCTTCTTGCATTCCAAGGGACTCTCAAGAGTCTTGTCCAACACCACAGTTCAAAAGCATCAATTCTTCGGCACTCAGCTTTCTTCACAGTCCAACTCTCACATCCATACATGACCACTGGAAAAACCATAGCCTTGACTAGATGGACCTTAGTCAGCAAAGTAATGTCTCCGCTTTTGAATATGCTATCTAGGTTGGTCATAACTTTCCTTCCAAGGAGTAAGCGTCTTTTAATTTCATGGCTGCAATCACCATCTGCAGTGATTTTGGAGCCCAGAAAAATAAAGTCTGACACTGTTTCCACTGTTTCCCCATCTATTTCTCATGAAGTGATGGGACTGGATGCCATGATCTTAGCTTTCTGAATGTTGAGCTTTAAGCCAACTTTTTCACTCTCCTCTTTCACTTTCATCAAGAGGCTTTTTAGGTCCTCTTCACATTCTGCCATAAGGGTGGTGTCATCTGCATATCTGAGGTTATTGATATTTCGCCCGGCAATCTTGATTCCAGCTTGTGCTTCTTCTAGCCCAGCATTTCTCATGATGTACTCTGCATATAAGTTAAATAAGCAGGGTGACAATATACAGCCTTGACGTACTCCTTTTCCTATTTGGAACCAGTCTGTTGTTCCATGTCCCGTTCTGTTGCTTCCTGACCTGCATACAGATTTCTCAAGAGGCAGGTCAGGTGGTCTGGTATGCCCATCTTTTTCAGAATTTTCCACAGTTTATTTTGATCCACACAGTGAAGTAGGCACTCTATCAATCACATGTGAGGATAGAGTAAATTTTAACCTCTAGTAGTAAGAAAATGGATAAGATCCAGAAAATAGGAAATCCATAAAAAAAAGAGGCAAAGGGAATTCTCAGGTGACCGTGAAGATAAACCTCTGATATCAGCACCTGAGCACCTGCAGCCCAGACTGAAGCAGCTTAGAAAGCTTTAAGAGAGGTGTCTTCAAGTAAACGAACTCTGAAGTATCTGAGGTATTGGCATGTACTGAGATAGAGGCAACTGGATGAAAGTTCAGGGCTGGTATAGTGATTGAAAATTAAATAAGGCCACCAGAGAAAGAGTAAAACATACATTTCTTTTGTTTTCCTAGTTTTCTAGGCAAACGCAAATATTAGGCAGTTTTAAATTCCAGGGCAAGCACACACTGTATGCAGTGCACTATATATGATTTTTTTCAAAAAATATTTATTTATTTGCCTGTGTTGGGTCTTTCTTGTGGCATGTGGAATCCTTAGTTGTGGCATGCAAACTCTTAGTTGTGGCGTGTGAAATCTAATTCCGTGAACAGGGATCGAACCTGGGCCCCTGCATTGCAAGTGCTGAGTCTTAGCCCCTGGACCATCAGGGAAGTTCCTAAAGTTGTACTATTGAAAACAGAACTTAACTCTGTCAGGTGGAGATAGGAATGCTTTTCTAGTAGTAGAAAGCCCAGTTGGCTGAATAGAGTTTGGCAGATGATAAGTGAGAAGGACATTCCAGGTGGAGAAAGTTCTAAGCTGGAACACAGAAGTTTGGAAATTCATCATGTGTTAAGCAAAGAAAATGTATGCCAAAGATTTATATCCTGCCGAGCTGACTTTCAACCCTACAGGCTATAGGCAAATCATTATGAACATTTAAAAACTCAGAGAATATTGTTTTCACGAACTCTTCCTTAGGAATATACTAGAAAATTAGCCTGAGATCATTAAAGACTAAAGAGACCTTGCTTGATGTTAAAGACTACAGCATTGATCTCTAATAGCTGTACATCACACAAAGAGAGGTAATCAGATATTATATACATTCTAAGAAAAGGGCACAGACTTGTGAAGCAACTGTGTCATAACAATTGAACCTGAGTCTAACTGTAAAGGAAACCTAAGAGAGGTGGAGACTATTTGAGAGAAAATTTGGAAGCACTTAGATGCTTAATGAGGGAATGGTGAGAGTCTTCTAGTGTTGGTCAGGAGGGAGGAGGGACCAAGGAAGGAACCTTCTAGTGTTGGTCACCTTCTAGTATTTAATCCAACACTCATGATTAGTGATACTTTCTGACGTCTCCTATGATCTCTGAACCACATGATTTTGTTTGGCCTTAGCAGGTGCAGAAGACTGAATTAATCATACAGCCCAATTCTAGTACATTATCTAGACTCCATCAGTAGTCTGAGCAAGGTCCTTCTCTTGTTTCATTTATGCCCTCTTACCCTCATTCCCACTTGTATCTCCTTCCCCTCCTATATGAAAGAATTCTAATCTATTTAACTTTAGTGTGGTTCTATCTTTTTGTATTGTTCTTGCAAAATGTGTATTGTTGTTTAAAAAATGTGCGTCTTATACATCCAAGTCTTGGGTGCTATGCTTTCAGTCCAACCGTATTTCAGTGTGTATATCTGATCTGTTGCACAGTGCTCCACTCGTGCATCTACCATACTTTACTAATCAATCCTCCCAGTGATGGACATCCAAATTATCCCCCACTCACTGTGCCACAAATACAGTTACAATGAACAACTTTGCATATGCCCTTTTATGGACTTGAGATCATTTCTTCACTGGATGAAGCTTAAATATTCCCCAATGCTCATTCAGTGATAACAAGTGTTTATGGAATATTGCTGGGCACTGTTTTTAGGTTCCAGGTATACAAGATAGACAAGATCCTTGGTCTTGAATAGCTCCAGTATTCCTACCTGGAGAATCCAATGGACTGAGGAGTCTGGTGGGCTACAGTCCACAGGGTCGCAAAGAGTCAGACATGACTGAGCTACTAACACAGCAACAAGGTAAGGAAACTAAATGAATTTTTGCTGGTAGTAAAAAGCTTTATGCAGAAAACTAAAACTGTAGAATGTGCTAATGTCAGGGTTGCTACTTAGTTAGGTAGATAAGAATGAACACTACAGTTGAGACCTGAATGGCAAGATAAAGTCGACTAAGTGAAGAGTTGGGTTAGGAACCTCCTAGACAGACAGCATGGCAAGTGTAAGGGCCTTTAGGAGGGAATAACTTTGACATATGGGGACAGCAGCAAAAAGGCTCAGTGTAGGTAGATTATAGAGGATGAGGAAGAGTGTGGTAGAAGACAAGAATTACCTATTGTTGCATTAACAATACTACTGCATATTTATCAGCTTAAAATGACACAGTTTCTGTGAATAAGAAATCCAGGCACAGCTTTGCTGGGTCTTCTGAGCAAGGTGAGGGCTGGGTTCTCATCTGAGGCTCGACTTCCAAGCTCATGAAGTTGTTGACAGAACTCAGTTCCTTTCAGGCTGTTGGACAAAGGGCCTTCATTTCTTGCTGGCTGTCAGCTGGAGGCTGCTTTCAGTTCCTTGTCACGTGAGCTTTTCCTGCATGGCTGCTTGCTTCCTCAAAGCTAACAAGGGAGAGAGAGTCTCCTTGTAAGATGGGTTACAATCTTATGGATTGTTATTGGTATAGTAGCACTCCATCACCTTTGCTGCATTCTAATGAGTAAAAACATGTCCAGGCCCCATCTATTCAATGGGAGAAGATTACACAAGGTGTGAATACCAGAGGAAGGGGTCATGGGGGGCACCTGAGACTCTGCCAGCCACAATAAAGTAAGAGAGGTTTGGCGGGGGGAGGTTAATATCAAGAGGATCATTATAAGTATGGATATTTTTTCTGAATGGGGTAGAAAATCATTAGGAGCTTTGAACAGGGGATTGCATCAAATTTAAATTCTTACATATTCCTCTGCTTTGGCATCTTGGATAAATTGTGGTGGGGCCAGCAGAGAAACAAGAAACCCAGAGGAAGCTGTTGCTAAACACTAAACAGGAAATTAGTGGTCTGGCTTAGGTGATAGAACATATAGAAAGAAGTGGGTAGATTGAGATATACATTGGAGGCAGAGTTAACAGTACTTGCTGATAATTTATTATATGACTGTTCACAGATAAGTAAGTTTGCCCAAGTTAACAAGCACTGTCATTGAAAGAGCTAGAATTAGGCCTGTGCCTGCACAGTTCTTAGTTCTGCTATGCCACTGTAGATGTCATAAGGCACACAGTACATACCTTTTCTATAACTCCCATTTCCTATCCTCTATCTCTCACCTTCAAATATTGCTTTGGACAAACAAACCAACAAAGTACAGTTTGCTATGAAGAAGAGGTGGTCTTCCTGCATCTCTAGAAGGTATTTTTGAAATTGGTAACGTTAGAATTGCAAGTGGTAGATAAGAATAGCAGAAGCAAATGGTCTCAGAGGGTGGAATATCCCTACTCCAGTATTGCAATTTGTTTTTGTTGTTCAGTAGCTCAGTAGTGTCCGACTCTGCGACCCTGTGGACTGCAGCATGCCATCCTTCCCTGTCCTTATCTCCTGGAATTTGCTCAAACTCATGTCCATTGAATTGATGACGCCATCCAACCATCTCATCCTCTGTCATCCTCTTCTCCTCCTGCCTTCAGTCTTTGCCAGCATCAGGGTCTTTCCCAATGAGTTGGCTCTTTGCATCATGTAGTCAAAGTATTGGAGCTTCAGTTTTAGGATCAGTCATCTCCTTTAAAGCTTTACTTAAAGATGCATGGTTTCAAAGTAGTTCCCAAGAGACTGAAAAATATCAACATTGCAATGAGTCTGAAACAGATATAGGGACATTCAGACCAAATAACAAGGAGCAGCTCCGTTATTTGGAGGGGGATGTAGAGCTTTCTCACCCAATTTTGCCTGGTTTTAATTCCAGACAAAAAGAATCCAAAGAAAATACTTTTAGTTGGGCAGCTGGGAGGGAACACTGGAAAGGGAAGTAGAGAAGAGACACAGAAAAAGAGAGGAAAGTAATGAAAGGCACACTATTAAACTAGTTATCATGTGGAAAAACTCTGATGGATAATGCAACATACCAGTCTCAGGACTGTCCTACCCAAGGGAAGAAGGACCTGAAAAGTCATGGGTGAAAACTGCCCCTTGTGTGTGCATGGGGAGGGGGTGTGACTGAAAAATATAGCCTGCCATATTAGTAACAAAGTTTGTAGCCATCAAGCCACCACATCATAGCCCCTCCAAGCCTTGAGGGAACTCAGGATGGAAACAGGATGTCCACATCTCTACAAATGGCCCAGTTGAATTCCTTTTTATGGCTGCGTAATATCTCATTGCATGCATGTACCGCATCTTCTTTATCTGCTCCTCTGCTGATGGACATTTAGTTGCTTCCATGTCTTGGTCATCGTAAACAGTGCTGCAATGAACACTGAGGGTATGTGTATCTTTTGGAATTTTGGTTTTCTCCAGATATATGCCCAGAAGTGGGATTGCTAGGCCATATGGTAGTTTTATTTGTAATCTTTTATGGAACCTCCATACTGTTCTTCATAGTAGTTGTACCAATTTACACTCACACCAACAATGCAAGAGGGTTCCCTTTCTCCACAACCTCTCCAGTATTTATTGTTCGTATATTTTTTAAAGATGGCCATTCTCACAGGTGTGAGGTGATACTTCATTATAGATTTGATTTGCATTTATCTAATAATTAGCGATGCTGAGCATTTTTCACGTGTTTTTTGGCCATCTCTATGTCTTTGTAGAGATGTGGATGGACCTAGAGACTGTCATACAAAGTGAAGTAAATCAGAAAGAGAAAAACAAATATCATATATTAACACAAATATGTGGAACCTGGAAATGGTATAGATGATATTATTTGCAAAACAGAAATAGAGACACAGAGACACAGAGAAAAGCACTAAATTCCTTAACTTGAGAGATCTGGTTTTCTTTAATCAACAATAATTTTTGATGTTCCAACTACCTGGTCTTTCTTACAAAAACTCATGTATCCTGTGCATGTGTGTTCAGTTGTGTCTGACTTTTCACGATCCTATGGATTGTAGACCGCCAGACTCCTCTGTCCATGGAATTTTTCAGGCAAGAATACTGGAGTGGGTTGCTGTTTTCTCCTCCAGGGGATCTTCCTGACCCAGAGATTGAACCTGCATCTCCTGCGTCTCTTGCGTTGCAGGGATATTCTTTACTGCTGAGCCATGGGATCCTGGCTTCTCCGTTACTTCTTTGGAGCAGTATCTCAGAGTGATCGGAGATGCTGTGTCCCAGGCTTGAAGTCCTCAGTTTTGTCTGATGAATAAAAACTCTCTGGGAAAGATTGAGGACAGGAGAAGAAGAGGGCAACAGAAGATTAGATGGTTGGGTGGTATCGCCGACTCAGTAGAGATGAGTTCAAACAAACTCTGGGAGATACTGAAGGACAGGGAAGCCTGGGATGCTGCAGTCCATGGGATCACAAACAGTCCAACACGACTGAGTGACTAAACAAGGAACAAGGGTTAATTAACAGTGTTGTGTTAGTTTCAGTAGCACAACAAAGTTTCAGTTATACATACACATGAATCTTTTCTTTTTCAAACTCTTTTTCCAATTAGATTATTGCATAATATTAAGCAGAGTTCCCTGTACTATGCACTAGGTCGTTATTGGTTATATAAGGCACCCCACTCCAGTACTCTTGCCTGGAAAATCTCGTGGATGGATTCCATGGTAGGTTGTAGTCCATGGGGTCACTAAGAGTCGGACATGACTGAGGGACTTCACTTTCACTTTTCGCTTTCATTCATTGGAGAAGGAAATGGCAACCCACTCCAGTGCTCTTGCCTGGAGAATCCCAGGGACAGAGGAGCCTGGTGGGCTGCTGTCGATGGGGTCGCACAGAGTCGGCCATGATTGAAGCGACTTGGCAGCAGCAGCAGCAGCAGCAGCATTTTAAATACAGCAGTGTGTACTTGTCAACCCCAAACTCCCTAACTATTCTTCCCTCCTACTTTTCCTCTCTGGTAACCATAAGTTCAGAACATTTTATCTTGATGGCAGATGTTGCTGTTCAGTTGCCAAGTACTGTCTGACTCTTTCCCATCCCATGGACGGCAGCATGTCAGGTTTCCCTGTCCTTCACTGATTCTCAAGTTTGCCTAAGTTCATGTCCTTTGAACTGGCGATGCCATCCAATCGTCTCATCTCATCTTCTGTTGCCCTCTTTTCCTTTTGCCTTTAATCTTTCCCACCATCAGGGTCCTTTCTGATGAGTGAATCCCAAACTCCTTACTTATCCTTCCCACTATTCTTCCTTCCTGGCAACCATAAGTTCAGAATATTTTATTTTGAGGACAGTAGGGAGATACTAAATTTTTTTTTTTTTTTGATCTTTCATTGATGGTAAAGTGACATGATGAGCAGACATGTTAGGACAGACTGGCGGTCAGGAGGCATCCAGGTTTTAGGACAGTTTATGACTGGATACAGTAGGAACAAAAGTTTAGTTCCCAGGGTAAGGCTCCAGACAATATGTGAATATGATTTTGCCATTAACTTCCCTTAGGCAATGTACTTGAGTAGAGAGAGGACTCAGTCTGAGGTAAAAAGTAGTTGGATATCTGTTCTGGGTTTTCTGAGATTCTATATTTCTATCCTATGTTCATTAACTACAGTCAAAGTGTTTACCTCTCTCCTGAAAGTCGGCTTGTCTGGAATTTACTTTCTTATTTAACTCATGTACCAAGCCAACTTTTCCCCTGCCCTAAATCTTCCCATGGCAGAGACCACCCCTGTAACCAAAAGCCCAGTTAAATTAATCAAAATAGACAGTCTTAAACTGTGTGCTCTGCTTTACCTTGCTTTTCCCACAGAAACCTCAGTTAAGGCTTCTGTTTCTGCCTCCTTATCAAAATGTGGTGCTTCCCACATGGTGGGCCTCTTGGAAAACGTAACACTTTTTTTTTTTTTTCCCCCAATGCATTGACCTCTCCGTGTTATCACTTAGTCACCTCTGTGGATTGAAATCCCAAGGGTATAAATGAAACAGTGTTCATTTTGGATAATAAACTTTCAGTTTAGTTCAGTCGCTCAGTTGTGTCCAGCTTTTTACGACCCCATCGACTGTAGCATGCCAGATTTCCCTGTCCATCACCAACTCCTGGAGCTTGCTCAAACTCATGTCCATTGAGTTGGTGATGCCCATCCAACCATCTCATCCTCTGTTGTCCCCTTCTCCTCCTGCCTTTGATCTTTCCCAGCATCAGGGTCTTTTCCAATGAGTCAGTTCTTTGCATCAGGTGGCCAAAGTATTGGAGTTTCAGTAATAAGTAATAAACATTATTTGGGGGAAATTTTCACGTGTATGAGAATGCAGACTATCTTAGACTGCCTTCTAATCCAGTCTGTTCCAAGGAAATCTGAGGATCTATGATAAATTGAGGAAACAAATGAAATAAGAAAATGGAGAAAACAAGATTGCTTTGTTTGTGGCCCAGTAACAGAATTAGATGCAGGCAGGAGAAGGTTCCTCAGATAAGGAAGACTAAAAGACCTAGGAATGACTGAATTACACTGCCGGCCGCCAAAACAGTTTCATATGCAATAAAATGTAAGTTCATATCCTCCAGAGAAATCTACATGGTTAGGGGAGTTCTTGGTCTTCTAAATTTCCAGTGGTTTCTGCCACTAGAGTATATGAATTTCTACTTATGACAAACTAAATCTAGAACACTTAAAACACAAAACAAAATAGAACACCTTTATTAGGATATAACTCACATGCCATATGTATTAGTTTCCCGGCACTGCCATAACAAATTACTATACCACAAACTAGGTGGCTTAGGACAACATTTATTCTGTCATTATTCTGGAGACTACAAGTCCAAAATCAAAATCAAGGTGTTGGCAAGGCCAGTGAGTGAGTGCCTGCTCAGTCATGTCCAACTCTATGACCCCATGGACTTAAAGCCCTCCAGGCTCCTCTGTGCATGGAATCTTCCAGGCAAGAATATAGGAGAAGGCTGCCATTTCCTCCTCCAGGAGATCTTCCCAACCCAGGGATAGAACGTGCGTCTCCTGCATTGCAGTTGGATTCTTGACCGCTGAGCTACCTGGGAAAGACTCTCAGCAAAGCCATGGTCCCTCCAAAAGCTCTGAGGAAAAATCCTTTGTCTCCTCGTAGTTTCTGATGGTTGTCAGCAATCCTTGCTGTTCTTTGATTTGTAGCTCTGTGGTGTCAGTCAATGTCTGTTCTCACACGGCATTCTTTCTTTTTTCAGTTTTATATATATTACATACTTTTTAGATTATTTTCCATTATAGATTATTACAAGATATTGAATATAACCCCCTGTGTTATACAGTCAACCCTTTTTGCTTCTCTGTTTTATGTGTAGTAGTTTGTATCTATTAATCCCATACTTCTAATTTATCCCTCCCCCACTCTCTTCCCCTTTGGTAACCCCAAGTTTGTTTCCTATGCCCGTGAGTCTGTTTCTGTCTTGCAAATTAGTTCATTTGTATTATTTTGTAAAGATTCCACATATAGTGGATAAGCATATAAGTGACAGCATATGATATTTGTCTTTCTTTTTCTTACTTCACTAACTATACTATTCTCTAGGTCCATGGCAGCATTTCATTCTTTTTTTATGGTTGAGCAATATTTCTTAAGCCAGTCATCTTAAGTCAATTATCTGTTAGTGGGCCAATCATTTGTTGATGGGCACTTGGATTGTTTCCGTGTCTTTGTTATTGTTGTTCAGTTGCTAAGTCGTGTCTGACTCTGTGACCCCATGGACACACCAGGTTCCCCTGTCCTTCATTATCTCCCAGAATTTGCTCAGACTCATCTCCATTGAGTCAGTTATGCCATCCAACCGCCTCATCCTTTGTTGTCCCCTTCTTCTCTTGCTCTCAATCTTTCCCAGCATCAGGGTCTTTTCTAATGAGTCAGCTCTTCCCATCAGGTGGCCAAAGTATTGGAGCTTCAGCTTCAGCATCAGTCCTTCCAATGAATATTCAGGGTTGATTTCCTTTAGAATTGACTGGTTTGATCTCCTTGCTGTCCAAGGGACTCTTGAGTCTTCTCCAAAAAGGGAACCCTCCTACACTGCTGGTGGGAATGTAAATTGATACAGCCAAGAAGGTAGTATCAGCCATGAAAGTCAGTATGGAGATTCCTTAAAAAACTAGGAATGAAACCACCATATGACCTAGAAATACCGGTTCTAGGCTCATACCCTGAAGAAATCAAAACTGAAAAAGACATGGGTACTCCAGTGTTCACTGCAGCACCATTTACAAAAGCCAAAACACGGAAGCAACCTTGATGTCCACCGACAGATGAATGGATAAAGAAGCTGTTGTACATATATATACAATGGAATACTATTCTGCCATAAAAAAGAACATATTTTAGTCAGTTCTAATGAGGTAGATGAACCTAGAGCCTATTATACTGAGTGAAGTAAGTCAGAAAGAGAAAAATATATTAACACATATATATGGAATCTAGAAGGGTGATACTGATGAATCTGTTCACAGAGCAGCAATGGAGATGCAGACATAGAGAAGAGACTTATAGACAAGGATGGGGGAGAAGAGCGAGAGGGTGAGATAAACGGAGAGAGTAATATGGATGCATATGCACTAACACATGTAAATAGATAGCCAACGGGAATTTGCTGTATGACTCAGGGAATTCAGACTGGAGCTCTGTAATGACTTAGAGCGGTGGGAATGGGTGGGAGGTGGGAGGGAGATTCAAGAGGGAGGGGACATATGTACACCTATGGTTAATTCATATTGATGTATGACAGAAATCAAACCAATATTGTAAACCAATTATCAATCAATTAAAAATAAATAAATATTAAAAAAAAAAGAGTTCTCCAGCACCATAGTTTGAAAGCATCAGTTCTTTGGTACTCAGCCTTCTTTATGGTCCAACACTCACATCCATACATGACTACTGGAAAAAACATAGCTTTGATTATACACATATGGACCTTTGATGGCAAAGTGATGTTTCTGCTTTTTAATATACTGTCTAGGTTTTCATAGTTTCCTTCCAAGGAGCAAGCGTCTTTTAATTTCATGGCTGCAGTCACTGTCCACAATGATTTTGGAGTCCAGGTGTAGGGAATATGCTATGCACAGGCCTGTACTATAATTAACAGGGCTTCTTTGAAAAATAAGAATGACTTTCTCATCACCCCCAGGCAAAGGGCTGGGAGCAGTAAAAAGTACATCTTGGAAAGACATCTTGAAAACAAGATGTTGAAGTACTGATGGAACTGATGGAAAACCATTAGTGACTGTTCCCGTAACCAGAGCCTTGAGGGAGTTGCTGAGAAAGGGCGTCACTCACTGAAGGGCTAAACAAAGTCATGAAAGGCCTGAAGGTTTGCCATTGAGGACTGTGCATTGTATATCTTTACCCCTGATCTGAGATTGTAAAGAACAGATATCTCTAGGGCACGAACAAGGAAGTAGAAGTTAACAATAAAAGGCATGCAAGGATTAGTTCAGTTCAGTTCAGTCGCTCAGTCATGTCCGATTCTTTGCCACCCCATGAACCACAGCATGCCAGGCCTCCCTGTCCATCACCAACTCCTGGAGTCCGCCCAAACCCATGTCCATTGAGTTGGTGATGCCATCCAACCATCTCATCCTCTGTCGTCCCCTTCTCCTCCTGCCCTCAATCTTTCCCAGCATCAGGGTCTTTTCCAATGAGTCAGCTCTTTGCATCAGGTGGCCAAAGTATTGCAAGGATTAGGATCGGGGCTTTTGCCTGTGAATGGCATCAGCCTCCTGATTCCCACTTTATTTCTGAGTCTTCTTTTTCTTTATTCTTCTGCGGCACTGCTCCCTCAGGTTGGTTCTTTGTTGGACTGGTCCTGACACCAGGAAAATAAAAATTTTCACTGCTTCCACTTTTCCCCTTTCTATTTGCCATTAAGTGGTGGGACCAGATGCCATGATCTTAGTTTTTTGGATGTTAAGTTTTAAACCAGCCTTTTCATTCTCCTCTTTTGCTCTCATCAAGTGACTCTTTAGTTCCTATTCACTTTCTGCTATTAGAGTGGTATCATTTGCATACCTGAAGCTATTGATATTTCTCCCGGTAATCTTGATTCCAGCTTATGATTCATCCAGCCCAGCATTTCGCATGATGTACTCCATGTCATGGATACTGGAAATGATAGTGCTATGACTTCTGGGGTATATGCGTCATTCTAAATTAGGGTTTTCAACTTTTCTGGATATACACCCAGGAGTTGGATTGCTGGATCATATGGTAGCTCTATTTTTCATCTTTTAAGGAACCTACATAATGTTTTCCATAGTGGTTGTACCAATTTACATTCCCATCAACAGCATAGGGGGTTTCCTTTTCTCTACATACTTTCAAGCATTTGTTATTTGTTGGTTTTTTGATGATAGCCATCTGACTAGCATGAGGTAATCATTCAATGTGGTTTTGATTTGCATTTCTTTAATCTTTGGAGATGAGCATCTTTTCATATGCCTATTGACCATCTGTATGTTTTCTTTGGAGAAACTTGTATTTAAGTCTTCTGCCCATTTTTTAATTGGATTGTTTGTGTTTTGATATTGGTTTGTATGAGCTGTCTGTATATTTTGGGTACTAACTCTTTTTTGGTTGCATCTTTTGCAAATATTTTCTCCTTGTCCTTAGGTTGTCTTTTTGTTGAGTTGATGGTTTCTTATGCTATGCAAAAGTTTTATTTACATTAAATTTTTTCTTAAGTATAGTTAATTTACAATGTTCTGTTGATTTCTGCTGTATAGCAAAGTGATTCAGTTATATATATATATATATATCAACATTCTTTCTATATTCTTTTTTCATATTCTTTTCCATTATGTTTTATCACAGGATATTGCATATAGTTCCCTGTGCTATACTGTAGGACCCGATTGTTTTCCATCCTATAAATAATAATTAGAATATACTAATCCCAGACTTCCAATCCATTCCTCCCACATCTCCCCTCCACCTTGGCAACCGCAAGTTTTTCTCTACATCTGAGAGTCTATTTCTGTTTAGCAGATGTGTTAATTTGGTCATATTTTAGATTCCACATATAAGTGATACCATATGGTATTTGTCTTTCTCTTTCTGGCTTACTTCACTTAGCATGATAATCTCTAGGTTCATTCATATTGCTGCGAAAAGTATTATTTCATTCTTTTTTATGCTGCTGCTGCTAAGTCGCTTCAGTCGTGTCCGACTCTATGCGAACCCATAGACGGCAGCCCACCAGGCTCCCCCGTTCCTGGGATTCTCCAGGTAAGAACACTGGAGTGGGTTGCCATTTCCTTCTCCAATTCTTTTTTATATCTGAGTAATATTCCATGTGTGTGTGTTTGTGTGGATGCGCACACACTTAGTCATGTGTGACCCCATGGACTGTAGCCTGCCAGGCTCCTCTGTCCATGGAAATTTCCAGGCAAGAATACTGGAATGGGTTGCCATTTGCTACTTTAATATTCCATTATATATATATACACACATATATGTATGCATATATATATATATATATATATATACTCACATTTTCTTTATCCATTTATCTGTCCATGACATTTCAGTTGTTTCCATGTCTCAGCTATTGTAAATGCTGCTGCTATGAACATATAGGTGCATGTATCTTTTCCATTTAAGAGTTTTGTCTGGGAGTGGGATTGCCGTATCATATAGAAACTCTGTTTTTAGTTTTTTAAGGAACTTCCATACTATCTTCCATAGTGGCTTTGTTGTTGCTTAGTCATTAAGTGGTGTCCGACTGTTTGCAACCCCATGGACTCTAGCATGCTAGGCTTCCCTGTCCTTCACTATCTCCTGGAGTTTGCTCAGATTCATGTCCATTGAGTTGATGATGCTATTTAACCATCTCATTCTCTGCTACCCTCTTCTCCTTTTACCTTCATTCTTTTCCAGCATCATGGTCTTTTCCAATCAGTTGGCTCTTTGCATTAATGGTGGCCAAAGTATTGGAGTTTCAGCTTCAGCATCAGTCCTTCCAATGATTATTCGGGGTTGATTTCCTTTAGGATTGACTGGTTTGATCTCCTTGCTGTCTAAGGGACTATGTATGCATGGGTACTAAGTCTCTTCAGTCATGTCCGACTCTGTGATGTTATGGACTGTAGCCCATCAGGCTCCTCTGTCCATGGGATTCTCCAGGTAAGAATACTGGAGTGGGTTGCCATGCCCTTCTCCATAGGATCTTCCTGACCCAGGAATCAAACCAGGATCTGTTACATCTCCTACATTGGCAGGTGAGTTCTTTATCACTAGGCCACCTGTGAAGTGCCCAAGGGACTATATATATGTATGTATGTATGTGTATATATATATATATATATATATATATATATATATATATATATATAGTGGCTAAATCAATTTACATTCCCACCAACAGGTAGGAGGGTTCCATTTTCTCCACACCTCCTAGGGCATCTGTTACTTGTAGAAAAATCTTTTAAGTTTGATTAGATTCCATTTGTATATTTTTGCTTTTATTTCTTTTGCCTGGGAGACAGATCGAAGAAAATATTGTTACAATTTATGTCCGAGAAAGTTTTGACTGTTCTCTCTTCTGAGAGTTTTATGGTGTCAAGTCTTATATTTAGGTCTTTAAATCATTTTGAGTTGTGTATGGTGTGAGAGAGTGTTCTCATATCATTGATTTACGTATAGCTGTCCAGCTTTCCCAATATCGTTTGCTAGAGAATTTCTCATAGTATATTCTCATCCCCTTTGTTTTAGATTAATTGGCTGTAGGTGTGTAAGTTTAATGTTCTCAGGGCTCTCTATTCTCTTTCATTGGTCTATATGTCTATTTTTGTGCCAAAACCACACTGTTTTAATTACAGTGGCTTTTCAGTACAGTTTGAAGTCTGGGAGACTTATCCCTCCTGCTTTGCTCTTTTTCCTGAGGATTGTTTGACAGTTTTGGGTCTTTCGTGGTTCCATATAAATTTTAGGATTATTTATTCTAGTTCTGTGGAAAATGTCAGGAGTGTGTTCATAAGGATTGCATCAAATCTATACACTGCTCTGTGTAGTATGACCACACAATGATATTCATTCTTCCAGTTGAAGACCATGGTATATCTTTCCATTTCTTTGAATCATCTTCAATTTCCCTTATCAGTGTTTCATAATTTTCAGTGTATTACCTCCTTGGTTAAATTTATTCCTAAGTATTTTTGTGTGTGATTTTAAATAGTGTTTTTTGTTTGTTTGCTTGTTACCTTTTCTGATATTTCATTGTTAGTGTAAAGAAATGCAACAGATTTCTATATAGTAACTTTGTATCCTGCTACCTTTCTGGATGCATTTATTAGTTCTGATAGTTTTTATATGAAGACTGTAGGGTTCTTTACATACAGTATTTTGTCATCTGCAAATTAGGACAGTTTTACCTATTTCCTTTCCATTGGATACCACTTATTTCTTTTCTTGTTTGATTTTTGTGGCTAGGGCCTCCAATACTATGTAGAATAGAAGTAGTGAGAATGGGTATCCTTGCCACGTTCCTGAATATAATGAGAAGACTTGAGCTTTTCACCACTGAGTAGTATGTTGGCTGTGGGTTTGTTATAAAAGGTTTTTACTATGTTCTCTCTCTATCCCCTTTGGTGAAGAGTTATTTTTATTATTAATGGATGTTGAATTATATTTTTGCATCTATTGAGACAATTGTGTGCCAAGAGAACGCACTGGTCATAGCAAACACCCTCTTCCAACAACATAAGAGAAGACTCTACACATGGACATCACCAGATGGTCAATGCCAAAATCAGATTGATTATATTCTTTGCAGCCAAAGATGGAGAAGCTCTATACAGTCAACAAAAACAAGACCAGGAGCTGACTGTGGTTCAGATCATGAACTCCTTATTACCAAATTCAGACTCAAATTGAAGAAAGTAGGGAAAACCGCTAGACCATACAAGTATGACCTAAATCAAATCCCTTATGATTATACAGTGGAAGTGAGAAATAGATTTAAGGGCCTAGATCTGATAGATAGAGTGCCTGATGAACTATGGATGGAGGTTCATGACATTGTATAGGAGACAGGGATCAAGATCATCCCCATGGAAAAGAAATGCAAAAAAGCAAAATGGCTGTCTGGGGAGGCCTTACAAATAGCTGTGAAAAGAAGAGAAGTGAAAAGCAAAGGAGAAAAGGAAAGATATAAGCATCTGAAAGCAGAGTTCCAAAGAATAGCAAGAAGAGATAAGAAAGCCTTCTTCAGTGATCAATGCAAAGAAATAGAGGAAAAGAACAGAATGGGAAAGACTAGAGATCTCTTCAAGAAAATTAGAGATACCAAGGGAACATTTCATGCAAAGATGGGCTCGATAAAGGACAGAAATGGTATGGACCTAACAGAAGCAGAAGATATTAAGAAGAGGTGGCAAGAATACTTGAAAGAACTGTGCAAAAAAGATCTTCACGACCCGGATAATCACGATGGTGTGATCACTCACCGAGAGCCAGACATCCTAGAATGTGAAGTCAAGTGGGCCTTAGGAAGCATCACTATGAACAAAGCTAGTGGAGGTGATGGAATTCCCATTGAGCTATTTCAAATCCTGAAAGATGATGCTGTAAATGTGCTGCACTCAATATGCCAGCAAAGTTGGAAAACTCAGCAGTGGCCACAAGACTGGAAAATGTCAGTTTTCATTCCAATCCCAAAGAAAGGCAATGCCAAAGAATGCTCAAACTACCACACAACTGCACTCATCTCACATGCTAGTAAAGTAATGCTCAAGATTCTCCAAGCCAGGCTTCAACAATACATGAACCGTGAACTTCCTGATGTTCCAGCTGGTTTTAGAAAAGGCAGAGGAACCAGAGATCAAATTGCCAACATCTGCTGGATCATGGAAAAAGCAAGAGAGTTCCAGAAAAACATCTATTTCTGCTTTATTGACTATGCCAAAGCCTTTGACTGTGTGGATCACAATAAACTGTGGAAAATTCTGAAAGAGAAGAGCATACCAGACCACCTGACCTGCCTCTTGAGAAATCTGTATGCAGGTCAGGAAGCAACAGTTAGAACTGGACATGGAACAACAGACTGGTTCCAAATAGAAAAAAGAGTGTGTCAAGGCTGTATATTGTCACCCTGGGTATTTTACCCATATGCAGAGTACATCATGAGAAACGCTGGACTGGAAGAAACACAAGCTGGAATCAAGATTGCTGGGTGAAATATCAATAACCTCAGATATGCAGATGACACCACCCTTATGGCAGAAAGTGAAGAGGAACTAAAAAACCTCTTGATGAAAGTGAAAGAGGAGAGTGAAAAAGTTGGCTTAAAGCTCAACATTCAGAAAATGAAGATCATGGCATCCGGTCCCATCACTTCATGGGAAATAGATGGGGAAACAGTGGAAAGAGTGTCAGACTTTATTTTTCTGGGCTCCAAAATCACTGCAGATGGTGACTGTAGCCATGAAATTAAAAGACGCTTACTCCTTGGAAGAAAAGTTATGACCAACCTAGATAGCATATTCAAAAGCAGAGACATTACTTTGCCGACTAAGGTCCGTCTAGTCAAGGCTATGGTCTTCCCTGTGGTCATGTATGGATGTGAGAGTTGGACTATGAAGAAGGCTGAGCGCCAAAGAATTGATGCTTTTGAACTGTGATGTTGGAGAAGACTCTTGAGAGTCCCTTGGACTGCAAGGAGAGCCAACCAATCCATTCTGAAGGAGATCAGCTCTGGGATTTCTTTGGAAGGAATCATGCTAAAGCTGAAGCTCCAATATATTGGCCACCTCATGTGAAGAGTTGACTCATTGGAAAAGACTCTGATGCTGGGAGGGATTGGGGGCAGGAGGAGAAGGGGACAACAAAGGATGAGATGGCTGGATGGCATCACTGCCTCGATGGACGTGAGTCTGAGTGAATTCCGGGAGTTGGTGATGGACAGGGAGGCCTGGTGTGCTGTGATTCATGGGGTCGCAAAGAGTCGGACACGACTGAGCGACTGAACTGAACTGAGTATTTCTTTTCATCACTGTGGTATTTCACATTGATCGATTTGCTTATGTTGAACTGGCTTTGTGACCCTGGAATGAGTCCAACTTGACTATGGTGTATGATCCTTTTAAGGGGCTGCACAAGACGGTGCAGTAGAAGGACGTGTGCTCATCTCCTGCAAGGACTCCCAAAGTACAACTTGCTGCTGAACAACCATTGACAGGAGATTGTTGGATCCCACCATAAAAGGACACCCCACATCCAAGGGCAAAGGAGAAGCCCCAGAAAGATGGTAAGAGGGGCAAAATTGCATTTATAATCAAACCCCATACCCACCAGAGATGCTTAGAGGGCTCAAATAAAACTCTGTGTGCACGAGGACCCAGAGACCACACAGACTGACCCAGAGCATCCTTTGAATATCTGAGTGTCTCCTGCAGAGATACAGTCAGCAGTGGCCTTCCACAAGGGAAAGGACTCTGGGTGCAGCAGATCTGGGTCACACAGCAGGTGGCATAAGCCTTCTTGGAGGAGGTCACCATTAATTCCACTATTGAGCCACCTAGCAGATGACCCACAAACTGCAGAACAATTATACCAAAGAAATTCTTGCACTTCTAAGAAAGTTCTAGGACCCACAACAGATTTTCCAACCTAGGTACCTGACAAAGAGACTGAGAACCCTCAGGGGAATTGACTTTGGCAGCCAGAGGGATTTGATTACAGAACTTAACACATGACTGGCAAAACAGACTCTTGGAGTGCACAAACAAAACCTTGTGGGCACCAGGAGAAAGGAGCAGTGACCACACAAGAGACTGACCCAGACTTGCTGTGAGTGTCCAGGGGATACGACACTGAAAGATGAACTTCCAGGTCAGTAGGTACCCAATATGCTACTGGAGAAGAGCAGAGAAATAACTCCAGAAACAATGAAGTGACAGAACCAAAGCAAAAACAACACCCAGTTGTTGATGTGACTGGTGATGGAAGTATGGTCTGATGCTGTAAAGAACAGTATTGCATAAGAACCTGGAATGTTAGGTCCACGAATCAAGGTAAATTGGAAGTGGTCAAATAGGAGATGGCAAGAGTGAACATTGACATTTTAGGAATAAGTGAACTATAATGGACTGGAATGGGAAAATTTAACTCAGATGACTGTTATATCTACTACTGTGGGCAAGAATCCCTTGGAAGAAATGGAGTAGCCCTCATAGTCAACAAAAGAGTCCAAAATGCAGTACTTGGGTGCAGTGTCTAAAATGACAGAATGATCTCTGTCTGTTTCCAAGGCAAACTATTCAATATCACAGTAATCCAAGTCTATGCCACAACCAGTAATGCTGAAGAAGCTGAAGTTAAATGGTTCTATAAAGACCTACAAGATCTTCTAGAACTAACACCCAAAAAAGATGTCCTTTTCATCATACAGGACTGGAATGCAAAAGTAGGAAGTCAAGAGATGCCTGGAGTAACAGGTAAATTTGGCCTTGGAGTTACAAAATGAAGCAGGGCAAAGGCTTGTAGAGTTTTGCCTAAAGAATGTACTGATCATAGCAAACACTCTCTTTCAACAATACAAGAGAAGACTCTACACATGGACATCACCTTATGGTCAATAGCGAAATCAGTCTGATTTTATTATTTGCAGCCAAAGATGGAGAAGCTATATAGAGTCAGCAAAAACAAGACTGGGAGCTGACTGTGGCTCAGATCGTGAACTCCTTATTGCCAAATTCACATTTAAATTGAAGCAATGGCAACCCACTCCAGTACTCTTGCCTGGAAAATCCCGTGGACAGAGGAGCCTGGTAGGCTGCAGTCCATGGGGTCACAAAGAGTCGAACACGACTGAGCCACTTCACTTTCACTTTTCACTTTCCTGCATTGGAGAAGGAAATGGCAACCCACTCCAGTGTTCTTGCCTGGAGAATCCCAGGGATGGGGGAGCCTGGTGGGCTGCCGTTGCACAGAGTCAGACACGACTGAAGCGACTTAGCAGTAGCAGTAGCAGCAGGGAAATCCACTAGAACATTCAGGTATGACCTAAGTCATATCCCTTATGATTATACAGTGGAAGTGAGAAATAGATTCAAGGGATTAGATCTGACAGACAGAGTGCCTGATGAACTATGGATGGAGGTTCATGATATTGCACAGGAGGCAGTGATCAAGATCATTCCCAAGAAAAAGAAATGCAAGACAGTAAAATCGTTGTCTGAGGAGGCCTTACAAATAGTTGAGAAAAGAAGAGCAGAGAAAGGCAAAAGATAAAAGGAAAGATATCTTCATTTGAATGAAGAGTTCCAAAGAAGAGCAAAGATAAGAAAGCCTTCCTAGTTGAACAATGCAAAACAAAAGCAAAAGGAAAACAATAGAATGAGAAAGACTAGAGATCTCTTCAAGAAAATTAGATACTAAGGGAATATTTCATGTAGAGATGGGCACACTAAAGGAGAGAAACAGTATAGACCTAACAGAAGCAGAAGATATCACCAGATAACCATGATGATATGATCACTCACCTAGAGCCACACATACTGGGGTGCAAAGCATCTCTATGAACTAAGCTAGTGGAGGTGATGGAATTCTAGCTCATCTATTTCAAATCCTAAATGATGATGCTGTTAAGGTGCTACACTTAATGTGTCAGCAAATTTGGAAAACTCAGCAGTAGTAACAGGACTGTAAAAGATCAGTTTTCATTCCTATTCCAAAGAAGGGCAATGCCAAAGAATGTTCAAACTACTGCACAATTGCACTCATCTCACATGCTATAAGGAAAAGGCAATGGCACCCCACTCCAGTACTCTTGCCTGGAAAATCCCATGGATGGAGGAGCCTGGTAGGCTGCGGTCCATGGGGTTGCTAAGAGTCGGATACGACTGAAGCAACTTCACTTTCCCTTTTCACTTTCCTGCACTGGAGAAGGAAATGGCAACGCACTCCAATGTTCTTGCCTGGAGAATCCCAGGGACAGGGGAGCCTGATGGGCTGCCGTCTATGGGACTGCACAGAGTCGGACACGACTGAAGTGACTTAGCAGCAGCAGCAGCATGTGCTATAAGATAATGCTCAAAATCCTTCAAGCTAGGCTTCAACAGTATGTGAACTGAGAACTTCCAGATCTTAAAACTGGATTTAGAAAAGGCAGAGGAACCAGAGATCAAATTGCCAACATCTGTTGGATCATAGAAAAAGCTACTGAATTCCAGAGAAACATTTGCTTCATTGACTACACTAAAGTCTTCAACTGTGTGGATCACAACAAACTGTGGAAAATTCTAAAAGAGATGGGAATATCAGACCACCTTACCTGCCTCCTGAGAAACCTGTATGCAGATCAAGAAGCAACAGTTAGAACCAGACATGGAACAACAGACTGGTTCAAAATTTGGAAAGCAGTATGTCAGGCTGTATATTGTCACTGTACTTATTTAACTTATATGCAGAGTACATCATGCAAAATGCTGGGCTGGATGAAGCACAGGCTGGAATCAAGCACAAGCTGGAATCAAGATTCCCAGGAGAAATATCAATAACCTTAGATATGCAGATGATGCCACTCTTAAGACAGAAAGTGAAGAGGAGCTAAAGAGCCTCTTGATGAAGGTGAAAGAGGAACGTGAAAAAATGGACTTAAACTCAACATTCAATTGCTCTTCCCAGGTGGCACAATGGTAAAGAATCTGCCTGCCAATGCAGGAGACAGAGCAGATGTGGGTTCAATCCGTGGGTCAGGAAGATCCATTGAAAGAGGAAATGGCAACCCAATTCAGTATTCTTTTCTGGAAAATTCTGTGGACAGAGGAGCCTGGTGGGCTATTGTCTAGGGGTTCACAAAGAGTCAGACACGACTGAATGACTGAGGATGCAACATTCGAAATGCTAAGATCATGGCATTCAGTCCCATCACTTCATAGGGCAAAATAAATGGGGAAACAATAGAAGCAGTGCAGTGACAGACTTATTTTCTTGGGCTCCAAAATCACTGCAGATGGTGACCCCAGCCATGAAATGAAAAGACGCTTGCTCCTTGGAAGAAAAGCTATGACAACCCTAGACAGTGTATTAAAAATCAGAGACATTACTTTGTCGACAAATGTCTGTATAGTCAAAGCTTTGATTTTTCCGGTAGTAATATATAGATGTGAGAGTTGGACCATAAAGAAGACTGAGTGCCAAAGAATTGATGCTTTCAAACTGCGGTGCTGGAGAAGACTCTTGTGAGTCCCTTGGACTGCAAGGAGATCAACTCAGTCAATCCTAAAGGAAATCAGTCCTGAATATTCATTGGAAGGACTGATGCGTAAGCTGAAGCTTCAGTACTTTGGCCACCTGATGCGAAGAGCTGACTCACTGAGAAGACCCTGAAGCTGGGAAAGGCTGAAGGCAGGAGGAGATGGGGATGACAGAGGACGAGATGGTTGGATGGCATCACTGACTCAATGGACATGAATTTCAGCAAGCTCTGTGAGATGGTGAAGGACAGGAAGCCTGGTGTGCTGCAGTTCATGGAGCTGCAGAGTCAGACACGACTGAGTGACTGAAGAACAACATGTGTTATGTTTCTTTCCTTTGTTTTCCACTTGTCTTTCTGGCTACTATCTGTCTTCCAGCTCACTTATTCATTTTTCCTTTGTTATTATTATTTAGCCTGCTATTGTGTTATTTAGTCTGTTCTTCATTGTTTCTTGGTTGGTTTTTATCTCAGCAATTGAATTGTCTAATTTTGATTAGTTCGTAGTTTCTATTTCCTTTTTACTATGATCTGCTTTTCTTTCAATAATCTTTCTTAATCCTTTCATCATTTCTATTATCTCCTTTTTGAACTCTGCGTCTAGTACAGTAGTGAGGTCTGTTTCATTATTCTTTCAGGGGATTTCTCTCATTCCTTTGATTGGAAGTATTTCCTTTGGTTTTTCATTTTACATGCATTTTTCTACTGTGGTCTTGAAGCAGTGTTTTAATGTGGTAGCATTCCTGTCTAGACTTCTGTGAGTGCAACATTTTTGGTGAAAGTTCTCCTTTTTTCTGCATACCAGCCATGTCTTTTTTCTGAGTGTGCCAGTTGATAGGGGATATGATTTGTACTGTGGTGTCCAGAGCCTGTGCTGGATGTGTGGGCAGAGCTTCCTCTGCTCTGCTGCTGTCACTGCCCTAGTGGGGATGGGGTCTTCTCCCAGTTGTTGGACTATAAGCCCTGAAGGTTGGGTTCTATCAGACATTGTTGCCCTTGAGTGCATGCCCTGCTTCAAAGGAGATGATGTTGAAACAAGTGAGGCCTCTGTGGTCATAGCAAACCTACGTGTCCCCCCTGCGAGTGTCTGCAGTTCTGCCCCAGAGCAGCTGAATGTTGCTACTTTCTCTGTTGTGTTTTTTCCAGACCTAGTTCAAGGCTGTGGCATGGCATTTGCTGGGGTGAGGAACAGCAAATTTTATATCTTTATACCTGATTCTTTTCTTGTAGCATAATGTTTTCAAGATTCATCCATGCTTTTGCATGTTTCAGCACTTCATTCCTTTTTATGCTTCAATAATATTCCTTTGTATGGGCATGCTGCATCTTATTTACCTACTCATCAGTTGATGAACATTGGGTTGTTTCTCCTTTGCGGTTACATGAATGATGCTGTTGTGAAAACGTGCTCAAATTTTTGTGTGGAGATATCTTTTTATTTCTCCTGAGTATATACATATGAGTATATACTTGGAAAGCATATACTTGGAATTGTTGGCTCATATGGAAATTGTATGTTTAACTGTTTGAGGAACTGCCAAACTGTTTTCTGAAGAGGGTATACCATTTTAGATTTCAACCAGCAGTGCACAAGGAATTCCAACCAATTTCTCCACATCTTCATCAACATTTCTTATTATCTGTTATCTTGGTTATAATCATTTTAGTTGCTGTGAAGTGGTTACTTACTGTATTTTGATTTGCATTTCCTTGATGACTAATAATGTTGGGTAGTTTTTCACGTACTTATTGGCTATTTTTATGCTTTTATTGCAGAAATGCCAAATCAGACTTTTTTTACCCATTTTTAGATTAAAAAATATTTAGTTGTATACATCTTTGTATATTCTCATATAAAAATGTATTAACATTGATATATATAGTAAAACATATATGGATGATATAAGTACCTTATCAAGTATGTGATTTGAAAATTTTTTCTCCAGTTCTGAGAACTTTTTAATTTTTTTGATGGTGCCCTTTAAAGCACAAAAGTTTTCAGTTTTGATGAAGTCCAATTTAATTTTTTCTTTTTTTTGCTCTCCATGTGCTCTCCATGTCTTATATAAAAAATACAACTCTTTTAAGATGTATTTCTTATTAAAAATGAGTAAATTTATGTGAAAAATTCTGAGGTAATATGATCGTGGATAAAAAGTAATTTTTCAAGTGACAAAATAATTTGTACTATTTTAGGCTTTCTTTTAGGGTAATTTTTTCATGTCTCATTTAGAATTCTTGCCCTTTTATGGGGGGGAAGAATTATATGAATTACCATGTATTCAAATAGTTACTATTGTATATTATTTTTGTGGTTCCCATTTGGACAATTAACATTTCTGTTAAACTATCTAAATGATACTTTGTGTCATTTATTGTTTTTCTAACTTCTTATTTGTTCACAGGAAAGTAAAAAGAAGATAATTGACATACAAAATTATAGTACCCAAACCTAACTCAAAATTAAAATGTAAAATTTATTTATTCATTATAATTATGTCATTTAATTATTTTTAAATAATAATACTATTACTTCATCTGGCTGTGGTGGGTATTTGTTCTTTCACGGGGCTTTCTCTGGTTGTGGGAGTGGGGACTTCTTTCTTGTTGTGGCACGTGGGCTTCTCATTGTGGTGGCTTCTCTTGTTGTAGAGCATGGGGTCGCGGTGTGTGGGCTTCAGTAGTCATGGCTCATGAGCTCTAGAGAGCAGCTTTAGTAGTGGTGGTGCATGGGCTCAGTGCTCCACAGCATGTGGGATCTTCCTGGACCAGCAATCAAACCAGTGTCCCTTGCATTGTAAGGCAGATTCTTAACCACTGCACCACCAAGGAAGTTGAACATTTGTTTTAATAAAAAGATGTATAACATGTTTTAAGTGAAAATGATAGAACTGCCAGATATGTTTAGTACATTTCCAGTTTTGTAAAAAGATTATATAGATATTTGCTTGGAAATAAAGTCTAGATGGATGTAAGAAGAAAATTAATAGTCATAGTTTTCATGTTTTGGGGAAATTTTTTTGGTCTACTTTGCTCTCTAAAATAAACATATGCTATAAAAATAAAGAGGAAAATATTGTCTAGCCTTTCCCATGCATATTTAAAATTAAATGTTTTACAAAATCACAACTGTATTCAATAATGTCTTGTGTATGTGCTCAGTTGCTTAGTTGTGTCTGACTCTTTGCAACTCCATGGACTGTAGACTGCCAGGCTCCTCTGTCCATGGAATTTCCCAAGCAAGAATATCTGAGTGGGTGGCCATTTCCTCCTCCAGTGGATCTTCCCCACCCAGGGATCAAACCAGAGTCTCTTGCATCTCCTGCATTGGCAGGTGGATCCTTTATCACTGTGCCACCTGAGAAGGCCAGATGTCTTATATCATGTTATTACCCTGCTTTTGTTTACTTTGTATAATATCATGCCATTGAGTATTTGTACTGCTTCAATTATAATTCATGGGTCAGAGTATCTATATTTAGCTATTTCCCTCGATTGACAGAATGATCTGTTTGTTTCCAAGGCAAACCATTCAATATCACAGTAATTCAAGTCTATACCCCAACCAGTAAAGGTGAAGTAGCTGAAGCTGAACGGTTCTATGAAGACCTACAAGACCTTCTAGAACTAACACCCAAAAAAGATGTCCTTTTCATTATAGGGGATTGGAATGCTAAAGTAGGAAGTCAAGAGATACCTGGAGTAACAGGCAAATTTGGCCTTGGAGTACAGAATGAAGCAGGGCAAAGGCTTATAGAGTTCTGCCAAGAGAACACACTGGTCATAGCAAACACCCTTTTCCAACAACACAAGAGAAGACTCCACGCATGGACATCACCAGATGGTCGACACCGAAATCAGATTGATTATATTCTTTGCAGCCAAAGATGGAGAAGCTCTATACAGTCAGCAAAAACAAGACCAGGAGCTGACTGTGGCTTCGATCATGAACTTCTTATTGCCAAATTCAGACTGAAGTTAAAGAAAGTGGAGAAAACTACTAGACCATTCAGGTATGACCTAAATCAAATATCTTATGACCATACAGTAGAAGTGAGAAATAGATTTAAGGAGGACTAGATCTGATAGACAGAATGCCTGATGAACTATGGATGGAGGTTCTTGACATTGTACAGGAAACAGGAATCAAGACCATCCCAAAGAAAAATAAATGCAAAAAAGCAAAATGGCTGTCTGGGGAGGCCTTACAAATAGCTGTGAAAAGATGGGAAGTGAAAAGCAAAGGAGAAAAGGAAAGATATACCCATTTGAATGCAGAGTTCCAAATAGTAAGGAGAGACAAGAAAGTGTTCCTCAGTAATCAATGCAAAGAAATACAGGAAAACATTAGAATGGAAGTTGGTGATGGACAGGAAAGCCTGGCATTCTGCAGTACTTGGGGCTGCAAAGAGTCAGACACGACTGAGTGACTGAACTAAGCTGATAAAATGGGAAAGACTAGAGATCTCTTCAAGAAAATTAGAGATACCAACGGAACATTTCATGCAAAGATGGGCTCAATAAAGGACAGAAATGGCAGAGACCTAACAGAAGCAGAATATATTAAGAAGTGACAAGAATACACAGAAGAACTGTACAAAAAAGATCTTCATGACCAAGATAATCACGATATTGTGATCACTCACCTAGAGCCAGATATCCTGGAATGTAAAGTCAAGTGGGCCTTAGAAAGCATCACTACGAACAAAGCTAGTGGAGGTGATGGAATTCCAGTTGAGCTATTTCAAATCCTGAAAGATGATGCTGTGAAAGTGCTGCACGCAAATTTGGAAAACTCAGCAGTGGCCACAGGACTGGGAAAGGTCAGTTTTCATTTCAATCCCAAAGAAAGGCAATGCCAAAGAATGCTCAAACTACGGCACAATTGCACTCATCTCACATGCTAGTAAAGTAATGCTCCAAATTCTCCAAGCCAGGCTTCAGCACTACGTGAACCGTGAACTTCCAGATGTTCAAGCTGGTTTTAGAAAAGGCAGAGGAACCAGAGATCACACTGCCAACATCTGCTGGATCATTGAAAAAGCAAGAGAGTTCCAGAAAAACATCTATTTCTGCTTTATTGACTATGCCAAAGCCTTGGACTGTGTGGATCACAATAAACTGTGGAAAATTCTGAAAGAGATGGGCATACCAGACCACCTGACCTGCCTCTTGAGAAATCTACATGCAGGTCAGGAAGCAACAGTTAGAACTGGACATGGAACAATGGACTGGTTCCAAATAGGAAAAGGAGATCGTCAAGGCTGTATATTGTCACCCTGCTTATTTAACTTCTATGCAGAGTACATCTTGAGAAACACTGGGCTGGAAGAAGCACAAGCTGGAATCAAGATTGCCGGGAGAAATATTAATAACCTCAGATATGCAGATGACACCACCCTTATGGCAGAAAGTGAAGAAGCACTAAAGAGCCTCTTGATGAAAGTGAAAGAGGAGAGTGAAAAAGTTAGCTTAAAGCTCAACATTCAGAAAACGAAGATCATGGCATCCAGTCCCATCACTTCATGGGAAATAGATGGGGAAACAGTGGAAACAGTGTCAGACTTTATTTTTCTCGGCTCCAGAATCACTGCAGATGGCAATTGTAGCAACGAAATTAAAAGGCTTTACTCCTTGGAAGGAATGTTATGACCAAGCGAGAGAGCATATTAAAATGCAGAGACATTACTTTGCCAACAAAGGTCTGTCTAGTCAAGGCTATGGTTTTTCCTGTGGTCATGTATGGATATGAGAGTTGGAATGTGAAGAAAGCTAAGTGCCAAAGAATTGATGCTTTTGAACTGTGGTGTTGGAGAAGACTCTTGAGAGTCCCTTGGACTGCAAGGAAACCCAACCAGTCCATACCAAAGATCAGTCCTGGTCGTTCATTGGAAGGACTGATGTTGAGGCTGAAACTCCAATACTTTGGCCACCTGGTGCGAAGAGCTGACTCATTGGAAAGGACCCTGATGCTGAAAGATTGAGGGTAGGAGGAGAAGGGGATGACAGAAGATGAGATGGTTGGATGGCATCACCGACTTAGTGGACATTGGTTTGGGTGGACTCCAGAAGTTGGTGACGGACAGGGAGGCTTGGTGTGCTGCGATTCATGGGGTCACAGGGAGTTGGACACAACTGAGCGAGTGAACAGAACTAGTGAATGCCTTGGTTTTTGTTCACAGTTTTTCATCACTTAAAAAATGCTGTGATTAGCATTTTGATAGATAAATTATTATCTGCATGTCTGATTATTTCCATAGGGGAGATTTCTAAAGTAAGGGGTTACTGTGTCAAAAGATATGACTATTTTAAGATGCCTTGTTCAATAAATTCCTTTGATGTATATTGATATGTGAAAGTACAATACTTTAAAACAACTTTATTATGCTATTTGTTCCATGAGAATCTTTCTTAGCCGTTTATTTATTCTCTCGTTCTCTTTGTGGCAATACTCTAGAAAGCCTTATAGAATCACAGAGAGGCAGATTTCTATCACCCATAACAAAAAATCTAGGATAATTTCTTCTATCTCCACTCATATGCTAGGAGCTTCAACATCCTTTAGTGGATTAATCTTTCCAGTTTCAACAGCACGAAGCTACATACATTTTAAGAGACTACAGCATAACCTCAGATGGCTCAGTGATAAATCTGCTGGCCAATGTAGGAGACATAGAAGATGAAGGTTTGATCCCTGGGGTGGGAAGATCCCCTGGAGGAGGAAATGGCAACCCACTCCAGTAGTCTTGCCTGGAGAATCCCATGGACAAAAGAGCCCCATGCGCTACAGTCCATGGGGTTGCAAAGAGTTGGACACCACTGAGTGACTGAGCAGGCAGGCACAGCATAACCATTCCTGCAGGAACCGTGTGTTTACCAGACAATGCATACTTAAAATCTTCACATTTTCAAGGGATGTAGAGTTGACCAATTTTTACAGAAATCAAATGATCCATTATAAGTCTTTAGTATTTTTGTTAATCTATTTTGAGTTGATTGTTTTTGCTACTTATTCCTGCAGCTTTTATTGAATTTCCACACAGATCCATGAAGTCAGTGGCTATATCTCTCACTCACCAATATATCCCTAACACAACCCAAGACATATTGGACAATAAATACTTGGTTTAGCTAACATAACAATATGTATTTGTTGAATGGATGTGTTCTTCCCTCACTGATTTGAAACAACTTTAAAAATCATATTTGAAACAGTAATTCATTGCTGATCTTGGAGGTGGCTTTTCAAAAATACTCCTCACTGTTTGCAAGGCAAATAAAGGTGTAGAAAATAGGGAATGGGGAGAGGAAAACAAAGAAAATCACTAACAAATAAAAATTGAGGGGGCATGTGCTTTCTGAATAAACCGGACTCACTGGCTTTAAAGATCTTTTCTAGCAGAAAAGGTTTTTTTCTGAATTATTTTTTCCATTTTTTTCAGAAAACATCACCACAACATTATCTATTAGGTACAATCTCCTACAAATGTTATACTGTGCTTATACAGACTACCTTACCAGACTTGAAATTTAATTATTTTTGCTTTTGCATTCTTGATTGATTTTCTGAATCATGTTTGCAAATACAACAGCATAGGTTTATTCAGAATTATTACATTTAGTGGAATATTTAGGATCCGTGGCCAGATCTATATGACCCAAAGGATAGTTTATTCTTGGTCAATTAGAAGACAAACATAGAATGATTAGTATGTCAGAAATACTGTTCATTCTTCGATTCACTATTAGTTCAGGCTACCACAGGCATAAAAATGAGCTGTAACTTTGTTTCTACTCAATGATACAAAAGTGTGTCCTTCACATGTTTTTACCTTTGTTCATTGTTTTCTCCCTCTCTTAAGGATGAAGGCGTAGTCTTCCTCCCCTGACGTTCAACAGCTTTGTTCTATCTCTCGTTATAAACGATGAAACAAAAGGACAACCTATTATTTGTCCGACCCTCAAGGTCGCATGTGGGATTCAGAGATTCAAAGCTAAAACGCAACACAGACGGAAAAGAATGCCACAAATGGCAAAATCCTGTATCAAGAAATGTTAAACATCATGATAATTTTTGTGTTGAGAGTTTCCCCAACAATTTTTAAGTTGGAGTTTTGTTTCCTTGGTTATACTTCTGATTTTTCAATGTTCTTCTCTTGCTAGTCTAATTTTTATCAGAGTCCCAGGTACAGGACCTAAAACATTTCTTTTTGGTGTAATAGCTAGACCCATGGTAGGTATATCTGGGTTTTTTCTCTCTTTCTTTTCCTCTTTTGGTATGAGAAATACCATCCCTTCCTTCAGAAACAGTGATGTATTTCCAACCTTTTCTCTTAATTTGATGCAACTGTACCAAGATTTTTATTAGCTTTTTCTCTGAGTGCCAACGAATTAATGTTTCAAAGTAACAAATGACACAGCCTAAATAAACTAAATCTTATTACTGAAGGTTGCGGAGTCACCCAGATCGTTTTTATGGCAATGATGGTTTGGAGTATTCTGCTCCTATGAGTTCTTTCGGCGGAAACGGTGATTTCTCTCCATCGGACAGTGAAGGATGGAATCTGGAGATGAGGGGCAGAGGCACGCCTGCACTTCAAGACTACCCACCTAAACTACCAAAGGCTCAAGTTCGGTTTAACTGGCAATTCCACAAGGGGCTCTCTGCGCTTTTCGAGTGATCCAAATCACCTGCTCAAGGTCACGCCAAGAGTTACTGGCAGCAATCAGCAAGGTCGCGTAGAACTGCGGAGTTCGCGGCCGGCCGGCTCTCTACAACTCAGCGGGCCCACCTGGTGACCCACAATCTGCGCAATCGCGGGGAGAACGCGCCCTCTCGCGACGACTTCTCGCCGCAGCTGGGGCCTGGCGCAAGCGCCCCCCGTCCCGGGCGGAGGCCCGCGGCGGTGGGGCCCGGCACCGGAAGGAGGAGGGGCGCGCGCGTGGGGGCGGGGCGCACCTATATAGGCCCCCCCCCCCCCCCCCCACGGCGTCGCGGGCGGGCCTGGGTAGGAGCGGCTGAGTCGGAGGTGTGCCTGGTGCCGCAGACGCCGCCTGCGAGGAAAGGGAGGGGAGAGGGGGAAGGCGGGAGGAGGAGGCACGAGTGCGGGGTGGCGCCGGTCCACCTCCGCAGCTCTCCTGGCTCCCGCCGGCTTTCGAAGGCGGGCCCGGGCTGCGGCAGCGGCGGCGGCGGCAGCGGCCTCGGCGGCCTGCGGAGGTGAAGCCAGGCTGCGGCTCCCTGAGTCGGCGCGGCGGGGGCAAGTGGCCGGCCGGCGAGGGTGGACAGGGTTGGGCGACCGCTGCCTGGAGTGCAGGACGGCTCGGCATCTTTGGGGCGCGGCCCTGGCGGGCAGGTGGCCCGTGCATCTTACGCAGATCGGCCTCCTAGAGGCACCTGCAGAAGTGGCCCCGGCCCGCTGCTTTGGCGACCGGACGACTGTGGGAGGCCGGGGGTCGCTGCCCTCGGGGGGCCGAGGGCCCGCCTCGTAGAAGCGCCTCTGGCGCGGGCCTTGCGGGGGCCTGGGGCCTGGGGCCTGTTTTGTCCTTGCTCCGGGGATGCTCCTCAAGGGGAGTGGGGAGATTAGCGCCGATGCGCGGGGCTGGAGGGGGAGCAAGGGCCACGGTCGGGCGGTGTAAGTAAGGCTCGCTAGGATGCGCCCTTAAACCGGTTGACGTGTGAGTGGTTATGGGTTAGTTTAAACAAAACTGAACACCAACTCGAAGAGGTCGCAGCTTGAGAGTACCTCGCTCCAGTGTCCAGTAGTGACGAGCTTGCCTTGTAGGCCCCGGAGCAAAGGGAAGTTAGCATTCTTGTTCAAGAAGTTTCTCCGCACTTAGTGAAAGAGAGCTCTGAAAGAATTGTGTGTGTTTGGGATTTTCTTTTAAATGTGGTTGTTAGTGATTGGGGTTGGGGCTGGTGGTGAGAGATAATGTGAAGAGTTTCGAATGGCTGGCTGCCTTTTCCGGATGGGGAAGGCTTATTTTTTGTGTGTGTCATCACTTGACCATAGAAATTATTCAGAATGTGGGTCGCCCTCAGCTCTGAAGCCACTGTTTGATTAGCAGTTCTTCCTATGTGGGAAATTGAATTTCTGGAAACATCCCCCTTAGGCGCCAGTGCTTGGCACGAACTGCCGTCAAGGTAGTGAAATGAAAGTACAGTATTTAAAACAACATTCAGTTTTGAGCTCACTTCTGTGGAAGAGAATTTTGGGGGACGTGGGTCTAGACTTTCAGGGAATTTAAAGCCTCTAGTCATAGTTTAGTTTTATTCCTAACTTTTTTTTTCCCCTTCCCTCTTTCAGCCTCATCTGTTTCAATGGTGCAACTCTCTTCATCTCCTTTTGGTTACCAGTCACCTTCAGGCCATTCAGAGGAGGGAAAACAGAGGACAATGAAGTCAGCCAAGCCCCAAGTGAACCACAGTCAGCATGGGGAAAGCCAGCGGGCCATGAGCCCCTTGCAGTCTGCTCTCAGCTCTGCTGCCTCTCCTTCCCAAGCATATGAGACATATATTGATAATGGACTCATATGTCTTAAACACAAAATCAGAAACATCGAGAAAAAGAAGGTAACTTTTTTTCCCCACCCAGCCCTGTATATACACCATGTTAAATTAGAGTTAAGGAACTTGCATTTTTACTTTCTATCAGGGCTCATAGGTATTCTTCCTAAAGATTTCTTTCCTGAAGATTTAAGTAACCTTGAGATTTAGCTGGCTGAAAATGTACAAGTGGGCTAAATACTGATTGTATTAAACACTTTATATTTGATTTGCCAGAATAACTGAATAAAAATATTCTTCATAGTAAAATTATTATGCATGCTACTGTTGAAATATTTGAAGAGGTAGCTACTTTAAGTCAGATTAATTCCTTGCATGTAGTATTAATATTTCTTTTCATAAATGAATAGTGTTTTTTTTTTTTAAGCTTGTTTTCCTTGTGACTTTCTGCAGCATTTGATATTGCAGTATAACTGCTGCAGTCATTGGAAGCTTTAACGATGGCAGAGCCAGAAGATGTTTTAGCACTAATTTTTGTGTTGCTAGGTGATTGTTTCAGATTGGTTGGTGAAAGCATTGTAGAGAGCCTTGTAAAGATACGCAGGTTGTAACCAGCCTGATGTGACAGTAAATGCTGATGTAAAGATCCAGATCATTCCTCATTTCCTGAGTCATGTAGCCTGTGAAATGGTACTGCACATAGCTTTGTTGTGTCATGATTCTCTTTTGCTTGTGATAGTAGGTGAGTTACTATCTGGACCGAGGAACTTGTGAATATTTCTATGCCAAGACCTAGTTAAATCTAGGAAAGTTGCTTTTGATGGAGGAGGGTGAAGAGATTTTCAAGAGTTTGGTTGACCCTGTTCCTTTCCGTTCCCATTCCCCCCCCTCCCCCCCCCCCCCACACACACACTAGGAAGATAGTGGAAAAGGGCCAGTTACTGGTAGCTTCTCTGTAGCCTTAGTTCTCAGCAGTTGTCTTTTGCATGCATGCAGTTGATCATGAGCATGATAAGGTGAGTGTGCCTGGGTCAGCACAAATCCCCTGCTGCTGTGGGAAGTTAGAGTCAAAGCAGGATCTGTTCTAAGCGGGATCTTTTGTTAGACTCGTAAATGTCTTACCCAGGTGGAGGAACTACATATATATGTGTAATATATGTATAATTATACTCTTCAGCTGAACTATAGTACCCCTTTAATTTTGAATACCAATCTTGTCAGTACTCATACATTTGTTTCAAGCTTCTGAGAAAGTATTTTAAAGCTATAAAGCAAACATAGAAGGTGCCTAAAATTGCTTTTAGAATACCATAAAGGGTCATGTCATTATTTGGACAATAAATGCAATTTATTTGTCATTTATTTACCTAAATATCAGATTTTTTAAAATGAAAAATGGCTTCAAGTTGAGGCTGCTATAATTCTAGAAAAAAATATATTACATTTCTGTACTTCCATTATGAAGTTTCATTGGACAAATGCTCACATAATTCAACAGGTAACCATTTAAGCAGGACTTCTCAGCCTCACAAATGCTATTGCCATTTTGTGCTGGATAGCTCTTTGTTGTGGGGGGCTGTCCTTTGCACTGTAGGATGCACTGTAGCATTCTATAGTGGCCTGGCCTCTACCCTCAGGATTCCAGTGGTACCCACTTCCTCCCTATCCCCCGAGTGGTGATAGCCAGAGATACCTCCAGACATTGTCATGTGTCCTTGGGGGACAAAATTGCCCCTGATTGAGCACCATTGGGTTAGGGGCATATGATTTATTTGTTAAATCCTGATGTGTCATGTAATCTAGTTACAGAGGCCATTAAGAGAAAAAGGGTTTATTACCACTTAAGTTTTGTAATTCCAGACTAGTGTTGATTGTGTATAATGTTTTTTTTTTTTCCTTCCTGACTGGAATTCATCTACAATTGCTTCTTACCTTGTACTAAAATGTTATTCTTATAGATTGGTAGTTTACTGCAAGAACTTTGTTTTCATGAGAAACAGTCTGGTATTTAGTTTGTTTCAGAATTTTGTATCAGATTGTGGTAGATACAAGTTTTCTCTTTTGTAGCTCAAACTGGAAGATTACAAAGATCGCCTGAAAAATGGAGAGCATCTTAATCCAGACCAGTTGGTAAGTGGTTTCTGATCCTTTGGTCAGACTTATTTTCTTAGTAAGACTAGATGAATTTGGGGGAGACCAAAGAACAGGAGGAGAGTGGGATGACAGAGGATAAGATGGTTGGATGGCATCACTGACTCAATGGACATGGGTTTTGGTGGACTCCGGGAGTTGGTGAAGGACAGGGGGGCCAGGCGTGCTGCGGTTCATGGGGTTGCAAAGAGTTGGACATGACTGAGTGACTGAACTGAACTGAAAGATTTGATAGGCTAAAAAGGAAGAGTGAGAGTCCACTGGGTTTTTCCAAAGACTTTGTCTTCACCTATCAGGTCTTATATTTTTGACTTTACTTTTGCACTAGTAGATAGTATATGGATGGGGGTGTGTGTTGCCAAATAAGAGTGAAGATGTAGATAATCACAAAGCGATAATGTATGGATTTAATTAAACTTTCTCTAGAGTGGACTGAAGGAGAAGAGCAGGGAATCACCTAGCTTTCTACTGTTTACTCACATATTCTAAACCTGACATCTCTCTGCTCTAAAATGTAAAAGGGTAACTACTACAGCTTGCCTTAGTTTTCTCTAGTTGCTTCTCCTTAATTCCTTTGATGGTATCTCCCTGCTTTTCTATCCTGTATTGGTGTGTTCCTTCTTAGGAGTCATGTTTATCTGATAGATATTGGGCCTTTAAATATTTACTGTTTATGACAGTTAAAAATACTCTTTATGTTGCCCATGGTATACCTAGTAATTGCAAGTTTTATCTAATAGCATGAAGGATAGTTTTTATAGTATGGAAAAATTTAAAAATGCTTTATTGATGTTTGCCTTTTTGATCTGATCACACTTCCTGGCTAAGGGCACAAAATTAATCTAAAAGTTATTTGATCTAGCATGTGGATCTATTGTCTTTTATGTTATTTAAAGTGTTTGGTTGTGAATTGCAGGTACTGGTATTCAAGGACTTTTTCCTTGCCATGTTGGCTCTTCTTCACTGACCTAGAATTTTTGTGATGTAGTGAATTACTGTTTTGCTGAGACACAGATTTGAATTGTCGAGTTCTGAGAATGATGTGCTCAGATGGCTGGTGAAAGGACTTAGCTGGACATTCAGCATTTCAACATGGTTTTGTTTTTAAGTAGTCATGGTGTGTTCACTAACTTTTAAAGTGATGAAACCTCTGTCTAAACACCCTCGGAGAAAGTGTTCTGTTACATGTTTTTGTCTTTGGGGAAACATAGGGGATGGGAATGGGGAGGCTGGTGATTCTCATGGTAGCTCTCTAAGAAATGTTGAGGAGCTCCAGCCAGGTGAACTTTAATCTCATTAGTCTGAGATACACAAGCTACTCTATGTTGCTTCTATAGTATTAACTTTGATTGCTTGAGTGATACCTGACAGACTCCAAATTTATATTGTCAATGGAGCCGTTCTCTGAACTCTAGATTCCTATGTCTAGTTGCCTTTTACTTCATTTTGCTCCGCAAAACTTGTTCTCCTTTAACCTTCACTGTATCAGTTAACAGCCTGATTTACTAGAAGGATGGTTTCACTCAAAACCTTGGAGACTTTCTCATTTTTCTCCTAACACCTTGTATCTAGCCCATCAGCAAGTGTGTGGTCAATTCGTCCTTCAAAATAAATTCAGAAACAGACCATTTCTCATAAATTCTGCCTCTGCCTTCCTGTTCCACACCACATCACCTTTCGTCTGCATTACTGTAACAGCTTCCTTACAGGTTTTTCTGTGTCTGCTCTCCTTCCAAGTCTGTTCTTAACATAGTAGCCTCAGTGTGTGTGCCTCCGTGTTCACTCAGTCATATCTGACTCTTGGCGACCCCATGGTTTCTTGCCAGCCAGGCTCCTCTGTCCCTGGGGTTCTTCAGGCAAAAAAACTGGAGCAGGTTGCCATTTCCTTCTCCAGGGGATCTTCCTGACCCAGGGATCAAACTCATATATGCTGCATTGGCAGGCAGGTTTTTTTACCACTGAGCCACCAGTAGCCTCTGTAGTCCTGTTCAAAAACAAGTCAGATATCAGTCCTCTGCTCAGAAGTCCCCCCCTATTGGTTCCCATCATGTGCAGAATGTCCTGTGATATATAGTAAAGTGTTAGTCATTCGTGTCTGACTTTGTGGGACCGCATGGACTTTAGCCTGCCAGGCTCCTCTGTCCATGGAATTCTCTAGGCAAGAATACTGGAGTGGGTAGCCATTCCCTTCTCCAGGGCATCTTCCCAACCCAGGGATTGAACCTGGGTCTCTGGTATTGCAGGCGGATTCTTTACCATCTGAGCCACCAGTGAGCCTCAGAATGGCCTGTAAGGCCCTGCAAACAAATCGTGCTGCCTATTTCCTTTTACATTTTCATTGCATTTCCAACACTTCTCTCTTCCTGGCTTCATCCCAGCAACACAGGCCTTCTTCTGTCCTCACATATCGCAGCCCCACTGCTACTTCAGGGTTTTGCTGTGCTCTTCTTACTGCCTGGGGTGCTTTTCCCCCAGATGTCTAAATGGCTCCGTTCCAAACCTCCTTCAGCTTTTTCTTTGAAGGTCATCTCAGTAAGGCCTGTCCTGATAACACTCCTTTGCTCCTTTCCTTTCTTTAATTTTTTTAATAAAAGTGCTTCTCTGACAAACTAAAGTTTTATCTCTTCTTCCGTTGCAGTGTAAGTTCTGTTAAAGTAGAGATTTTGTCTGCTTACTGCTGTTTTCCTATTACTAGAATGGTTTATTGCATATGGTAGGTATTTAAATATTACATACACATTTACTAAATATAAAATGATTGAATATTAGGTTTTTAGATGTGATTATATAGTTAGCAGTACTTTTGAGAAATAACATCTCGTACAAGGAATATATACTTCAGGCAGAAATTTAGAACATGCAGATAAGTCAGAAGAAAAAAAATCTATAATCTGAGCCCTCAGAGACCTCTTGTCAGTACTATAGTACGTAATTAAAAAGCCCTTAAGTTTAGTTTTTTAAAATTGGAAGTAATTCACATAATTTAGAAATTAGGAAATGTTAAAAAAGATGTTTTTTCTTTCACCCTGTCCTTCCTCTGTTCAGTACTCATCTTATAAAATAATGATTCTGATAGATTGCTTTGTATCTGTCCAAAGTTGCTGGATATTTGGATTGCTTTTATTTGGGGCTGTAATAAATAATGTGCTGTATAAATTTGTCTACAAGTCTTTAGGTGGGTATATACTTTCATTTCTTTTGGGTAGATATTCAGAAGTGGAATATTACACTATTTTAACTGTAGAGGCTTTGTAATATGTCTTTATCTGATTAGATGTGTTCTCCATCTTATTCTGTTTTGTACTGGCCCTTTGTTCTTCCATGTAGATTTGAAGTAAAGTCCATAGAAACCTGCCCCTTCTCTAAGTATTTACTTTCTTCATCTGTGAAATTGCAAAGAAAAATTTGCCTCTTTAAATTTACAGGGAATTCCCTAGTGGTCCAGTGTTTGTGACTCTGCTTTCACTGCCAGGGACCCAGGTTCAGTCCCTGGTCAGGGAACTGAGATCTGGCAAGCCACATGGCATACCCTCCAAATTTGCAATATTTCTGTTATAATGCTTACTTTGTTGTTCTAGGTAATTATTTACAAGTTTTTCCTACCATAGTGTACATTTCTTGAGGTTGCTTCATCTGTGACTCTCACTGTGCTACTTGGGTAATATATTTGTGTAGTGAATGAATACTGACAGAGGAATCCTGTAGGTTCAGTGTTCTTGAAACCCTCAGGCCTCTCTGACCTTAGACTTTTATGGATAGTCAACTTCATTATTATTATTATGGTTCAGATTTCTAGCATAAAAGTTGAATTTTTGAATTTATGTAACTTCTACTAAATACTTTCTCCTCACTTTTTTGAGTATGTATAGTAAATGTGTACTTAGTCGTGTCTGACTCTTTGCAGCCTCATGGGCTGAAGCCTGCCTGGCTCCTCTGTCCATGGAACTTTCCAGGCAAGAATACTGGAGTGGGTTGCCATTTCCTTCTCCAGGGAATCTTCCTGATCCAGGGATTAAACCTGTATCTCTTGTGTCTCCTGCATTGGCAGGCAGATTCTTTACTACTGTGCCACCTGGGAAGCCCATGTGTAGTAAATGGCTAGTTCCTAAAGTGTTAAATCTCTTCTACTGTTATCAAGGAGCACTTATTTTGACATATTGTACTTGGAAATTCACAGAATTGATGTTTTCTTATTTGGTTTGGTAGGAAGCAGTTGAGAAATATGAAGAAGTGCTACATAACTTAGAATTTGCCAAGGAGCTTCAGAAAACCTTTTCTGGACTGAGCCAAGATGTGAGTATATATATATATATATATATATATTTTTTTTTTTTGCTTTTCTTAAAACCAGCTTAATTACTGATCTTGAAGAAAATGTTAGTGTCTGATAATGGTGCTTGGTTATTGTTCATCTAATTCCTGCTGATTTTTTATTCTGGCAGGTGGGGTGGAGGATAGCTACTGAAGAACTCAATACAAATGTTATCTGAATATGAGACATTGTGAATAAAGTATTCATTGTCAAATGTATATTATTTCACTATGGAATTATAGAAATCACTGAGAAGTGGAAGGAAAACTTTTTGACAGATTCGTTTATAAAGTATTTTACAATGTGGGCTTGAAAATTTATATAATATTGGCTTGTGTGTTTAGCATTATTTGACATATGATGAAACATAAAATTGGTAGATCCTTATTGACAGCATGACCGTAATTACTAGGAAAATTTATGGTTCATAATTTAAATAGAGTTAAGTGTGGTCTCACTGATATATTGGCAATTCAAGTTTTTTTCTCCTATAAATTTAACCAGTAATTAATATGAAGTCTTAAGCTTTCATTAATAGGTATTCTTCATTGTTTTAGAGTCTTAGTTTTAGAAAGATGGACCTTTAGAGATCCTGTTCTAACAACTGAGGAAATATTTTGGTGAATTCATTCTGGGGTAGGGAGAATGTCTGATAGGCTTTTCTACTTTTTGGATACTTTCTTGTACAGTGAATTAAAATTCGCTTCTCCATTCCTCTGGGATCAAAAACAAAATACCACAAAATATTCTGAAGTTGACGACATCTACCATCTTAATCTTTGTATTATATAATTCTGAGTTGCTCTCTTCTGGATGTCTGACTTTTAAAAGGTAGTGTGAAATCTAAAATAGCCTAGTATAGAGATACTTCCTTCTGTTTCTGAACACTTCTGTTAATGCAAGTCTAAGATGATATTTGCAAAGATGGCCTCTATAAAGGACAGAAATGGTATGGACCTAACAGAAGCAGAAGATATTAAGAAGAGGTGGCAAGAATACACAGAAGAACTGTACAAAGAAGATCTTCACGACCCAGATAATCACAATGGTGTGATCACTCACCTAGAGCCAGATATCCTGGAATGTGAAGTCAAGTGGGCCTTAGAAAGCATCACTAGGAACAAAGCTAGTGGAGGTGATGGAATTCCTGTTGAGCTATTTCAAATCCTGAAAGATGATGCTGTCAAAGTGCTATACTCAATATGCCAGGAAATATGGAAAACTCAGCAGTGGCCACAGGACTGGAAAATGTCAGTTTTCATTCCAATCCCAAAGAAAGGCAATGCCAAAGAATGCTCAAACTACAGCACAGTTGCACTCATCTCACACGCTAGTAAAGTAATGCTCAAAATTCTCCAAGCCAAGCTTCAGCAATACGTGAACCGTGAACTTCCAGATGTTCCAGCTGGTTTTAGAAAAGGCAGAGGAACCAGAGATCAAATTGCCAACATCCACTGGATCATTGAAAAAGCAAGAGAGTTCCAGAAAAACATCTATTTCTGCTTTATTGACTATGCCAAAGCCTTGGACTGTGTGGATCACAATAAACTGTGGAAAATTCTTCAAGAGATGGGCATACCAGACCACCTGACCTGCCTCTTGAGAAATCTATATGCAGGTCAGGAAGCAACAGTTAGAACTGGACATGGAAAAACAGACTGGTTCCAAATAGGAAAAGGAGTACATCAAGGCTGTATATTGTCACCCTGCTTATTTAACTTCTATGCAGAGTACATCATGAGAAACACTGGGCTGGAAGAAGCAGAAGCTGGAATCAAGATTGCCAGGAGAAATCTCAATAACCTAAGTTATGCAGATGACACCACCTTTATGGCAGAAAGTGAAGAGGACCTAAAAAGCCTCTTGATGAAAGTGAAAGAGGAAAGCGAAAAAGTTGCCTTAAAGCTCAACATTCAGAAAACGAAGATCATGGCATCCGGTCCCATCACTTCATGGGAAATAGATGGGGAAACAGTGGAAACAGTGTTAAACTTTATGTTTTTGGGCTCCAAAATCACTGAAGATGCTGACTGCAGCCATGAAATTAAAAGATGCTTACTCCTTGGAAGAAAAGTTACGACCAACCTAGATAGCATATTAAAAAACAGAGACGTTACTTTGCCAACAAAGGTCCATCTAGTTAAGGCTATGGTTTTTCCAGTGGTCATGTATGGATGTGAGAGTTGGACTGTGAAGAAAGCTGAGCACCAAAGAATTGATGCTTTTGAACTGTGGTGTTGGAGAAGATTCTTGAGAGTCCCTTGGACTGCAAGGAGATCCAACCAGTCCATTCTGAAGGAGATCAGCCCTGGGTGTTCTTTGGAAGGACTGATGCTAAAGCTGAAACTCCAATACTTTGGCCACTTCATGTGAAGAGTTGACTCATTGGAAAAGACTCTGATGCTGGGAGGGATTGGGGGCAAGAGGAGAAGGGGATGACAGAGGATGAGATGGCTGGATGGCATCACTGACTTGATAGACATGAGTTTGATTGAACCCTGGGAGTTGATGAAGGACAGTGAAGTCTGGTGTGCTGCAGTCCATGGGGTCGCAAAGAGTCGAACATGACTGAGTGACCGAACTGAAGATGATATTAGCTTTGTTATCCATAGGGCACTTTAACTCACATTCACTTTTCATTACTTAATTTTAATACTTTTTGTTGGCTCCACATCTGTTAAGTATTTCTAGGCTATTTTATTATATTTATTTTTTTGGCTATACCACGTGGCATGTGGGATCTTACTTCCCTAATCAGGGATGAAACCCATGCCCCCTGCATTGGAAGGGTGGAGTCTTAACCACTCGGCTCCCAGGGAAGTTCCTCTAGACTATTTTATTATTTTAAAAACTTTTAATTCCTGTAGGCTATTTTCAGTACTAGAGGAATTAAAAGTTTTTAAGTGTTTTTAAGTCTTTTTTTTCTGATACATGTGATTGATTTACCCCTCTCCCAATATGTTGAGTTGATTTAGTTTTGGTCCATTGTGCTAAAAGAAAGATCTTTATGTTTACCTGCTGGTTGGAGGTTTGAAGTATATTTCTATAATACTTAATAATTTCTCTTAACTCTTTTCTCAGAGTTAACCCTATCAAATTTTAATTTTCTACCCAGGTGTTTTTTTTCAGTGTACGATGTTCTTTTTAGATTTAAATCTTGTTTTAAACATCATCCATGTGCCAGGCACTATGGAGTTTCACTGTTTTATTTTCATCTTTCAGCCTATTGGGGAATTTTTTTTTTTTAATGAAGGTTTTCTTTTGTTAGACCTCTGCTATGAGATAGCCTGTTTGTAGTTTGTGTAAAATTTTCTTCTTTCCCTTCAAATTAGAGTTGGGAGCCTTCCTATTCAGTCCACATCTCTTTGTTTTTTTGATATGAGCTTTGTCCTTTGATAGGGATGTATCATTCAGAGTCATGGTTCAGAAAATAAATTTTATGGTTTGGTACTATTGGTTGGTAATAATCTACTTCATTTCTTTTTAACCGTTCCTCAACTGAAAGAACGGAGAAAGCAATGGCAACCCACTCCAGTACTCTTGCCTGGAAAATCCCATAGACAGAGGAGCCTGGTAGGCTGCAGTCCATGGGATCGTGAAGAGTCGGACATGACTGAGCGACTTTCACTTTCACTTTCACTTTTCACTTTCATGCATTGGAGAAGGAAATGGCAACCCACTCCAGTGTTCTTGCCTGGAGAATCCCAGGGACGGGGGAGCCTGGTGGGCTGCCGTCTATGGGGTCGCACAGAGTCGGACACGACTGATGTGACTTAGCAGCAGCAGCAGCAACTGAAAGAAGATAAGCAACCTGACTTACTAGTTTCCACATAAATAAGGAGAAATAGGCTGCTGTTAGTGGTTTGCCTGATATCTGATTATAACCTGGTTGTCATTCAGCTACTAAGTCATTCTGACTGTTTGTGACCCTATGGACTACAGCATGCCAGGCTCACCTGTACTTCACTATCTCCCAGAATTTGCTCAAACTTATGTCCATTGAGTTGATGCCATCCAACCGTCTCATTCTCTGTCATCCCTTTCTCTTGTCCTCAGTCTTTCCCAGCACCAGGGTCTTTTCCAGGGAGTCAGCTCTTCACATTAGATGGCCAAAGTATTGGAACTTCAGCTTCATCATCAGTCCTTCCAATGAGTATTCAGGGTTGATTTTCTTTAGGATTGACTAGTTTGATCTTGCTGTCCAAGGGAATCTCAAGAGTCTTCTCCAGCACCATAGTTCAAAAGCATCAGTTCTTTGATGCTCAGCCTTCTTTATGGTCCAGCTCTCACATCTGTACGTGGTGGTAGTTTACTCACTAAGTTGTGTCTGACTCTTGCAACCTCGTGGACTGTAGCCTCCCAGGCTCCTCTGTCCATGGGGATTCTCCAGGCAAGAGTACTGAAGTGGGTTGCCATTTCCTTCTCCCACATCTGTACATGACTACTGGAAAAACCATACCCTTGACTATGTGGACCTTTGTTGGCAAAGTTCTGTCTCTGCTCTTTTTTAATACGCTGTCTAGATTTGTCACAGCTTTTCTTCCTAGGAGATCTGGAAGAAAACGTATTTCTTACTTGATTAAATCAATAAATATTTGAGGTCCTGTCACATGTCAGAGTCTATGTTGGGTCCTAATGATATACTGGTGAACGACAGAGATAGTCCCTGTCATCATGGAGCTGAAGCCTAAGGGGGATGCAGTTCAAGAGAAAGATAAACATTTAATGCAATAGATACTTTGATAGGGGAGGTTCAGTGTGACCTGAGCGATAAGAACACCTAATCCAACCATGGGAGATGGCTAAAGAGAGATGTGAGGTAATCATGTGATACAGTCCCAAAGTGTCCTCAGCACCTTTGTGTTTTCTTATACCACCATGAGTTTGTGTCCAAGGGAATCCTGCTGTCTTGGGGAGCTAGAATTACCACCTCTTTTGTCTTTCCCCCTTCTCAAGCAGAAACTGAGTTTGATAAGTGCTATTGAGGTCCATATTGAGGTCTTGGAAAAAGCTTTGTTGAGCCTTTGCAAAGGCTGGAGAAAATTCCCTTGTTCACATAACCCGCAACCAGTCTGTTTCTCACTCTCAACATTTTATCTTCACCCATTGTCTCTTATCCCTGGTAGTAGTACAAATCATAGTTGGCGTTCATACCCTGTGGAAAGGAATTAATAATGCCATAATGAATTTTTTTCATGAGGGGGTTTTTTTTTTTTTACCACCGTCTTAGTTGATTAGGATTTATGAACATCTTTTTTTGTAGAGTTTTGAATATTGATGCTGAATCAAAGTACTTTAATTCATTTATAGGAAAAATCAAAAAAATTTTTTTTCTGTTCCCTTAATTTTCATACCTTGGAGAATATCCAGTATGATGGAAACATTACAGACAGAAAAACAATTTTGGGGAGAAAAAACCATTTAGGTTTCTCAGAGGAAATAGATGGTACTTTTTATTATTGGTGTTTTATAAATGAGCAGTCACTTTTGGGACCCACATATTATGTCAGACTTTAAAGTATTATAGTTGTGAGCTTTCGAGTAGACTCTAAGCTACTCAGGCTATACATACACACATATTCATTTGAGGGAAAACTTACATTCTGCTAATTTTCCATATGTATTTTGTCAACTAAATATTGGAAGATACAGCTCTATCCAGACTGACAACATTTGAAAATATCTCTCAATTTTGCTTAAAAAATCCCTATGTGCTGTGGCTGTTTTTCTGGCATTTGTAAGACATTTTATTTCTGTTTGGTTTTCAGTTCTTCATGTTTTAGCCAGTCATTTTTGGTTGGTTGAAAATTAGCCACTTTAGTTTAAATATACTTCCCCTAGAAAATGAGATCAAAAAACAACCCCAAAATTAAACTGAAGCAGTTAGCCTAAAAAGGCTTGGTATACATGATATGGAAAAGTAAAACCTTGGGATTATATGGACATTAATGATAGATATTTTGCTTCTCATGATGATAATAGAGGTACTGGATTCAGCCTGGAGTTGGGAGTCACATATTTGGACTTCCTCAGCTCTCGCTAAGAGTCGGACACGACTGAGTGACTTCCCGTTCACTTTTCACTTTCATGCACTGGAGAAGGAAATGGCAACCCACTCCAGTGTTCTTGCTTTGAGAATCCCAGGGATGGGGGAGCCTGGTGGGCTGCCATCTATGGGGTCACACAGAGTCGGACACGACTGAAGTAACTTAGCAGCAGCAGCTCTATTGCACTGAGACAAACTAGCTTAGTACCTGGTGATCTTGTCAGTTTCACAGTCAGTGTTAGAGATTTATTATCCAGTCTCAATTCTTTGAGATTAGACTTTTGTAGACTAATGGAAGGCTTTCCAGGTAGCACAGTGGTAAAGAATCCACCTGCCAATGCAGGAGATGCAACAGATGGGGGTTCAATCCCTGGGTTAGGAAGATTCGCTGGAGTAGGAAATGGCAACCCGCTCTAGTCTTCTTCCTGGGAAAATCCCGTGGACTGAGGAGCCTGGTGGGCCACAGTCCGTGGGTTGCAAAGGGCTGGACATGACTGAAGCGACTGAGCAGCACACACAGCACAGACTAGATTACTAATATGGATTGTGGAGAGTTGCTTGCTTTAATTAACATTTGTCTTAACAGCTACTTAAAGCGCAGAAGAAAGCCCAGAGAAGGGAGCACATGCTAAAACTTGAGGCTGAGAAGAAAAAGCTTCGCACTATACTTCAAGTTCAGTATGTATTACAGAACTTGATGCAGGAACACGTCCAGAAAGACTTCAAAGGGGGCTTGAATGGTGCAGTGTATTTGCCTTTAAAAGAACTTGACTACCTCATTAAATTTTCAAAACTGACCTGTCCTGAAAGAAATGAAAGTCTGAGGTAAGTTAATAAAAATGTTTTCCTAAAACAAGACACATGACACTTTAGCTTTTCAGCGTATATAGTCAGCATTGGAAACATTGGCTGTCCAGGCTCTCGCAAGGTTGATAGACTGTCTAGTAGGAAAGTGAATTTGAATGGTATCATTAACCTGCTTCTTCATTGTAACACTGATCTTTAAAATGTCTGATAGTTTAGCCTTATACCGGTATTAACCATAATACTAATTATATATACTCTTAAACATTTTTTTGTAATTATGTCAGACTGTTGTGTGACTGAGAGTCTTTGCCTCCTTACTACTGTACCTAAATGGAGGTAAATGAAATTTAACTTGATCCATATCACTCAGCTGTCGAAGTTAGAATTATTTAGTGTTCTTCTTTTGCTGTGAATAAATACTGAGGCAGTGGCACCCCACTCCAGTACTCTTGCCTGGAAAATCCCATGGACGAAGGAGCCTGGAAGGCTGCAATCCATGGGGTCGCTGAGGGTCGGACATGACTGAGCAACTTCCCTTTCACTTTTCACTTTCATGCATTGGAGAAGGATATGGCAGCCCACTCCAGTATTCTTGCCTGGAGAATCCCAGGGACAGGGGAGCCTGATGGGCTGCCGTCTATGGGGTCGCACAGAGTCGGACACGACTGAAGCGACTTAGCAGCAGCAGCAAATACTGAGGAATAAATTTGATAATTTAAAATAAAAAAACAGCAAATTGAGGCATCTCAGTTTTTTTCTTCTACAGCTATCTATTTGCTGTTTTTGCTTAAATGGAATATGGAGTAAATCAGCTATTGAGCAGAGCTCTTTGCTTTTGATTTGTTAGATTCAGGTCGTTTCAAAGCTGTGTTTGTTAGCCATGCAAAAGCAGAGTTAGTTTCAACTGTTATTAGAAATTACCCTATCAGTTTAGGAAAAAACCTTATAAAACTCTTTAATTACCTATATATAACCATATATTTATTTATTTACTTATTCCTACCTGATAATCTACTCCACCATCATCATCTATTTGGTTGCTTCCTTCTAATGCTTCACTTTGGTAGATCCAGGGAATAAAGCTTTCTTTAATATTTGAAATGTAAATGAAACCTAATTTGAAAAATGAGCCGCTCTCTTTAAAGTCTGATGTAGCTCTTAATATTTCCAATCCACTGTTCTTTTATCTAGAATGTATACTTGGTAATGAATGATACCATATTGATTGCTTTAAACTCTTTTTGAGTCTATTCCTTAATGGCTGTATTTGGTAAAATCTTTATTTTAGTTGTTTTAAGGAAAAATGCTTATATATGAAGTCCATAAATGGGCATTTAGTCATCTTTTATAAAATTTCAATTTTTTATTTCCAGAGAGTAAAAAAACACAAAATGAGCATTGAATGTCTTAATTGTTGATATTGTATAAATTGTTCTGCTCCATGTGCCTCTAAAACCACTTTTTCTACTGCTGCTTTTCCTTGTCAGTGTTGAAGATCAGATGGAGCAGTCATCCTTGTACTTTTGGGACCTTTTGGAAGGTAGTGAGAAAGCAGTGGTAGGAACAACATGTGAGTTTTCTCTACTCTGGACTTATGCAGTAAATACTAAACTTTATGTCTAGGAGTTTAGTATGATATCAAGGGCCAAAACTGTGTCAGTCCATCAGAATTTACGTGTCTGACAATACTGGATTCATTGGCAGAATGATAGCTTTGTTTTGTTCTGTTAGAAGCAGCTCTTGTTTAATTGTACTCACTAAAATGGAACCTATGGTGAGTTTTGAGGTGGCAATTCACTATGATTTGGGAACAGAGCTGTATAGACTAGTGCTTGACCATTTGGGGGTTCAGTTCTCTGTTGTGCGTGGTAGTACCCATTCTGTTTAGGAAACCTAAATCCACACATTGTTAGTATCAAAGCTTATTTACCAGACCTGCTTAAGAAAATAGGAATGGTTTGGCTCCATAGTCTTTGGAAACATTGTTGTCTACTGATCTGGAATTGATCTGGAGAGAGAGAGTCCTTTTGGCTTTGTAAGTAGGCTTTGACCAGACCACCAAGTACAAATGTCTGGACATGAAGTACATAATTTTGTGTACTAGTTTAGGATAATGAAAACTCACTGGAAGCTGGTAAACATTTTTGTTACTTCCTTTTTAAAAATATTTGAGTATGAATAACCATCTCAATTTCTTAAGTCCTTTCAAATTTAAATCACAGATATTTATTGCTTGGTTAGAATTCAAAGTGATACAAACACTTTGGAAACTGGTTTGTCAGTTTTTTAAATAAAATTGTGTTTACTTACTATATCACCAAGCAGTTACACTTCTAGTACCCAAGAGAATTGAAAACGTACGTTCATTTAAGTACTTGTACATGAATGTTCATACCAGCTTATTCAGAACAGTCCCAAATTGAACCCAGTCCAGATGTATATCAGCTGATAATTAATAAACAAAATGTGATACATCCATACAGTGAAATCATTTCAGCAGTAAAAAAGGAGTGAATTATTGATACTGTAGTAGCTTATGTGAATCTCAAAATAAATTGTGCTAAATGAAAGAAGCCAGATAAAAAATGAGTGCATAATGTATGATTTCACTTAATGAAATTCTAGAAAAGACATAATGTGAATGATAGCAGGTCAGTGGTTGTTAGGGAGTAGGGGGAAGAGATTGTTTATAAAAGGGAAATAAGGGAACTTTTTGAGTTGATTAAAATAGTCTATATTGTGGTTATGGTAGAAGTAACATGATTTACATACCTGCTAAAACTGTACACTTAAAATGTGAATTTTGTTTCTTATAAATTTTACCTCAAAGTTGATTTTAAAAGAAAGGTAATCTGTGTCATAGTATTCCTCTGAAAAGAATAGTAGACCCCAATCAAGTTTGAGAACTCTGCTTTATTTGGGAATTATATTTTTAGTGGCTATCAAAAGTGAAGTAGACTTTAGATCTGTTTATGATCTTTAACGTTATTTTAAAGTTTTTCTTGATTATCAAATAGTGATGTGGTAGGAGTGAAATACAGCATAATTCAAGAGTAAAATCTTAATCATGGAATTTTGTACTGTAAACATTCTTTAGAGATTGTCCGAGATAGGTTTTTCTAAAGATTATGTTTGAGGAATTGTGTTATTTTACTTCTCCAAAGCCGTAGTTACTTGGGGAACGTAGAGTAATTGCTTATTGTGATGTCGTGGGGGTGGATGGGAAAATTCTATTTTCTCTCAGCTCAGGGAATAAATATGTGCTTTTTATGACATACTAGAATCTTCAATTGGAATCTCTGATTTTTAGTCATTTTCCAAATGGTGGAAATGGAGGTCCAGAGAAACTTGTGACTTGCTAAAACTTTGGGATTCTGACTTTTAAAATTTATATTCGTTCAGTATGAGGTAATGATGGACTGTATATTTCCTTTTTATAGTATGACCAGTTCTTTAAGTGTCCCCAGTGTAGAATGTTATAATGACATACAACTAGGATAAAATTATAAGATTTCTATTTCAAATAATTTTCCGTGAACTATTCAGCTATGTGATAACTAACTCTTAGTCACTTTTTGTTAGACAAACACATGAAAGATCTACTCTCTAAATTGCTGAACTCAGGATATTTTGAAAGTATCCCAGTTCCAAAAAATGCCAAGGAAAAAGAGGTATCATTGGAGGAAGAAATGCTAATAAAATCGGAGAAGAAAAAACAATTATTGAAGACTGAATCTGTTAAAGAGTCAGGTTTGTTGTGATCTCTGAAATTCTTTATAGTGGTTGCATTTTTAACACTTAACCAAATGAATCAAATCATTGTAAAATGATTGCTTTGTTTTAATTTTATTTTCTGCATGCATAGAAATCTTTACTAGTCCCAGGATAAGCCTAGGTTTAGGAAACATCTCTAGGCTTTACTACCATGATTGGCAGTGAATCTCAATAGAAATTTTAGCTCTTTCTGCCATCTTTCCGTGCCACCAGAATGGTGTGCATGAATGCCCTGGCTGATGGTCTCAAGAGTATCAACAATGCCGAAAAGAGAGGCAAACGTCAGGTCCTTATCAGGCCGTGCTCCAAAGTTGTCATCAGGTTTCTAACAGTGATGATGAAGCATGGTTACGTTGGCGAATTTGAAATCATTGATGATCATGTGGCTGGGAAAATTGTTGTGAACCTCACAGGCAGGCTAAATAAGTGTGGAGTGATCAGCCCCAGATTTGATGTGCAACTCAAAGATCTAGAAAAATGGCAGAATAACCTGCTCCCATCCCGTCAGTTTGGTTTCATTGTACTGACAACCTCAGCTGGCTTCATGGACCATGAAGAAGCAAGACAAAAACATACAGGAGGGAAAATCCTTGGATTCTTTTTCTAGGGATGTAATACATACAAATAAAATGCCTCAGGGTGGAGGGTAAAAAAGAAATTTTAGGTTATACTTTGTTATAAGAGAGTATACTTATGTTAAAATGAGGCGTTTTAATGAATCTCTTCATTAAACTATTAGGATCATTCCATTTAAAACTGTTTAAATGTAAGTTATAGTAGAGTTCAATACTCTACTGTAGGCCAAGAATATAAATAATCTAAGGTTAACATACTGATCAAAGGAAAAAAATGCCAAAATCAGTTAAAGAAATATGTTTTTCAAAATTCTACTTTTCTTGGAGAAGAAATACTTTAAGTAAGTAACATGTTTACTAATGATTGTAGAGGCTGGGAAGAATTATTACTTCTAAGGAGGTAGTCCAAGCAGCTTTATGTTAGCCACTAGCAAGATTCAAGTGTTTCTCATTTATACCCCATGACACCAAAGCTATAAGTCTATCTTGAAAGAAGCTGGTGTTTGTGGGTAAGGGGAGATGGTCCTATTTTCAGTCAGAAATCAGTTTGTAACTGCAGCTTGAATTCAGAGAACTGTCTTGCGTAAGGAGAGCAACTAGCTCCAACTAGCCTCAGCCCACATGCTTTTGACCAACACCCAATTGTGAGAATTACTTCTTCCATAAATATACTTAATTGCACCATCCTTTTTCTGTTACCCTTCTGAAATTTGTTTCTTAATTATAGTGTAATCAGTCTAAAAACTTAACAGTTTTCCTGGTATTTATTTAATATTTCTTTTATTTTCTCAGAGTCTCTTATGGAACTGGCACAACCAGAGATACAACCACAAGAGGTAAGGTACTAAAAGGCAATTTTTCAGTCAACTTTAGGTTTTGAGACTTTTGAATAGTGTTGTGGTTAGAAACTGAGGCTCTGGATTTAGACTGCATAAGCTTGAATCCTGGCCTTGCAACTTACTAGCTTTTTAGTGACTTTGGGCGAGATACCTAGCTCAGCTGTGTCTGTTATTTTCCTGCATAAAATGGGGATAATGATAATGCCTGCCTTACATATTTATTGTGAGGTTTGAAGGAGTTCACTTAAATTCTAAGTTACTTACACTTTGGCCTGGCATACAAGTTACAAGTGTTAGCTGTTGCTGTTTTTGGCTGCTGTACTGGAATTTAAAGATGAGTAGGATTTTGCTCTTGCCAGAATTTACTCATATTGGTAACAGAAGAGGGTATTTGTTCTCTTTCTGAAGTGACATTTTAATTCATGGAGGCTGAAAATAATGGAAGAAGCAGAATCACAGTATGATTGATACATAATGGAAATAAAGAAAAGGCTGGTAATTCAGGGAACATAAGGCTTCAGTATAAAGAGAATAACTTTGTGTATTTGAACTATCCTCTGCCTTAACATTTGAGGGAGTCAGGTGGTCCCAAAGGTGGCAGAGGCGGAATAACCTTGATAGGAGAGCCTGAGCCAAGCAGACGTGGCACTGTGGTGTGCACTGCCCACCAGTCTAGGTGAGCCGCGTGTAGATCACTACTTTTGAAGTTTGTCTTTCTATTAATTTAGGGGAAAGGAATGGACTAAAAAGGAGGAGACTCTCTTCGAGTAGGTTAAGGACAGAAATTTCCTGTTAGCACAGTGGTTCAGACCAGTAGACATAGGAGTTTAGTACTGCCCCCAAGGTCTACAGACTGACTTGAATGCATTTTCCCTCTGGTTTAGTTTCTTAACAGACGCTACATGACAGAAGTAGATTATTCAAGTAAACAAGATGAAGAGCAATCTTGGGAAGCAGATTATGCTAGAAAACCAAATCTCCCCAAATGTTGGGATATGCTTACTGAACCAGATGGGCAGGAGAAGAAACAGGAAACCTTCAAGTCCTGGGAGTCTTCTGTAAAGCACCAGGAGGTTTCAAAGGCTGCGGTTTCCTTAGAACAGAGGAAACAAGAGATTCCAAAACTCAGGTCCACTCTGCAGGAAGAGCAGAAGAAGCAGGATGTCTCCAAAACCAAACCAGCTCCTGGCCAGTGGAAGCAGGAAGCTTCCAAATCCAAAGCAGGATACATTCAAGAGGAACAGAAGAAGCAGGAAACACTGAAGCCTTGGCCAGTTCAGCCGCAGAAAGAACAGGAGCCAAAGAAGCAAACGCCAAAGTCTTGGACACCATCTGTGCAGAGTGACCAGGACATCACCAAGTCATGGGCCTCTCCCACGTGTGAAGAACAGGATGCACGACATCCAGAGACTCCGAAATCCTGGGAAAACAACGTTGAGAGTCAGAAACACCCTTTAACACCACAATCACAGATTTCTCCAAAGTCCTGGGGAGTAGCTGCAGCAAGCCTCATACCAAATGACCAGCTCCTTCCCAGGAAGTTTAATACAGAACCCAAAGATGTGAGTTGATTTGTATCAGTCTGTTCCTGTCATTGTAGGCATAAATAGAGATTTGTGATAGTGATAATTTAAAATTTCTCATTAGAAAAAAATCAGTAAAACCCAAGTTAATATATAAAGTATTTCACTTAACCCTTTAATGTATAGTTTGTTTTTCCTAGAAAATTGGAAGCAGACTTAGTCTGTCTTTTGTGCCTAATCTGAAGTGAAATTTCTGCAATTAGAAATAATGTTTTAATGCTCAAGTTTTAATGACATGATATGGTATTAAAATAATGATAGAGAAGACTATAATGTGAAGTGAGATATGTAAATGCATATCAAAAGGTGGGAGACCTTTTTCTGATGCAAGTTACATTTTTCTATATTCTCTTCTTTCTCTTTCACTGACTTATAATCATTCAATTAGCCTGTCCTCTTTGAATAAGGAACAAATGGACAGGAGAAGAAACAGGAATCTTTCATCTCCTGTTTCTGAAGATTAGTAGTTGGGGAGGGAGCTGGATTAGTTGTCTGTTTCTGTTTCAAAATAAAAAGTTTCTGCAGATGAAAAGTGTAGGTGTTTACCATTCTATAATTAGGTTTTGAAGTATGAGATTTGGTTCAAATATGAAGCCTCATTCTGTTAATAATAAATAACCCATGCCAGTAATATAAGGCTTATAATGAATAATCCATAGATACAGTGCTAGTTAGTCTTGTCTTTTATTAGAAGTTATTTGTCACTACTTCAGTGCAAACTTGTTGAAGACTTATTATTACCTTGTTTGCTAAGAAGTGTGAACTCACTACCCTCCCAGTGTTCTCCATGTCCATCTCATGTTCCTGAACTTCCATGCCAGTTTAGCCAGAAGTGAAAGTGTTAGATGCTCAGTCGTGTCCGACTCCTTGCGACCCAATGGACTAGCCCACTAAGGCTCCTCTTCCATGGCAAGAATGCTGGAGTGGATTGCAGTTTCCTTCTCCAGGGGATCTTCCTAATCCAGGGATCGAACCCAGATGTATTGAGGACCATATATCTTTGGTCCTTTAACAGTTTGAAGAATATTTTTCTATGTTGCACAGGGAACTGTACTCAATAGTTTTTAATAACCTATAAAGGAAAAGACTCTGAAAAAGAATGCACACACATACATATATAAAAAACTGAATCACTGTGATGTATACCTGAAACTAACATGATATTGTATATCATAAATCAACTATACTTCAGTTAAAAAGTGAGGGGAAGAAAACATTTTGTTTAGGGAATTCAGATCATTGCATTTGATAAATTACACCTGCTGCAATTCTGCCTTTTGGGAAGAGAATTTTAGAGTTACTTGTCTCCTTTTATTTTCCTTTCTTCCTCTTTAAGTGGTAATGTAATTTTAGCTTCATCCTGACCTTGCAGAAGATTGATAGCCTTATTTCATTAACCAGATATCATATGACAGTAATTTTAACATGATAGCTATCAATATTTTGGGAAATTTATAAATCAAATTTAATACTTCAATAAAGTTGCTCAAAAAACACAGTTAAAAATTCCAGTAGGTATAACAGTGCTGAGCCTTGACCATAGGAAATATTGATACCCTGCTGTTTGTTGAATAGTATTTAAAATCAAGAGTGTTTAATTGTAAATGTCAGAACTCATTTATTGTACCTTATGGCACAGACATCATCATATTGAAGTTATAGGGTCTCTCAGTGACTGCGGGGATGTGTGTCTGTATAAATACAGTATTTGCCTCTATCTGTATTGCAGTCTCCACTGTCTTTAATATGACTAAGTACAGTCAAGGGCAAAAAAGAGTTCAAAGCCAAAAGACTAGATACATGAAATAAATCACCAAAGTTCATACTTTTCTCCTAAAAGAGCCTTTCATATATTTCCTTAGGGTCTATTAACTATTATTTTATGACGCTGTTGATGTAGCTTAGCTGTGTGATTTCTTAGTGAATTAGAAGATGGAGAGGAGGAGCTGGTAGGGGTCGGTTTGCTGATACCTGTAAGAAATAACCATAAACATGAGGTCTGTTTCAGCAATCTTAAGAAATTTAGCTGGAGGGGGACCACATTCTAAACATTAGTAGCCCCGCCAAAGTATGCTTATTTTATAACAAAATATAACAGTGTATTTCCTAAACTCTAGGATATATGTGTATACATTTTTATACCTTAACGTTTCTGAAATCAGATATATATTAAAAATGGGATATATAATTAATGTGATAGTAACTTTTTTCCTTGGAAAAAGGTCATTGAGGTGTTTTATATTATAGGCAGTGGCATCTTGTGGAGGACGTAAGGTAACCGACGTCCACAATGAAAGAACTTTATCACAGAAGTTCTGCTTTTATTGGCCTTCCTTTTAAAAAAGATGATGGTTAGCAACAGTTCCCATTAAAGTTGTACTGAAGGGGGAAACATTTAGACTTTGTTTAAATTACTTAGAAGAGGCATTTGTGTGGAAATTCTTTACCTGAGATAAACCTATAAGTGAACACTGCTATGTGTTTTGATTACATTAAGATGCAGTGATAAGCTAAGTTTCCTGAATCAAGCTGTTGAATTTGAACTTCACTCTTACACATTATGGGTTTATCTTGTAGGTGCCTAAGCCTATGCATCAGCCTGTAGGTTCTTCCTCTACCCTTCCAAAGGATCCAGTATTGAGGAAAGAAAAACTGCAGGATCTGATGACCCAGATTCAAGGAACTTGTAACTTTATGCAAGTATGAGTCATTATTAAGTGAATCTTAAATGCTAGTTATGGGGCTACTAGCTTCTGGTCTGAAGCATTAAATGAAGTTGTTAAGAGCATATATTCTGGTGTTCAGAATGAGTACAAATCTCGGCTCTGCCACTTGCTCGCTCTGAGAGTTTAGGCAAGTTACTTAACTTTCTGCCTCAGTTTCTTTTTTGAAAAAAAAAAAAAAAAAAGAGGATAATAGTTCCTGTTCCTGTTTGTTGTGAGTAATGAAATGAATTAAACGTGTAAGAAGCTTAAAGTGCTCAAGTGATATTGCTGCTGTAGCTCATTAGTAGTTTCTGCTCAGACTGTGAGAACCTGTGCTATGCTTGGTATTTGATAGATGCCATTGTGTGTAAATAATCATGACATTCATTGCCCTCAAAGAGTTTATATTTCATTTGTATAAGATGAGTTAAGTCAATAGTTAAATGTTACATTGTGTTACACAAACACGTGCAGAATTTTAAAATATTGTGATATTATTGAGCTAGGAAGTAGGCAAATAGAGATTTTTGTGTGTTAATAGTAAAAAGATCTTGCTTTGGAGTTAGACCTGCATTTAAATCTACTTCTGCCAATTACCAGTTATATAATCTGACAAACTCCCAACCTTCTACTTTTTTATTAAGTGAGAGAATTGCTTACTTCTTCAGATTATTTGATGACAAATAAAGGACCTAAAATGATCACTACAAGTGTGTAAGTTAAGTACTCAAAACGTTGGAAATATTTCCAGGATAACCAAGATAGGCACATGGAAGAAGAGAATGGCTTGTTGTCATGAAAGTATCTGAGAGGATGAGTTAGTTTAGTGGTTGAGATAAAATAATTAAAACTTCTCATTGGTTATAATAAAAATGAGGGCTCAGTCTATGCTAGGATTAATGTTTATGTTTAAACCTTCAAGTGAGGAGTTTTCCTAACTTGGCCTTAGAATTACTATTAGAATTTTAATACTTGATAGTCTTAAGGTTTGACAGTTACTTTAGATTTACGTTTAATTTCTTCTCCTAAAAGACTTAAGTTATTAACATCTTAAGATAGTTATTAGATAAATTCCTATAGCTAATAAGCAGAGGTTTATGACAACATCATAAATAATTTAATGGTAATAGGTTTACCAACCAACGGTGATCTTTGTTTCCACTCATTATTTAAAATCTTATCTTTAGGAATCTATTCTGGATTTTGACAAACCTTCAAGTGCAATTCCATCGTCACAGCCGCCTTCAGCTACTCCAGGTAGCCCAGTAGGTATGTCCTCATTCTTAAGACTTGTTACACCTACCTACAGCTGTTTGTTCCAATTGTTTCTTTTATAAATAATTTTACTCTTGACTTGCTTGACTCTTTTCAACTCTGTACATCTAGTGTTGAGGCTTTTGCATCCTGTGAGTGAAATTATATCAGTGGTATTTAGTGCACTGCTTAACACTGATTAACACAGGACTGGAAAAGGTCAGTTTTCATTCCAATCCCAAAGAAAGGCAATGCCAAAGAATGCTCAAACTACCACACAATTACACTCACCTCACACGCTAGTAAGGTAATGGTCAAAATTTTCCAAGCCAGGTTTCAACAGTACGTGAACTGTGAACTTCCAGATGTTCAAGCTGGATTTAGAAAAGGCAGAGGAACCAGAGATCAAAGTGCCAACATACGTTGGATCATTGAAAAAGCAAGAGAGTTCCAGAAAAACATCTATTTCTGCTTTGTTGACTATGCCAAAGCCTTGGACTGTGTGGATCACCACAAACTGTGGAAAATTCTTAGAGATGGGAATACCAGACCACCTGACCTGCCTCTTGAGAAATCTGTATGCAGGTCAGGAAGCAACAGTTAGAACTGGACATGGAACAACAGACTGGTTCCAAATATGGAAAGGAGTATGTCAAGGCTGTATATTGTCACCATGCTTATTTAACTTACATGCAGAGTACATCATGAGAAACGCTGGGCTGGAAGAAGCACAAGCTGGAATCAAGATTGCCAGGAGAAATATCAGTAACCTCAGATATGCAGATGATACCACCCTTATGGCAGAAAGTGAAGAAGAGCTAAAGAGCCTCTTGATAAAAATGAAAGAGGAAAGTGAAAAAGTTGGCTTAAAGCTCAGCTTTCAGGAAACTTAGATCATGGCATCTGGCCCCATCACTTCATGGCAAATAGATGGGGAAACAGTGACAGACATTGTTTTTTTGGGCTCCACAATTGCAGATGGTGATTGCAGCCATGAAATTAAAAGACGCTTGCTCCTTGGAAGAAAAGTTATGACCAAGCGAGACAGCATATTAAAAAGCAGGGACATTACTTTGCCCACAAAGGTCTGTCTAGTCAAGGCAATGGTTTTTCCAGTAGTCATGTATGGATGTGAGAGTTGGACTATAACTGAGCACAGAAGAATTAATGCTTTTGAACTGGGGTGTTGGAAAAGACTCTTGAGAGTCCCTTGGACTTCAAGGAGATCCAACCAGTCCATCCTAAAAGAAATCAGTCCTGAATATTCATTGGAAGGACTGGTGTTGAAGCTGAAACTTCAGTACTTTGGCCACCTGATGTGAAGAACTGACTCATTGGAAAAGACCCTTTTGCTGGGAAAGATTGAAGGTGGGTGGAGAAGAGGACAACAGAGGATGAGATGGTTGGATGGCATCACCAACTTAATGGATATGAGTTTGAGTAAACTCTGGGAGTTGGTGATGAACAGGGAGGCCTGGCATGCTGTAGTCCATGGGGTTGCAAAGAGTCGGACACAACTGAGTGACTGAACTGAACTGACTGAACTGATTAACACTGCACCAACACGGGTTAATCTGAATCTGGTCTGACACTTCAGGCTTTTTATTCTGCATCAGTTTATCTTAGGAGTGTAATGACATAATCAAAGCCATAGTTCAGCCGTAGTAAGCAGTATACATCAACCAGAAGACTGGTGCGGTAATTCCTGGTTTGGATAAGGAGAAGGAAGAGAGAGTAATTAATAAGTGATAGACATTAATAAGACTAAATCAAACTGAAACTATGTAATTGAAAAGTATGTTTAATTTACATGATCAAAGAGAAAAATGAAGAGACAGATGACCCCCGCAAGGACTTATTTTGAAACTTATAATTTAAAGTATATCAGCTAATTATTGCTCATGATAGCTCAGATTTTATCTTCCAGATTACAGTCGCTGGTTTTTAAAAAGTCACAGTTCTTTTCTTTTGGAAGACTTGAAATGCTGCTTTTGTCCGTTTAACCATGAAACATTATTAAATATCACAGATGGAACTAGGATGCTTTTTCTCTATAATCCTCTCTGACTTTTTAAAGCTCTAATAGAAAGGACTTGAGACCCAGTTCTTCTAGATACTGCTTGGTTTTATAAAATATAAACTTTAGTTTCCATCCAGTTGGTATGCATAAACTTTTCTCTTCCCTCAGTAGTTTACTGTTGATTTCACTCTCTACAGCATCTACAGAACAGAATCTATCCAATCAAAGTGATTTTCTTCAAGAGCCATTACAGGTAACTTCTCCAGATTCATCTTTCATTTACTCTTTTAGGAGAAACTCTTGTGTTGGTATGAATGGTCAGACTCACTGATTCTAATATTCCTAACTAAATTATTGAAAATGTTTTAAGGATATCTAGTGTTTTAGATCAAGTAAAACTGGTCCTCAAAAAATTCCTTAATGAACATGGGCAAGTCATCTGTTAAAACAAGGAAATTTTAGTGAGGAAAGAGCAAGCCTGAAGAATTCAGAGGTACTCTGGGAATCTTACTTTGCTGTTTAAGCTACCTAAGTCACTTAGTATATTGGCGTAGTAAAGAGTCTAAAGAAAGAAACGAATTCTTCTTAATTCATGGTTAGTCCCTCACCCCATTCCCTGCTTTAGCTAAAGAATTCCATGTTATCTGTTCTAGCTATTAGATTCTGTATGAGGCTTTCAGTCAACAAGTTAAGATTATTTTTGGATAAACCAGTAGTCTAGTCTAATTGTTCTCACAGGCATGCCTCTGGGGTGGCTGCATCAGAATCATTTGGTCACTTTAATAAAAATACATAGAGTTGACCCTTGAACAATATGAGTTTGACCTGCTCAGGTCCTCTTATATGTGTTTTTTTTTCTCCCACTAAATCCATACAGTACTACATATCCGAGGTTGGTTTAATCTGAAGGTGTGGGACCACAGGTACGGAGGGTTGACTGTAGGGTCTGAGCATCTCTGAATTTTGGTAGCACAGCGAGTCCTGGAGCCAGTCCCTGTGGAGACTGAGAGAGGACTATATTGTTAGTTACCACCTTAGACCTGTATGTTTGGCATTTCCAGGGGTGTTGTCTATTCACCCATGTTTTTAGTCTGCTCCTTGGGTGAATATGCATGTTGATTTTTTGGAACCACTGGCCTCTATCATCATGCTTACTCAGAAATACTTAAAACAAACTCTAGCTGGTCTACTTAAGGAGCAATCACTTGGAAGCAAAAACTGCCATAACTTCTCAATAAATACTAATGTAAAGAATGCTTATATTTTTTGTTAACCTCTTAACTAAAATTCAGAGTCTCTTAAAGCTTAACTCTCAGGTGTGCCAAATTGCCTTAACTTAGTATCTGTGAATTTTTTGGCAGTTGACTTAGTTCTGTTCCCACAACAGCCAATAGCATTTATTTTGGGTGGTTGTCTCATTGTTTTAAAGAGGAGGCCAGAAGCAAGGCCTAGGTTTAAAACACTCCTGTTTTACAATAGTTTGGTCAGATCTAAATTATACCTATTTAAATATATAAATTGCTCTAAAGGATTTAAGATTTTTTTTCATAAGCCGTTTTCCATGAGATTTTTTAAACCTGGTCCCCATCTCCTTCCCAAGAAGCAGCATATCATGATGAACTCTTGGAGAAGATGACTGAAATGTAACTGCTCATTAGCATTGGGTAACCCATTTATTACTTGGGCTTCTGAGAACTGAACTGAAGCATTTAGATAAAAGGAGTGGATTCACTGACACTTCAGACCTTGTGATTGCTAGAATTTTATGGATTTCTGTTATATTCCAATACCTGTTATGCCATAGAATTCCTTCCTAGCTGCTTTCATAGTTTTTTTAAATCAGTTACAGTTGTCAGACTTAGTTCAGTTCCTATATGCCTTCTCCCAATTTTTATTTTATACATATTAGCTTTAATTTTTGTTAGGATATTGGTGCCATTGTGACTTATGTATTTTATTTATACTTCTTCCCACTCCTTTAAGACACTGAGAGCACGTAGAGTAAAAGATAGTTGTCATGATTCTGGCAGACCCGTGCTCGCAGCGTTAATGTACCCTGGGCTCATTGCCCAGGGAGCTTGCTGTTGAGTGCCTGATGGAAAATCTGGCCCCAGATTTCCATGGCCAAGAATCTTGATAAATGAGGGTGGGATTAGATGTGTAGCTTTGGTGACTAGGCCTGGAAAGGCAGTGTAGCTGGCTGCTTGGATTTAAATCTCAGCTCTACCCCTTAATTTTAGAGTGATCTTGGGTAAATTATTTAACTTTCTTTACTTCTGCCTGATTATGAATAAAATGGGAATAGTTGTACCTATTGCTCAGGGTTATTGTTAGGAGTAAATATATTAATATGTATTAAAGTGTTAAGCATAGCAATTGGCACTGCCGAGTGTTCAGTGAGAGTAATGTGTTGCGAAGGTCAGGGCCCACGTAATATAAAGTGAACAAATTGTGCCTTTTACAATGTTTTATATCTTCCTGTGTCTAGGCTGCTTCTTCTCCAGTTACTTGTAGCTCAAATGCTTGCTTGGTTACTACTGATCAGGCTTCTTCGGGATCTGAAACAGAGTTTATGACCTCAGAGACTCCTGAGGTAATAAGAGACCAATTGTCTTAATTTCATTTCTGACTTAAAGAATAGTAGAACGAGCTTAACATGTGAATTACAAGCATGATCAACTTAATGACTGAACATTTATACTTTAATAATGTTTGCTTTCTGTTGATGTTGTAGTCCTGGAACTTATACAGGTAACTTTAACTTTATTGTGACTTTACCATATAAATAGACTTAATAGTGTATTAAATAGACTGAAAAGGCAAGTGTATTGCCTTTTCAGATACAATAAATTATATCCGAATCCGAAATGCTAATGTCAAAAGGATGAAAATTTCTAGGTAGGGGTAGGATTAGCAATAAGTTCAAGTTTCTCATTATATTTATATTGAAGGGCTCCTTAGGAGAGAAATCTTTTATACATATAACTGAAGATTCAATAACTTTATAGAGTTAATATTAGCACTGACTCAGTCAGAATGAGTTCCATTCTCTTTTTGGCTAATTTTGTCAAAGCATTTTGACAGTATTATATGTGTGCTTTTGATAGTTTGTACTATATTTGAGCAAATCCTTGAGATAGGTATAGCATGATAGGTAGATTTTTAAAATTAGCAACTCAGACTTTATTATTATTTCTTGGTTAACTATTATATAAGAATATGTATTCATTATATAAGAAAATAGTTTTTATGATGTTGATTTGGTCTAAATTTAAATTAAGTGTTTGCCACCTAATGAGTCACATCTGTCTGCTTCATTACCTCATTGGGATTGTTTTTTTCCTACCTTTTAAGTATTTGGCTTTATTATCTGTTGTATCAAGGAGTTGCTAATTCCCTTAGTTAAGAGTTATTTATATCAGCTCAGGTTTGGTTTTCTTTTTAAAGGCAGCTGACTAAGGAATCCACTAGTAAGACTTTGAAACAGAAAAAAGTTAACACTGGCTAAGCAACTCACCCAGGGTTTTTCTTAAGCCTAATTCTTCTGTATAAGTTTGGAATAATATTAGATTCTGAACTAGAAAATATTACAGGGTTTGAAAGGGACTAGGTCCTCATAAAAAGTTCAACCCCTCATCTCTTAGATTGATTAATAGTAAGAGTCTCACTTAGTCAGCAAGCTGTGCAAAGCAAATACTAGTGTGCATGCTCAGCAATTGAGATTTGAAATTGTAAGCAGAAGCTGTTCTTTTGCATTCCTATGTCCAAATGTCATCCTATAGGACTTGCTGACTTATGCCATCCTGGGGTTTAGTGTAAGTTAACTGCTTGTTGTATGGCAGGTGATTGGCTGATACTGCATTTCTCCTCCCTAGGCAGCAGTTTCCCCAAGCAAGCAACCGTCTTCACTAGCTTCTCCAAATCCTCCCATGTCAAAGGGCTCTGAACAGGGCTTCCAGTCACCTCCAGCAAGTAGTAGTTCAGTAACCATTAACACAGCACCCTTTCAAGCCATGCAGACAGTGAGTATAAAACATGAATGATGATTGCAGCTCATTATTCCATTTAAAAAGCTACTGTTTCTTTAATATTGGGTACTATGTGAAAAAGTTTGCCTTTTCTATTACTCTTACTTGGACTGATAGAATTTGAGTTTGTTCAATGGAAATATTGTTTGTGGAGGGAAGAGTGTTAAATTCAAAGCCTCAATAATTTTGAATGAATATTTTGTCAGGGCATTTACCCTTCTGAAAATTAGTGATAGGCAAAGCTGAGGAGACCCATATTAAAGAAATGAAATGTAAGTGGGAAACATAATTTTCTATGAATAGCTTAATAATACTAACAATTACTAATATCACAGTTCTAGTGTTCCACGGCATCAATACCCTGAAATATAGGACACATACTTGTGTGTTCTATTACTGTTGAAACTTTCATTTGATTTCATCTTCATTCATCTCATGCTGGGTTTTGGAGAATTGTTCAAGATTTGTATGGTATTTTGAATTACAGTCTACTTCTGTGGTGGCTCAGATGGTAAAGCGTCTGTCTACAATGCGGGAGACCTGGGTTCGATCCCTGGGTCAGGAAGATTCCCTGGAGAAGGAAATGGCACCCCACTCCAGTACTCTTGCCTAGAAAATCCCATGGACGGAGGAGCCTGGTCCATGGGGTTGCAAAGAGTCAGACATACCTGAGCGACTTCACTTTCTTTCTTTCTACAAGTTGTAGTTAAAACTTTTTAAGATTATATTACAACTAAGTTTGTATATTTATTCTCTAAACCTAGAATAAATATAAAACTTTTCTTTAGAAGAACTCAACGTCTTAGCCAATAAATACTCTTCCTGATGATGCTTAATGTCCCACTTCACGTCCTTTTGAGTGACAGTAGTGAGATGAGGCCAGTGGAGTGGCAGTGGGAAGCAGACACAAGGCAGGGAGATGGGCTGGTGAATTCAGACACATTAATTCACTAATCTTATTACTCCCTGCTTGGCCACCTAGAAAAAGCTCAGTATCCTTGCTTTCCCTCTATGCCTGTCAATCCATCCTACACAATATTGTTTTTTTTTAGTAAAAAAACAAAAATCAAGCTACATTGGTTTTATTAAGTTTTTCTTATTCCTAATTAAAAGCAAATATTGGTCCATTATTAAATGAAATTGAATGTCTTTACCTGACAGTAACTTTTGAAGCCTGGTGTAACTTGCCAGACTAGTCCCCTGGACTTGTCCTGTACATTCTTATCACAAATACCTCTTTTGCTCATGCTGGTCTGTCTGCTCTACCTGTTTGGTTCCTATTCAATAGTACAAACTGGTTCTTATTTGTTCATTTACTCATTTATTCAACAAACAGGTAGTTCAAAGCCAGGCACTGTTCAACAATGCCTGGGTTGTAACAATGGAGAATAGATGGGTCTTTGTGCTTAAGAAGCTTATATTTTATTATGGAGGTGGGAGGGCTAGAGAGAAAAATACTCATATATATGTATAATATCATATGTGTATTGGGGAAAAATGGAGCAGGATAAGGGGGCTCGAGAGTAACAAAAGTGCTTTATTATACTCAGTGACCAGAGTCTGGTCAAATCATTGTCCTGCCACGTGGTAGAAATTCAGTACTGAATTTGCAGGTTTTTTCATTCATCCTCGGTTTCTGAAAAAGTACCCTCTTGCCCTATGAAGTTTTTATTCTCAATAAGCAGCATTATGATAATGTAATATCAGGAGAGTTAGTTTTTGTACTTTATTTAACTTCTGTCAGAAATCAAATAGGAATTTTTTTTTTTACTGTGTTAAAATGTGCATAAAATTTACTGTTTTAACCATTTAAAAATGTATAATTCAGTGGCATTAAGTACATCCACAGTGTTGTACAGCTGTCACCACTGTTTTTTCCAGAACTTTTTCATTATCCCCTTCTTCTCCCTGGTAACTTGTATTCTACTTTGTCTCTATGAGTTGCCTATTCTTAGGTACCTCATATAAGTGGACTTGTGATATTTGTCCTTTTTCTACCTGGCTTATTTCAGTTAGCATAGTATTTTCAAGGTTCATCCATCCCTGTTGTAGCATGGATCAGAATTTCATTCTTTTTTATGGTGAAATAACATTCCATTGTTTGCATGTATCACATTCTGTTTACCCTTCATCTGCTGATGGACGCTTGGCTGTTTCCACCTTTTAGCGCTTATGAATGATACTGTGCACACAGGTGTACACATCTCTCCTTGAATCTCTGCGTTCAGTTCTTTGGGTGTATGCCTACAAATGGAATTAGCGGATCATACGTTAATTGTACATTTAGCTCTTTGAAGAACCACCATACTGTTCTCTACAGTCGGCTGTACCACTTGACGTTCCATCAGCATTGCATGAGGATTGTAATTTTACCCCACCCTCAGTTATACTTAGATTTTCTGTTTTTTTTTTGTTTGTTTGTTTTGTTTGTGTTTAAGTAATCATTGTCCTAATGGGTATGAAGTGGTATCTCATTGTGGTTTTGATTTATTTTTTTGTCTAGTGGCTAATGATGTTGGGCATCTTTTCATGTGCTTATTGGCCATTTATTGTCTTTGAAGAAATGTCTGTTCAAGTCCTTCACCCATCAGACAGAAGTTTTTGAATGTTGCAGAGTTTTGCCAAATGTCATCCCTCATTATTTTCTATGAAACTTTGCAAATGACTCAGTGTACTCTGTCTTTTAAGGTATTTAATGTTAATGCACCTCTGCCTCCACGGAAAGAACAAGAAATAAAAGAATCCCCTTATTCACCTGGCTACAATCAAAGTTTTACTACAGCAAGTACACAAACACCACCCCAGTGCCAACTGCCAGCTATACACGTAGAACAAACTGTCCTTTCTCAAGAGACTGGTAAGATCTTTGTATATATTTTGAAGACTTAGATGAGAGCTAATTAAATGGAAAGCAAGTCTGTAGTGACATTTGAGAGGTTCTTTTCTGACTAGTAAGCATTATCTTTTCTCCTGTTCAAGTGCTGAGAAATGCTTAATGTCTTTTCCTCTCTTTAGTTAAGTTCACCTGTTAGTTTTAACGTTTGTAGAGGTAGAACTTAGATGGCTGATGTAACCCTGGAGTAGGCTTTTTAAAAATCTGATTGCTTTGATTACCATCAGCAGTGGTAGAGGTGCATAAGACACTATCCAGCTGCTTTTATGAAGGCTTTGAAATCATTGTTAACTCTGTGTTATCACAGATAGATGGCTGTCTGACCATTTCTCTTTTCTTCGCTCTTGAAATAGAGCATTGATTAATGTGAAGATATATATTTAACTTATTATGCTTATTCCACTCCTTGCTTAGAGATGGGAGGCCCTTTTGGTCTTTCATGCTATTATAATAGGTACATGAAAGAGCAGGCAACTATGTAGTCATTTCCCAATCATAAGAAGCATTTGTAGATTTTTAATGGTATTGCAGACCCCTGTTGGGTTTTCTAAAACTTAAGCCTGAGCAAACAAATTGAGCATTCTGAGTACTTGGTTAATTGCAGGAGGTGGTGAATGTAAATCCCTGGACCTAGCCACAGATGACCTCCTTCTGTTCTCACCTGTGCTGTGAAAACATAGGACGGGCGATGTACATAAAGGATATTGTTTGTTACATGCCTTTTCAATTAAAGTATTAATAAAAGTTCACTTTCTTATTCTCCATGAGGTGAAATATTTAGCCTTTCTTTTTCCTTTGTGGTAAAAATATACATAACATAAAATTCATCATTTTAAACATTTTTTAAGTGTATAGGTTTTATGGCATTAAACAATCCAAGTTGTTGTGTGGCCAATACCACCATTCATTTCTAGAAATTTTTCATCTTCTCTATTTAACACTAACGCCCCATTTCCCTTTCCTTCCAGCCCCTGGCAGCCAGCATTCTACTCTATGAATTTGCTCTAAGTACTTATCTTATATAAATGGAATCATACAATATCTGTTCTTTTGTAACTGACCTATTCCATTTACCATAATGTCTTCAAGATTTATCCATGTTATAGAGTGTGTCAGAATTTTCTTTCTAGGGCTGAATAATATTTTATTACTTAAACATCTCTATATATACACATGAATATCTATGGCACCTATTTTTTTTTTTTAGAAGGGAGAAAGTTGTATTAAAGGTTTGCTCTACACTGACTTCTAAGTATAAAGAATATTAAATTTTTATTACCGTTTAACTCTTGGACTCTAAAACTGTTTCCTTAAGCAGCAAGTTTTCCCGATGGAACTATTCAAGTAAGCAATGGTAGCCTTGCCTTTTACCCAGCACAGACGAATGTATTTCCCAGACCCTCTCAACCATTTGTCAATAGCCGGGGATCTGTTAGAGGATGTACTCGTGGTGGGAGATTACTAACCAATTCGTATCGGTCCCCTGGTGGTTATAAAGGTATGCTCTGAATATATTTACTTGACTCAAGCTGTTTTTACTTTACCTTGTTCCTATTTGTGATTTCTGTTTATAATGTAGTAGAGAATTCCCTATTTCTGCAAAATAGAGTATTTCTAATATATCTTTTGTCTATAACAGAGGAACTTTTTGTATGAAAAACTGATCCTGTGACTTAACTGAAGTAAAAGGTTGAACATTTTGTTTTTTCCAGGAATTAATTTTGGTTTTCATATTTGAATAATTTCTTTCTTTGCTAATTGACCTGGCTGGCTCAAAACATGTTACAGTTAAGACAAAACCCATTTCTTAGTTTTTTTGTCAGAGTATACCACAGATGATAACTTTGAGAGTATAATAGTGATACTCTTTTAAGTTAGATATGGTTCCAAGTATTCTAGTCACTGCATGATATTGGCAAAAGTATGCTAGACCAAGGCTTTAACCACCATCCTTTCCCAACCCCATCTGTATCCGAGCAATAGTAAAATTCTACAGTTGGCTTATTTGAAGTCTGTGATATTTTTATAAATGTGTGTTTTATTGTGGAAATAATATTAAAGAGTTTGCTTAAAGAAGGCATAAATCTAGTGATGGCTTTATAAGATCAGTTTAACTTTTTAAGTGGTATAGAACAGACTGTTTAAAAGTTTAGTGTAATTTTGCCCATAATTCTAATGTAAGTTGTTTATTTACTAGGTTTTGATACTTATAGAGGACCTCCTTCAATTTCCAATGGAAATTATAGCCAGCTACAGTTCCAAGCTAGAGAGTATCCTGGAACACCTTATTCCCAAAGGGTAAGAATAATTGTCATAATTGAACAATTGATGTGAAGTACAGTTGATGTGAAGCTAGTGATTAACCTATAGCAGAGTCATAATTTGTTTTGTAATGGCACTTTTATTACTATGGAGAGTTGAGTTGGGAGCTTTTCTAATAACCCAAGTAGGATACATGACAATTGCCTGTTACATGGAACTTTAGGAGGTCTTAAGTGTGTTAGTTGCTCAGTCGTGTCTGACTCTTTGCGACCCCATGGATTATAGCCTGCCAGGCTCCTCCATCCATGGGATTCTCCAGGCAAGATCTCTACTATCCAAGAGTGGATAGTTATTTCTTCCTCGAGGGGATCTTCCCGATTCAGGAATCGAACCTGGGCCTTCTCCATTGTAGGCAGATTATTTACCGTGTGAGCCACCAGGGAAGCCCAGGACGTGTTAAGGACTTGATTAAATTTGCATTAACTCATTTACTTCACGACTCTATAAGGAAAACTGGAGTTCAGAAACAAGTAACTTGTATAAGGTCATTCAGCAAGTAAATGGTAGAAATTATATGCAAGTTTAACTCCATAGCCCATGAAAGTGAAAGTGAAGTCGCTCAGTCGTGTCCGACTCTTTGCGACTCCATGAATCGCAGCATCCCAGGCCTCCCTGTCCATCACCAACTCCCGGAGTTCACTCAGACTCACGTCCATCGAGTCAGTGATGCCATCCAGCCATCTCATCCTCTGTCATCCCCTTCTCCTCCTGCCCGCAATCCTTCCCGGCATCAGTCTTTTCCAATGAGTCGACTCTTTGCATGTGGTGGCCAAAGTACTGGGGTTTCAGCTTTAGCATTATTCCTTCCAAAGAAATCCCAGGGCTGATCTTCAGAATGGACTGGTTGGATCTCCTTGCAGTCCAGGGGACTCTCAAGAGTCTTCTCCAACACCACAGTTCAAAAGCATCAATTCTTCAGTGCTCAGCCTTCTTCACAGTCCAACTCTCACATCCATACATGACCACAGGAAAAACCATAGCCTTAACTAGATGGACCTTAGTCAGCAAAGTAATGTCTCTGCTTTTGAATATGCTATCTAGGTTGGTCATAACTTTTCTTCCAAGGAGTAAGCGTCTTTTAATTTCATGGCTGCACTCACCATCTGCAGTGATTTTGGAGCCCCAGAAAATAAAGTCTGACACTGTTTCCACTGTTTCCCCATCTATTTCCCATGAAGTGATGGGACCGGATGCCATGATCTTCGTTTTCTGAATGTTGAGCTTTAAGCCAATTTTTTCGCTCTCTTCTTTCACTTTCATCAAGAGGCTTTTTAGTTCCTCTTCACTTTCTGCCATAAGGGTGGTGTCATCTGTATATCTGAGGTTATTGATATTTCTCCTGGCAATCTTAATTCCAGCTTGTGTTTCTTCCAGTCCAGCGTTTCTCATGATGTACTCTGCATATAAGTTAAATAAGCAGGGTGACAATATTCAGCCTTGATGTACTCCTTTTCAAGTATAGGAAAGTCCTTTTTATTAAAAGTTTAATTTTTTGGTTAATTCTCTATTTGAATAGTTCAGATATTCTTTACTGTATGTGGTAAAAGATTGATAGGAAGATGTTAGACTTTCCACTTTAACAGTCCTTGGAAACTCCCTGTCTCTGAGCATGTCTGGATATGAATTTATACTACATTAGCATTTTAAGTTTTGAAGCTTTACAAGCCTTCTGTTATATACGTGGTATTTTACTGAGTTCTGTTGTTAATATACAAAGGATCTCTACTTGAAGTGCTTACAGTTACATGAGGTAAGATAGATGTCTGTACAGAGGCAGTGTTGAAGAACACACTTTGGAGAACACACCACGTCACCTGAATGACTTGGGTTTGACCCTGGATCTCAACAACTCCCCTCGTTGTGTGACTTTTGACATGTTATATAAACTTTTTGAGCTCTAGTTCCTTATCTTTTTTTTTTTTAAGTCACTCAGTCATGTTTGACTCTTTGCGACCCCATGGACTGTAGCCTATCAGGCTTCTCCGTCCGTGGGATTTTCCAGGCAAGAGTACTGGAGTGGGTTGTCATTTCCTTCTCCATAGTTCCTTATCTTTTAGATGGAGACTCATCAGTGTGAGTTACTTATATCTGAAGTGTTGAGGATTACTCTGAGAGAGTCTGAGGATTAAATGAAGTGACAGACAAAAGTGCTTTGTATGAAAATGCCAGGCATGTATCAAGGATTCAAATACCAACTGTTATTACTTGATTGTCAATACTGTGTGTGAAGAGAATATGTTGACTAAAACAAACTTCAATAATAGCACATCTGTTCTCAGTACCAATATTCTAGTATTTTTTGGTGCTGTTTTCAGTTTCTTATTGAGGAAACATAAGATATCAATGATATCTTATGATATCTTATGATATCAATGATAGTAGTGTTCTTGGGAAGAGGATGAGGAGTTTGGGGTAGGAGTATTATTATTTTTATTATGTATTTTCTTGTCCTATTGAAGCTTTTTATTACATGTTAGTAATTAATGACACTGCTAACTATTCTTTTCATGACTTGTACGGGGGCTTTTACCATACTTGGGAGTCAGTTTGAAATGTTGTCTTTTGGACATTTTTTGGTAAGGATTCCAAGAAATAATATGTTCATGTGTTATAATTCTTACCAATTTCCTTGTCAAAACCCTTAACACAGTTAATAGTTGTCATCACCCTTTGGTTTATAAATAGAGAGGCTGGATTAGTCTGTATTTTTGCTTTATTATGTCCTTTTGTATTGAGATGAAGCACAGAGGACCAGGCCATATTTCTGAATTTCCCTCATAACCTAGCACTGTGTCTTTTATGCAGTGTTATCTAAATACTTTCTTGTTTTTGCAAGTGTTAACATATCTAACCTGTCAGGGTAATTAACAGATGAAGATATATGTTACTGTGACCCTTGTTTCGTTTTTCTTGGTGTCATCTGAGCCCCTTTGGTTGGTTGTCGTTGAAGTCCAGCTCAAAGGCTCAGAGGCCTTAGTCTTACAGGTTTATTTGCTAGTAATAACTATTTTGCCTTTTTTGTGCTGAGGTAAATATTATGTGTTCATTTTAGGATAATTTCCAGCAGTGTTACAAGCGAGGAGGGACATCTGGTGGTCCTCGGGCAAATTCGAGAGGTAAGGATAATTAACTGAGGAATTTATTTACCCAAAACGTACCTCTAGATCTTTCTTTATTCTCTGTCAAGTTCTCCCCAAAGTATGTTGTTTTCAACATTCATCTTTTGAGGTTTTGGGTTTGCTTAAATGCAGTACTGAAGACCAAGGGAGATAGGCTGTGGAGATCATTTGTCACTTTTAAGTGTATGTGGGTGCTGTGTATGTTATAAACTTGCTTGACACCAGAGCATAATTTAACCTTAGGTGCATATTCACTATACCGACTTGGTATAGTTTTGGGTGATGTTTCAGGATGGTAGTTGTAGAATAATGGGCACTCCTAGATACTCTAGTGCCCCTTAGTACATTGATAGATTGGAATAAACAATGATTAAGACACCATGACTTGAACAAAAGCAAGATATTTTAATACTTCTTAAAATGTGAAGGTACAATTAAAAGATTCAGTGTAACTGAGAAAATCAAGAATGAAGATTAACTTTGTCACAAGAAAAAAGAAGCTTTTTCTTTTAAGAAAGTAGCCACTATTCACATTATCTTTGCCTTCCATCTGAGCAGTGTTTTGTATACTACTGAAAACATTAAAATTTTATGAAATCACATTAACTTAGAAATAAAGAATAAGCATTTATTATGGAACTTAGTACCATAACAAAATGTTTGAATGTCTAGTTCCAAAAGTTGCTTCTTTTATGTATGTAATCTCAGTTTTCTTGAGTCCTTCTCTGTTAGATAACTTAGAATCACTGAGGAATTAATAACTCAGAAATATGGGCAAAAGATAAAGAATAGAGTGTTCATTCACATCTGGGTTTTACACTTTGCCAGCTGTAACTAGTGTTAAGTTATCTAACCTTTTGGGGGCCTCATTTTCTTAATGTTAAAGAGTAAAGCTACTGGACAAAATCATCTAGGTCCTTTCTGGCTTTAGAATAGTAGTATACAAACCTATTGTCAGAGAAATCTAGAAAAGTATACTGTAGCTCTACTTTATTGCTTTTTAAAAAACTTACTATAAAATGCATTTTTATCTGTGTTTCAGTAGCCGACTAATGTTAAATATTGTGTTCAAAGCTAACTGCTTCATTATGAGAAACTCACTGTTGCTAATAAAACAGCAGGGTGGAGTGATTCTTCTCAGGTGAGCAGCCCAGAAAGAGACAACGAAACCTTTAACAGTGGTGACTCTGGACAAGGAGACTCCCGTAGCATGACCCCTGTGGATGTGCCAGTGACAAACCCAGCAGCCACCATACTGCCAGTACACGTGTACCCCCTGCCTCAGCAGATGCGCGTTGCCTTCTCTGCAGCCAGAACCTCTAATCTCGCCCCTGGGACTTTAGACCAACCTATTGTGTTTGATCTTCTTCTGAACAACTTGGGAGAAACTTTTGATCTTCAGCTTGGTAGATTTAATTGTCCAGTGAATGGCACTTATGTTTTCATTTTTCATATGCTAAAGCTGGCAGTGAATGTGCCACTGTATGTCAACCTCATGAAGAATGAAGAGGTCTTGGTATCTGCCTATGCCAATGATGGTGCTCCAGACCACGAAACTGCTAGCAATCACGCAATTCTTCAGCTCTTCCAGGGAGACCAGATATGGTTACGTTTGCACAGAGGAGCAATTTATGGAAGTAGCTGGAAATATTCTACATTTTCAGGCTATCTGCTTTACCAAGATTGAAAGTCAGTACAGAATCGACAGTGAAAGGATATGGTGTTCTAATTAGTGGGAATAAGGAAAAGTAGTTCTTGCCCTTTTGACTGATTGGTTAAGGAAAATGTTTTCATTCCTAGAAGGAGGAGGAGGTCCTTACTTTTTGTTTTCCTCCTCATGGTGAAAAATTTCAAGCTGAATGACAATTAGCACTAATCTGGCACTTTATAAATTGTGATGTAGCCTCGCTAGTCAAGCTGTGAATGTATATTGTTTGCACTTAATCCTTAACTGTATTAATGTTCAGCTTACTAAACTAACTGCCTCACGTTCAGGCAAATTATAATGCCTTGTTGTGCCTCAATAAAAAAGTTACCTGCATCTTCAGTGTTCTTATTTGATTAAATATTTAGTTAAAAGGTAAGATGTTTAGTTTTTAGTGTTCATCACTGATAACTCTTGGATGGGAATCTTCATGGGTTCATACTGTTTATTTTATTTTTATTTATTTATTTTTTTGCCTCTTCCTTTTATTTATTTATTTTTTGCTTTCTATTTTTACTTCAGCCTTTTATTTATGAGAGCTCCTTTGAATTACTTTTCTGTTATTATACATATCATTCATCAAAGTATTTCATCTGTTTTCCACTGCCCAAATGACATATTCTCCTTGAAGCTATTTTGTAGTAGAGTGTGTTATCCTTTATTTAGCTGTCTTCAAGTTCCTACCATATGAATACAAAATAGAGCAGGAGATACATAGATAATACTACTGGTCCACTGTCAATAAGTCTTATGCTTTTTAGTGGATTCTTAATTTGAGTAGGTAAAATATTTAGTCAACAAAAAGCACACATAGGTCTGTGGTCAGGCAGTGCTGTGTTGGAGTGCTGCTTTTGCCACTTAGTAACTGATCTTGGGCAAGTTATACATCTTAAGATTTTTTAAAAGACCATTTCCCAAGATGTAAAATGGGCATGATAGATCGGCCTCATAGGGCAGTTGTGAAGTTCAGCTAAACAGTTTAATGCATCTGTTTAAATGCATCTAAAAGACTTTACACAGTAACTGATACTTAAGCATTTAATAAACGTTAGATGCTGTAATTGTGTTTTTCTCATTCTGAAAATTTTTGGGTTCTGCGTGTGTATATACTGTCTTGCATGCTGTATAGCCAGAGTTTAGTGTCCATCTGGGCATACATCATCACAGATCTTGATTTGTTTGTAAATGCTTCTCACTAATAGGAACTTGATAATGTTTCTCAGTGACTTTAAAGAATAATTTTTTAAACATTTTGATCGCATATGCTAGGGTTTATTAGTGTCAGAGAAAGGGCATTCTTAGTCTGCAACCAAGCAAGTCACTTGCTGAGGTAGAAAGTTCTTGTTCTGATCCTCCACTCACTCTGTTGTTAAATAATCTCAGGAAGATGGTGTAAGAGCATTAAATCATTATGGTTAATATTTGAGCTAGGCGTGGGTTTAGCAATTAAATCCTATGTAGTGTTAAATGGTAGTATAGTGCTCTCAAGATAGAGGATGTAATGTGATTCACTATTTAACAGAACTTTTCAACACATGATGTACTTTGTGAGTTAGAGATATCAGTATTCTAGTTAGTTCATGGCCTTTATGTCCAGAACACAAACTGAAAAGTATACAGGAAAGCCCAGGAATACTGGAGTGGGTAGCCTATTCCTTCTCCAGTGGATCTTCCCAACCCAGGAATTGAACCGAGGTCTTCTGCGTTGCAAGTGGATTCTTTACCAACTGAGCAATGAGGGAAGCCCCTGTATAGGAAAACAGAAATATGATTAAATGATTGAGTGGAAAACTTGATGTTTAATAACAGTTGTTGATCAAGTGCAGTGAGGTCTTTCTCAGTCCTTTTTAGCCACTATTTCCTGCTGCATTAGGGTCTTCAGTTTAGTCTTTTATCCTGCACCCAATCAATGTTTATTTAAAATATTGTGAATGACTTTATATTTTTTAAGATAAGTGTCCAACAAGAAGAGATTCATTACCTAGGATATCCCCTCATGAAACTCATGTTTTAGGAGAGTTTTTTAAATGAAATACTATTTTTCTAAGTGTAAAGATAACTAGAAAATTAACAATTCTTAGACTTAAGGAATGAATGAACAAGACCTTTCATTCTGAAGCACTATAACTTTTGAAGATATAGTTCTTCTGGAATCTTTTAGTAAAAATCCAGATGTCTTTATAGAAAGATGTACATAAGCAGATTTTAGATGCCTTTGCAAGAGATGGTGGGGATCCATAGATATGCAAAAGCACATTTAGGGACCTTGTATAAGGAACTTATATTTTACTGAGAGGATCTTGTGGGTATGACAGGTGGAAAGGCATTCCATAAAGTTACAATATATCTCTGAATATATAGATTTTTACTTGTCTTACTGGAGATAGAGATAGGGGAGGTAGTTTTTCTACAGATTTTCTACAAATCTGCCTCGAGTTTTTTTTTTTTTTTCACTTTAAATCTTTTAGTCTTTTGTTAAATGAATTTTCCCTTAAGAATTGTGAGCAACTGACTCCTATCTCCTCTAAAGTTATTTAGGGAGTAAATGCAGGTATTTAAAGCAGGAAATATTTTTGAGAGGTTTGTTCACTTGCCTCCCATACCAAGTATCTTGTCAACCATTCCATTTTTAAATTGAAACTTTCTAAACTCCACTGGAGGCTCAGTGGTAAAGAATCTGCCTGCAATGTAGGAAACGTGGGTTCAATCCCTGGGTGGGAAGATACCCTCGAGAGGGGAATGGCTACCCACTCCAGTGTTCTTGCCTGGAGAATTCGACGGACAAAGAAGCCTGGTGGGCTACAGTCTAAGGAATAGCAAAGAGCGACATGACTAAGTGACTGAGCATGCTTGTGCACAAATACAAACTCTGTGATAGCTACAATTTTACAATGCTTTGACATTACATACTGTGTTTTTATACTTTAATCTTCCCTGTTTTCTTTCTTATTGACTGATGTTCTATTGTGATCTTTGTGATGATACTTTATGTATTTTATAAGGTGAAATAATTTTTGGCATGTAGACTATAGGTTTTTTCACATGCATTCCACTCTGCTCCCATGACAAACACTTTATTTTGATGAAAGATTTTTGAGTTGTTTCTCTAGGTCCTCCACTTGCTAATGTATCTCGGGGTATTTTTAATTGTCACGTCAATGATTAGGTCAATACCTTTAGTCCTCACTTTTCAGCTTCTGGCAAGTGTTGACAAACTGATAGGGACAGCTCACTTGCTACCACAGCAAGATGCTGAATGCCAGATGATAAAATAGTTACCCATTTTCAATATCAGGAAGCCTTGGGCTCACTAATTGTAAGTTTTGTAAGCATTATTATTTTATTTCAAGGGCTTTATGCTTTGAAATAAGTGATTAATTTAGTCTTTCAAATAGCTGGCTTATCTGATTTGTACCTGACTCGGGCTACAAAGATGAATGCTCAGACATATCAGTAACAGTTTTATCCATTTCATCTGCTGAGAGCAAATCTCTTGAGTTATTTCTCTGATTTCTGTCACACTTCTATTTTTCCTGATCTGTATCTGGACTAGCTATTTAATCTTCTCATCTTTTCTCTTGTTTCTAAGTTTTACTTCTGGAAGATTTCCTTGATTTTGTCTTCTGACATTTTTACAGAGTTTTAAATTTCTGGTATGTTAAATTTTTAAGTATACTTCTGTTATACTGAATGTTCCTTACATGTGTAGTCTATTCGTTTTCAGATTGTATTATTGTCTAATTCTAAGGATAGTTTTTCTCTTTAAGTTTTCTTCCCTTTGTAGTCTGTTTCCTACACTTCCTGTTTGTCCTAATGTCTTATCTGGGGTGTTATATTTGATCAGAATCTTGTGATTATTGGTTGAGTATTCATATTTAAGAAGTGGTACCTAAAAGTGATTGGAAGCTTTGAATGCAGAGGTGGGGCTTCTTGACTTTTGAGTTCATAGTAGCATGATTTTTGTGGAGAGGACACCAGTGTGGAAGTAGGGAGGAGCTGTCTAACACTGAAGCTGTAAAAGATGGATAAATTTGACATGTAGAATTTATTCCCCTTAAAGTTCTGTTAGGGAAAATATTGTCAAAAGACAAATGACCGCCTGCAGGGGGAGAAAATCAAGAAAAAGATGGCCAACAGAATTGAATGCTCAGTTCATAGGTACTTTAAAAAATCAGTAAGCATATGTAACATTTTAAAGTGCATCTTTTGGCAAGCATGTGGGAAAACAGGCACTCATACTGTTCAGTTCAGTTCAGTCACTCAGTCGTGTCCGACTCTTTGCGACCCCATGAATCGCAGCACACCAGGCCTTCCTGTCCATCACCAACTCCCAGAGTTCACTCAGACTCACGTCCATCGAGTCAGTGATGCCATCCAGCCATCTCATCCTCGGTCGTCCCCTTCTCCTCCTGCCTCCAACCCCTCCCAGCATCAGAGTCTTTTCCAATGAGTCAACTGTTCGCATGAGGTGGCCAAAGTACTGGAGTTTCAGCTTCAGCATCATTCCCTCCAAAGAAATCCCAGGGCTGATCTCCTTCAGAATGGACTGGTTGGATCTCCTTGCAGTCCAAGGGACTCTAAAGAGTCTTCTCCAAAACCGCAGTTCAAAAGCATCAATTTTCTGTGCTCAGCTTTCTTCACAGTCCAACTCTCACATCCATACACGACCACTGGAAAAACCATAGCCTTAACTAGATGGACCTTTGTTGGCAAAGTAATGTCTCTACTTTTGAATATGCTATCTAGGTTGGTCATAACTTTTCTTCCAAGGAGTAAGCGTCCTTTAATTTCATGGCTGCAGTCACCACCATCCACAGTGATGTTGGAGCCCCCCAAAATAAAGTCTGACACTGTTTCCACTGTTTCCCCATCTATTTCCCATGAAGTGATGGGACCAGATGCCATGATCTTCGTTTTCTGAATGTTGAGCTTTAAGCCAACTTTTTCACTCTCCACTTTCACTTTCATTAAGAGGCTTTTTAGTTCCTCTTCACTTTCTGCCCTAAGGGTGGTGTCATCTGCATATCTGAGGTTATTGATATTTCTCCTGGCAATCATACTGTAGATGATAATAAAATGAGTACTTTTTAGAAAGATAAAGTATATGCTTTCTGACGCAGAAATTCCACTACTAGTAATTTACAAATAGTTTGGGAATTACGCTGAGATACAGCATTAATTATAACAGCAAAAACTGGAGAAACAACCTAGATGTCCATCAGTAGGAATTGGTTAAGTCAGAAAAGACTGTCCTGCAGTGTGTGCAATGTCATTTGCGTAAAAATTTCTGAAAGAAAGTATATGTGGTTGAATTTTTTTCCCCCAGTAGTATGTACAAAATGTGATAGTGTTGGCTCTAAGGAAAAGGGGTTGGTTAGTAGGTATTTTTCATTCTGCATATTACTATAGAATTTTTTTTATTGGAGGCTAATTACTTTACAGTATTGTATTGGTTTTGCCATACATCAACATGAATCCGCCCCGGGTGTACACGTGTTCCCAATCCTGAACCCCCCTCCCATCTCCCTCCCCATACCATCCCTCTGGGTCATCCCAGTGCACCAACCCGAAGCATCCTGTATCCTGCATCAAACCTAGACTGGCGATTCATTTCTTATATGATATTATACATGTTTCAATGCCATTCTCCCAAATCATCCTACCCTCTCCCTCTCCCTATAGAACTTTAAATGTACATGTCACTTTTTTGTTTAAAACTATAAAGATAAACTGTTAGATTGCTATGGTACTTACCCTGTCTTGTGTTTGCTTGGATAGAGCTTGAGGGTCTGCTTTAATTATCATTAAGCCTGGGATAACACATGGAAGAGTTTGACTATAAAAACCTTTCACCTTTCACTAATATTTGTATTTCACTTCATGATTTAGAGTACTCTCATTTGTGTAATCTTATTTGATCTTCATAGTGGTCCTGGTGAGGCAGATAACTTTTTTAGGAGATAAGAAAATTGGGACAGTTGGAGATTGACTTTCTAAGGCCACCAGCAGAAGTGCCCCAGCCAGGCTTTGAGTCCAAGTACAATGGTGGCCCTTCCTATTGTTCGTGTTCCTCTTCTTTAGTTCACGTGTGTGGTCTCCTCCACTGTATTTCCCATTGCTTTTCTTTTTCTTTTCTTTTTGCAAACAGTTATTTTAGAGGTACTACTCAGCTTTTACTAGGGCAGACTAAACACTGTGAACTGGATACACTGGACCTGGTTGAGGCTGTCATAAGTTATCATTTTTCATATGTCCTGAGTTTGAACAGGATGACTCTATTTCCAATGCAAAATGTGGAAAGTCTGAGGAAATGAAGAAACAGAAGATTTTGAGGAAAAAAACTGATTTGAAAGTACAAATTTCATCTTCAGTCTTTGCTAATACCACTCTTTTAGTTTCTATGCCTCCCACCACTACTATCATTTTAGTTTCTTGGAGATGAAAATTTCTGGCTTCTGATCCAAAACTTCCTAAACCTCTATTACTTTAGCTTATAAATACTGATTTCTTATCAGTATTATCAGTATCAGGTTGGATGGCATCATCGACTCAATGGACATATCCAAACTCCAGGGGATGGTGAAGGACAGGGAAGCCTGGCGTGTTGTCCAAGGAGTCGCAGAGTCAGACGTGACTAAGTGATTAAAAACTAACAATAGATTTTTATGTTTTAAAAAATTTTGTTTAAAAAAAATTCTTTAACTGAGAGGTCTGTCAGATTCTTTTAAGAAACTCTGCTCAGGGCTTTTGGTTATATGTGACAATTCAAAGGAGAGTACCATGCCACTGACTTTATTATACTAACAATACTGAAGATCTTACATTTATGAGATATATGTATGTACTATTGCCTGTATTTCAGGTGCTATGATGTAGAGTTCAGCCAGTAGAGACCCTTTTGAAGTAGAGGCATTTAGTCAAAAAATTTATCATACTCACAGATCATTTGAATGATTTAAGATTATTTAAGGGATCATGTAACTTACAGATAGATTTTTGTGCATTGGGTTTTAACTCCCATTTTTGTCTTTACCATATGGACGAGATTCAATCCTGCTAACATAGACTTGCTGCTAACATAGCAGATGAGCTGCTGCCAACAGATGGGGAGGACAGCTGTATGATATCCCATTTAGATGACTGAAATGTTAAATCTTAAAAAAAGGCCACAGTGGTAGTGCTTGGAGTGAAAATTGCTTTCTATAACTCGAGCTGTAATCATGCCAGTTATCCTCTATAGCTCTATTTCTAGGATGATGTCATCTACTTCTACACAGATGACTCATGGTTCTCTTTACTCCTTCCTGTAACCACCTTCCTCCCCACCCCACCCCCGCCATAACTTCCTCTTTCTCACCCAGCTATTCTGTGAGAGCCAGATGTCAATTTCCAGATGTCACTGGAAATCTCTGCCTGTATAAGCCATAAGCACCTCTAGTTCAACATGTCCAGAGACAAATTCATCTTTCCTCCAAAATATAGTACTCTTCCCATTTTCCCAAAGGTCATCAAATCTTGATGCTCTATAATCATTTTTGACTTCCTTTTTGTCATTTTGTGGATCTAATCAGTCACAAATTTCTGTTGCTTCAATGAAGTCACAAATTTCTGTTGTTTCTGTGAAATGTCTCGTATCTGTCCTATCTTCTTTATTCTTATTGTGCATTTCCTGTTTCAGATGCCTTCTCTCTCAAACATTCACTCATTTGTTAATTCACCCAATATTTACTAATTGCTTATTATGTGTCAGGCATAGTATGGGACTATGTCTCATTTATCAAAGGTTGAATAAGGTCTCTCCTCTCCTTAATAGAATCCACTGATAATAATACCGAGCATTAGCATGGGCAATGTACTTACCTCATTCAGTCTTCACAGTAGCTTTTGGAAACAGATGAGCAAACAGGCCCAGAAAGGTGAGGCAATATGCAAACTACAGTGAGAGAATACAGCTCACTCAAACTCTGTCTTAAAGTGAATGTGTTAATTTATACAGACATGCTCTCATATTGTACATAGTAGTAAAAGAGAGGGAACTTGTAAACAAACCATTTATAAGTTAAAGATAGAGTTTAGGGACAGCTACTTTAAAACACTTGTAAAGAAATAGGTGTTTGTGGATTTTTTTTGTGCCTGTTTTATTTTTGTTGCCTCAGAATTTGACAGCATTATTTTTTAGTAACTTGTCTTCACTGCGTCTTTTCAAAGCATACACAGTTTTCATGGGAACATCATCTCTTTCTTTAATGACATATTTTGTAACTTAAAATTATTTTGAGATAATTGTAGATTCTCATATAGTTGTAAGAAATAATACAGATGGATCCTGTGTACCCTTTATTCAGTTTCCTTCAAAAGTAACGTATTGCAAAACTGTGATGCAGTATCATAACTAGGATAATGAGGTGGATGCAGTTAAGACAAAGATTATTTCCATTTGCACAACAATCCCTTTTATTGCCCTTCCATATTAACATACACTTCCCTTTTGTAGCCAGCCCCACTTGAATCCCTCAGAAGCCCCGATCTGTTCTTAATTATTTTATGAATGTCTGTGTGCACTAGGAGAAAGGAGCAGTGACCCCACAAGAGACTGACCCAGACTTGCCTGTGAGTGTCCAGGTGTCTCCTGCAGAGTCATGGGTCGGCAGTGCCCTGCTACAGGGTTGGGGGCACTGAGTGCAGCAAATGCCTGCATGGGACCTTTTGAAGGAGATCACCATTTTCTTCATTACTTCCACCATAGTTTGGTCTTAGGTCAAACAATAGGGAGGGAACACAGCCCTGCTGATCAAAGAAAATTGGATTAAAGATTTACTGAGCATCCCCCCCCTCCCCCCCCCCAGCATCAGAACAAGACCCAGTCTCCCTCACAGACAGTCTCTTGTCCATAAGGCCTTTATCCTTACGAGGGCAGACAGAATGAAAACCACAGTCACAGAAAACTAATCAAACTGATCACATGGACCACAGCCTTGTCTTAATGAAACTAGGAGCCATGCCATGTATGGCCATCCAAGACGTATGGGTCATGGTGGAGACATCTGAAAAAATGTGGTCCACTGGAGAACGGAATGGCAAACCACTTCAGTATTTTTGCCTTGAGAACCTCATGAACAGTATGAAAAGGCAAAAAGATACAAAACTGAAAGATGAACTCCCCAGGTCAGTAGGTGCCCAATATGCTACTAGAGAACAGTAGAGAAATAACTCCAAAACCAATGAAGAGACAGAGCCAAAGCAAAAACAACACCCAGTTGTTGATGTGAGTGGTGGTGGAAGTAAAGTCTGATGTTGTAAAGAACATTGCATAGAAATCTGGAATGTTAGGTCCATGAATCAAGGTAAATGGAAGTGGTCAAATAGATGGAAAGAGTGAACATTGACATTTTAGGAATCAGTGAACTAAAATGACTGGAATGGGTGAATTTAACTCAGATGACCATGATATCTACTACTGTGGGCAAGAATCCCTTGGAAGAAATGGAGCAGCACTCATAATCAACAAAAGAGTCTGAAATGCAGTTCTTGGGTGCAATCTCAAAAACTACAGAATGATCTCTGTTTGTTTCCAAGGCAAATGATTCAATATCACAGTAATCCAAGTCTATGCCCCAACCAGTAATGCTGAAGAAGCTGAAGTTGAATGGTTCTATAAAGACCTACAGGACCTTCTAGAACTAACACCCCCAAAAGATGTCCTTTTCATCATAGGGGACTGGAATGCAAAAGTAGGAAAGTCAAGAGATACCTGGAGTAACAGGCAAATTTGGCCTTGGAGTACAAAATGAACAGGTCAAAGGCTAATAGACTTTTGCCAAGAGAATGCACTGGTCATAGCAAACACCCTCTTCCAACAACACAAGAGAAGACTCTACACATGGACATCACCAGATGGTCAATACCAAAATCAGATTGATTATATTCTTTGCAGCCAAAGATGGAGAAGCTCTATACAGTTAGAAAAAACAAGATCAGGAGTTGACTGTGGTTCAGATCATGAACTCCTTATTGCCAAATTCAGACTTAAATTCAAGAAAGTAGGGAAAACCACTACAGACTCAGGTATGACCTAAATCATATCCCTTATGATTATACAGTGGAAGTGGCAAATAAATTCAAGGGATTAGATATGATAGTATCTGAAGAACTATGGACTGAGGTTTGTTACATGTACGGGCAGCAATCAAGACCATCCCCAAGAAAAAGAAATTCAAATAGGCAAAATGGTTGTCTGAGGAGGCCTTACAGATAGTTGAGAAAAGAAGAGAAGCTAAAGGCAAAGAAGAAAAGAAAGATATACCTATTTGAATGCAGAGTTCCAAAGAACAGTAAGGAGAGATAAAAAAGCCTTCCTCAGTGATCAGTGCAAAGAAATAGAAGCAAACAATAGAATAGGAAAGACTAAAGATCTCTTCAAGAAAATTAGAGATAACAAAGCAACATTTCATGCAAAGATGGGCACAATAAAGAACAGAAATGGTATGGACCTCATAGAAACAAGATATTAAGAAGACATGGCAAGAATACACAGAAGAAATATACAAAAAAGATCTTCATGATCCAGATCACCACGATGGTGTGATCACCCACTTAAAGCCAGACATACTGGAATGTGATGTCAAGTAGGCTGTAGGAAGCATTACTACGAACAAAGCTAGTGGAGGTGATGGAATTCCAGTTGAGCTATTTCAAATCCTAATAGATGATGCTGTGAAAGTGTTGCACTCAATGTGTCAGCAAATTTGGAAAACTCAGCAATGGCCACAGGTGTGGAAAAGGTCAGTTTTCATTCCAATCCCAAAGAAAGGCAATGCCAAAGAATGCTCAAACTACCGCACAGTTGCACTCATCTCATATGCTAGCCAAGAAATGCTCAAAATTCTCCAAGACAGGCTTCAACAGTACTTGACTCATGAACTTCCTGATGTTCAAGCTAGATTTAGAAAAGACAGAGGAACCAGAGATCAAATTGTCAGCATCCGCTGGATCTTTGAAAGAGCAGGAGAATTCCAGAAAAACATCCACTTCTGCTTTATTGACTATGCCAAAGCTTTTGACTGTGTGGATCATGACAAACTGTGGAAAATTCTTCAAGAGATGGGAATACCAGACCACCTGACCTGCCTCCTACGAAATCTGTACGTAGGTCAAGAAGCAATAGTTAGAACTGGATGTGGAACAACAGACTGGTTCCAAATATGGAAAGGAGTATGTCAAGGCTATATATTGTCACCGTGCTTATTTAACTTCTATGCAGAGTACATCATGTGAAATGCCAGGCTGGAGGAAGCACATGCTGGAATTAAGATTGCTGGGAGAAATACCAATAACCTCAGATATGCAGAGAACACCACCCTTATGGCAGAAAGGGAAGAAGAACTAAAGAGCCTCTTGATGATAGTGAAAGAGGAGAGTGAAAAAGTTGGCTTAAAACTCAACATTCAGAAAACTAAGATCATGGCATCTGGTCCCATCACTTCATGGCAAATAATGGAAACAGTGAGAGAGTTTATTTTGGGGAGCTCCAAAATCACTGCAGATGGTGACTGCAGCCATGAAATTAAAAGATGCTTGCTCCTTGGAAGAAAAGCTATGACCAACCTAGATAGCATATTAAAAAGCAGAGACATTACTTTGCCAACCAAAGTCCATCTAGTCAAAGCTATGGTTTTTCCAGTCATCATATATGGATGTGAGGGTTGGAGTATAAAGAACACTGAGCACCAAAGAATTGATGCTTTTGAACTGTGGTGTTGGAGAAGACTCTTGAGAATCCCTTGGATTGCAAAGGGATCCAACCAGTCCATCCTAAAGGAGATCAGTCCTGGGTGTTCATTGGAAGGACCCATGCTGAAGCTGAAACTCCACTACTTGGGCCACCTGATGTGAAGAACTGACTCATTTGTAAAGACCCTAAAGCTGGGAAAGATTGAAGGCAGGAGGAGAAGGGGACGACCGAGGATGAGATGATTGGATGCATCACCAACTCGATGGACATGAGTTTGAGCAAGTTCCGGGAGTTGGTGATAGTAAAGCCTGACGTGCTGTAGTCCATGGGGTCGCAAGGAGTCGGGCACTACTGAAGGACTAAACTGAATTGAACTGATATTTAAAAAATATATAAATATCAAATAGCATGTAACCTTTTGGGATCGGCTTTTTTTCACTTGGCATAATTCTGATCTAGGATTCATCGAGTATGTTGTTGCCTGTATTGTTCCTTTCTACTGCTCAGTAGAATTCCATGGTATAAATGTGCCAGATTGTTTAACCACTGTTTTCCAGAGAGGCTGTACCATTTTAAACTCCAGCCAACAATATATTAGTGATCCAGTTTCTCTGTATCCTCAGTAGCATTTAGTTGTGTTATACAAAGATACCATATATATATGTATATATTTGTGTATATATATGTATATATATGTGTGTGTATATATATGTATATATGTGTGTATATGTGTGTATATGTGTGTGTGGATACAGTGTTGGATACCAGTGAGAGGTTTTAAGATGAGAACTAAAACTGTCTCTTGCATATATCAAGTGCACATACCTTAGATAGTGACTAAGGGATTAGTGTTCATTTTTTGTTGGCAGTTTTAGTGGTAGAAATGAAGGCAGAAGCCTTGGAATAACTGATTGAAGCAAAGTAAGGAAGCAGAGACGAGGAATGAATACCATTCTTTGGAAAAGGATGAACAACAGAGAGTATTACTGCAAAAAGACTTTTTAACTGGGGGAAATATTTTTAGGCTGAGGTTGAATCAGTAGAGAGAAACAGGTTGAAAATAGAGGGAAAGTGTTTCACAAATTGTCAACCATAAGTGTAATAATACTCAATTCATTTTAATGAAAAATACAGAGATTTGTGGAGCAAGGTCCCAGGGGAATGGGAGATTAGGTTCAGACTGGAGGCAAGGAGGTGTAAAGAAGGGTAAAGTGAAAATGAAGTTGCTCAGTCATCTCTGACTCTGCGACCCCATGGACTGTACCCTGCCAGGCTCCTCCATCCATGGCATTTTCCAGGCAAGAATACTGGAGTGGGTTGCCATTTCCTTCTCGAGGGGACCTTCCCCACCCAGGGACTGAACCCGGGTCTCCTGCACTGCAGGCAGACTCTTAACTGTTTGAGCTACCAGGGAAGCCTGGTAAACAGGCTTAAAGCAGAGTAAACAGATTAATTTGTGTTTCAGTGATTAAACCTGGTGATTTTGTTCATCTTTGCAGGGCTCTGTGGAAAGAGAGGGAATTTGAGAAGAGTCTTGAGGGTTGGAACAGTTGCTGAAGTGATGCTGAACAAAAGAAAGGAACAGGATTTTGGGGTCTAAGGAAAGAACACACATTTGTAACGGTATCAGTTTTCACATTGGGTCAAGGGTAGACTTGAGAAAGGATTGGAAAGTGATTGAGTTGGAAAATAGGTGTAAAGTAATTAAGGGAGACAGAGACGGAAGAGAAGGTCTTAAACTGAAAAGAAGATATTGAAGTTAAGATTCCAGAGGTCAAGGAGTTTTAGATTGATGAAGTCTAAGAAAGTAGGATAAGGAAATAGTGTGAAGATGAAAGGCACTATGTTTCATAAAACCTTGAGTTGGTAAGGAGTTTGTAGTTTGTATTTTATCTTGATGAGAAATCATCAAGGAAGGAACATGACAGTATTAATCTGTAAGAAACACTACTCTATGGAAATTCAGAGAATGGGCAAAACTGGAAGCAACCAGAGACATATTAGGCACTTTTGCACCTAGCTGAAGGACATGATCCCATTTACAGCCCCTGTAGAGGGGAGAGCGATCAGGCTGCTAAGTTTTCTACAACAAAATTTCTACCTTCTTGATTGAACCCAGTGAACTGAACCATTCTGTTTCAATTATCTGCTCTGGGAAAGATCACACCTCTTCACATGTATTTTGCCCACAATCATCTTTACAAGTGTAATTAAACTTTTTCAGAGTAACCTCAGGAACAACTAGTTCCTTAATATTTTTATGCCATTGAAATTTAGGGGCTGGATATGGCCACAGTGGGTGGAGACAGCATGCCGTTTCTTGCCTTTCACTACTTTTCTGAGAAGACTTGGAAATTTTTCAGAAACTTTAGGCATATAGTTTCTCTGATCTGGAACAGTGACTTTATATATTTTTGTTTATATTTGTCTCTTCTATCACACTGTGAGTTCCTTCATAGTAACCTGCATTGAATTAATGTTGTTATAATGTGGTACCTAAGTATCTTGGTACTCTGGCTGAAAAATACATGTTTAAAAAACATTCAGGATATGAGTGAGTAACTGAATGAACGAATGATGGCTCCCACAGAGACAGCTTTGCACTAGTGGTAAAGAACCCGCCTGCCAATGTAGGAGACATAGGAGATGAGGGTTCAATCTCTGGGTAGGGAAGATTCCCTTGGAGGAGGGCGTGGCAACCCACGCCAGTATTCTTGCCTGGAGAATCCCAATGGACAGAGGAGCCTTGTGGGTACAGTCCATAGGGTCGCACAGAGTCGGACACGACTGAAGCGACTTAGCACGCACGCAAATGATCTCAGTTGTAATACCCAAAGAATTTTCAGACAAATAAAAAGTGGCATTCCATCCATATATGCTTAATTTGGAAGCAACTGTAAAGAGACACCGTGCGAGCTTGATTCTCCCAAAGGGAAATGGCAGGAAGTTCTTTTCCGTAGGGCAGCACGACGACCGCCTGTTGGAGCTAGTGAGCCAGTTTCCCTGCTGGAAAGAAGCCGAGACCACTTTCCGTACAGCAGCATGGTGGCCGCTAGAGGGGGCGGCCATAGCAGCATGCCCGGGGGAAGAGGCCGCCGTAAAGGAGGCGCCGTTTCCTCTTCTTACTTCTCCCGCCTCCCACCGGCTGTCGTAAAAGGGTGAATGGAGAGCGAGTTGTGGGGGGTAGAAAGGGAGGACAAGGGGCGCGGAGTCAGAGTGGCGCAGCAAGTGGCTGCAGGTGGCGACGGTGGCGGGGGGTGAGGAGTGAGGTAGTTCAGGGGTCGCGGAGGAGGAGGCTGAGAGGGTCCAAAGAAAAACTAAAGCGGCAGTCTGGCCTACTGGTCCGGGGGCCGCGGAGCCCCCACCTGGGGAGATGGACCTCAACCGGATCATCCAGGCGCTGAAGGGCACCATCGACCCGAAGCTGCGGATTGCGGCCGAGAATGAACTCAATCAGGTGAGGAGCGGGCCCTCCGCCGCCTCGCCGGGCTCTCCCTCTTCGGCGCCCCTGATCTCCACCCCCACCCGGGCCCCGACCCGGGACCCCGGACCGCGGACCTCAACGTGTGTCTCGGCCGGTTCCACCCCCGCCCCCGCCCCCGGGTCCGGTGGTACCGTACTCCCCGGATCTTTTCTCAACGGCTCACGCACCTGTTGGCCACCTTTGCATCTTTTCCTGTCGTTTTTCTTCCCGGTGCAGTTTGTTCAGCTCGCCTGGTCCGCAGAAAGAAGCTTTAGCAAGCTTTGCTAGTGTTTTCGGGATGTGATTTCTTTTCCTTAAGTACGCCGAGTTGGTGGGAAAATTCACTTAAAATTCAAATCTGAGTTCTTTTTTTCTGCAGACCCAGACCTTTTTAGGTGTTGCTGTGAGAAACCCTGTCCATTCGCCTGCTTCTGTGGGGTATGGCAGGACCGTTTACACTGAGTGGCAGAGTTTGTTGGAGCGCTGGGGAAATGCTGCCGGAAGAGTGCTTTGGGAATAATAGGCAGTTTTTATGGTGGTGGTGCTTTGCGAAAGCCACGCCGAATAGTAAGAGTTTGTAGAGGTTTTTTTTTTTTTTTAAAAAACGGTAAAATGTGTGAGACTTTCTTTTATCCCCTTTCCTTTATTCTTGCTAACTAGCTTTGACCTTGTTCCAGCGATATCACCGACGTTGGCAAATTTAATGATCCCAAACTCTAGGTTGTATTTTCCTCCTCACCTCTAAGAATGAATCATAAACTGATCACTACAAAGTCTGAATTAAGGTCTATCCCTAGGATAAAGTGACAGGTTTGAGGTTGCAGTAATCCTTAAAATGTAAAGGAATACACCTGAATTAGTGGTTCTCAAAGTGCTGCCCAGAATGAGCAACGTCAACATCATTTAGGAACTTGTTGGAAATGCACATTATGGGGCTTCACTCTAGACTTAAGGAATTAGAACCTCTGGGGATGGGGCCCAGTTGTGTTTTAATTAACTAGCTAGGTGATTCTGTGCTTCCTAAAGTGTGAGAAGGACTGTCTTAAGTAAGTGTGTCCTAGGTTTTCCCTGGATGGAATTGACTTTGAAGTGCAGATATCTCTTGTGAATCTTTGAAAGGGATTGTTTTAATGGGAAATCTGGGTGGAGTTAAGTGTCAATCCAGGATGAGAGAGTGAAAATAACTGACTCTGGAGAGAAGGTTGAGTTCAACTGACGCCTAAAGGGAGTGTATTAGTGCTTCAAAGAGAAAAGGACTCTCTCTCAGAATAGGGGGAAGTTAAGGTCAGTACCTGTCCCAGGCTTTGCAGAGTAAAAGTACTGCATGTTGCTTAGTTGGAAGAGTAGTAATCCAGGGGTTGGTTAGGAGGAACAAAGCAAGAGCTGAACTTGCATTCTGCTAGTATGAACAGGGGAGTTGGCCTGTTTATGACCCCCTTCTCTTCACAATGTGGCCAGATGTTATTTTGATAGTGTGGACAGGGATCATATCTTTTCTCTCTTGTTGTACTGCTCTGCCTCTGTTAGCCTATGCTAGTGTTGTTTCTGAGTCATCAGTATGTTAAGTGCAGCTGACTTTATAGAAGTGGAAAGGGAAGGTGGAAAACCTGCGGAACTGCAAGAGATATTTAGGACCCCATACCCTTTTCTTCGTGGTGTGTGCATGCTTAGTTGGCTCAGTCCTGTCCAACTCTTTGCCACCCTATGGACTGTAACCCACCAGGCTCCTTTGTCCATGGGATTCTCCAGGCAAGAGTACTGGAGTGGGTTGCCATGCCCTCCTCCAGGGGATCTTCCCAGGGATCAAAACAGTGTCTTTTAGGTCTCCTGCATTGGCAGGTCGGTTCTTCACCACTAGTGCCGCCTGGGAAGCCCCTTTGTTCCTGATATTTCAATCCAAATCCATACCAACCTAACTCTGCCCTGCCCCATATCCACCCAACTCATTACAGACCACAACTACCTCTGCATCTTCTAAAAGTAGATTATTGCTGTGTCACTCATTTAGCATTTATATTTAGTATAATATAATGCTTTGGATTGTAATAGGCTCTAAGTATTCTTTTGAATTGTAAGTAGAAGACCAAAGTATAATGACACATAACCTTTTAATAAATATGGTTTTAATGTCGCATTTTGTATGCTTTATCGTTTACCACCACTGTAACATCCTTCTTTGTTGGATAAACCAGTGGGTAACCTACCACAGGGGATTAGGGTCCCTCAGTTATTTTAGTGACTGAACAACAAGAGTAAATTTTTGAATTATCTTGTAATTGTTGTTCCTTTCATCCTCTATAAACTGCAGAACCTTAAATTTTTGTATATGAAGTAAATTCTTTATCTATAATTGAAACCACTAAGTTGTGTCTGACTCTTTGTGACCCCCAAGGACTGCAGCATGCCAGGCTTCCTGTCCTTCACTGTCTCCCAGAGTTGCCCAAATTCATGTCCATTGAGTTGGTGATGCCATCTGACCATCTCATTCTCTGCCACCCTCTTCTCCTTTTACCTTCTTCAGTCTTTTCCAGTGAGTCTCTTGAGGCTCTTATCAGGTGGCCAAAGTATAGGAGCTTCAGCTTCAGTCCTTCCAATGAATATGAAAAGAGTCAATATTTTAAATATGCCAATTTTCTCCGTTTTTTGGGTTAAACATTCATCTCAATGAATGTTATTATAAATAATAGGAAAGGTGATAAATTAAAAAAAAGGAGTAGTGTGCATAAACCTAGCGGTGCACCGAAAGGGATGCCACCATAGATCCAGGTTCTAGGGAGGAAGTAAGCAGAACAGACTCCTTGTGACATCATCTGGCTTAGTCTCACTGAGAATTTATGAGTCTTTTCTGGGAATGTCAGCAGGCATGGCCAAGTGTAAGCTCTGGGAATGTGGCAGGCCTGTAATGTGGTCCAGGTACTAGACATCTGGAGGGAATATGGTCAGAAGGAATAGGCTGCTTGCTCTCTCTCTCTTTGTTTTTTTTGCATCTATAGTCCATGGCCAAACTCAGGAGTAGGTCAGAGTAAAACATGTCTATGGGGAGAAATGGCCCAGGCAGTAGGCACTTCATCAGTGCAGGCTCACTTGGGCACTGCTAAGTTTAAAAGATGCTCTGGCAGCAGAGGGCAGCTGGTGACAGAGCTCTCAACCCTGTCTGTTGAGGTACATACACTGTTGCAATCTGGACTGGCTTATGCAGAGCCATTGTTCATTTTCTCTGTAGGATCTTCTATTTTCTGTAGCCCATGTTTTCTTTTCATCAAAAGTACTAACAAAATTGAAGCTCAAGTAAGCTGGAAAGAAACACTTGTATAAGTCACTCGCCTGGAAAACTGCATTAACAGAGGAGCCTGGCAGGCTACAGTCTATGGGGTTGCAAAGAGTCAGACATGTCTTAGCGACTGAGCGCAATGTATGAGTATGAATCAAATAAAAATGTGAAGTTTTAAATTCATAAAATAGCTCCTAGAATTTATTAAGAATAAAACAAATATTCCTTTTACAGAAGAGTGAGGGGAATAAAGGATTTGTGGAAGAAAACAAATAGCCAACCGACAGGAAAAAAATTCAAGCTAGAATAAGTGTAATTTAAAATATGAATAAGGATGAAAAATTTTGAAGGAATGATAATGCTAATCTCTATATTAGATAGATGGGCACACATATAATCTACTGTGGGAAGCATAAATTGCTATACCCTTTCTGGAGAACATTTTGACAATATATATCTAAAAAAACATGAAAGTGTTCTTACTCTTTTATTCATCGATTTATTCTAAGTAATTTTTTTTTGTATTGTGGTAATCTTTATTTTGCTTTGGTGAGTTTCTTTTCCTTTAAAAGTTTTTCTTTTGTTTGGACAGGAATGTATTCATAGGTGCTGACAGTTATTCACTTGTATTGCCCTATTTTTAATAAAATATTTCTTTGTAATTTCAGTCTTACAAGATTATCAATTTTGCCCCCAGTCTACTTCGGATTATAGTGTCTGAGCATGTGGAATTCCCAGTGCGCCAGGCAGGTGAGTTGGTTTTTTCAGTCCTATCTAAGATTATTTATGGGTAAAACTAGAGCTAGAGTTTTATTTCATTTCTAAATATCTGCTTTCTTTGAAAACATAGGAAACATACATGAGGTATTTCTCATGGCTTGAAAACTGACTGTCTTTTTCCCTGGAAATTAAGAGGTTCATATGGAGCTCTTAAATCTCTCATAGCTTTTTCTGTCCTCTTCTCCCTTCTAGCTATTAATACAGTTCCTTTTCTCTATAACTTTGGCATTTTTCCTCGTAGCTTATTCAGTTTTAATAGCTTTATCTCCCTAATTTTTAATGATTCCTGGTGGCTTTGCGTTTAGACCCGTAGATTAACATCATGAATTTGTGTATATGAATTTGGCTCCATTCCATGTGTCAGATCGTGGAGGGGGAAGGTTTGCACAGGTGTTCCTAACCACATGATGGGAAGCAGAACTTTTGTTATAAATGTGAACCTTGCCTTTGGGTCTGTGGATCTTAGGGTAGTTCCTTGATTTTTTTTATTGTTCTTCTTCCTTTTTTAAATGAACTGGTCATCAGAAACCAGAAGGTTAAAAATGGAGCATGAAGAATCCTGGAAAGAAAATAATTTCAAGTGACGGGGATAAAATGACAGTAGCTAATTTATATGATTGAAGAGACTTTTTAAAAATTATGTGACATGCACTCATAAATAAATTTGGCAATATAGAAAAATACACAGAAAAAAGTAAAAAAATTAACCTACATTCATTACTCAGAAATGACCCATCATTAACATTAGGTGTCCATTACTCTGTGCGTGTGTTCAGATAGAAGGATAGATGAACAATTTTATAGAAATGGAATTATACGCTACATGCTGATAAAAGTAGTTTTACTTGAACATAACAGAATAAAGTAGGGAATCATTAAATTTTGGAAAAATATGTATGATTTCCTAAACAGTCCCTTTGTGGTTAAATTATCTTATGGAAAAGATAAGTTTCTTATGAAGGAACTATGGAAAAACATTCATGCTGGAATTATTTTTACTTTAATAAGGTTTATGAGACTTCAGTGTAAGTTTTTTGAAATCACAATTCTCAGTTTAATGTTTGTTTTATAAAATAGGGCTGTTTTGAAACCACATTTTGCTAAATGGAACTTACTTTAATAACCTAAGTGTTTATAGGGCCATTGTGAATTTGCTATAAAGCTTTGCAATAGAAATAGTATTTTTAAGGATCTTAAAGCAGTTTATTAAATTAATGTCTTATTTATATGACATACAACTGTTTCAAAAAAACAAAATTTATATTATTAGATTGCTCTTGAACCTATCCCGAGAGATAGCTACTATCAACTTTGGTGCATGGTTCTCTAATTCTTTTTATTTTTCTGTAGATATGCTGATTTTAAAAAGTAATAAAAATCTGTTTGTACTACACATGCTATTTTGTAATTTCCTTTTTTTTTTTTCACTTAACCATATACCCTTGGGAGATCATTCCATATCAGTGCACATACATATACTTCATTCTTTGTACAATTATTTAGTATTTCTTTCTTTTTAAAAGAGTATATTTCTGAGATTTCCATACTCCCATTCCTCTATATATTCTTTTTTAAAAAACGTTTATTTTTGTTTGGAGGATAATTGCTTTACAGTGTTGTGTTGGTTTCTGTTGTACAATAACACGAGTCAGCTGTAAGTATACATATATTCTCTTGAACCTCCTTCCCACCCCTTTACCATCCGACCCTTCTACGGTGCACCCTTCTACAGAGCGCTGGGCTGAGCTTCCTGTGTTATACGGCAGCTTCCCACTAGCTATCTGCTTTATACATGGTAATGTATATATTTCAGTGCTACTCTCAGTTTGTCCCATCCTCTCTTTCTGTATTTCTTTGAATTAGAACTACCATAGTGTATTTAAGCCATCTGATACTGGTGGGCATGTCCCTTATTGCCCCTTTTTATTGTTTTTATTAGAGGCAACACTAAAATGAACATCTTTGAACACATATCTCTGGACACTAGTGGAGATAGTTTCACAGGATGAAACAAATGGAAATGCTAGGTTAATGATTTTAACAATATTAACTTTTACAATTTTGAATCTTATCACCAAGTTGCATTTGCTTACTTTTTCTATCAACGGTGCATTAGAATGCTGGCTTTCCCATATCCTCACCAGTTCTATACAACTTTGAATCTTAATAACTTAGGTAATTAAGTTTTAATGTAAAATGTAATTAGCATTTGAAAGCAATTTTTATTTATAATTTATGTAGATTTTAAATCTGTTAGCCACAGGACAGAGTTTCTCTTGGTTGTTGATCATGTCCTAATTCATTAGGACAACTTTTTACTTTACAGCATCCATTTTATTATACAGCCTGTGTATATATTGTGTAGAAGTCTGCATTATAACTATCCTAAATTTAAGTGCCATTTATAAATTTTCTCTTCTGTTTAACCTATTATTAGAATACAAAGGTACCCCAAGAATCATGGTGACCCTCAGACAATTTGTCATTTTAGCATGACATTTAAAACAGAATGTTGTGATCTTTGATTTTTAAAAATCAGCTTGTTCGTAAAAGTTATGCTATAATATTAAGTGGAAAGACATGGTTCTGTGAAATATTCAGTTTTTGTTTTTTTTTTTGCTTGTGGGCAATTAATAGTCTTGCTATTATCAATAAAGCTTGTTAGTGAGGGTCCTTTATTACTTTACTGGTGAGAAATAGGAAATAAATGTAATATTTTGATATTGGCAAGCTAAACAAGATAAATTTGGATGTTTGCTCCACTGTTTCCCTTTTGATTGGCAAGCTTAGTAGCATTATCAAGGTGGTAACTTCAGTGTTTCAGATTACAGAATCTAGAAATTAACAGGAAGTTGCTTGATTAGTCCAGAAGCACTTCAAGATTCTCTTTTGTTAAAATTCATGTGTCTTATTTGTATGAAACTCTATGGCTCTTACTCAGAATCTGTTTAATCTTGTTTTAGATATAATTTACACACTTCATTATCTTATTTCTTAGCCTTTAACAGATTAATAACAAGAGAGAGAAGGGGAGAAGGACTCCCAAATTACTATGAAAAATAGGAAAACTTAGAAATATCGACTCAAAAAGCATAGCATTCCGCTTCACTAAGTTTGATTGCATCCTTTTCACTTTGGTATTATAGAACCCAGTTGATCTGTGTGGTGGTGGTGGCTCTGGGTCCAGAACATAGAGCGTACGTGATGATTCATTGTGTTTCAAAAGGGGAGAAATGCGTGTATGGTTTAAAGTTAATTTCAAACTTAAGATGCTGAAGTTATTTTTGCAGAAAAACAAATTTTAATACTTAATTTCTTTATGAATGAATTAAGATATTTGTTTTTACTTAGCTCTGGCATATGGTTAGATAGACATTTGAATTAAATGATTAAAGGGATATTTTTAGATTATTGGTAGAGTTTCAGTTATTTTTGGTATTTTCCCTTTATTATCTTTAGTAATCCATGATTATAAGCATAATTAATATTCTGTTTTCAAATTATTACATTAAGTTCAGTTTTATTTTAACTGCATGTTTCTTGCAACCTATACAGTTTGTCAGTGTCTTTTATACAGTCCATTTCTTGTGTCCCAGAATAAAAATAGTTTTAGTTATAAAATTAATAGCATTTAATGAATAAATTATGAATAGGTCCATGATTTTACCATGTCTGTATCTTTGCTGTCTGAAAGTTGCTTTTTATTTTCAAGACTAGTTCTGTAGGGATTAAAATGGCATTGTGATTTTTCTTTTTGCAAAGATTAATCTCATGAAATCAGTCTGAAGTGCTGACAGGTTGGACCATAGATCATTTATTCATTTTTTCCAACAGTTTGTGTATTTTTATTGCCAATGATGGTTACATAATAAAATAAGTATACTGGAGTAAATGATGGTACTTAGTCCAGAGCTTGTGTGGTCTGACTTAAAAAAAGACAAAAACCCAAACTCTCACACATAGACACATTTCTCTTTCTCTCTCTCCTGCCTCCCTCCCTTCCCTTTTCTTTCCCTTCCCACCCCCTCACCTGCCCCCCACTTTCTCCCTTTCCCTCTTTCTTTCAATGTCTCAAATAATTTTTGTTTTTGTTCTAAAAAATGAAAGTCTTAGGTGAAATTGTGTTTTTCAGACCTTTGTTGAATCAAAACTAATGAAAGAGGAGCTTATAGGATATCAGGTTCATAATTTCACTGGATTTCTGTTGTATTACAGCCAGTGTAGAACATGTTTTGGTTTAGTCTTTGTGGTATAATGCTTTTATGAGCCAGTTTAGCTTATGTTAAAATTGAGATGAAGGGAGGAATGGGGAAGAAGGGAGAGGAGAAACTTAAGGGAAGACAGTTATAATGCTTTGCAGGTCATCTCTTTTTATTTTTATATTTTATGTATAGGTAAGAATATGACATTATAAAAACATATGTATTCCCAGTGCTCAGCTGGGTTAGTGAGAAAGCTTTGCATTCCTGTCAGAACTCTGTAGCAGTATATTAGCTTCTTTCAGAAGTCTTTTGTTAAATGTAACTGCTGCTGCTGCTGTTGCTTCAGTCGTGTCTGACTCTGTGTGACCCCATAGACGGCAGCCTACCAGGCTCCCCCGTCCCTGGGATTCTCCAGGCAAGAGTACTGGAGTAGGGTGCCATTGCCTTCTCCCTGTTAAATGTTGAAGGTAATTAAAAAAAATAGGAACCAAATCATTGATGATTATACTTTGATAGAAATAAACAGATAAGAGATTTCCCGAGATTTTCCAAAAATATTTGAAAGCTAATGTTCTTTTCTTTATTGTTATATTTGCAAGTGGCAAATATTTCCAAAGGGTTAGATAATAATTACCAATACTATAAAAAGCATACAAATTTCAAAATGGTAGTGTGGGATAATAATACTCAGTGAAAGAAAGACAGAAAAGGCAATCTATGTGAAGGGCTGTAGAATTTCACCTGTTGTCAGTTCAGTATTGGACATTATGAACAGTATGACGCTCATGATCTGAAAATTTTTTAGTAGAGTTGCATTTAGACCATTTTGTATTTAGTATATAGGTACATACTTGAGTTCCTAGGTCATTTTTCTGTCATGTAAACTCTGGAGCTTTATTTAATGAGATGTTTTCTGCTTAGATTTACTTTACTAGCTAAAGAGAAACTTTAAATTTTTATTCATTTTCCCTTCTCCATTTGGCTATTTATAAGATTTTCCATTTTTGCTGGGTGTCATATTTAGCATTGAAGGGTTTAGCCTTTCATGCTGTGCAAGGCTAAATGAAAGCTATCTTTTCACTACTGCTACATTAGCTTTTATTTTTCCTCTAATTTAGCTGCCATTTACTTGAAGAACATGGTGACACAGTACTGGCCAGACCGAGAACCTCCGCCCGGAGAAGCAATATTTCCATTCAATATTCATGAAAACGATCGCCAGCAAATACGTGATAATATTGTGGAAGGAATAATTCGGTCTCCAGATTTAGTGAGGTACATTATACTATATCTGTGTGCTTTGTGGGAAACACAGACTATATGGATGGGGGAAATTAGTTTAATCATCAGCCTCAAGTTTGTTTTTTAAAAGAGATACAAAGTAATGAAGATGGTCACTCAATACAGTTTTAATTATTTGTTTTTGCGTTTGTAATTCTTTGCTTTTATATATATATATATATATAGAGAGAGTTATTTTTTTGGCTGCATCATGTGGCATGTGGGATCTTAGTTCCCCAACCAAGGATCAAACCCATGCCCCCTGCAGTGGGAAAGGAGGAATCTTAACCCCTGGACCACCAGAAAGTCCCTGCCTCAGAATATTTTGGAAAGGATTTAGTTGCTATCAGTAGCCACAAAAAAAGTTAAAGCAAACATGTAACTACAATTGTTGTGTAGATCCCTGTATGTAGATAACCTATATTCTCAGTTAAAGCCTTTGTCTTTTCACTATTTGCTCTTCTTTTCCCTGATACAGGGAAATTGACTTCTGGGGGTTTTAACTTACCACTTTTGTAATACTCTACCTATCTTTTTATTCATTTTTGTGAGCTGAGCATCTGTTCCTTTGAAGAAGATAGAATGGAGAAAGTATAAACTAGAAGTATCTCTGGTTTTTTAAATTTAGATTAGCTGCTGTAGAGTCCAGTCGACTTTCTACGGTGATGGAAATCTTCTGTATCCATACTGTCTGATCCTTAGTCATGTGGCATAGAAGCCAGTGGAGTACTTGAAATATGGCTAGTGTACCTGAGGAACTGAATTTTTAATTTAATTATATAACTGGTGGCTGCCCTTATTGGATAGCACAACTATAGAGTCAAAAAAATTATGCAGTCTTAAAATAGGAAAAACAAATTCTTTTCAACGTGAGAGAGTGATTAGGTTTCTTTAGAAAAGGCAGGAGGGAAACAGATGAATCCGAGGTAGGGAAATGAAATTAACTTCAAGAGATTAGATATAACTTTATTCCTGAGTGTGACAAGCATTGAACTCCTCTTTGTGCAGTTGTTTCATTAAGAGGAGAAAGGAGTTGTACTGATGAAAGAAAATAGTCTTTATTCTTGTTAGTTGCCCACATGCCCGTCTGGCACTGGCTTCCCTGTGGTACCATCATGTGTCCATTTCTTGGCAAAATCTTAACATTTTAAATCTCTCTGAATCTTGCAAGCAATGCTTCTACACAGTAATATATGAAAGGGTGGCTGTTCATAGACATCCTTTGCTTGGCTTGGAATGAGAAAGGATTAAGACGGTCAACCTGAAGATGAAATAAAAAAAATGAAACTTTTCATTTTTATTGAATACAGATACGATCTGTTGGTTGTTTAGGAACAGCTGCTGGTGGCATAGGAGGTTATCTTTATCTTTATTATGAGACAGTTCTTTGTGGCTTTGCTTCTTTTATGTCCTGAAGGCTTAACTGTAACCACTCTTAAATAAATATTCTCAAAGTTTATTTAAAAGTACTGCAAAGGATATTTTGCAGATAGATTTGGAGACACAAGGAAAAGGCATTATTTTGTTTGTTTCATTTCAGTGAATTCAAGTTATTGGCTGTTGAACTGAATACGTATCTTTTTCTTGGCATAGTGGAATCCTAATTTAGCTTGATTCACTTTCTGACCATTTGCAAGTGACCATGTAAGGACACACTGAGAGTTTGTAGGAGAGAAATTTTTTTCCCTCACTTTCTTTTCAGTTGTGACTGGGATCCAGTTGAGGAAATGATTACTGACCTAAGTGTTATGAGATCACATCTTTTATCACTTAACTTCATGGTTTTATTGAAGATATTTCTTTTTTTTTTTTTTTTCTGTTTAATGTCTTGCCTGTTGATTTTTTCCTATGTTTCTTTGGAAATAGCGCTTAACATTCCCCTTCAGGAATTTCCAGCTAGTACTTGGTACTTTGTATAAAATTTAGGATCTAAGGAAAAGCTTTGATAGGTGCAAAATACTGCATGGCTGGAATTGCTGATGACTGATTCCAGACTTTGGCTCACGGAGATGCTTGCCACTGTTATGTAGGCTTCCATTTTACTTACTGTGACCATTTTTAGGTTAAGTTTGTCTAGTTGAAATAATGAAATACTTTTTGTTTTGTTTCCCTGTAGGATATGATAACCAAAATACAAAATATGACAAGATGGGAAATTTGATAAGAGCTGGGGTTGATTCATTGTCTTTTGTTTTCTGGAGACTTTTTTATGAATTTATTAATTTTTTTTTACAAAGCTTATCTTTAGGATAAGACCATTTGAAAGATTTGATACATTTTAGGCAATCACTCATTCTGTTTATTTTCATTAAGTTTGAGTTACTGAGGAGGTGTTTTTTTTAATAGGACCACTCTTTTTCTTATCACCCTAAATAAATAACTGTATAATGTAGATAAATAGGAATCAAAGTGCTTTTGTGTACAGTACTAGAGGTCTTTGAAGCCTGATATTTATAACTACTTAGATTGTGGACTTTTTTCCCCCCACCTTATAGAGTCCAGTTAACAATGTGTCTCCGTGCCATCATTAAATACGATTTCCCTGGTCACTGGCCAGCGGTAGTCGACAAGATAGACTATTACTTGCAATCACAGAGCAGTGGAAGCTGGCTTGGCAGTTTGTTATGTCTGTATCAACTGGTGAAGACATATGAGTAAGTTGATTTCTATTGGCTGAAGATACCAGCCTTGTGTTACTTAGAAAGAATTACATTGCATAGAGGGGTCTGCTGTGGGTGTTGTGCAGAATCAGGTTAGTGTGGGAAATGTTGGATTAAACACAAATGTGGTAATTTACTACAGTTTTTCAAAGAATCTTTAATCTGCTAATGTGTTAATCTTTCAGGCAGTGCTTCTCAAACTTATTTGTTAGTTTCAGAGGACCATTTATTTAACAGCTTTCCTTGGAAATTTTGATGGAGAGGTACCTTAACATTTGTCTTCAAGTGAGCACATTATTAAGTAGACCAAACATTTACCTTTTTGGATGCAAGGTAGAAAATGTTCACGTTTCTTTGCTGAGTTTTGTTTCTATAAGAATTGCTTGGGAAGTTTGGGAGTAGTGTCACGTTCAATAGCATTGCTTTCTAGTTTCAAACTGCTGCTCCTGCACACAGAGTTTGGTAGTCCTTCTTTTAAAGTGATTTTTAGAGGATATTTTAGACTTATACCTATTAAAGTGATCTAAGAGCACATACATTGGTAAACTATTTTAACTTCTCAATATACGGTAGAGACAACTGTTTTTTCCACCATTATTTGTTATATAATAGGAATATCTATTTAAGCTTGCATATCAGCCTGTATTTTGTGGCAAGAATTGTGGCATGATGAAAATTAATCTAAGTACTAGAAAAATTGATTTAGAAAAGTTGCAAAGCTGTTTTTGATTATTTTGAATTAGTCCAACTCTTTCTAAAAAGATTTTAGGTTTTCTGCCTGAAACAGAGATGTGCTCTTTTAAAGTCTGTCTCAGGTTTATTCTAACAATCCAAAGTGAAATGTAATACAGTGTTTGGAAAGTTATTGTTTTAGTTTTATATAGTTTAGAAATACTGTTTTTCATTCATTGCTTATAGCTCTTTTGTGGGGGGAGAAATTATTGTTCTCTTGTTTTGTCTTTGCTCATGTAGATATAAGAAAGCAGAGGAAAGAGAACCTCTTATAGCAGCAATGCAAATATTTCTGCCTCGTATTCAGCAACAAATCATGCAGCTCCTTCCTGATTCCTCACATTATTCTGTATTAATACAGAAACAGATTCTGAAAATCTTTTATGCACTTGTACAGGTAAGTTTCTATAGCAGAAGACAAATTTGATGCCATGTATTTCTGCCTGGCACATCGAAAGTGCTCAGTAAGTGTCAGTTATTGTTTATTGGTGAAAATTACAAAGTATATATTCTCACATGTATTTCTTAAAAAAAAAATCCTTATGAGAGAACAGACTTAGAGAGGTCAACTTAATTGTCCAAGGTTATCTGAGTGGCAGAGCTGAGATTCAGTGGCCATATGTCTTTCACCCCAGTGTCTGAAGTCTGAGTATGGAAGAAACAAGGCAGTTAACTGTCCTAAAACCTGATGATTTGACTAATCTGTCCATAGCATTCTGCCTGTAGATTAGTTTTAATTATAGAAGAAGAGAAAGGAAGAGTTCTTTTTTTATTGAGAAATCATATTGATGGTAGTTTGTTTGCATTTGACCCAATTTAAAGCTAACAAATGAGATTGAGTGACTCATTTACCTTCATTTAAAAATTTCCTTTTTCTTAATTGAAAGCTATAATGAACATTAATATGGAATGTTTTAAATATAAAAATATTTAAAATTTAATCCTTGAAAGGCTTGGGTAAGATATTTAGATCTGGGTGGAGAAAGAATAATTGCTGTCAGTTTAAACTATTTGAGTGATGAGTGGATTAAAGCTTTATTTCATGCTTTTCTTTTAACTTAGTCATGGCAAGAGGGTAGTTTTATCAAGCTAGAGAGTCAGGATAGTTTGGTTTTGTTCTTGGCTTCTATCTGACTGAAGTACTTTTATATTGTTCTAGAGTATTTCACTTTAATAAGGATTTATATTTTTAGCCTCACCTTTTAAACTTTTAATAGAGACAGTCCAGGGAGGATGTTTGTGTTTTTTTCAACTTTGCCTTTTTGAGGGGAGTGGGAAGGGGAAAGGAGGCACCTCTGAGAAAAGAGAAGAAACTAGAATGCTAAGAAAACATATCCCTTCACCTTTTTTTCCTTTTTTAAAAAGTAATAAACTAGGAAGATGTATGATGCTTTTGGTTTTGTTTTTCTGTTCAGAAATCTTTCTCAGGAGCATCACTTTGGGGCAAACACTTTTTATTCAGTGAGATGTCTTACCATTAGACATAGTAATATCCCATTTATTCAGAGCCAGACTTCCCTTTCCCACTGGGAGAGGCATAGCCAGGAACTGTAAGTAAGACAGAGGATGATGAAATAGTTTTTTTAAAGTCTCTACTTCTACTTAGTTTGCTAAGAGAGAAAAATCTAATTTTTTTTTTCTTAACATGTATGTGCTAAAAACCTAAAAAATCTGGGAAAAAAACCCTCATCATTTTAAACCATTTCAGTAATTATTGTGTGCTGATATAGTAATATTCTTCAGTGAGGAATCCTGGAAGCAAAAATTTAGAAGGCTTTAAGTGGCATAGTTCCAGTAAGTAATGTAAGTTATGTAAGTAAAGAATGATTGTCTATAAAGGAAAAGGCAGAAAAATTTTTGTTATAAAAAGTATGATATAATGAAATTGATTTTGTGTAAGCATTTATTAAATATTGATTGTGTACAGGGCTCTTGAATATTTCATACATATTTCAGAACTCATTTGTCCAGAAGTGAACTCATTAACCCTGAGCCTGCTCTTCCTCTTTGCTCCATCTTAAAACCAACTGACTGCCCACTGCATTTAGAATAAAGTGTTAATTTCTTCACCTGGCCTATAAAACCTTTCATCTCTCACCTCATCTTATGCTATATTTAGCTTTAGCTTTGTTCTTTACACTCCAGCCATATGGAACTTCTTTTAGCTTCATGAGCAGGTCATGTCCTCTTGTCACTGCTGAGCCTCTAAAGGCACTGTGCAGCCTGGAGCACCCTCCTTCTCCTTTCTGCCCTGGTCCATTTGTGCTCATTCTTTGTGTCTCGGCTTGCATATCACTTCTTCCAGAGAAGTTGTCTCTTCTGTTAGCAGGCTGCGTTACATGGTCCTCATGGGTGCTCTTATTAATATTGTAATGCTTTTATCTGTTCTGTTTATCACACCATATTGTAATTTTTTATTTAAATGTTTCTCCCCCCTCAATTAGAATGAAGCTTTACTTATTATATCCTTAGCATGTAGCAGGTTTTGGAATGCATGGATGCAGAGATGCTAAGCCTCATCTGTAGCTCAAGGTGTAGTAGGGAGGGGAGTTGTACACTAATATAGTGTAGTGGACTGTGATATCATACCACAGTGTAGACAGAATTAGTTGAAAAAAGTGTTTCTTGAAGGAAAGATTTTCATTAAAGTCATTAAAATGAGTTTGCATCACAAAAAGATAATTATGGGAGGAGAAATTAAGGAAACATCCCTATTTACAACTGCATCAGAAATAATAAAATGCCTTGGAATAAACTTATCCAAGGATGTAAAAGACCTATATTCTGAAAGCTAAGATGAAGGAGTTTGAAAACAGTACAAAGAAATGGAAAGATATTTTGTGTTCTTGGATTGGAATAAGTAATACTGTTAAAATGTCCATACTATCCAAAGCAGTCTATAGATTTACTGAAATCTCTATCAAAATATTGATGACATTTTTCACAGAAGTAGAACAGATAATTTACCAAAAACCCTGAATTGCCAAAGCAACCTTGAGAAAAAAGAACAAACTTGGAGATACCACACTCCCTGACTTCAGACTACACTGCAAATACACAGTAATCAAAACAGTATCATACTGGCACAAAAACAAGCTTATAGATCAGTGGAACAGAGCAGAGAACTCAGAAGTAAACCCATGCACATATAGTCAGTTAATCCACAACAAAGGAAGCAAGAATATATAGTGGAGAAAAGACAGTCCCTTCAGTAAGTGGTACTGGGGAAACTGGACAGTCATATGTAAATGAATGAGGACATTTCCTCATATCATATACAAAAATGAAATCAAAACAGATTAAAAACCTAAATGTGAGACCTGGAAACCATAAAACTAAAAGAGAAAACAGGTAGCACATTTTGACATGAATCATAGCAATATTTTTTTGGATTTGTTTCCTAAGACAAGGAAATAAAAACAAATGGGACCTAATTAAGCTTAAAAGCTTTTGCACAGCAGAGGAAACCATTGACAAAACAAAAAGACAGCCTGCTAAATGGGAGAAGATATTTGCAAATGATATTAGCAATAAGGGGTTAATATCCAAAATATATTAACAGCTCATATAGATCAATAACAACAACAACAAAAACCCAATTAAAAAATGGGCAGAAGACTTGAATAGACATTTATCCAAACAAGAAATATAGATAGTCAACAAGCACTTGAAAAGATGCTAAACATTGCTTATCACCAGAGAAATGTAAATCAAAGCCATAATGAGATACCACCTCATTTCAGAATACCTATCATGAAAAAATCTTCAAATAACAAATGTTGACAAGGATGTGGAGAAAGGGGAATCTTCATACACTGTTAGTGGGAATGTAAATTGGTACAGCCATTATAAAAAACTATATGGCATTTCCTCAAAGAACAAAAAATAGGACTACCATATGGTCAGCAATTCTACTGCTAGGTATATATCTGGAAAAAATGAAAACACTAATTCAAAAGATATATACACCCCAGTGTTCGTAACAGTATTATTCACAACAGCCGTATTATGGAAGCAACTTAAGTGTCCATCAATAGATTAATGAATGAAGATATTGTATGTTTATGTACATGCATATACATACAATGGAATATTACTCAGCCATAAAAAGAATGAAATTCTGCCATTTGCAGCAATGTGGATGGACCTAGAGTGTTTTACACTTAGCGAAATGTCAGGCAAAGAAACACAAATACTGTTATCACTTATATGTGGAATCTAAAAAATAAACAAGTGTTTGTAACAAAACAGAAACAGATACATAGATACAGAGAATAAACTAGTGATTAACAGGAGAGGGAAGTGGGGAGGGTCAAGATGCATTGGGATTAAGAGATATTAACTACTATGTATAAAATAAATGAGTAACAATGATGTATTGTACAGTGAAATACAGCCATTATTTTGTAATAACTTTAAATGGAATATAAGTCTATAAAACTAGTGAAGTCACTTGTATATCTGAAAATAATGTAATATTTTAAAAGAACTACATTTCAAAAATAAAAAGATAATTATATGAGGTAATGGAAGTATTGACTAACATTGTTGTAAAAGTAATTTAACAATATATATGTGTATCAAATGATCATGTTGTGTACCTTAAACTTACATAGTGTTATATATCGATTCTATCTCAATAAAGCTGGAAAGATAAAGTTTGACACCCAAAGTGGTAAATGGTAAAAAATCACTTATCTAGAGTCTCATGCTGAATAAATGACCTCTTTCTGTATTATTTTTATTATTTTTTACTTAAAAATGTACTAAGGACTTCGTTGGAGGTCCAGTGGTTAACACTTTGTGCTCCCAATGCAGGGGGCATGGGTTTGATCCCTAGTTGGGGAACTAAAATCCGGGATGATGCACAGCATGGCTGAAAAAAAGGAGGAGCTCAGAGAAATAATTTATAGCATGTATATTTTCTAGATTAAAAAAATTTAACTTACACACATATGCTTATAGAGCTGTTTTAAGTTAAATTTTAAGTTGAATCATCTGAAATTACTATTTTCATGGTCAAGTGTTAGACGTTCCATGTATTTCAGCCTTTCTATATAGATGAGTTGCAGATTTTTTAGAGGGGAGGAATTATTGTCTGATATTGTTGTCCTTTGTTTTCAGTATGCATTGCCTCTTCAACTGGTGAATAACCAAACCATGACAGCGTGGATGGAGATCTTCCGAACTATTATTGACAGGACTGTTCCTCCTGTAAGAAAGGGCTTCTGTTTCTAAGAAGAATTGGGAAAAGTTGGATTTGGGTTATTTGTGGTAGACTGATTATTATCCCAGACTGCTATTTAGGGAAAAAAAATTACTGTAATAAAAATAATTTATGATACATACTCAGCTACAGAAAATTCAGATAAACAAAATTAATAAAATCACTGTTTAATCCTACTAAAAATAGATAGCCATTTTTAAAACTTGATAATCATTCTCTTTTTTTCTCTGCATTCATATACAACATATTTTTTCCTACAGAAAATACTATAAAATCTTTAAGGAAGAAGTGATTAAAAAGGCTCTACTGACAAAATCCTATTAAAAAGTGATTAAAAAGGGTATACAGAAAAAGAAGCATTAACGAAATCTGTCAGGAAGAACAGTTATATTTTATGATGTGTGTGAAAACGGTGTATATAGATATGTAGACAGTTGTGTGCATGCGTGCGTGCTCAGTCATGTCTGCCTCTCGTGACCCATGGACTGTAGTCCACCAGGCTTCTCTGTCCATGGCATTTCCCAGGCAAGAATACTGGAGTGGGTACTGTTTTGATATTAATTTTCACTTAAAATTTCTTAGAAATATTTTGGACGATTTTGAATTTTTTTGTATGGTACATTTTTGCTTAATGCTTCATTAGCTAGATATTTAGCTTGTTATAGGTTTAACTATAAGGATGTAGTTAGATTTCTATGCACATATATGATTATTTTGTCTGGGTAACCTCCTTGCTGTGTTAAGGCTTTGACAGATCTTTAGCTAATTAGTAAATTAATTAATTGAAGTAGAGTTGATTCACAATCTTATATTGGTTTCAGGTGTTTGGCATAGTGATTCAGTATTTTTATAGATTATAGTTTATTAAAAGTTAGTAGAAAGTAATGGCTATAATTTTCTATTTTGACAGATCTTGAAAACAGCTTTCTAGAAACAGTATATTGGCTTATACTTTAATAAACAGTGACTGATGCTGTTTTGTTAAATTCTAAGTTTGCCAGTTTGATAGGTGAAAGATGGTGTCTCATTTTTATCTGCAATAAATGTGATACTATATTTCATCTATCAGATTAACTCAGAAAACTAATCAGATTAACTTAAAATATATTAAAATTTAAAAATTATATATATAATTATATTAAATATATAAAACATTATATTAAAATAAAAATATATTAAAATATAAAATTATAAAAATTATAAAATATTTTAAATTTTGAGTTTATCTCCAGATGTCTCAATATTCCTTCCTTTGTCTATATCTTGGGACAAATTATGTTGAGGTTTAGTTTATACACATTAATGCACAGAAATTAATGAACAGTTCAGTGAATTTTGACAGACTGACACTTGTGTTACTATCTCCGAGATCAAGATATAGAACTTTTTGGTATCCCAGAGAGTTTCCTTGAGGGATGTGATGTTTTGTATTTTGTTTTCTACTTATTTGGGCCTTAAGATAGGAGATAAATGTGAACAGTAGCACTAGTTAGTTGAAGTTTTGTTTGTTTAATTCCTACCTAGCAATCTGTAAAGTAAGAACTTGCATTTGTATGGCAATCTTAATTCATATTTAATATTGCTTAATTTATATCAACATTTATTCTGCCTTTGTTAGTCACATAAACCCTTTCATTGTAGGAGTTTTATCTGGGTGTTTTGTCCTCCTAGGAGACTCTGCAGATTGATGAGGATGATAGACCAGAACTAGTCTGGTGGAAATGTAAGAAGTGGGCACTACACATTGTAGCTCGACTCTTTGAACGGTAATTCTGGTTATTAGATTTACCATCTGCGGTTAGCATCTCAGTATTGGATATAATAAAATTGAATAGGTCCCCTTGATGCTGTATGGTATTTGATTATTTTTCTTTAGAGGGCAGAAAGTTACCCTGTGCTTGTTTTAAAGCAGGCTTCACTGTGATCATAGGCTTTGAGATCGTAATGAGGTGAACGGTCTTCGCTTTCTAGTCTCTGTAAAAAAGGATGGAGAGATGATATTTCTGTCTGAAATTTTAAGTATGGCCTGGAGTCTAAGTGCTGCTTGTCATAATTTGATTTCAGGGCTTTTAAATAAAAGGGAAAGTGTTAGTTTTCTGCCCCTATAGAATGTATCTATCAAAAAGTATTTAAACTAATGAGCATGTTTTGTTTACAAAATTCTGAGTATTTAAACATTTTCTCTTTGTGTTTCAAGATATGGAAGCCCAGGAAATGTCACAAAAGAATACTTTGAATTTTCTGAATTCTTTTTGAAAACTTATGCAGTGGGAATTCAACAGGTAATAAACTTAACATTTTTAAAATAAAAGGATGATTACTACTGAAAGTAGTTAAAGTCACTTCTATCATTTAAAAGTAGATTATAAAATATTAATTAATACATTACCTATTTTTAAGGATGAAATGGCAGCTCTGGGAATCTAATGCAATACTGTCAGTTTTAGAAGCAAATGTACTAGGGTCGCTACTGCCAGAATTCCCCTCCCAAACAAACAAACAAAAAAAAGAATACCCCTCCTTGATGCTGGACTCAGCCCTTTCAAGTATGTTGATTGATAACTTGTACAGCAGTCAACAGTATTAGATCATGTTCTTCAGTTAACTTTCTGACCTCATATCAGTTTCTTACCCTCTATTTCTTGAAGCCTACACATCTTTGTTTTAAGTTTTTATATCGGAAGATTTAGGTAATAGGAGTTGATCTATTTCAAGAGGAGTTGAACTCAGAAGTAGACTTTCAGCTGAGAACTTACACATTTTTGTGGAAGTTTGGGAACTTTTCTATACAGTGAAAATTAGGAACTCTTAAGAAATACTCCAAGTTGATGTTAATGTTTACAAACTACAAAGGATAGATGGACATGAAGACTGGATTATCTGTATTGCCATTTGAATTATGAAATTTTTGTTTCTGTTTCAACACATGAAATTTAATAATGATTGAGCATTGGCTATATCAGGGCTGTATTAAGGAAACAAAGATTAATCAGACATAGTAAAAGGCTTTAATGATAAAGAAAGTGTTTCTAGATTTTTATCAATCTCTGCATATTAGTCTTCTTTATTGTCAGTGATAGTTAAATACTTAAAACCTGACATCTTAGATGGAGTAATTCCTTTTATGGATTATCATTTCTAAAAATTTCCTTGCAGTGTTTCAGGAAAGCTATGGCTATAATTTTCTCACAAATTATTTTATTGGTCCATTAAGTTCAGTTCAGTACCTTAGTTGTGTCCAACTCTTTGTGACCCCACAGTCTGGAGCATGCCAGGCCTCCCTGTCTATCACTAACTCCTGGAGCTTGTTCAAACTCCATGTCCATTGAGTCAGTGATGCCATCCAACCATCTCATCCTCTATCATCCCCTTCTCCTCTCGCCTTCAATCTTTCCCAGCATCAGGGTCTTTTCCATTGACTCAGTTCTTTGCATCAGGTGGCCAAAGTATTGGAGTTTCAGCTTCAGCATCAGTCCTTCCAATGAATATCCAGGACTGATTTCTTCTAGGATTGACTGGTTGGATCTCCTTGCTGTCCAAGGGACTCTCTAGAGTCGTCTCTGACAACACAGTTTAAAAGCATCAGTTCTTCAGTGCTCAGCTTTCTTTATGGTCCAACTCTCACATCCTTACATGACTACTGGAAAAACCATAGCTTTGACTAGATGGGACCTTTGTTGGCAAAGCAATGTCTCTGCTTTTCAATATGCTGTCTAGGTTTGTCATAGCTTTTCTTCCAAGGAGTGTGCGTGTGTGCTAAGTTGCTTCAGTCATGTCTGACTCTTTGTGACCCTATGGGCCATAATCCACCAGGCTCCTCTGTCCAAGGGATTCTCCAGGCAAGAAAACTGGAGTGAGTTGCCATGCCCTGCTCCAGGTGATCTTCCTAATACAGGGATTGAACCCGCATCTTTTATGTCTCCTGCATTGGCAAGCGGGTTCTTTACCACTTGAGCCACCTGGGAAGTCCTTCCAAGGAGGAAGTGTCTTTTAATTTCATGTCTGCAGTCACCATCTGCAGTGATTTTGGAGCCCAAGAAAATATAGTCTGTCACTGTTTTCATTGTTTCCCCATCTGTTTCATGAAGTGATGGGACTGGATATCATGAAGTTAGTTTTTTGAATCTTGAGTTTTAAGCCAGATTTTTCACTCTCCTCCTTCACCCTCCTCAAGAGGCTCTTTAGTTAGTTCCTCTTCGCTTTCTGCCTTAAGGCCCATTAGACAGTTTGTATTTCAAATCCTAAAAGATGATGCTGTTAAAGTGCTGCACTCAGTATATCAGCAAATTTGGAAAACACAGCAGTGGCCACAGGACAGGAACAGGTCAGTTTTCATTCCAATCCCAAAGTAAGGCAGTGCCAAAGAGTGTTCAAAGTACTGGACAACTGCACTCATTTTGCATGCTAGCAAAGTAATGCTCAAAATTCTCCAAGTGAGGCTTCAGCAGTACGTGAACCGAGAACTTCCAGATGTTCAAACTGGATTTAGAAAAGACAGGGGAACCATAGATCAAATTGCCAACATCTGTTGGATCATCTTAAAAGCAAGAGAGTTCCAGAAAAACATCTACTTCTGCTTTATTGACTACACCAAAGTCTTTGACTGTGTGGATCACAATAAACTGGAAAACTCTTCAAGAGATGGGAATACCAGCCTACCTTACCTGCCCCCTGAGAAACCTGTATGCAGGTAAAGAAGCAACAGATGTGCAGGTTTCAACATGGGACAATGGACTGGTTCCCAGTTGGGAAAGGAGTACGTCAAGGCTGTATGTTGTCAACTGCTTATTTAACTTATACGTAGAGTACATCATGTGAAATGCCGGGCAAGATGAAGCACAAGCTGGAAACAAGATTCCTGGGAGAAATATCAATAACCTCAGATACACAGATGATACCACCCTTATGGCAGAAAGTTAAGAAGAACTAACGAGCCTCTTGATGAAAGTGAAGGAGAGAGTGAAAAAGCTGGCTTAAAACTCAAAGGTCAAAAAATGAAGATCATGGCATCCTGTCCCATCACTTCATGGCAAATTGAGTGGGGAAACAGGGAAACAGCTCCAGACTTTATTTTCTTTGGCTCCAAAATCACTGCAGATGGTGACTGCAGTCATGAAATTAAGATACTTGCTCCTTGGAAGAAAAGCTGTGATAAACCTAGACAGCATATCAAAAGACATTACTTTGCCAACAATGGCCCATGTAGTCAAAGCTATGGTTTTTCCAGTAGTCGTGTAAGGATGTGAGAGTTGGACCATAAGAAAGCTGAGCACTGAAGAATTGATGCTTTTGAGCTGTTGTGTTGGAGAAGACTCTTGAGAGTCCCTACGACTGCAAGGAGATCCAACCAGTCAATCCTAAAGGAAATCAATCCTGAATATTCATTGGAAGGACTGATGCTGAAGCTCAAACTCCAATACTTTGGCCACTTGATGGGAAGAACTGACTTCTTGGGAAAGACTGTGGTGCTGGGAAAGATTAAAGGTGGGAGAAGAAGGGGACGACAGAGGATGAGATGGTTGGATGGCATCACCAACTCGATGGACATGAGTTTGAGCAAGCTCTGGAAGTTGGTGATGGACAGGGAAGCCTGGCATGCTGCAGTCCATGGGGTCGCAAGGAGTCAGACATGACTGAGTGACTGAACTGAACTGGAATATGTACTTCGTTGTGGATACCAGGATAATCAGGGAGCTGGTCAGCTCTCTCTCTGCTCTTTCCACTGCTATTAAAGCCCCAGTAAGCATCCTAAAATTGATGCCTTCTTATAGTGTGTTCAGTAGAGGTTTTCAGTGTCATGTAAACATGTATAAATACACACATTTAAATTTCATGCGGTTGCATCCATGCCGTGGAAGCCGTTCACAAAATGGCGCTCATGAGTGAACAACTAAACTGAACTGCACCCATGCCATCAACTGAACCTTGGTCATTTAAGGTATATATTCCTGATATTTTTAAATGTTTTTTTAAATCAAAAGCTGTTCCTTTGGTTAGTGTTGTGGCTCATCTGCTACCACCTGCGCTTCGCGTGAACCACAGCCATATTAGGGAGAACTGTGTTCAGTAGCGTCCCTTTTTAGTCTGAATTCCAGAAAGTTTCTTGGTGATAAGACTTCTTTTTTAATTTTTAAAAAATTTTTAATTTTACTTTATTTTACTTTACAATACTGTATTGGTTTTGCCATACATTGACATGAATCTGCCACAGTGATAAGACTTCTGACAAATTTTATAAGCCTGAATTTATGTGACTTGAACTGAATTCATGTTCTGAATTTGTAAATTTTGTACGTATTTTAAAAGAACACTTTTAAGTTTATGCATCAGTTGAGAGAGAGATAAGCTTGCTTGTAGTGAAGGACTCTGGAGATCAGGAACCGGAATACTTGGGCTATGTGGTAGTGCAGCCTCCTACATGGGTCATTGCAGTGGCTTTGGACATGGTTCCTTCCTTAGAAACAGTTTAAAAAAAAAAAAATTCTAAAAACTCGGTTTTGTGTTATTTCTACAAAGACTTTCCATGGTCTGAGATTATAAAATAAAAAATTTCCACACTCTTTTAGTTATTCTATGGTTTCTTTTTTTTTTGTTGCTGTTGAAATATTTTCCCCATCTGGAATTTATTTTGGTGTGAAGTTTAGTTAGGGAGCTACATTAATTTTTTAGGAGCTACCTAGTCAACTATCCCAGTACTGGTTTTTTTTGAATGACGTTTTTTTTCTAGTTGAAATGCACCTTTGTCAAATATTAAAAATCTGTTTATGGTGTCTCTCACTATATGGATATAGTGTTTTCAGTGTTCATTTAGTCAGGTCTGTTATTTTACAGTAGGTTTAATTTATTTGAAGAGCTAGTATGTGGAATAGAATATAGGCTTATTTTGAATACTTCCACAGGTTAGAAGTAGGGTAAATGGCAGAAGATCACAGTGAGATACCTTTCAGTTCAGTATAACAAGGACCTATCTAAGCTCATGTGCTTTCTCACAAAATATTTATTTCTCTAAAAATGTTAGTTTTTTTTTTATCTCTGTTGTAACCTCTGACTTGATTTTATGTCATGCCTAAAATGCCCCTCCTGTTAACTTTAAAATTGTTTGTTTTCCTATGTTTTCTCTTCCTATTTTCCTGTAGGTACTACTAAAAATTTTAGACCAGTATAGGCAGAAAGAGTATGTAGCTCCCCGTGTTCTTCAGCAAGCTTTCAACTATCTCAACCAAGGAGTTGTTCATTCTGTGACTTGGAAGCAGATGAAGCCGCACATACAGGTTAGTGTCAGTGAGCAGGTCTCCGAAATTATCCTCTAGTTAAAAATTTTCTAGACAAGGTCAGTGTTAACTAATCCAAGATTTTATATTTAACATATGTTTGTTTTCATTAATAATTTCAGAAGAGTATCTTATGTTTCATATAAAGAGTTTAGAAGTTTAAATATTTGAGAAGAATGAGGCCTTCAAGTTAAATGAGTTGATCTTGGTTGGAATCTCATTTAGCCTCTGTTTTTCCTCTGATATGTCAGATAGTATTTTTCTCCCCTCCTTACCTGCAAGTTGCTAGGATCAAATGAGGTATTTTGTATAACAGCATTTTGAAACCAGTCGCCAGGGTTGTAGTTAAGGTAGTGTTCTTTTGTAGGAAATGCAGCCTGATAAATGACCATTTTCTTTTGTAGGTTTTTATTTCTTTTTTTAGGTTGTTACATTCTACAGCAAAAGTTAAAGTTTTCTGTTTGTATCAATTTCACTTAAAGGTAGAATTCAGCATTGTTAAGCATTGATTAATTCAGCATTGATAAGGGACAAATCAATGAAAAGTTATGGACCATTGATAAATAAAGTAATATTTACATACAGACAACTGGGTAATTTGAAGATGTTAGGAGCTAAATTTTTTCCTCTCAAAGTATGCGTTCTTTAATTCTGTAATCTCTAAGATGGTAGCTGAAAAGTAAAGCAAATTCTTTTATCTTTGGTGTCTAGGATAGATTTTATTTAGTGTTATCTTATTACAGATCTTAAAGATATGTTAGAAACATTAATATGACAGTTTGGAAAACTGACTTCATAAAGCCTTTCATTATTAATATTCCCCAAATGTGAATACTCTATATCCATTTATTGGTTTGTTTTTTCTCTTAGAATATCTCTGAAGATGTGATTTTTTCTGTGATGTGCTATAAAGATGAGGATGAAGAACTGTGGCAGGAAGATCCATATGAGTATATAAGGATGAAATTTGGTAATTGAAATTATTTTATTCCTCATCAGTTCCTGGTTATATGAAGTAGTATAACTAAATTTATACTTTTGAGTAGATTTATTACTTTGTGAAATTCCCAGAGTTCTGCTTTGCATGATAAATTCCAAAACTCGTGAAAGTTTTGATGTTCAGCTGAGCCAGTGGTCTTGAGATGAGAAGCTACTTTATTTATCTAACCCTGTCTAGGATGCTGAAGCAGTATCATCTCTATGCAACTCTTTCTATTGTGATGCTGATCTACAGAGTCCATTCCTTTCTATGACTTTTGGGCTACACATTTGGGTTTGTTCTTGGTCTGGGAGATCCTTTGCATTTCTGCATATTTTAGGAATGCTGCAATATAGTTTGTGTCCTTATCCTAGGGACTGAATATTCCTCAGGAGAAGGAAATTACTTTTGTTGACACCAGTGTGTGGTTCTGTTCCCTGTGGGTCCTTTTAGCCTTGCATCTTCCTGGAGGCTGCTGAACTCTGTAGGTTGCCCAAATTCATTCCTCTTTATTCCCAGTATGAATTAATCACTTCATGCGTACTCAGGCAGTTAGTATAGGAAGATGTTACTTGTGTACCACTGTTTCTCCCACAGTGAAGAAGCTATCTGGGGGCAGGGACTATCTTCAGTTCAGTCCAGTTCAGCTGCTCAGTCGTGTCTAACTCTTTGTGACCCCATGAATTGCAGCACACCAGGCCTCCCTGTCCATCACCAACTCTTGGAGTTCACCCAAACTCATGTCATCCAGCCATCTCATCCTCTGTCGTCCCCTTCTCCTCCTGCCTTCAATCTTTCTTAGGATCAGGGTCTTTTCCAGAGAGTCAGTTCTTTGTATCAGTCAGTTCTTTGTGGCCAAAATATTGCAATTTCAGCTTCAGCATCAGTCCTTCCAATGAATACTCAGGACTGACTTCCTCTAGGATTGACTGGTTGGATCTCCTTGCAGTTGTAGGGAATCTCAAGAGTCTTCTCCAACACAACAGCTCAAAAGCATCAATTCTTTAGTGCTCAGCTTTCTTATGGTCCAACTCTCACATCCTTACATGACTACTGGAAAAACCATGGCTTTGACTATATGGACCATTGTTGGCAAAGTAATGTCTCTGCTTTTTGATATGCTGTCTAGGTTCGGCATAACGTTTCTTCCAAGGAGCAAGTGTCTTTTAATTTCATGACTGCAGTCACCATCTGCAGTGATCTTGGAGCCCAGGAAAATAAAGTCTGGTGCTGTTCCTGTGTTTCCCCACTCTATTTGCCGTGAAGTGATGGGACTGGATGCCATGATCTTATTTTCTAAATGCTGAGTTTTAAGCCAGCTTTTTCACTTTTTCCTTCACTTTCATCAAGAGGCTCTTTAGTCTTTCTTCCCTTTCTGCCATAAGGGTGGTGTCATCTGTGTATGGTTATACACATATATAGGTTATACACATATATATATAGGTTATAGATATTTCTCCCAGCAGTCTTGATTCCAGCTTGTGCTTCATCCAGCCTGGCATTTCACGTGATGTACTCTGAATATAAGTTAAATAAGCAGGTTGACAATATATAGTCTTGATGTACTCCCTTCCCAATTTGGAACCAGTCTGTTGCTCCATGTCTGGTTCTAACTGTTGTTTCTACCTGCAAAAATATTTCTCAGGGGGCAGGTAAGGTGGTCTGGTATTCCCATCTCTTCAAGAATTTTCCAGTTTGTTGTGATCTACATAGGCAGAGGTTTTGGCATAATCAATAAAGCAGAAGTAGATGTTTTTCTGGAACTCTCTTGCTTTTAAGATGATCCAATGGATGTTGGCAGTTTGGTCTCTGGTTCCTCTGTCTTTCTAAATCCAACTTGACCATCTGGAAGTTCTCGGTTCACGTACTGCTGAAGCCTCACTTGGAGAATTTCGAGCATTACTTTGCTAGCATGTGAATGAGTGCAATTGTGCAGTAGTTTGAACATTCTTTGACATTGCCTTTCTTTGGGATTGAAACGAAAATTGACCTTTTCCAGTTCTGTGGTCACTGCTGAGTTTTCCAGATTTGCTGACATATTGAGTGCAGCACTTTCTTAGCATCATCTTTTAGGATTTGAAATAGCTCAACTGGAATCCCATCACCTCCACTCGCTTTGTAGTGATGCTTCCTAAGGCGCATTTGACTTCATATTCCAGGATGTCTGGCTCTAGGTGAGTGACCACACCATCATGATGATCTGGGTCATGAAGATCTTTTTTGTATAGTTTTCCTGTGTTTCTTGCCACCTCTTCTTAATACCTTCTGCTTCTGTTAGGTCCATACCATTTCTGTCCTTTATTGTGCCTGTCTTTGCATGAAATGTTCCCCTGGTACCTCTAATTTTCTTAAAGAGATCTCTAGTCTTTCCTATTCTATTGTTTTCCTCTATTTCTTTGCATTGATTACTGAGGAAGTCTTTCTTATCTCTTCTTGCTGTTCTTTGGAACTCTGCATTCAAATGGATATATCTTTCCTTTTCTCCTTAGCCTTTAGCTTTCTTCTTTTCACAGCTATTTGTAAGGCCTCCTCAGATAACCATTTTGCCTTTTCCATTTCTTTTTCTTGAGGATGTTCTTGATCACTGCCTCCTGTACAATGCTACCAACCTCTGTCCATAGTTCTTCAGGCACTCTGTCTATCAGATCTAATCCCTTGAATCTATTTGTCACTTCCACTGTATAATCGTAAGGATTTGATTTAGGTCCTCCCTGAATGGTCTAGTAGTTTTATCTATTTTCTTCAATTTAAATCTGAATTTGGCAATAAGGAGTTCATGATCTGAGCCACAGACAGCTCCCAGTCTTGTTTTTGCTGACTGTGTAGAGCTTCTCCATCTGTGGTTGCAAAGAATCAGCCAATCAAATTTCAATATTGACCACCTGGTGGTCTGTCTTGCTTTATTTTGCATTCTCCATTCCTCTACAGCCCTACACGACTTTGCAAGTTCTTGGCACTAGTCTGCATTCAGTGAAATGTTCAAATAAATAATGGTAAGACTAGCATTACCTAAGGCATGCTGAAGGGACTGTGACCACAGTGCTTTCCTCTTCTTGGGACATGTGTTTCTGGTTACCTGAACTAAGCCTACTAGAATAGATGCCAGATTATTGGTCCATGTTGTTTTCACAGTGCTTTATGTTTAGTATTATTTGATTCGGTAAGTGAGGAAGTGCCTCTTTCTCTTGGAGACAAAGTACAGGAAAAGCAGAAGTGTGAGAAAAGTAAATGCAAAAGTATTTACCACTGGTTTATCCTTCCATTCTGTCATTTCCTTTTCAAAATCATGATACATAATGCAGGATTTATTAATTCCCCTTCCTAATGCTTTAATTGGCTTCCTAGGTGGCACTAGTGGTAAAGAACCTACCTGCTAATGCAGGAGATTTAAGAGATGTCGGTTCGATCCCTGTGCCAGTTGATCCCCTGGGGGAGGGCATGGCAACCCACTCCAGTATTCTTGCCTGGTGAATCCCATGGACAGAGGAGCCTGGTGGGCTTCAGTCCATAGCACTGCACAGTCGGACATGACTGAAGTGACTCGGCACATGCACAGTGCTTTAAATAGCACAGAATTACTTGCTAATCTTTCTTCTGTCTTATTTAAGGCATTCTTTTTAGTGTTTGGCTTTTCTATACCTGTGAACTTTTATAAGTGCAGTGTATTTGTTTAGCTTTCTGAAAACTACTGTTACTTTACTTACTCTTCATATTAAATAAGAAAGTACTTCAGGTTTTGGAAAATATAATAGTTAAGAGCTCTGTGTGTTACATTTTATTGATTAAAAGAGAATATGGATAACTCAAGACTAGGTTGTGTCTTTTTTTCCTTAATAGTTTCCTTCTGTGGACTAGAACGCAGTGGCTAGTGTGTGTATTTTACTTTTAGAAAGCTATTGGGGGAAACAATTACTGGTCTCCTTTTTATATTTTTGTCATGTGCAGTTATTTATATGAACAAAATACTTCTAAGTATATTGACTGATATTAATAATGGTGTTTTTAGATTTGGTAAAAACTGAAAGAGAGGAACTTATCTGCCGGTCCAGTGGCTAAGACTTCATGCTCCCAATGCAGGGGGCCTGGTTTTGATCCTGGGTCAGAAAACTAGATCCTACATGCCATAATTAGAATATCCCACATGCCCCAACAAAGATCGATAATCCCACATGCCATAACTGAGACCCATCACAGCCAGAGAAATAAATAAATATTTTTAAAAAAACAGACTGAAGGAGCTCAGGCCTTGATGTTAAGACAGTCTGGATGTGAATACTGGCCTAGTTGCTTACTGTGTAATTGTGGACAAATTACTTAACCTCTCTGAGATGCGGTGTTTTCAGCTGTACTGTCTTGTGTGCGTTTGTGTGTAATCAGTTTGTTTCTTTCTCTTACTGTGTAAGCAAGATGAGAACCTTTTTTTGATATTTGTATCCCCAGAGCTTAGAACAGAGCCTGGCACACAGTAAACAGTAAATACATTTTTATTGTTTTCTGATAGAGGTAAAGCATTTTTCCTATCCTCAGTGGAACTGTATTGTTTGTTTTAATATGATTATTTAAAAGGACAACCTATAGAGTTTGATAAATATTGTTGTGTATGAGAGCAGTCATGATATGTTCTTAGCTTATAACCAGTGTTATATATGGACTGTTTTATTTCTTGGTTCTGGAGTAGTGGTCAGTCAGGTTTAAACTATAATAAGTAGTTGTATTTTTGCTAACATGGTTTAAACTTTTAAAATCTAAAATCTTAGATATTTTCGAAGATTATGCTTCTCCTACCACAGCAGCCCAGACTCTCTTATATACTGCTGCAAAGAAAAGAAAAGAGGTATGTAGTTATTCTTTTTAAATACAGAACTGAAAGGTGACTGTGTTGATTTGACATTCTAATGAATGCCCCTTGTAGTTGAAAAATTATGTTAGTAGTTATAATCTGTAACTTAAAAAAATTTTTGTATCCTCATAAGGGAAAAGGAATATTTTTTCTTAATTGTAGTTGCTTGATAGAACACAATAAAATATCTTTATTTTTGAAAATTTGTACATCATTTTTAATATGATAGTAAAGCAGTGAAAGCTCATGTAGACTAAAGTGGATTCTTCTATTTCTTTTCTTTAGGTGTTGCCAAAAATGATGGCATTCTGTTATCAAATCCTAACAGACCCGAACTTTGATCCTAGGAAGAAAGATGGAGCCCTGCATGTGATTGGTTCCCTAGCTGATATTTTACTGAAGGTTAAGCTACTCAAATTTACTTTACTTAATAACACTGTGAAGCATAGGCAGATGAGATAATATGAGAATTATGGATAATTTAAAACTGCTGACTCTGCATAATTGAGTTGACTAAATATTTTTCTTTCTGTCATTTTAATTTTTTTAATTTAAAATGGCTTTTTATTCACTTTTTCAGTATGAAACTGTTGTTATAGAAAAAAGATGATACAAAATAACTTTAGGGTTGTTTCTAGAAAGATCAGTCGATACCAAGTTTCTATCTAAAGACTATTTTTCTCTTGTTTTAAAACATGCATTATGTAGGTCAATAATTTTACAAAATTTAAAGAAGTATATTAAGTATTTCATAAGAAACAAGCTTTATTAGGAAGTGATTTTTACATATGAAAAAGACGTTAATAAGTTAAACTCAATTTCTATTTCCTAACAGAAGAGTTTATTCAAGGACCAAATGGAGTTACTGTTGCAGAATCATGTATTTCCATTACTATTGTCTAACCTGGGATACCTTCGAGCCAGAGTAGGTTTTTCCATATTTCATTATGTCTCGAAATTAGTGTCTTGAAATCTTCATTTGTAAGTTAATTATTGAACTAAATACTTTTGGACAAATTTATCTTTTACCACACTGGGACAAAATGAAGTCAGTGAGAATGTCTTTTATAGTCATAAAAGCTGAATAAAGAGCAAATTAGTAAATAAAGTGATGTCTAGATTTTAACTACAGCTGCCCGCCTTTGCCTCACTTGCTGCATATGCAGAACATACTGTGAGAGGGGTGATGCTGCAGCAGTGGTACCATGTAAATTCATAAGCTGACTAAGTTTTAGTGTCCAAAACAGCAGGAAAATTATATTTTGGCTAAACTCTTGATTATGATTTCTAGTGTAATAGTTAGATATACTTTAATAACATGTAGAAAATAATAATCCATGTAAATTTATTTGTATTCTAAGTTTATATTATTTATAGAAGCAATATATTTTATGGAGAAATAAAAATAGAACTTTTAACAGCCTAGTGCTTACTTTTGTAACTGTATCAGCACAACAAAGTATCTTGCTAAAACCAGTATATGTTAACAATGCCTTGTACACACCAATGCATTTTATAAATAGAAGACAGGGACTTTCCTGGTGGTCCCACTGGAGGACCACTGTGCTCCCAATGCAGGGGGCCTGGGTTCAATCCCTGATCAGAGAACTAAGACCTGGAGCAATCAAATAAATAAATAAAAATATTTAAAAAGAGATAATAGTCACTAGAGAAAGATTTGTGTGAATATAGGTTAGAAATGTAGAGGGTGCACAAGTATTTTTATAAGTAGGTTACTGTTTACAGACTATTAATTGTATGTCTCTTGCAAGTCGTTAGTCATTCAAATTAATTACTGTCAATTGTATTTTATGCAATAGAGACTTTAAAAAAATAATATGATTTAGTGGTCTAATAGTTTAAAGTTTGGTAATTTATACAAGGTTAAATTTTTTTTTATCTTCTGTGACTGAAAAAGTCAAGTTTCCTAAGCTGATTAGTGTAAGGGAAAATAATATTTTATTCATTTTTGCTATGATGACCAGTAAATGAATGTCAACACTGACTTGCAGTGCTTTTGCATATAAATAATAAGTTGTGAGTCATAATATTTATTAAAGCATTGACAGGATTTTTTTTTTAGAGACACTTAAGTTGGGTTCTGTTTAATCTTTCTTATGAATAATGATATTGCATAAAGGTAATTTAGAAGTAATAAAATTGCCTTTCTTATAAGAAGTATGGAATCCTGAAGTTAGCAACTGAGACTAATATGTTTCCCTCCAAAAAACAAATAAATAAATAGTACGTGGTAGGATTAATGATGTTTTACTTAGAAGTTTTTATATTCATTGTTACATAAAACCATAATCCTAATAGTTTCCTACTAACTTTTTCCTTATAACATAGTCCTGTTGGGTACTTCATGCATTCAGTTCTTTGAAATTTCATAATGAGCTCAACCTAAGAAATGCAGTTGATCTAGCAAAGAAGAGCCTGATTGAGGATAAGGAGATGCCTGTCAAGGTTGAAGCTGCCCTTGCTCTTCAGTCATTAATTTCTAACCAGACACAAGGTAAAACCAAAATTATTATTAAATTAACAAAATTTAAAATTTAGAATAAGAATACATTTTTTAGAGGGTATTTTTAATTAAATAATAATTTTGATGTTGTCTTCTCAAATAGTTTTGTTTACTTCCTTGTCTTAAAGTTCAGAGTTTGGGTTTTTGAGCTTTTGCCCCCTCAGAATTTTATAAGAGTTTATTCTTGCCACTTTTAGGAATGTCTGTTAACTGTGGTTTCCAGAAGAATTTGAGATTAGGAAACAAGTTGATGATTGTTAAACATTAGGGTAGATGGGGAATCGAGAGACCTAGGAGTCTAGTTTTGACTGAGCTCCTGCCTTGCCGTCTAGACCTGGGCAAGATATGTGATCTGTCAAGGCTTAGATTGCCATATATTTAAATTTAGGGGGATTGGACTAGATGGCTTCAAGATTCCTTTTAGCTCTAGGATTCTTGTGATTCTGCCCATTCTGAAAGCAGCAAGTTGCATTTCTAGTGAGTGATAACACATATCTCCTTTGTTTGTTTCGAAGAATGCGCTGTTCAAAATTCAAATAAACCTTTAAAAATAAATTCTGCATTATGAAGAACATTAGCCTTTATCCCTATACAACACTATTCCAATGGAAGGCAATATTAGATAAACACATGTGGGGAGAAGAGTGGTTGGAGATTGGGGTGAAAGAGTGAATGAGCATCATCAATGTGGGCATAGTCTTTATGTAAATGGTTTTTACACTTGTATCATGCTGTCATATTCCTGTTTGATAAGTCATGCTGATGACAGAGGATACATGTGATTCAAATTAGTTCAGGCAAATTTCTCAGGGGAGCTATTGGCATTTGGGTCAGGAGAGTTCTTTACTGTGCAGGACTGATTGTCCATATATTACTCATGGGAAAACGGATACATTGGTGAACATTATTTTGGTACAACTTTATAACTTACTTACCATCAGGCACATAGGTATCTGGAACCTATTACCCTGTGTTATTTACCTTGTGACCAAGTAAGTTTCACTTGTGAATCGCTAATATTTTTTACTGAGTTTGTTTTTTATTGCATTAGCCAAGGAATATATGAAGCCACATGTAAGGCCTATTATGCAGGAGCTGTTGCACATTGTTAGAGAGACAGAAAATGATGATGTTACTAATGTTATCCAGAAGATGATATGTGAATACAGCCAAGAGGTAGCCTCAATTGCTGTGGATATGACTCAGCATTTGGTAAGACTGGGCATAGCTTTATGTTAGTTTGGTATAAAGGCTTTGAATAATCTAAGTAAATTAAACTCCAAAATTTGAAGTTTAGTTTGTATGTAACTGAAATGCTAATGTAAAAATATTTGCTCTAATAATTCTGATGGTTAATAATTTCAATGTATAGTTTTCAGTTTTCCTAGATTTTGGATTTATTTAATGGCAACCAGAAGTTAATTATTTGCTGTTTGATTATAATAGCTAGTATATATTCCACTTTAGTGACTAGATAAGGGCAAAGTGGCTATATTTAAAACATGACAGTTTCCATCATCAATATTCACTTGGCAAACTGCATATCTTAAAGTTTGAGCAGTGGTGGCCTTTGGAGATGTGACACTGTCCTTTTGCTCACTTCTCATAGAGAAGTGTGAATGTAGCAGTACTAATTGTTGAATGTGTTTGCTATTTTTGTAGGCTGAGATATTTGGCAAAGTTCTTCAAAGTGATGAATATGAAGAAGTTGAAGACAAGACTGTAATGGCTATGGGAATTTTACATACCATTGATACTATCTTGACAGTTGTAGAAGACCACAAAGAGGTAGGATTTCCTTGTGTTTCATGATGTCATTATAGTAACTGAAATTTATATTATCATTGGTCATGAATTTTAAAGTCTTGACCTTTAAATTGCTGGTTATGTTGCTGGATTTTAAAAATTACCCTCAAATTTTAAAGAAAAGTATTAAAATGATTGAAGGGAAATGTTGCATGTGGTTTTAAAGTATATAGTATATCTCTTTTGCTAAACTTAGTTCAGTTCATCACATCTGCTATGTGCCAGGGTAGGCTTGGGGGAAAACCAAATTTAATAGAACATAGCCCTGTTGTTTGGAATCCACAGTCTGATCTTCTTGGTAGAGAGAGACTGCCATTCAGTTACAGAGGCAAATTTTAAATAACAGAATAAAATACTGATGTAACAAATACCTGAGAATGGAAGGGAAGAAGAGCTTAAAACATCATCTTTCCTAGGCTGAATTCCAGAACAACATTGGATTAAGAATTTGCGCAGATGTTTGTCAAGCACTCTCATATCCGTTCAGTTCAGTTCAGTTGCTCAGTCAGGTCCAACTCTTTGCGACTGCATGGACTGCGGCATGCCAGGCTTCCCTGTCCATCACCAACTCCCGGAGCTTGCTCAAACTCATGTCCATTGAGTCGGTGATGCCATCAACCATCTCATCCTCTGTCTTCCCCTTATCCATTAGCTGGTAGAATGTTACCATGTCCCCCTGCCATAGCGCGGGTATTGGTAGTGCCCTTTTGCAGAAGTAGAGCACAAGGTTCAGGTAGTATCTCATGTTCACGGAGTTGGGAATTTGTAGATTTAGAGTTGCAGTCAACTGATATATCCTGATAATATATCAATTATTGCCTTCCTAAAACCTGCTGCTCTCCTCCTCAAGTATTATATATTATATAGCCTTTACTTAAATTAGATTTGTATTCATTACTTCTGCCAGCACAGTTGACTTGTTTGGCAATGATGGCAGCTCTCGTTTTATACAGTGGGACTTAGGAAGCAGGTGCTGGTTCTTTAAATAGCATTGTTAAACCCTGTGGCTGTTGACTTATCGTGTGTTTATCACATACTAATGGATGCTTACCAGGTTCTTAAAATGGTTCAATTTTCTTCTCCTGGGCAGGCCTTTCTTTGCCTAAACGACTTAATGTGAATTTTTGTTTTCATATTCATTATTGTATTTCTGTGTCCTTGTTGAAAGTATATGGGCCTCTCTGTAATGGTGAGATTTTCAAGTTGAATTGCATGTATACGTAAGGATTATTCTTTCTCTTTATATGTAGAACTTGTATTTTAAATTTGAAGAGAACTTAGAAATCGTCTTGTCAAGTTTTCCCAAATATGTTTGTCTGGAGGATGGGTAGTAGTAGGATAAGCATCAGGATTAGTTTGGGAAAAAAAAAAAAAACCAACCCCACCATTTTATGTTTCTGTTTTAATTTTTTAATTCTTGATATTACTTTTATTTTGAATTTCAAATAAAGTTAAAGGAGCATGTGACCTTATTGTGTTTATCAAAGGAGGAATGGGTTAAAGTTGAGATACACTAATCAAATCTAGCTTCCCTAACCTATAGATGAAAAATCTTAAAGCCTTTAGCTAGATGGCTTTGCCAAGGTCATAGGTAACTAGAGGCAAAATGAGGACTGGAATCTTGGTCTCCTGACTGCCAGTCTTATGATTTTGAACTTTGACTTACTAAAAGCAAGCTTTGAAAGCAAGATTTCCTTAAAAGAAATATTTACATGTGTATAAATACTTAATGTATGAAAAGTAAAATTAGAAATCTGAAAAAGATGGCTAGTATTTTTATGTCTTCACATTGAAGTCCTAGATATATTAGGAATTAAAGTATTGGTATAAAATATGAGATAAGGAATTAATTTAACTTGTAATTTTATTATGATTTTAACCCAAATTTCCATCATTAGCCCACTTTTCAGAATATCCTGGTTATTCTTTGATGTTTAATTTTTCACATGGAGTTTAGTATTAACTTCTTAATTTCTCTTCTCAAAAGGTCCTATTGGAAAAAAAATCCTATTGGTATTTTTATTGGGATAATATTAAATTCATAGATTAAATTAAGGGTTATGATGAATTTTAAACTAAATGTTTAAAATTTGTCTTTAGGTTACTCAGCAGTTAGAGAATATCTGTCTACGGATCATTGATCTTGTTTTACAGAAACATGTAATTGGTAAGTTCAAAGATAGAATAAAAGGTAAACTGAGACTATTTTTAAATTTGATGAAAAATGCATTTTAGCCCTTCAAATTCAACAAGATGGACAGTTTTGAGAAAGAGAAGCTTGCCTTCTGTTCAATTTTTAGATATACTTTCTAATATTAGATTTCTAGATTTTCATTTAGAGATAAGCTTAACATACCCAATTAAGAATTTTTGTTGTTGGAGTTTTTAAAGAACAGAGATTTTAAATGTTTTTTAGAAAGAAAGAACTAAGATGAGGTTCAGGTGAGGTTACTTTAGGGTTGAAAAATGTGAGATGATAGACATATATTCTATCAGAAGTGTGAATTAATTGTTATTCTGTTTATGTTATGGTACCTGAATTCTGAGTAGAGTCAGTAGTTAATGCTGGATGTTACAGATTGATTGGGATTTGTAGAAGAGGCAACTTTTCATAGTATCCAAGCATTTTGAAGATACCAGCCACAAGTCTTGTGGGTAGGAGAGAAATGTAGCCTGTATAGTGAAAGAGATAGAAAGATGGAACAAAAGCAGGTTACCACATTAGAGCAGCCGTCTCCAAACTTTTATCATTCACACCATTAGTAAAAAATTGAGCATGTACTTCTAATGTATGTGACTTATACTTGAGTATATATTTATATGCAATATACATGTTACTGTGCTACATTTACGTACATAAAGAGAAATGTAAAACATGAGATTAAATGTAAATGAATAGTTTATCTCTACTAAGTGTTCTAATACATTCTTCTCCCATTTTAGAGGATTATCCTCTACTTTGCCAAAGTAGTCCTTACTTTTGAAATCATCACTATAAAGCAGTTGTTCTCAAACTTTGATGTGGATAAGAATCACCGAGGATCTAGTTAAAATGAAGCTTCCTGGACCATAACTTAAGAGATTCTGATACACTCAGAAAGAATATATTCACTTATGTCCTTTCTGTGAAGAGATGTAACTGAAAATTCTCCATTAAAAATATTCTTTTAAGGACTTCAAACATGTGAAAACATTTGACTTACAATATTGTATTGGTTTCAGGTTTACAACATAGTAATTGGATATTTTTATAGAATATGCTATATACAAAGTTATAAAATACTGACTATATCCCCTGTGCTGTGCATTACATGCTTGTAACTATTTCAGGTCAAGGGGATTAAGAGGTACAAATCACTAGGTGTAAAATAAATAAGTCACAAGTATGTAATATCCATTGAAATTTAAAGTAAGTAGTCTTGAGGAAAAAACTGAAGTAAAGCAAAGTGAAGTGGTTTATACCAACTTTCTGTAATCTGCCTATACCACATTTGTAATTTGGGCAGTTACAACATCAGGATGTTAAGAAAAGAAAAGGGGCCTATTTCTTAAGTGTAGTGGGCAGAGGAGAAAAGTTTCAATTGCCTGTCTCCTCTAATCTCATCTCTAGTGCCAAGGTGATCTCTCGTGTTTTTAGCTGTGATGCATGAACTGTTAATGGCCCTTTTTTGGAACCAATATTTAGTCATGTAAGATTTTAGGTTAAACCAGAAAAACCTAATTCTGGAAGATATTGTGGGCTGTTAATGTAGGACCCCACCATAGCAGTCTCACCATGTTTATGTCCATGGTCCAGTCTTTTTCCACTGTCCCACTTTTGCCTCCTTCTTTTGCCTGTTTTTATTGCTAATTTACTCTTGAACTTCATGTATTATTAAAAGCTAGGCTTAGCCATGGGAGAAGGCAATGGCACCCCACTCCAGTACTCTTGCCTGGAAAATCCCATGGACGGAGGGGGCTGGTGGGCTATAGTCCATGGGGTCGCCAAGAGTGGGACATGACTGAGCGACTTCACTTTCACTTTTCACTTTCATGCATTGGAGAAGGAAATGGCAACCCACTCCAGTGTTCTTGCCTGGAGAATCCTAGGGACGGTGGAGCCTGGTGGGCTGCCGTCTATGGGGTCGCACAGAGTCGGACACTACTGAAACGACTTAGCAGCGGCAGCAGCAGCAGCAGGCTTAGCCATTACTGATTTAACTGCTCTATCTCATGCAGTAAATCAAAGTTAGTACAACCATCCTACCCTAATAGTCCGTTGTCTTAGCTGATACTAAATGAAAAAAACTTATGGTTAATTTAAACATAAATGGAATTGGTAGAAGGATATTGGTAGCTCACCAAAGCAGTGGGAAGGCTGGAGTTGGTCAGAGTCAGCCAGGATTCTGCGATAAAAATGGTTTGCTTAGAAGGCCTGTGCTGCCTTGCTCAACACTGGGTCCTACACTGCTGCCCACCATAGTCCAAACTCCCAACACAGACCATGATCCTCCTAATTATTCCCCACCTCCCACAAAAAAAACTGGAAAAGCTTTGTGCCTTTTAGTTTCTCCCTCAGATTCATAGTCCTGGTCTTGAGCATCTTGAGTGGCCTGGTAAAGTACACAGGTTGTAGCCATCAAGAGCATGAAAGGAAATACTGGGCCTCTTTTGTTTCTTTTAGGCTTCATGTTAGGAAGAGGCATTTGCTTTCCTGAACAGAACTTTCAGAAATTTTTTATTCAGGCCATTGGTTGTATTTCAAGTGATTGTCTATCCTAAATTATTTCCCAATATCTATGATTTCTATCTTATTTTGCTTTTGATAAGGCAAATATCTGTATTGCTAGCTTTTAAATATATTAAAATTTGAATAATGTTACAGAAAAAAATTTTATTCAAGCTTCCAGGGTGAATATTGGTTCCCTTGAATAAGAAGAAGGAAAAAAAAAACCCCAAAACTTTGAAGTTAGACTTTTTTGTTCAGTGACATGGTAGGAAATTTTTGAAATTTTTGTGTTGAGGTTTGTGTTTTCTGATTGTTATATTTAGATATAATTTCCTTCTGAATGAGGGTAAGAATAATAAGTATATGTACAAATGCAAGAATATTCCCTTTGGACTCTTTTAATAGTAAGTATAATTATCTTGAAGTAAGTTGAAAAGCATTGTACTAATTTTACAAGCTTTGTAAATTGGCAAAATATATTCTGTATATATTTTGTAAAAAATACATGCAGCAGATGGATATTTTCACCTAGATGAATTAAGTTCTCTGAAGAACATTAATTGTAAATTTAAAATCCTGTGCATGAGACACATACAATAATTGTTCATTCTTGTATCCATTTCTAATAAGGGTTTACATATAAACTTTATTTTCTATATTACAAAACATAAAAAATATAACTTTTCAATATTACAAGTAAGTTTAGTCAAAACAAATCTTTGCCATATCTTATTGAGTAGGGGGCAGATCTTAGTGAAAAATGGAAGATGGCAAATATTAATAGAGATAGCAAGAGATGGGAGCTGAGAAACACATGCTCAAAAGTATGTTAGATATAAGATATATGTGAGTATATAGCCTAAATCCTCTTCTGTGTGGTCTTTGTGTTTAATTTTTGCCATTTCCTAGGATTCTAACTAGAGATTTTCTTCTTTCTAGAATTCTATGAAGAAATTCTTTCACTGGCTTACAGTTTAACTTGCCATGGTATTTCTCCTCAAATGTGGCAGCTTCTAGGTATATTATATGAGGTTTTTCAGCAGGATTGTTTTGAATATTTTACAGGTATGACTTTGACCATGTAACATTTTTGTTGTTCTGTGTCTAGATAGGTATTATATCCTTTGACACTTGACATAAAGACATGATTCCAGTACTAATCAGAAAATAATTGTTCTTCCTTTCCTGTTGAGTAGTGCTGTTGTAGGGCTTTTAGCCCTAGGAATAGAGGTCATAGTAGGAAGGCTATATTTCCTACTGAATCTTAAATTACTTTGCAGTCAGAGTATATATCCATATATTAATTAATATTTTCTGAATGTCAACTATATTCTAAGCAATGTTCTAGGCTCAGCAGTACATCAGGGAACAAAATAGACAGCCCTTGCCCTTTTGACACCTCCATTCTAATATGGGGTGGAAGAGGCTAGGAAACAGACAAATAAGCATATAGAGTTGTCAGATGGTAATGAGTGCTATGGGGAAAAAGAAGAAAATTCATAACAATCACTAAATGATGAGAATTTTAATCTTTCTGATCCACATTTCCCTCATCAATAAATAGGGCAGGTGTACCATTTTAGTTTCTAGCGTTTTGTGGTTGCAAGGGAAGATAGTAATGTGTGGGTGCTATAGAAATGTGCTTTCAGTGGTAATAATTTGTTTCTACTTCTGTCACTCAGATCTCATTGAGCGTTTGAATTTTTTTCCAGACATGATGCCTCTTCTGCATAATTATGTGACAATAGATACAAATACTTTACTGTCAAATCCAAAGCATTTAGAAATACTTTTTACAATGTGTAGAAAGGTAAGCGTGTCCTAATCATTTGTCGTAGTGATTCTTACTAATGTTTACTGACTAGTGTTGTATTTCACTTCAGGTACTCTCTCAATTTATTCCTTATATATTTAGTTGTATATTGCTCTAATGAACATATATTTGTCATTTTGTGTTTTCAAATGGAGTTTGGAATTATATTCTGAAAATTTCATATTGTGTGTTATACTGAATGTTTGCTACTTCTATAGTTGTGTACTTCACAATGCTTAGGTAAACAATTTTCCATGTATTTTTTCTTTCAAAAATATAGACTTACTACTTGATTAAAGAAGAGTGCTAGGAAAATATCACAGTTTGTCAATTAGTGATTTTTCTTTTAATTGAATGTATATATTGGAAAACACTAGGTATAGGTAATTTGAACATAAACAAGACAAAAAAAAATTGGAATAGTTGGAAAGATAGCATCATTTAAGTCAATACAGGATAGTTTGTAAGCCACATAATGATTACTGTTGCATTTATGCACAAGCATGATTGCCTACTATGTTATCTTTGTCACAAATACCCCCTCTTGGTTATATCTAGAAGTGATTCGTGACTAATGCTTTCCTCCTCTTTTAGGTGAATATGTGTATATTCATAAATATAAAACTGTATTACATAGAGATGGCAGATTTTAGAAAGCTCAAATAGCCAGAAACCTAAGTTTGGCTTTGGAGTTGGGAGTAAGATAGCCAGTGTACAGCCTGTTTTCCTTCCTAGAAGAGATGTGTGCCAGGCTCTGTTAAGAGTGCTGAACTTATAATCAGTTTATCTAATTTAGGTCTCAGTTCAGTTTTAAAGAGCCTGGGAGATTTGGGGAGGTCACTAAGTTTCATCACATATAAACTGCAGGAGTAGAATCACGATTTTTGAAGACTCATATAGCTCTTTGGGAACCCAGCTTGTTAGGTCATAATCACCTGGCTGTCCTCAGGTTTTTCCTGTTACAGAGATAGCTGCTAGTGAGGAAAAGGGGCAGAGAAAGCAGCAAGCAGACAATTAACTCGCAGCTGCTCTGTATTGTAGCAGATAGAGTAACAGTGATGTTCACAATTATGTCCTTCTTAGCAAGTAAGTTTATTTCCTATTATCTTATTATCTTATTACCTCTTACTGTGTATCAGGTATTTCCTGAGCATTTGTATACATTAATTTATTTAATCTTTTCAGCATTATATCACCTTTTTGTCAAAGAGGAGAGAGAGATTTTGCCTTGTGCTTGAGGTTTAGAAAAGTGACCTAGGTCATATAAGCAAAGAGGAACTAAAGAGCCTCTTAATAAAGATAAAAGAGAAGAGTGAAAAATGCTGGCTTAAAACTCAGCATACGAAAAACTAAGATTATGGCATCTGGTCCCATCACTTCCTGACAAGTAGATGAGGGAAAAATGAAAACAGTGGCAGTTTTTATTTTCTTGGGCTCCAAAATTGCTGGGGACAGTGACTTAAGCCATGAAATTAAAAGATGCTTGCTCCTTGGAAGAAAAGCTATGACAAACCTAGACAGTGTATTTAAAAGCAGAGACATCATTTTGCTGACAGATGTCTGTCTAGTCAAAGCTATGGTTTTTCCAGTAGTCATGTATGGATGTGAGAGTTGGGCCATAAAGAAGGCTGAGTGCTGAAGAATCGATGTTTTTGAATTGTGATGCTGGAAAAGACTCTTGAGAGTCCCTTGGACAGCAAGGAGATCAAACCAGTCCATCCTAAAGGAAATTAACCCTGAATATTCATTGAAAGCATTGATGCTGAAGCTGGCCACCTGATGTGAACAGCCGACTCATTGAAAAAGACCCTGATGCTGGGAAAAATTGAGGGCAGAAGAAGAAGGGGACAACAGATGATGAGATGGTTGGATGGCATCACAGACTCAGTTGACATGAATTTGGGCAACTCTGGAAGACAGTGAAGGATGGGGAAGCCTGGCATGTTGTAGTCCATGGGGTCACAAAGAGTTGGGCATGACTGGGTGACTAAACAACAAATCTAGTTCCAGAGCCCATTTTTAAACTATTGCACTATATTTTGCTTCTCTTCCTTTTGTGGAAGGAAGAGAAACAGAACCTCAAACCAGCAAACAAAGAAACCAAGTAAATGTAATTTGGGATAAAGGGACTGATTTTTTTTTTTCTGTACCATATAGTCCTATGACATAAATATATTATTATATTCCTTTTTACAGAAGGGAACAGTAGGGCACAGAGGTGAAATAGCTTTTCTAAAAACACAGCTCATAAATGGCAGAGCTAGGATTTAGACCTAGGCATTCTGGTCCCAGAGCCCATTCATACTTAGAATCTAGATCTAGAAACACTGCCCTAGAGGTGGGATTCTGTTTATGTAAATAGGGTTGATTCTTCGTTTTGCTAGCTATCTGTTTACAGTTCAGCTCCCTGACCCATCTGTTTTCTAGCTTCCACAGTTTTATAGCTGTCTCTTTTTCCTTTTATATGTCTTTGTGGATGTATGCCTCTAAAATATCTTTATCTTCATTTTAATGGCCTTTGGGAAGGGATAAAATTGAATGGGGATGTTCATATCTGTCATCTTTATCTGGAAAGATTCTAAATTCAGCTTTCTTAAATCATATTTGTCTAGGAAATTATCTAATTCATCTGAGTTTAAGAAAATATATAGTATTCTTCGTAGTATTTTCATTTTAAATCTTTCCTTTATAGGTATTTGTACCTTTTATTCCTAACATTTTTTCAAATTTTCCTTTGCTTTTTAAAATAATTTTGAAAATAATACATTTGATAGAAGTTGTCAAACTATTAAAGTATGAATCTAGTTTTGATTTCTCTTTGTTACCTCTTTTTGTCTATTATTCCTAATTTCTGTCTTACCTTTATTCTTTAAGTCTGTTCTTTTTCTTATGTGTTATGTTTGAACACATTAATTTTTTCATATTTCCTAATTTCTAATATAAGTATGCCTGTTCTCTATAAATCTCTCTTCTGTGAACCTTATTATAAGGCTGTCATATTCTTTGTATGAACATGTGCTTTCTATAATTGTTCATTCAGTGAAAATACAGAATTGTCATTAGGGGAACAGTCTGGTAAGCTTTGTTATATTCATCTTCTGTAATACTGTTTAGTCCTAAATGGTTTAATATCTTTGGAAAGTACTTCAAGTTATAAAGTCCATGTGAGAAAACTCAATGGTATGTAATATTATATTTATGGTTTCTTTATGAAAAACTGGGTGGATATAGACAGGAATTCAAAAAGAACAGAAAAATACGAAAATACAGGGTTTGTTTCATTGTTTAAGAAGGTTTTTTCTTTATTTTATTGTATCATTTTATTGTTTTTAGTGCCTTACTTAAAGGGAAGCTTTATTTGTCTAGACAGGTAACAGCCTACTTTTTAATCCAGAGTTAAATAAAGTGAATTATTACTCATATAAGGAATTAGAGTAGATAAAAAAGATAGATGGACTTTATTTTGAACTTCCTTTTTTTGGATTGGCAAGGTAAACTCATGATGCAAACACCATGATTCTAATGGCTGCTTTTTATGTGATATTTACTTTATGTAAACTTGATTAAAGTTTTACAGTGCCTGAGTGAAATTTTTATTACTGCAGGTACTATGTGGAGATGCAGGAGAAGATGCAGAATGTCATGCAGCCAAACTTCTTGAAGTCATCATTCTTCAGTGCAAAGGAAGGGGAATTGACCAGGTGATATATGTGTGGAGAACATCCTACTTGATGTTTAAAATTTACAATGCCTGCTTGACATTTTGTTTATATTATGATGAAAAATTATAAAGATAACCTATAGTTTGTATTTACTGCTACAAATCTTATAACAAAAATACCCATGCAATTTGGAGATTGTTCCTTGCATTCTAGATACACAGAAAAATATGTAATAACTTAAGAGACTAACAAGTAAATCATGAAGGAGATAAATGTACAAATAAATCCTGCTCAGTTTGATTCCCAGAGATTTGCTTTTTTCCTTTGTTTTTGTGTATGCTATTGAAATATTCCCAGATATCTTTTTCAATCAGAAATGAAGGTGCAAAAAGAAAAAATGTTTTTCTCTATTGATATAAAATATTATATATTTTAACAAGATTAATTCAGTTTTTGATACAACTGTGGTATGATATTCAGTTACTGAGAAAAGTGTTCAAGGATAAGTGTAGAGTTTTTTTTTCAATTCTGTAATATTTACTCCATGTATTTTTGTATAACAGCTTTATTGAGATATAATTTGTATACCATCCAGTCAGTCCTTTAGAGTTTATGCGTCACTGGTTTTTAATATAGTCACCAAATTGTGCAACTATTATCACAGTCAGTTTTCAGAATATTAATTACTACCCCTGAGAAAACTCTGTGCCCTTTAGTAGTTATTTCTCATTTCGCCTAAATGACCCTCAACCCTAGGCAACCATTATCATACTCTTTCTCTACAGATTTGCCTATTTTAGACATTTTATATAAATGAAATCATATGTGGTTCTTTGTGAACGACTTTTGTTACTTAGCACATAATATTTTAAAAGATAGCTTCATGTTATAGCAGATATCAGTACTCTATTTCTTTTAATTGATAAATATTTCATTATATGATTATATCACATTTATTTTAGCTATTTGTCGATTGATGGACATTTTTCTTATTTCCACATTTTGGCTATTGTGAACAATGTTGACATGAACATTTGTATGCTGATTTTTGTGTGGACATGTCTTCTTTGTGTGGACATGTCTTCATTTCTCTTGCTATATATATTTATATATGTATATATATGGTATATATATTTATATATGTATATATATAGGAGTAGTAATTCTGTGTTTAACCACTGCCAAACTTTTCCAAAGCAGCTGCACCATTTCCTGTTCCTACCAGTACTGAATGAGAGTTTTGATTTCTCCATATCCTAGCTAACACTTGGTTGGTCTTTTTGTTATAGCCATCCTAGTAGCAATATTTCATGGTTTTGGTTTGCATTTTCCCAGATGGCTTATGATAGTGAGCATCTTTTCATGTGGCTGTTTATATTTTTTAAAGAATGTTTATTCAGATTTTTTGGCCTATTTTTAATTGGTTTGTTTATTTTTGAGTTGTAGGGCTTCTTTGTATATATTCTAAACTCAAGTTCCTTATCAGACATGTACTTTGTAAAAATTTCCTCTCAATTTTTATGTTATAACTTTCTTGATGATGTCCTTTGAAGCACAGGAAAGTTAATTTTGATGACGTCTAATTTATTTTTTCTTTTGTTGTTGTGGTTGTCATCATATTTAAGAAATCACTGCTAAATTCAAGTTTATAAAAAAAATTCCATTTTCTTCTAAGAGATTTATGGTCTTAGCTCTAATATTTATGTCTTTAATTCACTTTGAGTTAATTTTTGTAGATGGTATGAGGAAAAGGTACAAAGTCATCATTTTGCATGTAGATGTCAAGGTGTCTAGAAGCACTATTTCTTGAAAAACTATTCTTTCCCTGTTGAAATGTGCTGGCACACTTGTCAGATATATTCACTATAAATGGGAGGATGTATTTGTGGACTTTCATTCAGTTTTGATGAATTTTTTTGTCCTTAATGTAGGATTGCACTATTACTGTAGCTTTGTAGTAAGTTAGGAAGTTTAAGTCCTCCAGTTTTCCTGTGTAAGATTCTTTTAGCTAATCTGGACCCTTGAATTTCCATATGAATTTTAGGACTGACTTTTCAGTTTAAGGAAAGAAGACAGCTGGAATTGTGATAAGCATTGTGCTAAATCTTTAGATTACTTTAGGGAGTATTGTCACTTTGAGAATAATTCAATCCCTGAACATAGGATGTCTTTCCTTTTCCTTTTATTTAGGGTGTCTTTAATTTTTTTCAAAAATGTTTTATAGTTTTCAAGTACATTTCTTTTGTTAAAATCTTCCTAAAATATTTTATCCTTTCTAATGCTGTTGTAAGTGGTATTGTTTTCTTAATTTTATTTTTAAGTTGTTTATTGCCTGTGTTTAGAAATACATTTTTTGGTATATTTTGTTTCTTGCAACCTTGCCAGAGTTGTTTATTAGTTTTAATAGAGTTTCAGAGAATTTCTTTGGATTTTCTGTATACAAGGTCATCTCATCTGCAGATAAGAGTTTTGCCTTTCCAACCTTGGTGCTTTTTATTTTACTTTTCTTGCCTAGTTGCCTTGGCTAGAACCTTCAGTGCAATGGTGAATAGGTATGGTGATACCTTGTCTTGTTCTTAATCTTAGGTAGGGAAGCATTCCTTTCACCATTAAGTCTAGTGTTAGCTGTGGGTTTTTCATAGCTGTCTTTTTATCAGATTGGGTACGTTCCTGTTTACTCCTGGTTCATTAAGTGTTTCAATCATGAAGGAGTGTCAGATGCTTTTTTGCCTCTCCTGAGATGATCATATGGTTTTTGTTCTTTTAATATGGTGTATTTGTTGATTTTCAGATGTTAAGTCAGGGTTGAATTCCTGGTGTAAATCCTACTTGATCATGGAATATGATCCTTTTTATATATTTCTAGATTCAGTTAGATGGTATTTTTATAACTATTTTTGTGTCTATATTTATGGGAGATATTGATCTGTAATTTTTTTCCTTGTGGTATCTTTGTCTGGATTTGGAATCATATACTGGCCTCGTGGAATGAGTTGGGAAGGGCTCCCTCCTCTTCTGTTTTTTGGAAGAATTTATGAAGGTTGATGTTTTTTAAATGTTAGAATATAGCAGTGAAGCCATCTTTGCCAGAGGTTATTTTGTGGGTAGTTTTAAAATTACCAGTTCAATCTCTTAATTGTTATAGGTCTACTTGCATTTTTATTTCTTTTTGAGTTAATATGGGAGTTTGCATCTTTTTTAGAAGTTGTCCATTTCGTCTAATTAGTTGGCATGCAGTTCATAATATTTTGTTATCTTTTTGTAGGTCAGTGATAATGACCCTGTTTGTTATTGATTTTAGTAATTATTATCTTCTCTTTCTTTCTTTTTCCCCTTTTGTTATTCAAGTAAAATTTTGTCAATTTTGTTAATTTTTTCAGTGAACCAATTTATGATTTTTCTCTCTTTGTTTTTCTGTTTGCTATTTCATTAGTTTTTGCTTTAATTCTAATAATTTATTCTTTTCTACTTTCTTTGAGTTTAGTTTGCTCTTCTTTTCCCAGAGTCTTGAGGTGGAAATTTAGGTTATTAGATTGAAATCTTTCTTGCTTTTTGTTATAGAGATTGATAGCTATAAATTTCCCTCTAACTGCTGCTTTAACTACATTAATAAGTTTTGGTATATGTTCATATTCATTCATCTCAAAATATGTTCTTATTTCCACCTTAGATAATGCTGATATAGAGAAGTGTCTTGAGGTAGAAAGAAGGGATGTCAAAACTTAAGTCCAATGGCTTTATCTTCTTAGTTAGAATTGTTAAGAAATGAAGAAAGTTGAAATTTCAGTTTGGAGAAGTCTAGTTAAGTCTAGTAGAGAAAAATTGAGTAAAGGAATTGCTTTTGGTTGCATAGACTCATTTGAAGTTAGCAAATAAGAATTTCAGGTGTAATACTGTGGATTTCTATTTCTAAAACTGGATTGTCAGAAGGATTGGAAAGTTGGTGTCCAAGCATTTCTATGTCAGAAAGTTGAGTTAGCTCACTGTCTAATGTTAGTGAGGTTACCACTACTGTGCTGAAGGATTATAACACCTAGGAATGACATTCCTCAGTATTTCCTATAAATTGGTAGTTATATCTAGATATTTTGGTAAGATTTATTTGTGATTTCTTTTGCAAGAATACTTCATAGGTGGTGTTGCGTGTTCCTACCAGGAGGCACGGATGTCTGGTTGTCTCTCATCTTATGGTCTTAGTGCTGATGGTGATGGTATTTTAATTCTGTCATTCTTCATTTGTGAGTAGTAAGATTTCTATGAAGAGAAGTGTTTCCTCATGAATTTATTAGGTTCCTCTGAGGAACAGTTTGAGTATTTCCCTTTATTTGTCATGACTGAGGCAATAAGTTTGTTTCCTAGCATCTTCCAAAGATGACCAGTGAGAGGTTTTGGGAGTTTTTTTTTTTTTCTTTTTTTTGGTTTTTAGTATTATATGAATTTACAGATTCAGATTTATTTGATGTGTTTCATTTAAATCTGTAAATTCAAATAATACTAAAATAATACTTCAGAATGTTTCAGATACACAGAGTTCTTTCAGCCTTGGCTAGTGGGAGCCTCTTGAATTTGCCATATGAGTGCTTTTGACCTGACTCTAGTAGTGTTTGGGAATTTTCTGCTATCTGGTGTGACTAGATGCTTCAGGTTCATCTTGTACATTTCCTGCCCTACCCTGGGAAATGGTATATTCCAGGACTATAGGCAAAAGGGAGAGCCTCTGCTATTGAGTTGGTCATTATTTCCACAAAAGAGAACCAGAAAATACATATTATATTAAGAGTATTACATTAGAGGACATGGATATTTCCTGTTCAAATTCAAGACTACATTATTTTTATTTAACCAAATTGATCCTAATCAACATCCCCTAAACCCAGAATCCTTGTTCTCATCATAATTACTCATTTACTTTATACCACTAATATGTATTAATATATAGAGTCTCATAAAGGATTAATCTCTGAAATATACAAGCAGTTCATGCAGCTCAATATCAGAAAAACAAACAACCCAATCAAAAAATGGGAAGAAGAGCTAAATGGACATTCTCCAAAGAAGATATACAGATGGCAAATAGACACATGAAAAAATGCTCAACATTGCTTATTTTTAGAGAAATGCAAATTAAAACTGCAATGAGATATCACCTCACACCAGTTGGAATGGCCATCATCAAAGAAGCTACAAACTGAATGCTGGAGACAATGTGGAGAAAAGGGAACCCTTTTGCACAGTTGGTAGAAATGTAAATTGATACAGCCACGATGGAGAGTATGGAAACTTCTTAAAAAACTGTGAATAAAACTGCCATATGACCAGCATCTCACTACTAGACATACCCTGTGAAACCCACAATTCTAAAAGATGTATGTACCACAGTGTTCAAAGCAGCACTATTTACAATAGCCGGGACATCAAAGCAACCTAGATGTCCATCAACAGATGAATGGATAAAGAAGTTGTGGTACATATATATGATGGACTATTTCTCAGCCATAAAAAGGAACAAATTTGAGGGAGTTCTAGTGTGGTAGATGAACCTAGAGCCTGTTATACAGAATGAAGTAAGTCAGGAAAAGAAAAACAAATATTGAATATTAATGGATATATATAGAATATAGAAAGATGTACTGATGAGTCTTTGCAGACAGACAGACATAGAGAACAGACTTGTGGACACAGTGGGGGAAGTACAGGGTGGGATGAATTGAGAGGTAGTACGGAAACATATATTACCATATGTAAAATAGATAGCAAATGGGAAGTTGCCCTGTAACACAGGGAGATCAACCGGGTACTCTGTGACAATCTAGAGGGATTGGATAGACGGGTGATGGGAGGGAGGTTCGGAGGGGAGGGAACAGTGTATACCTGTGGCTGATTCATATTGATGTATGGCAGAAACCAACACAACGTCATAAGGTGATTGTCCTCCACTTAAAAATAATAATAAAAAGTATATACACAGTGTCAGTAGTTATACCAGCATTGTCACAAACATGTGATTACATTGCCTTAAACGTGTGTTTAAGATTTTTTAGTAGCTCTTTTTGTCTCAAAGGTATATTCATATGCTAGGAATATTTATAACCGAACATGTCAAGTCACAAATTTTAAAGTAATTTTAAATAATCCCTGTTTGATTATTCATTTTAACTCCTAGGGATTGCTTAACTTTTTTTAATGAATAAATAAAACATAATGCATAGTCTCAAGTCTGGTTTACAAAAAACAAGGTATATTCAGAAAAATCTAGCTTCCATCCCTGTCCACTCTACCATTACTCTCTTTCCCTATTTCCATCTCCCCCAACCCCAGTTTTTAGTTCATACTTTCATTAAAAAAAAGTAAGCAAATAGTTACATTCATTATCTCCTCACCTTCTTAAGTAGTACTGTTGTTGTTGTTCTCTCGCTAAGTTGTGTCCAACTCTTTGTGACCCCATGGACTGCAGCATGCCAGTCTTCCTTGTTCTTCAGTATCTCCTGGGGTTTGCTTAAACTCATGTCTGTTGAGTTGGTGATGCCATCCAATGGTCTCATCCTCTGTCTCCCCCTTCTCCTCCTGCCCTCAATCTTTCCCAGCATCGAAGTCTTTTCCAGTGAGTCTGCTCATTGCATCAAGTGGCTAAAGTATTGGAGCTTCAACTTGAGTATCAGTCCTTCCAGTGAATATTCAGGACTGATTTCCTTTAGGATTGACTAGTTTGATCTCCTTGTTGTCCAAGGGACTCTCAAGAGTCTTCTCCAGCTCCACAGTTTGAAAGCATCAGTTCTTCAGCACTCAGCCTTCTTTATGGACCAACTCTCACATCTGTACATGACTACTAGAAAAATATAACTTTGACTATGTGGGCCTTTGTTGGCAAAGTGATATCTCTAGTTTTTTATACACTGTCTAGGTTTGTCATGGGCTTCCCTGGTGGTGCAGATGGTAAAGCGTCTGCTTGCAATGCGGGAGACCCAGGTTTGATCCCTGGGTTGGGAAGATCCCCTGGAGAAGGAAATGGCAATCTACTCCAGCACTCTTGCCTGGAAAACCCCATGGATGGAGGAGCGTGATAGGCTTTTTCCCCAAGAAGGAAGTGTCTTAATTTCATGGCTTCAGTCACTGTCCGCAGCGATTTTATAACCCAAGAAAATAAAATCTGTCACTGTTTCTACTTTTTCCCCATCTGTTTGCCAGGAAGTGATGGGACTGCATGCCATGATCTTAGTTTTTTGAATGTTGGGTTTAAGGTCAGCTCTTTTTACTCACCTCTTTCACCCTGATCAAGAGGCTCTTTAGTTCCTCTTCACTTTCTGCCATTAGAGTGGTATCATCTGCATAGCTGAGGTGGTTGATATTTATCCTAGCAATCTTGATTCTAGCTTGTGAGTCACTCAGCTCAGCATTTTGCTTGATGTAACCCAGACAGCATATTAGAAAGCAGAGATATCACTTTGCCGACAAAGGTCCATATAGTCAAAGCTATGGTTTTTCCAGTAGTCATGTACGGATGTGAGAGTTGGCCCATAAAGAAGACTGAGTGAGTGCTAAAGAATTGATGCTTTTGATTTGTGGTGCTGGAGAAGACTCTTGAGGGTCCCTTGGATAGCACAATCAAATCAGTCAGTCTTAAAGGAAATCAACCCTGAATATTCAACTGGAAGGACTGATGCTTAAGCTGAAGCTCCAATACTTTTGCCACCTGATGCAAAGAGCTGACTCATTGGAAAAGACCCTGATGCTGGGAAACATTGAGAGCAGGAATAAAAGGGGGTGACAGAATGAGATGGTTGGATTGCATCATTAACTCAATGGACATGAGTTCCGGCAAACTCTGGGTGATAGTGAAGGACAGGGAAGCCTGGGGTGTTGCAGTCCATGCAATTGCAAAGAGTCAGATACACCTTAGTGGCTGAACAACAGCAAACCATGTTGTATGTTATATCCCTGTGACTTTTTTTAGGAATTTTTTTTCCTCAAGAGAAATTCTGATCACATCATGCTTATTCTAAGTTTCATTTTTTTTTTTTGCACTTGATTCTTGAGCAGTGCCAGAGTTAGAGGTGCTCACCCTCTGTGCAGTTATAAATCTGTGTATAACTTCTAGTTGGTCCTCTGTATACATGGTTTCTCCCTATCTGGATTTAATTAACCATGGATGGTATAGAACTGTAGTATTAATTGTTGAAAAAAATCTGCATTTAAATGGATCCATATAGTTCAAACCCATTTTGTTCAAGGGTCAAGTATATTTCCAATTTGATTTATTAAAGAAAAACTCCATCCTAGTCATTTTAACTTAAAACATGTAAGTGACTGAGTCTCCGTTTGGATTATTGCAGTTTTTTGATTGTGTTCTCTTGTAGGACAACCTTCATCTAAGTGTAATCTTCAGTTAAAAGGAAAGGAGACGTTTTGGTACTGCTCTAGGACCTTTTTTGGCCATTTACTCTCTCTGAGTTTAATAATTCTGAAAATGATTTAAACTAGCAAGTTCTACTGTCTTTAAGAGTATCTTATTTAATGATTACACTTTACCAGCATTCAACTTTCTGTAAAAGTTACTTGATTTCTGTTTTTCTTTTTTCCTCTAGTGCATTCCACTCTTCGTTCAACTTGTTTTGGAGCGATTAACCCGAGGGGTCAAAACTAGTGAGCTTCGTACTATGTGTCTTCAGGTTGCAATTGCTGCCTTGTACTACAACCCTGATTTGCTGCTACATACTTTAGAACGAATTCAGTTGCCTCACAACCCTGGACCTGTAACTGTACAATTTATAAATCAGTGGATGAATGATACAGATTGTTTTCTTGGGTCTGTGTCTTTTTCATTTTACACTGCATTTCTGTTCTTGGAAAGTTGACTTGTAATATGCATGTATAATAGCATATTGAAAGATAGTTTTTATATCTAAGCATTTTTTAATGTACTGTTAATATAATATTAAATTTTTAGAGAATTAAGAATGTGTTTCAGGAGTATAATCTAGTGGAAAAGAACATAGACTCTGAAAATTAGGTTTATTACCCTTCCTCACTTATTTTTGACTTATGTGTATTGTTATATGTCTTGGCAACAAGAATTAAGTGTCTACTTGGGTTCCTTGACTTTAAGTGTCTGTAGGTAACAACATTCTAAATGGAGTCATGTTTCTAAGGAAAGTACTAGTCTGGTAAAAATATGAAAACCTCAAGGAAGCCTGTTCTCAAATGTGAAATCAGAGGATTATTAGCTATAGTGTTGGTCCTATCCTGGTAGGAGAGTTCGGCTTTGTGTGAAACACTCTCCTAGCTTTCCAACACAGGAAAAGGGAGATCCTGTCATAGTTATATACCCACCTCAGGTGACCCGACACATACAAGTGACCTTGTCATGTTAGAATTTGAGAGACTGCTGATTAATTTAGAAATAACTAGTGTTCTTTTTACATCTTGCAAGATACCATTTAGAAAAATTTACTGAGGGGGAAGTAATTCCAGCAGGAGTGGTTTGAATATTACCAAGTAGTAGGGAGATGGTGGAGGCCTGAATTAGGATGGTGGAAAAAGAATAGGGAAACATACTTAAAAGCTGCTATGTGAATTCTTATTTTTCTACATATAGGAGACTAGAATTTGTCCCAGATTTAGATTTCTTACTAATACTTTGAAAGGAAGAGCATACTTTAGGAAGAAATTGTACTTAGTTATATCTGACAAAGGTTTACAGAGTAGAGATTTAGTCATTCACAGTTATATAGTTGTTGCTTAGTTGCTTAGTAATGTCCAACTCTTTTGCAACCCCATGGACTGTAGCCTGCCAGGCTCCTCTGTCCCTGGGGTTTCCCAGACAAGAATATTGAAGTGGGTTGCCATTTCCTTCTCCAGGGGATCTTCCTGACCCAGGGATTGAACCCACTTCTCCTGCATTGGCAGGCAGATTCTATACCACTGAGCCACCAAGGAAGCCCAGTTATACAGTTAGTAGCATCTATAAACAATTTTCCAAAAATAGAAGATGTCTCAGCAATTATATAGATTGGGCATGTGTGGATTGTGCTCCCTTGGGTTCTTCAGAGCACCACTCAATAATCATCTTTTGTACTGTAATCCATTTGACCCTTGGTATACACTACTAGGTAGAGGCTACATTAATGAGAAAGTCATCAGGTCAAGCACAGTACCTATTATAGTATACTACTTTGGCATTAGCAACTTGAATCAAGCAATGGAAATAATGAAGAATAACAGAAGCTATATTTGTTGTTAGGTTTGTTGTGTATTGAGGAGCGCATGGTGTATATTGGAGCTTTCTTGGTGGCTCAGATAGTAAAGAATCTGCCTGCAATATGGGAGACTGGCATTTGATCCCTGGGTCAGGAAGATCCCCTGGAAAAGGGAATGGCTACCCACTCCAGTATTCTTGCCTGGAGAATCCCATGAACAGAGTAGCCTAGTGGGCTACAGTCCATGGGGTCTCAAAGAGTTGGACATGTTTGAGTGACTAACACTTTTTACTTTTTTTGTTGTATATTTTGTTTTGAATTATTGCCAGTAAATTTTTTTGTTCATGCCTGTGTGAATGTTACACTAATACAATAACCTTTTCTTCTTAATATTTTTAGTTTTAAACAATTTAGAAGCATTCATGTAAAAATCTTTGTAATGTATATTGTGTATTTGCTAAATTGCTTCAGTTATGTCTGACTCTGTGCGACCCTATGGACTGTAGCCTGCTAGGCTCCTCTGTTCATTGGATTCTCCAGGCAAGAATACTGGAAGGGGTTTCCATCCCCTCCTCCAGGTGATCTTCTGAACCCAGGGACTGAACCCGGGTATCTTATGTCTCCTGCATTGGTAGGTGAGTTCTTTACCACTAGCTCCACCATTGGTCAAACTTTTTTTCCTTCAGAATTAAGTTTTCCTTATCTTGTTTTATTAGCACAGGGCATTTAATAGATTTACTTGCAGCTATTAAGTTCAGCAGGGCTTTCCAGGTGGTGCAGTGGTAAAGAATCCACCTGCCCGTGCAGGAGGCACAGGAGACCTGGGTTCCATCTGGGGGTTGGGAAGATCCTCTGAAGCAGGAAATGGCTACCCACTCCAGTATTCTTGGCTGGAACGTTCCATGGACAGAGGAGCCTGGCAGGCTACAGTCCATGGGATCTGAAAGAAAAGGGCATGGCTGAGTAACTGAGCATGCCCACATTAAGTTCAGCTTATTAGACGTTGAGATTTTTAGACTAGCTTTTGGCACCTAGGGGGTTAGTATACAGTATAGTGTACCTTGTAGACCAGTGCAATGAATCAAAGTCTAAGGGACTTCAATTTTTTCACTGGATAGGAATTTTATGCTGTTATATACAGGTATTCTTACTTAATAAAACTTGTTTTGTCAAGGCCCAGTTGCAGCATTTGTATTAATCATAAATTGATATTACAGCAAGATTCATCATATCAATTGCAGGCTCCCATAGGTCTTTGGTGATGATAATTGGTTTGCAAAATTTGATTTACCTAGGAATTCATATCGTACAAAATAGTTTTACCTCTGTGTAGCTCCAGTGAATGAACCTTAGAGCACAACTTGGATGTTCCTTTTTGTAATTTCTTCAGAAATTTTTCTTATTTCTCATGTGCACACTTTTTTCCCTTTTATGATTTGTAGGCATCATGATCGGAAGATGTGTATAATAGGACTGAGTATCCTTTTGGAATTGCAAAATCGACCTCCTGCAGTAGATGCTGTGGTGGGACAGATTGTGCCTTCCATTCTTTTCCTTTTCCTTGGATTAAAGCAGGTCTGTGCTACCAGACAGCTAGTAAACCGGGAAGATCACTCAAAAGCAGATAAAGCCAATATAGAAGAAAATGGTAAAGTGTTCTAATTGCAGTGAATGCTAGAACTGCTTTTTTTGAGTATGTGTTTTCTTTGAGTTTTAGACTATTTAGAAACATTAAATAGATTTACATTTCTTGGCCTGCTACATGTGTAACAAATATTTTGAGTTTGATTGACTGAATTATAGTAGTCCCTTCTTACCACAATTTTGGTTTTATGATTTCAGTTGTCTAAAAATATTAAATGGAAAATTCCAGAAGTAGTTCATAACTTTATCTATTTCCCATTGAAGTATAGCTGATCTACAATACTATATTATTGGTTATACATTTAGGTCTTTAGTTTCAGATCTACAGCATATATAATAATTCACTGTTTTTATAGATTATACTATTTAAAGTTATCATATTAACATATTCCCTGTGTTGTTCAATATATCCTTGTAGCTTATTTTTTTTAAAACTTAATAGTTTGTACCTCCTACTCTTGGCCCTCCACTTCCCCCTTCCTAATGGTAACTACTAGTTATTTCTCTGTATCTGTGAGTCTGTTCTATATAATTTCTTTCATTTTTTATATTCCACATTTAAATGTAACATATAGACTTACTTATAGACTCTGTTTGACTTACTTCATTAAGCATAATATCCTTCAGGTCTACCCCATTTTGTTCCAAATGGCAAGATGTCATTCTTTGTTTATAGCTGAGTACTAATCCACTGTATATCTCACCACATCTTCATCATCCATTCATTTGATGATGGACATTTGCACTGCTTCCTTATATTGGCTATTGTAAATAATGCTGCTGTGAACATTGGGGTGTGTGTGTATCTTTTTGAGTTATTTTTTAATATATGTGTATATACCCAGGAGTGTTGCTGGATCATATTTTTAGTTTTTTGAGAAACTTTTCATACAGTTTTCCATGATGGTTGTACCAGTTTACATTCCCACCAACAGTGTGCAGGGGTTCCTTTTTCTTTATATCCTTGCCAACGTTTGTTATTTCTTGATAGCCATTCTTACTGAGAGGGGTGAGATGATATCTCATTGTGATTTTGAGTTGCATTTCTCTAGTGATTAGCCATGTTGAATACCTTTTATGCCTATTCAGGTCTTCTGCTCATTTTTTAATTGGGTCAATTGGCTTTTTGACATTGAGTTGTTTGAGTTGTTTATATATTTTGAGTATTAACCCCTATCATATTATATCATTTCTTGTACTTATTGGTTGTCTTTTCATTTTATCAATGATTTTCTTTGATGCCCCAAAACTTTTAAGTTTAATCAGGTTCCATTTGTTTTTGTTTTTGTGTCCTTTGCTTTAGGAGACAGAACCCCCAAAATATTTCTGCAATTTATATCAAAGAGTGTTCTGTTTTTCTGCTAGTAGTTTTATGGTTTCTGGTTATACATTTAGGTCTTTAATCCATTTTGAGTTTATTTTTATCTATGATGTGAGAAAATGTTCTAATTTCATTCTTTTACATGTAGCTGTCCAGTTTTCCCAATATGCTTATTATTGAAGAAACTGATCTTTTCTTGTGTATTCTTGCTTCTTTTGTGGTAGGTGAATCAACTCCAAATGTAGAAGTCTATTTCTGGGCTTTTAATTCTTTCCCATTGATCTTTGTGTCTGTTTTTGTGCCATTACCATACTGTTTTGATTACTGTAGCTTTATAGGATAGTCTTAAAGCACTTGATACCTCCAACCCTGTTCTTTTTCATCAAGGTTGCTTTGACAGTTCAGGGTTTTTTTGTGGTTCCATATAAATTTTAGGACGATTTGTTCTAATTCTGTGGAGGGTGTCATGGGTATTTTGATAGGCATTAAATCTATAGATTGCTTTGGTAGTATGGATAGTTTAACAATATTAACTCTTCCAATCCATAAACACAGGATATCTTTCCATTTTTTGGTATTTTCTTCCATTCTGTCTTCAGTGTTTTATAATTTGTAGAATATAGATCTTTTCACTTCCCTCAGTTAAGTTTATTCATAAGTATTTAATTTTCTTCAATACGATTTTGAATAGATTTGTTTTCTTGATTTCTCTTTCTGCAACTTTACTGAATTCATTTATTAGTTCTAAAAGCTTTTTGGTCGAGACTTTATGGTTTTCTATATATATTATTATGGCATATGAAAATAGTGACAGTTTTACTTCCCTTCCAATTTGGATTCCTTTATTTCTTATTTCGTTTTCTTGTCTGATTGCCATGGCTCACCTCCCAATAGTATGTTAAATAGAAGTGGCAAGAGTGGGCATCCTTACCTTGTCCCTGAATTTAGAGGAAAATCTTTCAGCTTTCACTGTAGCATATGATGTTAGCTGTGGGTTGGCCATAAACAGCCTTTATTATGTTGAGATATGTTCTCTCTATACCTACTTCGATGAGAAATTTTGTCATGAATGGATGTTGAATTTTGTCAAGTGCTTTTTGGTAGGTATTATGATCATCGTGTGATTTATTCTTTTTTTATGTGGTGTATCACATTGATTGGTGGATATTGAGTCATCTTTGCATTCCTGGAATAAATTCCACTGGATTGTTGTGTATGATCCTTTTTATAAGTTGTTGAATTTGGTTTGCTAATAATTCTGTTGAGGATTTTTGCATTGATATTCATCAGAGATATTAGCCTATAATTCTCTTTCTCTTTTTTTTTGGTAGTGTCTTTGCTTTTGGTGGCCCTGTGGAATGAGTTTGGGAGTGTTCTCCCCTCTTCGGCTTTTTGGAATAGTTTGAGGACAGGTATTAGCTTTTCTTTATACATTTGGAGGAGTTTTCATGTTAAGCCATCCAGTCATGGACTTCTGTTTGCCGAGAGTTTTTTGATTATGAATTCAGTTTACTAGAGTGATCTCTTTATTCAGATTGTCTATTTCTTCCTTATTCAATTTTGGAAGGTTGTATATCTCTAGAAATGTTTCCATTCCTTTTTGGTTGTTCAGTTTGTTGGCTTATAACTATTTGTAGCATTCACTTATGATTTTTTTGGTATCTCTGTGATATCAGTTGCAATTTCTTTCATTTCTTGTTTTATTTATTTGAGTCCTCTCTTTTTTCACCCCACTATAGGCTTATGCATTTTGCTTATTTTTCAAAAAACAGTTCTTGATTTTTTTCTACTATATATTTTTGGTCTATTTTATTTATTTCCCCTCTAAACTTTATTATTTCTTTCTTCTGACTTTGGGCCTTGTTTGTTCTATTTTATTCTTTTAGATGGTAGGTTAGGCTGTTTATTTGATCTTTTTCTTGTTTCTTGAGGTAAACCTAAATTTTGCAGTGTTTGTAAATTTGGAAAGTTGTGTTTTTGTTTTCATTTGTCTCAAGGTATTTTCTGATTTCTTTTATGATTTTTCATTCATCCAGTGGTGTTTTAGTAGCATGTTGTTTAGTCTTCATGTGTTTATGTTTTTCATTTTTCTACCTGTGATTGATTTCTAGTTTCATAGTGTGGTGTGAAAAAATGCTTACTGTAATTTCTATCCCTTTACATTTGCTGAGACTTATTTTGTGGCCTAGCATGTGTTCTGTCCTGGAGAACGTTCCACATGCACTTGGAAAAAATTTGTATTCTGCCATTTTGGGATGTAATGTCCTATAGATATATGTTCAGTTCAACTGGTCTAATGTTCACTTAGACACGTTAGAAAAACCACCAAACTACATTTCCGTCTGTGTGTGTCTTTAACCCTGAAATTAGTTTCTTCAAGCAATCAGAATTCTTTTTTTCCAGTATGTTGCACTCTTTCTAATTTCTTACTTTGGTCTCTCTTGGCTTATAATTATTAAGACTTGAGGGAAGATTTTTTAGTAATATCCCAGACTTTCTTATTGAATTTCCTACTTAAGTGTATGACGATTAACCAACAAAGGTATCTCTTGCTGTCTTGTTATTATCCTTTATATATAGTTTGTTTTTTTTTCCGTGTATGTGGTAAAAACTATGGTTTCTTGCCTTATCCCTAAAATTATTTTGCAGCTTAATCCAGGTGCTTCAGTATGGTATGTTTTATAGAACTAGATTTAGATTAATAATGCCTGGTTTAAGTTTACTCCAGGTTTTTCCTCTTAGATTGATTTTTGCCCTGCATTTACTATCTTCCAGTTATTCACAGTATTGGTCTGCCTGGAACAGACTGGCCCTGAAAATAGAAACTAATCTATGGAGATACACAGTTCAGCTGTCTACTTTTTAACCCATGTGTAGCTGATTATTTTTCTTAATATTTCTAAACTTTTCTGTTTCTGTTAGCGGAAATGACCTCTTCATTTGAATATTTCCAAGCAATTGGTAATTCTTAATATCTTGGTTAATTGTTAAGAGACTCACATTCTCAATGGGAGGTCATTGTTATTTAAAACACATGCACTGAGTACATAATCATTTTATGTCTTTTTTTTACAAAAAGGTTAATTTGGGAATCTGTGGCTAAATAGTATTTATGTTAATGGATATGAAGCAGCCATTGTTAAACAGTAATAACAGTTCATCTAGATCACAGATTTAGAGATAGTTAGAAATTGTTTTAAATGAGGAAGATAAACTCATTTTCAATTTAGCAAGCTATAGTAAAGGTAAGGTTTATTTTACATAAAATTATTTGATAGTTTTTCCATTTCTAGAATGTCACTTTATAATTTTTGTTTTCATTTGGATTATCTTTTGTCCTTATGTGATTTGATTACTTTTGAATGAATAATGGATTCACAGAAGAGATTTCAAGTGATGAAGAGGAGACTAATGTAACTGCTCAAGCAATGCAGTCAAATAATGGAAGAGGTGAAGATGAGGAGGAAGATGACGATGACTGGGATGAAGAAGTGTTGGAAGAAACTGCTCTTGAGGGATTCAGTACTCCGCTGGACCTTGACAATAGTGTGGATGAATATCAATTTTTTACACAAGCTTTGCTGAGTATGTTGTTACTCCCTGAATCGTCAGATATGTTTTTCATTTCCATCTTTTAGATGTTGTTTTGGGGTCTACCCCAAATTAGTTTAGAATTCCCTGTAAAAATTGTATTTATTTTTAATTATAGAAATCCCCAAACATACATAAAATGAGAGCAGATAGCATACTGTCAGGGTAAGATTGCAGGATATCCTCATAAAAGTAATTTAAGGCAGAGTAGCTGTATATATTGTTCATCCTCTAGGTATAAAGAAAGATTTTTACAGAATGAAGTATCTCACATATTTTGCTTAAAAATTGTGGCCATAAACTTATCAGCAATTCACAATCCCCTTGGGAAGGAATGGAGTCCATAAGAGAGTAAATTTTTAACTATATAAGCAATATATCAGTTTTGTACAGGACAGGACATTAGAAATACAGTTAAAGTACTCATAAAAGATTGGAAGAAAATACTGTCATGTAAGATCTACAGATTACAGAAACCTATAAATGAATAAGACCAATAACCTAGTATAAGAATGAGATATATAAATAGAAAACTTATAGAATTAAAAATAAGTAATAAACCAATGAGAATATTTGGAAAATTATTATAAACAAGTTATAATGAAAAGAAATCCCACTATATGGGTTGCTTGATAGTTACATTGTATTTCTATGGCAGTATCATAATTTAGCTTATTTCCACTGATGGACATACAGGATATTTCCAGTTTTTTGTTTCTTTGCTGTTGTAAAGAATATTAAATTGAACATCCTTGTTCAATTTGAACACCAACCCTAAAATATTGTTGTTAATACTAACAAGGTAGCGGTAGCCTAATATACTGACATTATGTAGTATGCCAGTGTATTGTTTATTACAAATACCATTAATGAATCACCTCTGTGTTTTATTGAAATTTAGCAGGAACAAGAGGTAGAGAGTCCAGGGAATGATATTCCAAAACATGTGGAAGATAAAGAGCATAAAGGTGGAAATTGGAATGCAGAGGGTGTGCTCTAAGGCGCTACTGGACCTGGGTGTCCACCATAACCAGCAAAGAAGCTCTTTGGTCTTGGGTGGGATCTCAGGATATGTATTTTGAAAAAGCTCCTCAAGAGATAGGCAACCAACTTTGTTCAGTCAGCATATATAGGGACCACTGCTTAAGTCTCTGTGAAGTGTTAGAATTGTACCAAATTGTACCAGCCTTGGATTCTGGACTGAGGTGGTCTTTATCCCATTGCCCATTAGAGTGTTGTTGAATGTTTTTGTATAAAGAGGTGATTTTGGGGATGTGGTAGTTTCTTTCAGGGGTATTATCTATTGATAATGTCCAAAAAGGACTGAAGTGGGCTAGACTTGGGAACCAGGTGTTAGGAAATTGCTTTATGTAAGTAAGGCCCTCGAGAGAAAGGGTGGCATTTGATGAAAAAAAGCATATAGGTGAAAACCATCAAGAAAGAAGCACAGAATTGGATGTGCAGGGGGTATGATAGTGGTTGACCAGGAGACTGATAGAACTAGTGATGGAAATGGGGAGATCCAAAGAGAGTTTGAGAGGTAAAATGTTACATTTGGTTACAGTTATGCTGAGTTGCAGGTGACCTATCCGATGTGAAAGTCCAGGAAGTTTAGTGAACAGTTTTGCCTAAAGGTACAAATTCGAGTTTTTGGTGTAGATGCAGGTAGCATGTGACATGTGCCAGCAGCATGAGAATTCCTGAGGAAAATGATAACAAGTGAGTAAAGTGTTTCCCATGATCTGGATTTTAGGGAGCTTTCATAGTTAGTGAAACCCCAAGAAGTGGAGGAGATGGCAAAGGAGGCAGAGAACTAGGCAAGGGAGAGATTTGTGGTGTTCCAACCCTTCTACAAGGGGCTTCCCTCGTGGCCCAGCTGGTGAAGAATCCATCTGCAATGTGAAGACCTGGGTTCAATCCTTGGGTTGGGAAGATCCCCTGGAGAAGGGAAAGGCTACCCACACCAGTATTCCGGCCTGGAGAATTCCATGGACTATATATAGTCCATGGGGTCGCAAAAAGTCGGGCATGACTGGGCGACTTTCACTTCACGTCAGCCTTCCTTTGTAGCCCCACATGGGTTGAGTACTAAAGTGAGTACTCAGGAGTCATCCTTTGTTGGAATAAGTTTTATCACCTATTGTCTGTTATCATTTCATTGTAATTTGATTATATCATTAGTTATTATCTGAAATAATAATTGTCACTGGACTCCCTTATCATTCCTTCTCCCCTGAAACACCCCTGCATTACAACAGCTGTGCAGAATCGGGATGCTGCGTGGTATCAACTGCTGATGGCACCGCTCAGTGAGGATCAGAGGAGGGTGCTGCAGGAGGTGTACACATTGGCTGAGCACCGGAGGACAGTGGCAGGTCAGCCAGCATGATTTTCTGATCAGAGTGCATGTGTTGGTAGTTAGCCTTTATTTTTACCAGCCTCTAAAATTTGTTTTTAGAGGCCAACCTTTCAAGATAATAAGAAATTATCATTATTTTATGATCTTTTAATCACTTACGATAGCTTTGCAAAACACCCAGTGTTAATATCTGTCTTTAGTAGTGTTCTTATTCACACCTTTATCCTATTTTGGAGCCAAAGCTAAGACATAAAGGTGGGATGGATCTTGCTGAAGGAGAGTTAACCAGCTGGGTCACCCACCTAACCATCTAAACAGTGAATCAAAGGCATTTTATGAGTTCTTATAAGGACCTTATATTTCTAGAAATGAAATACTCTCCATTTCTTTTTGTTGGGCTTTATGTAGAAGTTGGTGATTCTTGTTGATTTTCAGTTTTTGAGATGGAGAAATTATTTTATGCAGATATTATTATGGCCACTTCTGGAAAATTAATGGAAGATTTTGTAATTACAGAAGTATTTTAGTGGAAGACAATATGGAATAGGAATCTAGAGTTTAGAACCCAGCTTCTTCTGCATGGACTTTAGACTTCAGTCCTGCCCAGATTCTGTATTGCCTCTCCTGATGGGAGAAGTGAGTGTGCCCTTTTAGGGGTAGACACTATGGCTTTGAGCCTTGTTTTTATATTGCTCAGTTTTAGCAAACAGTTGTTCCAAAATAGGAATTATAATTGCAGTCATTCCTCAGTATCTTCAGAGGGGATTGGTTCCTAGGCTCCCCTCAAATACCAAAATCCTAGGATGCTCAAGTTCCTTGTTAAAATGGTGTGGTACAGTGGGCCCTCTATATCCTGTGTATCTGTGGGTTACATATCCCCAGACACCTGGACGATTGTACTTACTGACATTGGGCAGAATAATTAATACCACGATTCACATTCCTTCACAGTGCTAACTCTAAAGAATCTAGCTCCTTTGAGGATATTTCCAACTTTGTTACCTTAGATACTCTTCTCTTTTCCCTGCTTTCTCTTGCAAATTCTAGAGGCAAAGAAGAAGATTGAACAACAGGGAGGCTTCACCTTTGAAAACAAAGGAGTCCTCTCTGCATTTAATTTTGGGACTATGCCTACCAACAACTGAAAGAAGGAACATCAACTGACCAAACGTCATCGTTACATTGAACGTCAGCGGAAGGAGAGGGTCAGCAGAGCTGGGGAGGGGCTGCTGTTTGTGCCACCTGCTGTGCCAGTTACCGCTTGGCATCCGGCAGCACCTTTCTCTGCCCCTGTGTCCCCTTTGATCTTTCTCACCCTGAAATATATATTTTAAGCAGCTACTGTAATGTATGGAATTAAAGAAAAACAAAATCGTAGGACTGAAAAGGACAAAGCATATGCTCCAAAGGATGAACGACCAAGGTGGATTTAGAGGATTGGATGGAATTGCACGTCTCAGGTTTTGCCATGCAGAATCAATGGATTTATGCGAATAACAGTGCCTTCTGTTGTACATGAATTATCTGAAAAAAATTTTTTTGGAGTGTGTTGCAATTTTTTTTAAAGCATAAAACATATTTCTAGATAAATGTAAACCTTGGCTGTATGTTGATTTATTCTGTATTTTACTATGTGAATTTCCTGTTAGACAGTTAGCTACAAGTCACTCTGGTTTCAAAATCATCACTGCTCCCCTTGACCTCCTGCTGCTGGGGGCTTTCTTCAGGGGTTGTACAATATGCACTGGCTCTGGTTTTTCATAATGTGTTTTTTCCTAAAGATGTGGCTTTCCTAAGAAGTGTCTTATTCTCTCTTCTGTCATATTTTTCAGCCCTGAAAGGGGTAGTATTTCTTTTGAATCAATCTATATGAGTATGGATTTCATTCATAACCTGGTAAAGTTCAGGACTCAAAAATTTCTTGGCAGCAAGTGGCAGGGACTCCTTAGTCACTGGAATTAACAATAAGTCAGAGTATTTTCTGAATCATGTACTTAATTATGCAGTTAATTGATAATTATGCTAAAGCACATTGAACTTCTAAGAGAAAGGTGCTGCATAAGTATGCTGTCTTTCTGGATGGGAGCTTGCATTGTCAATAACTTATCATTCCAGCTGTGTTGGACCTGGGTCCAAAACATTTTGTAATAGTATTTTTTATCTAGGAAAAAGACCCAAGTAAATCTAACTTCTTGCTTTCTAACACATCTGACTTTTCTCCTATCTAATCTGAACTGAATCTGTTTTTATTTTAGCTCAGATTGGCTTCTTCTATTTTTCAGGGGTTGGGATATTGGTCACTGCACTCTTACATTGTGATGATGCAAGATGGCCCATGAGAAATATTACAGATAGAGGTTACAGCTGTTTTTCTGAACTGATTCAGTGCCAGAACATGGGTCATAGTGTTTTCATTCTGTAAAGTGAAAATGGATTTTCAGAACTTAATATATTTCTGGATATGATACAGTTGTCCTTTTTTATGAAATGTTTGCAGCTTATATTTTCCATCAGTGACTGGAGGAATTTCCTCCAGGTGCTTTCTAGATTACCATCCCTTGTTAATATGAACTCTTTTTAGAATTTTAGGTTATTTAAGTAGATTTTACAGAAGTAGCCCAAGAAGCCATGAGTTTCAGTTAAATGATCCCCTGCTTTCCTCTGCCCTACTCTTCCCAAGGCACTGATGCTGAGTGTGCCAACTGGGAGTTAGAAGAGAAAGATGGCATTGGGGGAAATTGTTAACATCTTAAGCTTTGAATCTCTTCTTATTCTCCTTATGTCCCAAATGATTTAATTTTAACATAATATGCCTTCACACTGGATTGTAAAAGGCATGTGATTTTATTTTTGTGGTGTATTGTCTCCTGCAGTATTAAAGGGAAAGAAGTGTTAATGTGTATCATCCTATCTTGTTTTTGAAGCCAGGGTAGTTGTACAGTTTTGTTACCAGCAGTGCTAACCTGAATGTGATCTGATAACCTTGGAAGTGCAGGAACTCATATGAATGTAAAATAAAATGTGGGCTTATTCCCAGGATCCTGAACTCCTCTGTGTGAAATATTTTCTGAAACACCCATCAGGATGTTTTCCTGACTCCTGGGGACCTGAAGGAAGGTGGGCATAGGTTGGGAAGGATAACAAGGGCTCATCAGAAACGGCTAAAGAATGGGGAGTGTTTGGGGACAAGAGCCCATCTTATAAACCAAGGTATCCAAATGAGAACTGCAGATGCTCTGAAAAAGCAAGATCATTCAACCACATTAGGACCCCGAAGAAAAGGAAAAGATGCCTGTGGTGGAGCCATTTTCTGATGTATATGTGCATGCTTAGTCATGTCTGACTCTTTGCAATGCCATGGACTGTCGCCCAGGTTCCTCTGTCCATGGGATTTTTCAGGCAAGAATTCTGGAGTGAGTTACCATTTCCTCCTCTAGGGGCATCTTTCTGACTCAGGGATCAAACCCAAGTCTCTTGTGTCTCTTGGATTGGCAGGTGGATACTTTGCCACTGTGCCACCTGGGAAGCCCCAGTTTTTTGATGGGTGGCCATCAAATTAGGAGCAGTTGAAACTGAGTGGAATGGTAAGTGCTGGCCTTTTGATTCTCAAATATTTACCTAGCATGACAGTAAGCTCCTCCCTACCTCTGATTTATGTTAAGACTGCACTGAACCAGTAAACTGTTAATCTGTGAAAATTACAAAGAAAACAAATTAGGTTATTTGTTTAATATAGTGAATTACAGTCCAGTTTTCTGTTCAACAGTGGAGGTTGAACATTGCAATACATTTATGGAGGAAATCAAAGGAAACTTCTCCATGTGATCAGAGGCTGCCAGTTTTGTGTGTGTGTGTGTGCATGTGCACGCATGCACGTTTCGTCTGTTAAAAAAAAAATCAGTTCAGATAAGCCTTAAATGGAAATCTGTCCTGCTCCTGTTTCACTCTCTCCACTGAGATCAGGGTACAAGTGGGTTGGAAACATCTCAGGCAGTCCATTGTGTGACTAAGACCACAGTCAGTGAATGAAGGGTTGGGCTGTATTTTTAAGAAGCACAAACAGCATTGCAACCATGGCCAATTCTGTAGCCAGGAAAGAGGTTGTGTATGCAGTGGTGGGTTGAGTGGCAGGAGAGTCTGGGGCAGACAGCAGTGCTGGCAGAGAAGAGAGGGCTGTGTTGTGAGAGGGTCTGCAAGACTCATCCATCAAGGGGGAAGGTGAGTGAAGGCACATGCTCCCTGCAGAGCACCTGAGAGGAAGTTCACCTTGGAGATATCCAGTTTGAAAAAAAGATTCAAGCAGTACGTGGATGCCTGTCAAGAGCTAAGAATCAGAGGCTTCACAAAGGGTCTGGAATATACCTGGAGCTAAGAGCAATTCAGGCAGGAGTGACCTTAGCGTGCATGCTTAGTTGCTAAATTGTGTCCAACTCTTTGTGATCCCATGGACTGTAGCCCACCAGGCTCTCTGTCCATGGAATTTTGCAGGCAAGAATATTGGGAGTGGGTTGCCACTTCCTATTCCAGGGATCTTCCTGACCTGGGGTTCTAACCTGCATCTCTTGAGTCTCCTGCGTCGGCAGGTGGATTCTTTACCAGCTGAACCACTGGAGAAGTCCATCATTGGTACCAAGTCTCCACAAAGAAGACTAATAGCTAGACTGGAGAATTCAGGGGGACTTGAAACATCCCACCTCTGATTGAATTATCTCTGTGCCTGGCTGCAGTGCAACAAATATTTATTTGTCATACCTCTCAGCTTCTTGAATCTTATTTCTTTGACCAGAGATTGAACCCAGGCCATGTCAGTGAAAGCACCATATCCTAACCACTGGACCACCAGTGAATTCTCAAGCAGTTATTTAAATAAGTTTAATAATTTGATCTCCCTTTTAACCTAGTACTGTTTAAGTGTTCACTCAATATTTATTTGGTGAAGTTGGGGAGAAATTTTTTATTAATAGATATTGTATACAAATATTTTAAAAATAAGAGACTTCTATACATTTATTACACAGTTTTCCAAACTAGGTAACCCAATATTGGTCATTCCCAATAACCAAAACTACAAACTCAATTTCTCGATTTTTAGCTTCCTGCAGCTGCTGATATAAGACAACCCTCAGCTCAGTTCAGTTCAGTCGCTCAGTCGTGTCTGACTCTTTGCGACCCCATGAATCGCAGCACGCCAGGCCTCCCTGTCCATCACCAACTGCTGGAGTTCACTCAGACTCACGTCCATCGAGTCAGTGATGCCATCCTCTGTCGTCCCCTTCTTCTCCTGCCCCCAATCCCTCCCAGCATCAGAGTCTTTTCCAATGAGTCAACTCTTCATGAGGTGGCCAAAGTACTGGAGTTTCAGCTTTAGCATCATTCCTTCCAAAGAAATCCCAGGGCTGATCTCCTTCAGAAAGGACTGGTTGGATCTCCTTGCAGTCCAAGGGACTCTCAAGAGTCTTCTCCAACACCACAGTTCAAAAGCATCAATTCTTCGACGCTCAGCCTTCTTCACAGTCCAATTCTCACATCCATACATGACCACAGGAAACACCATAGCCTTGACTAGACGGACCTTAGTCGGCAAAATGATGTCTCTGCTTTTGAATATGCTACCTAGGTTGCTCATAACTTTTCTTCCAAGGAGCAAGTGTCTTTTAATTTCATGGCTGCAATCACCAAAATTAGGGGCATTTCCCACATGAAACTGTTTGACATCAGTAGATACCAGCAGGAAGGGTTTATTTTTTCTACTTTGGTGGGAACAAGAAAACTGGTTTTCACTTCACTAGTTGGTAAATGAGGAGCTGTATTTGGAAACCGTCATCAGCTGGCGCCGTTTCCTGGGCGTCCCAGTGAGGTCAGCCCTCCAGACAGCGGGAGTTCCAGGACACACCCTCTGGCCAGCCCCTTCATGCGGCTGTGGTTGGGCACTTTCACCAGAGATTCCCTGAGGCAGTGACAAGTTAAATAAGCAGATTGTTTACTCTCTCAACATGCCAGCATCTGACAGGCCTTCATCCTTTCCTTCCAATCAAGTTTTGATGAATATGGTACAGCCCAGACTTTGGATCTAGAGAGTTGTGTGACTCCAGATGGAGTCTACTTGCTGTCGTAGCCAGATTCCATGATGGCCCACAACGAGCTTTGATAGCTCTTGGGTTGCTCCCTCTCAGACTGTTCCACAGTTAAGCTGTGAGAGCTATAGCATGTAGAAGTTATGGTGTGTCACTTCCAAGATTAGGTTATAAAAATCTGTGACTTACATCTTGGGTGTGTTTTCTCTCTCCCTCTCTCCATGTGCTCTGGTGGGAGCCATGTCGTGAGTGGCCCTATGGTGAGGACCATATGGTGAGGAGCTGAATGAAGCCTGCCAGGAGACACAGGCATGAATTAGGAAGTAGATCCTTCAAGCTTGTCAAGTCTTCAGTGATCACAGGCCTGGCTGACAGCTTGACTGTAATAACCTTATGAGGGACCCTAAATCATAAGCATCCAACCAAGCCACTCCTAGATTCCTGATTCTCAGACACTGAGACAATAAATGACTGTTGATTTTAGGTGTTAAGTTTGGTGATATTTTGTTATGCTGCTGCTGCTGCTGCTAAGTTGCTTCAGTCGTGTCTGACTCTGTGCGACCCCATAAATGGCAGCCTACCAGGCTTCTTCGTCCCTGGGATTGTCCAGGCAAGAACACTGGAGTGGGTTGCCATTTCCCTCTCTAATGCATGAAAGTGAAAAGTGAAAGTCAAGCCACTCAGTCAGGTCTTACCCTCAGTGGCCCCATGGACTGCAGCCTTCCCTCTGTCCATAGGATTTTCCAGGCAAGAGTACTGGAGTGGGGTGCCATTGCCTTCTCTGTGTTATGCTGCTATAAATAACTAATACACTTTACAAAAACTCTCCTATACTTTCTACTATGAATAAATAATACACCCTGGATTGCCAGGAAATAGAATGCTGACATCTGATATGAGGCAGCACTAAATATTTTCCAAGATTTCTCCCCACCCCAAGATTCTACAATAGTTTGAAACTGAAGACTGACTATAACAACTGAATTTTCCTAAAATAATCTAGATTTTCTACTTTCAAACTGAACTGTATCTAAAAACAGATATGACAGAACCTGCAGATTAGATTCAGTTTACATCTTGTTTATGGATATTAGGCGTTTGTTCTCAAGTATTATCATTTATTTTAATTTTTAGTCAGCTTTATTGTTTAACATGTGAAACTTTCTATAAATAAAAAGGCATGGTGCAGTTTATAGGCTATGTTTTTATTGTCATGAAGTATCATTTGAAAACATGACCGAATTAAATTTTTTTTGTATTCAGACATTATCTTGAGTTACACTGACCCCGTGGGTCAGCTATACAAACTCGTGCAGTCCAGGTAGTTTGTCAGCAGATCCCTTTAACATGCATGATGATCTTACATTGCTGTAAAGCTACTTCTCAGTCTCTTTCAAAAAGATTCACAAGTTTAGACGTGTGTCTCTGCCCTTGGGCTCTATTTTTACTGTGTCCTGTTTATATTCAACTTGGAAATCTGATTTTCAGAGACATCTGTGTTTAGAATTGACTGTGGGGCTTAAACACTAGAACAGAATTGCTCTTGTAATATAATAACATAGGCATTTGCCTCCCTAGGTCTTTTGTTGAGCTGTCACTTGCTGATGGTTATTTGGTGACATCGTTATTTTATTCTGCCTTGTGGAGAACCACTAAATTAGGGTAATGGATTATGCTGTCAATCAAGCTTGACAGACCCTCTATGAGAAATTGTAATGGAATGAAAGCAACATGGTCCAGTTGTTCTGTGATTAGCAGTGTACCTTAATAACTGAAGTAGCCCTTCGGTTACTGGATGCTATAAAGTGCATTTCAGTATGGTGGATCTAGCCTCCCACTGCATGCTTCTATAAGATTATGTGTGGTACTCAGGCAGTTTTTAACCTGTGACCCTTTCAAAACAAAGTTTAGACATGCTGTTTAAAAGCATTTGATTATATGTACATATATATATAATATGTGTGTGTGTGTATGTATGTAAATGTCATTGGAGCGACATTTATGGCATAACAATGTACTGAAGAAAAACTTTTCCTCTGCTCTCTTAGGTTCAGTAACTGTGGTCTTGAGAATTAACCTAAGAAAAGAAAACAGAAAAAGTACAGTTTTTTATCCATATTCATGTGCATAAGATTTCACAGAAGCAAAACTCAAAGAAGTGGTTAGAAATTTAGAATAACTTCTAAAAGTCAACAAACAAGAATATGGGAGTGAGCTGGACCATATGGCCAGCTTCTGCTTTGCCCACGCACACAGGACAAGCAAGTGACAGGCCATCAAACCATCCACCTTCAGCCTGGGGCCACCTTCATTCTTTATCACCAATACCAGGCAGAGAAAGGGTGATTTTCTTGTTCCTAGAATTCTAAAGGCTATTTTTGCCCACACAAATTTCTTTCTTTTTCTCTTTCTTTTCTTTTCTGGGTCATGCTGAGTGGCTTGAAGAATCTCAGTTCCCCGACCAGGGATTGAACCCAGGTCATGGCAGTGGGAATCTGGAGTCCCAACCACTAGGTCACCAACACTCCCCCCCACCCCCCGACACACACACACAAATTTCTTGATACTCTGTAAAACACTCTAGAATTCTTGATGCTTGGTACAGATTTTCCTGCCTTTAGAAAAAACATTTCTGGGCCAACATTCTGTATAATGGTCTTTGACTCTACTTTTGGCACACTTTTATGCCTCATCTTTCTCATTTCTTTTCCCCTCTGGCTTCTAATTTTTTTTTTTTAGATTCTTTTTCATTTCACGGTACTCTTATCTGAAAATTTAGTTTGTATTAGGAAACCTGGGAAGTCTATATGCCAAGTTCATTAAATATCTACTAGGGTTTTAGAGATGGAATGATTTTTCAGGCTGGTTCACACTGAAATTTTTTTTTGTGTGTGCCATGCCTCATGGTATGGGATCTCAGCTCCCCTACCAGGGATTGAACCTGAGCCCCAGCAGTGAACCCAGCCCCTCCCTCTTGGACCTCCCCCCTTTCCATCCCATCCATCCAAGTCATCACAGAGCACCAAGTTGAGCTCCCTGTGCTATGGAGCAGGTTCTCACTAGCCGTTTACTTTACACAGGGTAGTGAAGTATGTTTATGTCAAACCTAATTTCCTAATTTATCCTACCCTCCCCTTCCCCACCCTGTGTCCACACGTCCGTGTTCCACAGCTTCATTTCTATTCCTGCCCTGCAAATAGATTCATCCCTACCATTTTTCTAGATTCCACATGTATGCATTAACATATGATATTTGTTTTTCTTTTTCTGTCTTCACTCTGTATGATTCTAGGTTCATCCAGATTGCTACAAATGATCCAATTTCACTTCTTTTTTTATGGCCGAGCAGAAGAGTTGACTCATTGGAAAAGACTCTGATGCTGGGAGGTGCTGGGGTCCAGCCCTAGTGGATCCAGGGAACTCGAAGCGGAGATGGCATTGGGTTCTGAGGAATTAATTGCTTAATTAAAGATATGGAGGGAGATTAGAAAGAAATAGTGTAGTAGGAAAATAAGTAGAGAAAAGAGGATGAATAGCTTAGTTTACGCGGAGAACCAATAAAACTCTGAGACAAGGAGTTTGCATCATCTATGTAGGCCCCTGGCGTCTGCTTGAATAGCGGAGGGTGCCCCGCCTTGGGCTCCCTCTCGCGTGGTCTCGCGTGGGTCTTAGAAGCCAGGGCAAAATTAGCAGGCTTGGCGAGCCTCCATGCTCCAGATGGGAATTCAGCCAGAAGGTGAGAGAAAGAACGACACGAGGAGACCAGTCTTTCCAGGAACTGATCCATTTCTTTATTTTCCAAGTCCACTTTTATACTTTTAGTTATACATAGAGATAAATGTGTTCTCAGCATATCTTTGTTCTTACAAGGGTCTTACATTTGTTTTACAATATCTTCTGGTCGGGAGACCGATTAACATTTTATGGCCTCAGCTTTCTTTCTATTGATAAAGGTTAATCGATCAGAAAACTTGTTCCCCTTAAGATCTATTTAGTCTTAAGATAGTGATAAAGTTACATTTTTACATAGCAAAGACACTGATTTATAACAAAGAAAGAGGAGTACAGTGATCTATAACAAAAGAGAAAATTCATTAACTCAAAAAGTCTAGTATTGCTAACATCAAAACTACTATATTTCTTTTTTCACATTCCAATTACATTGATTAACATACTCCCAGGTGGCTAAGGATATGGAGGCCTGGCGGCAATCATTAACTCAGCAATGAAACCCTGCACCAACATGATTTCTAACTAACTCACTAATACTACACTAATAATTTTCTAACTTCTCAAAAGAATCTGTTTTTAGAAAGTTTAAAGCATCTCATGCCTCTCATGGTTGGGAGGCTGTAAACAATCACATGTGGCCAGATAATCCTGTCAGGCACGCTAGAGAGCCATCAGAGGAGTTTTTGGATTGAAACACGCCCAGGAGATTTATTAACTGGAGTCCTAAGTTAACTCCTTTACAGAGAGAGGTGGTGGGGGATAGCCCCCCGTAATGTCAGAAGTACAGGTGAAAGGCATAATGCAGCAAGGCAGGCAAACTCTGGTTTTTGGGGCAGATGCACGAGCAGATTCAGCGAGGCTCACTTAAGGCCCGACTCGCCTTTGCCTGTCAGGCCCCTTAACCTCATGACCTTTGCCACGGGCGGGACTCCTCATGCCGGCTCCTGGCAGGGAGGGATTGGGGACAGGAGGAGAAGGGGATGACAGAGGATGAGATGGCTGGATGGCATCACTGACTCGATGGACGTGAGTCTGAGTGAACTCCGGCAGTTGGTGATGGACAGGGAGGCCTGGTGTGCTGCGATTCATGGGGTTGCAAAGAGTCAGAACATGACTGAGCGACTGAACTGAACTGAACTGAATAGTCCATTATATATATGTACCACATCTTCTTTACCCATTCAAGTAGATGCTTCTTTAAGAAGAAAAAAACAAGATGAAATTTTGAAAGTAGTTGCCTGAGAAACTGCTGACTGGTTCTTGGGATGGAGATGGCCATTATTGTGATTTTTGATTAGGTTTTTATGTTCCTAAACCTCTATCATCTTTTTAAGAATATAATCGGCACCCCCCCACCCCCCGCCCACTTATGCTGCTATGTAGAGAGAAAGGAATTTGGAAGGGCAAAGTGAGCCTTGTACCTGGGGTAGGGGGAAGTTAAAAGTTGCAAGAACTCTAGATAATTGGTATGTTATAGGATGGCAGCTGGGAGATTGGGATGAGGGAAATTGACTGTTTCCTCTGCCCCTAGTTCTAAAGTGCACTTAGGGAAAACGCTGTATAGATCCTTTCCTTACCATGCTCCTCTATTTGTTTGTTTTTCTTGATAATTAGTCATATTTTTTGCATATCTTTGCGTGCTGAGGACTTATTTAATACTGGAAACTTTAAAAAAAAAAAGGGCACTTGGGACTTCCCTGGTGGTCCAGTGGTTAAGACTCCACAGGGGGCACGCATTTCATTCCTGATGAGGGAACTAAGATCCTGCAAGGCCAAAAATAAAAGAGGCTCCACATGATGATGTCTTTCCATGGAGAAAGTTCAAAAATTCCCCTAAGAAAACAGAGTTGGAAGAAGGGGAAACATTTTAATACTATCAGTGACTGGGCTGTTTTGATTAGATTGCAGTTCTGGTACGATTCAGTCTACTCCTTGTCCCTTGTACCTAGGGCTTGCCCTTCAGGATTTCAGTTAAGAGATTGGTAGGTCTGGGTCTCCTTAGCTCCAGGAACTATGGGAATTTTTGCCCTGCTTTTCAGTGGTTTTCAGAAATGCTCTTTAATCTTCCATTTGCACATCTTTGGAATTAGCTGAATGCCTTGATGGCAGAGACCAGGTCTCAGATCTCCAGCTTTGGCATTTCAGTCCTGAATGCCCACACAAAGCTCTATGAGTTTCTTTTGTCTTTCCAGAAGAGACCTATCTGGACCAAGCTCAGATCCTCAGTCTCTATCCCATACCCAGAATTGGCAGATACCTCCTGGGAAAAGTCAACTGCCAATTCTCAACAGCTTTACAGAAGGTTCTGCCTGTTAGTCTCTGGAATTTTAGTCCCTCTAGTACTATTTGCTTTTGTATCTCTCTGTTACCTTAGAAAATTTTAAAGGTTTAAAAAGTTTATCTGGGTTTTGTAGTACTCAGTAGGAGCATTTTCCTGCCATGAATTCCGTCATATCCAGATGCAGAAATATGCCTTTCATTTTTTTGTCATTTGATCTGATGTGAACTGAGAGAAGTGAAGTAGCCTTCCACTACTGTTTCCATCTGTTTCTCTTTGTGCTTGCAATAGTTTCTGTTTTTATCAACATTGTTGCTACGTTGTTTAGTACAGAGGTATTCATAGCTGTTACATTTTCATTTTGGTTTATATGCTTTGACACTGTAAAGTGCCTTTATTATTGCTTTTTGGCTTGGTTTCTACCTTCTCTAATATTTTATTACAATAGCCACTTTCTTTTTGTTTTGCTTTTCCTGTTTTTTTTGTTGTTGTTGTTCATCTTTTTAGCTTTTCTGAATAATTTTGTTTTCAGTGTTACTCTGTATTATAGCCTAGAAATTAGGTTTGTGACCTAGATCTGTGAGTCAATCTGAAAATCAATCTTTTTCTTTTATAAGGTAAATTAAACCTACACATATTGGTATGGTTAATTTTAGACCTATGATATGTGTAACATTTTAAAAGTCTCTTCTATGCAGCCTCTTTCTTCGTATGATTAATTTTAGACCTATGATATGTGTAACATTTTAAAGGTTTCTTCTACGCAACCTCTTTCTTTCTGATAGTGGCTGCATAGTTATATCTTTATTTAATACTATTATTCTCTTTTTTTCTTTAGAATAATGTGTAAAAATTTTCCTAACATAAGCAGCATTAAAGTTGCTTGTATTCTCTTCTTCCCCTTCATCCCTTCCTCTCCATCCCACAGTTCTGATAAATAATGTTATCTTTCTTGGTGTTGACTTTTGTACTGTCAAATATGTTTTACTTCTAAAACTTGAATTTTCAACTTTAAATATCTCTTGGTTTCTTGGTATTATAGATGAAGCAATCAATGAGTTTATTCTTTTTTCTGCTTTCCCTCTTTCCATTAAAAAAATTGTTTTTAAGTTGTCAGGTCATATACCACATATATTCTATTCTGTCACTCTATCCCCCCCCCCCCTTTAAAATTTTATATCTGTTGGTAGATATATTTACTGCCAGTGAGAAGTCTTTTAACTGAGACTTTCTCAGTCATCCTGTGGCTAATTACAGTTTTTCCTCTAGTAATTTCCTTTGGAAGAACATACACGAACATTATTCCCTGAATTCTGGAATGTTCAAGGCAATTTGATAGTATTAATCACTGGAAGGAGTGTGACTGAAAGCTCTGTTTCTGGCAAGAGTATAAATTGGTACAACCACTGGGAAGCAGGTTTGCAACAACTTAGGAAGTTAAACATTCACTTCTCTATGACCCAGAAATTTCATGTCTACTCAGGGACAACTCATGCACAGGTTTTCAGAAGTCACATAGAGGGCTGTTCATAACAAGATTCTTTATAACAGTAAAAATTGAATGACCACCAAAAAGCAAATGATAAGTAAATCAAGGTATATTTGTCAAATTTTATACATCAGTCAAAATGAATAATCTATAGTCACATTCAACAGTATAGACAAAATCTTAGCAATGTGCTATACTTTACTAATTCTCATCTTTGTCATTTTAACACTTGTAAAATTGTGATATATATTACAATTAATGGTATGCCATTGTTTAATTAGAAGGTATTATTTTTTCTTATTATATAAAGTAACACTATATCTTACATTTCATGGGGACTTGTAGTCAAGGACATATGGTAATAATATGTGACATAATGAAGTGTCAGAAGATTACATTCAATATGGTGCCCTTTGTGTAAGGTTGAAACAACTAAAACTGAGCAATTTTATTTATGAACATGTATATATGACAATACTGTGTGCGTCCAAGGGGATAATAAAAAAAGTCAGGATGGTGATTCCTTCTGGTGGGGGAAGTCAAATTGATGAGATATGAAAGAAAGGTCGATGAAAGATACTGTTTGAGTTCTCATGTTGGTTTCATGGATATTTAGATTATTATTTAACATTTCTTATTTTAATAATAATTAACATAAATTATCATAAATCAAATAAGTATATGTATAATACATAAATGACGTGTATGGACTAAGAGTGAAAGTATGCTTTGAGCCAAGAATTCTGACTAGTTTTATACACCCTGAGGTTGAAACTTTATATTAGAAGTAAAATTTGGCTGGTTCATACTGACCTTGAGTTTAAGTGTTAAAACTACCTTCTGACACTGAAAGTTATTTTTGAGTAATCTGACATCTACCATCATCTACATTTTTTTTCTGTTTTGTAAATGATGTCATAATTTGCTTGGAATTCCAAATGATTTTCTGACTGTTAAAGACAGTGGATTTACTAAGATATATCTGTTTTGTTGGAGGTGGATTAAATTTTCCTAATATACAGTGTGCTTTTTCAATAGGTAGGCTTAGATCATGTATTTCAGAAATACTTTCTATAGTTATATTTTCAAATATGCATTCTATTCTACCATTTTGACTTTCTTCTTTTGAACTCTGTATGTCTAAGATACACTTTACTTGTCTTCTGAATCTATGATTTTATCTCTAATCCTGTTGATATTTTTCTCTATTTTGGCTTAATTTTGCTTGCTTTTCTCACTTCTTTCCTGCCAACCTCTTATTGTGCTTCCCATAGTATCTATTTTATATACATATACATTTTGCTTCAACGTACCTCTCTCTCTTCCCTCCTCCATTGCATGATTATTAATCATGTATAATGGACTATTATAACGAAGTGTAAGTGAAGTGAAAGTCGCTCAGTCGTGTCCAACTTTTTGCAACCCCCTCAGACTATAAAGTCCATGGAATTCTCTAGCCCAAAATACTGGAGTGGGTAACCTTTTCCTTCTTCAGGGGATCATTCCAATGCAGGGATCGAACCCAGGTCTCTGGCATTGTAGGCAGATTCTTTACCAGCTGAGCCACCAGGGAGTTCCATTATCATAGTGATTTTATCTTTGTTAGTTAGAGGTACATCAATATAGCTATATCATTATTATTATATACAGTTGTCTTAAGTAAGAGAAGAAATAAGTAAAAAATGCATTTATATTATGTTATACATTTACCTATGTGAGTAGACAGAATAATGACTCCCCAAAGATGTTCATGTCTTAATCCTCAAAACCTGTGATTATGTTAGGCTATATAACAAAGAAAAATTAAGGTTCTAGATAGAATTAAGACTGTTTAGCTGTTGACTTTAAGAGAAGGGAGACTATTCTGCATTAGCCCAGTGGATACAATATAATCCCAGTGTTTTTAAAAGTGGAAAAGGGAAGCAGAAGAGAAAATCAGAGTGATATGAGAAGGACCCAACCCACCATTTCTGTCTCTAAGATGTAGGAAGAGAACCACAAGTCAAGGAATACAGATAGCTTATAGAAGCTGAATGAGAGAACTTAGTGGATTTTCCCCTAGAACTACCAGGAAAGCATGTAGACCAGCTGACACCTTGATTTTAGCCCAGTGAGATCTGTTTTGGACTTATAAACTTATGAGATAGTATTTTTTGCATCATTTTAGGCTGCTAAGTCTTTGGTAATCTGTTAACTAAAGCCATGACTTCCCTGGTAGCTCAGACAGTAAGATGTCTGCCTACAATACAGGAGACCCGGGTTCAATCCCTGAGTCGGGAAGATTTCCTGGAGAAGGAAATGGTAACTCACTCCAGTATTCTTGCCTGGAAAATCCCTTGGAAGGAGGAACCTGGTAGGCTACAGTCCATGGGGTCGCAAAGAGTCGGACACGACTGAGTGACTTCACTTTCTAACTAAAGCCATAAGAAACTAACAGACTATGTACTTATCTTTACCATGTTTTTTGCTTTTTCATGTGAATTTATTTATTTATTTATTTTTTCAGCCAGGGGGGTGTCTTTTAGAATTTATTGTAAAAGTAGATCTGCAAGCAACAGTTTCTCTGTCTTTAAAAAATCTGGGTATGTCTTTATTTCACCTTCATTTTTGGATAGTTTTATTAAATATGTACTTTTTAGTTGACTTTTTTTAAATCTTAGCATTTTGAATATATCATCCCACTTTCTTCCAGCCTCCATTGTTGTGATGAAGCTGTTAATCTTACTGAGGGTCCTTTATGGTGAATCGCTTTTCTCTTGCTATGTGGAAAAATTTTTGTCCCTTGGCAGTTTGAATATGATGTGTCTAAGTATGGATCTGTTTGAATTTATCCTACTTAGGGCTTGTTGAGCTTCTTGGCTGTGTGGATTAATGTTCATCAAATGTGGGAAGTTTTTGGTCATTACTGTGTGTGTGTGCTAAGTTGCTTCAGTTGTGTCTGACTGTTTGTGACCCCATGAACTGTAGCCTGCCAGGCTCTTCTGTCCATGGGATTCTCCAGGCATGAATACTGAAGTGGGTCGCCATGCCCTCATTCAGGGGATCTTTCTGACCCAGGGACTGAATGCGTGTCTCTTATATCTCCTGTATTGGCAGATGGGTTCTTTACCACTAGGATCACTTGGGAAACCTCGTCATTACTATTTAAAATCTTTTTCTGTGCCCCGCTACACTGCCTTTTTCTCTTTAAAAATGGCACCTCTGTGTATGCCGCTCTGAACTTCACCTGGTTCAGTATGGTGTCTTCAGCTTTCTTTTGCACGCCCCTGGTTTCTTCATCCAATGCTATACCTCCTTGGAAGGTGATCCCTTCATTTGGGTTGATGCTTTTGATATTTGCTACTCCAGATACCCACAGGCACCTTCCATCTTTTTCTCTCTCTCTTCCCCAGCACGTGATATCTATTCAGAGTCAGTCCTGTCTACAGCAGGTCTCATTCAGGGTGAGGTCCTCACCTTCTGGGGGAGTATTTGCTGGTGATTTCTGAGGTCTTTCACTGCTACATCCCTCTGTGTACTCCTTTGCTCTCTCATTTCTGCATTCTGCTCAGCTGTTTTTCAAAACACTTCTATTTCAATTTAGACTTCATGGGATTTTTGTTTTTCCCAGTTGCATGAAAACTGAGTTTGTGGCTTTAAAAACTCTGTTTTTTTTTTTCTTTTTCCCTCCTGTGTTTTTTCAAGAAAAGTCATGGGAAGATTCATTAAATGAACACTATAGCTGTACTAAATATCCCCCATATATGTTAAAAATTTTTCTAGTGTATTTTTAAAATCTATTTACAATGTTCAGAAGAAAGACAAGACAAAAACAAAGTTGGCCCAGAGTTTTAATCAGATGTTGTGTCTGTCTTTTGTTCACTTCAGTGTACAACATTCAAGGGGGTTGGAGTGTGATATTACAAGAGATTGGTCACATGTCTAAGGTGAATTTTGAGCAGGTTGAGGAAAACCCCTTAACAGGACCTACATCAAATATGAAACTATCACTTCTTGGTGAATTCTTCAGTTAATATTAGAGAAATAAGTCAAAGATGCAAAGAAAGAAAAAAGGCAATGGAATTCTGCAAACAGAATAGAAGATGCAAGTGGAGATGATGTTTTGGGCTAATGAGTAGGACAGAAAAAAAATGATTTCTCTCTCTGATTAGACAAGCAAGCACACAGAAGTGAACAAATGGGTTTTTGATGGAAAACATAGTTTCAGGGACTTCCCTGTGGCTCAGTGGTGAAAAATCCATGGGCCAATGCAAGAGATACAGGTTCCGTCCCTGTTCCTGGAAGATCCCGCATGCCGTGGAGCAACTAAGCCTGTGCACTGCAACTGCTGAGCCTGTGCTCTGGAGCTCATGTGCTGCAGCTGCTGAAGACCACGTGCCCTAGCGCCCACGCTCCACAAAAGAGGCCACCACAATGGGAAACCCCAGCACTGCGTCTAGGGAGTAGCTCCCACCCGCTGCAACCAGGGAAAAGCCCACACAGCAGTGAAGGCCCAGCACAGCCAAAAATAAATAAGTAAATACAATGATTAAAAAAACAGTTTCAGAGCCTTGTGATATTTCCAGAAAACTTTCATTTTACATTTGTAAACCAAGAGCAAGTTGTTTCAATTGATATACTTGAGTTTAAGTGGTATCATGTAAGTTTTAAAAGTCTTGCTATGTATGTTATACTGTGTATTTAGCTACTACTCATTTTAACAGGAACTTTCCAGGTGCTGCTAGTGGTACAGAACCTGCCTGCCAATGCAGGAGCTATAAGAGACTCAGGTTCAATCCCTGGGTCTGTAAGATCCCATGGAGAAAGAAACGGCAACCCACTCCAGTATTCTTGCTTGGAGAATCCCATGGACAGAGGAGCCTGGTGGGCTACAGTCCATAGGGTGACAAAGAGTCAGACATGACTGAAGCGACTAAGCACGCATGCACATTTTAACAGAAAAGCCATCAATGACTGGATTATCAACCTCATCATATGTTTGTTATCTGTTCCAAACTCATTGCATTTCTAGTGTTGTATGCATCACCATCCATCAGAAGACAAGGTCAGCTCTGCAAGTCTTGTGCTTTGAAAAAAGAACCAACCAGCCTCTTTAGCAACAAAAATGTTAGGAAGACTTAAAGAGCTTGATATCAGATATAATAATAGAAGCTAGAGGAGATCTGTTTGTGGAAGGGGATCCTCTCCATAATCTCCAAATCCCAGCATAGATGGGCATAGATAAGCATTAGATGCTTACTAATTTTTGACTGCTGAGTCTAGACATAATAACTCCTGATGAATTCACCCAGGGAAGGCCTACCATGGAATGCTGGGATGGGATACAAGAGAGTGACAGCAAAGGCTGTTTCTGTAATGTGATCTTGCCAGATGGAGTGTTTCATCCTAGGTTAAAAGGTCAGTGCTATGATCTCATTCTTTTTTTTTGCAAACATTGTAATGATTGACTTTATTATAGGGATTAAGATCTATGATTAAAGTGATGTAATGTCAACAATCCTTTTTTAATCCTATATTGATTCAACAACTGCTTTGTATATGCTTTGGTTTAGTTAAATATGATGGAATAGTTTGTAGACCTCTGAATTCCAACAACAACAACGGACATACTTACAGTGCAGCTGTGGAACTGATAATCTTTCTTTATGACAGTGTTATAGAATGGAGTTATATTGTTACTCTGAATACAACAGGCATATCTCATTTGTCTACTATATTAAAATATATTTATATTTAAAAATCATGTATTTTTTGTTTTGAAAACATTCAAACTTTGAATCACAGACCAGATTGTTTCATAATTTTTTTTAAGGAAACTTTATATAATGAATAATACAACCCACTGATAATTTGTATCAGTATTAAAAAATGATTATTTGGGGGACTTTTATAATCCCTTATGATAAGTGATGCCTGCACAAGAATGCTGCTCTTGAAATAGGTTCAGGTCATTTAAAAAATAATAGCATGGGTGTTTCTCCTCACTTACTGGCTAAATTCTGGATCAACACACTCTGAGTGGCAAAGCTGAGAGAATATACTGGAGAAATGGTGAGTGGGTGAGAAACAGGGGGAACTGAGATAGATACTCTGAAGTCCTGTGACACCTGAAAGGATTTTAGAACAAAAATGTAAAAGCACACGAGGTTGCTAAGTTTGCATTGTGCCACACCCTCCTCCCACCCCCAACACAAAACACAAGCCTGTATATTTATTACTTCAGGAAACAGCACAATAGTAGGGCTACCTGTATCATCTGCCTTGAAGTCACAGTCTGTCTGCCTCATCCCCCTCCCACACCTACAGTCCCTTCTGATAAAAATGAGGGAGGCCAGATTCCTTTGTGGGGTTTTGGGCAAAAGCAACGTTCTACAGAGGAACTCCATAGGGAATGGTGACAAACTGATTAATTTGATCCTTTATAATACATACGGATTCCATTTCCATGCAGAAATGGAAATTGCATCCCAATGTTTGCTGAGACGTGGGCTGCTGCTCCATGGGGCCTGCCCTCTACCCAAGTCTTTGGGATCAAGAGGGACTGAACAGTCAAGAGGAAGAGGATTGCTTGTGAAAACTAACATGCTCCTGAATCTCTGTGAGACCCTTGTCACTGAAGGGTGATCCCAAAGACTTTAACTTAAAAGTTAAAATGATTGTAAATTTCATTTCTTAGCTCAACAAATGTTTTCAAACATTTTGCATCCTCTGAGCTGCACAGTAAGATGAGGGATCACCAGGAGGTGCTTAATAAATGCTTGTTCCATGTATGACCACCCTAAAATCATGACCCTTGTCATTCGTTCAAGACTGGAGCCATGTTTAGAGAATAGAACAAAGAAAAATTCAAATCACTAAAAAATCAAATGCAGAACTCTAAGGCAGCTCTTACTAAAATCCCTTTTCCCTCCTGTTCTCTCAGTTCAGTTCAGTTCAGTCACTCAGTTGTGTCCGACTCTTTGTGACCCCATGAATTGCAGCACGCCAGGCCTCCCTGTCCATCACCAACTCCCGGAGCTCACTCAAACTCACGTCCATCGAGTTGGTGATGCCATCCAGCAATCTCATCCTCTGTCATCCCTCTCTCCTCCTGCCCCCAATCCCTCCCAGCATCAGAGTCTTTTCCAATGAGTCAACTCTTCACATGAGGTGGCCAAAGTATTGGAGTCCTTCCGATGAACACCCAGGACTGATCTTTAGAATGAACTGGTTGGATCTCCTTGCAGTCCAACAGACTCTCAAGTCTTTTCCAACACCACAGTTCAAAAGCATCAATTCTTCAGTGCTCAGCTTTCTTCACAGTCCAACTTTCACATCCATACACGACCAATGGAAAAACCATAGCCTTGACTAGATGGACCTTAGTTGGCAAAGTAATGTCTCTGCTTTTGAATATGCTATCTAGATTGGTCATAACTTTTCTTCCAAGGAGTAAGCATCTTTTAATTTCATGGCTGCAATCACCATCTGTAGTGATTTTGGAGCCCAGAAAAATAAAGTCTGACACTGTTTCCACTGTTTCCCCATCTATTTCCCATGAAGTGATGGGGCCGGATGCCATGATCTTTGTTTTCTGAATGTTGAGCTTTAAGCCAACTTTTTCACTCTCCTCTTTCACTTTCATCAAGAGGCTTTTTAGTTCCTCTTCACTTTCTGCCATAAGGGTGGTGTCATCTGTATATCTGAGGTTATTGATATGTCTCCTGGCAATATTAATTCCAGCTTGTGCTTCCTCCAGCCCAGCATTTCTCATGATGTACTCTGCATATAAGTTAAATAAGCAGGGTGACAATATACAGCCTTGACATACTCCTTTTCCTATTTGGAACCAGTCTGTTGTTCCATGTCCAGTTCTAACTCTTGCTTCCTGACCTGCATATAGGTTTCTCAAGAGACAGGTCAGGTGGTCTGGTATTCCCATCTCTTTCAGAATTTTCCACAGTTGTTGGTGATCCACACAGTCAAAGGCTTTGGCATAGTCAATAAAGCAGAAATAGATGTTTTTCTGGAACTCTCTTGCTTTTTCCATGATCCAGTGGATGTTGGCAATTTGACCTCTGGTTCCTTTGCCTTTTCTAAAACCAGCTGGAATATCTGGAAGTTCACAGTTCACGTATTGCTGAACTTGGAGAATTTTGAGCATTACTTTACTAGCGTGTGAGATGAGTGCAATTATGCGGCAGTTTGAGCATTCTTTGGCACTGCATTTCTTTGGGATTGGAATGAATACTGACCGCTTCCAGTCCTGGGGCCACTGCTGAGTTTCCTATTCTCTAGCAGCCTGCAACTCTCAAGCCTGTCAGCGTCACCCTTCTCCCACAGAAAACCCTCTCGCTCACCCTCCCTGCCCATCCATTACTCTCTCTGGTGGTGGTTTAGTTGGTAAGTCATGTCTGGCTCTGTGCAACCCCATTGACAGTAGCCTATCAGGCTCCTCTGTCAATGTGATTCCCCAGGCAAGAGTATAGCAGTGGCTTGCCACTCCCTTCTCCAGGGGATCTTCTTGAACCAAGGATTAAACCCACGTCTCCTGCTTGGCAGGCAGATTCTTTATCACTGACCCACCAAGAAAGCCTTGTATTCTCTCTAACCCACCACAAACCTATCTCTCCCAGCATTGCATTGGGCCCTCCACACCTCTACATGTGAGATTCCCTAGGGATCAGTCAGTTTAGTCACTCAGTTGTGTCCGACTCTTTGCGACCCCATGAACTGCAGCACGCCAGGCCTCCCTGTCCATCACCAATTCCTGGAGTTCTATCAGACTCACATCCATTGAGTCAATGATGCCATCCAGCCATCTCATCCTCTGTCATCCCCTTCTCCTCCTGCCCCCAATCCCTCCCAGCATCAGAGTCTTTTCCAATGAGTCAACTCTTCGCATGAGGTGGCCAAAGTACTGGAGTTTCAGCTTTAGCATCATTCCTTCCAAAGAAATCCCAGGGCTGATCTCCTTCAGAATGAACTGGTTGGATCTCCTTGCAGTCCAAGGGACTCTCAAGAGTCTTCTCCAACACCACAGTTCAAAGGCATCAATTCTTCAGTGCTCAGCCTTCTTCACAGTCCAACTCTCACATCCATACATGACCAATGGAAAAACCATAGCCTTGACTAGATGGACCTTAGTTGGCAAAGTAATGTCTCTGTTTTTGAATATGCTATCTAGGTTGGTCATAACTTTTCTTCCAAGGAGTAAGCGTGTTTTAATTTCATGGCTGCAATCACCATCTGCAGTGATTTTGGAGCCCCCCAAAATAAAGTCTGACACTGTTTCCACTGTTTCCCCATCTATTTCTCATGAAGTGATGGGACCGGATGACATGATCTTCGTTTTCTGAATGTTGAGCTTTAAGCCAATTTTTTCACTCTCCTCTTTCACTTTCATCAAGAGGCTTTTTAGTTCCTCTTCACTTTCTGCCATAAGGGTGGTGTCATCTGTATATCTGAGGTTATTGATATTTCTCCTGGCAATCTTGATTCCAGCTTGTGTTTGTTCCAGTCCAGCATTTTTCATGATGTACTCTGGATATAAGTTAAATAAGCAGGGTGACAATATCCCTAGGGATAGAGGCTCCTTTTTACTCTCATTCTTGTTTTCACTAGACTAAGCCTTTTATCTTCAACTTTTTCCTAATTCTGCCTCCAAGAGACTGAATATTCTTAATCCTGTTCAGAGGAAGAAGTGGGAAAGAACTAAGCAGTGGATGGAATCAGAATCCAATTTATTTGGCAGAAAGAAGAGTTGAAACATTCACCATTTTTATCTGACTTTGAAACAGAGCAGGACCCTATGGTCCTTCCTCACATGTTCTCTGTCTGCCTTTTGTCTGTGGAAACCTTTGGCCGAATAATAAGTTTAATCAGAGAGATGAGAAATGCTGAAACAAAAGAAAATAGAAAAAGGAGACCAAATAATAATAATGTAGTCACTAAGCATAGTGAACGACCATTTGTTCCTTCTCAAGGACTATAGATAATGTTTTGAGCCATATCCTGTGAACTGTCTTATAGATACAGAAACCCCAGGTGGAAAATTATTTACATGATCACCAGACTGTACCCAAGACATGAACTATCACAATTCCGAGAACTGACCTCAAAGAAATAGGAACAAGTGGACCCTGGAACTGAAGATTGTTGTTGTTCAGTTGAGAAGTCATGTCTGACTCTTTGTGACCCCATGGACTACAGCACACCATGCTTCCCTGTCCTTCACTATCTCCCAGAGTTTGCGCAGACTCATATCCATCGAGTGAATGATGCCATCCAATCATTTCATCCTCTGTGGCCCTCCTCTCCTCCAGCTCTCAGTCTTTCCCAGCATCATGGTCTTTTCCAGGGAGTCAGTTCTTCATATGGTGGCCAAAGAATTAGAGCTTCAGCATCAGTCTTTCCAATGAATATTCAGGGTTTATTTCCTTTAGGGTTGATTTATTTCATTTCCTTGCAACCATGGAACTCTCAACAATCTTCTCTAGTATCACAATTCAAAGGCATCAGTTCTTCAGCGCTCAGCCTTTTTTATGGTCCAACTCTCACATTCGTACATGACTACTGGAAAAACCATAGCTTTGACTATGTAGACCTTTGTCAGCAAAGTGATTTCTATGCTTTTTAATACAGTGTCTAGGCTTGTCATCATTTTCGTTTCAAGGACCAAGCATCTTTTAATTTCATGGCTGCATTCATAATCCACAGTGATTGCAGAGCCTAAGAAAATTTGTCACTGTTTCCACTTTTCCCCCAGTTATTTGCCATGAAATGATGGGACTGAATGCCATGAGTTAGTTTTTTGAATGTTGAATTTTGAGCCAGCATTTTCACTATCCTCTTTCACTCTCTTCAAGAGTCTCTTTAGTTACTTTTAGCTTTCTGCCATAACAGTGGTATCATCTGCATATCTGAGGTTGTTGATATTTCTCCCAGCAATCTTAATTCCAGCTTGTGATTCAGCTAGCCTGGCATTCCACATGGTGTACTCTGTGTATAAGTTAAATAATCAGGGTTACAATATACAACCTTGATGTAGTCCTTTCCTAATTTTCGTTGTTTCTTCTGCTATTCTAACTGTTGTTGCCTCTTGACTTACATACAGGTTTCTCAGGAGGCAGGTAAAGTGGTCCGATATTCCCATCTCTTGAAGAATTTTTCACAGTTTGTTGTGGTCCACACAGTCAAAGGCTTTAGCATAGTCTATGAAGCAGAAATAGATGTTTTTCTGGAATTCCCTTGCTTTTTCTAAGATCTAGTGGTGTTGGCAATTTGATCTCTGGTTCCTCTGCCTTTTCTAAAGACAGCTTGTTCATCTGAGGTCCTTAGTTTGCATACTGCTAAAGCCTAGTTTGAAGAATTTTGAGCATTATCCTGCTAGCATGTGAAGTGAATGCAATTGTACCATATTTTGAACATTCTTTCACATTTCCTTTCTTTGGAATTAGAATGAAAACTGACATTTTCCAGTCCCATGGCCACTGCTAAGTTTTCCAAATCTGCTGACATATTGAGTACAGCACTTTAACATCATCATCTTTTAGGATGTTAAATAACTTAGCTGGAATTCCATCACTTCTACCAGCCTTGTTCATAGTAATGCTTCCCAAGGCCCACTTGACTTCACCCTTCAGCATGTCTGGCTCTAGGGGAATGGCCACACTGTGGTCATTATTTGGATCATTAAGATCTTTTTTTATATGATTTTTTGTGTATTCTTGCCACCTCTTCTTAGTCTCTTCTGCTTCTGTTAGGTCCATACCATTTCTGTCCTTGATTGTGCCCATCTTTGCATGAAATATTCCCTTGATATAGCTGATTTTATTGAATAGATCTCTAGTCTTTCCCATTCTATTATTTTCCTCTGTTTCTTTGCATTGTTCATTGAAGAAGGCTTTCTTATCTCTCCTTGCTATTCTCTGAAACTTTGCCTTCATTTGGGTATATCTTGTCCTTTCTCCTTTGCCTTTCACTTCTGTTCTCAGCTATTTGTAAGGCCTCCTCAGACAACCACTTTTCCTTTTTGAATTTCTTTTCATTGGGAATGGTTTTGGTCACTATACCATGTTATGAACCTTTGTCCATAGTTCTTCAGGCACTCTGTTTACTGGATCTAATCACTTGAACCTATTCTTCACCTCCACTGTATAATCATAAGTGATTTGATTAAGGTCATATCTGAATGACCTAGTGGTTTTCCCTACTTTCTTCAATTTAAGTCTGAATTTGGCAAAAATGAACTGATAGTCTGAGCCACAATCAGCTCCAGGTCTTGTTTTTGCTGACTGTATAGAGCTTCTCCATCTTTGGCTGCAAAGAATATAATCAATCTGATTTCAGTATTGACCATCTGGTGATGTCCATGTGTAACGTTGTCTTTTGTGTTGTTGGAAGAGGATGTTTGCTATGACCAGTGTGTTCTCTTGGCAAAACTCTGTTAGCCATTGCCTTGCTTCATTTTGTACTCTAAGGCCAAACTTGTCTGTTACTTGAGGTAACTCTTGACTTCCTACTTTTGCATTCCAGTCCCCTATGATGAAAAAGATATCTTATTTTGGCGTTATTTCTGGAAGGTCTTATAGGTCTTCATAGAACCATTCAACTTCAGCTTCTTTGACATTAGTGTTTGAGGTATAGGCTTGGATTACTGTGATACTGAAAAGTTTTCCTTGCAAATGAACCGAGATCATTCTGTTGTTTTTGAGATTGCACCCAAGTACTGCATTTTGGACTCTTTTGTTGACTATGAGGGCTACTCCATTTCTTTTAAGGGATTCTTGCCAATAGCAGTATATATAATGGTTATCTAATTAAATTCGCCCATTCCCATCCATTTTAGTTCACTGATTCCTAAAATGTCGATGTTCTCTTGCCATCTCCTGCTTGATCACTTTCAATTTACCTTGACTTATGTATCTAACACTGAAGGTTCCTATGCAATATTGTTTTTCACAGCATTGGACTTTACTCTCACCAACAGACACAACCACAACTGGGTGTTGTTCCTGCTTTGGCCCAGCCTCTTCATTTTTCTTGAGTGAATTCTCCACTCTTCCCCAGTAACTTATTGGGCACCAAGTGACCTGGGGCACTCATCTTTCAGTATCATTTCATTTTGCCTTTTCCTACTATTTATGAGGTTCTCAAGGCAAGAATACTGGAGTGGTTTTACACCCCCCACTTCAATGGACTACATTTTGTCAGAACTCTCCACCATGACCCATCCATCTCGTGTGTCCCTGCATGACATGGCTCATAATTTTATTGAGTTACACAAGGCTGTGATCCATGTGATTATTTTAATTAGCTTTCTGTGATTGTGGTTTTCATTCTGGAGGCTGTGGGAATGTTTCTTCTGTCTTCCCTCTGATGGATGAGGATAAGAAGCTTGTGTAAGCTTCCTGATGGAAGGGACCGGCTTTGGGGAAAACTGAATATTGCTCTAGTGGGCAGGGCTATGCTCAGCATATCTTTAACCCGATGTCTGCTAATAGGTGGGGCTGTGTTCCCTCCCTGCTAGTTGTTTGGCCTGTGGTCACCCAATCCTGGAATCTGCATTCTCTATGGTAGGGTTAGTGGTGATCTCGAAGAAGACTTAGGCCAGCACGTGCCTCCCAGGACTGTTGCTGCTAGTGCCCCTGTCCCCATGGCAGGCCACTGCCAACTCACACCTCAGCAGGAGACCCTCAAGCACTCACAGGGAGTTCTGGCTCAGTGTCCTCTGGGGTCACTGCTCCTTTTGCCTGGGTCCTGGTGCATGCAAGGTTTTTTTTGTGCCCTCCAATAGTCTCTGTTGCCTCCAGTCCTGTGGAAATTCTGTAATTAAATTCCACTGACCTTCAAAATAAGACTCCCATGGGATTCCCAGGCCCTTTTCTGGATCCCCAGGTTTGGTAATCTAATGTGGGGTCTAGATACTTTGCAACTGTGGGAGAACTTCCTTGGTATAATTGATCTCAGTTTGGGTCACCAATCTGGCAGGTATAAAATTTGATTTTTATGTGATTGCACTCCACCTGCCATCTCACTGCAGCTTCTCCTTTGTCTTTGGACATGGGTTATCTTTTTAAGTAAGTTTCAGTATCCTCCTGTCGATAGTTCTTCAGCAGTACAGTTCAGTCGCTCAGTTGTGTCTGACTCTTTGCAACCCCATGAACCACAGCACTCCAGGCCTCCCTGTCCATCACCAACTCCCGGAGTCCACCCAACCCCATGTCCATTGAGTTGGTAATGCCATCCAATCATCTCATCCTCTGTCATCCCCTTCTCCTCCTGCCCTCAATCTTTCCCAGCATCAGGGCCTTTTCAAACGGGTCAGCTCTTCGCATCAGGTGGCCGAAGTACTGGAGTCTCAGCTTCAACATCAGTCCTTCCAAAGAACACCCAGGACTGATCTCCTTTAGGATGGACTGGTTGGATCTCCTGGCAGTCCAAGGGACTCTCAAGAGTCTTCTCCAACACCACAGTTCAAAAGCATCAATTCTTCTGCTTTCAGCTTTCTTTATAGTCCAATTCTCACATCCATACATGACCACTGGAAAAACCATAACCTTGACTAGATGGACCTTTGCTGACAAAGCAATGTCTCTACCTTTTAGTATGCTGTCTAGGTTGGTCATAACTTTCCTTCCAATGAGCAAGTGTCTTTTAATTTCATGGCTGCAATCACCATCTGCAGTGATTTTGGAGCCCAGAAAAATAAAGTCTGACACTGTTTCCGCTGTTTCCCCATCTATTTCCCATGAAGTGATGGGACCAGATGCTGTGATCTTAGGTTTCTGAATGTTGAGTTTTAAGCCAGCTTTTTCACTCTCCTCTTTCACCTTCATCAAGGGGCTCTAGTTCTTCTTCACTTTCTGCCATAAGGGTGGTGTCATCTGCATATCTGAGGTTACTGATATTTCTCCTGGCAATATTGATTCCAGCTTGTGCTTCTTCCAGCCCAGTGTTTCTCAAGATGTACTCTGCATATAAGGTAAATATGCAGGGTGCCAATATATAGCCTTGACGTACTCCTTTTCCTATTTGGAACCAGTCTGTTGTTCCATGTCCAGTTCTGACTGTTGCTTCCTGACCTGCATACAGATTTCTCTAGAGGCAGGTCAGGTGGTCTGGTATTCCCATCTCTTTCAGAATTTTCCACAGTTGTTGGTGATCCACACAGTCAAAGGCTTTGGCATAGTCAATAAAGCAGAAATAGATGTTTTTCTGGAACTCTCTTGCTTTTTCCATGATCCAGTGGATGTTGGCAATCTGGTCTCTGGTTCCTCTGCCTTTTTAAAATCCAGCTTGAACATCTGGAAGTTCATGGTTCATGTATTGCTGAAGCCTGGCTTGGCGAATTTTAAGCATCACTTCACTAGTGTGTGAGATGAGTGCAATTGTGCAGTATTTTGAGCATTCTTTGGCATTGCCTTTCTTTGGGATTGGAATGAAAACTGACTTTTTCCAGTCCTGTGGCCACTTCTGAGTTTTCCAGATTTGCTGGCATATTGAGAGCAGCACTTTCCCAACATCATCTTCAGGATTTGAAATAGCTCCACTGGAATTCCATCACCTCTACTCACTTTGTTCGTAGTGATGCTTCCTAAGGCCCACTTGACTTCACATTCCAGGATGTCTGGCTCTAGGTGAGTGATCACACCATCATGATTATCTGGGTCGTGAAGATCTTTTTGGTACAGTTCTTCTGTGTATTCTTGCCACCTCTCTTCATAAAATATTCTGCTTCTGTTAGGTCCACACCATTTCTGTCCTTTATTGAGCCCATCTTTGCATAAAATGTTCCCTTGGTATCTCTAAGTTTCTTGAGGAGATCTCTAGTCTTTACCATTCTATTGTTTTCCTCTATTTCTTTGCATTGATTGCTGAAGAAGGCTTTCGTATCTCTCTTTGCTATTCTTTGGAACTCTGCATTGAAATGGGTATAGCTTTCCTTTCCCTCTTTGCTTTTCAATTCCCTTCTTTTCACAGCTATTTGTAAGGCCTCCCCAGACAGCCATTTTGCTTTTTTGCATTTCTTTTTCTTGGGGATGGTCTTGATTCTTGTCTCCTGTACAATGTCACGAACCTCATTCCATAGTTCATCAGGCACTCTGTCTATCAGATCTAGGCCCTTAAATCTATTTCTCACTTCTACTGTATAGTCATAAGGGATTTGACTTAGGTCATACCTGAATGGTCTAGTGGTTTTCTCTACTTTCTTCAATTTCAGTCTGAATTTGACAATAAGGGGTTCATGACCTGTGCCACAGTCAGCTCCTGATCTTGTTTTTGCTGACTGTATAGAGCTTCTCCATTTTTGGCTGCAAAGAATATCATCAATCTGATTTCGGTGTTGACCATCTGGTGATGTCCATGTTCAGAGTCTTCTCTTGTGTTGTTGGAAGAGGGTATTTGCTATGACCAGTGTGTTCTCTTGGCAGAACCCTATTAACATTTGCCCTGCTTTATTCTGTACTCCAAGGCCAAATTTGCCTGCCACTCCAGGTGTTTCTTTTTGACTTCCTACTTTTGCATTCCAGTCCCCTATAATGAAAAGTACATCTTTTTTGGGTGTTAGTTCCCGAAGGTCTTGTAGGTCTTCATAGAACTGTTCAACTTCTACTTCTTCAGCGTTACTAATCGGGGCATAGACTTGGATTACCAAGATATTGAATGGTTTGCCTTGGAAACGAACAGAGATCATTCTGTCGTTTTTGAGATTGCATCGAAGTACTGCTTTTTGAACTCTTTTTTTGACCATGATGGCTACTCCATTTCTTCTAAGGGATTCCTGCCCACAGTAGTAGATATAATGGTCATCTGAGTTAAATTCACCCATTCCAGTCCATTTTAGTTCACTGATTCCTAGAATGTCGATGTTCACTCTTGTCATCTCCTGTTTGACCACTTCCAATTTGCCTTGATTCATGGAGCTAACATCCAGATACCTATGCAATATTGCAATTACAGCATTGAACCTTGCTTCTATCACCAGCCCCACCCACAGCTGTGTATTGTTTTTGCTTTGGCTCCATCCCTTCATTCTTTCTGGAGTTATTTCTCCACTGATCTCCAGTAGCATATTGGGCACCTACTCACCTGGGGAGTTCTTCTTTGAGTATCCTATCATTTTGCCTTTTCATACTGTTCATGGGGTTCTCAAGGCAAGAATACTGAAGTGTTTTGCCATCCCTTCTCCAGTGGACCACATTCTGTCAGACCTCTCCACCATGACCCGTCCATCTTGGGTGGCCCCATAGGGCATGGCTTATTTTCATTGAGTTAGACAAGTCTGTGGTCCATGTGATGAGATTGGCCTGTTGTCTGTGACTGTGGTTTCAGTCTCTCTGCCCTCTGATGCCCTATCTCAGTGCCTACCATCCTACTTGGGTTTCTCTTACCTTGGATGTGGGGTATCTCCTCACAGCAACAGCTAGTTGCAGTTTGGTGTTCTTGCAGGAGAAGATGCACACACATTCTTTTACTCTGCCATCTCATCTCCCGCTCCTATGTTCCTGTCTCACTCAGGAAGATTCAGTTCACAGTTCAGTTCAGTTCAGTTGCTCAGTCATGTCTGACTCTTTGTAACCCCATGAATCGCAGCACACCAGGCCTCCCTGTCCCTCACCATCTCCCAGAGTTCACTCAAACTCACGTCCATTGAGTCGGTGATGCCATCCAGCCATCTCATCCTCGGTCGTCCCCTTCTCCTCCTGCCCCCAATCCCTCCCAGCATCAGAGTCTTTTTCAATGAGTCAACTCTTTGCATGAGGTGGCCAAAGTACTGGAGTTTCAGCTTTAGCATCATTCCTTCCAAAGAAATCCCAGGGCTGATCTCCTTTAGGATGGACTGGTTGGATCTCCTTGCAGTCCAAGGGACTCTCAAGAGTCTTCTCCAACACTACAGTTCAAAAGCATCAATTCTTCGGCACTCAGTTTTCTTCACAGTCCAACTCTCGCATCCATACATGACTACTGGAAAAACCATAGCCTTGACTAGACAGAGATTAACTGTACCTAAAACAATCAAGGTGACACTGGTCAGACCACCGATGACCAATTTGAAGATGACTGTCCCAGCTGACTATGCTGTTTCTGCATGTAGCTCCCTCCTTCTATCCAACCAGCTCTTGCCCCACTGGTTGCCAGTTGGTGGCGTCGGCCTATGCACTGAAGTCTGCCGCCCCCAGGGCTAGTTGCCAGCATCTAAAATGAAGCAAATTTCCCTGTCCACCAACCTGGCCTGTTTATTGGCTTTTGGGGAGCAGCCAGACTCCACTCCTTTCGGTAACATTTTCATAGCATTATTAGATGGAAAATAACAGGCTCAGAAAATATCTATAACATTCTTGTTAGGAAACTGGCTCCAGGAATGAGCTGAAAAGAGAAAGCTACACTACTCGATTGTTGAAGACTGGTGGGGAGACTGGAGGAGCATTTTTCCAGAAATGTTTGTGAATGCTAGAGAAAGTAAAAAGTACTGTAGCAAAAAAATAATATTCAACTACTTTCTTAAATATAGTTCAGTGAACTTTTGGCAAGTGTATAGTCATCTAACCATGATCCATTAACCCCAAAAGTTCCACCATGTTCCTTTTCAGCCAGTTATCTTTCACTTCTCCCAGCTCTTGTCAATTGCTGGTTGACTTTCTCTATCTACAGTACCATCTTTTCTAGAACAATGTGTAAATAGAAGTAAAGGGTATGTAGTCTTTTCTTATGTGTATTAATAATTCATTTTTTTTTATTGCTGAGTAGTGCTCCATTGTACATACATATCAAATCTGTTTATCCATTCTCCAGTTAATGGGCATTTAAAGTATTTCCAGGCTTGGCTACCATGAATAAAGCTTTTATGAACATTCATGTAGAGGTCTCCATGTGAACATAGATTTTTGTTTCTCTTGTGTAAATACCTAGGATTTGGCTTGATGTGTTACAAGGTAGGTTATTATTACTCTTAAAAGAAGCTGCCTTGCTGGTTTCCAGAGCAACTGCATGAGGGTTTAGTTGCTCCGTATTCTTGCTACCACTTGGTATTGTCAGTTGTTTTGATTGTGGTCATTTATGTATCTTTTTTGATGGTGTATCTGTCTAAATCTTTAGCCCATTTCTAATTGGGTTGTATGAGTTGTTATCATGAGTTGTATTTTTCCTATTAAGTCTTATTATTAAGTAAAATTTCTTTATGTATTCTAGACACAAGTTCTTTATTGAATGTATATTTTCAAAATATTTTCCACCCAGTCTATGGCTCATTTGTTTTTCTACTTTCTTGATAGTGTTTTTTTTTTTAAAGAGTAGAAGTATGTAATTTTGATGGCATCCAACTTATCAATTTTCTTCTTTTATAGTTTGTGAGATATCTTTGCCTAACTAATACAAGGTCACTGTTACTGTTTGAAACATGTACTCATTCTGGTCCAAACTAGTATGTTGAAGTCTTAACCCTGACTACCTTGGAATGTAACCTTATATGGAGACAGAATCTCTGCAAAGGTAAGCAAGTTAAAATGAGTTTATTAGGATGAGTCATAACAGATTTTCTTCCCTGGTGGCTCAGATGGTAAAGCATCTGCCTACAATGTGGGAGACCCAGGTTCAATCCCTGCATTGGGAAGATCTCTTGGAGAAGGAAATGGCAACCCACTCCAGTATTCTTCATCCTGGAAAATCCCATGGATGGAGGAACCTGGTAGGCTACAGTCCATGGGGTCACAAAGAGTCGGACACGACTTCACTTTCACTTTCATAACAGATTATTCCTATAAGGAAAAGAAATTTGGAGACATACACCCGCACACATACACAGAGAGAATGTGATATATCTATAGACCAAAGCATCCCCCAAATGTTAGCACAGCACTAGAAGAAGAGGAAGGCATTGCACAGATTCTTCCTCACAGCTCTCAGAAGGAGCTAGTCTTTCCAACACCTTGACCTTGGGCTATCACTCTCCAGAGTTGTAATATAATATATTTCTGTTGTTTCAGCTATTCAGTTTGTGGTACTTTGTTATAACAGTCCTAGCAAACTAATGTAGTCACTAAGAGTTTCTCCTACTTTTTAACTAGAGGTCTTGTAGCATATTTCTAAGATTAATACAGCAGAGATATGAAAAATTTCCTGAGATCAAAATAACTTCAGAATGAGTTTAAAGAGTTGGATGATGCTTGTAGCAATAAAATTTTTATAGAAATAAAGAAATTTTGCCTAAGTTTTGGCAAGAAGAGAGAAGTGGATTTCGTCTTTGTGAAAACTAATTTCACTGAAGCCATAAAAGTTGGGCACTGTCTCACTATAATTTAATGAATTGGAAATACAATTTTGGGGGGACCAAAAGCTTCAGTTTGCTGAACCATCATTCTTTCATTCCATTCTGAGGAAATTCACTGCTTCTTCATAGGTAGCATCCAAATATAAGGTTTTGGAATTAAGGAGCAAAGTGTTGAATGGAGTGTTTAGTAGCTAGATAGGCAATGAGCTTGTGTTAGATTTTTCACAAAAGCCACTCACTGAATGGAGTTTCAGATCTCAGCAGTGTTTGGTTACTTAATCTAACTGCCTACAAACATAGGAAATTCAAGAAATTTAACTAGAAATTATGACTCACTCACCATATACTCAGCATTGTCAAAATAAGCAGAAGGCCAAAATGTGAAGATGTAGTGCTTCAGAAATCTGCAGTACATTGGATTTCAGCCATTGTGTTTATTAAGGACACCACTCCTCCATCTTCCTGGGTTTCTATGGTAGTTTTGAGAGATCAGTGCTCATGTTGGGATCTCAGGAAAGGTTTAGAAGCATGCTGGATGGCAGAAGATGCCAATTATTATTCAAAGAAGTGCTGCAGAGTTCAAAAATATAAGTGATACATCAATAAGGATGATGATACCTCATTTCTGTGAGTTGAATGGAAGGAAGTATCGTAATTGTGTTTTACTAATGAGGAAACAGAAATAGAGAGAGTCTATAAGGACATATTCAAAAATACCAGCAATATTTAGCCAAAGCTTTCAATTAAAGTTTTTACTGTATCATTTTGGTCAGAAGTATCTTCTTTACTATTACAGAATCTTTATTTATCCGGTTATATGGAAAACTATTGTTCTGCAAATTTCCAATCCCTCTCTTCCCCCAACCTCCGTGGGTGCTGCGCCTGCCTTCATATCCTGCTGGGCTTGACTCTGACTCAGTCACCTGATTGCTTTAGGCAAAGGGATGTCAATGGAGGTGAGCAAAGTCTTGAAATGTGCTTGCACACATGGTTTAGGTCTCCAGAGCTCCTGACTTTCACCATGAGAAGAACATGATGTGGACCCTGCTCATGTAAGAAGGATGAAAGGCATGGAGCATACCTGGATGCAGCCTGCAGCTGGGAGTCAGGTCCAGGTTAGCCAGGCCACATCAGCCGAGTCCACAGATATGTGAGAGAGCAGCATGCTTCTGCAAGCCACTGAAGTGTCCAGGTTACTTGTCAGGTATCTTTGTTTAGGTAGTACTGCCTTAATATGTATTTTTGTAAAATGCAAAATAGTTATAGATAACACAGTGTAGTCCTCAGTGCTAATGTGCTGTATGTGTTGTGCTGTGCTTGGTTGCTCAGTCGTGTCTGACTCTTAATGACTCCATTCTGTAGCCCACCAGACTCCTCTGTCCATGGAATTTTCCAGGCAAGAATATTGGAGTTGGTTGCCATTTCCTACTCCAAGGGGTCTTCCCAACCCAGGGATTGAACTTGTGTCTCTTATGTCTTCTGCATTGGCAGGTGAATTCTTTACCACTACGTAGACTGGAAACAATGAGGATGGAGGCTGAATGGTCTGAAGAACTGGCACAGAACTAGAATTCAGAAAACCTGGGTGCAGTGGTTTTTCTATGTTTAATGATGATAGCTTAGCTTATGATATGCTGACCACATGCCAGGCATTTTTTCTAGCAGTTTTATTAACTCATTTAATTCTCACTACAACCCTTTGAAGCACATTTATTGATATCCCCAGCTTAGAAATGAGGAAACTGAGGCACAGAGAAATTAAGAAATCAACTGAGGTCTCACAGTAAGTGGCTGGACTGAGATTGGCACCTGGACAGGCGTAATGGATGCTGTCATGCACCACCCAGATGCCTGGTCACACCTGAGGCGCTCATTTTCCCAGCTGCTGGGAGAGCAGGCTCTTGATGCCTCTCAGCTGAGTCCCTCTCTGGAAGTTGGCCAAAGGAAGTTGCCTCTCTCAGATTACATTCTTTCTTGGGAATAGTACATCCAATGTCTGGTCAATATGTGGCCAAAACCCTGGTCAAAACTTCTTTGTCCACATTAAGGATGACTTGAACTCCCTTCCAACTCAGGAACTCTCAGCAAGATCAGACTAGTCCTTTCATCACTCTGCCCAATCCTGCTGCCTTCATTTCCTAAAAGGTGTTTTTGACAATGTTCTGCAACAAGCCTACATACCCACCTCAGTCTAATTCAAGGAACTCAGTCAGATAGCTGCATTCCTGAGTCTGAGTTTCTAGCTATTACACAGTATTGCAAGCCACCACTTGAAGTTTCATTATAGAGGAGGGACGATAATACCCATCTTATTGAGAGGGTTGAAAATGGTAGTATTTTACATTCATTTTTCACTCTGGAGAAAGTGGCAATCTGGCTTCTGTTCCCCACCTGTTTTCTCACTCTTTGAAAGCTCTTACCACTAAGGTCATCAATGGCTTTTAATGACAAAATCCAATTGATATTGTTTACACTGGACTCTACTGCATTTGATTTTATCGTCACTTGTGAACTTGGTCTTTTGATGATTGTTTTTCACAAGATTCCAATTCTTCTCTTATTCAACTACTGCCTGCATGTTCGTGACTCCCTACTCCAACTTTCCCAAGCTTTGGAATAATTGTTCCACAAACAGTTGATCATGCGTTGCTACTTGTCTTCCAAGTCCTTCAAACTCAGCATTTCCAAAGTGAAATCACCATTTTCTCCAGCAAACTTGTTCCTCCTTCTGTATTTTGTTTTCCTCAGTGAGGTCATCCTTCCAGGCGACCATTCAAACACAAGGATGTTTTTCTTGAATATTTCCTCCTCCTCGCCCCCACACTAAATGTCTGCATAATTTTCTCTTTATCCCCAAACTCCTCCACTATGTCCTTCACTCCAGTCCTTCTGTCATTGCCTTCCCTGAGGCTTCATCAGCTCTGGTTTGAGCAATTGCAATAACTTCCTAAGTGGTCTTCTTGCTTCCAGTCTTGCTTTTTCAAATTCATCATCCAAACCACAGCACATGTGATCTACCTAAAAGGAGAATATGATCATGCCGTTCTTCTGCTTAAAACTCCTCAGTAGCCCCCATTTTCTATAAGATTTTGCCAAACTTAAAATAAAACTTTTTTCATGATCTGAATCAGTGCAGTACAGTGTGGTGGCTAAGATGTGGGTTTAGAACCAGACAATAGGATAAAATCCTTTGCTTATGAGTGGTGTGGCCTTGGGCAATACAGTTAACCTCACTAAGAGAGTGGGATATAATAAAGGCATCTACCTGAGGCAGTTATTCACCAAATTTTCCACCCACTACCTGATGTTTTCCAGCCTTTTGTGAAGTTAGGTTGGGACCATGTGATAATCAAGTGGGAGTGGGGCTGACGTAAGTCCTGTGACTGGCCTCCTTTTTTCCTCATTTCCTGCTGTGATGGCTTTGGAGGCCACATATTCATGGAGGCACTGGACCATGTGCTCCCTAAGGACAAAGACGCTTCCCTGTGGACACATGGTGCTTCCCTGTGGACACATGTCACTTCCCTGTGGCACCTCCAGCACTAGAACAGCACCCTGTACATATCAGGTGGTCAACAAATGTTTCCTGAATAAATCAGCACCCACTAGGAAGGTTGGAAAATGGAGTATCTTTCTCTTAAAAATATGCAGAATAGATTTGAACCCTTGTACTATATTAATCTGCTGGGGCTGCCATAACAAAATACCACAGACTGGATGGCTTAAACAACAATGATTAATTTTCTCTGTTTTGTAGGCTAGAAAGCCAAGACCAAGGTGTTGGCAGGTTTTATTCTGAGGCTGCTCTCCCTGGCTGGCAGATGGCTGCCTTCTTGCTGTGTCCTCCCATGGTCTTTCTACAGTATATGCAAGTGTCTGGTGTTGCGCTGTGTCTAAATCTGTTCTTTTTATGAGGATACCAGTCATGTTGGATTAGGGCCCAAATGAACTGAATTACCTCTTTAAAGTATTTATGGTTACAATCTGAGATTCTAGGGATTAGGACTTCAACACAGGAATTATTAGGACCCAATACAGTCCCTAACAACCCTCATCCGGGGACTACCCTGTTCACTTCAACAGATAGGGGATCGTCTCCTCTTAGAAGAAAAAAAATCTTGTAGTGAGAATGATCAAGATAGAAGAAAGTAACACTTGTTGTTGATATGACATGACAGCAGCCCACATCTACTGTCTATGCACTATGTACAAGATCTTATGCTAAATTCTGAAAGTGCATTGTCTCCTTCTATCTCAAAATTGAAGTACAGGAAAGTAGAAGAAATTGTTCTAGGACACACAGCTAATAAGTGGTAGAGCTAGGATTTAGTATTTGAATCCATTTATATTGCCCTACTCCCCATCACAAGCTAACTCATTTATAACCTCACAATAATGCCATGAGTTGAGTGCTGTGTTGTCACTGTCCCATGGCCAGGAGTCCCAGCAAGGAGGAGGCACAAGAAGATTTGAACCTAGGAAAGTCCACCTGACACACTAAACCAACACTTGAGATGCAGGTTTAGTAATTTGGCCAAGGGCATGCCTCTTAGAAGGAACATGACTGGGCCTTGAACCTTGGCATCTCTGCAGAACCTGCACTCCCTTCATCACTCCAAAATGTGCCTATCTGCACGCTGGGTTTTTCTCCACATCTTTCATGATGTGAAGAGCTCTGCTGACTCTTATTTCAAGGAAAGGGCCTTAATGCTGAAAAAACCAGAGTTGGAGGAAATGTTCCTTGTGATGTTGTTGGAGTAAACTCTCATTTCCCTCAGCCTAACTAGCTGCATGTTTAAAATTTCAAAACATAATCATCTTTAACAAATCTGATGGGTTAAATTGGGAAGGAGTGGGAGGCTTAAGCAGGCTGGCAGTTGTGCGCAGACTGTTTGACTTCTTTATATTTATAAAAGTCGTGTCTGTCACAAGGCCTCTGGGAACACTTGACAATGTAAAATACAAACTAGAAAAATATGTTGACATAACTGTCTGCCTTAAGGAATTTTTCCATAATCATAGCCTTAACATAAAAAGTCCCACTTGGCATCCCTCCCCAGGCCAAAGTTGGAGTGGACAGATGAGACTTTCCTTATGCTTAGAAGTTAGTCTGAAATTCTCTGTCCAAACAAATTCATTTCAGACTGGAGCTCCCAATAGGCAGCATGTCCAGCCTTCCTTCTCCTTCTGCTTTTCCCCAACCAGGAGCATGATCCACTGTCCACTCCTCTTCTCCACCTGCAGACATCGGTGGCTTGGCTGTGCTGTCCCCTCTTGGAGTCTTCAGTGGTCCTCCTGCCCAACTCTAAGGCCATAAGACCCAGTCAAGATCTGGATCCAGCCAAGTCCTTGGCTCCTTGTCATTCCCTATGGCCTCCACAGTGCCCCCACATTTGTGTCTGTGCTGTCTTGACCACTGGTTACTTCCTGCTGCTGTCTGGGGTCCATAGGTTGTGCTCTGAGTAGGTCAGTTTGAGAGGACTTGAGGAGCACAGGTGACCTGTTTTGCTTTACGAGCTTGCAGTGTTTTAGCTGCAAGTTCAGGGTCCTTTTATAGAGTCCATGTTGTTACGGGTGTTCATTTCTTGACTTCTATCCCAAAATTCAAAAAAAAAAAAAAAAAAAAAGAAGCAGAATCTGGAGATAAAAGCAAGAATGTATCCAGAGCAGGCATCAGCAAAAGGAGATTGCATCTCTTCTTCTACTTAAAAAAGATTTTCCATGTTGCCTGACTTGTCAAAAAAAGACTCAGTTTATTCATTCAGTCATGTCTGACTCTACAACCCCATGGACAGTAGCATGCTAGGCTTCCCTGTCCTTCACCAACTCCTGCGGCTTACACAAACTCATGTCCATAGAGTCAGTGATGCCATCCAACCATCTCATCCTCTGTCATCCCCTTCTCCTCCTGCCTTCAATCTTTCCAACATCAGGATTTTTGCAAATGAGTCAGCTTTTTGTATCAGGTGGCCGAAGTATTGGGGTTTCAGCTTCAACATCAGTCCTTCCAATGAACATTCAGGACCGATGTCCTTTAGGATGGACTGGTTGGATCTCCTTGCAGTCCAAGGGACTCTCAAGAGTCTTCTCCTACACCACCGATCAAAAGCATCAATTCTTTGGCACTCAGTTTTCTTTATAGTCCAATTCACACATCCATACAGGATGACTGGAAAAACCATATCTTTGACTAGATGGACCTTTGTTGGGAAAGTAATGTCTCTGTTTTTTAAAATGCTGTCTAGGTTGGTCATAGCTTCTCTTCCAAGGAGCAAGCGTCTTTTAATTTCATGGGTGCAGTCACCATCTGCAGTAATTTTGGAGTCTCCCCCAAAAAAGTGTCTCACAGTTTCCATTGTTTCCCCATCTATTAGCCATGAAGTGATAGGACCAGATGTCATGATCTTAGCTTTCTGAATGTTGAGTTTTAAGCCAACTTTTTCACTTTCCTCTTTCACTTTCATCAAGAGACTCTTTAGTTCTTCACTTTCTGCCATAAGTATGGTGTCATCTGCATATCTGAGGTTATTGATATTGCTCCCGGAAAACTTGATTGCAGCTTGTGCTTCATCCAGCCTGGCCTTTCTCATGATGTACTCTGCATATAGGTTAAATAAGCAGGGTGACAATATACAGCCTTGAGGTACGCCTTTCCCCATTTGGAACCATTCTCTTTTTCCATGCCCAATTCTACAGATTTCTCAGGAGACAGGTCAGGTGGTCTGGTAGTCTCATCTCTTTAAGAATTTTCCACAGTTTATTGTGATTCACACAGTCAAAGGCTTTGGCGTAGTCAATAAAGCAGAAGTAGATGTTTTTCTGAAACTCTCTTGCTTTTTTGATGACCCAACAGATGTTGGCAATCTGATCTCTGGTTCTTCTGCCTTTTCTAAAACCAGCTTGAACATCTGGAAGTTCACAATTCATGTATTATTGAAGCCTAGTGGAGAATTTTAAGCATTACTTTACTAGCATGTGAGATGAGTGCAATTGTGCAGTAGTTTGAGCATTCTTTGGCATTGCCTTTCTTTGGGATTGGAATGAAAGCAGACCATTTCCAGTTCTGTTGCCACTGCTGGGTTTTCCAATTTGCTGGTGTATTGAGTGAAGCACTTTCACAGCATCATCTTTTAGGATTTGAAATAGCTCAACTGGAATTCTATCACCTCCACTCAGTTTGTTTTGATGCTTTCTAAGGCCCACTTGACTTTGTATTCCAGGATGTCTGGGTCAAGGTGAGTGATCACACCATTGTGGTTATCTGGGTCATGAAGATCTTTTTTTGTATAGTTCTTCTGTGTATTCTTGCCACCTCTTCTTAATAACTTCTGCTTGTTAGGTCCATACCATTTCTGTCCTTTCTTGTGCTCATCTTTACATGTTCCCTCGGTATCTCTAATTTTCTTGAAGAGATCTCTAGTCTTTCCCATTTTAGTGTTTTCCTCTATTTCTTTGCATTGATCACTGAGGAAGGCTTTTTTAAAAATCTCTCCTTGCTATTCTTTGGAACTCTGCATTCAAATGGGTATAGCTTTCCTTTTCTCCTTTGCTTTTGCATCTTTTCTTTTCTCAGGTATCTGTAAGGCCTCCTCAGACAACCATTTAGCCTTTTTGCATTTCTTTCTCTTGAGGATGGTCTTGATCCCTGCCTCCTATACAATGTCATGAACCTTGGCCCATAGTTCTTCAGGCAATCTGTCTATCAGATCTAATCCCTTGAATCTGTCACTTCCACTGTATAATTGTAAGGGATTTGATTTAGGTCATAACTGAATGGTCTAGTGATTTTCCCTACTTTCTTCAATTTAAGTCTGAATTTGGCAATAAGGAGTTTGTGATCTGAGCCACAGGCCGCTCCCGGTCTTGTTTTTGCTGACTGTATAGAGCTTCTCCATCTTGGCTGCAAAGAATATAATCAATCTGATTTCAGTATTGACCACCTGGTGATGTCCATGTGTAGAGTCTTCTTGTGCTCTTGGAAGAGGGTATTCGCTATGACCAGTGGTGTCTCTAGGCAAAACTGGTAGCCTTTGACCTGCTTCGTTTTGTACTGTAAGGCCAAATTTGCCTGTTACTCCAGGTATGGATCTCTTGACTTCCTACTTTTGTATTCCAGTCCCCTATAATGAAAAGGACATCTTCTTTGGGTGTTAGTTCTAGAAGGTCTTGTAGGTCTTTATAGAACTGTTCAACTTCAGCTTCTTCAGCATTACTGGTTGGGGCATAGTTTGGATTACTGTGATATTGAATGGAGAGGAACAGAGATAATTCTGTTGTTTTTGAGATCACATCCAAGTACTGCATTTCAGACTCTTCTGTTGACTCTGATGGCTACTCCATTTCTTCTAAGGGATTCTTGACCACAGTACTATATATAACAGTAGTATAACAGTATAAGCCACAGTAGTATATATAACAGTCATCTGAGTTAAATTCATACATTCCAGTCCATTTTAGTTCACTGGTTCCTAAAATGTTGATGTTCACTCTTGCCTTCTCCTGTTTGACCACTTCTAGTTTGCCTTGACTCGTGGACCTAAGATTCCAGGTTCCTATGCAGGTATTGTTCTTCACAACATCAGACTTTACTTCCATCCCCAGTCACATCTACAACTGGGTGTTGGTTTTACTTTGGCTCTGTCCCTTCTTTCTGGAGTTATTTTCCCACTGATCTCCAGTAGCATATTGGGCACCTACCATCCTGGGCAGTTCATCTTTCAGTGTCCTATCTTTTTGCCTTTTCATTCCGTCCATGGGGTTCTCAAGGCAAGAATACTGAAGTGATTTGCCATTCCCTTCTCCAGCGGACCATGTTTTTTCAGAACTCTCTACCATGACTCATTTATCTTGGGTGGCCCTACATGCATGGCTCATAGTTTTATTGAGTTAGGCAGGGCTATGGTCCATGTGATCAGACTGGTTAGTTTTCTGTGATTGTGGTTTTCATTCTTTCTGCCCTCTGATGGAGAAAGTTAAGAGGCTCATGGAAACTTCCTGATAGCAGAGACTGAGGGGGAAACTGGGTCTTGTTCTGATGGGCAGGACCATGTTCAGTAAATCTTTAATCCATTTTCTGTTGGTGGGTGGGGCTGTATTCCTGCCTTGTTGTTTGCCCTAAGGCCAAATATGGTGGAGGTAATGAAGATAATGGTGACCTCCTTCAAACAGTCCCATGCAAGCATTGCTGCACTCAGTGCCCCCAACCCTGCAGCAGGCCATCACTGACCCATGTCTGCACCAGGGACTCCTGGACACTCACAGGCCAGTCTGGGTCAGTCTCTTGTGGGGTCTCTGCTCCTTTCTCCTGGGTCCTGGTGTGCACAAGCTTTTGTCTGTTCCCTCCAAGAGTCTGTTTCCCCAGTCCTGTGTAAGTTCTGGTGACTCTATGGTTGGGTTAATGGCTACCTCCTCCAAGAGGGCTTATGCCATACCCAGGTCTACTGTACCCAGAGCCCCTGCCCCTGCAGCAGTCTGCTGCTGACCCATACCTCTGCAGAAGACAGTCAAACACAGTTCTGGTTCAGTCTCTGTGGGGTCTCTGGGTTCTGTGTGCACAAAGTTTGTTTGAGACCTCCGAGTGTCTCTGGCAGGTCATGGGGTTTGATTCTAAATGTGATTTCACCCCTCTTACCATCTTGCTGGGGCTTCTCCTTTGCCCTTGGACATGGGGTATCTTTTTTTGGTGGGACTCAACATTCTCCTGTTGATGGTTGTTCAGCAGTGAGTTGTAATTTTGGAGTTCTCGCAGGAGAAGATGAGCACAGGTTCTCATAAAAGACTGCAGTGAAACAAATTGTTGGAGAGAAACTTGGAACAAATTTTTAAAGTAAATGTTTTTATTGTGGTAAAATATACATGACATAATGGAGAAGGTGTTTCAGTACTCTTGCCTGGAGAATCCCACACATGGAGGAGCCTGGTGGGCTTCAGTCCATGGGGCCGTGAAGAGTTAGACACGACTGAGTGACTTCCCTGTCACTTTTCACTTTCATGCATTGGAGAAGGAAATGGTAACCCACTCCAGTGTTCTTGCCTGGAGAATCCCAGGGATGAGGGATCCTGGTGGCTGCTGTCTCTGGGGTCACACAGAGTTGGACACGACTGAAGTGACTTAGCAGCAGCAGTATACATGACATAAAGCTTAGCATTTTGGCAATTTTTATGTATACAGTTTTATGACAATAGCTACATTCACAATGTTGTGCAACCATCCCCACCATCTAGCTCCAAAGCCTTTTCATCTTCTTGAAACTCAACTCGAACATCAACTCCCCATCCTCATTACTTCCCCACCAAGCCCTAGTGACCCATATTCTACTCTATCTCTATGAATTTGCCTCTTCTGAATACCTCATAAAAAAATCAGACAATATTTGCATTTTGGTATCTGACATTCCACTTAACATGATGTTTTCAAGGTTCTTCAAGTTGCAGCATGTTTCAGAGTTCATTCCTTTTTAAGGCTGAGTAATATTCCACTGTATGTAGACACCATATTTTCTTTATCCATTCACCGATAGATGGAAATGTAGGGTAGTTCCAAATCTTGGCTAGTGAATTATGCTGCAATGAATACAGATATGCAGAGTGCAGATATCTCTGTAAAATACTGTCTTTAATCCTTTTGAGTGTATTCCTGAGAGTAGAGTTGCTTTGAGTGTATTCCTGGAAAGTCTATGTTTAATTTTTTGAGAAATTGTCATGACTTCTATTTACCTCTTTACTCTGTGTTTTTCTTCATCTTCACCCTATTCACAGGCCCTTAGTTCTGGGTTTGTGCCTTTTTAGACTGGAAGAAACACAAGCTGAATCAAGATTGCCTGGAGAAATATCAACAACCTCAGATATGCAGATGACACAACCCTTATGGCAGAAAGTGAAGAGGAACTCAAAAGCCTCTTGATGAAAGTGAAAGTGAAGAGTGAAAAAGTTGGCTTAAAGCTCAATATTCAGAAAACGAAGATCATGGCATCTGGTCCCATCACTTCATGGGAAATAGATGGGGAAACAGTGGAAACAGTGTCAGACTTTATTTTTTTGGGCTCCAAAATCACTGCAGATGGTGATTGCAGCCATGAAATTAAAAGATGCTTACTCCTTGGAAGAAAAGTTATGACCAACTTAGGTAGCATATTCAAAAGCAGAGACATTACTTTGCTGACTAAGGTCCATCTAGTCAAGGCTATGGTTTTTCCTGTGGTCATGTATGGATGTGAGAGTTGGACTGTGAAGAAGGCTGAGCACTGAAGAATTGATGCCTTTGAACTGTGGTGTTGGAGAAGACTCTTGAGAGTCCCTTGGACTGCAAGGAGATCCAACCAAGCCATTCTGAAGGAGATCAGCCCTGGGATTTCTTTGGGAGGAATGATGCTAAAGCTGAAACTCCAGTACTTTGGCCACCTCATGTGAAGAGTTGACTCATTGGAAAAGACTCTGATGCTGGGAGGGATTGGGGGCAGGAGGAGAAGGGGACGACAGAGGATGAGATGGCTGGGTGGCATCACTGACTCAATGGACGTGAGTCTGAGTGAACTCCGGAAGTTGGTGATGGACAGGGAGGCCTGGTGTGCTGCGATTCATGGGGTCGCAAAGAGTCGGACACAACTGAGTGACTGAAGTGAACTGAGACACCCCAAGAAGAAGGACAAAATTAGTTTAGAAAGCACTTGCTGGACAGGGCATGTGAGACAGGCCTCTGGTCAGCCAGCCTTTAGATGGAGCCTTCAGTCAAGGACTAGTATTTTGGATGAGTTGTGTCCACATTATTGGTGTCATCTGATAAAACTATGAACAGTAGACTGTGAATATTGTAAACATTCCTCAAAATTAGGTCATATGTAGGCACTCCAGGAAACACCAATTCACAAGGAAAACCCCAGAGGTAATTATAGACCAGTGAGGATTTATTCAATCTTGGATGTAACTTACTGCCTTTCTACAGTGCTGTGGTCTATCTTTTAAGTCCACCTCTTCACTACTTGGCAAAGTTTGATGTCATTTGGAAAACTCAAAGACTTCATTGAACAAATGAAAGAATTTGTGAATCCTGAAGATTCATAAGTTAGAATGTAGAGTTCAGTATACTATGGAATACTTCAATCTTGATTTAAAAATGACTTCCCCTATACCTCCCCTTGCAGCCTGTAGCCAGTGATTTGGAAGAAGCAAGGAAAAGGGAGCAGACAGTTCTTGCTTGAATGGTACCATCATATACTGGCTTTGTACCCTTAGGCCTTGGAAGAAATCTAAAACTGACTCCTATGGATGTCTTCCTGATTTGCTTGGTTAAAAACTCTGATTACAACTGTCTTGACATGGATGGTGTATTCTCTTTCTTTTCTACAATTCTCTCCCTCAGTCCCAGTTTTTCTAATAGTCTATTATGCACAGGTTTTCACTATTTGAAGTCCAATTACCCTCTCAGGCAGTGGTCAAAATGATTCCAGTCACCTGCTCACATATGGTCCATGGGAACCCCTCATGCTTCCCCTACTCTGACAAATTCTGAGCATTGGGTTGCTCCTGATGTGGTCCTGTGTTCTGTGCAGGCCACTTGCTGTCCCTCTCATGAATCAGGCACAGTCCTTTGTACCCCTATAACTGCAGGGACACACGAAGGTTCTCCAGGTGTCCTGCTGAAGCTTTTAACGCTAGGCTTGAGCTGAGGGAAGAGTACCCATCCCTTCCCATAAGGGTGAGTCAGGGAATCAGTTGTTTTCTCCAAATATGTTGAGGGCTTCTTCTGCATCAACACTCAACTCTTTGACATCATCATATTATGAGGGTGGGTCTGCCTGATACTCTTAATATTCATTGTATTTTGGTGCCTCAGTTGAAACTTCTAATTAATATCTTATTAACCTTTCTCTTTATTTGCTTTGCATCTAAAGCATTTCTCAAACTCTATTAAAGCTCCCCCTATGTCATTATTACTGTTCTTTCCAGTTGTTTTTGTGGTGAAACCCTGCATAGACTTGTAGAAAATCTGAATTGTTATAGTGCAGTATGTAAACTACCATGCACAATGTGTGGTGGATAATGAGTACTCAAATATTAGTTCTTTTGATACTAATCAAGAAATCACATACACCAATACCACCAGTTTCACAAAAAGTCTTTGAGAACTGAAAAATTGATATTGAATGTAAATGAAAGTGATTAATACAATTTTTTCAAAATTCAATTGTTTGCTTGAAAGCTGCTATTTTATTATTGGAAAAAAAATACTGTCAGTGATTTTCTTGAAGTGATGAGCTCACTTTTTACCTTTTGGAGAAACTGCCTGCCAAATACCAAACCTGAAAAATCATGGATCTCTCAGTAGTTCTGTAATATAAAAATTATGTTCCATGAAAAATGCGACCAGTTCAACGTGCAGTTCAAACTGGTGTGCACCAGGCTTTTCCTTCAACCATTGGTCTTTGGTTTGCAGAAGTGCTTTGGATGTGTACTTCCTATTTTAACACACAGTGTTTTAAAAAGATGTGTATTCGTGAATTGAAATTTTATGAAATTAATAATTTTGGCTGCTCCAAGGATATTCTTAAGTGAAATTGACATTTAAAAATTAGGGTACCTCTTGGAGAAGAATATTACTACTTGCAGAGTTTGGATTGCTAAGGTGGTTTAATACACCAGTGCTTTCACACCATCCCTACAAATCTCAACACAGTGAAAAAGGCAAACAATCTATTATTATTATTTTGAAAATGGCTTTGGCTTTGTGGACTCCCTAGTCTTGTGGACCCCCAGGGAGCCACAGACCACATTTTGAGAATTTCTGATCTAGAACATTCTCTCAATCTTGTTTTTTAAAAAATAACCTTTTGTGACATTGACATTTTGGCAAATTTGGGTCAACTTATTTATAAAATGTCCCACAGTTTGCATTTTCTGATAGTTTCCTCATGTTTAGCTTTCAGATTAAATGTTTTTGGCAAGAATAATATACAGGTGATATGTACTTCTTATGCTATTACATCAAGAAACACTTACTATTTGTTTGTCCCAATACTGGTAATTCTATGTTTGGTTACTTGATTATAGGGGTGCCTGACAGATCTCTTGATAGTAAAGGTACTAATTCCCTTTGAAATTAGTAGCACTTAGAAATTGACACATAATCACCTGTGAAATGCTTGGAGACCATGTGGTTTCCAAAATGGTTTTAGCATTTCATTGATGATCTTTGTCTAAATCATGATTATGTTGGAGACTGCAAAGTGGTGATTATTCCTTTTACATTTATTCACAGGAGGTATTATATAAAGAATAATATCACCTGTTTCATTCCGTCTATTTCTCTTTATAGACTCATAGATTCTTTTCTTTTTAACAATTCAATAAATTAATTGGGCAAATGAGAACATTTTAAAAGTGCTATTGTGTTCTTTTAACATGTTTCCATTAGTCTTTAAGCATTTCCTTGCTTTCTGGTAGACAGTATTCAAGAATCACTTTCCAAGGGGCGGTCCTAAGATGGCGGAGGAATAGGACGGGGAGACCACTTTCTCCTGCACAAATTCATCAAAAGAACATTTAAACACTGAGTAAATTCCACAAAACAACTTCTGAATGCTGGCAGAGGACATCAGGCACCCAGAAAAGCAGCTCATTGTCTTCGAAAAGAGGTAGGAAAAAATATAAAAGACAGAAAAGGAGACAAAAGAGGTAGGGAGGGAGCTCCGTCCTGGGAAGGGAGTCTTAAAAAGAGAGAAGTTTCCAAACACCAGGAAACACTCTCACTGCCGAGACCGTGTTGAGCCATGGAAGCACAGCGGGCAACATAACGGGGAGGAAAAATAAATGAATAATTAAAACCCACAGATTACGAGCCCAACGGTAACTCCCCCAGCAGAGAAGCAGCTCAGACGCCTGCATCTGCAACTAGCAAGTGGGGGCTGGGCAGGGAGGTGCTGGCTGCATTGCTTTTTAAGGATCAGGCCCAAATGCCCCGAGGGTAACCAGAGTGAACTAACTTGGGCTAGCAAACCAGACTGTGGGATAGCTACCATGGGAAAAGCCCTAACATAAGACACTGCCAGGAATGCGCACAGAACAAAGGATGGAACAGAATTAGCCGGTTGCAGACCATCCCCCTCCAGTGACAGGCAGCCAGAGACTGAAGGGCCTGAAGGGCCTGAAGGGGGCAATAGCAGCTCCAGAGAGACATTAACTACCAAACTGCAAACAGGCTCCTTTGCTAACTAAGACTTCTTGGGGTTCTGGACAGTCATCATCCGCCTAAGAAGGAGTGCCAGTTGTACACCCAGAAAACTGAGCACAGGGATGGGAGAGGTGATAAGTCGCACCAACCGTGCTCACCAAACACCTGAGCTACTCAGACCTGGGAAGGGCACAAAATGCAGGCCCAACAGAGTCTGCACCTCTGAGGTCCAACTGAGTGCCTGAGCCTGAGTGGCTTAGACCTGGGAGGTGTATGCAGCCCAAGGCCAGCCTCAGACGGTTCTGGAGGAGCAACCTAGAGCCTGAGCTGTGTGCGCCGTGAGCAGGAGCAGGCCCAATGTGGCTGAGACACAGCGAGCACACGCCAGTGTGATTTGTTTGCAGCGTCCCTCCCTCCCCACAGTGCGACTGAACAAGTGAGCCTAAAAAAAGTGTCCACCACCGCCTCCCTTGTGTCAGGGTGGAAATCAGACACTGAAGAGACCAGTAAACAGAAGAAGCTAAAACAGAGGGAACAGCCTTGGAAGTGACAGGTGCAATAGCCTAAAACCCTATAGTTGGTGCCGACTACATAGGAAGGGGCCTATAGATCTTGAGAAATATAAGCCAGACCAAGGGACTATCTGAAAATGAACTGACCCCACACTGCCCACAACAACACCAGAGAAAGTCCTAGATATATCTTTACTATTTATATGATCATTCTTTATTTTTCTTCTTTTCTTTTTCTTCTTCTTTTTTTTAAACTTTTTTAAATGTTTAAGTCCTCTATTACTCCTTTAATTTTCATTTTTATAACTGACTATTACTTTTCAAAAAAAGACCCTATTTTTAAAGCAAACTTCATATATATATATTTAAATAATTCTTGTGACTTTGTTTTTCTTCTTCTTCTTTTCTTTAATATTGTATTTTTGAAGATCCAACCTCTACTCTAGATTTTTAATCTTTGCTTTTTGGTATTTGTTATCAATTTTGTACCTTTAAGAACTCAATCTTCAGTACCCATTTTTACTTGAGAGCGAGATTACTGGCTTGATTGCTCTCTCCTCCTTTGAACTCTCCTTTTTCTCCACCAGGTCGCCTCTGTCTCCTCCCTCCCCCTTCTCTTCTCTATCCAACTCTGTGAATCTCTGTGTGTTCCAGACAGTGGAGACCACTCAGGGAACTGATTACTGGCTGGATCTGTCTCTCTCCTTTTCATTCCCCCCTTTTATCCTCCTGGCCACCTCTGTCTCCTCCCTCCCTCTTCTCTTCTCTGTATAACCCCCTGAACATCTCTGAGCGGTCCAGACTGTGAAGCGCACATAAGAAAGTAACTACTGGCTAGCTTGCTCTCTCCTCTTTTGATTCCACCTCATCTCAGTCAGGTCAGCTCTAACTCCCTCCTCCCTCTTCTCTTCTCCATGTAACTCTGTGAACCTCTCTGAGTGTCCCTCAATGTGGAGAAACTTTTCTTTAACCTAGATGTTTTATCAACGGTGCTGTATAGAAGGAGAAATCTTGAGACTACTGTAAAAATAAGATTGAAAACCAGAAGCAGGAGGCTTAAGTCCAAATCCTGAGAACATCAGAGAACTCCTGACTCCAGGGAACATTAATCCATAGGAGCTCATCAAACTCCTCCGTACCTACACTGAAACCAAGCACCACCCAAGGGCCAACAAGTTCCAGAGCCAGACACACCATGCAAATTCTCCAGCAACACAAGAACACAGCCCTGAGATTCAATATACAGGCTGCCCAAAGTTACTCCAAAACCATTGACATCTCATAACTCATTACTGGACACTTCATTGCACTCCAGAGAGAAGAAATCCAGCTCCACCCACCAGAACTCCAACACAAGCTTCCCTAACCAAGAAACCTTGACAAGCCACTGATACAACCCCACCCACAGCGAGGAAACTCCACAATAAAGAGAACTCCACAAACTGCCAGAATACAGAAAGGCCACCCCAAACTCAGCAATATAACAAGATGAAGAGACAGAGGAATACCCAACAAGTAAAGGAACAAGATAAATGCCCACCAAACCAAACAAAAGAGGAAGAGATAGGGAATCTACCTGATAAAGAATTCTGAATAATGATAGTGAAAATGATCCAAAACCATGAAATACAAATGGAATCACAGATAAATGGCCTGGAGATAAGGACTGAGAAGATGCAAGAGGGTTCAACAGAGACCTAGAAGAAATAAAAAAGAGTCAGTATATAATGAATAATGCAACAAATGAGATCAAAAACAAACTGGAGGCAACAAGTAGTAGAATAATGGAACAGAAGATAGGATTAGTGGAGTATAAGATAGAATGGTAGAAATAATTGAATCAGAGAGGAAAAAAGAAAAATGAATTAAAAGAAATGAGGACAATCTCAGAGACACCCAGGACAATAGGAAATGCTCCAACATTCCGATTATAGGAGTCCCAGAAGAAGAAGACAAAAAGAAAGACCATGAGAAAATCCTTGAGGAGATAATAGTTGAAAACTTCCCTAAAATGGGGAGGAAATAATCACCCAAGTCCAAGAAACACAGAGAGTCTCAAACAAGATAAACCGAAGGCAAAACACCCCAAGACACATATTAATCAAATTAACAAAGATCAAACACAAAGAACAAATATTAAAAGCAGCAAGGAAAAAACAACATATAACACACAAGGGGATTCCTATAAGGATAACAGTTGATCTTTCAATAGAAACTCTTCAGGCCAGGAGGGAATGGCAAGACATACTTGAAGTGATGAAAGAAAATAATCTACATCCCAGATACTGTACCCAGCAAGGATCTCATTCAAATATGAAGGAGAAATCAAAAGCTTTGCAGAGAAGCAAAAGCTGAGAGAATTCAGCACCACCAAACCAGCTCTCCAACCAATGCTAAAGGATCTTTTTGAGACAGGAAACACAAAAAGGGTGTATAAACACAAACCCAAAACAATAAAGAAAATGGCAATGGGATCCTACTTATCAATAATTACCTTACATAAATGGGTTGAATGCCCCAACCAAAAGACAACGACTGGCTGAATGGATACAAAAACAAGACCTCTATATATGTTGTCTACAAGAGACCCACCTCAAGACAAGGGACACATACAGGCTGAAAGTGAAGGGCTGGAAAAAGATATTCCATGCAAATAGAGACCGAAAGAAAGCAGGAGTAGCAATACTCATATCAGATAAAACAGACTTTAAAACAAAGGCTGTAAAAAGAGACAAAGAAGGACACTACATAATGATGGAAGGATCAATCCAAGAAGAAGATATAACAATTAAAAAAAAATATATGCAAAGATAGCGCCTCCCAGCCACACTGAACTGGCTCAGGGCTTTTCGCCATGCTGCATCCCCTTATCTTCCTCTGCTGGGTCAGCTATTGCGGCCGTGAAGACCCTGAACCCCAAGGCCGAGGTGGCCTGAGCCCAGGCGGCATTGGTGGTCAACATCAGCGCGGCCCGGGGGCTGCAGGACCTGCTGAGAACCAACTTGGGGCCTAAGGGCACCATGAAGATGCTTGTTTCTGGTGCTGGAGACATCAAACTCACTAAAGATGGAAATGTGCTGCTTCATGAAATGCAAATTCAATACCCAACAGCCTCCTTAATAGCCAAAGTAGCAACAGCCCAGGATGACATAACAGGTGATGGTACCACTTCCAATGTGCTCATCATTGGAGAGCTGCTGAAGCAGGCAGATCTCTACATTTCTGAAGGTCTTCATCCCAGAATAATTACAGAAGGATTTGAAGCTGCAAAGGAAAAGGCACTTCAGTTTTTGGAACAAGTCAATGTAAGCAAAGAGATGGACAGGGAAACACTTATAGACGTGGCCAGAACATCTCTACAAACTAAAGTTCATGCTGAACTTGCTGATGTCTTAACAGAGGCCATAGTGGACTCCATTTTGGCCATTAAAAAACAAGATGAACCTATTGACCTCTTCATGGTTGAGATCATGGAGATGAAACATAAATCTGAAACAGATACAAGCTTAATCAGAGGCCTTGTTTTGGACCATGCGGCATGGCATCCTGATATGAAGAAGAGAGTAGAAGATGCATACATCCTCACATGCAATGTGTCATTAGAATATGAAAAAACAGAAGTGAATTCTGGCTTTTTCTTACAAGAGTACAGAGGAGAGAGAGAAGTTAGTGAAAGCTGAAAGGAAATTCATTGAGGACAGAGTTAAAAAAATAATCAACCTGAAAAAGAAAGTCTGTGGTGATTCAGATAAAGGATTTGTTGTTATTAATCAAAAGGGAATTGATCCCTTTTCCTTAGATGCTCTTGCCAAAGAAGGCATAATAGCTCTGTGCAGAGCTAAAAGGAGAAACATGGAAAGGCTGACTCTTGCTTGTGGTGGGATAGCCCTAAATTCTCTTGATGACCTAAATCCTGATTGTTTGGGACATGCAGGACTTGTCTATGAATATACATTGGGAGAAGAGAAGTTCACCTTTATTGAGAAATGTAACAATCCTTGCTCTGTCACATTATTGATCAAGGGACCAAATAAGCACACGCTTACTCAAATCAAAGATGCAATAAGAGATGGATTGAGGGCTGTTAAAAATGCTATTGATGATGGCTGTGTAGTCCCAGGTGCTGACAGTGGAAATGGCGATGGCAGAAGCCCTGGTTAAATACAAGCCCAGTGTAAAGGGCAGGGCTCAGCTTGGAGTTCAAGCATTTGCTGATGCATTGCTCATTATTCCCAAGGTTCTTGCTCAGAATTCTGGTTTTGACCTTCAGGAAACACTAGTTAAAGTTCAAGCAGAACATTCAGAATCCGGTCAGCTTGTGGGTGTGGACTTGAACACTGGTGAACCAATGGTAGCAGCAGAAGCAGGCATATGGGATAACTATTGTGTAAAGAAACAGCTTCTTCACTCCTGCACTGTGATTGCCACCAACATTCTCCTGGTTGATGAGATCATGAGAGCTGGACTGTCTTCTCTAAAAGGTTGAATTGAAGCTTCCCTTGTATCTGAATCCTGAAGACTACAGAGTGATCCTAATAATACAGCTATGGAGTTTTGGTCCAAGCTTCAAACGATCTTCAAAGGATTTTCTTTTCCCATATTAAAAAAGGAGAGAACACTGGCACCTATTCAGATTCTGAAGTTCTGAAATTATAATTAGAGTATTTTAAAAATTGCACTGCAGTGTCCACATACAGCAGGTCATACTTATGCAGTAAACAGGACATTTTGCTTTACCCTCAGTGATATAAAAATATTAGATAAGCATATGTTATCTACCTTGTTATTAAATATTCATTGAAAAACATTTTAATAGTAATAATTTCTTCTAATGGATGTATTTTATTTCCAATCGTTCCCTGTCACTAAGCATAAGACTTAAATAACCTAAAGTTTTGAAGAATTCCTGCTTCCCGAGCATACTTTGGACTTTTAATGCTTTTAAAGTAGTTTTGCTAAAATGCTTCCCAGAAGTATTAAGTTATCTTGAGTAGAAAGATGGAACCAGAGGCAAGAGGGGTTCAAAGAGCTGAAAGTATAAAGTGGCAAAATAGAAAAGACAGAGGATGAAAACACGACTGAAGATATGGTGACTAAGGACTAGTGAGATGGATTTTCCAGCAAGGTGGTTATTTTCACAGCTCAGAACCTTTGCTTATACTGATACCCTTCCTAAATCCTCTAGTGTCCTGTTTTTCTTAACTGTTCTCTTCTACATGTTCGCACAAAATACAGTAGGTATATCTGAAGCCCTTGAAAGTGAAGTTGTGTTGCTAAACTTTGTGTTTTGAGGAGTTGGCAGTTGCTTACAGTGAGTGTGTAATAAATATGAAGTTAAAACCTTAAATATATATATATATATATACATACATATATATATATGCATCCAACATAGGAGCATCACAATATGTAAGACAAATGCTAACAAGTATGAAAGGGGAAATTAACAATAACACAAGAATAGTGGGAGACTTTAAAACCCCACTCACACCTATGGATAGATCAGCTAAACAGAAAATTAACAAGGAAACACAAACTTTAAGTGATACAATAGGCCAGTTAGACCGAATTGATATCTACAGGACATTTCACTGCAAAACAATGAATTTCACCTTTTTCTCAAGTGCACACGGAACCTTCTCCAGGATAGATCACATACTGGGCCATAAATCTAGCCTTGGTAAATTAAAAAAAATTGAAATCATTCCAAGCATCTTTCCTGACAACAATGCAGTAAGATTAGATCTCAATTACAGGAGAAAAACTATTAAAAATTCCAACGTATGGAGGCTGAACAACACGCTTCTGAATAACCAACAAATCACAGAAGAAATCAAAAAAGAAATCAAAATATGCATAGAAATGAATGAAAATGAAAACACAATAACCAGAATCTGTGGGACACTATAAAAGCAGTGCTAAGGGGAAAGTTCATAGCAATACAGGTATCCTCAAGAAACAAGAAAAAAGTCAAATAAATAACCTAACTACACCTAAAGCAACTAGAAAAGGAAGAAATGGAGAACCCCAGGGTTAGTAGAAGGAAAGAAATCTTAAAAATTAAGGCAGAAATAAATGCAAAGGAACAAAAGAGACCATAGCAAAAATCAACAAAGCCAAAAGCTGGTTCTTTGAGAGGATAAATAAAATTGACAAACCATTAGCCAGACTCATCAAGAAACAAAGGGAGAAAAATCAAATCAGTAAAATTAGAAATGAAAATGGAGAGATCACAACAGACAACACAGAAATACAAAGGATCATAAGAGACTACTATCAGCAATTGTATGCCAATAAAATGGACAACGTGGAAGAAATGGATAAATTCTTAGAAAAGCACAACTTTCCAAAACTGAACCAGGAAGAAATAGAAAATCTTAACAGACCCATCACAAGCACGGAAATGGAAACTGTAATCAGAAATCTTCCAGCAAACAAAAGCCCAGGTCCAGATGGCTTCACAGCTGAATTCTACCAAAACTTTAGAGAAGAGCTAACACCTATCCTACTCAAACTCTTCCAGAAAATTGCAGAGGAAGGTAAACTTCCAAACTCATTCTATGAGGCCACCATCACCCTAATACCAAAACCTGGCAAAGATGCCACAAAAAAAGAAAACTACAGGCCAATATCACTGATGAACATAGATGCAAAAATCCTTAACAAAATTCTAGCAATCAGAATCCAACAACACATTAAAAAGATCATACACCATGACCAAGTGGGCTTTATCCCAGGGATGCAAGGATTCTTCAATATCCACAAATCAATCAATATAATACACCACATTAACAAATTGGAAAATAAATGTCATATGGTTATCTCAATAGATGCAGAGAAGGCCTTTGACAAAATTCAACATCCATTCATGATAAAAACTCTCCAGAAAGCAGGACTAGAAGGAATATACCTCAACATAATAAAAGCTATATATGCCAAACCCACAGCAAACATTATCCTCAATGGTGAAAAACTGAAAGCATTTCCCTAAAGTCAGGAACAAGACAAGGGTGCCCACTTTCACCGCTACTATTGAACATAGTTCTGGAAGTTTTGGCCACAGCAATCAGAGCAGAAAAAGAAATAAAAGGAATCCAAATTGGAAAAGAAGAAGCAAAACTCTCACTATTTGCAGATGACATGATCCTCTACATAGAAAACCCTAAAGACTCCACTAGAAAATTACTAGAGCTAATCAATGAATATAGTAAAGTTGCAGGATATAAAATCAACACACAGAAATCCCTTGCATTGCTATACACTAATAATGAGAAAGTAGAAAGAGAAATTAAGGAAACAATTCCATTCACCATTGCAATGAAAAGAATAAAATACTTAGGAATATATCTACCTAAATAAACTAACGACCTATATATAGAAAACTGTAAATCACTGGTGAAAGAAATCAAAGGGGACACTAATAGATGGAGAAATATACCATGGTCATGGATCAGAAGAATCAATATAGTGAAAATGAGTATACTACCCAAAGCAATGTATAGATTCAATGCAATCCCTATCAAGCTACGAACGGTATTTTTCACAGAGCTAGAACAAATAATTTCAAGATTTGTATGGAAATACAAAAAACCTCGAATAGCCAAAGCAATCTTGAGAAAGAAGAATGGAACTGGAGGAATCAACCTGCCTGACTTCAGGCCCTACTACAAAGCCACAGTCATTAAGACAGAAATACAGATCAATGGAACAAAATAGAAAGCCCAGAGATAAATCCACACACCTATGGACACCTTATCTTCTGCAAAGGAGGCAAGAATATACAATGGATTAAAAAAATCTCTTTAACAAGTGGTGCTGGGAAAACTGGTCAACCACTTGTAAAAGAATGAAACTAGAATACTTTCTAACACCATACACAAAAATAAACTCAAAATGGATTAAAGACCTAAGTGTAAGACCAGAAACTATAACACTCCTAGAGGAGAACATAGGCAAAACACTCTCCACCATACATCACAGCAGGATCCTGTATGACCCACCTCCCTGAATATTGGAAATAAAATAAAAAATAAACAAATGGGATCTAATTAAAATTAAAAGCTTCTGCATAACAAAGGAAACTATAAGCAAGGTGAAAAGACAACCTTGGAATGGGAGAAAATAATAGCAAATGAAGGAACTGACTAACAACTAATCTCAAAAATATACAAGCGACCCCTGCAGCTCAATTCCAGAAAAATAAACAACCCAATCAAAAAATGGGCCAAAGAACTAAATAGACCTTTCTCCAAAGAAGACATAAAGATGGCTAACAAACACATGAAAAGATGCTCAACATCCCTCATTATCAGAGAAATGCAAATCAAGACCACAATGAAGTACCATTTCACACCAGTCAGAATGGCAGCGATCCAAAAGTCCACAAGCAATAAATGCTGGAGAGGGTGTGGAGAAAAGGGAACCCTCTTACACTGTTGGTGGGAATGCAAACTAGTACAACCACTATGGAGAACAGTGTGGAGATTCTTTAAAAAACTGCAAATAGAACTGCCTTATGACTCAGCAATCCCACTGCTGGGCATACACACCGAGGAAACCAGAATTGAAAGAGACACGTGTACCCCAATGTTCATCGCAGCACTGTTTATAATAGCCAGGACATGGAAGCAACCTAGATGTCCATCAGCGGATGAATGGATAAGAAAGCTGTGGTACATATACACAATGGAGTATTACTCAGCCATTAAAAAAATACATTTGAATCAGTTTTAATGAGGTGGATGAAACTGGAACCGATTACACAGAGTGAAGTAAGCCAGAAAGAAAAACACCAATACAGTATACTAACACATATATATGGAATTTAAAAACATGGAAACAATAACCCTGTATGTGAGGCAGCAAAAGAGACACAGATGTATAGAACAGTCTTTTGAACTCTGTGCGAGAGGGCGAGGGTGGAATGATTTGGGAGAATGGCATTGAAACATGTATAATATCACATAAGAAATGAATTACCAGTCTAGGTTCGATGCAGGATACAGGATGCTTGGGGCTGGTGTACTGGGATGACCGAGAGAGATGGTATGGGGAGAAAGGTGGGAGGGGGGTTCAGGATTGGGAACACGTGTACATCTGTGGCAGATTCGTGTTGATGTATGGCAAAACCAATACAGTATTGTAAAGTAAGATAAAACAAAATAAATAAAAAACAAAACATCCTGAATTAAAAAAAAAAAAGAATCAGTTTCCTTTTACTTGGATCAATCTTGGAATCAGCTGTGTTTCCCATGAGCTTTGGTTCCCTTCAGTGGGGATGGTACTTGGAAATCAAATCTGAGTACTGTTTGTATTCATTGCTGTCAGGATGTCATTGTTTTTAGATCCATTAAATAGAGATACGATATGTGGTTTTTAAAATGATCAGTTCAGAATTACTTATACAGGCAACAACATGGTTAAATTTCAAAAACATTACACTCAATAAAAGATCCCTTTAAAAAGTTCTATAGAGCTGAACCAGAAGTCTGGCCCAGCTGAGCCCAACCTAGGACAACTAAGCCACAGCCCACCTTCAGAACTGTAACTGAGAAATAGAACAGTGTTTTTTTCATGCTATTGAGATTTTGAGATTGTTGTGCAGTGCTGTTGAAGCCAAAATCTGAGGAATAAGAAGGAAAGCCCAAAGAGTATGTGGGTTTGAAAGTTATGTTGTGTGTGTGGGTGCTGAGTCTTTGTGACCCCATGTACTGCAGCCTGCCAGGCTTCTTTGTCCAGGGGATTTTCCAGGCAAGAACACTGGAGTGGGTTGCCATTTCCTTCTCCAGGGGATCTTCCTGACCCAGGGATGGAACCCGTGTCTCTTGTGTCTCCTGCATTGGTAGGTATACTGTTCAGTTCAGTTCAGTTGCTCAATCGTGTCCGACTTTGCAACCCCATAAACTGCAGCATACCAGGTCTCCCTGTCCATCACCAACTCCTGGAGTTCACTCAAACTCAAGTCCATCAAGTTGGTGATGCCATCCAGCCTTCTCATCCTTTGTTGTCCCTGTCTCCTCTTGCCCCCAACCCCTCCCAGCATCAGTCTTTTCCAATGAGTCAACTCTTCGCATGAGGTGGCCAAAGTACTGGAGTCTCAGCTTTAGCATCATTCCTTCAAAAGAACATCCAGGGCTGATCTCCTTCAGAGTGGACTGGTTGGATCTCCTTGCAGTCCAAGGGACTCTCAAGAGTGTTCTTCAACACTACACTTCAAAACCATCAATTCTGCGCACAGCTTTCTTTACAGTCCAACTCTCACATCCATACATGACTACTGGAAAAACCATAGCCTTGACTATGGAAAAACCATAGCCTTGACTAGATGGACCTTTGTTGGCAAAGTAATGTCTCTGCTTTTGAATATGCTGTCTAGGTTGGTCATAACTTTCCTTCCAAGGAGCAAAGTGAAAGTGAAAGTGAAGTCGCTCAGTCATGTCTGACTCTTTGAGACCCCATGGACTGTAGCCTATCAGGCTCCTCCGTCCATGGGATTTTCCAGGCAAGAGTGCTGGAGTGGATTGCCATTTCCTTCTCCAGGGGATCTTTCCAACCCAGTAATCGAACCCGAGTCTCCCACACTGCAGGCAGACGCTTTACCGTCTGAGCCACCAGGGAAGCGTCTTTTAATTTCATGGCTGCAATCACCATCTGCAGTGATTTTAGAGCCCCCAAATACAAAGCTTGACACTGTTTCCACTGTTTCCCCATCTGATTCCCATGAAGTGATGGGACCAGATGCCATGATCTTAGTTTTCTGAATGTTGAGCTTTAAGCCACCTGGGAAAATTTTTGAAAGTTAAGAAAGTGCTTCAAGGAGGGGTAGCAATGAATGGTTTCAAATACTGCTATTAACTCTGTTATTGACACTTTGTGGGCTGAGAATGGACACTGAATTCAGCAACAAGGAGCTATCAGTGAACTTAACAAGAAATCAGTGTTAGGAACTTGGGGATGGGTGGGTAGAAACTATGATTAGAGCAGATCTGAGAGAGAATGGGAGATGAGGCGCTGGAGACAATGAGTTTAGAAAATCTTATTAGGAGTTATGGTGAAAAGAAGTAGAGAAGGAAAAGTATTGTCTAAAGGAAGTTTTGTTTTAAATTTAAGATGGAAGAAATAGCAGCATGTTTGTATGGTGATGGGGCAGCCTAGAAGAGAAGTGATGGCGCTGTTACCAGATAAAACTTGGGCCCATTCATCTGTGCATAAAGCCAAACTACTGACACCAATTGTGGTGAAGCAAAGTGAAGTGTTTATTGCAGGGCACCAGGCAAGGAATCCAGGGCAGCTAGTGCTTAAAAGACCTGGACTCCCTGAAGGCTTTTGGGGAAAGTCTTTATTTATTTATTTATTTTTTAAATTTTAAAATCTTTAATTCTTACATGCGTTCCCAGACATGAACCCCCCTCCCACCTCCCTCCCCACAACATCTCTCTGGGTCATCCCCATGCACCAGCCCCAAGCATGCTGTATCCTGCGTCAGACATAGACTGGCGATTCAATTCTTACATGATAGTATACAAGTTAGAATGCCATTCTCCCAAATCATCCCACCCTCTCCCTCTCCCTCTGAGTCCAAAAGTCGGTTATACATATCTGTGTCTTTTTTGCTGTCTTGCATACAGGGTGGTCATTGCCATCTTTCTAAATTCCATATATATGTGTTTGTATACTGTATTGGTGTTTTTCTTTCTGGCTTACTTCACTCTGTATAATCGGCTCCAGTTTCATCCATCTCATCAGAACTGATTCAAATGAATTCTTTTTAACGGCTGAGTAATACTCCATTGTGTATATGTACCACAGCTTTCTTATCCATTCATCTGCTGATGGACATCTAGGTTGTTTCCATGTCCTGGCTATTATAAACAGTGCTGCGATGAACATTGGGGTACATGTGTCTCTTTCAATTCTGGTTTCCTCGGTGTGTATGCCCAGCAGTGGGATTGCTGGGTCATAAGGTAGTTCTATTTGCAATTTTTTAAGGAATCTCCACACTGTTCTCCATAGTGGTTGTACTAGTTTGCATTCCCACCAACAGTGTAAGAGGGTTCCCTTTTCTCCACACCCTCTCCAGCATTTATTGCTTGCAGATTTTTGGATCGCTGGGGAAAGTGTCTAAAGACAGGGTGAGGAAGAAAGGTTGTGGGGTGTGTGATCAGCTTGTGGATATTCTTCTGATCAGTTGGTGGTGAGGTAATTGGGAGTCAGCATCATCAACCTGGTTCCAACCAGTCTGGGGTCAACATGCTCGTGGGCAGTGTACAGTTAACTTCTTCCACTGGTGAGTGTTTCAGTATCTGTAAAACAGCTCAAAGGGCATGGCTCAGAATATTATCTATAGCCCTTAAGGAGGAACCAAAGGTCCTTGACTTTGTTTAATGGCTAAACAATCATTATTTTGTCTTGCTTGATTGTTTTCCTTTCTGCATTTTCTTACTTCTCTGATTAAATTTATTCTTTGACTAGAGTTTTTCTACAGACAAAAGGCAGGTTGAAGACATGGGGAGGGGGTCCTGTTCTAGGGAGGTCCCACAGGGTCCTGCCTGGTTACAATGCTGCTGTCAAGAGTGTTGCTGGAGTGATCTCCTAGAGGGGCAGGAATGAGTGGTCTCTTTCTCTACAGGCTTCTTATGGGGAGACTCTAACGACTCTCTGTCCATACAGTGTTGCCCACAACACCTGTTTCTCTATAAATGATAGTCAAATTTACTGGAGTTCAACATATTTTCAAAAAGACTGATGAATAGCAGTACAATGTTTCAGGGCCTGAAACCAATTCAGTTGATGTCCTCAGCTCTAAATCTGATGCAGGCCTCATACCTGATAAATACGCAGATCAGCACTTCCAGCCTTAATTCAAAAACCTTCCATTTAAATACCACCTATGAAGAAGTGGCAAATTTCAACCAAAAAAACCCAAAAACTAAAAACAAAAAACAAAAAGACAATGGGCCAGCAACTGAAGATTCTAATCCATCAAATTACAGTGGGAAAACACACACCAAACTAATAATGGTTTTTGGTTTGGTTCAATCAGATTTATTTCCCTCAAAATGGAATTCCTATCTCTCTGCAGATTATCTTTTTTTCCAATAAAAACTTTACTACCAGCATCATCCTGTTCCCTAAAGACAATTTGAAACCACTGTGGTCTGTATCTATGCTTCCTACATGACCTGCTGTAGCAATCAGATGAAAGCCCCACAGTATTGTTCACTTCCTCAACCATCTACAAGGATTTCGGGAATGATTACCATGTGCAAGGTGTTGGGCAAGTTCTCCGGATACCAAGTCCTCCAGGATGTAACTTACTTTCATATCATCCCTGGAGCCAGATTTCCAGTAGGAATGTGAATACTGACTTGACTATTCTCCATCTAGTCAATCTACGGTATGGGTCAAAACTGACAAATATGTCAGTAAGTGTTCCCAGATGAAGGAGAATTGCCAGATATACAACAAACAAATGAAAAGCAGATACCTTGTCATATTTGAATTTAAGATAAAGAATGACCTTTTTTCTTTTTTTTTTTCAGTATATGAATGTCCTAAATACTGCATGTCTCTTGAGACTCCAATGAGCCTTCTCTTGCTAGCATTCCTCAGTGGGCTTAACCCTGGAAGACTTGACCACTTCAAAATATCTCACTCCTTCAGGAATAAGTGCTCTGCTTTCATAGCATCCAAGCTCTTGTATTTTTGGAAATTAAAGGCTGAGAGATGGAATTAGATCTTCAGATTGCAAGTGTAGAAAAATGTATGAGTAGAAGCTTATGTGAAACCAAGCAGAAATGGATAAAACACTGTTGCCTCCCTCCGCTTTCCTGTCCTAGTTGCTCTGTATGTTTTCTGCCACAGAAGTGCAAGTCTCTCAGCACCAGGGTTAACAACATATGTCCTTGAATGTGCCACTGTGACTTCAGATTAGAGGGAATTTTTGTTGGCTGTGTACTTGCTGGTGTGCAAGCAAGGCCTCCATTCCTGTTTTCTCTTCTGGAGGCACTGGCACTGTCCTATAAGACAGATTCTGCCTGTGCAACTGCTGTCTATGTGGGGAGCCCATTCCTGGTGCTTCCTCCTCCACCCTCTGTCTATATTCCTCTGGTTCCCTCTGTCTAATTCTCAAGAGCTCAGCTGAGCTGGAGGGAGCTGGGTTCCCAGGTGTGGGAGTAGCTGACTGAGATGGCATGCCCACATGAAAGGAGCAAACCTAAAACATTTGCTGTGTCGGTACAAGCAGGAAGCTAAGCCAGGGAAAGTGCCCAGTCTTCCTTGTTCTATTTTCCTTGTGGAAAGGTGTGCTGGTGGAGGGGCAGGTGGATCCTCAGACCTTCCTGCTGAGGTAGCCCCAACAAAAATATACCACCATATAATGGAGGGGGAGCATTTGGGGAGAAGAGGAAAAGTTGGGAGTGGACAGGTGTTGAGTATAGAGTTAGGGTGAGAAAAATGGAGAAAAGATGGTAAATTTTCACTTTTGTTAGAAAGATCCTAAATAATTTGCAAACCTGTTTTGCAGCAAAATTCATCAAGGGTAGATTTTGTCTTAAAAAAAATGATGGGGGTAGAAAAGCAAGATTATTTACCAGTAAAATGTCAGCAAGGAAAAAAAGAGATAGATACAGGAAAATAATATTTTAAAGGAACTCTTTAGTCTTGACATTAGAGTAAAACTATGGTAAAAATCAGCCAGTTGGCTTCTATTGAGTTCACATGAATTACTTTGTAACTGCTGTGTAATACTTCCTGATACATGTGATTCTAGTCATGATCAGTAGAGTCATGGTGCTTCATTAATACATTTCTAAAAAAAGAACAAGGGATTTGTGATATTCAGCATTTGGATACATAAAGCAGAATGTAAACTGTTAATTTCACTTTTAATATGCATGTTTTTAGTATTCAAAGAATTCAATGAAGATACAGGTTTTTAATCATTTAAAAGGGAAGAAAGAAAAAAAACACAAAAGGGAAATCCCAGCCCACATGCACGTTTCTTCTATCTATTCATGTTCATCCTGGCATGTGTTTCATCTGGTTTTGTTCCATGGCTGCTTTATCATCGAAATAAATAGTGTTAAAGAGAATGCATCTTTAATACTACAGGGTTGTGGAAACCATTTTCCTCACATACACAAATTTAAATGATTAATATCACAGTTATTTTGAAAGTGAAGTCCCTCAGTCGTGTCTGACTCTTTGCAACCCCATGGACTGTAGCTCCTCCGTCCATGGGATTTTCCAGGCAAGAATACTGGAGTGGGTTGCCATTTCCTTCTCAGGTGGTCATGTATGGATGTGAGAGTTGGACTATAAAGAAAGCTGAGTGCAGAAGAATTGATACTTTTGAACTGTGGTGTTGGGGAAGATTCTTGGGAATCCCTTGGACTGCAAGGAGATCCAACCAGTCCATCCTAAAGGAGATCAGTCTTGGGTGTACATTGGAAGGACTGATGTCGAAGCTGAAACTCCAATACTTTGGCCACCTGATGTGAAGAGCTGACTCATTTGAAAAGACCCTGATGCTGGGAAAGATTGAGGGCAGGAGGAGAAGGGGATGACAGAGGATGAGATGATTGGATGGCATTACCAACTCAATGGACATGGATTTGGGTGGACTCCGAGAGTTGGTGATGGACAGGTGTGCTGTGTGTGCTGTGGTTCATGGGGTCGCAAAGAGTTGGACACAACTGAGTGACTGAATTGAACTGAACTGAACAGTTATTTTCTAAAACCATTCACTATTATTTTGCAAAATGTCACACACAGCACAAGGTGTTGGTTCAAAAGAGAAGGAAACTGGAACGTGTAATTTCCCTGCTGAGAGAATTCTGTGGACTTGAAGAGACTGGAGATGCCTGCAAGGAATCCAGGTGAGTTGCATTCTACTGCATCACCTTCTGATAGTCTTGACCTATGCAAAAAAAGGGTGATTTTCAGCTGTTCTAAAAACTACTTAAAATAGAGTTGGTAAATTTTTTCCCTCCCTTTTAAAAATTGTGGTACATAAAATATACAGTCATAACCATTTTAAAGTATATATGAACTATACACTGAATGTGGCTTTAAGTATATTTACATTTTTATGTAACCATCAGCCTTATCCATCTCCAGAATTACTTTCATGTTGAAAAACTGAAACTCTGTACCCACTGAACAAAAATTCCCATTTCCCCTCTCCTCATCTTTTCACATTTTCTGATTATGCTAGGTAACTCATATAACTGGAATTATATAGTATGTGTCTTTTTGTGACTGGTTTATTTTACTTAGCATAATGTCCTCAAAGTTCATCCATGTTGCAGCATGTGTCAGAATTCCCTTCCTTTTAAGGTGGAATAGTGAACACAGGGCCTTTGTATGTTCTATTTTGCTACCTTCTTTTCTCTGAAACTTTATCACCCAGTCCTCACTTTCACATCACTCTGCAGGAAAATCTGACTTTCCAGGCCACTCAGGTCCACTGATTATATGCTCTGTAGGGACTCTGCAGCTCTTTCTGATGACAGAGAGCATGGCTATGATCCTACATTCATTTTGAGATAACATGTTTAATACCTATCTCCTCCTTTGGACTGTGAGCTCTATGAGGGTAAAGGCAGTGTCTTTTGTCTTGTCACTGATCAATTCCTGATGTCCATAGACGGTCTAGTACATAACATTAAAAAATATTTATTGAGTTCATTCATGAATTTATGGTTGTGTGATTTTTAAAATAGGGCTTTCCTGATGGAAATAGAGATAAATAAGAACAGCTTCTGCAGAAGGTGGTTTACCTGCTTTGAAGGTTTTGTTATCAAGATTAAATGTATCCTCATGGGAATGACAAACCACATGGTACACAAATGCTGGTCTGTATTTATTATAGAGATCACTGAGGATGAGATGAGATGATTCCACAGAAAATCTTTAGCTCAGAGTTGAGCCAAAAAATCATATGATTTCAAAGGGAAATCTAAGATGGATAGTAATCTGTGAAAAGCTTCCACAAGAGAGTAATATGCCAACTGACAATATTTGAGACTGCTCAGCCTTTCCAACATGCAAATTTATGAATTATTTATGTCACTTCCTTTTCTACCTTTGAGTCCAAATAGAACTTTAAAGAGTGGCTTTCTTGTCATGCTGCTCCTGCTTGCTGTGGGTGACAGACAACAGGTGACAGCATTCAAGGCAGCCAGTCTCCTCTGCACAATGTGATTGTTGTCTTTTCAGCTTCTTTTATCACAGCCAAAATCTGAGCCTGCAAAACCACACTGGCCTTGGCTTAGAAGACATTTGGTTATTAGCTTATCAAATAAGGCATCTCTGAATAGCAGCACTGGAAAAATACTTTTCTAAAAACTATAATATACATATTATATATATTAAATACATATATATAAAACAAGGGCTTCCCAGGTGGCTCAAGTGGTAAAGAATCTGCCTGCCAATGAAGGGGCAGGAGATGTAAGTTGGATCCCTGGGTTGTGAAGATCCCCTGGAGAAAGAAATGCAACCCATTCCAGTATTCTTGCCTGGAGAATGCTATGGACAGAGGAACTTGGTGGGCTACAGTTCACGGGGTTGCAAAGAGTCAGACACCATTGAGCATGCCCCTAAGCATATATATATGCTTATATATAACATTGTATTTGTTCTCCTGACAAAAATTTTCAGTATCTATTGAGCAACATATAGGGCTGTGTGTACCACAGTTTATAGTTATGTATCTTTAAGTGTGTGTGACTAGCAAGGATGGCCAAAGCAAAAACAAAAAACCTGCAGAAATGTCTTGAGCTTTTAAATGAAAAGCTGACTATGTCAGATCATGACCCAGAGCCACAGTGCCAAATAATTTTTTATATTTTTCACACAACAGTGTGTTTGTCAGAAAAGTTCATTAATGCTTTTGAACTGTGGAGTTGGAGAAGACTCTTGAGAGTCCCTTGGACTGCAAGGAGATCCAACTAGTCCACCCTAAAGGAAATCAGTCCTGAATATTCATTGGAAGGACTGATGCTGAAGCTGAAACTCCAATACTTTGGCCACCTGGTGTGAAGAACTGACTCACTGTAAAAGACCCTGATCCTTAGAAAGATTGTAGGCAGGAGAAGAATGGGATGACAGAGGATGAGATGGTTGGATGGTATCACCGACTCGATGGACATGAGTTTGAGTAAACTCTGGGAGTTGGTGATGGAGAGGGAGGACTGGCGTGTTTCAGTCCATGGGGTCACAGAGTCGGACAGGACTGAACTACTGAACTGAACTGAATGAGAAGGAAGAGCTTATTTAAAGAGATTTTTCATGAGATAAAACATTTTTTGTGACTTGGCAATCGATCTGATATGAGTGGCATACTAATATTTATAAAATAGATATGCTGCAGATATTCTGGTTCCGTTCTGAGATTAACAAAATCTGCTGATGTTACATGTCATACTCACCTCCCCAGTTCCAGTTCCCTATTTCCTTTTGTTCCTTCTTTGGTGGTCTTTACTCACCAGTGGAGACGGAGTTCCCTGTGAGGAGCGGGAGAGCTGCAGCTTTCTGTGCACTTACAGGACCTCTTCACCCTCTATGGTGGTGACACGGTGCTCCCCAGGTGGGTAGTGTCACCTCCCTGGATACCACCTGTAACACAGAGCATCACATTAACTTTTTTTTTTTGTATTTTATTTTATTTTTTTTGGTGAATCTTGTCATATTTTATTTTATTTTTTATTTTTTTATTTTCTTAAATTTTTATTTTTACTTTATTTTACAATACTGTATTGGTTTTGCTATACATTGACATGAATACACCATGGGTGTACATGCGATCCCAAACATGAACCCCCCTCCCACCTCCCTCCCCACAACATCCCTCTGGGTCATCCCCGTGCACCAGCCCCAAGCACGCTGTATCCTGTATTAGACAAAGACTGGTGATTTGATTCTTACATGATAGCATACATGTTTCAATGCCATTCTCCCAAATCATCCCACTCTCTCCCTCTCCCTCTGAGTCCAAAAGTCCGCTATACACATCTGTGTCTTTTTTCCTGTCTTGCATACAGGGTCATCATTGCCATCTTTCTAAATTCCATATAGATGTGTTAGTAAACTGTATTGGTGTTTTTCTTTCTGGCTTACTTCACTCTGTATAATTGGCTCCAGTTTCATCCATCTCATCAGAACTGATTCAAATGTATTCTTTTTAATGGCCGAGTAATACTCCATTGTGTATATGTGCCACAGCTTTCTTATCCATTTATCTGCTGATGGACATCTAGGCTGTTTCCATGTCCTGGCTATTATAAACAGTGCTGCGATGAACATTGGGGTACATGTGTCTCTTTCAATTCTGGTGTCCTCGGTGTGTATGCCCAGCAGTGGGATTGCTGGGTCATATGGCAGTTCTATTTGCAATATTTTAAGGAATCTCCACACTGTTTTCCACAGTGGTTGTACTAGTTTGCATTCCCACCAACAGTGTAAGAGAGTTCCCTTTTTTCCACACCCTCTCCAGCATTTATTGCTTGCAGATTTTTGGATCGCAGACATTCTGACTGGTGTAAAGTGGTACCTCATTGTGGTTTTGATTTGCATTTCTCTAATAATGAGTGATGTTGAGCATCTTTTCATGTGTTTGTTAGCCATCCGTATGTCTTCTTTGGAGAAATGTCTATTTAGTTCTTTGGCCCATTTTTTGATTGGGTCATTTATTTTTCTGGAATTGAGTTGCATAAGTTGCTTGTATATTTTTGAGATTAGTTGTTTGTCAGTTGTTTCGTTTGCTATTATTTTCTCCCATTCAGAGGGCTGTCTTTTCACGTTGCTTATATTTTCCTTTGTTGTGCAGAAGCTTTTAATTTTAATTAGGTCCCATTTGTTTATTTTTGCTTTTATTTCCAGTATTCTGGGATGTGGATCATAGAGGATCCTGCTGTGATTTATGTCTGAGAGTGTTTTGCCTATGTTCTCCTCTAGGAGTATTATAGTTTCTGGTCTTATGTTTAGATCTTTAATCCATTTTGAGTTTATTTTCGTGTGCAGTGTTAGAAAGTGATCTGGCTTCATTCTTTTACAAGTGGCTGACCAGTTTTCCCAGCACCACTTGTTAAAGAGATTTTTTAATCCATTGTATATTCTTGCCTCCTTTGTAGAAGATAAGGTGTCCATAGGTGTGTGGGTTTATCTCTGGGCTTTCTATTTTGTTCCATTGATCTATATTTCTGTCTTTGTGCCAGCACCATACTGCCTTGATGACTGTGGCTTTGTAGTAGAGCCTGAAGTCAGGCAAGTTGATTCCTCCAGTTCCATTCTTCTTTCTCAAGGTTGCTTTGGCTATTCGAGGTTTTTTGTATTTCCATACAAATCTTGAAATTATTTGTTCTAGCTCTGTGAAAAATATCGCTGGTAGCTTGATAGGGATTGCTTTGAATTTGTAAATTGCTTTGGGTAGTATACTCATTTTCACTGTATTGATTCTTCTGATCCATGAACATGGTATATTTCTCCATCTATTAGTGTCCCCTTTGATTTCTTTCATCAGTGTTCTATAGTTTTCTATATATAGTTCTTTAGTTTTTTTTAGGTAGATATATTCCTAAGTATTTTATTCTTTTCATTGCAATGGTGAATGGAATTGTTTCCTTAATTTCTCTTTCTACTTTCTCATTATTAGTGTATAGCAATGCAAGGGATTTCTGTGTGTTGATTTTATATCCTGCAACTTTACTATATTCATTGATTAGCTCTAGTAATTTTCTAGTGGAGTCTTTAGGGTTTTCTATGTAGAGGATCATGTCATCTGCAAATAGTGAGAGTTTTGCTTCTTCTTTTCCAATTTGGATTCCTTTTATTTCTTTTTCTGCTCTGATTGCTGTGGCCAAAACTTCCAGAACTATGTTGAATAGTAGTGGTGAAAGTGGGCACCCTTGTCTTGTTCCTGACTTTAGGGGAAATGCTTTCAGTTTTTCACCATTGAGGATAATGTTTGCTGTGGGTTTGTCATATATAGCTTTTATTATGTTGAGGTGTGTTCCTTCTATTCCTGCTTTCTAGAGAGTTTTTATCATGAATGGATGTTGAATTTTGTCAAAGGCCTTCTCTGCATCTATTGATATAATCATATGACTTTTATTTTTCAGTTTGTTAATATGGTGAATTACATTGATTGATTTGTGGATATTGAAGTATCCTTGCATCCCTGGGATAAAGCCCACTTGGTCATGGTGTATGATCTTTATAATGTGTTGTTGGATTCTGATTGCTAGAATTTTATTGAGGATTTTTGCATCTTCGTTCATCAGTGATATTGGCCTGTAGTTTTCTTTTTTTGTGGCATCTTTGTCAGGTTTTGGTATTAGGGTGATGGTGGCCTCATAGAATGAGTTTGGAAGTTTACCTTCCTCTGCAATTTTCTGGAAGAGTTTGAGTAGGATAGGTGTTAGCTCTTCTCTAAAGTTTTGGTAGAATTCAGCTGTGAAGCCATCTGGACCTGGGCTTTTGTTTGCTGGAAGATTTCTGATTACAGTTTCCATTTCCGTGCTTGTGATGGGTCTGTTAAGATTTTCTATTTCTTCCTGGTTCAGTTTTGGAAAGTTGTGCTTTTCTAAGAATTTATCCATTTCTTCCACGTTGTCCATTTTATTGGCATACAATTGCTGATAGTAGTCTCTTATGATCCTTTGTATTTCTGTGTTGTCTGTTGTGATCTCTCCATTTTCATTTCTAATTTTACTGATCTGTTTTTTCTCTCTTTGCTTCTTGATGAGTCTGGCTAATGGTTTGTCAATTTTATTTATCCTCTCAAAGAACCAGCTTTTGGCTTTGTTGATTTTTGCTATGGTCTCTTTTGTTTCTTTTGCATTTATTTCTGCGCTAGTTTTTATGATTTCTTTCCTTCTACTAACTCTGGGGTTCTCCAATTCTTCCTTTTCTAGTTGCTTTAGGTGTAGAGTTAGGTTATTATTTGACTTTTTTCTCGTTTCTTGAGGTATGCCTGTAGTGCTATGAACTTTCCTCTTAGAACTGCTTTTATAGTGTCCCACAGGTTTTGGGTTGTTGTGTTTTCATTTTCATTCGTTTCTATGCATATTTTGATTTCTTTTTTGATTTGTTCTGTGATTTGTTGGTTATTCAGAAGTGTGTTGTTCAACCTCCATATGTTGGAATTTTTAATAGTTTTTCTCCTGTAATTGAGATCTAATCTTAATGCATTATGGTCAGAAAAGATGCTTGGAATGATTTCGATTTTTTAAAATTTATCAAGGTTAGATTTATGGCCCAGGATGTGATCTATCCTGGAGAAGGTTCCATGAGCACTTGAGAAAAAGGTGAAATTCATTGTTTTGGGGTGAAATGTCCTATAGATATCAATTCGGTCTAACTGGTCTAATGTATCATTTAAAGTTTGCGTTTCTTTGTTGATTTTCTGTTTAGTTGATCTGTCCATAGGTGTGAGTGGGATATTAAAGTCTCCCACTATTATTGTGTTATTGTTAATTTCCCCTTTCATACTTGTTAGCATTTGTCTTACATATTGCGATGCTCCTATATTGGGTGCATATGTATTTTTAATTGTTATATCTTCTTCTTGGATTGATCCTTTGATCATTATGTAGTGGCCTTCTTTATCTCTTTTCACAGCCTTTGTTTTAAAGTCTGTTTTATCGGATATGAGTATTGCCACTCCTGCTTTCTTTTGGTCTGTATTTGTGTGGAATATCTTTTTCCAGCCCTTCACTTTCAGTCTGTATGCGTCGCTTGTTTTGAGGTGGATCTCTTGTAAGCAGCATATAGAGGGGTCTTGTTTTTGTATCCATTCGGCCAATCTTTGTCTTTTGGTTGGGGCATTCAACCCATTTCTGTTTAAGGTAATTATTGATAAGTATGATCCTGTTACCATTTACTTTATTGTTTTGGGTTCGGGTTTATACACCCTTTTTGTGTTTCCTGTCTAGAGAATATATTTTAGAATTTGTTGGAGAGCTGGTTTGGTTGTGCTGAATTCTCTAAGCTTTTGCTTGTCTGTAAAGCTTTTGATTTCTCCTTCGTATTTGAATGAGATCCTTGCTGGGTACAGTAATCTGGGCTGTAGGTTATTTTCTTTCATCACTTTAAGTATGTCTTGCCATTCCCTCCTGGCCTGAAGAGTTTCTATTGAAAGATCAGCTCTTATCCTTATGGGAATCCCCTTGTGTGTTATTTGTTGTTTTTCCCTTGCTGCTTTTAATACTTGTTCTTTGTGTTTGATCTTTGTTAATTTGATTAATATGTGTCTTGGGGTGTTTCACCTTGGGTTTATCCTGTTTGGAACTCTCTGTGTTTCTTGGACTTGGGTGATTATTTCCTTCCCCACTTTAGGGACATTTTCAACTATTATCTCCTCAAGGATTTTCTCATGGTCTTTCTTTTTGTCTTCTTCTTCTGGGACTCCTATAATTCGAATGTTGGAGCGTTTCATGTTGTCCTGGAGGTCTCTGAGATTGTCCTCATTTCTTTTAATTCGTTTTTCTTTTTTCCTCTCTGATTCATTTATTTCTACCATTCTATCTTCTATTTCACTAATCCTATCTTCTGCCTCCATTATTCTACTATTTGTTGCCTCCAGAATGTTTCTGATCTCATTTATTGCATTATTCATTATATATTGACTCTTTTTTTATTTCTTCTAGGTCCTTGTTAAACCTTTCTTGCATATTCTCAATCCTTGTCTCTAGGCTATTTATCTTGATTCCATTTTGATTTCAAGATTTTGGATCATTTTCACTATCAATATTCGGAATTCTTTCTCAGGTAGATTCCCTATCTCTTCCTCTTTTGTTTGGTTTGGTGGGCATTTCTCCTGTTCCTTAACCTGCTGGGTATTCCTCTGTCTCTTCATCTTGGTTATATTGCTGCGTTTGGGGTGGCCTTTCTATATTCTGGGAATTTGTGGAGTTCTCTTTATTATGGAGCTTCCTCACTGTGGGTGGGGTTGTATCAGTGGCTTGTCAAGGTTTCCTGGTTAGGGAGGCTTGTGTTGGAGTTCTGGTGGGTGGAGCTGGGTTTCTTCTCTCTGGAGTGCAGTGGCGTGACCAGTAATGGGTTATGAGATGTCAAAGGTTTTGGAGTAGCTTTGAGCTGCCTGTATATTGAAGCTCAGGGGTGTGTTCCTGTGTTGCTGGAGAATTTGCATGGTATGTCTTGCTCTGGAACTTGTTGTCCCTTGGGTGGAGCTTGGTTTCAGTGTAGATATGGAGGCATTTGATGAGCTCCTATTGCTTAATGTTCCCTGAATTCAGGAGTTCTCTGATGTTCTCTGGCTTTGGACTTAAGCCTCCTGCTTCTGGTTTTCAGTTTTATTTTTACAGTCGCCTCTAGACTTCTCCATCTATACAGCACCGATGATAAAACATCTAGGTTAAAGATGAAAAGTTTCTCCACATTGAGGGACACCCAGAGAGGTTCACTGAGTTGCATGGAGAAGAAAAGAGGGAGGGGGTAGTTAGAGGTGACTGGAATGAGATGCGGTGAGATCAAAAGAGGAGAGAGCAAGCTAGCCAGTAGTCACTTCCTTATGTGCGCTCCATAGTCTGGACCGCTCAGAGGTATTTACGGAGTTATACGGGGAAGAGGAGAGGGAGGAAGTAGACAGAGGTGGCCAGGAGGATAAGAGAGAGGAATGAAAAGGAGAGAGACAAATCCTGCCAGTAACCAGTTCCTTAGGTGTTCTCCACCATCTGGAACACACAGAGATTCACAGAGTTGGATAGAGAAGAGATGGCGGAAGAAAGAGACAGAGGCCACCTGTTGGAGAAAAAGGAGAGTCCAAAGGAGGAGAGAGTGGTCAAGCCAGTAATCTCGCTCTCAGGTAAAATTGGGTAGTGAAGTTTGGGTTTTTAAATGTACAAAATTGACAACAAAAACCAAAAAGCAAAGGTTAAAAATCTAGAGTAGAGGTTGGATTTTCAAAAATACAATATTAAAGAAAAGAAGCAGCAGGAAAAAAGAAAAAAAAAAGAAAAAAAAAAGCCAGAAGAATTATTAAAAAACCCTAACAACAACCACATAAAGACTATATATGGTGTTTGCCTTAAAATAATAGTCTTTTTTTTTTGAAAAGTAATAGTAGGTTATAGAAATAAAAATTAGAGGAGAAATAGTAGACTTAACAATTTAAAAAGAAAAAAAGTTAGAAAAAAAAAGAGGGGGGAAAAGAAAGGAATGAATGTAAAAATAGTAAAGATATATCTGGCCCTTCTCTGATGTTGTGGGCAGTGTGGGGTCACTTCCAAGGCAGTTCCCTCTGTTTAACTTCTTCTGTTTGCTGGTTTTTTAGGCTCACTAGTTCAGTCGCGCTGTGGGGAGATGGGATGCTGCAAACAAATAGCACTGTTGTGTGCACACAGTGTCTCAGTCCCGCTGGATCTGTCCCTTCTCGCGGTGCACAAACCACTCCGGTTCTACGATGCTCAGCCGGGAACCATCTGAGGCCTGCCCTAGGCTGCGTGCACCTCCCCTGTGCAAGCTGCTCAGTTTCGGCACTCAGGTAGCCCTCAGAGGCTCAGATTCGGTTGGGACTGCGTTTTGTGCCCTTCCCAGGTCCGAGTAGCTCAGGAGTTTGGCGAGTGCGGTAGCTGTGACTTGTCGCCTTTTCTAAGTCTGCTGCTCAGTTTTCTGGGTGGACCGCTGGCACCCCTTGTGAGGCAGATGGTGACTGTCCAGCACCCCCAGAAGTCTTAGCAAAGAAGCCTGCTTGCAGTTTGGTAGGTAGAGTCTCTCCGGGGCTGCAATTGCCCTTTTCCAGCCCTAACGGCTCTGGCTGCCTGTCCCCGGCGGGGGATGGTTGGCAGCCGGCTTGTCCCGTTCCATCCTTTGTTCTGTGCTTGGTCCTGGCGGTGTCTTATGTTCGAGCTTTTCGCGTGGTAGCTATCCCACAGTCTGGTTTGCTAGCCCGAGTTAGATCGTTCTGGTTGCGCGTGGGGCGTTCCTGCCTGATTCTTACAAAGCTCTGCAGCCCCCGCCTCCCGCGCTTCCCTGCCCTGCCCCCACTCGCTAGTGGCAGATGCAGGCGTCTGTGCTGCTTTTCCGCTGGGGGAGTTACTGTTGGGCTTGTAATCTGTTGGTTTTAATTATTTATTTATTTTTCCTTCCTGTTATGTTGCCCTCTGTGTTTCCAAGGCTCGCCACAGACTCGGCAGGGAGAGTGTTTCCTGGTGTTTGGAAACCTCTCTTCTTTAAATTCCCTTCCCGGGATGGGCTTCCCTTCCCGGGACGGAGCTCCCTCCCCACCTCCTTTGTCTCTCTTTTCGTCTTTTATATTTTTTCCTACCTGTTTTCGAAGACAATGGTCTGCTTTTCTGGTTGCCTGATGTCCTCTGCCAGCATTCAGAAGTTGTTTTGTGGCATTTGCTCAGCGTTGAAATGTTCTTTTGAGGAATTTGTGAGGGAGAAAGTGGTCTTCCCATCCTATTCCTCCGCCATATTAGGACCACCCCCTACATTAACTTTTTATAAAGGTACATTTCTGAAAGGTCTAAATTTAGAATTAGGGAGGACTGTCCATGGACTGAGTCTTATACCAACATGGCCTTTGAGATTATGTGAAGAAAAAGGTTAAAGTAAAACAGTCATAATGTCTCCCTTTGTGTAGAGAAGGATGTCTCTCTCTACTGAGCTATGAATAGGGGATGTTCCTATCAAAGAGGATGGGTGGATTCTGCCCTCTGTGCAGTCTTTCCTCTACTGCCATTGTTAAAGTTGCTAACTCCCATCATGGAATTAATTCCAGCTTTGGCTTCATTAACCCCATGTTTTTACCAGTCATTAGTTAGGATGTCACTTAGAATATTTTGTGGAGGCGGTCCTAAGATGGCAGAGGAATAGGACGGGGAGACCACTTTCTCCCCCACAATTTCATCAAAAGAACATTTAAACGCTGAGTAAATTCCACAAAACAACTTCTGAATGCAGGCAGAGGACATGAGGCACCCAGAAAAGAGGCCATTGTCTTCAAAAGGAGATAGGAAAAAATATAAAAGACAAAAAGAGAGACAAAAGAGGTAGGAATGGAGCTCCATCCCAGGAAGGGAGAAGTTAAAAAAGAGAAGTTTCCAAACACCAGGAAACACTCTTGCTGCTGAGTCTGTGGCGAACCTTGGAACCACAGAGGGCAACATAACTGGGAGGAAAAATAAACAAATAATTAAAACCCACAGATTACGTGCCCAATGGTAACTCCCCCAGTGGAGAAGCAGTGCAGATGCCCGCACCCCACACTAGAAAGCAAGGGCTGGACAGGGAGGCACGGGCTGCATTGCTTAGAGTAAGGAGCAGGCCTAAATGCCCCAGGGGCGATCTGAGGGAACTAACTTGGGCTAGCTAGCCAGACTATGGGATAGCTACCACACGAAAAACCCTAACCTAAAACACCGCCAGGCCCGCTCACAGAACAAAGGACTGACTAGAGCTAGTTGAAAAGCCCTAACCTAGGACTGGTTTCAAATAGGAAAAGGAGTATGTCAAGGCTGTATATTGTCACCTTGCTTATTTAACTTATATGCTGAGTACATCATGCGAATTGTTGGGCTGGATGAAGTACATTCTGGAATCAAGATTGCCGGGAGAAATATTAATAAACTCAGATATGCAGATGACACCACCCTTATGGCAGAAAGTGAAGAAGAACTAAAAAGCCTCTTGAGGAAAGTGAAAGAGGTGAGTGAAAAAGTTGGCTTAAAGCTCAACATTCAGAAAACAAAGATCATGGCATCTGGTCCCATCACTTCATGGGAAATAGATGGGGAAACAGTAGAAACAGTGTCAGACTTTATTTTTTGGGGCTCCAAAATCACTGCAGATGGTGACTGCAGCCATGAAATTAAAAGACATTTACTCTTTTGAAGGAGAGTTATGACCAACCTAGATAGCATATTGAAAAGCGGAGACATTACTTTGCCAACAAAGGTCCATCTAGTCAAGGCTATGGTTTTTCCAGTGGTCATGTATGGATGTGAGAGTTGGACTGTCAAGAAAGCTGAGTGCAGAAGAATTGGTGCTTTTGAGAAGACTTTTGAGAGTCCATTGGACTGCAAGGAAATCAAACCAGTCCATTCTGAAGGAGATCAGCCCTGGGATTTCTTTGGAAGGAATGATGCTAAAGCTGAAACTCCAGTACTTTGGCCACCTCATGCGAAGAGTTGACTCATTGGAAAAGACTCTGATGCTGGGAGGGATTGGGGGCAGGAGGAAAAGGGGACGACAGAGGATGAGATGGCTGGATGGCATCATTGACTCGATGGACGTGAGTTTGAGTCAACTCTGAGAGTTGGTGAAGGACAGAGAGGCCTGGCGTGCTGCGATTCATGGGGTCTCAAAGAGTTGGACACGACTGAGTGACTGAACTGAACTGAACTGAAGACACTGTCAGGCCTGTTCACAGAACAAAGTACTGAGCAGAGCTAGCTGGCTGCAGACCATCCCCCTCTGGTGACAGGCAGCCAGAGCCAGAAGGGGGCAGTCGTGGCCCCAGAGAGGCATTATCTACCAAACTGCAAGCAGACTTTGTTGCTAACTAAGACTTCTTGGGATTCTGGATGGTCAACATCCGCCTGAGAAGGTGCGCCAGTTGTACACTCAGAAAAACCGAGCATGGCGGGGGCGGGGGGGGGGGCGATAAGTTGCAGCGACCACACTCGCCAAACACCTGATCACCTGAGCTGCTTGGACCTGGGAAGGGCACAAAATGCACGCCCAACCGAGTCTGCCCCTCTGAGGACTACCCGAATACCTGAACCTGAGCGTCTTAGACCTGGGAAGTGCATACAACCCAGGGCCAGCCTCGGTTGGTTCCCAGCAGAGCAACCTAGAGCCTGAGCAGTGTGGACAGGGAGGGCACACACGCCGTGAGTGGAGGCAAACCCAGTGTGGCTGAGACACTGTGAGGACATGCCAGTGTTATTTGTTTGCAGCGTCCCTCCTACCCCACAGCACGACTGAACAAGTGTACCTAAAAAAGTGTCCACCACCGCCCCCTTGTGTCAGGGTGGAAACTAGACACTGAAGAGACCCACACACAGAAGCTGAAACAGAGGAAACCTCCTTGGAAGTGACAGGTGCAATAGATTAAAACCCTGTAGATAGTACCGACTAATAGGAAGGGGCCTATAGATCTTGAGAAATATAAGCCAGATCAAGGAACTATCTAAAAATGAACTGATCCCACACTGCCCAAAACAACACCAGAGAAAGTCCTAGATATGTTTTTACTATTTTTACTGTCATTATCTTTTTTAATTGAAAGAAATTTTTAGTCTTCTATTACTCCTTTAATTTTCATTTGTATAACTGACTATTACTTTGCAAAAAAAAGAGACCCTATTTTTTAAAGCAAACTTATATATACATATATTTTAAAATTTTTGCAACTGTTTTTTTCTTTTCTTTAATATTGTATTTTTGAAAATCCAACATCTACTCTAGATTTTTAATCTTTGCTTTTTGGTATTTGTTATCAATTTTGTACCTTTAAGAACCCAATCTTCAGTACCCATTTTTACTTGGGAGTGAGATTACTGGCTTGACTGCTCTCTCCCCCTTTGGACTCTCCTTTTTCTCCACCAGGTCGCCTTTATCTTCTTCCTCTCCCTTCTCTTCTCTACCCAACTCTGTGAATCTCTTTGTGAGTTCCAGACGGTGGAGAACACTTAGGGAACTGATTACTGGCTGGATCTGTCTCTCTCCTTTTCATTTCCCCCTTTATCCTCCTGGCCACCTCTGGCTCCTTCTTCCCTATTTTCTTTTCTGTATAACTCCGTGAACATCCCTGAGCGGTCCAGACTGTGGAGTGCACATAAGAAAGTGATTACTGGCTAGCTTGCTCTCTCCTCTTTTGATTCCACCTCATCTCATTCAGGTCACCTCTATCTCCCTCCTCCCTCTTCTCTTCTCCATGTAACTCTGTGAAACTCTCTGGGTGTCCCTCACTGTGGAGATATTTTCATCTTTAACCTAGATATTTTATCAACTGTGCTGTATAGATGGAGAGGTCTTGAGGCTACTGTAAAAATAAGATTGAAAACCAGAAGCAGGAGGCTTAAGTCCAAATCCTGAGAACACTAGAGAACTCCTGAATCCAGGGAATATTAATTGATAGGAGCTCATCAAATACCTCCATACCTACAATGAAACCAAGCACCACCCAAGAACCAACAAGTTCCAGAGCAAGGCATACCACGCAAATTCTCCAGCAACACAGGAACTTCACCATACAGGCTGCCTAAATTCACCCCAAACCCATTGACATCTCATAACTCATTACTGGACACTTCATTGCACTCCAGAGAGAAGAAATCCAGCTCCACCCACTAGAACACTGACATAAGCTTCCCTAACCAAGAAACCTTGACAAGCCACTGATACAATCCCACCCACAGTGAGGAAACTCCACAATAAAGAGAACTCTACAAACTGCCAGAATACAGAAAGGCCACCCCAAACACAACAATATAAACAAGATGAAGAGACAGAGGAAAAACCAGCAGGTAAAGGAACAGGATAAATGCCCACCAAACCAAACAAAAGAGGAAGAGATAGGGAATCTACCTGATAAAGAATTCTGAATAATGATAGTGAAAATCATCCAAAATCTTGATATCAAAATGGAATCACATAAATAGCCTGGAGACAATGATTGAGAAGATGCAAGAAAGGTTTAACAAGGACCTAGAAGAAATAAAAAAGAGTCAATATATAATGAATAATGCAATAATTGAGATAAAAAACACTCTGGAGGGAACAAATAGTAGAATAATAGAGGCAGAAGATAGGATTAGTGATGTAGAAGATAGAATGGTAGACATAAATGAATCAGAGAGGAAAAAAGAAAAACAAATTAAAAGAAATGAGGACAATCTCAGAGACCTCCAGTACAATGTTAAACACCCCAACATTCGAATCATAAGAGTCCCAGAAGAAGAAAAAAGAAAGACCTTGAGAAAATACTTGAGGAGATAATAGTTGAAAACTACCCTAATATGGGGAAGGAAATAATCACCCACGTCCAAGAAACCCAGAGTCCCAAACAAGATAAACCCAAGGCAAAACACCACACCCCCAGTCACATATTAATCAAATTAACAAAGATCAAACACAAAGAACAAATATTAAAAGTAGCAAGGGAAAAACAACAAATAAGACACAGGGGGATTACCTAAGGATAACAGCTGATCTTTCAAATAGAAACTTTTCAGGCCAGGAGGGAATGGCAAGACATACTTAAAGTGATGAAAGAAAATAACCTACAGCCCAGATACTGTACCCAGCAAAGATCTCATTCAAATATGAAGGAGAAATCAATAGCTTTACAGAGAAGCAAAAGCTGAGAGAATTCAGCACCACCAAACCAGCTCTCCAACTAATGCTAAAGGATCTTCTTGAGACAGGAAACGCAAAAAGGGTGTATAAACTTGAACCCAACACAATAAAGAAAATGGCAACGGGATCATACTTATCAATAATTACCTTAAATATAAATGGGTTGAATGTCCCAACCAAAAGACAAAGACTGGCTGAATGGATACAAAAACAAGACCCCTATATGTTGTCTATAAGAGACCCACCTCAAGACAAGGGACACATACCGACTGAAAGTGAAGGGCTGGAAAATATGTTCCATGCAAATAGAGACCAAAAGAAAGCAGGAGTAGCAATACTCATATCAGATAAAATAGACTTTAAAACAAAGGCTGTGAAAAGAGATAAAGAAGGCCACTACATAATGATCAAAGGATCAATCCAAGAAGAAGATATAACAATTAAAAATATATATGCACCCAATATAGGAGCATCGCAATATGTAAGACAAATGCTAACAAGTATGAAAGGGGAAATTAACAATAACACAAGAATAGTGGGAGACTTTATTATCCCACTCACACCTATGGATAGATCAGCTAAACAGAAAATTAACAAGGAAACACAAACTTTAAATGATACAATAGGCCAGTTAGACCGAATTGATATCTATAGGACATTTCACCCCAAAACAATGAATTTCACCTTTTTCTCAAGTGCACATGGAACCTTCTCCAGGATAGATCACATCCTGGGCCATAAATCTAGTCTTGGTAAATTAAAAAAACTTGAAATGATTCCAGGCATCTTTCCTGACAACAATACAGTAAGATTAGATCTCAATCACAGGAGAAAAACTATTAAAAATTCCAACATATGGAGGCTGAACAACACGCTGCTGATAAACCAACAAATCACAGAAGAAATCAAAAAAAGAAATCAAAATATGCATAGAAATGAATGAAAATGAAAACACAACAACCCAAAACCTGTGGGACACTCTAAAAGCAGGGCTAAGGGGATGGTTCATAGCAATACAGGCATCCTCAAGAAACAAGAAAGAAGTCAAATAATAACCTAACTCTACACCTAAAGAAACTAGAAAAGGAAGAAATGAAGAACACCAGGGTTAGCAGAAGGAAAGAAATCTTAAAAATTAGCGCAGAAATAGATGCAAAAGAAATAAAAAAGAGACCATAGCAAAAATCAACAAGCCAAAAGCTGGTTCTTTGAGAGGATAAATAATATTGACAAAGCATTAGCCAGAATCATCAAGAAACAAAGGGAGAAAAATCAAATCAATAAAATTAGAAATGAAAATGGAGAGATCACAACAGACAACACAGAAATATAAAGGATCATAAGAGACTACTATCAGCAATTATATGCCAATAAAATGGACAACGTGGGAGAAATGGACAAATTCTTAGAAAAGCACAACTTTCCAAAACTGAACCAGGAAGAAATAGAAAATCCTAACAGACCCATCACAAGCACGGAAATGGAAACGGTAATCAGAAATCTTCCAGCAAACAAAAGCCCAGGTCCAGATGGCTTCACAGCTGAATTCTACCAAAATTTACAGAAGAGCTAACACCTATCCTACTCAAACTCTTCCAGAAAATTGCAGAGGAAGGTAAACTTCCAAACTCATTCTATGAGGCCACCATCACCCTAATACCAAAACCTGACAAAGATGCCACAAAAAAAGAAAACTACAGGCCAATATCACTGATGAACATAGATGCAAAAATCCTTAACAAAATTCTAGCAATCAGAATCCAACAACACATTAAAAAGATCATACACCATGACCAAGTGGGCTTTATCCCAGGGATGCAAGGATTCTTCAATATCCACAAATCAATCAATATAATACACCACATTAACAAATTGAAAAATAAAAGCCATATGATTATATCAATAGATGCAGAGAAGGCCTTTGACAAAATTCAACATCCATTCATGATAAAAACTCTCCAGAAAGCAGGACTAGAAGGAATATACCTCAACATAATAAAAGCTTTATATGACAAACCCACAGCAAACATTATCCTCAATGGTGAAAAATTGAAAGCATTTCCCCTAAAGTCAGGAACAAGACAAGGGTGCCCACTTTCACCACTACTATTCAACATAGTTCTGGAAGTTTTGGCCACAGCAATCAGAGCAGAAAAAGAAATAAAAGGAATCCAAATTGGAAAAGAAGAAGCAAAACTCTCACTGTTTGCAGATGACATGATCCTCTACATAGAAAACCCTAAAGACTCCACTAGAAAATTACTAGAGCTAATCAATGAATATAGTAAAGTTGCAGGATATAAAATCAACACACAGAAATCCCTTGCATTGCTATACACTAATAATGAGAAAATAAAAGAGAAATTAAGGAAACAATTCCATTCACCATTGCAACGAAAAGAATAAAATACTTAGGAATAAATCTACCTAAATAAACTAATGACCTATATATAGAAAACTGTAAATCACTGGTGAAAGAAATCAAAGGGGACACTAATAGATGGAGAAATATACCATGTTCATGGATCGGCAGAATCAATATAGTGAAAATGAGTATACCACCCAAAGCAATCTGTAGATTCAATGCAATCTCTATCAAGCTACGAACGGTATTTTTCACAGAGCTAGAACAAATAATTTCAAGATTTGTATGGAAATACAAAAAACCTCGAATAGCCAAAGCAATCTTGAGAGAGAAGAATGGAACTGGAGGAATCAACTTGCCTGACTTCAGGCTCTACTACAAAGCCACAGTCATGAAAACAGTTTGGTACTGGCACAGAGACAGAAATACAGATCAATGGAACAAAATAGAAAGCCCAGAGATAAATCCACACACCTATGGACACCTTATCTTCTACAAAGGAGGCAAGAATATACAATGGAGAAAAGACAATCTTTTTAACAAGTGATGCTGGGAAAACTGGTCAAGCACTTGTAAAAGAATGAAACTAGAACACTTTCTAAAACCACGCACAAAAATAAACTCAAATTTGATTAAAGACCTAAGTGTAAGACCAGAAACTATAATACTCCTAGAGGAGAACATAGGCAAAACATTCTCTGACACAAACCGCAGCAGGATCCTCTATGACCCACCTCCCAGAATATTGGAAATAAAAGCAAAAATAAACAAATGGGACCTAATTAAAATTAAAAGCTTATGCATAACAAAGGAAACTATAAGCAAGGTGAAAAGACAGCCTTCAGAATGGGAGAAAATAATAGCAAATGAAGCAACTGACAAAGAATTAATCTCAAAAGTATACAAGCAACTCCTGCAGCTCAATTCCAGAGAAACAAACGGCCCAAACAAAAAATGTGCCAAAGAACTAAATAGACATTTCTCCAAAGAAGACATATAGAAGGCTAACAAACACATGAAAAGATGCTCAATATCACTCATTATCTGAGAAATTCAAATCAAAACCACAATGAGGTACCATTACACCCCAGTTAGAATGGCTGCTATCCAAAAGTCTACAAGTAATAAATGCTGGAGAGGATGTGGAGAAAAGGAAACCCTCTTACACTGTTGGTGGGAATGCAAACTAGTACAGCAACTATGGAGAACAGTATGGAGATTCCTTAAAAAACTGGAAATCGAACTGCCTTATGACCCAGCAATCCCACTGCTGGGCATACACACCAAGAAACCAGAATTGAAAGAGACATGTGCACCCCAATGTTCATCGCAGCACTGTTTATAATAGCCAGGACATGGAAGCAACCTGGATGCCCATCACAATACGAATGGATAAGAAAGCTGTGGTGCACGTACACAATGGAGTATTACTCCGCCATTAAAAAGAATACATTTGAATCAGTTCTAATGAGGTGGATGAAACTGGAACCTATTATACAGAGTGAAGTAAGCCAGAAAGTAAAATACCATTGCAGCATACTAACACATATATGCGGAATTTAAAAAGATGGTAATGATAACCCTGTATGGGAGACAGCAAAAGAGACACAGATGTATAGAACAGTCTTTTGGACTCTGTGGGAGAGGGTGAGGGTGGGATGATTTGGGAGAATGGCATTGAAACATGTATAATATCATATGTGAAATGAACTGCCAATCCAGGTTTGATGCATGATACAGGATGCTCGGGGCTGGTGCACTGGGATGACCCAGAGGGATGGTATGGGGAGGGAGGTGGGAAGGGATTTCAGGATGGGGAACACTTGTACACCCGTGGTGGATTCATGCTGATGTATGGCAAAACCAATACAATATTGTAAAGTAATTAGCCTCCAATTAAAATATATAAATTTATATTAAAAATAATATTTTGCATATTATTTGTCTGTTTGTAGTTTGTGGTTAGATTGAAATATAACATTACTTTCACAGGTCCAATATTTATATATATTATGAAATGATCACTGTAATAAGTCTGTTTGACATCCCTTATTATATATAGTTACAAATTTTTTGTGTGTGTGATGAGAACTTTTAAGATTTACTCTCTTCAGTTCAGTTCAGTCGCTCAGTCGTGTCCAACTCTTTGCGACCCCATGAATCACAGCACGCCGGGCCTCCCTGTCCTTCACCAACTCCCGGAGTTCACTCAAACTCACCTCCATCGAGTCGGTAATGCCATCCAGCCATCTCATCCTCTGTCGTCCCCTTTTCCTCCTACCCCAATCCCTCCCAGCATCAGAGTCTTTTCCAATGAGTCAACTCTTCGCATGAGGTGGCCAAAGTACTGGAGTTTCAGCTTTAGCATCATTCCTTCCAAAGAAATCCCAGGGCTGATCCCCTTTAGAATGGGCTGGTTGGATTTCCTTGCAGTCCAAGGGACTCTCAAGTGTCTTCTCCAACACCACAGTTCAAAAGCATCAATTCTTCAGCACTCAGCTTTCTTCACAGTCCAACTCTCACATCCATACATGACGACTGGAAAAACCATATCCTTGACTAGATGGACCTTTATTGGCAAAGACTTTTGAATATGCTATCTATGTTGGTCATAACTTTTCTTCCAAGGAGTAAGCATCTTTTAATTTCATGGCTGCAGTCACCATCTACAGTGATTTTGGAGCCCCCAAAAATAAAGTGTGACACTGTTTCCCCATCTATTTCCCTTGAAGCGATGGGACCAGATGCCATGATCTTCATTTTCGAAATGTTGAGCTTTAAGCCAACTTTTTCTCTCTCTTCTTTCACTTTCAACAAGAAGCTTTTTAGTTCCTCTTCACTTTCTGCCATAAGGGTGATGTCGTCTGCATTTACTCTCTTAGCAATTTCAAGTATGCAATACAGTATTATGTAGTATTATTAACTATATATTATACAAAATAAATATTACCTGGGCTTCTCCAGTGGCTCAGCAGTAAAGAATCTGCCTGCAATGCAGGAGAGCCCAGGTTTGACCCCTGGTTGAGAAGATCCCCTAAAGGAGGGCATGGCAACCCACTCTAATATATAGTCACCATATGGTACATTACATCTCCGTAACTTATTTATTTTATAGCTGGAGGTTTGACTTCCTTCACTCATTTTAGCATCCCCCCCCCCCACTCCCCAGTAACTACTAATCAGTGTTCTGTATCTAAGAACTTGTTTTTTCATTCGTTTGTTTTGTTTTTAAGATTTCACATGTATGTGAGGTCATGTGGTGTTTGGCTTATTTCACTTAGCATAATGCCTTTAAGGTCCAACCATATTGTTGCAAATGACAAAACTTCCCTCCTTTTTATGACTGAATTGTTTTCTCTTGTGTCTATATACCACATCTTTGTCCATTCGTTCATTGATGGACACTAGGTTGTTTCCATATCTTGGCTATTCTAAATAATGCTGCAATGAACTAGAGAATGCATGTATATTATTCTTCTTGAGATAGAAAATTGATACTATCCAAATGGATGAGGAGACCCACGCAGTCCATCCTAAAGAAAATAAGCCCTGAATATTCATTAGAAGGACTGATGTTGAAGCCAAAATTCCAATACTTTGGCCACCTGATACAAAGAAGTGACTCATTTGAAAAGACCCTGATGCTAGGAAAGATTGAAGGCAGGAGGAGAAGGGGACGACAGAGGGTGAGATTGTTGGATGTCATCAGTGACTCAACGAACATGAGTTTGAGTAAACTCTGGGAGTTGGTGATGGACAGGAAAGCCTGGCATGCTGCAGCCCATTGGGTCGCAAAGAGCTGGACATGACTGAGCAACTGAAATGAACTGAACTGAAATTAGCTAATATCCTAAGAGCACACCTTATCCAATTAATATTTTTATATGTATTTATTTGTTACTCTTTTTTCTTTTTTAAAACTGTATTTATTTATAGTTGAGGATAATTATTTTATGATATTGTGTTGATTTGTGCCATACATCAACATGAATCAACCATAGGTATACACATGTCCCCACCTTCTTGAGCCTCCCTCCCAACTCCCACCCCATCCAACACTAGGTTGTCACCAAGCACCGGGTTGAGCTCCCTGTGCTATACAGCAACATCTCATTGGCCATCTATTTTACATATGGTAATGTATATATTTCAACCAATTAGTCCCATCCTCTCCTTCCCCCACTTTGTCCATGTCTGTTCTCTATGTCTGAGCCTCTATTCCTGCCTTAAAAACAGGTTCAGCAGTAACATTTTTCTAGATTCTCTATATATATGTGTTAATATATAATATTTGTCTTTTTCTTTCTGACTTACTTCACTATTTGTAACAGGCTGTAGGTTAATCTACCTTATTAAAACTACTGAGTCAAATGCATTCCTTTTTATGACTGAGTTAATATTACACTGTATATATGTACCACAGCTTCGTTATCCATTCATCTATTGACAGACATCTAGGTTGCTTCCATGTCCTGGCAATTGTAAATAGAGCTGTAATGAACACTGGGCTACATGTGTCTTTTTCAATTATGGTTTTCTCAGGGTATATGCCCAGTAGTGAGATTGCTAGATCAAATGGTAGTTTTATTCCTAGTTTTGAAATATATCTCCACATTGATCTCCATAGTGGCTGTATCAATTTACATTTCCACCAGTGGTGCAAGAGGGTTCCCTTTTCTCCATACCCTCTACAGCATTTATAGTGTAGATTTTTTGATGAACCATTCTGACTGGTGTGAGGTGATATCTCACTGTAATTGATTTGCATTTCTCTAATAAGTGATGTTGAGCATTTTTTCATATGTTTATTTGCCATCTGTCTTCTTTAGAGAAATGTCTATTTAGGTCTTCTGTAAATATTTTTAATTGGATTGCTTGTTTTTCTGATGTTGAGTTGTATGAGCTGCCTGTATATTTTGGAGATTAATCCTTTGTCAGTTGCTTAATTTGCAATTATTTTCTGCCATTCCGAGGGTTGTCTTTTCACCTTGCTTATAGTTTTCTTTGCTGTGCAAAGGATTTTAAGTTTAATTAGACCCCATTTGTTTATTTTTGTTTTTATTTCCATTACTCTAGAAATGTTCCCTTGGTATCTCTAATTTTCTTGAAGAGATCTCTAGTCTTTCCCATTCTGTTGTTTCCTCTATTTCATTGCATTGATCGCTGAGGAAGGCTTTCTTATCTCTCCTTGCTATTCTTTGGAACTCTGCGTTCAGATGCTTATATCTTTCCTTTTCTCCTTTGCTTTTCACTTCTCTTCTTTTCACAGCTATTTGTAAGGCCTCCCCAGACAGCCATTTTGCTTTTTTGCATTTCTTTTCCATAGGGATGGTCTTGATCCCTGTCTCCTGTACAATGTCACAAAGCTCCATCCATAGTTCATCAGGCACTCTGTCTATTAGATCTAGTTTATTAAATCTATTTCTCATTTCCACTGTATAATCATAAGGGATGTGATTTAGGTCATACCTGAATGGTCTAATGGGTTTCCCTACTTTCTTCAATTTCAGTCTGAATTTAGCAATAACGAGTTCATGATCTGAGCCACAGTCAGCTCCTGGTCTTGTTTTTGCTGATTGTATAGAGCTTCTCCATTTTTGGCTGCAAAGAATATCATCAATCTGATTTTGGTGTTGACCATCTGGTGATGTCCCTGTGTAGATCTTCTCTTGTATTGTGGGAAGAAGGTGTTTGCTATGACCAGTGCTTTCTCCTGGCAAAACTCTATTAGCCTTTGCCCTGCTTCATTCCATATTCCAAGGCTAAATTTGCCTGTTACTCCAGGTGTTTCTTGACTTCCTACTTTTGCATTCCAGTCCCCTATAATGAAAAGGACATCTTTTTTGGGTGTTAGTTCTAAGAGGTCTTGGAGTTCTTCATAGAACTGTTCAAATTCTACTTCTTCAGCATTACTGGATGGGGCATACACTCAGATTATGGTGATATTGAATGATTTGCCTTGGAAACGAACAGAGATCATTCTGTCGTTTTTGAGATTGCATCCAAGTACTGCATTTTGGACTCTTTTGTTGACCGTGATGGCTACTCCATTTCTTCTAAGGGATTCCTGCCCACAGTAGTAGATATAATGGTCATCTGAGTTAAATTCACCCATTCCAGTCCATTTTAGTTCACTGATTCCTAGAATGTCAACATTCATTCTTGCCATCTCCTGTTTGATCACTCCCAATTTGCCTTGATTCATGGACCTGACATTCCAAGTTCCTATGCAATATTGCTCTTTACAGCATTGGACCTTGCTTCTATCACCAGTCACATCCACAGCTGGGTATTGTTTTTGCTTTGGCTCCATCCCTTCATTCTTTTTGGAGTTATTTCTCCATTGATCTCCAGTAGCATATTGGGCACCTACTGACCTGGGGAGTTCCTCTTTCAGTATCCTATCATTTTGCCTTTTCATACTGTTCATGGGGTTCTCAAGGAAAGAATACTGAAGTGGTTTGTCATTCCCTTCTCCAGTGTATCACATTCTGTCAGACCTCTCCACCATGACCCGCCTGTCTTGGGTCCCACAGGGCATGGATTAGTTTCATTGAGTTAGACAAGGCTGTGGTCCTAGTGTGATTAGATTGATTAGTTTTCTGTTATTATGGTTTTAGTGTGTCTGCCCTCTGAGGCCCTCTTGCAAAACCTACCATCTTACTTGGATTTCTCTTACCTTGGACGTGGGGTATCTCTTCACGGCTGCTCCAGCAAAGCGCAGCCACTGTTCCTTACCTTGTATGAGGGGTATCTCCTCACCGCCACCCCTCCTGACCTTGAATGTGGAGTAGCTCCTCTAGGCCCTCCTGCTCCCAAGCAGCCACTGCTCCCTAGACCTGGGGTTGCTCCTCTTGGCTGCCGCCTCTGACCTCAGATGTGGGGTAGCTCCTCTCTGCTGTTCTTGTGCCGTCACAGCCTGGCACTCTGGGCCGCTGCCCTTGACCTCCGACATGGGGTAGAAATGGTACAGACCTAACAGAAACAGAAGACATAAAGAAGAGGTGGCAAGAAGACACAGAAGAACTGTACAAAAAAGATCTTCATGACCAAGATAATCACGATGGTATGATCACTCAGCTAGAGCCAGACATCCTGGAATGTGAAGTCAAGTGGGCCTTAGAAAGCATCACTATGAACAAAGCTAGTGGAGGTGATGGAATTCCAGTTGATCTATTTCAAATGCTGAAAGATGATGCTGTGAAAGTGTTACACTCAATATGCCAGCAGATTTGGAAAACTCAGCAGTGGCCACAGGACTGGAAAAGGTCAGTTTTCATTTCAATCCCAAAGAAAGACAATGCCAAAGAATGTTCAAACTACCGCACAATTACACTCATCTCACATGCTAGTAAAGTAATGGTCAAAATTCTCCAAGCCAGGCTTCAGCAATACATGAACTATGAACTTCCTAATGTTCAAGTTGGTTTTAGAAAAGGCAGAGGAACCAGAGATCAATTTGCCAAGATATTTGGATCATGGAAAAAGCAAAAGAGTTCCAGAAAAACATCTATTTCTGCTTTACCAAAGCCTTTGACTGTGTGGATCACAATAAACTGTGGAAAAATCTGAAAGAGATGGGAATACCAGACCACCTAACCTGCCTCTTGAGAAACTTATATGCAGGTCAGGAAAAACAGAATTGGACATGGAACAACAGATTTGTTCCAAATAGGAAAAGGAGTATGTCAAGGCTATATATTGTTACCCTGTGTATTTAACTTCTATGCAGAGTACATCATGAGAAATGCTGGGCTGGAAGAAGCACAAGCTGGAATCAAGATTGCCTGGAGAAATACCAATAACCTCAGATATGCAGATGACACCACCTTATGGCAGAAAGTGAAGAGGAACTAAAAAGCCTCTTGATGAAAGTGAAAGAAGAGAGTGAAAAAGTTGGCTTAAAGCTCAACATTCAGAAAACGAAGATCATGGCATCTGGTCCCATCACTTCATGGCAAATAGATGAGGAAACAGTGGAAACAGTTTCAGACTTTATTTTTTTGGGCTCCAAAATTACTGCAGATGGTGATTGCAGCCATGAAATTCAAAGATGCTCCTTGGAAGGAAAGTTATGACTAACCTAGACAGCATATTAAAAAGCAGAATTACTTTGCCAACCAAAGTCTGTCTAGTCAAAGCTATGGTTTTTCCAGAAGTCATGTATGGATGTGAGAGTTGGACTGTAAAGAAAGCTGAGCACCAAAGAATTGACGCTTTTGAACTGTGGTGTTGGAGAAGACTCAAGAGTCCCTTGGACTGCAAGGAGATTCAACAAGTCCATCCTAAAGGAAATGAGTCCTGAATACTCATTGGAAGGACTGATGCTGAAGCTGAATGTCCAATACTTTGGGCACCTGATGCTCAGAACTGATTCCTTGAAAAAGACCCTCATGCAAGGAAAGAGTGAAGGCAGAAGAAGCGGAGGACAGAGGATGGCATCACTGACTCAATGGGCATGAGTTTGAGTAAGGTCTGGATATTGGTGAGGGACAGGAAAGCCTGGTGTACTGTAGTCCTTGAGGTCACAGTGTCGGACACGACTGAGCAACTGAACTGAACTGAACTGAAGAATATCTAGCAATTTTATACACAAGAATAAAAGCAGATTTATTGGGAAGGTCAGTTTTAAATTAATGCATAATATAATTTATGTTTTAGAAAACAGAAAAGCTTCAGAGGCACCAGAAAATAAAAACTTCTTTGAACTTGTCTTGTTGAAAAAATAATTAATGCTGAATTTTACTGCAGGCAGCCAGTCTATTAGTTAATGAGAATGAAATAATATTCTTATATTAAATCCAGCATCTTTCTTTTCATGATTTATTAGTATTCATTGTGTGCCAACAGTTTATGGAGCTCTGCACAGACCATAAAAAATAGAATTCTTGCCCAATTATATTTTACATTAAATAAGATGCAGTTAGTGTATTTTATAGCACCTGCCATATAAGAGCACAGTATCAATGATCATATTGCTTCTATAACATATATTAAAAGGTAAGAGAAAAAGTACTGAAGGTTTACATTATCTATGGAAAACTTGTGTCTGCATTGTGCTGGGACTAGATTTAAATGCAGGTTGGACAGCACTGTTGAGGTGCATTTCAAGATTGTAGGTTGCTAAGAGCAGGTCATTACCTCCTAAATCGTGAAGACCACTCCTCACATCTTGCAGAGTTTTGCTTAAAGATATGATTAGAAGAGCTGGGCTCATTTGGCTAGGCTGAACTTGAGAATTTAGAGCAGTCACAGTCCAAAGGTACAATGTGACTGTTAAGAGGGCTCACTGTTACTGCCCAGCACAGTGAGATTTCTTTCTGGGACACTATTTGGGTCACTGCCCTTTTCTTGGTAGGAAGACCTAGTCAGCCTTATCTCATCTCAACAGAAAAGATGCTCCTCATTCTTATTTTTCAGACTTGGCTAACAAAACTCTGTGGTGTTGTGTAAATCTGAGCTTTCAGTTCTTTCCTCCAGCTTGATAAATTACCTCATTTTCCTAAATGTGCTCTTTAAAATATAATAACAGAGAAAGGACAAGAGGGGTTAAAAAATCAAGAATAAAATCAATTCTACTGGTGGAGGGGAAGGTCAAATGGGAAAAGAACCAACCTTTACTGAACACCTACCGTATCCCAGGTTCTGTGATAATCACTTTACATGCTTTGGTTGCATTTATATCAACATTAACCATAAAAGAATCTACAGTTCTTACTCATGTTTACTAACTTTAAATTCTGTTATTAAATTTTTAGTCTTATTTTCCAACAAAATCTTGACTGGATAGTCTATTGCACGTGCAAAATGAATTGCTTACCAGTTATCTTTTTTTCTCATGTACATCTGTTTCATTGCAACACTAGAAGAAAAATAGCAGCACAGAACTAATTTCTCATTGACATGGGTACAGAATCATTTCTGTAGAGGTTGTGCCCTCCCCCATAAAACAATCTTATATAGTATCAGGAAGGGAAGAGGCAAGAGATTGTAATGCCTGAGCGAATGCCTCTGCACTTTAGTGATGTTTGCAAGAAAGAAAATGTCCTCTGCCCTTCTAGGTTCCTCTGGCTGTCTAAGAATTAAGTTGACATGAGACAGACTAACAGGAGAAAATCACTCAAAAATCCAATAACATATTTACATGAGAGAGACCCAGGAAAACTGAGTAATCTGAGTAATTCACCAAATTGGCCAAAACCTTCATCTTTAACAACACCTTCCCCTTCAGCTAAAGACAAAAAGGATATTGAGAGTAGTGGTTTGGGACTTCAAAGAGGAAGAAACCAATTTACATGGAGACGGAAAAGTAAATGTTTCATAAACAAATGTTTGCTGGAGACAGGGGGACACAGAGAGGAATTTTAGCAAACAGAAACTAAGTTCCTCCTTATCCACACACCTGGTTCATACTGTAGTTATGTATGGTGATGGCTCCCTTCCTGGAATAGGTCCTCAATCTACATTTCTTAAGCAATTAGTAGGGAAGTCAAAGTTTTTTCTTGTGTCTTTTGGGTGTGGATTATTCTCAGCTCTTAATAATCCACATGCCATTGAAAGGTTGCTGCTGTGAGCCATGTGTTACACCAGGACTCATGATCTCTGGAGGAGAAGATTTTGATCCAAGGTCAGAGATGAGACTTGACTACTTGGAACTTTTGGTGTAGCAAGGTTTTATTAAAGTATAAGAGAAAGCTTCTGACATAGACATCAGAAGGGGGCAGAAAGAATGCCCAGTTCCTAGTTTTTAGCAAGGCATTTTATGTCTGTTAGTTCAGTTTAGTTCAGTCATTCAGTTGTGTCCGACTCTTTGTGACCCCATGGACTGCAGCACACCAGGCCTCCTGTCCATCACCAACTCCCGGAGTTTACTCAAACTCATGTCCATTGAGTCGGTGATGTCATCCAATCATCCCATCCTTTGTCGTCCCCTTCTCCTCCTGCCTTCAATCTTTCCCAATATCAGGGTCTTTTCAAATGAGTCAGCTCTTCACATCAGGTGGCCAAAGTATTGGAGTTTCAGCTTCAACATCAGTCCTTCCAATGAACATTCAGACTGATTTCCTTTAGGATCTGCTGGTTGGAACTCCTTGCAGTCCAAGAGACTCTCAAGAGTCTTCTCCAACACCACAGTTCAAAAGCATCAATTCTTTGATGCTCAGCTTTATTTATACTCCAATTCTCACATTCATACATGACTACTGGAAAAACCATAGCCTTGACGAGATGGACCTTTGTTGGCAAAGTGACGTCTCTGCTTTTTAAAATGCTGTCTAGGTTGGTCATAACTTTTCTTCCAAGGACTAAGCATCTTCTTATTTCATGGTTGCAGTCACCATCTGCAGTGATTTTGGAGTCCCCACAAAAATAAAGTCTGCCACTGTTTCCACTGTTTCTCCATCTATTTGCCATGAAGTCATGGGACTGGATGCCATGATCTTTGTTTTCTGAATGTTGAGCTTTAAGCCAACTTTTTCACTCTCCACTTTCACCCTCATCAAGAGGCTCTTTAGTTCTTCACTTTCTGCCATAAGGGTAGTGTCATCTGTATATCTGAAGTTATTGATATTTCTCCCAGCAATCTTGATTCCAGCTTGTGCTTCATCCAGCCCAGCATTTCTCATGATGTACTCTGCATATAAGTTAAATACGCAGGGTGACAATATACAGCCTTGACGTACTCCTTTTCCTATTTGGAACCAGTCTGTTTTTCCACGTCCTATTCTAACTTTTGCTTCCTGACCTGCATATAGGTTTCTCAAGAGGCAGGTCAGGTGGTCTGGTATTCCCATCTCTTTAAGAAATGTTCACAGTTTATTGTGATCCACATAGTCAAAGGGTTTGGCATAGTCAATAAAGCAGAAATAGATGTTTTCCTGGAACTCTCTTGCTTTTTTGATGATCCAATGGATGTTGGCAATTTGATCTCTGGTTCCTCTGCCTTTTCTAAATCTAGCTTGAACATCTGCAGTTTCATAGTTCACATATTGTTGAAGGCTGGCTTAGAGAATTTTGAGCATTACTTTGCTAGCATGTGAGATGGGTGCAATTGTGTGGTAGTTTGAGCAATCTTTGGCATTGTTTTTCTTAGGGATTGGAATGATATTGACCTTTTCCAGTCCTGTGGCCAGTGCTGAGTTTTCCAAATTTGCTGGCATATTGAGTGCAGCACTTTTACAGCATCATCTTTTAGAATTTGAAATAGCTCAACTGGAATTCCATCAACTCCACTCGCTTTGTTCACAGGGATCCTTCCTAAGGCCCATTTGACTTCACATTCCAGGATGTCTGGCTCTAGGTGAGTGATCACACCATTGTGATTATTTGGGTCATGAAGATCTTTCTTGTACAGTTCTTCTGTGTATTCTTGCCACCTCTTCTTAATATCTTCTGCTTCTATTAGGTCCAAACCATTTCTGTCCTTTATCGAGCCCATCTTTGCATGAAATGTTCCCTTGGTATCTCTAATTTTCTTGAAGAGATCTCCAGTCTTTCCCATTCTATTGTTTTCCTATATTTCTTTGCATTGATCACTGAGGAAGGCTTTCTAATCTCTCCTTGCTATTCTTTGGAACTTGGCATTCAAATGGGTATATCTTTCCTTTTCTCCTTTGTTTTTGGCTTCTCTTCTTTCACAGCTATTTGTAAGGCCTCCTCAGACAACCATTTTTTTTTTTTTTTGCATTTCTTTTTCTTGAGGTGATCTTGCTCCCTGTCTCCTGTACAATGTCATGAACCTCTGTCCATAGTTCATCAGGCATTCTCTCTATCAGATTTAGTTTCTTAAATCTATTTCTCACTTCCTCATAGGAAGGGATTTCACAAACGTTAGGGATTTGACTTAGATCATATCTGAATGGTCAAGTGGTTTTCCCTACTTTCTTCAATTTAAGTCTGAATTTGGCAATAAGAAGTTCATGATCTGAACAGCAGTCAGCTCCCAGTCTTGTTTTTGCTGACTGTATAGAGCTTCTCCATCTTTGACTGCAAAGAATATAACCAATCTGATTATATATCTGTTAGGGAGCTTCTAATCAGATAAAAGAAACACCTCAAGGCTGAGGGTGTTTCACCAGGCCTGTTTCCCACAATATATATTTTTGAGATAGGAAGGCACAAGGTGTGTCATCCCTGGCCATAAAACAATTGACATGAACACTGGTTTCTTGAGCCATTGTCAGCCCAAGGTTTGAGAAAAGAAAGAGTTAGTCTTAGTACCATTTTGAAGAAAGTTAAATTCCAAAGCAAATACTTTGTTTCATCAGCATAGCTTAAGAAAAACATTTCTATAAGAAAAATGCATTGGTTAGCTCAAAGCAGAACCAGGTGTTGTCAACACAGAATCAAAAGGAGCCTCCTTTAATTTTGTGTAGAGAAGGAAAAAAGTGCCTGCCACTTGCAGTTTATTTTCTCCTGCCACTTGGGGACCTCTGGCCTTCCTACCTGTTACTCTCTCACCATCATCTCACCCCGGTCAGAATGATTGTCATAAAAAAATCGACAAACAATAAATGCTGGAGAGGATATGAAGACAAAAGAACCCTCTTGCATTGTTGGTGGGAACATAAATTGATACAGCCACTATGGAGAGCAGTATGGAGATTCTTCAAAAGCTAGGAATAAAACTACCACATATCACAGCAATCCCACTACTGAGCACATACCATAATTCAAAGGACACATGTTAAAAAAAATAACAGACATATGTACACCAATGTTCATTGTAGCACTATTTACAATATCAGGACATGGAAGCAACCTAGGTGGCCATCAGCAGATGAAAGGTTAAAGAAGTTGTGGTATATATATACAGTGGAATGTTACTCAGTTATAAAAAGGAATGATTTTGAGTCAATTAAACTGAGGTGGATGAACCTAGAGCCTGTTATACAGAGTGAAGTAAGTCAGAAAGAAAACACAAATTTTGTATGTTAGCAAATATACATGGAATCTAGAAACATGTTACTGATGAACCTATTTTCAGGGCAGGAATAGAGACACAGAGGTAGAGAATGGACCTGTGGGTACAGTGAGGGAAGGAGAGGTTGAGACAAATTGAAAGAGTTGCATTGAAATATATACATTACCATGTGTAAAACAGATAGCTAGTGGGAAGTTGCTATATAACACAGGGAATTCAGCTTGGTACCTTGTGACAACCGAGAGGGGTGGGATGGAGGGGTTGGGAGTGAGGATCCAGAGGGAGGGGTTATATGTATATGTATGGTGGATTCACATTGTTGTAGGACAGAAACCAACACAACATAGTAAACAATTATCCTCCAACTAAAAAAAAAAAAAAACAATCTGCATGCCAGAGACATTTTGAGGTGGCAAGTTTTGCTCCCCCACTGTGAGTTTATTGGGACTCTCTCCCCAAAGGCTGCCATATTTTTTTCTTAAACCCTATAAAATACACTGGAGAAGGAAATGGAACCCACTCCAGTATTCTTGCCTGGAGAATCCTGTGGACAGAGGAGCTTGGTGGACTGCTGTCCATGGGGTTGCAGAGAGTCAGACATGACTGAAGCGACTTAGCATAGCATAAAATGCAAGTCCATTACATGCTTTGTGTCATGAAGATTTACCTGGCCTTGCAAATACACAACTTAAATCTTGGAGAGGACCTAGTCCATATGTCCTAAAGTAGCCCTCAGAGTAATGTGCTCAGAGAATGAGGCCAACAAGCTGCAGTTTAGTGCACAAGACTCCTCGGTCTCTGAAAGATTTGGACCTCAGTGAGTGCACCTTAAAGATTATTGTTGTTCAGTCACCAAGTCATGTCTGACTCCTTGCAGCCCCATAGACTGCAGCATGCCAGGCTCTCCTTTCCTTCACTATTTCCAGGAGTTTTCTCAATTTCATATTCTTTGAGTCAGTGATGCAATCTAACCATCTCATCCTTTGTAGCCCCCTTCTCCTTTTGCCTTCAATCTTTCTCAGCATCAGGGTCTTTTCCAATGAGTCAGCTCTTCACAACAGGTGGACAAAGTATTGGAACTTTAGCCTCAGCATCAGTCCTTCCAAAGAATATTCAGAGTTGATTTCCCTTAGGATTGACTGATTTGATCTCCTTGCTGGCCAAGGGATTCTCAAGAGTATTTTCCAGCACACAATTCAAAAATATCAGTTCCTCAGTGCTCACCCTTCTTTATGGTCCAACTCTCACACCTGTACATGGCTACTGGAAAGAACATAGCTTTAACTATATGCACCTTTGTTGGCAAAGGGATGTCTCTGCTTTTTAATACACTGTCTAGATTTTTCATAGCTTTCCTTCTAAGGAGCAAACATCTTTTAATTTCATGGCTGAAGTCATCATCCCCAGTGATTTTGGAGCCCAAGAAAATAAAATTCTGTCACTACTTCCATTTTCCCCCCTTCTATTTGCCATGAAGTGATGGGACAGGATGCCATGATCTTTGTTTTTTGAATGTTGAGGTTTAAGCTTTTAAAGTTTCAAGTTTTTTTTCGCTCTCCTCTTTCAGTTTCATCAAGAGGCTCTTTAGTTTCTTTTTGCTTTCTACTATTAGAATGGTATCATCTGCATATCAGAGGTTGTTGATATTTTTCCCAGCAATCTTGATTCCAGCTTCTGATTCAGACCACCCAGAATTTCCCATGATGTACTTTGCATATAAGTTAAATAAGCCAGGTGACAATATACAGTCTTGTCATACTCATTTCCCTGTTTTGAACTGGTCCATTGTTTCATGTCTGGCTCTTTTGCTTCTTGATCTGCATACAGGTTTTCTCAGGAGACGGGTAAGTTGGTCTGATATTCCCATCTCTTTAAGAATTTTCCACAGTTTGTAGTGATCCACACAGTCAAAGGCTTTAGCATAGACAATGAAGCAGAAATAGATGTTTTATGCAATTCCCTTGCTTTCTCTATGATCCAACAGATATTGGCAATTTAATCTCTGGTTCCTCTGCCTTTTCTAAATCCAGCTTGTACATCTGGAAGTTCTTGATTCACATACTGCTGAAGCCTACCTTGAATGATTTTGAGCATAATCATCTTACTCGCATGTGAAATGAATGCCATTGAATGGTAGTTTGAACATTCTTTGGCATTGCCCTTTTTTGGAATTGGAATGAAAACTGACCCTTTTCGTGGCCACTGCTGAGTTTTCCAAATTTGCTGACATATTGAGTACCACACTTTAACAGCATCATATTTTAGGATTCGAAATAGCTCAGTTGGACTTCCATCACCTCTGCTAGCTCTGTTTGTAGTAATGCTTCTTAAGGTTCACTTGACTTCACACTCTAAGATGTCTGACTCTAGGTGAGTGAACATGCCATCATGGTTATCTAGGTCATTAAGATCTTTTTTGTAGTTCTTTCGTGTATTCTTGTCACTTTTTCTTAACCTCTTCTGCTTCTGTTAGGTCCTTACTGTTCTGTCCTTTATTGTGCCCATCCTTGCATGAAATATTCCCTTGATATCTCCGATTTCTTGGAAGCCGAGTAAATTATGAGTTTAGGATTGACAGATAAACACTCTTTATATAAAATAGATGAACAACAGGACCTATTTAAAACACAGGAAACTATGTTCAATATCTTGTAATAACCTATAATGGAAAATAATCTGAGAAAGAATATGTGTAACTATGTGTATACACACACACACACACACACACACATTGCTGTTGCTTAGTCACTCAGTTGTGTCCTACTGTTTGCAATCCCATGGACTGTATTGTAACCTGCCAGGCTCCTCTGTCTGGGATTTCCCAGGCAAGAATGCTGGAGTGGGTTGGTTATCCTTCTCCAGGAGATTTTCGAAACCAAAGGATCTAACCCATGTCTCTTGCATTGGCAGGTGGGTTCTTTACCACTGAGCCACCAGTGAAGCCCCACACACATTTGAATCATTTTGCTGTATACTTGAAACTAACACAACATGGTACATCAACTATACTTCAATAAATTAAGAAAAAAAAAATAGGGAAAGGGCTCAATGTATTCGACTGCAGAGACTACCCTTAAAGATATGTGAGGCTTTTGTTTATAACCCAGTGGCTCCTGAATGCAGATGGACACCTGCCTTTGAAACAGTAGCAGCTCCACTAGGCGTTTTAAGGCTCAGCAGTGCCTAAAGCTACTTTTTCAGAGTTTCAAATTTTCAAATTCCTTTTTAACTACCTGCACAATTCCTCTGGAAGGTGTTGTGTGTGTAAGGGGCTCCTGCCCATTTGTTACTGGGACATTTCTGCAGCTTGAGGCAGGTGGCATGTGAACTAACAACTCACAACAACCAGCCTATGCTTCCCTGCTCTGGGCAGGACACACATCCCTTCTGACCCACCACTCAATCTCACCTTCAGGGCCCAGATTGGTGCCTCCTCCCCTGGGCACTGTTTCCTGGTGGCCCCCTGCTGGTCTCTGGCACCTCTATGGGCTCTGGGTATGATCACTATGTAGTTCGTATAACAGGTATTGATGTGCTGTCTGCTGAAGACAGAATCATGCCCCACACTGCCTAGGCAAGTGAGTGCATACCACTCAACAGAGTAAGCTTAATTTGGCCCACAAAGTGAACGGATATTTTAACATGAGTTGCAAAGACTGAGAAATTTTACATAAAATTCCAGCCTTTTGATTTCTTTTGAAAAAGTGGAAGATCTGACATCTCAAAAGTCCCACCCCTTTCAAATAGACACATTCAGACAAGCTGACTCTCCACTGAATGAGGCATATGCCCTTCATTTGACTTAAAGCTCCTGCCTGCAGGCGTTACATTGTGTGAGTCCTTGCTCAGACAGCTTTACATCAAACAAACAGCAAAGCACACTTATCTTCTCCTTTCCCAAGGTGCCAAGTTCACTTTCAGTATCTCTCCCACGGTGTAGGGCTTTTGAGCAGACTGAATGAATGTTAGTCAGCACTAAATCTCTTTCCCTCCTCATTCAATTCATTTGTGTAGACCCTCACACATCAGAGTACATGTTTCCTGCTGCTAATTTGTTTACGGTCACAGTCCTGCTGGGATCAACAGCAGCCTATTAACTTTCACAGTCGTTTTTTAACCATAGCCTCATGGTTTCTCTCTGCTCATTAATTCACTCTTGTGAGAAAGTTTTGAGTGCATTAAAGTGAAGCATTTAAAATAATCCTGATTTAACCAAGTGCAAGGCAGTCTCACACACACACAGCTAATCTGTGGCAGGACAGGGCCAGGTGCTGGCAACAGACCAGGGCCACTAAGCCAGGGCTCCATGTGTATCCTGGGGCCACTCAAGAGCACCACCAATACGACTTGCACTTCCACCACACACTGCAACCCAGGTCAGTGTGGAGCCAGGTTCCTAGAAGGATCTACATTAGTTTTTCTTCAAAGAAAATTATGCTCTTTGGGGGGTGGGGTGCAGCTTCTCACACTGGGCCATGCCCCACCCATGTACACTTGTTAAACATAAGAACACTTAACGTATAAGCTTTTCAGTTTCAAACTACTTATTTTTCACAACTAAGATCATATCATCACATTTTTTACCTCTGTGTGATAGCCGAATTAATTGAATTAACTAAAACTACTGAGGTTCAACCACAATGAAAACAACTTCATAGTACAGCTCTGAAGGGCAGATCATGGAAAAGGCAATGGCAACCCACTCTAGCACTCTTGCCTGGAAAATCCCATGGGCAGAGGAGCCTGGTAGGCTGCAGTCCATGGGGTCGCAAAGAGTCATACATTGGAGAAGGAAATGGCAACCCACTCCAGTGTTCTTGCCTGGAGAATCCCAGGGACGGGGTAGCCTGGTGGGCTGCTGTCTGGGGTCGCACAGGGTTGGACATGACTGAAGCGACTTAGCAGCAGTAGCAGCAGCAGCAGAAGGGCAGATAATAGCAGGTGACCCAGCATAAAGCCCAAAGCAATAGTTTCTTTAAGATGATCTGAGTATTGACATTTTTCATAACTTTATGCTAACCTGCTACTATTGAGTATTCAACCAGAAAGATGAAAATGGAAAGCAGAGTGATAATTAAATTAACAATTTTGCAGAATAACACCTTTATCTTGTGCATAAAATGTGTTAGAAATTATCCTCAAGTGCTGTGATGATGATGTTACCTTATCTTGTGTACCTGGTATCACTAACTTTAGCAACACACGATCCTATAAGATGTGCTTTAAAAATTCTGTGGAAACCTTGGATTTCAGGAGCATCATTAGGTCAAACTCTGGTTCCTGAAAAGCTACATTAAAATCAATTTCTTCACATTATAACTTGCATATATAACAGTAAACAACAGTTTCCAATGACAATTACAGGCTTTAATTTTCTTTACTCCCATTTTTTGCTGATTAAAATAGGCAAAGCATCATATTTTCACCTAAAATGTTTTGCTTGTTTTCTGGATTTCTGAGCTGGATTTCAATTTTGAAGTCCTGAAAGGTAACAAGGGATCCCAGGTAATCATTTGCAATAAGGAAAGAATCTCTTTAGCTTCAAAGTTCTGGTTCAACAAAGTGTTTTCAGTAGCCTGCTTGCTTTCTCTTACTCTCGTGATTCTAAATTTCAGGGAGTGATGAAAGCTTTACACATAAACTATGAAGGGGAGTCATTGTAGAAAGGAAATGCCTCATGTGCATCTTAGAGTCTATTTTTGTACTCTCTGGGAAGGCAGTGCATTACTTTTAGTAGCCTAAGTAGTCCAGTTTTTAAGCATTTTAAAGTAATCTTTAAGTAGTCAATTTCAAGCAGTTCATCTCCCATTTAATTAATCAAATTAGAAGTTTCTGAATCAAGCCTGATCATTTGTATTCTCCTGGCATTCTGAGTTCAGGAGGAAAAGAAAATATTCCCAGGATATCTTGAATTAAAAACACATGTGACCTCACCAACAAGTGTTGACAGGCTTACCATCTGCTGTTCACCAGAGTCACCGATCTGTCACCACTTCACACGAGTTAGACTTGTGTGTAGCAAGTCAAGGGGCAGCATTCTGCTGTGGCTCCTCTCCAGGGATGAGAAACCATCGTGGTGGCACAAAGGTGAAAGCGAGCCATGGGCAGGGAGCAGAACATGGGCCACATGCCCTTCTTGTGTTGTAGTCACCCACTCTGGCATGCTTTTTATCTTGAGGAAAAAAAAAAAAGAAAAGTAAATCTTCTGAAGAAGGTGAAGGACTCTTGAAAACTATTTTCTTTCTTGGTATAACTGATACAGTTGGAAAACTTCCCTTGTGATTCTAGTAGCAAGAGCTTGGAGGAGAAATGGGCATTTACTTAATGGATGGTGTATAATAACATAAACCTATAGCACAGCACAGAAGCCCCTGGGTGTGAGATTCCAAGCTAATGAAGGGGAGATGTGTTTGTGGGCCATCACTCCAGAAACTTGTCACGTGTCACCCCTGGAAGCTTAACACATGTGCCCACATCACTGCCATGTGGCTGAACCACCTCTGGAGATCCTTCCACTCTGAGTGAGTCCTGAGTCATCAGCCCCACAGCCAACTGACTTTCCAAGGTACTACACCAGTAGGAAGTTGAGGATCAGGGAGTTTAGGTTTATGCTATTTTTTTTTTTTAACAAACATGCCACTCAAGTCATACTAATTAAAACAATACAGCAGGAGTTACATCTTCTTTTATGGTCTCTACAAAACAGTCCTACCACTCATCTGTCACCAACATGGACATTTTATGAGAAACACTTTTCAGTATTTGCTTACTAGTTCATCTTTTACATACAGTTGGAATGAATAATTTAGACTGGCATTCTCCCCACCCATCTACCCAGCAAATGTGTTTTTCTTTATCTGAGGTTTTCTCAGAACCCAGAAGAGTGTAATCAACATAATACAGTGACAATTTAAGCAAGAAAGAAATATCACTTTAAAGAGGAAATGCTGAGAATTGTAAAAAAAAGTTAAAAAAAGTGTGACATAAGTGAGGAGCCACAGACACAGAGGTATACCCCTGTCAGGAGACCGTGGAAATGGAATGGGTGGGATGGGAAGAATAAAAAGAAAAATAAACCATGTGGCAGGTAATTGCAGCTTCCTATTTTTCCAGATCCACATTCATCTCAGACATGTATGCTTTCATTTTCTATACTTCCAGGAACACTGACCCTCTTTCTGTTCCTGGAATCCTTAAGGCCAAACATAGTTTGTTTTGACTTGCCCACTCAGAGAGGAGCAAGATTGTCTGAAAATGCCCAAGGGGTTGTACTTGTAGGAGAAGAGAAATTGACACTGGATTCTTTAGCTCTGTACTGCTGACTTAGATTTTATTGGTCCAGTTTTCACTTTATTCTTGTGCTGGGTGAAGTCATACAATAAAACTCAAGAAAGGAAAATAATTGGTTGGATGTACTATTAAGTTAATTAGCTTAGTTTTTTTTTAAACAAAGTAGTTCACAAACTTGAGGCGAGTAATTCATAGATGTTTAGAATCATAAAAAATGTTGATTTCTTTTTGTTTTACTGCTGATGAGTATTATCTTGGGCAGAACTAGGCAGCTCATAATGTTTGTGGGCTTGTGTATGTTTAAAAGTTTGTCTGTGAAGCAGGGTGACTGCCTGTTCTCAGTGCTGATGGAGGATCAGAGAAGAATCTGTCAGTTGGGGACCACTTCCTTTCTAAATTCAAAACTTTATCTATGTTTCTTAGTTTTTAAAATTTCTTAGTTGCTTTTTGAAGCAGTGATGCTTTCTGTTTGGGAGTTTTAGTCTTTAATTTCTAAGGCAATGTACTTTCATTAGTCTCTTTTATGGCTTCCTTTTCTCTTCCCTTCCTGTACCCCATGAACCTCATTACTTCTTATTATATGACCTTGAGCAAGCTGTTTAGTTCTGTGCATCTCATCTATAAGATAAGTTAAAAATATTCCTTTAAAGTTCATTTCCAATTATTCTCCATTTTTATTCACTCCCTTGGAGAATTTCTGTTTAATTTAATTTATTATCTATATATGAAAAAGTCCTAAATCAATATTCCCAGCCTCAGTTTCTCTCACTCCCAATTATCTGTATGCTTTTACAATATATATGTCTCACTAGAATTCAAGGCTTAAGTATTGAACTCTGGTTGTTAAAATGAAATTTCCTCTTTAAGAAAATTAATAGCATGTCTTAAGAGTCATGAAATATATTCATGTATACATATAACCCAGGAATTCTACTTATAGGAATCCACAGTAAGAAATAGTTTAAGATATATTTTTGAAAAGTATGTTCATTGTTCCTCCTTCTCCAAATTGAAAGGAATCTGAATAAACAATAAAAAGGGATTGTGAGTTATGATACATCAATCTGATAAATACTAAAAATCTATTAGAAAGGCTTAGTTCCTTTTAGCCACAATGAAATGTGAGTAATATTATATATAATGTAATACAATATAACACCTGTGAACTGAACCCCTTACAAAGTTCTGGCAGGAAATATATGAAAATGATAATAACTGTGTGTTCAGATGGCAGATCAATTGTGAATCTTTATTTTGTTTTCTCTTTTTCCAAGCTTGCAATTATGTTTTTTACCCCTCTTGCTGTTGGAAAAAATAATCAATGTTGAAAACTGATCTTATTTCTTTTCTTCATAAAGTCTTTTCCCAATGGCTACCAGTGTGTCTTCTCAAGTCCTCTAGGTGCTCAGCTCTGGAGTTTTGAATTTTGTAATTCTCTCCTTTTACCTCTCATATCTTAAATTATAATCAAGGGCCATAGAATCTTCTTCAAAAACAGATTTTGTTCATTATCACCTTCTACCCAAATCCAAACTCTCAGCCATTGTAGCCAGTATGTATTTAACAGCTCCTCATGGGATCTCAAAGAGTTGGACATGCCTAAATTTGTGTGTGTGTGTGTGTGCTCGCACAAGCATGCACGTACACACGTGTGCACGCACACACACACACACACACACACACTACCTTATGTAGTTCCTCTCCTCACAAACCTACTTTTTGCTCCCTACTGTTTACAATATCAAAATTGGACTCCAGTGTTGATCTTATTACCTTTTCCCATATAATCTCTGTTTAACTTCTTACCTTTGGTTTTACAAATATCCCTACCTCAAATTCTCTACTTTGGCCAGAAAGCTTTCTGAGTTCCATTTTCATATTTTGTACCCATCAATCTTTTTACTTCTTGCTTCAAAATTCACTCCCAAGTGTGTATTATGTATCCTTTCCACATTTGGGGATATGTTACTACATGTATCCTCAGTTCTTACTAACATGGACATTTTAAGTATCCAAGTGTGATAAAATATTTGAAATGTGGTATACAAATATTAGATATTATATTATATTGTTGCAGTATGGCATAATCCTTAAAGTATTATAGTTAATGGCTAATTTTTTTTCTAATTTAAAAAATTAAAAATTGAACATAGAAATAACAGACAGGTTACTATAATATCAGTCACAGAAAAATACTAGGAAGGTTTATAACAGCCATGCTTTTGTTGTCACTGAGGACAAGATATGGCAGTCAGTAGAAGCAATAGAATTACTTTGATAATTTGAGTTCATTAGCCTCGATCAGAGGAATGCTTTCAGCACAGTATTTGATAAAATCTTTTTGACAGCCTTATGGACAAGACTAAGAAATGTGAGCTGGAGGATAATTACTTGAGTAAATTCATAGCCAGCTGAAAAATTACTCTAAGAATCTTGATTAAGATAGAGATCAACTTAGAAAGATCAATTAAGCTATCTGACTCTGATCTCTTCAGCATTTTTTATCAATGATTTAATGAATAGTCAGAAAATATTCACAGCAAATTTGCCCAATTAAAATAGCTAGATGATATTGTTTATACAATGAATGTAGGAAAAAAAGAAGAAGAGAGAAAAAGAAAGTCCTCCAAAGTCTAAAATTTCAGACTAATGTCAGGAAGATGAAATAAAATACAGATAAATATGAAGCCTTCAATTCAGGTTTAAGAAATTGGCTGAACAATTGCCAATGGGAGAGACTTTACTTGAAAAAAGTTCATGTGAAAACAAATTCCCAGAGGTTTCAGTTGACATTATCCCCACCGTGAGCCAAAGTCATATGGAGGGAAAACAAACAAACAAGCCATTTTGAGGTGGGAAAATAATATAGCATCCAGAGCAATGGAAGAACATATTTTAATTTTACCCTGAATTTACTGCACCTGAAAAAATAGTTTAATTTAGGTTGCCTTATTTTAAAGGAGGAAGCAGACAATTCAGAGGTAATAGAAACAGCAGGAAGAGAAATGTAAGGAAATTAGGGTAAATGAAGAAGAGGTGAATGGGGTGTTTAGCTTATAAGAGATCACACAAGAAGTGCCATAACAACTCTGCTCAGATACATAAATGATTCTCAGGACTTCCCTGGTAATCCAGTGGCTAAGTCTCTGTGCTCCCAATGCAGGAGGCCCAGGTTCAATCCTTGGTCAGGGAACTAGATCCCACCTGCTACGTCTAAGAGTTCATGTGCCACAACTAAAGATACCATGTGCTACAAGGAAGATTGAAGATCCGACGTGCAACAACTAAAATCTATCATAGCCAAATCAACAAATTAAAATAAAACCCAAAAAGTGACTCTCAGGTGAAACAGAAAGTAAGGTCTCACAGAGGGACCAACGTTTGAAAACAAAGCTTTAATGTACTGCTGGGACCTGAGAAGCTGAGATGCTGAATGGAGTGATGTCACCATGAAATGAATTTTCTTGCTGCCAAAGAATGGGTCAAATTAATTTTTTGTTTAATAGCTTCTTGGTGCCTGGCATAAGCATCTAGAGCATTCTACAGAAGTCAACAAATGATGGTGAAATAATGAAAGTTGGAGACAGGGAGGGCTGTTCTGTGTCTTTGATATGAAAATAAATAGCCTGTGGAGGCGAAATGAAAACTTTTCAATCTTTCAACTATATTCACCAATGTCATAGCATTTTAGAATCATATTTAAGATATCAAAGACTGGCAAAGCATGTGTGACTTTTCAATTCAGGAAAAGATTTAGTTTTATTAATATACTGCTTTTCTTATAATTGCTCATAATATCAACTAGTGAAATGGAAAACCTTGTCAAATCACTACAGATGGTGACTGCAGCCATGAAATTACAAGACGCTTACTCCTTGGAAGAAAAGTTATGACCAACCTAGATAGCATATTCAAAAGCAGAGACATTACTTTGCCAACAAAGGTCCATCTAGTCAAGGCTATGGTTTGTCCAGTGGTCATGTATGGATGTGAGAGTTGGACTGTGAAGAAAGCTGAGCACCAAAGAACTGATGCTTTTGAACTGTGGTGTTGGAGAAGACTCTTGAGAGTCCCCTGGACTACAAGGAGATCCAACCAGTCCATTCTGAAGGAGATCAGCCCTGGATTTCTTTGGAGGGAATGATGCTGAAGCTGAAACTCCAATACTTTGGCCACCTCATGGGAAGAGTTGACTCATCGGAAAAGACTCTGCTGCTGGGAGGGATTGGGGGCAGGATGAGAAGGGGACGATAGAGGATGAGATGGCTGGATGGCATCACTGACTCGATGGACATGAGTCTGAGTGAACTCTGGGATTTGGTGATGGACAGGGAGGCCTGGCATGCTGCGATTCATGGGGTCGCAAAGAGTCGGACACGACTGAGTGACTGAACTGAACTGAACTGAAACATAAATGAGATAAAAATGCATTTTCATCCACTTTAAAGTTCCACCAACAATAAGAAATTGTCAAGAGGAAGAATGAATGTAGAAACACAGCAGAACTAGACTAAAATCAATTTCAAAATCACTAACCATCTCAGTAGTTTTCAAATGATAACTTTTCACGAACTTGCATACAACTAAAGTTGTTGCAGTCATGTCGGACTCTTTGCAACCCAATGGACTGTAGTCCATCAGGCTCCTCTGTCCATAAGATTTTTCTGGCAAGAATACTGGAATGAATTGCCATTTCCTCCTCCAGGGGATCTTGCCAACCCAGGGATCTAATCCATGTCTCTAATGTCTTCTGTGTTGGCAGGTGGGTTCTTTACCACTAGTGCCACCTTGGAGCTTATTAATTTTAAATTACTAAACATTTTCAAGGCTAACATTCAGCCCTGTCCTCCATAAAACAAATACAATAAGAATTTTAGGGAATTATCAAGAAGGTAAGCTTTTTTTCCAAAAATTAATATTAACTTTGTTATTTATAGAGAAATTATAATACTAATTATACTAAGAACAACAGAGATTTAAGTTATTGAGATATTGATTGGTGGTTAGTTGATGTTGTTGTTCAGTTGCTAAGTTGTGCCCAGCTTTTTGTGACTCCATGGACTGCAGCACTCCGGTCTTCCCTGTCCTTCACTGTCTCCTGAAGTTTGCTCAAATTCATGTCCATTGAGTCAGTGATGCTATCTAACCATCTCATCCTCTGCTGCCATCTTCTTTTGCCATCAATCTTTCCCAGCATTAAAGTCTTCTCCAATGAGTTGGCTTTTGCATCAGGTGGCCAAAGTATTCGAGATTCAGCTTTAGCAATAGTCCTTCCAATGAATATTCAGAGTTGATCTCCTTTAGGATTTACTGGTTTGATCTCCCTGCAGTCCAAGGTACTCTCAAGAGTCTTCTCCAGCACTGCCATTTGAGAGCATCAATTCTTTGGTGCTCAGCCTTCTTTATGGAACAACTCTTACATCCATATATTACTACTGTAAAAAGCGTAGCTTTGACTATTGGGACCCTTGTCAGAAAAGTGATGTCTGTGCTTTTTTTTAATATGCTGTCTAGGTTTGTCACAACTTTCTTCCAAGGATCAAGTGTCTTTTAATTTCATGGCTGCAATCACTGTCCCTAGTGATTTTGGAGCTGAAGAAAATAAAATCTGTCACTGTTTCCACTCTTTCCCCTTCTACCTGACTTGAAGTTATGGGACTGGATGCTATGATCTTAGTTTTTTGAATGTTGAATTTTAAGCCAGCTTTTTCTTTCTCCTCTTTCACCCTCATCAAGAGACTCTTTAGTTCCTCTTTACTTTCTGCCATCAGAGTGGTATCATCTACATATCTGAGGTTGTTCATATTTCTCTTGAGCAATATTGATTCCAGCTTGTGGTTCATCCAGCTGGCATTTTGCATGAAGTACTCTGTATAGAAGTTAAATAAGCAGGGTGAAATACACAGCCTTGTCATACTCATTTCCCAATTTTGAATCATTCCGTTATTTTACGTCCAGTTCTAACTGTTGCTTCTGGTCTGCATACAGGTTTCCCAGAAGACAGATGTGGTGGTCTGCTATCCCCATCTCTTTAAGAATTTCCCACAATTTGTTGTGATCCATACAGTCAAAGGCTTTAGCATAGTCAATAAAGCAGAAGTAAATGTTTTTCTGGAATTCCCCTGCTTTCTCTATGATCCAACAGATGGCAATTTGTTGGCAATTTTATCTCTGGTTCCTGCCTTTTCTAAATCTAGCTGTACATTTGCAAGTTCTCAGTTCATGTACTGTTGAAGCCTAACTTGAAAGATTTCGAACATAACCGTGTGAAATGAGTACAATTGTATGGTAGTTTCAACATTCTCTGGCACTGCTCTTCTTTGGGACTGGAATGAAAACTGACCTTTTCCAGTTGATGTTGGCAAAACTTAAAAATATCCAACTAAAATGTTAGCATAATGCTCATTTTTCAGATTTTGAAACAGACACAGAAGAAGACAGAGCCCAAGCCTGCACTGCTGGTTGCTGGAGGGTGAGATTTGGAACAAGGGTCTGCCCAATTCACAGTCAACTGCTGTTTTATAACACACCACAGGGAACTGAAAAACAAAGTGAATTATCGAGATACGGTATTGAACACCTGATTTATATAATGTGCTGCATTAAGCCCTGGCAGGACTGGATATACAAAGAAAACCTTCCCCTTTTCTTGAAGAAACAGTTGCTTAGCTGGGAGACAAGCTTGAATGCATAACAGTCCAAACAAGGCAGAATCCATTAAGCAGTTCTATGAAGGTACAAAGCAGAGAGGTGCCTCTATATAGTTTGCTAGTGATTTGTCATGAGAAGGAATGCTCGAACATGCGCAGGAATGCTGGATAACATAGTCTTCATACTCTTTATCACTTAAGACACTTGTGTGAGAATGAATCAGGAGACATTTCAGCTCACAGAACTTGTGAGTATGTACAGGGGGCCTGTGCTTGACTGCAAATTAACAAGAGTTCACATGGCAACCAGCCTGGAGGGGTAGGGGAGGGTCAACTTGTGACAATTAAGAAGGCAGGACCAGCTAGGCTAAGAGATATGTCTGAGTAGAGACAATATTTTCCTGAGAAAATCTGTTTTTACTTCAATATATAAATGGATGGTGAGGACTGGCAGTATAAACCATATGACACAGCCAAAATTATTTCAACTCTTTATTTAAACATGCAGTACATCCACTCATCACAGCCATGGAAAAACTCATTAAAATGTCTTTCTGCTAGACTACCATATAATGCAGCAATCCTGCTTCTGGATATACATCCAAAAGAAATGAAATCAGAATCTTGAAGAGATACCTGTATTCCCACGTTTATTGCAGCATTATTCATAATAACCAAAATACGGAAACAACATAAGTGTCTGCCAGTAGATGGATGGATAAAAAAAAGTGACACAATAGGTATAATATGCATTTATATTATATATACATAATATATGCACAGGCTTCCCAGGTGGGTCAGCAGGTAAAGAATCCGCCTGCCAATACAGGACCCACAGGAGATGCGGGTTTGATTCCTGGATTGGAAGACCCCCTGGAGGAAGGAAATGGCCACCTACTCCAGTATTCTTGCCTGGGAAAATTCCATGGGTGGAGGAAGCTCACAGGATGGCTACAGCCATGGGGTCGCAAAGAGTCAGACATGACTGAGCAACTGAGCATGCATGCAATATATGTACATACACACATGCAAACAATGGGATATTATTCAGCCGTAAGAAAGGTTAGTCTGCTGTTTGTGACAACATCAGTGGATCTTGAGGGCATGACATGAAGTGAAATAAACTAGACAGAGAAAGACAAATACTCTGTGACATCACTTATATATAGAATCTGAATAAGTTATATATCAAAAGCAGGTTATTTTGTATGCAATTTATGTTGAAGAATGTGGAAGATCAGCTCGTCTAATACCATCTTTTTATTGTAGCAAGCTGATTCTGTCTCCCACTTTTGGTTCAGAGGAGCCTGGAAGTTACCCAAGGCCTCAAAGTACTGCTCTCTCAGTGAAGATGCTCTCCTACTGGTGCCACAGGAAGCCATCAACTAGGCTGTAATGTCTTTCCAGGCACTGGTTGCTCTGCTACTACCTGAGCTGACCAAGTGCCACCTGTGTTCCTGCTTGCTGCCAGGACGGTCCTGGGCACATGGGGCGGGTTAGGAGCAGAACCCTCAGAACAACACGAATAACCTGTGTTTACCATCCACTTAGTAAACAGTTACTGAGCACAGGCTGTGTATAGAGCATTCCCCTGTACGTTTACAGTAAGATATCCACCAGTTCTCAGAAGGATCCAGTGAAGTGAGGATTATCACCCTATTACTTTGATGATGCCCTCTTCCCATGAGATAATTTGGATACAAATAAGTTAAATAGTTCTTCTGGGGTCATATAACCAGTCTTCTGACTCCAGGTTCAGTGCCTTCCATCACCCCGTATCTGCTTAATCTGCCTGGCTATTCAGGAATCCCCTTTTCTTCTATGACTTTGTTACATCAGTGTGGCCCATAGACCCCATCTTAGCACTGTAACGGATCAGACTCTATGGCACCTTCCCTGGACAGATCCCTCCCCCAAATTTTCTGCTTAGATCATCTCCGATGTATTTACATAATAGTTTCTCACGCACATTTCCTGAGTTGTTTTATAGATACTAAAACCGCTACCAAATGGGAGAAATGAACTTCTTGATAACCCTGAGCACATGGCCCCCAGACTGACTGGCGCCTAGGGATAATGCGAATCCCTGTTACACCGCCCCATTACCTCACCACCGACCAATCAGAGAATTATTCATGAGCTGATCGCATACTCCAGGATGCCCCTCTCTCACCTTGCCTTTAAAAATGCTTTGGTGAAACCCTTCAGGGAGTTTGGATTTGGGTTAGCACCTGTCCTCCTTGCTCAGCCCTGCAATACACCATTTTCTGCTCCAGGCTCCAAAGTTTCAGTTTGTTTGGTTTTACTGTGTGTCAGGCATATTAATCTGTGTTTGATAAAAGTAACACGTAGGTGCTTGAAAGAAAGACTGAGTCTCGGGCCTCTTCCAGACCTGCTGACTCAGACCTGGCCTTTTATTTGCTTATTTATTTATTTTTGTTGTTGCTGTTGCTGGTTTTTATTTTTATTTTTAATTAGAGGATAATTGATTTACAATGTTTTGTCAGTTTCTGCCATACAACAACACGAATCAGCTATGGGTTTACATGTGTCCCCTCCTCCTTGAGCCTCCTTCCTACCCCCTACTTTATCCCATCCTTCGAGGTTGTCACAGAGCACGAGGTTGAGCTCCCTGTGTCACACGGAAAATTCCCAGTGGCTATGCATTTTACATATGGTAAAGCATATGTTTCAATGCTACTTTTTGAATGTGTCCCACCCTTTTCTTCCCCCACTGTCTCCACAAATCTGTTCTCTATTGTTGCGTCTCTGTTGCTGCCCTGCAGATAGGTTCATCAGTACCATTTTTCTAGATTCCATATATATGACTTAACATATGATATTTGTCTTTCTGACTTACTTCACTCTGTATAACAGGCTCTAGGTTCATCCACCTTACTATAACTGATTCAAATTCATTCCTTTTTATGGCTCAGTAATACTTCATAATGCTCCATTGTATAAATGTATCACAACTTCTTTATCCGTTCAAATGTCGATAGACATCTAAGCTGCTTCCATGTCCTGGCTATTGTAAATATTGCTGCAATGAACATTGCAGTACATGTGCTTTTCCAATTATGGTTTTTTCAGGGTATAAGCCCCTAGTGGGATTGCTGCAGATCTTGTATTTTAACAAGACCCCACACAGTCTGTCTGTACACTGAGATCTCAGCAGAACTGCTGCATGAATCATAAAACCAGCTGGGAGCAGCTCCTCCTATAGAACCCTTTGGCTCCAGTCTCTGCAGGATTAAATTCTGCAGGGGAAAACTAATTTTGACTCTATTAGTTTTACTTCTTTAGTGCTAGAGCAGCTTATTAGGAGGTGATTTCACCTGGAAGGTAGTTTCCTACCACAGACATGAAAAAAAAAATTCCCACACAGATCTTACATTTAATGATTCTGTTTTGCAAATATTTATTGTTGTCTGTTATTTGCCAGGCACTGAGTGAGGTGCAGGGCTTAGTGATTTCCCATGGGACACAGCTGTCCACGCTACTTCTGGCTTACTATGATTCAGGCAATTCCTGGTTTTAAAGTTGCATGTTTATAGTAAAATTGCATCTGCACTTCTCTTAATGCTTTCTTGTTGAGTCATTCATTAGGTCAAACAACATATTTTTTTCAGACGACAAACATCTTTCACTGATGAAGTCTATTGTATTTAAGTATATGATGAAGTCCATTTTATTTATACATATTTGTGTTTCCATAAATATTATATTCTGAAGCAATCCTTATTGGAAACATATTTTTTAAAGGAAGACTTGTAAAAAATCATGGTCATTTTGCTACTCTTTCATGGTTAGCAGAACTCCCTCTCTGAGGTTTCATAACTCAATAGAGTTAACTTGGAAATCCTCCCAGGAAACCAATGCTGAAAATTAAGTCTCTCAGGACATCTTGTTGTCTCCATAATTTAACCTGGATGCTATTCAAAATTTGAAGAGAAATATTTTTTTTCAGAATTTTTCATTTTGATTTCAGACAGAGCTTCTTAAGACAATAGCAAGTCTTGTAGTGACTGGAACTTAAGAGAGGTGGATAATTTAAATACTTAGGGCCTTCCATCAACATCAAAATTATAGGCTGGAAACTCTGCTCCTTTATGGGAAACTATTTCTAAAAGTAGTTCTGAAAATCCCTTGAGGTGATGACATACTCCTGGGAAAAATACCTGGCTGAGTAGTTTACTTTTATATGGGAGTATTAAAAGATAAAAAGACTTTAGGCAAAGGACTTCTTATCTCCACACTTGAGAATAATTCTATTTTGCTTGAGAGTCTTTGGGGAATAATTAGTTTTCAAGGATTCAGCCTTATTATATCCTGAAGAATGTTCTGAAATGTTTTCAGTTCAATTCAGTTGTTCAGTCATGTCCAACTCTTTGCAACCCCATGGACTACAGCACGCCAGGCTTCTCTGTCCATCACCAACTTCCGGAGCTTGCTCAAACTCATTTCCATTGAGTCGGTGATGTCATCCAACAACCTCATCCTCTGTCATTCCCTTCTCCTGCCTTCAATCTTTCCCAGAATCAGGGTCTTTTCCAGTTGAGTCAGTTCTTGACATCAGGTGGCCAGAGTATTGGAGTTTCAGCTTCAGCATTGGTCCTTCCAATGAATATTCAGGACTGATTTCCTTTAGGATGAACTGGTTGGATCTTCTTGCAGTCCAAGGGACTCTCAAGAGTCTTCTCCAACATCACAGTTCAAAAGCATCAATTAATTATTCAGTGCTCAGTTTTCTTTATACTCCAACTCTCACATCCATACCTGACTACTGAAAAAAACCATAGCTTTGACTAGATCAACATTTGTGGGCAAAGTAATGTTTGTGCTTCTTAATATGCTATCTAGGTTGGTCATACCTTTTCTCCCAAGGAGCAAGCGTCATTTAATTTCATGGCTGTAGTCACTATCTGCAGTGATTTTGAAGCCCAAGAAAATAAAGTCTGTTGCTGTTTCCATTGTTTCCCCATCTATTTGCCATAAATAGTGATGGGACTGGCTGCCATGATCTTCTTTTTTGAATGCTGAGTTTTAAGCCAGCTTTTTCACTCTCCTCTTTCACTTTCATCAAGAGGTTCTTCAGTTCCTCTTCACTTTCTGCCATAAGGGTGGTGTCATCTGCATATCTGAGGTTATTGATATTTCTCCCAGAAATCTTGATTCCAGCTTCTGTTTTATCCATCCCAGCATTTTGCATGATGTGCTCTGCATATAAGTTAAATAAGCAGAGTGACAATATACAGCCTTTATGTACTCCTTTCCCAATTTGGAACAAGTAGGTTGTTCCATGTCCAGTTCTAACTGTTGCTTCTTGACCCGCATACAGATTTCTCAGGAGGTAGGAAAGGTGGTCTGGCATTCCCATCTCTTGAACAGTTTTCCACAGTTTGCTGTGATCCACACAAAGTCTTTGGCACAGTCAATAAGGCAGAATTAGATGTTTTTCTGGAACTCTCTTGCTTTTTCTATGATCCAACAGATGTTGGCAATTTGATCTCTAGTTCCTGTGCCTTTTCTAAATCCAGCTTGAACATCTGGAAATTCACGGTTCACATACTGTTGAAGCCTGACTTGGAGAATTTTGAGCATTACTTTGCTAGCATGTGAGACGAATGCAATTGTGTGGTAGTTTGAACATTCTTTGGCATTGCCTATCTTTGGAATTGGAATGAAAACTGACCTTTGCAGTCCAGTGGCCACTGCAGAGTTTTCCAAATTTGCTGGCATATTGAGTGCAGCACGTTCACAGCATCATCTGTTAGGATTAGAAATAGCTCTACTGGGATTCCATCACCCCCACTAGCTTTGTTCATAGTGAAGCTTCTTAAGGCACACTTAAATTTCCATTCTAGGATGTCTGGCTCTACATGAGTTATCACATCATTTTGGTGATCTGGGTCACAAAGACCTTTTTTGTATATTCTTCTGTGTATTCTTGCCACCTCTTCTTAACATCTTCTGCTTCTGTTAGGTCCATACAATTTCTGTCCTTTCTTGTGCCCATCTTTGCATGAAATGTTCCCTTGGTATCTCTAATTTTCTTGAAGAGATCTCTAGTCTTTCCTGTTCTATTCTTTTCCTCTATTTCTTTGCATTGACCACTGAGGAAGATTTTCTTATCTCTCCTGGCTATTCTTTGGAACTCTGCATTCAAATGCATATATTTTTCCTTTTCTCCTTTGCCTTTCACTTATCTTCTTTTCTCAGCTATTTGTAAGGCCTCCTCAGAAAACCATTTTGCTTTTTTTGCATTTCTTTTTTGGGGGATGCTCTTGATCCCTGCCTGTGCAATGTCACGAATCTCTGTCCATAGTTCTTCAGGTGCTCTGCCCATCAAATCTAAATCCTTGAATCTTTCTCACTTCCACTGTATAATTGTAAGGGGTTTGATTTAAGTCATACCTGAATGGTCTAGTGGTTTTCCATACATTCTTCAATTTAAGTCTGAATTTGGCAATCGGGACTTCATTATCTGAGCCACAGTCAGCTCCTGGTCTTGTTTTTGCTGACTGTATAGAGCCTCTCCATCTTTGGCTGCAAAGAATATCGTCAATCTGATTTTGGTATTGACCATCATGGTGATGTCCATGTGTAGAGTCTTCTCTTGTGTTCTTGGAAGAGGGTGTTTGCTATGACCATAGGGTTCTCTTGGCAGAGAAAAAGACTGACAAGATAGTGGAGTAGAAGGACATGCACTCATAATCTCCTGCAAGAACTCCAAAATTACAACTCGCTGCTAAACAGGCATTGGTAGGAAATTGTTGAATCCCACCAAAAGAAGATATCCCATGCCAAGGGCAAAGGAGAAGCCCCAGCAAGATGTTAGGAGGGGCAAAATTGCATTTAGAATCATGCCCCACACCCACCAGAAATGTTCAGAGGGCTCAAACAATACCTTGTGTTCACCAGGACCCAGAGACCACACAGAGACTGAGCCAGACCTGTGTTTGAGTCTCCTATGGAGGTACCAGTCAGCAGTGGCCTGCCACAGGGCCAGGGGCTCTGGGTGCAGCAGACCTGTGACATAAGCCCTCTTGGGGGAGGTCATCATTAACCCCACCATAGAGCCACTGAGCAGATGACCCACAAACTGTAGGAAAAGTATACCAAGGAAATTATTGCACTGTTTTAAGAAAGTTGTAGGACCCACAAATCATTTCCCAACTTGGGGATCTGACAAAGGGACTGAGAACCCTCAGGGAATTTGTTTTTGGAGGCCAGTAGGATTTGATTACAAAACTTGCACAGAACTGGGGAAACAAACCTTGGAGGGCACAAACAAAACCTTCTGTGCACCAGGACCCAGGAGAAAGGAGGAGTGACCCCACAAGAGACTGATCCAGACTTGCCTGTGAGTATCCAAGAGTCTCCAGTGGAGGCATGGTTTGGCGGTGGCCTGCTGCAGCGTCAGGGGCATTGTGTGGGGCAATGCATGTAAGGGACCTTTTGAAGGAGGTTGCCCTATCTTCATTACCTCCACCATAGTTTGGTCTCAGGTCAAATAACAGGGAGGGAATGCAGCCCCGTTCATCAGTAGAAAACTGGATTAAAGATTTACTGAGCATGGCCCCGCCCATCAGAACAAGACCCAGTTTCCCTCTCAGTGAGTCTCTCCCATCAGGAAGCTTCCATAAACCTCTTATCCTTCTCCATCAGAGGGCAGACAGAATGAAAACCACTATCAGAGAAAACTGATAACAGATAAAACTGATCACAAGGACCATCTGACATAAATGTGGTCCACTGGAGAAGGGGATGGCAAACCAGTATTCTTGCCTTGAGAACCTCATGAACAGTATAAAAAGGCAAAAAGATATGACACTGAAAGATGAACTCCCCAGGCCAGTAGGTGCCCAGTATGCTACTGGAGAAGAGTGGAGAAATGACTCCAGAAAGAATGAAGAGACGGAGCCAAAGCAAAAACAACACCCAGTTGTGGATGTGACTGGTGATGGAAGTAAAGAACAATATTGCATAGGAACCTGGAATGTTAGGTCCATGAATCAAGGTAAATTAAAAGTGGTGAAACAGGAGATAGCAAGAGTGAACATCATTTTAGGAATTCAGTGAACTAAAATAGACTGGAATGGTCAAATTTAATTCAGATGCCCACAGACTACTACTGTGGGCAAGAATCCCTTACAAGAAATGGAGTAGTCCTCATAGTCAACAAAAGAGTCCAAAATGCAGTACTTTGGTGCAGTCTCAAAAACAGCAGAATGATCTCTGTTCGTTTCCAAGGCAAATCTTTCAATATCACAGTAAACCAAATCTATGCCCCAATCAGTAATGCTGAAGCAGCTGAAATTGAACAGTTCTATGAAGACCTACAAGACCTTCTAGAACTAACACCCTAAAAAAATGTCCTTTTTGTTATAGGGGACTGGAATGCAAAAGTAGGAAGTCAAGAGATACCTGGAGTAACAGGCAAATTTGGCTTGGAGTACCTGGAGTACAGGTACCTGGAGTACAAAATGAAGCAGGCTAACAGCATTTTGCCAAGAAAATGCACTGGTCATAGCATATTGTCACCCTGATAATTTAGCTTGCATACAGAGTACATCATGAGAAATGCTGGGCTGGATGAAGCACAAGCTGGAATCAAGATTGCCTGAGATATATCAATAACCTGAGATATATCAATAACCTGAGATATGCAGATGACAGCAGCCTTATGGCAGAAAGTTAAGAAGAACTGTAGAGTGTCTTGATGAAACTGAAAGAGAAGAGTGAAAAAGCTGGCTTAAAACTCAGCATTCAAAAAATGAAGTTCATGGCATCTGGTCCCATCACTTCATGGCAAATAGATGGGGAAACAGTAGAAACAGTGACAGACTATTTTCTTGGGCTCCAAAGTCACTGCAGATGGTGACTGCAGCCATGAAATTAAGAAATCCTTCCTCCTTGGAAGAAAAGCTATGTCCAACCTAGACAGCATAATAAAAATCAGAGACATTACTTTGCCAACAAAGGTCTGTCTAGTCAAACCTATTGTTTTTCCAATGGTCATGTATGGTTGTGAGAGTCAGACCATAAAGAAAGCTGAGCGCTGAAGAATTGATGCTTTTGAACTGTGGTGTTGGAGAAGACTCTTGTGAGTTCTTTGGACTGCAAAGAGACCAAACCAGTCAATCTTAAAGGAAATCAGTCCTGAAAATTCATTGGAAGGACTGATGCTGAAGCTGGAGCTCCACCACTTTGGTCACCTGATGTGAAGAACTGACTCACTGGAAAAGACCTTGATGGTGGGAAAGATTGAGGCAGGAGGAGAAGGGGATGGCAGAGGATGAGGCGGTTGGATGGCATCACCAACTCTATGGACATGAGTTTGATCAAGCTCCGGGAATTGGTAATGGACAGGAAGCCTGGCATGCTGCAGTTCATGGGTTGCAAAGAGCTGGACAGGACTCAGCAACTGAACTGAACTAAACTCATTAAGCATCACCAAGAATCTTTAGGTACCTCTCAAGGGCTATGACAATATTCTGATCCATATCCTGTGAGCTGTCTTATAGATAATGAAACCCCAGGTAGAGCAGTTAACTATGTGATGACCAGACTGTAGTCATGACATAAGCTGCCGCTATTTCTAGAAGTGGACTCAAAGAAATGGCAACAAACTGAGTCAAGTTGGTACTGAAGATTAATCATCCCTCAAACAGTCAAGATGATGCTGATCAGACTACTGATGACCAATTTCAAGATGACTGTCAGAGCTGACTGGTCTGTCTCTGCATGTAGCTCCCTCTCTCTGTGTATAAAAAGTCTTGCCCCCTGATTTTCAGAGGGTGGGGGTCAGCCTTTGGATAAGTGTCCATCCTCCCCTCACTCTGGTTGTTGGCATCCAAAAGAAAACAAACATTCTTCTTCATCAGCTTGGCTTCTTCATTGACTTTTGAGTGATGAGCAACCAGATCCCACTTTCTGTAACAAGAGCAACATTTACTAGAAATTAGATCCCATTCACAGGATACAGATAAAGATTTTCATAGTTTATTTTGGCAATTAAAGACTTGCTTGTTTGTCAATTCTGGAGAAGTTTTCAGTTTTCCCTGTCTGAGGTTTCATGATTTTTTCATTTAAACTGAAAGTTGATACTTTGTAAAAGTATTGATACTTGGGGAGAATTTAAGAAACACCAGTTACAGAAGTTAGTGAACTTAGCAAACCACTTGGTGGCAGTAAACTCCTTGTTAATCACAATATGAACCTGAACTGCTGTACAGGCTTCTTAACTCCTACTCCTTTGTGGAAGTCCTTTTTTTCCTCTATAATTATTTTTATCCTCAATGTCTCTGTCAAATGAAAAAGGTGTGGTTTCTTCCTGTTTCCACCCCCCCCCCAACAGACTGAATTTTATGTAAAGATTATACGTTGTGAAGAATATTTACAATTTAATTCTCAAAACTCAATACTTTCAGAAGTCACAATGTATAATCTTTACATATAATTCAGTCTGTTAGGGGAAAAAATAACAACAAGAAGAAACCACACCTTTTTCATTTGACAGAGACATTGTTTGGGGATCAAAAATATTATAAATTATTACTTATCATTGCAGCAATAGTGAGAGGCAGCTTGGGTAGTCCATTCTGCACAGTGTGGTTAGAAAAACTTTAGTTGCCTTGGGGCATTTCACTCTCCCTTGCTGAAGATGGAGGAATAAAATGACTGATCTTCCTCCACTTACAATGGGTTTTACATCTTGATAAACCCACTGCGAGCTGGAAATATCCTAAATTGAAGTGTAAATACACATACCCTACTGAACATTGTAGCTTAGCCTCACTTACCTTAAACACAGAACACTTTTGTTAGCCTATATTTGGACAAAATTATCTAACACAAAGTCTGTTTTATTATAAAATGTTGACTATCTCACCTAACTTATTGAGTACTGTGTGAAAGTGAAAAACAGAATGATTGCATGGGTGTAGAGGGGTTGTAAGTATACGATAGTTTACCCTCATGATCCTGTGGCTGCCTGGGAGCTGGCTGCCACTGCCCAGCACCATGAGAGAGTATCATACTATAAATCATTAGCTTGAGAAAAGATCAAATTTTAAAGTACAGTTTTTACTGAAGGTGTTTTACTTTTGCATGATCACAAAGTTGAAAAATTGTAAGTTGTGCCATCATAAGTCAGGGACTCTGTATCTAAAAGTTCTGACTCTGTAGATAAGAAGAGCAGAATCAGAACCGACTCACATAAGAGACCTCACACAGGGTCAGACGCACATAGGGACTTAATAATGTTAGTCCCAAGCCTCTCCTTATTTGTTCCTTTGAAGTATCTAGTATTCACTAGCTCTTTGAGGCATTTGCTTCTGAACCCCAGCTGGCAGTTGCTTGCTACCTTATGATCTTGTTACTGCACATGAGGAGCCAGTTATCTGTTAAGAGTGACCTGACATGGTCGAGGTGGGACATTAGTTCCAAGTCTAAATTATTTCAAATATATGAAAATATTTATGCTAAACTATCTATGACAGGAAAGAAAGCATTAAAAATGTTCATCAGCAGAAAGCACATCAAATTATAGTTAATTGTCAAAGGCCAAAATTGAGAATAAAGTAAGAATGTCCATTCCTATCACTTCAACTCAACATTGTCCTGGAGGCCCATATCAGTAAAATAAGGCAAGAAAAAAATTAAAGGTACACAGGTTGGACAAGAAAAAGTAAATGGTCTTTATTCACAAATGACATGATTATATAGGTAGAAAATTCCAAGCACTCTACCAAAAATAATAAAACTTATTAATACTAGAAATTTTATTTAGGAAACCTGTCAGGTAAAAGGTTAATATGCAGAGGTTGTCTTCTTATATATTAGCAATATGAATTAGAGAATATTGAAAAGATGTCATTAATAGCAACATCACAAAGCATAAAACTCCTCAGGGGAAATTCTAACAAAAATATAACATCTCTATGTTGCAACTACAAAACATTAGTGAAACAAATTTTAAAAGTGCTAAATAAACAGATAAGCCAAATGTATGAGTTGGATAACATATTGTTAAGATGTCATTATCCTCCAATTGATCTATAGATTCAGTGAAATCCCAATCAGAATCTCGGGAGACTTTTTATAGAAACTGACAAATTGACTCTAAAACATGTTTGGAAATGAAAAGTACACAAAAAGACCAAGACAATTCTGAAAGACTTTTAATTACTTGATTTTGAGGCTTAATACAAACCTATAGTAATCAAGACAGTATGGTATTTGCATGAATACAAACATTTAGATCAATGAACATAATGAAGTCCAGAAATAGACTCACACAATATAATCAACTTATGACAAACATGAAAGAGTAGTTCAGTGGAGTAAGTATAATCTTCTCAACAAATTGATGTTGAAACAATTAGATATCACTTTGCAAAAGACTAAAAAAGTCAATCTAAACCTCACCCCTTTGATGAAAATGAGCTGAAAGTGGATCAGATATTTAAAAATATAAAGTAAAACAATAAAAAATTTAAAGAAAACACATGGAAAAATCTTCCTGATTAGGGGTTAAGCAAATCTTAGGTATGACACCAAAAGTGCAATCTGTAAAAGGAAAATTTAATTTCATCTAATTTAAAGCTTTCATGCTTCAAAGGACATCATTAAGAAAGTAAAAAGAAAACCTACAGAATATTTGCTGAGGGAGAAAATATTTGCAAATCATATGTTTGATTATGTGTTGTGCCCAGAACATGTAAGGAACACCTTAAATGCAATAATAAAAAGGTAAATGAGTTAAAAGAGGGTGAAGGATATGTACAGACACATCACCAAAGAAGAAATATGGATGGCCAATAAGCACACAAAAAGATGACCAATATCACTGCTTGCTAGGGAATTGTCAATTGAAACCACAAACCTCTCACCACACTGAATGGCTATAATAAGAAAGATGGTCAACAAAGAAGTGGTGAAGAGAATAAGGACAGATCGTCACTCACACAGTAATTGGGAAAAATGTAAAATGGTGCAATCACGTTGGAAGAGTTTAGTAACTTCTCAAAAAGTTAAATATAAAGTTACCATATGATCCAGCTATTCCATTCCTAGGTATTTACCCAAGAGAAATGAAAATATGTTCACATAAAAGCTTGTCCATTCATAGCAGCATTAATCACAATTATCAAAGAGTGGAAAAAACCCAATACTCATTAATGGATGAAAGGGTAAAATAATGTGATATATCCAAACAGTGGAATAGTTCCATACAAAGAGTAAAGTTACTAATGAATATGTGCGACAACATGGGTGAGCTTAGAAAACATCTTGCTGAATGAAAGAAGTCAGACACATATTGTATGATTTCGCTTATAGGAAACATTCAAAATAGACCAATGCATAAGAGGCAGAATAATAATCAAGTAGATTATTGGATGCCAAGAGCTGGGTCGAGGGAAGATTGGGGGGTGACTTTTAAGTGGTACAGGTGTTTTGGGGTATGATAAAAATGTTCTAGAATGATGTTCATGATAGTGACACAAGTTCAAGTATACCAAAACTCTGAATTGTACCCTTAAACAATAAACTAATAAAAGTCATTTATGTAGATTCATACTATGTAACTTTCAAGGATATATACATAGTTAAGAATACACTTAAACATATTAGGAATGCTTTTGGGTGGAGAATAAAATAAATAGGAAGAGAATTCTGCCCCCTCCAAAAAATCCCCAGAGAAACAGAGACTAGATCAGTGGTTGACTGGGGTCAGGAGTAGAGGCAGAATTTAATTATAAAAGGGCAACACAAAGGAATCTTATATCCAGTGATGAAATTGTTCTGTATCTTGATTGTTGTGGTCTCACAAATCTACATGTGTGATAAAACTCATAGAATTGCATACCAAAAGAAAAAGTTACTTTTTAATGAACATAAAGTTTTAAAAAATTGTATTGAGACATGTGCCTTGTATCTATTATTTTAATTATTTTTATTTATCATATATAATATATTATTAACTATATATGTATTATTATTGTAACCCTCTTCCACTTTTTAATAAAGTGTCTATATTACTCTTTTCTATGTGAATAACCTCCTTTAATTTATTTTTAACTAAGTCATGCATTAATCAGTCTGTTGGGTAATTCTCAGTTTAGTACATACAAGGTATACTGCATGGATGAACTTTACATATATTATTTTTGTATTTGCATTTAAAGGTTTTGATTTCTTCTGCATTGGAAATGGCCTTACATGTTGAAAACAGTCATTTGCCAGTACAAAACTGAGGATTTTGTTCAAACCCAGAAGCTAATTGTGTAAAAGAGCTTCCACTCTGTTTATAATACTTGCTCTATGGTAGTCATCACAAGCATTGTGGGTGGTATTACTAACTAACTCCTTTAGATTAATTAGAACACACTTTTATGAATTTCTCTTGTCTTTTAAAAAGGGACTTTATTTAAAAAATTGAGATGTACAAAGATTTTCCATATACCCTTTTCCCCCACATGAATAACCTCATCCATTATATCATTGGTATCATTGTATCAGAATGGTACATTTGTTTTAAACCAGGGATGACCTTCTTTGACACATCATTATCATCCAAAGTCCATAACTTACCTCAAGATTCACTCTTGGTTTTATACAGTCTATGGTGGTGGTGGTTTATCTGTAAGTACATGGGCTGTAGCCTGCCAGGCTCCTCTGTCCATAGGGTTTCCCAGGCAAGAATACTGGAGTGCGTTGCCATTTCCTTCTCCAGGGGATCTTCCTGACCCAGAAATTGAATCCAGGTCTCTTGCATTGCAGGCAGATTCTTTATTGACTGATCTGCAAGGGAATCCTATACAGTCTATGGGTTTGGACAATAGTATTATAAGTATCCGTTGTTATGGTATCATACAAATATTTTACTGCTCTAAAAATCTCCTGTGCTCTGCCCTTTCATCATTTCCCTTCCGTCCCCTGGCATCACAGATCATTTTACTTAATCCAGCGGTTTGACTTTTCCCAGAATATCACTTATTTGGAATCTGATAGCATGCTGTCTCTTCAGAGTGATTTCTTTTGCTGAGTAACATACATTTAAGGTTCCTACATGTCTTTTCATGGATTGTGAGCTCATTTTTCTTTAGTGCTAAATGATATTCTGTTGTGTGCATGTACAAAGTATATTTATCCATTCACCTACTGAATGAAATTTTGGTTGTTTCCAAGTTTGGCAATTATGAATAAAGCTCCTATAAACATGCATGTATGGGTTTTTGTGTGGACAGAAGTTTTCAAGTCCTTTGGGTAATACCAATGGGTGCAATCATATGGTAAGACTATGTTTAGTTTTGTGAGAAACTACCAGACTGTCTTCCAAAGTGGCTGTGTCATTTTACACTCTCACCAGTAATGTCTGAGAACTCCTGTGGCTTCATACCCTTACCAGAATTTGATGTGATCACTGTCCCAGATTTTGGCCATTCAAATAGGTGTGTAGTGGTATCCTATTGTTTTCATTTACATTTCTCTAACAATGTGATGAGGTATATCCTATGATAGGCTTATTGTCATCTGTATATTTTATTTGACGAAGTAACTGTTAAGGTCTTTGGTTGGCTTTTTAACTAAGTTGTTTGTTTTCTTCTTGTTGAGTTTTAAGAGTTCTTTGTATATTTTGGATAGCAGTCCTTTATCAAGTGCGTCTTTTGCAAATATTTTCTCCCAGACTATGGATTGTCTTCTCATTGTCTTGATGTCCTCTTTCACAGAGTATAAATGTTCAATTTTGATGAAATCTAGTTTGTCTTTCTTCTTTTTTGTTTCTATTATTTTATTTTAAAAATATTATTAAACTTTTTATTTCAAATTGGAGAATAGTTGATTAACAGTGTTGTGTTATTTTAGGTAGAGAGCAAAGTGATTCAGGTATCTATTGTTTTTAAATTTCTTTTCACATTTAGTTTTTACATAACATTGAGCAGAGTTCCCTGTGCTATACAGTAGGTCCTTATTGGCTATCCATTTTAATCAGAGCAGTGTATGTATATCAGTCTCAAATTCCCCAACTATCCCTTCCCTCCCCTCTTCCATCCTGGTATTTAATTTAATATGAGAACCTTGTTCTCTAAACCTGCAAGTCTGTTACTGTTTTGTAAGTAAGTTCATTTGTGTCATTAAAAAAAAAATTCCATGTATAAGCAATATCACATGGTATTTGTCTTTCTCTGATTTGGTTCAGTATATTTATTTCTAGGTCCATCCATGTTGCTGCAAATGGCATTATTTCATTTTTTTTTAAAAGGCTGAGTAATATTCTGTTGTATATATTACCACATCTTCTTTATCAATTCACCATAATTTTGATTTGCAGGGTGACATGGTAATGCTATTTTTAGTTTTTTAAGGAGCCTCCATACTGTTTTCCATAGCAGCTGTACCAGTTTATATTTCCACCAACAGTGTAAGAGGGTTGCCTTGTTTCTACACCCTCTCCAGCATTTATGGTTTGTAGATTTTTTGATGATGGCCATTCTAACTGATGTGATACTTCATTGTATTAATAGTTTTGATTTTAATTTCTCTGATAATTAATGATGTTGAACATATTTTTACCTGCTACCTGGCCATCTGTATGTCTTCTTTGGAAAATGTCTATTAAGGTCTTCTGTCCATTTTTTGATTGGGTTGTTTGCTTTGATGATATTAAGCCACATGAGCTGTTTGTAAATTTTGGAAGCTAATCCCTAGTCTATAACATTGTTTGCAAATATCTTCTCCCACTCTTTGGGTTGTCTTTTCATTTTGTTTAAGGTTGCCTTTGCTGCGCAAAAGCATTTGAGTTTAACTAGGTCCCATTTGTTTATTTTTGTTTTTGTTTTCATATCCCCTAGAGACTGATGGAAAAAAATATTGCTGAGATTTACATAAGAGAGTATTCTTTCCAGGTTTTCCTATAAGGGTTTATAATGTCTGGACTAACATTTAGGCCTTTAATCCATTTTCAGTTTATTTTTGTGTATAATGTTGCTGACCAGTTTAACCAGCACCATTTATTGAAGAGACTGTCTTTCCTCCATTGTATAGTCTCATCTACTTTGTCACAGATTAATTGATCATCTATTAATTAATCCACAGGACTGAAACCTAACTGGAAAAGGTCAGTTTTCATTCCAAACCCAAAGAAGGGCAATGGGAAAGAACGTTCAAATTGCTGCACAATTAAACTCATCTCACATGCTAGCAAAGTAATGCTCAAAATTTTCCAAGCCAGGCTTCAATAGTCCATAAACTGTGAACTTCCAGATGTTCAAGCTGGATTTAGAAAAGGCAGAGGAACCAGAGATCAAAGTGCCAACATCCATTGGATCATAGAAAAAGCAAGAGAGTTCCAGAAAAAAATCTACTTCTGCTTTGTTGACTGCGCCAAAGCCTTTGACTGTGTGGATCACAACAAGCTGGAAAATTCTTCAAGAGATGGGAATACCAGACCACGTGACCTGCCTCCTGAGGAATCTGTATACAAGTCAAGAAACAACATTTAAAACCAGACATGGAACTACTGACTGGTTCCAAATAGGAAAAGGAATACGTCAAGGCTGTATATTGTCACCCTGCTTATTTAACTTATATGCAGAGTTCAGTTCAGTTGCTCAGTCATGTCCGACTCTTTGCGACCCCATGAATCGCAGCACGCCAGGCCTCCCTGTCCATCACCATTTCCTGGAGTTCACTCAGACTCATGTCCATCGAGTCAGTGATGCCATCCAGCCATCTCATCCTCTGTCGTCCCCTTCTCCTCCTGCCCCCAATCCCTCCCAGCATCAGAGTCTTTTCCAATGAGTCAACTCTTCACATGAGGTGGCCAAAGTACTGGAGCTTCAGCTTTAGCATCATTCTTTCCAAAGAAATCCCAGGGCTGATCTCCTTCAGAATGGACTGGTTGGATCTCCTTGCAGTCCAAGGGACTTTCAAGAGTCTTCTCCAACACCACAGTTCAAAAGCATCAATTCTTCAGCACTCAGCCTTCTTCACAGTCCAACTCTCACATCCATACATGACCACTGGAAAAACCATAGCCTTGACTAGACGGACCTTAGTCAGCAAAGTAATATCTCTGCTTTTGAATATACTATCTAGGTTGGTCATAACTTGTCTTCCAAGGAGTAAGCGTCTTTTAATTTCATGGCTGCAATCACCATCTGCAGTGATTTTGGAGCCCCCCAAAATAAAGTCTGAAACTGTTTCTACTATTTCCCTGTCTATTTCCCATGAAGTGATGGGACCGGATGCCATGATCTTCGTTTTCTGAATGTTGAGCTTTAAGCCAACTTTTTCACTCTCCTCTTTCACTTTCATCAAGAGGCTTTTTAGCTCTTCTTCACTTTCTGCCATAAGGGTGGTGTCATCTGCATATCTGAGGTGACTGATATTTCTCCCGGCAATCTTGATTCCAGCTTGTGTTTCTTCCAGTCCAGCATTTCTCATGATGTACTCTGCATAGGAGTTAAATAAGCAGGGTGACAATATACAGCCTTGACATACTCCTTTTCCTATTTGGAACGAGCCTGTTGTCCCATGTCCAGAGCTAACTGTTGCTTCCTGACCTGCATACAGATTTCTCAAGAGGCAGGTCAGGTGGTCTGGTATGCCCATCTCTTTCAGAATTTTCTACAGTTTATTGTGATCCACACAGTCCAAGGCTTTGGCATAGTCAATAAAGCAGAATAGATGTTTTTCTGGAACTCTCTTGCTTTTTCCATGATCCAGCAGATGCTGGCAATTTGATCTCTGGTTCCTCTGCCTTTTTTAAAACCAGCCTGAACATCAGGGAGTTCACGGTTCATGTATTGCTGAAGCCTGGCTTGGAGAATTTTGAGCATTACTTTACTAGCATGTGAGATGAATGCAATTGTGCGGTAGTTTGAGCATTCTTTGGCATTGCCTTTCTTTGGAATTGGAATGAAAACGGACCTTTTCCAGTCCTGTGGCCACTGCTGAGTTTTACAAATTTGCTGGCATATTGAGAGCAGCACTTTCACAGCATCATCTTTCAGGATTTGAAATAGCTCCACTGGAATTCCATCACCTCCACTAGCTTTGTTGGTAGTGATTCTTTCTAAGGCCCACTTGACTTCACATTCCAGGATGTCTGGCTCTAGATTAGTGATCACATCATCATGATTATCTGGGTTGTGAAGACCTTTTTTGTACAGTTCTTCCATGTATTCTTGCCACCTCTTTTTAATATCTTCTGCTTCTGTTAGGTCCATACCATTTCTGTCCTTTATCGAGCCCATCTTTGCATGAAATATTCCCTTGGTATCTCTAATTTTCTTGAAGAGATCTCTAGTCTTTCCCATTCTGTTCTTTTCCTCTATTTCTTTGCATTGATTGCTGAAGAAGGCTTTCTTATCTCTTCTTGCTATTCTTTGGAACTCTGCATTCAGATGCTTATATCTTTCCTTTTCTCCTTTGCTTTTCACCTCTCTTCTTTTCACAGCTATTTGTAAGGCCTCCCCAGACAGCCATTTTGCTTTTTTGCATTTCTTTTCCATGGGGATGATCTTGATCCCTGTCTCTTGTACAATGTCCTGTACATTGTATGCATATACACAGAGTACATCCTGTGAAATCCTAGGGTGGATGAAGCACAAGCTGGAATCATTATTGCCAGGAGAAATATCAATAACCTCATATATGCAGAAGACATCACCCTTATGGCAGAAAGCGAAGAAGAACTAGAGCCTCTTGATGAAAGTGAAAGAGGAGAGTGAAAAAGTGGATTAAAACTCAACATTCAGGAAACTAAGGTCATCGCATCCAGTCCCATCCCTTCATGGCAGATGGGAAAACAATGGAAACAGTGAGAGGCTTCACTTTTTGGGGCTACAAAATCACAGCAGATGGTGACTGAAGCCATGAAATTAAAAGATGCTTGCTCCTTGGAAGAAAGGCCATGACCTACCTAGACAGTATATTAAAAAGCAGAGATCTATCTTTGCTGACAAAGGTCCATATAGTCAAAGCTATGGTTTTTCCAGTAGTCATGTATGCATGTGAAAGTTGGACTAAAAAGAAAGCTGAACTATAAAGAAAGCTGAACACCAAAGAATTGATGCTTTGGAACTGTGGTGTTGGAGAAGACTCTTGGGAGTCCCTTGGACAGCAAGGAGATCCAACCAGTCAATCCTAAAGGAAATCAGTCCTGAATATTCATGCGAAGGACCCATGTTGAAGCTGAAACTCCAATGCTTTGGCCACTTAATGTGAAGACATGACTCATTGGAAAAGACCCTGATTCTGTGAAAGATTGAAGGCAGGAGGAGAAGGGGACTACAGAGGACAAGATGGTTGGATGGCATCACCGACTCAATGGACATGAGTGTGAGCAAGCTCTGGGAGCTGGTGATGGACAGGGAAGCCTGGCGTGCTGCAGTTCATAGGTCACAAAGTGACGGACATGACTGAGTGACTGAATTGAACTGAACTGAATTGATCATGGGTGCATGGGTTTATTTCTGAGCTTTATATCCTGTTCCAGTAATTTATATTTGTTTTTGTGCCAGTACCATACTGTTTTGATAACTTTGTAGTATAGCCTGAAGCCAGGGAGATTGGTTCTTCCAGTTTCTTTTTTAGTTCAAGATTGTTTTGGCTATTCAAAGTCTTTTATGTCTCTATACAAATGTTAAAGTCTTTTTCTATTTGGTCCATAAAAAATGCCATTGGTAATTCGACAGGGTTTGCATTGAATCTGTAGATTGCCTTGGGTAGTACAGTCATTTTAACAATATTTAGTCTTCCAATCCAAGAACATGGTATGTCTTTCCACCTGTTTGTGTCATCTTTAATTTCTTTCATTAGCATCTTATAGTTTTCAGAATACAGGTCTTTTTGTCTCCTTAGGTGGGTTTATTCCTAGGTATTTTATTTATTTTTGATGTGATGGTAAATGGAAGTATTTCTTTAATTTCTCTTTCTGATCTTTTGTTGTTAGGGTGTAGAAATGCAACATATTTCTATGTATTAATTTCATAGTCTGCAATTTCACCAAATTCATTGATGAGGTCTAGTAATTTTCCAAGAGCATCTGTAGAATTTTCTACTTACGGTATCATGTCATCTGCACGGATAATTTAACTTCTTCTTTTCCTATTTGAATTCCTTATATCTCACTTTATTCTCTGATTTCCATAGCTAGGACTTCCGAAACACTGTTGAATAAAGGTGGTGAGAGTGGATCTCTTGTTTTGTTCCTGATCTTAGAGGAAATGCTTTCAGTTTTTCACTGCTGAATGTGATGTTAGCTGTGGATTTTTCATACGTGGTCTTTATTGTGTTAGGTATGTTCCTTCCATGCCAACTTTCTGGAGAGTTTTTATCATAAATGTTAAATTTTGTCAAAAGCTTTTCCTGCCTCTGTTGAGAAGATCACATGATATTTATTCTTCAGTTTTTTCATGTGGGTATCATAATGATTGATTTGCAAATATTGAAAACCCCTTGCTTCCTTGGGATAAATCCCACTTGATCATGGTGTATGATCCTTTTAATGTATTGGTGGATTCAGATTTGCTAGTATTTTGTTAAGGATTTTTGCATCTATGTTCGTAAGTGATATTAGCCCATAATTTTCTTTTCTTTCTTTCTTTTTCTTTTTTTTGAGATATCATTGTGTGATTTTGCTATCAGGGTGATGGTGGCATCATAGAATGAGTTGGGAGTATTTTTTCTGCTGCAATTTTTTTTGGAACAGTTTGAGAAGGATAAACGTTAGCTCTTCTCTAATTATTTGATAGGATTTGACTGTGAAGCTAACTGGTCCTGGAATTCTGTTTTTTGAGAGTTTTAAAATCACAGTTTCAATTTCATTGCTTGTGCTTAGTCTGTTCATATTTTCTATTTCTTCCTGGTTTTACCTTGGAAGAGTGTATCTTTCCAAAAATTTGTACATTTTTTTCCAGGATGTCCATTTTATTGGTATACAGTTGCTTGTAGTAATCTGTTATGAATTTATCAGTTGTAACTTTTTTACATTTATACTTTCATTGATTTTCATCCTCTTCCTTTTCTGTTGATGAGTTGGGCTAAAGGTTTATCAATTTTGTTTACCTACTCAGTTCAGTTTAGTCCCTTAGTCGTGTCTGACTCTTTGTTACCCCATGGACTGTAGCACACCAGGCTTTCCTGTCCATCACCAACTCACAGAGTTTGCTCAAACTCATGTCCACAGACTCGGTGATGCCATCCAACCATCTTGTCCTCTGTCGTTCCCTTCTCCTCCTGCCTTCAATCTTTCACAGCATCAGGGTCTTTTCCAATGAGTCAGTTCTTTGCATCAGGTAAACAAAGTTGTGGAGCTTCAGCTTCAGCATCAGTCCTTTCAATGAATATTCAGGACTGATTTCTTTTAGGATGGACTGGTTGGATCTCTTTGCAGTCCAAGGGACTCTCAAGAGTCTTCTCCAACACCACAGTTCCAAAGCATCAATTCTTCGGTAATCTGCTTTCTTTATAGTCCAACTCTCACATTCATACATGACTACTGGAAAAACCATAGCTTTGACTAGACAGACCTTTCTTGAAAAAGTAATGTCTCTGCTTTTTAATATGCTGTTGAGATGATCATAGCTTTTCTTCCAGGGAGCAATGACCCAGAGGGATGGTATGGGGAGGGAGGAGGGAGGAGGGGGGGGCGGTTCAGGATGGGGAACATGTGTATACCTGTGCCGGATACATGTTGATGTATGGCAAAACCAATACAATATTGTAAAGTAATTAACCGCCAATTAAAGTAAATAAATTAAAAAAAAGTTCATGGCTGCAGTCACCATCTGCAGTGATTTTGGAGCCCAAGAAAATAAAGTCTCTCTCTGTTTCCATTGTTTTCCCATCTATTTGCCATGAAGTGATGGGACCAGATGCCATGATCTTAGTTTTTTGAATGAGTTTTAAATTAGCTTTACCTACTCAGAGGACCAGCTTTTAGCCGTTGATTTTTGCTATTGTTTTCTTCATCTCTAATTCATTTATTTATGTTCTTCTGTTTATGATTTCTTCCCTTCTACTAACTTTAGCTCTTATTTGTTCTTTCTCTTGTCATTTTAAGTGTAAGGTTAGGTTGTTTATTTGAAAAAATTTTGTTTCTTGAAGTAAGAGTGTATTGCTATAAACGCCCCTCTTGGAATTGCTTTTTCTGTATCCCATAGATTTTTGATTCTTATACTTTCATTTTCTTTTCTCTCTAGGTATTTTTTTTATTTCTTTTAATTTCTCTAGTGATCCATTGGTGCTTTAGTAGCATATTGCTTAGCCTCCATGTGTTTGTGTGTTTTTTAATGTTCTTTTATTTTCTTGTATTTTTCTTGTAGTTTGTTTCTAATCTTGTAGTGTTGTGGTTGGAAAAGATGCTTGATATAAGATTTCAGTTTTCTTAAGTATACAAACAGTCACTTTGTGGTCCAGTATGTGGTCAGTTTTGGAGAATGTTTCATGTATACATGAGAAAATATGTATTCTATATGTGGTCTTTTCTGCTTAGAGAAGTTCCCTTATCATTTTTTGCAAAGCTGGTTTGGTGGTGCTGAATTCTCCTAGCTCTTGCTTGTCTGTAAAGCTTTTGATTTATCCATTAAATCTGAATGAAAGCCTTGCTGGGTAGAGTATTCTTTATTGTAGGTTCTTCCCCTTCAATTTAAATATATCATGCCATTTCCTTCTGGCCTGCAGAGTTTCTTCTGAAAAAATCTACTGTTAGCCTTATGGGTTTTCTGTTATATGTTATTTGTTACTTTTAATATTTTTTCCTTGTCTTTAACTTTTGTCACTTTGATTACTGTTGTCTCCCTGTGTTCCTACTTTGGTTTAGCCTGCCTGGAACTCTGTACTTCCTGGACTTGCATGACTGTTTTCTTTCCCATGTTAGGGAAGTTTACAGCTATATCTCTTCAGAAAAAATTTCAGGTCCTTTCTCTTGTCTCCTGAGATCCTTATAATGATAATGTTGGTGTATTTAATGTTGTCCCAGATTTCCCTCAGATGGCTTTCATTTCTTTTTATAGTTTTTTCTTTATTCTATTCTGCAGCAGTTATTTCCACCATCGTGTCTTCCAGGCCCCTTATCCATTCTTCCATCTCAATTATTCTGCTATTGTTACCTTCTAATGTATTGTTCTTTTCAGTTATTGTATCATTCTTCTCTGTTTCTTTTTTTTTTTCTTTTAAAATCTAACTTGTTGCTTTATTTTTCATTGGTGATAGATGAAACATTCATCTAAATGGATGTTCACAAACATGGATCTAAATGTCCAGTCCACATTATAACACCACAGAGAAGAAGCACTCCACCTTCCCTTCTCCCATTTAGCCCTCAGGTCCATGTTTGGGAACCAGTCTCTGGAACATGGCCAGCCTATTCTCCCTCTCAACAGGTAAGAAGCCTGTTGTAAATCTTGCTTTTGAGGTGAGTGTATCACAATGGCACTTGCTACTTGCCAGAATGATTTAGCTTGCGCACACACACACACACACACACACACACACACACAAGCTATGGTCCATTTTTCCTAGGAGTTTTCCTGAGAAAGGAAAATTGTATAAATAATCATTTAAAAGACTATTAGATATAATTCTGAAGAGCTGCATATAAATGGGAAAGTTGAAGCTATTTCAAGTGTATCAGGGGAGACTTCCTTTTAAAAGGAAGAGTCAATTCCTAACTGATCACTTTATCAGTTTTAAATTTTGTATATTAGGACTTTATAAATCAGGGCACACCTTGATTTCTAGGACATTAAAACTTTTTAAAAATAATATTCACATGCTAAGATGCAGTGAATTTTATTAGTATAGATTTATCTTATGGAAATCCATTTGGAAAGTCAGTAGAAATTAATCTAGGTTTTGAGGACAAGGAAGTCCTTTTCAAACTTTCTCATCCCTTGGCATCTATATGAGGACAATACCTTGAGGAGAGTTCAGGGTGGGGAAGATTCATCAAGTCTCAGGGAAGAGCCTGCACCTGAGCCTGCCAGGGGGCTTAGAAGGGCAGAGATGACCTTGAATGGTATAAGCCAGTGATGCCAAAAATATTTCAGCTGAGGAACTTATTCTTCAAAGGAACCATGCACAAAAGCCTAATATTAATAAATAAACAAACAAAAGCCATGCTACTGTGCCTGAAGCAAAGTAGGGAGCCTGGAATTCTACTGATAGAAGTCAGTTTCGAGCATGCAGTTAATTGTATGTCACTGACTGGAAGATGAGACCGACTGGGTCTTCAACTCACCAGCTATGTGGCTTGGATTAGCTGTGTTACCTCTGTGAGCTGCAGGGTCCTAACCTGTGAAATGAAGGTTTCTAGTATCCTGAATGGCTTAAGACTCTAACATGAGTACTGCACTTGGCAGAATGTCTGTACAGAGTAAGGCTCAATAAACCATTGCTCTTTCCCCAGTAACCAGCCAGCTCCCCACGTGGCTTGAAATTTCCATCTAAAAGATCACAGATAACAAAACTGGGGGAACTGTCTCCAAAAGAAAACTGTTAAAATGGAAATGTTGTGTCTGAAGAGGAAAGGGACCCATAATTTCTTCTCTGTGCTTTTTTTCATTGACACTTGGGTTTAGAGTTGAGAATCTCAGACACATATAATTCCAAACACAGATTCTTAGAACAGTCTGTAAGAGCACCTAGTCAACACCTAGTCAACAACTTCATTTAAAAATATGAAAACAGAGTGTTCTAGAGGTCAGTACCAAAATTATACTGGTCGGGCATGGATGAGTTTCTTGAGCCTGTTTCCTTTCTGAGACATGGGAATGATGAGTTCCTATTTTGGCTCATGAGAGAAGAGCCTTGTTAATTGACTTTCAGATGTCAATTTCTGTTGCTCTCTTCACTTGGAGGAGGAGAGTAGCAGAAAAGTGAGGGACAGAGGGCTCTGTGAATAAGCACAGACAGGTGGCACCAATGGGAGGCCCCAGGCTGGGGAGGTTGATCCTTGTTTGAAAGTGATGATAATAGGAGGTTGGTAAGACCTGCCCAGGATGGCTGCCAAAAAAGGGAGGAAGCCATCACAAAAGGAGGGAGTCTTATAGGCAAGCAGCTCCCCTATAGGGCAAGTGTGATTCAGAGGGAATTCATCAGAGTGTTGTACTTCATTATACTTTTTTCTCATTGCCGTTAATCTAAAAATTATTTATATGTCTCTTTCTGGCCTACATAGAGCATTTTTAGATTGGAAAGTCTTTTGATAACATCAAAAATCTTAGATACAACAACTCAGTCTTTAGGGCAGGGTAAAAAAGATCCCTAACTGGTTTAAGATAGGAAGTTGAAGAATTAAAGGAAGTTGAGGAGTACCCTAAAGTAAGACAATGTGTGCAAGAGGGGATTTCTAATGAATACACCCCACTTCTCTGATTCTTTTAATTGAATCATTCCCTCCTCAACCCACATTCTGATTCATGAGTTGTTTCAAGTCATTACTCAGGAAAAAAGCTTAGTGGGTATGAATTTTAAATGCTTTCGGGAAGGTTTCTGAGCCTACAGAGCTGGGAAAACAGTTTCCCTGATAGGGGAGACCACTGACAGTTCTGATCACTTACAAAGTAGTCTAGTCTCTGTTGGAACTATTTATGCAATAGAAAAAAGCAATGACCTTCCAGTTTCTCCAGGAGAATGAAAACAAAAGCAGGAGGTTCCTCACAGCTTTGCTCTCACCTACTGTGTTTTCAGGGCAAAACTGTCTCCTGGCCTCAACAGTGTCTATTGCAGCCATTACAGCAAAAGAAATTATGGTGAAAAAAAATTCCTTTGCAAATCAGATTTAATGTGGTGAGCTTCTTAACAACATGCAATGTTCAACAGAAATCACAATTTGAATGGACAGATTTTAGTGAGGTCAAGAGGGGTTGTCGGAACACTCACAAAAACCACTTTAACAATCACAAATGTTTAATTCTCAAATCTTGAGAGAATACATAAGCATTTTACAAATAACAGCTTTGTATAAAAAACTAAGTGTAAATAAATAAAAATGCAAATGAAAGAACATTCTAAATGAACTGAAAGGAGTCTCACTTTTCAAAATACCCATCAATGAATTTCTTTGTGTCTATTTAATAAGTTGTTAATATTTATATTTATTTGTTTTCTCCTGACAACGAACGAGGTTTCTGGATCAGAAGCAGAGTGATTACCTACAGAACATCTTAGTGTTGGTTTCTACTGCCCCAGTCTCCTCTTTGGGGCAGTGATGAGAGCAGATGTCATCTGCATGTACAGAGAAGTCCATAATTAGGAGAGGAAATCATGAAACTCTGAGTTTATATAGGAACTGCTGTGCAAGTACTCACTACTCTCTAGAGAGAAGGAGAGGAACTGTATATTTCACTGTAGACAAATCCTATGTTGGAAGAAAAAAAGCAGATGGTCCCTAGATGTTACAGCTCTTTGGAATATAAATGAATGGCTCAGAATTTTATTACCCTTTGAAATATAAGTAAATGGCTACAGGGGGAGAGAAACCTATAAATCTCTCAGGGATAATTAATTCACCATTTCTAACTTCCAAGGCATGGTTACTGGTCAGTCATTCTTTAACACAGTTTGCCGGTAATTTTTTTGTTCAAGAAACTCTGGTTGTGCAGAACATGAAAATATTAGCTATTTGTCAGCACCGTAAAACATACTTAGATGAAATTGTATTTTCCATTCATTGACAACTGATCATTTTGTTTGGAGGGCTGTACAGCATAAGAGAGTAATAGAAGATAGTGGTGAAAAGTAACTCAATTATGAAGAGTCATAAATGTTAACAAATTTGGATAATATATGTGCAGGCAATGGATAAGCCATGAATATCTCTGATCTCGTAAATTCAGAGGACGAGTGGGAAAAGCATGGTGTCAGCTTCAGAGAAACAAAATAATGAATGACCACATGATCCAAGAATGAGAGACTTTTGAAAATGTGGGGGTCAGAGTCAGCAGGAATAAGATGAGAGGACGGGAGAAAAGGGAATAGTAAGAGGTTTAGGACAATAGTGTCAAATTCTTCATTTTAGAAAAACCAAGATGACTGAGGCCTGAGAGAAGCCCTTAAGAGTCCACTTTAGATGAACTCAGTATTCTTAATAAAAGCTTTGAGTGATGTTGTCTGCTATTGGGTACATATGGGACACAGTGGAAGGGAAGGGAGGAGGCACAATTAGGAAAGAAGAATGTATTTAGGAGAAAATCCACACAAGATACATTGTTTTTTGCCCAATGTTTTCTTTAGAGTTTTGCAAATGTCCTATTCAATTCAAATTTGTCATTTTCTCCTTCAATGTTTGGAATCTAAGTGAGAAGGCCTAGAGAAATTAGGAAGCAGGCAGTGGGGCTACCCAAGGTTGGGTCCAGCCAGGCAGTTACAAAGACAATAAAGACTTGAAAAAGTCTAGGCTAAACCCTGTTACTTTTAAATTTTATTATTTATCTACATTTATTTGTATATTTTATGTCACACATATTTTGACTTAATTATTCTTACTACTCAGATAGCAGAGTGAGCTAGAGATGGATTTAGGGATTGTGAAGATGGTAAGAAGTAGAGGCCAGAAGCCCTAACCCAGTAGAGTGTGGTGGTTACAATAGTTTTTGAGCATCTTACTCATCTCTCAGTTTTAGTTTCCTTATATTTTTATAACCGTAATATATATTCTAGTTCTACCTTGCAGGGATGCTCAAATTTAGTCTAAACATCACTTGTAAAGAGTGAACACTGGTTCCTAGAATACCTATCGAGTTGCAGATTTAAAGGGTTTTTTAAAGGTAAAATCATGGTTGTTATACAAATAGAAGCTAAACAGGTGCTAAAAATTTTAACTCACTGATTAATGAGAGAACCAGTACAATGCTGTAACTAGCTCGAAGAATTCAGAGGAAAACTGACAGGAATTTACAAATAGAAGCAAGACTGGTCAGTATCCAGAGGGCAATAATTAATTGCATTCTGCTAGAGACAATTTATATTTCTATAGAGTAGCTAAGCTGCTAAGTCACTTCAGTTGTGTCCGACTCTGTGCGACCCCATAGATGGCAGCCCACCAGCCTCCTCCGTCCCTGGGATTCTCCAGGCAAGAGTAGAATCATTCACAGAAAAACTAATCATGTTGGTTCTCTACAAGGTTTTCACATTTTATATTGATACATATTGCAAAAAGGATAATGTTTACGGGTAAAAAAAATTTAGCTGCCCAGAAAGAAGTAAATAGCATCTTAAATAGTAAATGGAGCACATAAAAATCAAATTGAAAATGCCCTCTCTTTCTGCCTTTGCCTCTGCTTTAATTCAGAAGCAAAGATGTCTTAAGGAAAGTGTATTAAAAATCAGTTATCTAAATTTAGATGATCCCTGCTGTTTTCTGGGTCACCTTTCTCTGTCACTCAGAGATGCTGGCTCAGGTAATGTAAGCCAACTTTACTGTCTCCTTGAGAAAGATGTATTCAGGAAGATGTTTTCCCTAAAGAAGCAAACATGCATAATTATAAAATTAAATATAAATGGAACCAAGGAGAACCCTGTGCCCCCTCCCATCCACCCAAGTACAAAAGCTCCTATGTGTGTCCTGCCTCTTGTTTGCAAGAAAAGCTGTCTCCCAGGCCTCCCTGAATCACAAAAGACCAGACTCAAGCAGTTGATGATTAGGACAATATAGTCACAGAGTCTTTCAGTGTCTGATGCACAATCCTCAGTCATTTTACAGATACAATAACTGACACCAGAGGAAAAAAGCATGATGAGCAGACTACAGCCATGACATAAGCTGATCCATCTTGAGCCACGCTGAATCTAGGGCTAGCACAATTCCAAGAACTGGCCTTAAGTGAGTGTGATTCACTATTGCTCATAATAATCTAGGCATCCAAATAATTATAGCTTGTTCTCCCCATATATGTAAGCAAGCAGGCAACTAAAATTGTTAGTAAATGGATGGTATACAGACCCATGTTAATACCTTCCACTTTGAGAATATGGTCCTGTATGTCAGCGTGAAGAATTTACAGAAGGTGGACCTTCACCCATAAACCCCTAGAAATGGAATAATGTTCTTACAAAGTGGGGATTTGTAAGCAGCTTTTGGCAGGGAAAGGCCCCTTTTACCTTGTCACTTTAGCAAACCTGTACTGAAACTAATCTTAAACCAGGCACCCCCACACTCTACTCATCCCTAGCCCTAGCACATCTTTCATACAGTACCTTGCCTAAAGTTGTTGGTTCTTTCCTAGATCAAAGAAGTAAAAATGAAGACTAAGCAATTAACAACCTGATCTCTTCCCTAGCTCTCCCTTCAGTAATCCCATGAACAAACTATGTGAACAAGACAACATTCAAAGAAAGATCACAAGGAGTTGACAAGTCTGCACTCAATGGGAGATTGTGGAGTCTGGTCCCTGATAGCCATAATTAATTGAAATTACTTCCCCTTTTGCCTTTAAAAACTTTCATGGCTGGGCAGAATCTTCAGAATTGGTTTCAGGGACATAAGTCTGTCTTCTTCCCAGATTGCCAGCTTTTCTGTTTAAAGCAACTTTCCTTTGTATCAACATTTGACTCTTTGAGTATTAATTTTTGAGTGACAAGCAGCTGGACCTGAGTTCAGCAATGTACATTTCTGTGTTGGAGAGGTATTTGAGCACCATGGAGTATGGATAAAAAGGTGGACAAGGAATCAGAGGTCATTGATTCAAGCCTGAATCTTCTATTGTTACAATCAAGAAAAGGAGAAAAACCCATTAATTTTGGAAACCTCAGTTTCCTTATATTTAAATAGAATGATTATAATAATACCAATATCAAAATGTTTTTGAAAAGATGAAATTAAATTGTGAATATAAACATATTCTATAAAGTATAAAGTCTTCTAATGTTAGCTATTGCCACAATTTTACTCTCCTGGATTATCTACAGATAACATAAATCTGTGTGTGGAGCAGATGGTAAAGCAGGTTGGCAAGCCCTGTTTTGAAATGAATTTTCTATATGATCCTGAACAAGCCATTGAAACTTCAGAGCTCCATTGCCTCACCATCTCTTTTTATTTCACAAACTGTGAGGTTCTAATGAAATAATGACTGCTGGAAAAACCACAGCTTTGACTATATAGACCATTGTCAGTAAAGTGATGTCTCTGCTTTCTGAGAGCCCCTTTTACAGCAGGAAGATTAAAACAGTCAATCCTACAGGAAATCAACCCTGAATATTCATTGGAAAGATTGATGCTGAAGCCGAAGCTTCAATATTTGGCCACCTGATGTGAAGAGCTAACTCATTGGAAAAAACTCTGATGCTAGGAAAGACTGAGGGCAGGAGGAGAAGGGGGTGACAGAGGTTGTATGGCATCAACAACTCAGTGGACATTAGTTTGAGCAGACTCAAGGAGATAGTGAAGGACTAGCGTGCTGCAGTCCATGAGGTCACAAAGAGTCGAACATGACTTAGCCACTGAACAGCAACAAATGAAATAATGACTGTTACCCAGAAAACTACAAAATACCACACAAATGTAAGCCACTGACACTAGTTTGGTAAAGCATCAGGAGTTGGGGAAATTAGACATTTTCCTTTATTAGTTATCTATAAATAAACTTTACTATAAAATATAACCATTTGCATGATCAAAAGAATCAATTTCCCCCTCAGCAAAGATTATATGTGAATTTAAAAGGAAAGTTCATAGTATCATTCTCTTGCTTGCTGCTGCTGCTGCTAAGTCGCTTCAGTCGTGTCTTACTCTGTGCGACCCCATAGACGGCAGCCCACCAGGCTCCCCCATCCCTGGGATTCTCCAGGCAAGAACACTGGAGTGAGTTGCCATTTCCTTCTCCAATGCATGAAAGTGAAAAGTGAAAGATAATTCACTCAGTCGTGTCCGACTCTTTGCGACCTCATGATTTTCCAGGCAAGAATACTGGAGATTCTCTTGCCTAGGACTTTGTAAAATGAAATTTAATAGATCTCTGCTATTCTGTTCATTTGGGGCCACAGTTGACACAATGTTATAACCATTAATGGAAGGAATATTCCATTACAATGAAATGGCAATTGTAGCTAGTTCATTAAAGCTGCTTCCTTTAGAAAGAGGAGAAGGCAATGGCAACCCACTCCAGTACTCTTGCCTGGAGAATCCCAGGGACAGGGGAGTCTGGTGGGCTGCCATCTATGGGGTCGCACAGAGTCGGACACGACTGAAGTGACAGCAGCCTTTAGAAAGAACTGTCCAAACTGCCCTGTCTCTCAATACACACAAAACCACACACATCCACATGATTCTTGAAATAAGACTCATGTGTGGACAGCATTCAAAGAATGATGATCAAAACAGTATCATACTATGTGGCCCACAAAGAAATTGAAAGGAATTTTCCTTTTTTTCTTTCTTTCTTTTTTTTTTTTTTTGTTATTTGGTTTCTAAGTAGAACATAAACAGTATAAGGTTGTCTGCCTCATGATCTAAATGCTCAATAAATATTTCTCCTTTTAAAACATTATTTTTTATTGGCGTATAGCCACCAGAGCTTCCCTGGTGGCTCAGATGGTAAAGTGTCTGCCTGCAATGTGGGAGAGCTGGGTTTGTTCACGGGGTCAGGAAAAAAATTCCTTGGATAAGGAAATGGCAACACTCCAGTACTCTTGCCTGGAAAATCCCATGAGCTTGATAGGTTACAGTCCATGGGGTCATAGAGTTGGACACGATGGAGTGACTTCACTTTTTATAGCTAATTAACAGTATTGTGATAGTTTCAGGTGGACAGCAAAGAGACTCAGTTATACATATATATGTATCTATTTTCCCCCAACCTCCCCTCTCATCCAGGCTACCACATGACACAGAGCAGAGTGCCCTGTGCTATATAGGATAGGATATTGTTGGTCATCCATTTAAAATACAGCAGTGTGTACATGTCGATCTCAAACTCCCTAACCATCCCTTCCACTTATCCTTCCCCCGGCCAATCATAATTTCATACTCTATGAGTCTTTTTCTCTTTTGTAAATAAGTTTATTTGTATAATTTCTTTTTAGATTCTGCATATAAGGAATGCCATACAATATTTCTCCTTCTCTGTCTGACATTTCACTAAGTATGACTGTCCGACTCTTTGCTACCTCATGGAATGTAGCCCACCAGGCTCCTCTGTCCATGGGATATTCCAGGCAAGAATACTGGAGTGGGTTGCCATTTCCTTCTCCAGGGGATCTTCCCAACCCAGGGATCAAACCCAGGTCTCCCACATTGCAGGCAGATAGATGCTTTAACCTCTGCATCACTAGGGAAGCTCCTAAGTCCATCCATGTTGCTGCAAATGGCATAACTTCATTCTTTTTAATGGCTGAGTAATATTCATTACATGTATATGTACCATATCTGCTTTATTTCTTCATCTGTCTATGGACATTTAAGTTGCTTCCATGTCTTTGCTGCAATGAACACTGAACAATGAACAGTGCTGCAAAGATGAGCATTGAGGTACATGTGTCTTCTCAGTTATGGCTTTCTCAGGGTATATGCCCAGGAGTGGGATTGCAGAGTTATATGGTAACTCTTTTAGTTTTTAAAGAACTCCCATACTGTTCTCCATAGCGGTTGTACAAATTTACATTCCCATGAGCAATGTAGGAGGATTCCCTTCTCTCCACATCCTCTCCATTTACTGTTTGTGGATTTTTAAATGATAGTCATTCTAGCTGGTAGTGAGGTGATACCTCATTGTCATTTTGATTTGCATTTCTCTAATAATCAGCAGTGTTGAACATATTATCATGTGCCTCTTGGCTATCTTTATGTCTCCTTTGGAGAAATGTCAGTTTAGGTCTTCTGCCCATTTTTTGATTAGGTTGTTTGTTTTGATGATATTAAGCCTCAGGGGCTATTTGTAAATTTTGGAGACTAATCCCTTAGTCACATCATTTGCAGTTATTTTCTCCCAATCTGTGGGTTATCTACATTTTGTTTATTGTTTCCTTTGCTATGCAAAAGCTTTTGAGTTTAATTAGGGTCCCACTTAAAAAATTATTTTTTCATTATTTAGGGAGATGGATTGAAAAAGATATTGCTGTGATTTATGTCAGAGAGTGCTCTGCCTATGTTTTCCTCTAGGAGTTTTATAGTTTCTGGTTTCACATTTAGGTCTTCAATCCATTTTGAGCTTATTTTTATGTGTGGTGTTAAAGAATATATAACATTATTTTTTTAACATGTAGCTGTCCAGTTTTCCCAGCACCATCTGTTGAAGAGACTGTGTTTCCAATATTGTGTAGTCTTGCTTCCTTCATTGTAGATTAATTGACCATGGGTGTCTGGGTTTATTTCTGGATTTTCTATTCTGTTCCATTGATCTATATTTCTATTTTTGTGCCAGTACCATACTGTTTTGATGGTGATAGCTTTGTAGTACAGTTTGAAGTCAGGGAGCCTGATTCCTCCACCTCCTTTTTTCTTTCTTAAGATTGCTTTGTAAATTCTTTGTCTTAGGTCTGTAAAAAATACCATTGATAATTTGGCAGAGATTGCATTAATCTGTAGATTGCCTTGCGTAATACAGTCATTTTGACAATATTGATTCTTCCAATCCAAAAACATGGTATAATTTTCCATCTGTGTCTTCTTTAGTTTCTTTCATCACCATATCAATATCTTACAGTGTTCAGAGTACACATCTTTGGTCTCCTTAGGTAGGTTTATTCCAAGGTATTTTATTCTTTTTGATGTGATGGTAAATGGAATAGATTCCTGCATTTCTCTTAATGATCTTTCATTGTTAGTGTATAGAAACACAACAGATTTCTGTATGACTTTTGTAATCTGCAACTTTACCAAATTCATTTATGGGCTCTCGTAGTTTTCTGGTGACATGTTTAGCATCTTCTATGTATAATATCATGTCATCTGCAAACAGTGACAGTTTAACTTCTTTTCCAATTTTGATTTCTTTCATTTCTTTTTCTTCTCTGATTATCGCAATTAGGACTTCCAAAACTATGTTGAATAAAAGTGGTGAGAGTGGACATCTTTGTCTTGTTCCTGATCTTAGAGGACATGCTTTCAGCTTTTCATGACTGAGCATGATGTTAGCTATAGGTTTGTTGCATATGACTTTTATGTTGAGGTATATTCCTTTTATGCCCATTTTCTGGGGAGTTTTTCTCAATCATAAGTGGGTGCTGAATTTTGTTAAAAGTTGTTTTCTACATCTATTGAAATAATCATATGGTTTTTATTTTTTAATTTGTTGATGTGGTATATCACACTGATTAATTTGCAGATATTGAAAAATACTTGCATTCCTGGGATAAATTCCACTTGATCATGGTGTATTTAATGTATTGTTGGATTTGAATTGCTAGTATTTCATTGAGGATTTTTGTATCTATGTTCATCCATGATATTGGCCTGTAATTTTCTTCTTCTGTGGTATCTTTGTCTGATTTTGGTATCAGGGTAATAGTGGTGTTATAGAATAAGTTTGGAAGTGTTCCTTCCTCTGAAATTTTTGGGGAATAGTTTCAAAAGGATAGATGTTAGCTTTTCTCTAAGTGTTTGATAAAATTTGCCTGTGAAGCCATGAGGCTCTGGACTTTTGTTTGTTGGGAGTTTTAAAGTAACAGTTTAAATTTCAGTGTTTGTGATTGGTTGGTTCATATTTTTTATTTATTCCTGGTTCAGTCTTGGGGGACTGTATCTTTCTAAAAATGTGTCCATTTCTTCCAGGTTGTCCGTTTTATTGACATATAGTTGCTTGTAGTAGTCAGTTGCTTGTATTTGATCCTTTATATTTCCATGGTGTCTGTTTCAACTTCTCCTTTTTAATTTCTAATTTTATTGATTTGAGTCCTCGCCATTGTTTTCCTGATGAATTTGGCTAAAGGTTTATCAATTTTGTTTATTGTTTCAAAGGACCAGCTTTTAGCTTCACTGGTATTTGCTATTGTTTTCTTTGATCATTTTATGATTTCTTGTACTAACTTTAGGTTTTGTTTGTTTTATTTTCTCTAGTTGTTTTAGGTATAATCTTAGCTTGCTTATTAGAGAATTTTCTTGTTTCCTGAGGTAAGATTGTACTGCTATTACTGCTTTTGCTGTATCCCATCTGCCTCCAGTATTTTTTGACTTCTCTCTTTGATTTCTTCAGGGATCCATTGGCTGTTTAGTAGCATATTGTTTAGCTTTCACATATTTGTGCTTTTTATGGTTTCTTCTTGTAGTTTATTGCTAACCTCATAGCAGTTGTGATCAGAAATGATATTTGATATGATTTCAATTTTCTTAAATTTACCAAGACTCATCTTGTGGCCCAGCATGTGGTCAATCCTGGAGAATGTTTCATGTGCACTATTCCTGTGTTACTGTACATTTCTCCCTTTATGGTTGTTAGTATTTGAGATGCTCCTATGTTGGGTGCATATATACTGGCAATTGTTATATCTTCTTGAATTGATCCCTTGATCACTATGTAGTGTCTTTTTTTTCTTATAACAGTCTTTGTTTTAACATCTATTTTGTCTGATATGAGTATTGCTACCCAGCTTTCTTTTGATTTCCACTTGTGTGGAATACCTCCTTCCATCCTCTCACTTTCAGTCTTTATGAATCCCTAGGTCTGATGTGGGTCTCTTGTAGACAGCATATATATGGGTCTTATTTTTGTGTCCACCCAGCTAGTTTATATCTTTTGGTTAGTGTACTTAATCCATTTACATTTAAGATAATTATTGATATGTTTGCACCTATTACAATTTTCTTAATTGTTTTGGGTTTGTTTTTGTAGGTCTTTTCCTTCTCTTATGTTTCCTGTCTAGAAAAATCCCTTTAGCATTTGTTGTAAAACTGGTTTTGGTGGTGCTGAATTTTCTTAACTTTCCTGTCTGTAAAGTTTTTTTATTTCTCCGTCAAATCTGAATGAGAGCCTAGCTGGTTATAGTATTCCTGTTTGTAAGTTCTCTTTCATCACTTTAAATATATCACACCACTCCCTTGTGGATTGCAGGGTTTCTGCTATGAAATCAGCTGATAACCTTATGGGAGTTCCCTTATATGATATTTGTTGTTTTTCCCCTGTTGTTTTTAATATTTTAGCTTTGTCTTTAATTTTTGTTAATTTCATTACTATGTGTGTCAGCATATTCCTCCTTGGGTTTATTCTACTTGCGACTCTCTGCTTGTAATCATAAATGATAAAATCTATCACCTTGCACTATGTTAAGATCATTCTATGATTAAATTAATGCAGGCTGACGATTAACATAGGGCTGACAATAAACATATGTACAAAAACAAGGACACAGATTTGTAGGAGGGGAAAAATCTCTATGTGAATATGCTCCAAAAAAGTGAATCAAAAAGTGGGAGAAAAAAATGCATTCTACTTAAATATTTAGGTAATTAAATCTTTCTGTTATGGTGAAGAGCATATGTTACACAAACTATTCTAAAGCAGATGGTAAAGGAGCAGATAATAGGCATATGTGGAGACATTGACAAGGCTTTTTTGAATGACAGAATGGAGGCAATCATGTCAACAGGTCAATATGTCTGCTAGTTGGGCAACCTCTATGTATCCTTAGACAAATTAGAAACTCTAGTATAGGTATTAATTGAGTTTGAACATAAACATTTATATATAAGGTATACCATATAAGGGATATGCCTTATACATTGGCAGACCTAACTTTATTGCCATATTCAAAATAGTTTATTAAAATTTGAGTTTTAAAAGGAAAAGTTTTAAACAGCTTTTAAAGAAAAATGTAATATTAATTTTATTTTTTCAACCTTGTAGATAAAATGAAATGTTGCCATAGTAAGTTGTGGGGTGATCAAATTTCTGATAAGCTATTTTGGTTTATTTGAACAAGGAAGCATGGCAGATAATTTTAGATATACAAAAAAGGACAAGTATATACCTTCACTTTCAGAAGGTAAAACCACTTCAGTATGTATGTTAACTGCTAACATACTAATAGTAGAGATAAATCTATCTTTACTTTCTATTTTTTTTCTTCTTCTTTAAAAAAATCAATTAATTAATTTATTTGACTGTGCCAGTTCTTAGTTGTGGAATGTGGAATCTAGTTCCATGACCAGGGACCAAACCCTGGCCCTCTGCATTGGGAGCATGTACTCTTAGCCACTGGACTGCGAGGGAAGTCTCAATCCATACTTTCTCTTATTTCAAACATTTTAAGACTGGATTTGCCATTTATATTATTTTCAATTTGACTCTTACGTTTAGAAGTGAAACTCCTATTCTGACCACGACTGTCTGCAAATCACTTCCATGGCCATTGCCATATTGTAGGGATACAAGATGCAGAACTTGTTACCCAGTCTTCAATGACCTTGATTGTTTTATCAACCCTTAAGAGAGCAGTAAACGAAAAACAAACACTGTTGATTAGGTCTAGGAGTTATTCATAAGGGCAACACATCAGTATCAATTGCAGGCAAATCTCACTTCATTTCCTATATTAAGTAAACATTATTGTCATGAATTATAGTCATGGTACTTTGGTTACACTTTAAAACAACTTTTTCTTTTTCTAGATTAGTCTTTTCCCAAAAATGTAACCATGGAATGCTTTTTCATGGGAAAATTTTACCTCCCCCACCCCCCAAAAAAACCTCTTGTAAAATTCTGAATTCCATATTCCATTTTTAAACATTCACAAGATGAGTTAGTGACTCTCATAACAAAGGAACCTACTTATCTTTGCTTAGCTCAGTAATTTCCGTTTGACCACTGAACTCTACCCCTGCTCATGTTGTGTGAGTAGCTATGAATATCCCTCAGAACTTCTATTTCCAGGAAGACACTCTGATAAATACTTATCTTGACTGACAAATATGTTAGTCACTCAGTCGTGTCTGATTCTTTTCAACCTCATGAACCAGAGATCGACCTGGGTCTCCTGCATTGCAGGCAGATTCTTTACCAATTGAACCACCAGGGAAGCTGGGATAGAATCAGTTTAGATAAATGTTACATCCTTCCAAAGCTTGAAAATTCTGATACGCTCTTGGAAGAGGCCACTACACCACAACTAAATGAGTCAAAGGGAAAGGACTTCTGGGAATCACAAGGCTGCTGATCAGTGGTAGACAACACCTACTTAAGGAGATTCCTGAGATTTAAGGGAACCCAATTGTACTGTGGATGTAGCTGAAGAGCCCTCTGATAGTACATGTTTGCCTCTTCTGTGTTTTTGGTCAGTATTTCAAAGTTGTTCAGCACAATTTCATGGTGTGGATACAGCCTGAAATAATGTAAATGCTAAGCCTTGATTGTCAAACTCCTCTAAGTTTGGCACAGTTTGCTTGTTTTTAAATCCAAGTATTCCAAGACCAAAACAAAACAATGAAATTTTCCTTTACTTTCTCATCAGAAAGGGTATGACTGTGCCAATCTTTCTGATCAGTTTCTTTTTTGTAAAAAAAAAAAAAAGTAATTTAACTTGTTCATAAATTTTGCTTCTTGAAATACACAAATCTGGCAGGAGATAATAGATTTGACACAGTAGTCAATCTAAGGAGAAGGCAATGTCACCCCACTCCAGTACTCTTGCCTGGAAAATCCCATGGACAGAGGAGCCTGGTAGGCTGCAGTCCATGGGGTCGCTAAGAGTCGGATACAACTGAGCGACTTCACTTTCACTTTCCACTTTCATGCATTGGAGGAGGAAACGGCAATCCACTCCAGTGTTCTTGCCTGGAGGATCCCAGGGTTGGGGGAGCCTGCTGGGCTGCTGTCTACAGGACTGCACAGAGTCGGACACGACTGAAGTGACTTAGCAGCAGCAGCAGCAGTCAATCTAAGGGTCTTCCCTGTAGCTCAGATGGTAAAGAATATTCCTGCAATGTAGGAGACCCGGGTTCAACCCCTGCATCAGGAGGATCCCATGCAGAAGGAAATGGCAACCCACTCCAGTATTCTTGCCTGGAGAATTCTGTGGACAGAGGAGCTTGGAGGGCTACAGTCCATGGGATCACAAAGAGTCAGACAGGACTAAGTGACTAACATACACAGTGAATCTAACGCTTAAGTAATACAATTTAGAAATAGCATGCAAAGCTAGAGTGGTTAAATAAACCCCAAGTTTTTATGGCTTATAGAGTTAGTTTCAAGTTGTTTTCGTGGAAAATTCTCATGAGATGTTGAGTTTCTGACCTGGAGGGATTGCTGACAGCCTGCTCCATAAGTAAGTAAGTAAGTAAAGTCACTCAGTCGTGTCCGACTCTTTGTGACCTCGTGGACTGCAGCCCACCAGGCTCCTCAGTTCATGGGATTCTCCAGGCAAGAATATTGGAGTGGGTTGCCATTTCCTTCTCCAGGGGATCTTCGCAACCCAGGGATCGAACCCGGGTCTCCCACATTGGGGGCAGACGCTTTAACCTCTGAGCCACCAGGGAACATAGCGCCCTCTTTTTACACAAGATGGTGAGAATTCTTTGACTTGTGTATGATGGATTTATGTAAATGTGTTTAGATCAAGTTATCAGCAAAGCTAGTATTCTGAAGAAGGAAAGTTACATAAAATATATGCACATAAAAATACATCATATCACTAAAATGGTTCTTCTTTAGGATTCATCAGTTGTTTAATTTCCCCCTTCTTCACCATGAGATCCTATCTGGTCTGATGTAGAAAATCCTAGCCAGATACATATAAAATTTTAATTAATGCATGTTATGTTAAAAAAAGAAAAAGGCCAGCATTCCTAAAGTTCAAATGCAAATGCAAAAGAGATCTGGATGTATATTAATAAAGAATATTTGTGCTGATGTAGGAGGTGAGAGAATCTGCTTACTTCCTAAATGATAAGCCAAATGATCACAAGTACATAATTCAGATATTTCTGCTACATTTAGAGTGGACATACTGGACAATTTAATAAGTTCTTTTCATCTCTGTCATCTATAGAACTGTGAAGCTGGCTTTAATGTAGAAAAACAGAACATGTCCAAGGAATAAAAATAATCTGCGCTTGTCAAATCCTCTGACAACTAAATGGTGCACTTGCCCTTTGTTCTGTCCTATCTAAGAAGATCAATTTAATTTTGGAGCAGGAGGAGTTTCTATTGAAAGGCCAAGGAAGCCACTTTGCAGTAGCTTATAAAGGTCCACACAGTATCTTGGGAAACTTTTTGAAGAGGCATGTTGTTAGAGGCAGCTGGACAGAGAAATCATGCAGAACTGGCCCTGTGTTGCAGCTCCTTGGTGCCCCTTTAATGGGCAGACAGTTTGGGGGGGCCTCCCTTACCATGAAGCACAGTGGGAGCAGTAACAGGGCCATGCAGCTTTCATGCTGTTTTTGACCAGAGCCAGAGGCTATTGTACTTAGGATAGGAGGCAAAAAATACTGTTGTGCTGAGAAAAACAAAAACCAAACCAAAACAACTTGTGTTCTAAGCCTATGAAAAATCCTTAGCTTATACAGAAGAACTTCTTTGTTACTCCCTGGAAACTTTTACAAAGAGCATATCTCAGCTAGGATTTATGGATTTAAGTAAAGCGCTATGACCTCTGATATATTGCGGGTGTGCCAGTGAACGTGGTGAGGGCAATTCCCACGCTCATTGCATGTCTGGGATATTTCCCCCCTTTTATCACAGAAAAGGTAATTTCATAAAATTTTGCCTTTTTCTTATTTTTCTGGCTTGTGGGCCCTGGAAATAAACATGTGAGGTGAAGGGACTGACTAGAGGGAGGGTTAGGCTGAAATCAAGAAGAGCTTCCATGAGGGGCTCACATGTTTGTGAGATGCCCTTCCGCTGGGTCATACAGCTGCCCTCACCAGCTGCTCTCAATTCACCTTCTGGGACTTCATCCTCACAGTTCCAACTGTTCTTTAAGTAGTCATGCTCACTGACTGCAGGACTGTTTTGTTTTTTATTTTTCCCCCCTTCTTGATCCATAACAGGAAATAAATTCATCCCTGAGTTCTCAAAACCAGAAACAAACATCGACAAGGAAGAAAGGAAAAAAAAAAAAAGAGCTGTGATTTGCTCACAGTTCACTTGTTGGCATTTACTGTAATTTACTAATTCTATTATATATACCAAGCTTCAGTCCTCCATTTGGATAATGACATTAAAAAATTTTTTCTCTAATGACGAAGGCCTGTAGGAATATCTTCTCTCTGTCTAGGGATCTGATTAGTGAAAATTTCTGTGGACTTCACCCAACCATGGGCAAGCACTACATTATTAATGAAATAAAGCTGAATTTTATTAAAAATATTCTTCAACAACCAAGTGGGAAATCTTTTTGATTTTTTACAAATTTAGTTTTATAAAATGCATTGTTTTCTCCTGTTTATCAAAGATAAGGCCTACTTTGTGTCTTTCTCTTTAATTAAATATATGTTTAAATATATGATTTGGGAGAATGACATTCTAACATGTATACTATCATGTGAATTGAATCGCCAGTCTATGTCTGACGCAGGATGCAGCATGCTTGGGGCTGGTGCATGGGGATGACCCAGAAAGATGTTATGGGGAGGTAGGTGGGAGGGGGGTTCATGTTTGGGAATGCATGTAAGAATTAAAGATTTTAAAATTTAAAAAATAAAAAACTAAAACTAAAAAAAAAAAAAAGAAAAAAAAATAAATACAGTTTTTATCACCCTTAAAAAAAAAAATGTAATAGGAAAAGCAGATTTATTTATGTAGCAGATGTGCTTAACTTGCTCTTGACTCTGGCCACTATTAATTAAATGATCATTAGGAATTTATCATTTTGCTTAATTGCCTAATTGGCAAGGTTGGAAATAATGATAAGTCATGGGCTGTTTTGAACATAAGCTTTCTTAAAGTAGCTTTTTTCTTGGTAACTGTCTGTACTAACCACTATTTTGTGAATCATACATATGGCACACTTGATAAATATTTTTTTAGTTGAAAAATGAATAAATGTTATTTTTATGTATAGCCTCTAGTCAAATATTGCTAATGTAACATCTTATAAAATGCTGAGATATATTCTATTTATGAATACTTGACTCATGTCATTGATTTGATATTGACTTTTCAATGTCAAAGGAGAAAAGGAAATCAGAGTATAAATTGTCATATGTATCTTTTATTTGTTAAATGAATCATTAAAATTCCCATTGGCTTATGAAAAAAAAATATATGTTTAAATTATATTGGAGCTTGAAATCTTTGGAAAAATCAAGTGGGGTTTATTTCTACTGAGGAGATGTATAGTTTAAGAGATGTCCATTTTCCCACATCAATTACTAGAATAAACTTGACTCTTACTTCTAGAGGTGTATTATACAGAAGTTTCTGTTCATTGTTATTCCTTACTTCAGTGAAAGAAATTGAATTGCATTGGCATAAAAAAACCCCAAATACTTCACTGAGTTGGAAAAGCCTGATGTTTTTCAGTTTTGGGGAGAACAGCTGCTGCATTTAGTTGGTCTCACCATTTAAAAAAAATATTTCTTCCTATAAGATGAATTACAATTTCTTAATAAGATTACATGTAGTATGCTCAATTAATAAACTTATTGTTTCATTTAAAAACACAAATATAAGTATAGAGAAAAATAGTCTGATGAGTTACACAGAGAAAAGAAAGAATCTTTTTTCACTTGCATTATATTCCTTTTTAAAAAATGCTGGTTGCACTGGGTTATTGCCATGATGTGTGGGCCTCTCCAGCTACAGTGCACAGATGTCTGAGCATAGGCTCCAGAGCTCACAGGCTCAGTACTTGCAGTGTCCAGGCCCTTCGACCAAGGCATGAAGCCCCAGCTGCCCAGCTGCTTGTGGGATTCCAGTTCTCTGACCTGGCATTGAACCCACATTCCCCACACTGGAAGGTGGACTCTCAACCACTGAACCACCAGGGAAATCCCTATATTCCTTTTTTAAATTGAGGTAGAGTTGATCTTGGAGAAGGAAATGGTAACCCACTCCAGTATTCTTACCTGGAGAATTCCAGGCAAGATTCTCCATGGATAGAAGAGCTTGGAGATCTACTGTCCATCGGGTTGCAAAGAGTCAGATATGACTAATGTGACTTCACACACACACAAATAGTTGATTTACAATATTATGTTAGTTACAATTGTGCAACAAAGTGATTCAATATTTTTATAGATTATACTTCATTTAAGGTTATTATAAACTATTGGCTGTATTCCTTATGTTGTTCAATATGTCCATACAGCTCATACATAGTTGTTTGTGCTCAGCAGTGAAAAGCTGAAAGTCTTTCCTCTAAATTCAAGAACAAGACAAGGATGCTCACTCTCACTCCTTCTATTTAACATAGGTTTGAAAGTCCTGTCTACACCAATCAGACAAGAAAAGGAAATGAAAATTATCCTAATTGGAAAAGAAGTGGTAAAAGTATCACTATTTGCAGATGACATGATACTCTATATCAGTTCGGTTCAGTTCAGTTGCTCAGTTGTGTCCGACTCTTTGCGACCCCATGAATCGCAGCACGCCAGTCCTCCCTGTTCATCACCAACTCCTGGAGTTCACTCAGACTCACGTCCATTGAGTCAGTGATGCCATACAGCCATCTCATCCTCGGTTGTCCCCTTCTTCTCCTGCCCCCAATCCCTCCCAGCATCAGAGTCTTTTCCAATGAGTCAACTCTTCACATGAGGTGGCCAAAGTACTGGAGTTTCAGCTTTAGCATCATTCCTTCCAAGGAAATCCCAGGGTTGATCTCCTTCAGAATGGACTGGTTGGATCTGCTTGCAGTCCAAGGGACTCTCAAGAGTCTTCCCAACACCACACTTCAAAAGCATCAATTCTTCAGCTCTCAGCCTTCTTCACAGTCCAACTCTCACATCCATACATGACCACAAGAAAAACCATGTCCTTGTCTAGATGGACCTTAGTCGGCAAAGTAATGTCTCTGCTTTTGAATATGCCATCTAGGTTGGTCATAACTTTTCTTCCAAGGAGTAAGCGTCTTTTAATTTCATGGCTGCAGTCACCATCTGCAGTGATTTTGGAGCCCCAAAAAATAAAGTCTGACACTATTTCCACTGTTTCCCCATCTATTTCCCATGAAGTGATGGGACTGGATGCCATGATCTTTGTTGTCTGAATGTTGAGCTTTAAGCCAACTTTTTCACTCTCCTCTTTCACTGTCATCAAGAGGCTTTTGCGTTTCTCTTCACTTCCTGCCATAAGGGTGGTGTCATCTGCATATCTGAGGTTATTGATATTTCTCCCAGCAATCTTGATTCCAGCTTGTGTTTCTTCCAGTCCAGTGTTTCTCATGATGTACTCTGCATATAAGTTAAATAAGCAGGGTGGCAATATTCAGCCTTGATGTACTCCTTTTCCTATTTGGAACCAGTCTGTTGTTCCATGTCCAATTCTAACTGTTGCTTCCTGACCTGCATACAGATTTCTCAAGAGGCAGGTCAGGTGCTCTGCTATTCCCATCTCTTTCAGAATTTTCCACAGTTTATTGTGATCCACACAGTCAAAGGCTTTGGCATAGCCAATAAAATAGAAATAGATGTTTTTCAGGAACTCTCTTGCTTTTTCCATGATCCAGCAGATGCTGGCAATTTGATCTCTGGTTCCTCTGCCTTTTCTAAAACCAGTTGAACATCAGGAAGTTCACGGTTCATGTATTGCTGAAGCCTGGCTTGGAGAATTTTGAGCATTACTTTACTAGCATGTGAGATGAGTGCAATTTTACGGTAGTTTGAGCATTCTTTGGCATTGCCTTTCTTTGGAATTGGAATGAAAACTGACCTTTTCCAGTCCTGTGGCCACTGCTGAGTTTTCCAAATTTGCTGGCATATTGAGTGCAGCACTTTCACAGCATCATCTTTCAGGATTTGAAATAGCTCTTCTGGAATTCCATCATCTCCACTAGCTTTGTTCATAGTGATGCTTTCTAAGGCCCACTTGACTTCACATTCCAGGATGTCTGGCTCTAGGAGAGTGCTCCTCATTATCTGGGTCGTGAAGATCTTTTTTGTACAGTTCTTCCGTGTATTCTTGCCACCTCTTCTTAATATCTTCTGCTTCTGTTAGGTCCAGACCATTTCTGTCCTTTATTGAGCCTATGTTTGCATGAAATGTTCCCTTGGTATCTCTAATTTTCTTGAAGAGATCTCTAGTCTTTCCCATTCTGTTCCTTTCCTCTATTTCTTTGCACTGATCACTGAAGAAGGCCTTCTTATCTCTTCTTGCTATTCTTTGGAATTCTGCATTCAGATGTTTATCTTCCCTTTTGTCCTTTGCTTTTCACTTCTCCTCTTTTCACAGCTATTTGTAAGGCCTCCACAGACAGCCATTTTGCTTTTTCGCATTTCTTTTCCATGGGGATGGTCTTGATCCCTGTCTCCTGTACAATGTCACGAACCTCATTCCGTAGTTCATCAGGCACTCTGTCTATCAGATCTAGGCCCTTAAATCTATTTCTCACTTCCCTTGTATAATCATAAGGGATTTGATTTAGGTCATACCTGAATGGTCTAGTGGTTTTCCCTACTTTCTTCAATTTAAGTCTATTAGAAATGATACATGAATTAAGATTGGAGGATCTAAGTTTAATATACAGAAATCTGTTACATTTCTGTATGCTAACAATATAGAGAAACTTAAAAAAAATCCTTTTAAAAGTCACATTAAAAAAAAAAGACCTAGGAATAAAGCAATGAGGTGAAAGGCCTATATTTTGAAAATGATGAAATATTTATTCAGAAAATTGAAGATAATTCAAACTAATGGAAAGATACCCTGTACTTGGGGATTGGGAGAATTAATACAATTAAAATGGTCACACTGCTCAAAGCAATCTACAGATTTAATGCAATCTGTGTCAAAATACTCAAGACGTTTTTTCACAGACCTAGAACAATAATCCTAAACTTTATATGGGATCATGTAAGACTCTGAATTAGTAAAACAATTCTGAGGAAAAAGAACAAAGTTGGAGGCATAACCTCTCCAGACTTCAGACTATTCTAGAAAGTTACAGTTATCACAGTAGGATGGTATTGGCACAAAAACAGATATATAGATCAATGTAACAAAAAGCCCAGAAATAAACCCATGTACCTTTGGTAAATTAACCTATGACAGAAGAAGCAAGAATATAAAATGGAGAAAAGACAATCTGTTCAACAAGTGTTGCTGGGAAAGCTGACCAGGCACAAGTAAATCAATGACATTAGAACAGTCCTTCACACTATATAAAAAATAAATTCAAGGTAGTTTAAAGATGTAAATATAAGGCATAAAACATAAAATTATAGAAGACAACATAGAATGCTCTTTCACATAATTATAGCAAAATTTTCTTGGAAAAAAGTCTTTTTGAATGAAAATAATAGTGATTTGATTTTAAAATGTAGCTATACATGCGAATCAGTTCAGTTCAGTCCAGTTGCTCAGTTGTGTATGACTCTTTGCGACCCCATGGACTGCAGAAGGTCAGGCCTCCATGTCCTTCACCAGCTCCCGGAGTTTACCAAGCTCATGCTCATTGAGTTGGTGAGGCCATCCAATCATCTCATCCTCTGTTGTCCTCTTCTTCTCCTGCCTTCAATCTTTCCTAGCATTAGTGTCTTTTCAAATGAGTAAGGTCTTTTCATCAGGTGGCCAAAGTATGAGAGTGTCAGCTTCAACATCAGTCTTTCCAATGAACACTCAGGTCCAATCTCCTTTAGAATGGACTGGTTGGATCTCCTTGCAGTCCAAGGGACTCTCAAGAATCATCTCCAACACCACAGTTGAAAAGCATCAATTCTTCGGGGCTCGGCTTTCTTTATAGTCCAACTCTCACATCCATACATGACTACTGGAAAAACCATAGCCTTGACTAGCCAGATCTTTGTTAGCAAAGTAATGTTTTTGCATTCTATTTATTTATTATTTTCTTTATTTTGTCAAAATTTAAATTTATTTATTTTAATTGGAGGCTAAAGGAGATCCAACCAGTCCATTCTGAAGGAGATTAGCCCTGGGATTTCTTTGGAAGGAATGATGCTAAAGCTGAAACTTCAGTACTTTGGCCACCTCATGTGAAGAGTTGACTCATTGGAAAAGACTCTGATGCTGGCAGGGATTGGGGGCAGGAGAAGAAGGGGACGACCAAGGATGAGATGGCCAGATGGCATCACTAACTCGATGGACATGAGTCTGAATGAACACCGGGAGTTGGTGATTGACAGGGAGGCCTGGCGTGCTGCGATTCATGGTGTTGCAAAGAGGCGTACACGACTGAGCGACTGAACTGAATTGAACTGAACTGAATTACTTTACAATATTGTATTGGTTTTGCCATACATCAACATGAAGCTGCCACGAGTGTACACGTGTTCCCAATCCTGAACCCACCTCCCACCTCCCTCCCCATACATCCTTCTGGATCATCCCAGTGCACCAGCCCCAAGCATCCTGTATGCTGCATCAAACCTGGACTGGCAATTGGTTTCTCATATGATATTATACATGTTTCAATGCCATTCTCCCAAATCATCCCACCTTCACCCTCTCCCACAGAGTCCAAAAGACGTTCTATACATTTGTCTCTTTTGCTGTCTCTCATACAGGGTTATTGTTACCATCTTTCTAAGTTCTCTATATATGTGTTAGTATACTGTATTGGTGTTTTTCTTTCTGGCTTACTTCACTCTGTATAATAGGCTCCAGTTTTATCCACCTCATTAGAACTGATTCAAATGTATTCTCTTTAATGGCTGAGTAATACTCCATTGTGTATATGTACCACCCCTTTCTTATCCATTCATCTGCTGATGGCCATCTAGGTTGCTTCCATGTTCTGGCTATTATAAACAGTGCTGCGCTGGACATTGGGGTACATGTATCTCTTTCATTTCTGATTTCCTCAGTATGTATGCCCAGCAGTGGTATTGCTGGGTCATAAGGCAGTTCTATTTGAAGTTTTTAAAGGAATTTCCACACTGTTCTCCATAGTGGCTGTACTAGTTTGCATTCCCACCAACAGTGTAACAGAGGTCCCTTTACTCCACACCCTCACCAGCATTTATTGCTTGTAGACTTTTGGATAACAGCCATTCTGATTGGCATTAAATGGTACCTCATTGTGGTTTTGATTTACATTTCTCTGATAATGAGTGATGTTGAGCATCTTTTCATGTGTTTTTTAGCCATCTGTATGTCTTCTTCAGAGAAATGTCTATTTAGTTCTTTGGCACATTTTTTTGATTGGGTTGTTTATTTTTCTGGAATTGAGCTGCAGGAGTTGCTTGTATATTTTTGAGCTTAGTTGTTTGTCAGTTGCTTCATTTGCTATTATTTTCTCCCATTCCAAATGCTGTCTTTTCACTTTGCTTATAGTTTCCTTTGTTGTGCAGAAGCTTTTAAGTTTAATTAGGTCCCATTTGTTTATTTTTGCTTTTATTTCCATTATTCTGGGAGGTGGGTCATAGAGGATCCTGCTGTGGTTTATGTCGGAGAGTGTTTTTCCTAAATTCTCCTCTAGGAGTTTTATAGTTTCTGGTATTACATTTAGATCTTTAATCCACTTTGAGTTTATTTTTGTGTATGGTGTTAGGTAGTGTTCTAGTTTCATTCTTTTATAAGTGATTGACCAGTTTTCCCAGCACCACTTGTTAAAGAGATCGTCTTTAATCTATTGTATATTCTTGCTTCCTTTGTCAAAGATAAGGTGTCCATAGGTGCATGGGTTTATCTCTGGGCTTTCTATTTTGTTCCATTGATCTATATTTCTGTCTTTATGCCAGTACCATACTGTCTTGATGACTGTGGCTTTGTAGTAGAGCCTGAAGTCAGGCAGGTTGATTCCTCCAGTTCCATTCTTCTTTCTCATGATTGCTTTGGCTATTCGAGGTCTTTTGTATTTCCATACAGATTGTGAAATTATTTGTTCTAGTTCTGTGAAAAATACCGTTGGTAGCTTGATAGGGATTGCATTAAATCTGTAGATTGCTTTGGATAGTATACTCATTTTCACTATATTGATTCTTCCAATCCATGAACATGGTATATTTCTCCATCTATTAGTGTCCTCTTGAATTTCTTTCATCAGTGTTTTATAGTTTTCTATATACAGGTCTTTAGTTTCTTTTGGTAGATATATTCCTAAGTATTTTATTCTTTTCGTTGCAATGATGAATGGGATTGTTTCCTTAATTTCTTTGTCTACTTTCTCATTATTAGTGTATAGCAATGAAGGGGATTTCTGTGTGTTGATTTTATATCCTGCAACTTTACTATATTCATTGATTAGCTCTAGTAATTTTCTGGTGGAGTCTTTAGAGTTTTCTATGTAGAGGATCATATCATCTGCAAACAATGAGAGTTTTACTACTTTTCCAATTTGGATTCCTTTTATTTCTTTTTCTGCTCTGATTGCTGTGGCCAAAACTTCCAGAACTATGTTGAATAGTAGTGGTGAAAGTGGGCACTCTTGTCTTGTTCCTGACCTTAGGGGAAATGATTCAATTTTTCACCATTGAGGATAATGTTTGCTGTGGGTTTGTCATATATAACTTTTATAATGTTGAAGTATATTCCTTCTATTCCAGCTTCTGGAGAGTTTTTATCATAAATGGATGTTGAATTTTGTTAAAGGCTTTCTCTGCATCTATTTATAATCATATTGCTTTTATTTTTCAGTTTGTTAATGTGGTGTATTACATTGATTGATTTGTGGATATTGAAGAATCCTTGTATCCCTGGGATAAAGCCCGCTTGGTCATGGTATATGATCTTTTTAATGTGTTGTTGGATTCTGATTGCTAGAATTTTGTTAAGGATTTTTGCATCTATGTTCATCAATGATATTAGCCTATAGTTTTCTTTTTCTGTGGCATCTTTGTCAGGTTTTGGTATTAGGATGATGGTGGCCTCATAGAATGAGTTTGGAAGTTTACCTTCCTCTGCAATTTTCTGGAAGAGTTTGAGTAGGATAGATGTTAGCTCTTCTCTAAAGTTTTGGTAGAATTCAGCTGTGAAGCCATCTGGACCTGGGCTTTTGTTTGCTTGAAGATTTCTGATTACAGTTTCAATTTCCATGCTTGTGATGGGTCTGTTAGGATTTTCTATTTCTTCCTGGCTCAGTTTTGGAAAGTTTTATTTTTCTAAGAATTTGTCCATTTCTTCAAAGTTGTCCATTTTATTGGCATATAATTGCTGATAGTAGTCTCTTATGATCCTTTGTATTTCTGTGTTGTCTGTTGTGATCTCTCCATTTTCATTTCTAATTTTATTGATTTGATTCCCTTTGTTTCTTGATGAATCTGGCTAATGGTTTGTCAATTTTATTTATCCTTTTAAAGAACCATATTTTGGCTTTGTTGATTTTTTGTTAACGTCTCTTTTGTTTCTTTTGCATTTATTTCTGCCCTAATTTTTAAGATTTTTTTCCTTCTACTAACCCTGGAGTTCTTCATTTCTTCCTTTTCTAGTTGCTTTAGGTGTAGAGTTAGGTTATTTATTTGACTTTTTTCTTGTTTCTTGAGGTATGTCTCTATTGCTATGAACTTTCCCCTTCCACTGCTTTTACAGTGTCCCACAGGTTTTGGGTTGTTTTTTTCATTTTCATTCTTTTCTTTGCATATTTTGATTTCTTTTTTGATTTCTTTTTTGATTTCTTCTGTGATTTGTTGGTTATTCAGAAGCGTGTTGTTCAGCCTTCATATGTTGGAATTTTTAATAGTTTTTCTCCTGTAATTGAGTTCTAATCTTAACGCATTTTGGTCAGAAGAGATGCTTGGAATGATTTCAATTTTTTTGAATTTACCAAGGCTAGATTTGTGGCCCAGGATGTGATCTGTCCTGGAGAAGGTTCCTTGTGCACTTGAGAAAGAGTTGAAATTCATTGTTTTGAGGTGAAATGTCCTATAGATATCAATTAGGTCTAACTGGTCTATTGTATCATTTAAAGTTTGTGTTTCTTTGTTAATTTTCGATTTAGTTGATCTATCCATAGGTGTGAGTGGGATATTAAAGTCTCCCACTATTATTGTGTTATTGTTGATTTCCCCTTTCATACTTGTTAGCATTTGTCTTACATATTGCGGTGCTCCTGTGCTGGGTGCATATATATTTATAATTGTTATATCTTCTTCTTAGATTGATCCTTTGATCATTATGTAGTGTCTTTCTTTGTCTCTTTTCACAGTCTTTGTTTTAAAGTCTATTTTATCTTATATGAGTATTGCTACTTCTGCTTTCTTTTAGTCTCTATTTGCATGGAATATCTTTTTCCAGCCCTTCACTTTCAGTCAGTATGTGTCCCTTGTCTTGAGGTGGGTCTCTTGTAGTCAACATATATAGGGGTCTTGTTTTTATATCCATTCAGCCAGTCTTTGTCTTTTGGTTGGGGCATTCAACCCATTTACGTTTAAGGTAATTATTGATAAGTATGATCCCATTGCCATTTACTTTATTGTTTTGGGTTCAAGTTTATACACCCTTTTTGTGTTTCCTGTCTAGAGAATATCCTTTAACATTAGTTGGAGAGCTGGTTTGGTGGTGCTGAATTCTCGCATCTTTTGCTTGTCTGTAAAGCTTTTGATTTCTCCTTCATATTTGAATCAGATCTTTGCTGGGTACAGTAATCTGGGCTGTAGGTTATTTTCTTTCATCACTTTAAGTATGTCTTGCCATTCCCTCCTGGCCTGAAGAATTTCTGTTGAAGGATCAGCTGTTATCCTAAGGGAATCCCCTTGTGTGTCATTTGTTGTTTTACCCTTGCAGCTTTTAATATTTGTTCTTTGTGCTTGATCTTTAACAAAGATTAACAGTTTGATTAATATGTGTCTTGGAGTGTTTTGCCTTGGGCTTATCCTGTATGGGACTTTCTGTTTTTCTTGGACTTGAGTGATTATTTCCTTCCCCATTTTTGGGAAGTTTTCAACTATTATCTCCTCAAGTACTTTCTCATGGTCTTTTTTTTTTTTTTTTTTTGTCTTCTTCTGGTACTCCTATGATTTGAGTGTTGTAGGATTTAATATTGTCCTGAAGGTCTCGGAGATTGTCCTCATTTCTTTTAATTCGTTTTTCTTTTTTCCTCTCTGATTCATTTATTTCTACCATTCTATCTTATACTTCACTAATCCTATATTCTGCCTCCATTATTCTACTATTTGTTGCCTCCAGAGTGTTTTTGATCTCATTTATTGCACTGCTCATTACATATTGACTCTTTTTTATTTTCTCTAGGTCCTTGTTAAACCTTTATTGCATCTTCTCAGTCCTTGTCTCCAGGCTTTTTATCTGTGATTCCATTTGTATTTCAAGGTTTTGGATCATTTTCACTATCATTATTCAGAATTCTTTATCAGGTAGATTCCCTATCTCTTCCTCTTTTGTTTGGTTTGGTGGGCATTTCTCCTGTTCTTTTACCTGTTGGGTATTCCTCTGTCTCTTCACCTTCTTTATATTGCTGTTTGTGGGGTGGCCTTTCTGTATTCTGGCAGTTTGTGGGGTTCTCTTTATTGAGGAGTTTCCTCAATGTGGGTGGGGTTGTACAGGTGGCTTGTCAAGGTTTCTTGGTTAGGGAAGCTTGTGTTGGTGTTCTGATGGGTGGAGCTGGATTACTTCTCTCTGGAGTACAATGAAGAATCCAGTAATGAGTTATGAGATGTCAATGGTTTTGGAGTAACTTTGGGCTGCCTGTATATTGAAGCTCAGGGCTGTGTTCCTGTGTTGCTGGAGAATTTGAGTGGTATGTCTTGCTCTGGAACTTGTTGGCCCTTGGGTGGTGCTTGGTTTTAGTGTAGATATGGAGGCATTTGATGAACTCCTATCGATTAATGTTCCCTGGAATCAGGAGTTCTCTTGTGTTCTCAGGATTTGGACTTAAGCCTCCTGCTTCTAGTTTTCAATCTTATTTTTACAGTAGTCTCAAGACTTATCCTTCTATACAGCACTGTTGATAAAACATCTAGGTTAGAGATAAAAAGTTTCTCCACATTGAGGGACTCTCAGAGAGGTTCACAGAGTTACATGGAGGAGAGAAGAGGGAGGATGGAGTTAGAGGTGACCCGACTGAGATGAGGTGGAATCAAAAGAGAAGAGAGCAAGCTAGCCAGTAATCACTTCCTTATGGGCACTCCACAGTCTGGACTGCTCAGAGATGTTCATGGAGTTAAAAGAGAAGAGAAGAGGGAGGAAGGAGACAGAGGTCGTCAGGAGGATAAAAGAGGGGAATGAAAAGGAGAGAGACAGATCCAGCCAGTAATCAGATCCCCAAGTGTTCTCCACCGTGTGGAACACACAGAGGTTCACAGCTTTGGGTAGAGAAGAGAAGGGGGAGGGATGAGACTGAGGCGAGCTGGTGGAGAAAAAGGAGAGTCCAAAGGGGGAGAGAGCAGTCAAGCCAGTAATCTCGCTCCAAATTAAAAATGGGTACTGAAGATTGGGTTCTTAAAGGTACAAAATTGAAAACAAATACCAAAAAGTAAAGATTAAAAATCTAGAGTAGAGGTTGGATTTTCAAAAATAAAATATTAAAGAAAAGAAAAAAAAAGTCACAAAAATTATTAAAAAATATGAAGTTTGCTTTAAAAAATAGGGCCTTTTTTTAAATTTTCTGGGCCTTTTTTTGAAAAGTAAGAGTAGGTTATAAAAATGAAAATTAAAGAAGTAATTGAGGACTTAAAAATTTGAAAATGTTAAAAAAAAGAATGATCGTAAAAATAGTAAAAATATTTCTGGGACTTTCTCTGGTGTTGTTGTGGGCAGTGTGGGGTCAGTTCATTTTCAGATAGTTCCTTGGTCAGGCTTATATTTCTCAAGATCTATAGGCCCCTTCCTATGTAGTTGGTACTAACCACAGGGTTTTAATCTATTGCACCTGTCACTTCCAAGACAGTTCCCTCTGTTTTAGCTTCTTCTGTTTGCTGGTCTCTTCAGTGTCTGATTTCTGCCCTGACACAAGCGGGGTGGTGGTGGACACTTTTTTTAGGTTCACTTATTCAGTCATGCTGTGGGGAGGGAGGGATGTTGCAAACAAATAACACTGGCATGTGCTTGCAGTGTCTCAGCCACAGTGGGTCTGCCCCTGCTTTTGGCGCATGTGCCCTTCCTGCCCACACAGCTCAGGCTCTAGGTTGCTCTGCTGGGAACTGTCCAATGCTGGCCCTGGGCTGCATGCACCTCCCAGGTCTAACTAAGCCACTCAGGTTCAGGCACTCGGGTAGTCCTCAGAGGCGCAGACTCCATTGGGCCGGCGTTTTGTGTCCTTTCCAGGTCCGAACAGCTCAGGTGATGAGGTGTTTTGTGAGCGTGGTTGCTGTGACTTATTGCCTCCCATGTCCCTGCTGCTCGGTTTTCTGGGTATACAACTGGTGCTCCTTCTCAGGCGAATATTGACTGTCCAGAACCCTAGGAAGTCTTAGTTAGCAAAGAAGCCTGCTTGCAGTTTGGTAGATAATGTCTCTCTGGGGCTGCAATTGCCCCCTTCTGGCTCTGGCTGCCTGTAACTGGAGCAGGATGGTCTGCAGCCAGCTAGTTGTGTTCAATCCTTTGTTCTGTGTGCAGTTCTAGTGGTGTCTTAGGTTAGGGCTTTTCACGGGGTAGCTATCCCACAGTGTGGTTTGCTAGCCCAAGTTAGTTTGCTCTGATTGCCCTCAGGCATTCAGGCCTGGTCCTTACTCTAAGCAATGCAGCCTGTGCCTCCCTGCCCAGCCCCCACTTGCTAGTCGTGGATGCAGGCATCTGCGCTGCTTCTCCACTGGGGGAGTTACCGTTGAGCTCGTAATCTGTGGGTTTTAATTATTTATTTATTTTTCCTCCCTGTTATTTTGCCCTCTGTGCTTCCAAGGCTCGCCACAGATTTGGCAGTGAGAGTGTTTCCTGGTGTTTGGAAACTTCTCTCTTTTTAAGACTCCCTTCCTGGGATGGAGCTCCATCTCTACCTCTTTTGTCTCTTTTTTTTTGTCTTTTATATTTTTTCCGACCTCCTTTTGAAGACAATGGGCTGCTTTTCTGGGTGCCTAATATTCTCTGCCGGCATTCAGAAGTTGTTTTGTGGAATTTACTCAGAGTTTAAATGTTCTTTTGATGAATTTGTGGGGGATAAAGTGGTCTACCCGTCCTATTCCTCCACCATCTTAGGACCGCCCCCGTGTTTCAGCATTTTAATATGCTGTCTAGGTTGGTCACAACTTTTCTTCCAAGGAGTAAGTGTCTTTTAATCTCATGGCTGCAATCAACATCTGCAGTTATTTTGGAACCCCCCAAAATAAAGTCAGACACTGTTTCCACTGTTTCCCCATCTATTTGCCATGAAGTGACAGGACCGGATGACATGATCTTTGTTTTCTGAATGTTGAGCTTTAAGCCAACTTTCTCATTCTTGTCTTTAACTTTTATCAAGAGTCTCTTTAGTTCTTCTTGGCTTTCTGCCATAATGGTGGTGTCCTCTGCATATCTGAGGTTATTGATATTTCTCCCAGCAATCTTGATTCCATTGTGCTTCATCCAGCTCAGCATTTCTCATGATGTACTCTGCATATAAGTTAGATAAGCAGGGTGACAATATACAGCCTTGCCATACTCCTTTCCCGATTTGGAACCAGTCTGTTGTTCCATGTCTGTTTCTAACTGTTGCTTCCTGACCTGCATACAGATTTCTCAGTAGGCAGGTCAGGTGGTCTGGTATTCCCATCTCTTGAGGAATTTTCCACAGTTTGTTGTGATCCACACAGTCAAAGACTTTGGCATAGTCAATAAGCAGAAACAGATGTCTTTCTGGAACTCTCTTGCTTTTTCAATGATCCAGCGAACATTGGCAATTTGATCACTGGCTTCTCTGCCTTTTCTAAAACCAGCTTGAACACCTGGAATTTCATGGTTCATGTACTGTTGAAGCCTCACTTGGAGAATTTTGAGCATTACTTTACTAGTGTGTGAGATGAGTGCAATTGTGCGGTAGCTTGAGCATTCTTTTGCATTGCCTTTCTTAGGAATTGGAATGAAAACAGACCTTTTCCAACCCTGTGGCCACTGCTCAGTTTTCCAAATTTGCTGGCATATTTAGTGCAGCACTTCCACGGCATCATCTTTTAGGATTTGAAATAGCTCAACTGGGATTTCATCACCTCCACTAGCTTTGTTCATAGTGATGCTTTCTAGATAAATGTGACTACTAGGTGGCTAAAATAACTCTATTATTTTAAGTAAAATAATGCTTCTTAGGTTTAATGATCAAGACTGCTAGGCTTTAACACACTCAGGACTCTAAATGTAAACACCAATATAGTAGTAACTTGATTCCAGCAGAGGAAATTCCTCCATGTGTTAAAATTATGTAACAAAAATCACTGGAATTACAATTCCTTTCAGAAGCACCTGCCAGTTGGCATCTGAGACCATCTATAGTTATGAGAGTTTTTTAAAAGTTCACTAAAAGTAAGCTGTGTAAAAAGGTGTTTTTCCTGTCCAGTAGATTCTAGTATTTACAATGTTCTAAGTGAACAAGTTTTATTGAACATACTTTACATAAAAAAAAATAAAATAAAGTAACTCTATTGGATGCCCTTAGAGTATCACTAAAAAAGTCAGTTGATTTGCACCTGCAGTTAGCTTTGGTTATATTTCATTGCAGCCCTAATGAAATAACATTTCCTTACTTGTCATAGTTTATCTTTTAAAATATTTTTTCTTATTAAAAACTATACATATAAGCCTTATGAATCAGTGAACTAAAATGGACAGCATGGGAAAATTTAATTCAGATGATCATTATATCTACTCAGTTCAGTTCAGTTCATTTCAGTCGCTCAGTCATGTCCAACTCTTTGCGACCCCATGAATCGCAGCACACCAGGCTTCCCTGTCCATCACCAACTCCCAGAGTTCACTCAGACTCACGTCCATTGAGTCCGTGATGCCATCCAGCCATCTCATCCTCTGTTGTCCCCTTCTTCTCCTGCTCCCAATCCCTGCCAGCATCAGAGTCTTCTCCAATGAGTCAACTCTTCGCATGAGGTGGCCAAAGTACTGGAGTTTCAGCTTTAGCATCATTCCTTCCAAAGAACACCCAAGGCTGATCTCCTTCAGAAAGGACTGATTGAATCTTCTTGCAGTCCAAGGGACTCTCAAGAGTCTTCTCCAACACCACAGTTCAAAAGCATCGGGCAAAAATCCCTAGAGGAACGAAGTAGTCCACATAGTCAACAAAAGAGTCTGAAATGCAGTATGTGGGTGCAAACTCAAAAACGGCATAATGATCTCTGTTCATTTCCAAGAAAAACCATTCAGTATCACAGCAATCCAATTCTATGACCCAACCAATAAGGCTGAAGAAGTTGAGGTTGAATGGTTCTATGAGGACCTATAAGACCTTCTAAAACTAACACCAAAAAAGAATCTCTTTTCATCATATGGGACTGGAATGCAAAATTAGGAAGTCAAGGGATACCTGGAGTAAAAGGCAAATTTGATCTTGGAGTACAAAATGAAGCAGGGCAAAGGCTACCAGAGTTTTGCCAAGAGAACACACTGGTCATAGCAAACACCCTCTTCCAAAAACACAAGAGAAAACTCTACACGTGAACATCAGCAGATAGTCAAAACCAAAATCAGATTGATTATATTCTTTTCAGCCAAAGATGGAGAAGCTTTATACAGTCATCAAAAACAAGACTGGAAGCTGACTGTGTCTGAGATCATGAAGTCCTTATTAACAAATTCAGACTTAAATTGAAGAAAGTAGGGAAAACCACTAGAGCATTCAGGTATGAACTAAATCAAATACTTTATGTTTGTACAGTGGAAGTGACAAATAGATTCAAGGAATTAGATCTGATAGACAGAGTGTCTGAAGAACTATGGATGGATGTTCATGACATTGTATTGGAGGCAGTGATCAAGACCATCCCCAAGAAAAAGAAATGCAAGAAGGCAAAAAGTTTGTCTGAGGAGGCCTTACAAATAGCTGAGAAAAAAGGAGAAGTGAAAGGCAAAGGAGAAAAGCAAAGATATACCCATTTGAAAGCAGAGTTCCAAAGAATAGCAAGGAGAAATAAGAAAGCCTTCCTCAGTAATCAATGCAAAGAAATAGGGGAAAAGAATAGAATGGGAAAGACCAGTGATCTCTTCAGGAAAATTAGATACCAAGGGAACATTTCATGCAAAGATGGGCTCGATAAAGGACAGAATTGGTATGGACCTCACAGAAGCAGAAGATATTAAGAAGAGGTGGCAAGAACACACAGAAGAACTATACAAAAAATATCTTCATGACCCAGATCACCACGATGGTGTGATCACTCACCTAGAGCCAGACATCCTGGGATGCAAAGTCAAATGGGCCTTAGGAAGGATCACTGTGAACAAAGTACGTGGAGGTGATGGAATTCCAGTTGAGCTCTTTCAAATCGTAAAATATCATGCTATGAAACTGCCTCAATCAATATGCCAGCAAATTTGAAAAATTCAGCAGTGGCCACAGGACTGGAAAAGGTCAGTTTTCATTCCAATCCCAAAGAAAGTCAATGCCAAAGAATGTTCACATTGCCGCACAATTACACTAATCTAACACACTAGTAAAGTAATGCTCAAAATTATCCCAGTCAGGCTTCAACAGTAAGTGAACTGTGAATTTCCAGATGTTCAAGCTGGACTGAGAAAAGGCAGAGGAACCAGATCATGGCATCTAGTGCCCTCACTTTATGGCAAATAAATGGAGTGAAAACTGTGTTTGATTTTATTTTTCTGGACTCCAAAATCACTGAGGATGGTGACTGCAGCCATGAAATTAAAAGACATTTGCTCTTTGGAAGGAAAGCTGTGAGAAACCTAGGCAGCATATTAAAAAGCAGAGACATTACTTTGCTGCCAAAGTTCATATAGTGAAAGCTATGATTTTTTCCTGTATTTTTGTAGGAATGTGAGAGTTGGGCCATAAAGAAGGCTGAGAGCCAAAGAATTGTTGCTTTCAGATTATGGTGCTGGAGAAAACTCTAGAGAGTCTCTCGGACAGCGAGGAGATCAATCCCATCTATCCTAAAAGTAATCAATCCTGAATAGTCCTTGGATGGAGTGATGCTGAACCTGAAGCTCCAATACTTTGGTCACCTCACGTGAAGAATTGACTCACTGGGAAAAAGTTGGATGCTAGGAAAGATTGAGGGCAAGAGGAGAAGAGGACAACAGAGTGTGAGCTGTTTGGATAGCATCACTGACTCAATGGACATGGGTTTGAGCAAACTCTTGGAGATGGTGAAGGACAGCAAAGCCTGGCATGCTGTAGTCCATGCGGTGTCAAAAAGTGGGGCTCAATTTAGTGACTGAACAACACGAAACAATTATGAAAACAAGTCTCTATGTGTTAAGTGAATTTTAATAAAAATAAGGTCAGACCTTTCCTTTGCCACGTGTTAACCAATTACAAAGTAAGTACAGAATCATTAAAAACATAGTCCTTTTTAAAAGTTATATTCTGATAGAAAACAACATGAACAATGAACTTCAACCCTGTTCTGCAGTTTTCTTTCCTTTCAGAGGTTCTGCTTAAAACTTTGATAACAGGGACATCAGGAGCATAGAAGGCCATTGTAAGGTCCCCTGGGTGCCTAGGTGCACTTGAGTCCTCCAGAGGGCAGGGTAGTACATCTTCTTTTTGACTGAAACATTAAAGGAGAAAATGAATTTTAGTTAATTTACTGTTTATTTTGTGCCAAAGTTGTACTTGTGAAGAAGAAAATGGATGTCTGGTGAGTGATGATCTCAACCCCCTTATCAGGACTAAATCCTGCATGTGACTGATATCCAAAAACCTGGGGCATTACAGGAGTGGAAGTGTAGAAAGGACATCTAGGAGAATAAATATTCCATGGAACATGGGCTGATTGTCTAGTGACGTTGGAGATGGTCGGTCTAACTCACTGGGCAGTAGCATTCCCAAATGTGAGGCTCTTGATGACCTGCTGAAAATGACCAATGATTTCATGCATTGAGTCTGAACAATAGTAGAAGCAATATAAATAAATAAATAAATACTATTTTTATCTATAGGAGATATATTTCACCTTAAATAGAAACTCTTTTAAACAGTTTCCACTTTAAAAAGTCATTAGGGGGACTTCCTTGGCAGTCCAGTGTTTAAGATTCTGCACTTTGAATGCAGGGATGCAGGTTTGAGCCCTGTTTGGGGAACTAAGAAGTCAAACATCATATGTCATGGTGGAAAAGTCACCAGATTAACAGACATTCTCTGCTCCTTTTGTGAGATGCACTGAGTTATGACCTAACAAACACTTGAGCAAATGCTCTTCTCTTTATTATACATGTGCACCCCTGTTTCCCCTGACTGAGTTGGTTGTTTGCTGAGTCACTTAATGATTATTCCCAGTTTATTCAGTTGCACTTTCTATTGCAATTGTGTAATTTAGTAAAATATTCTATAAGTGGCTAAAATCATTTAATTTGAGTGTGAGAGAGTTGTATTTTTGTGACAACCAAATGTATGCTTTGGAAAATCTAAAAAAAGTGAAATTTCTGAAGAATAGAAGACTTTGATTCAACAAAGCCTGGATGAGACAACTGTAAAAGACTGGAGGGGGGTCAAATCCTGAAAATGTTGGGCTACTCAACATACTTACAAGTATGTTTAGATTTTTGTTCCACTTTAAAAACATCAAAACTGATGCTACCATAGGTGATGCATTTTGGATCTGCTTTATGTGAGAATAATGATTAGTTTTCTAATCGATAGGCTTTTATTAAAAGACCTTGACCTGACTTTAAAATATGGATGAATGTATATTTTTATGTTTTAGGTTAAAATAAAATGTTTGACGGGGAGGCCTGGCGTACTGCAATTCATGGGGTCGCAAAGAGTCAGACACGACTGAGTGACTGAACTGAACTGAAAACGTTTGAGATTAAATATTCTTTTCTTTATGATTCTTGGCTTTAAACTAAGTTTTTAAATTAATCAATCAACTATTGGCCAATTAGAAGTCCACTGAAAGCCATCCTTTGCACATCCTCCTGTCTAAACCAGGGAGGGTCATGGTGCTCCTTTTGATTAATCCAATGAGATAATTCATTGGACCACATAGTGGTTGTGCAGGAAGAGCTGAGACTGTGTGATCTTGACTTTCTACTTCCAACATGGGAATTGGAATGGTAGGAACCTTTTCCAGGGCAACTCAGTGTTCTGAAAGCTTTGGAGACATATAAAAGATTCACTAGTGGTTTTCTAATTCTCCATTATACATAATCCCAAACTTTACAGAATCCAGAATAAGCACGAATATGAGAGCTACCCTTCAGCAAAGAAAAGCTAAATTCGTGTTTGCTGGAGTGAAGGGGAATGTTTTGACTTCCCCCAGCCTGATGATTCAGGTTTTAAGCTGACACTGTAACTTTAAATACAGCATTTTTCCAGGAGAAAATTTCCCATAATATACAAGTATATTTAAATGGGTCATGACCAGAGGGAAGAGGCAGAGGTAATTCTGCAATATTGTAAAAATAAAAATTTAAAAGAAGTGGAATAGTCATGTTGTATATCATTATGCTTATTAAGGCAGTTTGAGTAATATAAGCCAGCCAAAAAGTGATTGACTTGTAATAAATACAATTTGAATGACTAACTTCACTATTGCTTCTGGAATCTACACAGTCGTTACAGCTGGAACCATGATTTTTAGAGCTGATTTCAGATACTTTAACCCTGCATTTCCTTATCATTCTCTTTCTTGCTGTGTGCAGTTAATGAAAAAATTAGATATACTTAAGAAGAGGAGATTATTAGGCACTTGGAAGGGAAAGGAGTTCCTCCCTCAATAACTTTTATGTAAAAGTAGCACTAACAAAATAAAAGCAATATTCGATCATCTACAATAAGTAAACACCAAAATAATGAATAACCTGGTAGTTTTTCCTTTTTTTCCTCTAGTGCTGATAAAGAGAGAGAACTTATTTCAAAGGACACCAACATTCACTCGGTATTCACAACATGTGCCTCCAGACAGTAAGGAAGATAGTTTCTAACCAGCCAGATTCTTGAGCCTGGTCTGAGAGGATATTTCATCAATCACTGTGGGGTATATTTGTAGCTTTAATTATTTTGTTTTTCGTCTCTCAAGAGAAATGTTTCTCACAAAAGCGCAAAAATGTTAATAGAACAGCGCTTATTTTTATTGTTTCACTGGAGATAAATTCAAAGTGTCCAACCAACTACTTATTGTAATCCTTTAAAATCAACCACCAGTGAATAGCAATCACTTTATATCCTTATCCCAAATGACTTAATGTCTGCTTGGGTTTTCTGTTTGAGCCTGACAGAAAATAAATTTTAAGAATAAGAAAGCATTTATGAAAACATTTTTTTTACCCTAAATTTTTTTCCAAGTAAACTTAGTGTTCATTCCCCACCCCCCCTCACAAGAATACTATGCAAAGTTGTTAAATTTTAATTCATTGCTCAAGCCTTGAAGTTTAGATAATATTTTCTGATTGCTAAAGTACAGCATTTTAAGTACAAATGTCAACATAATCCAATCAAAGATAATAATAAGTGAACCTAAGTCATTATGGGGCAGAGTTTGAACCCCAAAATTGATACATATTTTTTAAGAGTCAGTAAAGAGTAGTGTTGAGGAATGTTGTCAATTTCCTTCACAGTTTGAAATGGTTTTCCCAGGAGAGGAGATGGTAGGAAGGGAGGAGAAGTGATCAGATTGGAACCTGCCAGTAGAGGAGGCAGATTACATGGGCTTAGAGATCCTTCCTGGGGAATGAGAGATTCATACTGAGCACCCCAGTCCTGGGTTTTGACTCTGGGAAGATGAATCCTCTTAGGTAGCTTATACCAGTGGGACTAACAGGAGGGCTGAAGATACTGACTTCACTTGTGAAGAGCACACACGCTTACTCCTGGGAACTGCATGGAGGAAGCAGATTGACACTGTCAGAGACCCTGGCCAGTTATCCCTGATGGTTTCAGTGCATACCAGAGCCCTCACTCCTGCTGCTATCATAGCTTGCTCTGGCTATTTGTGCTCCAACTCCTCACTAGGGTGTTGCTGAGGGAAGTACTACTGCTACTGGTGATAGAGCTTGTTTGGACCTGGTGCTGCATCTGGAAAATCCCATGGACGGAGGAGCCTGGTAGGCTGCAGTCCATGGGGTCGCGAAGAGTCAGACATGACTGAGAGACTTCACTTTCACTCATTGGAGAAGGAAATGGCAATCCCCTCCAGTGTTCTTGCCTGGAGAATCCCAGGGATGGGGGAGCCTGGTGGGCTTCCGTCTATGGTGTCACACAGAGTTGGATACGACTGAAGCGACTTAGCACATCTGAAGGAAGTGAGGGCAGCCACTGCTTGGCACTCTTAGAGTTGGAAGTGAAGTGCCAGGACTGCCCAGCACCAGCTCAGGTGTGAGGGGTAGAGCACACACTTGGAGGAAGTAAAACCAGCTTGGACACAACCCTTAGGTCTTCTGCCCCAGCACCTTGGGACCCACCCATACCTCTGATAGGATGGTGATGGCCATTGAGCTTAGGAGGAACCCTGTTTCACACCTGGCTCTGGCCCTTGACTCTAGCTACATCTCCCACCAAGGTGACATGGGAATCCCCAGCTACTCCAGGGGAAGATGTGACCACATTCATTTCAGATCTAGTTCCCTCAACAAAGCCACAACGGATATGCAGACTTCATAGGGATGCTCACACACAAAGACATCCCTTCAAGATCAGGACAGGTAACTGTTTCACATTTCATAGAGACAGAAAAAAGTTTAAAAAAAACTGAAAAGACAGAGGAATATGTTTCAAATGAAAGAACAAGAACTGCCCTCTCCCCTACCCCAGGAAGAACACCTAAAGAAACAGAGATAATAATTTACCAGATAAAGAATTCAGAGCATTAGTAATAAGAATGCTAATTGAACTTGGGCAAAGAATAGAGGAACACAGAATTTTAACAAGGAAATAGAAGATAATTTTTTAAAAAAGACTAGTGAAGAAGACTAGTCAAGAGCTGAAGAATGCAATAGCTCAAATGAAATACACACTAGCAGGAATTAATAGTAAAACAGGTGATACATAAGAATGCATATGTGATCTGGACAATGAAATAATGGAAATCACCCAATCAAACAGCAAAAAGAAAAAAAAAAACAAATAAAAATGGAGCTAAGGAACCTCTAGGACATCAAGGGTACTAACATTTGTATTATAGGAGTTCCAGGAAGAAAAGAAAGAGAAAGGGGTCAGAAATGCATTTGATGAAATTATGGCTGAAAACTTATTGGTCCTGAAGAAGGAACCAGTTTTCCAGGTACAGGAAGTACAGATTTCCAAAGAAGATGAACACAGAAAACAACAAAATTCTGTAAAACAATTATCCTTCAATTAATAAATAAATAAAATTTTAAAAAAAGAAAACGAACACAAAGAGATCCACCAAGATGCATCATAATTAAAATGACTAAAGTTAAGGACAAAGGGAGAATTCTAAAGGCAGCAGGGAAAAAACAGCTATGTATGAGGGAACCCACATGAAGCTAACAGTTTTTTTCTGCAGAAACTTTGCAGGGCAGTAGGGAGTGTAATGATATGTTTAAAGTGATGAAAAGGAAAACTCCACAACCTAGGATAATCTACTCATTAAGGTTACCATTCAGAATGGGAGCAGAGAGAGAGAACTTTTCAGACAAGCAAAAGCTAAAAGAGTTTATCAAACTAAACTGACCCAACAATAAATGTTAAAGGGTCTTCTCTAAGTAGAAGTGAAAAGGCTACAACAAGAAGTAAGAATTTATAGGAAATGAAAAATCCCACTAGTATAGGCAAATATATAGTAAATGTTGTGGATCAACCACTTAAATGAGATAGTATGAAGATCAAAAAGCAAAAATTGTAAAATCAGTCATAATTACAATAAACAGTTAAGGGATAAACATGAAGATGTAAAATATGACATCAAAACCACAAAATGTGGGAGAGAGGAGTAAAAAAAATGAGATCTTATGGAATGTGTTTAAACTTAAAAGACTATCAGTTGGTATTTTTTTCTGTCTAATGGTTAGGACTGTCAAGATTTGTAAATTCTATGGGATACTTTGTGAATTTTTGGATATATATAAGCATCTATAAACATGCTTACGTGGCAAATAATGAGGAAGGCAGGTATGCACATCTGAACAAACATGTTACCTGCATATGAATAAAATACCCTTAGTGTGTAATCATAAGGGTTTGTATGTGCCAGAGACACACCTGAATCCTGGGCACAGCTGGGTCATTTCACCTGAGGTGTCTCCTGGAGCATAGCAGGGGCCATCAGACAGCCCAAGGGCACATTGCACAACCAGGGAATCATGCAGCTCTCAATGATCAGACCAGTCTGGCTTTCCTAAATTAGGGTGTGGTGGGCAGAAGATGAGGTTCCCCTGGGGCTGCTCTCCTGCAAAGCTAGATGCTGCAGAGAACAATGACAGGCACTCAGCTTGCCAGGGAAGCTGGTATTAGGCAAGCCCTTTCCTCGTTTCTTCCTAGGCTTCCCTGATAGCTAAGTTGGTAAAGAATCTGCCTGCAATGCAGAAAACCTCAGTTTGATTCCTGGGTAGGAAGATCTGCTGGAGAAGGGAAAAGCTATCCACTCTATAGGGTACCCACTCTAGTATTCCCTTGTGGCTTAGCTGGTAAAGAATCTGCCTGCAATGTGGTAGACCTGGGATTGATCCCTGGGTTGGAAAGACCCCTGGAGAAGGGAAAGGCTACCCACTCCAGTATTCTGCCCTGGAGAAGTCCATGGACTACAGTCTATGGGGTCTGAAAGAGTCAGACATGACTGAGTGACCTTTTTTTCTCTTTCTTCCTTTCATTTCTATCCACCTACAGGGGGCAGGCTTTTTCATCATGGAATTTGATGAAACAGCCCAAGTTGATCTTTGTGAGATCAGCCCTAGATGTTCTTTGGAAGGAATGATGCTAAAGCTGAAACTCCAGTACTTTGGGCACCTCATTCGAAGAGCTGACTCATTGGAAAAGACTCTGATGCTGGGAGAGGTTGGGGACAGGAGGAAAAGGGAACCACTGAGGATGAGATGGATGGATGGCATCACCAAGTTGATGGACATGAGTTTGAGTGAACTCTGGGAGATGATGATGGACAGGGAGGCCTGGACTGCTGCAATTCATGGGGTCACAAAGAGTTGGACACGACTGAGTGACTGAACTGAACTGACTGAACTGAACAAGGGGCAGGCTTTTTCATCATGGAAATTTGATGAAACAGCCCAAGTTGATATTTGTGAGCATGATAAAGAACCAAAGGAAGAAAAGATTAGTGGTTTTCATAAAAGGAGAATAATCTATAACCACAACCTCCTCTACAAAGCATGAGATGAGGTACATTGTGTGGTGTCCCTTTATTCTCTTCTTCTTCCTTTTATTCTTTCCCACCAGCCTCACTTCTTTCAGTGTGGGAAACTATGCAGATGGCTTGTGTGCAAGACTTTCTCCCATCCTTTCCCAGCCTGCAAAGTCACTTTTTCTCTATTTCTCTGCATAGTGCTTGTAGGTACCTGTTGGAAGAAAGACATACTCCAGACCTAGGTGTGTGCATGGGAACTTGGAAAGCTCCTGACACCAGGTTGTAGTGAAGGCAAGTGAAGTATTTATAGCAGATACCAAACAAAGAATTCCAGTGGATACTGCTCAGAAGAGCCTAATTCCCTGTTTTGTTGTTATTCAGTTGTTAAGCCATCTCCAACTCTTTGAGAACCCCTTGGACTGCAGTGTGCCAAGCTTCCCTGTCTTTCACTATCTCCTGGAGTTTGCTCAAACTCATGTCCATTGAGTCAGTGATGCCATCCAACCATCTCATCCTCTGTTGTTCCCTTCTCCTTTTGCCCTTAATCTTTCCCAGCATCGGGATCTTTTCCAATGAATCAGCTCTTCTCATCAGGTGGTCAAAGTATTGGATCTCCAGCTTCAGCCTCAGTCCTTCCACTGAATATTCAGGGTTGATTTCCTTTAATATTGACTGGTTTGATCTCCTTGCTGTCCAAGGGACTCTCAAGAGTCTTCTCTAGCATCATAGTTTGAAAGCATCAATTCTTTGGTGCTCAGCCTTCTTTATGGTCCAATTCTCACATCCATACATGACTACTGGAAAAAACTACAGTTTTGACTAGACGGACCTTTGTTGGCACCTAATGCTGGACTTTCCTTCACTGCAATAAATGCTGGGCTTTCCTTCACCGCAATCCAGCATCAGTAGATCGACTTTACTGTACTCAGGTGAGCAGACCCAAGTACAGTTCGATTACTGAATGTTTTAAACGGAGAAGTGAGACCAACAGTTTAACATTTTAGGATCATTTCTTTGGGAGTTGTTTAGTAGAGAGGAGAGGGAAGGCTCAGAGCCAGAACCATAGCAGTGGGCGCAGAGAAAAGTGGAAGGATTCAGGAAATATTCAGGAAGCAGAAATGGCAAGATTTGATGATAGATGATTCCTTAGAGAAAAACTCTGTATGGTCAGTCAGCTCTCTCCTTTCCCTCTCCATATCTTCCTCCCTTCTTTTCTTCCTTTCTCGTTTTTTAAAATACAACTTCCAGGGGCCTAGAAGAGCATTACTGCATTTCTCAAAGTCCCTAATTTTCACCTAAGTACTATTTTTCAGAAAGATTACTCTCAATTGGTATTCTTATTTATTCCTACCCTTTGTGGCATTGATAGAATATTGTTCTTTTCTTTGGTTTTCATGTATGAAAGACACAATAGAAAAATAACACTATTGTTTTTAAGTTCATATTTGTTGATACTAAGACATATACTACTTTAAGAAGAAAATAAGGTTTTCATCTTCTTAACTTCTTTTTTCACCTCATTCCATTTGGAAACTTGAATTTTTAATTTACATTATAGTCTTCAAGCAAAAACACAGCAATTAATACTGCAGTTTTTGAATTCTGAAAATGCTTGGTGATTTTTTTTCTCTAAAGGGTCATATCAATATTTATGTTTTGTTATTTCTTATTAAACATGTTTGGAATTTAAAGTTGGCAATATAGTGAATTTAAAATAAAAATGGCTAGGATTAGGTTTTTCACTTAAAATTTTATTTAATTTTTTTAGACTTTACAATAGAATAAGAATAGCAGCTAGCATTCATGAATAGCTACTATGTGCCAGATGTTCCAAGAACTTTACATATATTAATTCCTTTAATCATTATAACCTTATTATGCCAAATTATGCACTGGAAACTAATGAACACTGAGGCTGAGTAACTTGCCCAAGGTCACACAGCTAATAGGTGGCAAAGTTAGGATTTCAAACAAAGTATTTTGGTTGAGTCCCTGCTTCCTCACTTAACTAAGGGAATAGCCATGGTGGAGGAGGGGGGAATTAAAAAGATGGGCTGAGATCTCTTTGGGGTAAGATTGCCTGGACCTCTTTTTTGATTATATTGGAGATGAGTGATCAAGTAGGAAGTTGGAAAGGGCCTGAGGAAGAAATGACTGATGATGGCCCAGTTTCTGGACAACAGTAATTTCTCCAACATAACTTTTCACTTAATATTTGTAGTGGATTTAATGATAGCCTTCCAAAAGATATGTCTACCCAAAAACTGTGTATATGAACTTATTTGGAAAAAAGAGTCTTGGTAGATGTAATTAAGTTTTCTTAAAGTGAGATCATCCAGGATTATCCAAGTGTGTGTGTACTCAATCCTGTCTTACTCTTTGTGACTCCATCAAGCCTGCCAGGCTCCTCTATCCATGGAATTTTCCAGCCAAGAATACTGGAGCGGGTTGCCATTTCCTACTCTAGGGGATCTTCCCAACCCAGGGGTCAAGCCTGTGTTTTATGTCTCCTGCATTGGAAGGTGGATTCTTTACCACTGTGCCACCTGGGAAGCCCATTATCCAAGTGAGTCCTAATTCAATGAGAAGTGTCCTTATAAGGAAAAGAGGAGACGCAGAGGAGAAGGCCATGTGAAGGTGAAGGCCAGTTTGGAGTTACGTAGTGTCAAACCATGGACAGAGGATCCTGGAGGGCTATGGTCCATATGGTTGCAAAGAGTCAGAGGTGACCGAAGTGACTTAGCATAGCACAGCACATAGCTGCAGATCAAGGAACTCCAATGACTGTCAGTAGCTGCCAGAAGATAGTAGAAAGGTGTGAAATGAATGGCCCCTCAGAGCTTCCAGAAGGAACCAAACCCACTCCTGCTTGATTTCTGATTTCTGGCCTCAAGAATTGTGACAGAAAAATATTGTGGTTTACTCACTTCCCAGAGATGGATGGAATTACTCAACCCCAGGAAAGCACTGTTTTTCTATTGGATTCTACTGTAAGCTCCTTCTGTAACATTTTCCCTTACTATATTGTCTTCTATTATACAATGAACAAAAAGAAAATAAAATGAGATAAATGAAAAACATTCCACAAACCTGCAAATTCCAAGATTGCTTCTTTCTCCAGAGTTGGGCTTCTGTGTTTGCTTTCTTGTTGCCCTAGGTTAGTAGTTGCTAAGGGTTTTAGTAGAAATATGCAGTTATCAATTTTTTTTCCCACAAGGAAACGTAAAGATCATAATTTATTTTGTAAATACAAAATTGTTATAATAATCACAGTAAGTTAAGATTATAGTTAATGCCTTCCTTTTAATTTAGAATTTTCATTCCTATTTTTAACTCACAACACTGTAGAACTATAAGAGTGATAGAAAAGCAAATTCTGTCGGTTGTATCTCAAGTTTTAAAAATATTAGACTACTCTTTTAACATTACTAGGCAGTAGAGAAGGAGGACATCTCTAAGAAAGTAAACATAAGTTAAAAAAATAAAAAAAATAGTGTTTAACTAGAAGTTGAAAGAGATAATTTCTTTTTCTCTAAATTCTGGGCCCTCCTTTGACCTGACTCTTAGTTTTGACAATGACTATACTTACAAGAGATAGTTCTTACAGAATTGTTATCATTGTGCTGTGCTTGTACTCAGTCGTGTCTGACTCTTTGCGACCCCATGCACTGCCAGACTCCTCTGTCCATGGAATTCTCCAGGCAAGAATACTGGAGTGGGCTGCCATTTCCTTCTCCAGGGGATCTTCCAACTCAGGCATCAAACCCACGTCTCCTGCAATTCCTGCATTGGCAAATGGAATCTTTACCATTGTGCTATCTGAGAAGCTCTTCAAGATCTGGGCTAAACACATTCCATGGATTCACTTGTTTAATTCTATCAATGTCCCTGTCAGATGGGTGGTAGTATTATCATCTCATTTTAAAGATGAAGAATCTGAAGCACAGAGTAGTAAAGTTTTCTTTTTTTCCAAGTCACAAAACTAGGAAGTAGCTGAGTAGGAATTTGAACAAAGCTTCAGGCTCTTAGACATTCAGTCAGTCAATCAGTTCAGTCACTCAGTTGTGTCCAATTCTTTGCAACCCCATGGTCTGCAACACACCAGGCTTCCCTGTCCATCACCAACACCCAGAGCTTGCTCAAACTCATGTCCATCGAGTCGGTGATGCCATCCAACCATCTCATCCTCTGTCATCGCCTCCTCCTGCCTTCAGTCTTTTCCAGCATCAGGGTCTTTCCCAGTGATTCAGTTCTTCACATCAGGTGGCCAAAGTATTGGAGTTTCAGCTTCAGCATCGGTCCTTCCAATGAATATTCAGGACTGATTTCCTTTAGGATTGACTGGTTTGATCTCCTTGCTGTCCAAGGGACTCTCAAGAGTCTTCTCCAACACCACAGTTCCAAAGCATCAATTCTTTGGTGCTTAGCTTTCTTTATAGTCCAACTCTCACATCCATACATGACTACTGGAAAAACCACAGCTTTGACTAGATGTCTTAGAGATTACATTTAACTATCTCTTGTAAAGGAACAGGATCAGTTTTGGGGTCCCAGGCCAATTTGATATGTGAAACCAAGAAGCATCATGGGAAAACCAACAGATGAGGATTTTGCTCTCCCAGAGTTTATATTCTCTGCAGTAGGTCTGCTGCTTTCCCTGGTTCAGGAATTTAAAGAACAGCAAACAGAACTTGCTTCCTGCAGAAGGAGAGGATGATTTAGATGAGGGGTTGGGGAACTTTCTATTAAGGACCAGAGAGCAGAAGTTTTTAGCTCTACCAGGTCATATGATCTCTCTCACTCAACTCGGCCATTACAGCGTGAATGCAGCTACAGAGAAAACATAAACATGGTGGGGTGGGGGGTGGTGGGCGAGGACTGGATTTGACCCAGAGATGGTAATTTGCCAACTCCTGGTATAAAGTGCTATTTTTTTGTCCTTGAACTATAGTGAGATAAACTATCTCAGAGTACATCAATTTTATCCTCATGAACAAATAACCAGACTTCCTATGTGGCAGGGATGTGGCCCCAGTCTTAGTTTTTCCTCCTGATCAAGGCCATGGGTTCTTAATCTGTGGTCCGTGGGTACTCATAAGCAAGTTTCAGAAAGTCTACAAGCTGGATAAGAGAAAAGATATTTTCTGTTATGTGTTTCTTGGTATTTTGAAGATTTTGGAGGAAACGTTGATGAGTTTGAGTAAAATAGTTTTAATCCAGAGAAGAATAATGTGGCATGGACTGTAACTACTCAGGTGAAGATATGCAGTCATCATCCTCCTCAGGTATGGACATTATATGTTTTCTTATTAATATGAATTAAAGAAGACTCCTTATAGCAGTATTATGAACTTTTCTCTTTGGTTTACACTGGGTCTAGTTTAGATTGGAAACATAAAAGCAAGTATTGATGAATCCTTTGGCTTTTAAGTCAGATGTGTGCTCAAATCTTGGCTCCCTTCTTGGTAGCTGGGTCAGTTTGTGCAGCCTACTCACTCTTGCTGAGCCTCAGATTTCTCAGTGTAATGTGAAATTACAAAGACTGAATTAAAATATGTCAGCCATTGAGCACAGCATCCCAATAAATGAAAGCCCTCATCTGCCATATTGTGAAACATGGTGCTGGATATTTATGCTTCTCATATGTAAGGTTCTTGCCAGTGGAAACTGTGGGGAGAACTGTAATCCTGAAATGCCCTGGACGCTGGGAGTCTCTAAGAGCAAAGAAACTCTTTTAAGAAAGGATGGAACTTGATCAGAATTTGAGTTTTCTCCATGACAAAACCTGATACTAAGGTATTTTGTAAGACTGCTTCTTTGTTTTTGTTCTTTTTTCTTTATTATTATTATTATTTACTTTACAATATTGCTTCTTGTATTGCCAACCAAAACCATCCCCTATAATTAGACAGGCCTTGGTGAAGCCATATGTCCTAGGAATGGTCCAGTGGGTTTATAGTTTGGAACTGAAGACAGGACCTCTGTCAAAACATTATCTTCACCCAAACTGTTGACATTTCTCCTAATTTGCTGAAGCAGATCTTGTCGAAATTGGCAGTTAGGCCTTTGATATGCAAGTGGATGAAATCACTTCAGATCTTCCTTGATTTACCATGGGGTTATGTCCCAATAAGGCCATTACTAGTTGGAAATATTATAAGTTGAAAATGTGTTTAAGACTCTTAACCCATCAAACATCATAGCCTACACTACATGTGCTCATTATATTACATTATAATTAGCAAGTTCATCTGACCCAAAGCCTATTTTATAACAAAGTGTTGAATCTCTTATGTAATTTATGGAATACTGTACTGGAAGTGAAAAACAGAATGGTTGTCTGGGTACAGAGCGGCTGTAGCTGTATTAGTTATGTACCTGTGTGATCAAGTGACTGACTGCGAGCCATGGCTGACCTTCTGTACAGTTAGCTCTTGGGCTTTACCCATTACGGCCAATTAGGGATTTATTTTTTGAAACTTGATGTAGGTCTGAAAGAGAAGCATCTTTGGAGGCCTGACTTTATGCTTTGACAGCACAGTTCCTGTGCAGACTTGTGTTCAGGGGTCTGTACCACCTGTTGCAACCCCTCCAAGGCAGGGCCAGTCTTGCTGTCTCTGTACCTCACTCCTTAGTTCATAGTAATGATACTAACAGCTGGCATGTTTTGTATTATTTTATCCTCATACCCAATTTACAGATGAGGAAATGGAAGCCAGAATGGTTAGGTATATAATTCTGACATAACTCCAACATGTCTCTGACACTATCAAGCAATTCTCTGACACCAGCTGAAAGTCCTGTTAGGCCCCACAGGTAAGGGTTCAGCCCTACAATACTGCCACATCAGCCACTTCAAATGCAAATCATAAGCCCAGGTTGTTATCCATGCTTCTGAACTACTATACATTGGAGGTTCCCACTACCTGCTCCTTGAGTTTTATTTATTTGCTAGGATGTCTCACAGAACTTGGGTAAAAATATTGCTTATGAGATTACCAGTTTAAAAGTGTATGACTCAGGAATAGCCAGATGGAAGAGATGCATAGGGCAGGGTATGGGGAAAGAATGTGGGGTTCCCATGCCTCCTGCAGGGGTGCATTCTCCTTGAACTCCCATGTGTTCACCAAAATGGAGGCTCTTTGAACCCTACCCTTTTGTTTTTAACAGAGGCTTCATTTCATAGGCATGATTGATTAAATCACTGACCATTGGTGATTGAGCTCAATCTATAGCCTCTTTTCCCACTCAGGAGGTGGTGGGGAGTGGGTGGAAGTGAAAGTTGCCACTCTTCTATCACACCATTGGTTCCCCTGGCAACCAGCACCACCTGTCCCCCCCCCCTTCTTAGGTTACTGTCAGCTCGCTGACATAACAAGACAGCTTTACCCCTCTCAATACTTTAGAAGCTTTGTTCCTGGACCAGGGATGAAGACTAAATATATATATTTCTTATTATAAATCACAATATCATAGTTAACCTGCCTAAAGGAATATATATAGTAAATGGTCAACACAGGAGGACTGAAGAGATGTGGTTTTATGCATATTCTACATAAACCAAAGCACTGTGCTGACTCATAGCAGTGACTGCTAAACTCATCCAAATGTTATTCAGCATAGACAAATTTATAAAGACATCTGTACTTGAGGAAATAAATATAAACTTAAAGTCTTACATTCTTAGATATTATTTCATATAAGGAATAAAAAAAGATGATGTCATGGTTTCTAAAATAGTGATAAATTTTCTTTGCATAGAACAAAATTCTTACAGATGCACTCCATTGGTCTCTCAGGTTGGAAAGTGTTTTTCATCACACAGGTGTAATGGCTGTGTTTTTTTAAAAAAATTATTTATTATTAAATGGAGAATAATTGCTTTACAATATTGTGTTAGTTTCTTGCCATACATCAACATGAATCAGCTATGATATGTCCCCTCCCTCTTGAACCTCCCTCTCATTTCCCACCCCACCCCACCCCATGTTTGTGTTTTAATAATTGAATCTTGTCTTAATATAAGTTCAGTTCAATTCAGTTGCTCAGTCATATTTGGCACTTTGCGACCCCATGAACTGCAGCACGCCAGACCTCCCTGTCCATCACCAACTCCCAGTCTACCCAAACCCATGTCCATTGAGTTGGTGATGCCATCCAACAGTCTTATCTTCTGTTGTCCCCTACTCCTCCTGCCCTCAATCTTTCCCAGCATCAAAGTCTTCTCAAATGAGTCAGCTCTTCGCATCAGGTGGCCAAAATATTGGAGTTTCAGCTTCAACATCAGTCATTCCAATGAACATCCAGGACTGATCTCCTTTAGAATGGACTGGTTGGATCTCCTTGCAGTCCAAGGGACTCTTGAGAGTCTTCTCCAACACCACAGTTCAAAAGCATTAATTCTTTAGCACTCAGCTTTCTTTATAGTCCAACTCTCACATCCATATATGACTACTGGAAAAACCATAGCCTTGACTGGATGGACCTTTGCTGACAAAGTAACGTCTCTGCTTTTTAATATGTGGTCTAGGTTGGTCATAACTTTTCTTCCAAGGAGTAAGCGTCTTCTAATTTCATGGCTGTGATCACCATCTGCAGTGATTTTGGAGCCCCCCAAAATAAGGTCAGACACTGTTTCCACTGTTTCCCCATCTATTTGTCATGAAGTGGTGGGACAGGATACACTCTCTCAAAAGAAGAGTATCTTTTCAGATGTGAACTGAAGGAGGTTTCTTTGAATTACTGGCATCTGCTGTTTTATTGAATAGAACTTGGTTCTTCTTACCAACTAAAAAGCAAAGCCAAATTACTGACACTGGGCTGTGGTGAAGGGGAATACAGCGTCTATTGTGGGGTCCAGCAAGAAGTAGGGGAAGTTCATGCTCAAAAGACCTGAACTCCTTCATGGTTTCCAGGGGAGGGTTTCTAAAGGCAAAATTTGGGGTGAAGGTTACAGGATTCCAAACTTTCTTCTGATTGGTTGGTGGTAAGGTAACAGGGTTGTGTTTCAAGAATCTCAATTATCAACCTTTTGGTTTCAACCATTTTATCTACTACTGTGGGCAAGAATCCTTTTGAAGAAATGGATTAGCCATCATAGTCAACTAAAGAGTCCAAAATGCAGTACTTGGATGCAGTCTAAAAAATGACAGAATAATCTCTGTTCGTTTCCAAGGCAAAATCATTCAGTATCACGGTAATCCAAGTCTATGGCCTGACCAGTAATGCTGAAGAAGCTGAAGTTGAATGGTTCTATGAAGACGTACAAGACTTTCTAGAACTAACACCCCAAAAGATATCCTGTCCATTATAGGGGACAGGAATGCAAAAGTAGGAAGGTAAGAGATACCTGGAGTAACAGGCAAATTTGGTCTTGGAGTACAAAATGAAGCAGGTCAAAGTCTACCAGAGTTTTGCCAAAAGAATGCACTGGTCATAGCAAACACCCTCTTCCAATAACATGAGAGAAAATGCTACACATGGACGTCACCAGATGGTGAATACCAAAATCAGATTGATTATGTTTTTTGCAGCCAAAGATGGAGAAACTCTATACAGTCAGCAAAAACAAGACTGGGAGCTGTCTGTGGCTCAGATCACGAACTCGTTACTGCAAACTTCAGACTTAAATTGAAGAAAGTAGGGAAAACCACTAGACCATTCAGGTATGACCTAAATCAAATAACTTATGATTATATGGTGGAAGTGACAAATAGATTCAAGAAATTAGATCTGATAGATAGAGTGCCTGAAGAACTATGGATGGAGGTTCATGACATTGTATAGGAGGCAGTGATCAAGACCATCCCCAAGAAAAAGAAATGCAAAAAGGCAAAATGGTTGTCTGAAGAAGCCTGCCAAATAGTTGAGAAAAGAAGAGAAGTGAAAGGCAAAGGAGAAAAGGAAAGATATATTCATTTGAATGCAGAGTTTCAAAGAATAGCCAGGAGAGATAAGAAAGCCTTCCTCAGTAATCTATGCAAAGAAATAGGGAAAAACACTAGAATGGGAAAGACTAGAGTATCTTCAAGAAAATTAGAGATACCAAGGTAACATTTCATACAAAGATGTGCACAAGAAAGGACAGAAATGGTGTGGACCTAACAGAAGCAGAAGGTATTAAGAAGAGGTGGCAAGAATGCACAGAGAGAACTATACAAAAAAAGATCTTCATGACCCAGATAAACACAATGGTGTGATCACTCACCTAGAGCCAGATATTCTGGAATGCAAAGTCAAGTGGGCCTTAGAAAGCATCACTATGAGCAAAGCACATGGAGGTGACGGAATTCCAGTTGAGCTATTTCAAATCCTGAAAGATGATGCTGTGAAAGTGCTGCACTCAATAGGCCAGCAAATTTGAAAAACTCAGCAGTGCCCACAGGACTGGAACATGTCAGTTTTGTTACAATTCCAAGGAAAGGCAATGACAAAGAATGCTCAGACTACTGCACAATTGCACTCATCTCACACACTAGCAAAGTAATGCTCAAAATTCTCCAAGCCAGGCTTCAACAGTACGTGAACCGTGAACTTCCAGATGTTCAAGTGGATTTAGAAGAGGCAGAAGAACCAGAGATCAAATTGTCAACATCCACTGGATCATTGAAAAAGCAAGAGAGTTCCAGAAAAACATTAATTCTGCTTTATTGACTACACCAAAGCCTTTGAATGTGTGGATCACAACAAACTGTGGAAAATTCTGAAAGAGATGGGAATACCAGACCACCTGACCTGCCTCCTGAGAAATCTGTATGCAGGTCAAGAAGCAATAGTTACAACTGGACATGGAAAAACAGACTGGTTCCAAATGAGGAAAGGAGTATGTCAAGGCTGTATATTGTCACCTTGCTTATTTAACTTATATGCTGAGTACATCATGCGAATTGTTGGGCTGGATGAAGTACATTCTGGAATCAAGACTGCTGAGAAAAATATCAATAACCTCAGATATGCAGATGACACCATCCTTATGGCAGAAATTGAAGAACTAAAGAGCTTCTTGATGAAAGTGAAAGAGGAAACTAAAAAAGTTGGCTTAAAACTCAACATTCAGAAAACTAAGATCATGGCATCTGGTCCTATCACTTCATGGCACGTAGATGGGGAAACAATGGAAACAGTGACAGACTTCATTTTTTGAGGCTCCTAAATCACTGCAGATGGTGACTGCAGCCATGAAATTAAAGGATGCTTGCTTCTTAGAAAAAAAGCTATGACCAATGGAGACAGCCTATTAAAAAGCACGAACATTACTTTGCCAACAAATGTCCGTCTAGTCAAAGCTATGGTTTTGCCAGTAGTCATGTATGGATGTGAGAGTTGGGCTATAAAGAAAGATGAGCGCTGAAGAATTGATGCTTTGGAACTGTGATGTTGGAGAAGACTCTTGTGAGTGCCTTGGACAGCAAAGAGATCAAACCTGTCAATCCTAAAGGATATCAGTTCTGAATCTTCATTGGAAAGACTGATGCTGAAACTCCAATACTTTGGCCACCTGATGCAAAGAACTGACTCACTGGAAAAGACCCTAATGCTGGGAAAGATTGAAGGCAGGAGGAGAAGGTGACGACAGAGGATGACATGGTTGGATGGTATCACTGACTCGATGGACATGAGTTTGAGTAACCTGGGAGTTGGTGATGGACAGAGAAGCCTGGCATGCTGGAGTCCATGGGGTCACAGAATTGTACAGGACTGAGTGAGTGAATTGAATTGAACTGAGTTCCAAACAGTCTGGCATCTGTGTGCTTGTGGTCCGTGTGTAGTCACCATCCTTCACCTGGGTTGGGTTGGTGGGATCAGTGAGTGTCTTAGTTCCTGGAGAACAACGGAATGATATCTGTCAGACTGTTATGTATATTCCTTGAGGAGGAACTGGTATTGTGTTCTATTGCTGAACTCTTGTCATTATTTTTCTTGTTTATTTGTTTTTTCTTTGTTTCTACATTTCCTCCTTTCCTAATCAATAACTGCCTGTGCCTGCTCTTTGGAACTTAAAGGTCTAAGAGGCTAAAGCCTTCTCCTATGAACAAGAAAGAGGGGGATATGGAGGGGCTTTGGTACCTGGACAGGCTCCACAGGATCCTGCTTGGTTTTAATCCCTCTTTTTTTTTTTTTTTGATATTCCTTAATCTGGAGGTGAAAAGTTATGGGACAAGAAAGAGAATAAAATATTGGATAAAGAAATTAATCAGAAACTCAGTAGTGGAATTCAGTTTTAAGGGCACTTGGTTTTAATGTGAGGGTTTGAACCCCATCTCGTTATCCTTGAAATAAGCTGCTGTCTTTTAAAAGATCCACTCCCTAAGGTCACTTAGATTAAGACACAGTTGCTGTTCAGGCAAATGTTTAACATAAGGAGGAACTCTATTAAACTTCTTTATAAAAGTTCTGGAAATGTGAAAACAATATTTTAAGATCAAAAAGAAGACTTAAAAAAAGACATTACAGTAGTGAATGCTGTTGTCTGTTTTTATAGAAAGACTTGATCCCAGGTGGTTAGTGAGAACAGGTCCAGGATGATCTGTGATAATGAAACCAGAGAGGACCTGTGGGGCTCTTGGGCACAAAAGTGCTCCCTTGAGTTCCAAAGGGCAGGTTCAAGCAGTTGCTAATCACAGATGGGAAGGGATGCAGAGACAGGGAGGAGCAGTCAAGAAACAATAGTGTAGTCTTGGGGCAGGGTCTTGGTTCCACCTTAAGAGATATCTATAACAGTATCTTTGAGATCTACATAACTGAAACCCCCACCAAATGGAAGATGTTCCAGCAAAAAGGTTACAGTTCAATAATTTTGCAAACCACAGATCACAAGACTACCTGATCTCTGGCATCAGGTAGTCTTGAAGATTGAAAGGACTGCAGGCCTTGCATGCACCAAAATTCTTATCAGCAACCCTGCCCCCTCCTCAACTATAAAACTCACAATCTCCTGCACCCCAGGTTGGGATATACAATTTTTGAGGGCACAAGCCTGCAGTGTCCTCCTTTGTCTGACAAAGCAATAAAGCTATTTGTTTCTACCTCACCCAAAACTCTGCCTCCAAGATTTGATTCAGCACTCGTGTACAGAGGCCAAGTTTTGGCATTGATAATGATACTGATGGCAGACTGGTGTGATGGAGACAGAATGAAACTCGAAAGCAAAGGTTGACTTATTTCACATTTAAAATTTCCATATTAGAAAATAGAAGGCACACATGCAAAACTGAATATCTTCTATCAAAAAAGTAAAATAGTCATTTTAAAATCAGATAAGTTTATTTAAAATTGGTTTACTACAGTGGAATATGTCGAATATTTGTCACTTTCTAGGCATTCCAGAATCTTCCCGTAGCTATACACACCTGGATTTCCTACTGGAGTTTGTTTTTATGTCCACTGAGTGAAGTTCTGGTGAGAACTCAAGGTTTTCTGCTTTCTCCATCAGGGGCTCAAATGGGTCCTCTAAGCAGCTTCAGACAAGCCAGTCATCTCACCAACTCTGGGGGAATGAGAGTTCATGACCTGAAATTAAGCTCTGCTCATGGGATTATTTCTACCAGGACTTCAATATCAGGTGAGACAAAAATGGAGAAAGTTTATCATTTATTCCAGTGATGATTCTCAGATCTTACTGTCAATACCCCATATTAGTTTGCTAGGGCTGACATAACAATGTACCACAGACTGGGTGATATAAACAACAGATTGCATTTTCTTATAGTTCTAGAAGTTAGAAGTCTACAATCAAGGTGCTGGCGAGTCTGGTTTCTTTGAGGTTTCTCTCCTAGACTTGCAGATGGCTGCCTTCTCCCTGGGTTTTCATGTACTCTTTCCTCTGTGCACATATCTCTGAAGTGTCCTCTCTCTTAGAGTCCTACTCTATTCTTCATATAAAGACACCAGTCAAATTGGATTAACTTCCCACCTCCCCCAGTTTATGGCCTTATTTAACTTAACCACCTCTCTAAAGGCCCAAATACAGTCACGTTCTGAGGTACCGGGGATTAGGGTTTTAACATACATACTTGGGGAAACACAATTCAACCCATATCATCTCTCGTTTCTTGTTCACTCCAAGCTACCTTTCTCCACATTCCCTTCAATTCTGTGCACTGCCTACACCCTTCACTGTATATTCTTATTTAAATTACCCAAAGTCACTTTTTGTTACTTCATAAAGTACACCCAGCATCAGGCAGACTGACAAGCATTCCCGTGGGATTATGTAAACTCTGATGTGGTGGAACAGTTTGACATAGAAAGGGTTAGTCTTTAGGAACTTATTTTCCTGTCTAAAGCTTGTTGAACCTTGCAGTTGAAAGGTACAAACTTCCAGTTAGACTATAGATAAGTACTGAGAATGTAATGTACAACATGATAAATATACTTAACACTGCTGTGTGTTACATATGAACATTGTTAACAGAGTAAATCGTAAGAGTTCTTATTACAAGGAAAAAAACCCTTTTTTTTCTTTTAATATTTATTTTATAAAAATAAAAATTTAAATTTATATGAGGATGAATATTCACCAAACATTGTGATAATCACTTCATGATATATGTAAATCAAATCATTATGCTGTATGCAGTAAACTTGGGCTTCCCATGTGGCTCAGTGGTAAAGATTCTGCCTGGTAATGCAGGAAATGCAGTACATGTGGGTGTGATCCCTGGGTTGAGAAGATCCTCTGGAGAAGTAAATGGCAACCCACTCCAGTATTCTTGCCTGGAAAATTCCATGGACAGAGGAGCCTGGCAGGTTACAGTCCATGGGGTCACAAAGTGTTGGACATGACTGAACGACGGAGCACCCATTCATTAAACTTATACGGTGCTATGCATTAATTATTTCTCAATAAAACTTGAGGAGAAAACTAATGTTATTCACACACACACAGTTTTTGAATCAAAATCTCCTTTCAAATGCAGCTAATGAGAGAGACCCTGAGAGGCTGGAATGATTGGGGTGAACTAATGAGGTGCCGTGATGGGAACTACCAGTAAAATTTTATTCTTCAACATCTGCACTTATGAGTGAATTTTTTCATTTATCTGTGTAAGTGATAAAACCTTCCTTTTCAGAAACACCCACTGACTTTTTACACCATTCACATTAGACACAACTCTTCCTCTAAGACAGTAAGGAAGGAAGAAAATGAAGAGAGCTTGTGTAACAGAGAGTGTGCAATGGCAGTTGCCCCACAAGACTCCATCCTCTCAGCAGAGTAAAGATGCACCTGTGAACTCTCCTCACAGATTTCAGGCAACTCAAGTACTTTTGTTTCATTTAATGCTTATAACCAAACTGTGGGAGGAATCAAGGTCACCCGCAGGGTGAGGCAAAGGGGAACGAAAAACAAGTTTGCAAGGAGTCGTATCCAGAGCCACCAACTAGAAATGAGCAAATTCCCATCACAACACAGCTGAGGACAAAGGGAACATGTGTGAGGGAAGAGCTCATTTTAACATGTATACTATCATGTAAGAATTGAATCGCCAGTCTATGTCTGACGCAGGATACAGCATGCTTGGGGCTGGTGCATGGGGATGACCCACAGAGATGTTATGGGGAGGGAGGTGGGAGGGGTGTTCATGTTTGGGAACACATGTAAGAATTAAAGATTTTAAAATTAAAAAAATAAAAAACTAAACTAAAAAAAAATAAAATGGCTGATCTGAAGAAGCTGCAAAAAAAAAAAAAAAAAAAAAAAAGACATTCACCAGCAAACCTCATGGTTTTTCAGTAGGAGAAGAAACACAAATTAGAGGATTTTTTTTTTTTTTTGGTAAGATGCCCTACTATTGGAGTTTGTCTTATGTTTTTCTCATGGTAAGACTCATGCTGAGGGTTTTGGGGAGGAAGACAAGAAGATTAAAATGTCGTTTTAATTACATCATATAGAGTACATTGCTGTTATTGTTGTTTAGCTACTAAGTTGTGTATGACTCTTTTGTGACCCCATGGACTGTAGCGCACCAGGTTTCTCTGTCCATGGGGTTTCCCAGGCAAGAATACTGAGGTGGGTTACCATTTCCTTCTCTAGCTGCTCTTTCTGACCCAGGGATCAAACCTCATCTCCAGCATTGCAAGCAGATTCTTTACTGCTAAGTTAGCAGCGAATCATGGGGTATATACTATCAGCAAATAATTTATGAATACTGATGCTGACTTTACTCACCTGGCTTCTCTATTTCAGGGTTCTCTATTTCAAAGTTACTGTTTTTCCCCTTTCCTTACAGTTCTCTCTAGAAGGAAGTCACTATGCATAGCCTGTGTCTAAGGAAGGGGGAGAGGATTCTTTTCAAGGTGGGGATTAGCCAATTAAGCACAAGGGAAGTCAAGGGAGGGAAGTAAGGGTACCAGGTGGAATGATGGGTGCATGTCTAAAATGACCAACCACTGGCTGGAGAAGGGGAGGAAGAAGAAACAGACTGACAGAATCGAGGACAGACAGCTAATTTAGCAGGAATAAGAAACTGTAGAAGAGTATAAACTGGCAGTCTCTTGGAGCTGGGTCAGTTAAAAATAATGTGGAGATAACAAACAGAAGCCAAGTGAGGGTCCCTGTTGCTGGAACAGAAAACCCTGCCCACACAGCATGGTGAGTGATAGTCCCAAAGAATGTTTATTTTTTACTACAAGTATTGGGCTGTGAATTGACATTGTTATATTCTACTACGTAAAAGCCTGTCAGGACATGAAAAACTTTTTCATTTCCTTGTGAAGCAACAAGACTACAGATCACAGCTTAATATCCTGAAATAGTCTTAAAAATGTGCTACACTTCTCTTCTTTGTGTGTGAACACATTTGCCAATTGCTTGACTGAACAGTGACATTGTTATAGCTGATTTTACAGCTCAGTTCATCATTTACACTGTTTCCATCTGAATTCATAGACCAAAAACCTTCCCACAAGCGTTATCTTCATAAATTTTCTTTAGAACCAGCCCACATTTGATTTCATATAATATCATTTTAAAAAACTAAAGTAAGGCCTCAAATAAATTATGTCTCCTATACAGAGTACATTCCTATTCAGCTAAATTCTCCTGAATTAATGGATATTACCAGATCCCTATTACCTCATTTGTTTAGAAATGGATATGTGTGCAAGAAATAAATGGGAAAAGATCATTTTTATCCATCTAATAATACTTGGGTAGAGTGGGACTCTCTTGACAGCCAAGTTTCACTCTGCTTATAGTTTTCCAGGAGAAAAGCAGCAGCAGCAGCACTGTGCACACCACCTCAGGGTGGTGACCCCACAGCGATTCAGCCGGGCGCACAGTTTGCTCAGTTGTGCATGGAAAGGATGCAGTGGCCCATGCTGGAAAAGAAGGTGGAGAAGCAAGTGAGTCTGAGGGTGTGACGGAGGCCCCTGAGCATTTCATCCAAGAAAGGCAATGCCAAAAAATGCTCAAACTACTGCACAATTGCACTCATCTCACACGCTAGTAAAGTAATGCTCAAAATTCTCCAAGTCAGGCTTCAACAATATGTGAACTGTGAACTTCCAGATGTTCAAGCTGGTTTTAGAAAAGGCAGAGGAACCAGAGATCAAATTGCCAACATCCGCTGGATCATCGAAAAAGCAAGAGAGTTCCAGAAAAACATCTATTTCTGCTTTATTGACTTTGACTGTGTGGATCACAATAAACTGTGGAAAATTCTGAAAGAGATGGGCATACCAGACCACCTGACCTGCCTCTTGAGAAATCTGTATGCAGGTCAGGAAGCAACAGTTAGAATTGGACATGGAACAACAGACTGGTTCCAAATAGGAAAAGGAGTATGTCAAGGCTGTATATTGTCACCCTGCTTATTTAACTTATATGCAGAGTACATCATGACAAACTCTGGACTGGAAGAAACACAAGCTGGAATCAAGATTGCCGGGAGAAATATCAATAACCTCAGATATGCAGATGACACCACCCTAATGGCAGAAAGTGAAGAGGAACTAAAAAGCCTCTTGATGAAAGTGAAAGAGGAGAGTGAAAAAGTTGGCTTAAAGCTCAACATTCAGAGAAGGAAGATCATGGCATCCAGTCCCATCACTTCATGTGAAATAGATGGGGAAACAGTGGAAATAGTGTCAGACTCTTTTTTTGGGCTCCAAATCACTGCAGATGTTGACTGCAGCCATGAAATTAAAAGACGCTTACTCCTTGGAAGACAAGTTATGACCAACCTAGATAGCATATTCAAAAGCAGAGACATTACTTTGCCGACTAAGGTCCATCTAGTCAAGGCTGTGGTTTTTCCTGTGGTCATGTATGGATGTGAGAGTTGGACTGTGAAGAAGGCTGAGCGCTGAAGAATTGATGCTTTTGAACTGTGGTGTTGGAGAAGACTCTTGAGAGTCCCTTGAACTGTAAGGAGATCCAATCAGTCCATTCTGAAGGAGATCAGCCCTGGGATTTCTTTGGAAGGAATGATGCTAAAGCTAAAACTCCAGTACTTTGGCCACCTCATGTAGAGGTGACTCATTGGAAGAGTTGACTCACTGGAAAAGACTCTGATGCTGGAAGGGATTGGGGGCAGGAGGAGAAGGGGACGACCGAGGATGAGATGGCTGGATGGCATCACTGACTCGATGGACATGAGTCTGAGTGAACTCCGGGAGTTGGTGATGGACAGGGAGGCCTGGCGTGCTGCGATTCATGGGGTTGCAAAGAGTCGGACACGACTGAGTGACTGAACTGAACTGAACTGAACTGAAGGAACTTTGTAAAAGTTCATTCTAATCCTTGAGAGAAGCTCACAGATTTCACTACTGGCTACGCTGTGCGTCTGCTAGTTCTTCATTGTCACAGAGAGCACGAGAGGTTTGTATTGGGTGCCCAAACTGCCCTGGATTTCAGCAGCTCGGGAATTGTGACAAGTCTCACTAGCATATTCTCAGATCCTGAATGAGCCTTCTGACCCTTGCTCCCACACATCACGTCACTGGCATTGTACACTATGGCACTGAATGTATGAGTTTGGACTCTGTGCTGTGGCAGGTCTTATCATGGCTTTGTGGGGTAGACAGTCCCTGGGGCTCCATAGCTGGTGTTGGGAGAGATACTGGTTGCCATTGGTCTCTCTCTCCAGGGATGTGCTGCCTACTATGTCCCCACTGTGGCCAGTCAACTCCTTAAGTTAAAGGAAAATACACCCAAAGGCCATCACAGGCAAGCTGTATTGATACAATTTTCATTCTGGCTCTGGCCCAGGTTTTCCAACAGACACAAAGAGTTCACATGTTGTGAGTGGACCTGTGGCATATTGACATCACATCTCTTAACACCTTTGGCTTGGGGGATGGAATGTGCTCCTTCCTATCATCGCTGTATCTGCAGAGATACTTCCTGGACTCAGAAGAACATGTGAGTGATTTTAATATGTAACTGTGAACAATTAATTGGGCTCTTTGAAAAAGTGAAAACAATAATTATAGAACAGTTTAAGAATGAAGAAAGCTGCAGTAAAGACATCTATATTACATAAAAAAATGTCACCATATATATGGGAACATATGTGTGTGTATATGTGTGAATATGTGCATCTATCTATCTGAATATAGCCTATTCGATTATTCATTCTTTCAGTCTCATTTGTGTGTTGGCATGCTAAACCCTAAGGATACAATTGTGAATAAAACAAAGACTGTTATCAAAGAACTCCTGTCTACTGAGTGAGGTTGGTGTGATTAAAGAGAACACTTACATGTCTTCATTCCTAAATATGTATATCTTTTAAACACATCTTTCCACTTTTCTTCTGTTTAGCAAGTTTATTCTGTTGAAAATTCTGGCTTCAGGGAACGAGGAAGTAAATCAAGTGAACTCCAACTCCAGGCTTCAAATTGTTTGTAAGCTGGGGGGAGGGTTCCAGCATCCTGAGGCTTCAGAGTTCACTGCTGACTGAAGTGGTCACCACCCTACTTACTGCTGGGCAACAATAGCTTGATTGAAGAGTTTGATGCCCCTTTCTTCACCCTGTACCACTCACTAAAGTCAAAAGTACCTTGCATTGAGTCCTGTGCACACCAGAACTGAGACAGCAGCCAAATGGTTCTTGTGTGGATGAGAAGTTGATCTTGAGATTCAGAGGGTACTCATCAATACCCGAGAGTCAGTATATCTGGCCTGTCATCAATTTCTGAAATAAGTTTTATCGAACAGAGTGGTACTCATTTACTCATGTTTTATTGATGGCTACTTTCCCATTCTAACAGCTGAGTTGAATAATAGGAAGAGAGATCATGTGGCTCACAAAGTTAAAAATAGTTGCAAACTGAGTCTTCACAGGAGAAGTTTGCTGATGCCTGCTACAAGGTGGACAAGGTGGTTCCACAGACATGTTGAGACATTTTCAGTCCATGGTTTCCATTCAACAATCACTGAACCCCTATTATGAATCTGGCCTCTTATAGGCATCGAGATCACATAAAATAATAAAAATAGATAAAAATTTGTACTTTCTATACTGGTTTCTTAATACATCCAGTTATGTTCCCAATAATAACAAATCTCTATAAACTAGGTGGTTTAAAATGACAAAAATTTATTCCCTCACAGTTCTGGAGGACAAAAACCCGAGGTCAAGGTGTTGGCTGGATTAGTTCCTTTGAGAGTTTCTGGGAGAGAATCCATCTCATGCTCTCTCCCATCTGTCAGTGGTAGTGCACAGTTGCTCAGCCATGTCTGACTCTTTGAGGCTGCCAGCAATCTTCAGTGTTCCTTGGCTTGTAGACACATTTCTCCAATCTCTGTCTCCATCTTCATGTCATTTGCTCCTTGATCTTCTCTCCTTATCTCCTCTTGTTTCCTTTCCTCCCCTCTTCTCAAAACACTTTGGATTTAGGGCCCACTCTAACCCAGAATGATCTCATCTCAAGATCCTTAATTTTGTCTGCAAAGACCCTTTTCCCAAGTAAGGCCATATTCAAATAAGGTTCTGATGGACATATCTTTTTGGGGAGGCACCATTTTCATACTACTATATAATTATATGACATATTCTAATAATGTATTTTGGGGAAAAGACATGATTAACAAATAATAAAGCATACAGTATATTGCAAGATGATGAAATGCTCTGGAGAAAAATAAAGCAAGGAAGGGCTTTAGAGAATGTGGGGATGGAGAGGAGATTGCAATTTTAAAAAGGGTGGTAAGAGCAGGCTCATATAGAAGATGACTTTTGTCCAAAGCCCTGAAGTAGGAGGGGAGCAAGCTCTACAAATTCCTACGTGGCACTGAGGCCAATTCATTCCCTTACCTGTGTACGTGCATGTGTGCTGTTGCGTCCAACTCTTTATGACCCTATGGACTGTAGCCTGTTAGTTTCCTCTGTCCATGGGGTTTTCCAGGCAAAAATACTGGAGTAGGTTGCCATCCCCTACTCCAGGGTGTCTTCTCGACCTAGGGATCAAACCTGTGTCTCTCACTTCTCCTGCATTAGCAGGTGGGTTCTTTATCACTAGCACAACCTGGGAAGCCCTTACCTGTATACAGTAATGCCACTAAGAGCAGATCTTTTTCTGAACACATGTGAGGCCCTGAGGAGTTCCCATACATTATGAACTAAAGTTCATCCTCAAGCTGCAAGTCAATATTTTTAATGTTACATTTTTATCGGTGAAGACACTTGCCAGCAGCTGCTCCTTGGCCCTTTCTCAGATGTGGTCAGATCTCAGGAGGAAGAATGCAGCAAGGAGGCTTGCATAGGCTCTGGAATTTGGACCAGAGTCAAATGGAATAGGGCTCTGGGGTGCTGAGTACACAGAACTTGGACTAGGAAGTGGGGACCTGAGTTCAAGTGACCATATTCCTTGGAGCCTCACCTGCCTCAGGTTCCTCTTACCCCATTAGAAAGGTATTGATGAGGAGGCCCAGAGCCCTCAGATTCTTAGGTCTCAGGATTGGCATTTATTATATAATTAAGAATTATACTTATAAAAACTCTGTGAAGGAACTACTAGTATCATTACCTTTTACAGTAAGGAGTTAAATAACATACCCATCAGGGCAATCTGATGGGCTCATCTGACTCAGAGTTCTGCCCTGATATGATACTATGACCTAAAGGAAAGAAAGAACTATTGCCTTCCAATTAGTGAATCTTCCATAGGCATCTGAATTAAATAAAATCAAGATAATTCCTTCAAAGGCCACTTTTCTGAGATGTAGTTTGAACTGAGAGCCCATATAAAATGACACTAATTATGGTTGAAAATTTCTTGGCAAGAATCATGTGACTTAAAAACATGATACAAATATCTCAGAAGTCAAGATGTTTATTTTCAATATCTGCTTTGATGCAGACTATAAAAGTCAGGATTGTGCCAGGGTATTCTGACTGGTGTGCTTACTTCACTGATCACAGTAGGGCAAATCCTCTTTTTAAGAGTGGTAAATAAAGTGGATGAGAATCATGTGCTTTTCTGGCCTTCTAGAAGATGAAATCAGAGGCCAGCTTGGCCTGGCTCTGGGAAAAGTTCTGGGCTGCTGACCAGAGAACTTTCTAGTGGTGCCATTGTGAACTACTGACATTTGACAAAATAAACAGAGATCCAAAAGCCAAACTCAAGGTTTGCTCAGTATGAAGAAGTCACACTTAAGATGCTCTCTGAAGACCTATGTGAGGAGCCCTACTGTCATTGCAGTGGAGAAGGAAATGGCAACCCACTCCGGTATTCTTGCCTGGAGAATCCCATTGATGGAGGAGCTTGGTGGGCTACAGTCCACGGGGGTCGCAGAGTCGGACACGACCGAGTGACTTCACTTTCACTTTCACTGTCATTTCAGATGAACACCAAGACTCTTTCATTCAAAGCCTGATGGTACGTCTGATTACAAATGTGATTTTTTTTGGACAAGCTGTTAAGCTTGCAATGCCTATAACAACTAAAGACACTGGTATTTTTCACTCATAGCTTTCTGATGCATAACCAATGGAAATTTATCAGGAAATGCAAATCAATAACATTTATCAAAGCTTTGAAACTCTTATTAAATTTTAAAATTTTGTTTAGTTACTATCTAGAGTATACTTTTGCTAACCACCGCCAGTAGTTTTTAAGTAATGTGGCATTATTTTCCATTCTAATTTATAAAATTACAATTTTCAAAATTTGAGGCAATTATTTTGTTCTTTACTGTGGAATCACTGTTACAAAATTCAGATCCAGCTGCTAGCCATTTGAAAGTCAATATGAGAGACATGTGTTAGTAGGAATGGGAAAGTTGCTTTAATCAGAAAGTGGTCAATCTGAGGAGAAGGTGGACTCATGTCCCCAAAACAACTCAGAAGATACTGCTAAGGCATTAAGTTTTTAAAGAGAAAAAGGGGAAGTAATCTCAGTTAATCATTGAGATGGGGGAGTGTCATTACCATTTTGTGCAGGCTTATGTGCAGGCTTGTTGATTTCTTGTGATTTTTCTTTAGATGCTATCTTGTTCACATGGCTTGTTTGTGAGATTACTGAAGGGGAAGCTGAGGAAGAGATCTGGTCATCTGTTAATTACTTATTCTTCATTTCTACTTCTTTGATCTAAAGAAAGAACTAACAGGTGAGACGAGGTATTGTGTGATCAAAAGACCTTAAAGATGTGCTTGGGCCAGAGGTTAGTTAAGATACTTTGGTAAGTGAAAAAACAAAAGGGGCCTCCTGCAGAGGACTCTTTTTTTTTTTTTTTTTTTTGCAAAGAGCTCTTTCCTGCAAAAAGCTTCTTACATCATTTCTTATTTTAATTGCACGCAGTAATGAGAAGTTCTTAAAGATTGAAACTGTGCCTTTTTCACATGTAAATGTATATAGCAGCTTTCTGAGAGTATCTACAAATAACAATAGTGACAGGGACAGACACAATCCTACTATGTTTTTGTTAAGAAAATTCAAAGTTGCAAGTATATTAATACCTTTTACATTTTAAAAAATTGTAAAAAATGAAAAGCAACTGATTTGGTTTTGAGGCAGGAGCTAGACGGGCCCCAGCCTGGGCAACTGGAGTGGTCCCCTGTGGACAGATACTCTAGCAGAAGTGAGAGAAGAGCTTAGCACTGCCCAGATAAAAGACAGAAACCACATATTCTTCATTCTCAAGGTCAAGGAGAAATTTCCAATTACACATGTCCTGAGAAATCAAATCACCTCATAGTAAGTGATGTCAACCTACTCATAGACTTCTTTGCTAGAATCCGTCTTGGCTAATAGCTGTGTATGCACACATGGGAGGATCCTGAGATAAACTAAATGTAGACTCAGAACCAGGCAAAGCAAGATGATTGGCCAAAGGAAACTTGGAAGAAATACCCCATAAAATTGATTCAAACTAAGATGGCTCTCTGAGCCCACCAGTGTATCTGTCTACATGTACTCTTTTCCTGCCTAATAAACAAAACACTTTACTTGTTTCAGTACTTTCCATTTCTATGTGGAAATTCATTTTCCTTGCCACTGGCCACTGGTCTCTGGTAGCCTAGAGCCTAGGATTCAGTGCTTTTACTGCTGTGGCCTGACCTCAGTCTCTGACTGGGAACCAAAAACCTCAAGCTGCTGCAGCCAAGGCCACCCAAGATCAGTACCAGAGTAATCTGTATAACAAACCCTACTCATTAGTCCTTATTCATCATAATTTCCCCCACATATTTGCCTTCCATGATTGCTGCCCCCCTAGACACTTTAAGTCTTTTGCCTTTACCTTGTCACTTCTTTATAAATTGTCCTTTCCTAAGATGCTCCATAAGCTCAAGTTCCAATCATCCCTTTAGCTTACTCAACACTAAGTGCTCCCACACATAGGCATGAAAATATGTTAATAAATTTGTTTTTCTTATCCTCCTTTTTGCCAATCTAGTGTATAGAGCCTCAGCCAAGGAACCTAACACAGGTAGAGGAAAAATAAATTTCATCCCTACAAACAGAACCATATTATCTCATATGATAATAAAATACCACTGTGTACACATTTTTTGGCCTCAGGTCAAACAACAGGGAGGGACACAGCCCCCTTCCCCCCACACCCCCATCAACAGATAATTGGGTTAATGATTTATTGAGCATGGCTCCACCCATCAGATCAAGACCCAATTTCCCCCTCAGTCAGTTTCTGCCATCAGGAAGCTTCCATAAGCTTTTTATCCTTCTCCATAAGAGGGCAGACAGACTGAAAACCACAATCACAGAAAACTAATCAATCTGATTACACGGACCACAGCCTTGTCTAACTCTATGAAACTATGAGCCATGCCATGTAGGGCCACCCAAGATGGGTCATGGTGGAGAGTTCTGACAAAATATGGTTCACTGGAGAAGGGAATGGCAAACCACTTCAGTATTCTTACCTTGAGAACCCCATGAACAGTATGAAAAGGCAAAAAGATAGGACACTGAAAGATGAACTCCCCAGGTTGGTAGGTAACCAATATGCTACTGGAGATCAGCGGAGAAATAAATCCAGAAAGAATGAAGGGAGGGAGCCAAAGCAAAAACAACACCAGTTGTGGATGTGACTGGTGATGGAATAAATTCTGATGCTGTAAAGAGCAATATTGAATAGGAACCTGGAATGTCAGGTCCATGAATCAAGGCAAATTGAAAGTGGTCAAACAGGAGATAGCAAGATTGAACATCGACATTTTAGGAATCAGCAAACTAAAATGGACTGAAATGGGTGAATTTAACTCACAGAACCATTATATCTACTACTGTAGGCAAGAATTCCTTAGAAGAAAAGGAGTAGCCATCATAGTCAACAAAAGAGTCTGAAATGCAGTACTTGGGTGCAATCTCAAAAATGAATGATTGATCTCTGTTAGTTTCCAAGGCAAACCATTCAGTATCACAGTAATCCAAGTCTGTGCCCTGACCAGTAATACTGAAGAAGCTGAAGTTGAATGGTTCTGTGAAGACCTACAAGACCTAGAACTAACACCCCCAAAAGATGTCCTTTTCATTATAGGGGCCTGGAATGCAAAAGTAGGAAGTTAAGAAATACCAGGAGTAACAGGCAAATTTAGCTTTGGAGTACAAAGTGAAGCAGGGCAAAGGCTACCAGAGTTTTGCAGAGAGAACGCACTGGTCATAGCAAACACCTTCTTCCAACAACACAAGGGGCGTGGACGTCACCAGATGGTCAAAATTGAAGTGAGATTGATTATATTTTTTGCAGCCAAAGATGGAGGAGCTCTATATGGTCAGCAAAAACAAGACTGGGAGCTGACTGTGGCTCAGATCATGAAGTCTTTATGGCCAAATCAGACCTAAACTGAAGAAAGTAGGAAAAACCACTAGGCCATTCAGGTATGACCTAAATCAAATCCCTTACGATTATACAGTGGAAGGGACAAAATAGATTCAAGGAATTAGATCTGATAGAGTGCCTGAAGAACTATAGATGGAGGTTCATGACATTGTACAAGAGGCAGTGATCAAGACCATCCTCATGAAAAAGAAATGCAAAAAGGCAAAATGGTTGTCCAAGGAGGCCTTATAGATAGTTGAGAAAAGAAAAGACACAAAACGCAAAGGAGAAAAGGAAAGATATACTCATTTGAATGCATAGTTCCAAAGAATAGCCAGGAGAGATAAGAAAGCCTTCCTCAGTGATCAATGCAAACAAATAGAGGAAAACAATAGAATGGGAAAGACTAGAGATCTTGTCAAGAAAATTAGAGATACCAAGGGAACATTTCATGGAAAGATGAGCACAAGAAAGGACAGAAATGTTACGGACCTAACAGAAGCAGAAGATAGTAAGAAGTGGTGGCAAGAACACACAGAAGAACTGTACAAAAAACATGTTCATAATCCAAATAATCATGATAATGTGACCACTCACCTAGAGCCAGACATCCTGGAATGCAAAGTTAAATGGGCCTTAAGAAGCATCTGAGTTAAATTCACCCATTTCCGTCCATTTTAGTTCGCTGATTCCTAGAATGTTGACGTTCACCCTTGCCATCTCTTGTTTGACCACGTCCAATTTGCCTTGATTCATGGACCTGACATTCCAGGTTCCTATGCAATATTGCTCTTTACAGCATTGGATCTTGCTTCTATCACCAGTCACATCCACAACTGGGTATTGTTTTTGCTTTGGCTCCATCCCTTCATTCTTTCTGGAGTTATTTCTCCACTGATCTCCAGTAGCATATTGGGTACCTACTGACCTGGGGAGTTCCTCTTTTGGTATCCTGTCATTTTGCCTTTTCATACTGTTCATGGGGTTCTCAAGGCAAGAATACTGAAGTGTCTTGCCATTCCCTTCTCCAGTGGACCACACTCTGTCAGACCTCTCCTTCATGACCTGCCCGTCTTGGGTTGTCCCGCAGGCATGGCTTGGTTTCATTGAGTTAGACAAGGCTGTGGTCCTAGTGTGATTAGACTGACTAGTTTTCTGTGAGTATGGTTTCAGTGTGTCTGCCCTCTGATGCCCTCTTGCAACACCTACCATCTTACTTGGGTTTCTCTTACCTTGGGCATGGGGTATCTCTTCACGGCTGCTCCAGCAAAGTACAGCTGCTGCTCCTTACCTTGGATGAGGGGTATCTTTTTACCGCCGCTGTTCCTGACCTTCAACGTAGGATAGCTCCTCTAGGCCCTCCTGCACCTGCACAGCCACCGCTCCTCGGGATGCTCCTCATGGCCTCTGGCCCTGACCTCGGACGTGGGGTGTCTCCTCCCAGCCGCCCCTGACCTTGGACGTAGGAGAGCTCCTCCCGGCTGCCGCCCCTGGCCCTGGATATGGGGTGTCTCCTCTCAGCCGCCCCTGACCTCGGACGCGGGGTAGCTCCTCTGGGCCACTGCCCCTGACCTCAGATGCGGGGTGTCTCCTCCCGGCTGCCACTGACCTCGGACATGGGGTAGCTCCTCTCGGCTGCTGCCCCTGACCTTGGACGCGGGGTAGCTCCTCTCGGCCATGCTCTGTGGGCCAGCTCTCCCAACCTAGATAGTATATTCAAAAGCAGAGACATTACTTTGCCAACTAAGGTCCGTCTAGTCAAGGCTATGGTTTTTCCTGTGGTCATGTATGGATGTGAGAGTTGGACTGTGAAGAAGGCTGAGCACTGAAGAACTGATGCTTTTGAACTGTGGTGTTGGAGAAGACTCTTGAGAGTCCCTTGGACTGCAAGGAGATCCAACCAGTCCATTCTGAAGATCAGCCCTGGGATTTCTTTGGAAGGAATGATGCTAAAGCTGAAACTCCAGTACTTTGGCCACCTCATGAGAAGAGTTGACTCATTGGAAAGGACTCTGATGCTGGGAAGGATTGGGGGCAGGAGAAGGGGACGACCGAGGATGAGATGGCTGGATGGCATCACGGACTCGATGGACGTGAGTCTGAGTGAACTCCGGGAGATGGTGATGAACAGGGAGGCCTGGCATGCTGCGATTCATGGGGTCGCAAAGAGTTGGACACAACTGAGCGACTGAACTGAACTGAACTAAGAAGCATCACTATGGGGGGGCGGTCCTAAGATGGCGGAGAAATAGGACTGGGAGACCACTTTCTCCCTCACAAATTCATCAAAAGAACATTTCAACGCTGAGTAAACTTCACAAAACAACTTCTGAATGCTGGCAGAGGACATCAGGCACCCAGAAAAGCAGATCATTGTTTTCAAAATCAGGTAGGAAAAAATATAAAAGATGAAAAAAGAGACAAAAGAGGTAGGGAGGGAGCTCTGTCCTGGGAAAGGAGTCTTAAAAGAGAGAAGTTTAAAACATCAGGAAACACTCTCACTGCCGAGTCTGTGGCGAGCCTTGGAGGCACAGAGGGCAACATAACAGGGAGGAAAAATAAAGAAATAAAACCAACAGATTACGATCCCAATGGTAACTCTCCCAGCGGAGAAGCAGTGCAGATGCCTTCACCCACAACTAGTAAGCAGGAGCAGGGCAGGGAGGTGAGGGATGCAGTGCTTTTCAAGAATCAGGCCAGAATGCCCCAAGTGTAACCAGAGTGAACTAACTTGGGCTAGCAAACCAGACTGTGGGATAGCTACCATGTGAAAAGCTCTAACATAAGACACCACCAGGACCACACACAGAACAAAGGATGGAACAGAATTAGCCGGTTGCAGACCATCCCCCTCCGGTGACAGGTAGCCAGAAATGGAAGGGCCAGAAGGGGGCAATCGCAGCCCCAGAGAGACATTAACTTCCAAACTGCAAGCAAGCTTCTTTGCTAACTAAGACTTCTTGGGCTTCTGGACAGTCACTGTCTGCCTAAGAAGGGGCGCCAGTTGTACACCCAGAAAACTGAGCAGCAGGGACGGGAAAGGTGATAATTGCAGTGACTGCACTAGCCAAACACCCGAGCTGCTCAGACCTGGGAAGGGCACAAAACGCAGGCTCAACCGAGTCTGCGCCTCTTAGGACTCCTGAGTGCCTGAGCCTGAACAGCTTAGACAGGGGAGGTGCATGTAGCCCAGGGTCAGCCTCAGAAGGTTCCCAGTGGAGCAAACTAGAGCCTGAGTGGTGTGCGCCATGAGAGGGGACAGGCCCAGTGTGACTGACACTACGAGCACACGCCAGTGTGATTTGTTTGCAGAATCCCTCCCTCCCCACAGCACGACTGAACAAGTGAGCCTTAAAAAAAAAAAAAAGTGTCCATCACTGCCCCCCTTGTGTCAGGGCGGAAATCACACACTGAAGAGACCAGCAAACAGAAGCTAAAACAGAGGGAACCACCTTGGAAGTATAGATCTTGAGAAATATAAGCCAGACCAAGGAACTATCCGAAAATGAACTGACCCCACACTGCCCACAACACCAGAGAAAGTCCCAGATATATCTTTACCATTTTTATGATCATTCTTTTATTGTTTTGTTTCTTTTTTTTTAACATTTGTTAATTTTTAAGTTCCCTATTTCTCCTTTAATTTTTATTTTTATAACCTACTATTACTTAAAAAAAAGACCCTATTTTTAAAGCAAATGCCATGTATATATTTTTTTTGTGGTTGTTGGTTTTTAATAATTCTTGTAACTTTTTTTTCTTTCTTTCTTCTTCTTTTCTTTATTATTGTATTTTTGAAAATCCAACCTCTACTCTAGATTTTTAATCTTTGCTTTTTGATATTTGTTATCAATTTTGTACCTTAAAAAACCCAATCTTCAGTACCCATTTTTACTTGAGATTGAGATTACTGGCTTGACTGCTCTCTCCTCCTTTGGACTCTTCTTTTTCTCCCCCAGGTTGCCTCTGTCTCCTCCCTCCTCCTTCTTTTCTCTACCCAACTCTGTGAATCTCTGTGTGTTCCAGATGGTGGAGAACACTTAGGGAACTGGTTATTGGCTGGATCTGTCTCTCTCCTTTTCATTTCCCTCTTTTACCCTCCTGGTTGCCTCTGTCTCCTTCCTCCCTCTTCTCTTCTCTGTATAAATCCGTGAACATCTCTGAGCAGTCCAGACAGTGGAGCACACATAAGGAAGTGATTACTGGCTAGCTTGCTCTCTCCCCTTCTGATCCCACCTCATCTCATTCCAGTCACCTCTAACTCCTCTCTTCTCCATGTAACTCAGTGAACCTCTCTGGGTGTCCCTCAATGTGGAGAAACTTTTCATCTCTAACCTAGATGTTTTATCATCGGTGCTGTATAGATGGAGAAGTCTAGAGGCGACTGTAAAAATAAAACTGAAAACCAGAAGCAGGAGGCTTAAGTCCAAAGCCTGAGAACACCAGAGAACTCCTGACTCCAGGGAACATTAATCGATAGGAGCTCATCAAACGCCTCTACATCTACACTGAAACCAAGCACCACCCAAGGGCCAACAGGTTCCAGAGGAAGACATACCACGCAAATTCTCCAGCAACACAGGAACACAGCCCTGAGCTTCAATATACAAGCAGCTCAAACTTACTCCAAAACCACTGACATCTCATAATTCATTACTGAACACTTCATTGCACTCCAGAGAGAAGAAATCCAGCTCCACCCACCAGAACTCCAACACAAGCTTCCCTAACCAAGAAACCTTGACAAGCCACTGATACAACCCCATCCACAGAGAGGAAAATCCATAATAAAGAGAACTCCACAAATTGCCAGAATACAGAAAGGCCACCCCAAACGCAGTAATATAACCAAGATGAAGAGACAGAGGAATACCCAACAGGTAAAGGAACAACATAAATGCCCACCAAACCAAACAAAAGAGGAAGAGATAGGGAATCTACCTGATAAAGAATTCCAAATAATGATATTGAAAATGATCCAAAATCTTGAAATCAAAATGGAATCACAGATAAATAGCCTGGAGACTAGAATTGAGAGGATGCAAGAAAGGTTTAACAAGCACCTAGAAGAAATAAAAAAGAATCAATATATAATGAATAATGCAATAAATGAGATCAGAAACACTCTGGAGGCAACAAATAGTAGAATAATGGAAGCAGAAGATAGGATTAGTGAAATAGAAGATAGAATGGTAGAAATAAATGAATCAGAGAGGAAAAAAGAAAAACAAATTAAAAGAAATGAGGACACTCTCAGAGACCTCCAGGACAATATGAAATGCTCCAACATTCAAATTATAGGAGTCCCAGAAGCAGAAGACAAAAAGAAAGACCATGAGAAAATACTTGAGGAGATAATAGTTGAAAACGTCCCTAAAATGGGGAAGGAACTTATTACCCAAGTCCAAGAAACCCAGAGAGTCCCAAAAAGTATAATCCCAAGGTGAAACACCCCAAGACACATATTAATCAAATTAACAAAGATCAAACATAAGGAACAAATATTGAAAGCAGCAAGGGAAAAACAACAAATAACACACAAGGGGATTCCCATAAGGATAACAGTTGATTTTTCAATAGAAACTCTTCAGGCCAGGAGGGAATGGCAAGACATACTTAAAGTGATGAAAGAAAATAACCTACAGCCCAGATTACTGTACCCAGAGAGGATCTCATTCAAATATGAAGGAGAAATCAAAGCTTTCCAGACAGGCAAAAGCTGAGAGAATTCAGCACCACCAAACCGGCCCTCCAACTAATGCTAAAGGATATTCTCTAGACAGGAAACACAAAAAGGGTGTATAAACGTGAACACAAAACAATAAAGTAAATGGCAATGGGATCATACTTATCAATAATTACCTTAAATGTAAATGGGTTGAATGCCCCAATCAAAAGACAAAGACTAGCTGAATGGATACAAAAACAAGGCCCCTATATATGTTGTCTACAAGAGACCCACCTCAAAACAAGGGACACATACAGGCTGAAAGTGAAGGGCTGGAAAAAGATATTCCATGCAAATAGAGACCAAAAGAAAGCAGGAGTAGCTATACTCTTATCAGATAAAATAGACTTTAAAACAAAGGCTGTGAAAAGAGACAAAGAAGGACACTATATAATGATCAAAGGATCAATCCAAGAAGAAGATATAACAATTTTATATGCACCCAACATAGGAGCATCACAATATGTAAGACAAATGCTAACAAGTATGAAAGGGGAAATTAACAATAACACAATAATAGTGGGAGACTTTAATACCCCACTCACATAGATCAACTAAACAGAAAAGTAACAAAGAAACACAAACTTTAAATGATACAATAGACCAGTTAGACCTAATTGATATCTATAGGACATTTTACCCTAAAACAATGAATTTCACCTTTTTCTCAAGTGGTCATGGAACCTTCTCCAGGATAGATCACATCCTGGGCCATAAATCTTGCCTTGATGAATTCCAAAAAATTGAAATCATTCCAAGCATCTTTTCTGACCATAATGCATTAAGATTAGATCTCAATTACAGGAGAAAAACTATTAAAAATTCCAACATATGAAGGCTGAACAACACGCTTCTGAATAACAAACAAATCACTGAAGAAATCAAAAAGAAATCAAAATATGCATAGAAATGAATGAAAGTGAAAACACAACAACCCCAAACCTGTGGGACACTATAAAAGCAGTGCTAAGGGGAAAGTTCATAGCAATACAGGCATGCCTCAAGATACAAGAAAAAGTCAAATAAATAACCTAACTCTACACCTAAAGCAACTTGAAAAGGAAGAACTGGAGAAACAGGGTTAGTAGAAGGAAATGAATCTTTAAAATTAGGGCAGAAATAAATGTAAAAGAAATGAAACCATAGCAAAAATCAACAAAACAAAAAGCTGGTTGTTTGAAAGGATAAATAAAATTGACAAACCATTAGCCAGACTCATCAAGAAACAAAGGGAGAAAAATCAAATCAATAAAATTAGAAATGGAAATGGAGATCACAACAGACAACACAGAAATACAAAGGATCAGGAGGCTACTATCAGCAATTATATGCCAATAAAATGGACAATGTGGAAGAAATGGACAAATTCTTAGAAAAGTACAACTTTCCAAAACTGAACCAGGAAGAAATAGAAAATCCTAACAGACCCATCACAAGCATGGAAATTGAAACTGTAATCAGAAATCTTCCAGGAAACAAAAGCCCAGGTCCAGACGGCTTCACAGCTAAATTCTACCAAAACTTTAGAGAAGAGCTAACACCTATCCTACTCAAACTCTTCCAGATAATTGCAGAGGAAGAAAACTTCCAAACTCATTCTATGAGGCCACCATCACCCTAATACCAAAACCTGACAAAGATGCCACAGAAAAAGAAAACTACAGGCCGATATCACTGATGAATATAGATGCAAAAATCCTTAACAAAATTCTAGCAATCAGAATCCAGCAACACATTAAAAAGACCATACACCATGACCAAGTGCGATTTAACCTTGTGATGCCAGGATTCTTCAATATTTGCAAATCAACAAATGTAATAAACCACATTAACAAATTGAAAAATAAAAGCCATATGATTATATCAATAGATGCAGAGAAAGCCTTTGACAAAATTCAACATCCATTTATGCTAAAAACTCTCCAGAAAGCAGGAATAGAAGGAACATACCTCAACATAATAAAAGCTGTATATGACAAACCCATAGCAAACATTATCCTCAATGGTAAAAAATTGAAAGCATTTCCCCTAAAGTCAGGAACAAGACAAGTGTGCCCACTTTCACTGCTACTATTCAACATAGTTCTGGAAGTTTTGGCCACAGCAATCAGAGCAGAAAAAGAAATAAAAGGAATCCAAATTGGAAAAGTAGTAAAACTCTGATTGTTTGTAGATGAATTGATCCTCTACATAGAAAACCCTAAAGACTCCACCAGAAAATTACTAGAGCTAGTCAATGAATATAGTAAAGCTGCAGGATATAAAATCAACACACAGAAATCCCTTGCATTCCTATACACTAATAATGAGAAAGTAGAAAAAATTCACCATTGCAACGAAAAGAACAAAATACTTAGGAATATATCTACCAAAAGAAACTAAAGACCTATATATAGAAAACTATAAAACACTGGTGAAAGAAATCAAAGAGGACACCAATAGATGGAGAAATATACCATGTTCATGGATTGGAAGAATCAATATAGTGAAAATGAATATACTCCCCAAAGCAATCTACAGATTCAATGCAATGCCTATCAAGCTACCGGTGGTATTTTTCACAGAGCTAGAACAAATAATTTCACAATTAGTATGGAAATACAAAAAACCTTGAATAGCCAAAGCAATCTTGAGAAATAAGAATGGAACTGGAGGAATCAACCTGCCTGACTTCTGGCTCTACTACAAAGCCACAGTCATCAAGACAGTATGGTACTGGCACAAAGACAGAAATATAGATCAATGGAACAAAATAGAAAGCCCAGAGATAAATCCACACACCTATGGACACTTTATCTTCAACAAAGCAGGAAGAATATACAATGGAGAAAAGACAATCTCTTTAACAAGTGGTGCTGGGAAAACTGGTCAACCACTTGTAAAAGAGTGAAAGTAGAACACTTTCTAACACCATACACAAAAATAAACTGAAAATGGATTAAAGATCTAAACATAAGACCAGAAACTATAAAACTCCTAGAGGAGAACATAGGCAAAACACTCTCCAACATACATCACAGCAGGATCCTCTATGACCAACTTCCCAGAATATTGGAAATAAAAGCAAAAATAAACAAATGGGACCTAATTAAAATTAAAAGCTTCTGCACAACAAAGGAAACTATAAACAAGTTGAAAAGACAGCCTTTGGAATGGGAGAAAATAATAGCAAATGAAGGAACTGACAAACAACTAATCTCAAAAATATACAAGCACCCCCTGCAGCTCAATTCCAGAAAAATAAATGACCCAATCAAAAAATGGGCCAAAGAACTAAATAGACATTTCTCTAAAGAAGACATACGTTTGTTTCTCTAACAAACACATGAAAAGATGCTCAACATCACTCATTATCAGAGAAATACAAATTCAGACCACAATGAGGTACCATTTCACACCAGTCAGAATGGCTGCTATCCAAAAGTCTACAAGCAATAAGTGCTGGAAAGGGTGTGGAGAAAAGTGAACCCTCTTACGCTGTTGGTGGGAATGCAAACTGGTACAGCCACAATGGAGAACAGTGTGGAGAGTCCTTAAAAAACTGGAAATCGAACTGCCTTATGACCCAGCAATCCCACTGCTTGGCATACAGACTGAGGAAACCAGAATTGAAAGAGATACATGTACCCCAATGTTCATCGCAGCACTGTTTATAATAGCCAGGACATGGAAGCAACCTAGATGCCCATCAGCAGATGAATGGATAAGAAAGCTGTGGTACATATACACAATGGAGTATTACTCAGCCATTAAAAAGAATACATTTGAATCAGTTCTAGTGAGGTGGATGAAACTGGAGCCTATTATACAGAGTGAAGTAAGCCAGAAAGAAAATCACCAATACAGTATACTAACACATATATATGGAGTTTAGCAAGATGGTAATGATAACCATGTATGCAAGACAGCAAAAGAGACACAGAAGTAAAGAACAGACTTTTGGACTCTGTGGGAGAGGGAGAGGGCGGGATGATTTGGGAGAATGGCATTGAAAAATGTATACTATCATGTAAGAAACGAATCGCTAGTCTAGGTTTGATACAGGATACAGGATACTTGGGGCTGGTGCACTGGGATGACACAGACAGATGATATGGGGAGGGTGGTGAGAGGGGGGTTCAGGGTTTGGAACTCATGTACACCTGTGGCAGATTCATGTCAATGTATGGCAAAACCAATACAGTATTGTAAAGTAAAAAAAAAAAAAAAAAAAGAAAGAAATAAGGTCAGACAACTGAAGACATGCCATTGGCATGCCTCAGAATCTTAGGATTTTCCAAGATCTCCATTTGCTCTTGGCATCTCAGATACTTAATATTGCTAAGAAATGTAATCATTGCCCATTTTGAATAAATATAGAGACTAGAAAAAAAAAAGCAACCACACACACACACACACAAAACAAAAAACCTGGAGTTGTTCATGGGTAATTCATACTTCTCCATGCTTCAGAAAGTTATTTTGCATTATATAGGGCTATTATATTTTCATAGTAAAGAAAATGCTAAATTATATAATGTAAAGCTGTATTAATACTGATAAAGATAGCTGAGTCTATAAACAACTTGTTAAAGTATTTTTAGAAAAGATAGTCACATACATACCCAATACATAATTAAATGTGAACACTCTACACTTAGGTGATAGAACAACAAGATTTAATAGTTTTGGGAGGCCAGAGTTGCCAAATTTCCTAAAATTTGTGATGTTATTGCACAATAAAAATGTTGTGGATCTTAAAAATAAAGAAGCATCACAATGAACAAAGCTAGCAGAGGTGATGGAATCTCAGTTCATCTATATTAAATTCTAAAAGATGATGCTGTGAAAGTGCTGCACTCAATATGCCAGCAAATTTGGAAAATTCAGCAGTGGCCACAGGACAGGAAAAGGTCAGTTTTCATTCTAATCCCTAAGAAAGGCAATGCCAAAGCATGCTCAAAATACTGCACAATTGCACTCATCTCATATGCTAGCAGAGTAATGCTCAAAATTCTTCAAGCCAGGCTTCTACAGTAAGTGAACCGAGAACTTCCAAATGTTTAAGCTGGTTTTAGAAAAGGTAGAGAGATCAAATTGCCAACATCTGTTAATCATTGAAAAAGTGAGAGAATTCCAGAAAAACATCTATTTCTGCTTTATTGACTATGCCAAAGCCTTTGACTGTGCGGATCACAATAAACTGTGGAAAATTCTTAAAGAGAGGGGAATACCAGACCACCTGATCTGACTCCTGAGAAATCTGTATGCATGTCAAGAAACAACAGTTAGGACTGGACAAGGAACAACAGACTGGGTCCAAATCAGGAAAGGAGTTCATGATGGCTGTATATTGTCACCCTGCTTATTTAACTTATATGTAAAGTACATCATGCAAAACACTGGGCTGGATGAAGCACAAGCTGGAATCAAGATTGCTGGGAGAAATATCAATAACCTCATATATGCTGATGACGCTACCCTTATGGCAGAAAGTGAAGAAGAGCTAAAGAGCCTCTTGATGAAAGTGAAAGAGGAGAGTGAGAAAGTTGGCTTAAAGCTCAACTTTCAGAAAACTAAGATCATGGCATCTGGTCCCATCACTTCATGGCAAATAGATGGGGAAGCAGTGGAAACCGTGACAGACTTTATTTTGGGGGGCTCCAAAATTACTGCAGGTGGAGAGTGCAGCCATGAAATTATAAGAGGCTTGCTCCTTGGAAGGAAAGTTATGACCAACCGAGACAACATTTTAAAAAGCAGAGACATTACTTTGCCCACAAATGTCCAGCTAGTCAAAGTTATGTTTTTTTTTCAGTAGTCATGTATGGATGTGAGAATTGGACTATAGAGAAAGCTGAGCACCGAAGAATTGATGTTTTCGAACTGTGATGTTGGAGAAGACTCTTGAGAGTCCCTTGGAGTTCAAGGAGATCCTACCAGTCCTGGAAATCAGTCCTGTATATTGATTGGAAGGACCGATCCTGAAGCTGAAACTGCAATACTTTGGCTACCTGATGTGAAGAAGTGACTCATTTGAAAAGACCCTGATGCCAGGAAAGATTGAAGGCAGGAGGAGGAGGGGACGATAGAGGATGAGATGGTTGGATGGCATCACCGACTCTATGGACATGAGTTTGAGCAAGGTCCAGGAATTGGGGAAGGACAAGGAAGCCTGTCATGCTGCCATCCATGAGGTCGCAAACAGTTGGACACTGAACTGAATTGATTCTTTTCAATCACTATTCTTTCTCAAATATTTACTTAGAACTCAAGTGGCAATTCATATTCTAGGTACCAGTGAACCACTTGAGTCCATGCTTCAGGGGGTTGAGATTTGCTTGGGTGGTGTTTAGTGGCACCCCCAAGACACATCCATGTATGTATCTTATAGTTTTGACATTATTTGGAAAAGGATCTTTTCATATGTAATTACATTAAGGATCTTCAGATGAGATAATTCTGGATTTTTAGGTATGTCCTAAATCCAAAGACAGGTGTTCTTGAAAGAGACTGTGTGAGTGGAGACACGGAGAAAAGAGAAGGCCATGTAAAGATGGAGGCGAAGACTGGAATTATGCAACCACAAGTCTAGGAACCCCTGGAGCCACCAGAAGCTGGAAGAGGCAGAGAGGGATTCTTTCCTAGAGTCTTTGGAGGGAGTATGGCCCTGACACCTTAATTTCAGAATTCTGGCCTCCAGTGTATGAAAGAACAAATTTCCATTGTTTAAACCACCCAAGTTGTGATAATTTTCTGTGGCATCTCAAGGAAACTGATACAAGGGATAAAGACGAGGACACAAGTAAGATATGGTGTGCGTGTGTGCTCAGTCACTTCAGTCGTGTCTGACTCTTTGTGACCCTATGGACTGTAGCCCACCAGGCTCCTCCATCCATGGGGATTCTCCATGGAGTGGGTTGCCATGTCCTCCTCCAGGGAATCTTCCTGACCCAGGGATTGAACCCGCGTCTGCCTGTGTCTTCTGCATTTCAGGCAGATTCTTTATCCACGGAGCCACCTAGGTAACAAATATTAATTATTCACATAGCACCTGTGCTCTGGGGAAAGTTTTTCCCTCCATGTCTCCAAAGTTTTTATAAAAGTAGTAGCAATTTGACAGAAGGTTATACTGGGCCATAGAAGTCTCTTGTTTAAATTTCTTAAGGCAATAGTCTTGAGGGGTCTGGTACTGCAGGGCCTACAAGCACATGCCTTATTGTTTATTTTTTCTTGCATTGACCCAAAAGCCTCTGTATTAAGGCTTTATTTATTAAGAACTGTATGTCTCAAACTTGGTGGTAAAAGAAAGAAAGGTGAAGAGAAATTGAGAGAGAGAGAGAGAGAGAGAGAGAGAGGGAAGGAAGGAAAGAAAAAAGAAGGAAAGAATGGAAAAAAATAGGAACACTGGTTTAATGTACAATTAAAGCAGGTATGTTTTCTATATGCAAAGGGTGTGATATATCTTTTAGATTTAATTCCAAATAAGTATCATATTTTCATTTATAAAAAATAGTCTATCTAATTTTTATCACATCTCCCCACAATGGTATGTTATAGATGCATTTCTTTAATGTGAAGGGTTGTATTTTCTCTAATTTTAGAACAGCTTGGTGAAAAAGTGACTTGCAGATGGTACTTGTAACAAGAAGACACCATGCAAAGAAAGCATTTTTAGTTCCCTTAATTGTCAGTGTTTTAACTTCAGGCTTTGTCAAAAATTTTTCTCTAATATACAACCATTTTATAGGGTGCAAACCTTATTAGAATTTTCACAATATCTCTTCCTCTTTCTCTTCCTTTATTCCTCTATTCCTTCCCCTCACCCCTCCCTACCACTCTCCTCCTTTTTCTCCTGCTGCTGCTTCTACTTTCCAGTTATCATAACCTCAATTTAGCTACAAAATTTCAGGCTTACATTGAAAGGTTGATCTTATACTTCATGAATTAGAACTTAAAAAAAAGTTAGACGAAGCAACATAAAATTTTTAAAGCAGGCTTCAGATTTACCAAAATTTAAATTTACTTTAATTTAGAGTCTAGACCAAAAATATCCTTTCCTTGATTCTGATCTGTTGAGTTCTAGCATTGACATGCACTTGACAAACTACTGGATGATAAGCTCTTATTTGGGCCTCATGGATGTTGGTTACAGGGTAAAGTCTTTGAATGCTGAAGCCAAGCAGGTATTTGAGGCCAAAGCATGGAGGGATGCTTTGCAGTGGAGACTCCTTGGGTCAGATTTAATCTGGAAGCTTCCAGCTTCTGTGAGCTAAGATAAAGCAGATCCTTGTGAGTTCTTAATCCAGAGATCTGATGGACTGAAACATTTCTAGAAGATTGTGTACAACTGCAATCTACAGCTTCTTCATATTCCCCCAATTTTCAGAACCATCTAACAAGTATTTTTCTAGTTCCCCATCCTATAAATAGGGTCCAAAGAACTTCATATTTCATATAGACAGATATAGAAACATAGCTATATATTTTTTCCTGCATTCATTTTAATATATTCACAAAGCAACCTGAAGAGCAAGGTCATTCATTTTATTTTCTGAGAAACCGTCTAGGTTCTAATTTACCTTTTAATATGAAATACCACTTCTCAGTTTATTGATTTCTTATCAGCTGTATGTGACATCTCTAGGTATGAGAAGCAATGTAGCCTAGTTATGAATTCAGGTTCTTGTGTGAGGAAGTCAAATTAAGTTTCCAGACCTGTGCTGTCTACTACTTTAATCACTAGCCGCTTGCGGCTATTGAACCTTTGAACTGTGGTTCTGAATTAGTTTCCCATATGGCACAGTGGTAATGAGATGCAGGAGACTCCAGTTCCATTGTTGGCTCAGGAAAATCCCCTGGAGTAGGAAATGGCAACCTGCTCCAGTAATCTTTGCCTGGAAAATTCCAAGGGCAGAGGAACCTGGAGGGCTACAGTCCACAGGGCCTCAAAGAGTCAGACATGACTGAACACACACACACACACACACACACACATCTGAATTGAGGAATGATGTGAATATAAATAATAACATTACATTTTAAAGACTTGATAAGAAAAAAAGAACATAAAATATCTCATTAATAGTTTTTTAAATACTGATTCTATGTTGAAATGATGATATGTTGGATACATTGGGTTAAATATATGTTGAAGTTAATTTCACCTGTTTTCTTTTTATTTATTTTTAATGTGACTACTAGAAACTTAAAAATTTCCCATGTGGTCATGAGTAATTATGAATGTGGCTTACACTATGTCTCTATTGGAAATACTGTTCTAGTTGATTTTAATTTCCTCATCTAGTAGGTGGGGAGAATAACAGCAATTATTTCGTATGGTTGTGCTAATGATAACATCTGGAGCATATATAATGTTTGCTGCTGCTAAGTCGCTTCAGTTGTGTCTGACTCTGGGGGACCCCATAGATGGCAGCCCACCAGGCTCCCCCGTCCCTGGGATTCTCCAGGCAAGAACACTGGAGTGGGTTGCCATTTCCTTCTCCAATGCATGAAAGTGAAAAGTGAAAGTGAAGTCGCTCAGTCGTGTCGTGTCTGACTCTTAGTGACCTCATGGATTGCAACCTACCAGGCTCCTCCATCCATGGGATTTTCCAGGCAAGAGTACTGGAGTGGGTTGCTATTGCCTTCCCAAAATGATAATATAGTGATAATAATTATGATAAATGATAATTATAGAATGCTAATAGTATTATATTGGGCTTCCCTGGTAGCTCAGCTGATAAAGAATCCTCCTGCAATGCAGGAGACTCCAGCTCTATTCCTGGGTCAGGAAGATCCCCTGGCGAATGGATAGGCTACCCACTCCAGTATTCTTGGGCTTTCCTTGTGGCTCAGCTGGTTAAGAATCCACCTGCAATGTGGGAGACTTGGGTTCAATCCCTGGGTTAGGAAGATCCCCTGGAGAAGGGAAAGTCTACCCACTCCAATATTCTGGCCTGAAGAATTCTATGGACTGTGTAGTCCATGGGGTAACAAAGAGTCAGACATGACTGACTGTGTGTGGTCTTGCTAATGATAACATCTGGGGCATATGTAATGTTTAATAAATGATGATAGTATACAATGTAATACTTTTATTATAGTAGAGTTTTCAGAGAAACAGAGCCAGCAGATATATCTGTATATACTATATTCAAAGTCTCTATCTGTTGAGAGAGATTTGTTTTAAGGAATTGGCTGACATGATTATGGAGACTGAGATGGACCACAATCTTCCCTTTGTAGGTGGAGACATAGGAGAGCTGGTGGTATAGTTCCTATCCTAGCCTGAAGGTGTGAAAACCAGGGATGCAGATGGGATAAGTCAGTCTGGGTGCAGGCAAAGGCTGATGTCCCAGCACTATTTGTTTCATTCATGCCTTCAAAGGATTGGGGATGGCAATCTGGTTTACTCAGTCTGTCAATTCAAATGCTGGTGCTGCTGCTAAGTAGCTTCAGTCGTGTCCGACTCTGTGCGACCCCATAGACGGAAGCCCACCAGGCTCCCCCGTCCCTGGGATTCTCCAGGCAAGAACACTGGAGTAGGTTGCCATTTCCTTCTCCAATGCATGAAAGGGAAAAGTGAAAGTGAGTCGCTCAGTCATGTCTGACTCTTAGCGACCCCATGGACTGCAGCCTACCAGGCTCCTCCGTCCATGAGATTTTCCAGGCAAGAGTACTGGAGCGGATTGCCATTGTCTTCTCCAAATTCAAATGCTAATCTCATCCAAATACATTCTTACAGACACACTGAATAATAATGTTTAACTAGATATCTGGTATTCCTTGAACCAGTCAAGTTGAAACATAAAATTAACCATCACAGTACAATCATAAGTTTACTGTTGAACATTAATTTTTCTGAGGCAGAGAATAAGTGAAATATTTATGTATTATGGATAGGAGATAGATGATTGTCAGTAATTCAATCTCAGTCAATTCAGTCGCTCAGTCGTGTCCAACTCTGCGACCTGATGAATCACAGCACACCAGGCCTTCCTGTCTATCAACAACTCCCGGAGTTCACCCAGACTCACGTCCATCGAGTCAGTGATGCCATCCAGCCATCTCATCCTTGGTCGTCCCCTTCTTCTCCTGCCCCCAATCTCTCCCAGCATCAAAGATTTTTCCAATGATTCAACTCTTCTCATCAGGTGGCCAAAGTACTGGAGTTTCAGCTTTAGTATCATTTCTTCCAAAGAAATCCCAGGGCTGAACTCCTTCGGAATGGACTGGTTGGATCTCCTTGTAGTCCAAGGGACTCTCAAGAGTCTTCTCCAACACCACAGTTCAAAAGCATCAATTCTTCAGTGCTCAGCCTCCTTCACAGTCCAATTCTCACATCCATACATGACTGGAAAAACCATATCCTTGACTAGACGTACCTTAGTTGGCAAAGTAATGTCTCTGCTTTTGAATATGCTATCTAGGTTGGTCATAACTTTTCTTCCAAGGAGTAAGCGTCTTTTAATTTCATGGCTTCAGTCACCATCTGCAGTGATTTTGGAGCCAAAACAAATAAAGTCTGACACTGTTTCCACTGTTTCCCCATCTATTTCCCATGAAGTGATGGGACCGGATGCCATGATCTTCATTTTCTGAATGTTGAGCTTTAAGCCAACTTTTTCACTCTCCTCTTTTACTTTCATCAAGAGGCTTTTTAGTTCCTCTTCACTTTCTGCCATAGGGTGGTGTCACTGCATATCTGAGGTTATTGATATTTCTCCCGGCAATCTTGATTCCAGCTTGTGTTTCTTCCAGTCCAGCATTTCTCATGATGTACTCTGCATGTACTCTCAGTCAGTTAAATAAGCAGGGTGACAATATACAGCCTTGACATACTCCTTTCCCTATTTGGAACCAGTCTGTTGTTCCATGTCAAATTCTAACTATTGCTTCCTGACCTGCATACAGATTTCTCAAGAGGTAGGTCAGGTGGTTTGGTATTCCCATCTTTCTCAGAATTTTCCACAGTTTATTGTGATCGACACAGTCAAGGGCTTTGGCATAGTCAATAAAGCAGAAATAGATGTTTCTTCTGGAACTCTCTTGCTTTGTCGATGATCCAGTGAATGTTGGCAATTTGATCTCTGATTCCTTTGCCTTTTCTAAAACCAGCTTGAATATCTGGAAGTTCACAGTTCACATATTGTTGAAGCCTGACTTGGAGAATTTTGAGCATTACTTTACTAGCATGTGGGATGAGTGCAATTGTTCGGTAGTTTGAGCATTCTTTGGCATTGCCTTTTTTGGAATTGGAATGAAAACTGACCTTTTCCAGCCCTATGGCCACTGCTGAGTTTTCCAAATTTGCCGGCATATTGAGTGCAGCACTTTGACAGCAGCATCTTTCTGGATTTGAAATAGCTCCACTGGAATGCCATCACCTCCACTAGCTTTGTTGGTAGTGATGCTTCTAAGGCCCACTTGACTTCACATTCCAAGATGTCTGGCTCTAGATGAGTGATCACACCATCGTGATTATCTGAGTCATGAAGATCTTTTATGTACAGTTCTTCTGTGTATTCTTGTCACCTCTTCTTAATATCTTCTTCTTCTGTTAAGTCCAGACCATTTCTGTCCTTTATCGAGCCCATCTTTGCATGAAATGTTCCCTTGGTATCTCTAATTGTCTTGAAGAGATCTCTAGTCTTTCCCCTTCTGTTCTTTTCCTCTATTTCTTTGCATTGATTGCTGAAGAAGGCTTTCTTATCTCTTGCTATTCTTTGGAATTCTGCATTCAGATGCTTATTTCTTTCCTTTTCTCCTTTGCTTTTCGCGTCTCTTCTTTTCACAGCTATTTGTAAGGCCTCCTCAGACAGCCATTTTGCTTTTTTGCATTTCTTTTCCATGGGGATGGTCTTGATCCCTGTCTCCTGTACAATGTCACGAACCTCATCCCATAGTTCATCAGGCACTCTGTCTATCAGATCTAAGCCCTTAAATCTATTTCTCACTTCCACTGTATAATCATAAGAGATTTTATTTATGACTGAATGGACCTTCGGTTTTCCCTACTTTCTTCAATTTCAGTCTGAATTTTGCAATAAGGAGTTCATGATCTGAGCCACAGTCAGCTTCTGGTCTTGTTTTGGTTGACTGTATAGAGCTTCTCCATCTTTGGCTGCAAAGAATATAATCAATCTGATTTTGGTGTTGACCATCTGGTGATGTCCATGTGTAGAGTCTTCTCTTGTGTTGTTGGAAGAGGGTGTTTACTATTGCTAGTGCATTTTCTTGGCAAAACTCTATTAGTCTTTACCCTTCTTCATTCTGCATTCCAAAGCCAAATTTGCCTGTTCCTCCAAGTGTTTCTTGACTTCCTACTTTTGCATTCCAGTCCCCTAGAATGAAAAGGACATCTTTTTTGGGTGTTGGGTCTAAAAAGTCTTGTAGGTCTTCATAGAACTGTTCAACTTCAGCTTCTTCAGCGTTACTGGTTGGGGCATAGATTGGATTACCATGATATTGAATGGTTTGCCTTGGAGACGAACAGAGATCATTCTGTCATTTTTGAGACTGCATCCAAGTACTGCATTTCAGACTCTTTGTTGACCATGATGGCTACTCCATTTCTTCTGAGGGATTCCTGCCCACAGTAGTATATATAATGGTCATCTGAGTTAAATTCACCCATTCCAGTCCATTTTAGTTTGCTGATTCCTAGAATGTCGACATTCACTCTTGCCATCTTCTGTTTTACCCCTTCCAATTTGCCTTGATTCATGGACCTGACATTCCAGGTTCCTATGCAATACTGCTCTTCACAGCATCAGACCTTGCTTCTATCACCAGTCACATCCACAGCTGGGTAGTTTTTGCTTTGGCTCCATCCCTTCATTCTTTCTGGAGTTATTTCTCCACTGACCTCCAGTAGCATATTGGGCACCTACTGACCTGGGAGTTTCTCTTTCAGTATCCTATCATTTTGCCATTTCATACTGTTCATGGGGTTCTCAAGGCAAGAATACTGAAGTCGTTTGCCATTCCCTTCTTCATTGAACCACATTCTGTCAGACCTCTCCACCATGACCCGCCTGTCTTGGGTTGACTTGTGGGCATGGCTTAGTTTCATTGAGTTAGACAAGGCTGTGGTCCTAGTGTGATTAGACTGACTAGTTTTCTGTGAGTATGGTTGCAGTGTGTCTGCCCTCTGATGCCCTGTTGCAACACCTACCATCTTACTTGGGTTTGGCAACACCTACCCTCTTACTTGGGTTTCTCTTATCTTGGGCGTGGCGTATCTCTTCACGGCTGCTCCAACAAAAGGAAGTGGCTGCTCCTTACCTTGTATGAGGGGTATCTCCTCATCGCTGCCCTTCCTGACCTTCAACGTGGGATGGCTCCTCTAAGCCCTCCTGCGCCCATGCAGCCACTGCTCCTTGGACATGGGGTTGCTCCTCCTGCTGCCGCCTTGGCCTTGGGCATGGGGTTGCTCCTCCCGGTCACCACCTTGGCCTCAGGCATGGGGTTGCTCCTCTTGGCCACTGCCCCTGGCCTTGGGCATGGCCCCTGGCCTCGGCCACAGGGAGGCTCCTCTCAGCCGCTGTCCCTGGCCTCGGATGTGGGGTAGCTCCTCTCAGCCACCACCCCTGACCTCGGACATGGAGTAGCTCCTATCGGCCATTCCTGCGCCGTCGCAGCCTGGCACTCTAGGCCGCTGCCCTTGACCTCGGACATGGGGTAGCTCCTCTCGGCCATGCTTAGTGTACTGGCTGCAGCCGCCTGACTAGAAGTGTATCCATTTTTTAAGGATGCAAAGGTACTATAAAATTCAATGGGATAAAAATGTTCCATTTCATTTCCTCAAAAGATTGAACATAGAGTTACCACAGAATCCAGCAATTCTACTGTGAAGAAAATATTCAAGAGAAATGAAAATACATGTGCATAAAAAACTTGTACACAAATGTTCATAGAAGCATTATTTAGCAATGATAGGTGAAAGAAGCCAGTTACAAGAGACCACACTTTGTATGACTCCATTTATAAGAAATGTCCAGAACAGACAAATGTATGGAGACACAAAGGAGATTGTGGTTGCCAATGGCTGGAAATGTGGTAGATGGGGAATAGCAGTTAATAAGCATGGGATTTCTTTTGGGGGGTAATAAAAGTATTCTGGAATGAGATAGTTGTTTTAGTTGCTCTATTCTGTGAATACAGTAAAAATCATTGATTTGTATTCATTAAATGGGTGAATTGTTTGTGCATGTGTATTATATCTCAATAAAATTGTCATAAAAAACTTCTGCTATCATACCCATTAAGACAACTACTATTGAGAAACAGAAAACAGCACGTGTTGGCAAAGATGTGGATAAAATGGAAACTTTGTGCACTATTGGTGCGAATGTAAACAGTATAGCTGCTCTCAAAAACTTATATGGTGGTGTCTAAAAAAATTAAAAATAGAATTATCATATGATCCAGCAATTTCACTTTAGGCATATATCCAAAAAAATTGAAAGTAGGGTCTTGAAGAGATGTCTGTACACCTATGTTCATAGCAGCATTATTCATAATAGCTTATACATTATTATAATATGTATAGAATATTATTGTCTTAAAAAGGAAGGATATTCTAGTACATTTTACAACATGAGTGAATTTAGAGAATACTATGCTAAGTGAAATTAGTCAGTCACAAGAAAAACAATATTGCAATATTGGATGATTCCACTTATATGAAATATCTAGAGTAATTAAACTCATAGAGACAGAAAGTAAAACGGTGGTTGCCATGGGCTAGAAGGAGGGGGAATTGGCAATTTATTGTTTAGAGTGGGCAGTGTTTCAGTTTTGCAAGATAAAAAGAGGTCTGTGGACAGATGATGGTGATGTTGGCAGAATGAAAATGTGAATATCCTTAATGCTATCAAAGTGTACACTTAAAAATGGCTAAAATGGTAAATTTATATTATGTGGATTTTACCACAATTAAAAATTTAAAAGCTTCTAGTCAGGACTTACTGTTGCATGTTAAACATAGAAAAATGAAAACAGTGGAGAATAAACAGCAAATAGACCAGAGAACTAGAAATTAGGTGACTTAGGTTCTTGTTTGTCTCTTATTCAAACGCTCTGAGTCTTCATTGCTTTTTCAAAAGGACATAATATTTCCAAACATATGTACGTCACAGAGTTGTTGAAACGCTTGAAATATAAAGTGACCACTCTGTGAATTAAGGTGCAATGTCTTCAAACCAAGTCATGTGTGTAGATATGTATTTCGGGTATGATTATTAGCTAAGCTGTCAAAGAAACATGGGATTAAATCTGTGAATACATTTAAAGTGAATACATTCATAAATACTATTTATGAATGTTGGATTTAGCAAAACTAACTAGCTTTTAAAGATAATTTCCTGAAAATATTTTAAAAATAGCAACTCCCCTGTGGAGTATTATTTATTTTAAAAGTTTTGATTTATACACAATTTTTCCAAGAACAAAATATTGTGTATAATGAGTTCATATTTTATATGAGCTCATGTCCAATTCTTGGGACCCCATGGACAGTAGCCGACCAGGCTCCTCTCTCCATGTGATTCCCCAGGCAAGAATACTGGAGTGGGTTGCTATTTCCATATATATATATATATATATATATATATATATATATATATATATATATATGAGATTGTGTTGTTTGTTAGTTGCTCAGTTGTGCCCGACCCTTTGTGACCCCTAGGACTGCAGCCCACCAGGCTTCTCTGTCCATGGGGCTTTCCAAACAAGGATACTGGAGAGGGTTGCCATTTCCTTCTCCATATTGCAGATTATATATATATATAAATATATAATTTGTATGTCTTTGTGTTTTAAAAATTCTTACTTTGTCTAGGAAATCTCCGTATCTGCTTTGCAGATTCCAGTGGAAAAAGAAATGACACATTTGTCAATAATGACAAGAAAATATAATGGAAAAGAAATGAAAATATCAGTGCTAAATCCATTCATAGCCTCAGACTAAAGCCACAGTCGACTTTAAGCCTGCTGGGTGTCACCTGCTTTTTAGCTTATCTCATCCATCCAGAGAAACACATTTCATAACCTTCTTCTCTGAGGGGTTTCAGAAATTGAAACTGCCAAAGCTTCTTTTTTAACCACTAAAAGCAAAAGAAGTTAGAAAAGAAATGAAGAGCTTTGCAAAAGCAAAAAAGAAGAATGAGAGACAAGTGCCAGGGCCTAATATGACTTCTTTTAACTTAGACTAATTTATCACCTCATTTGCAGTAATAAGCCAAAATAGTACCTTAAAATTGTACATATAAATAATATTTTATAACATATTATTTATGTTATTTTCACTTATGCTCATCTGAATTCATAATACTTTTCAAATTTTTCTTTAATTCTTGGAATTACCGTTACATTTTTTACTCACAATATAGGGCTTAATGAATATATATAGTTATCTTTCATATCTAATATGATTCTGAGTTCAGGTCTCAAAGAGTTGGAACAGTTCATGTTAGCACAGCAAGAGCAGGGAGGTAAACACATTGAAGTCAAATCTTCCCATCCTTACCATTTGCTATTCTAAACTAGAGTTTTAATCTGTCTTAGCCTGAAGAGTAGGTTAACAAACCTGTGTTACACTCTGAGGCTAGTCTATACAAGACACTGTGGCTTCTGCCCTGCCTTGAGTATTACTTGGTGGAAGCCAGCTGCCATACCTTGGGGATTCTATGCAGAGGCCCCCATTGCAAGGAACTGAGAACTCAGCCAACAATCACATAAGTGAGCCTTCATGCAAGCTGATTCTCCAGTCCCAATCAAGTCTTTAAATGAATGAAGTCTCACACAATATCCTGACTACAAACTCATTGGAGACCCTCATCCAGAACCATTAGCTGAGTCAGATTTCTGACTTCCAAAAAGCACACAGCATAATAAGCACTGTTTTTTTCCCCAAGTTGCTAAAATTTATGGCAGTTTGTATTGCAGGAGTAGATAACTAGAATAGCATTTTTCTGTGCTAAATGATCTTTTTTCTTTTCATTTTTCAAACAAATGAGAATTTTTGCTGTTTTCCCATCATGAATACGCTTAATAAAATGAGTAGTATTTGAAAAACTTTATAGTTTCTAGATTATATCTTTGCCTCATTCACTCAGACTTATAGATATTCACTTTATTCTGCTGTGAAATACTACCCAGTATATATTTTACTTTCTTGGAGGGGTTTAAAACTCTTCTTATTGAAATATTATTTTCATGTAATAAAATAAATAGATCATAAGAATTCAATTTAATTTAATTTGTCAGTTACACATATCCTTGTATGTATATAATCATTATGCATTATATATCTTCAATAACTCAGTGTAATGTTTCTGAGATTCTGCAACATTTTTTATGTATTGGTATTAATGATTTTCTTCTTTTTATAACTGAGTAGTATTTCATTGCATAGACATACTACAGTTTGTTTATCCATTCTCTTATTGATGGATACCTGGGCTTTTCCCAGTTTTTAACTATTATGCATAAGACTGCTATGAAGTTACTTGTACAAATATTTTGTGAACATGTAGCTTTTACTTTTTTTGAGTGAAATACCCAGGGGTAGAATTTTTAGATCAAAAGATAAATGCACACATAGCTTTTAAAAAGCTGCCAAGCAATTTTCCAAGTGATTGTATCATTTTGGAGCCCCCCAAAATAAAGTCTGTCACTGTTTCTATTGCTTCCCCATCTATTTGCCATAAAGTGATGGGACCAGATGCCATGATCTTAGTTTTCTAAATGTTGAGTCTTAAACCAACTTTTTCACTCTCCTCTTTCACTTTCCTCAAGAGGCTCTTTAGTTCTTCTTTGCTTTCTGCCATAAAGGTGGTGTCATCTGCATATCTGAGGTTACTGATATTTCTCCCAGATATCTTGATTCCAGATTGTGTTTCATCCAGCCCACTGTTTCTCATAATGTACTCTGCATATAAGTTAAATAAGCAGGGTGACAATATACAGCCTTCATGTACTCCTTCCCCCGTTTGGAACCAGGCTGTTGTTCCATGTCCAGTTCTAACTGTTGCTTCTTGACGTGCATACAGATCTCTCAGGGGGCAGGTCAGGTGGTCTGGTATTTCCATCTCTTTAAAAATTTTCCACAGTTTATTGTGATCCACACAGTCAAAGGCTTTGGCATTGTTAATAAAGCAGAAGTTTTTCTGGAACTCTCTTGCTTTTTCGATGATCCAGCGGATGTTGGCAACTTGATCTCTGGTTCCTCTGCTTTTCTAATCCAGTTTGAACATCTGGAAGTTCACAGTTCACATACTATTGGAGCCTTGTTTGGAGAATTTTGAGCTTTACTTTGCTAGTGTGTGAGATGAGTGCAATTGTGCGGTAGCTTGAGCATTGTTTGGCATTGCCTGTCTTTGGGATTGGCAAATAGATGGGGAAGCAATGGAAACAGTGACAGACTTTATATTTTTAGGCTCCAAAATCACTGCAGATGGTGACTGCAACCATGAAATTAAAAGATGCTTGCTCCTTGGAAGAAAAGCTATGACAAATCTAAATGGCATATTAAAAAGCAGAGACATGACTTTGCCAAAAAAGGTCCATCCTGTCAAAGCTATGGTTTTTTCAGTAGTCATGTATGGATGTGAGAGTTGGACTGTGAAGAAGGCTGAGTGCCGAAGAATTGATGCTTTTGAACTGTGGTGTTGGAGAAGACTCTTGAGAGTTCCTTGGACTACAAGGAGATCCAACCAGTCCATTCTAAAGGACATCAGTCTTGGGTGTTCATTGAAAGGACTGATGCTAAAGCTGAAACTCCAGTACTTTGGCCACCTCATGCGAAGAGTTGACTCATTGGAAAAGACTCTGATGCTGGGAGGGATTGGGGGCAGGAGGAGAAGGGGACGACAGAGGATGAGATGGCTGGATGGCATCACCAACTCGATGGACGTGAGTTTGAGTGAACTCTGGGAGTTGGTGATGGACAGGGAGGCCTGGCGTGCTGAGATCATGGGGTTGCAAAGTGTTGGACATGACTGAGTGACTGAACTGAACTGATGTGAAGAAGTGACTCATTTGAAAAGACCCTGATGCTGCAAAATATTGAAGGTGGGAGGAGAAGGGGATGACAGAGGATGAGATGGTTTGATGGCATCACCAACTCAATGATCATGAGTTTGAGTATACTCCGGGAATTGGTGACGGACAGGGTTTCCTGACATGCTGCTGTCCATGGGGTCGCAAAGAGTCGGACATGACTGAGTGATTGAACTGAACTGAACTTGTATCATTTTAAATTTCTAACAGTGATTTTTGTGTTCCATTGCTCTATATACTTGCTAACATTTTGTGATGTCAGGTTTTCTTTTTAAATTTTAGCTCTTTTAGTGTGTATTAAATTATAATTTGTTTTTAATTACCATTTCTCTGATAACTAACAAAGAACTTTTCATTTACCCATAGGGCATTCATATAACTTTTATTGTGATTTGTTCATTTAAAAAATCTTTTAATAGTTTCTTAAAATTGTTCACATTTTTTTGTTGAGTCATAGTTTATTATATATAATGGATATGATCCATTTGTATACACCATATTTGGTGTATACAATGACTATGTTTTCTCAGTCTATGGGTCACTTATTATTTTCTTCATTTAAATTTTTTCTTATGTTTAATACTTCTGCATCTTGTTTAAGATAGTTTGTGGTGGAAAAGATATGTCATTTTTTTCTTCTAAGAGCTTTATGTGTTTTACACGTATTTCTATGACATATCATGAATTAATTTTTATAAAAGGAGTAAGATAAAGGTCAAAATTCATTTTGTTCCATAAGGATATTTAGCTGTTACAGCATCATTTATGGTTCACTGGACTTCTTCAATATTTGGGATAACGCCTTTAAAAAATTTTGGAAAATTCTCACCTGCTATGTTTACAAGTATTTCTCCTGTCTCTCTCTCTCTCCTGTCCTTATGGAACTTCAATTACACATATGCTAGATTATTTATTGTCCCAAATATCTTAGGTGGTCTGTTTTTTTCTCCATTCTTTTGTGTTTCACTTTTAAAATGTTCTGTTGTCCTGTCTTGATGTTTATTCATTCTTTATTCTACAGTGTCCAGTATGCTATAAAACCTATGTAGTGAATTCTTCTAATTCCGTATTTCTTATTTCTACCACTTAAATGTTTTTTTTTAGAGTTTTCATGTTTACTGAAATTATCCATCTCTCACATTCATTTTATTCTCTTTCCTCTGGATTCTTTGGTATTTTTATGACAGTCATTTAAAAATCCTGGTTTGGCAATATATAGCTTCCTTTTTTGCTTCTATCAACTGTTTTCTCTTTTGACCACTGGCCACATTTCTTGCTTCTTTCTGTGTCCTATAATTTACAATTTTATGTTAGGCATTTTGTGTAGTAGAAAAGTAGAGGCTGTGGTAAATAATATTTATCTCCATAGAAATCATTGTCCTTCTTGAAGGGCATTGAAGAACTGAGTCAAACTGATCTGTGATTAATCTGTGTCTAGGTTTTTTTGAAGTTCAGTTCATGCAGCTTATCACTGGTTTCAAATATTTTAAGACTAGGATCAGAACTTTTCTCTTGCAGACTTTGAATGTAAGCTCTCATGAAATTCCAGTATTAAATATTTATTTATTTACTTATTCTTGCTATGCATGGGCTTTCTCCCATTGCAGGGAGCAGGGGTTACTCTCCAGTTCTGTTTCTTAGGTTTCTCATTTCAGGGGCTTCTCTTGCTGCAGAGCACAGGCTCTAGGATGCACAGGTTTCAGTAGTTGCAGGGCATGAGCATAGTTGCCCCGAGGCATGTGGAATCTTCTTGGACCAGAGACAGAACCTGTATTCCCTGCACTGGCAGGTGGATTCTTAACCACTGGACCACCAGGGAAGTCCAAAATTCCAGTATTATCTTTGTGCTTTACATCCAAGCAGAAGTTTTCCAAACTGTAGGAAATATCTCTCAGCTTTAGAGCTCACGTGTCAGCTCTCTACATAATTGGGGAATTTGCTTTGATCTTCAAGTCTGCCCTAAATTTTCGGCATCCAGGGAGATTTCACTCTTCTGGGAATGCTTGTGTGGGGTCATACTTGCTCTCCTGTCTGCTCTCCAGTCCCTGCCATCTGAGAGTCTGCAGTGCCTGGAGGAGTTTGTCGGCTCTCCCACTCCACTTGCAATATCTTCAATTGATTTTTCTCAGCTGTCTGTTCTTTCCACAACCAGGCAAAGAACTGGGGAGTGTGTATAGCTGCTAAATTGTCAATACAATATTAGCTGATTTCTCCTGTTCTCATGGACTGTAAACTCTCATGGTAAGCTGTTTGTACTATCACCTCTTGAAGAGCAGGGTCTTGTCAGTTCTGTGACCAAACCCCTTTTCTCCCTGACACACATTCTTTGATGTTTCTTACTAATGTGAACTCCTAAGCTTCTCCTGCTGCTTTTGAAGACATCTTACTACCTCACAGAGGAGGTCGCATACCCATGCCTGACCACTGCCTGTTTCCCTCATTAGAGAGCTTGTCCTCATGGCATATGCACTTCCTCCATTTCTGGTCCCACTCACCCAACTCCTGGGGTGCATCCACCTTTTCTTACTGGACCCATTCTTCTTACTAACCAGACTTAGGCAGTCATGTTTCAAAATGTGTATATCTTTGCACAATTTTTTTTTTTTTGGAATCTTCCACATATTTTCTGTGACATTACTTTGACCCTCAAATCAATGGAAATTTAGAGGTAGTTGAAATCTTAGAAATCATTTAACCCGATTTTTTAAACACCGAGTCTTAGTTTTCCAATTAAATGTAAAAATCAGTTGTATCATGGGTAGCCAATGGATATTGTCAGGAAAGAAACAGGTTAATATTCAGTATCTGCTATGAAAAATATTAACTGAAAAAACAAGTAGGATTTAAATTTTGAAGTAAACAATATAATGGAAAACGTCCATTTCATGGTGTATATATTATGAATAAAGTCACATTCTTTGCATTTCTCAAAATGTCCTTACCTTTCTGATGGATCTTCATGTTAGATTACTAAATTATGCTTGTGTCTATTTTAGTTAATTGAACTAAAATTCTCATTAAAGATCCATTCAAATGTTTCAAATAGGGGTGGGGTGGGGAAGACAGGTAGCACTGCCTATTTAGTGGCACCGGAATTTTAGGTTTTGATAAAACACTGTGGGAGACTGTCAGAGGGTTTTTAAGTAAGGATATAAATAATTATCAGGAAGCTTCAATTTTGTAAAGTAAAATATTATAAGTAAAACTACCATCAGCCTTTATTATCATTTCATAAAAGAAAGGACTTCCTAACAGCAACAAAATAGACCCTACATAATTTCAAGATTTAAAAACTACTTAGATTTGGTTTTATGAAAAATTTATTGTACTATCTTCCTTTAATTTCCATGCGGCCACAAGTCAGAAAAAACTGTCATGGCCCAACAGTCCACAATGTTCCTTCAACTCTATTTGGAAGTCATTGAGGGACACCAACCTTCTCATTTATTATATCAGAAAGTAGTCATGTGGCAAATTTCAACGCTTTTCCAAGGTTACCAGCTACTTCAATGTTATTTTTACTACCTTTGCTAAATTAAGTTTCTGAGAGCATAAAAACCTTACCTGGTGATGACAACATTGGCAGCTATTAGATTCAGGCTCAATTAGCCATCTCTCTTCTCCAGTGACTCTTCTGAAGCACCAGAGATTCACATGCACAGAGAACACAACAGAATAAATCTCACATATTTTATGTAACATTCCTCAAGAAATAAATATGGAACTTCATTTTTATTGAGATTTTTATTTGATTAAAAATTTTCATTTTATATTAATAAATAGGATTTGGAATTTTTACTCATAATAAAAAATAACAGAAGGTCACTCTGAATTCCTCATTCTCAAGCATTCACAAATTCATAAAGAGCATCTCTTTTCAAGTTTACAGTCACTTTAAGTTTTTCCTTTCTTTCCCTCACCATCCAATTTTTCTGTATTCTCAGTTAGGGATTTCCCAGGTGGCTCAGTGGTAAAGAACCCAACTGCCAATGTAGGAGACATGAGTTTGGTCTCTGGGTCAGGAAGATACCCTGGAGAAGGAAATGACAATCTGCTTCAGTATTCTTGCCTGGGAAATCCCAAGGACACAGGAGCCAGGAGGACTACTGTCCATGGGGTCATAAAAGAGTCAGACATGACTGAGTGACTAAACTGCAACAATACAACAACACTCTCAGTTATCTTAATAATTTTTACCCCAAATATTTCTACCATTGCTAATTCTGTCTAATTTTCCCCCATTCCAATTCATTCATGTTTTTTATTAGTTTAGGATTTCCTCTTCAGTTCAGTTCAGTCTCTTAGTCGTGTCCGACTCTTTGTGACCCCATGAATCACAGCACGCCAGGCCGCCCTGTCCATCACCAACTCCCGGAGTTCACCCAAACTCATGTCCATTGAGTTGGTGATGCCACCCAGCCATCTCATCCTCTGTCATCCCCTTCTCCTCCTGCCCCCAATCCCTTCTAGCGTCAGAGTCTTTTCCAATGAGTCAACTCTTTGCATGAGGTGGCCAAAGTATTGGAGTTTCAGCTTTAGCATCAGTCCTTCCAATGAACACCCAGGACTGATCTTCTTTAGAATGGACTGGTTGGATCTCCTTGCAGTCCAAGGAACTCTCAAGAGTCTTCTCCAACACCACAGTTCAAAAGCATCAATTCTTCAGCGCTCATCTTTCTTCATAGTCCAACTCTCACATCCATACATGACCACTGGAAAAACCATAGCCTTGACTAGACAGATCTTTGTTGGCAAAGTAATATCTGTGCTTTTCAATATGCTATCTAAGTTGGTCATAACTTTCCTTCCAAGGAGTAAACGTCTTTTAATTTCATGGCTGCAATCACCATCTGCAGTGATTTTGGAGCCTCCCCAAAATAAATTCTGACACTGTTTCCACTGTTTCCCCATGTATTTCCCATGAAGTGATGGGATCAGATGCCATGATCTTCATTTTCTTTTTTTTTTATTTTTTTTTTATTTTTAGTTTTTTATTTTTTACATTTTAAAATCTTTAATTCTTACATGCATTGAATGTTGAGCTTTAAGCCAACTTTTTCACTGTCTTCTTTCACTTTCGGTTTAGTCCTGTTGAACTCTCTGCGACCCCGTGGACTGTAGCCCACCAGGCACTCCTGTCTATGGGATTTCCCAGGCAAAAATACTGGAGCAGGTTACCATTTCCTTCTCCAGGGGATCTTCCTGACTCAGGGACTGAACCCGTGTCTCCTGTGTCTCCTGCACTCGCAGGCAGATTCATTACCACTGAGCCATCTGGGAAGCCTAAACACACAATGCTGCTGCTGTGTCACTTCAGTCGTGTCTGACTCTGTGCAACTCCATAGACGGCAGCCCACCAGGCTCCCCCGTCCCTGGGATTCTCCAGGCAAGAATACTGAAGTGGGGTGCCATTTCCTTCTCCAATACATGAAAGTGAAAAATGAAAGTGAAGTTGCTCAGTCGTGTCTGACTCTTAGCGACCCCATGGACTGCAGCCTGCCAGGTTCCTCCGTCCATGGGATTTTCCAGGCAAGAGTACTGGAGTGGGATGCCATTGCCTTCTCCAAACACACAATAGTGGAGGACAAATTAATCTGGTTTTAATTCCACTGCAGTCAGTACTTAACCATCTCTTTAATTTCAAGTTCTTATTGAAGGAATGAATAAATTAGACCAATGTAAACCTTTTGATCAATGTGCCGAATTCATCAGAGAAAGCCCTCGGGCTAAAACCTCTGGCTTGTGGAGCTATTTGCATGTACCCCAGACACACATTTGCCTCCCAGGAACATCTGCTATAACATTGTATAAAATGATCAGTGACCATTAATTCTCTTTCTGGGCTGACCCTACAATCATCCTGCTTCTTGGTCTGGCTCCTTTTAGAGTTCCTGTGCCCCCAGGAAACTCATTCCAAGGAACAAAGCAGTTAGGTAGGATCAAGCTCACTAAGACATCATGGAGAATTATTGTCCTCTCAGAAATAGAATGAATTTAAACAGCAACAGCAGCAGCATAAACAAAAATGCACCAGGAGAAACAAAGCTCAGCCTGAAGGAAATTAAACACTAATGGTGAAATCTGGTGTTAGTGAGGGAGTTCATTGGAGCGCAGTTCTTAGTACCTCTTCAATCTAACCAGTAAGCAAATATTTGTTCCATGACAATTGTTTTTGGAATGAAAACTTTACAATAATTTATTAAATTGAAGAGGAACTTTCTCTGATATTGTACATATTAATTTGTTAGGATTTTCCTATCATTTTTAAGTAAGAGAAAAATGTTTGTTTATTATTAGTAATATGTTGCAATGGACAGTAAAAAATAGTTTGTATTTCTATGTGTATATATAATGTATTGCAGTCAAAGTCAAATAGACTTTAATATATTGAATGGTCTTGTTTTCTATTTTAAAAGCAGTTTAACAATAAAACCACATAGAACTTTCTGTTTCCATTGAAAATATTTCACAAGATCATTTAAAACAGTTAATTACAATGAATAATTACAGAAGAATGAAAAAATTTAAAAAAGAGCACTTAATATGAACTATTGATACCTTAAGAACACAGGAGGAAAGATGTAAACATTTTGGAATATTTATTACCTGCATCTTCTTTAAAAATTTTGTTCTTGACTATAGAGCAATAAAATTTGTAAAAGGAATTGCATTTGAACAATTGTGCTTTGGATAGTTTCCTTTAAACAACGGTTTTGTAAAAATTATGATATTTTTTAGCTAAAGGAACTATACCTTTTAGATTTAAAATAAAAAGGAAAACAAAAAAAACTAGTATTAACAAGCTTTTATCTCAGATACAATAAGATGTTACATTTTTATCCTTGTTGTTCAGTCGCTCAGTCCTCTCTATTTGCAACCCCATGGACTGTGGCACACCAGGCTTCCCTGTGCTTCACCATCTCCTGGAGTTTGCTCAAACTCATGTCCATCAAGTAGCTGATGCCATCCAACTGTTTTGTTCTCTGTTGTCCCTTTCTTCTCCTGTCTTCAATCTTTCCCAGCATCAGGGTCTTTTTTTAATGAAATGGCTCTATGCATTGGGTGGCCAAAGTATTGAGCTTCAACTTTAGCCGTTAGTCCTTCCAATAAATATTCAGGATTGATTTCCTTTAGGATTTACTGGTTTGATCTCTTTGCAGTCCAAGGGACTCTTAAGAGTCTTCTCTAACACCACAGTTCAAAAGCATCAATTCTTCAGCACTCAGCTTTCTGTATGGTCCAACTCTCATATCTGTACATGGCTACTGGAAAACCATGGCTTTGACTATATGGACTTTGGTTGGCAAAGTAATGACTCTACTTTTTAATATGCTGTCTAGGTTTGTCATAGTTTTTCTTCCAATGAGCAAACGTCTTTTATTTTCATGGCTACAGTCACCATCTGCAGTGATTTTGAAGCCTAAGAAAATAAAGTCTGTCACTGTTTCCCCATCTATTTGCCATGAAGTGATGGTACCAAATGACATGATCTTAGTTTTTTGAATATTGAGTTTTAAGCCAGCTTTTTCACTCTCCTCTTTCACCTTCATCAAGAGGCTGTTTAGTTCTTTGCTTTCTGCCATAAGGGTGATGTTATCTTCATATCTGAGATTATTGGTATTTCTTCCAGATATCTTGATTCCAGCTTGTGCTTCATCCAGCCCAGGATTTCACATGATGTACTCTGCATATAAGTTAAATAAGCAGGGTGACAATATACAGCTGTGACATACTCCTTTCCCAATTTTAAATCAGTCAATTTTTTCATGTCTGGTTCTAACTATTGCTTTTTGACCTGCATACAGGTTTGTCAGGAGGCAGATAAGGTGGCCTGATATTACCATGTCTTGAAGAATTTTCCACAGTTTGTTGTGATCCACACAGTCAAAGGTTTGGTGTACTCAGTGAAACAGAATTTTTCTGGAATTCTCTTGCTTTTTCTATGATCCAACACATGTAGCTATGTCCATGGATCCTCTGTCTGTGGAACTACATTTCTATGCCCCTCCAAAATTGAAAAAAAATGTGAAAAAAGAGCAAGTGAGTTTATTTAAAAGCTCTGAGCTGTCTCTAAAATTTATAGTTTGAGCTTACAAAATACATCTAAATTCATGAATTTAAAGTACTTAATTAAAAAAAGAAAGAACAACAGACACCCTTATAAGAGCTTGGAAGAATCCTGTAGTTCAGTTCAGTTCAGTTTAGTCCCTCAGTCATGTCTTATTCTTTGCGACCCCATGGACTGCAGTATACCAGGCTTCCCTGTCCATTATCAACTTTCAGAGCTTGCTCAAACTCATGTCCATCGAGTCAGTGATGCCATCCAACCATCTCATCCTCTGCCATCCCCTTCTTCTCCCACCTTCAATCTTTCCTAGCGTCAGGGTCTTTTCCAGTGGGTCATTTCTTTGCATCAGGTGGCCAAAGTGTTGGCGTTTCAGCTTCAACATCAGTCCTTCCAATGAATATTCAGGACTGATTTTCTCTAGGATTGACTGGTTTGATTTCTTTGGAGTCCAAGAATCCTGTAACATAAAGGAAATATTTCCCTAAAAAGTTGAAAATAAATCCTAGAGAATGAGTGTCTTGTGGAATGTTCCTCATGAATACTCAGCCAATTAGTGATGTTCTTTTTTTATATGTGCACTTTTATTTTTCAGAGGGAGTTGACATTTTTGGACTCTTTTTCAAAAATGGAAATAGTTTCACAAAAGTGTTATTGTGTCTTCCCAGAGAGATTTTTAAGAGACTGTAACACCCCCTATTAATTAATCCTAAGAAGACAAGAGGAGGGATTGACAGAATTCTGACCAGCTCACTATCCACGTCCCTGGATCATGTTTTACCCAATGAGCTGCCTCCCCGCCTCATCATAGTTATTGGTGAACAGCCTTCACTGCGGCTCTGAAGGAGTCATTGCCTCACAGCCCTAGTGTCTGTCACACCTTGCTGCCTGACAAAGGCCTTCTGCACTGTGGTGGCACATGTTTATGCCCTTATGCCTCCAGGAACCAGTAGGTGAGTAGGAGGTGCATGTCCCAGGCACGCAGAAGCCCCATTGGCTGCCTCATTGCTTGGTTCTGGAGCCTGTGCAGCAGGTGATCAGAGTGCTGCTGCTGCTGCTGCTGGAATCTCAGAGTTGGGGCTGCAGGCTCCAAGCACCGCCCTTATTCTCTTCCTGGCTCTCATCCTAGTTGTAATGACATATTTTTCTGTGTGCTCACTTTTAGTAATGTCTCCACCAGACTCTAAGCTCCATGAGGACAGTATCTGGTGAGCTGTGTTCAGTGGTGTGTGGTTTCTGCTCAGCTCAGTGCCTGGCACTTAGTGAGTTTTTAGAAACATTTGTTGAGTAAATCAATAAATGAATAAATGTTCCAGGTGAGACAGAAAACTAGGTGTGAGAAAAGGAGAGGATGGAGAGGGTTTCCTGATGGAGGGGATAATCTGGGGTTGAAAACTAAGTGAGTGAATGCTCACAAGGCAGAAAAAATTGAGGAGGGACTCAAAGTGAGGGTCTTTCCAGGCAGAAGGTAAAATGTGACAAGTGAGGCTTAAGGCTCAGAGCTCTGCCCAGTAGTGCTGGTTCCAAAGGTTCCTCCAGCTCAGACAGGTGTTGCTATGTTACTCTGTGATTTGAGGTCATTGGGAGGAGGGGCAGTAAGAAAGGGGGGGGTTCCAGAGCAGCTGGTTTGACAGGAGAGGATGGGAGGTACTCCTTCCTGTTTTTACTGGGTGTACTGATCTGAAAAGGCAGGAAGCAAGCCTGTGTTTCTCTTTTTAAAAAAATCATCCTCATTCCTTCCCTGCATATAGGTTCATCAGTGCTATTATTCTAGATTCCATTTGTTGTTGTTCAGTTGCCCAGTCGTGTCTGACTCTTTGTTACCTCATGGACAGCAGCATGCCAGGCCTCCCTGTCCCTCACCATCTCCCAAAGTTTGCTAAAGTTCACATCCATTGCATCGGTGATGCCAACCAGCCATCTCCTCCTCTGACACCTTCTTTTCCTTCTGTCCCCAATCTTTCCCAGCATCAGGGACTTTTCCATCAAATGGCCAAAATACTGGAGTTTTAGCTTTGGTATCAGTCCTTCCAATGAGTATTCAGGGTTGATTTTCCTTAAGATTGACTGATTTGATCTCCTTGCTGTCCAAGGGACTCTCAGGAGTCTTCTCCAGCACCACAGTTATGACCACAGGAAAGACCATATCCTTAACTATATAGACCTTTGTCAGCAGTGTAATGTCTTTGCTTTTCAACACACTGTCTAGGTTTGTCATAGCTTTCCTGCCAAGAAGCAAACTTCTGATTTTATGGCTATAGTCACCATCCATAGTGATTTTAGAGCCTAGGAAGAGGAAATCTGTCACTACTTCCACCTTTCCCCCCTATACTTGCCATGAAGTAATGGGGCTGGATGCATGATTTTAGTTTTTTTAAAAAATATATTTAGTTTTTTTAATTTTAATTTTTTTTGAAAGATAGTTGCTTTACAGAATTTTGCTGTTTTCTGTCAAACCTCAAACACAGCCATAGGTATACTATAACCCTTCCCTTTTGAACCTCTTCCCCCCCCCCCCCCCCGATTAATATTTAGTTTTAAGCCCGTTCTTTCACTTTGCTTCTTCACCCTCATCAAGAGGCTCTTTAGTTCCTCTTTGCTTTCTGCCATTAGATTGGTTTCATCCACACAAATGAGGTTGTTGATGTTTCTCCCGCCTGTCTTGATTCCAGCTTGTAACTCACCCAGCCTGGCATTTCTCATGATGTGCTCAGCATATAAATTAAACAAACAGAGTGACAGCAGACAGCTCTGTCATACTCCTTTCTCAATCTTGAACAAATCTGTTGTTCCATGCAGTTCTAACTGTTGCTTCTTGACCAGCATACAGGTTTCTCAGGAGACAGGTAAGATGGTCTGGTATTCACATCTTTTTAAGAGCTTTCCACGGTTTATTATGATCCACACAGTCAAAGGGTTTGGTATAGTGAATGAAACAGTGGAAAGGAATTCTCTCACTTTCTCTGTGATCCAGTGAATGTTGGCAATTTGAACTCTGGTTCTTCTTCCTTTTCTCAACTCAGCCTGGACATCTGAAAGTTCTCAGTTTACATAATGCTAAAGCCTAGCATGGAAGATTTTAAGCATGACCTTACTAGTATAGGAGATGAGTGCAATGGTCCGATGGTTAGCATATTCTTTAACACTATCTTTCTTGGGAATTGGGATGAGGATTGACATTTACCAGACCTGTGGCCACTGCTGGGTCCTCCAGATTTGCTGATGTATTGAATGCAACACTTTGATGGCATCATCCTTTAGGGTTTTGAATAGCTCTAATAGAATCCCATTGCATCCACTAGCTTTGTTAACAGCAGTGTTTCCTAAGGCCCACTTGACTTCACTCTCTAGAATGTCTGGCTCTGGGTGACTAAACCATTGTAGTAATCTGGTTCATTTAGATTTCTCTGTACAGTTCTTCCATGCATTCTTTCCATTTCTTCTTGATCTCTTCAGTGTCTACTAGATCTCTAACATTTCTGTCCTTTATTGTGCCCATCTTTGGGCAAAATATTCCCTTGATATCTCCATTTTTTCTGAAGAGATCTCTAGTCTTTCCCCTTCTGTTGCTTTCTTCTAGTTTTATACACTGTTCATTGAAGGCTTTCTTGTTTCTCCATGCTGTTCTTTGGAAATCTGTGTTTAGTTGGATATACCTTTCCCTTTCTCCCTTGCTTTTCACTTCTCTTCTTTCTCTAGCTATTTATAAGACCTCCTCAGATAACCACTTTTCCTTCTTGCCTTTCTTTTTCTTTGTGATAGCTTTGTTCACTGTCTCCTGTATAATATTACAGACCTCTATCCATAGTTCTTCAGGCACACTTTTCTTGATCTAATCCCTCAAATCTATTCATCACCTACACTACATATTCATAGGGGATTTAAGTTACACCTGGCTGGCCTAATGATTTTTCTCTTCACCCAGCTTAGTTAGATTTAAAATATGTCAGAAGATATTTCTTTAAAACATGAGTGAACATGGCAAGCAGAAAATGAATGGGAAGTTAGGAAAAATTTTTTTCATTAGAACATAGCTAAATTTCCTAAGACAAGAAAAATTAGCAGGATGGCCCATCTGTGGATCTGGGGAATCACAGATATGACAAAAATTTGCTGAACAATGTATAGCTTATTTCAGCCTAACAGGTTCAGATGAAACTCAGAAAGGCTATGGAGTAGAAGTAGGGACTTGGGGATATTTTCCAAAGAAAGTGCTTTTATTTCCCAGGAGACTAATTTAACTTTTAGGGAAAGAGTAAAAAAACAAAAACAAAAACTGCCTTATTCTAATTAACATGGAAAGGGAATAGAGATTAGAATTAAAATACCTAATAATATAGCTACTAATAGCGTATATTATTTTACCCATAAGCAACTGTGTGACTTCAAGAAAATTGCTTTTTTTTTGCTTTAACTGGATGATCAGTTAAAAAGAAAGATGTTGCTATCTGGTGTAGCCTGTCTTACAATATACTTGTGAAAACAGAGGTGGACTATCAAAGCATTCCCCATGGCAGCTATTACCAGCTTGAGTCTTCTTTTCTGTCTTGGGAAGATATAGAAAATCCTCCTCCTGAGGTGCAAAGAGGTAAATACCGTCTCCCAACACCTGAGAAGAGTCTCCATGGTGACTCAATGTAGGCCAAGTCACTCAGCTTGTGCACAACCACACATCTGCCAAGCCACTAATGGAAGAATGTCAGTTTTATTCAGTGCTAGAAAAGATAGCCAAAGGGTAACTTGGGAGCTCCTGGCTATCCCTTCTTCTTTTATTCCGAGCTCAGCTTCCTCACTGGGCATAGGTGAGGAAACAAAGATACACAAACAGATACAAGTGGACACAGATATGTACACAGACCCAGGCAGCAGTGTGGGGCAAGGATATCTGAGGGGCAATCTTATGGTGAACTGAAAGTCCCTCAGTCGTGTCCAACTCATTGCGATCCTATGAACTATAACCCGCCAGGCTTCTCTTTCCATGGAATTCTCCAGGCAAGAATTGGAGCAGGTTGCCATTCCCTTCTCCAGAGGATTTTCCCGACCCTGGAACTGAACTTGGGTCTCCCACATTGCAGACAGATTATTTACCATATGACCCACCAGGGGAGAAATAAAAGTTAAAAGCTGATTCTGAAAGTGCAGTCACTTCTGCCTTTTCTCTTAATGACTTTGTATTTGGCTGTGTCTCTCATTGAGGTTTGACCTGCCATAGTATTATGCCACAGAAGGAACAGGACAGATCTCCTATGGCTTGAACAGAGGCCATATCCGTCTCTCAAATGCAGATATGGTCAACCAGATGACCCATTTAGATTTTTCTTTCCTCTAAAAACAGCAGAAGAATGTTGAACTAGAAGAGAAAATAGTTGTTATAGGACATCAAACAGCATAGCTGCCAGCACATGCACTACTTGGCTCAAGTTGGCAATTCATTTGATAAATTTTCTAAACTCTGAAATGCAATGATAAAATTTAAATGAAGTACTGAAATAGCTGGGAAACAAAAGTAGATTTATACACTTCAGTCTTCTCCCAGCCAATTCAAAACTTGCTTTTCCAAGGCTGAACTTTCTTCCCCAAGGGGCATCGATGAAAGACAATTGAAGGTAGATTAAAATCAGTGTGTTTAAATTACAAGACATAATATCTCATTCTTCTATCACTGATTATTGATTATCACCTAGAAGATGGTGCCTTTGCTCTGTAATATGAAATCAATAAGGAAAAATAAACCTAATATAATCTGTAGAATTTCATTCACTTGGTGAAGATTCAATTATTTTAGAGTTACATATCCTAATGAGAGTCAAATGTTCATGATATTTTATCAAACAAATATGGTGAGAAATTTCTGGTTTACTTCATGACATACAAAAATAACAATAAATACAGTAAGCTTCTCTTTTAATAACTAAAATGAAGGAAAAGATTTAATTGTATCACAGCTTTGGAGGAGTTCCTATTAACAGGTTTGATTCCTGCTATTATGCCAGATTTATGCAAGGCAAAATATATTCTATCATCAAAATATGTTGAATCTCCTTGGACAGAACCCAATTTCCTGTTTCTCAGACATATGGCCATAAAGTATAATGGATTATTTTGGTTTTTAAGCAGTACTTAAAAAGCTACGTTCACAGATAACTCACTTAAAAGAATAGTTCACTTTCTATATAATTAAATGTACACTCAAAAAGCTGACCTCTGTCCTTTAACACATCTTCATTTCTCATTTAAATTGATCATTTATCATTTAAAATAAAAGATATTAAAAATATCTTTTAAAAATATGTAAAATGAAAGTTTAAATATCCCATTTAAAATATCTTCATGACCCAGATAACCACAATGATGTGATTACTCACCTAGAGCCTGACATCCTGGATTGTGAAGTCAAGTGAGCCTTAGGAAGCATCACTACAAACAAAGCTAGTGGAGGTGATGGAATTCCAGTTGAGCTATTCTGAATCCTAAAAGATGATTCTGTGAAAGTGCTGCACTCGATATGCCAGCAAATTTGAAAAACACAGCAGTGGCCACAAGACTGGAAAAGTCAGTTTTCATTCCAATTTCAAAGACAAGCAATGCCCAAGAATGTTCAAACTACTGCACAATTGCATTTATCTCACAAACTAGCAAAGTAATGTTCCAAATTCTCCAACAGTATGTGAGGCTTCAACAGTAGGTGAATCATGAACTTCCAGATGTTCAAGTGAATTTAGAAAAGGAAGAGGAATCAGAGATGAAATTGCCAACATCCGTTGGATTATCAAAAAAGCAAGAGAGTTTCAGAGAAAATCTCTTCTGCATTATTGACTATGCCAAAGCCTTTAACTGTGCGGATCACAATAAACTGGAAAATTCTGAAAGAGATGGGAATATCAGACCACCTGACCTGCATATAGATGCAGATATCTGCATCTCAGTATGCAGGTCAGGTGGTCTGGTATTTCCATGCAGGTATCTGCATCTGTATGCAGGTAAAGAAGCAACAGTTAAAACTGGACATGGAACAACAGACTGGTTTCGAATTGGGAAAGGGGTATGCCAAGGCTATATTTTGTCACCCTGCTTATTTAACTTATATGCAGAGTACCTCATGTGAAATGCTGGGCTGGATGAAGCACAATCTGGAGTCAAGGTATCTGGGAGAAATATCAATAACAGATATGCAGATGACACCATTCTTATGGCAGAAAGTGAAGCACTAGGGAGCCTCTTGATGAAAGTGAGAGAAGAGAGTGAAAAAGTTGGCTTAAAACTCAACGTTCAGAAAACTAAGATATGGAATCTGGTCCCATCACTTCATGGCAAAGAGATGGGGAAACAATGGAAACAGTGACAGACTTTATTTTTGGGGGGACTCCAAATCACTGCAGATGGTGGCTGCAGCCATGAAATTAAAAGATGCTTGCTCTTTGGAAGAAAAACTATGACCAATCTAGACAACATATTAAAAATGAGAGAAGTTACTTTACTAACAAATGTCCGTCTAGACAAAGCCATGGTTTTTCCAGTAGTCATGTGTGCCTGTGAGAGTTTGACTATAAAGAAAGCTGAGAGCCAAAGAACTGATACTTTTGAACTGTGACGTTGGAGAGGACTCTTGAGAATCCCTTGGACTGCAAGGAGATCCAGTCAGTCAGTTGTAAAGGAAATAAGTCCTGAATATTCTTTGGAAGGACTGATATTGAAGCTGAAACTCCAATACTTTGGCCCACCTGATGTGAAGATCTGACTCATTGAAAAAGACCCTGATTCTGGGAAAGACTGAAGGCAGGAGAAGAAGGGGTTGACAGAGGATGAGATGGTTGGATGGCATCACCTACTTGATGGAGATAAGTTTGAGCAGGCTCTGGGAATTGGTAATGGACAGGGAGGCCTGATGTGCTACAGTCCATGGGGTTGCAAAGAGTTGTACATGACTGAGTGACTGAACTGATCATTTAAAAGGACAGTTGTAATTGACTAATAGAATGCAGCAATGGATAGAGAAAGAAGCTCTGTATTTAAAAATTTTACCAAATACCTGTATTCATGTGAGCTTAGCTTAGCAAATATTCACATACACATTCATCAAGACATGGAAGTTGCATCCATAAAGGGACTGCTTTCTAGCAAATGGTGTTCACCTAAATCTTTAAAATAGATCCAAGAAAGAAGAAGATATATATATATATATATATATCTGCATCATGAGACTTGAAAACGTAGTCACTGTCATGTTGGACTCTTTGTGGCCCCAGGGACTGTAGCCCACCAGGCCTCAGGCTCCTCTGTCCATAGAATTCTCCAAGCAAACTTACTGGAGTGGGTTGTCATTTCCTTCTTCAGGGGTTCTTCCCCAACCCAGGGATCGAACCCTGGTCCCCCCACATTGCAGGCAGATTCTTTTCTATCCCACCCATCAGGGAAGCCTGAAAATGTAGTAAAGACAGTAAAAACTCAACTCAATGATCACTAATTGGAAGTTGTTTTTTTCCTAGAAAATTCCTTCAAAATGCAAAAACAAATGGGTTTAGTTAGAAACACACAGTAAAATTAGTTTTCAGTAGTATTTGGCATTAAGTTGTTGCCTAAAAAGTCCTTGTTAAATAAAGTCTTATTATGTCTTATCTATATATAGTATCTGTTTATAGATGATTAGAATCCACTGGTCAAGTTACTAATATCAAAAGGGATTGTGATAGATTTGAATGACTAGAATTTTTTTAAAGATCAAGGAAGGCTGAAAATAAAAGTATTCCTTACATTGGGTCACTTTTTAATATCAAATGCCAAAGTCCTGGTGTTAGAAATTGACTGAAGCCATTTTGTTTGCTCAAGGATTTCTGGGTACTTTTTGAACACTAGTGGCCACTTATGTTTGGAGCCAGAGGGGATGTAACACTGATAAAATACAGCTGGAAATACAAACATTTATCAACAAGCAAGTAAAACTCTTGGAGTCTCAGAGAAGTGCCCACTCAGTCTTGCAGCTCTCCTACACAGTGTTGCAGGGAATGCTTCCTCTGAGGACAATGTGAAAATACTCTGAGGCATAGCAGCTGCCTTCCAGTCAGGTCAAGCTCAGAATCTTTGTGAAGTGCAGGGACAAAGGACCCAACAGAGCCTGGGTTCTAGCTCAGTAAGGCTTCTGGGCTTCATTCATTCAAGGCAAATGTACACACTTTCTAGCCAACCACCTATTTTACCCCCACTTACTCACCAGTACAAAGTTATTTTCTAACAATTCTCTCTGTGAAGTACAAACCTCTGTTATGGATTTTGACAAAAATATTGAAAGAATATGTAGAGGGCCCTCAAGAGCAAGGACTCTTGAGTATAGTACTTCACTTTTTTTTCTCATTGAAGGATAGTTGATTTACAAAGTTGTGTTAGTTTCTCGTGTACAGCAAAATGACTGCTATATTTATATATTGCACATTAAGTTAACCTCACATGAGGCAACAATGTTGACATTGATGCATTTGTAAAGTGACAATAAAATATCCCATTTTGTGCTGTTGTCTTTCCCTATTTACTTTGTGTCTCTTTTTCAGTCATCTGTCAACCACACGAACATTTGACTTACCTCCCCAAATATTTTCTACTTACTATCAACTGATTGTTGTTTAGTCACTAAGTCATGTCTGACTCTTGCAACCCCATGGACTCTAGCCAGCCAACCTCCTCTGTTCATGGGATTTCCCAGGCAGGAAAACTGGAATGGGTTGTCATGTCCTACTCCAAGTGATCTTCTGTACCAAGAATTGAATCTGTGTCTCCTGTATTGGCAGGTGGGTTCTTCTCCACTGGGTTAGAAACTCTTCATGCCTTTAAAATAAAAAGCCTCAAAGATATACTTATGTAGGCAGTTATGTTAAAGGGATAATTCTTGGAAGATTTGTTTGGCTGTTGTTAGTCTTGAAGGGATAACATAAGTTAGGAAAAATTTGAACAATGCACTGAAGGGGTCATTACAAGTCTGTACAAATACACTTCCTTAATATGTCTAAATCAATATTTTGAAATAATATGCAAGACATTTAATGACAGAATCTCTATTTTGAGTAAATCCTCAGTATTCAGAACACAGTGAGAAATGCTGGTAGTAAACTATCCCAAACAGAATGAGGTTGAAAATAAAAGTTTCCACATAAAATCTTTAGAGAAAGGAGCCATCTCAAAATATGACAAATTATCTGAAGTAATCTTTCTTGCCATATTTTGAACTAATTTTCTGCTTTTCTGTTTCTAGTATATGTGAGAGCAATGGGTCATCATTTTCCTTGTAAGAAATCACTAGTCCCTTAAAAAATCTCACTAATGCCTGTCTATTTCTTCTGCCTCAACAGACTATATAGTCATTAAATATATCTTGAGTTTTAATCTTCAGCAAGGGGTAATCTTCTTTGTGGCTGTAGTTGGAATACCATGGTTCTTCAGTTCAGTTTTCAGTTCAGTCGCTCAGTCGTGTCCGACTCTTTGCAACCCCATGAATCGCAGCATGCCAGGCCTCCCTGTCCATCACCAACTCCCAGAGTTGACTCAAACTCACTTCCATTGAGTCAGTGATGCCATCCAGCCATCTCATCCTCTGTCGTCCCCTGCTCCTCCTGCCCCCAATCCCTCCCAGCATCAGTCTTTTCCAATGAGTCAACTCTTCACATGAGGTGGCCAAAGTACTGGAGTTTCAGCTTTAGCATCATTCCTTCCAAAGAAATCCCAGGGCGATCTCCTTTAGAATGGACTGGTTGGGTCTCCTTGCAGTCCAAGGTTCTTAGAGACCACTATATAGTCATATGGGTGATAGATGCTTCAATCAGCACATAAAGCAAAAATCACGTATAGTAAAGATTACTCTTGAAAATCCTTTAAAATGGCTCCATGTTCGAGAGTGACATACCATATCTCAAAAGCTAAAGCAAGAGAAATCATACTTTAGAACTGGAACATGTGGCTACTTTGTCAATTGAGTACTAGAGTCTTCTTCAGCACCACAATTCAAAAGCATCAATTCTTCAGTGCTCAAGCCTTCTTTATGGTCCAACTCTCACATCCATACGTGACTATAGGAAAAATCTTAGCTTTGACTAGATGCGCCTTTGTCAAAAAAGTTATGTCTCTGCTTTTAACATGCTGTCTAGGTTTGTCATAGCTTTTCTCCCAAGGAGCTCACTTCAGTTCAGTCTCTCAGTCGTGTCCAACTCTTTGCGACCCCATGAATTGTAGCACACCAGGCCTTGGCTATGGCTTTTCCTGTGGTCATGTATGGATGTGAGAGTTGGACTGCGAAGAAGGCTGAGGGCCGAAGAATTGATGCTTTTCAACTGCGGTGTTGGAGAAGACTCTTGAAAGTCCCTTGGACTGCAAGGAGATCCAACCAGTCCATTCTGAAGGAGATCAATCCTGGGGTTTCTTTGGAGGGAATGATGCTTAAGCTGAAGCTTCAGTACTTTGGCCACCTCATGCAAAGTGTTGACTCATTGGAAAAGACTCTGATGCTGGGAGGGATTGGGGGCAGGAGGAGAAGGGGACGACCGAGGATGAGATGGCTGGATGGCATCACTGACTCGATGGACGTGAGTCTGAGTGAACTCAGGGAGTTAGTGATGGACAGGGAGGCCTGGCATGCTGCGATTCATGGGGTCGCAAAGAGTCAGACACGACTGAGCGACAGAGCTGAACTGAACTGAGGCCTCCCTGTCCATCACCAACTCCCGGAGTTCACTCAGATTCACGTCCATCGAGTCCGTGATGCCATCCAGCCATCTCATCCTCGGTCATCCCCTTCTCCTCCTGCCCCTAATACCTCCCAGCATCAGAGTCTTTTCCAATGAGTCAACTCTTCCCATGAGGTGGCCAGAGTACTGGAGTTTCAGCTTTAGCATCAGTCCTTCCAAAGAACACCCAGGGCTGATCTCCTTTAGAATGGGCTGGTTGGATCCTCTTGCAGTCCAAGGGACTCTCAAGAGTCTTCTCCAACACCATACTTCAAAAGCATCAGTTCTTCGGTGCTCATCTTTCTTCACAATCCAACTCTCACATCCATACATGATCACTGGAAAAACCATAGCCTTGACTAGAGGGACCTTTGTTAGCAAAGTAATGTCTGCCTTTTAACATGCTATCTAGGTTGGTCATAACTTTCCTTCCAAAGAGTAAATGCTTTTTAATTTCATGGCTGCAATCACCATCTGCAGTGATTTTGGAGCCCCAAAAAAGAAAGTCTGACACTGTTTCCAGTGTTTCCCCATCTGTTTCCCATGAAGTGATGGGACCAGATGCCATGATCTTTGTTTTCTGAATGTTGAGCTTTAAGCCAACTTTTTCACTCTCCTCTTTCACTTTCATCAAGAGGCTTTTTAGCTACTCTTCACTTTCTGCCATAAGAGTGGTGTCATCTGCGTATCTGAGGTGATTGATATTTCTTCCAGCAATCTTGATTCCAGCTTGTGCTTCTTCCAGCCCAGCGTTTCTCATGATGTACTCTGCATAGAAGTTAAATAAGCAGGGTGACAATATACAGCCTTGACATACTCCTTTTCCTATATGGAACCAGTCTGTTGTTCCATGTCCAGTTCTAACTGTTGCTTCTTGACCTGCATATAGGTTTCTCAAGAGGCAGGTCAGGTGGTCTGGTATTCCCATCCCAAGAAGCTAGAGTCTTTTAATTTTATGGCTGCAGTCATCATCACTGTGATTTTGGTACCCAAATTTATTTTGGTTCATTTCAATAAATGTTTTGCAAACACCTGCTATATGTAAAGAGTGAAGGATCTTTGGGGCAAAAAGATGAATACTCCCACTGACTTCAAAACTGATGTACGTATGAACAAATAAATCTAGAATTTAAGAAAGACTGTGTTAAGGGTTGTAGCTGAACAAAATAGTTTTTTTTATATAAACATATAAATTTGTTTATTTTAATTAGAGGCTAATTACTTTATAATATTGTGTTGGTTTTACCATACATCAACATGAATCTGCCACGGGTGTACACGTGTTCCCCATCCTGAACCCCCTTCCCACTTCCCTCCCCATGGGTCATCCCAGTGCACCAGCCCCAAGCATCCTGTATCCTGCATTGAACCTGGACAAAATCTTCTTCCAGCATAGCTTAGTCAGTGAAGAATCTGCCTGCAATGCAGGAGACCTGGGTTTGATTCCTGGGTTGGGAAGATCCCTTGGAGAAAGAAATGATAACTCACTCCAGTATTCTTGCCTGGAGAATCCCATAGACAGAGGAGTCTGGCAGGCTACAGTCCATGGGGTCGCAAGAGTCGGATACGACTTAGCAATGAAACCACCACAACAAAATCCTCTTAATTACCTAGTGTGTCCTGTCCTCAATAGCTTAGTCATTTCTGATTCTTTGTGGCCCCACAGACTTCAGTTTGGCAGACTTCTCTGCCCTTGGAATTTTCCTGGCAAGAATACTGGAATGGGGTGCCATTTTCTACTCCAGGAGATATTCCTGTCCCTGGGATTGAATCCCCATCTCTGTGTCTTCTGCATTGACGGGCAGATATTTTACCACTAGTGGCACATGGTGTGTAGTTGTTTTACAAATCTCCCTCCCTGTCCACTGATGCTTCTCTCAGTCAGGCAGGGCCAATCATCATCTCTCACTCAGCTCTCTTGGAGGTGGGGCCTTGTATGTGCCAGAGCTTTTCTGTGTTTTCTGCGACACATCAAAGAGTTAAACAGAGAAACATTTCCTGTTTCTGTGGAGCTCACATACTAAATGGGTTTCAAGAGTCATAACAAACAAATCAGCAAATTATTTAGTATGTTAAAAATGTGGCAAGTATTATAGGGGAAAAATTAAGAGCCTGACCAAGGGTCTCTGGAATGCAGGGCTTCAGGGTGTGTGGAGGTTGCTTGAATTTTACACAGAGTGCTCAGAGAAGGCCTCTTGGGAAGTGGGTAATTCAGAAGAGACTTGAAGGAGTAACTCTGGGGTAGAGAGTTCCTGGCAGAGGGACCAGGCTGAGACCCCAGGCTGAATCAGTTCAGTTCGGTCCCTCAGTTGGGTTCAACTGTTTGCAACCCCATGGACTGCAGCACATCAGGCTTCCCTGTTCTTCACCAACTCCCAGAGCTTGCTCAAACTCATGTCCATCAAGTCGGTGATGCCAGGCAAACATCTCATTCTCTGTCGTCCCCTTCTTCTCCTGCCTTCAGTATTATCCAGCATCAGGGTCTTTTCAAATGAGTCAGTTCTTTGCATCAGGTGGCCAAAGTATTGGAGTTTCAGCTTTAGCATCAGTCCTTCCAGAATATATTCAGGACTGCTTTCCTTTAGGATTGACCAGTCTGATCTCCTTGTAGTCCAAGGAACTCTCAAGGATCTTCTCCAACACCACAGTTCAAAAGCTTCAGTTTTTGGCTCTCAGCTTTCTTTATAGTCAAACTCTCATATCCTTACATGACTATTGGAAAAACCATAGCTTTGACAAAATGGACCTTTGACGGCAAAGTAATGTCTCTGCTTTTTAATATGCTGTCTAATTTGGTCATGGCTTTCCTTCCAAGGAGCAAGCATCTTTTAATTTCATGGCTGCAGTCACCATCTGCAGCGATTTTGGAGCTCCTCCTCCCCCCCCCCCCCAACACCGAAATAAAGTCCATCACGCTTTCTGTTTCCCCATCTCTTTGCCATGAAGTGATGGGACCAGATGCCATGATCTTAGTTTTCTGAAAGTTGTTTTCTTTTTCTTTTTATATTATTAAAATTAATTACTTTATTTTAATTGGAGGCGAATTACTTTACAATATTGTAGTGGTTTTTGCTATATATTGACATGAATCAGCCATGGGTGTACATGAGTCCCTCATCCTGAAACCCTTCTCATCTGCCTCCCCATCCCATCCCTCTGGGTTGTCCCAGTGCACTGGCTTTACGTGCCCTGTGTCATGCATCAAACTTGGACTGGTGATTTATTTCACATATGGTTCAGTTCACTTCAGTCGCTCAGTCGTCTCTGACTCTTTGCGACCTCATGAATCGCAGCACGCCAGGCCTCCCTGTCCATCACCAACTCCGGGAGTTCACTCAGACTCACGTCCATCGAGTCCGTGATGCCATCCAGCCATCTCATCCTTGGTCGTCCCCTTCTCCTCCTGCCCCCAATCCCTCCCAGTATCAGAGTTTTTTCCAATGAGCCAACACTTCGCATGAGGTGGCCAAAGTACTGGAGCTTCAGCTTTAGCATCATTCCTTAAAAGAAATCCCAGGGTTGATCTCCTTCAGAATGGACTGGTTGGATCTCCTTGCAGTCCAAGGGACTCTCAAGAGTCTTCTCCAACACCACAGCTCAAAAGCTTCAATTCTTCAGCCCTCAGCCTTCTTCACAGTCCAACTCTCACATCCATACATGACTACTGGAAAAACCACAGCCTTGACTAGACAGACCTTAGTCGGCAAAGTAATGTCTCTGCTTTTGAATATACTATCTAGGTTGGTCATAACTTTTCTTCCAAGGAGTAAGCGTCTTTCAATTTCATGGCTGCAGTCACCATCTACAGTGATTTTGGAGCCCCCCAAAATAAACTCTGACACTTTTCCACTGTTTCCCCATCTATTTGCCATGAAGTGATGGGACCGGATGCCATGATCTTCATTTTCTGAATGTTGAGCTTTAAGCCAACTTTTTCACTCTCCTCTTTCACTTTCATCAAGAGGCTTTTTAGCTGCTCTTCACTTTCTGCCATAAGGACAGTGTCATCTGCATATCTGAGGTTATTGATATTTCTCCTGGCAGTCTTGATTCCAGCTTGTGTTTCTTCCAGTCCAGCGTTTCTCATGATGTACTCTGCATAGAAGTTAGATAAGCGGGGTGACAATATATAGCCTTGACGTACTCCTTTTCCTATTTGGAACCAGTCTGTTGTTTCATGTCCAGTTCTAACTGTTGCTTCCTAGCCTGCATACAGATTTCTCAAGAGGCAGGTCAGGTGGTCTGGTATTCCCATCTCTTTTAGAATTTTCCACAGTTTATTGTGATCCACACAGTCAAAGGCTTTGGCATAGTCAATAAAGCAGAAATAGATGTGTTTCTGGAACTCTCTTGCTTTTTCCATGATCCAGCGGATGTTGGCAATTTGATCTCTGGTTCCTCTGCCTTTTCTAAAACCAGCTTGAACATCAGGGAGTTCACAGTTCACGTGTTGCTGAAGCCTGGCTTGGAGAATTTTGAGCATTGCTTTACTAGCATGTGAGATGAGTGCAACTGTGTGGTAGTTTGAACATTCTTTGGCATTGTCTTTCTTTGGGATTGGAATGAAAAGTGGCCTTTTCCAGTCCTGTGGCCACTGCCGAGTTTTCCAAATTTGCCGGCTTATTGAGTGCAGCACTTTCACGGTGTCATCTTTCAGGATTTGAAACAGCTCTACTGGAATTCCGTCACCTCAACTAGCTTTGTTGGTAGTGATGCTGTCTAAGGCCCACTTGACTTCACTTTCCAGGATGTCTGGCTCTAGATTAGTGATCATATCATCATGATTATCTGGGTCGTGAAGATCTTTTTTGTACAGTTCTTCCGTGTATTCTTGCCACCTCTTCTTAATATATTCTGCTTCTGTTAGGTCCATACCATTTCTGTCCTTTATTGAGCCCATCTTTGCATAAAATGTTCCTTGGTATCTCTAATTTTCTTGAAGAGATCTCTAGTCTTTCCCATCCTGTTGTTTTCCTCTATTTCTTTGCATTGATCCCTGAAGAAGGGTTTCTTATCTCTTCTTGCTATTCTTTGGAACTCTGCATTCAGATGCTTATATCTTTCCTTTTCTCTTTTGCTTTTCACCTCTCTTCTTTTCACAGCTATTTGTAAGGCTTCCTCAGACAGCCAATTTGCTTTTTGATATTTCTTTTCTTTGGGGATGGACTTGATCCCTGTCTCCTGTACAACGTCACGAACCTCATTCCATAGTTCATCAGGCACTCTATCTATCAGATCTACGCCCTTAAATCTATTTCTCACTTCCACTGTATAATCATAAGGGATTTGATTTAGGTCATACCTGAATGGTCTGGCAGTTTTCCCTACTCTCTTCAATTTAAGTCTGAATTTGGCAATAAGGAGTTCATGATCTGAGCCACAGTCAGCTCCTGATCTTGTTTTTGTTGCTTCTCCATCTTTGGCTGAAAAGAATATAATCAATCTGATTTTGGTGTTGACCATCTGTTGATGTCCATGTGTAGAGTCTTCTCTAGTGTTGTTGAAAGAGGATGTTTGCTGTGACCAGTGTATTTTCTTGGCAAAACTATTAGTTTTTGCCCTGCTTCATTCTGCATTCCAAGGCCAAATTTGCCTGTTACTCCAGGTGTGTCTTGACTTCCTACTTTTGCATTCCAGTCTCCTATAATGAAAAGGACCTCTTTTTTGGGTGTTAGTTCTAAAAGGTCTTGTAGGTCTTCATAAAACTGTTCAACTTCAGTTTCTTCAGCGTTACTGGTTGGGGCATAGACTTGGATTACGGTGATATTGAATGGTTTGCCTTGGAAACGAACAGAGATCATTCTGTCGTTTTTTAGATTCCATCCAAGTACTGCATTTCGGACTCTTTTTTTGACCATGATGGCTATTCCATTTCCTCTATGGGATTCTTGGCCACAGTAGTATATATAATTGTCATCTGAGTTAAATTCACCCATTCCAGTCCATTTTAGTTTGCTGATTCCTAGAATGTTGACGTTCTCCTTTGCCATCTCTTGTTTGATCACTTCCGACTTGCCTTGATTCATGGACCTGACATTCCAGGTTCCTATGCAATATTGCTCTTACAGCATCAGATCTTGCTTCTATCACCAGTCACATCCACAGCTGGGTATTGTTTTTGCTTCGGCTCCATCCCTTCATTCTTTCTGGAGTTATTTCTCCACTGACCTCCAGTAGCATATTGGGCACCTACTGACCTGTGGAGTTCCTCTTTCGGTATCCTATCATTTTGCCTTTTTATATTGTTCATGGGGTTCTCAAGGCAAGAATACTGAAGTGGCTTGCCATTCCCTTCTCCAGTGGACCACATTCTGTCAGACCTCTCCACCATGACCTGCCTGTCTTGGGTTGCACTGTGGGCATGGCTTGGTTTCATTGAGTTAGACGAGACATTTCAATGCTATTCTCTCAAATCATCCTACCCTCATCTTCTCCCACAGAGTCTGAAAGTCTGTTCTTTATATCTGTGTCTCTTTTGCCATCTCACATAATGGTCATCATTACCATCTTTCTAAATTCCATATATTTGTGTTAATATACTGTATTGGTGTTTTTCTTTCTGACTTACTTCACTCCGTATAATAGGCTCCAGTTTCATCCACCTCGTCAGAACTGATTCAATTGCATTCTTTTTAATAGCTGAGTAATATTCCATTGTGTATTTGTATCACAGCTTTCTCACACATTTGTCTGCCAATGGACATCTAGGTTGCTTCCATGTCCTAGTTATTGTAAACAGTGCTGTGATAAACATTGGGGTACATGTGTCTCTTTCAGTTCTGGTTTCCTCGGTGTGTATGCCCAGCAGTGGGTTTGCTGGGTTGTATGGTGGTTCTATTTCCAGTTTTTTTTTCAGGAATCTCCACACTGTTCTCCATAGTGGCTGTAGTACTTTGCATTCCCACCAACAGTGTAAGAGTGTTCACTTTTCTCCGCACCCTCTCCAGCATTTATTGCTTGTAGACTTTCTGACAGGCATGAGATGGTACCTCCTATGCTTTTGATTTGCATTTCCCTGATAATGAGTGATGTTGAGCATCTTTTCCTATGTTTTTTAGCCATCTGTATGTCTTCTTTGGAGAAATGTCTGTTTAGTTCTTTGGCCCATTTTTTGATTGAGTCAGTTATTTTTCTGGTATTGAGCTGAATGAGCTGTTTGTATATTTTTGAGATTAATTCTTTGTCAGTTGCTTCATTTGGTATTATTTTCCCCCATTCTGAAGGCTGTCTTTTCACCTTGCTTGTAGTTTCCTTTGTTGTGTAAAAGTTTTTAAGCTTATTTTTGCTTTTATTTCCATTATTCTTGGAGGTGGGTCATAGAGGATCCTGCTGTGATTTATGTCAGAGAGTGTTTTGCCTATGTTTTCCTCTAGGAGTTTTATATTTTCTGGTTATACATTTAGATCTTTAATCCATTTTGAGTTTATTTTTATGTATGGTGTTAGCAAGTGTTCTAGTTTTGTTGTTTTACAGGTGGTTGACAAGTTTCCCCAGCACCATTTGTTAAAGAGATTGTCTTTTCCCTATTGTATATTCTTGCCTCCTTTGTCAAAGATAACATGTCCATAGGTGCATTGATTTATCTCTGGGCTTTCTATTTTGTTCCATTGATCTATATTTTTGTCTTTTGCCAGTACCATACTGTCTTAAAAAAATTTAATTGGAGGCTAATTACTTTACAATATTGTGTTGGTTTTTGCTGTACATTCACACAAATCAGCCATGGGTCATACTGTCTTGATGACTGTAACTTTGTAGTATAGTCTGAAATCAGGCAGGTTGATTCCTCCAGTTCCCTTCTTATTTCTCAAGATTGCTTTGGCTATTCAGGGTTTTTTGTGCTTCCATACAAAATTTGAAGCTATTTGTTCTAGTTCTGTGAAAAATACTGTTGGTAGCTTGATAGGGATTGCATGGAATCTATAGATTTCTTTGGGTAATATACTCATTTTCACTATATTAATTCTTCCAATCCATGAACATGGTATATTTCTCCATCTATTTGTGTCATCTTTGATTTCTTTCATCAGTGTTTTATAGTTTTCTATATATAGGTCTTTTGTTTCTTTGGGTAGATTTATTCCTAAGCATTTTATTCTTTTTGTTGTAATGGTGAATGGAATTTTTCCCTTAATTTCTCTTTCTGTTTTCTCATTGTTTGTGTATAAGAATGTATGGGATTTCTGTGTATTAATTTTATATCATGCAAGTTTCCTATGTTCATTAATAAGCTCTAGTAATTCTTTCTTGGTATCTTTAGCATTTTCTATGTAAAGGATCATGTCATCTGCAAACAGTGAGAGTTTTACTTCTTTTCCAACCTGGATTCCTTTTATTTCTTTTTTTCCTCTGACTGCTATAGCTAATACTTCCAAAACTATGTTGAATAGTAGTGGTGAGAGTGGGCACCCTTGTCTTGTTCCTGACTTTAGGGGAAATGCTTTCAGTTTCTCACCGTTGAGGATAATGTTTGCTGTGGGTTTATCATATATAGCTTTTATTATGTTGAAGTATGTTCCTTCTATGCCTGCTTTCTGAGGGTTTTTTATCATAAATTGATGTTGAATTTTGTCAAAGGCTTTCTCTGTATCTATTGAGATAATATATGGTTTTTATCTTTCAATTTGTTAATGTGGTGTATCACATTGATTGATTTGTGAATATTGAAGAATCCTTGCATCCCTGGGATAAAGCCCACTTGGTCATGATGTATGATCTTTTTAATATGTTGTTGGATTCTGTTTGCTAGAACTTTGTTGATGATTTTTGCATCCATGTTCATCAGTGATATTGGCCTGTAGTTTTCTTTTTTGTGGCATCTTTGTCTGGTTTTGGTATTAGGGTTATGATGGCCCCATAGAATGAGTTTGGCAGCTTACCTTCCTCTGCAGTTTTCTGGAAGAGTAGGACTGGTGTTAGCTCTTCTCTAAATTTTTGGTAGAATTCACCTGTGAAGCCATCTGGCCCTGGGCTTTTGTTTGTTGGAAGATTTTTTTATTACAGTTTCTATTTCTATGCTTGATGGGTCTGTTAAGATTTTCTATTTCTTCCTGGTTCAGTTTTGGAATGTTATGCTTTTCTAAGATTCGTCCATTTCTTCCAAGTTGTCCCTTTTATTGGTGCATAGTTGCTGATAATAGTCTCTTATGAACCTTTGTATTTCTGTGTTGTCTGTTGTGATTTCTCCATTTTCATTTCTAATTTTGGTGATTTGATTCTTTTCTGAGTCTGGCTAATGGTTTTGTCTCTTTTATTTATTTTCTCAAAGAACCAACTTTTAGTCTTGTTGATTTTTGCTGTAGTTGCCTTTGTTTATTTTTCACTTATTTCTGCCCTAATTTTTAAGATTTCTTTCCTTCTACTAATCCTGGGGTTCTCCATTTCTTCTTTTTCTAGTTGCTTTAGGTGTAAAGTTAGGTTATTTATATGAATCTTCTCTTATTTCTAGAGGTAAGCTTGTATTGCTATGAACCTTCCCCTTAGCGCTGCTTTTACTGAATCCCATGGGTTTTTAGTTGTCATGTTTTTGTTTGTTTCTATGCATATTTTGGTTTCTTTTTTGATTTCTTCTGTTATTTTTTTTTTGGTTATTATGAAGCGTGTTGCTTAGCTTCCATATGTTTGTATTTTTAACAGTTTTTTTTCCTTGTAGTTGACATCTAATCTTACCACACTGTGATCAGAAAAGATACTTGAAATAATTTCCATTTTTTTCAATTTACCAAGGCTAGATTTATGGCCCAGGGTGTAATCTATCCTGGAGAATGTTCCATGTGCACTTGAGAAAAAGGTGAAATTCATTTTTTGGGGGTGAAATGTCCTATAGATATCAATTAGGTCTAACTGGTCCATTGCATCATTTAAAGTTTGTGTTTCCTTGCTAAATATTCTGTTTGGTTGATTTAGCCATAGGTGTGAGTGGGGTATTAAAGTCTCCCACTATTATTGTGTTACTGTTAATTTCCCCTTTCATACTTGTTAGCATTTGCCTTACATATTGCGGTACTCCTATGTTGCATGCATATAGATTTATAATTGTTATATCTTCTTCTTGGATTGATCCTTTGATCATTATGTAGTATCCTTCTTCATCTTTTTTCACAGCCTTTATTTAAAAGCCTGTTTTATCTGATATGAGTATTGCTACTCCTGCTTTCTTTCGGTCTTTATTTGCATGAAATATCTTTTTTCCAGCCCTTCACTTTCAGTCTGTATGTGTCCCTTGGTTTGAAGTGGGTCTCTTGTAGAGAGCACATATAGGGGTCTTGTTTTTGTGTCCATTCAGCCAGTCTTTGTCTTTTGGTTGGGACATTCAACCCATTTATTTTTAAGGTAATTATTGATTAGTGTGATCCTGTTGCCACTTACTTTGTTGTTTTGTGTTTGAGTTTATAAACCTTTTCTGTGTTTCCTGTCTAGAGAAGATATCTTTGCATTTGTTGAAGAGCTGGCTTGGTGGCACTGAATTCTCTCAGCTTTTGCTTGTCTGTAAAGCTTTTGATTTCTCCTTCATATTTGAATGAGATCTTTCCTGGGTATAGTAATCTGGATTGTAGGTTTTTATCTTTCATCACTTTAACTGGTCCTGCCATTCCCTTCTGGCCTGAAGAGTTTCTATTGAAAGATCAGCTGTTATCCTTATGGGGATCCTCTTGTGTAGTATTTGTTGCTTTCCCTTGCTGCTTTTAATATTTGTTCTTTGTGTCTGATCTGCATTAGTTTGATTAACATGTGTCTTGCGGTGTTTCATCTTGGGTTTATCCTGTTTGGGACTCTTTGGGTTTCTTGGGCCTGGGTGGCTATTTCCTTTTCCATTTTAGGGAAGTTTTAAGCTATTATCTCCTCAAGTATTTTCTCATAACCTTTCTTTTTGTCTTCTTCTGGGACTCCTATGATTCGAATGATGGGGCATTTAACATTGTCCCAGAGGTCTCAGGTTTTCTTCATTTCTTTTAATTCTTTTTTATTTTTTCCTCTCTGCCTCATTTATTTCCACCATTCTATCTCCCAACTCATTTATCCTCTTCTGCCTCAGTTATTTGACTGTCGGTTCCCTCCAGAGTGGTTTTGATCTCAGTAATTGCATTATTTATTATTGATTGACTCTTTTTTATTTCTTCTAGGTTCTTGTTAAATGTTTCTTGCATCTTCTTAATCCTTATGTCTAATCTATTTATCTATAACTCCATTTTGTTTTCAAGATTTTGGATCATCTTTACTATCATCATTCTGGATTCTTTTTCAAGTAGATTCCCTATCTCCTCCTCTTTTGTTTGGTTTGGTGGGCGTTTATCACATTCCTTTACCTGCTGAATATTTATCTGCCTTTTCATTTTGTTTAGATTTCTCTGTTTACAGTGGCCTTTCTGTAGGCTGGAAGTTTGTTGTCCCTCTTCATTGTGGAGCTTGCTCCCTGTGGGTGGGGTTGGACTAGTGGCTTGTTAGGTTTCCTGGTTAGAAGAGCTTGCATTTGCATTCTGGTGGGTGGAGATGGATCTCTTTTCTCTGGAGTGCAACGAAGTGTTCAGTAGTGAGTTTGGGGGTGTCTATGGGTTTGGCATGGCTTTGCACAGCCTGTCTTTTAATGCCCAGGGCTCTGTTCCTGTGTTGCTGAAGAATTAGTGTGCTATGTCTTGCTCTGGAACTTGTTGGTTCTTGGGTGGAGCTTGGTTTCAGTGTAGGTATGGAGGCTTTTGGCTGAGCCAAAATGTTCCCTGGAATCAGAAGTTCTCTGGTGTTCTCAAGTTTTGGATTTAAGCCTCTTGCCTCTGACTTACAGTAGCTCAAGACTTCTCCATCCATACAGCACAGATGATAAAACATCTAGGTTAATGGTGAAAAAATTCTCCACAGTGAGGGACACACAGAGAGGTTCACAGAGTTACATGGAGAAGAGAAGAGGGAGGAGGGAGATAGAGGTGACCAGGGGGAGAAGAAGGAGAATCAAAAGGGGAGAGGCCAATGTAGCCAGTAATCATTTCCCTAAGTGTTCTCCACAGCCCAGAACTCCCAGAGAGATTTAGAGAGTTAAGTAGAGAAGAGAAGGGGGAGGGAGGAGAGAGGTGACCTGGGGGAGGAAAGGGAGAGTCAAAAGGGGAGAGAGCAGTCAAGCCAGTAATCACCCCCCTAAGTGAAAATGGATACTGAATATTAGATTCTTTTCTTTTTAAATTATTTTTTATTTTACTTTATTTTACTTTACAATACTGCATTGGTTTTGCCATACATCAACATGAATCTGCCACGGGTGTACACGTGTTCCCAATCCTGAACCCCCTTCCCACCTCCCTCCCCATACTATCTCCCTGGGTCATCCCAGTACACCAGCCCCAAGCATCCTGTATCCTGCATCAAACCTAGACTGGCAATTCGTTTCTTGTATGATATGATACATGTTTCAATTCCATTCTCCCAAATCATCCCACCTTCTCCCTCCCCACAGAGTCCAAAAGACTGTTCTAGACATCTGTGTCTCTTTTGCTGTCTTGCATACCATTAAAAAGAATACATTTGAATCAGTTCTAATGAGGTGGATGAAACTGGAGCCGATTATACAGAGTGAAGTAAGCCAGAAAGAAAAACACCAATACAGTATACTAACACACATATATGGAATTTAGAAAGATGGTAATGATAACCCTGAATTTTAGATCCTTAAAGGTACAAAATTGATTAAAAAAAAATCCAAAAAGCAAAGATTAAATGTCCAGAGTAGAGGTTAGACTCTCAAAAATACAGTATTAAAAATACAAAACAAAATCAATCACAAAATTATAAAATATATATATGAAATTTGCTTTAAAAATATGGTCTTTTTTCCTGCAAGGTTAATAGTAGGTTATAAAAATGAAAATTAAAGGAGTAATAAAGAACTTAAAAATAAGAACAACTTAAAAATGATAATAGTAAAAATATATCTGAGAATTTCTCTGGAGCTGTTATAGGCAGTGTGGGGTCAGCTCAGTTTCAGATAGTTCCTTGTCCCAGCTTATACTTCTTCTCAAGGTTTTTTTGAACTGTGGTGTTGAAGAAGACTCTTGAGAGTCCCTTGGACTGCAAGGAGATCCATCTAGTCCTTCCTAAAAGAGATCAGTCCTGGGTGTTCATTGGAAGGTCTGATGTTGAAACTGAAACTCCAATACTTTGGCCACCTGATACGAAGAACTGACTCAGTGGAAAATGTCCCTGCTTGCGGTTGTGATTAGGCACATATTCTGTGGGGGTTTTTGTTTTTTGTTTTCCTCCAAGTTATGTTGGCCTCTGAGATTCCAAAACTCCCCACAGACCCACCGGTGAGAGGGTGTTCTGCTGTTTGGAAACTTCTCCTTCACGACTCCCTCCCCAGGACGGATCACTGTCCCTAACTCTCTTGTCTCTCTTTTTGTCTTTTATATTTGTCCTACCTCCTTTTGAAGAGAATAGGCTGACTTTTTGGGTGCCTGGTGTCCTTTGTCAGCGTTCAGAAATTGTTTTGTGGAAGGTACTCAGCATTCAAATGATCTTTTGATAAATATATGGGGGAGAAAGTGGTCTTCCCATCCTATTCCTCCACCATGTTGGGACTGCCCCCATGAATGTTGAGTTTTAAGCCAGGTTTTTCACTCTCCTCTTTCACTTTCATCAAGAGGCTTTTTAGTTCTTCACTTTTGCCATGTGGGTGGCATCATTTGTGTATCTGAGGTTATTGATAGTTCTCCTGGAAATCTGGATTCCAGCTTTTGCTTCATCCAGTTCAGCATTTCTCATGATGTACTCTGCATCTAAGTTAAATAAGCAGGGTGACGATACATAGCCTTGGCGAACTCCTTTCCTGATTTAAAACCAGTCTGTTGTTCCACGTCCAGTTCTAACTGTTGCTTCTTGACGTGCATACAGATTTCTCAGGAGGCAGGTAAGGTGGTCTGGTATTCTCATCCCTTGAAGAATTTTCCAGTTTGTTGTGATCCACACAGTCAAAGCTTTTAGCATGGTCAGTGAAACAGAAGTAGATGTTTTTCTGGAACTCTCTTGCTTTTTCAATGATCAACAGATGTTGGCAATTTGATACCTGGTTCCTCTGCCTTTTATAAATCCAGTTTGAACATCTGGAAGTTCACAGTTCATATACTGATATAAACTAGCTTGGAGAATTTTGAGCATTCCTTTGCTGGCCTGTAAGATAAGTGCAATTGTGCGGTAACTTGAACATTCTTTGGCATTGCCTTTCTTTGAGAATTGGAATGATATTGACCATTTCTAGGCCTGTGGCTACTGCTGAATTTTCCAAATTTGCTGGCATATTGAATGCAGCACTTTCACAGCATCATCTTTTAGGATTTGAAATGGCTCAACTGGGATTCCATCACCTCCACTCACTTTGTTTGTAGTGATGCTTCCTAAGGCCCTTGACTTCACATACCAGGATGTCTGGCTCTAGGTGGGTGATCACACCACCATGGTGATCTGGGTCATGAAGATCTTTTATGGATAGTTCTTCTATGTATTCTTGCCACCTCTTCTTAATGTCTTCTGCTTCTGTTAGGTCCATACCATTTCTGTACTTTCTTGTGCTCATCTTTCCATGAAATTTTCCCTTGGTATCTCTAATTTTCTTGAAGAGATCTCTAGTCCTTCCCATTCTATTGTTGACCCCTATTTATTTGCATTGATCACTGAGGAAGGCCTTCTTATCTCTCCTTGCTATTCTTTGGAAGTCTGCATTCAGATGGGTCTATCTTCATGATCTGAGCCACAGTCTTATTTTTGCTGACTGTATAGAGGTTCTCCATCTTTGGCTGCAAAGAATATAGTAAATCTGATTTTGGTATTGACCATGTGGTGTTGTCCATGTGTAGAGTCTTCTCTTGTGTTCTTGGAAGAGGATGCTTGCTATGACCAGTGCGTTCTCTTGTTATTATTAGCCTTTGCCCTACTTCATTTTGTACTCCAAGGCCAAACTTTCTTGTTACTCCAGATATCTCTTGACTTCCTACTTTTGCATTCCAGTCCCCTATAATGAAAAGGACATCTTTATTGGGTGTTAGTTCTAGAAGGTCTTGTAGGTCTCCATAGAACTGTTCCACTTCAACAATACTGCTTGGGGCATAGACTTAGATTACTGTGATATTGAATGGTTTGCCTTGGAAATGAACAGAGATCATTCTGTCATTTTTGAGACTGCACCCAAGAACAGCATTTCTGACTGTTTTGTTGACAATGATGGTTACTCCATTTCTTCTAAGGGATTCTTGCCCACGGTAGTAGATATAATGGTCATCTGAGCTAAATTGGCCCATTCCAGTCCAATTTAGTTTACTGATTCCTAAAATGTTGATGTTCACTCTTGACATCTCCTATTTGACCACTTCCAATTTACCTTGATTCATTGACCTAACTTTCCAGTTTCCTATGCAATATTGTCCTTACAGCATCAGACTTTACTTCCACCACCAGTCACAGCAACATCTTGGCATTGTTTTTGCTTTGGCTCTGTCTCTTCATTCATTCATCCAAGTTGGATGGGCTGCTGCATTCAAGGAGCAACAAGGAGGAGAGTGTGGCTGGAGTTGAGCAAGCAGGGATGAGGTCAACAAGGTGGTGGGAAAAGTTACAGGGTGGGAAAGTCAGATCCAGACCACCTGGGGTTTTGTTTGCTTTTGTGGTTTTACTTGCAGAAAAATGGGAAGCCTCTGGAAGATTTTGATCAAAGGGGGGATGTGAACTGCTGTGTGCTTCTGGCTGCTTCTATGAGAAGACTGGCTAGAGAATGCAAGTTTAGAAGAAAGGATGTATGTTAGTAGAAATTGTGGTGACTAGAACTGGAATGATATTGAGAAGTGACCAGATTTTGGATATATTTTCAAGGTAGAAAAGACAATGTTTAGTGACAGAGAAGATATAATACTGAGAAAAAGAGGTGTCAAACATTTTGGCCTGAGCCAATGGTTGGCTTTTTCATCACCAAGAAGGAGGGGAAACAGTCTTGTTAGGGACTTCTGGAGTGCAGTTTTGATGGCTGAGATGCATCTGATAATTAGGTAGAGATGCATTTCCATTGTGACTTTATTTCCAAACACCCCAAGCCCCTTACACATGCTATCTAATTCTTTCTTCTAACATTTCAGGAAAAAAGGTCAGTTTAGTGCAGTCGCTCAGTCATTTCCAACTCTTTGTGACCTCATGGACTGCAGCATGTCAGGATTCCCTGTCCTTCACCAATTCCTGGAGCTTGCTCAAACTTATGTCCATCGAATCAGTAATGCCATCCAACCATCTCATCCTCTGTCATTCCCTTCTCTGCCCATCTTCAATCTTTCCCAGCATCAGGGTCTTTTCAAATGAGTCAGTTCTTCACATTAGGTGGCCAAAGTATTGGAGTTTCAGCTTCAACATCATTCCTTCCAATGAATATTCAGGAGGTATTTCCTTTAGGATTGATCAATTTGATCTCCTTGCAGTCCATGGGACTCTCAAGAGACTTCTTCACACCACAGTTCCAAAGCATCTATTCTTCTGTGCTCAGCTTTCTTTATAGTCCAAATCTCACATCCATACATGGCTACTGGTAAAACCATAGCTTTGACTAGACAGATATTTGTTGGCAAAGTAATATCTCTACTTTTAAATATGCTGTCTAGGTTAGTCATAGCTTTTCTTCCAAGGACCAAGTGTCTTATAATTTCATGGCTGCAATCACCATCTGTAGTGATTTTGGAGCCCAAGAAAATAAAATCTGTCACTGTTTCCATTGTTTCCCCATCTATTTGCGATGAAGTGATGGGACTGGATGCAATGATCTTCTTTTTTTGAAAGTTGACCTTTAAACCAGGTTTTTCACTCTCCTCTTTCACTTTCATTAAGAGGCTCTTTAGTTCTTCACTTTCTGACCTAAGGGTGGTATCATCTGCGTATCTGAAGTTATTGATATTTCTCCCAGCAATCTTGATTCCAGCTTATGTTTTGTCCAGCCTGGCATTTTGCATGATGTGCTCTGCATATAAATTAAGTAAGTAGGTTGACAATATGCAGCCTTGATGTACTCCTTTTCCAATTTGGAGCCAGTCTGTTGTTCCATGTCCAGTTCTCACTGTTGCTTCTTGACCTATATACAGATTTTTCAGGAGGCAGGTAAGGTGGTCTGTTTTTCCCATCTCTTGAAGAATTTTCCACAGTTTCTGGAACAAATTGGACAAAAGTTTGCAGATATTATCATCAACATTTCAAAGTGTGAAAAAATTCACAGATATAAAATCATATAATTTGTATAAAGATTCAGAAATAATGTACCAATTGCAGTTTCCCCCTATATTTCATGCAACTGAGTTTTAGGTTTTTTACTTTAGCTGCTTTTATCCCTAAGTACACTTTCTGTGATTTTCCTAGGATAGAAAATGGTGATGATAAAATCAATTTACTGAAGAACTAGAAGCGACTTGAGCCAGCAGTTGTCCATTTCTCACATTTTATAGCTGGGGAAATGAGAATCCTCAGAGGTGAAGTAACTTGCCCATAGTTAGCATCCCACTGGGATGGGAAGAACAGAAGAAGCAAGGCAGGGGCCTTGCAGTAGATGGGACCCTGGTGAATGGATGTTCATTAAATCTTTGCCAAATTAAAAATAATTCTCCTATGAGTTTATAGATACTTTAAAGTTTGTAATTTGTCTCATTTTCACTTATAAAATGAAAAAAGTTGACATAGTTGTAGCATGTTTCCTTTTGTGAGATAAAGAAAGCAGATTTTACCAGAATGAGCTGTTTTAGGATTTTAGCTTGTAATCTATGTGAGAAATGTATGTATACGTGTGAAATATAGATATATTTTCCTAGAAGCAATGTTTTAATATTTAGTAACTCAGTGTTTGCATCAGTTTTATAGAACATAACTACCACAAATAAAGATAACTGGCTATTAAAATTTTTTTAAATAAAATAAAGTTTCTGAGGGCTTTTCTGGTAGTGGCTAAGACTCCGCACTCCCAATGCAGGGACCCCAGGTTCAATCCCAAATCAGGAGACTAGATCCCATATGCCATGACTAAGAGCTTGCATATTGAAAATAAGACCTAACACAGCCAAATAAATAAACCTTTTTTAAAAAATAAAGTTTCTGATTTAAAAAATTTTTCATTTTTAAGAGTGCCTTCTGGGCTCAAGTCAGACTGTGCAACTCTTTGTGATTCATACAAATTTCCCTCCCTTAAGTCATCCCCCAGGTTTTTTCACACCCCTTTCATTTCCTGAAATGTCCAATTCCAGAATTTCATCCCTTTCTTTCTTCCTTATCTTCTTCCTGTGGACTCCTGCACCTGGATCCCTGACGTTGCTCTGGGTACTCTCCTCTGATCCTTCCATCCCAGGGTGACCTCAGGCTCTGAACAGTCCCCATGGGGCCAACACAGGGTCTCTTATGGAAACAACTGTAAAGTGATACCATCAAGAAATGCTTGAATTGAATGGAGGAGGAGATTTCTAGAATCTTCTTAGGAATCTATACTCAAAAAAAAAAAAAAAAAAAGAAGAAGAAGAAACAAATTCCATTAAGCATTCAAATGTAGAATTTAGAAAGAGAATGGAAAAGAATGAGATTGATTTACAAGGACATTCACAGGAAAGTTGAAGCAGCCCCAAAGTTGAAGATGGCAGCAGAAATTCTGAGATAATATATATTGTGTATGATCAAACAAATCACTTAACAAAATACTAAGAGTGGAAAAACAAAACAAAACAAAACACGTGTCTCCTGGGGCTGGGAGTTATTGACTGGTTTGAGGCCAAGGAGAAGATTTTTTGTGTGAAGGCAATTTCCTGAGATTTTCACCCTGACAATAAATCACTCTGCAGAGAACATAATGGTCCATTGAGGGGAGGGAAGATGATGATAAATGTGTCCAGCTGCCTAGATGACTAAGGAGCGCATGTAGGAAAGTTAGTTGACACTTTGCCGAGCTCTGCATTTGAACTCCGCTCAGCACAGTGTTAGGGATAGAGTTGCCTCTGGTTTACAGGCACTCAGATTGAGTTTCTGTCCTACTCACCCTCTCATCTGACTCCTCACATTCATCCCCAAAATATCCTTTTATGTTCCTTAGGAAATGTCCCTTCCCAGTTTTCCTTCTGCCTCAATTCTATCTGCCTCTTATGTCTAAGGGAGCAGATGCAGAGGCTACTGTTACCACCCAATTGAGTACTAAGTACTAATCGAGCTCTGAGTCCCTCTCTGAAGACTTCCTAGTGAAAAGCGGAATCCTCCCTCTCCTGAAACAACTGGGCTGTTTCGGTCATTTCAGTCTCCCCTGCACAGGGGGCTCTGCTTAAATGTCAGGAAGACTGAGATACAGCAAACTTACGGACTTCACTTCTTTTTACTCTTACTCATTTCATTTCACTGACTTGTACTAAGCACCTTCTGTGGACAAGGCTGTGTGTCAGGCAATGAAACAGCTGGGCCATTGCCATCACAACCATAGTTTTTAATGAAAAACCTCCAAAGACTGTGGGGGCAATTTTCAGTATGGTTCATGCAAACATAAGGGGAATGCCTACTATGGATACTCATACTGCACTAAGCTGAAGATGAATTCTCACAGGTCTTGTCTACACCTATCTGCTAAGATAAACTGAGAGTCTTGTTATTGCTAATTTGAAAAATATCTCAATTTTATTTTTGCTGTATATGTGTTTGTTTACTATATTTTAAATAAAAAAGATAACCTGCAGGCAAAGGATTCTCAGCTGCTTTCAATTTGAATGAACAAACGCTTATTGAGAGTCATTCCTTCATCTATTCATTCAGCTAACATTTCCTGAGCACCTCCTAAGGTGCTGTCATTGTGCCAGGCAGTGGTGCAAAAACAAATGGCCAACCAACCTGCAGGAAAAGCACAGTTCCCAGGCTAGCGAAGGCGGTAGTTGAGTGGAGGGTCGACCTCATTTAAACTTACTCATGCATGTGACCCTCGTTTCTTATCATTTCTAATGTGATAGAGGGAATTGCAGAGATTAAAGTGTGTGCAGGATGCAGTGAAAGCCTGGAGAGAATCTGCTTCCTTCTCAACAGGAACCTATTAGATGAGAAGTAGAGTCTCTACCTCTTAGCCTTTTATTTGTGGTCCTCACATTTCTAACCCCATCATCTCTTACTTTCATACGCAAAACCCTGAATAACCAGTGGCCTCATCTTTATCCAAACATGTCACACACATTTCCAATTTCATGCCTTTGCTCACTTCCTTTTTCCTGTCTGAAATGCTATTTCTCTAGTCCTGATTAATTTAAATTCTACTAGGGGCAAGCTAATATGACCTTTTAATAATAAAAGCCTTCCATATCAAAACCCTCCCAGCTCAGTGCCTGGCACTGGATAAGTAAAATTTCACTGATGGAGAAGATTAATTTCTAGCCTGAATCAAACAGAGTGCCTGTGTCACTCATTTGGCAATTTTCTCTGCACCCCTGCCTTCTGAATTATTACTTTATTTCTATATCCTGCCTTCCAACCAGACCCAAGGCAATGTCACATCAGAGATCACATAATTTATGGCTTTGTTTCCTCATGCCATCAAAGGACTTGGCATAATCGATGTTTATTTTTGTTATTGTTCTTGAAGGGCATATTCTTTCAAATGTAACATGTTACTAAATTCTTTCATTTTTCAAATATTAATGGAGTGACTGCTATGTTCTTGGTACTGTTTGTTCTAGGGCTGAGCATAAAGGTATACTCTTATGGAGGCTATATTCTAGTGGAGGGAGGCAGAAATAAACACATAAATGTATAACATGTCAGGTGCCAATTGATACTATGCAGAAAGATAGAAAGTTAAGGAAGATGGTGGCAAGGTTGGGGAGTGCTGTTTTTTAATCCATCAATCTAGGAAGGTATTTGTGATAAGGTAATATTTGAGAGAGGTCTGGAGTAAGTGAAGACATCACATAGCTATCTGGGGGAAGAGTGTTTTATAAGAACCTGGAACATGATGGTAATGGGGAACAGTCACAGGATATGAGGCCTCTGGGAGGACATGACATTTACTCTGAATGAGGTGAAGCCTTTGGAGAGACTAGAGCAGAAGAGTGACATCACTTGACTAACATTGTATAAAAGGAAGTCCCTGCTTCTGTGTGGAATGTAGGTTACTAGGGGCAATGGTGGAAGAGCAGAGGGTAGTCAGGGGGATTTTACAATGACTTGGATCTGGATAGTAGTCTGAGAAGTGGAAAGAAGTAGTCAGGTCTCTATGTATTCTGGACATATTTTAAGGTAGAGCCAATGGAATTTACTGTTGGATAGTGAGAAAGTCAATTCCTAGGCAGGTTGGTAAAAAGTCCTGGGGTCCCCAAAAAGAGAGGGGTCTGGAATTCTCAAGGAAGAGAAAAGGACAAATTTTTTTCCCCCTCTACATTCCTCAGTCTTAGTCACATAAAACGTTTTTATCTTTAAGCCTGGAACTGATGATCACACAACAAACAACTCAGTTTAAACTCTGTGAGTGAGTGAAGTCACTCGGTCATGTCTGACTCTTTGTGACCCCATGGATTGTAGCCTACAAGGCTCCTCTGTCCATGGAATTTTCCAGGCAAGAGTACTGGAGTGGGTTGTCATTTCCTTCTCCAGGGGATCTTCCCGACCCAGGGATCGAACCCAAGTCTCCTGCATTGCAGGCAGACGCTTTACTATCTGAGCCATAAGGGAAGACATTAAACTCTGTACTAAGGACTATATAACAACAATGTATCCTGCTTGAGGACAGTTGCTCCTTCCTGAGAATCTGGCTAATCCTGTTATCTTAAAATGTAAATTATGGGAGTGGGTCTAGTAAGATCTTTACAACCTCCAGACATTCTTTTGATTCATTGTAATAACTTATTATAAGGTATATAACTCCATTGCTAACACTAGCAAGGGGGTACTCTTTCTGCCCCCTTCTGATGTCTATGTCAGAAGCTTTTTCTATCCCTTTTATACTTTAATAACTCTATTACACAAAAGCTCTGAGCCATCAAGCCTCATCTCTAGCCCTAGAGGCCAAGAATACTGACGTCTTTCGTGGTTCAGCAACAATCTTTCAATAGGATATGGGTGTAAGAGAAATAGGAGTATAGATGATGGCAAATCTTTGGCCTAAGGAACTAAAATAATGAGCTTATTATTTATGGAGTTTCCAAAAGCTTGGTTTGATGATAGTAGGAATCAGAACATTTGTTCTGGACATGTTGTGTGTGAGATGCTCTTTAGATATCCATTCAGAGATGTCAGGAAGTTATTTGGGCATATAAATGTGTAGTTCAAGGAGAAATTCAAGCCAGAGATATAATTTTGTATTTGAAAATGTATAGATGTTATTTAAAGTCAGGAGACTGAATAGGATCAAAAGAATGTCTAAAGAGAAGGAAGAATTCCAAGGATGGGACTTGGAGTACTCCAACATTTAGAGGAAACAGAAAAGAAGAGGAGCCAATAAAGGAAACTGGAAGTGGGCCATGACGTGAGAAGAGAAATAAGAGGGAATGCAGTCAAGGAGCGAAAAAGAGGCAGCACTTCTGTCAAATATTGCATAGGGCTAGTAAGTTGAGGACTTACAGTTGACCAGTAGGTTAGAAAATGGGGAAATCACTGGACACTTTGACAAGAGCTGAAATGGGCTGAAGTGATGCAGTTGGAAGACTGACAAGAGAGGATTCAGAGAGAAGAGAGGACAGGTGTGTGAGCAAAGAGAAGAGACATGAGGTACTGGCTGTAGGGACATGTGGGAGCAAGGGAGACTTTTTAGATGGGAGATATTACAGCATGACTATGTAATGATTATGCACAAGAATAACTGAGTATTGAGTAAGAATGACTGAGAGAATAATTCAGTAGAGTGAGAAAAATGGGTGATGCAATAGAAAGAGTGGCAAATGCTGAAATGATATTTCTGAGTAGATAACAGAGGAAAAGGTCTGGTGTAAAATGGAAGAACATGGACAGTTTGCCCACAACAAAGGGAGAGAAGGCAGAGTCTACACAGGATAAGCTGGGAGATGTATGCGTATGGTCGGTTTTTGTGTTTTCTATTTTCTCAGAGAAATAGAAAGCACAGTCATCAGCTAAGAGTAATGTGGAAGGAGGAATTGGAAGTTTGAAGTGAGAGATGGAGGTGTGAAATAATTATCTATAAAATGAGACAGTGAATTGGCAAAGAAATGAGTAGGATCGCATGGCAGCTCCAAGGGCTCACTTGAAGCAAGTGGTCATAAATTTAAAGTGGGATCAAATAAAATTATAATGACAGAATATGAGTCACAATTTGCATCCTATATAAAAAAGAAATAACATAAATGTATCTGAGATATAAAAATAGTTGAGATAAGGCATTAACAATAGGAATGGTCCTTTAAACATGTTTAATTTTAAGGTAATGTACAAATCTTAATTTTATATTTTTTAACACTATGTCAAATAAATCCGTAAGCTCATTTTTAAACACTGTTAAAATAATGTAAAGACAAATTTCAGCTTTAGAACCCAACCTAAGTGCCAAAGTTGGTCACAGATACAGATCTGGAAAATGAAACTGAGAAAGTAGCAGAAAGTTATCATAAGTAAACAGGTGGCAGAGCTAGGAGTCAGTTCAGAGTAGTGACAAGAGGCTTACCCAGCTGAGAGTGTGGTAACAGGGACACAGAGTGACAATTACCATGTCCAGGGCACTCACTGGTGGTCAGAGATGGACAGACCAGGGTGGTATATGGCCAGCATATCTTCTATCAATGATCGCTGTGGTCTCAATGCAGAATATGCTCTCACAGGCAGTAAATGGCCAGAATGAAGAGGATTTTAATGTAATAAGGTCAGGAGGAGGATGGAGAACATGGTGTCTGGGGAGAGTAGAAAATGAAAGGTGAAATGTGATCTAGAGGAAAAAAATGATTGGCATTGGTATAGCGCCATTCACTATCCCATACAATCTTCATTCTCTAAGTTCAACTTTATTTTCTATTTTGTATACTAAGTTGTTGCTGTTGTTCAGTCACTAAGTCGTGTGCAACTCTTTGTGACCTCATGAACTGCAGCACACCAGGCTTCCCTGTCCTTCATTATCTCCCAGAGTTTGCTCAAACTCATGTCCGTTAAGTCAGTGATGCCATCCAATCATCTCATGCTCTGTCACCCTCTTCGCCTTTTACCTTCAATCTTTCCCAGCATCGGGGTCTTTTCCAATAAGTCGACTCTTCACATCAGGTGGCCAAAATATCAGAGCTTCAGCTTCAGCATCCATCCTTCCAATGAGTATTCAGGGTTTCTATACTAAGACATCATGCTTATTCACCAAAATTCCATGATTGTTCTTTCTGGGATTGGCAAATGTATTACAAAGTGTTCTATACACTGAAAAATCACTTGACCTTAGATATAGCTGAGCTAGATGCAAAATGCCTTTTGGTTTACTGCTCATCTATATCAGTGCAGTGGTCTCTGTACTATACTGTATATCCATAATTTAGTCCACATCCATTTTGGAATGAGATGAGATATAATGAAATAATCATGTCATAGTAGTTTGGTAGACATGTTCTAAGGTGGCCCCATGATTCCCATCTCTTGTGACTGATGTCTTTGTGCAATTTCCTTCCATGGCATGGGAGTTTAACTTGATTTTAGCCATTAGGTTATGACAAAGCTGAGAAAATCACTCCTGTGATTACAACGTCTCCATCTTGCTAGCTGACAGATACTAGAGACGTTCTCTCTTTCATGTTTTGAAGAAGTAAGCTGCCTGCTGTGAGAAGGCCTATGGAGAGGGCCATGTAGCAAGGACCATGAGTTACAGTTCTTCTAGGAGCTGAGAGTGACCCCTAGCTGATAGCTAGCAAGAAGCCAGGATCCCCTCCTAAAGATACAAGGAGATGAATTCTGCCAAGAACTGAATGAGTTTGGAAGTGGATCAGTCTCCAGTCAAGCCTCTAGATGAGAACCCAGCCCTGGCCAACATCTTGGTTGTAGCCTTGCAGAGGATCCAGCTAAGCCAATGCTTGGATTTGTAACCTACAGAAACTGTGAGGTAATAAATGTAGATGGTTGTAGCCTAGGTGTGTGGTAATTTGTTACACAGTAATAAGATAACTAATAGTGGCTCAAATTCTATTTTTATTTTTTGTTGGGATGTAGGTATGTTAAGAGAAAGAGAGAGGTTTGTTTGATAATCTCTGTTTTTCTGTAAGGTATCTTTTGTGTTATTTCAGTGACTAGCTTGGTTGAGGAGTGGTATGGAAGCTAATCCAGAGCAAGTTTGAGAACAGGCATTTCATCCCTCAGATGAACATAGCCACCTCCCACAGGGAAGAGAAATATTAGCTCTCTCCCTCCCTACCCCTCCATTTTCACCAAGTTGTCACTCGTCATGCTACAGATTTCTCCCCTTGTGAACCAGAAAATTCCTCAAAAAATGAGGAGACTGATATAGGAGAAGATAGATGGATGCATGGGTAGATTGGGACAGATAGTCACTTCTATTAGGAAAACAACCTCAAATCACCCTGAAACAGAGGGACATTCCACTGCATTCATATCAAATGCAAAAGGCATCTTGTCATTATTAGGCAAGTCAGGTCTCTCCCCCTATCAACCCCACTCAGGGTCTTCATTTTCAAATATATCACATGATTGTAAAATAAAAGTAAAATAACCCAAATCTGAAGATAATTTGTGAGAACATAATGAAAACCCATACCAAATAAATTACTCACAAATAAAATTCAGCAGTATTTCTTTTTGTGCAGGGAAACCACATTAGAAGACTTTGGAAATAAAGACTATAAAAAATGGATGATGGCATTAATTCTCTTAAATACTCAAATTGTAACTGGTTATTTTCCTGATTAATGTCTCTATTTATTACAAGCCAGTATACCTAGTTCAACTTGAATCTGCAAGAGTCATAAAGTAAAACCCAAGTGCATATATCCTGATATCCTACTGGGATATAAATATTAACCGAACAAAGCTAGTGGAGGTGATGGAATTCCAGTGGAGCTGTTTCAGATCCTGAAAGATGATGCTGTGAAAGTGCTGCACTCAATATGCCAGCAAATTGGGAAAACTCAGCAGTGGCCACAGGACTGGAAAAGGTCAGTTTTCATTCCAATCCCAAAGAAAGGCAGTGCCAAAGAATGCTCAAACTACCGCACAATTGCATTCATCTCACACGCTAGTAAAGTAATGCTCAAAATTCTCCAAGCCAGGCTTCAGCAATATGTGAACCGTGAACTCCCTGATGTTCAAGCTGGTTTTAGAAAAGGCAGAGGAACCAGAGATCAAATTGCCAGCATCCGCTGGATCATGGAAAAAGCAAGAGAGTTCCAGAAACACATCTATTTCTGCTTTATTGACTATGCCAAAGCCTTTGACTATGTGGATCACAATAAACTGTGGAAAATTCTGAAAGAGATGGGAATACCAGACCACCTGACCTGCCTCTTGAGAAATCTGTATGCAGGTCAGAAATCAGAACTGGACATGGAACAACAGACTGGTTCCATATAGGAAAAGGAGTATGTCAAGGCTGTATATTGTCACCCTGCTTATTTAACTTATATGAAGAGTACATCATGAGACTGGATGGACTGGAAGAAACACAAGCTGGAATCAAGATTGCTGGAAGAAATATCAATAACCTCAGATACGCAGATGACACTGTCCTTATGGCAAAAAGTGAAGAGGAGCTAAAAAACCTCTTGATGAAAGTGAAAGAGGAGAGGGAAAAAGTTGGCTTAAAGCTCAACATTCAGACAATGAAGATCATGGCATCCGGTCCCATCACTTCATGGGAAATAGATGGGGAAACACTGGAAACAGTGTCAGACTTTATTTTTTTGGGCTCCAAAATCACTGCAGATGGTGACTGCAGCCATGAAATTAAAAGACGTTTACTCTTTGGAAGAAAAGTTATGAGCAACCTATATAGCATATTCAAAAGCAGAGACATTACTTTGCCGACTAAGGTCCATCTAGTCAAGGCTATGGTTTTTCCTGTGGTCATGTATGGATGTGAGAGTTGGACTGTGAAGAAGGCTGAGTGCCGAAGAATCGATGCTTTTGAAGTGTGGTGTTGGAGAAGACCTTTGAGAGTCCCTTGGACTGCAAAGAGATCCAACCAGTCCATTCTGAAGGAGATCAACCCTGGAATTTCTTTGGAAGGAATGATGCTAAAGCTGAAGCTCCAGTACTTTGGCCACCTCATGCAAAGAGTTGACTCATTGGAAAAGACTCTGATGCTGGGAGGGATTAGGGGCAGGAGGAGAAGGGCAAGACAGAGGATGAGATGGCTGGATGGTATCATGGACTCGATGGATGTGTGTCTGAGTGAACTCCGGGAGATGGTGATTGACAGGGAGGCCTGGCGTGCTGCGATTCATGGGGTTGCAAGGAGTCGGACACGACTGAGTGACTGAAATGAACTGAACTGAACTGATTCATAGAAAAAAATAGAATAATTAACCTTCACTGCTTAAATATCCTTTAACTCTACTGTATACATTCGAACAGAGTGATTATCCTAATCACAGTGTTCAGAGAAAATTAGTTCATTTAAAAATCATTATTGACAAAGGAATTATTTCAATGCTGAATTTCTAAATTGATCTCTCCATCATGTAAAATTAACTCTGCCGGAGTGCACAAGGTTGTGAGGAGTAGGAGGAGATGATGGAGAGGCACAGGATGGACCAAATTCTACTTTAGGTAACAAGGGCCACATTTCTCTGAGATACAAACTGACATATTTTTTTCTGACAAATAATAAACTACCACTCAAGCCAAAGTTTCTTAGGCTATGAAAAACCAGACAACTACAATTTATGTCTAGCTTCATCTTGTGATTATTTTCCTAGGATAAAAAACCCTTGAATTCTGACTTTTGACTCTTTTTCCTCAACTATGGAAAAAACTTTGACAAATTAAAAAAATCTATGCTCTGTCAAACAAACAAAAACAACAATATTTCTGTGTTTAGACCCAGATGGCAGCAATAATATGGTACTAAGATACCAGAGATGACTTTGTTTCTATATTTAGTTAAGTTGCTTCTCATAGCACTATTCAGCCTTGGCTAGTTTACAGGTAGTCATAAGAAATATCTGGCTGGGTCCATAAGGAAAGACCTATAGGGTAACATTTAAGGAGCTGAAGCTGTGGTGGGCATAAAAGGGCTATGCCCATAGCCCCATAGCTTTTTAGTAGGGATACTACTCAATAGCCAACATCACTGGTCACTTGATATACACTGCACTGGACCTATTTCCTTTTAGGATTCTTATAACCATGGATTTCTAAATCCACTCCTTGTTTCATCTTTTTCTTCTTTGTGATGCAATGTTGTGATTTGAAGCGTCATATAAAAAGACATGAGCTAGAGGTGTTCAACAAAAAAAAAACTTGGACGAACTGAATTCAATGATTTTTTTTTAATGTTGCAAAAAACCCTCTCAATCTATACTCTGCATCATATATTTATACAAATCCTCCTGATGTTGAAGTGTCCTGAAATTCTCTGCAACCTGAACAGTATCTAATTCAATTTACTTCTTAAACATACAGAGTTTGTGTTTGCTTTATTAACTGTAAAAATATATAAGAGCAAATATTCTATCCTGTCCTGGAAGGGTGGAATTTAGGGAAGGGGAAGATAATGCAGCAGGGATTTTATTTTATTTTATTTTATTTTATTTTATTATTTTTTTTTTTTGTTATTCATTTGTTTTATTGGATACATTTCATTGATGTACAAACATATACATCTTTAAAATTTTCTATTTATAATCATTTGTATTTTGAAATTTTGAATTTAGATAATGCTGCTGTACCATTCTTTTTTTTTTGTTTTGTTTTTTTTTTTTTTTTATGTTGAGTTTATTTTTTTATTTTTTTATTTTTTTGGTTTTATTTTATTTTATTTTATTTTTTTTTTAATTTTAGTTTTTTATTTTTTAAATTTTAAAATCTTTAATTCTTACATGCATTCCCAAACATGAACCCCCCTCCCACCTCCCTCCCCATAACAACTTTCTGGGTCATCCCCATGCACCAGCCCCAAGCATGCTGCATCCTGCGTCAGACATAGACTGGCGATTCAATTCACATGATAGTATACATGTTAGAATGTCATTCTCCCAAATCATCCCACCCTCTCCCTCTCCCTCTGAGTCCAAAAGTCCGTTATACACATCTGTGTCTCTTTCCCTGTCTTGCATACAGGGTCGTCATTGCCATCTTCCTAAATTCCATATATATGTGTTAGTATACTGTATTGGTGTTTTTCTTTCTGGCTTACTTCACTCTGTATAATCGGCTCCAGTTTCATCCATCTCATCAGAACTGATTCAAATGAATTCTTTTTAACGGCTGAGTAATACTCCATTGTGTATATGTACCACAGCTTTCTTATCCATTCATCTGCTGATGGACATCTAGGTTGTTTCCATGTCCTGGCTATTATAAACAGTGCTGCAATGAACATTGGGGTACATGTGTCTCTTTCAATTCTGGTTTCCTCGGTGTGTATGCCCAGCAGTGGGATTGCTGGGTCATAAGGTAGTTCTATTTGCAATTTTTTAAGGAATCTCCACACCGTTCTCCATAGTGGCTGTACTAGTTTGCATTCCCACCAACAGTGTAGGAGGGTTCCCTTTTCTCCACACCCTCTCCAGCATTTATTGCTTGCAGATTTTTGGATCGCAGCCATTCTGACTGGTGTGAAGTGGTACCTCATTGTGGTTTTGATTTGCATTTCTCTAATAATGAGTGATGTTGAGCATCTTTTCATGTGTTTGTTAGCCATCCGTATGTCTTCTTTGGAGAAATGTCTATTTAGTTCTTTGGCCCATTTTTTGATTGGGTCGTTTATTTTTCTGGAATTGAGCTGCAGAAGTTGCTTGTATATTTTTGAGATTAGTTGTTTGTCAGTTGCTTCATTTGCTATTATTTTCTCCCATTCAGAAGGCTGTCTTTTCACCTTGCTTATAGTTTCCTTTGTTGTGCAGAAGCTTTTAATTTTAATTAGAAGGGATTTTATTTTAATTGGTGTTTTATTTCTTAAATGTCTTGCTCTGTAGCTTTATAATATGTGGTTTAAATATAAGTGAAGAAATGAAGCATTAAAGATAATCATAGCAGGATAGATTATTCAATCACTCACTTCCCTGACTCCTAGCAAGGTAGAAAGGCAGAACAAGATGTTTGTAAGTAGAAAAAGAGACAAGATTGCAAACATAAAAATGCACCAAAACCAACATTAGTAAAGGAAAGATTTGCATGTCTTGTAGGCTCTTAACTGACTCTTAACTATTTTTCCTATCTATCCCCATCCCATCTCTGCAAACACACCCAGAAGCATCTGCAGAATCTGAATTCTTTTTCCCTGGTCTCCATCTTCCATGGCCTCTTTCCCCTGACAGAACTGCTTGACTTTCAACAGAGAAGCCACGTGGAAAGAAACATGGCAAGAGAGGACAGAATAAATGAAGCTTAAAAAAGACAGAAGTTTGAGCAATCTACAGTATCAATGTAATCCCTGTCAAATCACCAGTGGCAATTTCTGCAGAACTAGAACAAACAATTTTAAAATTTGTATGAAAACACAAAAACCCCTGAATAGCCAAAGCAGTCTTAAGAAAGGAAAACAGCTGGAAGAATCAACCTTTCTGACTTCAGACTATACTGCAAAGCTACAGTCATCAAGACAGTATGGCACTGGCACAAAAGCAGAAATATACATCAATGGAATCAGATAGAAGGCACAGAGGTAAGCCAACCCAGCTATGGGCACTTTATCTTTGACAAAGGAGGCAAGGATATATAATGGAGAAAAGACAGCCTCTTCAATAAGTGGTGCTGGGAAACTGGACAGCTACATGTAAAAGAATGAAATTAGGATACTTCTTAACACCATACACAAAAATAAACTAAGAATGGATTAAAGAACAAAAATGTAAGGCCAGAAACTGTAAAACTCTTAGAGGAAACCATAGTCAGAACACTCTTTGACATACATCATTGTAAGATCTTCTTTGACCCACCTCCTAGAGTAATGAAAATAAAAGCAAAAATAAATAAGTGGGGCCTAATTAAACTTAAAAGCAGAGGAAAATATAAACAAGATGAAAAGACAACCCTTAGAATGGGAGAAAATAATTGCAAATGAAAAAACTGATGGAGGATTAATCTTCAAAATTTACAAACAGCTCATGAAGCTTGATGGGCTTCCCTTGAGGCTCAGTTGGTAAAGAATCTGCCTGCAATGCAGGAGACCTGGGTTCGATCACCAGGTTGGGAAGATCCCCTGAAGGGAACAGCTACCTACTCCAGTATTCTGGCCTGGAGAATTCCATGGACAAGTATCATCCATGGGGTGGCAAAGAGTCGGACATGACTGAGTGACTTTCACTTTCACTTCATGAAGCTTGGTACCAGAAAAACAAACAGCTCAATCAAAAAATGGGTGGAAGACCTAAACAGACATTTCTCTAAAGAAGATATACAGATGGCCAACAAACATATTGAAATTTTTTTTATGGCAAATGAGTCATCTCTTTGCTATGTCATTAAGAGGGGTTGATCAACCATGGATCAGATGCATGGGGTTATATTATCTCTGCTATAAAGCTGACTGTAGTTATATATTATGTACATTTGGGCAAAGTAAATGATAATAATTGAAAAATACCCAAGGCTTCATTAATAAAACTCAATGAAACAAAAAGGACAGGGGTTTGATCTTATACACACACAAACACAGATACATACACGTGGACAAATGCTCCCTCACCTCTGATACTATTTTAAATGGCTCTACTTTTGCCCCACCCTGTTCTAGCCAAGTCAGCCTCCTTGCTGTTCTATGTACACTTTTCTCAGGGCTCTGCCACTCGTTTTTCATCTGAGATGTTCTTCCCCAGGTACCCACATGGCTCATTCCCTTACTTCCTTCATGCCATTGCTCAAATATTACCTTATATTCATGGTCTTTACTAACTACTTCACAGTATGAATCAACACCTGACACACATTATGTAAATATACATAAATAATGTTTATGTTAATATTTATATAAATATTAACAGTTAATATTTATATAAATTACTATTATATATTATTTTAACATAATATATTTATATAAATAAATGCTTAAAATTTATATAAATATTAAGTTAATATTTATATAAGTATTAATATTTATATAAGTAAATGCTTCATATATATTATATATATATGCTGCTGTGTTAAGTTGCTTCAGTTGTGCCTGAAGCAGTTCATGTGCAACCCCATGAACTGTAGCCAACCAGGTTCCTCAGTCCCTGGGGTTATCCAGGTAGAATACTGGAGTGGGTTACCATTCACTCCTCATTATATATATGAAAGAAAAGAAAGGTGAAAGTGAAAGTCACTCAGTCACATCTGACTCTTTGTGACCCCATGGACCATATAGTCCATTGAATTTCCCAGGCCAGAATACTGGAGTGGGTAGCTGTTCCCTTCTTCTGAGGATCTTCCCAACCCAGGGATTGAACCCAGGTCTCCTGGGTTGCAAGCAGATTCTTTACCAACTGAGCTACAAGAGAAGCCCAAGAATACTGAAATGGGTAGCCTATCCTACTTCAGGGGATCTTACCAACTCAGGAATTGAACCAGGGCCTTCTGCACTGCAGGCAGATTCTTTACCAACTGAACTCTAAGGGAAGAACCTATTACAAATATAAGATAACCTGAAGAAGGGAATGACTACCCACTCCAGTATTCTTGCCTGAGAATTCAATGGATAGAGGAGCCTGGTGGGCTACAGACCATGGGGTCACAAAGAATGAAACACAGCTGAGCATAACACTTTAACTTTTTCAATACAACTATACATATTTACTGGCAAATTTGGCCTCAGAGTACAAAATGAAGCAGGGCAAAGGAAAATACGGGTTTGCCAGGAAAACACACTGGTCATAGCAAACACCCTATCCCAAGAACATAAGAGAAGACTCTACATATGGATATCACAAGATAGTCACTGAAATCAGATTGATTATATTTGCAGCCAAGATGGAGAAGCTCTACACAGTCCACAAAAACAAGACCAGGAGCTGACTGTGGCTCCTATCATGAACTCCTTAAATTCAGACTTAAATTGAAGAAATTTAAATTCAGACTTAAATTGAAGAAAGTAGGGAAAACCACTGGACCATTCATGTATGACCTAAATCAAATCTCTTATGATTATACAGTGGAAGTGACAAATAGACTCAAAGACTAGATCTGATAGACTTCCTGAGGAAGTATGGATGGAGGTCAAGACATTGTACAGGAGACAGTGATCAAGACCATCCCCAAGAAAAATAAATGTAAAAACGCAAGCAAAGTGGTTGTCTGACTAGGCCTTACAAAGAACTGAGAAAAGAAGAGAAGCAAAAAGCAAATGAAAAAAAGAAAGATATACCCATTTGAATCCAGAGTTCCAAAAAATAGCAAGGAGAAGTAAGAAAGACTTCCTCAGTGATCATGCAAATAAATAAGGGAAAAAAATAGACGGAGAAAAACTAGGGATCTGTTCAAGAAAATTAGAGATACTAAGGAAACATTATATGCAAAGACGGGCACAAGAAAGGACAGAAATGGTATGGACCTAACAGAAGCAGAAGGTTTTAAGAAGAGGTGGTAAGAATACACAGAAAACTACACAAAAAAGATCTTCATGACCCAGATCACCACCATGGTGTGATCACTCTCTTAGAGCCAGACATCCTGGAATGCGAAGTAATGTGGGCCTTAGGAAGGGTCACTGTGAACAAAGCTAGTGGTAGTGATTGAATCCTGGTTGAGCTATTTCAAATCCAAAAAGATGATGCTGTGAAAGCATTGCACTCCATATGCCAGCAAATTTGGAAAACTCAGCAGTGGCCACAGGAATAGAAAACATCAGTTTTCATTCCAATCCCAAAGAAAGGCAATGCCAAAGAATGTTCAAACTATCGCACAATTGCACTCATTTCACACACTAGCTAAGGAATGCTCAAAATTCTCCAAGCCAGGCTTCAACAGTAAGCAAAATGTGAACTTCCAGATGTTCAAACTGGATTTAGAAAAGACAGAGGAACCAGACATCAAATTGCTAACATCTGTTGAATAATTGAAAAAGCAAGAGAGTTTCAGAAAAAACATTTACTTCTTCTTTATTGACTACACCAAAGCCTTTGACTGTGTGGATCACAAAAAACTTCAGAAATTCTTAAAGAGATGGGAATACCATACCACCTGACCTGCCTTCTGAGAAATCTGTATGCAGTTCAAGAAGCAATAGTTAGAACTGGACATGGAACAACAGACTGGTTTTAAACTGCGAAAGGAGTACATCAAGGTTGTATATTCACCCTGCTTATTTGACTTATATGCAGAGCACATCATGTGAAATGCTGGGATGCATGAAGCAGAAGCTGGAATCAATATTTCCAGGAGAAATATCAATAACCTCAGATAAGCAGATGATACCATCCTTATGGCAGAAAGCGAAGAGGAATTAAAAAGCCTCCTGATGAAAGTGAAAGAGGAGAGTGAAAAACCTGGCTTAAAACTCAACATTCAGAAAACTAAGATCATGTCATCTGGTTCCATTACTTCATGGCAAGTAGTGTTTTCCCACTTCATGGGGAAACAATGGAAACAGTTAGAGACTTTTTTTGGGGTGTTCCAAAATCACCACAGTTGGTGATTGCAGCCATGAAATTAAGACACTTGCTCCTTGGAAGAAAAGCTATGACCAACCTAGACAGCATATTAAAAAGCAGAGACATTACTTTGCCAACAAAGGTCCATCTTATCAAAGCTATGGTTTTTCCAGTAGTCATGTATGGATGTGAGAGTTGGACTATAAAGAAAGCTGAGTGCCGAACTGTGGTACTTTTGAACTGTGGTATTGGAGAAGACTCTTGAGAGTCTCTTGGACTGCAAGGAGATGCCAATCATAAAGGAAATCAGTCCTGAATATTCATTGGAAGGACTGATGATGAAGCTGAAGCTCCAATACACTGGCCACCTGATGTGAAGAACTGACTCTTTGGAAAAGATCCTGATGCTGGGTAAGATTGAATGTGGGAGGAGAAGGAGATGACAGAGGACTATATGGTTGGATGGCATTACTGACTCAATGGACATGAGCTTGAGGAAGCTCCAGGAGTTGGTGATGGACAGGGAAGCCTGGCGTGCTGCAGTCCATGGGGTCGCAAAGAGTCGGACAAGACTGAGATACTGAACTGAACTGATACATATATACTTATTTCACATGCACTTTACACATTGTCATGGAGGGTTCTCAGGTGGCACTATTGGCAAACAACCTGCTTGCTTATGCAGATATGAGACCCTGGTTCAATCCCTAGGTGAGGAAGACCCCCTACCAAAGGGACAAACTACCCACTCCAGTATTCTCGCCTGGAGAATCCCCATGGACAGAGTAGCCTGGTTGGCTATTGTCCATGGTGTCGCAAAATGTTGAGCAGGACTGAGCAACTAAGCACACACATACTCATCCCACCTCTCCCTACTCTGATTTGGGGAAGTGTTCTTCCTGCCTGCTAGGGGTCTGGCAATTGTGGAGTACATGCATGGTGTGCATGGTGAACCCCGTGGTGAGCCCAGGAGGGGGACCCCCAGCCCCAGTTCCCTAGTCCTGAAGCCTGAAAGATGATGCTGTTAAAGTGTTCAATCCAATATGCCAGTAAATTTGGAAAACTCAGGAATGGCCACAGGACTGGAAATGGTGTTTTCATTCCAGTACCAAAGAAGGGCAATGCCAAAGCATGCTCAGACTACCACACGATTGCACTCATTTCACATGCTAGCAAGGTAATGTTCAAAATTCTTCAAGCTAGGCTTCAAAAGTATGTGAAGCAAGAACTTCCAGATGTGCTAGCTGGATTTAGAAAAGGCAGAGGAATCAGAGATCAAACTGCCAATATCCATTGGATCATAGTAAAAGCAAGAGAGTTTCAGAAAAACATTTACTTCTGACTCATTGACCTTGATAAAGCCTTTGATGGTGTGGATTACAATAAACTGTGGAAAATTCTTAAAGAGGAGGGAATACCAGACCACCTTATCTGCCTTCTGAGAAACCTGTATGCAGGTCAAGAAGCAACAGTTAGAACTGGACATGGAACAATGGACTGGTTCAAAACTGGGAAGGGAGTACATCAAGGCTGTGTATTGTTACACTGCTCATTTAAATTATATGTAGGGTACTTCATGTCTTCCAAGCCCAAGGATTGAACCCAGGTCTCCAGCATTGCAGGTGGATTCTTTACCATCTTAGCCACCAGGAAACCCAAAAATACTGGACTGGGTAGCCTATCTATCCCTTCTATAGGGGATCTTCCTGACCTGGGAATTTAGAACCAGGGTCTCTTGCATTGCAAGTGGATTTTTATTTATTTTTAACCAGCTGAGCTACCAGGGAAGCCCTGTGAAATGCCTGGCTGGATGAATTACAAGCTGGAATCAAGATTGCCAGGAGAAATATCAACAATCTCAGATATGCAAATGATACCATCCTAATGACAGAAAGTGAAGAACTAAAGAGCCTTTTGATGAAGGTGAAAGAAGAGTGAAAAAAACCTGGCTTAAAAATCAACATTCAGAAAACTAAGATCATGGCATCCAGTTCCATCACTTCATGGCAAAGAGATGGGGAAAAATGGAAACAGTGGCAGATCTAATTTTATTGGGCTCCCAAATATCTGTAGATGGTAACTGCAGTGAAGAAATTAAAAGACGCTTGCTCCTTGGAAGAAAAGCTATGACAAACCTAGACAGTATATTTCTCAGGGGGCAGGTATGGTGGTATGGTATTCCCATTTCTTTAAGAATTTCCCACAGTTTTTTGTGATCCACACAGTAAAAGGCTCTGGCGTAGTCAATAAAGTACAAGTAGATGTTTTCTGGAATGCTCTTGATTTTTCAATGATCCAAAGGATGTTGGCAATTTGGTCTCTGGTTCCTCTGCCTTTTCTAAATCCAGTTTGAACATTTGGAAGTTCATGGTTCACATACTGTTGAAGCCAGACTTGGAGAATTTTGACAATTCCTTTGCTAGTGTGTGAGATGAGTGCAATTGTTCGGTAGCTAGAACATTCTTTGGCATTGCCTTTCTTTGGGATTGGAATGAAAACTGACATTTTCCATTCCTGTGGCCACTGCTGAGTTTTCCAAATTTGCTGGCATATTGAGTGCAGTGCTTTCACAGCATCATCTTTTAGGATTTGAAATAGCTCAACCAGGATTTGATCACCTCCACTAGCTTTGTTCACAGTGATCCTTCCTAAGGCCCACTTGACTTCACATTCCAGGATGTCTGCAGGTCAAGAAGCAACAGTTAGAACTGGACGTGGAACAACAAACTGTTTCCAAATTGGGAAAGGAGTATGTCCAGGCTGTATATTGTCACCCTGCTTATTTAACTTATATGCAGAGTGCATCATGCAAAATGCCAGGCTGGGTGAAGCACAAGCGGGAATCAAGATTGCTTAGAGAATGGGGCTGGTGCACTGGGATGACCCAGAAGGATGGTATGGGGAAGGAGGTGGGAGGGGGGTGGGGATGGGGAACATGTGTTCAGCCGTGGTGGATTCATGTTGCTATACGGCAAAACCAATACAATAATTTAAAGTAATTAGCCTCCAATTAAAATAAATAGATTTATATTAAAAAAAGATTGCTTAGAGAAATATCAGTAACCTCAGATATGCAGATGACACCACCCTATGGTAGAAAGTGAAGAAAAACGAAAGAGCTTCTTGATGAAAGTGAAAGAGGAGAGTGAAAAACTTAGCTGAAACCTCAACATTCAGAAAACTAAGATCAGTCTTATCACTTCGTGACAAATATATGGAAAAGCAATGGAAACAGTGAAACTTTATTTTCTTGGGCTCCAAAATCACTGCAGATTGTGACTGCAGACATGAAATTAAAAGACATTTGCTCCTTGGAAGACAAGCTATGACCAACCTCAGTTCAGTTCAGTCTCTCAGTCATGTCTGGCTCTCTGCAGCTCCATGGACTGCAGCATGCCAGGCTTCCCTATCCATCACCAACTCCCGGGGCTTACTCAAACTTATATCCATTGAGTTGGTGATACCATCCTACCATCTCATCCTCTGTCATCCCCTTTTTCTCCCATTTTCAATCTTTCCTGGCATTAGGGTCTTTTCAAATGAGTCAGTTCTTAGAATCAGGTGGCCAAAGTATTGGAGTTTCAGCATCAGCATTAGTCCTTCCAATGAATATTCAGGACTGATTTCCCTTAGGATGGACTGGTTGGATCTCCTTACAGTCCAAGGGACTCTCAAGAGTCTTCTCCAACACCACAGTTCAAAAGCCTCAATTCTTTTTTGCTCAATTTTCTTGATAGTCCAACTCTTACATCCACTCATGACTACTGGAAAAACCATAGCTTTGACTAGATGGACCTTTTTTGGCAAAGTAATATCTCTGTTTTTTAATATGCTGTGTAGGTTGGTCATTCCTTTGCCAACAAAGTCTGTCTAGTGAAAGCTATTGTTTTTCCAGTAGTCAGGTATGGATGTGAGAGTTGGACTATAAAGAAAGCTGAGCACAAAAGAATTGAGGCTGTTTAACTGTAGTGCTGGAGAAGACTCTTGAGAGTCCCTTGGACTTCAAGGAGATCCAACCAATCTATCCTAAGGGAAATCAGTCCTGAATATTCACTGGAAGGACTAATGCTGACGCTGAATCTCTAATACTTTGGCCACCTGATGCAAAGAACTGACTCATTGGAAAAGACCTGGATGCTGGGAAAGATTGAAGGTGGGAGAAGGGGAGACAGAGGATGAGATGGTTGGATGGCATCACTGACTCAATGGACCTGAGTTCGAGTAAACTCCGGAATTTGGTGATGGACAGGGAAGCCTGGCATGCTGCAGTTTATGGGGCTTCAAAGAGCTGGACACGACTGAGCGACTGAACTGAACTGAGCTGAGACAGTGTATTAAAAAGCAGAGACATTATTTTCCCTTTAGAGGTCCCTATAGTCAAAGCCATGGTTTTTTCAGTAGTCATGTACGAATGTGAGAGGTGGATCATAAAGAAGGCTGAGCACCGAATAATTGCTTTTTTCTAATTGTGGTGCTGGAGAAGAGTCTTGAGAATCCCTTGGACAGCCCGGAGATCAAATCAGTCAATCTAAAGGAAATAAACCTCACATAGTCCTTGGAAGTGCTGATGCTGAAGCTGTAGCACCAATGCTTTGGCCACCTAATGTGAAGGGCTGATTCACTGGAAAAGACCCTGATGCTGGGAAAGGTTGAAGGCAGGAAGAGAATGGGTTGACAGAGGGTGGATGGCATTACTGACTCAATGGACATGAGTTTGAGCAAAGTCCTGGAGATAGTGAAGAACAGGAAAGACTGGCATGACAGAGTCCATGAGGACTCCACAAAGATTTTAACATGAACTAGCAATTGGACAACAATCAGCTGTATTTACCTACTCTTTCAAAATCTGAGGATATATCTGGGGTTATAAAATCTCTTGAAGGAGAATCTCTTTGATATAGCCCATGTCACCTGCAAAACGTTCTAGGTCAACAGAGTTATAGTTACTGTATTGACATTTTTGCATCTATCTCATCCATTGTTCATCTTTATTAGGAAAAATGCCCATAAATCAGGATTTTTATTTTCACAAGCATTTACTTTTACTGTTTGTTATAACAGAATTAGAACACTTAAAGTCATGTCTTTAGTAATTAATCTTTACACAGAAAAATGGTTGTCCCTCCCTTGAGAAATTACTAAGTAGCAGGAGACTCTGACTTCTAAAGCCTTCCAATGTATAAATAGAACTGGGAAAGAGAGAAATCAGGGCACAAAAACATGAAATGGAAGCTAAATCTCTTTTTCTGAACTCTTGAAAAATCAAATGCAGCTGCATGTTGGCCTCCCTTTTAGCAAAGAATTTTAAAAATGAAATACAGTATCAGTTCAGTTCAGTTCAGTTCAGTCACTCAGTCGTGTCCGACTCTTTGTGACCCCATGAACCACACCATGCCAGGCTTCCCTGTCCATCACCAACTCCCAGAGTTCACTAAAACTCATGTCCATAGAGTTGGTGATGACATCCAGGCATCTCATCCTCTGTCGTCCCCTTCTCCTCCTGTCCCCAATTCCTCCCAGCATCAGAGTCTTTTCCAATGAGTCAGCCCTTGGCATGAGGTGGCCAAAGTATTGGAGTTTCAGCTTTAGTATCAGTCCTTCCAATGAACACCCAGAACTGATCTCCTTTAGAATGGACTGGTTGGATCTCCTTACAGTCCAAGGGACACTCAAGAGTCTTCTTCAACACCACAGCTCAAAAGCATCAATTCTTTGTAGCTCAGCTTTCTTCACAGTCCAACTCTTACATCCATACATGACCACTGGAAATCACAGTCCAACTCTCACATCCATACAGGACCACTGGAAAAACCATAGCCTTGACTTGACGGAACTTTGTTGGCAAAGTAATGTCTCTGTTTTTTAACATGCTGTCTAGGTTGGTCATAACTTTCCTTCCAAGGAGTAAATGTCTTTTAATTTCATGGCTACAATCAGTATACTAACACATATATATGGAATCTAGAAAGATGGTAACAATAACCCCTTATGCGAGACAGTAAAAGTGACACAGATGTATAGAACAGTCTTTTGGACTCTGTGGGAGGGGGGAGGGTGGCATGATTTGGGAGAATGGCATTGAAACATGTATATTATCATATGTGTAATGAACCACCAGTCCAAGTTCAATGCATGATACAGGGTGGTCGGGGCTAGTGCACTGGGATAACCCAGGGCGATGGGAGAGAGAGGGAGGTGGGAGGGGGGTTCAGGATGGGGAACACATGTACACCAGTGGTGGATTCATGTCAGTGTATGGCAAACCCAATACAATATTGGAAAGTAATTAGCCTCCAATTAAAATAAATAAATTTATATTTTAAAAAAGCCACCACAGAAGAGCTAAATCTTTCTATTAATCCAGTTGAAATTATTTCTTGCTTTTTTCATGCTGCATTAGTCTTTGGCACAAATTACACACACACACACAGGCAAATAATCTTTCACAAGACATTTTCATTCATCTATCACATTATCAAAATCACTCTGGGAATCAATAGGGCTTGCCTGTGTGGAGTCTATTGTCATCATGAAGTTCATGTTTAACATATCTGGTCAACACAACAATCTCTAGGGGATCAGCACTTTCCTTCATTAGTTGAGAGGGAGTCAAAGAAAACCCTTACTGACATTCCAGTATAGTGCTCCATTACATTTGCTCCTATAGATCAATTATAATGTAGCAGGCATGTTAAACCATGAGTTAAGGCCAGATTCTAAAGAATTCATATTCATCCCAAACATTTCATAAAGCTATTAAGTTTGATTTGTTCACAGACTATACAAAATTTAGTTTAAAAAGTGTGGTGACTAAAATCCAATTGAATGGTAGGTAGCCAAAGCTGTTGGTCTGGAATTGCCCTTCCCATCTCTTTCCACCTGATTTTGGCCTTTCTCCCCTATTCCTTCAGGGTGGGAAAATGAAAGTCATCAACAGTGATCAGGTTGAGGGTCAAGGAGTGGGATTATTCTTTCCCACTACTCTCAAGCCTCAATGGATAAACGGGCTGAAAGCAAGGATAGGTATATTTCAGTGGTGTTTCTCTATTCTTTCCCCTACAAATGTTATTGTTAAAAATTACAATTAGTACAACATGCGCTGAAGGCTTGACCATTGCTTTTTCCACTTTAGGTCTGGATCATCCTTGCATCCTTCCACAGTAAGTCTTGCATTTGTACAGTGTCCTGGCCAATGCTGTGTGCTTACTAACTTAGTGGAGACTCCTGTGATGATCAGACTTTACAGGGAGATGGCACAGTTTTGTCACATATCACACCCACAGCTTGCCTCTTACAAATGTATTTTAAAAGTTACATTTCTCTTTCTTTTGAAATAAAGGATCTAGGGCAAAGATTCACAATGGCTGCTAAAATTTTCAAAGGCTAATTAAGATGGATCAGCCTGACAACACCAGAAAAAATTTTGGTGCCACACAGCAGAAAAGCAGACATTCTCCTGATGGAAGTGCAATAAACCTTTTACAAAGCACTCAAGCCAAGCGAGGGGTGGGGTGGGGTGGGATGGGGTGGTGTGGGGGGTGTAGGGAATCAGAGGCTGATCTGACCAAGCATAGCCTCTTAGTTCAGTTAGCCTTTTAGTCTAGCCTCTTAGTTCAGTTCAGTTCAGTCACTGAGTCGTGTTCAACTCCTTGCGACTCCATGAATTGCAGCACGCCAGGCCTCCCTGTCCATTACCAACTCCCAGAGTTCACTCAAACTCACGTCCATTGAGTCGGTGATGCTATCCAGCCATCTCATCCTGTCGTCCCCTTCTCCTCCTGCACCCAATCCCTCCCAGCATCAGAGTCTTTTCCAGTGAGTCAAGTCTTAGCATGAGGTGGCCGAAGTACTGGAGTTTCAGCTTTAGCATCATTCCTTCCAAAGAACACCCAGGACTGATCTCATTCAGAATGGACTGGTTGGATCTCCTTACAGTCCAAGGGACTCGCAAGAGTCTTCTCCAATACCACAGTTCAAAATCATCAATTCTTCGGCACTCAGCCTTCTTCACAGTCCAACTCTCACATCCATACATGACCACAGGAAAAACCATAGCCTTGACTAGATGGGCCTTTGTTGGCAAAGTAATGTCTCTGCTTTTGAATATGCTATCTAGGTTGGTTATAAATTTCCTTCCAAGGAGTAAGCATCTTTTAATTTCATGGCTGCAATCATCATCTACAGTGATTTTGGAGCTCCCCAAAATAAAGTCTGACACTTTATAGTAAATACAGGAAACAAAAATACAAGTCAACTGATAACCTGGGCATAACAATCAACAAAATCCAGAATGTATGAAACTCTGAATAAAATGACCCAGTTATGTCAATAAATATATTGCAAGGAAAAAACAAGAGGGAGTAAGAGGAACTATAAACCTAAAATGACTTAAGAGATTTCTTAAGCAAATTAAATGTGTTGATTTGGTTTAATTTCTGATTTGAGCAAAACAAATGTTTAAAAATATTTGTAAGATAATTATTAGAGAAATTTAATCATTGACTGGATATATGGTGATATTTAAAAATCATTAATATTTTAGAGTAATAACTGTTTAGATTATACTTTTTAAGAGTTGTCTTTTAGCAATTCATACTAATGCATGTACTGGTAAGATGATAAGTTGTCTGAGATTTGCTGCAAAATAACCCTGTGGGATTGAGGTGAAAGAGTGGAAACAGAGATGAAATGAGGCTGGACAGGTGTTGATTTGTGAAGCTGGGTGCTGAGCATGCAGGTTCATTATGCTGTTCTCTCTACCTCTCTAAATATTGTACATTTTCTATAATAAACACTTTTTAAAAAGAAAATTAGGGGCATGGGAAACAATTGAAATAGAAACATTTTCAATTTCATATCTAGCTGCAGCTAGAACTAGGGAATGTTTGCAGCTGTGTGTGATATTATTCATTTTGGCTTTAAGCTCTCTTTTTGGTTTTGCTATGTGTGTTGTCTTCAGTCTCTTTTTGCATTCTAAAATTTCACTGTTGTATTAAAAAGACAAACAGAAAGAATGTTTTTTAAAGTTATAATCACAATGAAATTTTTTAGATTGGTATTTTAAGTATATTCATCATGAGTTTAAAAAAGCAGCTTCTGAAACAAAAACAGTTTTAAAATGGAAAGAGAACTAAAATGAATCCTTTAATACTATAGAGTTATGGTTATTTACCCCAAATGGTAAATAGCCCCTTTTAAAATACATTCATCCTAAGTGGAAATGGGTAAATACCCTCTCTCTTATAGTTCATTTGAATTCAGATCAATATTGCTAATAAATTGTTTAAATTTAGAAAGCTGGCATAGCATTGCAATTATTTTAACCTTAAAGGAATTCATTTGGAATCACTCCAAAACTAATTACATTTGGCAGGCAGGTGCTAGTAGAAACAGTTATAATCATTAACAAAAATATTTATTTTTAACTCATTGACTTGTGTATTACTTTCCAAACAATCATCTTGTTTAATTCTAATTAAATTTCAGAAGCTCAGTAATCTATTGAAAATCTGCTTTTCCAGGTCTCTCTCTCCTTTAAAAAACAAGTGTGAAACAAATTATTCACACATATTCTATGAATTCTGTTAAAGGGAAGAAACGACTTGCTAACAAAATGGAATATATAGCATTGGACTCCAGAAATTCAACTTAAGCAGTTTTGTCATATATTTTCATTGGTTAGCCTAACAAGATAAATTAAAGAGGCTTTCTAACAGAAAAAGGAGGGGGAAGATAAGCTCACAGACGAATTGACATTCATCAACTGGAATTTAATGAAATTGCAAGGCTATATAATTTAAGCTCTTCTGTTTATCAAGTGCAGAGAAGGCAATGGCACCCCACTCCAGTACTCTTGCCTGGAAAATCCCATGGATGGAGGAGCCTGGTGGGCTGCAGTCCATGGGGTCGTTAAGAATTGGACACGACTGAATGACTTCACTTTCACTTTTCACTTTCATGCATTGGAGAAGGAAATGGCAACCCACTCCAGTATTCTTGCCTGGAGAATCCCAGGGATGGGGGAGCCTGGCCGGCTGCCGTCTAAGGGGTCGCACAGAGTCGGACATGACTGAAGCGACTTAGCAGCAGCAGCAGCAACAGCAGCAGTTTATCAAGTGAATTAAAGATAATGCAGAATTCTTTATGTGCAAAAAGATACTCATAACTCTGCTTTTCACCTAAGGAATAACAGAAAACGAATGTATTTCCTTGTCCCAGGAATGGGCTTGTGATTGTGCATATGAAGATGAATGCTGTGTAAACAAACTAGGAGCACTTGCTTGTTTTATGCTTCTTTCATTAACAAAACCCTTTCCTTCTATATAGATATAGTAGTTGGGTCTGTTCTGTAATTGGCACCCTTCTTGAGGAAGGTCATATTACACTGAATCAGTTTGCACCACCTCTAACTAAATCCCACTGTTGCCTTCCCATTCACTAATATATCAAAAATTATACTGTTCATACTTAATATCACTTTCTTATTCAATTCTGCTTTTGCAAGAAAGACAAATGTACTAACAGCATTTTGTAGATCTGGAAATTGTCTTCTGATTATTCCAACTAACATGCTAGAGCTCAAATGGAAATATTCAGTTCATGTCACTGTGGAGACACTGTAAGGATCATCAAATCCCCTTCATTAGTGGGCAGACAAGTCAAAGAATATTGGTGAGTGACATCACCAGAGCTTATCCATATAGAGAAGAAACATACCTGGAACAGCTATATAATATGCAGTGCAAAATAAAAATATGGGCATTTGTATTCAAAGGGTGCCCACTCTCACCACTACTATTCAACATAGTTTTGGAAATCTTAGCCATAGCAATCAGAGAAGAAAAAGAAATAAAAGAAATCCAGATTGGAAAAGAAAAAGTAAAACTCTCACTTTTGCAGATGACATGATCCTCTATATAGAAAACTCTAAAGATATTACCAGAGCTAATCAATGAATACAGTAAAGTTGCAGGATATAAAATTAACACACAGAAATCACTTGCATTCTTATAGAGTAACAATGAAAAGAACAGAAAGAAAAATTGAGGAAACAATCCCATTCACTGCAACAAAAAGAATAAAATACTTAGGAATAAATTTACCTAAAGAAACAAAAGACCTATATATATAAAATATTGATGAAAGAAATCAAAGATGACACAAATAGATGGAGAAATATACCATGTTCTTGGATTGTAAGCATCAATATAGTGAAAATGAGTATACGACCCAAAGCAATCTATAGATTCAATGTAATCCCTATCAAGCTACCAATGGTATTTTTCACAGAACTAGAACAAATAACTTCACAATTTGTATGGAAACACAAAAATCCTTGAATAGCCAAAGCAGTCTCAAGAAAGCAGAATGAAACTGGAGGAATCAATCTTCATGACTTCAGACTATAACTACAAAGCTACAGTCATAAAGAGAGTATGATACTGAAAGAAAGACAGAAATATTGAACAATAGAACAAAATAGAAAGCACAGAGATAAATCCAGGGACCTATGGATGCCTTATTTTTGACAAAATGAGGCAAAAATATACAATGGAGAAAAGACAATCTCTTTAGACAATCTCTGGGAAAACAAGACAATCACCTGTAATAGAAGGAAACTAGAACACTTTCTAACACCTTACAGAAAAATAAACTCAAAATGGATTAAAGATATAAATCTAAGACCAGAAACTATAAAACTCTTAGAGGAAAACATAGGCAGAACACTCTCTGACATAAATCACAGCAAGATCCTCTATGACCCACCACCCTGAGTAATGGAAATAAAAACAAAAATAAACAAATGGGACCTAATTAAACTTAAAAGTTTTTGCACAATGAAGGAAACTGTAAACAAGATGAAAAGGCAGCCCTTCATAATGTGAGAAAATGATAGCAAATGGAACAACTGATAAAGAATTAATCTCCAAAATATATAAGCAGCTCATGCAGCTCAATAACAGAAAAATGAACAACCCAATAAAACAGTGGGCCAAAGAACTAAAGAGGCATTTCTCCAAAAGACATACAGGTGGCTAATAAACACATGGAAAAATGCTCAACATCACTCATATTAGAGAAATGCAAATCAAAGCCACAAAGAGGTATCATCACACATCAGTCAGAATGGCCAGCATCAAGAAGTCTACAAACAATAAACACTGGAGCAGGTGTGGAGAAAAGGGAACCCTCCTACACTGTTGGTGGGAATGCAAACTGGTACAGTCACTATGGAAAACAGTGTGGAGATTCCTTAAAAACCTGGAAATAGAACTGACATATGACCCAGCAATCATACTGCTGAACATACACACCAAGCAAGCCAGAATTGAAAGAGACATGTGTGTACCTCATGTTTCACGGCAGCACTGTTTACAATAGCTAGGACATGGAAGCAGGTTAGATGTCCATTGGTAGATGAATGGATAAGGAATTTGTGGTACATATACAAATGGAATATTACTCAGCTATGAAAAAGAACACATTTGAGTCAGTCCTAATGAGGTGGATGAAACTGGAGCCTATCATATGGAGGAAGTTCAGTCACTCATTCATGTCTGACTCTTTGTGACCCCATGGACTGCACCACCCCTGGCTTCCCTGTCCATCACCAACTCCCAGAACTTACTCAAACTCATGTCCATCGAGTCGGTGATGGCATCCAAATCCCATCCTCCACTGTCCCCATCTGCTCCTGCTTTCAGTTTTTCCCAGCATCAGGGTCTTTTCCAATGAGTCAGTTCTTTGAATCAGGTGGCCAAATTATTGGAGTCTCAGCATCAGCATCAGTTCTTCCAATGAACATGCAGGATTGATTTCCTTTATGATTGATTGGTTGGATCTTTTTGCAGTTCAAGGGACACTCAAGAGTCTTCTCCAACACCACAGTTCAAAACCATCAATTCCTTGGTGCTCAGCTTTCTTTACAGTTCACCTCTCACATCCATACACAACTACTGGAAAAATCAGAGCTTTGACAAAACAGACTTTTTTGGCAAAATATTATCTCTTTAATATACTGTCTAGGTTTGTCATAGCTTTTCTTCCAAGAAACAGGCATCTTTTAATTTCATGGCTGCAGTCACCATCTGTAGTGATTTTTGGAGCCCAAGAAAATAAAGTCTGTCACTGTTTCCATTGTTTCCCCATCTATTTGCCATGAAGTGATGAAACTGAATGAAGTGATGAAACTGAAAACATGATCTTAGTTTTCTGAATGTTGAGTTTTAAGTGAACATTTTTAGTCTCACTAAATATGTGAGACTTTCACCCTCATCAAGAGACTCTTTAGTTCTTCTTCACTTTCTGCAACAAGAGTGGTGTTATCTGCATACTGGAGGTTATTGATATTTCTATGGTTTTTCCAGTGGTCATGTATGGATGTGATAGTTGGACTGTGAAGAAAGCTGAGCACCGAAGAATTGATGCTTTTGAAATGTGTTGGAGAAGACTCTTGAGAGTATCCTTGGACTGCAAGGAGATCCAACCAGTCCATCCTAAAGGAGATCAGTCCTGGGTGTTCATTGGAAGGACTGATGCTGAAGCTGAAACTCCAGTACTTTGGCCACCTGATGTGAAGAGTTGACTCATTAGAGAAGACCCTGATGCTGGGGAAGATTGAAGGCAGAAGGAGAAGGGGACAACAGAGGATGAGATGGCTGGATGGCATCACCTACTCGATGCACATGAGTTTGAGTGAACTCTGGGAGTTGATGATGAACAGGGAGGCCTGGCATGCTGCACTTCATGGGGTCAAAAGAGTCGGACACGACTGAGTGAATGAACTGAACTGAACCTTGGAGATATTGTGGGTTAGGTACCAGATCACGGCAAAAAAAAAAAAAAAAAAAAAAAAAGTAGACATTTGTGTTCAAAATGAAGGAAATATTTAATTAAAGATATTAAAGTGTAATGGTGTTTTCTTTAAAAACATTTTTATTAGTTATAAAATGTATGGGCGTTTGTGATACAAAATAACAAAATAATTTAACAAGTATTTTATAGTATTATAATTCTCTTCATACAAAGAATACTTTAATAATGGGAAATCTGATCAACCATAAGAGTTTTCTTATGACTTGATCTTCTGCAAATTCATTGATTAGAACATTATACTCTCAGTGATTTTATTTTTTAAAATTTAGATATAACGAATAGAATGCTGTATTAGTATTAGGTGTACAAACATGATTCAGTATTTGTGTACTTTTCAAAATGAACTTGACAATAAGTCTAGTTAACATGCATCATCATACATAGTTATAATTATTTTCTTGTAATGAAAACAACTTCATTTTGAATTGATATAATTGAAAATGGTGTCAGACTCTTGGAAAATTCAATATCACAATGTTTTAAATCAACATATAATTATCTTACAATATTATATTAGTTTCCGTTGTACAAAATAGTGATTTGATATTTCTGTAGATTATGCATCATACACAAATAATATTACCAACTATATCTCTGTGCTATACATACATCCTTGTGACTTATTTATTTATTTTTCCATTATGTTTTTTCTCCCAGTTCTGTTGAGATATAATTTACACACAGTACTATATAACATTAAGGAGGATAGCATAATGATTTGACTTAAATACATTATGAAATGATTACCACAGGTTTATTGAACATCCATCATCTCATATAGATACAAAATATAAGAAATAGAAGAAATTATTTTCCCTGTGATGAGAACTCTCAGGATATTCTCTCTTAACAACTATCACATGTAAATACACCAGTGTTAATTATATTTATCACATTGCACATTACTTTCCTAATAATTATTTATCTTATAACTTGAAGTTTGTACCTCCTGATTCTCTTTGTCCAATTCCAATTCCCCAACTCTGGTAACCACAGATCACATATCTTTTCCTATGAGCTTGTTTATATATTTTTAGTGTAATTGACCTAGGATACTGTGTTAGTCCCTTTTACACAGCATAGTGATTTGATATTTCTATACATTTCAAAATAATATCACAAGTCTGGTTACCATCTGTTACTCTACAAAGACATTACATAATTATTTACTACAATCCCCACATTGTATATTTTATACCCGTGACTCATTTATTTTGCTACTGGAAATTTGGACACTTTTAACCTCCTGCACCTATTTCCCTTCTCTCCCCACAATGCCCCCTCTAGCAGTCAATCACATATTTATACTCTGTATCTATAACTCTGTTTCTGTTTGGTTATACTGTTTTTTTTTTTAAACATCCCACATGCAAGTAAAATAACACAGTATTTGTCTTTCTCTGTCTCACTCATTTTACTTCATATAATACTCTGTATGTCCATCCATTTTGTCACAAGTGGCAAGATTTCATTCTTTTCTTATCACTGAGTAATATTCCATTACACACACACACACACACACACACACACACACACACACTATATCTTCTTTATCCATTTATCTGTTGATAGGCACTTAGATTGCTTTCATAACTTGGCTATTGTAAATAACATTGCAATGAGCACATAGGTACATATATCTTTTTGAAGTGCTGTTTTCAATTTTTTCGCATAAATGCCCAGAGGTTATATTGCTAGATGGTGCAGTAATTCTATTTTTAATTTTTTGAGGAACATCTATAATCTTTTCCATAGTGACTGCACCAATTTGTATTCTCACTAAGAGTGCAATAGGGTTCCCTTTTATTCACATTCTTGCTGCTAGCACTTATTTGCTTTTTAATAATAATCATTCCAACAGATATGAGGTGATATCTCATTGTAGCTTTGATTTGAATTTACCAGGTGATTAGTGATGTTGTATACCTTTTCACATGCCTGTTGGCCATCTGTATGTTTTCTTTGGAAAAATGTCTATTCAAGTCTTCTGCCCACTCTTTAATTGGGTTGCTTGTCTTTTTGATGTTGAGCTATATGAGTTTGATGTAGTTTGAATATTAATTTCTTATCAGATACATCATTTGCAAAACTCTTCTCCTGTTTAAGAGAGAGCCTTTTTGCTTTACTGGTAGTCTCCTTTGCTATGCAAAACCTTCTTAGTTTAATGCAGTCTCATTTGTTTACATTTGATTTTGTTTCTCTTGTTTATGGAGAAACATATATTTGTATATATATATAATAGAATATATATATATAAATAGAATCTTGTTTATATATATATATATAATAGAATAGTGCTAAGACCAATGTCAAAGTGTGTACTGCCTATGTTTTTTTCTAGAAGTTTTATAGTGTCAGGTCTTACATTTAAGTCTTTAATCTGTTTTGAGTTTATCTTTCTATATTGTGTGAGAGTAGTTCAATTAAATTCTTTTGACCAGTTTTCCCAACAGCATTTATTAAAGTGGTTTTCTTATCTCCCATGTATATATTAGTTGTCCATTTAAGTGTAGTTCATTTCTGGGCTCTCTATTCTGTTCCATTTATATATATATATATATATATATATATATATATATATATATATATATATATATATATATATATATTGTGCCAGTAACATACTGTTTTGACTCCTGTAGCTATAGTATAGTTTAAAGTCAGTATGTGCTTTGTCAGTCATGTCCAACTCTTTATGACCCCATGGACTATAGACTGTGAGGCTCCTCTGTCCATGGGAATCCTCTAGGCAAGAATACTGGAGTGCATTGACGTGCCCTCCTCCAGGGGATCTTCCAAACCTAGGGATCAAACCCAGGTCTCTTGCATTGCAGGGGGATTCTTTACCAACTGAGCTACCAGGGAACCCCCAAAGACAGTATAGTTTCATTTATTTATTTATTTGGATGCTCTGTCTCTCTTTCTTTTTTTTTCTTCATGAGTCTGGCCTAAATATTTATTGCTTTTGTTTATCTTTCCACAGAAACATCTCTTAGTTTCATTAGCTTTTTCTATTGATTTTTAAATCTCTGTTTCATGTAATTCTGCTCTGATTTTTACATCTTTCCTTCTACTAACTTTTTTTTAGCTGATAGTATTACATTTATTAAAATTTTTATCAATGTTATTTTCTTGAATTTGATCATTGTGCTGCTTTTGATTTTATTTATTTATTTATTTATTTATTTATTTATTTAAGTTTTTTATTTTTTAAATTTTACAATCTTTAATTCTTACATGCATTCCCATACATGAACCCCCCTCCCACCTCCCTCCCCATAACATCTCTCTGGGTCATCCCCATGCACCAGCCCCAGGCATGCTGCATCCTGCGTCAGACATAGACTGGCGATTCAATTCTTACATGATAGTATACATGTTAGAATGTCATTCTCCCAAATCATCCCACCCTCTCCCTCTCCCTCTGAGTCCAAAAGTCCGTTATACACATCTGTGTCTCTTTCCCTGTCTTGCATACAGGGTCGTCATTGCCATCTTCCTAAATTCCATATATATGTGTTAGTATACTGTATTGGTGTTTTTCTTTCTGGCTTACTTCACTCTGTATAATTGATTTTTAAGAAATTCATTGTGACATATTTAGGGCCAAAAGGCATCATGTTTTGCACCTTATACTCAAATGGTTCAGAAAAACATATGTATATATACATTAAAAGGGGAATGATTAAGCAAAATTGTTAAATGTTAACATTTAGAAAATCTTGGCAAAGAATCTACTAGTTTTGTTTTTTTTTTTTAAATATGCTTGAAACTTTTTTGTAAGTCCAAAATTATGTTAAAATTAGAGGGTTTTAAACACCATTATTTGCAGATGTTATGACAGTATGTGTCAAAAAAAAACTAAAATGCTTTGTAGATACACTATTCAAATTGAATACTGGATCAATTTTTTTTAAAGAAACAATTATACCAGGTAAAAACAAACAGAAGTGAAAAACTTAAAACTGCACTATTTACAATAGCATACATTTTATCATATGCCTAGAGATAGAGTTAATAAAAAGATGTAAAAGCTGTCTACACCGAAAATGACAAAACATTGTGGAGATAAACTAGAGGCTGAAAATAAATAGTGGAATATCGCATAATAAAGACATCACTTTTCTCGACATTAATCTAAATATTCAACACAGTTTCAATAAAATTCCTTGAAAGCTATTTTTTTTTGTCTTGGAACATGACAAGTTGGTCCTAAACTTTATATGGAAATATAAAAAGCCAAATATATCCAAAAAATATTGAAGAAGAGAGGTGGAGAACTAATACTATCAGATACAGAGACCTATTATAAGATTATAATCAATTCAGTTCAGTTAAGTTCAGTTCAGTTACTCAGTCGCGTCTGACTCTTTGTGACTCCATGACTGAAACAAGCCAGGCCTCCCTGTCAATCACCAACTCCTGGAGTTTACTCAAACTCATGTCCGTTGAGTCGGCCATGCCATCCAACCATCTCATCCTTTGTCGTTCCCTTCTCCTCCTGCCTTCAATCTTTCCCAGCATCAGGGTCTTTTCAGTGAGTCAGTTCTTCACATCAGGTGGGCAAAGCATTGGAGTTTCAGCATCAGCATCAGTCCTTCCAATGATTATTAAGGAATGATTTCCTTTAGGATGGACTGGTTGGATCTCCTTGCAGTCCAAGGGACTCTCAAGAGTCTTCTCCAACACCATAGTTCAAAAGCTTCAATTCTTCGGCGCTCAGCTTTCTTTACAGTCCAACTCTCACATCCATAGAAGACTACTGGAAAAACCATAGCCTTGCCTAGACGGACCTTTGTTGGCAAAGTAATGTCTCTGCTTTTTAATATGCTGTTTAGGTTGGTCATAACTTTTCTCCCAAGGAGTAAGCGTCTTTTAATTTCATGGCTGCAGTAACCATCTGCAGTGATTTTGTGGGCTTCCCTGGTGGCTCAGGCAGTAAAGGGTCTGCCTGCAGTGTGGGAGACCAGGGTTCCACCCCTGGGTTGGGAAGATCCCTTGGGAAAGGAAATGGCAACCCACTCCAGTATTCTTGCCTGGAAAATCCCATGGATAGAGGAGCTACAATCCATGGGGTCACAAAGAGTCAGACACGACTTTTCAGTGTGATATAAATGTAAGCATAGAGACATATATCAAATAGAGAGAGTAAGAATCCATAAACAGAGCCAAATACATTTGCTTATTTAGTTTGTGACAAAAAATGACCACAAATGTAAAGGGGACGAGTAGACTTTTTGAAAAATAATGCTGAGTCAATTTGCATAACATACAGGGGACAAAAATAAATCTTGATCCGTATCTGTACCTAACACGAATATCAATTCTAAATGTACTGCAGATGTAAATGTAAGACAAGGTAATTTTCCTTTAAAATTCAGTCTTAAATCCAGAAATTTTGACCCCCACATTTAGTATTCTTTTTAATAATAGTACTTCCTATGAGCCTTGAAAGATATGCAGAAAAAGAAGTCAAACAAAAGTAAAAAAGAAACTAATAGGAAGCACAGGCAAAAAATAATTCAAAAGAGAGTAAGTATGGTGAAATTTAAAGCCTAAGAAAACAAAACAAAACAAAAACGTGATTTGTCCTAGCTGAACAGATAATTCTTTGAAACAATGTTTTTTCCCTAGCTGGTTACAATGAATATTTTCAACATGAATCATCTGTTATTCACATTTCCCCTAGATTCTAGTTGTGAAAACTCCTTTCCCCCTCATTTTAAATACCTTCCTTTTGGTTCTAGGTATTAAAAATAAAGTGAAAAGATTGGCCTGAACTGTTTTCATTATGAAAACGAAATTGGAGAACATAGGGAAAACTTAGGCTTAAACAGTATATTAATTATATTTAAAAATGTTTCATAAAATATCAGGTGAAATATTCTAAAATTTAAAACAATGAATCTAAGTGCTAACATGGAAAAAGAAGTATTATAAAAAGGAAAATATTATTTATTATATATTTTTAAGATTAACAATTAGACCCATTATTTTAAATTTTAAGGTACTCCTCTTGAAAAATTATTAGGATAATGAAGAAAGATATGTTGAGCATAATATTTAACAAAGTAACCAATTTTGCCATATTTATTTATTCAGGAATGGCAGTGCTATTTTAAAAATTTTGTATTGACCAATAACTCTTGGAAATAAATTTATTCCATGCTTCTTCACTTTGTGACATCTTATACAATGTAACATAGTTTCAGAAATTAATTTATGCTTTTCTATCTCACTTAAGGAGCAACATTCAAATGATTTAGGATTGCATTGATCTATATTAGGTGCCTATCTTATTTGATGGCTTTCTTTGCTTTTTTTTTGTGAGGCACACTATAGTGTGCATTAAACATTGAAAAGACGTTTTTGAGATTTTAATACAAAATGTGAGTAGAACAAATTGTATTCTAATGTCATCCTATTTTAAAAAGTGGAATATAATAAAATTTGAGACAATAAAATGGCCTATATAAATCTTGTTGTTCACTGGCACAAAATTAATTTTTTAATTTTCTTAAAAATGATAAAAATAACCTTTTTCATTGGTTGTAATATAACTGGCACATCAAAGAAAATGCTTGAAACAGATTTTCTCAACACTTATTTTCTAAGAAACTGATATAAATCATTGACTGCATGTTAATTTATGGGCTTTATTTTATTGTTTAACAAAACATGTTCAAGCAACGTAAATGATACTGTGGTTTTTATAACTCAATTAGAGAGAGAGAAGACATGGTGAGTTAGTAGTGTACTTGAGACTAGATATCACTTTGAGGAGCTCTGGCCCCACATTCTGAAGAGCCAAGAAATGTGTAATAAACAACACAAGAAATGCCCAGCTTTTGGTTCTGGCTCATCATCTGTAAAACAGGTTTGTTCTAGAGATCTCAGGCAAAACCAGATCAAATGACCCATCATATTTGTGCTTGTAATTTTTACTTTCTAACCCATTTTCTTATTACAATGCTGTGTTTTTGTGTTTCATCTTTTTTTAATGTCATAATTTTTTTAGTTAGACAAAATTCATAATTTTATTAAAAAATATATTATACATACTGCTGCTGCTAAGTTGCTTCAGTCATGTCTGACTTTGTGCAACCCCATAGATGGCAGCCCACCAGGCTCCCCCGTCCCTGGGATTCTCCAGGCAAGAACACTGGAGTGGGTGGCCATTTCCTTCTCCAATGCACGAAACTGAAAAGTGAAAGTGAAGTCGTTCAGTCGTGTCCGACTCTTCACGACCCCATGGACAGCAGCCTACCAGGCTCCTCCACCAATGAGATTTTCCAAGCAAGAGTACTGGAGTGGGTTGCCATTGCCTTCTCCATACTGGAAGTCTAAGAGTTTCAAGTTTCTGGAGGAGTCAGATAGAGAGAAAATATAATTGTTTTGTTTATAACATATAATTTTACCAAATTACTTTCATAATTAGTTTGAGAAGAAGGTTTTCCCTACTCCCAGAAAACACAAGATTCAAATCTGTAATTGTTCAGATAGAAACCATAAAAGTTATAAGCATATTTGCTGGTTCATTCAGTCATTTGTTAACTTTTGTGAAGTCATCAGGTTTTTCATTAGAATACCAGGACATATCAAAATGTTAAGAAATCCATATAATTTCTAGGATATCTGTATTAGTAATTTTACCATACATTATAACATGAGTGGATTTATTACTCATTTGATAGTCTTTTTCATGTAATTTAACCAACCTAATAAACACAGTTTAATATCTCTCTTTGGGATGTTTCAGGGGCCCTCTGAAACACCCAAGTCAGCTAGAGGTCAAAAGAACTTCAACAGAATTCTATTTAGGAAGTTTTATTGAAAAGATCAATTGAAAGGGTTTAGAACATTTGGTCAGACTTAGTCAATGTTGATGGGTGTATCATTTAGCTTGTTGATATGTCACAATAGGCATAAATACCAAGGCTCGAGGTCTAGTGAAAGTCAGCTCCGCCATTTTGGACCTAGTTGACTCTAACCAGTTTTCTTATGGCTGTGTCATTTCTAATGAAATCCATTTATCTAAATAGTTGTAATCCAATTGTAGAAAATCCTGATCATGCATAACTCTTTTTAGTATTTTTTCGTACATTTTTCTTTCTTTCTTTCTTTCTTTTTAACTGAAAACGCACTTCCTACTTTCCTTTAGCAACCAAGAACTAACTTTTATATTAGCATTTTATAGATTGGTGAGCATATATACCAGTGACAATTTCTAAAACCCTTGCTTTCTTAGAATATTTTAGGATGGCACCAAACATTATTCATTTATAGTCCCAAATCTCTTTAGTTTCTCTGTAAAAGGAAATTAGTGTTTAGTAGTAAATGTTTCAAGATCTTATTTTATTTGGAAATGACCTAACTATTCAATAGACTTGCAACACTTAGCACACTTGGCACATCCTTTAGAAATTTAAGTTACACCAATCTGAAGAGACTATTTTAGACAGATATTTCTAAAGAATAATTATTCTTAATAGAGTTTATATAAAAGCTCATATCTTATTTACAATTTTTTAGAAGTTTCTTCACTCAAGGTAATTTCCTTGTTGACAAACTTGTAACAGATATAATATTTAAATTATATTAAACCTAGGTACAATGAAAATATTCCACTTAATGTTAATTACTCTAAGACATGTCTATATCAGATAGGTCAACAAAAAAACTTTAATATCAGGTATTTAATACTGAATATTTCCCAGTTCACATGAACCTGGAATTTATTGTTTAATTTGGAATTATTTGATTTGTAAGCACTTACCTTTTTTTAAGCCAATTAAATAAAGCTCATTTACAAGTTAACCTCAAAAATATTACCCAGAGACAAAGACATACTGAGACATATTTAGACAGACACAGTGCAAGATTGAGCTTAATTTTCTAAGTGTAGTCATGAATTAAACATTACAATATAAAATTTACTAGTTTATAAAAAAACAGTTGAAATAAATAAAAATTTTAAAGTCTTTTTCCCCTTTTCCCTCAGTCTTAGGAGTTAGAGATGGTCTAGATAAGTGTTCCTGAGAGCCCTGGTCTCAAGGCACAAGGAAAGAAAATCAAGTTCTAACAAAATGGCGGCAGGTCTAAACCAAATGGTGGTCAGACAAAGCAAAATGGCCATCAAAAATCACAACACAGAACACAGAGTTAAAACACACACATATAAACCTGGCAGTCCTCATCAGACACTCCCTTAAATACAAGAATACATTCTCTGAGAAAACTTCCTATAGAGACACAGAACTTCAGATCAAGTACTAACAGAGTAAAGGAAAATATCTCAGGTCTACAAAGATTTCAAAGGGAGGAAAGGAAGCCAGGTTGAAAGAAGAAGGGGAAGGAGGCAGGAGAGGGGGGCAAAAGGGGTGTCCTTATGGACGTCTCCTGCCACCTGCAGATATCCAGGCGTTATGGGACTTTACCCTGGGCCTCCAGAGAAGGGAGGACTGTGCTTGGCCCTACCAGAAACCAGACCAGAGCAGAACCAGAATTCGAGTTCTTTGCAAAGAGGAGGTGATCAGTCTCCAATCCTCAGCTCAGGGTGAGGCCCTTTGACCAGATTCCTGCGTCCAGGAGCAGGGGACTAGAAAAATGGGGAAGGATAGGAAGTGTTAAGGAGGGGAAAGACAGAGGGAAGGGGAGAGAGATCAATATAAATATATATAAGATTTTGTATATATACAAAAGATTTTCTACTACACATGATAAGGCTTGAGAAAAAACATTAAAAAAAAAAAGAAGAGATGGAGAATTGGAGAACATAAACCAAATGAAGTGGGAGCACTGAAAATGATATAGAAAAAGTGAAACAAACTAGATAAAAGTAAAAGATCATCATACAGTCCAGTTCAGTTAAGTCGCTCAGTCGTGTCCGACTCTTTGCGACCCCATGAATCGCAGCACGACAGATTTCCCTGTCCATCACCAACTCCTGGAGTTCACTCAGACTCACGTCCATCGAGTCGGTGATGCCATCCAGCCATCTCATCCTCTGTCGTCCCCTTCTCCTGCCCCAAATCCCTCCCAGCATCAGAGTCTTACTCAGTGAGTCAAGGATTCACATGAGGTGGCCAAAGTACTGGAGTTTCAGCTTCAGCATCAGTCCTTCCAAAGAACACCCAGGACTGATCTCCTTTAGAATAACTGGTAGGATCTATTTGGAGACCAAGGGACTCTCAAGAGTCTTCTTCAACACCACAGTGCAAAAGCATCAATTCTTTGTTGCTCAGCTTTCTTCACAGTCCAACTCTCACATCCATACATGACCACTGGAAAAACCATAGCCTTGACTAGACGGACCTTTGTTGGCAAGTAATGTCTCTGCTTTTGAATATGTTATCTAGGTTGGTCATAACTTTTCTTCCAAGGAGTAAGCGTCTTTTAATTTCATGGCTGCAATCTCCATCTACAGTGATTTTGGAGCCGCGCCCCGCCCCCCCCAACCCCGGCAAAAAAAGTCTGACACTATTTCCACTGTTTCCCCATCTATTTGCCATGAAGTGATGGGACAGATGCCATGATCTTCGTTTTCTGAATGTTGAGCTTTAAGCCAACTTTTTCACTCTCCACTTTCACTTTCATCAAGAGGCTTTTTTGTTCCACTTCATTTTCTGCCATAAGGGTGGTGTCATCTGCATATCTGAGGTGACTGATATTTCTCCCGGCAATCTTGATTCCAGCTTGTGTTTCTTCCAGTCCATCCAGTCTCATGATGTACTCTTCATAGAAGTTAAATAAGCAGGGTGACAATACACAGCCTTGACGCATTCCTTTTCTTATTTGGAACCAGTCTGTTGTTCCATGTCCAGTTCTAACTGTTGTTTCCTGACCTGCATATAGGTTTCTCAAGAGACAGGTCAGATGGTCTGGTATTCCAATCTCTACAGAAGTTTCCACAGTTTATTGTGACCATACAGTTAAAGGTTTTGGAATAGTCAATAAAGCAGAAATAGATGTGTTTCTGGAACTCTCTTGCGTTTTCCATGATCCAGCGGATGTTGGCAATTTGATCTCTGGTTCCTCTGCCTTTTCTAAAACCAGCTTGAACATCAGGAAGTTCACGGTTCATGTATTGCTGAAGCCCGGCTTGGAGAATTTTGAGCATTACTTTACTAGCATGTGAGATGAGTGCAATTGTGTGGTAGTTTGAGCATTCTTTGGCATTGCTTTTCTTTGGGACTGGAATGAAAACTGACCTTTTCCAGTCCTGTGGCCACTGCTGAGTTTTCCAAATTTTCTGGCATATTGAGTGCAGCACTTTCACAACATCATCTTCCAGGATTTGAAATAGCTCAACTAGAATTCCATCACTTCCACTAGCTTTGTTCATAGTGATGTTTTCTAAGGCCCACTTGACTTCACATTCCAGCATGTCTGGCTCTAAGTGAGTGATCACACCATCGTGATTATCTTGGTCATGAAGCTTGAAGCTCATTTTTGTATAGTTCTTCTGTGTATTCTTGCCACCTCTTCTTAGTATCATCTGCTTCTGTAGGTCCAAACCATTTCTCTCCTTTATCAGGCCCATCTTTACATGAAATGTTTCCTTGGTATCTCTAATCTTCTTGAAGAGATCTCTAGTCTTTCCCATTCTGTTCTTTTCCTCTATTTCTTTGCATTGATTGCTGAAGAGGCTTTCTTACCTCTCCTTGCTATTCTTTGCAACTCTGCATTCAGATGCTTATGTCTTTCCTTTTGTCCTTTACTTTTCACCTGTCTTCTTTTCACAGCTATTTGTAAGGCCTCCCCAGATAGTCATTTTGCTTTTTTGCATTTCTTTTCCATGGGGATGGTCTTGATCCCTGTCTCTGGTACAATGCTCCAAACTATCATCCATAGTTCTTCAGGCACTCTATCTATCAGATCTAGGCCCTTAAATCTATTTCTCACTTCCACTGTAGAATCATAAAGAATCTGATTTAGGTCATACCTGAGTGGTCTACTGGTTTTCCCCACTTTATTCATTCAATTTCAGTCTGAGTTTGGCAATAAGGAGTTCATGATGTGAGCCATAGTCAGCTCCTAGTCTTGTTTTTGCTCACTGTATAGAGCTTCTCCATCTTTGGCCACAAAGAAAATAATCAATCTGATTTCGGTGTTGACCATCTGGTGATTCCCATGTGTAGGGTCTTCTCTTGTATTGTGGGAAGAAGGTGTTTGCTATGACCAGTGCGTTCTCTTTGAAAACTCTGGTAGACTTTGCCCTGCTTCATTTCATATTCCAAGGCCAAATTTGCCTGTTACTCCAGGTGTTTCTTGACTTCCTACTTTTGCATTCCAGTCCCCTATAATTAAAAGTACATCTTTTTTGGGTGTTAGTTCTAAAAGGTCTTGGAGATCTTCATAAAGACTCCAGCTTCTTCAACATTACTGGTTGGGGCACAGACTTGGATAACTGTGATATTGAATGGTTTGCTGTGGAGACAAACAGAGATCATTCTGTCGTTTTTGAGATTGCATCCAAGTACTGCATTTTGGACTCTTTTGTTAACCATGATGGCTACTCCATTTCTTCTGAGGGATTCCTGTCCACAGTAGTAGATATAATGGTCATCTGAGTTAAATTCACCCATTCCAGTCCATTTTCGTTCACTGATTCCTAGAATGTCGACGTTCACTCTTGCCATCTCCTGTTTGACCGCTTCCAATTTGCCTTGATTCATGGACCTGACATTCCAGGTTCCTATGCAATTCTGCTCTTTATAGCATTGGACCTTTCTTCTATCACCAGTCACATCCACAGCTGGGTATTGTTTTTGCTTTGGCTCCATCCCTTCATTCTTTCTGGAATTATTTCTCCACTGACCTCCAGTAGCATACTGGGCACCTACTGACCTGGGGAGTACCTCTTTCAGTATCCTATCATTTTACCTTTTCATACTGTTCATGGGGTTCTCAAGGCAAGAATATTGAAGTGGATTGCCATTGCCATCTCCAGTGGACTACATTCTGTCAGACCTCTCCACCATGACCCGCCTGTCTTGGGTGGCCCCACACTGCATGGCTTAGTCTCATTGAGTTAGACAAGGCTGTGGTCCTAGTGTGATTAGATTGACTAGTTTTCTGTGAGTATGGTTTCACTGTGTCTGCCCTTTGATGCCCTCTTGCAACACCTACCATCTTACTTGGGTTTCTCTTACCTTGGGCATGGATAATTACAATTGCAAGCCATAATGAGAACATGATTAATTTAACAATATAAAATAACTACATGCAACATGGCCAGGTCAGGCAGAGTGATGTGGTAAGTGGAAGTGCATACATGCATATGTTTTCAGCCACCCAGCCAGTTTATGTCTTTTGGTTAGTGCATGTAATGCATTTCATTTATAATAATTATTGATATTGTATGATCCTATATTGTATAAGCCCATCTTTGCATGAAATGTTCCCTTGGTATCTCTAATTTTCTTGAAGGGATCTATAGTCTTTCCCATTCTGTTCTTTTCCTCTATTTCTTTGAATTGATCGCTGAGGAAGGCTTTCTTATCTCTCTTTGCTATTCTTTGCAACTCTGCATTCAGATGCTTACATCTTTCCTTTTCTTCTTTGATTTTCACTTCTCTTCTTTTCACAGCTATTTGTAAGGCTTCCCCAGACAGCCATTTTGCTTTTTTGCATTTCTTTTCCATGGAGATGTTCTTGATCCCTGTCTCCTGTACAATGTCACAAACCTTGGTTGGTAGTTCATCAGGCACTCTATCAGATCTAGTCCCTTAAATCTGTTTCTCACTTTTACTGTAGAATCATAAGGAATTTGTTTTAGGTCATACCTGAATGGTCTAGTGGTTCTCTCTACTTTATTCAGTTTAAGTCTGAATTTGGCAATAAGGAGTTCATGACTTGAGCCACAGTCAGGTCCCGGTTTGTTTTTGCTGACTGTATAGAGCTTTTCCATCTTTGGCTGCAAAGAATATCATCAATCTGATTTCGGTGTTGACCATCTGCTGATGCCCATGTGTAGAGTCTTCTCTTATGTTGTGGGAAGAAAGTGTTTGCTATGACGAGTGCATTTTCTTGGCAAACCTCTGGTAGCCTTTGCCCTGGTTCATTCCATATTCCAAGGTCAAATTTGCCTGTTATCCCAGATGTTTCTTGACTTCCTGCTTTTGCAGTCCAGTCCCCTATAATGAAAAGGACATCTTTTTAGAGTGTTAGTTCTAAAAGGTCTTGGAGGTCTTCTTCATGGAACCGTTCAACTTCAGCTTCTTCAGCGTTACTGGTTGGGGCATAGACTTGGATTAATGTGATATTGAACAGCTTGCCCTGGAAACGAACAGAGATTATTCTGTCGTTTTAGAGATTCCATCCAAGTACTGCATTTTGGACTCTTGTTGACCATGATGGCTACTCCATTTCTTCTAAGGGATTCCTGTCCACAGTAGTAGATATAATGGTCATCTGAGTTAAGTTCACCCATTCCAGTCCATTTTAGTTCACTGATTCCTAGAATGTTGACGTTCACTCTTGCCATCTCCTGTTTGACCACTTTCAATTTGCATTGATTCATGGACCTAACATTCCAGGTTCCTATGCAATATTGCTCTTTAGAGCATTGGACTTTGCTTCTATCACCAGTCACATCCACAGCTGGGTATGTTTTTGCTTTGGCTCCATCCCTTCATTCTTTCTGGAGTTATTTCTCCACTGATCTCCAGTAGCATAGTGGGCACCTACCAACCTGGGGAGTTCCTCTTTCAGTATCCTATCATTTTGCCTTTTCATATTTTTCATAAAGGACAGAAATGATATTGACTTAACAGAAGCAGAAGTTATTAAGAAGAGGTGGCAAGAATACACAGAAGAACTGTACAAAAAAGCTTCACAACCCAGATAATCATGATGGTGTGATCACTCACCTAGAGCCAGACATCCTGGAAATGGAAGTCAAGTGGGTCTTAGAAAGCATCACTATGAACAAAGCTAGTGGAGGTGATGGAATTCCAGTTGAGCTATTTCAAATTCTGGAAGATGATGCTGTGAAAGTGCTGCACTCAATATGCCAGCAAATTTGGAAAACTCAGCAGTGGCCACAGGACTGGAAAATGCCAGTTTTCATTCCAATCCCAAAGAAAGGCAATGCCAAAGAATGCTCAAACTACCACACAATTGCAGTCATCTCACTTGCTAGTAAAGTAATGCTCAAAATTCTCCAAGCCGGGCTTCAGCAGTATGTGAACCATGAGCTTCCTGATGTTCAAGCTGGTTTCAGAAAAGGCAGAGGAATTAAAAATCAAACTGCTAACATCTGCTGGATCATCGAAAAAGCGAGAGAGTTCCAGAAAAACATCTATTTCTGCTTTACTGACTATGCCAAAGCCTTTGACTGTGTGGATCACAATAAACTGTGGAAAATTCTGAGAGATGGGAATACCAGACCACCTAACCTGCCTCTTGAGAAATCTGTATGCAGGTCAGGAATCAACAGTTAGAACTGGACATGGAACAACAGACTGGTTCCAAATAGGAAAAGGAGTGCGTCAAGGCTGTATATTGTCACCCTGCTTATTTAACTTATATGCAGAGTACATCATGAGACTGGATGGGCTGGAAGAAACACAAGCTGGAATCAAGGTTGCTGGGAGAAATATCGATAACCTCAGATATGCAGATGACACCATCCTTATGGCAGAAAGTGAAGAGGAATTAAAGAGCCTCTTGATGAAAGTGAAAGTGGAGAGTGAAAAAGTTGGCTTAAAGCTCAATATTCAGAAAAGTCAGATCATTGCATCTGGTCCCATCACTTCATGGGAAATAGATGGGGGAACTGTGGAAACAGTATCGGACTTTATTTTTCTGGGCTCCAAAATCACTACAGATGGTGACTGTAGCCATGAAATTAAAAGACGCTTACTCCTTGGAAGGAAAGTTATGACCAACATAGATAGCATATTCAAAAGCAGAGACATTACTTTGCCACCAAAGGTCCATCTGCTGCAGCTGCTGCTAAGTCACTTCAGTAGTGTCTGACTCTGTGCGACCCCATAGACGACAGCCCACCAGGTTCCCCTGTCCCTGAGATTCTCCAGGGAAGAACACTGGAGTGGGGTGCCATTGTCTTCTCCGAAGGTCCGTCTAGTCATGGCTATAGTTTTTCCAGTGGTCACGTATGGATTTGAGAGTTGGACTGTGAAGAAACCTGAGCTCCAAAGAATTGATGCCTTTGAACTGTGGTGTTGGAGAAGACTGTTGAGATTCCCCTGGACAGCAAGGATATCAAACCAGTCAATCCTACAGGAAATCAGTCCTGAATATTTACTGGAAGGACCTATGCTGAAGCTGAAACTCCAGTACTTTGGTCACCTGATGTGAAGAACTGACTCATTGGAAAAACCCTGATGCTGGGAGAGCTTGAGGGCAGGAGGAGAAGGGGATGACAGAGTACGAGGTAGTTGAATGGCATCACTGACTCAGTGATATGAGTTTGAGAAAGCTCTGGGAGATGGTGAAGGACAGCAACGCCTGGTATGCTGCAGTCCATGGGGCTGTATAGAGTTTGACTTGATTGAGCAACTGAACTGCTATCAATACTGATAATTATTTGGGGTTTGCTCTCTGTAGGTCTTGTCCTTTTGTGTTTCCTGCCTAGAGATATTCCTTTAGCAGTTGTTGTAAAGCTGGTTTGATGGTGCTGAATTCTCTTAACTTTTGCTTCTCTGGAAAACTTTTAGTTTCTTCATCAAATGTGAAGGAGAGTCTTGCTGGGTAGAATATTCTTGATTGTAGCTTTTTCCCTTTCATCACTTTAGATATATCATGCCATTCCCTTCTGGCTTGAAAAATTTCTGTTGAGAAATCAGCTGATAACCTGATGGGAGTTCCCTTGTATGTTACTTGTTATTTTTCCCTTGTTGGTTTTACTATTTTATATCTGTTTTTAATTTTTGTCAATTTGATTGCTATGTGTCCCTGTGTGTTCTTCCTTGTGTTTATCCTTCCTGGGACTCTGTGCTTTTCTCACTTTGTGGATGATTTTCTTGCCCACGTTCAGCAAGTTTTCAACCATCATCTCTTCAAATATTTTCTCAGGTCCTTTCTCTCTTGTTTTTTTCTTCTAGGAACTCTATAATGTGAATGTTAGTGCATTTAATATTGTCCCAGAGGTCTCTTAGGCTGTCTTCACTTCTTTCCATTCTTTTTTCTATATTCTGTTCTATGGCAGTGATTTCTACCATTCTGTCTCCCAGGTCATTTATCCATTCTTCTGTCTCAGTTATTCTCCTATTGATTCCTTCTAGTGTGTTATTCATCCCTGTTAGCTTGTTCTTTAGTTCTCATTGGTCTTTGGTAAACATTTCTGGCATCTTATCAACCTTTGCCTCCATTCTTTTCCTGAGATCTGGATCATCTTCATTATCATTATTCTGAATTCTTTTTCTGGAAGGCTGCCTATCTTCAATTCTTTAGTTGTTTTTCTGGGGTTTTATTTTGTCCCTTCATCAGGACAAAACTTTCTGCTTTTTCCTCATGATTACCTTTGCCCTCCTATGCCCACACAGCCACCACTCCTTCCTGCTGCCGCCCTTGTCCTAGACCAGGGGCCAAGCCCGAGGCCAGGGCGGCGACTGAGAGGAGCAACCCCACGTCCAAGGAGTGGTGGCTGTGCAGGCGCAGGAGGGCCTAGAGGAGCTATCCCATGTTGAAGGTCAGGAAGGGTGGTGGGAGGAGCTACCCCTCATCCAAGGTAAGGAGCAGCAGCTGTGCTTTGCTGGAGCAGCCGTGAAGAGACACCCCATGCCCAAGGTAAGAGAAACCCAAGTAAGATGGTAGGTGTTGCAAGAGGGCATCAGAGGGCAGACACACTGAAACCATACTCACAGAAATCTAGTCAATCTAGTCACACTAGGACCACAGCCTTGTCTAACTCAGTGAAACTAAGCCATGCCCGCAGGTCAACCCAAGACAGGCGGATCATGGTGGAGAAGTCTGACAGAATGTGGTCCACTGGAAAAGGGAATGGCAAGCCACTTCAATATTCTTGCCTTGAGAACCCCATGAACAGTATGAAGAGGCAAAATGATAGGATACTGAAAGAGGTACTCCCCAGGTCAGTAGGTGCCCAGTATGCTACTGGAGGTCAGTGGAGAAATAATTCCAGAAAGAATGAAGGGATGGAGCCAAAGCAAAAACAATACCCAGCTGTGGATGTGACTGGTGATAGAAGCAAGGTCTGATGCTGTGAAGAGCAGTATTGCACAGGAACCTAGAATGTCAGGTCCATGAATCAAGGCAAATTGGAAGTGGTCAAACAGGAAATGGCAAGAGTGAACGTCGACATTCTAGGAATCAGTGAACGAAAATGGACTGGAATGGGTGAATTTAACTCAGATGACCATTATATCTACTACTGTGGACAGGAATCCCTCAGAAGAAATGGAGTAGCCATCATGGTTAACAAAAGAGTCCAAAATGCAGTACTTGGATGCAATCTCTAAAATGACAGAATGATCTCTGTTCGTTTCCAAGGCAAACCATTCAATATCACAGTTATTCAAGTCTATGCCACAACCAGTAACGCTGAAGAAGCTGAAGTTGAATGGTTCTATGAAGACCTACAAGACCTTCTAGAACTAACACCCCCAAAATATGTCCTTTTCATTCTAGGGGACTGGAATGCAAAAGTAGGAAGGGAAGAAACACCTGGAGTAACAGGCAAATTTGGCCTGGGAATGTGGAATGAAGCAGAGCAAAGGCTACCAGAGTTTTGCCAAGAAAATGCACTCATCATAGCAAACACCCTCTTCCAACAACACAAGAAAAGACTCTACACATGGGCCTCAGCAGATGGTCAACACCAAAATCAGACTGATTATATTCTCTGCAACAAAAGATGGAGAAGCTCTATACAGTCAACAAAAACAAGACCAGGAGCTGACTGTGGCTCAGATCATGAACTCCTTATTATGAAATTCAGACTGAAATTGAAGAAAACAGGGAAAACCACTAGACCATTCAGGTATGACCTCAATCAAATCCCTTATGATTATACAGTGGAAGTGAGAAATAGATTTAAGGGCCTAGATCTGATAGATAGAATGCCTGATGAACTATGGAATAAGGTTCGTGACATTGCACAGGAGACAGGGATCAAGACCATTCCCATAGAAAAGAAATGCAAAAAAGCAAATTGGCTGTCTGGGGAAGCCTTACAAATAGCTGTGAAAAGAAGAGAAGAGAAAAGCCAAGGAAAAAAGGAAAGATATAAGTATCTGAATGCAGAGTTCCAAAGAATAGCAAGAAGAGATAAGAAAGCCTTCTTCAGTGATCAATGCAAAGAAATAGAGGAAAACAACAGAATAGGAAAGACTGCAGAGCTCTTCAAGAAAATTAAAGATACCAAGGGAATATTTCATGCAAAGATGGGCTCAATAAAGGACAGATATGGTATGGACCTAACAGAAGCAGAAGATATTAATAAGAGATGGCAAGAATACACAGAAGAACTGTACAAAAAGGATCTTCATGACCTGGATGATCATGATGGTGTGATCACTCACCTAGAGCCAGACATCCTGGAATGTGAAGTCAAGTGGGCCTTAGAAAGTATCACGAACAAAGCTAGTGGAGGTGATGGAATTCCAGTTGAGCTATTTCAAGTCCTGGAAGATGATTTTGTGAAAGTGCTGCACTCAATATGCCAGAAAATTTGGAAAACTCAGCAGTGGCCACAGGACTGGAAAAGATCAGTTTTAATTCCAATCCAAAGAAAGACAATACCAAAGAATGCTCAAACTACCACACAATTGCACTCAACTCACATGCTAGTAAAGTAATGCTCAAAATTCTCCAAGCCAGGCTTCAGCAATACGTGAACCGTGAACTTCCTGATGTTCAAGCTGGTTTTAGAAAAGGCAGAGGAACCAGAGATCAAATTGCCAACATCCGCTGGATCATGGAAAAAGCAAGAGAGTTCCAGAAACACATCTATTTCTGCTTTATTGACTATGCCAAAGCCTTTGACTGTGTGGATCACAATAAACTGTGGAAAATTCTGAATGAGATGAGAATACCAGGCCACCTAACCTGCCTCTTGAGAAATCTGTATGCAGGCTAGGAAGCAACAGTTAGAACTGGACATGGAACAACTGACTGGTTTCAAATAGGGAAAGGAGTGCGTCAAGGCTGTATATTGTTACCCTACCCTGCTTATTTAACTTATATGCAGAGTAAATCATGAGAAACCCTGGACTGGAAGAAGCACAAGCTGGAATGAAGATTGCCAGGAGAAATATCAATAACCTCAGATATGCAGATGACACCACCCTTATGGCAGAAAGTGAAGAGGAACTAAAAAGCCTCTTGATGAAAGTAAAAGAGGAGAGTCAAAAAGTTGGCTTAAAGCTCAATATTCAGAAAACGAGGATCATGGCATCCGGTCCCATCACTCCATGGGAAATAGATGGGGAAACAGTGGAAACAGTGTCAGACTTTATATTTTGGGGCTCCAAAATCAGTGAAGATGGTGACTGCAGCCATGAAATGAAAAGATGCTTACTCCTTGGAAGAAAAGTTATACCAATCTAGATAGCATATTCAAAACCAGAGACATTACCTTGCTGACTAAAGTCCGTCTAGTCAAGGCTATGGTTTTTCCAGTACTCATACATGGATGTGAGCGTTGGACTGTGAAGAAGGCTGAGCGCCAAAGAATTGATGCTTTTGAAGTGTGGTGTTGGAGAAGACTCTTGAGAGTCCCTTGGACTTCAAGGAGATCCAACCAGTCCATTCTGAAGGAGATCAACCCTGGAATTTCTTTGGAAGGAATGATGCTAAAGCTGAAACTCCAGTACTCTGGCCACCTCATGTGAAAAGTTGACTCATTGGAAAAGACTTTGATGCTGGGAGGGATTAGGGGCAGGAGGATAAGGGGACGACCTAGGATGAGATGGCTGGATGTCATCACTGACTTGATGGACACGAGTCTGAGTGAACTCCAGAGTTGGTGATGGACAGGGAGGCCTGGCGTGCTGCAATTCATGGGGTCACAAAGAGTCGGACACAACTGAGCGACTGAACTGAACTGAATATGGATTTTGTGTTAGCCACTGTGGGACTGTGTCTCTTGTTTGTTTTATCTGCCCTCTGGTGGGTGAGACTAAGAGATTTATGTAAGCTTGTTGATGGGAGGGACTGGTGATGGAGAAACTTGGTCTTTCTCTGATGGGCAGGGCCTTGCTCAATAAAGTTTTAATCCAAATATCTAATGATGGGTGGGGTTGCACACTCTCCCCAGTAGTTGTTCAGCCTGAGCTGACAAAGCCCTGGGGTCTATGAGCTCTGTGGTATTGTTAATGGTGAACTCCCAGAGTGTTTACATCAAGGGCAACCTTCCAGTGCCCTTATCCCTCAGTGAGCCCCTGCTAATCAATACCTCCACAGGAGGCCCTCTAACACTAGTAGGTAGTTTTGTTTCAGTTCCCTGTGGGTCCCTGCTCCTCTCCTCTGGGTCTTAGTGCTGGCAAAATTTAGGGCCCTCCGTACTGGAGTCTCTGTTTCCCTTAGTCCTCTGGAAATCCTATAGTCAAATCCCACTGGCTCTCAAGGCCAGATTCCCTGGCCTTGTCAGATCCCCAGGCTGGGAAGCCTGACATTGGGTTGGAACCTTCACAAAAGTGTGAGACCATTTTTGGTATTATTTTTCTCCAGACTGTGGGTCACAGACTGATGGGTATGAAATTTAATTTTATCATGATGCACCCCTCTTACTGTCTCGCTGCGCTTCTTCTTTGTCTTTCAGCATGGGATATCTTTTTTTTGGTGGGTTCCAGCATCCTCCTGTTGATGGTTGTTCAACAGTTTGTTGCAATTTGGGTGCTTTCAAAGGAGATTAGTGCACATTCTTCTACTCTACCATCTTGAACTGGAAGCCTCCTCCTACTAACTTTTGATTTTTTGCTTTCTTCTTTCTCTGGTTTGTTAAGTGTAAGATTAGGTTGCTTATTTGGTATTTCTCTTGGGAACTGAGGTGGGCTTGTATCACTAAAAGCTTCCTTCTAAGAAAAGTTTTTATTCTGTCTTATAGATTTTTGATCATTTTTTTTCTTCTTTCATGTCAAGGTTTAAAAAATTTCTTTCTTTGATTTCTTTAGCAAACCGTTGGTTATTCGGTAGCATACTGCATAGCCTTCAAGTGTTCGTGATTTTTGCATTTTTTTTTTCTTGTAGTTGATTTCTAGTCTCACCTATCCAGTACTCTTGCCTGGAAAATCCCATGGATGGAGGAGCCTGGTGGGCTGCAGTCCAAGGGGTCGGGCACGACTGAGTGACTTCACTTTCACTTTTCATTTTCATATGCTGGAGAAGGAAATGGCAACCCACTCCAGTATTCTTGGCCTAGAGAATCCCAGGATCGGTGAGCCTGATGGGCTGCCATCTATGGGGTCACACAGAGTCGGACACGACTGAAGTGACTTGGCAGCAGCAGCAGCAGTCTCACCACTGTCAGCATAAAAAATGCTTGATATGATTTCAATCTTTTATACTTATTGAGAGTTTTTTCATGACCTGGCATGTAATCTTTCTCAGAAAATATTCTATACTCACTTGAAAACAATGTGTATTCTGTTGCTTTTGGATGGACTATATCTATTTAGATACCTATTTGAATATCTAGTAAGTCTATTTGGTCTAACCTGTCAATTAAGGCCCATTTCCTTTATTGATTTTCTGTCTGGATAATCTATTGATGTAAGTGGAGTGTTAAATTCCCCTACTATTATTATTTACGTTAATGTCAATTTCTGTCTTCATGTTTGTTAAATTTTCCTTTGTGTGTGTTAGTTGTTCAGTTGTGCCAGACTCTTTGCGACTCTATGGACTTTATTTATCAATATGTAGGAATTCTTATGTTGGGTGCATACATATTTATAGTTACTATATCTCTTTCCTAGATTGATCCCTTGATCATTATGTAATACCCTTTTTTATTTCTTATTACAGTCTTTGTTTATTGTGTCTAGTGTAAGTATTACCATCCCAGCTTTCCATTTCTGTGATGTCTTTTTCTAGTCCCTTACTTTCAGTTTGCATGTGTCTTTAAGCCTGAAGTGAATCTCGTGTAGGCAGCATGTATATAAGCCTTGTTTTAGTATCCAAACAGCCATCTTTTGTCTTTTGATTGGAGCATTTAGTTCATTTACATTTCAAGTAATTATTGACAAGTATAATCAATGGGATCATGAAAGAGTCAGACACAACTTAGCTACTACACAAAAACAGCAGCAATCTATTTATTGCCATTTTCTTCATTGTTTTGGAGTTGTTTTTGTGGTTCTGTTTTGTTCCTTTCTTCTTTTGCTCGCTTCCCTTGTGATTTGATGATTATCTTTACTGTTATGTTTGGATCCCTTTCTCTTTACTGTGTGTATAACTATTATAAATTTCTGGTATGGTTACCATGAGGTTTATATATAGTAATATATGTTATATATATATTATTAAGTGACTCATTTCTTATGTTCAAATGCATTCTAACAGTCCTGTATTTTTAACCTTGGCCTTTTACTATTTTTGACATCATATTTTACATTTATTTTGTGTGTGTGTATCCCTTTGTTGGGACCTGACCTGAGCCATGACAGGTTCGACAGGCCACACTAGGCCTAAGCCTCAGGTTCTTGTAAGCATGAGTCATAATTCTGAGAAGCCCCACCAAGGTCCCCGATGACACCAAGGTCCCCGATAACACCGGTCCCCGATGACACCAAGGTCCTCCCTGATGACGCCAAGGTTAAATCAATCACCACGATGACCCAAGGTTGAGTCAATCACCACACGCCAACTACACTATTGCTGAGACAAAAGACTGTCTGTATATAAGCAGCTGTGATTCAGAGCTTGGGGCTCTTATCAAGATTCCACTGTGCTGGATGAGACTTGGGCCCTAGCTCGAGCTAGCAATAAACCCCTTTATGCTTTTGCATTGCTGTGGACGTCTTATTCTCTCAGTTTTGGGGACTCAGACACTGGGCATGACACCTTAACTGCTTATTGTAGACATAGATGATTTTACTAGTTTTGTGTTTTAACCTTCCTACTAGCTTTATAAGTGATTGCAACATCTACTACTTTTACTATATATTTTCCTTTACCAGTGAGATTTTTCCTTTGTGTAATTTTTATATTTCTAGTTGCAGCCTTTTATGCTTCTTCAACATTTCTTGTAAAGCTGTTTTCATGCTGAACTTTTTTAACTCGTGTGTGTCTAAAATTTTTGATTTTTTTCTTCACATCTGAATAATAGCCTTGCTGGGCAGAGTATTCTCAATTGCAGGCTTTTCTCTTTCATCACTTTAAACATTTCATACCTCTCCACTCTGGCCTGTAGAGTTTATGCTTAAAAGTCAACTGATAGTCTTATGGGTGTTCCCTGTACAGCAACTTTTTGCTTTTCTCTTCCTGCTTTTAATATTCCTCCTTTAGTTTATTTTTTGCCATTTCACTTACAATGTGTCTTGCTGTGGACTTCTTTGGTTGGTTGGTGAAAGTTGCTCAGTCGTGTCCAACTCTTTGCAACCTCATGGACTATATAGTCCATGGAATTCTCCAGGCCAGAATACTGGAGTGGGTAGCCATTCCCCTCTCGAGGGGATCTTCCCAACCCAGGGATCGAACCCAGGTTTCCTGCATTGCAGGTGGATACTTTGCCAGCTGAGCCACAAGGGAAGCCTGTGGACTTCTTTGAGTACATCTCATTTGAGCCTCTCTTTTCTTCTTAGATATGAATGTCTGTTTCCTTTCCAGGTTAGCGAATGTTTGCAGCTATTAGTGATCAAATAAGCTTTCTGTCCCTTTGTCGTTTTTTTTCTTTCTCTGGGCCCTATAAAGCAAATGTTAGTATGTTTGATATTGTTCCAAACATCTCTTAATGTGTCCTCATTTAAAAAAAAAAATCTTATTTCTTTTTCCTGCTCAGCTAGGGTGATTTCCAATATTCTGTCCTCAGTTCTCTGATCCATTCCTCTATACCATCTAATATACTATTGATTTCTTCTAGTATACTTTAAAATTTCAATTATTGTATTCTTTGGCTGTGTTCTTTGTATTTTGTAATTCTTTGTTAAAACTCTCATTGTGTTCATCTATTCTCCTGAGGTCTTTGAGTATCTTTGTTGATAATTACCTTGAACTGTTTATTGGACAAATCGCTTGTCTCCACTTTACTTAGTTTTTCTTCTGGGGTTTTACCTTGTTCCTTTTTTTTGAAACATATTCTTTTGTTGCTTCATTTTGCTTAATTCTCCATGTATATTTGTATGTATTAGGTAGATTGATACATTTCCTGACCTTGGATGAGTGATCTTATGTAGGAGACAATCTATGTGTGGCTCAGTAGCACTCTCCCTCTGGTCACCAGAACTATATAATCTTGGGATGCTCCCTTAGTGGGTTGTGTGGACCATCCTTTTGTGGTGGAGCTGGCTACTACTATGGATATGCTGGTAGGTGAGGTTGGTCTGCAGTCTTGTTTGCTGCTTGACCATGCTTCATCTTGAGGCTAACAGCCACTGGTGGGCAATGTTAGTCGTGATATTACTAGCTGAGGTGTCCTGGGCATGGTGCTGGCCAGCTGTTTGGTGGGACCAGGTCCTAGGGCACATTAGTGCTGGGCCTGGAGTTTCCAGGGTTAGTGCTGGCCCCTGTGGGCCTTGGCATGGCTGGATATGGGCCTGTGGGACCCAGGCCTAGTACAGTTTGTCTGGTGGGTGGGACTGTGTCTTAGCCCTAATAGCCAAGCGGGAAAACTCCAAACTGGCATTTACCAATACCAAGTGTCCTCATGGTTAAACAAGCTCCCCAAATACTGCTCCCAGTGTCTATGTCCCCAGTTCCAGTGGCCTTCTGTCTCTCTGGTAGTCTCTCTGTCTCAGTAGATGGATCTGATCTAGGAGCCTTTCAAATTACTGTCTTTGTGCTGGGACTCAGTGTATGAGATGCCATGTGTGACCTTTAAGGGTGTAGTATCTGTTTCCTATAGCTCTCTGACTCTCCTGTACACAAGCACAACTGTCCTTTGAAGGCAAATGTTCTGGGGACTCATCTTCCTGGTGCAGGACCCCAACACTGGGGAGCCTAATATGGAGCTTAAACCTCTTGCTGCTTGGGGAGAACTTCTGCAATTTTGATTATCCTCTAATTTGGTGGTCACCTACCAGGATGTGTGGATCTTAACTATACTGTGTCTCTACCTCTCCAACATGTCTCACTGGGGTTCCTTCTTTTCTACTAATCTCTAGGGCATTCTCACTGAAAGTGGCTCTGTAGAAGTTGTAATTTTGGTGTGCCCATGGGAGGAGGTGAATTCAGTCTTCCTACTCCATGATCTTGGTCACTCTCCTGAAAAGTTTCAGACTTTAGTATGCCACTTTAGCAATACAGATTATATCTAATGCCATTATAACAATACTTTGGAGTCAATGACTCACCTTTAGTTTCATCTCCTGTAAAATTGGAATAATAATACCTCATAGGCTTGTGTGTAGATTAGATAAAATAATTCATGTAATTATATGTATGTGACTCAGTATAATATGGTGCTACAGCTTAGCACTGTATCTGGCACATTAAGAAAGAACTGAGTGAGTGAATGCAAAGAAAACAGAAAAAAGTATTTTCTCATTGTGTGCTCAGTCACTTAGTCATGTCCAGCTCTTTGTGACTCCATGGACTGTAGCCTGTAAGGCTCCTCTGTCCATGGAACTCTCCAGGCAAGAATACTGGAGTGGGTAGCCATTTCCTACTCAAATTTTGTCATTAGAGGCAAGAGCAGGGACAATATGTTTCCATGTGCAAGTAAAATAAAGTACATTTGGATAAAAAGTTTTAGGGAAAATCTCAAAAATTTCCAAAACAAAGGTAGAAAAATAAAACCTAGAAGAGTAAGCAGAGAAATTCCCCACGTGCCTGAACCTGTTTATCTTTTCTCTGTGCTTCTTTCCTCTGTGCTCACACTCAGTCACTTCAGTTGTGTCTCTTTGTGATCCCATGGACTATAGCCCATCAGGTTTCTCTGTCTATGGGATTTTAAAAAATTAATTAATTAATTTTAGTTGGAGGCTACTTTATGATATTGTGGTGAGTTTTGCTGTACATCGACATGAATCAGCCATGAGTGCACATGTGTCCCCCCATCCTGAAGCCCCCTCATACTTCTCTCCCCACCCCATCCCTCTGGGTTGTTCCAGAGCACGAGCTCTGAGTCTCCTGCTTCATGCACCAGACTTGCACTGGTATCCATTTTACACATGATAATACACATGTTTCAATGCTATTCTTTTAAATCATCCCACCCTCACCTTCTCCCACAAAGTCCAAAAGTCTGTTCTTTAATTCTGTGTCTCTTTTGCTGTCTTGCATATAGGGTAACCATTACCATCTTTCTAAATCCCATATATATACCTTAATATACTGTATTGGTGTTTCTTTTTCTGACTTACTTCATTCTGTATAATAGGCTCCAGTTTCATCCACCTCACCAGAACCGGCTCAAATGCACTCTTTTGAGAAGGCAATGGCACCCCACTCCAGTACTTTTGCCTGGAGGGTCCCATGGACAGAGGAGCCTGGTGGGCTGCAGTCCATAGGGTCGCTGGGAGTCGGACACGACTGAGCGACTTCACTTTCACTTTTCACTTTCATGCATTGGAGAAGGAAATGGCAACCCACTCCAGTGTTCTTGCATGGAGAATCCCAGGGATGAGGGAGCCTGGTGGGCTGCTGTCTCTGGGGTCGCACAGAGTTGGACACGACTGAAGCGACTTAGCAGCAGCAGCTGCAGTAATATTCCATTGTGCATATGCATCTCAACTTCCTTATCCATTCATCTGCCAGTGGACATCTATGTTGCTTCCATGTCCTAGCTATTGAAAACAGTGCTACAGTGAACATTGGGGTACGTGTTTCTTTTTCACTTCTGGTTTGCTCAGTGTGTATGTCCAGCAGTGGGTTTGCTGGGTCATATGACAGTTCTATTTTCAGTTTTTTAAGGAATCTCCTCATTGTTCTCCATAGTGGCTGTTCTAGTTTGCATTCCCACCAACAGTGTGAGAGAGTTCCCTTTTCTCCACATCTTCTCTAGTATTTATAGTTTGTGGACTCTTTGATGGCAACCATTCTGACTAGCGTGAGGTGGTACCTCATTGTGGTTTTGATTTGCATTTCTCCGATAATAAATCATGTTGAGTAACTTTTCACTTATTTATTAAATTTGTATGTCTTCTTTGGAGAAATGTCTGTTTAGCTCTTTGGCTCACTTTTTGATTGGTCGTTCATTTTTTCTTGTATTGAGCTGCATATGCTGCTTGTGTATTTTGGAGATTAATTCTTTGTTGGTTGTTTCATTTGCTATCATTTTCTTGCATTCTGAAGGCTGCCTTTTCACCTTGCTTATAGTTTCCTTTGTTGAACAAAAGCTTTAAAGTTTAATTAGGTCTCATTTGTTTATTTTTGTTTTTATTTCCATTACTCTGGGAGGTGGGTCATAGAGGATCTTGCTGTGATTTATGTCAGAGTGTTCTGCCTATGTTTTCCTCTAAGAGTTTTATAGTTTCTGGTCTTACATTTATTCATTTTGAGTTTATTTTTGTGAATGGTGTCCCATGTCTAAACTGCTCGGATTCTTGGGTGTTCCACAGAGTGTAGAGCCAGATGGGCTGTGCATTTTGGGCCCTACCTAGGTCCAAGCAGCTCATGTGACTGGGTGCTTGGTGAGTGCACTGTCTCAGGTGGGCCATGTATCTTTATTCACCTCTCCAGTCCTCACCACTCAGTTTCCCGGATGTGCCACAAAAAAGCAGTCCCAGGTGTGCTGTGTATCTCCTCTGGGTAGCTGAACTCAAGCTATGACACTCCTGGCAGATGTGAATCATCCAGATTTCCAGGAAGACGTGGTTAGCAACTGGCAGCCTGCTTACAGTTTGGTGGAAGATGTGGTCTCTGGGGCCGAGATTGCAGCAGCCCCTTGCTTTCCAGCTCTGGCTGTCACTCATCTGCCTCTGTGCCTCCAAGCAGGGAGGGCCCTATACTGCTACCAGCTTGCTCTCCTTTGGTATTTGCTCAATCCTTTGTTCTGTGAGCACCCAGGGGTCACCATGCAGTATTAGAGCCTTTTGCGGGAAAAATCTTTTCATTTTTGTCTCTTTGGAAATCCCACAGTTTGGGTTGCTGTCTCGCATTAGCTCCCTCAGATTGTCCTCAGGGCCTTGAGGCCCAGCCCTTATCCTAAGGACTCATAATGAAACCTGTGCCTCCCTGGCCAGCCCCCACTTGCTGGTGGCAGACTCCCACAGACACACCTGTGAGAGAGTTTCCTGCTGTGTGGAAACTTCTCTTCCTTCACTACTCCCTCCCCAGGATGGGTCTCTATCCCTAAATCTTTTGTCTCTGTTTTCATCTTTTATATTTTGTCCTATCTCCTTTTGAAGAGATTGAGCTGCCTTTCTGGGTGCCTGGTGTCTTCTGCTGGTGTTCAGAAGTTGTTTTGTGGAAGTTGTTAAACATCCAAATGATCTTTTGATGAATTTGTGTAGGGGAAAGTGGTCTCCCCATCCTATTCCTCCACCATCTTTGGACTTACCTCTGTCCACGGGGTTTTACAGGTGAGAATACTGGAGTGGGTTGCCACTTTCTTCTCTGGGGGATCTTCCTGACCCAGGGATAGAACCCATATCTCTTAGTCTCCTGAATTGTAGGCAGATTCCTTCTCACTAGCACCACCTGGAAACCCCTTCTTTCTTTAAGAGAAATTCAAATGCAGTTGGTAATGAAGCCAGTCACAAGTAGACAACAATTTTTGTAGTCTTTTGTCTGCTTTCCAAAATGTGTTTATAATTAAAAAAATTTTTTTACATCTCCTTTTTAAAATAAAAATTAAAATGTTATTATTAAAACTTTTTAATATTTGAACTTCAATTCTTTATTGTAATATAGGTTTTTATGGTTGCTATGATGTTTTAATGATGTAATATATGTAAGCATAAAATATATTTAAAACATTTTAGGGAAAGAACAAATTAGCCAAGACGGTGTCATCAGGCTCTCTCGCACCATAGCCTCTCAGTCTTGCCTCACATTTTGTAAATAATGATTATGTAACCAGGAGAAATATCAATAACCTCAGATATGCAGATGACACCACCCTTATGGCAGAAAGTAAAGAAGAACTAAAGAGCCTCTTGATGAAAGTGAAAGAGGAGAGTGAAAAAATTGGCTTAAAGCTCAACATTTGGAAAACTAAGATCATGGAATCCAGTCCCATCACTTCATGGGAAATAGATGGGGAAACAGTGGAAACAGTGGCTGACTTTATTTTTGGGGGGCTTCAAAATCACTGCAGATGGTGATAGCAGCCATGAAATTAAAAGACACTTACTCCTTGGAAAGAAAGTTATAACCAACCTAGACACCATATTAAAAAGCAGAGACAACCAACTTTGTCAACCAAGTTCTGTCTCATCAAGGCTATGGTTTTTCCAGTAGTCATGTATGGATATGAGAATTAGACTATAAAGAAAGCTGAGTGATGAAGAATTGATGCTTTTGAACTATGGTGTTGGAGAAAACTTTTGAGAGTCCCTTGGACTGCAAGGAGATCCAACCAGTCCATCCTAAAGGAAATCAGTCCTTAGTGTTCATTGGAATGACTGATGATGAAGCTGAAGCGCCAATACTTTGCCCATCTGATGCAAAGAGCCGACTCACTGGAAAAGAGTCTGATGCTGGGAAAGATTGAAGGCAGGAGAAGGGGATGACAGAAGATGATATGGTTGGATGGTATCACTGACTCAATGGAGATGAGTTTGAGTAAACTCCAGGAGTTGGTGATGGACAGGGAGGGCTCCATGCTGCGGTCCATGGGGTCGTGAAGAGTCAGACATGACTGAGTGACTGAACTGAACTGAGCAGCATACATCTGTAAGATCACTTATAGCTCTGCGCATGTACATCAGGAGGTATTCGCTTGGCCATAGGCTTCTTTGTGCCACATGCCTGTGCGAGCTTTACCATGAAAGCCCTGGCTGCTGCTGCTGCATTGGGGCAACACTGGAGTGGCAACATGGTTATGTTATATGAGTTTATGTTTTGGCTACATTATGGTTATGTTATGGCTGTTGCTACAGCTGCTGCATCAGCCAGGAGAGAGGCTATGTTATGATTGCCATGCCGGCCAGGAGAGAATAAACCTGTCTGAAGTTGCTAAGGCTCCTTGCATCTTCTTCCAGCCTCTTAACTTAAGCCTTTCCTACTCTGGATTCATCGAACAGTGTGCACAGTGTGGACAGAAGGCAATTGGTGTCATGAACAAGATCTGCAATAAAAGCATAAAATATATTTAAATCATAAAATGTTTCAACATTATGAATATGGAGAAATGATGTAAAGAAAGTGGATAATTCACAGCATGAGGGCAGTTTTCCTTATACAGATATTAAGATTAATCTGCTAAAAGAAAGGTCAATAGTAACAAATTATGAGCCCAAAAGAAGTAATTTTGATGCGTTCTCAGCAAATGAGCAAGACCCCCTCCCTCTTGGTTTAGTGTTCAATGATGCTCTTTTCTTTACTCAGAGGAGCAAATAGAATCTATAGTTGATTGTTGTTTTCTTTATTTCTACTGAAAACGGTCATTCTTTAATCAAGCAGCTGCCACACTGCTAGCTGGTTTCCAGACTGAGCTACTCCAAAAGCAGCCTGCACCCCATTTCCGGGGTCTGCAGAGAATCTGTAGTTCTGTTAGGACACAGTGGATGCTTTGTAAGTCATTTGGCTGCTTGTGCTCCCATTGCATGCCAATTAGTCTGTGGGCTGCTCTTTTTCTGCAGCCATCGAAATGCACCCCTATCTTAGGGATGTCTCAGGACCACATGACTGAGACACGAAATGATGCTGATGCCCAGTGTTGGTCGTCAACCTGGACCTCAAATGGCCTTGGCAAAATCTACCCTTAGAAAATTATTTTCAGATGAAGTATAAAATGTAAATATTTTACAAAATGAAGAATCATTTTTATGTTGGATTTAGAAGGGAGGATTATAAAGGATTTTGTGAAGGCAAACAAATTTCTATGAGTTCTAGATGCTGCATTAGCACCATGATTTTCTTTTCTCTCTAACTTAACTGCTTTATCCTTCTTGGCTCAGATGGTAAAGCGTCTGCCTACAATGAGGGAGACCCGGGTTCGATCCCTGGGTTGGGAATATCTCCTGGAGAAGGAAATAGCAACCCACTCCAGTATTCTTGCCTGGAGAATCCCACGGATGGAGGAACATGGTAGGCTACAGTCCATGGGGTCACAAAGAGTTGGACACGACTGAGCGAGCTTCACAGCTTCACAAGATCTTAGTGTAACGGGTTTAGCTGAAGATGTAAACTGCTGCTGCTGCTGCTAAGTTGCTTCAGTCGTGTCCGAATCTGTGTGACCCCATAGACGGCAGTCCACCAGGCTCCCCCATCCCTGGGATTCTCCAGGCAAGAACACTGGAGTGGGTAGCCATTTTCTCCTCCAGTGCATGAAAGTGAAAGTGAAGATGCTCCGTCGCGTCTGACTCTTAGCGACCTCATGGACCTCAGCCTACCAGGCTCCTCCATCCATGAGATTGTCCAGGCAAGAGTACTGAAGTGGGTTGCCATTGCCTTCTCCGATGTAAACTGCAAATGGCACCATATTTCTAACATTGCTATAATGAAGTGAGGAGGACTGAACAGTCGGAGAAGACATGGGAGGTAGTCAGAGATTTGGGGCCTGGAGGCAGAACGTAAAGAGCTGCTGGAGTTCTGAATGCTCTCAAATGCTCTGAGTCGCTTTACAAACAGCTGTGTTTCAGCATAGCTTTTCTTGAGAGCTACTCTCTAGCAGAACATAGATTTCCCCTCGAAGAAATCATACCTGGTAGAGAATCCCCACTTAATCAGGCTGCCCATCTCAGAGCATTCATCTTATATCAAGTAGAGCCACTGCCAACCCTGTTGTGGGATGTACAAGCCACTTTTAAGTAAAAACACTTATTAAACACTCAGGTGTTTAGAAACATTAGCATCTCAAAGTTAATTCCCAACACATGTCCAGCTTTAATGAGAATTATTCTTATTTCCTCTTGTTAATTAATGAGTCCTCGCCAAGGCCCCAAACCTCAGTGGGGACCAGAATAAACACTCAGGCTTACAAATGCTGAATAGGATGTCTTCCTGATTCACATAGAAAGAACAGAGAAACCCAGGAAATATTCTTCACCCTTGAGCAGCCTGATGAGTGATGCCTTTCAAGTGTCATTCTATCTTTCTTTCCACACCCTCTCCCATTAGCCCCACTGTGTAAAGAAAGGCACACTTATCTTGAATATAACAATGGTCCCCTACCTTGAAGGGGAAAATCCTCCCAGAGTGACAGACAAAATATTGGTGCTGTCTGACAGAGTGAAGTAATGGGGACCAGATTTATCTTCCACCCACAATAAACCCCAAATGGCAAAATACATAAAACAACAGTCTTCAAAACACTGGACATCAGGCAGTAAAGGGCAGTGCTCTCTGATAATGGAAGACAGACAAAGTGAGCCCTTTGTTGCTCCAGCTTATTTCCTAAAAGTGTTCTAGACAGTAGTGTGGGGAGGGGTAACAGGTAATCCCCTGAGGTGAGGAGATAGAGCTGAGCATCCAGGGAGACCAAGGAGCTGGAGTGCATAGGCAGAGCTCCAGAGAGGAGAGAGTTGCACAGAAAGAAAAACCTGGGGAGCTACAGAAAGTTCCCCTCATACATTCATACATTTCCTACGTTTTTAGGAAAAGGAACCCCTTTCCCTCCAGATTTGGGAAAGAACCATCAAGAGAATTAGAGGAAACAGTGACTCATTATCATGCAGAACTGGGAACTATGTCTGTTCCCACTAGCCACACTGGAAAAACTCATGGTTCATGCCTTGGGTAAGCACTCAGATATTGCCTAAATAGAGAGGAATAATTAGTCTAGACTAGGCAGCTGCTAAGCTGCTAAGCCAAGTCAGTCATGTCCGACTCTGTGCAACCCCATAGATGGCAGCCCACCAGGCTCCCGTCCCTGGGATTCTCCAGGCAAGAACACTGGAGTGGGTTGCCATTTCCTTCTCCAATGCAGGAAAGTAAAAAGTGAAAGTGAAGTTGCTCAGTCACGTCCGACTCTTAGCAACCCCATGGACTGTAGCCTATCAGGCTCCTCCATCCATGGGATTTCCCAGGCAAGAGTACTGGAGTGGGGTGCCATTGCCTTCTCCAAGACTAGGCAGACCTGGTTCCAAATAGGAAAAGGAGTACGTCAAGGCTGTATACTGTCACCCTGCTTATTTAACTTATATGCAGAGTACATCATGAGAAATGCTGGGCTGGAAGAAGCACAAGCTGAAATCAAGATTGCCAAGAGAAATATCAATCACCTCAGATATGCAGATGACACCACCCTTATGGCAGAAAGTGAAGAGGAACTAAAAAGCCTCTTAATGAAAGTGAAAGTGGAGAGTGAAAAAAGTTGGCTTAAAGCTCAACATTCAGAAAACGAAGATCATGGCATCCAGTCCCATCATTTTATGAGAAATAGATGGGTAAACAGTGGAAACAGTGTCAGACTTTAATTTTTTGGGCTCCAAAATCACTGCAGATGGTGACTGCAGCCATGAAATTAAAAGATGCTTACTCCTTGGAAGAAAAGTTATGACCAACCTAGATAGCATATTGAAAAGCAGAGACATTACTTTGCCAACAAAGGTCCATCTAGTCAAGGCTATGATTTTTCCGGTGGTCATGTATGGATGTGAGAGTTGGACTGTGAAGAAGGCTGAGTGCCGAAGAATGGATGCTTTTGAACTGTGGTGTTGGAGAAGACTCTTGCGAGTCCCTTGGACTGCAAGGAGAGCCAACCAGTCCATTCTAAAGGAGATCAGCCCTGGGATTTCTTTGGAAGGAATGATGCTGAAGCTGAAACTCCAGTACTTTGGCCACCTCATGCGAAGAGGTGACTCATTGGAAAAGACTCTGATGCTTGGAGGGATTAGGGGCAGGAGGAGAAGGGGCCAACAGAGGATGAGATGGCTGGATGGCATCACTCGATGGACATGAGTCTGAGTGAACTCTGGGAGTTGGTGATGGACAGGGAGGCCTGGCATGCTGTGATTCATGGGGTCTCAAAGAGTTGGACACGACTGAATGACTGAACTGAACTGAACCAAGGCAGACCTAGTTGCAGATCTGCCTAACAAATCATAAAAGGAAATTACTTCAGATAGTTTTCTCCTTTTGGGTTTTAACTGCATATTAGAACAATGCTCAAGGAATAAAAATACCACAATTTCCATGACCCAGCAAGGTGACATTCATGATATTCGGCATCCAATCAAGATTGTCAGGTGTGTAAAGAGGCAAGAAAACACATCCATAATGAGAGATTAAACAAAGGAAAGCAACACAAAACTGGCCCTGAAGTTAGAATTAGCAGTTCAGCTCAGTTTAGTTGCTCATTTGTGTCCACTTCTTGTGACCCTATGGACTGCAGCACACCAGGCTTCCCCGTCCATCACCAACCCCTATAGCTTGTTCAAACTCATGTCCGTTGAGTTGGTGATGCCATCCAACCATCTCATCCTCTGTCGTCCCCTTCTCCTCCCGCCTTCAATCTTTCCCAGCATCAAGGTCTTTTACCAGTGAGTCAGTTCTTCAAATCAGGTGGCCAAAGTATTGGAGTTTCAGCTTCATCATCAGTTCTTCCAATGAATATTCAGGACGGATTTCCTTTAGGATGGATGGGTTTTATGTCTTTGCAGTCCAAAGGAATCTCAAGAGTCTTCTTCAACAGCACAGTTCAAAAGCATGAGTTCTTCAGTGCTCAGGTTTCTTTATAGTCCAACTCTTATATCCATACACGACTGCTGGAAAAACCATAGCATTGAATAGATGGACCTTTTTTTTTTTGCCAAAGTAATAATATGTTTCTGCTTTTTAATATGCTGTCTAGGTTGGTCATAACTTTTCTTCTAAGGAGCAAGTGTCTTTTAATTTCATGGCTGCAATCACCATCTGTAGTGATTTTGGAGCCCCAAAAGATAAAGTTTGTAACTTCCCACTGTTTCCCCATCTATTTTCCAGGAAGTGATGGGACCAGATGCCATGATCTTAAGTTTCTGGCCCCAAGTAAATAACAGGGAGAGAACACATCTCCACTCATCAACAGAAAATTGGATTAAAGATTTACTGAGCATGGCACTGTCCATCAGAACAAGATCCAGTTTTCCTCTCAGTCAGTCTTTGCCATCAGGAAGCTTCCATAAGCCTCTTATCCTTCTCCATCAGAGGGAAGACAGACTGAAAACCACAATCACAGAAAGATAACCAATCTGATCACATGAACCACAGCCTTGTCTAACTCAATGAAAATATGAGCCATGCCCTGTAGGGCCACCCAAGATGGACGGGTCTTGGTGGAGAGTTCTGACAAAACGTCGTCCACTGAAGAAGGGAATGGCAAACCACTACAGTATTCTTTCCTTGAGAACCCCATGAACAGTATGAAAAGGGAAAAAGATGGGACACTGAAAGATGAACTCTCCAGGTTGGTAGCTGCTCAATATGCTACTGGATATCAGTAGAGAAATAACTACAGAAAGAAAGAAGAGATGGAGCCAAGGCAAAAACTACACCTAGTTGTGGATGGGATAGAAGTAAAGTCTGATGCTGTAAGAGCAATACTGTATAGGAACCTGGAATGTTAGGTGCATGAATTAAGTTAAATTGGAAGTGGTCAAACAGGAGATGCCAAGAGTGAACACTGACATTTTAGGAATCAGTGAACTAAAACTGACGGGAATGGGTGAATTTAACTCAGATGACCATTATATCTACTACTGTGGGCAAGAACCCTTTAGAAGAAATGGAGGAGCCATCATAGTCAACAAAAGAGTCTGAGATGCAGTTCTTGGGTGCAATCTCAAAAATTGCAGAATGATCTCTGTTCATTTCCAACGCAAATCATTCAATATCACAGTTATCCAAGTCTATGCCACAACCAGTAACACTGAAGAAGCTGAAGTTGAACAGTTCTATGAAGACTTACAAGGTCTTCTAGAACTAACACCCCCAAAAGATGTCCTTTTCATTATAGGGGACTGGAATGCAAAAGTAGGAAATGAAGAAACACCTGGAGTAAAAGGCAAATTTGGCCTTGGAGTACAGAATGAAGCAGGGCAAAGGCTAATTGAGTTTTGCCAAAAGAATGCACTTGTCATAGCAAATACCCTCTTACAACAACCCAAGAGATGACTCTGCACATGGACATCACCACAAGGTCAATATCAAATTCAGATTGATGATATTCTTTGCAGCCAAAGATGGAGAAACTCTATACAGTCAGCAAAAACAAGACCAGGAGCTGACTGTTGCTCAGATCATGAACTCCTTATTGCTAAATTCAGAATTAGCAGAGGAGCGTATTAAAACACTTATTATCCATCAAAAACTTGTACAAAATGTTCCTAGCAGCTTTATTCATGATAGTTAAGACTGAAAGCAGCCCAGCCGTCCATTAGCATGAATATGGATAAACAGACCACTTAGCAATAAGAAGGATTGTTCTCAAAAAGATACAACACCAATGAATCTCAAGAATACTTTTTGTGTGTGGTAAAAAGCAAAGCCTAAAAAAGTACATACTGTTTTAATGATTCCATGTATTCAAAAGTTTCAAACAGGTAAAATTAAGCTGTGATGATAGAAATTAGATGATGGTTCCTTCTGTGATGGGGGGATAAACAGAAAGAAGACAAGACCATTTTAGGGTAATAAAATGTCCTCTCACCAGTTGTGATGTGAATTATAAGACTGTATGCATTGTAAAAATGGATGAAGCTTCACAGACTGTGCATTTCACACAATAAAAATTTTTGTTAAATTTTAAAATAATTGAATGGAAAAATAGGCACTTCATTTTTAAGAGCAAATCAAACGGCCAATAGTAAGCATCTGAAAATATGCTTAGTGCCATTGGGATTCAGGAAAAAAAAGTTAGGGCCACAGTGAAATGGTGGACCAGAAGGATGTACACTCATCTTCTCCTGCAAGAACTCCAAAATTGCAACACACTGCTGAACAACCATCAACCGGAGAATGTTGGATCCCACCAAAAAAATTACCCCATGTCCAAGGGCAAAAGCAAAGACCCAACAAGATAGTAGGAAGGAAGAAATTGTGTTTAGACTCAAACCCCATACCCACCAGAGATGCTTGGAGGGCTCAAACAAAGCCTTGTGTGCATCAGGACCCAGAGACTCCACAGAGACTGAGCCAGACCTGCCTTTGAGTATTTCAGTGTCTTCTGTGGAGACACTGGTCAGCAGAAGCAGGGGTTCTGGCTGCAGCAGACCTGAGGCATGCAGTATGTGGCATAAGTACTCTTGGAGGAGGTAACCATTAGCCCCATCACAGAGCTGCTGAGCAAATGACCCACAAACTTTGGAATAATTATACCAAAGAAATTCTCTTGCCGTTAAGATAATTTTAGGACCCATAACAGATTTTCCAACCTGGGAATCTGGCAAAAGGGCTTCTCCAGAACCTTCAGGGTATTTGATTTTGGAGGCCAGTGAGATTTCATTACAGAACTTCCACAGGACTGGAGAAACAGACTCTTGAAGGGCACAAACCAAACTTTGTGCACACTGGGAGCCAGAAGATAGGAGAAATGTCCCCACAAGAGACTGAGCCACACATGCCTGTGAGTGTCCAGGAGTCTTCAGCAGAGCTGTGGGTCGACAATGGCCTGTGGCGGGTCAGGGCACTGAATACAACAGTGATACACTAGTTCTTTTGAAGGAGGTCACGATTACAGGCCGAACTACAGGGATGGAACAAGGCCCCACCCATCAACAGAAAATTGGATTAAAGACTTACTAAGCCCATCAAAATAAGACCCAGTTTCCCCACAGTCAGTCTCTCCCACCAAGAAGCTTCCATAAGCTTCTTATCATTATCCATCAGAGGGCAGACAGAATGAAAACCACAGTCCCAGAAAACTAACCAAACTGATCACATGGATCACAGGCTTGTCTAACTCAATGAAACTATGAGCTTTGCCACAAAGGGCAAACCAAGACAGTTGGGTCATGGTGGAGAGTTCGGACAAAATGTGATTCACTGGAGAAGGAAATGGCAAACCACTTCAGTATTCTTGCCTTGAGAACCCCATGAACAGTATGAAGGCAAAAAGATATGACACTGAAAGATGAACTCCCCAGGTAGGTAGCTGCCCATATGCTAGTGGAGAAGAGTAAAGAAATAATTCTGGAAAGAATGAAGAGATAGAGCCAAAGTGAAAACAATGCTCAGCTGAAGATGTGATTGGTGTTGGAAGTAAAGTCTGATGCTGTAAAGAATAATATTGCTCAAGAACTTTCATTTTTCGGGGGGCTCCAAAATCACTGCAAATGGTGACTGCAGCCATGAAATTAAAAGATGCTTACTCCTTAGAAGAAAAGTTATGACCGACCTAGATAGCATATTGAAAAGCAGAGACATTACTTGGCCAACAAAGGTCCGTCTAGTCAAGGCTATGGTTTTTCCAGTGGTCATGTATGGATGTGAGAGTAGGACTGTGAAGAAAGCTGAGTGCTGAAGAATTAATGCTTTTGAACTGTGGTGTTGGAGAAGACTCTTGCGAGTCCCTTGGACTGCAAGGAGATCCAACCAGTCCATTCTGAAGGAGATCAGGCTTGGAATTTCTTTGGAGGGAATGATGTTGAAGCTGAAACTCTAGTACTTTGGCCACCCCATGCGAAGAGTTGACTCATTGGAAAAGACTCTGATGGTGGGAGGGATTGGGGGCAGGAGGAGAAGGGGACGACAGAGGATGAGATGGCTGGATGGCATCACTGACATGATGGACGTGAGTCTGAGTGAACTCTGGGAGTTGGTGATGGACAGGGAGGCCTGGCGTGCTGCGATTCATGGGGTTGCAAAGAGCTGGACATGAGTGACTGAACTGAACTGAACTGAACTGAATTGAGGAACCTGGTATGTTAGGTCCATGAATCAAGGTAAATTGGATGTGGTCAAACAGGAGATGCCAAGGGTGTACATTGACATTTTAGGAATCATTGAACTAAAATCTACTGGAATGGGTGAATTTAACTCAGATGACCATTATATCTACTACTCTGGGCAAGAATCCCTTAAAAGTAATGAAGAAACCATCATAGTCAACAAAAGAGTCGGAGATGCAGTTCTTGGGTGCAATCTCAAAAATTGCAGAATGATCTCTGTTCATTTCCAAGCAAACCATTCAATATCACAGTAATCAAAGTCTATGCCACAACCAGTAATGCTGAAGAAGCTGAAGTTTAGTGGTTCTGTGAAGACATTCTGGAACTAACACCCCCAAAATATGTCCTTTTCATTATAGGGGACTGGAATGCAAAAGTAGGAAGTCAAGAGCCACCTGGCGTAACAGACAAATTTGGTCTTGGAGTACAAAATGTAGCAGGGCAAAGGCTAATAGAGTTTTGCCAAGAGAATGCACTGGTCATAGCGAACACCCCCTTCCAACAATACAAAAGAAGACTCTACACATGGACTTCACCTGAAGGTCAATACCAAAATCAGATTAATTATATTCTTTGCAGCCAAAAATGGAGAAACTCTATGCAGTCAGGAAAAACAAGACTAGGAGCTGACTGTGGCTCAGATCATGAACTCCTTATTGCAAAATTCAGACTTAAATTGAAGAAAGCAGGGGAAATCACTAGACCATTCAGGTATGACCTCAATCAAATCCCTTATGATTATACAGTGGAAGTGACAAATAGATTCAAGGATCTGACAGAGTGCCTGAAGAACTATGGACAGAGGTTCATGACATTGTACAGCAGAAAGTGATCAAGACCATCCCCAAGAAAAAGAAATGCAAAAGGCAAGCAAAATGGTTGTCCGAGGAGGCCTTACAAATAGCTGAGAAAAGAAGAGAAGCAAAAAGCAAAGGAGAAAAGAAAAGATATACCCATCTCAACGCAGAGTTCCAGAGAATAGCACAAACAGATAAGGAAACCTTCCTCAGTGATCAATGCAAAGAAATAGAGGAAAAGGATAGAATGGGAAAGACTAGAGATCTTTCCCAAGGGAACATTTTATGCAAAGATGGACACAAGAAAAGACTGAAATGGTATGGACCTAAGAGAAGCAGAAGATATAAGAAGAAGTGGCAAGAATACACAGAAGAACCATACAAAAAATATATCTTCATGATCCAGATCTCCACGATGGTGTGACCACCCAACTAGAGCCAGACATCCTGGAATGTGAAGTCAAGTGGGCTTTAGGAAGCATCACTGCAAACAAAGTAAGTGGAGGTGATCAAATTCCAGTTGGGCTATTTCAAATCCTAAAAAATGATTCTGTGAAAGTGCTGCGCTCAATATACCAGCAAATTTGGAAAAGTCAACAGTGGCCACAGGACTGGAAAAGATCAGTTTTCATTCCAATCCCAAAGGAAAGCAATACCAGAGAATGTGCAAACTACTGCACTGTTGCACTCATCTCACATGCTAGCAAAGGAAGGCTCGAAATTCTTCAAGCCAGGTTATAACAGTAGGTGAACTGTGAAATTCCAGATGTTCAAGCTGGATTTAGAAAAGGCAGAGGAACCAGAGATGAAATTTCCAACATTTCCTGTATCATCAAAAAAAGCAGGAGAGATCCAGAAAAACATATGCTTCTGCTTTATTGACTACAACAAAGACTTTGACTATATGGATCACGACAAACTGTGGAAAATTCTTCAAGAGATGGGAGTACCAGACCACCTTATCTGCCTCTTGAGAAATCTGTATGCAGATCAAGAAGCAACAGTTAGAACTGAGCATGGAACAACAGACTGGTTCCAAATCAGGAAAGGAGTACTTGAGGGCTGTAGATTGTCTCCCTGCTTATTTAACTTATAGGCAGAGTACATCATGTGAAATGCCAAGCTGGATGAAGCACAAGCTGGAATCAAGGTTGTTGGGAGAAATATCAATAACCTCAGATACGCAGATGATACCACCCTTATGGCAGAAAGTGAAGAGGAACTCAAGAGCCTCTTGATGAAAGGAGAGTAAAAAGTTGGCTTAAAACTCAGCATTCAGGAAACTAAGATCATGGCATCTGGTCCCATCACTTTGTGGAAAATAGGTGGGGAAACAATGGAAACACTGACAGACTTTATTTTCTTGGGCTCCAAAATCATTACAGATGATGACTGCAGCCATGAAATTAAAAGACGCTTACTCCTTGGAAGAAAAGCTATGATGAAACTAGACAGTATATCAGAAATCAGAGACTTACTTTGCCAACAATTATCCATCTAGTCAGAGCTATGGTTTTTCCAGTAGTCATGTAAGGATGTGAGAGTTGGACCATAAAGAAAGCTGAGTGCTGAAGAATTGATGCTTTTGAACTGTGATTTTGAAGAAGACACTTGAGAGTCCCTTGGACTGCAAGGAGATCAAACCAGTCAATCCTAAAGGAAATCAGTCCTGAATATTCATTAGAAGGACTGATGCTGAAGCTGAAACTCCGATACTTTGGCCACTTGATGTGAAGAACTAACTTCTTGGAAAAGACTCTGGTACTTGGAAAGATTGAAGGTGAGAGAAGGAGATGATAGAGGATGAGATGATTCATGGCATCACCAACTCAATGGACCTGAGTTTGAGTAAGCTCTGGGATTTGGAGCTGTACAGGGAAGCCTGACATGCTGCAGTCCACGGTGTTACAAAGCGTTTGATACAACTGAACGACTGGACTGACACTGAACCAATACAGTGGAATATCATGTCTATCAAATTGGTGCTATTCAAGAATTTGACAGCAATTAACACTGTTTGATCACATCTCTTGCCTGGGAAATCTCATGCACAGAGGAGCCTGGCAGGCTACTGTCCATGGGGTCACAAAAAAATTTGACACAGCTTAGTGACTAGACAACAGCAACAATGCTGAATTAAAAAGCAGTCTCCAAAGAGCACTTCTAGTATGATTTCATCTGTACAGATTTCAAGAACATGCAAAGCTAAACCATTGTTTATAGGTACAAGCACATAGTCAAACAATAATACAGACAAGAAAGGGAATAATTAACACAATTCTAAGTCACTTTATTTGAGAATTTATTTTATTGAAGCATAGTCCATTTATGACATTTTGTTAATTTCTGCTGTATAGAAAAGTGATTCAGTTATACACATACATACCTTCTTTTTCAAATTCATTTTCATCATGATTTATCCAGGATATTGAATAGAGTTCCCTGTGCTCTGAGTAGGACTTTATTATTTATCAATTCTCTATAGAATAGCTTGCACCTGTTAATTCCACACTCTCAATCTATTTCTCCTCCATTCATCCCCTTCTTGGCAACTACATGTCTGATCTCTATGTATGTGAGTCTGTTTATGTTTCATAGATAAGTTCATCTGTGTCATATTTTATACTCCACATATAAGTGATATCATATGGTATTTATCTTGCCCTTTCTGACTTACTTCACTTAGTATGATAATCTCTAGGTCCATCCATGTTGCTGCAAATGACTCTATTTCATTCTTGTGGCTGAGTAGTATTCCATTATATATATGTACCCCATTTACTTTATATGTTATCTGTAGATGGACATTTAGGTTGTTTCCATGTCTTGGCTTCCCAGGTGGTGCAGTGCTAAAGAATCTGCCTGCCAATGCAGGAGGCACAGGGGACCTAAGTTTGATTCCTGGGTCAGAAAGACACCCTTGAGGAAGACATGGCAACCCACTCCAGTACTCTTGCCATGGAAAATCCCATGGACAAGGGAGCCTGGTAGGCTGCAGTCCATGGGGTCGCAAAGAGTCAGACACAGCTTAGCAACTGAGAATGCATGCACAACGTCTTGGATATTGGGAACAGTACTGCTGTGAACATAGGGAGCTTTATGGTTTTGAATTATAGTTTTGTCTGGATATGCATAGGAGTGGAACTGTAGGATCATATAGTAATTCTATTTTTAATTTTTTGAGGAACTTTCATACTGTTTTCCAGTGATTGATCCAACTTACATTCCCATCAACAGTAGAGGAAATTCCCTTTCCTCCATACCCTCTCCATATTTGTTATTTGCACACATTTTAATGATAGCCTTGCTGACCAGTGACAGGTGATACCTCACTGGAGTTTAGATATGTCTTTCTCTAATAATTAATGATGTTGAGCATCTTTTCATGTGCCTGTTGACTGTATTATTATAAATGTCATGTGTACTCTACTAAAGTTCTCTCTTGTCCACTTAATAACTAGCACAAAATATAGTAAACCATTGAACAAAGAGAATTTAGAATGATAAACCAAAGAATGTATGATAAAATTTAAAATATAATTTCTTATTATGAAACAACACCCTGAAGTCTTTAAGAAAACTCATTTGTAAGTCTGCCAAGTTCTTAAGGTGGAAATTTCTCATTTAAAATGATAAGATCACCATGTGATAAAGGTATTGCTGAAATAATGTGAGTGAATAATGTTATGTATAAAAAAGTGAACTCAGATAAATGTCATGGTACTATAAAAAGCATTCTTTATTTCCAGCTCATAATTAATTGAATGCCTCATGGAGGCAAGTTGTACTAGTTGAAAGGTTTTGTTGTTCCTATAAAGATGTTCATTTGATCTATTATACAACTGCTGATTATGTCTGTGAAGAATTTATCTTCTTTACATAGTATTTCAAAGTCATCAGAAGTACACAGGAAATGACTTCCAGAATCAAGGGTGGTTGTGGTAGAAACAACATATAAGGTCTCATTCACTTCTAAAGAGCAGTTTTAAGTCTACAGCAAAATTGAGTAGAAGGTACAGAGATATTCCATATAATCCCTGCTTCAATATATGCATGGTCTGCCCCACTAGCAACATCCTCCACCAGAGTGTCACATTTGTTACAGTTGATGAACATATATTGACACCTCATTACCACTCAGAGCCTTATTTAAAAAAACAACATTCAAACTCACACTGTTATTCTTTTCCCTCTAAATACTAATGTATCCTCAGTGCATCAGTTCAGTTCAGTTCAGTCACTCAGTCGTGTCCGACTCTTTGCGACCCCATGAATCGCAGCACGCCAGGCCTCCCTGGCCATCACCAACTCCCAGAGTTCACTCAGACGCATGTCCATCGAGTCAGTGATGCCATCCAGCCATCTCATCCTCGATCGTCCCCTTCTCTTCCAGCCCCCAATCCCTCCCACCATCAGAGTCTTTTCCAATGAGTCAACTCTTTGCATGAGGTGGCCAAAGTACTGGAGTTTTAGCTTTAGCATCATTCCTTCCAAAGAAATCCCAGGGCTGATCTCCTTCAGAATGGACTGGTTGGATCTCCTTGCAGTCCAAGGGACTCTCAAGAGTCTTCTCCAACACCACAGTTCAAAAGCATCAATTCTTCGGCCCTCAGCTTTCTTCACAGTCCAACTCTCACATCCATACATGGAAAAACCATAGCCCTGACTAGACGGAACTTTGTTGGCAAAGTAATGTCTCTGCTTTTCAACATGCTATATCTAGGTCGGTCATTACTTTTCTTCCAAGGAGTAAGCGTCTTTTAATTTTATGGCTGCAGTCACCATCTGCAGTGACTTTGGAGCCCCTCAAAATAAAGTCTGACAATATTTCCACTGTTTCCCCATCTATTTGCCATGAAGTGATGGGACCAGATGCCATGATCTTTGTGCATACCTCTGTATGAACATGCCACTGATACCCAGAGGAAGAACATCTGAATCAGAGTATAGTTTGCCCAGGGAGAGACAATTCCATTCTGACATCTCAACTTCTAACAAGTCCCAGGAAGCCTCCACAAGCATATGTACCTAGCCCAAGTGTGCCACAGCTTGATGAGTTACCACATGACTAAGTCTACCAAAAGGAAAAGAAAAGCCATAGACAGTGTTTTGTTCATCTAACACAGGCTTGAAAAAAGAGTGCAGCCTCAGGGGACGCCAGCCAATGCCACAAGCCTGGAAGAGCTGCCAGTACTTCAGGGCGACTAGGTTAGGAGTGAGTAGAGTATAGGAGGTAGTTCTGGAAGGAAGAAGCAATCTGTCTCATAAAAGCACCCCGATTTCTGGCACAAATGGTTCACGTGTCTATTGTAAGTGAATCCATAAACTGCTTTTTAAGAATCAGCAAGTTCTCTCTTTGTCAGTGTTCAGCTTTTGTTATTATATCTATAGCAGTTGAAGGCAAATTATGCAGAGTGCAGAGTTTAATCAATTTTTGCCTTTATTTTAGTTAACACATTTATCTTGTTTCACTGACATACAGATGGAAACAGTTATTCAGATTATAGTGAAAGAAAAGAACAAAAGCTCATTTGCAAGCTTCTTTCCACAGTTTTCTTAACCACCATGAGAATCTCTTTCATTATGATGTCTAATTTAGTTGAATTGAATATCAGCGTCAAACGGTTACTTTCTTTATTCAACTCAAGAGCTCAAGTAATGTGTCTGCTCAGAGAAAGGAGACCTTCTTAATGTCCAGCTCTGCATACAACCTCCAATTATGCACATGCCTTTGAAACACAAGTGTGTAAAAAAGGAGAAAATGGCAGTTCAGCTCTGCAGAATTTGGTGGATAGAATAGACTTGGAAAAGTATTGAAAAATCTTGACCCACTTACCAGTTGAGAAGAACAGAGATCAAGAAGTTTTAATAACTGGTTCAAAGTCACACAGGAAACCAGGATCAGATTGCAACTCTGTTGAACCCAGGTTTTCTGACTATAAATCCATGGTCTTGCCCTTCCCTCTGTATTGCCTTTTTCTTTGCCTCTTGTATTACTTGGAAATATCTATTCTCCATCTCACTAGCTTTCAAAAGAACAAAACAAATCAGTGGTTTGACAACATACAGATTTATCAGAATAGAAATGAGATACATTGGCATGTGCTTTAATTGTAAGACATTACATTCTCTTAGTTGTTAACTATGATCACACCTGCATTTTTCTTCTGAAATAAGGACTCTGCTCTTTGATGTGTTTGCCTGCCTTCTAGAGCAGGGAATCCCCAACCTCTTGGATCTTATGCCTGATGATCTGAGATGGAGCGGATGTAAAAACAACAGAAATAAAATGCACAATAAATGTAATGCACTTGAATCATTGGTAAAACATTCCCCACTCCCCGGTCTGTAGAATAGTTATTTCGATGAAAATTGTCCCTGGTGACAAAAAAATTGGGGAATGTTGTTCTAGAGCTATAAATGATGTGTTTTGATGAAGTATAATTGGGTAGAAAAACCTTCATTAGGGAAAAATATACAGTATCTCATTGACTTTGCTGAAAGCCAAAATTACGGCTTATTAAGCCAGGTCAAGAAGCAAGAGTTAAAACCGGACAATGGACTGGTTCCAGATGGGAAAGGAGTATGTCAAAGCTGTGTATTGTCACCCTGCTTATTTAACTTATATGCAGAATACATCATGGGAAATGCTGGTCTAGATGAAGCACAAGCTAGAGTCAAGATTGCTGGAGGAAATATCAATAACCTCAGATATGCAGATGATACCACCCTTATGGCAGAAAGCGAAGAGGAACTAAAGAGCCTCTTGATGAAAGTGAAAGAGGAGAGTGAAAAAGCTGGCTTAACACTCAACATTCAAAAACAATGTTTGGTGGCATTGAAGTGATGGTATCTGGTCCCATCACTTCATGGCAAATAGATGGGGCAACAATGGAAACAGTAACAGACTTTATTTTTGGGGGATCCAAAATCACTTCAGATGGTGACAGCAGTCGCGAAATTAAAGACGCTTGCTCCTTGGAAGAAAAGATATGACTAACTGAGACAGCATATTGAAAACTAGAAACATTACTTTGCCAACAAAGGTCCGTCTAGTCAAAGCTCTGGTTTTTCTAATAATTATGTATGGATGTGAGAATTGGATCATAAAGAAAGCTGAGCCCTGAAGAACTGATGCTTTGAATTGTGGTGTTGAATACTCTTGAGAGTCCCTCGCACTGCAAGGAGATCAAATCAGTCAATCCTAAAGGAAATTAAAGATTCAGTCGAGCAACTGAACACCAACAACCAAGTCAAAAACCTTTTTTCAATCAAACATATTTATCCATCATAATTTTAATTTATTTTATAATTGCCTTAACAGACACAATGAAAAATTATCAAAGAAAGTAAAATGCAAAGTACAAAAAAATAAAAATCTATGATACAGACATAACTCTCAACTATTTGATACTCTACTGATTGATAACTTGAAGATATTTGCAATTCGTTCAGTACAAATTGTGTGTGTAGGCTTTAAGTTCAGTTCAGTCACTCAGTCATGTCTGTCTCTTTGTGACCCAATGGACTGCTGCACGCCAGGCTTTCCTGTCCTTCAGCAACTCCCGGAACTTTCTCAAACTCGCATCCACTGAGTCTGTGATGCCATCCAACCATCTCATCCTCTGTCATCCCCTTTTCCTCCTGCGTTCAATCTTTTTCAGCATCAGGGTCTTTTCCAATGAGTCAGTTCTTCACATCAGGTGGCCAAAATACTGGAGCTTCAACTTCAGCATCAGTCTTCCAATTAATATTCAGGATGATTTCCTTTAGGATTGACTGGTTTGATCTCCTAGCAGTCCAAAGGACTCTCAAGAGTCTTCTCCAACACCACAGTTCAAAAGCATCAGTTCTTCGATGCTCAGCTTTCTTTATAGTCCAACTCCCACATCCATATGTGAATACTGGAAAAACCATAGTGTTGACTAGATGGACTTTTGTCAGCAAAGTAATGTCTCTGCATTTTAATTTTGCATGATGTACACTGCATATAACTTAAATAAGCAGGGTGACAATATACAGCCTAGACATAATCCTTTCCCAATTTGGAATCAGTCCTTTGTTCCATGTCCAGTCTAAATGTTGCTTCTTGATTTGCATACAGATTTCTCAGGAGGCAGGTAAGGTGGTCTGGTATTCTTATCTCTTTAAGAATTTTCCACAGTTTGTTGTGATCCATACAGTCAAAGGCTTTGGCATAGTCAATAAAGCAAAAATAAATATTCTTCTAGAACTCTCTTGCTTTTTTGATGATCCAATGGATGTTGGCCTTTTGATCTCTGGTTCCTCCACCTTTTCTAAACCCAGCTTGAGCATCAGGAAGCTCATTGTTCACGTACTGTTGAAGCCTGGCTTGGAGAATTTCGAGCATTCCTTTGCTAGCATGTGAGAAGAGTGCAATCATGTGGTAGGCTGACCATTCTCTGGAATTGCTTTCCTTTGGGGTTGGAATGAAAATTGACCTTTTCCAGTCCTGTGACCATTGCTGAATTTTCCAAATTTGCTGGCATATTTAGTGCAGCACTTTAAGAGCATATTCTTTAAGAATTTGAATTCAATTGAAGTTAGGTTTGTGACATTGTACAGGAGACAGGGATCAAGACCATCCCCATGGAAAAGAAATGCAAAAAAGCAAAATGGCTGTCTGAGGAGGCCTTACAAATAGCTGTGAAAAGAAGAGGAGTGAAAAGCAAAGGAGAAAAGGAAAGATATAAGCATCTGAATGCAGAGTTGCAAAGAATAGCAAGGAGAGATAAGAAAGCCCTCCTCAGTGATCAATGCAAAGAAATAGAGGAAAACAACAGAATGGAAAAGACTAGAGATCTCTTCAAGAAAATTAGAGATACCAAGGGAACATTTCATGTAAAGATGGGCTTGATAAAGGACAGATATGGTATGGACCAACAGAAGCAGAAGATATTAAGAAGAGGTGGCAAGAATACACAGAAGAGCTGTACAAAAAAGAGCTTCACGACCCAGATAATCATGATGGTGTGATCACTCACCTAGAGCCAGACATCCTAGAATGTGAAGTCAAGTGGGCCTTAGAAAGCATCACTACGGACAAAGCTAGTGGAAGTGATGGAATTCCAGTTGAGCTATTTCAAATCCTGAAAGATGATGCTGTGAAAGTGCTGCACTCAATATGTCAGCAAATTTGGAAAACTCAGCAGTGGCCACAGGACTGGAAAATGCCAGTTTTCATTCCAATCTCAAAGAAAGGCAATGCAAAAGAATGCTCAAACTACTGCACAATTGCACTAATCTCACATGCTAATAAAGTAATGCTCAAAATATTCTAAGCCAGGCTTCAGCAATACGTGAACTGTGAACGTCCAGATGTTCAAGCTGGGTTTAGAAAAGGCAGAGGAAACAGAGATCAGATGGCCAACATCCACTGGATCATCAAAAAAGCAAGAGAGTTCCAGAAAAACATCTACTTCTGCTTTATTGACTATGCCAAAGCCTTTGATTGTGTGGATCACAATGAACTGTGGAAAATTCTTCAAGAGATGGGAATATCAGACCATCTGACCTGCCTCTTGAGAAACCTATAGGCAGGTCAGGAAGCAACAGTTAGAACTGGACATGGAACAACAGACTGGTTCCAAATAGGAAAAGGAGTACGTCAAGCTGTATATTGTCACCCTGCTTATTTAACTTCTATGCAGAGTACATCATGAGAAACGCTGGGCTGGAAGAACCACAAGCTGGAATCAAGATTGCCGGGAGAAATATCAATAACCTCAGATATGCTGATGACACCACCCTTATGGCAGAAAGTGAAGAAGAACTAAAGAGCCTCTTGATGAAAGTGAAAAAGGAGAGTGTAAAAGTTGGCTTAAAGCTCAGCATTCAGAAAACGAAGATCATGGCATCTGTTCCCATCACTTCATGGCAAATAGATGGGGAAACAGTGAAAACAGTGTCAGACTTTATTTTTTTGGGCTCCAAAATCACTGCAGATGGTGATTTCAGTCATGAAAAAGAAGACGCTTACTCCTTGGAAGGAAAGCTATGATCAACCTAGATAGCATATTGAAAAGCAGAGATATTACAAGGCTATGGTTTTTCCAGTGGTCATGTATGGATGTGAGAGTTGGACTGTGAGGAAAGCTGAGCACCAAAGATGCTTTTGAACTGTGGTGTTGGAGATGACTCTTGAGAATCCCTTGGACTGCAAGGAGATCCAACCAGTCCATCCTAAAGGAGATCAGTCCTGGGTGTTCATTGGAAGGACTGATGCTGAAGCCCCAATACTTTGGCCACCTCTTGCGAAGAGTTGACTCATTGGAAAAGACCCTAATGCTGGGAGGGATTGGGGTAGGAGGAGAAGGGGACGGCAGAGGATGAGATGCCTGGATGGCATCACCAACTCGATGGACATGAGTTTGAGTAAACTCCTGGAGTTGGTAATGCCAGGGAGGCCTGGCATACTGTGATTCATGGGGTCGCAAGGATTCGGACATGACTGAGCAACTGAACTAAACTGAACTGAACTGGTGTTATATCACCTCCACTAACTTTGTTCCTAGTGATGCCTCCTAAGGCCCACTTGAGTCACATTCCAGGATGTCTGGCTCTAGGTGAGTGATCAATATTAGTCCCTCCAATGAATATTCAGGTTTGATTTCCTTCAGGATTGACTGGCTTGATCTTCTTGCTGTCCAAGGGACTCTTGAGGTCTTGTCCAGCACCACAGTTCAAAGGCGTTGGTTCTTTGATGTTCAGCCTTCTTTATGGTCCAACTCTCAAATCTATGCATTACCACTGGAAAGACCATCGCTTTGACTATACAGACCTTGGTCAGCAAGTTGAAGTCACTGCTTTTTACTATGTTGTCTAGGTTTGTCATAGCTTTTCTTCCAAGGAGCAAGCATCTTTTAATTTCATGGCTGTAGTCACTGTGTGCAGTGATTTTGGAGCCCAAGAAAATAAAATCTGTCACTGTTTCCACTTTCCCCCCATCTATTTGCCTTGAAATGATGAGACCAGATGCATGACCTGAGTTTTTTGAATGTTGTGTTTCAAGTCACATTTTCACTCTCTTCTTTCACCCTCACCAAGAGGCTCTTTAGTTCCTCTTCACTTTCTGCCATTAGGGTGGTATTATCTGCATACCCAAGGCTGTTGATATTTCTCCTGGTAATCTTGATTCTAGTTTGTAATTCATCCAGCCCAGCCTTGGGATACTCATGGTGTAGGTATAAATTTTCCAAAATTCTCATTTTCCCTTGAAAATGAGAGTAAAATTTTTACCTTTCCCAACAACCACCCTCAGATATTTTCCTTCTAGTTATGGCTTACTTCATTCATTTTCAAGAAAATATCTCTCAGATACCCAAATCTGAAAAGACAGAGTTTGTGAAACTAGATATTCCCTGATAAATGCAGCCAGTCAGCTTGTTATGCTGGTGATTTACGCAAGCACTTTTCTTTAAGACAACCATGTTTCTTTGGAATGCAGCAGAAGTGCTTCATGTGTACATCCCATTTTATCACACAAAATGTTAAGAAGTTTATGCAAGGCATGAAGATGTAATAAAATCAATAATTTCTCTGCTTTATCAGGGACTGAAGTAGCTGGCAGGGAAGAAATATAGTGACTACTAGGCAGTTTTGTGCCATTGCCTTGATTTGAACTAAGGTACCACCATTACCTTTCCACAATTAGTGTAAATGCAATATAGTGATAAAGGCAAGTGGGTTCACTGACGGCATGATGGAGATCTCTAGGATCTGATGGACTGCAATTTGTTAAGCACTGCTGTTTTTTAGAAAAGAAAGATCTTAAAATGCACAATTGAATTTCACAAAGGGGAGTGAATATTGCAAGCACTGGTTCTCAATTGACATTAAGCAAAATGATCCAGGGTTATCATCTAGGAACTCCACCAACTGCTATCCATAAGTTAAAATTAAAAATTTACCTTCTTAGCACATGATTTATTTGGAAGAAGCTTTTAATGCTAAGTTCTGAAAGAAGCCAAGAAACATTTTATTGTAATGAGCAACATTTTAGTGTTGAGCTCAGCACCTAAGCAGTTTTCAATGAAATTCAGATGAACACATTAATTTTTCTTTTACTGTATACTCTGGGTCTGGCTGAGCAAAAAATAGCAACGTTCTCCATTAACGGCTAGGAAATACTAATAATTATTTAAGAATAAGGCCAAAAAAACCTTGCTCGAGCTCTTAATTTGTTTGTAATGTTTGTATTTGTATGAAGTCACTAGACAGGAAATTGAGAATCCAACTTGAGTAAGTTAATTACCTAAAGAACACAAAAATGAGGAGAGCTGTGTAGGACAAAGCCCCTGATCCCCAATGGCATTCCCCCCAGGAACACAGACCATAATTAAGGAAACTAGCAACAGCAAAGTAAATGAAAATTTTTTTTTAAGTTTTCCCATTTCTGTCTCTCCTATCACACAAGGCCACTGGGCCACCCTTCTCAGTTGGCCTCAGGTATTTCCTTCATTCACCTCCCTCTGCAGGGCCTTAACCTGTACTGTGTATGCCTGCAGTCCAGTAACATCTAGGGGTATTAAGTGTTAGCAGAAACAATTTTCATTTCAATATACTTATAAATTACATATTTTTTAAAAGATGTAAAAACTTTGGGTGCTTATGGAACAGAAAATCAAAAAGGGCATGAAAAATTTGGGAGCATTAATATATTCAGATGATATCATTGGTTTAAACAGATATGAAGTTGTTTTAATAGTAAATGGCTTTATAATAATTATGGTAGCTGATTTAGTACCAAACACTTCTTGGAAGGTACTGCTCACTTAGGTCCCAGCACCATGGCTTTCCTGACACCGCCGATTCATTCTGCAGTGGTCTTACTGTGTCATCATCAGTGCAAGACCCAAGTACTCCTAACACCAGAGAGGAGGAATTCCACACCAGAAAATTCATGTGAGAAAGAATGAAAGAAAATGTGATGAAAAGCAGAGGGACTATTATGATAATTTTTAAAAGGAAGTAACTTTTAAAATAAAATATTAAATTAAATCTGCTTTCATGAAGTGTGGCCTGAGTTAAGAAAAGTATGTAAACAACTGGCCAACTTTTCCTTTGGTATCTATTTATTCATTAAGCTTAAATTTTCATGAAGATATTTAGAATGATGGGGTGTGGAGGTTTAAGAACATTTCCATAAATTCTTTGACATGCCTTACATTGAAAGATAGAGTCTCTGTCTCCTTCCCTGGGACCTCAGCTGAGCATGTGGTAGCTTCAGCTACTGTGGCACAGCTGATGTGATGGTAAGTGGCTTCTGAGGCTGCAGCTTTCACTCTGTTCACTGGAAACACTTGCTGGTGGAGTCCAGAGGCACTGAGCGAGGCTTAACCTTAAACACAATGCCAGGGAGATCATGTTGGCATTAAGCTTGGCAGTCCAGTTGAGCCCGTACTTTGGCATGCTGGCCACAGTGCTGTTCATTGGGTGAATAAGTCATCTTGGAAGTGGTCCAGCCCAAGACTCTTGGGCTGCCTATAGCCATAGAAGTCATACCAGTTGAGGCTTCGAGAAACAATGGAGCAGAGAGGAGCCATCCCCACTGTGCCCTTTCTGAACTCCCAACCCACAGAACCCATGTGGGCTGTTGCTTTGTATCACCGAGTTCTGATATGACTCATAACGTAGCAATAGGTGGCTGAAATGGGGGTGTGGGTACCTATTAGACAAATGTGAAGCCACACACTTCACGTGAAATGAATGGATCTACCGTACATGATTCATTTGGTCACTTCATCAAAGACAGAAGCTGAATGATGTGAGAACAGCCTGAGATCAATTGACAAGAAAGCTGTGCAAAAAGCTCAGTGAGTTTAAAATTGATTTGTTCATAATGATGATTTGATCTATTCATGTCACCATCTATAGGTAACACAAAGCTTTGAAATACATCTTAGGATATCAAGCAAGACGGGGAAAATTCTTAGCTTGTGAGATGAGAGTGCAGTGCAAGGTCTGTGAAAGTGAAACATTAAAATGACACTTCAACAACATTTCAACCACTCTAACAGTGAAGGTCATAATTTTTACATGTCTCCTTAAATCTCCTGAATTTTAAATACACCATGATTTTAATATAGTGTTCAATATGAAACTATCCTCTACTCCCAATCCTATTTTAATTTCTTGATTTACTTGCCTATGTAAAGGCAATAACAAGAAAGACCTTTAAGATCTACTTAGTGTAAATCTAAGCCTTGATTCATCCACAAAAGGTAGAAAACTGAGCAAAAGCATCATAATCAGTGAGGTCCAATGAGGATAGGTTTTGTTTTACGGTCTGCTAACATCCTCACCCTGCTCCTGGGCTTCCCTGGTAGCTCAGCTGGTAAAGAATCTACCTGCAATGCAGGAGACCCCAGTTCAAGTCCTGGGTCAGGAAGGTCCCCTGGAGCTAGGATAGGCTACTTACTCCAGTATTCTTGGGCTTCCATGGTGGCTCAAACGGTATAGCATCTGCCTGCAATGTGGGAAATGTGCATTAGATCCCTGAGTTGGGAAGATCCTTTGGAGGTGGGCATGAAAACCCACTCCAGTATTCTTGCCTGGAGAATCCCCATGGACAGAGGAGCCTGGCAGGTTACAGTGCATGGGGCTGAAAACAGTTGGACACGGCTGAGCGACTAAGCACAGCAACTCCCCTCCCAGCACTTAGAATAGTGCTTAGCATACAGTGGGTGTTATTTATGTATTCAATAAATGAATAAATGATTAAACATGACAGACCCTGCAGGCTAGGCTACTGTGGAAAAGAGAAGAAAGGAAATGTTGATGAATTCCCTGAGTCAGAAACTATCTTTGGTGCATATTTCAGTTACTATCAAAGATATATATATATATATATATACCATAATATATATATTATATATATATATAACATGATATATAATATAATATGCATGCTCAGTAGCTCAGTTATGTCTGACTCTGTGACTCTATGGACTGTAGCCTCCCAGGCTCCTCTGTCCATAGGATATTCCAGGCAAAAATACTGGTTTGGGTTGCCATTTTCTACTCAAGGGGATCTTCCTGACCCAGGGATTAAACCTACACTTCCTGGGTCTCCTGCATTGGCAGGAAGATCTTTATCAATGAACCACCTGGGAAGCCCCATAATATAGTATATGTAACATATATATGTGTAATATCTATTTCTGCTTTATTGACTATGCCAAAGCCTTTGACTGTGTGGATCAAAATAAACTGTGGAAAATTCTGAAAGAGATGGGAATACCAGACCATCTGACATGCCTCTTGAGAAATCTGTATGCAGGCCAGGAAGCAACAGTTAGAACTGGACATGGAACAACAGACTGGTTCCAAATAGGAAAAGGAGTGCATCAAGGCTGTATATTGTCACCCTGCTTATTTAACTTCTATGCAGAGTACATCATGAGAAACGCTGGACTGGAGGAAGCACAAGCTGGAATCAAGATTGCCAGGAAAAACATCAATAACCTCAGATATGCAGATGACACCACCCTTATGGCAGAAAGTGAAGAGGAACTAAAAAGCCTCTTGATGAAAGTGAAAGGAAAGTGAAAAAGTTGACTTAAAGCTCAACATTCAGAAAACGAAGATCATGGCATCTGGTCCCATCACTTCATGGCAAATAGATGGGGAAACATTGGAAACAATGTCAGAGTTTATTTTTTTGGGCTCACAAAATCACTGCAGATAGTGACTGCAGCCATGAAATTAAAAGACGCTTACTCCTTGAAAGAAAAGTTATGACCAACCTAGATAGCATATTGAAAAGCAGAGACATTGCCAACAAAGGTCCATCTAGTCAAGGCTATGGTTTTTCCAGTGGTCATGTATGGATGTGAGAGTTGGACTGTGAAGAAAGCTGAGGGCTGAAGAATTGATGCTTTTGAACTGTGGTGTTGGAGAAGACTCTTGCGAGTCCCTTGGACTGCAAGGAGATCCAACCAGTCCATTCTAAAGGAGATCAGTCCCGGGTGTTCTTTGGAAGGAATGATGCTAAAGCTGAAGCTCCAGTACTTTGGCCACCTCATGCGAAGAGTTGACTCATTGGAAAAGACCCTAATGCTGGGAGGGATTGGGGGCAGGAGGAGAAGGGGACGACCGAGGATGAGATGGCTGGATGGCATCACGGACTCAATGCATGTGAGTCTGAGTGAACTCCGGGAGATGGTAATGCACAGGGAGACCTGGTGTGCTGTGATTCATGGGGTCGCAAAGAGTCAGACACGACTGAGTGACTGAACTGAACTGAATTGATGCTATACATACCAGCTAGATAAAAGTTCAAGTAGAATTCACCAAGTTTTTCAACATAAAATGGAAAAGCTATGAGCATGAATTTAGTATTTTGTGCAGAATTGGGAGTTTATAATATGGAGTAATTCAATGAAAAGGCAAAATCAACTTAAATTTTATATGATTTTAGGACAGAGCTGTATACCCTCAGTCCCATGTTTCCATAATGTACTGTTTTCTACTTTAAGACTAAGTGACATATATATCTAAATGCAACTAAAGAAATGATATTTAGTAGAAAATGATTTTTCTTATGTTTGGTCATTTAAGATTTTTGGCAGATTTGTTTCAGTCTTGTGCCAGTACTGCCAGTACAAATTCATATGAGGTTGTCACAAACAGCTCTTGAAGTTAAACAACTATTCTCACCTAATCTTATTCCCAGCCTCTAAAATGTGGATCCACCATTATTTACATACAGAGCACATCCAGAAGTAGTAATCATTCTGTTGCTGCTACTACAGATGTTGGTGAAGGTGATAGCTACCCCTTTGCTGAGTAGTTATTGCTTGTATTATCACATTTAGTCCTTCCTTACATTGACTCTGTAGGGAAGGTATTATTATCATTACAGTTATCATCACCTTTTTTTTTTTTTTAAAACATGAAATAAAAAAGGTTAAGTAACTTCCCCCAAACCAAATATATGGTGGAGCCAAGAACAAAACTCCAATTCTTTAGGCAGTAGAGTTAGTGTTCTTAAGTCCTAGCCTATATCACTTCTCAGAAGTTTTATTAAGCTTATCTAACCCATATCCTATTCCAAAAGTACAAGCATCATTACTTCAAATAATTTTAATACTAAGTACATTTCTGTATTAAAAGATGATAGTTTCTTTTTCATGAAAGGGAAATTTTGTCCTCCTACTCACACATGTCAACTTGGTAAATATCTGTCTGGCCCACTTGAGCAGGGCTGTGGGCTTGCCTAGTCAAGCTTGCTCTCCAAGTTAATGGGAGATCACGTACCAATGGGAAAATGCTGATTTCCTGGGCTACGCTCTTGCCAGGGACTCAAAACTCCACTCTCCTATAGCAAAGCAAATGGAAAAAGCACAGCCTCTGGTGTCAGACAGGCTTGTTTCCAATTCTGACTTTGTCACTTACATTGTGAATGCGGACAATGTTATTTGATCTCTCAGATCCTCAGTTTTCTTCAGGTAAAATGGCAGTCGTGTAACGTGCCTCAAAGTAGAGTTGACAGATTTAACATGTAAAAATAGAAGACCTGGTTAAATTTGAATTTTGAATAAACATTGACTATTTAAAAAATATAGGTATGTCCCAAATATTGTATGGATTATACTGATACTAAAATTATTGCACAAGACATAATAAATTTGTTTTGTTATCTGAAATGAAAATTTAACAGGGTGTCCTATATTTTGTCTGGCAACTCTCCTCTAAAGGGCTATTGTGATGGTTGAGTGAGATAATAGATGTAAAGTGCTAGTCCACTTCCTGGAACATAATAGATGAATAATACTATTAGCTTCCTCTCCCTGTGGAAGAAACTTAAGCATCAACTGTTCCTTCATGTACCAGCTTCTTTAGTGTATTCTCTAGAGTTATCATTCTTGCAAACATCCACTGTCCACTGAAAGAAAAACACACAACCTAAAAGTTGCAAGTTGGGTTTTTACTCAGGGAACTTACTGAGAACTATAGCTTGGGAGACAGCTTCTTAGAGAGCTTTGAGAAAGTGCTCTGAAGAGGTAAGAGAGAAGCCAAGATATATAAGAATTATTTTCCTCCACTGGTAAAAAAATACAAGTAGTTGGACATCAAAAGATAACTGCTACTCAGAAAGAGCAAACAAGTTAATGATTTCAGTGCTTTGCTTTGTATGGGAGAATGGAAGAATCAAGTCATTTGAAAAATTTTTTCAGATATGCATCTTAACTATCTAGGGGATGGTATATCCAAAACACAGAATGCTTCTTGTTTTTATCCATCCTGATGTCCTGATGTTCCTTTTGGTGTCCTGTCACTTGGTGAATGCAGTGGCTAATGACTTGGCCCTTTTAGAATGCTAAATAGCAAGCCACATTCTTTTCTTTATACAGGTTTCTCTTAACCATTAAATGTAACTTAAAAAAAATTAAAATCTACTCTATCTGCCAGTTAGCATGGTACTTCTCCCCATTCCTTCATTGCCAAATTTACTATTTTGTTGAAGATAGTAAATAAGTTTGGGTCTGCCTCTTGAGAAACCTATAGGCAGGTCAGGAAGCAACAGTTAGAACTGGACATGGAACAACAGACTGGTTCCAAATAGGAAAAAGAGTACATCAAGGCTGGATATTGCCACCCTGCTGATTTAACTTCTATGCAGAATACATCATGAGAAACGCTGGACTGGAGGAAGCACAAGCTGGAATCAAGATTGCCGGGAGAAATATCAATAACCTCAGATATGCAGATGACACCACCCTTATGGCAGAAAGTGAAGAAGAACTAGAGAGCCTCTTGATGAAAGTGAAAGAGGAAAGTGAAAAAGTTGGCTTAAAGCTCAACATTCAGAAAGCGAAGATCATGGCATCTGGTCCCATCACTTCATGGGAAATAGATGGGGAAACAGTGGAAACAGTGTCAGACTTTATTCTTTTGGGCTCCAAAATCACTGCAGATGGTGATTGCAGCCATGAAATTAAGATGCTTCCTCCTTGGAAGAAAAGTTATGACCAACCTAGATAGCATATTCAAAAGCAGAAACATTACTTTGCCAACAATGGTCTATCTAGTCAAGGTTATGGTTTTTCCTGTGGTCATGTATGAATGTGAGAGTTGGACTGTGAAGAAAGCTGAGTGCCAAAGAATTGATACTTTTGAACTGTGGTGTTGGAGAAGACTCTGAGAGTCCCTTGGACTGCAAGGAGATCCAATCAGTCCATTCTAAAGGAGATCAGTCCTGGGTGTTCTTTGGAAGGAATGATGCTAAAGCTGAAGCTCCAGTACTTTGGCCACCTCATGCGAAGAGTTGACTCATTGGAAAAGACTCTGATGCTGGGAGGGATTGGGGGCAGGAGGAGAAGGAGACGACAGAGGATGAGATGGCTGGATGGCATCACTGACTCGATGGACATGAGTCTGAGTGAACTCCGGGAGTTGGTGATGGACAGGAGGCCTGGTGTGCTGGAATCATGGGGTCGCAAAGAGTCAGACACAACTGAGCGACTGAACTGAACTGGTGATTAATTTGTTAAAGGCTTAGTGGAAAAGGTGGGAAACACGCATTCACCAATGGAAAATTTTAGCAGAGTGATGAAAAGAAGAAAAAGGATCAAATAGAAATTCTAGAAAGTTAAATAAGTATAGACAAAAGAAAGAATCAGTGAGCTTGATTATATATCAATATAAATTATCAGAAATTGATCACAGAGAGAAAAAGAAGTGGGAAAAAAGGAACATATCTGAGAGAAGTAGGACAATAGCAAATGATCTAAACACATATATTCTCGGATTCCAGAACAAGAGATAGAAAATAGGACTGAAGTATTACTTGAAGAGATAACTTTCAAATTAATAAAAGACAATAAACCACAAATGCAAGAAGCTCAGAGTTGAAGCAGTATAAAAACCAAATAAAATCCACCGAGGCTCCTCATAGTCAAACTGCTGAAACCAAGAAACAAAGTGAAAATCTTGGTGATAGCAAGGAAAAAGAAACTTTTTCTACAGAAGCACAAGATAGGAAGCAAAAGAAATTTCTTTTCAGGAATTAGGCAAGTAGAACACAATGGAGTCACATCTTTAAAGAACTGATAAAAGTTGGTTAAGTCAGAAATCTGTATTTGTGAAAATACCTTTCAAATATGAGGGTGAAAAAAAATTAGCATGAAAAAATATTTATTTATTTATTTTTTGTCCAGAGAAACAAAGGCTGAGAGGATTGCTAGCAGACCTGTACAACAAGAAAAGTTAAAGACGTTCTTTAGGCTGAAGAAATCTGATACAAGACAGAATGTTTAATCTACACAAAGAAATAAATAGAAAATATGGGTAAATATTAAAAATCTTTTCCTTATTTTACCCTTTAAAAATTTAATAACCTGAAGAAAAAAATACTTAAAAGGCATGTATGCCTTATAAAATATATTGAAGTGAAATGAATGAGAATAGTGGTATGAAGGACAAAAGGGGGAAATGAATGAATATGACAGTAAGATTCTTACTCAATGTAAGAAGTATTATACCATTATTTGAAAGTGAACTGTGGGAAACCAAAGATGTGTAATATAAATCCTAGAACAACCAAATTTTAGAATGACTAAGATGGTGGAGTAAGAAGACTCTGAGCTCACCTCCTCCTATGGGTACTCTAAAGTTATAATCATTTACAGAGCAATCATTAATGAGACTGATCTGAGGACTCACAGAAAAAATTTCCATAATAAAGATATAAAGGAGGAACCACAATAAGATGGGGAGAGAGGTAGAGAGGCAATACAGTAAAGACTCATATAACTGGGTAGGCTACCTACAAACAGTAAGATAATCACAATTGAAGAGGTTCTCCCTAAGGAGTGAGGAGTTCTAGACAACATCAGGCTCCCCACCAGGGAGTCTTGCCCTGGGAAAATGAGCTCCCAGAACATCTGGCTTGGAAGGTCAGTGGACCTTGTGTGCAGGAGATCCAGAAGGGTGTAGAAAACAGAGGCTCCACTACTAAATGTCATGAGCAAACTCTCACATTGTCTGAGACCCAGTGCACAAGCAATTATTTGAAAGGATCTTGGGTCAGACTCGCATACTGATCTTGGAGGGACTCAGAAAGAGGCAGGAAGTCTCTGGGATTACTCTGGGGTACAAAGATGCTATTTGGGGAACTCCTTGTGTCATGAGGACACTAGTGCTGGCAAGTACCATTTTGGAGTCATCTGTCTAGAATATTAGTTGTTGGTCAGTCACTAAGTCATGTTTGACTCTTTGTGACCCCATGGAATGCAGCATTCCAGCCTCCTCTGTCCTCTACTCTCTCCTGGAGTTTGCTCAAATTCATGTCCATTGAGTCGGTGATTCCATCCAATCATCTCTTCCTCTGATGCCCCTGTCTCTTTTTGACTTCAGCCTTTTCTAGCATCAGGGTCTTTTCTAATGAGTCAGCTCTTCGAATCAGGCAGCCAAAGTATTGGAGCTTCAGCTTCAGCAACAGTTCTTCCACTGAATTCAGGGTTGATTGCCCTTAGTATTGACTGTTTGATCTTACAGTCCAGGCTCCAAAGACCAGACTGGTCAGCACCAGTCCTAGGAGCTCTCCAGGTCAAGCAGTTTAATCACACGGGGACTTAGTTCCCACACCAATAGGCAGGCAGCAGCCCTGGAGTCACCTAGGCCCAAAATAGCACACCCCAGAACTTGGTACTGCCCACAAGCAGCTGTCAGCCTCCAATAAGGCAGGATCTGACAGTCAGTTGAGCTGGGGACCTGCCCTGCCTACCAGTGTGCTCACAGTATTTGTCCTTACCACAAAAGAATGGCCTAAACAGCTCACATAGTAGGTACCCCTAGATCATGTAGCTCTGATGAACAGAGGGGAGTATGATGTCTCCTACAAAAAAATACTTTCCAAGATCAGAAAATGTAACCAACCTACAAAATACATAAAAATAAACACAGAGAATTAGGCAAAATGAGGTGATAGAAAAATATGTTCTAAGTGAAAGAACAAGACAGTGTCCTAGAAGTGGAACTACAGAGAGTGGAGATAAACAATTCATCCAGTAAGACAAATATGCAATTTCCCAATTCAGGAAGAATTTCTCCCAAATCAGGAAAAAATATAAAAGCTGATCAGACTAGTTACTAGCAGTGAAATGTGTGTGTGTGTGTGTGTGTGTGTGTATATATATATATATATATATATATATATATATATATATTTAAAGGAATACTCCCAACAAAAAAAAAGTATAAGGCCAGATAACCTCATAAGAGAATTCTACCAAAATTTAAAGATTAATTAGTGCCTATTCTTCTCAAATTATTCAAAAAAAAAAAAACTGAAGAGAAAAGAAGGCTTCCAAATCCATTGTATGAGGCCAGTATCATCCTGATATTAAAACCACAGAAAGATACAACAAAAAGAGAAACAGATGGGCCAGTATCACTGAAAAACATGGATGCAAAAATTCTCTACCACATGTTCGCAAATTCAGTTCAACAATATATTAAGAGGATCACAGACCATGATCAAGTGGTATTTGTCTCAGAGATGCAAAGAGGGTTCAGTGTCCACAAATGAGTCAGTATGATAGAGAACAAATTTGTACAGAGCAGGGGAAGGAGAGGGTGGGATGAATTGAGAGAGTAGCACCGACATATATACACTACCATGTGTAAAATAAATGGCTAGTGGGAAGCTGCTGTATAACACAGGGAGCCAAGCCTGGCAGCCTGGTGATCTGTGAAGACCTACAGGGGTAGGATAAGGTGTGGGAGGGAGGCTCAAAAGGGATGGGATCTATCTATCTATCTATCTATCTATCTATCTATCTATCTATCTATCTATATGTATATATATATATATATATACTTATTGGTAACTTACATTGTTGTTCAGCAGAAACCAAAACAATATAATAAAGCAATTATCCTCCAATAAAAAACTTTAGAAAATTCACAAACATAAAAAATATGGCACAATACATTAACAAATTGAAGAGTTAAAATATAATCATCTTGATACATGCAGAAAAAGATTTTGAATGAGTTCAACATCAATTTATGATAAAAACTCTCTACAAAGTGGGTCTGGAGGAATAGACATAAACATAATAAAGAACATATATTACAAACCTACAGCCAATATCATAGTCAATGATGAAAAGCTGAAGTGTTTCCTCTAAGATCAGGAACAAGACCAGGATGCCTACTCTTGTCACTTTACTTAACATAATATTGGATACCCTAGACACAGGAATTAGAGAAGAAAGAGAAACAAAAAGCATCAAAATTGGTTAGGAAGAAGTAAAACTGTCATTTTTTTGGTAGATGACATGATATTATATATATAATATAAAGACACTACCAAAAAACAGAAGTAATTATTCAATTCAGTAATAGTTGAATTCAGTAAACTTGCACGATGCAGAATTAACATACAGAAATCTGTTGCACATCTGTATACAAACAATAAACTATTAGAAAGAGAATAAAGAAAACATCCCCATTTACAATGGCATCAAAATAAATAAAATACTTTAGAATAAATATAACCAGGGAGGTAAACGACTTGTACTCAAAAACTGTAAGACATTGATGAAAGAAATTTAAGATGATACAAACAAATGGAAAGGTATATCATGTTCATGCATTGGGAGAACTAATATTGTTAAAAGTACCATGATCCCCAAGGCAATCTAAAGATTCACTGCTATCCCTATCAAGATACCAATGGCATTTACCACAGAACTCAGTTCAGTTTCAGTTCAGTCCCACAATCGTGTCTGATTCTTTTCGACCCCACTGACTACAGCATGCCAGGCTTCCCTGTCCATCACCAGCTCCCAGAGTTTACTCAAACTCCTGTCCACTGAGTCAGTGATGCCATCCAACCATCTCATCCTCTGTCATCCCCTTCTCCTCCTGCCTTCAGTCTTTCCCAGCATCAGGGTCTTTTCAAATGAGTCAGTTCTTTGCATCAGGTGGCCAAAGTATTGGAGCTTCAGCTTCAGCATCAGTCCTTCCAATGAATACTCAAGACTGATTTCCTTTAGGATGGACTGGTTGGATCTCCTTAGCTGTCAATGTTCATGAGAACCCCATGAACAGTACCACAGAACTAGAACAAGTAATTCTAAAATTTGCTTGGAATCGTGAAAGAAACAATTAGTCAAATAATCTTGAAAAAGGAGAATAAAGCTGGAGATACTATGTTTCCTAATTTCAGATTCTACTACAAAGATACAGTAATCAAAACAATGTGGTACTGGCACAAAACAGACACCAGATTTATGGAACAGAAGAGAGAGCACAGAAATGAACCCACACTTACATGAGCAACTTACAACATAGGAAGCAAGAGTATACAATATGGAAAAGACAGTCTCTTCAGGCAACGGAGTTGGGAATATGGAACAACTACATGGGAAAGACTCAAACTCAACTACTTTCTCACACCATACAAAACCATAAACTCAAAACTGTATTAAATACTTAGATGTAAGACCTGGAACCATAAGAATCCTACAAGCAAATGTAGGCAGTATGATACTTGACATTGGTCATAGCAATAGTTTTTGGATGTTCCTTTGACAAGGGAGCAAAATAAAAAGAAACAAATTGGAATATATCAAGCCCCAAAATTTTTGCACAGTGAAGGAAACTATCAACAAAGCCAAAACGCTGCCTACTTAATGGGTGATATTTTTCAGATGATATATCTGAGAAGAGATGAATACACAAAATACACACAAAACCTCATACAACTAAACTTCAAAAAGCAAACAAACCAACTAGAAAATAGACAGAAGGCCTGAATAGTTATTTTGCCAAAGAAGACATACTGATGAACAACAGGCATGTGAAAAGATGTTCAGTATCACAAAACATCAGAGAAGTGCAAATCAAAACTATACTGAAATAACACCTCACGTCTATCAGAATGTTTATTATCAAAAAATACTACAAATAACCATAGGTGAGAATGTAGAGAAAAGTGAACCCACAAACAACTGTTCCCAGGTGGTGCTAGTGGTAAAGAACCCACCTGCCATTACAGGTTAGATGTAAGAGACATGGGTTAAAACACTGGGTCTGGAAGATCACCTGGAGGAGGGCATGGCAACCCACTCTAATATTCTTTCCTGGAGAATCCCATGGACAGAGGAGCCAGGTCAGCTACAGTTCATGGGGTCAAAAAGATTAGGACACGACTGAAGTGACAGCATGCACACACACACAAACTATTAGTGGGAGTGTATACTGGTGTCACTGTGGAAAACAGTATGGAGGTTCTCAAAAAATTAATAGAACTATAGAATACAGCCATTCTACTTCTGATTATTTTTCTGAAGAAAACAGGAACACTAATTTGAAGTATATGCTCCCCTATACTCATTGCAGCATTATTTTCAATAGCCAAGATATATGCAGTGGAATATTACTCAGCCACAAAAAGGAATGAGATCTTGCCATTTAGTAGAGCATGGACTGAACTAGAGGATATTTTGTTAGTGAAATAAGTCTGACAGAGAAAGACAAGTACAGTGTTATTTCACTTACATGCAGAATCTACAAAAAACAAAACAAGTGAACAAATATAACAAAACAGAAAAAGAATCATAGATACAAAGAATAAATAGATAATTGTCAGAGGGGAGGTTTGAGTGAAATAGGTGAGGGAGATGAAGAGGTACAAACTTTTGGTTACAAAATAAATGAGTCACAGTGATGAAATATATAGCATGTGGAATATACTAAATAATAACATAATATCTTTGTATTACTAGTATATTACTAGTATTACTAGTACTATACTTCTACTGTATAGTAGAAGATGGTAACTAGACTTTTATTGTGGTGATCATTCTGTAATGAATAGAAATATCACACCGTTATGTTGTACACCATGAACTAACATTATTAGTTAATTGGTTCAGTCGCTTAGTTGTGTCCAACTATTTGCGACCCCATGGACTGCATGCTTCCCTGTCCATCAACCAACTTTGAGCTTACTCAAATCCATGTCCATTAAATCAGTGATGCCATCCAACTGTCTCATCCTCTGTTTTCCCCTTCTCCTCCCACCTTCAATCTTTCCCAACATCAAGGTCTTTTCAAAGGAGTCAGTTCATTGCATCAGGTGGCCAAACTAGCATCATGTTATAGGCCAATTATATGTTAAAAAAACAGAAACCAATCAATTGACCAAACAAACTCATAGAAAAAGGGATTAGATCTGTGGTTACCACAGTCTTCCCTGGTGGCTCAGATGGCAAAGCATCTGCCTACAATGTGGGAGACCCGGGTTCAATCTCTGGGTCAGGAAGATCCCCTGGAGAAGGAAATGGCAACCTACTCCAGTACTCTTGCCTGGAAAATCCCATGGATGGAGGAGCCTGGTAGGTCACAAAGAGTTGGACGCAGCTGAGTGACTTCACTATGCTATACTATACCACAGGCAAAGGGTGGAATTTGATGAAGGCAGTCAAAAGGTATAGACATTCCCAGTTATGAGATAGATAAAGGCCAGGGATGTAATCAGTTCAGCTCAGTTGCTCAGTTGTGTCTGACTCTTTGTGAGTCCATGGACTGCAGGATGACGGGACTCTCTGTCCATTACCAGCTCCCAGAGTTTACTCAAACTCATGTCCATTGAGTTGGTGATGCCATCCAACCATCTCATCCTCTGTCTTCCCCTTCTCCTCCCACCTTCAATCTTTCCCAGCATCAGGGTCTTTTCCAATGAGTCAATTCTTCACATCAAGTGGCCGAAGTATTGGAGTTTCAGCTTCAGCATCAATCCTTCCAATGAATATTTAGGACTGATTTCCTTTAGGATGGGCTGGTTGGATCTCCATGCAGTCCAAAGGACTCTTAAGAGTCTTCTCCAACACCACATTTCAAAAGCATAAATTCTTTGGTGCTCAGCCTTCTTTATTGTCCAACTCTCACATCCATACATGACTATCCGAAAAGCCATAGCTTTGACTAGATGGACCTTTGTTGGAAAAATGATGTCTCTGCTTTTTAATATGCTGCCTAGGTTGGTCATAGCTTTTCTTCCAAGGAGAAAATATTTTTTTAATTTCATGAGATGTAATATATAGTGTTTAACATATATAGAGTTTAACAGCGGTGCATGTTATTTATGAAAGTTAAGAGAGTAACATAAAAGATGTCTTTTTCATTATAGGGGACTGGAATGCAAAAGCAGGAAGTCAAGACACACCTGGAGTAATAGGCAAATTTGGCCTTGGAATACAGAATGAAGCGGGGCAAAGACTAACAGAGCTTGCCAAGAAAATGCACTGATCATAGCAAACACCCTCTTCCAACAACACAAGAGAAGACTCTCCATATGGACATCACCAGATGGTCAACACTGAAATCAGATTGATTATATTCTTTGCAGCCAAAGATGGAGAAGCTCTATACAGTCAACAAAAACAAGACCAGGAGCTGACTGCAGCTCAGATCATGAACTCCTTATTACCAAATTCAGACTTAAATTGAAGAAAGTAGGGAAAACCACTAGACCATTCAGGTATGACTTATATCAAATCCCTTATGATTATACAGTGGAAGAGAGAAATAGATTTAAGGGCCTAGATCTGATAGACAGAGTGCCTGATGAACTATGGATGGAGATTCATAACATTGTATAGGAGACAGGGATCAAGACCATCCCCATGGAAAATAAATGCAAAAAAGCAAAATGGCTGTCTGGGGAAGCCTTAGAAATAGCTGTGGAAAGAAGAGAAGTGAAAAGCAAAGGAGAGGGGGAAAGATATGAGCATCTGAATGCAGAGTTTCAAAGAATAGAAAGAAGAGATAAGAAAGCCTTCCTCAGCGATCAGTGCAAAGAATAGAGGAAAACAACAGAATGGGAAGGACGAGAGATCTCTTCAAGAAAATTAGAGATACCAAGGGAACATTTCATGCAAAGTTGGGCTCGATAAAGGACAGAAATAGTACGGACCTAACAGAAGTAGAAGATATTAAAAAGAGGTGGCAAGAATACACAGAAGAACTGTACAAAAAAAAGCTTCATGACCCAGATAATCACGATGATGTGATCACTCACCTAGAGCCAGACATCCTGGAATGTGAAGTCAAGTGGCCTTAGAAAGCATCGCTATGAACAAAGTGAGTGGAGGTGATGGCATTTCAAATCCTGAAAGATGATGCTGCGAAAGCGCTGCAGTCAATATGCCAGCAAATTTGGAAAACTCAGCAATGGCCACAGGACTGGAAAATGTCACTTTTCATTCCAATCCCAAAGAAAGGCAATGACAAAGAATGCTCAAACTACCAAACAATTGCACTCATCTCATACGCTAGTAAGGTAATGGTCAAACTTCTCCAAGCCAGGCTTCAGCAATACGTGAACCGTGAACTTCCAGATGTTCAAGCTGGTTTTAGAAAAGGCAGAGGAATGAGAGATCAAGTTGCCAACATCCGCTGGATCATGGAAAAGGTAAGAGAGTTCCAGAAAATCATGTACTTCTGCTTTATTGACTATGCCTAAGCCTTTGACTGTGTGGATCACAATAAACTATGGAAAATTCTGAAAGAGATGGGAATACCAGACCACCTGACCTGCCTCTTGAGAAACTTATATGCGGTCAGGAAGCAGCAGTTGGAACTGGACATGGAACAACAGACTGGTTCCAAATAGGAAAAGGAATACGTCAAGGCTGTATACTGTCACTCTGCTAATTTAACTTATATGCAGAGTACATCATGAGAAACACTGGACTGGAAGAAGCACAAGCTGGAATCAAGATTGACGGGAGAAATATCAATCACCTGAGATATGCAGATGACACCGTCCTTATGGCAGAAAGGGAAGAGGAACTAAAAAGTCTCTTGATGAAAGTGAAAGAGGAAAGTGAAAAAGGTGACTTAAAGCTCAACATTCAGAAAACGAAGATCATGGCATCTGGTCCCATCACTTCATGGCAAATAGATGGGGAAACATTGGAAACAGTGTCAGAGTTTATTTTTTTGGGCTCCAAAATCACTGCAGATGGTGACTGCAGCCATGAAATTAAAAGACGCTTACTCCTTGGAAGAAAAGTTATGAGCAACCTAGATAGCATATTCAAAAACAGAGACATTACTTTGCCAACAAAGGTCCGTCTAGTCAAGGCTATGGTTTTTCCAGTGGTCATGTATGGATGTAAGAGTTGGACTGTGAAGAAACTGAGGGCCGAAGAATTGATGCTTTTGAACTGTGGTGTTGAAGACTCTTGCAAGTCCCTTGGACTGCAAGGAGATCCAACCAGTCCATTCTAAAGGAGATCAGCCCTGGGATTTCTTTGGCATGAATGATGCTAAAGCTAAAACTCCAGTACTTTGGCCACCTCATGCGAAGAGTTCACTCATTAGAAAAGACTCTGATGCTTGGAGGGATTAGGGGCAGGAGGAGAACAGGACGACAGAGGATGAGATAGCTGGATGGCATCACTGACTCAATGGATGTGAGTCTGAGTGAACTCCAGGTATTGGTGATGGACAGGGAGGCCTGGTGTGCTGCGATTCTTGGGGTCGCAAAGAGTCAGACACGACTGAGTGACTGAACTGAACTGAATTGAACTGAACTGATATATAACTGAAAAAACAGAAAACACTAATTCAAAAAGATACATGCTCCCCAATGTCCACAGCAGCATTATTTTTTTACAGTTTCCAAGATATGGAAACAACAATCAATATATGAATGGTGAAACAAATGAAAAGAAAAAAGTAGTATACACACACACACACACACAATAGAATACTACTTGGTCATAAAAAAAGAAATTTTGCCACTTGCAGCAAGATGGATAGACTTGGAGGAGATAATGCTAATTGAAATAAGCCAGGCAGAGAAAGAAATATACTGTATCATATAACTTATATGTGGAATCTAAAAAGTACAAAAACTAATGAATATAACAAAAAAGAAACAGACTAATAGAACAAACTAGTGGTTACCAGTGAGGAGGGGAAGAGGAACAATGTAAGGGTGAGGGACTTGGATGTATGCAATATTGAAAGGGTTAATATTTAGGTAGGTTGATAAGGGGTCCAGGGTCCTCAAGGAGGAAGGGTTCTGAGCCCTTGAGGAGGAGAAAGTGGTCCTACTATTCTAGATTCTATTTGTTGTTGTTCAGTTTCCCTGTTGTGGCTGATTCTTTGTGACCACATGGACTGTAGCAGGCCAGGCCTCCCTCTCCCTCACCATCTCCCAAAGTTTGCCCAGGTACATGGCCATTACACTAGTGATGCCATCTAGCCAGCCATCTCATCCTCTGATGTCCTCTTCTCCTTCTGCCCTTAATCTTTCCCAGTATCAGGGACTTTTCCAATGAGTTGGCTGTTTGCATCAGATGATCAAAATACTGGAGCCTCAGCTTTAGCATCAGTCCTTCCAATGAGTATTCAGGGAAGGGTGGTAACATACTAAAACATGTTAAAATATGTTAAATCATCTGAGGTTTCAGTATAATGAAGGTCTTGTACTTTGGAATGTCACCTTTCCCTTATATTCCCATCCTTGGTACATGCAGAGGTGCATGTCCTAAGGATCATTATATTGCTACCTTGACTAGCAGGATGCAGGCCTCATTCCCCCCCCCCCCTCCCCCACCACCACACACACACTTAATGGCCTGGGGCATATCTTGTGCTTTTATCACGTGGTTTCATTGTTAAATGGTTCTGGTTTGTGTCACAAGGTTCTGACTACTTTCCTGTAACTATCATACTATATCTCTATCAGTTAGTCTTTAAAGAATTTAAAGAATTAAATTGACAGGAGAGAGATAAACAGAAGTTCAAACAAAAGTTTAACAACTTAGAGAACAGAGTAACTTGCCAAAACAGCCAAAGCCCTCACCTTAAATACCATCTTTAGCCAAAGAGAAAAGAGAATGCTGGGGGTAGTGGTTTGGAAATTCTAATGGGAAGAAGCAAAGTCACAAGGAGATAGAAAAGCAAATATTTGGTGAATAAAGTTTGCTAGGTCATTCAGAGACAAAGAGACACAGAATGGGACTCTGATATCCAGGCCCTGCTGAGTTTCCCCCAGCATAACTAGCCTCCATTCTTTGCAGATATCTCTGGAGATAACTCTATTCTGTTAGCAGAATATTATTCTATTCTGTTATCTATATTCTTTTAGGCAGCTAAGGGAGAGACAACAAGAAAAACTTCCTGAATTTTCTGATTCTTAAAAATAATCAGTCTAAATTAATCCTCATGTCGAAGAGACACATTTTTGGGTGGCAAATTTTGCTTCCCTATATAACCTTTATTCAAAGTTTGAAAATAAATCAAACAATGCCATTTGTTCATTATAGTTATATACTTACAAATTAGTAGTAATAAAATATGCATAGAAATGATAAACAGCAAATTCAGTATCATAGTTACTTCTAGGAAGGGAGAAGACTGATCCAAGAAGTGGTAAAAGAGATGTAAAATGTTTCTGTAAGTTTTATAAAGATGAGGCATATATATTACAATGTCAAGACATAATAGAGCTTGTGTTGGGAACACAAATGTTCATTGTTTTTCTTTGTATTTCATGTTAGGAATTACATAATTCTTTAAAAGAAATGAAAATGCACTTTCATAAAAATGTTCTCCCAAAAGAAGATGTCTAGTAAAGAAATCCCTTTTCACACTTGCAGCCTGAATTTAATTTAGGAATAAATTTCACTGGTTGAAGTGCCTCCCAAAATTGTTTTTGCTTCTGTTTTATTTTCCTGTAGCTTGAGCCATAAAACTGAAGGCCTCAGAAAATGTCTAGTGACCAGGCACTTTTGTCTAGAATTAAACAGATAAATTTCAGGGATGTGGATGTTAAGATAGGATGAAAATAGTGTGCATATGTGCTTCATCATAGGAAGAAGGTCTATTGCTTATATTAGATTCTCAAAGTATCTGCTGTGTAACAAACCACCCCATATCTAGGATAGTAAAATACCAAACATTTTCTTAGGCTGCCATGCTGAGCAGGAATTCAGGCAGGACATGGGGTGATTGGCTTGTATGTGTCCCAGAAGGACTAGAACTTTGGCTGGTGTGGCCTGGATAGCTGTGTATACTATATATGCCTGAGCCTTTGGCTCTGGCAGTTGACTTGTTTCTTGGACTCTTCACCTGGTTGAATCTGGTGGGCCTGGAATGACTAAAAATTCCTTTACGCTTTCCTGGTGGCTGGGCTTAATGGCTGGGCTTTAATGGCCCTAACAGCTAAAGCAGGCTGGGTAGCTCGCTCTTTCAACACAGCCTTTCCACACAGGTAGCTTGAACATTTCACAGTATGTTAGTCTCAGGGTGGTGGAATTTCTCACCTGGTGGTTGGCTTCTCTCAGAAAGAGCTTCCCAAGAGATAGGAAATGGAAGTTGCCAGTCACTTAACATCTGGATATGGAAAGGAATACAGTGAACTGCTCCTGTCAAAGGTGCTCTGTTGGTCAGAGCAGTCAGAGAGTCTATCCAGATGCAGTGGGAGGACCTTGACTAGCATAACTGTTTCAAGTACAACTGTGAGCCCAGGCCTTTGCAGCAGATGTGCTAGGAGGTCTCCTGACCCTTGCCCTGTGTTTTTCCATGGGAGGAGGAGGCAGTGTTGCACAAAAGTTAGTGACATGGTCTTCAGAGGCACACAAACTTAGGTCTAAACCCTGCCCACATTCCCCATTAGCTGTTTCACTTTGGACCCAGTATTCTTTGAGCCTGTTTCCTCCCCTTTGAAATGAAAGTAGTCCTTATCTTGTGGGGTTGTTGGGAAGGTGGGCTTCTCTTGTGGCTCAGCTGGTAAAGAATCTGCCTGCAATGCAGGAGACCTGGGTTTGATCCCTGGGTTAGGAAGATCCCCTGGAGAAGGGAAAGGTTACCCACTTCAGTATTCTTGCCTGGAGAATCGTAGACTGTGTAGTTCATGGAGTTGCAAAGAGTCAGACACAATTGAGAGACTTTCACTTTCACTTTGGGAAAGATTGGATGGTAGATGGTCAGCACTCAAGAAACACTACTGTTGTTGGCTAGGCTCCCTGTTACATGCTTTCGTGGTACTCTGAACTTTCCCTTTATAGCACTCGTCACAATTGCGATCAGTTTTACTGTACGTACTATGTGGTATCTGCATTATCCAGCCAACTAGAAGTCTTTGAGGTCAGGAATCATCTGTCTTGTATTTGGCTTGACTCCTAATGCCCAGCAGAGCAGGAAACACACAGGGTACATATGGAACGTGAATGAATGCTTCCATATAGGCAGAGTTGCTGGGTGTCACTTTCACCTTTCATATGGTTTGAGAAGCACAGAAATTGAAATTATGCTTTGTGGGCCTTCTAAGCTACATATCAGCAGTATTATTCTTTCCATAGGACTTCTGCTGATGTATTATGAAGAAGGTCAAGAAGGATTATTCAGAGAAAAAGAAACGATAATTTCTTTGGAGAAAGGCCTGACTCCACAGCAACAGTTGAAAGAAGAGAAAGGGGTGCTGGTAATAGTGGGCTGGAGAGTCCCAAGACCGGAAGAGACAAGACTTCAGTGGGGACATTAACATAGCTCTGGATGGGACTGAACAGTGAGAGAGCGGGCACAGCTGCAGTCAGCTGTCGTATCCTTCTGCTGTCAGTGAGTCAAAGCTGAACAAAGTTAGGACACAGAGACAAGGTGGTTACAACAACAAAAATGAGAAGCAAGGAGGGTTTACAGGTCACCCTCTAAAAAGTTAGCCAGGCAGTAAAATTGCTCCTATCAGTTGAGAGGAAAGAGAGGAGAGGCATCCTCATATAAGCCGAGGGGAGGCCCTCTGGCTCACTGCTCTCAGGCACTGTTGAAGCTTTGCCGTCAGATGTATGCCAGGCACGAGCCTGGGTCAATGTGACAACTGGCTCCTGCCTGTGCTTCACCCTCTGGGATTTACAGAGCATCACGCTGTTAAACACGCTCCAAGGATCACACACCCAGGCAGGAAGGTAATCAGAATGTAATGATTCATCCCAGTTTCCAGCCCTCAATAGCACTGTTATCCTCATGTCAAGGAGAATAAAGACATAGGAGCTTCAAACAAACAAACAAACCAAAAATCCAACAGTTTCCTGCCCCCCGCCCCCGCTGCCCAGATAAAATTCTTCATCTAACAAGGCAGGAAAACAAAACAATTGCAAAAATGAAAAAGTTTAAAAGAGTTAAGGCTTTAATTGCTGCCATTAAAAACTTCAAAATCTGCATGTCAAATGGCTGCTATTTATGGATTTAACAGATGAAGAAAACTGCAGTATGTGCTTAAACTTGGCATGTACCTCCGCCATTCTTTTCATTAATTATCTACAGGTAAAAATACATATGTTTAATTTTTTAATGAAAATAGGCTACTAAATAAAGTTCTTATTTGAATATAACATGTGACTCCAAAGTATCACCTGTTTTTCTTGTGTGTTTTGTGAAATTCTTACAGGCATAATGATCCTGGGCTTTTATGTTAACATTAATGTGCCTGATTGTCTTCTAGTCATACCAGGAGAAGCTGCCCAGGGCTCAACCTGGGGAAGGAGGAGGAAGGTTGAAGAAGGTTGTGAAGAAAATATAGGTCAGATAGTGCACCTGGAGAGGGCTCAAGGGTTTGGGAATGGGGAAAAAGAGCTTAAGTCAAAGGATGTGTGGTTTCTCATTGTATACAGTGTGTCTCTGTGATTGTGGCAGGTGACAAACACAAGAACATTCCCTCTGTGCTCACTCATTTAAAGCCAAATCAGACAGGTTACAGGACAGATCTTTGAAAGACATGGTTACATCTAATCTTCATGCTGAATTGTCGCAAAAGCAGGGAGTGATCACTTTTCACCTGTCAGGAACAATCATCACCAGGCTGGGAAGTCCTGGGTCAACATCCTTGCCCTCCCATGATCACAGCTCATTTACTTCCCTCAGTTGGGCCAGCCCAGGATTTCTCTTTCTTGTCATCTGTTTGCATAATTGACAAATAAAAATTGTATGCAATCAAGGTGCAGTTAACTGATGTTTTAATAAACATGTATGTTGTGATTATTACAATCAAGCTAGTGAACATATGTTTTGACAACATTTTATTATAAATAGTTGCAATGATTACTATAGATATTTGTGGTTTTCTGTGATCATTTCTATTATAAGTCTTGTGAGCAGTTGTTATTTAAGGACACAACTCTGAAATCAAAATTTCTTATTTGATCTTTTTCAAATGTTTGTATCTATGTAATTGAAGACTATGAAGAAATTCATGATAAGCTATAAAAAACTTTTGCAAATACTTTTCTGTATGAACTGAGAGTTTTCTCAATCATGGTTAATCAAAAGGGAGGGGGGGTCATGTTTGGGAACGCATGTAAGAATTAAAGATTTTAAAATTAAAAAAATATATATATTTGTCAGAGCAAAAAAAATAATAAAATAAAAGAGAAAAAAAAAAACCAAGAACTGAAGTAAACTAGGTACAAATAATAAATTTATAGCTAACAGGTAATTGTTAATTCCAAAATTTTTGTTCACCAAAAAACTTCATAATTCTTTATATGAATTTTATAAAAAAGTAAATGTTGAAACTTGGATTTATAAAATAAATTTATACTAGCAAAATACATATTTTTATTATGATGGGGCCCCCTAAGAGGTCACATTTGAAAAAAGTTCTATTCCTATTTATATTTTCAATGAGAATTTGAAAAGCAGCATTTTAAGAAAATTTCTTTTGTCTTCCTGCTTGATATCAAAACAGCCAAGTAACTTATGGTTTCTCTTGCTTTGAGATAAAAAACCAAGCACAGTCCAAACACCATGATGCCCTTCTCTTTTACCTGCATCTTGCAGGACCCCAGAAACAAGCTGGGCAGCAGGAAGAAGAGTGTTGTAAACCATGGACAGAAAACATTCCCAACACAATACTGGCCCATACTCCTGAAAAATGACAGATTCTTTTACTCCAAGAAGAAATGTGGGTTGCTAAGAAATAACAAGTTGTAAATATAACGTCTATTAAGCAACTTAACTCTATTCTAACCTCATCATTAGGTAGATGAGCAGTGATTTAGCTTCAAGAATGTACAGCATAAATTTTTAAAAATTTCCAGATTGAAATAGTTGGGTACCCTGCAGAAGGGCATGAATAAGTTGAGATGCATGTTTATAAATAAGACCTACACAATCATTTAAAAATGATGTATATATATAATTTTAGTGACCCAGGAAAGTGAAAGTGAAAGTTTCTCAGTCATGTCTGACTCTTTGCGACCCCATGAACTATTCCATTCCAGTCCATGGAATTTTCTAGGCTGGAATACTGTAATGGGTAGCCATTCCCTTCTCCAGGGGATCTTCCCAACCCAGAGATTGAACCTAGGTCTCCTGCATTGTGGGTGGATTCTTTACCAGCTGAGCCATCACAGTAAGATGTTCACAGTAAGTTTTTAAGTGGATAAGTTGCTTTCCAAATACTAATAATATTCACACCATGTTCTCATGGGCTCTGGTAACAGACTCTGTGTAGCAGTACACAGTTGTGTACTCTAAAAAGTAAACTAAGCAAATTGTTCCTCAATTCTACCATGTGTAAAATAGACTGAATAATAGAAACTACCATATAAGGTTATTGGGGTTTAACTAACTATGCATCTAATATGATAAGAACATATTAAATGTTCAATAAGTATTAGTAATTATCACTATAATCATTTTAGTAAGAATGTGTGCATACATAGTGTATGGTGCTCAGTTGCTTTCAGTTCAGTTCATTTCAGTTGCTCAGTCATGTCCGACTATTTGCGACCCCATGAATTGGAGCATGCCAGGCCTCCCTGTCCATCACCATCTCCCAGAGTTCACTCACACTCACATCCATGGAGTCGGTGATGCCATCCAGCCATCTCATGCTCTGTTGTCCCCTTTTCCTCTTGCTCCCAATCTCTCCCAGCATCAGAGTCTTTTCCAATGAGTCAACTCTTCCCATGAGGTGGCCAAAGTACTGGAGTTTCAGCTTCAGCATCATTCCTTCCAAAGAAATCCCAGGGCTGATCTCCTTCAGAATGGACTGGTTGGATCTCCTTGCAGTCAAGAGACTCTCAAGAGTCTTCTCCAACACCACAGTTCAAAAGCATCAATTCTTCAGCACTCAGCTTTCTTCACAGTCCAACACTCACATCCATACATGACCACTGGACAAACCATAGCCTTGGCTAGACGGACCTTTGTTGGCAAAGTAATGTCTCTGCTTTTGAATATGCTATCTAGGTTGGTCATAACTTTTCTTCCAAGGAGTAAGCATCTTTTAATTTCATGGCTGCAATCACCATCTGCAGTGATTTTGGAGCCCAAAAATAAAGTCTGACACTGTTTCCACTGTTTCCCCATCTATTTGCCATGAAGTGATGGGACCAGATGACATGATCTTCGTTTTCTGAATGTTGAGCTTTAAGCCAACTTTTTCACTCTCCTCTTTCACTTTCATCAAGAGGCTTTTTAGTTCCTCTTCCCTTTCTGCCATAAGGACGGTGTCATCTGCATATCTGAGGTTATTGATTTCTCCCGTCAATCTTGATTCCAGCTTGTGCTTCATCCAGCCCAGTGTTTCTCATGATGTATTCTGCATAGAAGTTAAATAAGCAGAGTGACAATATCCAACCTTGATGTACTCCTTTTCCTATTTGGAACCAGTCTGTTGTTCCATGTCCAGTTCTAACTGTTGCTTCTTGACCTGCATACAGATTTCTCAAGAGGCAGGTCAGGTGGTCTGGTATTCCCATCTTTAGTTGTGTCCAACTCTTTTTGACCCCATGAACTATATGTAGCCCACCAGACTTCTCTGTCCAAGGGATTTCCCAAGTAAGAATGCTGGAGTGGGTTGCCATTTCCTTCTTCAGGGGGTCTTCCTGACACAGGGCTTGAACCTGCGTCTTCTTCATTACAGGCAGATTCTTTACCGACTGAGGTACCAGGGAAACCTATTCAGTAAAGACACATAATAAAATACTAACAGACTTTAATACTAATATTAAAGACCATAATTGGGAATGGTTTATCTGTATTTTCTATTTTTTTTCAATGAACATTTACTAGTTTGGTAAAATTTTTACTTCTAAGTGTTTTTTAAAGAGATATTTCTAAAATCTCTTCAGAGTTGCAAAACTTTCCTTTTACTTTTAAAATAGAACTCTTTTCATATCAAGAAATGGGACTGTTCCCTTCAGAAGGGGAACATTCATCTCCTCCTCTTGTTTTGAAATGATGGCCATTAGTTCTATAGTTGGGTCATCTTACTCTTGTTCCTTCACCTACTATATTTAGAAATGCCTTCACTTCTACAATGATACACAATAGTACACAAAATAGACACTTTCAGTCACATAACTTGTTGTAGTACACAGACCTCATCACCCCTGGCCTCATGGAGCTTCTATAATACAATAACTACCCACTGGGAAAGTCTGAAGGAACATAGTCAAACTAAAGAGTGTGGCCGATCTTCTTTGGTAATCTGGGACTGTAGCATTATGTTGACTGAAGATTTCCACAGCACCACCTTCATATAATTAGAAACTGGTTTAGAACAGTGTTCTCAAACAGAGACATTGGATCATTCATGGAGCATGTTGTACAGATGTGGGTCAATTTGTTAAACTAAAGATTAAGTTTCAGGAAGTAGAATCAGACATCCCTCCAGGAAGCACACCAGCATCATTTGCTCAAATGTCCCGTCCCTGACCCCCAGGAAGCTCTCTAATCCTTGCCCTGCAGAAGAACTGTATACCTGTCTTGGACAGATGCTCATAATCATATACATTTAACAATGGCTTTGTACAGGGAGGGGTTGAGGGAGGATGGTGCATGATTTTAATGTTTACTTTAAACTTCTTTCTATTGGAGAGTCATTCACCTCATCAAAATTTATTCACTCAGTTTTTCAAAAGTAGCTTTTGAGCAAACACTCAGTATAGTCAGCTTACTGGGTTCTGAGGTATTAGGGTGTTTAAAATAATGAGAAGAGAAGAGAGGCATAAATTACTAATCATAATGCCATGCTAAAATTAAGGCACATTTATAAAGAACTACGTAATGGAAGAGCAAAACAATTCTGTCAAGAATTATTTGGAGGTGGGATATGGTTCAGGAAGTGCTTCAAAGATGAAGTCACAGTTTGAGCTAATTCTTAAAGGGTGAACCAGGGTTCACCAAAGGAAAGAGCTCAGGTGACAGAAAAGAGCAGGAATGGAGAATCAGTGATTGATTAACAGCAGATAATTTTTTTCTGGGACATGTATTGGCAATTACCCTTACAAGATAAACCTGCTCACTTTGCTGTTAAAAGAGCAGGATAGTTTAATGAGCATGGGTGTTGGTGCAAGTATGCATGCATGCTAAGTTGCTTCAGTTCAGTTCAGTTCAGTCGCTCAGTCATGTCCGACTCTTTGTGACCCCATGAATCGCAGCACTTCAGTCGTTTTCAACTGTGTGACCCCATGGACTGCAGCCTGTCAGGCTCCTCTGTTCATGGGATTCTCCAGGCAAGAATATTGGTGTGGGTTGCCATACCCTCCTCCAGGGGCATCTTCCCAACCCAGGAATTGAACTGTGTCTCTTATATCTACCTGCATTGGCAAGCAGGCTCTTTATTATTAGCGCTACCTGGGAAGTTCTTGTGCTTATATAAAGAAATACTATGGGATACTGAGGAATATGCAAAGTGCTTGGTCAACTCACATTCAGAGGAAAACACATACAAATGAGTGACACATATTTCTGCCTGGTTATTCAAATCAAGGTTTGAATCCACACACCATCAGCTGCCAGTTGTCTACCCATAGACAATTTTACTTTAAACTTTTAAACCTCAGCTTGTCATCTTAAAATGAGTAGAACACCTCCCATCTCCTAGCTCACATAATTTGTATTTGTATTTAAAGAGAGAACATACACAGAGTAGATGTTCTATAAAGCTTGGTGGCATTCTCTCTTTCCTCCTTTCCACTTTGAAGGAAGAGGGCAGAGCTATAACTATTTCAACTGCTTTTCTGTGTTTCAAAAAATCATTTTATTAATTTAAATTTCACCTGGATATTGCTTTAAATTATCTCTATTACACAGAGTAATAAACTAATCATAAATTTAAATAAAAAGGAATTAAACTATATAGATACATATAGATTTACATCAAGTCACATATAAAAAGAAATTCTCTACTGACATACACCCCCCAAAATTTTGAAGACAGAAAAATATTTTCAGTGAGAGCAGAGAGCTGAAAGCTATGATCACAGAGCTCCTGGTAGAACCGCAGTCCATTGATTTGTGAATCTGGGAACAGTTAGGAAATTAGGAAGGCAGAGAAGGGGAGTGTGATATCACCATGGTGTTAAGATCCAGCTCTGACCCTCATGCTGAAGGCAATGATTATGAGAAGAGTAGCTGTGAGGCCCAATCTGTTCCATCTACATACAGGCACTTAGCTCAGCATCACCTGCTGCTGCTGCTGCTGCTAAGTCACTTAAGTTGTGTCCGACTCTGTGTGATCCCATAGATGGCAGCCCACCAGGCTCCCCCATCCCTGGGATTCTCCAGGCAAGAACATTGGAGTGGGTTGCCATTTCCTTCTCCAATGCATGAAAGTGAAAAATGAAAGTGAAGTCACTCAGTCTTTTCTGACCCTCAGCGACCCCATGGACTGCAGCCTTCCAGGCTCCTCCTTCCATGGGATTTTCCAGGCGGGAGTATTGGAGTGGGGTGCCATTGGCTTCTCCTCAGCATCACCTGCAAGGCCTCCTAAAGGTTAAACAGAGAACCAGGCTCATCAGTGATGCGGTCCTGGGATGAAGCATGTGCCTGGGCTTGGATGAATGCTCTCAGTGCATGTGTGCATATGTAAAGGGAACACTGAATGTGCAAGGGCTCCTGGGGTAGCAAGTTGGAATGAGGAAATCATAAATTGGGCAAGCATGGCTCAGGCTTCAGTGATGCCCTGAGGCCTTGCTTCTCACCCCGTGGTCCAGCTACTGGGAAGCATCACTAGCAGCAGAATGTGCCAGCCTCATGAACCCTGCTGTGTAGGATGTAGCACTGGAACTTTCCTAGAAGTCCAGTGCTTAAGACACTGAGCTTCCAGTGCAAGGAGTATGGGTTTGATCCCTGGTCGGGGAACTAAGAGCCTGCACACTGTGAAGTGTGGCTGAAAATAAAGATAAATATATCTTCTTAAAAGTATGTTGCATCCCCTGGAATAGAGACTTGGAGAATAAAGTAAAATGTCAGAGATGCTAATGCTGATGCCAGACCTAAAGCCAATTACCATGAAGGAGAAGGAGCTGTACATGTGGCCTGTTCAGCCACACCTGACATTCAGATATGAGCACTAACCATTCATTTAACACTTACCCTGTGCTCCAGGTTGTGCTGGGAACTGTGGGGACATTAGGGCTTTAAAAAATAAGGTGCTTGTCAGCAATGAACATAAGCTGATACCTGACTCACATTAGCAGATGTCACCATCTTCCAATTAGTATTTCATTCCCGTCAACAAACTTTCTTCAACTTCCTCCTACTTGTCCAGTGGGGTGCCAGTGAGGGGGGCACAACTTCAAAGAGTTCGCCTCCTAGTGGGGAGGCAAAGAAGAGTATTAAGTATGGTACCAGGACACTGCACGTGCCATCAAGAGAAAAGATAATTGCCACAGGAAGATTGGGAAGGAACCTGAACTGGAGGATCTGGGAAGGCTTCGTGGAAAAGTTGGCCAATGAACTGAGACTTAAGAAAGCAGAAATGAAAGAAACATGTATTTGAGGGCAGAAGGGAAAAAAGATGCCTTCCAGACAGAGGAAACAAGAGCTAAGGAATAGGGATCTAAAGCAATATAGAGAGTTTCCAGGAGGAGAGGCACAAAGTGGCAAGACACAGAGTGAATGAAAATGGGAGGAGGGCCATGGGAGGCAAAGGTAGAAAATAAATTGAGACTAGAATATGAAAAGCCTTGAATGCCACACTAGAACGGGTGGACTTTATAATGAAGAAATACTAATGAGATACTGAGAAGATTGTAAAAGTCTTGGTCAACTCACAGTCAGAGGAAAATACTCGCAAATAAGTAACATGTATTTTTGCTTCAAACTGGAGGCTGCCATCGCCAGGGAGGTGGAATGAGCTGGGCAAATTTCAGATGTCATCAGCACTTTCAGGAAACTCCTCCATGTATCACCAGGATTGACATCAGGGCAGTGATGGGGTCTCTGCTGCACCAAGCAGTCTTTGCTGACATGAAATATGGGCATGAATATTTGTGGGAAGAATAAGCAAATGAATAAGCTCTTTCCTGCTACCCAAGTTGGAATCAGATTCTCTCCTTGTTGAAGTTCTTGTTTATGTCATAACAAACTGCTACTTCTTGTAGCTATTTTTGTGTTCTTTTTCTTTCCTATGAGACTGTAAACAGCTCCTGGGCAGGGACCAGTTTGTGAGTGCTTTGTACTCAGTGGGCACTTACTGAATAGTGTTTGAGTGTCTGGCAGATTAGTATGGCAGATGAATACTCTGGTGAAGTCACATGAATAAAAAGAGATTTAAAAAATTTCCCATCTTTCCTTTTATTAGTTATGATCTATTTTTTTTTGTTTCCAACTCAACAAAGGGGAATTATTCTCATTACCCCTTTATTTCTACATGATCTTCAATTCTTTATTAAATTATTTTAATTCTATCTTGCTGGTGAAGGAAAGATTCTAGGTAAGTGCACAACTCAACATTCAAAAAGCTAAGATCATGGCATCTGGTCTTATAACTTCACGGCAAATAGATGGGGAAAAAAATGGAAAGAGTGACAGGCTTTATTTTATTGGGCTCAAAATCACTGTGGATGGTAACTGCAGCCATGAAATTAAAAGACGCTCGCTCCTTGGAAGAAAAGCTATGACCAACCCAGGCAACATATTAAAAAGCAGAGACATCACTTTGCCAACAAAGGTCTGTCTAGTCAAAGCTATGGCTTTTCCAGTAGTCATGTATGGATATGAGAGTTGGACCATAAAGAAGGCTGAGCACCAAAGAATTGGTGATTTTGAACTGTGGTGCTGGAGAAGACTCTCGAGAGTCCCTTCGACTGTAAGGAGATTAAACCAGTCAATCCTAAAGGAAATCAACCCTGAATATTCACTGGAAAGACTGATACTGAAGCTGAAGTTCCAATGCCTTGGCCACCTGATGCAAAGAGTTGACTCATTGGAAAAGACACTGATGCTGGGAAAGATTGAAGGCAGGAGGAGAAGGGGAGGACAGAGGATGAGATGGTTGGATGGCATCATCGACTCAATAGACATGAGTTTGAGCAAACTCTGTGAGATGGTGAAGGACAAGGAAGCCTGGCCTTCTGCAGTCCATGGAGTCACAAAGAGTTAAGCATGACTGAGCAACTGAGGAGAAGGCAATGGCACTCCACTCCAGTACTCTTGCCTGGCAAATCCCATGGACAGAAGAGCCTGGTGGGCTGCAGTCCATGGGGTCGCTAGGAGTTGGACACAACTGAACGACTTCACTTTCACTTTTCACTTTCATGCATTGGAAAAGGAAATGGCAACCCACTCTAGTATTCTTGCCTGGAGGATCCCAGGGATGGGGGAGCCTGGTGGGCTGTCATCTATGGAGTCGCACAAAGTCGGACATGACTGAAGCGACTTAGCAGCAGAGCAACTGAACAACAAGATTCTCACAAAGGATAGCGTGTCATCAGCATACTACCTTCCTAAATAACTCTTTATTGACCGAGGGGTTTTTGAAGAAACTAGTGCCTGTGGTTGGCAATTTGTTATGTAACTGGGTATTGAAATACTCTGGTTAATAATTCATTTTTAAAATATAATTTATCCTTATGTTCTGTGCAAAGTTCATCTCTTTTACCTTTTTTTTTCTTCTTCCTTATAATGTGAACTGAGGTATACTTTTTCAAATGAACCTCTTGGGTTTAATTTTCCAGTGTAATTTGTCTCAGTAAACAATTTTCTGGACTTCTTGAGACCTCTCCCATGTTCTCTAACACCCTTCCCTAAAGGAGTATCCGCTCCCTATCTTCATTGCCCCTTTCATCGTATTCCCATGATTTTTTTTCATTTAATACTAAAGCCTGATGAAAAAAATTAAAGTTTTTTATTAATAGAGTTTTCCTTTTTCTTTGGAAATTGACCTAAGGTCCACCAGCTTGTGATCCTGCTGCTCAATGTGATCTGTAGTTTCACGCATCCCATCTCTGCAGGTATTGAAATCAGATAGTTACCTGCTCTGCTCATTTGTTCTTTCTTCTAATAATTGACTCCAAGGTACTCTAAACATGGATTTGCAACTAAAACAATCTCTTGTCAGAAGTATAATGCTGACATTTAAAGCAAGGTAACATGCTGCCAATGACACTCTATCAGAAATTCTTGTTTATAGTAGAAGCATTTTACCTTTTTGCTTTAGAAGGTTTTTTTTTTTTTAATTTTAAGAAACTATGCATCTTCTATCATCTTTTAGGTTAATATTTAAATTTGCATGATAATTTTAAATAGAAAGGGTTTCAGTTTACGGTATATCTGACATTTAAAAATAAACCTTTAATGTCACTGTGTTAAATGTACCCAGTGGACTCTAAATGCCACAGTGATAAGAAACTCCATCATCTTCCATTTGCACAAACATGAACAAGCTCTTTGTTAACAGATGGGATATTTTATATCCTTCCCTTTCTCTTAAAAGAAGTGATTCTATTCTATTTCTCTCACAGCATTTTAGCTTGCTTTAATATATATACTTATCCTGGAATATCTCATAACTGCTTCATCTCTCAACATCATAAATATGTATGTAAATTTAAAATTCTATTTCTTATAGCCATAAGGCTCTAAGTGTTAAAAATTTTTAATTTGAATTAAGTTGTCATTACTGTTGTTGATACAGATTTGATCATTCCACACACACACATATATATACACACACATAATACATTTTTATAATACAGTTTGATTAAGTGTAAAAATGCACTTTGGGAGATGATTCTCTTGTATCTGTGGGTAAATGTTACCTACTGCTAGAACAGAACAGTGGGCATAACCAACAATATTCCTAAATATTTCTTTACCAGCTGCTCATGTGTATGGGAATAGGGGAACTTGTGTTCTAGCAATTACTCCGTTCTTTGAACTCCTTTCAGAATGCCAAAATTCACACAGTGATTTATCATCAGAAGCAGTTTTTTAATGTGGTGGCAGCTGACAATTCAATTCCTTTGTAGGAAGCAAATTACTGGAACCCATCTGACATAAAGTGATTTGTAACTCTGTCATGAGAGTCTTTCACTTGCCCAGTTTCTGGAAAGTACCCCATAAGGTTTTATCTTTATTAAAGGAGTTTTTAATGATGTCTGTTACTTCTTCATCTGGAGACACCTTGATTAACCCAACAAATTTAGAATGGATTGTAAAATGGAAATATTGAAAAAGTTCCAAAAAAATCTGTTTCTGATTTATTGACTATGCCAAAGCCTTTGACTGTGTGGATCACAACGAACTGCGGAAAATTCTTCAAGAGATGGGAATACCGGACCACCTTACCTGCCTGCTGAGAAATCTGTATGCAGGTTAAGAAGCAACAGTTAGACCCAGACATGGAACAATAGACTGGTTCTAAATTGGGAAAGGAGTACACCCAGGCTATATATTGTCACCGTGTTTATTTAACTTATATGCAGGATACCTCAAGAGAGATGCCCGGCTGGATGAAGCACAAATTGGAATCGACATTGCTGGGTGACGTATCAATAACCTCAGGTACACAAATGACACCACCCTTATGGCAGAAAGCAAAGAAAAACTAAACAGCCTCTTGATGAAAGTGAAAGAGGAGAGTGAAAAAGTTGGCTTAAAACTCAACATTCAGAAAACTAAGATCATGCCATCACTTCATGGCAAATAGATGGAGAAACAATGGAAACAGTGACAGACTTTATGTTTTGGGGCTTTAAAATCAGTGCACATGGTGACTGTAGCCATGATATTAAAACATGCTTGCTCCTTGCCAGAAAAAGCTATGACCAACATAGACAGCATATTAAAAAGCAGAGGCATTACTTTGCCAACAAAGGTCTGTCTCATCAAAGCTGTGGTTTTCCCAGTAGTCATGTAGGTATGTGAGAGTTGGACCATAAAGAAAACTGAGCGCCGAAGAACTGATGCTTTTGAACTGTGGTGCTGGAGAAGATTTCTTTTGGGTTGGGTGGGGAGGGGAATGTTTATTTTTTTATTTTTTTTCATTTTTTTTCTATTTTTTAACTATAAATTTATTTATTTTAATTGGAGGCTAGTTACTTTACAATATTGTATTGGTTTTGCCATACATCAACATGAATCTGCCATGGGTGTACACGTGTTCCCCATCCTGGACTGCAAGGAATTCAAACCAGTCAATCCTAAAGGAAATCAACCCTGAATATTCATTGTAAGGACTGATGTTGAAGCTGATACTCCAATACTTTGGCCATTCGATGTGAACTAACTCATTTGAAAAGACCCTGATGCTGGGAAAGATTGAAGGTGGGAGGAGAAGGGGACGACAGACGATGAGGTGGTTGGATGGCATCACTGACTCAACGGACATGAGTTTGAGTAAGCTCTAGGAGTGGTGAAGGACAGGGAAGCCTGGCATGCTGCAGTCCGTGGGGTCTCAAAGAGTTGGACACGACTGAGTGACTGAACTGAACTGATAATAAATTTTTATAATACAATTTTATTAAGTGTAAAAATGCACTTTGGAGGATGTTTCCCTTGTATCTGTGCGTGAATGTTACCTACTGCTAGAACAAAACAGTGGGCATAACCAACAATATTCCTAAATATTTCTTTACCAGCTGCTCATGTGTATGAGAATAGGGGAACTTGTGTTCCAGCAATTACTTTGTTCTTTTGAACTCCTTTCAGAATGCCAAAATTCACACAGTGATTTATCATCAGAAGCAGTTTTTTAATGTGGTGGCAGCTGACAATTCAATTCCTTTGTAGGAAGCAAATTACTGGAACCCATCTGACATAAAGTGATTTGTAACTCTGTCATGAGAGTCTTTCATTTGCCCAGTTTCTGGAAAGTACCCCATAAGGTTTTATCTTTATTAAAGGAGTTTTTACTAATGTCTGTTTCTTCTTCACCTGGAGACACCTTGATCAATCCAACAAATTTAAAATGGATTGTAAAGTGGAAACACTTCTGCCAAATTAATACTTTAAAAATATGAAATATTTTAAATAGGTACTGTTAATATATTTATTTTTGTATATTTTACAGTATTATGATTTAAATATTTTCATCAAAATTTGAAGATTTAATTCATTATGAAAGACATCTACCAGCTTAACTGAAAAAGATAGTCTCCATTATCAAACCCATTGCAAACTAATGTGCTTCTGTCCCAAAGTCCTGTTTTGTGTTTTCAATTTGAATAAACCAATGATACACATTCCCATGAGAACTGTCTCCCTTCTGAATTTAAAACATCCCAACACAGGTCCAAATACCCTAGAATACACAGAAGAACTGTAGATAAAAGATCTTCAAGACCAAGATAATCACGATGATGTGATTACTCACCTAGAGCCAGACATCCTGGAATCTGAAGTCAAGTGGGCTTTAGAAAGCATCACTACGAACAAAGCTAGTGGAGGTGATGGAATTCCAGTTGAGCTGTTTCAAATCCTGAAAGATGATGCTGTGAAAGTGCTGCACTCAACAGGCCAGCAAATTTGGAAAACTCAGCAGTGGCCACAGGACTGGAAAAGGTTACTTTTCATTCCAATCCCAAAGAAAGGCAATGCCAAAGAATGCTCAAACTACCACACAATTGCACTCATCTCACACGCTAGTAAGGTAATGGTCAAAATTCTCCAAGCCAGGCTTCAGTAATACGTGAACCGTGAACTTCCCAATGTTCCAGCTGGTTTTAGAAAAGGCAGAGGAATCAGAGATCAACATCCACTGGATCATGGAAAAAGCAAGAGAGTTCCAGAAAAACATCTATTTCTGCTTTATTAACTATGCCAAAGCCTTTGACTGTAGGATCACAATAAACTGTGGAAAATTCTGAGAGAGATGGGAATCAGACCACCTGACCTGCCTGCTGAGGAATCTGTATGCAGATCAAGAAGAAACAGTTAGAACCAGACATGGAACAATAGACAGGTTCCAAATCGGGAAAGGAGTACACCCAGGCTATATATTGTCACCCTGATTATTTAACTTCTTTGCAGAGTACATCATGAGAAACACTGGGCTGGAAGAAGCACAAGCTGGAATCAAGATTGACGGGAGAAATATCAATAACCTCAGATATGCAGATGACACCACCCTTATGGCAGAAAGTGAAGAGGAACTAAAAAGCTTCTGATGAAAGTGAAAGAGGGTGAAAAAGTTGGCTTAAAGCTCAATATTCAGAAAACGAAGCTCATGGCATCTGGTCCCATCACTTCATGGGAAACAGATGGGGAAATGGTGAATCAGTGTCAGACTTTATTTTTTTGGGCTCCAAAATCACTGCAGATGGTGACTGCACCCATGAAATTAAAAGATGCTTACTCATTGGAAGGAAAGTTATGAGCAACCTAGATAGCATATTCAAAAGCAGAGACATTACTTTGCCAACAAATGTCTGTCTAGTCAAGGCTATGGTTTTTCCAGTGGTCCTGTATGGATGTGAGAGTAGGACTGTGAAGAAAGTTGAGGGCCGAAGAATTGATGCTTTTGAACTGTGGTGTTGGAGAAGACTCTTGAGAGTCCCTTGGACTGCAAGGAGATCCAACCAGTCCATTCTGAAGGAGATCAGCCCTGGGATTTCTTTGGAGGGAATGATGCTAAAGCTGAAACTCCAGTACTTTGGCCACCTCATGAGAAGAGTTGACTCACTGAGAAAGACTTTGATGCTGGGAGGGATTGGGGGCAGGAGGAGAAGGGGACGACCGAGGATGAGATGGCTGTATGGCATCACTGACTCAATGGACATGAGTTTGAGTGAACCCCAGGAGTTGGTGATGAACATGGAGGCCTGGCTTGCTGTGATTCGTGGGGTCACAAAAAGTCGGACATGACTGAGTGACTGAACTGAACTGAACTGAATGTCATTTGTATCTTTTTCAGAAAGAGACTGGGAGAAAGAAATGAGATTTACTTTTGTTTTATGGGGTCTTGATTAAAGAAGGGTTTTTTTTTGACCCCAATACTTCAAATTACCATTTTGCTTGTCTCAGGTTTTTTATGCCAGAGTCAAAGACAAAGGATTACTCATTGGTTGAGTAAGGATGATGATATATACACATAAAGAGGGAAAGCTTACTGTCAGCAGTGAAGAGGGATAAGAGAATCATCATGGTGCCTTGGCCACAAGCACATTCTCAGGTAGGTCAGTTTTAGGAGAGTGTGTGGATGGGAGTTAAGGCTGTGGGAAATGATTTTCTAAAAATGTCAGGCCCGTGTGCCCCTGGGGAATTGTTCGTCTTTCCTAAGATGTTTGGGACCCATTCTTGTTTCCTGAGAGTGGGCTGCCTATGGTGTTATGATGGGTACAAAGGAGCTGGATAATTCCTAGTCAATACATCATCAAAAGAGGGTTGTAGGAGCAGAATATTTCTACCTTATAAATCAATAACTTTTTGTCCCCATAGAATAACTTGACTTCTTATAAAATAATTTAGAAAACAATGTCTAGGTCACATAGTCTGTCATTATAACTTGAAGAATGGGATACTAACTTTCTCATGGTCCTCTCAGAACATTCACAGCCCTGCATCATAAATACTATGAATGAAAAGGCAGCACAAGGACAAAGTAAAATATAAATTTAGGACAAGAATAATGAGTCCGAATTATCATAGGCACCTCTAATGATGTTTGATGCTTAAAAAAACCCTGGGATATCAATTTTATGCAATAAAAGACTGTGGGTCTTATTCATATTTCTAATGATAGGGATGTTTAATAATTAAAAAAATCCTGGTCATCTTGGATATTCAATAAATACATTGTGATCACAAAAGAAAGTTCCCAAGCAGTTACATGGTATATTATTTATGAAGATAAAGAAAAATTTTTTGTCTTAAAAAAATTCCTGGCCACAAGCTATTACTTTAAGTAGAGAAAAACATCAAATTAGCTTGTACTTATTCTTTAGTCCATCACTTCACTGAGTTCCTCAGCGGGAATAGAATACACAGTGAAAAACAATACATTTCCACGATTCTTGAAGACAGATTTGTCACGGATATATATGAGCTCAAGGGCCATAAGGCAGTGTAAAATCACATTTACTGCTTAGAAATAGATGGTTCATGCCTGTCAAAATAGGTTTTGCCAAGGGTTGGAGATCAAGATGGCAGAGTAGGGGGATGCTGAGCTCACTTTCAACCACAAACCCATCAAAAATGCACCTACATGTGGAAATATTCTCACTGAAAAGAAATTGGTGACTGGCAGAGAGACTCTTCTGCAATCAAGGCTGACAAAAAAGATCCTGACAGTGTACAGTAGGGAGGAGAAGTGATAATGTTGGACTCCACAACCTTAGGAGGAGACTCAGAAGAGGAAGGGGTTACATGGGCTCAGAGAGCATCCCTGGGGAGTGGGGTTTGAGCCATATATTGAGTACTGAAGCATGGGGCGTGAAACTGAGAAGAATCTCCTTAACTGGTCTGAAAACCAGTAGGATTTATAGGAGGGCTGTAAGAAACTGAGACTTTACTTCTGAAGATCACTCATGCACTCGCTTACTCCCAGGAAACTAGCAGCCAGTTTTCCACAGCTGTTCCACACATGCCAGGCCACTCTAGTTCCTGAGCAGTTCCCCACTAAGAAGAAGGCTGCCATTGCCAAGGAGCGTGAACACTTGAGGAGGAAAGAGCAGGCTTGGACTTCTGAACTGGGTCAGGGTGGACACCACTGGCACTCATGAAAGTGAACAAAGGTATTAGTCACTCAGTTGTGTCCAACTCTTTGAGACTCCATGTGCTGTAGCTTGCCAGGCTCCTCTGTCCATGAGATTTTCCAGGCAAGAGTACTGGAGTGGATTGCCACTTCTGTCTCTAGGGGATTTTCCCAATCCAGGGATTTTCCTACATTGTAGGCAGAGTCTTTACTGTCCCAGGGAAGCCTTGGCAGCAGCAAATCCAGAGTGGTCTAGAACCCTGTTTGACATGTCAGAACCATCCCAGTGTACATTCCAGCTCACACTGAACCCCCATTCTGGCCCTCTTGCTCCAGCATTGCTTCCCTCAAGGGTGACAGTGTCATTGCCAGGAGGGGGAAGAGCATATACTTAGAGGGAATAGAACCAGCTCAGACCAGATATCAGGGTTTCTGCTCCAGAACCTTGGGAACCAACCTTGTCCTGAGAGGGTAGTGATGGCTCTGAGGATAGGAGAAACCCCAGTTCACACCTGGCTCTGGCTCTAACCTCTCCAACTCCAGCCCCTCTGTTCACCAAGGTGATAGCTGATAGCAAACCTGGGGCAAGATGGGACTTTGGCTTATATCAGATCCAGCCAGCTTGCCCACCAAAGGCACTGGGCACGTGCAGACTGCATAGGAAATCTCCTACAGAAGGACACTCTTTCAAGACTGGGACAGGAAACTGTTTCACCTAATTTCAGAGGTGAGAAATTACTAATTACAGAGACAGAGAAAGTAAAAATGAGAAATATGTTTCAAATGAAAGAACAAGTAAAAAAAGAAAAATCCTGCCAAAACACCCAATGAAACAGAGATAAAAATAATTTACCAGATAAAGAATTCAAAGCATTAGTAGTAAGAATAGTGATTGAACTTAGGAAAAGAATAAATAAACAAAATGAGAATTTAATAAGGAGCTAGACAATATGAAAAGTATCAGCCAGAGCTAAAGAATACACTAACTGAAATAAAAAACACACTAAAGTTAACAGCAGAATAGGTGATACTGAAGAACACGTGTGATTGAAAAGTAGAATAATGGAAATCACTCAATTAGAATAGCAAAAAGAAAAACAAAAAATGAGAACAGTTTAAGGGACATTTGGGACATTTAGTATTCTAACATTTGCATTATAGTGGCTCCATATGGAAAAGAGAGAGAAAAGAGTAAAAAATGTATTTGATGAAACTATGGCTGAAAAATTCACACAATTGAAGGAAGAAGCAGATTTCCAGGTACAGGAAGAACAAAGAATCCCAAATAAGATAAACCCAAGGAGATGCACATGAAGACATGTCATAATTAAAATGGCAAAATTAAAGATAAGGAAAGAATTCTATGGACAGCAAGAGAAAAACAAAGAGTCACATACAAGGTAAACCGCAAAGGGTATCAGACGACTTTTCTGCAGGAGATTTGCAGGCCAGAAGAGAGTAGCATGATGTATTTAAAGTGCTGAAAGGGTAAAAAACCTAAGACCTAGAATATCTTACCCCTCAAGATTATCATTCAGAATTCAAAGACACAAAAATGAGCTTCTCATACAGGCAAAAACTAAAATAACTTATCACCACTAACAGAGATCAAATTGCCAACATCTGCTGGATCATGGAAAAAGCAAGAGATTTCCAGAAAAAAATATATTTCTGCTTTATTGACTATGGCAAAGCCTTTGACTGTGTGGATCACAACAAACTGTGGAAACTTCTTAAAGAGATGGGAATACCAGACCACCTGACCTGCCTCTTGAGAAACCTATGTGCAGGTCAGGAAGCAACAGTTAGAACTGGATATGGAACAACAGACTGGTTCCAAATAGGAAAAGGAGTGCGTCAAGGCTGTATGTTGTCACTCTGCTTATTTAACCTCTATGCAGAGTACATCATGAGAAACACTGGGCTGGATGAAGGACAAGCTGGAATCAGGATTGCTGGAAGAAATATCAATAACCTCAGATACGCAGATGACACCACCCTTATGGCAGAAAGTGAAGAGGAACTAAAAAGCCTCTTGATGAAAGTGAAAGTGGAGAGCGAAAAAGTTGGCCTAAAGCTCAACATTCAGAAAACGAAGATCATGGCATCTGGTCCCATCACTTCATGGGAAATAGATGGGGAAACAGTGGAAAGAGTGGCTGACTTGATTTTTCTGGGCTCCAAAATCACTGCACATGGTGATTGCAGCTATGAAATTAAAAGACACTTACTCGTTGGAAGGAAAGTTATGACCAACCTAGATAGCATATTAAAAAGCAGAGACATTACTTTGCCAACAAAGGTCCGTCTAGTCAAGGATACGGTTTTTCTAGTGGTCGTGTATGGATGTGAGTTGGACTATAAAGAAAGCTGAGCACTGAAGAATTGATGCTTTTAACTGTGGTGCTGGAGAAGACTCTTGAGAGTCCCTTGGACTGCAAGGAGATCCAACCAGTCCATCCTAAAGGAGATCAGTCCTGGGTGTTCATTGGATGGATTGATAGTGAAGCTGAAACTTCAATACCTTGGCCACCTGATGTGAAGAGCTGACTCATTGGAAAAGATCCTGATGCTGGGAAAGATTGAGGACAGGAGGAGAAGGGGATGACAGAGGATGAGATGGTTGGATGGCACAACCGGCTCGATGGGCTTGGGTTTGGGTGGACTCTGGGAGTTGATGATGGACATGGAGGCCTGGCATGCTGCGGTTCATGGGGTTGCAAAGAGTTGGACACGACTGAGCGACTGAACTGAACTGAAGACAGTATTCTATGGCTACACCCCTCCTTTTTATTTTATTTTGTTTTACTTGAAATAAACATGAACACTCCTTAGGGAAGGCTATAATGGAAAACAGTTCACTAATAGAAGACTTGGGGCTGGTGCATGGGGATGACCCACAGAGATGTTATGGGGAGGGAGGTGGGAGGGGGGTTCATGTTTGGGAACGCATGTAAGAATTAAAGATTTTAAAATTAAAAAAATAAAAAACTAAAAAAAAAAAAAGAAGACTTGGAGAGAATCCCTCTGATTGTGGATTGACCTTGGCAGGTATGGTCAAATCTATATGATTAGGTATGATGACTCTTAGGTATGATGACTCTAAGAAATTACTACCCTGGTAACAGTATTTCTACCCCCCGCCCCTGGCCCCTTCCACATACCCCTCTGGAGAGTCTGTACTGGGGCTGGTCAGCTTAGTCACTGTGAGGCCCAAGGTGGGGGAGAGGAGGTGTGTCTACTCAGCTCTCTCCCGGGTGAGCCATCTCCTAGAGTGAAGGTACTTGGGGAAAACGTCCCAACTCCCCAGTCCTCTCCTCCCGAACCGCCCCAGGAGCTCAAAGAAGCACGGTACCAGGACCACGGAGCAGAGTGGGGTGGACAGTCTGGAGAGGAGGGAGGTGTGGAGGGGAAGGGGCAGCAAGATAGAGAAACTCTCTTCTAGCCAGACTCCCAACTTCTGTCACCAGCACGTTTGAAGGTGAGGACGCAGAGCGGCCGGTAGGACTTGTGGCTGGTGTTCTCGCCATTGCCTCCACCCCGCGATCCCGGGACCGGTGCCGCTTTCCTCCCACGCCCCGCACCCTCTGCCCGCGCCCGGCTGGTCTGACGCTCCGCCTGCCGGCGCCGCAGTGAGGCGGCGAGAGTCCGCGCGCAGGTGCAGGGGTCGCGGCGCGGGGCTGTGCGGCATGGTGGGGAGGGGGGCACCGGGATCCTGTACGCTGTGCCCGAGATGCTCTCTGCCCTCATCATTTCCCCATTAAGGGTCTGCTGTGGGGACCTTACTGGTGGGCACCTCCAGGCCGCGGCCCAGGACGGGCTTAGCAAGTGCGCACGCGGAACCCCTGCCGGCGCTCCGGGAGAGGCAAGTGGCCGCCGCCGCCCGGGTCGTTCCTGGCTTTTCAGCACCCCAGACAACAGCAGCGGCCTCCGGGCCATGTTCTCCCTCCGGCTCCGAGCTCCTTCCTGTCTGGTCTCTGCCTCCGCCGTCTGCTTCCCCGGCTTTCTGTCCCCACCACCCCGCGTCCCGCGGTTGCAGCCTCGGAGCGCGGGTGGAAACTGCAGGGAAATGGAGCTTCGAAGCGTCCTTCTGAAAATCGAGAGAGGGTCTCCCTGAGATGGGCTTCCTGCTCGCCCTGCCCGGGTTTGTTCAGAGACGCCACCGGCAGTTTTCCTTTACTGCCCATTGCTCTGCTCGCCTTTTAAAGTCTCAGGTTCGTTAATTTCTTTTTCTACTTTCTCATTATTCGTGTATAGGAATGCAAGGGATTTCTGTGTGTTGATTTTATATCCTGCAACTTTACTATATTCATTGATGAGCTCTAGTAATTTTCTGGTGGAGTCTTTAGGGTTTTCCATGTAGAGGATCATGTCATCTGCAAACAGTGAGAGTTTTACTTCTTCTTTTCCAATTTGGATTCCTTTTATTTCTTTTTCTGCTCTGATTGCTGTGGCCAAAACTTCCAGAACTATGTTGAATAGTAGCGGTGAAAGTGGACACCCTTGTCTTGTTCCTGACTTTAGGGGAAATGCTTTCAATTTTTCACCATTGAGGATAATGTTTGCTGTGGGTTTGTCATAGATAGCTTTTATTATGTTGAGATATGTTCCTTCTATTCCTGCTTTCTGGAGAGTTTTTATCATAAATGGATGTTGAATTTTGTCAAAGGCCTTCTCTGCATCTATTGAGATAATCATATGGTTTTTATTTTTCAATTTGTTAATGTGGTGAATTACATTGATTGATTTGCGGATATTGAAGAATCCTTGCATCCCTGGGATAAAGCCCACTTGGTCATGATGTATGATCTTTTTAATGTGTTGTTGGATTCTGATTGCTAGAATTTTGTTGAGGATTTTTGCATCTATGTTCATCAGAGATATTGGCCTGTAGTTTTCTTTTTTTGTGACATCTTTGTCAGGTTTTGGTATTAGGGTGATGGTGGCCTCATAGAATGAGTTTGGAAGTTTACCTTCCTCTGCAATTTTCTGGAAGAGTTTGAGTAGGATAGGTGTTAGCTCTTCTCGAAATTTTTGGTAGAATTCAGCTGTGAAGCCATCTGGACCTGGGCTTTTGTTTGCTGGAAGATTTCTGATTACAGTATCAATTTCCGTGCTTGTGATGGGTCTGTTAAGATTTTCTATTTCTTCCTGGTTCAGTTTTGGAAAATTGTACTTTTCTAAGAATTTGTCCATTTCTTCCACGTTGTCCATTTTATTGGCATACAACTGCAGATAGTAGTCTCTTATGATCCTTTGTATTTCTGTGTTGTCTGTTGTGATCTCTCCATTTTCATTTCTAATTTTATTGATTTGATTTTTCTCTCTTTGCTTCTTGATGAGTCTGGCTAATGGTTTGTCAATTTTATTTATCCTTTCAAAGAACCAGCTTTTGGCTTTGTTGATTTTTGCTATGGTCTCTTTTGCTTCTTTTGCATTTATTTCTGCCCTAATTTTTAAGATTTCTTTCCTTCTACTAACTCTGGGGTTCTACAAAAAACCTCGAATAGCCAAAGCAATCTTGAGAAAGAAGAATGGAACTGGAGGAATCAACTTGCCTGACTTCAGGCTCTACTACAAAGCCACAGTCATCAAGACAGTATGGTACTGGCACAAAGACAGACATATAGATCAATGGAACAAAATAGAAAGCCCAGAGATAAATCCACACACATATGGACACCTTATCTTTGACAAAGGAGGCAAGAATATACAATGGAGTAAAGACAATCTCTTTAACAAGTGGTGCTGGGAAAACTGGTCAACCACTTGTAAAAGAATGAAACTAGATCACTTTCTAACACCGCACACAAAAATAAACTCAAAATGGATTAAAGATCTAAATGTAAGATCAGAAACTATAAAACTCCTAGAGGAGAACATAGGCAAAACACTCTCAGACATAAATCACAGCAGGATCCTCTATGATCCACCTCCCAGAATGCTGGACATAAAAGCAAAAATAAACAAATGGGATCTAATTAAAATTAAAAGCTTCTGCACAACAAAGGAAAATATAAGCAAGGTGAAAAGACAGCCATCTGAATGGGAGAAAATAATAGCAAATGAAGCAACTGACAAACAACTAATCTCAAAAATATACAAGCAACTTCTGCAGCTCAACTCCAGAAAAATAAACGACCCAATCAAAAAATGGGCCAAAGAACTAAATAGACATTTCTCCAAAGAAGACATACGGATGGCTAACAAACACATGAAAAGATGCTCAACATCACTCATTATTAGAGAAATGCAAATCAAAACCACAATGAGGTACCACTTCGCACCAGTCAGAATGGCTGCGATCCAAAAATCTGCAAGCAATAAATGCTGGAGAGGGTGTGGAGAAAAGGGAACCCTCCTACACTGTTGGTGGGAATGCAAACTAGTACAGCCACTATGGAGAACAGTGTGGAGATTCCTTAAAAAATTGCAAATAGAACTACCTTATGACCCAGCAATCCCACTTCTGGGCATACACACCGAGGAAACCAGAATTGAAAGAGACACATGTACCCCAATGTTCATCGCAGCACTGTTTATAATAGCCAGGACATGGAAACAACCTAGATGTCCATCAGCAGATGAATGGATAAGAAAGCTGTGGTACATATACACAATGGAGTATTACTCAGCTGTTAAAAAGAATTCATTTGAATCAGTTCTGATGAGATGGATGAAACTGGAGCCGATTATACAGAGTGAAGTAAGCCAGAAAGAAAAACACCAATACAGTATACTAACACATATATATGGAATTTAGGAAGATGGCAATGATGACCCTGTATGCAAGACAGGGAAAGAGACACAGATGTGTATAATGGACTTTTGGACTCAGAGGGAGAGGGAGAGGGTGGGATGATTTGGGAGAATGACATTCTAACATGTATACTATCATGTGAATTGAATCGCCAGTCTATGTCTGACGCAGGATGCAGCATGCTTGGGGCTGGTGCATGGGGATGACCCAGAAAGATGTTCTGGGGAGGGAGGTGGGTGGGGGGTTCATGTTTGGGAATGCATGTAAGAATTAAAGATTTTAAAATTTAAAAAATAAAAAACTAAAAATTAAAAAAAAAACAAACAAAACAAACAAACAAAAAAAATAAAGTCTCAGGTTCGATTTTTAGTTTGGGTTTGGGGCCTGTTGATTACTGAAATATTTTTCCTAATTTTATTTTCTAAAGTCTTGAGATGATGCAGGAGAGGCAGAGCAAATTCATCTTCTTTTCCAAGTGGATCACTTGGTTTTGCCACACATCAATTTTCTGGTCTTTGCATCTGTTTGAACTGTTCCTGCCCTCATGCAAAGAACTGCTCAGTTTCTCTAGCTAAACTTACCTGTCTGAATTTTCACAATGCCTTTCTTTTTCCTTTTTCCTCTGAATTTCCTATAACTTGAATGTTGCTGCATTTAATATTGTCCCCACAGTCTATGAGGCTATCCTCAATTCTTTTCATCCTTTTCCCTTTATTCTGCTCTTCAGCATTATTTCCACTATTCTATCTTCCAGCTCACTTATCCATTCTTCTGCCTCAGTTATTCTGCTATTGGTTCCTTCTAGAGTGTTTTTAATTTCAGTAGTTTTGTTATTTATTTATCTCTGCTTGCTTATTCTTTATTTCTTCTATGTCCTTGGTGTTTTCTTAACTCTGTTAATTATTTCTTACATTCTCTCCATTCTAAGTCTTTGGAACATCTTTAGTATCATTATTCTGAATTCTCTTTCAAATAGATTGCTTATACCCTCTTCATTTATTTATTTGGTCTTGTGAATTTCTAACTTTTTCATTTGTGATGTATTTCTCTGTCTTTTCATTTTTTTTCTAACTTGCTCCACTTAAGGTCTCCTTTTCCCAGGCTTAAGGGTTGTATTTTTTCTTCCTTTTGGGTTTTGACCTTGGAGGGAAAAGTTGGTTGAGTGGTTTGTGTTGACTGCTTGTTAAGGGTGACTTGTGCCTGTGTTCTAGTGGGAGAAGATCAAGCAGATCAAGCTGGTAATTACAGAAATAATGGCACACATACATCCACTTCCATACACACAGTTATAACCAAAGTGTTCTAAAGAAAAGAGTACAAGAGATTGACTTGATGGACAAGGGAAACCAAAAGTGATATCACCCACTTAAAAGCAGAGCTAACTAATGTTCAATCTGGAAAACTGAGCCTGAGCAGATTGCCAACTGGGGAATATAGCAGAGAGAGCACAACAATTTAACTTACATGGTGAAAAACGAGAGTGAAGGAAAAAAAGGAGAGGAGAAAGAAAGAAAAAAAGAGGAGAAGGGAGAGAAAAGAGCAAAGGAAGGGGTGTGAGAGAGGGTAAAATAAAGGGAGAAAAGAAAAATAGAAAAGAAAAGATAAATAGACATATGTGAAAAAGATTTATATATTCAGGAATAGCTACAACTGGTAAAGAACTATAAAAAAGGCGGTAAAATACATCAAAAGCAAAATCAGAAAAATCACAAAAAATGAGTGAAAGAGAGAAAAAATATCTTGAAAAAGAGTTTTCTCTCTCTCTCTCTTTTTTTTTAATAACAAGAGATAACAAAGAAGAAAACTCCACAGCATCACAAAAAGCTAATGTGAAGGTAGAAATATGTAGGGGGAATATACAGTGTGATTTATAAGAAAAACAGTTCTGTGTCATAGTTCTTCTTGTTGTGGAGTCTGCCCCCATGGATGGGGTTGGATTAGTGTCCTGTGATGTTTTCCTGGTTGGGAGAGCTTATGTCTGTGTTCTGGTTGATGGAGCTGGATCTTGTCTCTCTGAAGGGCAGTGCAGTGTTCAGTAGTAAGTTTTGGGGTGTCTATTGGTTCAGTATGTCTTTGGGCAGTCCTTCTGGCTTTGGCAGTGTTAGACATGTCTATTTCCATACCCACGTTGAAGTGACCCTCTTAGCATATCTTAATTGCCCCCTGCCCCCTACCTGTCCCTCAATTCTTTACCAGTGCTTCTGTTCCCCCCATCCTGCCCTGCACTGAAGGCTGATGCTTGCTAGGTAGGGGCTTGTGTGGCTCTTTTCTTGGCCCCCCGGACCCTGCCCTCTGCATCACAGAGACTTGTGTGAAGTTCCTTCAGCCCCCTGAGCTCGCCCTCTATGTTACAGATCTTGTGTGCACTTGTCTCGGCTCCCTGGGCCTTCCTTGTAGGTCACAGGACTTGTGTGTTCTATTTTTAGCTCCCTGGGCCTGCCCTCTGCACCACGAGGGTTGTGTGCACTGGAGAGGTTTTTATGCCATGCCTCTCTTAGCACCCCAGGCCTGCCCTCTGTACCACTGGGCTTCTGTGTGCTTCTCTTCATTCCCCAAGACTGCTATCTGGTCGGGGCCACAGTCTGTGAGCTGTTTATGGATTAAGAAGTATAGCTTTCTCTGTCTTCTGCCCTCTTAAGTCCCTACTTTGCCTGGCTTTCTGAGATTATGCAGTTCTTTCTTGGGCTCCTCTGTGAGGAGGGAGCTTCCCAGTGCATAGGAACTCTTCCTGCTTCACAACTCCCTCTCTCCCTCAGTGCACAAGTTCCTATCCAGAAGTTCTCCATCTTTTCCCTTTTTATGTCTCCATCCTCTCTCCTACCTCATTCCAGGGAGCATAGCCTGCCCCACTGGAAGCCTGGGGTTTTCTGCTATCACATAGAGATGGCTTTGAAGGAGTTGTTCCATATCTTGATGAGTTTTTGATGTGTTTGTGGGGAGGCTGGTGATCTCCTCATCTTACTCTTCCACCATCTTCTTCTGCCCCCTTCTCCTGGGTTTGTTTTTGTAGGTCTTTTTTTCTCTTCCTCTTTTGTTCTCTTCTCTTGTGTTTCTTACCTGGAGAATTTCCTTTAGCTCTTGTTGTAAAGCTGATGTGGTGGTGCTGAATTCTCTTAGCTTTTGCTGTTTGTAAACCTTTTGATTTCTCTGCTGAATCTGAATGAGAACTTGCTAGGTAAGTGTTCTTGGTTGTAGATATTTTCTTTTATCACTTTAAATATATCATGCCATGTATTCATGTAAAATCATTGTTCCTCTTGCTTCTGATGTCTGCCCTCTGGTTAGTGAGGCTGGTCCAGAGGCTTGTTTATCCCCTTGATACAGGGATTGACTGGTGCTGTGGTGACCAGAGTCCACTCTGGAGATTGATTGAGTCATTTCCTTTCTCTGTGATTGTCACTTCCCTGTCAAAGTTGGGGTCTACTCCCTAGTTGTTGGACTGGAGATGCCTAGATTTGTTTCTTAGCTGTGTTTCTGATCTGCAGTGTGAGGTAGTTGAGATTGGAGTGAGAGAAAAGCCTCTGAGTATTCCTCTTATGGAGCTGTTCACCTGTGAGTATACTCTGTTGTGTCTCCTTTTGTCCATTGTGTGGACTCATAAAGTAAACTGTCGTTGGCACTGCTCTCAGTCCCAGCTTAACTGTGGATGTGCTAGCAGTCGGCCCCGGTGACTCTCAGGTGCTGTTTTCATCAGGCCACTGGTGCTGATTCACTGAGATCAGGTCCCAGGACTGCAGTAGTTGTGCACCTGGACCTGCTAATGGAGCTATGGAGGTAGTTCGGACTCTTGCCTGGCCCAGTCCCTATGTGTATGTGCCCACAAAGCCCACAGTTCCTTAAGCCAGACCCATCTCCCAGTTCCCAAGTGCAGGAACACTTGTCCTTTTGGATATTTTGCAGGCACTGAATTTAGGGAGCTTCCAGTGAGGAGAGAGGCCCTGCCTTTTACAGGTCACTCAACAGCGGTGATTTGCTCCTGTGATGGCTTCCTCCACAAGCATTCTTACTTGTGGAACTCCTCACTCTCATCCCCTCAGACTGTCTCTTCACAGCCAACAGCAGTTCCCTCCCAAGGTCTGCTCTCCAAATCTCACCTTCCAGCGCCAGACCCTTGTGTGTCCTTGTAGACATCTGTCTCAGGTCAGAGTGTGTAGGGCTGTGGCATGGACCACCTGTGTAGGTTTTGCTGTGTCCTGCCTGCCGCAGACTGGCCACTGTGCTCTCCTCTGAGCCTCCTAGGCACACTTATGTCCCTGCTGATCTCTGCATGGGAGAGAGGACTTCACTGAATGGGGGAACCTCTCCTTACCTTCAACTCCCCACCAGAAGTGTAGTCCCATCCTGCTTCCTCTCCTCTTCCTTTTCCCTTCTTCCTTTCATCCTACCTGGTTATGTGGGGATCTCTCTTGTCCTTCTAGGTGCTTGAAGTCCTCCTCTAGTGTTCAGCAGGTCCTCTGTGAGAATTGTTCCATTTGCAGATGTACTCTTGATGCATTTGTGGGGAGAGAGCTCCACATCCTCCTACCCTTCTGCCATCTTGGAAAGTCCTTGATCAAAGACCTTGTGGCAATTTCTTAAAATAAGACATCAGTGAAATTTGCTGCTTTCATTAACTCTTCCTCATTTCTCTGTACCATGCAATGTTTTTGAGAACATTTTGCCCACAGTAAAATGTCTTTTAAAATTGGAATAAATTCTCCCAAATCCTGATGCTGCTTTATCAACTAAGTTTTTTTAAATATTAATTTTAACTATTTTGTGGTCATTTCAATAATCTTTATAGCATCTTTACCAGAAGTAGATTCTAACTCAAGAAAACACCTTTTTTCTTTTTTTTTTTTGCTCACTCATAAGAAGTAACTTCTTGTCTGTTCAACTTTTATCATGAGACTGCAGCAATTCAGTTACATCTTCAGAATCCACTTTTATTTTTTGCTATTTCTACCACATTTGTAATTACTTCCTTCACTGAAGTCTTGAACCCCTCAAAATCATACATGAGTATTAGAATTAACATTTTCCAAACTTCCACTCATGTTGATATTTTTATTTCTTCCCATGAATCATGTTTGGGAATGCATGTAAGAATTAAAGATTTTAAAATTTAAAAAATAAAAAACTAAAAAAAAAAATCATGAATGTTCTTAACGAAATCTAGAATGGTGAATCATTTCTGAAGGTTTTCAATTTACTTTGCTCTGATCCATCAGAGGAATAACTACCTATGGCTGTTCTAACCTTACAAAATGTATTTCTTAAGTAATAAGCCTTGAAAGTTGAATTTGTTCCTTGATACATGGGCTACAAAATGGATGTTGTGTTAGCAGCCATGAAAACAATATTAATCTCATTACACATCTCCATCAGAGCTCTTGGGTGACCAGGTGCCTTGTCAATGAGCAGCAATATTTTGAAAGACATCTTTTTTCTGAGCAGCAGGCCTCAACAGTGAGCTTAAGATATTCAGTAAATCATGTTGTATACAGATGTGATGTTATCCAGGCTTTATTATTTCATTTATAGAGCACATGCATAGGAATATATTTGACATAATTCTAAGGGCCTTAGGATTTTTGTTCTGGCAAAGGAGCATTGATTTTAACTTAGAATCACTAACTGTATTAGCACCTAATAAGAGAGTTAGCCTATTGTTTGAAGGTTTGAAGCCAGGCATTGACTCTCTAGCTATGAGTGCTCAAAGGCTGTTTGCCTACTTTTAATATCTGTTGATTAGTACTAATTTTGTTAGCTAGATCTTCTGAATAAAGTGATACTCCAGTGAACACACAAATGATAAACAAGTGAAATAGCTTTGTTGCTGATATGGTGAAAGTTGTAGTGGTCTGGATAGAACATCAAACCACCCGCAATATTCCTGTAAGTCAAACTTCAGTTCGTACATAGCAAGACCTTGTTGCTGTTTGTTGTTTAGTCATTAAGTCATGTCTGACTCTTAGTGACCCCATAGAGTGCAGCATGCCTGGTTTCTCTGTCTTTCAGTATCTCCCAGAGTTTGCTCAAATTCATGTCCATTGAGTCAGTGATGCCATCCAACCATCTCATTCTCTGTTACCTCTTTCTCCTCCCGCCCTCAGTCTTTCCAAGGAAAGATTTTCTCAGGGTCTTTTCCAATGAAAAGGTGACCAAAGTATTGGAGCTTCAGGTGGCCAAAGTATTGGAGCTTCAGCTTCATTATCAGTCCTTTCAGTGAATATTCAGGATTGATTTCCTTTAGGATTGACTAGTTGGATCACCTTGCAGTCCAAGGGAGTCTAACAAGTCTTCTCCAGCACCACAATTCAAAAGCATCAATTTTTCAATGCTCAGCCTTCTTCATGATCCAACTCTCACATCCATACACGACTACCAGAAAAGCCATAGCTTTGACTCTATGGACCTTTGTTGGTAGATTGATGTCTCTGCCTTTTAATATGCTTTTAGGTTTGTCACAGCTTTCCTTCCAAGGAGCAAGACCTTAACTCTCTTCAATTCTATAAAGGTTGAGAATGGTAAGGGTGCTGTAGCTGGGCCTCTTGCAGCAAACAGTTAGCAAAGTTTTGGATTCAAAGGCAGCTGCAGAAAAAGTTTGAAGCTAGCAGAGGTTGGTTCATGAGATTTAAGGAAAGAAGCTGTCACCATAACATAAAAGTGCAAGATGAAGCAGCAAATGCTGATGTAAAAGCTGCAGCAAATTATTCAGAAGACCTAGCTAACAAAGGTTATCTATTTATTTATTTGGCTGTGCTGGGTCTTAGTGATTCATGTGGGATCTAGTTCCCTGACCAGGGATTGAACCCAGGCCCCCTGCATTGGTAGTATGGAGTCTTAGCCACTGGACCACCAGGGAAGTCCGTAATACATTCTTATTTGATCTGTAGAGGCAGAAAAATGTTAGGTAGGTTGACTGAAAAAAAATGTCTAACTTGAGTGGTAAAAAACAGTCATGGCCCCTCAAGCAATTTCCTCACTTGACAGTTGATAAACTCAGAACTCTTTGAATGAGGGAAGAGGCAGGATCTTCTTGAAGATGGATCTTGGTACATTGCCAAAACATACACCATTGATCTTTCTCCCAGCCCTCCCCCAAAAGACCTACAGGGTAAATGTACACTGAGGAAAAGGAAATAGTGAGAGCTTTGGAGGACTTCTAGACACTAATTTTGAAATGACACTAATTCCAGGAAATCCCCCCAAAATATCACTGTGATTTATCTGTTGCATGGGCTATGTAGTTCATGTGATCAATGAAGTTTTAGCTCATGTCTTTCTCACAATGGGACCAGTGGGTCCTCAAAACTGTCCTGTAGTTATTTCCGAGGTCAAGAACGCATAGTGTGATAGATACACTCAGCAACTAGCCGAATCCTCACACTGGTTGCATGATCTGTGGAGTGAGAGCTATTATGATGGGAAAGGCCAATTGGAAGCCATTAGATCTGCTGCCCCAGAGGAAGAGTAAACCAAAAGCAATACTGCATTCTTGAAGGAATTGCAGAGATTAGTGCCACCATCAAGCACGTGAAGGATGCCAGAGTTGTGATTTCTACCAAATCTCCATTCAGTTCACTTATTTGGCTTATACAGAAGGCAAATGGATTTTGAAGAATGACAGTGGGTTGTCATAAGCTTAACTAGATAACTCCAACTGCAGTTGCTGTACCAGATGTGGTTTTATCGCTAATTAATACATCCCTGGAACCTGCTGTGCAGCTATTGATCTAGCAAGTGCCTTTTTCTCCATGCCTGTCAATAAGAGCCACCAGAAACAGTTTTCTTTCACTTTTAACCTCAAGGGTATATCAACTCTGCAGCCCTATGTCATCGTTTAGTTTGTAAGCATCTTGATTACCTTTTTCTTCCATTGGATATCACACTGGTCCTTTAAATTGGTGACATTATGCCAATTGGACTTAGTGAGCAAGAAGCAACTCCAAACTTATTGTAGAAATTTGCATCTCAGAAGGTGAGAAATAAATCTGACAAAAAATTCCAAAATCTTCTACCTTAGTGAAATTTCTAGGATTCCAGTGGTTTGGGCATGTTGAGATAACTCTTCTCAGATGAAGAATGAGCTATTGCATTTGACTTTTCCTGCAAGTAAGAAAGAGTACAGTGCCTACTAGGGTTCTGGATTTTTGCAGTAACATATTCCTCATTTGGAGTGTGTTATTGTGGCCCATTTACGGAGTGACTCAAGAAGCTGCTGGTTTTGAGTGGAGCCAGAGTATGAGGAGACTGCGCCACAGGTCCAGGCTGCTGTGCAAGCTGCTTTGTCACTTGGGCCATGTGACCCAGCAGATGCAGTGGTCCTTGAAGTGTTGGCAGATAGGGATGCTGTTTGGAGATTTTGGCAGGTCCTTGTGGGAGAATCATGGGTTTCCCCAGTGACTCAGTGGTAAAGAATCCACCTGTCAATACAGGAGATGCCAGTTTGATCCCTGGGTCAAGAAGATCCCCTGAAGAAGGAAATGGCAATCCACTCCAGCATTCTTGCCTGGGAAATCCCATGAACAGAGGATCCTGGAGTGCTAAAAGTCCAAGGGGTCACAAAACAGTCAGACACAACTTAGCGACTAAACAACAACAAATATAGGAGAATCATAGTGCAGGTCCTTAGGATTTTGGACCAACTTCCTGTCATCGTCTGTAGATAACTGGCCTTCTTTTGAGAAACAGCTCTTGGTCTGTTATTGAGCCTTAGCAGAGACTGAATGTTTAACCATGGGCCACCAAGTTATTATGGTGACTTGAGCTACCCATGATGAACTGGGTATAAAATTAGGTGTATACAGCAGAACTCCATCATCAAATCTCAGTGGTATGTATCTGATCATGCCCAAGTAGGCCTTGAAGGCCTAAGTGTGTTACATGAAGAAGCATCCCAAATGCCCTTGATTCCCCCTCCTGCTACACTTTCTTTGGGATTGGAATGAAAACTGACCTTTTCCACTCTTGTGGCCACTGCTGAGTTTTCCAAATTTGCTGAAAGATTAAGTTCAACACTTTCACAGCATCATCTTTTAGGATTTGAAATAACTCAGCTGGAATTCCATCACCTCCACTAGCTTTGTTTTTAGCAGTGTTTCCTAAGGCCCAATTGACTTCGCATTCCAGGATGTCTGGTTCTAGGTGAGTGATCACACCATTGAGGTTATTCAGCTCATTAAGACCTTTTTTGGTACAGTTCTTCTGTGTATTTTTGCCACCTTTTCTTAATGTCTTCTGCTTCTGTTGGCCCATATCATTTCTGTCTTTTATTGTGCCCATCTTCACATGAAATGTTCCCTTGGTATCCCTAATTTTCTTGAAGAGATCTCTATAGATTCCCATGCTATTGTTTTCCGCTATTTCTTTGTACTGTTCACTTAAGAAGCCTGTCTTATCTCTCCTTGCTATTCTTTGGAACTCCGTGTTCAGATGGGTATATCTTTCTTTTTCTCATTTGTCTTTCATGTCTCTTCTTTTCTCAGCTATTTGTAAGGCCTCCTCAGACAACCATTTTGCCTTTTTGCATTTCTTTCTCTTGGGAGTGGTCTTGATCAATGCCTCCTGTACAATGTTATGAACTTCTGTCCATAATTCTTCAGGGACTCTGTCTGTCAGATCTAGTCTCTTGAATCTAGTCACTTCCACTGCATAATCATAAAGAATTTGATTAAGGTCATATCTGAATGGCCTAGTGGTTTTCCCTACTTTCTTTAAGTTAAGTCTGAACTTTGCAATAAGGAGTTCATGATCTGAGCCACAGTCAGCTCCCACTCTTGTTTTTGCTGACTGTATAGAGCTTCTCCATCTTTGGCTGCAAAGAACATAATCAATCTGATTTTGATATTGACCATCTGTTGATGTCCACGTGTAGAGTCATCTCTTGTGTTGTTGGAAGTGGGTGTTTGCTATGACCAGAGTGTTCTCCTGGCAAAACTCTGTTAGCCTTTGCTCTGTTTCATTTTGTACTCTAAAGCAAAACTAGCCTGTTACTCCATGTATCTCTTCACTTCCTACTTTTACATTCCAGTATATCTATATACATATATTTGGCCAGGAGAAAGATGAAGATTCTGCTGTGTGCAACAATATGAATTGAACTTGACAGCATTAAGCTAAGTTAATAACGTCAGAGAGAGAAAAACAAATACCATCTGATGTCACTTATATGCGGAATATAAAAATGCAGAACTCATAGAAACAGATACTAGAATGGTGGCTGCCTTGGGGTGGAGGTGCAGGATAGAGGGGAAGGAGAGTACAAGCTCCTAGTTTTAAGAAGTTCTGGTAATGAAAAATACATCATAGTGATCATAGTTAATAATACTGTATTATATACTTGAAAGTTGCTAAGAGATTAGATCTTACAAGTTCTTACCACAGAAAAAGGAATGGTAATTATGTAACATGATACAGGTGTTAGATACTGCTTTGGTGGTAATCATTTTGAATACATGCATGCATGCTGAATTGCTTCAGTCATGTCTGACTCTGTGCGACCCCATGGACAGCAGCTCACCAGGCTCCTCTGTCCAAGGGATTCTCTAGGCAAGAATACTGGAGTGGGTTGCCATTGCCTTCTCTAAATCATTCAGCTACTTATTAGTAAAACGATCGACGAACTATCTGATGGTAAAGTCGCCATCCCATTCCCAGGGTCTGTCAAAGACCCACCAACCAGTAATTTTTTCCTCTCTGCCTGCTTCCACCAACCTTCTTTGTCTTCTTTCCAGAGTCCTCAAAAAAGTCTCCATCAGAAGCCACCTGAAATCTCTCCACTCCCAGCACCCAATGCTAAGACTACCAACAGAACAAATGACACATGATTAATATTCCCTTCCTCGCATCCCTTCCCTTCGCAGCCTATTCCTCAGAATTATTTTTGCAATACGCAAATCAAAATGTTGTACACCTTAAAGTTACACAATGTTATGTGTCAATTATATCTCAATAAAAGTGAAAGTTATTCTCTTTAACACATATTGATATTGTAATGTGGTGTAAGAATGTCTAGAGAAGTATTTCTATAAAAAAAAATTTCCAACTTTGCTTTTACCTTCTTGTGTTTTCATTTCTTAATTTATTTTCCCAACTCAACAAATCTGGAAATTTGATATCAGTTTATATCAGTTTGATATCAGTTTGATATCAGTTTCTTGGGTGGGAGAAATCAACTTAACTGGCCCAGTGCTCATTAGTTTAGTTTTTATTTGAAAATCAATTTAATAATTCACAACATAAAATAACTTTTTTCCAATATGGAACCATACTTTAGAAACCAAAGTAGTTTAGTGAGTACATGAATCAGAGGATGCCAGGGGAAGGCCCTCCTTAGGAGGAATGCTCATTTCTTCTCCAAGAGCAGAGATGCACTACTTCCAGTTCCTCTCCACATTCTTCTTTTCAACATGCTGATTGTTTCATTGTGTGTGTGGGTGTGAAGTTGCTTCAGTCCTGTCCTATTCCTTGTGACCCCCATGGACTGTAGCCCACCAGGCTGCTCTGTTCATGGGATTCTCAGGCAAGAATACTGGAATGGATTTTCATGCCTGCTTCTGGGATCTTCTGACCCAGGGATTGAATCTCAGTCTCTTGTGGCTCCTGTAGTGCAGGTGGATGCTTTATCCCTGAGCCACTGGAGAAGCCCCAATTGATTTGTTAAGTTCAATCAAATTGCTAAGAGAAATATTTATAAACTACAAAACATTATAAAAATATTAGGCATTAAATTTAGAAATACCTTTAATATGAAAGTGTTTCCTAGGTGGCACGGGTGGTAAAGAATCTACCTGCTATTGCAGGAGATGCAAGAGACGTGGGTTAGATCCCTGGATCAGGAAGATCCCATGGAGTAGGAAATGGAAACCAACTCCAATATTCTTACCTGGAAAATTGCATGGACAGAGGAGCCTGGTAGTCTACAGTCCATAGGGTTGCAAAGAGTCAGACACAACTGAGCACATACTTGCTATATTTCTCTTAACAGGTAGGAAGTTTGACTTTCATCTGTGAATATCTTTGTATTTTTAATAGGTAAGAGTTATATAATTTTTGTTCCAGTTTTGTTTTGGCTTCCAGGAAATTCTGAGTTAGATTTTCTGTTTGATTGTGAAAACCCTTAGACTGAATTTTCAAAACAATGATCATTTCCATGTTGTTACACAGCCCTTGTTCTTTCACAGTTTGTGCTGTGGATTTATAGTTGTATTTTATTATAAACTCACATTAATTCTGACACATAGCAAGGATATACATAATGATACATGAAAAGAAGAAAATATTAGGCTTAACATAAGAAAAATTTCCCATATTTGACAATTTCTGACCTTTGAAAATATTAGTTTCATAAGATTTAACCTAGTAATGAACAAATGAAGGTGTTATCTATAATTATTTTAATTTTTGAAAGATGTTGTTTACCAACCTCTTTAATAAAATTTGTATCTTAATAAGGAGAATATTTTCAAACTACAGATGTATTCGCTCCTCTATATTACCCCTTCTCCCCATTACTATGGGTTATTGGAACTAGAAAATATCTTTGAAACCATTTTGATAGCAACTTCCAAACTTTTATTACTAGTAGCTCTTTTTACCTACCACATATATCCCATATATTCTGAATAAAATATCCTCATAAACAACTTAAAACCTCACTTTAATAAAAATTATACAAATAAAAATACCTTTTTTCTTTTGTTCTGAGTGGAAATAAAACATGCAAACTTCTTTAGGTATGTAGACAGTTTGTTGAAAGCTTCCCCAAAACTGTGTGAATGTACACTTAAAAATCAAATGCAAGTCACCCTTGTTAACAATGTATGAAGCAGTAGTGACACATTAACTTAGACAATTTATTTTTAAAAAACAACTTGTGTTTAGTTTACAATTACAACAGTTGGAGTTATCCAAATGCCTGTGTGAAATTCTTGTTTCTGATTTTTTTTCTGGCATAAGCTCACTGTGGCTGCATTGGAATAATTAAGAGGTTCACTGTGCCTGCTGTGGACAGGGAATCATACAGGAAGCAAACATCTAGGCACATCATTACAGAATTAGGATAAAATTTGTGTTTGTAGGAATAAAAGCAGCAAAAATGACAACATAATTACTAAGTGAAGAGAAAGTCGCTCATTCGTGTCCAACTCTTTGAAACAGTTCTCTAGGCCAGAATACTGGAGTGGGTAGCTTTTCCCTCCTCCAGGGGCTCTTCCCAACCTAAGGATTGAATGCAGGTCTACCACATTGCAAGCGGATTCTTTACCAGCTGAGCCACAAGGGAAGCCCAATTACCAAGTAGCCTTTCCCAATTTTTTCCTGTTATGTTCCTCGAGGAAATTCAGGGTATTGAATTACTTACCAAGAAGTAGTTTAATTTCTAAATGGCAAGCCAGGGCATTTTATAGCAGCTGATGTACAAAGTACACCAGAGACAGTTTAGGTGACGTTTAGGCATCTTGCTACCTTGTGATGGTGGATTTTGTTCAGGGAAATAACAATTCATTACCCATTAAATATTAAAAATTTTCAACATATTCCAAACTTAGAGCTTTTATCTTCCAGCTAAATTATTGACATTGTTTTCTGGACAACTCATGCTATTCAGATGCATGGAGAAAAACTAAAAAGTCCTTAAATAAGATAGTTTTAAAGGGGGAAATATCTGATGACCCATTACTGCAATAAAGATTATAATAATTCTGGGTTTTATAGTGCCCAGTTTCCAGAGAGAACACAATGATTCATTTCCTTTGAAAACTCCCCATGGCTTTGGCTCCATTCTTCCCTTGGAGCACACACACAGACACACATACACACGCACACGCAGACACACCCACATGTAGTTATTTTAAAAGTTGCCTTCACAGCAGTGTTTTGCGTCATTTTTAGCTAGAGGAAGCTGCAAGAAGGAAATGTCCAAAATTTGGTGTTTACATGGACCATGTCATTAACATTTCTCATTTGTTGAGTGATTTTCATGTTTCCCAGAAGCTCTCATCCTGTAAAAGCTGATGGATGGGTTGACAGAACCTTCCAGGCCATGTTGGTATAATATGAGCCAAGTGCCTGGAAACAATAAAACAGCAATTTTCTGAGAGATTTACCTGCAGAAAAAGCCAGGAACATAAAGGCCATTTTCAGTTTCCCGCCTAAAGCCGCTTCTCTCAGTTTGGGAGGACTGGATCTTGTCAGGTTAATTGAGGGTGCCATTAAATGTAATCTCAGCAGCAGCAACTGTGATGGCTCCAAGGGAAAGACACTGAAGCAGGAATCAGAGAACTGGGCTGTGGTCTGACTAGAGTGGAGGCTTCATATCATGAGCAACAGAAACAAAAGCTGCAGGGGTTTTGAAATGTTAAATCTTTTCTCTTGAAAGTTGGAAGGGTCATCCAGTCATGAAATGACAAGCAATGGTTCTGGCTTCAGGTTTCCCGGGTGGCGCTAGTGGTAAAGAACCTGCCTCCCAAAGCAGGAGACATAAGAGACACAAGTTTGATCCCTGGGTCAGGAAGATCCCCTGGAAGAGGGCATGGCAACCCACTCCAATATTCTTGCCTGGAACATCCCATGGACAGAGGAGCCTGGTAGGCTACAGTCCACAGGGTTGCAAAAAGTCATATATGTCTGAAGTGACTTAGTACACATGCACACGCGGTTCTGGTATCAGTAGCAAATATAAACCGAGAAGGGTCCTCTCAAGTTAAGTTCATCACAGCTGGGCCAGACTTTTGAAATTCATATTGGACATGTTCCACACCACTGGATTCTCAAAGCTGGATCTCTTTATGTCACAAAACAAGAAGGAACATTCATCCTGGACTCAGTGCCATAAAGGGGGATTAAGGTTAAGGAGGTCTGGACTAAAGTGATGTGAGGGCTACCAGAAGGATCTTGACTAGGAGGACATGGAATTTGCCTCTCTTCACGAGAACATCAAGAATACTCCTATAAATGGAATAATTCTCAAAAAGCACCAGCTGAACACTAGTGGAAGACCTCAGACACCTAAAAGGATAAGAAAAATCCTCACCTGACCAGTTAGAATGGAAAAAAAAAAAAAAGAGGAAACAGAAGGAGACCAGCACCGCTGCTGGGGAACTGAAGGTAAGGAGAGCTTCCCACACTCAGAAAAGCCCATTCATGGCAAGGAAGTCAGCTGGGGCAGAAAGGAATCTTTGGGGGAATGAGAGGAAAATGAAGCAATCCGTCTGTGGAAGGCAGGACAAAGGAAGAGCTGCACACATGGTCTACGCCACTGCCCTGTGCGCCATATCCTGAGTTATGCGTCTCCTGATGCAGAAGGGAGCTGGGTGCTGGGAAGTGGGGTTTGGAGTGTGGACCCACGGAGGGGACAGCTGCTGGCTGTGAAGAGAAAGCCTGAGGGACAGGAGTAAGAAGATCCACAACAGGAAAGTTTTCAGAAGAAACCTGGAGCACTATAGATCAAGGCACCATTGTTGAGTAGTGTGCAAGGCATGGGGTCACCATTGCAATTCCCTTCTCCACCTGCTGGCCCCTTGCCTCCATGGGTACTGGGAGGGCACCCCATTTGAGGAGGTTCACCCACCCTTCAAGCCAAGGCCTCCTCAACCCATGCAAGCTTCAGAGTCCTGAGCACTGCCACCATGAAAGCTGCCTCTGGAATCTGCCCTGGGCACCCCAGCCTGAGACAGGAAGCTGCCAGTGCTGGTGGGGGCCGAGTGCTCCTAATGCAGTTAGGAGAGTGGATCTGGGGATAGGACTGCTCTTGGCTATACAGGAACAACCTGAGGGGATGGGAGTGAGGGTCTCCATGGCCAGGAATGCTCTTAGAGGAAGCATGGTCTGCCTAGGAAATGAGGCACCACTGTTGAATGTACAAGGGGCCATTACAACCCCTTGCCTATTGGACAGTCCCTGCCTCTGTGGGTACTTGGAGGGACTCCCACCTGAGCCAGCATGTCCCAGTCTATCTTCCTGTCAGTTCCTGTCACCTCAGGGTCTTTGTGCACACCCTAGTTGTGGCTGCCTTATTCCTCCCCAGCCTGTCTGAATAAATTCCCCAATCAGCCTGAGAGCCCCAATCAGCCACTGCTTTTGTCCCCTCTCACCTGGGTGGGGAACAGACGCCTGAGTGTGGCCCACACCTAAAGGTGGGGCCCAAACCAAAGCTGAGTCTCAGGAGCTGTGTGACTAAGGAAGGGGAACAGAAATCTCTGCGCAGCCACACAAGCTGTTTTGTAAATCCTGGGTCTGTGGAGTATCTGAATGGACAGTAAGTACTCCCACAACTGAGACCAGTCTAATTTTGGCAGCTGTGGACTTTGGGGGCAAGTACACAACAGGAGATGGACAAGGTCAGAGTCTGAGCTGCCCCACAGTGCCCTTGGTGGGTCCAGAGACCTACCTAGAAATATTGGAGGGCCTCCTAGAGAAGTGGAGGTTGGTTGTGTCTCACTGGGGGGGACAAGGACACTGACAGCAGAGACTTCAGGAAAATATCATTATTACTATTCTTTATTCTGTTGCAGTTTTATTTTTTTTTTACTTACTTTTTTCTTTTTTAAAAAATTTAACTTAAAATTTTTTTCTGTTTACTTTTTTGTTGTTTTGCCTTCATTTTGTATTGTACTGTTTTTATTGTTCTTGCATGTTTATTTAATGTTTGGGGTGTTTTTTTTAGTTTGTGTTATGTTTTTGTTCTGTGTTTTTGTGCTTTTTAGCTTAGTTTTGGGGTTCTTTTGCATGTAATGTTGTCCTCTTGTATCTTTTATTTCTTTGGTTGGTTTTCTTTTATCATTTGTATTGGGGTTTTTTTTTTATCTGTTTATTTTCTCCTCTTCTTTTCTTGTTTTTACTGGTTGCACCACATGGCTGCAGAGTCTTGATTTCCTGGGGTTGGGCCTGAACCTGTGGGGTAAGAACACCAAGTCCAAGATGCTAGATGACAGAGAATTCCCAGCTCCAGGGAATAATAATTGGTGTGAGCTTGTCTGGAGATCTCCATCTCAAATCAAGACCTGGCTTAACCAAACTGCCTCTAGGCTCCAGTGCTCAACACCCCATACCAAACAACAAGAGAGACAAGGAACACAGCCCCACTTAATAGCAAATAGGCTACTTAAAGTCATACAAAGCTCACAGACACCCCAAAACTTACCACCTGATGCAGCCTTGCTCATCAGAGAATCAAGACTCAATTCCATCCACCAGAGCACAGGCACCAGTCCTTCCCATCAGGAAACCTACATAAGGCCTTGGACCAACCTTACCTACCAGGAGGCAGACACTAGAAGAAAGAGGAACTAGGACCCTGCCACCTGCAGAAAGGAGGTCACAAACACAGTAAGATAGACAAAATGGGAAAACAGAGAAATATGTTACAGATTAAAGGAGCAAAGTAAAAATCCAAAAGGTCAAATAAATGAAGAGGAAACAGATAATTTACCTGGAAAAGAATTCAGAAAGGTAGTAAAGATGATCCAAGATCTCAGAAATAGAATGGAAGCATGGACTGAAAAGATATAAGAAATGTTTAACAAGGACCTAGGAGAAGGCAATGGCACCCCACTCCAGTACTCTTGCCTGGAAAATCCCATGGACGGGGGAGCCTGGTAGGCTGCAGTCCATGGGGTCACTGAGAGTTGGATGCGACTCAGTGACTTCACTTTCACTTTTCACTTTCATGCATTGGAGAAGGAAATGGCAACCCACTCCAGTGTTCTTGCTTGGAGAATCCCAGGGATGGCAGAGCCTGGTGGGCTGCCGTCTATAGGGTCGCATAGAGTTGGACACGACTGAAGTGACTAAGCAGCAGCAGAAGAACTAAAAAACAGACACTAACGAACAATACAATAACTGAAATGAAAAATATATTTGAAGGATCAGTAGAATAACTGAGGGAGAAGAATGGATAAGTGAGTTGGAATATAGAATAGTGGAAATAACTGCTGCAGAGAAGAATAAAGAAAAAGAATGAAAAGAAATGAGAACAGTCTCAGAGACCTCTGGACAACATTTGTTGTTGTTCAGTCATTAAGTCGTGTTTAACTCTTTTAGATGTCATGAAAGCAGCACACCAGGTTTCCTTGTCCTCCACAATCTCTGGGAGTTTGCTCAAACTCATGTCCATTGAGTCAGTGATAGTCATCCTCTGTCTCCCCCTTCTCCTGGCCCTCAAGCTTTCCCAGCATCAGGGTCTTTTCCAATGAGTCAGCTGTTCACATCAGATGGTCAAAGTATTAGAGCTTCAGCTTTAGCATCAGACCTTCCAATGAAAACTGACCTTTTCCAGTCCTAATCATGATGGACGCAAGACCAAAGGCCCTTCTTCATTTCTCTGGATTGAATATATCCCTCAACCTTCTTGTAAATTAATATATTAAATATCCTCAATGAAAATGCATGCAAAATTTAACTTGATTTGGAAAAATTTAGGAATGCAATGATTCTTGCCCCATGTATTGAGCAGAGAGCTTACACATATTAATGAGGATCCAGAGGTTTTATTTTCCACTTACCCAGCCCACAGTGTACACTGTTGTTCTCAACTAATGAGCAGTGTTCTCTATACGAGCTCAGCAGAGTGACCATTAATAAGGGAACTAATGGAGCAAGGTCAGCACAAAGCTACAAGTATGAGTCCAAATGCAAATTTATTCAGAAAAATTAGGGTATGCTTATCAGCTGATGGATGTAATGCATAGTAGCAAACAGCAGAGACTTTGGGATCTACTTCCTACAAATGCTGGAATGAAAAGTAGTTTGAGTCTTGGTTGGTTCTAATTTTACCTCAGAAAACTCATAATCAGCTGTAGGCCAGAGATCAGGATGCAATTCCCAGGTCTACCCAGGAATGCTCTTAATCTTCAATCCTGGGTCTGGGTCACAATTCTGCCCTTGGCTTGGATATTGGCCCCAAAGCAACAAAGTGTTGGACATCATCAACTTCTTATGCAGAGCAGTAAGGGGAAGCCTACATGGAGCCATCTTTCCAGCCAGAGCTAGAAGGCATAGAACAGGCTGGACAGGTAGCAGCAGAGTAGACTTCAGAGGCTATGGCTTGGTGTCAGGAACTGTGGCCAGCTGTGCCATGGTGCATGAACACTGACTGGCTGTCATGAGGTCTTTCCAAACTGTGATCATCCTGGCTGGGCCTCCCACTTTCTGTCTAACCTTCCTGGCATCACCTCCAGGCTTCCATTGGCAGTGGTGCTTTCCCAACTGATTGTTCCCATTAAAAGAGTTTCACATGCTGATTTTCTGTGTTACAGATGAGAAAGCATTTCCCTAAGTTGCACCTCATTTTATGAACATCACTAATTTCTCTGCTTTCTTACATCCAATCAATCATTTCACTTCAACTGTGCATTGTATTAATAAGCCGTTGATCCCCTCTTCCAGATGACTAGTGAAGATATCAGCTTCTGACTGGACCTGGTACCAGTTCCCTGGGGCTCAGCTCTGGCTTCCTTGAGAGCTCCCTGAGGAGACATTATGCATTCCCCTTCTAGCTCCTTCATATCCCAAGCTACTTTAACAAGCTTCTTAACCCACTTTCAAGCACTTTTTGAGATGTTTACATAAACGCTTAGCCAGGAAGCTCCTGTTTGTGGGATGAATGAACAAATGGTCACAGGATATACAAGACACGTAGCCACGAAATTCCAGCTTCACTAAGCATACAGAGCAGGCTCATCTATTCACTCACTTTTGTCTAAAGAGCAGAAGGATTTGACTATATTCCTTTGACTGTGATTGCCTCAGCTGTTTCTGTTCTTCCAGCACTTACACACATATGCTGATGTGCCTATTATACTTGACAGAAGCTTCTGATTTCAGTATACCTTCCTGGCTGGCTCTCAGGGTATTTCCTGAATAATCACAAGTTATTGGCTGGCAGTGAAACTTACTCAGGTGGCTAATGGATAACTTTGGACAAGCCAAAGTTTTCATGGCTAGAAGAGCTAGAATTATTTGCTGGGCTATATTTGTCTGCTTTCATCGACACTCAGTATAAATATGGCTTTAAATTTGTGGCTTAAATAAAAGAAAACAACATATTAGATGAAGCTGATTTTCTTTTCTTTGTATTTACAGGTTGTTAGGTCCAGAAGATATGCAAGTCCCAGGTAAGCCTCATTATCAACTCTTTCATTTTGACCACTGGAAACCCTGTATCTTTCTATTAAAATACTTTGAAAAACTTGATATAATGAAAGCTGAATATAAAGCTGTAGTTGTGCTATCATTTTAACATCTAAAAATATACATTTGGATACAGCTGAAAGAAAAAAGAAAGCACAAACTTGATTTTCTGAGGTTGCATAACTCTGGGTAAATTATTCTTTACTTTAGAATAATTTCCTTATTATAAAAAGAGTTATTTATGCAGTATACTTTTACATATTCCAGATTAGGATATGTTCTTCCAAAACTTAAAATTATGGACGTTTAAAAATCTAATTTTGGCAAAAGAATTTTCCCCAAATCTTTCAGTTTGGAGACCAAAGTGAATATGGACCTCACATCAGTTAAGAATTGTGGCGTTTCCTGAGCTGAAGCATTAAACATCTCCTGGGCAACAGGTTTTCCAATGCTATAGCTTTGCCACTTAATGCTAAGTACCATGTGATCAACAGACCATTGCAGAATGTTAAACATCTCGTCCATGATGACCTCGTGTGCATGTTCCATTTACAAAGATGCTCATATAAAGTAAATTATTAAATTGTACTAAATAGCATAGCATAGTATTCATATAGTTATATGCCAATATATTTTGGTATAGTATATTCTTGTATATTATATCTCAGTGTGGTGTATTACACTATAGTATAATAAAGTATACTATAGCAAATATTTATGTTTTATATTATACTTTATTACATATTATTAATTATATATAATATACTAATATTATATATATAGTATAATATACTATAGCACAATTGGGCTTCCCTTATAGCTCAGTCAGTAAAGAATTTGCCTGCAATGCAGGAGACCTGGGTTCAATTCCTGGGTTGAGAAGATCCCCTGGAGAAGGAAATGGCAACCCATTCCAGTATTCTTGCCTGGAGAATCCCACGGACAGAGGAGCCTGGCAGGTCACAGTGCATGGGGTCCAAGAGTCGGACATGACTTAGCAACTAAACAACGAAGACTATAGCACAGGGTGGTATAGTACAATATAGAGTGGTCTGGTATAGAGTGTAATCGTCTAGAATAGGATGGTAGAGTACAATACAGTACAGAGCTGCATAGTATCTATATAGCCTAATAGTTAGAACAATGACTTTAGAATCATTGACTTTAGACATAGTTTCAAATTGTGATCCTTCCACATACTAAATGTACAGTCTTAAGCATTTTACTTAGTGTCTCTGAGCCCCAGTTTCTGCATCTGAAGAATAATACTTCCCATGCATTGTGAGGATGAAGTTGTCTTGAGGACTGTGAAGGTAATATATGTAGAGGAAGCACTAACAATTCATAAGTCCTCAATCACCACTCTCATTTTATGTATCTCACTGACGGTGAGATGAGTGATGAAAGTGCTTGCTTTAAGGAAAGCGCCTTGCTAAAAGCATTCTAAAAGGACTCGCTAGGACATTTTAGACTCAGGAGTGATTGGGTAGTTGCATATCTACTTCTTAACTCTAGCGTCTTAAGTGAACCTCCCAATCACTTACTATATTTTGCAGAGATAAGAGGTGACCCTGGAATAATATGGAACAGTTGAATCTTGGCACTGGTGATGACAACAGGAGAGAAAGACTTTTGGAAATATTCATAGATGACAAACAGCTGCAGTACTGTCTTGGGAAAAGCAGTGCCAACTCCATAAACAAGTACATATATTTTATTTTGCACTTGTCTCTTTCAAAACATCCAGAAGTAAATAATCCAGATATGCTCAAAGATTTGCTCTCCAAAATAGTGCAAGTAGAGAATGTGGAGAACCAAAATCAAAGTGAAAGTCCAGTGGAAAACACTGGAAATCAATCAAATGTTCAAGACATTAAAGTGAACAAAAATAAATTTGGCTCAAATTTCTTTCTGACTTGACTACTAATAACAGCCTTGCCTCTGACTGGCTTTGATATGTTTCAGATCTAGACGTACTTGGCCAAGATGTTTGTACCCTTATGCCCAAGAATGTCCATGCCTGCACCAGAAAGGAAATCACCCTTAAGAGAACACTCAGGGCTCAAGAACACACAGACAATGAGAGTGAGACCCTTTGCTGCAGTGCTGCAAGGCTTGTACCTGGACAAATCTTTCTGAGCCACAAAATACAAAGATACTATATGAGACTAAAAATAACTGCATGAATGCTCAGTTGAGGAAAATTATGGACAAAAGATACAAGGAGACAAAAAAGACTAATTGTCCTTATTAGGGACTTCCCTAGTAACTCAGATGGTAAAGAATGTGCCTGCAATACAGCAGACCTGGGTTCCATTCCTGGGTCGGGAATATCCCCTGGAGAATAGAATGGCAACCCACTCCAGTATTGTTACCTGGAAGATTCCACAGCCTTTTGGCTGTTCAGAAGAGTGTGTGTTAGTCGCTCAGCCACGTCAGACTCTTTGCGACCCCATGGACTGTAGCCCGCTAGGCTCCTCTGTCCATGGAATTTTCCAGGTAACAATACTGGAGTGGGTTGCCATGCCCTCTTCCAGGGGATCTTCCTAACCCAGGGATCCAGCCTGAGTCTCTTATGTCTCCTGCATTGGTGGCGGTTTCTTTACTGCTGCCTGGGAAGTGCCACTTGTCTGGCCTCTAGTCATTTTCTAAAGATGAGGAAGGCTAAGAACTCTGGTTGGTATCAAATGTGAAAGAAAAACATAGGTGTTACAAATTTAGGGTCAATTTGATGTTTGAAAATGAGATACAGTGAAAATCACATTGAAGAGGGGATTGAAAAACTGAATTCAACACCAAATTTGACATTTCAGAGGGTTGTGACCTTGGGAAAATTTCTGAATTGCTGTTTCCATACCTCTGTTACAGAGAAACTATCATGGCCTTTTCCTATCATTCAGAGAAGCTGTGGTTATCAAATAAAACCAAGCATGTGAGATTCCTTCGAAAAATGAAAATGTTGGCCTGATTTTTCTTATCAGAAAGAGGAGGAGAGAGGCAGGGGAAAAGTGGGAAGAGTAAGGGCGGGCTCTGGAATGGAACCCGCCTGTGTTTCATAGTGACACACTCATAAGAGAGTCCCTCCTCTTAGAAAATTTGTGACTACAGGTGAGTCATTTAGCCTTTCTTGGATTCAGTTTCCTCATATGTAACAATGGATATAATATGTACTATATCTCATAGTTGTTTTAAGGATTAAGAGGAAAAAAAATTATATAAGTTCAAAGATATTTTGGTTTGCAGATTTCAAGCTATGCCTCATGCCCCTGAAGGTGTCAGGCCTATTTCTTAATCATCAAAGTGCTTAAATTTCGAGAGTCTGAGTGACGAGCTCAAGTATATGCCAGCAGATATAGAATTTCTGATGAAAATCTCTCGATCAGATTATTTAACAATAAAACACTTTAAGAACCCAAGAACTTGTTTTGATTCAAGTTATGATGACTATCACTCACATGAAGACAGTGAAGTACATCTTACAATTTAGGAAAATGGAATATTTTAGAGGCTTTTTTCCTCTTATGTTGAATGTTTTTCCTGCCACTGAGTTTCAACTAAGTATCAGTTGCACGCTTCTTTCTCTGCAGATCAAGTGTTCCAGTGTTAGGAAAAAAAGGAAGAGGTTAGTGAGATTCACATAGTTTTAGATTTCCTAAGCAAACCAGATATTTTTAAGAGCACACTGAAGGGTTTGTGCCTCATTTGGTGACCCGAGTCATGACCCTTCTGGTGTCAAATTAGAACATTTCCCTCCATATCCCACTGAGAACTCAGCATTCTGGACCACTGTCACCAGGGGGAGGAGAGGGATGCAGGAAAGTATGTAGCCCATCAAGCCCAGGTATCCACTCCTACGACTTGTAATATAAATATCAGGTTCTCCAGAAATATAGCCTTTTTTCTCTAGATGAAAAATTGGAAGAAATGTTTCTCTTTATTTACTTCCATTTCAATTTAATTCTCATGTATGAGAGGCTAAATGAAACAATAGGCAAAAATTCTTCATCTTGCATTCTAAATTTAGAAAGTATTCTCCCTTGTTATTATAATCAATCCATTGTTACATGAAAGCTATGCATAGGCTGAGGACTTGAATCTTGTTTTCCTTCACTTTTGTGTCTCCAGAACCTGCCCTTCAGCCCGTGTTTAATAAATATTTGCTAGAAACACAAACAGACATATCTTTCTGCTCAAAACCCACTGCCGTGGATTGTATTGTTGTTGAGTTGCTCAGTCGTGTCTGACTTTTTTGCAGCCCCAAGGACTGTAGCCCACCAGGCTCCTCTGTCCATGGGATTTCTCAGGCAAGAATACTGGAGTGAGTTGCCATTTTCTGTTCCAGGGGATCTTCCTGACCCAAGGATTGAACCTGCATCTACTGTATTTGCAGGCAGATTCTTTACCGCTGAGCCACCAGTGAAACCTCACATCCCCTTCAAAACCGATATGTTGAAGCCCTTATTTTCCAATGTAATTGTATTTGGAGATAAGACTTTCAGGAGGTAATTAAGTTAAATTGGGTCGTAACAGTGAAATCCTAATCCAATAGGACTAATGGCTTCTTTTGAGGGAGAGAGTTCTCTGCTCCAGTGTACTGGGCTACGGCCATATAGGACCTCAGTGAGAAGGTGGCTGTCTGTAAGCCCTGAAGAGATCCCTCACCAGAATCAGACCATGCTGGTACCTTGATTTTGAATTTCCAGCCCCCAGAATTGTGAGAAAAGTTTCTGTTGTTTAAACCACTCAGTCTATGGTGTTTTGTTATGACAAGCCAGGCAGACAAAAATAGTCACCAAAAGCAATGATTGAAATTTTTGTCTCAAAGGAAAACTACCTTTTGAATCATGTACATATATGCACATATACAAGTGGTGCTAGTGAAAAGAATGCATCTGCCAATGCAGGAGACAATCCCTGGGTTGGGAAGATCCCCTGGAGGAGGGAGTGGCAACCCACTCCAGTATTCTTACCTAGAGAATCCCTATGGATAGAGGAGCTTGGTAAGCTGCAGTCCATAGAGTTGTATAGAGTTGAACACGACTGAAGCGATTTAGCGTGCAGCACACATGCACATGTATACACTTATATCCACCCCAATTTTTACATATAAAAATGTGGATTAAGAAATCTAGATTTATTAAATATATCAAATGTGACACTATAATGAAATAATGGCAAATACCACACACACCTGATGAGAGTAGAACAAGTAAAACCAGTAAATTTTTGGTCAGTAAATTTGAAATACAATTAGAACCAAACAGTTGAGTGGACACTAAATCAGCAAAGTAACTCATCTGTCTCCTACTGAGGTTATATTTTTCTTTTGGTCTTCCAGTTTGCACAAGGAACCTCTGGAGCTGGCTTAGAATGGAGCACTTGATGGGGGTACATTCCTATCGGCATATCACAGTTTCAGCAAAGCCAAACTTCCGTGTAACATATCTTTTCTAGTCTCTCTCAGTGATGGATTTCAATGGAAACTTTACTTATGCAAATAGAAAGACATCACGTCTCTATTATCGCATTGAGCTAAGGACAATTTCCCTCTTGTAATACTTTTCTCATTGGAACTAAAACGCTCTTATGATATTTAACTGATGGTTGCATCTGGACTTGAGGTGGTAGGAGACAGGAAGACAGTGCTGTTTGGAAAGCTGCACACTTGCCCAGCATTCGTGGTGCTGTGACCCACATCCCTCTTGCCAAGCACATTGGAATGGACATGCTGGAACATCTGTGGTTGTGTGATGTCAAAGAAGCATTTGCCGCAGGCTTTGGTTTGACAAGCTTCGAAATATTTCCTGGCTTTTCAGAGGTATTACTGTATTTTCCATCTTTTAGGATATGCCAAAAGGGAAAGAAAACATGGAAAGTTGCCTCTGCTTACAGGATTCTAATTATCATATATTTCTGTGTTCTACACGTGCAAGTCAGGACCTGGCCTCAGTCAGGAGAGCGATTACCAGTAAGCTGTTACATTGCTGAAAGATCATATGGGGTGTCTAGGCATTCAGACAACAGAGCCCAGGTAGCACAGGTTGTGGCTAAGAATGAGACCTCACAGTAAGGTTGACTTAGTTGTGATAATTCATTTGTATTACTAAAAAGATACAATTCAGGAAAAAACAGCAAACTGAAACACACACACACATATACACACATATGCACACACGTGAAACTTTCCACAGTAATTAAACATTTAAAAGAAAAGTGGTACAGATGAACCTATTTCCAAGGCAGGAATAGAGATGCAGACACAGAGAACCAATATGTGGACACAGAAGGGAAAGGCGAGAGCGGGATGACTTGAGAGAGTAGCATTGACGTATACGCTTTGTTGTTGTTCAGTCACTAAATTGTGTCTGTGACCCCATGGACTGTAACCTGCTAGGCTCCTCTGTCCCTGGGATTTCCCAGGCAAGTATACTGGAGTGAGTTGCCATTTCCTTTTCCGGGGTATCTTCCTGACCCATGATTGAACCCATTTCTCCTGCATTGCAGGCAGATTCTTTACCACTGAGCCACCTGGGACGCCCTTATATACACTATCACGTGTTAAATAGATAGCTAATGGGAACCTGCTATAAAGCACAGGAAGCTCAGCTCGGTGCTCTTTGATGACCTAGATGGGTGGGATAGGGTATAGGAGGGAGGTCCAGGAGGGAGGTCCAAGAGGGAAGGGATCAGTTCAGTTCGGTTCAGTTGCTCATTCGTGTCCGACTCTCTGTGACCCTACGAATCACAGCACGCCAGGCCTCCCTGTCCATCACCAACTCCCAGAGTTTATTCAAACTGAGGTCCATTGAGTTGGTGATGCCATCCAGCCATCTCATCCTCGGTCATCCCCTTCTCCTCCTGCCCCCAATCCCTCCCAGCATCAGGGTCTTTTCCAATGAGTCAACTCTTTGCATGAGGTGGCCAAAGTATTGGAGTTTCAGCTTTAGCATCAGTCCTTCCAATGAACACCCAGTACTGAACCCCTTTAGGATGGACTGGTTGGATCTCCTTGCAGTCCAAGGGTTAGGATTAGTATACATATAGCTAATTCACTTCATTGTACAGCAAAACTAACACAACATGGTAAAGCAAACATATTCCAATAAAAATAAATTAAAAAATAAACGATACAAGTTAGTATTTCCTCTTTATTTCTTTAAAAAAATTTATGGTATCTTTATAATTCTTTTAGTACTATAGAGACTGTCTTTTGTGAATATAATTTTCAACTTTTTGTTGTATAAATTTATAGATGATAAAATGTACCTCTTTAAGTTCAATAAGTTTTGACAAAAGTATCAGTTCAGTTCAGTTCAGTTGCTCAGTCGTGTCCAACTCTTTGCGACCCCATGAATCGCAGCATGCCAGGCCTCCCTGTCCATCACCAACTCCCGGAGTTCACTCAGACTCATGTCCATCGAGTCAGTGATGCCATCCAGCCATCTCATCCTCTGTTGTCCCCTTCTTCTCCTGCCCCCAATCTCTCCCAGCATCAGAGTCTTTTCCAATGAGTCAACTCTTCACATGAGGTGTCCAAAGTGCTGGAGTTTCAGCTTTAGCATCATTTCTTCCAAAGAAATTGCAGGGTGACAAAAGTATACCCCCATGTAAATTCCACTCCAGTGCAGATATAGAATATTTGCATCATCCTCAAATCTTCCGTCATATTGTTTACATTCTACTCTACTCTTTTTGCCCCATGTAACTATTAATCAGCTTTCTGTCACTGTAGATTAATTTTGTCTCATCCAGAAATTCCAACAGAGTGTCATATTTTCTGTGTCTATCTTCTTGTACTCTGCATAATATTTTTAAGATTCATCCAAACAGTTGTGTTTGTTAGTGGCTGGTTCCATTTTGTTGCTGAAAACAATTTCTGTCTTTAATTATGAAAATCTCCTTTCCCATCTAACATTGATGCATTTACTCATTTATTTTATGAAAAACACAACATTATTTCATAATTATCTTTTAGCCTATTAAATTTATTTTCATCTTTCCCTTATCAATACTATTTTCTAGCTGAAAGATGGAAATGTACAATAAGTTAGGCCTTGTTAAATGTTCCTAAAGGTCCACTGAGGCTGCCACAGTTAGATCTATGGGATGCCATGGCCATTGAGATTGGCTTTGATGATTTTCTAGAGATGTGATCACTCCAGTATTCCTAAACTGGGGTACTTTGAGGTGGCTTTTGTTTTGCTCCAATTGCTTTATAAAATTGCTATCATATTAACATTTTTGGCACCAAGCATGTCAACTGCTATAATAAAAGTAAAGGTCTGTGTAGCTCAGCACTGTATACCTTACCTAATTTAATCTTTGTAATAGCCCTACAAAGCATGTTTCATAGAGCACTCAGTGTCTCTCAGGTCTCATGGAGCTTATAGTCTAAAGGAGAAAGCTGACTCTAATGAGAGTATGATCCTTGTTATGCTAAGATTGGAAGCTATAAGAACATATGTCAGGGGGGCCTAATCTAATTGAAAGGATAGCTAAGACCTTGCTGAAGAAATGAACTTTCAGCCAGAACTTGGAGGAGAAGTAGGGTTAGCCAAGCCAGAAAGGAGGCTAAGAGTATTTTAAGGACAGCATGTGTGCAGGGTTGGGCTGAGAAAGGTCCAGATGGCAGGTAGATGAAATTAAAATAATTTGTATGTTTGGAATCCAGAGTTGGAGGCAGAGGAGGGGCCAACTGAGCCGTGCTGCACCTAAGCTGGGATTGGAACCATTGTGGAAGCGGTTTTGGGATAGTAAGACTGGGTTGTGAATGTTGCTCACTACAGAATGGTAGTAATGTTCTATAGTCACCTATGTATGATGACTCAGAGAACTGAATTCCAGTGGATTAGCAAGAGGGTTCAGAGGAAGAAAATCCAGTGGTTTCTCAGGTGAATATCAGAATAACATGATGTCAATTTATTACAACATTCACTTTATAAATTACTTAATTATTGAAATCAGTTAATATTATTTCTTCTTAGGAAAATAATTCTTGGTGTTTGAAGTGGTTTTTCTGAGGTAGGATTCAGAGTGCATATGTAGAGTGAGGGCTGGTTTCTATCATTGTTCTGTTTTTAGGTAAAAAAGTTTACTTTACAATGTTGTTAATATAATAATTATCACTGATAATATTTTATTTTTAAAAGTCAACAGTTACCACATAGACCATTTCTGTGTGCAAAAATCCAAGAAATGTATTAAAAACCAGTCAATGATAAATATCTATATATTTTAAGGGCAGCATTTACATTGAAAGTTTCATCTCTGTTTTGCATTTATAATAAGTGAATAAATCTAGTATTGCACATTCTCAAGGCAATTATGGGGAGACCAAGATAAGTATGGTCATTAATCATATTGGAAAACTAGACACAGGAGGAAAGAAATTGAAATGAAAGTCACTGAACCAAAATAACACATATTAGAAAATGTTGCCTGGTCCAGTATGAGATTCAAGTTAATATTTGTGATTCTGAACTCTATCCTGACTTAGAACAGAGAGCAATGAAAAGGAAAACATTACCAATTTCTTCTTGGAATGAAAAGGTTAAGGCTTAGGGGAATATGTTTTATATGTTGCAATTATCCTACAATTAAAATGAAGTTAACATTCACACTGGTATTGCCCTAATATATGGGCTGTTAAAGTATAGGTGAAGGTTGAGATTTGGGTCTTTGACTTGATTTCAACAAAATGTTTATCCCAAGGTTTATCACATATCCCAAGAATATGTGTTAATATAAAAGTGAAATGTTGGATGTCATGACCTGACATTAGTGGGAAAAATAAACAGTAGAGAAATGGATTAAACATGTTCATCACTAGTGAGCTGTTAGTTTGATATAAAACTTTTCTTTTTGTTGCTAAAATGAATTTCCAGTGTACAAATTTGGGTTGTTAGAAACACCATAATTGTAGAAAAGCTGAAAAACACTGGAGTCATGTTGTTAGGACTACAGTTTCATTGAAATTCCAGATATTTAAGGTGCTAAAGGACTAATCCCAATAGATTTTATTTCCTTTTTGCTTTCATTGTTTGATGTTTCCTAAGGCCCTCATTAACCTTTTCCTTTCCTTCTTTCCTTGACATAGTTTCTCGAGGAGTGTTTCCTGGTCTCTTTTACCTACCTCAGGCTGCACAGGTACCACCGTGGGGGCCCCATCAGACCCAGCCTGGTAGCACCACAGCACCTTGGCCAGTCTCTTGTCTCTTCTTCCTTTGTTAGTGTGTTCTGTGCCCACGGGTAGAACATTTCTGCAAACAGTTTTCATGGTGTCAGTTCTGGGTGGAGAATCTACAGAGGTTCCTTTTGTTTTACTACAAGAATCTAAATCCTTGACCTGCCTTTGAAACGACCACTGCATTCTTTCTTCTTTTTACCAACAGTCAGCTCTTATTTTCTAACATGCTGCTAAGTCACTTCAGTCGTGCCTGACTCTGTGCGACCCCATAGACATCAGCCCACCGGGTTCCTCTGTCCCTGGGATTCTTCAGGCAAGAACACTGGAGTGGGTTGCCATTTCCTTCTCCAATGCAGGAAAGTGAGAAGTGAAAGTGAAGTCGCTCAGTCATGCCTGACTCTTAGCGACCCCATGGACTGCAGCCTACCAGGCTCCTCCGTCCATGGGATTTTCCAGGCAAGAGTACTGGAGAGGGTTGCCATTGCCTTCTTTTAATATAAATGAACTACAAGTTTCATGGATTCATTCAGCAAATATAATTGAGGAAAAGGTAACATCAGATCACTCAGGATGGGGGTGGGTGTGCCAAGACAAGCTGGCTGTGGTCAGCTGGGGCCTGTGCAGGGGTCCTTGTAGGAGATGGTGACAGCATGAGGCAGGCTATTGGCAGGGGAGAAGGCATGAAATGAACCGCTTTGCAACCGGCTTAGGGGGGGTTATATCCCCTAGACTTATCAGAAGCTGTCTTTTTCCTTTCAAATCCCACTTTAATGACCATTTCTTCCAATTGTGTGACCCACCACTTTAGCTGTGTGATCTCGGAAATTTAAAAAAAAAATTTTTTTTTCTGTTTCAAAAAGGAATATAATAATAATGCCCCAAATAGTTGTTTAAAGCTGAAATGGTTCAACACTTGTAAAGATTTTAGCGGAATGTCTGGCACATAGTAAGAACTCAATGAAAGTTAGCTACTAGTACTGCTTTTATGTGGAGAAGGAAATGGCAACCCACTCTAGTACTCTTGCCTGGAAAACTCAGTGGATGGAGGAGCCTGGTAGGATACAGTCCATGGGGTCACAAAGAGTCAGACATGACTGAGAGACTTCACTTTCTTTCCATAGTTCCTTTTGGAGAAGGAAATGGCAACCCACTTCAGTGTTCTTGCCTGGAGAATCCCATGGACGGAGGGGCCTGGTGGGCCCCAGTCTATGGGGTTGCAAAGAGTCGGACACGACTAAGCAGCTGACACACACACATACACACTGCTTTTATGTTTTTCTTGATTAAGCTATAGCATTTGGTTTATCTTCAAAGGAAAGATCCATTTAATCTTAGATTGTAGAGATCTTAGAAACTGTCCCATCATAGTCTCACACATTTAGAAATGGCACAGGGGTAGATGGGGGAAGTGACAGCTCCTCACTGCTAGTTCTGTGACCAGCGCCTGGGTCCCCCAACTCCAAAATCAGTGTCTTTTTGCTCTGGATCATAGACCTTTTTGTGTAGATCAGTATGTGTCTAATCTCAGGTATAATTAAGCCTCTTGAGGTGTGGCCTCTGTTCTGCCGATTGGTCCATTGCCCTGCCAGAAGCTTGGCGTCAAAATGCCTGCTATAATACAGAAATAAAATCTTTCACTTTATATTACAAATTAGATTAAACGGATTTATGGGCTAAATCATTTTCAGTTCCTATTCACCACATAATAGGAGAAATTCAAACAACCTAAATGAGTAAGACTTTATTCAATAATCATCTTACCAGGAGTACTTTCTCAATTATCAGACCTAATACTCTCTAATGAGCTAATAGTTGAACTACTCTCTGGGAGGAAGTGAGCATTTCCAGGGCTGTTGCAATATGGTAAGGATACCTGAGTTTACTCAGGTGAGCTCCTGCAAATTTGCTTTTCCAGTTCACCGGGCTCTGCAGGAGAGTCCTGTTCACGGTCTTCTTAGTCCTCACAACCCCTTATGAAATCTGGGACTGTGGTTAAAAAAACACACATGCCAGCTTTTCATTGCATAAGAGAGGAAGCCTAAGCAGTTTCTCATATAGAGTTTCACTCTTCAAGTTTCTTCTCTAAGTTAGTGGTTCTTTGCTTTTTTGATCATATTAAATGAAGCATTCCTTATAAGAGGACTAATTGGGGTCAGTAGAATGTTTATTCTCCCAGATGCAAAACACAGGGATTTAAATCTGCTGGCTCATCTGCTTAGGATTCTGTCACACTAAGGGGATAATTTTGAGATTTTTCACAGGGAAATAGATTTATTCACAGTCATCATCTTGGGAAACTTGTAGTCTTTAGCTCAAAGTATAAAGTTTTTATATTATTTGTAGTTCTTTTTTCTTTCTCCCTTGAGTCCATATTTTTAATATCTCTTTCATTCTCAGTATCTAAGATTTTATTTCTTTCATCACCTCTGTTTTTAACAATAAAAAACTTTCTAAATTATCCCCCCAAACAATAATAACTATAGCATAGAAAGACTGTCAATTTGTTTTTTATAATATTTAACTGTAAGAATTCTGATTTTCATAGGATGATAGAATTTTGAAATTGGAAGTGACCTGAGAGAATTTGACAGACGTTTGAATATTCTTGTCAAGTGCTTGCCTTAACCTTCTGTGCCTGGAAGAAGGTTGCCTTATGGCCCTCAAATATATCCCTGAACGTGTAAATGTTACTTTATCTGGAAAAAGGGGTACTACAAATGTGATTATGAATCTTGTGATGGGAAATAATTCTGGAGTAGCTGGGTGAGGTATAAATGCAATCACATGTATTCTTATAAGACAAGCAACGGGAGATTTGACCTAGAAGAAGAGGAGGTAGAGAGAAGAAGAGAAAGCAATGTGACCACAGGGGCAGAGACTGGAGTGATGTGGCCACAAGCCACGGAATGCCAGCAGTCATCAGAAGTTAGAGGAGGTTCTTCTCTACAGTTTCCAGAGGGAGGGCAGCCCTGCCAGCACTTTAATTTCAGATCAGTGATCATGATTTTATGCTTCTAGAAATGTGAAGGAATAAATTTCTGTCATTTTTAAGTCACTAAGTTTGTGGTAATTTGTTCTAGTAGCTATGGGAAATGAATACTCCTTTCCTAAAACTTTGGTTATCTTTTTCTTGCTGGTTTAAAGGAATTTGATATAGATTCTGGACATGAGCTCTGTGTAGGATGTGTAAATCACAAATATCTTCTTTCATTTAGAGCCTTGCCTTTTCACTCTCTGAGTGATGTGTTTTCACAATTAGCTGTTCTTATTTTTAATGAAATCCACTTTCTCAAACTTTTCATTTATTGTTGCTGTTACTGGTCTTGCTTGAAAAAAATCCTTTTGTTACTCTCAACGTTTAGATTTAAAATCCATCTAGAATTGACTTCAGTGTTGAAGCAGAGCAAGAGTCAGATTTATGTTTTCCCCATATTTCATTTGTCCAATGTTTTATTTGGACATTTCTTAGTATACTGCACTTGTGTCTGTCATAAATCAAGTGACCATATAAATCAGCTTTGCTTGTCTGGGTAGCAGATGCCAAGATGGAATTAGAAGCATGAAAGATTTATTGGAGGTAAAAGATAAAGGTAATAAAGATAAATGGGAGAAAAGAATAGCAAAAGACGGGAAAAGTCTTCATACCTGTGAAGATCTGACGTTTATGAAAGGAAGGAAAAAAGGAAGAATGCAGAAGAAGAGCCTTAGAGAGTGGTCCTGGCCAATTCAATGGAGAGCTTCAGAGCACAGATGACTTAGAACTCAACTGCACTGGGTTGATATAGCAAGACCTAGAACTCCACTATGGTCAATCACTGGCTGAAGCTTCCCATGGAGAATGTGTACTCTGTCCCAGTGCTGCAGAGCCCCTTAGGCACTGTAGCTAGTGTAGACCTGGGGCAGTTTGCTTGAAGGAAGATCTGAGCAATACACTTACAAACCTTCCATATTCCACTGCTTGCACTATACAGATTCACTTTTTAAAAAAAAATTTTTAATTGAGGTATATTTGCTTTACAATGTTGTGTTAGTTTCTGCTGTTCAGCAAAGTGAACCAGCTATATATATATATATATATATATATATATATATATATATATATATATATATATATTCTCCCCCCAACCTCCCTCCAATCACCCTATCCCACCCCTCTAGATCATCAGAGAGCACCAAGCTGAGCTTCCTGTGCCACACAGCAGCTTCTCACTAGCTATCTATTTTACACATGGTAGGCTGCTGTCTATGGGGTCACACAGAGTCAGACACGACTGAAGCAACTTAGCAGCAGCAGCAGCAGTAGTGTGTGTGTATATATTTGTATATGTATATATCTCAATCCCAATCTTCCAATTCTTCCACCTCCACTTCCCCCTGGACCGTGTTTACATGTCCGTTCTCTATGTCTGCATCTCTATTCCTGCCCTGCAAGTAGGTTCATCTGTATTACTCAGCCATAAAAAAGAATGAAATTGGGTCATTTTTAGAGACACAAATGGACCTAGAGTCTTTCATACAGATTCATTTCTCATGCATTTTCAGACTCCATGGTTCCTGGTTGGCCTGTCTTCCTGAGAGGATACTCAGAAAATGATGTTTAGTGGGGTGAATGACAGATCTCAGTTTTGCAGTTGTTCTTTCAGTGCTGTGGTTGGTATGCATTGTCTTTACTCCTCCATTATCTAGTCTAAATTCTTCCACCCTCAGCTCTCATTTCTGCAGGTCTTGGTGATTTACCTGTGTGATATTGTGATTTATAATAGAAAATATATATTTTATCTTTGTCCCTGTTCCTGGCTCAGGGCTCTGAAAACCTTTGTACTTCCTAAGAGATAAGAGGGAAGGGTGAAAAAAGTATTTTTTGTTATTCATAACAAGCATCTTTCAACCACACAAGTTTATGTTAATGAGATGACTTTCAGAAAAGTACTTAAAGATAAGTGACAAGTTGCAAAGAACCAATCACATGATTAGAGGGTTAGAACTTTCAGCTCCACCCTCCCAACCACCAGGGAAGGGAGAAGGGTTGGAGGCCGAATTAGTCCTCAATGGTCAAGCATTTAATCAATCATTTCTACTTAATAAAGCTCCACAAAAAACCCTGACTGAAGGAAATTGAAGAGCATCCAGGTTGGTGAATACATGAGGTGCTGAGTGGGTGATGCACTTGGAGAGGTTATATAAACTGCACCCCTTTTCCCATACCTTGCCCTATGCATCTCTTCCATTTAGCTGTTCCCGAGTTGAATTATTTTAATACTATAATGGTAATCTATTAAATAAAATGTTTTCCTAAATTCTGTGAGCCATCTTAGCATATTATGGAACATGAGGTGGGGGTCATGGGAAACTGAATTTAGCACATTCCTCAGAAGCACAGATGACAACCTGGGCTTGCAGTTGGCATCTGAAATGGAGGCAGTCTTATGAGACAGCTTTAGCCTATGGAAGTTGACACTGTCTCTAGCAAAATAAGGGCTTCCCTTATAGCTCAGTGGGTAAAGAATCTGCCTGCAATCCAGGAGACCTGGGTTTGATCCCTGGGTCAGAAAGATCCCCTGGAGCAGGAAATGTCAACCCACTCCAGTATTCTTGCCTGGATAATCCCATGGACAGAGAAGAGAAGCCTGGCAGGCTACAGTCTATGGGTTCGCAAGAGTCAGACACAACTTAGTGACTTTTCCCCGGGAGAATAGTGTCAGGATTGAGTTATAGGAAGCTCAGTTGATGTCAGAGAATTGCTTGGTATGGGAAGAAATCCTATCCATTTGGTGGCCAGAAGTGTATGGCATAGTAGTGGAAGAAAGCAGAGTGTGGGAAAGGGGAGGCTTTCTTTCATAACCTGACAATGTGACTCATATACCCATATTAGAGGGCTTTGAGCCCTTGGCAATCATCTCCTTCTCAGGCCAGGATTGCTGTGCATGTCCCTTTACAGTAACATTTGGGCAAGGAAATACTGAGAGGCACCCCAGTGTATCACCAGAGTTACACATGTTCCCTTCTACCTCACGTAGGAGCAACTTTATCTCATCCTGCTGACCAGAGTCAATTACCCCTGGTATGATGCTGGCTCCCTTCTCACGTGACAATGTCTGGACACAAGGAGTCCAAAGTGCCAGGGAACAGCCTTAGGTTGATTGGTTCCTTGCTTTGTCCTCTGAAGGATAAGCCCCATTTGAGGATAAAACATTTAAGCATGGAGAACCCAGAGGTCGAGGACAGAGAACACAACATTCCCCCAGAGCATAGAGAGTCATGATAAGTGGGACCATTCCTGCTTCTAATATTTGTTTCCTGAATCCATGTGTCCTTCCTAGTAGGACATGGCACCATATGGAGGACTCTGGAAGATAGCACTTTATATACACCTACATAAAGTGTATAAGTGTTGAATACACATTGGAGCTGGTACTTCAGCTGCACTTATAGCAGGGTATTACAATGGCTGCTTCTGGATGTTTGTGATACAACCAAAGCACCCTATGAGATGGATCTGTGCCCACACTTCATTCACTGAAGTGAGATCCCTGGCTGGATACTGTGTTATATGGAAACAGGCAGTCTGTGAGCTTCTGGATAGTGATTCTGGCTGAGGTTCTGTGGGCAGCAAAGGCAAACACACACCTAGAAGAGCTATCTGTTCCTATAGGAAGAAATTACTGGCCCTTCCAAAATAAGAAAAGACCTCATGATGTAAACTTGCTACCAAGGAGCCAGATGGTGTCCTAGAGGAACAGTGCTTCACTGGATCTTCGTTCCTATCAGTTGTATATTCAGAGGTGACAATAGCTGGATCAGCTCTCATTAGTAAGTGCCCAAGCTGTTGGGCTCATTTGTAGCCATTCTTGAGTGGCACTGTAATGCTTGTACCTGTCTACGAAGCAGATTTAGAATGAAGCAAGCTCTAGTTTTTTCTGGCAGATGGTCAAAAGGAGCCCCCACATGTGGCTATATGTATGAGAAGGAGGTGAAGAACTGGTACAAAGTTAGTGGATGATACTGAAGCCTGTGCTTCCTCTAGCCAGTGTAACCACTGGCTCTCAAAAAAGGTATATATATCAGACTTCCATAGTAGAATACTGGATGGCTTATAAACAACAGAGATTTATTAATGTTTTTCATGGCTCTGGAGGCTGGGAAATCCAAGCAAGTTTCCAGCAGATTCAGTGTTTGGTGAGGCTCTGTTCTTGGTTCACAGATTGTCTTCTTGCTAAGTCCTCATGTTAATATGACGAGGAGGGCAAAGGAGCTTCTGGAATGTCTTTTGTAAGAATGGTGATTTAATTCATGAGGATTACATCCTTATGGCCTAATCACTTCCTAATCACATATATGCCCCGGCCAGTAATGCTGAAGAAGCTGAAGTTGAACTGTTCTATGAAGAACTACAAGACCTTTTAGAACTAACACCCCAAAAATATGTCCTTTTCATTCTAGGGGACTGGAATGCAAAAGTAGGAAGTGAAGAAACACCTGGAGTAACAGGCAAATTTGGCCTTGGAATGTGGAATGAAGCAGGGCAAAGACTAATAGAGTTTTGCCAAGAAAATGCACTGGTCATAGCAAACACCCTCTTCCAACAACAAAAGAGAAGACTCTACACATGGACATCACCAGATGGTCAACACCGAAATCAGACTGATTCTATTCTTTGCAGCCAAAGATGGAGAAGCTCTATACAGTCAACAAAAACAAGACCAAGAGCTGACTGTGGCTCAGATCATGAACTTCTTATTACCAAATTCAGACTGGAATTGAAGAAAGTAGGGAAAACTGTTAGACCATTCAGGTATGACCTAAATCAAATCCCTTATGATTATACAGTGGAAGTGAGAAATAGATTTAAGGGCCTAGTTCTGATAGATAGAGTGCCTGATGAACTATGGATGGAGGTTCGTGACATTGTTCAGGAGACAGGGATCAAGACCATCCCCATGGAAAAGAAATGCAAAAAAGCAAAATGGCTGTCTGGGGAGGCCTTACAAATAGCTGTGAAAAGAAGAGAGGTGAAAAGCAATGGAGAAAAGGAAAGATATAAGCATCTGAATGCAGAGTTCCAAAGAATAGCAAGAAGAGATAAGAAAGCCTTCTTCAATGATCAATGCAAAGAAATAGAGGAAAAGAACAGAATAGAAAAGACTAGAGATCTCTTCAAGACAATTAGAGATACCAAGGGAACATTTCATGCAAAGATGGGCTCGATAAAGGACAGAAATGGTATGGACCTAACAGAAGCAGAAGATATTAACAAGAGGTGGCAAGAATACACAGAAGAACTGTGCAAAAAAGATCTTCATGACCCAGATAATCATGATGATGTGATCACTAATCTAGAGCCAGACATCTTGGAAAGTGAAGTCAAGTGGGCCTTAGAAGGCATCACTATGAACAAAGCTAGTGGAGGTGATGGAATTCCAGTTGAGCTGTTTCAAATTCTGAGAGATGATGCTGTGAAAGTGCTGCTCTCAATATGCCAGAAAATTGGAAAAACTCAGCAGTGGCCACAGGACTGGAGAAGGTCAGTTTTCATTCCAATCCCAAAGAAAGGCAATGCCAAAGAATGCTCAAACTACCGCACAGTTGCACTCATCTCACATGCTATTAAAGTAATGCTCAAAATTCTCAAAGCCAGGATTCAGCAATACGTGAATCGTGAACTCCCTGATGTTCAAGCTGGTTTTAGAAAAGGCAGAGGAACCAGAGATCAAATGGCCAAGATCCGCTGGATCATGGAAAAAGTAAGAGATCCAGAAAAACATCTATTTCTGCTTTATTGACTATGCCAAAGCCTTTGACTGTGTGGATCACAATAAACTGTGGAAAATTCTGAAAGAGATGGGAATACCAGACCACCTGACCTGCCTCTTGAGAAATCTGTATGCAGGTCAGGAAGCAACAGTTAGAACTGGACATGGGACAACAGACTGGTTCCAAAGAGGAAAAGGAGTACGTCAAGGCTGTATATTGTCACCCTGCTTATTTAACTTCTATGCAGAGTACATCATGAGAAACGCTGGACTGGAAGAAGCACAAGCTGGAATGAAGATTGCCAGGAGAAATATCTATAACCTCAGATATGCAGATGACACCACCCTGATGGCAGAAAGTGAAGAGGAGCTAAAAAGCCTCTTGATGAAAGTGAAAGAGGAGATTGAAAAAGTTGGCTTAAAGCTCAACATCAGAAAACGAAGATCATGGCATCCAGTCCCATCACTTCATGGGAAATAGATAGGGAAACAGTGGAAAAAGTGTCAGACTTTATTTTTGGGGGCTCCAAAATCACTGCAGATGGTGATTGCAACCATGAAATTATAAGACGCTTACTCCGTGGAAGAAAAGTTATGACCAACCTAGATAGTATATTTAAAAGCAGAGACATTACTTTGCCGACTAAGGTCCGTCTAGTCAAGGCTATTGTTTTCCCAGTAGTCATGTATGGATGTGAGATTTGGACTGTGAGAAAGGTTGAGCACCAAAGAATTGATGCTTTTGAACTGTGGTGTTGGAGAAGACTCTTGAGACTCCCTTGGACTGCAAGGAGATCTAACCAATCCATTCTGAAGGACATCAGCCCTGGGATTTCTTTGGAAGGAATGTTGCTAAAGCTGAAACTCCAGTACTTTGGCCACCTCATGTGAAGACTTGACTCATTTGAAAAGACTCTGAAGCTGGGAGGGATTGGGGGCAGGAGAAGAAGGGGACAACAGAGGATGAGATGGCTGGATGGTATCACGGACTCGATGGACGTGAGTCTGAGTGAATTCCGGGAGTTGGTAATGGATGGGGAGGCCTGGCGTGCTTCGATTCATGGGATTGCAAGGAGTCGGACACGACTGAGCGACTGAACTGAACTGAACTGAACTGGTTGTCTAGTGGTTAAGAATCCACCTTCCAATGCAGGGAACATGGGTTCAATCCCTGGCTGGGGAACCAAGATCCACATGCCACAGAACAACTAAGCCCAACTAGAGAAGCCCACGTGTCACAACTACTGAGCCCATATACTCTAAAATCCATGCTCCACCAAGAGAGAGGCCCCCAGGCTGTGACTAGTGAAAGCCCCTGTGCTACAACAAAGACCCAGCACAGCCAGAGAAATTTTTAAAAATAATGATAATTAAGTCATCTGTTACAATGATAACTGCAATTATTGACCAACAGTGCACTCTATGCTTTGGAAAAACAGGCCCCTAAATAGACACAGACCTCAGGAAAAATTATAATGAATCCAGGTTCTTGTATCTTTCACATGCAGAAAAGGTGCTAAAATTATTAACTGAGATACCTCTTCCTTGTGACTAGCAGTAACATTTTACCAAAATGTATGCTTAACTGCAAGGGCTACCCAGGGGGCTCAGTGGTAAAGAATGTGTCTACCAATGGAGGAGCTGCAGGAGACTAAAGTTCAATCTCTGGGTTGGAAAAATCCCCTGGAGAAGGAATGGTTACCTACTCCAGTATTCTTGCCTGGAAAATTCCATGGACAGAGGAGTCTTGTGGGTTACAGTCCATGGGGCTGCAAAGAGTTGAAGACTACTTAATGACTAAGCACAACTGAGCATGCATGCATGATTGAGTGCACATATTCCCCAGCCAGATCATGTATACACTAGCTTTCCCCCTATCTTAGCAGAGCAGTCCCCTCAGAGCTGAGGGGCTTTCCCCCAGACTATAGTCCTTAGTAATACCCTGGCTAAAACTTAACTCACAGCTCTTATGTTGTGTGAACTTAAATCAACATTAAGCTTCCATGGTGGCTCAGATGGTAAATAATCCAACTGCAATATGGGAGACGTGGGTTTAGTCCCTGGGTTGGGAAGATCCCCTGGAGGAGGGCATGGCAACCCACTCCAATATTCTTGCCTGGAGGGTCCCCATGGACAGAGGAGCCTGACTGGCTACAGTCGATGGGGTCACAAAGAGTTGGACATGCCTGAGTGACTAAGCACAGCAAGGCAATATGATCATAAAGGTGAATGAATTTTAAACAAATGGCCTTGTTGTTCTGAAAAGCTCAGCCTGCTGAAGATGGAAATTGTGTAAAGGCAGCCATAGGGGCCTGGGCTCCACGTGGGATAAGACTCGTCTCTGAGGCCTGAGACCTTGTCCTGCCCTTTGCTCAGGTTCGTTTTCCCAGTGGTTTATAATTTCCAGCAGTGCTCTCACTATTTCACTGTTTAGTGGGATGCTTTACCTGTGTCTTAACTGGACTTTGTAGTTGTCCACTGTTCTTTCCTTATTTCCTCTGGGTGATGTGTTTGAAGTGATTTATTTCCCATCAAGCTGGATCAACACACATTTGGGTCAAATCTCACTGCAGATCACTGGCATGAGGTCCCAGCCAACATTTAATTGTGCTAGTGGGAATGGAAATGAAATGGACAACAAGATGTCTTCTATCCCTATTAGACAGATCTGTCAAACATAATCTTAGATGTTCCAAATTTTGTGGGTTATAAATTGTGTAGATATCAGGTATTTAGTATAAGTATACACCACATGTAAAGTCTAGACTTTCGTAGTCTCAAATTATTTGGCAAAGAGGAAGTGTTTATATAAGAGAAACAAGTCAAGGTCATGAGAATAAAGACATGGGACTATTGCTTTGTAAAATGGTTTGGAGTGTAGATAATATAGGCAACTTCAGTGTGATTGTATATATTCTCCTCCCCATCCTCTACCTACCCTTTACCATCTGCATGCAGATTTCTCCACTGAGAATATTAAATCCTATTTAAAAAATCTAAGACAACCTTTAGAAGTCTCTGTTCTACATTTCTATCTCACAAAATTAATTTTTTTAAAAGAAAGTGAAAATATATTTCTCTCCTTTTTCTCTTTTCCTATCAGTTCAGTTCATTTCAGTTCAGTCGCTCAGTCATGTCCTACTCTTTGCGACCCTGTGGACTGAAGCAGGCCAGGCCTCCCTGTTCATCACCAACTCCCGGAGTTTACTCAAACTCATGTCCATTGAGTTGGTGATGCCATCCAACCATCTCATCTTTTGTCATCCTCTTCTCCTCCTGCCTTCAATCTTTCCTAGTGTCGGGGTCTTTTCAAATGAATCAGTTCTTTGCATCAGGTGGCCAAAGTACTGGAGCTTCAGCTTCAACCTCAGCCTCAGTCCTTCCAATGAGTATTCAAGACTGATTTCCTCTAGGATGGACTGGTTGGATCTCCTTGCAGTCCAAGGGACTCTCAAGAGTCTTCTCCAACACCACAGTTCTTTTCCTACAGTTTATTTTTAATATTGAAATTCAGTTACTCAAGTCAGTGGGGATTTATATTAGCAGACTTTACTAAAAATTCAAAGTAGCTATGGTTTTGCTATTCTTTGAAATCTCAGCTGCAGTTACCGATAAGTTTTTTGAGGCCCCAAGGACTCCCTTGTGAGCGGTAATTAGATGATAGTTGCAGATGCATAATCTGGAAAGTTGGTTCCTAGCGGCACCCCAGGTAAGAAGACACACTCATGGATTTGTCCTAATTGCAGGTGTGATCATAGGAGGAAAGCTTGGTGATTTCTGCCTCATCTCTGGTTACTGTGACTCTTATCCAAAGTGCTATAGGACTTGTCTTTGAATAATCAGCAGTCTAGGAAGAACCAACAGTGTGAGCTCAGAAGTGGAAGGGCTTGGATTGCATTTTGTGTGGAGTGAGGGGAGGAACTGGGTCAGCAGCTGTCACTTGCTACTTATGGGAAACCAAAGTTTCTTGACATAGTACTGTACTGCATTTGTAGTTATTCCCCGCAATTTTGTTTAGGACAAGAAGTAAGATTTACTCAAACATACAGAATAACGATGTTGGAGGCAATATTTAACTTATTAACTGAATGGCTTATCTTTATAAATAACAGATTTCCTCTGCTTTCCTTATGGTATTTATTGGTATTATTTGAATGCAAGAATCACATATTCTGTTTTTAGCTAATGTATTTTCATGCATACATATCATATTACACTGCCTGGTGACTTGTGTTCATAGTCACTGGCTGTTGATAAAGCTGGCTGCAAGAATTGTGGACTTGCTTTTGTTATGGTGTGGTCTATTGCTATGCACTTTATTCACAGTGGAGTGGTAAGTGTAATTGGAAATGGACCAAAAAAAGGCAAAAGCTAAACTGATCTTTTTCCTCTCGAAATCAAATGTTCCACTTGAATTGAAATATGTGATGAGCAGAGAAAACAAAGTTCCACCAAAGTAGTTTCTTTATCATTATAAATCACTGGCTGGATCCACTTGACAGTTGTCCTTTATTAGAGCACACAGTTTCCTTTATAGTAACTCCAAGATTAGCTGCTTTTCTAATTAACCACTATTATCATTGTAAGTAAGAACAAGGGCTCTAGTTTTTAATTGCAGAAATGTAAAGATCCGAGGTGTTCTAAGCAGCACCTAGGAGTTGAGTTTCCCATCATGCTGAGTTATTATTCCTCTTCTAAATTCATGCATTTTTCTCACCCTTCTTTTATATTTATAGTATCATAATGCAGAACTATGATGCTCTACAATTACCAAGTAAATTTAGCGTTTCCTCAGATTAAAAAGACAGAATTCTGTGACCTATACATTATATTTGAAGCTACTAAAAATCTAGCACAGTTGTATTGTGGGAAAAAACTGGTTATTTATCTAAAAATTATAGATGTTCTGGTTCCATGAACTTCCTGTGATCATGCCCCAAGATGGAGTTATGAGATCACTTTTTTCTTCTCACAGTACCCACAGCCAGCAGGTATATGTGCATTGCTGCGGACACACAAAGACTTTTTAAGGGAGATATGGGACTTAGTTGTAAATAAACATATTTTACTGCCTCAATATCCATTTTCCTAAAATTACCTGAGCATTGACCTGTAATCATGACAATGAATTTGTTCTCCTTTCTCCCCTCCCTCCCACAATTATCTCTCAGCTTACAAATATATGATATACTTCTTATGTCAGTGGTATTGTATCACAGGTGTAAAACTGCTGAGGCACCAGACAAGCCTCAAAGCACAAAATTCGAAATTCTGGTGTCAGCAAACCCTCCCTCCATTAAGTCACGAACAATTCAGGAAAGAGCTTTATGTCTTTCCTCCTATATTTCTATTTCTGTGGAGGATAAAGCATTAGAACCAGAATGCTTTCACTCATGTCAGTTTTCACATGAATGGAATTCAGAAGAGTTCTGATCATTGTAGAAATTATTAGTAATACATTTATTTGAATTTTAAATAATGAAGTAACCATTTTTTTCTAGCAGAAAGAAGTTTTATTTGGCCAACTGATTTGGTAACCAAAAATGACTTTGTCAGTTAAGTTGTATGGTGGGTATTTTCCATAATTTGAATAAATGAATCTGTAATTCCAAGACTTTAATTAAGTTATATTCAAAGCACATGTTTGGCAGATAGTTTTCCATACATAGCTCATGTTCCAGCAGAGTCTAAGCCTTATGAACAAAGGACATGTTTGACTAGCAAATAGCCTTGGAAGCTAGACATATACATCAGGTGGGATTTAAAGACATACTGCCACTTTCTACATATGTGAGTTCGCTAAGGTGCTGTTAAGTAAAAGATTAAAAGATGTAAGCAATAAAATTTGTTAAGTCTTCGAAAGCTCTATTTATGTTCCTCCCAGTAGCTGAAAAAGTGAAGGAGTCTAAGAAAAGAGCAGGAAGTCAATTTGCAATTATGCAGAGTACTAATTATTTGCTTTCAACAAAATTGGATATGAATCTATTGAATTTTCAGCTGACACTTTAATAAATATGTGTTTGACATAAATCATTACATAAATTTTGGCACATAACATGAAACAAGCTTAAAGAATTGAGTCGTTGCTATAACACAACTTCTCTTTCCACTTTCACTAGTTCATGTGAACCATTTATAAAGTCAAAAATTAGAGGTCAAGTCTATGCTGCATTTTCTCTCCTTCTGGCAACCAGTAGTAGTGATCTCAGATATAAGGATTAAGAATCAAAACAAACCAAACCTCCAACATTCAGAATAGCCACATCCATCTTATTGAGAGATGCATATTTTATATTTATACTTCTGAATAATATATCAGAATATATTTGCTATATTGATTACGTATCAGTAACTTAATGACAACTGAATCTAAAGTAATTTTTAACATTTTATAAAGCCTTATGGTCAAAAGGAAAATTTTAAATTTATGTGCATATTTTAACGCAGAGAAATAGGACAATCAACAAAAGAATTTAAAGCATAAAAATATGTTTACAGTAAGATAAAATGCTGAGAGGGAAATGGAATAGAAATAGGAGTTTTAGGAGACGAATGAAGTAAAATTAGCTTGTTCACATTGTGTAAATAGAATACCACCAGCTTTAATCATTATTGTAATGATTACATACCATGGGGTACATACAAAGCAGTGATGTCACTCATTTTATAATGCCGGCACTTAGAATAAGCTGGAAACAACATCCTTTCAGCTAATTAAAATCATGAAGAAATTTACACATAAGTTTAAAAAGGTGAAATTTAATACATAGTTTAAAAATTATATTAGGAAATAAATGAGCAAAAAAAGACAAAAGACGACTATCCAAAGTTCTTAATAATATCCCCATGACATTCTCTACAGTCAGTGTCTTCCTTTTTTTAAAAGTATTAGTAATATTGTACTTCTAGCAAGTGATTTGTTTCTAGCCCAGTTGAAAATCTGCTAATAGTAGTATGGGATAATTATTGGACAAAAGAACAAATGACTAGGGCAGGTGAATCTCCTGGTTCGAAGTTTGCAGAGAGGGAGTGGATTAAACCATAGGGAAGCTGGGGCAATATAATCACAAGCTGATAGAATTTAGATTGGAGACTATGAAAGTCGAATATCCTATTAATTAAATGACCTTTCAAAAGGTTTCAACACACTTTAGCACTAATTGAAAAGAATCCATGGAAACAAGATAGAAGAGTAAAGTAAGTGGAGACTGGGATTTTTTTTAGGGAAATATGTTAGAGAAGGTGATTTACATTCACAAGAAGATGGGAGAGGTGTAGGAAAGAGGTGAGGAAATTTGTCTGAAGAATCAGGTTGCAGTAGGAGCTGAAAAACTAAAGACCCATTTAAGTGGACCCCAGTTCAGGTTTCTAAGAAGCAGAGCATGAAATAGGAAAAAAGAACCATTTGGTAGATGACAGAGATGGAAAAGTATTCATGTACACACACATAAAAAGATCATAGAGAGAAAGAGAGTAATGGGAACTATAACTTCATTGCTAAGTATTGAACAAAAAGCAAAGACCCTGAATGATACCAGGCATGATGGCAAATTTATCAATCTATCTACTTCCAGTTTTATTGAGATACAAGTGATATATAACTTAGTTTAAGGTGTACAACATAATGATTTGATATGTACTGTAAAATTATCACAATCAGTTTACCATCACCTCATATAGTTACACATTTTATTTCTTTGTGAAGAGAATTTTTAAGATATACTGTCTTAGCAATGATCAAATATAAAGGCAGTATTGTTAACTATAGTCACCATGCTGTACACTAGATCCCTGGAACTTATTCATCTTGTAAGTGGAAGTTTATACTTTTGCCTCCTTTCGCCCATGTCACCCATTCCCTGCCCCTTACTTCTGGCAACCACCAGTGTGTCCTCTGTATTTATGAGTTCAGTTTTTTAGATTCTACATGTCAGTGAGAACACACAGTATTTTTCTTCCTCTGTCAGACTTATTTCTCTTAGCATAATGTCCTCAAGATCCATTCATGTTGTAGCAGATAACAATATTTCTTTTCTCGTTGCTAAATAATATTCCCTCAGATTATCTGTCTAGCTATATCCATTTATGCACTGATGGACACTTGGTTTGTTTCTATGCCTTGGCTATTGTAAATAATGCTGCAGTGAACATGGGGGTGAGATACTTTTTCGACACAGTGATTTTGTTTCCCTCATGTATATTTCCAGAAATGGAACAGCAGATTTAAATAGTTTTCTGTTTGGCCTAGATTGAAATGTCAATGTAATTAGACTATTTTATCTTCCATACTATCTACACAGTCAACAAATGAGTTTGTTTATCACTCTGCTTCCCAGGTGGTGCAGTGGTAAAGAATCAGCCTGCAATGCTGGAGATGCAAGAAACATGGATTCAATTCCTGGGTTGGGAAGATCCCTTGGAGAAGCAAATGTGCTACGCACTCCAGTCTTCTTGCCTGCAGATTTTCATGGACAGGGGAGCCTGGCAGGCTGCAGTTGATGGGGTCACAGTGAGTCAGACACAACTGAATGACTGGGTGCAGAGCCTGCTAGATGTCAGGGGGCTTGTGAATACACACAGTCTGGTCTCTGCCCATAAATTCCTCAGAATCTCAGAGAAAAAGCACACCAATGGCTATAGGAATAAGTAGTAAATTATGATGCAAGAGGAACAACTTTCAACTTGGGTAGACAGGAAAAACTTCATTTACTGCTTCTCTTTGCTAACATTCACCCAGCAGCATGGAGAGGAGCTGGGACATAGCTGTAATTGTGATGGACCCAGTCCCCACCCTGCTGCTGCTGCTGCTGTGTGAAGGCCATGTGAATTTCTCCCTGGTGGTGGTAGCTTGCAGTTTGAGGTAGAAATACTCTTTTCCCCATTCTCATGCATTTTTCTAATATTTTGAAAGTTCTTTTAGTCCTTCCAAGCATCTCACAATCTAGCACAACTTTGTAATGCAATGAAGTCCACCTGTCTAAACATGGCATTCAAGACTATATGGTGTGGTCCCAGACTCCTTTCCAACTTTGCCTCCAGTTACCCTCCCTCACTCCTTCCATTAACTTTATTTTCTTATCACTTGATGCTTCACCTTCCAGAAACACCTGTGTTGCTTTAAACCCCGGTTCCCTTGTTTCCTCTTGCTTACTCTGCCTGGAAAGCAATCTTTTTCTCAATTGCATGTTTCCTTGACTTCAGCTTTTTGAAACCCTCTTCATCTTTCCTTTGAGTCTCAGGGCACAGCCATGTTTTCCACAAAGATGCCTCAGATCTTCCAGTCAAAAATATTCCCTTTCTTCTGTGTCTTCCCATGGCACTTAGTTCCCTTAACGATGTGTGCAGTTTCCAGATGTCTTGACTTCACATAAGATCTTAAACTCCTTGTACAGCATCTGACAAATAGGAGCTATTTCAAAAAAATACTTGTTCACTGAATAAAACACTCAACTGTTGAGCCTGAAGGAGTTCACTAATTGAAGCAGTATGTGCCTCATGTAAACATATAGTGGTTGATTTTCAGAAATCTGTTCTCACTATCCCGGAATTTCCAGAAAAACATGGGACACAAGGTAAAATATTCAATGCATGCTATTAATAGTAATTGTATCTGAATGTCAGGTGTGGCTGAAGAGTCCAGATGAATAGCTTCTTCTCTATGTGTTCACTCGTGTTGTGATTGGTTTTCAATCTGGCATCAGTGTGAGTCGCTCTGATGCTATTTTCCTCTCTGAGTTTCTGCTCTAAGGATGCTACATTCTTTACAGCAGGGTTCATTGGGCTGGCACATGCTGCTGCTGGAGGCTTCTCAGCAGTGCCTAACTGGACAATGGGATGAGGAAGACTGTTTCGGGCATCATGCAAGCCTGAGCCATGCTTGCCCAATCCATGATTGCCTCATTCCAACTTGCTACCCCAGGAGCACTTGCAGATCCAAGTGTTCTCCGTGTCTTGAGTATTCAAATGTGCAGTGAGAGTGTTCATTCACGCTCAGGCACCTGGCTTCAGGCCAGCACCTCATCACGGATGAGTCTGCTTCCCTATTTAATGCTGGGCTGTGCTAAGTTGCTTCAGTCATGTCTGATTCTGTGTGATCCTATGGACTGTAGCCCACCAGGCTCCTCTGTCCATGGAGTTCACCAGGCAAGAATACTGGAGCGGGTTGCCATTTCCTTCTCCAGGGGATCTTTCAGACCCAGGGATCAAACCCTTGTCTCTTAAGTCTCCTGCATTGGCAGGTGGATTCTTTATCACTAACACCACCTGGAAAGTCCTATTAAATGCAGGCAATGTCAAAATAAGCACTCAGGGAGTCTGTGTGTAGAAGGAACAGATTTTGACCCTCACAGCTGCCCTGCTTAAAATCATTACTTTCAGCCTGTGGGTCAGGTCTGAGTCTTAAACTGTGGTGACACTACACAGCCCTTGCTCACTTTCCTGATTTCCTAGTTCCTCTCAGATTCATGCCTCAGTAACTGTGTATGTTCTAACAGTAGGAGTATGTTCTAATGGTTTTCAATTCTCTGCTCCCAGTGAAAACATTCAGCTATATTCAGGGGTTTCCTGGTTGTTCAATTATCTATTGTTGCTTTACAGACTATCTTAAATATAGTGGCTTAAAATTATTTTATTATTATTCTGAGTCTATGATACTGTGGGTCAGGATCTCAGGGCACAGGGAGAAGTATTCATCTCTGTCTCAGGTTTCTTGGGGCTTCATCTGTGTTACTTTAAATAGCTGAAGATTCAACAAACACAGGCAGTGGAACACAGTTAGATTTTTTTACATGGAGGCCCAGGGCTCTGGGAGTTAGTTTTCTAAGACATGGGAAGTAGAGACGGCCAGTCTCTTAAGAGCATGAAACTGGCACTACTATCATCAGAGTAGGGGTGGCCAAGATGCCAGAGCAGGAAGCTTTTGAGCTTACCTTCACTCATGGGCACACCAAAGTTAGAACTGTTCACAGAGCAGCTGCTGATGAAAAAGGACAGGGAGCTAGTATAAGACCTCTAAAACTAAAAATACAAATAAAGAACCATATCAAGATGGCTAGAGAGATGGATCAGTTCAGTTCAGTTCAGTCACTCAGTTGTGTCTGACTCTTTGTGACCCCATGAATCGCAGCACGCCAGGCCTCCCAGTTCATCACCAACTCCTGGAGTTCACTCAGATTCACTTCCATCGAGTCCGGGATGCCATCCAGCCATCTCAACCTCTGTCGTCCCCTTCTCCTCCTGCCCCCAATCCCTCCCAGCATCAGAGTCTTTTCCAACGAGTCAACACTTTGCATGAGGTGGCCAAAGTACTGGAGTTTCAGCTTTAGCATCATTTCTTCCAAAGAAATCCCAGGCTTGATCTCCTTCAGAATGGACTGGTTGGATCTCCTTGCAGTCCAAGGGACTCTCAAGAGTCTTCTCCAACACCACACTTCAAAAGCATCAATTCTTCAGTGCTCAGCCTTCTTCACAGTCCAACTCTCACATCCATACGTGACCACAGGAAAAACCATAGCCTTGACTAGACTGACCTTAGTTGGCAAAGTAATGTCTCTGCTTTTGAATATGCTATCTAGGTTGGTCACAACTTTCCTTCCAAGGAATAAACGTCTTTTAATTTCATGGCTGCAATCACCATCTGCAGTGATTTTGGAGCCCAAAAAACCAAAGTCTGACACTATTTCCACTGTTTCTCCATCTATTTGCCATGAAGTAATGGGACCAGATGCCATGATCTTCGTTTTCTGAATGTTGAGCTTTAAGCCAACTTTCACTCTCCACTTTCACTTTCATCAAGAGGCTTTTTAGTTCCTCTTCACTTTCTGCCATAAGGATGGTGTCATCTGCATATCTGAGGTTATTGATATTTCTCCCGGCAATCTTCATTCCAGCTTGTGTTTCTTCCAGTCCAGCGTTTCTCATGATGTACTCTGCATATAAGTTGAATAAGCATGGTGACAATATAGAGCCTTGACGTACTCCTTTTCCTCTTTGGAACCAGTCTGTTGTCCCATGTCCAGTTCTAACTGTTGCTTCCTGACCTGCATACAGATTTCTCAAGAGGCAATTCAGGTGGTCTGCTATTCCCATCTCTCTCAGAATTTTCCACAGTTTATTGTGATCCACACAGTCAAAGGCTTTGGCATAATCGATAAAGCAAATAGATGTTTTTCTGGAACTCTTGCTTTTTCCATGATCCAGCAGATGTTGGCAATTTGATCTCTGGTTCCTCTGCCTTTTCTAAAACCAGCTTGAACATCAGGAAGTTCACGGTTCACGTATTGCTGAAGTTTGACTTCGAGAATTTTGAGCATTACTTTACTAGCATGTGAGATGAGTGCAACTATGTGGTAGTTTGAGCATTCTTTGGCATTGCCCTTCTTTGGAATTGGAATGAAAACTGATCTTTTCCAGTCCTGTGGCCACTGCTGAGTTTTCCAAATTTTCTGGCATATTGAGTGCAGCACTTTCACAGCATCACCTTTCAGGATTTGAAATAGCTCAACTGGAATTCCATCACCTCCACTAGCTTTGTTCACAGTGATGCTTTCTAAGGCCTACTTGACTTCTATTTCCCCATCTATTTCCCATGAAGTGATGGGACCAGATGCTATGATCTTAGTTTTCTGAATGTTGAGCTATAAGCCAACTTTTTCACTCTCCTCTTTCACTTTCATCAAGAGGTTTTTTAGTTCCTCTTCACTTTCTTCCATAAGGGTGGTGTCATCTGCATATCTGAGGTTATTGATACTTGTTCTGGCAATCTTGATTCTTGCTTGTGCTTCTCTCAGCCCAGCATTTCTCATGATGTACTCTGGATGTTTACACCTGTATCCTGAGACAGGCAACCCACTAACAGGAGGAAAACAGAATGACAGAGGTTCTCCCCAAGGAGCAAGGGTCACGTCAACCTCCCTAGTCTGAGGGCTTTTGTACCAAGAAGATAAGCTGCTAGAGCACCTGACTTTGAAGGCCAGTGGGGCTTACTTTCTGGAGAGCAAGAGGGCTGTAGGAGATACACTCCACTCTTAAAGAGCACACACAAAATCTCACACACTTCATGACACATGGTAGAGGCAGTAATTTGAAAGGATTCTGGGGCAAACCCACTTGCTAATCTTGAAGAACCACCTGGAGAAGTAAGAAGCAAGTGGGGCCCACCCTGGGGGCATGCACACTTTGGGCAGCAAATTTGGAGAGCTCATTCTATCATGAGGACACTGGTGTTTGCAATTACCATTTGGAATCTTCCCTCTAGCTTATTAGAAGCTGGACCTGGTCTGCGCATCAGCATGTTGCCACCAATGTGAGGAGGCCTCCAGTCCCAGCAAGCCTGCTTTCTGAAGACCTCCTGAGCCCCCAGCTACTCTAGGACCAGCCCTGTCTATCAGAGGATATAGGACACCAGTATGCTGGCACCAGCACTGAGACCCCAGGGCCCTGCAGCCAGAGGCCATGGGACCCAGTTCTACCCATCAGTGTGCCAGAACTAGGCCTGGGACCTACCTTGCCCACCAGTGGGCAAGTACCAACCCCTAGGACCCCTGGGCCCTGGCTCTGCCTACTAGCAAGCTGATACCACCACTAGCAAAGTGACACAAGGCACTTTGAATCCCTCAACCGGCTGCCCTGGAATCCAGCCTCAATCACAGTGGGATGCAAACTAGCTTTGGGAAACTCCAGACCCCACAATCAGCTGGTCAGGAAACAGCACGGTCCATCAATAAGTGAGAACTAGATCCAGGTCCCCCAGCTCCACAACCAACCACCAGGGGCCTAGCTCCACACACTGGTAAGCCAACATTAGCCCCAGCACCACCTGGGGCTCTACAATAAGCAGCCTCATGACCTGGCCTCACTCTCCAGAAGTAGGCAACTTCTGTACAAGGAAGGACCTTGCAATCAACCAGAGTAAGGATCAGCCACACTTAGCAGACAACACATAGTCAGCCCATCACAACAGAAGGATCCGTGCAGTCCACAGAGAGGGCACCCCTAGAACATAGAGCTCTGGGGTCCTGAGGGGAATGCACTGCTAAAATGTATGGCAGAGATCCCCAACTCCCAGGCTACAGACTGCTGACCTGTTAGGAAGTGGGCCTCACAGCAGGAAGTGAGTGGTGTGTGAGCAAGTGAAGCTTCATCTGTATTTTAAGCTGCTTCCCATTACTTGCATTACTGCCTGAGCTCCGCCTCCTGTCAGATCAGCAGTGGTATTAGAGTCTCATAGGAGCAGGAACTCTACTATGAACTAGAGATCTAGGTTGCTTTTGAGAATCTAATGCCTGATGATCCAAGGTGGAGCTGATGAGGTGACCCTAGTACTGGGTGGGGACTACAAATACAGATTATCATTAGCAGAGGTTTGACTGCACCAAGGCTGTAATAAATCAATTGCTTACAGACTTATTTCTAAACCCTACCAGTGAGTGGCTGAAGGGTTAATAGGGTAGCAGAGATGTGCCTCAAACGGGCCTCTCTGTTAGGGCTGGATGTCCTTGCAAACGAGGTATTCTGCCAAAGAGTCTGGACGCAGCCTTCAGTTTAATGGTCCCTTGCAAATGGGGGAGCATTCCCTTCCTGTGATAAATAAGGAATAGAGGGCTTTGTACAGACTCTGCAGTAGACTAGGATTTTACTCCCCTTTGCTATACGATAACATGTATGCACATGCGCTGTGCTGAAAAGGCTTATTCATGCAGTCTGGAATTCTTCCTAGGGGGCTTTTATAATAAATGGCAATTAGTTTTTTGCCCAATTCTGTTCCTCCGGCCGGAGTGTGGGTGTCGTCTGTCTCTTGTGTGTTTCTTGTTTTGCGTCATTTCACTTGTAATCTCCAACATCTGGTGCCCTACGTGGGGCTCAAGTGAAACCAAAAGGGTGAGTAATCCCAGGGGGATTTTAAATCCATAGCAGGGGAACTTTCGGGGAAAATCATGGGGAATTCCTCACCCTAGCAGAGGGGAGCTTTCAAAAAATCATGGGGAATTCCTCATCATCATTACGGGCACAATACATGAAGTTAGTCCAAGGACTTCTCCACTCCATAGGCATTAAAGCCTCGACTCGTCGGTTGAGTGAGCTCTTTCGCTTGGTGGAGCAATATTGTCATTGGTTTCAATATCAAACTAAGTTACAGTTAAACTTGAAGGAATGGAAAATAATCCAAAAGGAATTGAGAAAGCAACATCAGAAGGGTAATGTGATCCCTTTGAAGTTATGGACTTTGTGTAGTGCTATAACACAGGCTTTGACCTTGCTCTCTACTGATAATGAAACTAAATCTAATGCTTCAAGGAGGGGAGAAATAATTTATGAGGACGTGTCAGACGTTGGTGGGGCTTCTGCATCGCCTGAAGGCAAGGATATGGATGAGCCTCCTCCTGTAAATGGTGAAACATCTGGTAGTTCAGAATCAGATTCGGAGGCTTCTTTGGTTTCGTCAGAGGAGGGCAAAGAGATTAAAGAAATGACCCATCTATTCCAGGAATGGTGGAAATCCCATAAGGAGGAGAAAAAACCTACACCTTCTGCTCCTCCTTGTGCTTCTCTTTTCCCCACTGCGGTTAATCAGCCCTATGTGGGCAGGGAACATTGTCGGTTCTCCTTTCCTTTGTCTATGCTTCATGATGATGACTTGTCTGCTCCCCCTGGTGGGTTTACCGATCCTCCACAATTGTTTCCCATCCAGAGACAGCAGGATGGCAATGTGATAAATGTTCAATATGCTCCTTTGGAATATAAATTTTTTAAAGATCTTAAAGCTGCAGTAGTGCAGTACGGTCCTCAGTCTCCCTTTGTTTTGGCTATGCTGGAATCACTGGGAAAAGGCAAATTAATCATTCCGTTAGATTGGGAATCTATTGCCCAAGCTGTCTTGGAGGGCTCTCAATGGTTGCAACTTCATAGCTGGTGGGAAGAAGAAGCTAGAAAGCAGGCTCGGATTAATGAGGGACAGAATCCCCCTGGTCCTCTCAAGGACGAGCTAATGGGAGAGGGCCAATATCGGGCTTTAAAAGAACAGGCTCAATACTCTGATCAGAACTTACAACAAGTCCGCCAGGTCTTTTTACGAGCATGGAGCCATGTGGTGCCTACTGGCCATGCCCAGCCCTCCTTTGTTAATACAATGCAAGGCCCCAATGAGCCATATACTGATTTTCTAGCAAGATTGAGGGTAGCTGTGGAATGGGCTGTAGGGAGGGATGAGATTTCAGAGATATTATTACAAACTTTATCATTTGAAAATGCAAATCCTGAATGTGAGCGTATACTGGGACCTTTAAAGGGACAGGGTGCATCTATAGCTGAATATATCAGAGCCTACTCAGGAATAGGAGGGACTAAGCATCAGGCTAATGTCTTTGCTACAGCCTTGGCCAAAGTTATGAGACCACCAAAGGGAGGTAACTGCTTTCATTGTGGAAAACCTGGTCATATGAAAAGAGAGTGTCAGAAATTAAAAGCTGATCAAGGTGCAATTCCTAAAGACAGATCTCTTGCTGGGAAGAATAAGACTCCTCCTGGACTTTGCCATTGGTGCGGGAAGGGGTTTCATTGGACTAATGAATGCAGATCTAAAACAGACAAAATGGGCAATCCGATACTGGGAAACTATCCTGCAGGCCTAAGTCCTTGGGGCCCAGGAACAATACCGGGGACTTTCCTCCTTGCCCTCCTTCCATCCCATCTGCCCCAACCCTATTCCCTCCCAACAACCGTTACGAGTTGATGCCCCATTAAAAGGACCTCAGATGATGATTTCGGACTTACAGTCTGCTACTTCAGGGAGTGGTGCTGCTGATTTGCCACTAGCTGATAATGTTCTTTTGTCACCAGGGGGAGGCATTTATAAATTAAAAACAAATGTATTTGGACCACTGCCTAAAGGCACTTTTGGCTTGATATTAGGCTGTAGCAGTGCGGCTTTGAGAGGTTTAACCATAATTCCTGGGGTAATAGACTCTGACTATGTTGGGGAAATTTTAATTATGGTCTCTACTTCTACCACACTTTCATTGTTAGCTGGGGAACGTATTGCTCAAACACTTCTCCTACCTTATCACCCCTTTTTGGCTCTTCCTAATGAATGAACAGGAGGATTTGGAAGTACTGGGCGACATATATTTTGGGAAATGCTTATCAAAGATTCCAGCCCTGTTCTCTCCTTGATTATACAGGGAAACAACTTTGAAGGACTAGTAGACACAGGGGCGGATGTTTCAGTCATTTCTTCTCAACAATGGCCCCAAGACTGGGAAAAAGAAAAAAGCCCTTTAATGCTGATGGGATTGGGCTCCGTTGCAGATGTCTGGAAGAGTACTCATCCCTTGTAATGTCAATTCCATAATGGAAGATCAGTGTTTGTTACCTTTTATATTGTAAATATACCTATTAATATATGGGGAAGAGATCGTCTCTATCCTTTGGGGGCTTCTGTAACCATTCCATTGGAAGACTAGTAGCCACTGCTCAAATTCCTCGAGCACTCCCATTAAAATGGTTAACTAATACTCCAAAATGGGTTGAGCAGTGGCCATTACCACAAATGAAGCTCAAGGCATTAGAACAATTAGTACAAGCACAACTCCAACTTGGTCATATAGAGCCCTCTACCTCACCCTGGAATTCTCCTGTTTTTGTTATAAAAAAGAAATCTAGAAAATGGAGAATGTTAACTGATTTACAAGAAGTTAATAAATGTATTGAACCTATGGGAGCCTTGCAATTGGGACTCCCCTCTCCAGCTCTTATTCCTCAGAATTGGTCCTTAATGGTGTTAGATCTTAAAGACTGTTTTTTTTTTTTTTTTACCATTCCCCTACAATTGCAAGATAGAGATAAATTTGCTTTTACAGTTCCTGTTCTTAATCATGCTCAGCCTGTTAAGCATTATCAATGGACAGTCTTACCACAAGGAATGATAAATAGTCCTACCTTATGCCAAGAATTTGTAGCTCGCTCTTTACAATCCCTCTGTCAAGAATACCCCAATTACATGGTATATCATTATATGGATGATCTCCTATTGGCAGCTCCTAGTATTGCTGAACGTGATGAATTCTTTTTAAAAGTGCAGGAGGCTTTAAGACTATACAATTTGCAAATAGCCCCGGAAAAAATTCAAAAGGACTTTCCTATTTCATATTTAGGGACAATATTGGAACAACATAGAATTAGGCCCCCAAAGTTGCAAATTAGAAGAGACCATCTCAAAACCTTAAATGATTTTCAAAAGTTATTGGGAGATATTAATTGGCTATGTCCGGTACTTGGGATTCCTACTTATCAATTACGACATTTGTTTTCTACTTTAGAAGGAGATACAGCTCTGGATAGCCCCCGGACCTTACCCCCATTGGCTTTACAGGAACTTCAATTTGTTGAGCAACGACTAAATGACTGCTCTTTGACTTACTTACATGCATCTCAACCTATTTCTTTTATAATATTTCATACCCCTTATTCCCCATCTGGTGTAATTGCTCAAGAAAAAGGATTAATAGAATGGGTTTTCTTACCTAACAGTTTTTCCAAAAAGTTGACTATATATATGGATAAATTAGCCTTCCTTATACAGAAGGGTCGCCATAGTATTTTACAATTATCAGGATGTAAACCACACCAGATTGTTACTCAGTTAACAACTGCTCAAATATCTCAATGTTTACAATTTAATGAAAATTGGCAAATTTCTCTTGCCTCATATCCTGGTTCGTTTTCTAATCATTATCCATCATCTAAATTGATTTATTTTCTCCGGACTAACACTATGATATCTCATTCCCCAATTTCAGATGTTCCAGTTAAGGGACCCACTATTTTTACAGATGCAAATAAAAATACTGCTGGATATTGGACCCTGGAAAATTCCAAGGTTCTCCCCCACTCATTTTCTTCTGTACAGCCCGCTGAATTGTGGGCTATCTATTTAGTTTTGCAAGATTTTCCCCAACTTCCTATTAACATTGTTTCAGATTCTCAATATGCTGTTCTCTCTTGCCTACAGCTTCCCCATGTCTCCCTTCCATTGACTCTTAAAACAGCTATTGATAAATTGTTTTACCAAGTACAACAATTGCTCTTGCAGCATTCAGAGTTAATTTTCTTTACTCACATCCGTGCACATTCTGCCCTTCCTGGACCCTTATCATCCAGAAATGCTACAACTGATGCCTTGCTTTATTCTATAGAAGCAGCAAAACAAGAACATCTCTTACAACATACAAACTCCAAAGGGTTACAAAAATCTCATGCTATTACTTGAAAACAAGCTCAAAATATTGTTCGTTCTTGTTCCATATGTGCACCAGGTGTCAACGTAAGAGGACTACAAGCAAATCCGATATGGCAAATGGATGTAATTTACATTTCTTCCTTTGGACAACAAAAATGTGTGCATCATAGTACAGATGCTTGCATACATTTTCAATGGGCCACTGCATTACATTCTGAAAAGGCTGATGCTGTTATTACTCATTTGTTATCTTGTTTTGCAGTTATGGGATTACCAATTGAATTGAAAACTGATAATGCACCTGCTTATCAATCCACAAAATTAGCTCACTTTTTATCTCAATACCATATAACTCATACTTTTGGTATTCCTTATAATAGTCAAGGGCAAACTATCATTGAAAGAGCTAATTGTACCTTGTGTGATCATCTTGAAAAAATAAAAAAGGGGGAACAAGAGAGATTTATGAAACCTAAAGACATTCTGAATAAAACCTTACTTACTTTAAATTTTTTGAATGTTTGGAGCAAGGGAAATATATCAGCAGCAGAGTTGCATTTTCACGGGAAAGAAGAGGATAAGAAGATCTTGAATACGCCTATTTGGTATAAAGATAAAGAGAAAGGTTGGATCCCAGCATCATTAATATATTTGGGACGAGGGTATGCTTTCATTTCTGTTGATAATTACAGGTTTTGGACCCCAGCAAGATTGATCAAAATCAACAATGGGGTACATGTGTCTCAACCTAGATGTCCATCAGCAGATGAATGGATAAGAAAGCTGTGGTACATATACACAATGGAGTATTACTCAGCCGTTAAAAAGAATTCATTTGAATCAGTTCTGATGAGATGGATGAAACTGGAGCTGATTATACAGAGTGAAGTAAGCCAGAAAGAAAAACACCAATACAGTATACTAACACATATATATGGAATTTAGGAAGATGGCAATGACGACCCTGTATGCAAGACAGGGAAAGAGACACAGATGTGTATAACGGACTTTTGGACTCAGAGGGAGAGGGAGAGGGTGGGGTGATTTGGGAGAATGCCATTCTAACATGTATACTATCATGTGAATTGAATCGCCAGTCTATGTCTGACGCAGGATGCAGCATGCTTGGGGCTGGTGCATGGGGATGACCCAGAAAGATGTTATGGGGAGGGAGGTAGGAGGGGGGTTCATGTTTGGGAATGCATGTAAGAATTAAAGATTTTAAAATTTAAAAAATAAAAAACTAAAAAAAAAAAAATCAACAATGGCTGATCCCCTTGTTCAAAAATTTTAAGAGCTTACTACACAGAGAAGCCTTACTTCCCGTACAAGGGAAGCAACATCTCATACATGGGGTCAAATGAAGAGGTTGACCCAGGAAGCAGAGAAGACGTTAATGAAGGCGGGGCAACCTCTGAATCCTACCAATCTTTTGCTTGCCATGATGGTGGTGGTGACATGCCAGGTAATCGGTGTATCGGCAAGTAATCATACATATTGGGCATATATACCTAATCCCCCATTAGTAAGAGCAGTTTCCTGGGGGGAACCAGAAGTGCAGGTATGTACTAATGAGACTGCCTTCTTTCCCCCGCCAGCTTGCGGGGGAATAGAACAACTATCTCATCATAAACAACAATATAATATTAGTAATTTGACCATTGCAGTGGAAGGTATTCCTTTATGTATAGGGGGACACCCCTTTTGTCTGTCCACCAAGGAACATTCTCATCATTCTTATAATACATGGGGGGTAAAATATAATAATTACCATTTTGCTACTTTTACTGTGCTTGTTTCCACCAGGGGATTTAGCACCTCGACAGAACTGATAGGCATTCATAATGGAAAACACATGTCGCTATGTCCTGTTAACTTTTTTGTTCCTTCTCTAGAATCTTTGGAGTGGGAACATTGCTGAGGTCATCGACCCTTTAAAGTCATGAATTATTCTGGGGCCATCATTGTAGATTGGAGTCCAGATCATGGGCAATTCTTAGAAAAATGGTCAAATAAATCTCTTAGGTGGCATCGTGCAAATAGCACTTTGATGGGCAATGGTAATGAAACAGTTAAATGGCAGCAATTTGCACTTGTCCCTCCTCAATTACAATTGCAAGGATATCCGCACATTCAAGGAGATATTTGGAAACTATGGGCGGTTTCTGGTAATCTCACTATCTGGTCAGGAAACTATACTTTGGACAGTGGTGACTCTTCGGGTCCATTCCATGTTAATTTACATGTTAATAAATCTTATTCTGCAATGGCATGTGTAAAATATCCTTTTGCATTGTTATCTGGGAATTGGACCTGGAATGATACTGTGGGGTCTGTGTCATGTGACTATTGTAATCTAACTCAATGTGTAAATCAGTCTTGGTGGGAAGAATTTGAAAGACGAGCCTATAATTCCAATTTCTCACTAGCAATTGTTAAGGCTCGGACAGAAGTATGGTTACTTATAAATCTGACTCGGCCGTGGTCAGATTCTTTTGCTGTTTCACATCTAGTAACCGCTGTACAGACTTTGCTACACCGATCTCGACGTATGCTTGGTGTGGTCATTGCTTCGATTCTAGCAGTTGAGTCAGTAACTGCAACAGCAGCGGCGACAGGTCTTGCAGTACACCAAGGAATTCAAACAGCTGATTTTATTCGGGATTGGCATAAAGACTCTCATTTGTTATGGCAACAGCAGCGAGATTTGGATGCCCAACTTGCTACCGATGTGCTCAATCTTCAACACACCATTTCCTGGCTTGGAGATCAATTGGCTGTTTTATCTACACAAAGTGTGTTGAAATGTGATTGGAATTCTTCTCAGTTTTGTATAACACCTGTACCATTTAACATGAGTGAAGGATGGGATAAAGTAAAACGATCCTTGATTGGACATCAAAATCTCACTACAGAGATTATGGACCTGGAACGACAAATTTTGTCTACTTCTAGCAGGACTTTACCTGACATTACGGGGTCTGATTTGCTGAAAAGTCTTCAAGAGGGAATGAATAACTTAAATCCATTAGGGCATGTATTCTCACTAATTGGAACTACTTTTGGGAACACTGTGTTTATATTACTTTTATGTTGTGTTGCTTTTCTAGTCTTCTGGCGATGGCGGAAAGGGAAACAACTAAAGCATGAAGCAGAGAAGATCCAGACCATACTATAATTTATAAAAGCAAATAAAAAAGGGGGAGATGAAGGGTTAATAGGGTAGCAGAGATGTGCCTGCAAACGGGCCTCTCTGCTAGGGCTGGACGTCCTTGCAAACGAGGTATTCTGCCAAAGTGTCTGGACACAGCCTTGAGTTTAATGGTCCCTTGCAAATGAGGGAGCATTCCCTTCTTGTGATAAAGAAGAAATAGAGGGCTTTGTACAGACTCTGCAGTAGACTAGGATTTTACTCCCCTTTGCTATATGATAACATGTATGCACCTGCGCTGTGCTGAAAAGGTTTATTCATGCAGTCTGGAATTCTTCCTAGGGGGCTTTTATAATAAATGGCAATTAGTTTTTTGCCCAGTTCTGTTCCTCCGGCCGGAGTGTGCGTGTCGTCTGTCTCTTGTGTGTGTCTTGTTTTGTGTCATTTCACTCGTAATCTCCAAGTGGCAAGTTCCAATTAAGCTGCCTCTGGTGGAAGGCTTTAAGGCAGAATCTGAGACTTATTTCAGTGTCAGAAATAAGTGCCCATTATTTTATTTACCACTTCCATCCATACCTCTTTCCCATATTGTGCACTTGTCTCAGTCACAGTTTTGGTAAGCCCACAAGCTGCTGCTGCTGCTGCCAAGTCACTTTAGTCGTGTCTGACTCTTTGCGACCCCATGGACAGCAGCCCACCAGGCTCCCCTGTCCCTGGGATTCTCCAGGCAAGAACACTGAAGTGGGTTGCCATTTCCTTCTCCAATGCATGAAAGTGAAAAGTGAAAGTGAAGTTGCTCAGTCGTGTCTGACTCTTTGTGACCCCATGGACTGTAGCCTACCAGCCTCCTCCATCCATGGGATTTTCCAGGCAAGAGTACTGGAGTGGATTGCCATTGCCTTCTCCAAAGCCTACAAGCTAACCCCAGCCAAAATGAGTGAAAACAAACATCACGGCAGGGCTTCATTGAAAGGAGAGAAAGATCCAATGATGAGAGATCAGAAGACTCTAAGACTGCCAACAAAAAGAAAGCTTCATTTAAAGAAAATACCAAGAATCCTACTTAAATTATTGGTTCATTGCAACAGGTGATTCACGTTCTCCAAATCTGCTTCGTATAATATGTGGATCCAAGGAAGTCATGAAACCTTCACAACTGCTTTGCCACATAGAGACCGAGGACTGTGCATTAAAACACAAGTCTTTGGAGTTTTTCAAAAGAAAAATCATGAGCACAAGGAATAGAAGCAGTTATTGAAGGCCACTTCATCAAATGTGTCTGTACTGTCAGTATCATTCTTAGTGGCTAACTGCATTGCTAAAGCTAAGAAGCCCTTTACTATTGGTGAAGAGCAGATCCTGCCTGCCACTAAGGACAATTGTCATGAACTTTTAGGAGACACTTCAAAAGGTGGCACATGTTCCTCTTTCAGCTAGTACCATAATTAGACAAACTGATGAAATAACAGAGGATGTTGAAGCACAATTGTTAGAGAGGATTCATGAGTCACCATGGTACACAGAGTCTGCTTTTGTTAACAATGGGGCAATGATGTGTGTTTTTGTGTGATATATTTTTCAGGAGGATGTGCATAACTTCTGTTGCCAACCAATACCGCAGTTACAGAACTATTCAAGTCTTTGAAAGATTAAATATCAGAAAAAACTGAATTGACCATTTCATGTCAGTACATGCATGGGTAGAGTGGTTGCCATGACTGGATGGCTTTCTAGTTTCACTACTCGGATCAGAAATGTTGATTCTACACCTGAGTCTATGCACTGTGTCATCCATAAAGAAATGCTAGCTAGTCACCTGAACTTAACAACGTTTGGCAGAAGGTGGTTAAAATTATCAACCGTATTAAAGCACATGCCCTTAACTCATGTCTGTTCATGCAGCTCTGTGAGGAGATGGATGCAGAGTACGCACGTCTTCTCTTATACAGAGAAGTGAGATGGCTTTCTAAAGATAAATCACTGGCCAGAGTTTTTGAGTTAAAATGCCCACTCCAGAGATTTCTTTTAGAGAAACAGTCACCACTGGCAGCACATATGTGTGACACAGAATGGGTTGCAAAACTTGCTTATTTGTGTGACATATTCAATCAGCTCAAAGAACTCAATATGTAACTTCAGGGAAGAATTACCACTATGTTCAAGTCAGCAGATAAAGTGGCTGCATTCAAAGCCAAACTAGAATTATGAGGGTGACAAGTGGACATTGGGATTTTTGATAGTTTAAAAACATTAGCAGATTTTGAAAGAGACTGAGCCAGGGACTTCTTTCTTTCAGCTGGTGCATCTCAGCTTTCAAAAGAATTTGAACATTATTATCAAGAGAGTTTGAGCATTACTTCCCAACCATAAAAGACCCCCAGCCTGGGAAGGATTGGATCCATGACCCATTTGTGAATAAGCCAGGTGAATTTTTCTGTGCTAGAAGAGGATTATCTGTTTGAGATCTCAAATGATGGGGGCCTTAAAAGTATGTTTGAGACAACTTCAAATCTCCATACATTCTGGATTAAAGACAAGGTGGAATATCCTGAGACTGTCACAAAAGCATTGAAAAGCCTGCTTCCATTTCCAACATCTTACCTTTGTGAAGCAGAATTTTTGGTTGCCATGACAGCCACCAAAAGGAAATTATGGAGCAGACTGGACATAAGCAACACATTCTAAGTGTCACTGTCTTCCATAATCCCCAAATGCGACCGTCTAGTTTTAGGAAAACAAGCACTGATTCCACATTATGGTGAGCTGTATAATTATTATATTACATATCACAATGTAATAATAATAGAAATAAAAAGTGCACAATAAATATAAGGTGCTTGAATCATCATGAAATCATTCCTCATCCTTCTTACCCTCATCCATGGAAAAATTATCTTCCACAAAACCAGTAGCTGGTGTCAAAATTGTTGGGAACCATTGAGCTATAAAGTATCTCGTATAAAAGTCCATTTCTCCAAGGTTGGAAAAGGTAACATGCTTGTTAAATACATAGAAATAAAAACAGCAAATTAGGCAAAATGAGGTGATGGATGCACACGTTTTAAATGAAGGAACAAGGTAAAACCCCAGGAGAAGAGCTAAGTGAAGTGGAGTTAAGCAATCTATCCAATAAGGAGTTCAGGGTAATGATCTTCAAGATGAAAAACGAATGTGGGGGAAGATTGGATGAGCAGAGTGAGAAGGTAGCCGAGATTATGGCAGAGGCAGAGGCAGGAGTAGAGTAGTGACAAGCCCCTCGAGTTTCTAATGCAACAGAGTGGGAAGCTGCAGAGCACTGCCCACCTGCCTCAGGGCCCCTGGGCTCCCTGGGCCTGGACAGTAACACTGAGGAGCCAGAGGTGAGGAAAGGCAGGGGCCAGACCACAGCCTGTGGGTATTCAACAGCCTCAGGGCAGCCAGCAGCAGCTGTGAGGCTGGGGAGCCCTCTGCTCATGGCCCTCCTCTGACCTTGACTCCAGCCTTCCCTGGACCACTTTCCCAGCAACTCCAGCAGGGCCTTTTATCTGGCTCCCCAGCACAGTAACCAACACTCAGTGGCTGGTGAAGGTTCATATGCTCAATGAGGACTAGCCATGGGACAATGACTGCCAGGCATGTCATCCAGCTATGCTGAGTGACTGGCTGAAAGGCACATCCTTCTTCGTCAGGTTTGGACAAAACGTGGTCCACTGGAGAAGGGAATGGCAATCACTTCAGTATTCTTGCCTTAAGAACCTCATGAACAGTATGAAAAGACGAAAAGATATGACACCAGAAAATGAGGCCCTCATGTTGCCAGGTGTCCAATATGCTACTGGAGAAGAGCAGAGAAACAGCTCCAGAAAGAATGAAGAGGCTGGGCTAAAGCAGAAACGTCACTCAGTTGTGGATGTGTCTGGTGGTGAAAGCAAAATTCAGTGCTAAAAAACAATATTGCATAGGAACCTGGAATGTTAGGTCTTTGAATCAAGGTAAATTGGACATGATCAAGAAGGAGATGGCAAGAGTGAACATTGACATCTTAGGAACATTGACGTCATTTTAGAATATCGATATCATCTCAGTGAACTAAAATGGATGGGAATGGGTGAATTTAATTCAGATGACCATTATATCTACTACTGTGGGAAGAATCCCTTAGAAGAAATGGAATAGCCCTCATAGTCAACAAAAGAGTCCAAAATGAAGTATTTGGGTGCAATCACAAAAATGACAGAATGATTTCAGTTTGCTTCTAAGGCAAGGCAAACCATTCAACATTACATTATTTCAAGTCTGTGTGCCAATAACTAAAGTTGAAGAAGATGAATTTTAACACTTCTATGAAGACCTACCGGAGAGGGCAATGGCACCCCACTCTAGTACTCTTGCCTGGAAAATCCCATGGATGGAGGAGCATGGTGGGCTGCAGTCCATGGGGTCACTAAGCGTCAGACACGACTGAGCAACTTCACTTTCACTTTTCACTTTCATGCATTGAAGAAGGAAATGGCAACCCACTCCAGTGTTCTTGCCTGGAGAATCCCAGGGACGGCGGACCCTGGTGGGCTGGTGTCTATGGGGTCGCACAGAGTTGGACATGACTGAAGTGACTTAGCAGCAGCAACATGAAGACCTACAAAACCTTTTAGAACTAACACCGAAAAAAAGATATCCTTCTCATCAAAGGGGACTGGAATGTAATAGTAGGAAGTCAAGAAGTACCTGGAGCAACAGGCAAGTTTGGCAAAGACTAACAGAGTTTTGCAAGAAAACACACTGGTCATAGCAAACATCCACTTCTAACAACACAAGAGACGACTCTACATATGGACATCAACAGATGGTCAATACTGAAATCAGATTGATTATATTCTTTGCAGTAGATGGAGAAGCTATATACAGTCAGCAAAAACAAGACCTGGGAGTGACTGTGGCTCAGATCATTAGCTCCTTATTGCAAAATCCAGACTTAAATTGAAGTAAGTAGGGAAAATCACTAAGCCATTCAGGTATGACCTAAGTCAAATCTCTTATTATTATACAGTGGATAACAAATAGATTCAAGGAATTAAATCTGGTAGATAGAGTCCTGGAAAAACTATGGAGGGAGGTTTGTAATATTATACAGGAGGTAGTGACCATAATCATCCCTAAGGAAAAGAAATGGAAGAAGGCAAAGTAATTGTCTGAGGAGGGCTTTAAATAGCTGAGAAAAGAAGAGAAGCAAAAGGCAAAGGAGAAAGGTGCATACCCATATGAATGCAGAATTCTAAAGAATAGCAAGGAGAGATAAGAAAGTCTTCTTAAGTGAACAATGCAAAGAAATAGAGGAAAATAATAGAATGGTAAAAACTAGAAATCTCTTCAAGAAAATTGGAGATACCAAGGGAACATTTCATGCAAGGATGAGCACAATAAAGACAGAAGCAGTAAAGATTTAACAGAAGCAAAAGATATTAAGAAGAGGTGACAATGAATACACAGAACTGTACAAAAAAGTCTTAATGACCCAGATAACCATGATAGTGTGGTCACTCACCTAGAGTGAGACATCTTGGAGCATGAAGTCAAGTGGACCTTACAACAAAGAAAGCTAGTAGAGGTGACAGAATTTCAGCTAAGCTATTTCAAGTCATAAAAGATGATGCTGTTAAAGTGCTGCCCTGAATATGCCGGCAAATTTGGAAAACTCAGCACTGGCCACAGGACTGAAAAGTTTGGTTTTCATTCCAATCCCAAAGAAAGGCAATGCCAAGCAATGTTCTAACTACTGCACGATTGCACTCATTTGACATGCTAGCAAGACTATGCCCCAAATCCTTCAAGCTAGGCTTCAGCAGTACATGGACCAAGAACTTTCAGATGTACAAGCTAGCTTTAGAAAAGGCAGAAGAACCAGGGATTAAATTGCCAACATCTGCTGGATCATAGAAAAAGCAAAATAATTACAAAATAAAAAATCTGCTTCATTGATTACGCTAAAGCCTTTGACTGTGTGGATCACAACAAACTGTGGCCAATTCTTCAAGTGATGGGACTATCAGCACCTTTCCTGTCTCCTGAGAAGCCTGTATGCAGGACAAAAAGCACCAGTTAGAATGGACATGGAACAATGAACTGGTTCAAAATTGGGAAAGGAGTATGTCAAGGCTGTGTATTGTCACCCTGCGTATTTAACTTACATGCAGAGTACATCATACAAAATGTTGTGCTGGATGAAGCATAAGCTGAAATCAAGACTGTAGGGAGAAATATCAGAAACACAGATGATACCCCCTTTATGGCAGAAAACAAAGAGAAACTAAAGAGCCTATTGATGAAGCTAAAAGGGGAGAGTGAAAAAGTTGGCTTAAAACTCAACATTCAAAACACTAAGATCATGGCATCTGGTCCCATCACTTCATAGCAAATAGATGGAGAAAAAATGGAAACTGACAAATTTTATTTTCTCCAAAATCACTGTGGAAAGTGACTGCAGTCATTAAATTCAAAAACGACTTTCTCCTTGGAAAAAGAGCTGTGACCAACCTAGACAGCATAATAAAAAGCAGACACAGCACTTTGCTGACAAAGGTCCATATAGTCAAAGCCATGGCTTTTCCAGTAGTCATTTTTGGATGTGAGAGTTGGACCATAAAAAAAGGTGGAGCACAGAAGAACTGATGCTTTCAAAATATGCTGAAGACTCTTGAGAGCAAGGCGATCAAACCAGTCAGTCCTAAAGGAAATCAACTTGAATATTCATTGGAAGGACTGATGCTGAAGTGGAAGCTCTAATACTTCAGCCACCTGATGCAAAGAGCCAGCTCACTGGAAAAGATCCTGATGCTGGGGAAGATTGAAGGGAGGAAGAGAAGGGGGCAACAGAGAATGAGATTATTAAATGGCATCACTGACTCAGTGGACATGAGTTTGAGCAAACTGCGGAAGATAGTGAAGGTCGGGAAAGCTCAGTGTATAGCACTTCATGGGACTGCAAAGGGTTGGACAGGTTTGAGCAACTGAACAACAACAACAGCAAAGAGTTAGGAAATATAAAGAAAAACCTGAGATGAAGAATAAAATATCTGAAATGGAAAATACACCAGAAGGAATAAAATGTAGATTAGATGATACAAAAGAATGTATCAGAACACTAAAGTACAGAGTACTGAAAATCAAAGAAGCTAAACAACAAAAAGGAATTAGATACAAATAACTTTTTGGAAACTAAATTAATATTTTAGATCACGTTCTTAAACTATGTTCTGTAGAAACTTTAGATTCTTAAATGCACTTCAGATATTCTACACATTTTTTCTTTTCAAAACTAGTTAATGAAGTACCTACCAAGAATTCCAGCTTGATCTTAGTGCTTAATGCAATCACTAGTCACTGTGTTTCCAGGATTTTAGAGAGGTTTTTGTCTGTTTAGAGAGGTTTGGGCTTCCCAGGTGGCTCAGATGGTAAAGAATCTGCCTGCAATGTAGGAGACCTGGGTTCAATTCCTGGGTCAGGATGTTATGCTTGAGAAAGGAATGGCAATCCACTCCAGTATTCTGCCTGGAGAATTCCATGGGCAGAGGAGCCTGGCGGCCTATGGGGTCACACAGAATCAGACATGACTGAATGACTAACATTTTCACTTTCACACTTTGACTGTTAGGGGATGAAGTTTCAACTGTTCACTGTCAGTGAAAAGTTCTCATGTGCACCTTTTCAGTGATTCAGGCTCTGTGTTAAGTACCAGTGGACTCATCTTCCCACTGGCTCTCATTCTCCACTGTTGGCTGCTACCCTGTAATGTGTAGAGTTTATCATTAGAGATGGATTTGGCATGTTTGTGATGCAGGGAATGGAAAAGTATTAATCAGGGAATGTTCTGAGGGGGTTTAATATCAAGTGGCCCAGCTGATGTATAGACTGTGTTTGACTCTATTCTCAGCTCAGTGATGAACTGCCTCAGTTTAAGGAAAGTGTCTGTGACCTTAAGGTCTGGCACAAAACAAATGACAGTTACATCAAATGTGAAGAGTGGCATGATGTCGTCATCATGGGTGATTAATCAAGCCACTGAATATTTTGAGAGTAGATAGCTCATCCAAGGGGCTTCCCTGGTGGCTCAGATGGTAAAGAGCTCATCCAAAAGGCTTTTGTCTCATCATCTCTTTGGGGCAACCTTAATAGATTTAGGCAGCTGGACCCATTTGCAAACCAGTAGGCTACCTTTTTAGATTACCAGTACACAATGATGAGACGCTAGACTATTTGGCACCCCATTTCCTGCTCATAAGTTAATTAATAGAGCAAAGCTGGACTGTTTACTCACTCCCAGGGAGAGAACAGGTGGTGAGCACTCCTGCTTCACTGAGCGGACACTGATGGCAAAGAACAAACTGATTGAGGCCAATATTTTGTTTTGGTTAATACTTCGTCTTGTTTATTTTTAAAATCTGTGAAGGCAGATTAAAGATTTTTTCACTACTCCCTAGCAATTTATAAACAACATGATACAAATCCATAAACTGAAAAGAAATGATGGAACTAGGTAGCTTAAAATTTTTTTCAACATTTATTTATTTGGCTGCATGGGGTCTTAGGGGCACTGTGTGGAATCTAGTTCCCTGACCAGGTATTGAACCTGGGCCCCCTGAATTGGGAGCACCAAATTTTAGCCACTGGGCCACCAAGGAAGTCCCAAGGTAGCTTTTTAATTTGTGAAGGAGAAATAAGATTCATATTATACTCAAAATCCTTTTTGCCTTTTTCAGTGTAGCAAAAGAACCCTAGAGCTAGAACATAATAACTTTCAAGTTTTTGTGTTGTTGTTCAGTCACTAAGTTGTGTCTGACTCTGCAATTCCATGGATTGCAGCACACCAGGCTTCCCCGTTCTTCGCCATCTCCCAGAACTTGCTCAAATTCACATACATTGAGTCGATGATGCTATCTAACCATCTCAGCCTCTGCCACCCACTTCTTCTTTTGCCTTCAATCTTCAATCTTTTGCCAGCATCAGGGTGTTTTTTTCAGTGAATCGGTTCCTCACATGAGGTGGAGTGTTTTCAAAAACTGGATCACACTAAAAAAATATAGAGAATGGAAGAATTGGGGCCATGATTATCTGCATACTAATAGCATGCTGTAATCATAGGATTCTAACTGTATAACTCTTGGTGGTTTCAAAAGGGCTTCCATATAGATTACGCCATTTGTCTTTTACCCCTGTGAAATGAACAAGGTAGGTATTTCTCCCATTTTAGAATTGAAAACACTGAGGTTAAGTGCCTGCTGTCAGTTGGTATCTGGGGCACAGACTCTGGAATAAAATGTAGTCTCATGATATTTATTAAGGAGTGTCACTGAGATTAGTATCTGTGGAGGAGGAGGAAGCAGAACTGGGTCAAGGGAATCATTAATGTATGAAGCAGACCCAATGACAGTCTAGGTGAGAGCTCTTTGGCTAGAATGGCTCTTCAGAGTTGTTCTGAGTTGGGTTGAGATGGCCAGGCTTCTATACCCTTGCATCAATCAGTCATTGGATGTGGGCCACTTTGGGAAAGGATGTGACCTTGGACAAGACAGTGTTCTGCTTCTAACAATCCCTGAGTAGTGTGACAGCTAACGGCTGTCTGCTGACAGCATTCTCAGGATCAGGTGAGTTCTTCATTGGAGGGAGATTTTGGTAGGAGAGTGGGGGCTCAATTTCCTGGTGGCTCAGAGAGTAAAGAATCTGCCTGCATTGCAGGAGACCTGGGTTCGATCCTTGGGTTGGGAAGATCCCCTGAAGGAGGGCATGGCAACCCACTCCAGTATTCTTGCCTGAAGCATCCCCATGGAGAGAGGAGCCTGGTGGGGTATAGTCTGTGGGGTCACAAAGAGTTGGACAGGACTGAGCAGCTAAGCACACATTCCTCATACTATGTGAATCCAGTTTTGCCTATTCATCCTGGGACAGCTCTTCCAGGATTCCAGTGTACCTCTCTTCCTGGGAGAAACTTGGAAGAGAAAGATGAGTGGGATGAAGTTACAGCCTCTCCAGTGGAGATGGTCTCAGGGTTTCAGTCGCTAATCATGTCTCTTCCTTAGCACCCAGTTTAGATCTCTCTTACATTCAGCTAGTACCTCTGCCCATATTGGTGGTTTACCCTGTGACAGGACCCAGATGCTTATCACTCAGAAGTCTATCTCTAATCATGCTCGTCTAAGCCCTACTACTACTACTAAGTTGCGTCAGTCGTGTCCGACTCTGTGCGACCCCATAGATGGCAGCCCACCAGGCTCCCCCGTCCCTGGGATTCTCCAGGCAAAAACACTAGAGTGGGTTGTCATTTCCTTCTCCAATGCATGAAAGGAAAAGTGAAAGTGAAGTCGCTCAGTCGTGTCCGACTCTTAGCGACCCCATGGACTGCAGCCCACCAGGCTCCTCTGTCCATGGGATTTTCCAGGTGAGAGTACTATAGTAGGTTGCCATTGCCTTCTCCCATCTAAGCCCTGGATTGCTCCATTTATCCAAATATAATAAAATTGGGCAAGGATTTGGGAGACGATCACAAAGTGGGTCTGTAGATCCTGAAGACTCACTGTGGACAGAATTCATTTGTTCCCTGCTTAGTCTCACTCTAACAGAGAGGCTATAATGCTTCAGGGCTCCAGGTATCAGTGTCAATTCAGCACTGGGTCCAATAGTCCTCGAAAATGTTTGGACCTTTTCCTCAGGGTATATTTATGCAAGTAAACAGTCATAGGTTCCTTTGGGGAAGGACCAGAGCAATCATTTTTGTGTTCACTTAGCTGTGTGTTTGGAGAAGGCAATGGCACCCCACTCCAGTACTCTTGCCTGGAAAATCCCATGGATGGAGGAGCCTGGAAGGCTGCAGTCCATGGGATCGCTAAGAGTCGGACATGACTGAGTGACTTCACTTTCACTTTTCACTTTCATGCATTGGAGAAGGAAATGGCAACCCACTCTAGTGTTCTTGCCTGGAGAATCCCAGGGACGGCGGAGCCTGGTGGGCTGCCATCTATGGGGTCACACAGAGTCAGACAGGATTGAATTGACTTAGCAGCAGTAGCAGCTGTGTGTTAGAAGGTGTTGGGGAGTTCCCTCCTTCTTGGAAACTTGCCCTCTTCTTCAGTCAATGGGTTCCATGCAAAAAAACTCACTCATGTCTGGAAGCTCTGCAAGTGACTCTAACTTTAAATTGGTAATGTTTTGCCTATGTTCTCCTCTAGGAGTTTTATAGTTTCTGATCTTACATTTAGATCTTTAATCCATTTTGAGTTTATTTTTGTGTGCGGTGTTAGAAAGTGATCTAGTTTCATTCTTTTACAAGTGGTTGACCAGTTTTCCCAGCACCACTTGTTAAAAAGATTGTCTTTACTCCATTGTATATTCTTGCCTCCTTTGTCAAAGATAAGGTGTCCATATGTGTGTGGATTTATCTCTGGGCTTTCTATTTTGTTCCATTGATCTATATGTCTGTCTTTGTGCCAGTACCATACTGTCTTGATGACTGTGGCTTTGTAGTAGAGCCTGAAGTCAGGCAAGTTGATTCCTCCAGCTCCATTCTTCTTTCTCAAGATTGCTTTGGCTATTCGAGGTTTTTTGTATTTCCATACAAAGCTTGAAATTATTTGTTCTAGTTCTGTGAAAAATGTGGCTGGTAGCTTGATAGGGATTGCATTGAATTTGTAAATTGCTTTGGGTAGTATACTCATTTTCACTATATTGATTCTTCCAATCCATGAACATGGTATATTTCTCCATCTATTAGTGTCCTCTTTGATTTCTTTCATCAGTGTTTTATAGTTTTCTATATATAGGTCTTTAGTTTCTTTAGGTAGATCACAGCAGGATCCTCTATGATCCACCTCCCAGAATTCTGGAAATAAAAGCAAAAATAAACAAATGGGATCTAATTAAAATTAAAAGCTTCTGCACAACAAAGGAAAATATAAGCAAGGTGAAAAGACAGCCATCTGAATGGGAGAAAATAATAGCAAATGAAGCAACTGACAAACAACTAATCTCAAAAATATACAAGCAACTTCTGCAGCTTAACTCCAGAAAAATAAACGACCCAATCAAAAAATGGGCCAAAGAACTAAATAGACATTTCTCCAAAGAAGACATACGGATGGCTAACAAACACATGAAAAGATGCTCAACATCACTCATTATTAGAGAAATGCAAATCAAAACCACAATGAGGTACCACTTCACACCAGTCAGAATGGCTGTGATCCAAAAATCTGCAAGCAATAAATGCTGGAGAGGGTGTGGAGAAAAGGGAACCCTCCTACACTGTTGGTGGGAATGCAAACTAGTACAGCCACTATGGAGAACAGTGTGGAGATTCCTTAAAAAATTGCAAATAGAACTACCTTATGACCCAGCAATCCCACTTCTGGGCATACACACCGAGGAAACCAGAATTGAAAGAGACACATGTACCCCAATGTTCATCGCAGCACTGTTTATAATAGCCAGGACATGGAAACAACCTAGATGTCCATCAGCAGATGAATGGATAAGAAAGCTGTGGTACATATACACAATGGAGTATTACTCAGCCGTTAAAAAGAATTCATTTGAATCAGTTCTGATGAGATGGATGAAACTGGAGCCGATTATACAGAGTGAAGTAAGCCAGAAAGAAAAACACCAATACAGTATACTAACACATATATATGGAATTTAGGAAGATGGCAATGATGACACTGTATGCAAGACAGGGAAAGAGACACAGATGTGTATAATGGACTTTTGGACTCAGAGGGAGAGGGAGAGGGTGGGATGATTTGGGAGAATGACATTCTAACATGTATACTATCATGTGAATTGAATCGCCAGTCTATGTCTGACGCAGGATGCAGCATGCTTGGGGCTGGTGCATGGGGATGACCCAGAAAGATGTTCTGGGGAGGGAGGTGGGAGGGGGGTTCATGTTTGGGAATGCATGTAAGAATTAAAGATTTTAAAATTTAAAAAATAAAAAACTAAAAATTAAAAAAAAAAATAAATTGGTAATGTTTTCTTTAGGTTCCTAATGATCCATGCTTGATTTATTTTGATGGTACAGCTCAACTGGGTTTCCCTGTTGGTTCAGCAGTAAAGAATATGCCTGCAGTGCAGGAGATGCAGCAGGAGCCATGAACTCGACCCAGGGGTCAGGAGGATCCCTTGGAGAAGGAAATGGCAACCCTGTCCCAAATTCTTGCCTGGGAAATCCCATAGACAGAGGAGCCTGGTGGGCTATAGTCCACAGGGTTGCAAAAGAATCGGACATGACTTAGTGACTAAATGACAACAACAACCTGAGTGATATCCTTGTTGACTGCCCTTCTTTTTGGTCCTTAGGACACTGGCTTCTTAACCCCCGCCTATAATTCTCTGTGGCTCAGGTCCCTCTGGCTCTCGACTTGCTGCTTATTATGAAAATGGCTCTCACCTGGCTTTTGAAAGATACTCTGCTGAGCAGCATCTACTGCTTTGAGATCCTACCTTCCATGTTGTCATCAACAAGCCTCCCTGTGTAATGGCCTCTCCATCTGGCCCAAAGAGGAGGGGCATTGATGACCCCTTACTAGTTTGTTTCTTCTGGCCTTCACAAATGGTATTGGAGAAGGGAATGGCAATCCACTCTAATATTCTTGCCTGGAGAGCTCCATGGACAGAGGAGCCTGGTGGGCTACAGTCCATGGGGTCACAAAGAGTCAGACATGACTGAGCCCCTAACACTTTCACTTCGCGAATGTATAGCCTCCAGGCCTTCTTAGGGAATATAACTGTCTGACGGGTTTTCAGGCATTACATAAAATATCCATTTCAGCGTGCCTCTCATCCGAGCCTTTTAAGCCATTTTCCACCATGGTCTACTATTCAATTCTGACATTATCTAATTTAGCGTTATTGTTGTTGCTGTTTAGTGGCGAAGTTGTGTATGACTGTTTGCAACCCCATGGACTATATCCGCCAGGCTCCTCTGTCCATGGGATTTCCCAGGCAACAATATTGGAGTGGGGTGCCATTCCCTTCTCCTGATTAGTATTAGGCATGTATTTCCCCATGCTTTTGGTGGCTTGCTAATTGCGAATTCATACCATCTCCTGGAATCTTTGCAAAGATTCAGTAATGATAATCTCGGCTTCATTCAACTTTATGCCTGGGCCCTCTTGTACAAGCACCCTCAGCATACAGTTCTGTGTGTACTCCTGCTGGTCCAGGCTGGATAGCTCTTGCCATAGCTTTGGAGTATCATCCCACTTCTGACAGGGACATGTATCAGCTTCCAGTGGGAAGAGGACTACATCATTTTAAGGAAGGATAGGAGTGTCAGTAGTTAGCAGGGAGAAGTGGATCATTTTTGTCATTTTCTAATGTGTTCTGAGGGCTCTGGTCTGTGGAGTCAAGATGTTTAGTGGTCATCAACCCACATATTTCATCCATTTGGACTCTCATTCTTTCTCAACCAGGAACCTGACCTTGGCATAGCAGACCCCTTTTAGTTGAGAGAGTAACTATTTTTAGAGTTCAGTCATTCAGACATACCTGGTTCTGGTCCTCAGCTTCCTCTGCCCTCTCTGTAGTGGGGAAAGCTTCTTTGTGGGCTGCTAAGGAGTTTCTCAGGCTTCCCAGGTGGCGCTAGTGGTAAAGAACCTGTCTGCCAATGCAGGAGACATAAGAGACATGGGTTCAAGTACTGGGTCAGGAAGATCCCCTGGAGGAAGGCAACCCACTCCAGTATTCTTGCCTGGAGAATCCCATGGACAGAGGAGCCTGGTGGGTTACAGTCCATAGAGTCACACATAGTTGGACACAGCTGAAGCTACTTAGCATGCACGCATGTACACAAGAAGGTTCTCACACATAATGTTGAGCTAGCCAGTAATCTCTCAGCTACTCGTTACCTACCTCCCTGCCCCTGCTACTTTCTTTATAGCAATAGCCAGGTAATTCCAATATTGTGTAGCTGCCCCTTCCCTTTTATATCTGACACCAAGCCAATGCAGTCCCTTCTACCATTATACCATCCCAACTGACGACTGCTGGAAGGTTAAAAAATGGAACTGCTGCCCTATCCCAGGTGCTATCTGGGCTTCACCTACCATGGGAGAGAGGGCCCTTATTGCTACCTGGACAGGGAGTGATCCATGATCCAGCTCCAAAACCCCATTTTAGCATCTGTTTTTCTCCTGGATCATCCATGATAGTAAGTGTTATAGACTGGGTCCTAGAGAGACAATCCTGAAATGAAATTTTGCCTGCCGATGTTTATGAAAAAGTGTCCTTAAGATCAATATATTTATATTCCCTCATTGATTAGTCATTGGTTATTAGCTGCTCTGGGAAGGACTGTGACTTGGGCGAGGCAGTCCTGCCACCGGAGCCATCTCTAAAGAGTTCGTCAGTGGTCCCAGCAGCTGGGAAAACAAGTCTTTTTTTTTTTTTTTTTTTTTTTTGCAGGGGGATGTGGATATGTGTTGGGGAAACCACCATGATGACATTACCAGTGTGTGTTCTGAAGAGTTCTGTATCCTCTTTCTGAGCTTTCTGAGGGTACAGCAAGCTCTTCTGAAACTGCCAGTTCCTAAGTAAGGTTAATGAGCCTCGGCTGTAAGTGTTGCTAATAGTCGACTGGCACAGGACACAAGCAGAGAGAAAGAGAGAGACTGAGGGTGGGAAACAGAAAAGCAGAGGTGCCCCTGTTGATGGGAGCAGCACTCAGAGACCACGTGGGATGGACAATGATGGCTGCCCAGCACTACCCAGACTGGCTGCTGCTGGCTCCCAGGAGGTAGATGCTTCCCTGAAATCTGTCTCTGTGACAACTTGGCATGAAGATCATGTATAATCAAGACTTTCAAAGGTCCATCTTGTAGCCTGAATGATTAGCTTCTGATCACACAGGGAAAGCTACTGTGTTTGTCAGATGTTACGGTCACATTGATGTAATTTATAGTTTAAGATCACCAAAGAAAGTTGCTGCACACACATCCTTTGCTTCCAGCTCTTCATGCTATATGTCTGATTCCCACCCTTCTCCAGAGCCTGACATATATTGTCTTTAAGGCTTTCCAAGAGCCTCTTATTGTCTTTCCAGTGTGGAGCCCCAGACAGGTGCTTCAGCTCTGACTCATGCATCCAAATGGGTGCTGTCCAACAAGGGGTGCTACTGATCCTGGAGCCTATTTACTTCCTCCAGTGATGTTGCTGGAAAAAATTGCCATAAACAGTTCTGGGAATTTCCTATTGCAATTCTGCAGAGGGTCACACTGAAGCATGTAGGCACAATGTTAAAGTCAGTGTCATACTTGACTTTATTGCCATACATCATATTCAAACTAAAACACAACTTTAATCATTAGCCCATTTAACTAAAATAATTTAAAAAACAAAGGGTAAAGCATCAACATTTTAATATGCGGGGTATTGATAAAAAAAAAAAAACACCTTGACTAAGAATATTAGGAGTTGAAGCACATACTGAGAATTTCTTTCCTTATTAAATCCATAAATAGCAACCATTTGACATACAGACTCTTAAGTCAGTAATTATAAGGCAAAATCACTTTTGATCTTTTTTCTTATCATGGCTGATTTATTCTCCTACCTTGTCAGCTGAAAAATTTTACCTTAAAAACATTCTTCTTCCCTTTTTTTTTGTTTTTTTCTTTTCAACATTTCTCACTTCTTTATTCTCCTTGATGGGAAGATGACAGCAGCTCTGTTCAATGGGAACAAGCTGGGGTATGTCATTAAATTTTAATCACTTTCCTGCCTGTGAAGCTGATAATTGGAGATCATTTAATAGAACCTGCTACTCTGTTGGCTCTCTGAAAATCCCAGCTGTTTGCAAAAGGCAAAAAGCCTAGTTATCATTTTAACCCAAGCTCATCTCGAGCATGGATTTTATGCCAAATACCCCAGTATCCAAATGCCATGAGTCTGAGGACCTTCATTTCTTCACATTAAGCTTTCTTTCCTTTCTTTTCCTTTAATCAGTAGAATAATTTAATGAAATGTCATGTAGCAATCGGCAGGTCACACTCCTTATGAGAGACCAAGCCCCTGGCTAATCTCCCTTGCTTTCCCCCTTCTTCTCAAATGCACTCAAAAGCTGCCTCCTAAAGTCCTTCTGCTTTGTTTCAGACAGCAAATGGATGCAACAACGGACTGCAAACAGTCTCACCCGGTCCACTCCAGATCTGCTTTAATTTTATCTGTGAATTAGTGTCTCCTGTGGTCTTGTGACTCTCCAGTCAACTGTTAACCTACACTCGTTACTCTTTTCCACCCCATCTCTGCAGAACCAGGCTTCTTTTTTCAAAGAGGCATAATTCTCCCTTCCGTTCTATGAACCATCCTTAAACCTCCATCATAACAAATTGCCAAGACTGTGGAAGGAATTACACTGCTGATATGTAGGTTAAGAGCCTCGTAGCTCAGAGTTTCCAAGTCTATACTTAAAAAGAAAGCTTTTCATTCTTCTTGTTCATTCTTCCTTTCTTCATCCATTCATTCAATACATTTATTTTGTGCATAGCCCTCCACTAGCATTAAGGGTATAACTGAGAACAAAACAGGTATGGTTCTTGTCTTTGAAGAGCTATTGATCTGTTGGGGAGATAGACATCATGTGAGTAACTGTATGAACACTTGATTACATTGTGATAATTGCAGAATGAGAGCTGTAACAGGACACCTGACTGATAGGGGTTAATATTACTTGAGTCCTGACCCTGTGCCAGTCAATATGCCATGCTATTACAGGCATGAAACCACTGAATGCTCCCAATCAGGCTGTTATCCTCCTTATACAAAGAGACAAGAAACTAACCTCCCTAGTCACACAGTCTGAATGTAGCTGTTCCTCCTCACAGCTATATAGTGTGAGAATTCCTTTTGTGCTACTTGCCTACCAATACATTGGGATATCATATTTTTAATTTTTGACCATCTGATAGGTGTGAAACTATATTCCAGTGTGGTTTAAGAAAGAAAAATGTGATTGTAGTAAACTGTGGATCAGCAGTGAACAATGTTTCCATAGTCATAATAAAGAAATTTGAAAACTGATTTAACTGAGAGTAGTCTTTGAAGGGCGCAGGTGAAGGGAAGTGTGTGTGTGTGTGTGTGTGCCTGTGTGGGGCCAGGTGTTGGTGAGGATGATGTGAGGAGGCCAAATCCTAGTTTCTGTAGGAAAAAGTCAATATGATAATGCTGAAAATTGGAAAATCAGGTACTGGTAGTACAATTGTGTTATTTTAAGATGTGAAGGTAAATAGTATAAAAAAATAAAGGGATGAGAGTATGTAAATGCAAAAATATAAAAAAGGGTTGAAAGTATGTAAAAAATGTTGCTTTTAGGATGTGGGATTTGGGAAAGGGTTGGGCTGGCCAAGGAACTGCTGTTTCTTGTTGCAAGCCTTGTTGTTTGACTTCATTTTCCCCTCAGTTTCAAAGGTTTCTGAAATCAGAGGTGCTGGGGTCATCCATGGGAGCATGGCAGCATGGAAGCCTCTGGTCTCTTCTTGTGGTCAGCACACCCTCTCTGGAAAGCTGGAAGCAGCAGCAGTCCTCTCACAGAGCAGTTAGAGTGGCTACCTCCCCATTGGTACCAGAAGCCCAGAGCTCTGGGTTTCCAGTGTGTCTGAAAGCCATGTGGTCCATGATGAGGTCCTGCTGGGCTCCTCATCTCACTGAATTCAATATTCAGTGGCACTTTGTACAGATCTGGTGACTTGACAAGCAAAGCAGAGTCAGTTGTAGCCTGCACCCCACCACCACCGCCTTCTCCCTTCTTTTTGTATATTACATTAGAGAAAAAAGGAGTAGTGGGAAGGGAGAAAAGGAAGGTAGCAGGAGCCCAGCTGTTTGCCCTTACTTAGACACAAGGGGAGGTGTGGTGTGGGTCTGTGAAGCCTCAGTTAGGAGGAGAAAATACTGCTGCTTCCGTGGTGGAAGAGCCCCGAGCACGAGAGCACAGGTGTTCCTAGTTCTCTGGGGTAGGTGGGCTCTACCTTCCCCACTGTCATTTCCTGCTTCTTGTGTCAGAAATTTTGGGGGTTGGCCAAAAATTTGGGCTTTTCATGACATCTTATGTAAAGCTGAACGAACTTTTTGGCCAATCAATATTACAGCAGAAATTTGGGAAGAAGCCTGGAGGACTCTGCCTTTAAGACATGTTTAGGAGAAGGCAGGGAGATTCTTTTAGAGCACAAGATTTTCCAAAGCCTTTGTAGTTTTGGTGTTGTCTCTTCTGATCCAGCTATGAGGACTGACAGATTTATCAGCATGGATGCTTGCTAAATGAATCTGTTTCTAATGGACGAGAATTCTAATAAATATGAAAATTCAATTTATAGTGTTAGTACTTTATCACTTCAGCTTACATCTTCTGTGAAGTCCCAGAAAAACCTCCTCTTTTCAGGGTCTTTGATCCTAGTCATTCCCTCTTTTGACCATTTCTATCATTTATTTTCCCATCTCATTGGTCATTCATTCAACACATATTTATTAAGCATCTGCCATGTGCCCAGCATGTTTCAGGCACCAGGGATGTCTTGGTGAATAAGGAGGACAAGGTCCTTGACCCTGTGTAGCTTCCATTCCTGTAGAGGAGAACTGATACTAAGTAATCTACAGTGAAGAACTGATGTCAGTGCTATGAAGAGGAAATGAAACAGGATGTGTTTGAGAGTGAAACAGGATGTGTTTGAGAGTGAAACAGGATGTGATGGAGAGTGATGGGTCAGCCACCCTGAGCAGGTGGAGTCTGAGCTGAGATTGAATGGTGGGAGGACCAGCCCTGCAAGGACCTCTCAGAGTCTCTCAAGCTTAAGGGTAATGAGCAAAGGGGGAGTTAGGGAGTGAGCTTAGGGGGTGGCAGGCCCAGGTGATATAGGGCTGTTTTGCTATAGAAGCAAGTTTGGATTTTATTCTGAGTAGAATGAGAAGATTGGAGTTTATATTTTTTAAAGCATTTAAAATTGTGCATGTGTCATTACTGGTTTAGCTTTAAAGATCACTCTGACTGCCATGTGACAACTGGTGGCGATTGGGGTGGGCTATGTACTGGGTTGAAGCAGGGGATCAAATAGGAAACATTTGTATGCTTTAATGAGAAGAAAGTGGGTGTGTATAGATGAGGTGTATGTTTTGGTTAGAGTCAACAGAACCTGCTAGTGGGCCAAATGAGGAGAGGGGAAAACCAAGAGGTTTCTAGCTCAAACAGAATAGCTGGGTGGATGGAGAAGCTCTTTATTGAGATGGAAGGATTGGAGGAGGAATTTGGAGGGGTAGGTGTTAGAAGAAGAGGGAGAATGTAGTCACAGGGAGATATGAGATCCCTGAGTAAGAGAGAAAGGGATTTGTTCATTTGTTCAGAAGGGTGATGGAGGAGAGGAATGAGGTGTTAGGAGAGCATTGGTGGCTGTCAATGTGGGGATCTCAGCAGAAAGAGAGACAGAAGTCAGATCACAAGGAGATGGTGAGGACATGAGATCAGGGCAGGACCAGCTCAGACTTTGCTCACAGTTGTACCCTAGTGCCTGGCAAATGTAGATGCCAAATATTCAAAGTAAATAAACAAATGAATGGGTGGTAATGCGGTGTGGGAACTGAGTGTAGAGTACTTCCAGTAAGTGTCACAATGAAGACATGAGGAGAAGGATGCTACAGCTGGAGCAATGGCAGGTTTGCCGGGGTCCAGCCCCGGTGGATACAGGGTGATTCGAAGGTGGGGGGACGGAGTCGGCGTCTTTGGAAAAATACATATTTAATCACAGATATAGAGAGATTAGAAATGGATAGTGCAGTAGGAAGATTAGTGGAGAAAAGGAGGCTGAATAACTTGGATTACATGGAATAGCATCCATGCTCCAGATGGGAATTCAGCCAGAAAAACGGGAGGAAGAAAGAAGTGACATGGGGGAATCAGTCTTTCTGGAAACTGATCCGATTTCTTTATTTTTGGGGTTGCTTATATACCTTTTGTTACACATAGGGATGAATACAGAGTCACGCGGGAGTCAGCAGTCCTGACCTTTATCAAATCAGGTGCTTCACGTAAATGTATAAAAAAAAGGTTTAGGAATATTACATCATCTTCTGGCCATGAGTGAGACCTGCTGACATATTATGATCCTTTCTTTCTGATAACCAAAAAACTTATTTCTTCCAAATACATTGATTAATATATTCCCAGGTGCCTAAGGATATGCAGGCCTGGCGGCAATCATTGACTCAACAAGAAGAAAAAGCCCTGTGCTAATTAAGACTCTCAAAATACTCCAAAACTCTCAGTGCTGTTTATGGTTGAGAGGTAGTAAACAATCATGTGACAGGAGTATGGATAATCCTGTCACACAAGCTAGTCTGTCAGCAGAGAGGTTTGACCTGAAGCATCCTTGTCCCACCCAGAGCAGGGAATTAGCAACAACTATTGACACAACAAATGAAGAACCCTTCACCAATATAATTACTAACCAACACACTATACTAATAATTTCTAACTCCCCCAAAGATTTTGCCTTTAGTAAGTCTAAAACATCTCATGCCTCTCAGGTTGGGGGGCTGTAAACAATCACACGTGGCCAGACGAACCTATACAGGTGGGCTAGATAACCTTCAGAGGAGTTCGTAAGCTGAAACACTCTTGTCACGCCCAGGAGTTTTTATTGCCTTGGAGCTGCACATTTACTCCTTCTCCAAGAGAAACGGTTATGGGGGAGAGCCCCCCGTAAAGTCAGAGGTGTAGGTGAGAGCATAAAACAGACTCTGGTTTTGGGGTTAGATGCTCGGGAACAGGGGGTTTCCTGAGGCTTGATCACGCCTTTGCGTATGCCAAGCCTCCTTCCTCATGACCTTTGCCATGGGCGGAGTTCCTCACGCTGGCCCCCGGCAGGTTTCATATTTATTTTTGTTTAAAGGACAGGAGATTCCTATAGTCATAGCAAAGAAACCCTCTGGGGAGGACTGATGAAAGAGGTCTAGAGGAGGGGGTGATGAGGATGAGCAGCAGATAGGGGAAAAGGAAGAAGCGAAAAACAGGGAGGAGACAGGGATGGGAACAAGCATGTGGTATACAGTCTCCCAAGGGCCAGGGGTGTATTTTCATGTAATCATTACAATTGCTGCTTGGGATACTGTTATATTCTCCACTTTCATGTGAAGTGACTAAGGGTTTGAGAGCTCAAATCACCCCCTGAAGTTCCAGGATGAGCCAACAGTAGCTTGGGTTTGTGCCTAGAACCTGCACTATTACCATTAGACCGTGTATAGGCCATTTGGACTCTAAAAAGCCCCAGCGAGGAGCTGGCATAGGTGAGGAGTCAGGTGGTAGACTTTCACTGCCATTTTCATGTTTATCCCCAACCATCAGTAATTCTGCAGAGTGAGCCAACTGGACTGCAATACACAGCACCTGAGGTCTATAGGTTGTCATGTTCATGAGCAAAGAGGGAAACTGCCCGTTTTTGAAAGGAAAGCTGTCAAAATTTAGGGTATGTTGCAAAGAATTAAAGTAAGTTTTAGAATGTTTATTTGTTCTTTTGTATCAGGTGGTGGATCAACTGAGGTTAATAGAAAGTCTGAAGAAGTGATATGTCCAGGACTTAACAGTTCTGAGCTGGGAGGACGAGGGCCTTGGTTTAAATCATGATTCCGGTGCTTCCTAGGTAATTTGTTTCATCTCTCTGAGATTCCGTTTCCTAACATGTAAAATGGCGAGGGAAATATGACCTCCCTCAGGAAGGCCTGTGAGGACTAAATGTGGCATTGTGTTTCTAAACTCCTAACCCAGGCCCTGTGCAATGGGACCACAGCATTATTTTTGTTTTGTTTCCATTCCTATTGTTTTCTTAAGCATGTCTTCATCACCTTGGGCTGCTGTAGTAGAATACCATAGACTGGGTGTCCTAAATGATAGGAATGCATTTCTCATAATTCTGGTGGCTGAGAGGTCCAGGGTCAAGGTGCTGACTGATTCAACTCCCTGGCGAGGTGTCTCTTCCTAGCTTACAGAGGGTCACCTTCTTACTGTGTCTTCACGGGGCAGAGAGAGGGAAGGCAAGCTTCCTGGTGTTTTTTATAAGTGCACTAATCCCATCATGAGGACCTTAAGCTCATGATCTAATCTGTTAATAAATCTGTCTACATCTCAAATACCATCACACTGAGTGTTAGACCTTCAACATATACATTTTGGGGAAACACAATTCAGTTCTTAGCAAAGCATGAACACACTGAGAAATACTGGCTCTGAGACTCTGATATTACACAGTTTGGGAATGAAGTGATGAATTTGTATGAGATTTATTTGTTCTTGTTCTTGTTTAGTTCATTTGTGAGAGCTCTTTCCAAGCAAAACCCTAGAGTGAAATTATGCTATGCTCATTACTCTGAGGCTGACACAAATCTGGCTAAATACTTTATCTGGTAAATAAGATATGGGTTACAGATGTCACCAAGCATGAGCAAAATCCTTTCCTTCTCATTTCATTTATTTAGTTGCCTAATTTTATTTTCTTTGCTGTGATTGGCTTAAAAGCAGAATTTATTGTATTAGAAATCCTGGACTGTCGGTATGCATGGCTCCAGATCAGAAGAAATTCATTTACTGTTGTCTTTCTCCTAAACTGCTGTTTGCAAACTGAGAAATGCCTTGTACTTAAATACTCTTTCCCCATCATACCAATATGTCAAATTAATGCACACAACTTTGGCATTAGTAGGCTCAGGGATATGTACAAGAAGTCTTATCTTTATTTTCCTTATTCCTGATACATATGTAAGCCCATGTTTCATATTTCAATGACAGTCACCACAATATGCATTGAGACAATTCTTGGTTTAAGGAATTCATCTCTGCAGAAACCTCTGCTGCAGGTCTCTCATATTCTTACATTAATGTAACAATATGTATTGAGTGTCTGTTACATATCAAGTATCCTTCCAGCTGTAGGGGGAATATCAGAGTCAATGAAATACAATTCTTTCCTCATAGAACTTAGCTGGTTGATGGCCATGATTTTTGCTTTAAATTTGCTCATTTTCTAAATTTTGTAGATGAAACATTGGTTAAACTCCTACTCAGTGAGTCTTAAAAGTCTTTATTTTAACTACACATTTTAATTACATATTTTAATTGCACAAAAGCATGTAAATCAGGTTACTGAGACAGGTTTGGATTTGGAGAACAGTTACATATTTGGCACTAAAGTGAAATTGTAAAGCTATAAAATTAGAATATATAGGGAGACATAAATATTTCAACTGGCACTGTTGGAAGGAGGAACTATCTTGGTCCATTCAAGCTACTATAACAGAATACCATGGACTTGGTAGCTTATAAAGAGTAAAAATTTATTTCTTAGAGCTCTGGAGTCTGAAAGTCCAAGATCAAGGTGTCTGCAGATTTGATGTCTGGTGAAGGCCCACTCCCTGGTTAATTTTTGCTGTGTCCTCACATGGCGGAAAGGAGAAACTCTTCAGCCTCTTGTAAGGGCACTAATCCCATTCATAAGTGATACACTCTTATGACCTAATTACCTACTAAGTGTCCTGCCTCCAAAAACCCTCACATTGGAGATCTAGGCATCAACATATGCATTTTGATGGGACACAAACATTCAGTCCTTTGCATTAGTGAAACTCTTGTGTCCTTTTACTACTTTATTCTCATAAACCTCATGCTTTTTTTTTCTTTTTCCCTGAAATGAAAACACTGTATAATTTTTCTTCATATTATTTAACCTCCTTTACAGGAATGTTAAGGTTTTATTTCATACCTGTGATGCTATGAGAGACCAAATGCATTTCAGATAGTTATTAACAGCATTGTACTGATAGAAGAGAAATTTGATGAGCTAGCGCATGAGATTTGTAAGAGACAGAAAGAATAACCTGTAACTAAATCATATGTAGTTAATAAATAATAACATTTTTTTCTGATGGAAACTGTTGTTTACCTGTTATTCCTCCTTCCTACATTTTAAATGCCTTTCCTTGTTGACTGAATTCAGATGAGTAGTTCTTGACTTTATTCAGCTGCTACCTGTCAAAAATGAAATAATGGAATGAACAAGGTGTGAAGTTAAATACTGAGACTTCACAGAAGATACAACCACTGGTTAAAGTGATGTTGTGAAACCATGCTTGCTTCATATGCTAATCTCTTCACTTTGAAGTGTCTTGATGAAAGCTTAAGCCTAATTAATTAGTAAATATGCTTAATTCAGAGCACAAGTAATGACATGACAGGGGATCTAACAATATTTTTGAAGTCATTTTCCCCTTTCAACTTCTCTGTGTCACTACTAGTTTCTTATTTCCTTTTATTTATTTGCATGTGAAATTTCTTTATTTAAAGATGTCTTAGGACATATGTTGCTCTAAAGGTTTTTAGTTTATTGGGAGATAGAAATATTTTAGTCTTTCAATGTAGAACTTATGATGCCACATCCAGACAAGTATCACTGAAGCTGGCGAAGCAGGAAGGTGGTGGTGGTGGGCACTGAGGGAGAGTTAACTTCAGTGCAGCCTTTGTTCCTGATACAAACCAAACTCACTAACAAAACTATTATGGTATATCATTTATATTATTGTACATTTGAACTCTGCAATTAACTGCATACACATTTAAGATTGTTATGTCTTCTTGATGAATTAACCCTTTCATCATTATGGAATGCCCCTTCTCATTAACAGTAATATTACTTGTTCAGAAATTCAGTTGTTATTTTTTAGTCACCAGGTCATATCCAACTCTTTTGCAACCCCATTGACTGTGCCTGCTAGGCTCCTCTGTCCTTGGGATTTCTCAGGCAAGAATACTGGAGTGGGTTGCTGTTTCCTTCTCCAGGGGATCTTCCAGGCACAGGGATTCAGTCCCTGTCTCCTTCATTGGCTTTGGCAGGCAGTTTCCTGTTTTTTTCCTTTTTCTTTTTTTCAGTGTTCGCTGCTGCCACACTTTATTTGCGAAGCCCTGGGCACAGCCCAGACACCACACAGAGCACAGTGGGGAAGCACAGGGCATCACAGAGTGCTCCAGCTCAGCCCAACCCCTACCTCGCCCCTGCCCCAGGTCCTCAGGCACGAGCAGGCCCTGTCCCTACCCCCACAGCTGGAGAACAGGTTTGGGCCTGCTCAGATGCCCCCTACAGCATGGCTCCCAGGCCACTCCCAGACATCTTAGCAGCCAGAGGAGGTCCCAAAGGGTGTAGAACCAGCATCGTCCAGGCAAGTCCAGCCCCCAGACCCTAGTGTCTGCTCCCTGGCTTCACTTCTTGTCCACAAAATGTGGGTGCCAGTCTTGCCCTCTGCCACCAACCCTGTGGCCCCAGATAAAGCAGTCCAGACCCCTCAGGCTGAGGGATCACACAGCAGGGATGGATGGCAGGGGCAGGGGTGGCCAAAGGAACAAGGCCTGGTGACAGGAAGCAGAGCAGCCATGGAGTGAGCAGCCCCAGGCAGGGCAGGACACACCTGGCTGCAATATAGGGAGGGGACAGCAAGTCACTGGTCCAGGCGAGGGATGGGGAGAGGCCAGCTTGGCATCTAGACCTTGTACAGCGTTTGCAGTAGATTGTGGCAGGCAAAGGAGCCGGATTGCAGGGTGCCGTTGGGCTTGGTCATGAATGCCAGCAGCAGGGGGGCAAGGGCCCTGGGCAAGTAGTCCCACTGCACCACGTGGTTCAGCACCATCGGGGGCAGTACAGGTTGGCAATGGCCTTGTCTTCACTCTTGAGTAGACCCATGTAGATGAGGAGCGGGTGAGGAAGGCATTGGAGTAGAAGAGAAGGAGCTGAAGGCCTTCTTCATCAAAATATCTACTGTGTCCTGCATGGCTGTCCTCACCTAGGCTTCCTCCTTGAACACCGAGGACACCTTCAGGAAGGTGGAGACCGCCTTCTCTGGGTCAGAGGCAGGCAGGTTCTTTATGAGGTTGTTTTACTGTCAGCCACCAAGGAAGCCCTAGAAATCCAATTAATGTGATATTAATATAGCTTTCTTTTGATTAGCATTTGCATGACATTGTTTTCCCATCATTTAAATCTATATGTCTATGTCTTTATATTTTAAGTAATTTTCCTTTAAAGAGTGCATAATTGGATCTAGCTTTCTTCATCCTCTCCAACAGTCTGCCTTTAACTGAAGTGTTTACTGCTGCTAAGTCGCTTCAGTCGTGTCCAACTTTGTGCGACCCCATAGACAGCAGCCCACCAGGCTCCCCTGTCCCTGGGATTCTCCAGGCAAGAACACTGGAGTGGGTTGCCATTTCCTTCTCCAATGGGTGAAAGTGAAAAGTGAAAGTGAAGTCGCTCAGCTGTGCCTGACCCTTCGCGGCCCCACGGACTGCAGCCTACCAGGCTCCTCCGTCCATGGGATTCTCCAGGCAAGAGCACTGGAGTGGGGTGCCATTGCCTTGTTAATTTAATTATTGATGCATTTGCATTTAAATTTGCCCTTTTTTAAATCTAATTTTAGTTCTTGTCTATGTGTCCTGTTTGTTCTTGTTTCCTTTGTTTTTCTTTTATCACCTTTTGAGTATTTTTTATGATTCTATTTGATCTCTCCTACTAGTTTATTAGTTATACATCTTTTAAGTTAATTTGGTTATTCTGTGGTTTCAATACAAATTTTTAGCTTATGACTATAGCCTGCCAGGCTCCTCTGTCCATGGAATTCTCCAGGCAAGAATACTGGAATGGGTAGGCATTCCCTTCTCCAGAGGATCTTCCTGACCCAGGGATTGAACCTGGGTCTCCCACATTGCAGGCAGATTCTTTACCGTCTGAGCCACTAGGGAAGCCCCTGACTTATGACAGTACATTTCCAATAATACTATGGTACTTCCTGTATTGTGCAAGAATCTTACCATATTATTTATTAATTTCCTCCATCCTATCCTGCATGCTACTCTTATATATTTTACTTCAAGGTATTCTATGAAACATATGCCTGACAGGTATTTTAACTTGAAACTAGATCACTTTCTAACACCGTACACAAAAATAAACTCAAAATGGATTAAAGATCTAAATGTAAGATCAGAAACTATAAAACTCCTAGAGGAGAATATAGGCAAAACACTCTCAGAAATGAATCACAGCAGGATCCTCTATGATCCACCTCCAAGAATGCTGGAAATAAAAGCAAAAATAAACAAATGGGATCTAATTAAAATTAAAAGCTTCTGCACAACAAAGGAAACTATAAGCAAGGTGAAAAGACAGCCTTCTGAATGGGAGAAAATAATAGCAAATGAAGCAACTGACAAACAACTAATCTCAAAAATATACAAGCAACTTATGCAGCTCAACTCCAGAAAAATAAACGACCCAATCAAAAAATGGGCCAAAGAACTAAATAGACATTTCTCCAAAGAAGACATACGGATGGCTAACAAACACATGAAAAGATGCTCAACATCACTCATTATTAGAGAAATGCAAATCAAAACCACAATGAGGTACCACTTCACACCAGTCAGAATGGCTGCGATCCAAAAATCTGCAAGCAATAAATGTTGGAGAGGGTGTGGAGAAAAGGGAACCCTCCTACACTGTTGGTGGGAATGCAAACTAGTACAGCCACTATACAGAACAGTGTGGAGATTCCTTAAAAAATTGCAAATAGAACTACCTTATGACCCAGCAATCCCACTTCTGGGCATACACACCGAGGAAACCAGAATTGAAAGAGACACATGTACCCCAATGTTCATCGCAGCACTGTTTATAATAGCCAGGACATGGAAACAACCTAGATGTCCATCAGCAGATGAATGGATAAGAAAGCTGTGGTACATATACACAATGGAGTATTACTCAGCAGTTAAAAAGAATTCATTTGAATCAGTTCTGATGAGATGGATGAAACTGGAGCCAATTATACAGAGTGAAGTAAGCCAGAAAGAAAAACACCAATACAGTATACTAACACATATATATGGAATTTAGGAAGATGGCAATGATGACCCTGTATGCAAGACAGGAAAAAAGACACAGATGTGTATAACGGACTTTTGGACTCAGAGGGAGAGGGAGAGGGTGGGATGATTTGGGAGAATGGGAATTCTAACATGTATACTATCATGTAAGAATTGAATCGCCAGTCCATGTCTGACGCAGGATGCAGCATGCTTGGGGCTGGTGCATGGGGATGACCCAGAAAGTTGTTATGGGAAGGGAGGTGGGAGGGGGGCTCATGTTTGGGAATGCATGTAAGAATTAAAGATTTTAAAATTTAAAAAAAAAATAAATAAATAATAAATAATAAAAATTTTCAAAAAAAATAAATAAATAAAATGTATTGTTAATCTCAAAAAAAAAAAAAAAAAGATAAGGGAACATGTGTATACCTGTGGCAGATTCATGTTGATGTATGGCAAAACCAATACAATATTGTAAAGTAATTAACCTCCAATTAAAATAAATAAATTTATATTAAAAAAAATTTAAAAAAAAAAAAAGAAAGAAAAATGTCTGTCAGAGTAACCCACATTTTTCCCCCCTTTCCCATGTTCTTTGTTTCTTTTTGTCTATCTTGTATCAGATTTCTTCTGCCTGTAGAGCTTCCTCTAAACATTTCTTGTTCTACAGGTTCGCTGACAAGTAATTCTCTTCAGCTTTTGTTTCTCTGGAAAAATCTACCTTTCAGCCTCTTTTTTGAAAAGTATTTTCACTGGACACAGAATTCTGAGTTGATTTTTTTTTTTCCAGTTCTTTGAAGAGGTGATTGAACTGTCTCCTGCTTGCTTTATTTCTGACAGTGAATCTGTTCTGGCTTCCTATCTTTGTGCCTCCAGAAAATGTTTTTTTCCTCCGGTTACTATGAAAACTTTTCCTTTATCTTTGGGTTTCAGCAGTTTGACTATGAGGAGCCTAGGTGGGGTTTTTCTTGGTACTTGTACTGCTAGGGCTCTCTGAATTTCTTCAATCTGTGGTTGCTTGTCTTTCAGTAATTTTGAAAAGTATATCTTCAATAACATTTCTGTCCACTTCTCTTTTATCCTTCTGGTACTCCAAGTACATGTGTATTGCCTCATATCTTTTGGATAACCTGTTCTCTTTGTTTCACTATTTTTTTTAAAGCTATTTTTATTTATGTATTATTGGCCACACTGGTCTTTTTTCTGCCTGGGATTTTCTCTAGTTGTAGTGAGCAGGGGCTATTCTTTGCTGTGGCTCACAGGCTTCTCATCTTTTCTTATTGTGGAACACGTTCTTTAGGGTGAATGTCTTCAGTAGTTGTGGCATGTGGGCTCAGGAGTTGTGGTTCCTTGGCTCTAGGGCACAGGCTCAATAATTGTGGCACATGGGCTTATTTGCTCCACAGCCTGTGGGAATCTTCCCAAATTAGGGATATAACCTGTTTCTCGTGCATTGGCAGGCGGATTCTTTACCATTGAGTCACCAGGGAAACCCTCTCACTATATTCCGCCCCCCCCCCCCGATTCCTCCAATGGTGGGCTGCTGCCACTTTGTGCTCAGCAAGTGGTGTTCATTGCATGTGTGCCAAGTCACTTCAGTCATATCTGACTCTTTGTGACCTTATGGACCGTAGCCCTCCAGGCTCCTCTGTCCGTGGGATTCTCTAGGTAAGAATACCGGAATGGATTGCCCTGGCCTCCTCCAGGGGATCTTCCATACCCAGGGATGGAACCCACATCTCTTACATCTCCAGCATGTGCAGGAGGGTTCTTTTCCACTAGCACCATCTGGGAAGCCCATGGCTTCATTACTGTAGGGCCTCTTTTTCAGGTTTCCTGGTTTGCTCTCAGCTCTCAGTAGGCCCAGGAGACCTGAACTACAAGTGGATATTTTCCCATGGCCTGGTTCTTCCCCAGCAACAGACTGCTATTGCTGGTTATTGGTGAAGGCTTATGATGAAGGCAGGTAGAGTTTCTCGCTTCTGTTGTAGCCTCAGTTCTTAGAAGGCCTTGTTCATCTACACTGTGGGTGTGGAACTGTCTTACTGTTTCAGACCTTTGTCCTCACTACAACTTCCCGCACCTTCCCCTGCCACATAGCCATAGTCTGTCCTATACCAGTGACAGTGTCTTGCAGGGAGCCCTTCCATCCGGGCACATGTCCTGCCCTCTCCCAGTGATAGCAAGCCTCTGCTTTAGGGGCCTGGGCTCAGTTGCAGGGCCTGGACTCAAACAGCTGTCTCATCCCCCATCAGCTACAGATCACTTCCCTGCTAGCCCTCCTTCCCCAGCAGCATACCTTCATCCAAGAGCAGGTGCATGGCGGTTTCCTACCTCATTCCTCATGTCTTCAAGGTTTTTCTTCATACAAGATGGGGTTTAGTGCTTGTATTCCTGTGAAGGGGCCTATGCCAGGTATCATCCCTGTCCTGTCTTGTGAGCACTCAATAGAGGCCCCCAGATAAAAGCTGGTGAATGAACACAGACCCTCCTTAAGTCTGAGGCTCCCAGGGATATAACCTGACAGGTTAGTCCATACTCAGCATTTCAGAATTTGTTAAAATTTCACTTTTTTTCCTTACTTTATGGTGATGGTTTCTTTCTCCCGCATCATGCTAAAAGTGAAACAGTTTGTGGGTCTCAGTTTTCTGCAGAGGAATTTGTCATCCATTGGATTTCAACAAATCCTGGTAGCTTTAAAGTAACTTGTTATTTAAAAAATGCTTCATAATATTTCTTAGTATTTGAATTTAATCATTTCATACTGCTATGATCTTTTCCAGTCTTTATCCAATTGCATAAAAATGTTATTATACTGTTTACAAAATATTTTTTTAATTTTTAAGAACAATAAACTCTCTATAGATTTTGTTAACACCAAGTACCCTGAGGCAGCATTCTTAGGGTATGTGAAGCCATTGGAGAAGTAGTTGGGTATACTGGTGCCCAAGCAAATGTCTTTTAGCAGGGAAGAAATTACTTAACTAGGAACATGATCAGATATCTTCATTTTAGCATATGAGAAACAGAGATGAGGGGAGTCACTGGAGAATTTATAGAAGAAACTATATTAGACTAGTATTGCTAGTTTCTAAATTATCAGCACTTTCCATTGGGGATTATCATTAGGGAAGAGGGTTTTATTCTGAAGACTCCTGCCTCTATTATTTTTTGGATTGGTTGATTTAACCCAAGCTGGACTTTCAAATTCCTTTATGGTGAAATACAGAGAATAAAACATATGTGAAGCAGCAAAAGAGACACAGATGTATGGAACAGTCTTTTGGACTCTGTGGGAGAGGGTGAGGGTGGGATGATTTTGGAGAATGGCATTGAAACATGTATATTATCATATGTGAAATGAATCACCAGTCCAGGTTCAATGCATGAGACAGGGTGCCTGGGGCCGGTGCGCTGGGATGACCCAGAGGGATGGGATGGGGAGGGAGGTGGGAGGGGGGTTCAGGATGGGGAAACACATGTACACCTGTGGTGGATTCATGTCAATGCATGGCAAAACAACTACCAACTACAATATTGTAAAGTAATTAGCCTCCAATTAAAACAAATACATTTATATTAAAAATATATGTACATATATTTATGCCTTGTGAGTCCCTAGAATATGTAGTAAAACAAAAATTATGTTGATGTATTCATTTAAAAGTTTATTGGCAGCTGTGTTGGTATTTGAACTGAACTCAGTACTAAAATGGTTTATTTCAATAAAATGTTTCTTGGCTTCATTCAGAAATTAGCACTAAGAGCTCCTTCAAATAAATCACTTGCTAAAGAGACAAAATTTCTTTAATTTTCTGGTAGCAAAATTTCTTTACTCTATGGGATAGTACTAGCTACTGCTGCCCTTGGTTCATTTTGTTTAACGTTAATTGGCCATTTTTTATCACCCATATGAATTTCAGTCAATGGTAGATAAATTATTTTCTTTCTCAGTTAAAACTAATCAATTTAGGTATCTAACTTCAGATAAATGACCAGGATCATATGTTGAAACAGAATATAACACAATCTAGGCATTTCTGACTGACAAGCAATTCAGTCAGTCATAACATCTTCTTTGTTGAATATTCTACGTCTCAAGCTTTTCCATCAAAAAGTCACCATATGGAATTCTCTACCTATAGTTAAGAGCTGTGATTTCAAGATAACCAAATATCTCTCCAGCCTTTTGTAAACACACAGCAGCATTTCTCTTTTTCCCTCCCTGTCTTCCTTTATTCCTCCCTACTTTCTTCTAATGTAACCTGCCAAAAGATTGTGGTTATAATAAAAGCAGTCTCATCATAGTTCTGTTGTACAAACTAGAAGATCTAGTAATAGTTTCTTCATGAGGACATAATTCTAGACTATGTAGCAAATCCTTAAGATCCCAAATTTCTTGGTAAAAGCTCCAATTTTTTTTCCCCTGAAAATCATATGTCACATGTTTGGACACATGAATAATCTAGGTTACATAATAAATATAGGTCACATGAATAACCTATATTCTGTAGAATGCTTGTGAAAGAATACAAGAAATACATGCTAGAAACATTTTCTTAATGAAGAATTGAGAAGGCCAACATTTTCAGCCAAAAAATAGGACTGTACATGCAAAAATAATTGAGAATGAATATTTTAGAATTCAGCAACAAGCATCACAATTCATGATCATGATTATAAACCAATAACCGTGATGGTGACCACTATAGTTATATTTGACTGGGTACTTACTAATGGGCAGGAACTATGCTAATTTTTTTGCATATATATTTAAGTTTTACTATTGGCTCAGTGGTAAAAGAATCCACCTGCCAAGGCTGGAGATGCAGGAGACCTGGGTTCAAACCTTGGGTTGGTGAGATCCCCTGGAGGAGAAAATAGCAACCCACTCTAGTATTCTTGCCTGGAAAATGCCAGGCTATAGTCAAGCTATAGTCCATAGGGATGCAAAGAGTCAGACATGACTGAGTACACACACAGCCATTACAAAAGCATATGAAGTTTTCAGTACACAGAGTGGTGAAAAGCGTGGATTCATGCCAAAAGCCTGGGCTCCTGTTCTGCCTCACTATTTGTCAGGGGTATGAACTTGGGCAAATTTATCTTTTAAATAGTATTTTAGTTTAATATCAAAATTAATGCAAAAATCATGATACACAAATATGTGTGGTCATGATACACAAAATATAAACATTTAGAAGGAAATAGAATGCAACCCTGCATTTGCACAACTCGCCTCCCCATCATCCCAGCCCTGATTCTTCTTGCTCTCAAACTTCTGGGAACATTCCATCAGCATCCCTTTCCATTTTCTTTTGCCCCAAAATATCTGCAAAGTATGGTCCCTTACCTGCTTTGACTTTTGTTCAAATATCACCTTCATAATGAGCCTTCCCTGACCCGTTATTTAAAATTGTAGTGCCCTTTACCAGCACTCCCTGTAGTCATGTACAGACGTGAGAGCTGGACCATAAAGAAAGCTGAGAGCCAAAGAATAGATACTTTCAAACTGTTGTTCTGGAGAAGACTCTTGACAGTCCCATGGACAGCAAGGAGATCAAACAAGTCAATCATAAATGAAATTAACCCTGAATGTCCACTGGAGGACTGATGCTGAACCTGAAACTCCAATACTTTGGCCCCCTGATGTGAAGAGCCTACTCATTAGAAAAGACTCTGATGCTGGGGAAGATTGAAGGCAGGAAGAGAAGGGGACGACAGAGGATGAGATGGTTGGATGGCATCACTGACTCAGTGGACATGAGTTTGAGCAAATTTCAGTAGATGGTGAAGGACAGGAAGCATGTAGTGCTACAGTCCATGGGATTGCAAAGCACTGGACATGACTGGGCAACTGAACTATGAACGACAAAAAAGGATGATAAGAGTTATTTTAACAAAGTCAGTTTCTATTGATTTCTCTCAGCCTTGACTCCCTGTCTCTGGTGATATGACTGTTCCTTTCCTCCTGGAACATGGAAGGCATCTTTCACATAAGTGTCATCTCTCATTCTAAGGAAGAAAAGAGGAGGTCAGAGTGTTGGACAAATTTCTTAAACTTTGTGTCAGGGTCCTCATGTGCGCAGAGCAAAAATACTAGTACTTACCTCATTTGTTGTGAGGAATAAGTGAGATAATACATGAAAAGGCTTAAAACCACCCAATGCATAGAGACAATTAATCAGTGGTAGAGCTCAGATTTTCCCATGTTTATTTTATACCAAATCAATGTTGAATTATTGAGAACTACATTCTTTCTACAATGTTCCCGCATTCTCTGTTGGGTACATTAAGGGAAATGGGATCATCTTCATTTGACCTATTAAGTTAAATTTTCTCTTTTTTTATGAGCTTATAGTATTTGAAAGGGAATAAAAACAGAGTATAAAGACATAAAAAATAAAAATATTCTGGGATAATGTTGTAAAGTTCATCAATGTTTGGGATGCTTAGAGAATGCCTGGGTTAACAGTCATTCCTAAACAAAGGGTGTATTTATTTAACTGATTAATGCCTCATTATATTGATAAAGTATTAAAAAGAACTGTTTGTGTTTATTCATTATTTTTCTGTAACTAACAATAGTCAAGAAAAATATCCTTTAGATTCTCTGCTGAATAAAACACCATTAGTTAAATAAACAAATCATTAAGTTGAAGTATAAGATATAAACAGAGACATAGTTACCAATTTCTAGATGAATCAACTTTATTTTTATATAGGAAGCTATGTTTTTTGTATGTAAACTTTATAAACATGAATAATTTGCATTATACAAATCATGGTAATCACATATATAAGCTAGAAAATGTACACTAATTTTGAAATTATTTTAAGCAGCAGTTCTTATGAGGAGACTGACATTAAAGACTTGCCTTTTAAAGATTTACTCTCCCAAAGAATCGCTGAAGTATTTAAAGGAAACAAATCTGAATTTCTAGAGTATGGAGGCAACTAATCTATCATAATTTGAGAAAGAAAGAAAACAAATTCAAATAATCATCCAGAATTGGGTGAGTGAGAAGATAATGTTGAAGTTAAGGTCTGGCGTTCCTCTGCACCTAGTGAATAGTCAATGCATTTTAGTTATTGATTGATAGAGCTTTACGTGACTGCGAGTTAAGTCTTTCTCAAAAGATTTTCCTTTTATTCTTTGCATTCAGCTTTAAGTAATGTTTTGTGATTGTGAAAAGAATTACGATATATACTTCAAATATAAGACATATATATTATTGGTTAAAATGGTTACTTATTTAAATTGATAACTGTAATTTTGACTTTTATGCAAAGAAAATGAGAAGTTGTCTTTCGTGTCTCCAATGATTATTTATTAAATCACCTAATTTACAGCTGAGATGGCAAGTCTCCTGGTCTTTCTTTAATCTTTTCAATAAGGTGTTATCATGGTTAAAGACTAAGTGAATAGGATGTCTTAAATCCTGTGCCTTTATCATTGTTTTTCTTGAAAAATCTTCAGAATATAAAACCACCATCTGGTTTTGTTCTTCTGAAAGCTCACATCACATCACAGGTGTTTTCTTGGTCGTCCTCAAGTCAAAGGTATAATGAACTCTATGGTGATTCTGACTTGCTTTATGACCTTGGGCAATTTTCTCACCTCTCTGGGCCTCTATTTTCTCATCTTTAGAATAGTGATAATTGGAGGAAGTTAAAGATTTTGAGTATCTTCTATGATCCTTCTATATCCAAAATCTTATAAAACTGTACTATCATGTTTCTTTTTTAAAAAAATTGCTATTCTTGCAAAGTTGGGTGCAAAACTGGAGGTTCTACTGTGTATTGGTGGCCGAGAGGGAATCTATGCTCTGCTGTGCTTAGTTGCTCAGTCATGTCCAACTCTTTGTGACCCCATGGACTCTAGCCTACCAGACTCCTTTGTCCAAGGGTATTCTCCAAGCTAGAATACTGGAGTGGGTTGCCATGCCCTCCTCTAGGGTATCTTCCCAACCCAGGGATCAAACCTAGGTCTCCCGCATTTCAGGCTGATTCTTTACTGTCTGAGCCACTAGGGAAGCCCATGAATACTGGAGTGGGTAGCCTACCCATTCTCCAGGGGGTCTTCCTGACCCAGGAATTGAACAAGGGTGTCCTGCATTGCAAGCAGATTCTTTACCAGCTGAGCTACCAGGGAAGCTGCAGGGAATCTTTGTTCTGTTCCAATAAACTAAGGCAGTCATTGGTTCATTTAGTTAGTATATGCACATTCATCACTTATTGTATGTGTCTTAGGAATCATTTGCTTGTTAGAAACAAAAACACTTTCAAAACTGTTTTGTAAAAATGAAAGATTTATTGAAAGAATACATGAGAATCTCACCAAACCCAAGTTGCATATGTGATTATGGTTTCTGGACATTAGCAATGATAAGTTAAACTGACTTATTTTTCACCTTGTCAGGAATTTGCTACTTTCCTTTTGCTTTTTGTCCATGTTGTCTTCCTTTCCCCCCTTCTCTTCAAAGACTGTTTGCACAATCTCTCTATTTGTCTTGAGAAGAGATGCACTAGAATTATATTGTCCTGATTCCAGATTCTTATTAATGAGAGTGTCTAACCTAGCTTAGGTTAGATGTCTGTCTACACTCTAGTGGGAGAGTTATGTAAATATAAAGCGTAATGATAGATAAATGCACAGGTGCGATGGGACAACTGAATGGAGCATCTTATCCGTGTGGAAGTTGGGGTGGCATCCTGACAGATAGCTGCAGAAACGGTGGAAAGTCTCAGCACAAGTAGCATGAGAGGTGTGAACTGGAAACGGATGTGTGTGACAGTTCAGGACTTGTGTAGTAAGCAGGATGAAGTGGGGGATGGAGGCAGGAACTCCGTCAGGGAGGAAGATGTGAGCGATGCCAAGGGGACTCCTGTCTGAGGCAACAAGTACAGAGGCATGGAAATCTTTGAGTTAGGTTCCTATGTGGCAAAAAGTGATGAAGTCAGAAGGACTTGAATGTGAAGGTCAGAAATAGTCAAGTTGCTTTATAAAAACTGCTGCTTTTTATTTTTTTTTATTTTTAATTTTTTATTTTTTTTTGCATTTATTTTTTTTTATTTTTTTTTTTAAATTTTAAAATCTTTAATTCTTACATGCATTCCCAAACATGAACCCCCCCTCCCACCTCCCTCCCCATAACATCTTTCTGGGTCATCCCCATGCACCAGCCCCAAGCATGCTGCATCCTGCGTCAGACATAGACTGGCGATTCAATTCACATGATAGTATACATGTTAGAATGGCATTCTCCCAAATCATCCCACCCTCTCCCTCTCCCTCTGAGTCCAAAAGTCCGTTATACACATCTGTGTCTCTTTCCCTGTCTTGCATACAGGGTCGTCATTGCCATCTTCCTAAATTCCATATATATGTGTTAGTATACTGTATTGGTGTTTTTCTTTCTGGCTTACTTCACTCTGTATAATCGGCTCCAGTTTCATCCATCTCAACAGAACTGATTCAAATGAATTCTTTTTAACGGCTGAGTAATACTCCATTGTGTATATGTACCACAGCTTTCTTATCCATTCATCTGGATGGCTAACAAACACATGAAAAGATGCTCAACATCACTCATTATTAGAGAAATGCAAATCAAAACCACAATGAGGTACCACTTCACACCAGTCAGAATGGCTGCGATCCAAAAATCTGCAAGCAATAAATGCTGGAGAGGGTGTGGAGAAAAGGGAACCCTCCTACACTGTTGGTGGGAATGCAAACTAGTACAGCCACTATGGAGAACAGTGTGGAGATTCCTTAAAAAATTGCAAATAGAACTACCTTATGACCCAGCAATCCCACTTCTGGGCATACACACCGAGGAAACCAGAATTGAAAGAGACACATGTACCCCAATGTTCATCGCAGCACTGTTTATAATAGCCAGGACATGGAAACAACCTAGATGTCCATCAGCAGATGAATGGATAAAACTGCTGCTTTTTAATAAACTGACAATGATAATTGTTGAGAATGCCAAAGCCATGGTTCTGAGATTTTTGCCATAGTTGAATCCTGCATATCTATGAAAACCCAACATTGATGATCTCTTAAAATGTTCATTTTCCTTTAAAGAATATAAAAATGAATGGGAACTTTCTTATTATTTTATGCTTTTTATAATTTTATTTCTAGCTTCTAATTAATTTTGCCATTTCTGAACACTTAGAGTTGGATATACTTCGGTAAAATGAGAGCTGTCTACCTGCCAGAGACATTTGAGACCTTGGTTGGAAGAGAAGAAATACATTCTCACAAAAGTGATAATTGGAATTAAAATGAACACTTTGGTAGTAATGTCTTGTTTACTTATCATTACAAACACACATCATTCATAGCCTCATTTTCAGAGTTTGTTTTATCTAGTTTTGATAATGTTATTATAATAATGAAATGGCAGCTAGTTTATGTTGATAAAGGTACATCTGAATTCCCTTGCAGAATGAGGGAAAAAGAATAGAGAATGTATTTTATCTGTGAAAATTAAAATGCAGGCTATTTATTAAATGTACTTCCATCTGGATTATTCTTGTGTACCTGACTGATATAGAAAGCCCAACTAATTATGTGATTTGGCTTGGAATTTAACTCATGCTTGCTGCATCCAGGCAGCTAGTAAACTTTGTGCTTGAACAGATGATTGCTTATTTACTTGGCAAAGAAAATAGACAATTATAAGATATATTTTACTGGCCTGATTGTTAGGAAGCTGTTTTAATGTTGGTCATCTTCTTAAGTGATGTAGCAGGTACATATCCCCATCAGAATATGGTTATAAATTGTCAAGAATTCACTTTGATCAAGATTATATATAAGGCCTTTAGTATCAAATCTCTTTAAATTAGGGCTTGGATAGTAAGAGACAGTTTAGTTTTCACATAAGGAAAAATTGCTTCATGACTTGAAAGGTTGTTCTGGTGTACTTATTTTTGAAAAGTGGTTCTGGCACTTCCTTTCTTGTTTATCTTTAATGATGGAGTAGCATAGCTTGGGCTTCCCAGATGGCTTAGTGGTAAAGAATCCTCCTGCTAATGAAGGTGGTATGGATTTGATCCCTTGGTCAGGAAGATTCCTAGGAGAAGGAAATGGTAACCCACTCCAGGATTCTTGCCTGGGAAATCCCATGGACAGAGGTGCCTGGTGGGGCTACAGTTCATGGGGTTACAAAAGGGTCAGACACAACAACTAAACAACAGTATAGCTTAGTGATTAGGTACATAGCTAGCCTCTAGGGACAGAAGTTCTCAGGCCAAGTCTAAGCTTTATTACTGAGAAGTAGTATGAACATAAGTTATTTTCTTACTCCAAAAATGGAATAATGGCCTCATGAAGTGGTTGTAAGATTTAGGGGATTTGTTCGGTTGGTAAGTCATGTCTGATCAAACTTGAATCTCCTGCATCTTCTGCTTTGGCAGGTGGATTCTTTATTACTGAGCCACCTGGGAAGATTCCACTCTGTAGGCTGCTCCAGGTTCTGGAGGTTGCCCATTCCCATCCCCGGTATCTTCTTAGACAGCTAGAAACATTTGGTAGAGAGCACTTTTGTCTGATATTTTCTTCTCATTCTGTGGGCCCTGAGTGGCTTTAGCCCACATTTTGCACTTGCTGGGCACTGATCATTTGACCTCCTCTTTCCCGTGTTATCATCATGTGGGATTCTACTGTCCAGGGCCTTTGAGTGCAGCATTTTTCAAAAGGGCCTTACTCACCATTAAGTAAAATATGAAACTGCACACTCCATCTCTAAGAAGCCCATACGTTTTTGAAGGACTGTAAAGTGACAGCCTGCTCACTGATAGAATGAAAACCTAGGCCCTGATTATTATATCTGGTGGGTTTTTTTTTGTAGAATTGTTGTGTTCCTCAGTAAAACAACATTGTGTGCAACATTTCTGGGGGATAGATTCTTTTATTTTGGCAAGGTCATAATTATTTTTATGGGCTCTTGGCTGAAACTTTTCAAAGGTGATGCATGTCTGTGCAGGTGTTCACGGCGACATGCTAAAGCAGTGCTTCTCTGTAATTGGTCATGGCCATGCGCTAGGGAACCTTTAATTTCTTGGGGAAAAAGTGAGGAGGGCTCACTTTATTTAATATAAATAAGTGGAAAAGGCAAATATGATCTAGTATGCCTATTTATTTATTTATTTTAAATAATTTAAAATCGTATTTATTTTGGGGTGTACTGGATCTTTACTGTTGTTTGGACTTTTCTCTAGTTATAGAGACTGAGGGCTACTCTCTATTTGCAGTGTGTGGGCTTCTCATTGCCATGGCTTCTTTTGTTGTGGAGCACAGGCTCTAGGGTGTGGACTTCAGTAGTTGCAACACATAGGATCAGTATTTGTGGCTCCTGGGCTCTAGAGCACAAGCTCAGTGGGCTAGCTGTTCCATGGCAAGTAGGATCTTCCTAGATCACGGACTAAACCCGTCTCCTGCATTAGCAGGTGGATTCTTTACCACTGAGCCACCAGGGAAGCCTCTGCCTCCTATTTAAAATGAAGTATAGTTGATTTACCATATTAATTTTAAGTGCAAGGCATTATGATTCAGTATTTTTATAGTTGCTCTCCATTAAAAGTTATTGAAGATAAATAATTCCCTGTACTGTACAATATATCTTGGTTGCTCATCATTTTATATACAGTATTTTGTATCTCTTAATCCCATACCCCTAACTTGCTCCCACCTCTCCCCAACAAAGTAATGGTTAGTTTGTTTTCTATATCTATGTGTCTGCTTCTGTTTTGCTATAGACATTCACTTGTGTTATTTTTTAGATAATACATATAAGTGATATCATACAGTATTTGTCTTTCCCTCTCTGATTTATTTCACTAAGCATACTATCCTCTATTTCCATTCACATTGTTGCAAAGGACAGAATTTTATTCTTGTTTTGGCTGAATAATATTCCGTTGCATATATACCACACTTTCTTTATCCATCCATCTGCTGATGGACACTTGGGTTGCTTCTATATTTTGGCTATTGTTGATACTGATGCTCTGAACACTGAGGTGCATGTATCTTTTCAAACTGGTATTTACATTTTTCTAGATGTATACCCAAGAATGGAATTGCTGGGTTGTGTGGTAGGTCTATTTTTAATTTCTAGGAAATCCTCCCTATCGTTTCCTATACTAGCTGCACTAATTCACATTCCCACTAACAGAGTACAAGGATTCCCTTTTCTAAGCATCCTCACAAGCATTTATTCAGGTCAGTTCAGTTCAGTTCAGTCACTCAGTTGTGTCCGACTCTTTGCAACCCCATGAATCGCAGCAGGCCTCCCTGTCCATCACCAACTCCCGGAGTTCACTCAGATTCACATCCATCGAGTCAGTGATGCCATCCAGCCATCTCATCCTCGGTCGTCCCCTTCTCCTCCTGCCCCCAATCCCTCTTGTAGACATTTTGATGCTAGTCATTCTGACTGATGTGAGGTGACTTCTCATTTTGTTTTGACTTGCATTTCCCTAGTGATTAATGATGTTGAGAATCTTTTCACATGCTGGTTGGCCATCTGTATATCTTCTTTGGAAAAATGTTTATTCAGGTCTTCTGCCTGTTTCTCTTTTTTTTCTGGATTGGGTTGTTTGTTTTTATTATTTTTTTGATATTGTGTTGCATGAGCTGTTTGTATAAGTTGAATATTAACCACATATCCATCATATCATTTGCAAATATTTTCTTCTGTTCCTTCTGTGGTCTTTTCATTTTGTTGGTGGTTTCCTTTCAGTTTAATTAGATCCCATTTGTTTATTTTTCTTTCATTTCTTTTGCCTTAGGAGACAGATTAAAAAAAATATTGCCACAATTTATGTCAAAGAACGCTCTGCCTATGTTCTCTTCTAGGAGATTGATGGTTTCTGGTCTTACATTTAGCTCTCTAATTAATTTTGAGTTTAGTTTTGTACATGGTGTTAGAGAATGTTCTAATTTCATTCTTTTACATGTGGTTGTCCAATTTTCCCAGCACAACTTATTGAAGAGACTTTTTTCTACTGTATTTTTTTTGCCTCCTTTGTCACAGATTAATTGGCTGTAGGTGTGTGGGTTTATTTCTGAGCTCATTATTTTGTTCCATTGGTCTACATGCCTGTCCTTAATTATCAATAAATGGCTCAAAGTATGAACTTATTTTCCAGGTTACAGTGAAATGATAAGAGTCTCAAAATCCAAAAACTTCCTCCTAAAGGTCTAGCCCCTCTCAATGTCTTCATGGAAGAATAACATATAAGAAAGTGACAAATTTTATTTTGTCAAGGTCCAAAAGGTATGATCAGCAGAAGGCCTTCATGGTTCTCTGGGCCAGCATACCACTGGGAACTGCAAGTGAGAAGAGCTGCCCTGTGGCCCAGGCCCTCTGGTTCGAATAGAATGAGAGGACCAGTTCGTTTCCTGCTTCTCATTCTCTTGTTTTTCCTCACTGCTATCAGAAGACCAGAACTCCCAGCTTATGCATTAATGCTTATATTCTCACCCTATTCTGGATATCCCCTCCTTTTCATGCCATCCCAAACACCTCCATTGTGCACCCCACAACTGTCTTTAGCCAGCTTCTCCATTCCACATTCTCTTCACTGGCTTTGACCAAGTGAAACCTAAATTTCCTCTGATGACACTGCAGTCCTCTTGAGTAAAGGCCATAATTTTTTCTCTCCAGTAATACTCTATGGTTGGTAGAAATGAACTGAACATCCTATACTGGTATCGTATCACCTCTGCTCCATTTTCCTTCAAAAAGAGAAGCACCCCACAATAATTCTTTTTGTTGCTGTCACTGGTTGCCCACACATGTAGTTATTGTGGCAGGCTGGTTAAAAAGGTATGCTCTGGAGTCTAATATTGCCTGGGTTTGCATTCCAGTGCTCCTACTTGTATGAGTTCTGGTATGCCGCTTAATGTCTGCGCTTCAGCTTCCTTGTCAGGAAAATGAAGTTTCTTATGAGAAGCATGATAATAAATGAAAAGTTCTTAAAACAATGTTTGAAACATAGTATATGATTGATAAATGTGAGATATTATTTTTAAAAGTAATTTTTCCTTCCATATGCTTATCTTCATCAATGACTATAGTGTATCTAAAATCTGAATTTTAGGCAAAGTGCCTTCTTCCCTTCCAGCTTACTTCCTCTGATGCTTCCTCTCTAGCATTTCTTCCTTTCCACCAGGATCACCAAGTTTCACATCCTACTGCATTTAACTCCCAGTCAGTATCCCCATCGTTGCTACCTTTCTTGGTCATGTTAGAGCCTAAGGGCCGTCTTCAGAGTTCCTGTCATCTAACATTAACTCCCTTCTTGCTCTCTCCTTTCTTCATATTCATCTGGCAAAACCACAACTTTACTTAACCTGTTTTCCTACCTATTCTGCTAGATCCAAACAACTAAATATTCAAGAAAAAAAAACATAACTTGCAGATTAATGAATATAAATCTCAAATGGCAACCGAATGCTACCCATCAATCTTATTGAACTTTCTAGTCCATTCATTTTTACATACTCCAAAATGATTGTCTCACATATTCTCTCCCTTTCAACCTATAAGTCTCCCTCCACTTCATCCTTTTTTTTCTGATTTTCTTTCTAATGCATTGACTTTTTCCCCTTGGTCTTCTTTGCTTGCTACCTATTAATATTATAATAGTTCTGCTTAACAAATCACCTCAAAACTTAATGGCTTAAAATGGTAATTTCTGATTATCTTTTTCAGTTTTTGTGGGTCAGGAATTTGGGGGTGACTTGGGGTATCACGTAGTTGCAATCAGTTGTCAGCAGGGTCTGCAGTCATCTGAAGGCCTAACTTGGACTGACTCACTCATATGGCTTCTCTATGGTGCTACTTGAGTATCCTCACAACATGGTAACTGACTTTCCTTTGAGTAAGCAAAGAGATGCTGCAATGCTTTATATGACCAAACCTTGAAAATCTTGCACCATTACTTCTACAGTGTTCTATTGGTCACACACACTAACCCTGATTTGTTGTTAGTGGAGTGTTGGAGTCACTGCCCAAGGGCATGGATACCAGGACATGAGGATACCAGGAGATGAGCCATCTTGGAGGTTGTTACCACCACAAGTTAGCTTGATGTCTAAATAATGACATTTCCTGTATCTCTGCACAGACATTTCTTTTTTTCTGTATCTATACTCTCTCCTCTAGTGCTCTTATCTAGTCTTATGGTTTTATATATTATATATAAGCTATTGACACTCAAATTTATCTCCACTCCTAAACACAAGAGCTGTACATTCAAATTCTCTCTTGACATTTTCAGTTCAGTTCAGTCACTCAGTCGTGTCCGACTCTTTGTGACCCCATGAACTGCAGCACACCAGGCCTCCCTGGAGCCCGGGGCCAGGGGTGGCGGCTGGGAGGAGCAACCCTGACATCCAAGAAGTGGTGGCTGTGTGGGCGCAGGAGGGCCTAGAGGAGCTATCCCACGTTGAAGGTCAGGAGGGGTGGCGGTGAGGAGAAATAACTCCAACATTTTCAGTTAGATGTCTAAAAAAATTAGGTGTTTAAAACTTCCTTCTCAAACATCTCCTAAGCTTCCTCATCTCATGGAATGGCATCAGCATCTGTCCAGTCACTCAAGTCAGAAATCTGAATTTTCCCTTTCCCTGATGTAATTCTTAACAATACCTTCCAACCATACCTAAATTTGTCTACTTTGCTTCATCTCTGTTGACACTCTCCTATTCCAACACATCTTCACCTCTCATCTAATCTAGATCAAGAGCTCCTGACTGGCCTTTCTATTTCTGTAACCCATTATTCACTCACCAGAGAGATCTTTTAAAAAGAGTATAATTATATTATGTCTTTGTTATCATTGTTCAGTCACTAAGCTGTGTCTGACTCTTTGTGACACCGTGGACTATAGCTCCTCTGTCCATGGGATTTCCCAGACCAAGAATACTGGAGTGGGTGGCTATGCCCTCCTCCAGGGGATCTTCCTGACCCAGGGTTTGAACCTGGGTTTCTCTTGCATTGGCAGTCGGGTTCTTTACCACTAGCACCACCTGGGAAGCCCTGAATGTGTTTCAACACCTCTCTTGGCTTCCCATCTCACTTAGAATGACATCTCGCGTCCTCACCTCACCTGAAAGACCTTCCACGCGTGGCATCTGCGCACCTCTCTGACCCTGTTTCCTATCACGTATTCCCTTGTTTACAACATTCCATTCACCCTTGGTTACCTTCTGATCTTGAAACATGCCAGCACATCCCCAAACATGGCCTTTTGTGCTGGTTTTCGCTCTAAAATGATCTTGCCCTGGATCTTGGTGGTGTCATTCTTTTCTCATCATTCAGGTCTTAGCTTACATGTCCAGAGAGAACAGTAAGGCCTCCTCAGAGAGGCCAGTCCTTCTCATACAATCTAAAGCAGCTCCAGGTCATTCTCTAACACATTTTATTTTCTGCATAACACTTAATGACACGGGCAATTTCTTGCTTCTTTGTCCGCTGCTTGTACCCTTCAGTAGAATGTAAGCTCCATAAATGCAGAGGCCTCAAGTCCCTTGTTCATTACTGTATTCCCAGCACCGACTAGTGCCTGGCTTATGTTAAAGACTCAAAAAATGAGTAGTTGGATGAAATAAGGAACACTTGTTCACTGGTCACTCACTAAGGTAACCTTCTATGAATCATTTAAATTGAATTATCCCTGGACGTTTCCAGGAAATTATTTCTGAAAAATAATAATAGTAATAATAGTTACTATATATATATAAACTATTTAATTGGAAGACAAGTCTTTGGCACGTTCTGGTCCAGAGAAAACAATTCAAAGCAGCATCTTCTTTTCTTCTGTAAGACAAATATTGTCTTCTTAATACATAACATCTCTCTTTCCTTTTATGTATTCTGTTGTAAGAATTGAATTCTCTTTATTGTTCTTGGTGTTTAGGCAAATTTACCTACATTTTAAGAATGTTATAATTTCTGTTATAGATAATTATGCCTTTGGGGGCACTACCGGCTTAAGGCGTCTTGTGTTAACAAAAATGTGTGTTAATTTATGCTGTTTGCTATGGCATTTTTGGGCTTCCCCAGTGGCTCAGCAGTAAAAAAAAAAAAAAAAAAAAAAAGCCATCTGTAATGCAGGAGATGTGGCTTCAATCCTTGGGTCAGGAAGATCCCCTGGAGAAGGGAATGGCAACCCATTCCAGTATTCTTGCCTGGAGAATCCCATGGACAGAGGAGCCTGGTGGGCTACAGTCCACGGGCTTGCAAGGAGTCAGGCAAACTGAAGCGACTGAGCGTGAGCATGATGGCATTTTCTTCTGCAGGGTTTTTATTCTGCAGTTCTGGTTCTCAACTTTGTATTGTCCAATTTATTGTTATACGTGGATCTATACTGTGGAGAAACTGTTTAAACGTTTTCCTGGCAAACCACCATAGCCTGTTTTTTTGTTTGTTTGTTTTGTTTACTTGTTTTTGTTATCTTCAGAAGCATCTTTCCCTTGAGTTGCAAGTCACTGTGCTTTTTTTTTTTTTTTTTTTTACAGTGACTCTGAGATTCAGATCCTTTATGACGCGGCCCCCACCTTAATCCCCCCTTAACTCAGAATCTCCTTCCCTCCTAAATTGTGGTTCATTTGCCTCTACTTTATCATTTCAGCCCATGGGCATTGCTTTATTTTTAAATTATGTTATGTTGATTAGAAATGTCCTATGATATTGTTTCCCTTTTAGACTTTTATTTTTTCCTTTTTTCTTCTCTTATCACCTGAGGCAATACATGCTGCATAGCTGACCCTCAGTCCGATCAGTGGGTACCTTCTCCTCTTCATGCTGGCTTGAGACCCACCCGAGTGAGCAGGACACTGAAATTATGTGTTGGTTAACTTGCCTCCATTCCATTCCATTTTATGTGAGGATGTTTTATGAAACATAGCTAATCCTGTGAGTTTAATTATACAAATATTTACTGATATTTGTTCAACATCTGCTAATCAGATACAATTCTGAATTCAGTAACAAATACCCCATAGATTTTAGACATTTCCAGAATAATTAATGATATAAGCTGTAACAGTTATTAGAGTTCTATCAGAGATACAAAACTATATTTATATCTACATTTATATCTATATCTGTACTTGATCCTCATTATTTCTGGATTCCATGTTTGTGAATTCACCTACTTGCTATATTTTTTTGCAACCCCCAAGTCAATATTTGCAATGCTTTGTGATCATTTTTAGACATGCACAGAGTGACAAAAAATTTTAATTACTTTTCATGTATGTTCCCAACTGAGGTTAGAGGTTAGATGCCCTGAATTCTTGCTTAAATTCTCATACTATGAACAAAAGGTTTTGGGGGGGGGGAGAGGGGAGCACAGTCTAAAGTCTAATGTACTATATTTTTCATATTTTTGTTTGGCTTTTTGGTGATTTCACTGTTTAAAGTGGCCTTTAAGTGTAGTGCTGAAGTGCTGTACAGTGTTCTTAAGCACAGGAAGACTGTGAACTGCCTTATGGAGAAAAATCTGTGTTCCGGACAAGCTTCCCTTGGCCATGAGTCATAGTGCTATTGGCTGTGACTTCAATGTTTAAAAGTCTGCAACAGGATACATCCATAAATAGGAAAAAGTAATTCACTGCTTCGCACATGAAGCCACTCTGGAAAGTGTTAAGATAAAACTAGAGTGTGTGATGAAGCTATGGAAATGATGATAAAGTGGCTAAGATAATGCATTCATGAGATAATGACCCATTAAAAGAGCATAGTGGACTGCCATGATACGAGGTTGAGAGCCAGAGAAATTTAGTCATGTTACCCACGACTAGAAAAACATTTCTGGACTAGTGCTACCTTGCTGACGCATTTCAAAAGATGATACAGTGTTAAAAAAAAATGTTAACTTAAAGATGAGGTAAATTCTGCAGATTAAGAAGCTATAGAAGAATTTAAAAAATACGTGCTAAATGGTTGACAAGAAAACTGTTATGTGAAACAGCAGATTTTCAGCGTTGATGAGGCTGGCTTGTTTTGCAAGGACAGTTCAGTTCAGTTCAGTCTCTCAGTCGCATCCGAATCTTTGCAACCCCATGAACTGCAGCATGCCAGGCATCCCTGTCCATCACCAACTCCCGGAGTTCAGCCAAATTCATGTCCATTGAGTCAGTGATGCCATCCAACCATCTCATCATCTGTTGTCCCCTTCTCTTTCCGTCCTCAATCTTTCCCAACATCAGGGTCTTTCCCAACGAGTCAGCTCTTCGCATCAGGTGGCCAAAATATTGGAGTTTCAGTTTCAACATCAGACTTTCCAATGAAACCCAGGACTGATCTCTTTTAGGATGGACTAGTTGGATCTCCTTGCAGTCCAAGGAACTCTCAAGAGTCTTCTCCAACACCACAGTTCAAAAGCATCAATTCTTTGGCACTCAGCTTTCTTTATAGTCCAACTCTCACATCTATATATGACTACTGGAAAAACCATAACCTTGACTAGATGGATCTTTGTTAACAAAGTAATGTCCCTGCTTTTTAATATGCTATCTAGGTTGGTCATAACTTTCCTTCCAAGGAGTAAGGGCTTTTTAATTTCATGGCTGCAATCACCATCTGCAGTGATTTTGGAGCCCGCAAAAATAAAGTCTCACACTGTTTCCATTGTTTCTCCATCTATTTGCCATGAAGTAGTGGGACCAGATGCCATGATCTTAGTTTTCTGAATGATGAGCTTTAAGCCAACTTTTTATCTCTCCTCTTTCACTTTAATCAAGAGGCTCTTTAGTTCTTCTTCACTTTCTGCCATAAGGGTGGTGTCATCTGCATATCTGAGGTTATTGATATTTCTCCCGGCAACCTTGATTCCAGCTTGTGCTTCTTCCAGCCCGGTGTTTCTCATGATGTACTCTCATATAAGTTAAATAAGCAGAGTGAAAATATACAGCCTTGACATACTCCTTTTCCTATTTGGAACCAGTCTATTGTCCCATGTCCAGTTCTAACTGTTGCTTCCTGACCTGCATACACGTTTCTCAAGAGGCAGGTCAGGTGGTCTGGTATTCCCATCTCTTTCAGAATTTTCCACAGTTTATTGTGATCCACACAGTCAAAGGCTTTGGCATAGTCAATAAAGCAGAAATAGATGTTCTTCTGAAACTTTCTTTGTTTTTCAATGATCCAGCAGATGTTGGCAATTTGATCTCTGGTTCCTCTGCCTTTTCTAAGTCCAGTTTGAACATCTGGAAGTTCACGGTTCATGTATTGCTGAAGCCTGGCTTTGAGAATTTTGAGCATTACTTTATTAGTGTGCACCGCCACTGCTAAGTCACTTCAGTCGTGTCTGACTCTGTGTGACCACATAGACAATAGCCCACCAGGCTCCACTGTCCCTGAGATTCTCCAGGCAAGAACACTAGCATGTGAGGTGAGTGCAACTGTGCGGTAGTTTGAGCATTCTTTGACATTGCCTTTCTTTGGGATTGGAATGAAAACTGACCTTTTCCAAGTCAGTGGAAAAGGCTATTGTGGCCACTGATGAGTTTTCCAGATTTGCTGAAAAACTGAGTGCAGCACTTTCACAGCATCATCTTTTGGGATTTGAAATAGCTCAACTGGAATTCCACCACCTCCACTAGCTTTGTTCGTAGTGATGCTTTCTAAGGCCCACTTGATTTCACATTCCAGGATGTCTGGCTCTAGGAGAGTGCTCATCATTATCTGGGTCATGAAGATCTTTTTTGTACAGTTATTCTGTGTAGTCTTGCCACCTCTTCTTAACATCTGCTTCTGTTAGGTCCATATCATTTCTGTCCTTTATTGAGCTCATCTTTGCATGAAATGTTCCCTTGGTATCTCTAATTTTCTTGAAGAGATCTCTAGTCTTTCCCACTGTATTGTTTTCCTTTATTTCTTTGCATTGATTGGTGAAGAAGGCTTTCTTATCTCTCGTTGCTATTCTTTGGAACACTTCATTCAGATGCTTCTGTCTTTCCTTTTCTCCATTGCTTTTCACCTCTCTTCTTTTCACAGCTATTTGTAAGGCCTCCCCAGACAGCCATTTTGCTTTTTTTGTATTTCTTTTCCATGGGGATGGTCTTGATCCCTGTCTCCTGTACAATGTCACAAACCTCATTCCATAGTTCATCAGGCACTCTATCTATCAGATCTAGGCCCTTAAGTCTATTTCTCACTTCCACTGTATAATCATAGGGGATTTGATTTAGGTCATACCTGAATGGTCTAGTAGTTTTCCCCACTTTCTTCAATTTAAGTCTGAATTGGAAATAAGAAGTTCATGATCTGAGTCACAGTCAGCTCCTGGTCTTGTTTTTGCTGACTGTATAGAGCTTCTCCATCTTTGGCTGCAAAGAATATAATCAATCTTATTTCGGTGTTGACCATCTAGTGATGTCCATGTGTAGATCTTCTCTTGTGTTGTTGGAAGAAGGTGTTTGCTATGACCAGTGCATTCTCTTGGCAAAACTCTATTAGTCTTTGCCCTGCTTCATTCCGCATTCCAAGGCCAAATTTGCCTGTTACTCCAGGTGTTTCTTAACTTCCTACTTTTGCATTCCAGTCCTCTATAATGAAAAGGATATCTCTTTTGGGTGTTAGTTCTAGAAGGTCTTGTAGGTCTTCATAGAATCATTCCACTTCAGCTTCTTCATCATTACTGGTCGGGGCATAGACTTGGATTACTCTGATATTGAATGGTTTGCCTTGGAAATGAACAGAGATCATTCTGTTGTTTTTGAGGTTGCCATTTCAGACTCTTTTGTTGACCATGATGGCTACTCCATTTCTTCTAAGGGGTTCCTGCCCATGGTAGTAGATATAATGGTCATCTAAGTTAAATTCACTCATTCCAGTTGATTTTAGTTCACTGATTCCTAGAATGTGACGTTTACTCTTGCCATCTCCTGCTTGACCACTTCCAGTTTGCCTTCATTCATGGACCTAACATTCCAGGTTCCTATGCAATATTGCTGGTTTTTTTTTTTTTTTTTTACCTCTTTTAGTTTTTTATTTTTAAAATTTTAAAATCTTTAATTCTTACATGCGTTCCCAAACATGAACCCCCCTCCCACCTCCCTCCCCATAACATCTCTCTGGGTCATCCCCATGCCCCAGCCCCAAGCATGCTGTATCCTGCATCAGACATAGACTGGCGATTCAATTCTTACATGATAGTATACATGTTAGAATGCCATTCTCCCAAATCATCCCACCCTCTCCCTCTCCCTCTGAGTCCAAAAGTCCGTTATACACATCTGTGTCTCCTTTCCTGTCTTGCATACAGGGTCGTCATTGCCATCTTCCTAAATTCCATATATATGTGTTAGTATACTGTATTGGTGTTTTTCTTTCTGGCTTACTTCACTCTGTATAATCGGCTCCAGTTTCATCCATCTCATCAGAACTGATTCAAATGAATTCTTTTTAACGGCTGAGTAATACTCCATTGTGTATATGTACCACAGCTTTCTTATCCATTCATCTGCTGATGGACATCTAGGTTGTTTCCATGTCCTGGCTATTATAAACAGTGCTGCGATGAACATTGGGGTACATATGTCTCTTTCCATTCTGGTTTCCTTGGTGTGTATGCCCAGCAGTGGGATTGCTGGGTCATAAGGTAGTTCTATTTGCAATTTTTTAAGGAATCTCCACACTGTTCTCCACACTGTTCTGTATAGTGGCTGTACTAGTTTGCATTCCCACCAACAGTGTAGGAGGGTTCCCTTTTCTCCACACCCTCTCCAGCATTTATTGCTTGCAGATTTTTGGATCGCAGCCATTCTGACTGGTGTGAAGTGGTACCTCATTGTGGTTTTGATTTGCATTTCTCTAATAATGAGTGATGTTGAGCATCTTTTCATGTGCTTGTTAGCCATTCGTATGTCTTCTTTGGAGAAATGTCTATTTAGTTCTTTGGCCCATTTTTTGATTGGGTCATTTATTTTTCTGGAATTGAGCTGCATAAGTTGCTTGTATATTTTTGAGATTAGTTGTTTGTCAGTTGCTTCATTTGCTATTATTTTCTCCCATTCAGAAGGCTGTCTTTTCACCTTGCTTATATTTTCCTTTGTTGTGCAGAAGCTTTTAATTTTAATTAGATCCCATTTGTTTATTTTTGCTTTTATTTCCAGAATTCTGGGACGTGGATCATAGAGGATCCTGCTGTGATTTATGTCTGAGAGTGTTTTGCCTATGTTCTCCTCTAGGAGCAATATTGCTCTTTACAGCATCGGACCTTGCTTCTATCACCAGTCTCATCCACAATGGGGTGTTGTTTTTGCTTTGGCTCCATCCTGTCATTCTTTCTGTAGTTATTTCTCCACTGATCTCCAGTAGCATATTTGGCACCTACCGACCTGGAGAGTTCATCTTTCAGTGTCCTATCTTTTTGCCTTTTCATACTGTTCATGGGGTTCTCAAGGCAAGAATACTGAAGTGGTTTGCCATTCCCTTCTCCAGTGGACCATATTTTGTCAGAACTCTCCACCATGACCCGTCCATCTTGGGTGGCCCCACGTGGCATGGCTTAGTTTCACTGAGTTAGATAAGGCTGTGGTTCATGTGATCAGATTTGCTAGTTGTCTGTGATTGTGGTTTCAGTCTGTCTGCCCTCTGAAGCCCTCTCTCAGTGCCTACCATCTTACTTGCGTTTCTCTTACCTTGAACATGGGGTATATCTTCACACCTGCTCCAGCAAAGTGCAGCCATTGCTCCTGACCTTGGAGGTGGAGTAGCTCCTCTTTGCTGCTGCTCCTAACCTTAGACGTGGGGTAGCTCCTCCTGGCCACTCCTGCACTGCACAGCTGCCGTTTTTTGCAAGGACAGTCTCAAGCAAACCTATATAATGAAAATGGCTTCCAAATTCCCTGGCTTTAAATCACCCAAAGCCCATGATATTAATTATTTGTAATAAATTTATATTAAATAAAGTGTCTTTAAACAGAAACACACAAGAAAACAAGATTATGTATTGATTGGTTGGCAAAAATAGAGTGATCAGAGGCTCAGATGTATCTCTCCATAGGAACAATGGTTCCATATTCACTAGTTGTGAAGTGTTCTTGGCAACTTTGTGGAAGATAACTACTGTGAATAACAAGAATTGGTTCCTCATCAAGGAATATGATTAGTTTATGTGATTGTGGGATCTTTCTAGGGAAGTCCAAAATCTATAGGACCTAAGCTAGCCAACCAGAAACTCCTGGGCAGGTGCCTGCCATGCAGCCCAGAGGCAAAACTTCTCCATTCAAGGAAACCTGTTTTGCTCTTATCACCATTTGACTGATCGGATGAGGCTCTCCCAGTTTACTGAGGCTAATATTAACCAAAAGTCAAATGACCGTAGATGTTAAGCACAACAACAAAACTTTCACAGCAACACTAGACTAGTGTTTACTTGTATAACTGGGTACCACAGCCTAGTCAAGCTGACACATGAAACTATCCATCACACCAATATAATCATATTTTTTGAAAAAAAAAAAAAAAGGAGTATATTTGCTTTACACTATTGTGTTAGTTTCTGCTGTACAGCAAAGTCAATCAGTTATATGTAGAGTATATCCCCTCTCTTTGGATTTCCTTGCCATTTCAGTTACCACAGAGCATTGAGTAGAGTTCCCTGTGCTATAGAGTAGATGCTTGTTAGATATACATCTTTCTCTAGCTCACCCACTCCAGTGTTCTTGCCTGGAGAATCCCAGGGACAGAGGAGCCTGGTAGGCTAACATCTGTGGAGTCACACAGAGTTGGACATGACTGAAGCGACTTAGCAGCAGCAGCAGCTCTCTAGCTCTAGCTTGGTTGCTCACTGGTGTCTGATTCTTTGTAACTGCATGGACTGCAGCCTCCCAGGCTCCACTGTCCTTGGGATTTTTCCAGGCAAAAATCCTGCAGTGGGTTTCCACTTCCTTCTCTAGGGGATCCTTCTGACCCAGGAATTGAACCTATGTCTCCTTCATTGGAAGGCAGATTCTTTACAACTGTACCATGTGGGAAGCCCATTTTATACACAGTAGTACATATATGTCAATCCCAATCTTCCAATTCATTCCATGCCCCTTTCCCCACCTTAGTGTCCATATGTTTGTTCTCTATGCCTGTGTCTCGATTTCTGCTTTGCAGATAGGTTCATCTGTATCATTCTTCTAAATTCCACATATATGAGTTAATAGCTGATATTCATTTTTCTCTTTCTGACTTACTTCACTATGTATGACAGTCTCTAGGTCCATCTGTGTCTCTGCAAATGGCACAAAAATTGGTTCCTTTTAATAGCTGAGCCATTGAGTGTTTTCTGTGTTCAGGTACTGTTCTCAATATCTCTGTGCTTATTTAACCCCCACAGCAATCTTTTGCAGTTGGTACTATTATATCTACATGTGATGGATGAACAAATGGAGACATAAGTAACCAGAAGTGACCTTCTCAGGCTCATGCAGCATGTGTGATGAAGATGAAAATCATCTCTAACTCTAGCCCTAAAACCTGCCTCCTGGGTCCCCCCCTCTGAATCAATTCATTCACTCTCTGATGTAAAGAGAAAGCTAGCTATGGCAGGAAATATCTTAACTTCACAAGTGGATGGGATTTTTACATTAAAGAACAGTACCACCTTGGCTGATATCAAGGGATATTCTCAATTTGGAGGGGTCTAGGCTTCTGCATGGGTATTGCTCTCCTGTCATGACCTTTACCTCTGTCCACCTAACTCAGGCTCAGCCTGGTTCTGTGTTTGATGAGACCACAATTGTGACCTGATGGGTTATTATAGCTATTATCTCTTTTTTAACTAGCCTAGGAGAGGCCAATGCATGTTACAGAGTCAAACACTGTTGGGAAACAAAGTTCACATAAAGAGATTCAATGAATTGTGTTCTGAAAATGTTTACACAGAATTGAAATAACCTCAGAGGTCCCAGGTTATCTCGATAATCACGGTATGGCTTAATACAGTTGTTAACTAAACCGTTAACTGCCTCGAGGTAGAAGGATCTGTAATTGCTGGAAATACGCCTTAGAAATGTTTCAGTTGTAAAAAGCAAAATAAGCGAAAGTAGAACTGCAAATTACCAAGTGCTAAAATTGAAGTAAAAATAAAGTTAAATACAATTGAATGTCACAAAAAACTGATAATGACATTCCAACACAAATAGCATGGGAAATATGGCACACTACAAGAAACTGATTTTTCAGCTATTTCCATAATGTGATTCAAAATACTTTTTTCTGTTTAGTTTGTAGAACTCTCAAAATAATCCATGATTTTCTGGATTAACACAGCAGGTCACCCATCTACTTACTAACGTAGTCACAAGAAAGTAACTTGAAACTGTGAGCAAAACTTAAGATGCATAGATGTCCTAGGTAGAGGTGAAGGTATTCAAATGCTGTGTCTCCCACCACTATGTGCAAGATCAGATCAGGCCAGCTAAGGCACATGGCTCCATCAGATGGCGGCCAACTCATATGACTGTTTGAGAAGAAATACATCATCTGTAGCATCACCCTTTCTCTCTCCCAAAGAACATGTGGAGGAGTACAAAGAGGGAATGGCAACATGTATCAAAAAGGAGTGAATCATGAGTTAAGCAAGTTTTCAACTGCTTGGTGGGGTGAGAGGTGTTTCAACATATATTTTAAGATGCATCTTATACTTAAGAGTATGAAGGAGGGTGGTTGATCATCATGCTATAAAAAAGGTAAAAAGAATTGAACCTTATCATTAGAAGTAAGTTATGTTTATTTTCCCCAGTAAAGTGCTGGATGTAGGTCTTCAAAGAAATGTGACTGAACAGCTTCAGGTACATTAATGTTATATGGAAACCGACATTTTGGAAAAAAAAAAAAAGTAGGCGTTGTGTTGTCAAGGGTTTCCTAGGTGGCACTAGTGGTAAAGAACCTACCTGCCAATGCAGGTAGACCTAAGAGATAAGTTTAATCACTAGGTTGGGAAGATCCCCTGGAGGAGGGCATGGCAACCCACTCCAGTATTCCTGCCTGGAGAATCCCTTGGACAGAGGAGTTTGGTGGGCTACAGTCTATAGGGTCTGAGTCTGCACAATTGAAGCAACTTAGCACTCATGCACTCAAGCACTGTGTTGTCAAAACAAAGAAATGGGAAGCTTCTCAAGATGAATAATACAACAAGCAAAACAACATTGAGACAGGTGAGGAAAAGCAGGTGTTGAATACAGAAAAATGTTGACAAAGAGATTGAGGGGAAGCCCAGTGGGGAATGAAGGCTTGAACAGAGAAGCCGGTCGTGAGCAGTTCAGGCCTCCGTGGAGGCAGAGGCAGCCTGGCTGCAAGTTTTGTCAGGTCGAAGACAGCAGAGGGAGAAGGCTGGCTGTTTAGAAGATGGTCATTTTGACCAAAGTGTGTTCTCTGGAAGGAAATGAGAGGGGATGGGTGAAGACCTGAGACCTCAGCTGACTCTTGTGTCCTCTTTGGACACTGGCCATGACTGTCAGTGTCTGACTTAAGAATGGAACAAACTAGCACAGCCACTATGGAGAACAGTGCGGAGATTCCTTAAAAAACTGCAAATAGAACTGCCTTATGACCCAGCAATCCCACTGCTGGGTATACACACTGAGGAAACCAGAATTGAAAGAGACACATGTACCCCAATGTTCATTGCAGCACTGTTTATAATAGCCAGGACATGGAAGCAACCTAGATGTCCATCAGCAGACGAATGGATAAGAAAGCTGTGGTACATATGCACAATGGAGTATTACTCAGCCATTAAAAAGAATACAATTGAATCAGTTCTAATGAGGTGGATGAAACTGGAGCCTATTATACAGAGTGAAGTAAGCCAGAAAGAAAAACACCAATACAGTATACTAACACATATATATGGAATTTAGAAACATGGTAATGATAACCCTGTATGGGAGACAGCAAAAGAGACACAGATGTAAAGAACAGACTTTTGGACTCTGTGGGAGAGGGAGAGGGTGGGATGATTTGGGAGAATGGCATTGAAACATGTATACTATCATGTAAGAAATGAATCGCTAGTCTAGGTTCGATACAGGATACAGGATGCTTGGGCTGGTGCACTGGGATGACCCGGAAAGATGATATGGGGAGGGAGGTGGGAGGGGAGTTCAGGGTTGGGAACTCATGTACACCTATGGTGGATTCATGTCAATGTATGGCAAAACCAATACAGTATTATAATGTTAAAAAAAAAAGAATGAAACAGAGGGTAGTAAGTAACAACTTTCAGCTTCCTGGAGAACACAAAGGATTTCCCTTTGATTATGGCCTTTCTGTGACTCTAAGGCATCCTCATGGTGAGTCAGTGTGGTCAGGGAGGCCCTGAACCTCGGAGTCTGACACTGGCCCACGAGATTGTTCCTGGGGTCCTGAGGAGGTGGGAAGGATAGGGCAAAGTGGTGTCTCTGGAGTCAGATTGCCTGAATCAGATGCAGTTTTGTGCTACTCCCAAGCTCTGTGACCTGCTAACTTACTTCACCTTTCTAATCTCAGTTTCCTCATATGTAAAATGGGACTAAAGATACCATCTCCCTCAGAGAATTGTTAGGATGATTAAATATACAATGCCCAGGACTAGGCATGAAGTGGAACTCAGAAAATAATTGCTAGTATTGTCACCTTTATAGCAAGCGTGCTATGTGTCTGGTTTTCTTGGTCACTTGCTTTTGCTACAGTTATCTGATTTTAGCCTCATGCTAACATAGACGTGTTGCTTTTATTTATTTAACTTTTATTTTACTTTACAATACTGTATTGGTTTTGCCATACATTGACATGAATCCACCACGGGTGTACATGCGTCCCCAAACATGAACCCCTCTCCTACCTCCCTCCCCATAACATCTTTCTGGGTCATCCCCATGCACCAGCCCCAAGCATCCTGTATCCTGCGTCAGACATAGACTAGCGATTCATTTCTTACATGATAGTATACATGTTTCAATGCCATTTTTTTACTTGTAAAAAATTGAGCCCAGAGAAAATAACTTGTTAAGGAAAACACATGCAATCACTATGTGACTCTCTCTTTCCTGATCCAAGTCTATATTAACTGGCCTGTGACGCTTAGCATTTGTAAGAGCAGATGTGGAGAATTAGTGGGAACCAACAGCTGAGTACAGAGGCCTGGTTCTGGTTATAGTAAAATGATTCATCATGTCTACTACTCTACAGCAAGACCCTTCGAATGGTGACACAACTAGACCCAGACCATTCTGTGTGGCTGGTTATAGGAACTCATAATTTTTTGATCCCTTGATGTGTGTTACACCAAAAAAGGAGATTTCCCATTTAACATTACTAGGAATTCTTGGAAGTAGCCACCATTACCACCTCTGTTTTGCAGATGAGGGAATGGGACAGTAGGTGGCCGAACCACAGTTGGAAAGGACATCTGTCTGGTTTCAGAGCCCATGACTCAACGACTCAACACAATCTGTACTACCTCCCTCTGCTGCTGTAGGCTGATTGATGTCGTGTCTGCATTTCATGTCTGCAGAGCTCCCACTGCTCTTTTGAAACAGTTTGCTCCCCAAATCTCTCTCCTCACTGGCATGAAATATACCTTGTGCTTACCAGTCGCTATGGTTTCCCTGTGTCATCACACACCTCTGCATCTTCTCCCCCATAATTTCTTTTGGCATAAAGCAATTCTTTAGATACTTTATTTTCAAATACCCTGTCTTGTTCACTTGCAACTGATCTGAAAACACACAGCACTTATTGACTTACTTATTCAACAATTATCATTTGCTGGTTTGTATTCTTGATTAGCCTTTACGTATCAGTGCCTTTCCTTTTGAAATACATTGCCAAGTCCTTGAGGTTCATGACTTCTTTAAAACACACACACACACACACACACACACACACACTGGAAATTCTTGAGAGTTGGACCATAAAGAAAGCTGAGCACCAAAAAATTGATGCTTTTGAACTGTGGTGTTGGAGAAGACTCTTGAGAGTCCCTTTGACTGGAAGGAGATCAAACCAGTCAGTCTTACAGGAAATCAATCCTTAATGTTCATTGGAGGGACTGATGCTGAAGCTCCAATAATTTGGCCACCTGATGCAAAGAACTGATTCATTAGAAAAGACTCCAATGCTGGGAAAGATTGAAGGCAGGAGGAGGAGGGGATGGCAGAGGATGAGATGGTTGGATGGCATCACCAACTCAATGGACATGAGTTTGAGCAGGCTCTGGGAGGTGGTGAAGGACAGGGAAGCCTGGTGTGCTGCAGTCCTTGGGGCTGCAAAGAGTCAGACACAGTTGAGTGACTAAACAACAATAGCAAGAAATTCTTGCCTTACATATCATCTAACTTAATGAACATTAACTGATTCACTCTTTTCAGAAAAACAATATATCTATCAAGAGAGATAATTTTATTTTATGTAGTTATTTATTTATTTGGCCTCCATGTTTATTATAGAAAACTGTATAAACCTTTTTAAAAAACAGCAATGGGGGTTACACATGAAATGGATACAAAGTTCACTTTATAAAAACACTGAAAACATGATTGTGTCCTTCCACAACCCAGCAACACACATGGTGTCAGAAACACCCATATGGTTCAAATTATAGGTTTTAGTCATTTGACAATTATTTCCTGCACACTTTTTACATGCAAGGCACTGCACTGTGGTAGGTGCTGGAGATGTAGTAATAAGTAAAAGAAAATCCCAGCTTTCACATAGCTTCTGGTCCCCTGGAGGGCAGACAGACACCAGATGTAACAAGTACAAACATGTCAGGTCATCAAAGGGTATGAGGGCAGGGGGGAGGGCAGGTAGGAAAAGTTTCTGTACACTCTCCAAATTCTTAGGAGCAGTCTAAGACTGCTTTGAAGGTCACAGTCTGGGGAAAACATCCAGACTCTAAATATATATACATATATATTTTAAATGTATTTATTTATTTGGCTGGGCTGGGGCTTAGTCATGGCATGGGGGATTTAATTCCCTCACTAGGGAGCAAACCAGGGCCCCCTGCATTGGGAGCTCAGTGTCTTAGCCACTAGATCACCAGGGAAGTTCCTATATATATTTTTTTTTCTTTTAATTTGAAACAAATTTATCTTTACACATACTGTAAGTGAAGACAAATGACAGAAAACTGCTGTGGGGAACATTTTGTAGATATATGTGTATTAAGAATATTGATATCAGCATTACTGGTTATAATAATAGGTCATTTGGAAAACATAGCCCTTAAGAAAGATTGAAGTGAAGTGTGAAGTGTGAAGTGTAGTTGCTCAGTCGTGTCCGACTCTTTGCGACCCCACAGACTGTAGCCTACCAGGCTTCTCTGTCCATGGGATTTTCCAGGCAATAGTACTGGAGTGAATTGCCATTTCCTTCTCCAGGGTATCTTCCCAACCCAGGGCTTGAACCCGGGTCTCCTGCATTGTAGACAGACGCTTTACCGTCTGAGACACCAGGGATTAGGTAAGTAAATTCTGGTATATCCACATAATGAAATGCTTATCAATTTGTGTTTTAGTTTTCTTATTATTGTATTTTTTAATTTATTTTTTAATTGGTCAAAAATTTCTTAACAGTTTTGTGTTGGTTTCTGCCATACGACAATGTAGGAGTTAATACACCAGTTTGGAAAACTTGTCAACCATGTGCCCAAATGTAGCAGCAAATGTGACAGGAAAAAGGGATACATATTTAGATTTTAAGTAGCATTTCTCTTACGTGTTACTTTAATTGCCTTCCATTCAGTTCAGTTCAGTCGCTCAGTTGTGTCTGACTCTTTGCAACCTCATGAATTGCAGCATGCCAGGCCTCCCTGTCCATCACCAACTCCTGGAGTTCACTCAGACTCATGTCCATCAAGTCAGTGATGCCATCCAGCCATCTCATCCTCTGTCATCCCCTTCTCCTCCTGCCCCCAATCCCTCCCAGCATCAGAGTCTTTTCCAATGAGTCAACTCTTCACATAAGGTGGCCAAAGTACTGCAGTTTCAGCTTTAGCATCATTCCTTCCAAAGAAATCCCAGGGTTGATCTCCTTCAGAATGGACTGGTTGGATCTCCTTGCAGTCCAAGGGACTCTCAAGAGTCTTCTCCAACACCACAGTAAACTAACTAAAATGTTTGTATGATATTAATAATCTGACTTCACATGAATGAAGAAAGATGATTTAGAAATAAAGTTGGTACCTAGTTCAGTTCAATCATTTAATTGTGTTCTTTTGTGACCCTATGGACTGCAGCACGCCAGGCTTCCCTGTTCATCACTAGCTCTCAGAGCTTGTTCAAACTCATGTCCATGAGTCGGTGATGCCATCAACGATTTCATCCTGTCCTCCCCTTTTCCTCCTGCCTTCAGTCTTGCCCAGCATCAGGGTCTTTTCCAATGAGTCAGTTCTTCACATTAGATGGCCAAAGGATTGGAGTTTCAGCTTCTGCATCACTCCTTCCAATGAATATTCAGGACTGATTTCCTTTAGGATGGACATGTCTGATCTCCTTGCTGTCCAAGGGACTCTCTCAGGAGTCTCCTCCAACACCACAGTTCAAAAGCATCAATTCTTTGGAACCCAGCTTTCTTTATAGTCCAACTCTCACATCCATACATGACTACTGGAAAAACCATAGCTTTGACTATATGGACTTTGATGGCAAAGGAATGTCTCTGCTTTCTAATATGTTGTCTAGGTTGGTCACAGCTTTTCTTCCAAGGAGCAAGCATCTTTTAATTTCATGACTGCAGTCACCATCCAAACTGATTTTTGAGCCCAAGAAAATAAAGTCTGTCATCACTCTTTTCATTGTTTCCCATTTATTTGCCATGAAGTGATGGGACCGGATGTCATGATCTTAGTTTTTTGAATCTTGAGTTTTAAGTCAGCTTTTCCACTCTCCTCTTTCACTTTCATCAAGAGGCTCTTTAGTTACTCTTTGTTTTCTGCCATAAGAATGGTGTCATCTGCTTATCTGAGGTTATTGATATATTTTTTTGAGGTTATTGATATTAATTTTTCAGGGATGCCTTGATTTCAGATTGTGTTTCATCCAGTCCAGCATTTTGCATCATACTCTGCATGTAGTTACATAAGCAAGGTGACAATATAGAGCCTTGAGGTACTCCTTTCCCAATTTTGAACCAATCGACTGTTTCATATCTGGTTCTAACTGTTGCTTGTTGACCTGCATACAGATTTCTCAGGAGGCAAGTAAGGTGGTCTGGTATTCCCATCTCTTGAAGAATTTTCCACAATTTGTTATAATCCACACAGTCAAAGGCTTTAGTGTAGTCAATGAAGTGAAAGTATGTGTTTTTCTGGAACTCTCTTGCTTTTTCTGTGATCCAGTGGATGTTGGCAATTTGATCTCTGGTTCCTCTGTCTTTTCTAAATCCAGCTTGAACATCTAAAAATGAAATTAGATCATTCTAATTTCCATTCACATAGTGTAGAAACCTAGCTTGGAGGAGAATTTTGAACATTACTTTGCTAGCATGTGAGATGAGTGCAGTTGTGTGGTATTTGAACATTGTTTGTCATTGCCTTTCCTTGGGATTGGAATGAAAACTGACCTTTTCCAGTCTTGTGGCCACTGCTGAGTTTTCCAAACTTGCTGACATATTGAGTGCAGCACTTTCACAGAATCATCTTTGGGAATTTGAAATAGCTCAGCTGGAATTCAATCACCTCCACTAGCTTTGTTCATAGTGATGCTTCCTAAAGCCCACTTCACTCTTGATTCCAGGATGTTCATCTCTAGGTGAGTGACAACACCATCATAGCTATCGGAGTCATTAAGATCTTTTTTTGTATAGTTCTTCTGTAATTCTTACCACCTCTTCTTAATATCTTATGCTTCTGCTAGATCCACACCATTTCTGTCCTTTATTGTGCCCATCTTTGCATGAAATGTTCCCCTGGTATCTCTAATTTTCTTAAAGAGCTCTCTAGTATTTCCCATTCTATTGTTTTCCCCTATTTCTTTAACTGATCACTTTGGAAGACTTTCTTATCTCTCCTAGCTATTTTTTGGAACTCTGTATTCAGATGGATGTATCTTTCCTTTTATCCTTTGCCTTTAACTTCTCTTCTTTTCTCAGCTATTTGTAAGGTCTCCTCAGACAACCATTTTGCCTTTTTTGCATTTCTTTTTCTTGGGGATGTTTTTGATCATTATCTCCTATACAATGTTACAAACCTCCATCCACAGTTCTTCAGGCACTCCATCAGATCTAATTCCCTGTGTCTATTTGTCACTTCCACTGTATAGTTGTAAGGGATTTGATTTAGGTCATACCTGAATGATCCAGTGGCTTACCCTACTTTCTTCAATTTAAGTCTGAATTTTGCAACAAGGATTTCATGATCTAAGCCACAGTCAGCTCCTGTAGCCACAGTCAGCTCCTGGTCTTGTTTCTGCTGACTCTATAGAGCTTCTCCATCTTTGGCTGGAAAAAATATAATCAGTCTGATTTTGGTGTTGACCATCTGGCGATGTCCATGTGTAGGTTTGTCTCTTGTGTTTTTGGAATAGGGTATTTACTATGACCAGTGTGTTCTCCTGGCAATACTCTGTTAGCCTTTGCCCTGCTTCATTTTGGACTCTAAGGCCAAACTTGCCTGTTCCTCCAAATATCTTTTGACTTCCCACTTTTTCATTCTAGTCCTCTATAATCAAAAGGACATCTTTTGGGGGTATTAGTTCAAGATGGTCTTGTAGTTCTTCATAGAACCATTCAACTTCAACTTCTTCAGCATTAGTGGTTGGGGCATAGACTTGGCTTACTGTGATGTTAAATGTTTGCCTTGGAGACAAATAGAGATCATTCTGTATTTTTGAGATTGCACCCAATTACCGCATTTCAGACTCTTTTGTTGAGTAGGAGGGCTACTCTATTTCTTCTAAGTGGTTCTTGCTCACAGTAGTAAATTTAATGGTCTTCTGAATCAAATTCACCCATTTCGGTCCATTTTAGTTCACTTATTCCCATAAAATGTCTATGTTAACTCTTGCCATCTCCTGTTGAACCACTTCTAGTTTACCTGGATTCATTGCCTTAATATTCCAGGGTCCTATACAATATTGTCTTTACATCATCGAACTTTACTTCCATCACCAGTCACAATAACAACTGGGCATTGTTTTTGTGTTGGGTCAACCTCTTCATTCTTTCTGGAGCTATTTCTCCACTCTTCTCCAGTAGCACATTGGGCCCTACTGACCTGGGGAGTACTTCTTTCAGTGTCATATCTTTTTGCCTGTTTATGGTGTTCTTAAGGCAAGAATACTGAAATGGTTTGCCATTCCCTTCTCCAGTGGACCGCATTTGGTCAGAACTCTCCACCATGACCTGTCCATCTTGGGTGGCCCTACATGGCATGGCTCACAGTTACATTGAGTTAGACAAGGATGTGATCCAAGTGATCAGTTTGGTTAGTTTTCTGTAATTGTGGTTTCCATTCTGTCTTCCCTCTGATAGATAAGGATAAGAGGCCTGTGGAATTTTCCTTATGGGAGGGACTGGCTGTGGGGAAATCTGGGTCTTGCTCTGATGAGTGGGTTCATACTCAGTAAATCTTTAATCAAATTTTCTTTTGATGGGTGGGCTGTGCTCCCTCCCTGTAGTTTGGCCTGAGGCCAAACTAATATGGAGTAATGGCAGTAAGGGCAACCTCCTTCAAAATTGTTTATGCCAGGACTATTGTATTTAGTGCCCCTGACACCACGGCAGGCCACTGTTGTCCCAAGCCTCCGCCAGAGACTCCTGGGCACTCACAGGCAAATCTGGCGCAGTCTTCTTTGGGATCGCTGCTCCTTTCTCCTGGGTCCTGGTGTGCACAAGGTTTCATTTGTGCCCTTTAAGTGTCTGTTTCCCCAGTCCTGTGGAAGTTCTGTATCAAATCCCACTGGCCTTCAAAGTCAAATTCCTTGGGGTTCTCAGGCCCTTTGCTGGATCCCCAGGTTGGGAAATCTGTTTTGGACTTAGAACTTTCACAACAGTGTGAGAACTTCTTTGGTATAATTGTTCTCCTGTTTATTAGTCGTCTGCTCCATGGCTCTATGGTGGGGCTCACATGCTATGCCTCCCAGATCTGCTTCAGCCAGAGGCCCTGTCTTTGCAGCAGGCCACTACTGACCCATGCCTCTACAGGAGACACTCAAAAACTCAAAGGCAGGTCTGGCTCAGTCTCTTGTGGGGTCCCTGGGACCTGGCGTGCACAAAGTTTTGTTTGAGCCCCCTGAGCGTCTCTGGTGGGTATGGAGTTTGATTTTAAATGTGATTTTGCCTTTCCTACCAACTTGTTGGGGCTTCTTCTTTGCCCTGGTACCCAATAGACTTAGACATTTTTATGTATCCTCTTGTATTATTTGGTGCATAAGAAGAAAGTAATTTCTATAGTCATGTAGGTTGAAACAGTTATCTAGTTTTAAACTTGTCTTTTATGAAGTTAATATTTATTTTCTGATATTTTATCATAGCGTTGTTTTGTGTTGTGCAGGTGTGGCTTTTAAACATAAGTGTGTTTTAAGCATATATCTGCTTTGCTAGACATTTAGGGTACTATTCAACCAATTGCTGTGCTTACTGAATTAAATCTTTTAGTGGGTAGAATAGAATATTATGAAAATAATACCAATATTATGAAAATCAAATTCTCATGGTTCTTCTCACTCCTTCATCCAAAGCTTCTTTAAGAATATGTGGAATCTCTTTCTATTTCATATTCTAACATATTTGCAAGAAAATCTGTGATCTCTTAATATGTCATAACTTTTTTTCTCTTTTGAATATCTTCCAATGTTGCCTTCAGATATGCCTTCAGATATTTTTAGACAACAAAATGTAGAGATTTTGTGCCATTGTTAAAAATATCATTCTGAAAGAAACTTTTTCCCATTTTTTTCTATCAATATAATGTAGTATTTCTCAGTGCAGTTCCTGTTTTATTTATACCTCAATTCTGTACAAAGTTGATTGTTTAAATGCGAGAGCATCTGAATCGTTATCACTCTGTTTACCAGCTCTTTTAAATGTGTGCAATTTATTTTAATACAGAACAGCTGGAGAACAATCAGGTGAAACCTCTGTTGGCATCAAGAAATAATTACATCATCCTCATGCTAATCCCTACCATCCTCTGTTGCAGATGGCAGTGCTGTCACCCTCCAGTTATCTTTCTCAGAGATGGCTCTAAATGTGGAATCTCTGCTTGCTTGTAGCAATCTGACTTATTTCAAAGGGTAAGTGGAAGAGAGGACATGATGGCATCTCCTTGTCCTTAGGTATGTGTATTATTTTGTTGAAATTATAGACAGATGTGTAACACAGTTTTGTAAGTAGCCTAAGTTACTAATAATATACTCTGTAATCCATCAGCCTCCTATGTGAAGAAATGTGGCTGCTTTCTATGAAATGCATTTTGAAAAAGTCACCTTGAAATTTTGTGTGTGGTAGTTCTTGAGAAGATGGTGCTACATACAATCACTGTATCTGATAGGCAAGCTACTAGGACATTTTTGTGCTCATTTCAAAATCTCACTTGCCCAGATGAAATATTTTTTGTTTTAATGAATCAAATCAATGAATCATTCATTAGATAAGAATAAGTGGATTTAGATGGAAATAATTATACTTTTTTGTTTCAGCTTATATTACCTTTCACCCTCCCTCTGACTGTCAGCTCCCCCCACCTCCCCCATTACTGATTCCAGGAATATTTCTCTTGCGTGGCTTACTCCACACTCTTCCCTGAGTCATTTCAGGAAAATCTGCCACACATAATCATCCACCTCTTTCCCACCTACCTGGAAAAGTCTCTTTATGTTGAAAAAAATGGGAAAGTTTTAATATGAAAAGTAAATATGTTCATCCATGCAAATAAGTGCCATGCACTAGGCTAGGTCCAAAATATAAACCTGTAAAGTTGGGGTCTTATTCTCAGTGGTGGAATCATTTTTGGCACAGAAATAGAAACAAAACCAGATAGAGGCACAGTGTGGGGGCACAGTAATGACGGGAAAGAAGACATACTCAAGTTAGGGTAATTGGAGGAGCGTTTGTTCACAGGACTGGAAAAGGTCAGTTTTCATTCCAATGCCAAAGAAAGGCAATGCCAAAGAATGTTCAAACTACCACAAAATTGCACTCATCTCACATGCTAGCAAAGTAATGCTCAAAATTCTCCAAGCCAGGCTTCAACAGTACATGAACCGTGAATTTCCAGATGTTCAAGCTGGATTTAGAAAAGGCAATGGAACCAGAGATCAAACTGCCAACATCCGTTGGATCATCGAAAAAGAGAGATTTCCAGAAAAACATCTACTTCTGCTTTATTGACTATGCCAAAGCCTTTGACTGTGTGGATCACAACAAACTGTGGAAAATTCTGAAAGAGATGGGAATACTAGACCATCTCACCTGCCTCCTGAGAAATCTGTATGTAGGTCAAGAAGCAACAGTTCGAACTGGACATGGAACAGTAGCATAATTCCAAATTGGGAAAGGAGTACATCAAGGCTGTATATTGTCAACTTGCTTAATTAACTTCTATGCAGAGTACATCATGCAAACTGCCAGGCTGGATGGAGCATAATCTGGAATCAAGATTGCCGGGAGAAATATCAATAACCTCAGATATGCAGATGACACCACCCTTATGGGAGAAATTGAAGAATTAAAGAGCCTCTTGATAAAAGTGAAAGAGGAGAGTGGAAAAGTTGGCTTAAAGCTCAGCATTCAGATAACTAAGATCATGATATTCAGTCCTATCACTTCATGGCAAATAGATGGGGAAAAAATGGAAACACTGAGAGATTTTATTTTGGGGGACTCCAAAATCACTTTGGATGGTGACTGAAGTCATGAAATTAAAAGACACTTGCTCCTTGGAGGAAAAGCTATGACCAACCTAGACAGCACATTAAAAAGCAGAGACATTCCTTTGCCAACCAAGGTCTGTCTAGTCAAAGCTATGGTTTTTACAGTGGTCATGTATGGATGTGAGAGTTGGACTATAAAGAAAGCTGAGCACTGAAGAATTGATGGTTTTGAACTGTGGTGTTGGAGAAGACTCTTGAGAGTCCCCTGGACTGCAAGGAGATCAAGCTAGTCCATCCTAAAGGAAATCAGAGATATTCATTGGAAAGACTGATGTTGAAGCTGAAATTCCAATACTTTGGCCAGCTGATGCAAAGAACTGACTTGTTGGAAAACACCTTGATACTGGGAAAGATTGAAGGCAGGAGAAGTGGACAACAGAGGATGAGTTGTTTGGATGGCATCACCAACTCAATGGACATGGTTTGAGCAAGCTCCGGGAGTTCGTGAAGGACAGGGAAGCCTGCAGTCCATGGGGTCACAAAATGTCAGATATGACTAAGCAACTGAACTGAACTTGTTCACAAAGGCAGGTATAGACCCCACAGGAGAGGTATCCTGGGGTAGTGAGGGCAGGGTTACTGTTATCACTGCCGGGCCTGAAGGGAAGAGGGGTGACACTCAAAGCCAGAGGAGAGAATCCTGCAGAAAACCTGAGACTTGCAAAGAGTGACGCACCCACCCTGAGGCAGGCTTGCAGGACTCTTCCCTGACCTCCCTTCCTCCCACCTTCTGGCAGGGCTCCCCATGAAATCAAACTGGAAGGCAGAGGCCACAGGGACCAGTTGTAGCAACAGGGCAGGTGTCTGTATAGAACAGAGAGGAGCAGCATGCAGAAATGGTCCAGGGACCACAGGCGACCTGGAGCACATAGAGATAAAAACTCCTGTCAGCAGGAGCTTTTGAGCATAGAGAAGGAAGAGTAAATAGAAATGGGCTCCCAGGTCCATATGTGTTTAAGGAGGGTGCACGCAGTGTGCAATTGGAGCACTGAAGATAGACATCCAACTCTTGGTGTGGAGGGTGGGTTCACAGTCGCACTCCTGGGTTTTGAGGGATGAGGGGTTTTCTTGTTGAGAAAGCTAGCCACTGCTAGCTGGTCACTGGCCTGTCACTCACTGTCAGGCTTGGGTGTCTTGCTGCATATAAATAATTTCATAGAACAGCAATGTCTAAAAATGTTGATAGATCTGAGCTCAGATGAATCAAGTCAAAAACAAGTGTACTCTAAAATCACATCTGAGCAGAGACAAAAGCCAGAACATTGTCTAAAGTGCAAAGATGACCAAATATTCCTCCATCCTAGATAATATGGGTCAGTGCTCCTTCCTTACAAATTACAGATTTAGTTTTGCTTCAGTTCTTCCCCATTGTTAAGGTAGACAACAGTAAGTCTTGAATAATGCTCTTCCTTGCTACCTGTATTCACCTAATACTAAGCCCAATTCTATGATAGATTCCTTCTAAACCCTCTTCCTAAGGCATCCCAGAGTTCCAAGGTGTCATTCCCCTTTCTGCAATGAGCAATAGACTCAACTGTCAATAGTTGAGTATTCCTTGTAGTTTTCCTTGTAGGAAAACTTCCTTGTAGGAATACAGTGTATTCCTTGTAGTTTTAAGCTGGAAAGTATCCACAACAGTTAAAACTGAGAAAAAACATTTTAAGTATGTAAAAAAAATGTATAAAATGGAGAGAATCTGATAAACTGAAAAAAATATCATAAGTAGTTCACAATGACTGGAGCTATCTTAGTCTGTGAGAAGCTATAAACATGTCCCTGTGTCTGTAATCAAATCTAAATTTCACTGTTTTCTAGTTTGTGTAATTTGGTGAGGAAGAAGAATAACATGCATAAAAATCAGAGAAAGATCTTACATTTTGACAAAATTACCTGTGAAGTGAAGTGAAGTGAAAATCGCTTAGTTGTGTCCAACTCTTTGCGACCCCATGGACTATACTGCTCATGGAATTCTCCAGGCCAGCATACTGGAGTGGGTAGCCTTTCCCTTCTCCACGGGATCTTCGAAACCCAGGGATTGAACCCTGGTCTCCTGCATTGCAGGAAGATTCTTTACCAGCTGAGCCACCAGGGAAGCCCAAGAATACTGGAGTGGGTGGCCTATCCCTTCTCCAGTGGATCTTTCCAACCCACAGATCGAACTGGGTTCTCCTGCATTGCAGGTGGATTCTTTACCAACTGAGCTGTGAGGGAAGCCTTACCTGTATGCACATATTAAATACTTACTTACCTGTGTGCACATATTAAAATAGCTTTATTCCCCTTAGATTTTCTGAGTGCAAAATTACAACAGATTCATAGAGCAGTCTTCATAAGTTTTGTGGAGTGAGGTGGAATTGTGGCTTGTTTGTGGATATCTTCAGAATGTTCAGTTGATCTACACTGGGTAACCAGGATTCAGGGACACTCTAGGGGGAGGAATAGTGGGGGCAAAGAATCAATAGCATCCCCTGGTCTCTAAGGAGTTGGTTTTTTTTTTTTTTTTTACAGAGAGGTGAAGATCTTTTTATTTTTCTTTTTTTTTTTTTAAATTTTAGTTTTTTATTTTTTAAATTTTAAAATCTTTAATTCTTACATGCATTCCCAAACATGAACCCCCCTCCCACCTCCCTCCCCAGAACATCTTTCTGGGTCATCCCCATGCACCAGCCCCAAGCATGTTGCATCCTGCGTCAGACATAGACTGGCGATTCAATTCACATGATAGTATACATGTTAGAATGTCATTCTCCCAAATCATCCCACCCTCTCCCTCTCCCTCTGAGTCCAAAAGTCCATTATACACATCTGTGTCTCTTTCCCTGTCTTGCATACAGGGTCATCATTGCCATCTTCCTAAATTCCATATATATGTGTTAGTATACTGTATTGGTGTTTTTCTTTCTGGCTTACTTCACTCTGTATAATCGGCTCCAGTTTCATCCATCTCATCAGAACTGATTCAAATGAATTCTTTTTAACGGCTGAGTAATACTCCATTGTGTATATGTACCACAGCTTTCTTATCCATTCATCTGCTGATGGACATCTAGGTTGTTTCCATGTCCTGGCTATTATAAACAGTGCTGCGATGAACATTGGGGTACATGTGTCTCTTTCAATTCTGGTTTCCTCGGTGTGTATGCCCAGCAGTGGGATTGCTGGGTCATAAGGTAGTTCTATTTGCAATTTTTTAAGGAATCTCCACACTGTTCTCCATAGTGGCTGTACTAGTTTGCATTCCCACCAACAGTGTAGGAGGGTTCCCTTTTCTCCACACCCTCTCCAGCATTTATTGCTTGCAGATTTTTGGATCGCAGCCATTCTGACTGGTGTGAAGTGGTACCTCATTGTGGTTTTGATTTGCATTTCTCTAATAATGAGTGATGTTGAGCATCTTTTCATGTGTTTGTTAGCCATCCGTATGTCTTCTTTGGAGAAATGTCTATTTAGTTCTTTGGCCCATTTTTTGATTGGGTTGTTTATTTTTCTGGAGTTGAGCTGCAGAAGTTGCTTGTATATTTTTGAGATTAGTTGTTTGTCAGTTGCTTCATTTGCTATTATTTTCTCCCATTCAGATGGCTGTCTTTTCACCTTGCTTATATTTTCCTTTGTTGTGCAGAAGCTTTTAATTTTAATTAGATCCCATTTGTTTATTTTTGCTTTTATTTCCAGCATTCTGGGAGGTGGATCATAGAGGATCCTGCTGTGATTTATGTCTGAGAGTGTTTTGCCTATGTTCTCCTCTAGGAGTTTTATAGTTTCTGATCTTACATTTAGATCTTTAATCCATTTTGAGTTTATTTTTGTGTGCGGTGTTAGAAAGTGATCTAGTTTCATTCTTTTACAAGTGGTTGACCAGTTTTCCCAGCACCATTTGTTAAAGAGATTGTCTTTACTCCATTGTATATTCTTGCCTCCTTTGTCAAAGATAAGGTGTCCATATGTGTGTGGATTTATCTCTGGGCTTTCTATTTTGTTCCATTGATCTATATGTCTGTCTTTGTGCCAGTACCATACTGTCTTGATGACTGTGGCTTTGTAGTAGAGCCTGAAGTCAGGCAAGTTGAGTTGGTATTTTAATGAAACTTTCAAGCAGATGTGGAAAGATGATTTTGCAAAGCCTCAAGCTCAGAATTTTAAGTGACACATGTTGCTAATGAGACATTTGGCTTAATCCATCTGCCTCCTAAGAAATGTGGCTGTTTTTATTTTTCTCATTGTGGCAAGAAGAGACTGGATTAGGAAGCAGGGATAAGACACTAAGCCACCCTTTTATATGGAGTTTGGGAGTTCTTGGCTCTTTGAAGACACCAAGGAGTCACTATACCAAGTCTTGCAAAATCTGTATCTTTAAGCAGAGGCATTCCCTGATTGCTCAGTTGGTAAAGAATCTGCCTGCAATGCAGGAGACCCCAGTTCAATTCCTCGGTTGGGAAGATCCTCTGAAGAAGGGATAGGCCACCCACTCAAGTATTCTTGGGCTTCACTTGTGGCTCAGCTGGTAAAGAATCTTCCTGCAATGCAGGAGACCTGGGTTCAATCCCTGGGTTGGGAAGATCTCGTGCGGAAAGGAAAGGCTACCCACTCCAGTGTTCTGGCCTGGAGAACTCCATGAGCTGTATAGTCCATGGGGTCACAAAGAGCTGGACACGACTAAGTGACTTTCACTTTCATATACATGCAGAAGTTGGTAGTTAATAACTTTCAGATGTTTTTGTTGTCAAATCATCCTAAATAAAACTAATATTTAAAAAATTGATGAAATTTTTATATGATTTATTTTATGCCAGTCATCATACTTGGCACTTTCCATACATTCATTAGTTTACTCCCAACAAGAACCCTGTGAAGTAAGTATTGTGAGGATTTTGCACAAGGAATTGAGAGACAGAGAGTTTTAAGCAGTTCACTCAGGATCACACAGCTAGTAACAGTTTGTCGGTAAAGTCTGAGCTTTGCTGGACTGCAGGAATTAAGCAGTGTGGTGTGGAGCAGTGCTTTCTTTCCAAATCTTAATATACATGGGAATCTTTGGGGGCTCTTTGAGAATAAATCTTGGTTCAACAGATCCTACCACAGGGCCTGAGAACATGCATTTCTGCCAACTGCTGTTGATCTGCTTCTGGCAGCGAGGGATCCAGGACCTGCAGTTAGACATGGAGTCCATGTCTTAAGGGTGAGACTCTCAACCAGTGGTCTCTCTGCTCTTCCTTTTTCTGATGTGTCACATGAGCAGGTTGGGTGATATGAAGGCCCAGCCAAGCTCGTGAACCCCGTGCTGCCTGATTTCAGCCTGGAAGCTCCTTCCAGCTGTCCTGGTGTGGGTCTCCTGGTCGTGACAGCCTAGGAGGCCCTGGCGGGGAGCTGGCGTGGCAGCCTCCTCCCCACGGGCCGAGTTCAGGTGACAGCACTGGAGCTTTTGGCCACCCAGGGGCTGCTGCATTCTTAGCTGTTCCTTCCAGAACCGAGCCTCCCCCAGCATCTGGCGCTGCTTCCTTTTGCCTCATGGATTCTCATTCCTGTCACAGCTGATTAGGGGCTGGATCTAAAAACAGAGCCTGGTACTCAAGGTACCACACTGTGTTATTTTTGTTGTGCCTTGTAAATGGAGCCCCTTGTAATATTCCTGTGAAGAAACCACTAGCATCTGAATAAAGCTCCTTCTTCTTTAGAAGGTTTTCTACTATCAGACTAACGGAGAATACTTAATTCAGTGTGGCCAGTCAATGCTGTGCTTAAAACCCATAATTTTGCAACTCCTTTTGCTTTTGTAATAGCTGTGAGGACCTGTGAATAGAAAGCGATAAACCCTGTTATAACTTAAGCTTCAAAGAAGGTTTCATTGTTATGGTTTCCTAAATCTTACAGTCTTGTACATGTGGTTTAGGGTTCCATTTCCCTGTAATCCTCATTCCTCTATTCACTATGCAAATCACAACCCTGTGTTTCAGATGATCAGTCAGGGTCCACGGTAGTGGGCCTTTCTGCTTTTTCTTTCTTTTGCTTTGATCATGCAGTGCTGTAGCACAGGCTCAATAAATTATGCAGAGAATTTCTCCAGATGCAGAGCTTCTGTGACATTATGCATTATGAGTTCCTTGCTGCATTTTGACATTTTGTGGAATTTAATTGCATTCAATGATGCTCCTAGCCTAACCAGACCATAGCAGCATTATTATCCCCCTTGCTGTGCTCAGCAGTGCCTTCTGGAATGTTGTGGAATAGGGTGTTTGCGGTCCTGTTACCACGTGCATGTAATTCATTTTCTCAACTACATCCAGGTTAGTTACAAGTCATGAAGATGTTTGGACTGGATAATCTTTTAAGCATATGTTTAACTTCCAAGTACAGAAACAAGTCTTTCCATCTTTAGAATGATCTCTATTCTAGAAGTATTGAATGATCTGGCTTCTGAATTTGTCCTAATCTGTGGTTAAGGATGCTTTTCTTACGTGCCATTGATACTCAATGATTATTCCAGCCATGATTTAGGATTAGTATGTATAATACTTAACCAGGGATGAGATGTTTAGGATAAGAGGCACAGAGTTTCAGAAATTATTGTAAAGCTTATGATGACTATGGTAATATAAAGATGATGGTTCCAAAAACCCTTGAAGAGAAACACAGTTGGTCTGCATTTCTTTCTGTATGTCTGTCTTAGCTAAATGCTCCATTCCCACTTGTATTGAAGATCCAGAATTTTTTTTTTCTTTTCCAAAAGAAAGCTATACAAATCTGTGAAGCGCTTCTTTGGGATTTTCTTAATATTGGAAAAATGGTGGAATCCTTGTTACTAACAGAGTAAGTACGGTATTTAAATGTACCCCATGAAAGCAAGCAGCTTTCATGTTAATTGCTTTTGGATTATAGTAAAAACATTAAAAATATCTATTTCAACATGCAGAAGGTAGGGCAGAAATTTAGGCAACCTCACAAGATAGGCTGCTTCTCCCCTCCCAGGCCTCACTTCCTATATTCTCCCCACCCTCTGCCTTGCAGCTCAGGAATTTAGGCAGTAGCTCTCTCAGGTTTGTGGGGTTGAGTGGTGCTTCCTGAGACTCTGCTGTGTTTCCTGGAGCAGTGTTAGATGAATCAGAGCACAGTATATGGTCTTCCTTTTCCTTTTGGACCAATAATTTGTTACTCAGTCAGGCCACGGAATCCTGGCTCTGTATATGAAAGCTTGTGAAAAAAAGTAAGAGGTCATTGTGGGACTTGCCTCTCTCTGCCAGATGGCCTGTTATTTGGATTCAAATTCCCTTTTCTGAAATGTCACTTTCACATTTGCGTGCATGCGTGCTCAGTCGCTCAGTCATGTCTGACTTTGTGATCCCATGGACTGTAGCTGGCCAAGCTGCTCTGTCCATGGAATTCTCCAAGCAGGAATACTGGAGTGGTTTACCATTTCCTCCTTCAGGGGGTCTTCCTGACCCAGGGATTGAACTTGTGTCTCTTGCATTGACAGCAGATTCTTAACCACTGAACCACCTGGGAAGCCCCACTTTTATGATTCTGTACCTGCATTTTGAATTTGAGTATTTGGTTTATAAAACTGGGACTCACGTACATTGTTCCCTCCCCACCACATCAATTCCAGTGTAGTTCTGATGACTTTGAAATGTTATACATAGAAAATGGAATATACTTTCATATAATGTGAAATAGGTGTATCATGTGTCTTAATTTTTTACTTTACAATATTTTTGTTAAATATTAAATGTATAACAAAAATTGTAATAAAGCATTTGATATATTTTAGAGTTTCAAATGAATTCAGTGAATATATCTGTATTGTGTGCCCCTCCCCCAAACCATTCTGCCTCAGGGGCACCATTGTCTAGAATTTTATGTTTATTTTTCCTTTATGGCTTAACCACACGTTTGTATCCTTAAAAATATTTTTTAGCTTTTCATATTCTTGAAATTTATATAAATCAAATCATCATTTTTAAGTGTTATTTTTGAAATTGCTTACCTTTATGTTCCTGAAATTCATCTACATTTTTACTTTTAGGTGTAATTGATTCAGTGGATGTTGAATACTTCATTATAAGATTGTACTATAAAGTATTCATAGTGATAAACTTTGGTTTTCCATTGTTTTGTTACCTACCACAAACAGTCCTGGTATGAACAATTGTTACATGCTCATTGATGTAAATGTATAAGACTTTCTCTAGTTAATATTCCTAGAATTGACAATCCTGAAACTTAAGGTATAGACTCCATCAGTATTGCTGGATGGGTGAAAAATTAAGGTCATTAGCTAAATTTTCAGTCTTACCCTTGAATATATGCAATCTAGTTAATCCATATCTTTGCCAGTACTTGATACTATCAGCTTTAAAATCCTGACCAATCTTGTGGGTGTGAAATGGTATGTCACTGTGGTTTTTAACTTGTTTTTCTGTGAATATTAATGAGATTCAGCATATTTTAATAGTGCACTATCAGCCACTGGGGTTTCTTTTTTTGTGAAGGGCTTGTTTTAAGTCTTTGCCCATTTTTATAGGCTGAATTGTGTCACTCCAAAACTCACATGCTGAAGCCCTAACCCCTAGTACTTCAGTGTGTGACCCTATTTGGAAATACAGCCTTCAAAGAGGTAGTTAATAGGACCTTGCTAGGGTGAGCCCCAATTCAATCCAACTAGTGCCTCAGTGAGAGGAAATCTGGACACAGATAGGTTCAGAGTGAAGGTAATGTGAAGAACAAGAAGATGGCTGTCTGCCAGCCTAGGAGAGAGGCCTGAGAAGGAACCAACGCTGACAATGCTTTGATTTAAACTTCTAAGACCCAGAACTGTAAGAGGATGCATTTCTATTGTTTAAACAATCCAGCCTGTGGTTCTTTGTTATGGCAGCAGGAAGATGAAGACTGTTATTAATTTTAACAACTTCCTCTATGGTTTATACTTATTGTGTCTTATTTAAGAAATCTTTCTCCATTCTGAATACATGAAGATCCTCCTATATTCTATTTCTAAAAGTTTTTAGCTTTGCTTTTCCATAGCTGTTTTTTTTAATTTATTTTTTATTGAAGGATAATTGCTTTACAGAATTTTGCTGTTTTCTGTCAAACCTCAACATGAATCAGCCATAGGTATACCTATATCCCCTCCCTTTTGAACCTCCCTCCCATCTCCCTCCCCATCCCACCCCTCTAGGTTGATACAGAGCCCCTGTTTGAGTTTCCTGAACCATACAGCAAATTCCCATTGGCTATTTATTTTACTCATAAAGACCCTGTAATTGACTTTTTTTAGTACACACAGAGTAACCTTGGAATACAGTTCCTCTTCTACTATGTCAAACATCACTGCTCATCATTTGACTTAGAAAAAAGTCCAGCCTTTCCTCACTGAAGTTTCCATGTATCTGTGATTCTCTTTTTACTTTCCCTGTGCTAATGCCACATGGTTTTTAATATTATAGCCTTATAATAATTATGGATTTGGTACAATAACAAATATTTTTACTCTTTTTTTCCCATGGGTTCTTAGCTATTCTTAGACATTAAATATTCCAAATTTATAAAGTTTTGATTAAAATCATGTTGGATTTATAGGTCTTTCAAGGAGGCTTGATTTCATTAAGATATTCAGTCTTTCTACAACTATAAATCTAATGTAGGCTGCAACTTGTAGTGTCTCAAGTGACAGTAGTCAATGGCTCTTGAACCAAGCATTCAGATCTTAAACAACAGTTCCATTTTGGTGAATCAACAAGCTGATTGATTGCCTGGAAATGAATCCCAATCATGAGCCCTGGCTGTTCACAGGGTATTTCAGGATCCCCTTTCTCCTGTTGCCTTTCAAAGCATTCTGTATTTTTGGAGTAATGCAGTTAGAGTCATTGTGATGTCAGTGATCTATGCAATGCAGGATAAGTATCTTTGTCACAATGAAGCTTTTTACTTTTATTTTAGAATAAGTTACCTCTTCCACTGAGCTTTCATTCATCTTGAATTTATATATTGTTTTTTAAAATGCACTACACATTTTTGTTTCCTTCGTCCCTCAATTTGGATATCATGGAGCATAGACAGACACCAGGGCAGCAGCTTGGTTGCCTTTTCACAGAGTGGTAGGTCATAAACATTCGTTCACAAATTGTGTCACTGGTTTTTAAGCTTGGGATTCATATCAACACTGTTAGCCCTTAACAATGATAGCAAGCATCTATCAATTGCTTGTTGTGTGGCTGGGCTGTTTTGCATTCGATGTGTACTACCTCATTGATCCTTGCAGCCGCCAATATTAGGTAAAGTTTGTCATTAGTCTGTTTTCCTGATCTGGAAATGAGGGTGAGAGGAGTTAAGCACTGTACCCAAGGCCACTTAATAAGTGGCAGAGACTTAATTTGAACTTTATAGGCAATGTTCTTAACCTCTACATTTGTTTTCTTGCTAGATAGTCATCTGAGGAAAAATGGTACTACTGAGAGTTAAATTGCAACTTTCAGCACTGAAATCACCATTTTTTCCTAATCAGCCTCCATATACTCTCAAAATAAAAGTGATGAAACGAGTAAAAACCCAGATTTCTTTCTTAATTCCACATTATCCATTTTTTAATTCACATTGTGAATTAAAACTTATCCTTTTTTTCTTATCAGCAATGATTTTATTTTGGTTTTGCTGATTCCCATTACCTATCTCTTGTTTTCCTTACATTGATTTACTAATGTGTATTCAAAAAACAGTAAGTAATTTCATTAGAAATGGAACCCCTGAGTTAATAAGAAACATGTCTTCATAATAGATAGAAGATATTTTCCATCATTTTATACTTTAAAATTATTTATTCTTTTGGAATAGTTAATACATGCGTGTGACATTTAGAAGGCAAATTCTCATTATCCAAAAAAGTAACACGTGAAGAATGAGTCCCTCTTTGGCCCTTTGTCCTCCAACTACCATTTCTCTCCATAGAGAGGACCACTTAGACCATGTTTGGGCATATACTGAGATGTAGAAAGGAGAAATTCACTACCTTGTAAAATACATTTATCTCTTTTAGAAGCTTTAAAGTTGTTGCCCTATATTTGTTTTGATAGTTTACATATCTCCTGCATAGTATAATAATGAGATTTAACTCATCATCAGTGATCTGCAGCTTTTGTAGAGTATTTAATCTTGGTAAGTGCCTGTTGTTACTTTACCATAAATCTCTTGAAAGCTGAGGAGAGGCAACTTGCCTAACTGAAGTACAGTTATTGGTCTGTTAGATTGTAATAAACAGATATTTTAGAAAGAATTGTAAACCCTCAACATCATAAATTTTGAAAATTCCAGAATAATTGCTAAATGACAGTTACTTGCTACTTTCTAATTATAAGTGGGTATTATATCATATGTATAAGAACAGTCTTGTACCTAATAAAAAACATCAAAACTAAAGAATGCAATTGGTAGTCTAATTATAACCCTTAGAAAATTTTAAGAGTATTTATTTCCTATTTTGTGTGTGGGCAAATTTAAGTAAGATGTAATAGAATAAAGAACACAACTATTTTTACTAAAACTGTGTCATTCTAGGAAAACTCAGCAGGCATGATTCCATTCAGACCTGGTATATTTCAAATAATTATGGGACAGTTCTCTAGGCCCAGGACTTTGATCTTGAAGCTTTTATTTTATTTAGGGCTGGGAGTTTAAACCTTTAAACTTTTGGTTTGTGTACCTAACTAAATTTTTACAAACTGCACATGCCCTCACAATTTTTAAATTGGTATCTTAAATTTTTAATCATAAGAGTTAAAGTATGTCATTTCCCATATACTTTTAATGTTGATGATTTACACAAAGCTGTTTTTATCTCTCTTTTTAATATACTTGCTGCTGCTGCTACTAAGTCACTTCAGTCATGTCGGACTCTGTGTGACCCCATAGACAGCAACCCACTAGGCTCCATCGACTCTGGGGTTCTCCAGGCAAGAACACCTAATAGATAAACACACACAAATAAGAGGGCATTCCAGGTATGGAAAAGTAAGTAGTTTGGAGAAATGCCTCTAAAACAAGAAAGTATAAAACTACACATAATTAAAATAAAAAACAACCACTTCCAGGCCCATGCAAATTCAATGGAACCAGACAGAAAATTGAGAAGCATTTACTACTGAAATAATTCTAGAGCTTCAGGTAATAACATCAGGATATCTGCAGCCTTCTTGCCTGGGGCCTGTCCCAGTCATCCTTCCCACCTGTAGTTTTGTCAGTTTACCAGAGTAAAGATGGATGCAAAAGAAACAAACAAACAGCTTCATTGCTAGAAGGAGCAAACAATTTGAGGTAGAGTGGAAAATCACTATTTTGTCAACTAAAACTTACAGACTCAGTGGAAACTTTGATGGTCCAAAGTCCTGTTTGAGTGAACTATGGGTCATCCAGAGAATTAACAGTGAGAATCTGCAAGTGAGAGTGTCATAGAAGGGCTGACACAACCTCTACACTTGTGCCCAGTTTACTAAATCACTACATGCAAGCAAGCAGTAAAACGCAAGGCAGATCTAAGAACTGGCTGTAATTTTGAATGTGCTCCCCAAACCTCACAAAGATTGACTCATGGAAGATGGAAGGTGTACAGCTCAAGATAGTTAGGCAATGTCTGCCCAAGTCATTAGGTAACCTCTAAGGCATGCAGACCCAGAAGCAACTCCTAGGAAACAAAACCAAAAAATAAAGACAGAATTAAAAATTAAGCACAAACGTCAGTGGCTATATACTGCAGGGGAAACAAATTCCAAAGTTCAAGCAAGTTACAACAAATAACAACAATAAAACCTTCAGAAAAAAATAAAATAGAGTTTGTGATTTCTATAATATGTCATCAGAAATGACCAGTTTTCAACTGAAATCTCATGAAACTTACATTTAGGGAAAAAAAGAAAAGGAAATAACACTGAGAGGGCCCAAATACTGGATTTATTAGACAAACACTACAAACCAGTCCTTATAATGCTAAGAATTAAAGGAAACTATATTCTGAGAACTAAAATATGATAATAACTCAACAAATATGGAATATCATTAAAGAAATAGAACCTAAAAAGGAACCAAAAGATATTCTACAGTTGAAAACAACTTAAATACTCCCTAGATTGTCTCAATAGCAGATTTCAAATGACAGAAAAAAGAATCATTGAACTTGAAGGTAGATGAATAGGAATCGTTCAATCCAAAGATCATGAGAAACAAAGATTGAAGAAAGTGAATAGAGCCTAAGGGATTTATACAAAACTGTCCTGTCTGTCAGTATATGCTTCATGAGAACTCTAGAAGGAGAGAAAGACACAAAAGAAAAACTGGGACTTATAAGTGATTCCAAGTTTGAAGAAAGATATTAATCTGCAGATGCAATGAACACAAAATTAAAAAAAAATATAAAGCAACCCACACCCAGATATATATTGTGAAACTACTGAAAGCCTACCTAATTTTAAAACTAACTGTATAACACCATAGTAATCAAGATCATGTATTATTGGTATAAGCAAAGATGTATAGATCAAGAAAGAATTTCCAAGGCTGCTCAGTGCTAAAGAATCTGCCTGCCAATGCAAGACTCACAGGAGATCCAGGTCTGATCCTTTGGTTAGGAAGGTCACCTGGAAATGACAACCCACTCCAGGAAATGACAACCCATTCAAGGAATTTTCTTGTCTGGAAAATTCCATGGGCAGAGGAGCCTGGCAGGCTATAGTTCATGGGGTTGTGAAGAGTCAGACAAGACTGAGTGACTGGTCACACACACATGTAGATCAAGAGACAGTATAATGAGTGCAGAAAAAAAAAAAAAAGACTTGTTTACAGTAAATTGACCCCTTCATGGATCATAGTCTTGTGGTGAAGGAGCTCGTGTAACTCAATGAAGCACTGAGCCATCTGTGCCATACAGAGCCACACAAGATGGACAGGTCATAGTGGATAGTTACGGCAAAATGTGGTCCACTGGAAGAGGGAAGGGTAAACCACTCCAGTATTTTTGCTTCAAGAACCCCATAAAGAGTATGAAAAGGGGAAAAAAGGAAAAAGAAGAGTATGAAAGGTGAAAAGATAAGCTCAGAGGTGAAATGTGTCCAGCATGCTACCAGGGAAGAGTGGAAAAATAGCTCCAGATAGAAAGAAGAGGCTGGACCAAAGCAGAAGCGAAGCTCATTTGTGAATGTGTCTGGTGGTAAAAGTAAAGTTTGATTCTGTAAAGAACAATATTGATAGGAATCTGGAATGTTTAATCAATGAATCAAGGTAAATGGACATGGTCAGCAAGAGATGGCAAGAATGAACATTGACATTTTAGGAATTAGTGAACTAAAATGGGTATGAACGGGAGAATTTAATTCAGATGACCATTATACCTATTACTGTGGGCAAGAATCTTTTAGAAGAAATGGAGTAGCCTGCATAGGTAACAAAAGAAATGCAGTACTTGGGTGAAATCTACAATACAACAGAATGGTCTTGGTTCTAACACAAACCATTCAACGTCACAGTAATCCAAGGATATGAGCCAACCATTAATGCACAAGAAGCTGAAGTTGAGTGGTTCTATGAAGACCTACAAGACCTTCTAAAACTGAAACAAAAAGAAAAGTCCTTTTCATTCTAGAGGATTTCATCCCAGAGGACTGGAATGCAAAAATAGGAGGTCAAGAGATACCTGGCATAAAAGGCAAATTTGTTCTTGGGGTACAAAATGAAGCAGGGCAAAGTCTAGCAGATTTTTGTGAGAGAATGCACTGGTCATAGCAAACACCCTCTTCCAATAACACTAGATGACTCTCCACATGGACATCACCAGATGGTGAGTATCGAAATCAGGTTGATTATGTTCTTTGCAGCCAAAGATGGAGAAGCTCTATACAGTCAGCAAAAACAAGACCTGGAGCTGACTGTGACTCAGATCACAAGTTCCTTATTGTAAAATTCAGGCTTAAATTGAAGAAAGTAGGGAAAACCACTAGGCCATTCATGTATGACCTAAATAAAATCCCTTATAATTATACATTGGAGGTGACAAACATATTCAAGGGATTAGATCTGGTACAGAGTGCCTGAAAAACTACGGACAGAGGTTTGTAACATAGTATAGGAGGCAGTGGCCAAAATAATGCCAAAGAAAAAGAAATGCAAGAAGGCAAAGTGGTTGTCAGAGGAGGTTTTAAAAATAGCTGAGGAAAGAAGAGAATCAAAAGGCAAGGGAGAAAAGGAAAGATATACCCAAATGAATGCAGAGTTCCAGAGAATAACATGAAAATAAGAAAGCTTTCTTAAGTGAACAACGCAAAGAAATAAAGGGAACCAATAGAATGGGGAAGACTGGAGATCTCTTCAAGGAAATTGGAGACCAAGGGAACATTTCATGCAAGGATGGGCACAATAAATGACAGAAATGGTATGGACCTAAAAGAAGCAGAAGATATTAAAAAGAGGTGGCAAGAACGCACAGAAAAACCATACAAAAAAGGTCTTAATGACCTGGATAACCATAATGGTGTGGTCACTCACCTAGTGTAGACATCTGGAGTGTGCAGTCAAGTGGGCCTTAGGATCATTACTATGAACAAAGCTATAGGAGGTGATGGAATTCCAGCTGAGTTATTCAAAATCCTAAAAGATGATGATGTGAAAGTGCTGCACTCAATATGTCAGCAAATCTGGAAAACTCAGCAGTGGCCAGAGGACTGCAAAAGATCAGTTTTCATTCCAATCCCAAAAAAGGACAATGCAAAAAAATGTTCAAACTATCAAACAATTGTGCTCATTTCATACACCTGCAAGGTAATTCTCAAAATCCTTCAAGCTAGGCTTTAGTAGTACATGACCTGAGAACTACCAGATGTGCAAGCTGGTTTTAGAAAAGGCAAGGAACCAGAGATCAAATTACTAACATTCATTGGATCATAGAAAAAGCAATGGAATTCCAGAAAAATTTCTGCTTCATTGACTACACTAAAATCTTTGTCTGTGTGGATCACAATGAACTGTAAAAACTGTTAGAGTTGGGAGTATCAGACCACCTTACTTGTCTCCTGAGAAACCTGTATGCAGGTCAAGAAGCACAAGTTAGAACTGGACATGGAACAATGGGCTGGTCCAAAATTGGGAAAGGATTACATCAAATCTGTGTATTGTCACTCTACTTTTTAAATATTTATGTAGAGTACATCATGCAATATGCTAGGCTGGATAAATCACATGATGGAATCAAGATTGCTGGGAGAAATATCAACATTTAAGATATCAGATGATACCACTCTAATGGCAGAAAGCAAAGAGGAACTGAAGAGCCTCTTGAAGAAGGTGAAAGAGGAGAATGAAAAAGCTGACTTAAAACTCAACATTCAAAAAACTAAGATCTGGTCCCATCACTTCACGGCAAATTGAAAGGGAAAAAATAGAAACAGTGACAGATTTTATTTTCTTGGGCTTCAAAATCACTGTGGACAGTGATTGCAGCCATGAAATTAAAAGATGCTTAGTCCTTGGAAGGAAAGCTATGAAAAACCTAGACAGTATTTTAGAAAGCAGAGACATAACTTTGCCAGCAAAGGTCCCTGTAGTCAAAGTTTTTTCAATAGTCACATACAGATGTGAGACTTGGGCCATATAGATAGCTGAGCACCAAAGAATTGATGCTTCAAACTGTGGAGCTGGAGAAGATTCTTGAGAGTTCCTTGGCCATTAAGGAAATCAAACCAGTCAATACTAAATGCAGTCAACCCTGAATATTCATTGAAAGGTTTGATGCTGAAGCTCCAATATTTTGTCCACCTGATGTGAAGTACTGACTTATTAGAAAAGACCCTTATGCTGGGAAAGACTAAGTGGAAGAGGAGAAGGGGATGACAGAGAATGAGATAGTAGGATGGCATCATTGACTCAATGGACATGACTTTGAACACACTCTGGAGGATGGTGTAGGACAGGAAAGCCTAACCTGCTGCAGTCCATGGAGTCACAAGAAGTCAGGCATGACTTGGTGACTGAACAACAAAATTAAAGTCTTTCAACACCAAATGTTGGCAAGAATATGGAGAAACTCTCCTGCATTACTAGTAAGAATGAAAAATGCTACAAACTGTTTGGAAAACAGGCACACACAGTTTTTTAAAAAAGATATTAAAAAATGCACATTTCCCATTCTACCAGCAATTACACTCCTAGGTATTCATCAAAGAGAAATGGTAACATATGTCCACAATAGACTTTCATGTGAGTGTACCTAGAGGCTTCATTCATCATTACCAGTCAAAAACTGGAAACAAACCAGTTATCCATCCATCATTTGGTGAACAAGTACACAAAATATGGAATATCTACACCATGAAGTACTACCCAAAAATGAAAAGGAACAAACTACTGAATAAGCAACAATCTGGGTGAAATTCAGACATCACTCTAAGTGAAAAAAAAAAAAACCAAACAGCTATGAAATACACATAATAGATGAGTCAAATTTATTGAGATAATAGGAGAATGGAAAGTTATACAGGTAGAAAGCATGTTAGTGCTTGCCAGTGACTGGGGATGGAATTGAGGATTGGTTGTAAACTGTGCATGGGGTTTCTGGAGTGATGATGTAAATTAAAACTGGCTTGTGAAAATCATTGCAGAATTTTTATAAATCTAATGAAAAATTCCTCATACTGTCCATTTAAATTATTATATTTAATAGAGCTTTAAAAAATTGAATGAATTGATACCTTTGTGATAAGAAAGTATACAAGTATAAGAAAATATTAATGTAGAGTGTATGTGGTGGGTTTAGAATACTCCATACTCCATATAAAATTCTTATTTTTCATTGTAATAGTATTTTATTTTTTAAATATTTAATTTGGGGAAAATTGCTTTACAGTGTTGTGTTGGTATCTGCCATACAACAATGTAAATCAGTTAGATATAACTATAACTATAACTATAACTATAACTATAACTATATATATATATATCCCCTCCCTCTTGGGACTCTCTCCCTGACCCCATCCCATCCCTCTTCATCATCACAATGTGCCAGGCTGGGCTCTCTGTGTTATATAGCAACTTCACACTAGCTAGCTGGATTTCCCAGGTAGCTCAGTGGTAAAGAATTGCCTGCCGGTACAGAAACTGCAGGAGACACTGGTTTGATCCCTGGGTGGGGAAGATCCCCTGGAGGAGGAAATGGCAACCCACTCCAGTATTCTTGCTGGGATAATCCCATGGAGAGATGAGCCTGGTGTCAGACCATGGTGTCTCAGGGTCAGACACAACTGAGCAACTGTGCATGTATGTATGCACTGGCTATCTATTTTACACATGATAGTGTATATATGTATATACATATATACATATATATATATGTATATGTATATATATATATATATATCAATACTACTTTCTCCATTATTCCCACCCTTTCTTATCCTGCTGTGTCCATAAGTCTGTTCTCTACATCTGTGTCTCCATTGCTTCCCTACAAATATGATCATTAGTAACATTTTTCTAGATTCGATTTGTATGTGTTAATAAATGATATTTGTTTTTCTCTTTCTGACTTACTTCATTCTGTATAAGAAGCTCTAGGTTCATCCACCTCACTACAATTGACTCACATTCATTCCTTTTTATGGCTGAGTAATATTCCATTGTATAAATGTACCACATCTTCTTTTTCCATTCATTTGTCTGTGGATATCTAGGTTGCTTCCATGTCCTGGCTATTGTAAATATTGCTTCAGTGAACACTGGGGTACATGTGGTCAAATTGTGGTTTATGTAGCATATATGTCCAGTACTGGGATTGCTGGATCATATTATAGATTTATCCATTGTTTTTAAAGGAATTTCTGCACTGTTCTCCACAATGACTGTATCAGTTTACATTCACACCAACAGAGCAAAAGGGTTCCTTTTTCTCCACATCCCCTCCAGCACTTACTGTTTTTAGATTTTTTGATGATGGTCATTCTGATCAGTCCAAAGTGATAGCTCACTGTAATTTTGATTTGTGTTTCTCTAATAATGAATGATGTTGAGCATATTTTTTATGTGTTTGTTAGCCCATCTGTATGTCTGTTTTGATTGTTTTTCTGATATTGAGCTGTATAAGTTGCTTATATATTTTGGATATTATTCCTTCATCAGTTGCTGCATTTGCAATTATTTTCTCCCATTCTGAGGGCCATCTTTTCATCTTGTTTATGGTTCCCTTTGTTATGTAAAATATTATAAGTTGTATTAGGTCTTACTTGTTTATTTTGATTTTTATTTCCATTACTCTAGGAGGTAGGTCAAAGAGTATCTTACTGCAATCTATTTCAGAGAGTATACTGCCTATGGTTTCTTGTAAGAATTTTATAGTTTCTGGCCTTACATTTAAGCCTTTAACCCATTTTGAATGTATTTTTGTGTATAGTGTTAGGAAGTGTTCTAGTTGTATTGTTTTATAGGTAGCTTTCCAGTTTTCCCAGCACCACTTATTGAAGAGAATGTCTTTTCTCCATTGTGTAGTCTTGCTCCTTTGTTAAAGATGAGGTGCCAGTATGTTTGTGGGTTTATCTCTGTGGGTTTATTTCTATTTTGTTCCATTGGTCTATATTTCTGATTTTGTGCCAATACCATGCTGTCTCAATGACTATGGCTTTGTAGTATAGTCTGAAGTCAGGGAAGTTGATTCCTCCAGTTCTGTTTTTCTTTCTCAAGATTGCTTTGGCTATTTGAGGTCTTTTGTGATTCCATACAAATTGTGAAATTTTTTGTTCTAGTTCTATGAAAAATGCCATTGGTAATTTGATAGGGATTTCATTAAATCTGTAGATTGCTTTGGGTAGTATAGTCATTTTGACAATATTGATTCTTCCAATCCAAGAATATGGTATGTCTCTCTCCATCTCTTTGTATCATCTTTGATTCATTTACTGAGTGAAGTAAGTCAGACAGAGGAGAAGAAATATCATATGACATACCTTATATATGGAATCTAAAAAGAAAAGATACAAATGAACTTACTTACAAAACAGAAAGAGACATACAGACTTAGAGAATGAACTTATAGTTGCTGGGGGGAAGGATGCGGGCAAGGTATAGTTAGGGAGTTTGGGATGGACATGTACACACTGCTATATTTAAAATGGATAACCAACAAGGACCTTCTGAATAGCACATGGAACTCTGCTCTATGTTATGTGGCAGCCTGGATAGGAGCAGAGTTTGGTGATGAATGGATACATGTATATGTGTGGCTGAGTCCCTTATCTGTTCACCAGAAACTATCACAACATTGTTAATTGGCTATACCACAATACAAAATAAAAAAGCTTTTTCAAAAATCAAATGACTTTCATTGACTACTCTATCATATTTATTCACAATAAAAATCTGTATAACACTTTCAAATTTTAAATTATGACTGTAAATTTCTAAATATGGAAAAATGTTTGTGGATTTGGTTATTAATACAAGTAACCTAAATATACTTATTATAAATGCTCTGAGACAACACAAGGTATGGTTAAGAACACACACTCTGGAGTCAGACTGCCTAGTTTCAAAAGCTAGCTCTGCCCAGATATGTAGCCTTGGAAAGTTTCTCAACCTCTCTATGTTTTTATTGCCTCAACTGTAAGATGCAATAAAAATACTATTAAGCTTGGAGATCTTAACAGAGTCCAATGAGATAAAAATATATAACACTTAATGTCCATAGTAAACACTATATTTATATTATTTTCATGTTGATACTTTTACACAGAAAATAAATTTTATTGGAAATTCATAATAAATATCAGTTATTTCTCAATATCAGTGTTATCCCTATTTTCCATTGCAGTATTACAGAGAGAAACCTTTCTCATAAATCAGTAAATGGTTTTCTTAATTTTCTAAATGTATAACAAAATAATCCAAGTTACATGCCAAAAAAGTCACTTCCCATTTTCGATCAAATATTTTAAAATGATCCTTCACTAGATGACTTGGTTCAATTATATTGAAAGCAAGGATTTGGAAACCATCTGCTTTGCAAAGTGTTTCTTCTCCATGTTTCCAGTCATTTTTCTTTGTAATCACAACAGAAATTTTCTTTGTGATGCCTCATCAGATTTTACCCTCCAGGGCAGTGGACTTTTGTGATGTTCTCGAAGAGGGGAAGTTTTGCCTTCCCTCTAGAAGGTGGTAGGAACAGCTATTTGGGAAGGAGAAATAACATAATACATGGACTGCTTACTATCTCAGGCAAACCTAAGGAAAAAATATATGTAGAAAGCCTTTATATGTGTCCTGAGGGCAAGGACTTCAGTTTAAGGACTCACTCTACAGGGCCTCTTTTCTGTCTCATGTTGAATTAGGAGCATATCAAGCTCAGCATCTGCAAACTTTAGTTTCCTGTTCTTGTTCCCATTGGTTGTGGACACTGAGAGTGGCCTGTGAGCCAACAGTAAGGAAATGAAGTTAGCAAGAAAATAATTGCTATTGTGGCTGAGAACATATTGTGGTTTAAATTTTGTCTTTATGGATTAACCTATTTGGACATTTTTGCATAGAAAACAGTTTCTTACAGAAAAAAGGACTCTTTTTTATGTGCATATTCTTTTATGTGCATAAGTCATGTCTGACTCTTTTATGATCCCGTGGACTGTAGCCGTCCAGGCTCCTCTGTCCATGGGATTTCCTAGGCAAGAATACTGGAGTGGGTTGCCATTTCATTTTCTAGAAGATCTTCTTGACCCAGGGGTGAAACTCTCACCTCCTGTATTGGCAGATGGATTCTTTATATCTGAGCCACTAGAGAAGCCCCTATAATACTATTATCACCCTAAAAGAAAGATTGTGATTTTTCTATTAAAGTTATATGTATACAATTTATTTATTTTGTTTTTGATGATCTTAAATTAAAAAAAAAACTTTTGGAAAATTTTTGATTTATGGAAAAGTCACTATGGCAGCACAATGTTCCCTTATACTTTTCACAAGCTTTCCCCTAATGTTTCCTCCCAGGTTTTATTGAAGTATAAATGACAAAGTAAAATTACATGTATTTTACCAAACCAAACTTGGGTCTGCTTACCTGCACACAGTAAAGCCAATTTACTGGCACTGGGTTGTGAAGGAAAGTGTATGGTTTATTACAAGTGCCAAACAAGGAGTCTGTGTGACAAATGCTGAAAAGACCCTAAGTCATCAATGGATTCCAGGGAAGAGCTTTAAAGGCAAGGTGGAAGAGGGGAGGTGCAGGTGTGTGATCAGCCCACACACAATTCCCTGGTTGATAGTGAGGCAATAGGGTGGTGGCACAGGGACAATCACCGATTTTCAGGCTCCAATCTGCCTTGGGACCACATGTGCATGATCAGCGTGCAGTTAATTTCTTTCATCTAGTACAGGTTTGGGGATCTGTAAAATAAGTGAAGAGTGTGTATCAGACACTGTTATCTATGTCCTTCCGGGAGAATCTAAAGATTCTGTGACTACCATATGGTTGATCTGTTTAAATTGTCACCAGTTCTTCTGGCCCAGGTACTACCTTCTGTTACTACATGTTCACATTCTTCCAATCATTAACCCTTGAGCCAGGTTTTTGTGACTCAGGGGAAGTCTGAGAGACTAAAGCTGGGGTAAGGTCCTGATCTGGGAAAGCCCCATAGGGTCCTACTTGGTTGCATATATTTAAAGACAACATGATGATTTTATGTACATATACATAGTGAAATGATTGCCACAATCAAACTAATTAAGAAATCCATTACCTCACATAGTTACCAGTTTTGTTTTTTTGTGTTAAGAACACTTAAGGTCTATTATCTTAGCAAATTTCAGATATACAACACAGTACTCCTAACTGTGGTTGCCATACTGCACATTAGATCCCCAGAATTTAGTCATCTTATAACTGGAAGTTTGTACCTTTTGTATGATATCTCTCCATCCTCCAGCCCCATTCTACTGTTTGTTTCTATGAGCTCACCTGTTTTAAAATCTGCATGTAAGAGAGATCATACAATATTTGTCTTTCTACACTGTTGATTCTCTTAATGTGTTTTCTGTTTGTTGTAAATGATCTGAAAGTGCCATTCATTTTTAGGATTCTCTTCCATGTATTTTTTTCCCCAGGCCTGGCTGCAGAACATTTGAGAATGGTGGGGCCTTATGAAAAGAATATGTTGAGATGAACCAGAAGATATAGGGCAGCTTTATAAAGCGGCTTTGGGAGGATTTTGCCAAGAGCATGCAGAAGCTCAGCAGTTTATCTTTCATGCCCTGCCTTTCAGCCCTATATCCCTGAGTATTTCCTATGTACACTCCTCTGATTTAATTAACTTCACTCATTATAGCCATGTTAGAAATATATTATCATTTTTAGTTTATAACTTGAGTTAAAAAAAAATACTAGGGAGCTTCCAAGGTGGCACAGTAGTAAAGAATCTGCCTGCAATGCAGGAGACTTGGGTTCAACCCCTGGATCAAGAAGATCTCCTGGAGAAGGAAATGGCGACCCACTCCAGTACTCTTGCCTGGAAAATCCCATGGATAGAGGAGCCTGGAGGGCTACAGTCCACTGTGTCACAAAGAGCTAGACATGACTTAGCAACCAAATGACAACAAAAATTAACAAAACCCTAGCTCAATGTGTTTAATTTTTTAGCATTAGAATTTATGGAACAATGAAGAACATTTCAGTAGGTTAGAGGGAATAGAAAAACAACATTTGGACTAAAACCCAGAAATCTATTTACTTCGAAAGCTTATTTATTCTACCCACACCCCACAATCGTCACATAAATCTTCTTGTGTAAATACTTCCTCTTACCTTGTGAAATAGGTAAATTTCATAATACCTATTCTGAAAATGGTCTGCTAAGGGTTCAGGGTTTGCCAAGGCCATTTGAGGTCCAGGCTGATGACAGACACTGGGAATCAGCATCGTTTGGTGTCTCAGTTGTATGGTTCCTGAGACATCCCTGATTCAGGAGTGTGGTTCTGACGGCTGAAGAGAAAGAGCAGCCTGCAGACTAACTGGCATGCAGTGGGAGCACGAGCAGCCAAGTGATTTACAAGGCATCCACTGTGTCCTAACAGGCCTACAGATTCTCGGCAGACCCTGGCCAGGGGGTGCGGGCTGAGTGTGGAGTAGCTCAGTCTGGAAGCCAGCTAGCTGTGTGCCAGCTGCTTGATTAAGGAACATTGTTTAGTAGAATCAACAGGAACAGAAGTCAACTATAAACTCTGCTTGCTTCTCTGAAGAGGGACAGAGTGTGCTCAGCACAGCAGACCAGTGAGGAGCCCAACATGTTTAGTGCAAAGCTGCCAAAAAAACCCTTTAAGTTGGCCCTATCATAATGTTGGTCCCTCCCTTAGCAAATCAGCCATTTCCTTGCCTCATTATGGGAGTGCCTGTCTTTTTGTGCATAATTTTCTTCACTTATGCTTTCACAAGATGGTGAAACATTTGATAGCATTTTTAACTTTTAACTGTGATTTATGATCATTTAAATTGCCAACATCCGCTGGATCATGGAAAAAACAAAAGAGTTCCAGAAAAACATCTATTTCTGCTTTATTGACTATGCCAAAGCCTTTGGCTGTGTGGATCACAATAAACTGTGGAAAATTTTGAAAGAGATGGGAATACCAGACCACCTGACCTGCCTCTTGAGAAATCTGTATGCAGGTCAGGAAGCAACAGTTAGAACTGGACATAGAAAAACAGACTGGTTCCAAATAAGAAAAGGAGTACGTCAAGGCTGTATATTGTCACCCTGCTTACTTAACTTATATGCAGAGTACATCATGAGAAATGCTGGGCTGGAAGAAACAGAAGCTGGAATCAAGATTGCCAGGAGAAATATCAATAACCTCAGATATGCAGATGACACCACCGTTATGGCAGAAAGTGAAGAGGAACTAAAAAGCCTCTTGATGAAAGTAAAAGAGGAGAGTGAAAAAGTTGGCTTAAAGCTCAACATTCAGAAAATGAAGATCATGGCATCCGGTCCCATCACTTCATGGCAAATAGATGGGGAAACAATGGAAACAGTGGCAGACTATATTTTTGGAGGCTCCAAAATCATTGCAGATGGTAACTGCAGCCATGAAATTAAAAGACACTTACTCCTTGAAAGGAAAGTTATGACCAACCTAGACAGCATATTAAAAAGCAGAGACATTACTTTGTCAACGAAGGTCTGTCTAGCCAAGGGTATGGTTTTTCCACTGGTCATGTATGGATGTGAGAGTTGGACTATAAAGAAAGCTGAGCACAGAAGAATTGATGCTTTTGAACTGTGGTGTAGGAGAAGACTCTTGAGAGTCCCTTGGACTGCAAGGAGATTCAACCAGTCCATCCTAAAGGAGATCAGTCCTGGGTGTTCATTGGAAGGACTGATGTTGAAGCTGAAACTCCAATACTCTGGCCACCTGATGCGAAGAGCTGACTCATTTGAAAAGACCCTGATACTGGAAAAGATTGAGGGCAGGAGGAGAAGGGGATGACAGAGGGTGAGATGGTTGGATAACATCATCAACTCAATGGATATGGGTTTGGGTGGACTCCAGGAGTTGGTGATGGACAGGGAGGCCTGGGGTGCTGGGGTACATGGGGTTGCAAAGAGTCGGACATGACTGAGTGACTGAACTGAACTGAACTGAACTGATGTATATTATAAACCTCATACATTTATGTATATTGTAAATCTTACATGTCAGCCTCAATAAACATAGAGCTGTTCAAGTTTTCTTTTTTAATGGAGTGTTAGTTGCTCAGTTGTGTCCAACTCTTTGGGACCTTATGGACTGTAGCTTACTAGGCTCCTCTGTCCATGGAATTGTCCAGGCAAGAATACTGGAGTGGGTAGCCATTCTCTTTTTCAGGGGTTTTTCCTGATCCAATGATTGAAACTGGGTCTCCTGCATTATAGGCAGATTCTTTACTATCTGAGCCTCCAGGGAAGCCCCAAGAATACTGAAGTGGGTAGTCGTTTTTGTGTCTCAGACGAGTTCAACTATAACAGTTCTCTGGTTTCTTTTCCATGGTTTGCTTCTATCTTTTGGACATCTGTGAAATTTCCTTTCCTCAACCTTTGTTTCTGATATTATATTTTAAAAGTATTTTAAAAGATGTAGTTTTATATGGAAACATCTTATTCTCATCTTAGCTCTCTCTAATGTGGAAATTTTCCTCTTTTCTACTTTCTTTCTTGCATTTTTGAAATGTGTCAAGTATCCTTCTAAGTATTTTATATGGATTATTTATTTAATATTTACCGAGCTCTATGTGAAACTATTATTATTGCCATTGTCATTATTATTATTTTACCCATTTTGCAGAAGAGGAAAGTATGCTCTGAAATGTTAAAGGCATAGACCAAAGCTGTTCAGTTCAAACAGAATTCAGATTTATTTGTATGCAGCAGTTTCAGTCCAAAACCTATGTCTTTATAACCATTCTATAAAATGGGTTCCCTACATTTTGAAACTTTTCTCTAAATTTGAAACATGTTTTTCATTATGTGGTGTAAAAAGAAACAAAAACAATGATTTCATCTCTCTCATTTTGTGTTTCTACACTTATTCAGTATCCTTTCATGCTGAGTTTTCTCCTGCTAGAGAGAACTAGTCTGGAAGCATGTACAATTGGCAGACACAGTACTTTCTTTTATTCCCATGTTTACAAGAGAAATAAAATAACTCACTTTACTCAAAATAAAACTAAGATAACATTTTGTTTTGACTTGTTCCTAGTTAAGGTATGGATTTGATTTGTAAATGTTTCAAACATCTTGAATCTGTCTTTTTAACTGATTGTTCTCTTTTTGGCATCTCCTCCCCATCCCCCTACCCCCCTGCCAAACAAAGTTTAAGAGAATATTTTCTAGATTTGTCTTTAGAGCCTTGTGGATATTTATTTTTCAAGGAAAGCTTCTTTTCTTAGGAGTTTATTGAACAAATCAAAGTTTTGGGGAGGACCTGCTCTTCTGGGTATGCTATAGCTCTGACTGGAAAACTATTATCTACCCTGACTGTATATATGTCATATATCTAAAAGTATTGTAAGAAAAATGCTTTTTAACTCATCATGGCATTCTTGAGCTTTAGCGGGGGTCTCACTGCAATTGTCTGCAGACATTTATTTGTCTTAGAATTCTAAAGGGTCCCTCAAATGCTAATAGTACAGATTTGGATGGTGTCTAAAGCTACTTCCAGTCAAATTATTTATTTTATTATTTGTATTGATTATGATTAGCAGTTTTTCTTTTTTAATTTCACATGTTTTTTAATAAAGAAAGTGTATTAGATTTGTTGAGAAGTTCCTTGCACATATCTCCTGTTCTTCTTAGCTGTATTCATTCATTCACTCATTCATTTGTTAAATTCACACTGTGCCAAAGCAAAAACATGTTCCTTCAAACTAAGTAAGGTGACCCCATTACAAGCTCATTATGGCATTCTACAGCTTTCTGAGTTTATTTTACCACTCTTTGTAAATTAAATATTTGTATGACATCTCCATCACTGGACTGAAAGCTGTAGGAGGCCAGGGTCCACATAATAAGGATTCAAAATATCACTGTGGAATGAATATATCTCTTTGTCTCCTTACAGTGTCTTGTATCTAACTGAGACTCATTCTATATCTGTTGTAAACAAGTAACCACCTGGAGGGGTAGAAAAGAAGACATATAACATGATTGCTACCTCAGGGTGTATACAGTTTAGCCCAGGAAAATGAAGAATCAAACCCATAGCTATCAGTGTAGTGATGTGGGAGTTGGAAAAAAGGGGAAGTGGGAGTAGGCAGCTAGAAAGGAGGGCTTCTCAGTGAAGGGAGGCCTGATGTGGAAAATGAATTGTGAGGAGAAACCCTGTCAAGGTCACCTGAAGAGCAGAATCAGCAAGAAAGGTGATGCTAAAACCAATGCAAGGATAACAAAAACATCTGAGGAACTTCCCCAATTGCTCTTTTGTCTCAACTTCTCCCCTTGTGGGGCTTCCCAGGTGGCTCAGTGGTAAAGAATTTGCCTGCAGAGCAGGAGAACTGGGTTTGATCCATGGGTTGGGAAGATCCCCTGGAGAAGGAAATGGCAAATCACTCCAGTATTCTTCCGTGGAAAATCTCCGGGACAGAGGAACCTGGTGGACTACAGTCCATGGAGTTGCAAAAGAATCACACACCATTTAGTGACTAAACAACAACAACAACTCCTCTTGTGAGAGAAACAAGTACTTTGCCCAATGTCAGTAGGTGAATAGCTGCAGCCATGACAAGCTGGGAAGAGGAGGCTGTTGGAAATTTGTGATGGGAACAAAGGTTTTCAAAAAGAATAAAGGGCAGCCCTGAGACCAGTAGCAGGGCTCTGAGTGATAGCCTTGGAGCACAGGATATCCTGGGTGGAGAGCAGAGGAAGGTGAGATTTGTGTAGGAGCACAAGGGTGAGCGGCTAAAAGAAATGCATAATGGCAGCTAGGCAAGCTTTGTTCTAGGGGACACAATACTCATGAGCCAAGCATCATTTTTGCATCTCATGAATCTCATCAGGATGAAAATAAGGATGGTTGGTGAAGAAGCCAAGCCAAGGAAGGACTGTCACTGTGCCCATCATGGGAAGGGCCCTTTGGTGTTGGGTGACCTGCATACATGATTGATACTGCAGAGTAACTAAAACCAAGACATCCCAACAACACCTCCCAATCATTCACTTTGTATCTGTTTGGATTCATTTTGCCTTTGGTCCAGTAATTGCTTTCTCTCTAATCCTCCCCACTCCTCAGTTCAGTTCAGTTTAGTCGCTCAGTTGTGTCTGACTCTTTGCGACCCCATCAACCACAGAAGGCCAGGCCTCCCTATCCATCACCAACTCCTGGAGTCCACCAAAACCCATGTCCATTGAGTTGATGATGCCATCCAACCATCTCATCATCTGTCATCCCCTTCTCCTGCCTTCAATCTTTCTCAGCATCAGGGTCTTCTCAAATGAGTTAGCTCTTCTCATCAGGTGGCCAAAATATTGGAGTTTCAGCTTCAACATCAGTCCTTCCAAAGAACACCCAGGACTGACCTCCTTTAAGATGGACTGGTTGGATCTCCTTGCAGTCCAAGGGACTCTCAAGAGTCTTCTCCTACACCACAGTTCAAAAGCATTAATTCTTCTGTGCTCAGCTTTCTTTATAGTCCAATTCTCACATCCATACATGACCACTGGAAAAACCATAGCCTTGACTAGATGGACCTTTGTTGACAAAGTAATGACTCTACTTTTTAATATGCTGTCTAGGTTGGTCATAACTTTCCTTCCAAGGAGTAAGCATCTTTTAATTTCATGCCTGCAGTTACCATCTGCAGTGATTTTGGAGCCCCCCAAAATAAAGTCAACTACTGTTTCCACTGTTTCCCCATTTATTTGCCATGAAGTGATGGGACCAGATGCCATGATCTTCGTTTTCTGAATGTTGAGCTTTAAGCCAACTTTTTCACTCTCCTCTTTTACTTTCATCAAGAGGCTTTTTAGCTCCTCTTCACTTTCTGCCATAAGGGTGGTGTCATCTGCATATCTGAGGTTATTGATATTTCTCTCGGTGATCTTGATTCCAGCTTGTGCTTCTTCCAGTCCAGCATTTCTCATGATGTACTCTGCATATAAGTTAAATAAGCAGGGTGACAATGTACAGCCTTGACGCACTCCTTTTCCTATTTGGAACCAGTCTGTTGGTCCATGTCCAGTTCTAGTTGTTGCTTCCTGACCTGCATATAGATTTCTCAAGAGGCAGGTTAGGTGGTCTGGTATTCCCATCTCTTTCAGAATTTTCCACAGTTTATTGTGATCCACACAGTCAAAGGCTTTGGCATAGTCAATAAAGCAGAAATAGAGGTTTTTCTGAAACTCTCTTGCTTTTTCCATGATCCAGAAGATGTTGGCAATTTGATCTCTGGTTCCTCTGCCTTTTCTAAAACTAGCTTGAACATCTGGAAGTTCACAGTTCACGTGTTGCTGAAGTTTGACTTTGAGAATTTTGAGCATTACTTTACTAGCGTGTGAGACGAGTGCAATTGTGCAGTAGTTTGAGCATTCTTTGGCATTGCCTTTCTTTGGGATTGGAATGAAAACTGACCTTCTCCAGTCCTGTGGCCACTGCTGAGTTTTCCAAATGTGCTGGCATATTGAGTGCAGCACTTTGACAGCATTATCTTTCAGGATTTGAAATAACTCAACTGGAATTCCATTACCTCCACTAGCTTTGTTCATAGTGATGATTCCTAAGGCCCACTTGACTTCACATTCGAGGATGTCTGGCTCTAGGCGAGTGTGAGTGATCACACCATCATGATTATCTGGGTCATGAAGATCTCTTTTGTATAGTTCTTCTGTGTATTCTTTCCACCTCTTGTTAATATCTTCTGCTTCTGTTAGGTCCATACCATTTCTGTCCTTTATTGAGCCCATCTTTGCATGAAATGTTCCCTTGGTATCTCTAATTTACTTACAGAGATCTATAGTCTTTCCCACTCTATTGTTTTCCTCTATTTCTTTGCATTGATCACTGAGGAAGGCTTTCTTATCTCTCCTTGCTATTCATTCGAACTCTGCATTCAAATGGCATATCTTTTCTTTTCTCCTTTGCTTTTCGCTTCTCTTCTTTTCACAGCTATTTGTAAGGCCTCCTCAGACAGTCATTTTGCTTTTTTGCATTTCTTTTTCTTTGAGATGGTCTTGATTCCTGTCTCCTATACAGTGTCATGAACCTCTGTCCATAGTTCATCAGGCACTCTGTTTATCAGATCTAGTCCCTTAAATCTATTTCTCACCTCCACTACCCCACTCCTCACACACACAAATTCACTTCATGAGACCCAGCATGGCCCCCAAGTATGTTTTATCTTCTCAAGGACAGAAATACTGACATCTTCTTCCACAACTCTTAATCACACTTTCCACAAAAAAGTACACTTTTCTGCTAGCAGTTTTTTATTTTCTCTGACTATTGCACTTCCTTCCACATCACATTTCATAGATAAAGCCTAATCTATAGCCTTCATTTCCCTTGCTTGTATGCTTAGTTGCTTCAGTTGTGTCTCTTTCGGACCCTATGGACTGCAGCCCTTCAGGCCCCTCAGTTCATGGGATGGATTCTCCAGGCAAGAATACTCGAGTGGGTTGTTATTTCTTTCTCCAGGGAATCTTGCTGACCCAGCAATCAAACCCTGTTTCCTGCATTGCAGACAGATTTTTACCGACCTAGCCACCAGGGAAGCCCTCATTTCCCTTACTTTTCTTCTTACAGTTTTGTCACAATTTTAAAAACAAAACAAGAATTATACCAAAAAAGAAAAAAAAAACCCAACTCCATCAACTTACGAAAACGGGAGGCGGTGCTTTGCAGAATGAGAAACCACAGCACAGAAACTAGTTTACCAAAAATGCCATTAGAGAGTTTCATCAATAGTGTCAACAATATAATCCAGGGAACTGGGAATCTGATTCTAGTCATTAATTTTGCACAGAAATAATCATTTTTATGCATAATTGTCCCTAAGTAGTAGATGATTCCTGGACTCAGTGTTCCAGATGAAAGCATCTGTGCTAAACCCTATTAAAGTACTTCCAGAATCACTTCTTCCCATCCCCATATTTCAGTAAAGAAGCCAAAATGTAGCTCAGAGTAATTACTTCAGACTAAGCCCTGATGCTAATGGCACTACCTAATTAGAATTGTGGCTCAGTGAGGAGCCAGAGTGTATTTTTAATGGCTTTAGAATGGTGATAAAATTAAAGTGGAATTGTGCAGAAGGAATATGTAATCCTATTACACTAATGTCTCAACATAAAGGGAACAGTGAGGAGGGTTGTATAGAATTGCATTACTTTTGCTCTTGTCTCTGCCTTTAATATTCCCAGTTTCTTGAGCTCTTGCTCTTTGGGAAATGCACACCTCCCCCCCCCCCCCCCAAATCCCTTTTTTCCTGCAGGTGTCAGATCAGTTTCAGTCTCTACAGGAAGCTGTTTCTGACTATTAGGTGCATCTTTCTTTGAAAGCTGGTGGTGGTGTTATTTGGGCACCAAAAACTCAGTTGTTTCAAGCCACAGTTCTTTCTCCTTCTGTGGTAGTGCCTCATACAAGATAGCTTCAAAAATTGATTTCAGGGACCTTTCTGGTGGCCAAGACTCCACTTTCTTAATGCAGGAGAGCTGAGTGTGATCACTGGTCAGGCAACTAGATACCAATCACATGCTGCAACTGAGAGTTCACATGCCACAGCTAAATATTCTACATGCGACAACTAAGGCTTGATGCAGCCAAGTAAGTAAATACATAAAAATAAATCTTAAAGAAAGACAAGAAAATTGATTTCATTTCTAGAAAGCATATGAGGATGATATGCAGAAAATAGCAGAATTCAGTTTTGTTCAATTTTTTAGAGAAATTATTGTGAATAGAGCACAATAATTAATTAAATTAAACGAAAACTATTAATCTGAAATTCTTGCTCTTATTCAAAATATTGTTGAATTAACAGATATGCAGATAAACCAAACTTCTGAGAATTCCTTCCAGAAGAATGAAATTATCCTAATAAACATCATATGAGCTCTTTCTAATGAGAGTACCATCAGTGAACAATGAACAAAGGCCTCAAAGACATGATATTACGCATTCATTCATTCATCCACCCACCTATTTAGAAACATTATGTGTTCGTGCCAGGTGTTAGGACACAGAAATAAAAATGTGATGGGTAGAATTCTTGACCCCATAAAGATACTGCCTCTGTAAATGTAGGAAGACAGAAATGCTGTTAGAACCAAATCAGGAAGGACAGTGTAAGCCATGGGAAGGTATTTGAATTTTATTATAAATTCTATGGGGAAGTGTTGAAGATGGTAAACAGGGAAGTAATGAGAATAACTGATGTTCTTGAAAGATCCTTCTGGGATTTTTTGAGAGCGAAGACATGACCAAAAATTTTTCAATATAGGAGGATTAGAAAGAGACCATCAGATATTTAGCATATTTTCTCCTAACAGAATTAAAAATAGGGATCTGGACCACTGGTTGGGAAGCTGAAAACGTTTATTGATGAATACTCGACCAGTTTAAAAGCTTTTCAGTCATGAATTAAAACAATTGTGGACTTCTTGGCTTTAGAAAATAATTTAAGTTTGAAAACAAAATTTTGGTTAGAGTTATATGAATTTTTATTAAACTAATGTGCAAAAAGAAGCTATACTTATCTGATTTGTTGACTTAAACATGGAGCCTTTCAGAACAAATCTGCATTCAAAGGGAATTACAAACATTTTGAAAGTGAAGTGAGTGTTAGTCATGTCTGACTCTGCGATGTCATGAAACTGTAGCTTGCTAGGTCCCTCTGTCCATGGAATTCTCCAGGCAGGAATACTGGAATTAGTAGCCATTCCCTTCTCCAGGGGATTTTCCTAATGCAGGGATCGAACCCCAGTCTCCTGCATTGCAGGCAGATTCTTTACCAACCACCATAGAAGCCTTTCAGTTCAGTTCAATTCAGTTCAGTCGCTCAGTCGTATCTGACTGACTGTTTGCGACCCCATGAATCGCAGCACGCCAGGCCTGCCTGTCCATTACCAACTCGCAGAGTTCACTCAAACTCATGTCCATCGATTCTGTGATGCCATCCAGCCATCTCATCTTCTGTCGTCCCCTTTTCCTCCTTCTCCCAATCCCTCCCAGCATCAGAGTCTTTTCCAATGAGTCAACTCTTCACATGAGGTGGCCAAAGTACTGGAGTTTCAGCTTTAGCATCATTCCCTCCAAAGAAATCCCAGGGCTGATCTCCTTCAGAATGGACTGGTTGGATCTCCTTGCAGTCCAAGGGACTCTCAAGAGTCTTCTCCAACACCACAGTTCAAAAGCATCAATTCTTCGGCACTCAGCTTTCTTCACAGTCCAACTCTCACATCCATACATGACCACTGGAAAAAAACATAGCCTTGACTAGATGGACCTTTGTTGGCAAAAATAACTTTTTTGTTCTTTCATATAGGTTCTTGTTAAGAACAAGGCACACTAAAATTTCATTTGTTTCCTTCACCTTTACTGGGTTATCTGCCAAAAGTGGAAGTACTATTTTCATGTAGAAGAATGTATACAAAACAATTTATAAAATTCAATGAAAGTAATAAAATGTTGTCTACAGCTATAAAGGAAAGAACTTTACATAAACAAAAATTCTTTGGTTGACACACCAGAGAAATTACAGATCTTGCTTTGCACAGCTGTTACATGCCCTATTGTAAATTTGGTTAAAATGAAATAATTCCTTAGTCCATATCTAATTCTTTCATCTCCTCTCACTCCTACCTTGGAACAAAAAGGACATTCCTAAGTTGAGCGTCTTGTGGGGTCCATAAAGATTGTGCTTATGCACATAACTTGTCTTCTCCTGTCTTCATGGTAGATATATAGCTCCAAGTATCAAAGGGTCAAAATTCCATTGCCTGTTAGTCCTAATAAAGCAGCAGGAGTTTCCTGAAGGGAGTGCTGACAAGCCTAATTGTTCATAACTGGAGAGTGAAGGATTCATTCTATCAATGAGATTTTAACCCTCTCTTTACTCATTTCCTTCTTGACTTTACAGATAAGAGTTGGATTCATAACAGAAGTATTCATATTTTCAAGATAATGAAAGACTGTAGCAAGACTGAGATATTTATTTGGATTTGGTGAAACAGTGATGGGTAATGTCAGAGGTCTGTGCAAGAGTGTCAGTGTTTGAGACAAGAGTCAGTGCTGAAGTGTGACTGTTTTGGAGGGTCAACCAAATGGGATAATGGATCAGCTACAGAAGAAAGGTCTCTTCCTGGTTTTCCTAAGAGTTCTGAACAAAATATAAGAATGAAGAGACAGGTTATATATAAACGTCCTCAGAAAAATATGTATCATGCAAGTAGAGGACTTTGAAGACCAAATTTCTTAGAAATACTAGAGAAGTTTTCACAAACTACACTTGCTGTCATCCACAAAAACTTCTTGATATCTATTGTGAGAGGGTGCTGTGACACTGACAGTGCAAGAGAGTCTTATGGTAGAAATCTAGGGAGGCAGGCTGTGTCCATGTAAAGGTAGGAGACATATCAAGGTAGAGCCTATGACAAGTGCTTCAAGTCTAGAGGGAAAAGGGGGACCAGTAGTAGACGCAAAGGAAATCACAGAGAATGATATGTATAGTACAAGGAAGGTCAGGAAAGCAAAGAATGGGAATTTCAGAAAGGAGAAGATGACCAGCACTATTGATTATTCCAGAAAGTCAATGAGACTGAAGACTAAAAATGAGTAAGAAGATTGTGACAGGAATATGTGGTTTTGGTTGAATGGGGATGATGAATGAGAAGAAGTAAACATTGTTTGAACATGGGACAAATTTGAGATTATAGTCATCATGTGTAAAAAAATATTAGCAAATTGAATTCAACCATACAGGTAAAGGTAATACACCATCATGATCTAATGGGGTTTATCTCAATAAGACAAGATGGTGGTAAATACACATACCCATACACAAGGACACACATATGTGTAAATAATTGGTTTATCTATTAATTACCATATTAACATAATAAGAAAAAAATTTTAAAGTGCTCACATGATCATCTAAATAGATGTAGAAATACATTTGAAAAAAATCTATTATGTATCCATTCATGATTTAATGAAACAACTCTCAGAAAATAAAAAATCAAAGGGAACTTTCCTGATAAGCACATCTATAAAAACTATAAAACTAATATCTTAGTGGAAAGTCTGAACAAAATTGGGAAAAAGATAAGGATGACTACTCTCATCATTTGTGTTCAGCATTGTACCGGAGGTCTTAGCAAGTGTAAAACAACAAAGAACAAGTAAAATGCATACAAATTGGAAAAGAAACAAAACTGGATTTACTCTCAAACAATGTGATCATGAAATTAGACATTCTAAAAAAATCTATATATAAAAAAGCTGTTGCAACTAATAAGTGAATTTAGGAAGGTGACAGGATAGAAAATGAATGACGTATTTCCATATACTAGCAATGAGCAACTACAAAATGAAATTAAAATAATATCATTTACAGTAGCCCCCAAACATGACACACTTAGAGATAATTTTTATCAAAATATATTCCAAAGCTACACACTGAAATTTACAAAACATTGCTGAGAGAAATCAGTGAAGAAAAAATAAATGTAGACATATACCATGTTCATGATTCAAAGCATCAAATGTGATTAAAATGTCGATTCACTTCAAATTGATCTAAAGATTCAATGTCATTCTAATTAAAATCCCACCAGACTTGTTGACAAATATTTTTTTCAAATTTTACAATGCAAATTTTGGGAATTCAAAGGACTTTGAATGGTTAGAGCAATTTTAATAAGAAGAAAAGATTGGAGAACTTATATGTGATTTCAAAACTTACTGATTTTGTCTATGACATATGGACCAACACAGCAGAGTAGAGATCTGAAAAAAACACACACATGATTTGTCAATTGGAGAGGATTATTATGTTAGTACATAGTGCTAGGAAATGGATATCCTTATAGGGAGAAAACTTCAACCTCAGTTATTCCCTTATGCCACGCCTGCATGTGTATGAAGTCACTTCAGAGGTGTATGACTCTTTGCGACCCTATGGATGGGATTCTCCAGGCAAGAATACTGGAGTGGGTTGTCATGCCCTCTTCCAGAGAATCTTCCCAACCTAGGCATTCTTTACCTCTGAGCCACTGGGGAAGCCCTCCCTCACCTTATATCATATTCAGAAATTAATTCTAAATGAATGATAGACATAAATCTATAAAACTTTTGGAAGAGACCAAAAATGGTGTTTTTGTGACATTGAAGTAGGCAAAGATTTCTTAGATAAGAGAGTTAAAGCCCTAAACATAAAAGAAAAAGAAACTGATAAATTACCTTTCATCAAAGTGTAAAGCATTATAGAGAAAATAAAGATGAAAAGGCAAGCCTTAGACTGGAGGAAAATACCAGAGTAGATATGTAGGACTTGTATTAGAAATAGATGAAGACAGTTTACAGCATGATAGTAAGAAGCCACACAACCAACTTGAAAAAATGGGCTTAAGATTTGAACAGCCATTTCAGAAAACTAGATCTAAAAATGACCAATAAACACATAAATGATGTTTGCCATCATGATTTGTCAAGTAAATACAAATTAAAACACAAAAGCACGATTTGCCTGCTAGATGGTTAAAATTAAAGACACAATATTAACTGTGAGGAGGTGAGGGAACTGGACTTCTCAGACATTCTTAGTAAAGCGTAAACTAGTACAAGTATTTAAAAAATAATTGATAGTTTTCAATGAAGTTAAATATACACTTAGCATAAGACATGTCCACAAAAAGACACGTAAATGAGTATTTATGAAAGGTTTAATCATAAGAAATGGGGACATAATAATGTCTCCAAAATGGAGACAGTTCAAAATGTCCATCAACAGGTGAATTTATAAATGAATTGTGGTATATCCATGCAATAGAATGCTACTTAGCAATAAAAATCTATGAAATGCTGATACATACATTGATATGAATTCATCCTAAAAATTATAATGCTGAGTGAAAGAAGCCAGACCGAAAATGCCGTTTGCATAAAGCTGTTCCTTATGCAGGGGAAGATAAGAATGAATTCAAAAGGACACTTCTAAAGGAGATGGAAAATATATATCAGACAAAAAGTATCTAAATGTATGCATATAACATGCGCATTTTATTTCATGTAAATTATATCCAATAAAGTTGATTCATAAGTAAAAACATGGTATACACAAATGGTATGGCTTGGTTTTGTCTTTTAAAATAGGATTAATATTATAGGTACCAAGCAGAGTGTCCAATATAGCAAGATATGATGTAATTAAAACTAATGGTAGAATCCTTTTGTTGTTCATTTGTTCACTAGCTAAGTCGTGTCCAACTTTTTGTGACCCCTTGTACTGCAGCACACCAGGCTTCCCTGAATTCTTTTAGTCCATGATGTATATTATATTTGAGTTCAGTTCTTAAAATATGAACCTCCACTGTAATAACTAAGCAGCTTTTTGGTTCACTAAGTGAACTCTTAAAAACATTAGATTGTACATAATAATTCATTCCAAATAGTCTTAGAAGTTATGAAACTCTTGTTTCTTCCATTTCTTTCTTTAAAATTAAAATATAAAATTTGTTATATTGGCTGACTTCATTATGCTTAATTTGTCTGATAGCAATAAAGTATGGATGAGTATTGGACTTCCCTGGTGGCTCTGGCAGTAAAGCATCTCCCTCAATGTGAGAGATCCGGGTTTGATCCCTGGGTTGGAAAGATCCCCTGGAGAAGGAAATGGCAACCCACTCCAGTATTCTTGCATGGAAAATACCATGGACAGGGGAGCCTGGTTGGCTATAGTTCATGGGGTGGCAAAGAGTTGGACATGACTGAGTGACTTCATTTTCACGTTCATGGATGAGAAAATTCTAGTTCTCCTATTTGCATAATGAATGAGCTTAAACCAGTTAATATTTACTTTTCACCAGAGAAACACTTGCTTTTGATACATTTTTTATAGACAGTGGGTGAATTGCAGATCAAAAAGACATGTTCAAGGAAAAATGAAGGAAGCGCTGTTGGTTTTTTATTTGCACGTTTGGTTTATTGCTTGTGTTGTGCCTGCTTATTGGAGTATGGCAATTTAGTTTCACTAGTAACTTTTAAGAAGCTACAACGTCATGGTAGAAATTTTTCAGAGGAAATTTGATTTGGCCATGGGCTCAGGTTTAGGCCAAAAAGTGTATCTTTTTAAATATGACTATTTTAAATATGATCATGATATTATTAAGATTTTTGAAAGACAAGATATTAATAAAATTTTTCTTTCATAAATTCAGATGAATGAATTAAATGCTTACTGTGTAGAGCCCTGGGTTGGAATGGAAACACAGATAAGATACTCATTGCTCCTACATAACTAGAAAAATTAAATGATTTTCTTTATTTGGACATTAATTCACACATGGTGACTAATCTAGAGCCATACATCTTGGAATGTGAAGTCAAGTGGGCCTTAGAAAGCATCACTACGAACAAAGCTAGCCGAGTTAATGGAATTCCAGTTGAGCTGTTTCAAATCCTGAAAGAAGATGCTGTGAAAGTGCTGCACTCAATATGCCAGCAAATTTGGAAAACTCAGCAGTGGCCACAGGACTGGAAAAGGTCAGTTTTCATTCCAATCCCAAAGAAAGGCAATGCAAAAGAATGCTCAAACTACCGCACAATTGCACTCATCTCACATGCTAGTAAAGTAATGTTCAAATTTCTCCAAGCCAGGCTTCAGCAATACGTGAACTGTGAACTCCCTGATGTTCAAGCTGGTTTTAGAAAAGGCAGAGGAACCAGAGAGCAAATTGCCAACATCCGCTGGATCATGGAAAAGCAAGAGAGTTCCAGAAAAACATCTATTTCTGCTTTATTGACTATTCCAAAGCCTTTGACTGTGTGGATCACAAGAAACTGTGGAAAATTTTGAAAGAGATGGGAATATCAGACCACCTGACCTGCCTCTTGAGAAATCTGTATGCAGGTCAGGAAGCAACAGTTAGAACTGGACATGGACCAACAGACTGGTTCCAAATAGGAAAAGGAGTACATCAAGGCTGTATATTGTCACGCTGCTTATTCAACTTATATACAGAGTACATCATGAGAAACGCTGGACTGGAAGAAACACAAGCTGGAATCAAGATTGCCAGGAGAAATATCAATAACCTCAGATATGCAGATGACATTACCCTTATGGCAGAAAATGAAGAGGAGCTAAAAAGCCTCTTGATGAAAGTGAAAGAGGAGAGTGAAAAGTTGGCTCGACATTCAGAAAATGAAGATCATGGCATCCAGTCCCATCACTTCATGGGAAATAGATGGGGAAACAGTGGAAACAGTGGCAGACTTTATTTTTTTTTGGCTCCAAAATCACTGCAGATGGTGACTGCAGCCATGAAATTAAAAGACGCTTACTCCTTGGAAGAAAAATTATCACCAACCTAGATAGTATATTCAAAAGCAGAGACATTACTTTGCCAACTAAGGTCCGTCTAGTCAAGGCTATGGTTTTTCCTGTAGTCATGTACGGATGTGAGAGTTGGACTGTAAAGAAGGCTGAGTGCCAAAGAATTGATGCTTTTGAACTGTGGTGTTGGAGAAGACTCTTGAGAGTCCCTTGGACTGCAAGGAGATCCACCCAGTCCATTCTGAAGGAGATCATTCCTGGGATTTCTTTGGAAGGAATGATGCTAAAGCTGAAACTCCAGTACTTTGGCCACCTCATGTGAAGCATTGACTCATTGGAAAAGACTCTGATGCTGGGAGGGATTGGGGGCAGGAGGAGAAGGGGACGACTGAGGATGAGATGGCTGGATGGCATCTCCGACTCGATGGACGTGAGTCTTAGTGAACTCCGGGAGATGGTGATGGACAGGGATGCCTGGCGTACTGCGATTCATGGGGTCGCAAAGAGTCGGACACGACTGAGCGACTGAAATTAACTGAACTGAACTTGGTGATTGGAAATTCAGCAACAGTGCAATAGCATATCAGTGAGAAAATGAAATTGGCTGTAAACAAAATGGAAGCTTCCCTAATGACTCAGTGGTAAATAATCAGCCTGCAGTGCAGGAGACGTGGGTTCAATACCTGGGTCAGGAGGATCTCCTGGAATAGGAAATGGCAACCCACTCCATTCTTGACTGGAGAATCCCATGGACAGAGGAGCCTGGTGGGCAACAGTCTATGGGGTCTCAAAGAGTCGGACTCAACTTAAGAGACTTAACACACACACACACAAACAAGTCTCTGTGAAATCGTTAGTAATATGAAGCTGTCTAGTCCCTAAGTGTTAAATAATAGTGAGGTCAGGACATCCATATATGCTTTAGAATGAAGTGTGGGCACAGAACCCATGATTGCTGTGTGGAGGACACCTTTTGTACAGTTAGTATATGAGCTTCCCTTCTCCAGGATAGATGCAGGTTCTGCCTCATTTGTCCCCTCAGCAAGGCACCCTCTCACAACAGCATTGTGATGGTGACCGCAATATAAATGCTGAATTTATAAGGAGAATGTTGAAAGTCAAATAAAGTTTTATCTTTTGGAACAAAAGTGTGTTTCGTTGTGCTTTGCCTTCCAGTAAAGAGGAAATTAATAGACTTTCTGAGAGCTTAGAATGAGAGGAAGCAGTAGAGATCACTGTGGAAACAGGCCCAGAAAGCCCAGAAACTTACCCAGATTCACAGAGTACTGAAACTAAAAAGTTTGCCAAAAAAAAGGGGGTTATGATTAAAGTATTTTAAGAATCAGAACACCACCATCATTAGGAAGACCAGAGAGTAGCTTGGACCAGTATGAAGTTACTTCAGGGCTAGAAAGAAACAGATCACTGCCATGGATAAAGGCTTAGGCTCCTGGGGTCAACTGGGCCAGAGTGATATTTCAGGTCTTCTGTTCAATTGCTGTGTGACTTTGGGCTGTGTGACCATCTGTTTTCCAGCAGAGGATGGGATATTAGCTCCTGCCTGCTTAGAGGAAAGATCATTTGGGGCCACCACTATTCACAACTGTTATTTGCAGTCTGAATCATACAGGAAACCAGAGACTATGTCTAAATTAAAAACTCAAAAAACTACTTTTGATAAAGACACAAAGGTTTGGGGGATAAATTTGGTTTTTGTTTTATTTTTATCTGCGTTTGTATTTTAGTGTGTGTCCTTTACTTTGTGGCCATGCCATGGCTATTCACTCCCACACCCAGACCACCTGGAGGACCAGGGTGGGGGGTGGGGCTCTGCAAACAGGATTCCTCATTCTCAGGATGCAGCACAGTATGGACCATTGCAGCTGGACAAACTGGGGTGTTTTCTACTGATTCCTGATTTTCACGTTGGAAATATATTTTGGTTGATTTGATCAGAAATGTGACAAGCAAATATGCAAACATACTGCATAATAAAATAGACCAGATTTTCTAGATTTTAACAGCTTTCCAATGTTAATGTCCTTTCCACCAAATATAGACTTATGGGTCTATGGAGGAATTAGGTTTCAAAAACTGCATAACCTAAAGGAATGCATGGTTTACATGTATATAAGCCATGATTAAGCTGTATACATTATTTCTGCAATACTGATAGACATGGTAGCCAAAGTTTTATATCCTGACATGAATAATGTTTGTATGTATGTCTTGAATACTCAGTGCTGGGCTCAATGTGGTTCTTGTTTCTACTTCAAAATGTTATTTATGGCATTTTTCCAAGGAGCTAGCTTTCCGTGTGAGTGAAAATTCAAAATAAAAGAAAAAATCAAATTGAATATACATTAGGAAATGAAGCCTTACAAAAAAATCTACAGGCTGTTTTTAACATGACACAGGTCTTTGTCCTCAAGGTAAAAATAATCTGAGGTTCAAGTGAAGAGCACTTTGTCCAGGTAGCTCTCTCCTCCATGATCTCTGGCCACTGTCAACTGCTGGGCCGCCCAGTTCAAGTCCAGCTCAGGAGACCTTTCTCAGTCTCCACTGTGGTCTGGACTCATTGTCCAGGCCAGTAAGTTGGGATGATTGCTTCCATCTCTCAGGAGTCACTGGCTTTCATTGCCTAATGTTTTAGGTGGTTTTTGTTTGTTTGTTTGTTAGTTTGTTTTTTCAGGAACAATTAACTTGAAAGGTGCTGGCAAGATTGTGTAGAGAATGACTTATTCCTGACTTTCTACCCCCATCTGCAACAATGATCAAATCATCATACCTTAAATATAAACCTTAAATATAAAACTACATTGAGAGCAAGATGGGGAATGTGACCTGTTCTTTGGATGAGTTTTGTTTGGGCTAAAAAAAGATTTATTTCTTCTTGTTTCAGCATTATTTATACTCTTTAAATTGCACTGTGTTTTATAAGACTTGCCTCTGCTGAAGGACTTTGACCCCAGCTCTGAGGTGATCTTTTTGAGGACAAGCTGTGGTCTGTGGAAAGCTGAGGCTGCAAAATGTCTTCCATGGCCCCTGTGTGAACTCAGCTCAAAAAACAGATGGGTTTTAATTTTTTTTTTTAACTCTTCATTTTGAAATTATTTTAACCAGAAAAAAATTGGGAAAAAATTATACCAACTAAAAAACTAGCACTGATACAATGTTATTAACTAATCTAGGTCTTATCAAAACTTGGCACTGTTTCCACTAAAGTCCTCTCTCTGATCCAAGGTCCAAGCTAGAATGCTTGTATGCCCAGTCACTTCAATCATGTCCGACTTTTTGCGACCCTGTGGACTGTAGCCCACAAGGCTGCTCTGTCCATCGGATTCTCCAGGCAAGACTACTGGAGTGGGTTGCCATGTCCTCCTCCAGGGGATCTTCCTGACCCAGGGATTGAATCTGCCTCTCTTATGTCTCCTGCATTGGCAGGTGGGTTCTTTACCATTAGCACACATAAAAATGCATCCATCCTAAGTACACATCTCAATAAACAAATTTATATGCTATGTGATGACTACCAAAATTAGTAAGTAGAGCGTTTCCACCAATCCCGAAAGTATTCCTTATACTTGCATCACCCTGCAAAATCTATTGTATTCCTTCCTGGCTAGCCACTTGCAGCCCTGGTAACCGCTGGCCTACTGTTTGTCACTACAAATGGTTTGTCAAGTATTTGAAATAGGTGGGATCATATAGCACATATGCCTCAGCATCTGGCTTTTTATGTGCAGTATAGTTACTACTTGTTGGAAGGACTGATGCTGAAGCTGAAGCTCTAATATTTGGTCATCTGATGCAAACAGCCAACACATTGGAAAAGTCCCTGGTGCTGGGAAAGATTAAGGGCAGAAGGAGAAGAGACCATCAGAGGATGAGATGGCTGGATGGCATCAGCAATGCAACTTACATGAACTTGGGCAAACTTCGGGAGATGGTGAGGGACAAGGAGGCCTGGTGTGCTAAAGTCCATGGGATCGCAAAGAGTCAGACACAATAGGGCAACTGAACAACAATGCAGTTACTTGGAGATTCATCCATGTTGTAGGATCAGTAGTTCTTTTCTTTTATTGCCAAGTTTGGAAATACCCTACAATTTATCTATTTGCTTGCTGGCTGATGAATGGCTTGTTGCTGGGTTTAAGATATCCAGAGGTGGAGTCATAGGGGAAGTGAACCCTTCACTGCCCTTCTGCTTATTCTTCTAGGTAAAATTTTTGGCTAACAAACGTAAGTAAAGAGAACAGTAATAGACTGGACATCAGAACACCATTAGATACCTCTGGTTCATGTCCCTCTCTTTATGGTTGCATTGGGATGAAATTGCTTTGGGTTCAGGGCTTCTTTCCCTGCTTTAAATCTGAGATGTATGAGGTAGTCCTAAGATGGAGGAGTAATAAGACAAGAAGACCATTTTCTCTCCCACAAATTCAAAATGTACATTCAAAGAACATGTTCAAAAGAACATTTGAACGCTGAGTAAATTCCACAAAACAACTTCTGAATGCCAGCAGAGGACATCAGGCACCCAGAAAAGCAGCCGATTGTCTTCAAAAGGAGACGTTTTTATCAATGGTGCTGTATAGATGGAGAAGTCTTGAGGCTACTGTAAAAATAAGACTGAAAACCAGAAGTAGGAGGCTTAAGTCTAAATCCTGAGAACACCAGAGAACTCCTGACTCCAGGGAACATTAATTGAGAGGAGCTCATCAAACACTTCCATACCTACACTGAAACCAAGCACCACCCAAGGGCCAACAAGTTCCAGAGCAAGACATACCACTCAAATTCTTCAGCAACACAGGAACACAGCCCTGAGCTTCAATATACAGGCTGCCCAAAGTCACTCCAAACCCACTGACATCTCATAAGTCATTACTGGACACTTCATTGCACTCCAGAGGGAAGAAATCCAGCCCCACCCACCAGAACACCAACACAAGCTTCCCTAACCAGGAAACCTTGACAAGCCACCCGTACAACCCCACCCACAGTGAGGAAATGCCACACACACACACACACACACACACACACACACACACAAAAGGACTCCGCAAACTGCCAGAATATGGAAAGGCCAAAACACAGCAATATAAACAAGATGAAGACACAGAGGAATACCCAACAGGTAAAGGAAAAGGATAAATGCCCACCAAACCAAACAAAAGAGGAAGAGATAGGGAATCTACCTGATAAAGAATTCTGAATAATGATAGTGAAAATGATCCAAAATCTTGAAATCAAAATAGAATCACAGATAAATAGCCTGGAGACAAGGATTGAGAAGATGCTAGAAAAGTTTAACAAGGACATAGAAGAAATAAAAAAGAGTCAATATATAATGAATAATGCAATAAATGAGATAAAAAATACTCTAGAGGGAACAAATAGTAAAATAACGGGGACAGAAGATAGGATTAGTGAGGTAGAAGATAGAATATAGAAATAAATGAATCAGAGAGGAAAAAGGAAAAATGAATTAAAAGAAATGAGGACAATCTCAGAGACCTCTGGGACAATGTTAAACGACCCAACATTTGAATCATAGGAGTCCCAGAAGAAGAAGACAAAAAGAAAGACCATGAGAAAATCCTTGAGGAGATAATAGTTGAAAACTTCCCTAAAATGGGGAAGGAAATAATCACCCAAGTCCAAGAAACCCAGAGAGTCCCAAACAGGATAAACCCAAGGTGAAACACCACAAGACACATATTAATCAAATTAACAAAGATCAAACACAAAGAACAAACATTAAAAGCAGCAAGGGAAAAACAACAAATAACACACAAGGGGATTCCCATAAGGATAACAGCTGATCTTTCAATAGAAACTCTTCAGGCCAGGACGGAATGGCAAGACATACTCAAAGTGATGAAAGAAAACAACCTACAGCCCAGATTACTGTACCTAGCAAGGATCTCATTCAAATACAAAGGAGAAATCAAAAGCTTTACAGACAAGCAAAAGCTGAGAGAATTCAGCACCACCAAACCAGCTCTCCAACAAATGCTAAAGGATCTTCTCTAGACAAGAAACACAACAAGGGTGTATAAACTCGAACCCAAAACAATAAAGTAAATGGCAGTGGGATCTTACTTATAAATAATTACCTTAAATGTAAATGGGTTGAATGCCCCAACCGAAAGACAAAGACTGGCTGAATGGATACAAAAACAAAACCCTTATATATATTGTCTACAAGAGACCCACCTCAAGACAAGGGACACATACAGACTGAAAGTGAAGGGCTGAAAAAAGATATTCCACGCAAATAGAGACCAAAAGAAAGCAGGAGTAGCAATACTCATATCAGATAAAATAGACTTTAAAACAAAGGCTGTGAAAAGCAACAAAGAAGGACACTACATAATGATCAAAGGATCAATCCAAGAAGAAGATATAATAATTATAAATATATATGGACCCAACATAGGAGCACCACGATATGTAAGACAAATGCTTACAAGTATGAAAGGGGAAATTAACAATAACACAATAATAGTGGGAGACTTTAATACCCCACTTATACCTATGGATAGATCAACTAAACAGAAAATTAACAAGGAAACACAGACTTTAAATGATACAATAGACCAGTTAGACCTAATTGATATCTATAGGACATTTCACCCAATAACAATGAATTTCACATTTTTCTCAAGCAACAAAGGTCCATCTAGTCAAGGCTATGGTTTTTCCATTGGTCATGTATGGATGTGAATGTTGGACTGTGAAGAAACCTGAGTGCTGAAGAATTGATACTTTTGCACTGTGGTGTTGGAAAAGACTCTTGAGAGTCCCTTGGACTGCCAGGAGATCCAACCAGTCCATTCTGAAGGAGATTGGTCCTGGGTGTTATTTGAAGGAATGATGCTAAAGCTGAAACTCCAGTACTTTGGCCACCTCATGGGAAGAGTTGACTCATTGGAAAAACTCTGATGCTGGGAGGGATTGGGGGAAAGAGGAGAAGTGGATGGCAGAGGATGAGATGGCTGGATGGCATCACCAACTCGCTGGACCTGAGTTTGAGTGTACTCTGGGAGTTGGTGATGGACAGGGATGCCTGGTATGCTGCAATTCATGGGGTTGCAAAGAGTCGGACACGACTGAGCGACTGAACTGAACTCAAGCGCACACGGAACCTTCTCCAGGATAGATCATATTTTGGGCCATAAATCTAGCCTTGGTAAATTCAAAACAATTGAAATCATTCCAAGCATCTTTTCTGACCACAATGCAGTAGGATCAGATCTCAATTACAGCAGAATAACTATTAAAAATTCCAACATATGGAGGCTGAACAACACGCTGCTGAATAAACAGCAAATCACAGAAGAAATCAAAAAATAAATCAAAATGTGCATAGAAATGAATGAAAATTAAAACACAACAACCCCAAATCTGTGGGACACTATAAAAGCAGTGCTAAGGGGAAGGTTCATAGTAATACAGGCATACCTCAAGATACAAGAAAAAAGTCGAATAAATAACCTAACTCTACACCTAAAGCAACTTGGAAAGGAAGAAATGAAGAATCCCAGAGTTAGTAGAATGAAAGAAATCTTAAAAATTCGGGCAGAAATAAATGCAAAAGAAACAAAAGAGACCATAGCAAAAAATCAACAAAGCCAAAAGCTGGTTCTTTGAGAGGATAAATAATATTGACAAACCATTAGCCAGACTCATCAAGAAACAAAGAGAGAAAAATCAAATCAATAAAATTAGAAATGAAAATGGAGAGACCACAACAGTCAATACAGAAATACAAAGGATCATAAGAGACTACTATCAGCAATTATATGCCAATAAAATGGACAACTTCGAAGAAATGGACAAATTCTTAGAAAAGCACAACTTTCCAAAACTGAACCAGGAAGAAAGAAAATCTTAACAGACCCATCAAAAGCATGGAAATTGAAACTGTAATCAGAAATCTTCCAGCAAACAAAAGCCCAGGTCCAGGCAGCTTCGCAGCTGAATTCTACCAAAAACTTAGAGAAGAGCTAACACCTATCCTACTCAAACTCTTCCAGAAAATTGCAGAGGAATGTAAACGTCCAAACTCATTCTATGAGGCCACCATCACCCTGACACCAAAACCTGACAAAGATGCCACCAAAAAAGAAAACTACAGGCCAATATCACTGATGAACATAGATGCAAAAATCCTTAACAAAATTCTAGCAATCAGAATCCAACAACACATTAAAAAGATCATATATTTTGACCAAGTGGACTTTATCCCAGGGATGCAAGGATTCTTCAACATCTGCAAATCAATCAATGTAATATACCACATTAACAAACTGAAAAATAAAAACCATATGATTGTCTCAATAGATGCAAAGAAGGCCTTTGACAAAATTCAACATCCATTTATGATAAAAACTCTCCAGAAAGCAGGAATAGAAGGAACATACCTCAACATAATAAAAGCTATATATGACAAACACACAGCAATGGTGAAAAATTGAAAGAATTTCCCCTAAAGTCAGGAATAAGACAAGGGTGCCCACTTTCACCACTACCATTCTGTGGGGCCCTAAATGAGAAACCTTAAAAAAGATGGGTTAGCTTTCTGGTCGGAAACTAAGAAGGCATCTGGCGGAAGAGATAGGGGCGTGGTCTGTGTTACAGTTTTTGATTGGCTCTGATTGCCATGCACGTGGACAGCACGTGATCACCATAGACTCCTGTTATAATGAAGGCACATGACGATTTGACCTTTACCAAGACTGGTGCAACTATGGCATATTACGATTTGACCTTTAATGTGATTGGTGCAACTATAGAAAGTCCCTTGCAAAACCCCCTTGCTTGCCTATATAAACCAAGAGTTTGTGGCAATCAAGCGGAACTGCTTAGACGGAACCTCTGTCACGTCTGATTGTCTCTCGCTCACCGAGGGGCTGGGTTGGCGGACAGCAGGCTCACCTCTCCTCGGGACCCCTCGGCTTTGCTGAGGGAAGTTCCACTGTCTCTCTTTCTGCGGAGTGCCCCCCGCACTATTCGACACAGTTTTGGAAGTTTTGGTCACAGCAATCACAGCAGAAAAAGAAATCAAAGGAATCCAAACTGGAAAAGAAGAAGCAAAACTCTTACTGTTTGCAGATGACATGATCCCCTACATAGAAAACCCTAAAGACTCCACCAGAAAATTACTAGATCCATGAAATTAAAAGACGCTTACTCCTTGGAAGAAAAGTTATGACCAACCTAGATAGTATATTCAAAAGCAGAGACATTACTTTGCCGACTAAGGTCCGTCTAGTCAAGGCTATGGCTTTTCCTGTGGTCATGTATGGATGTGACAGTTGGACTGTGAAGAAGGCTGAGCACCGAAGAACTGATGCATTTGAACTGTGGTGTTGGAGAAGACTCTTAAGAGTCCCTTGGACTGCCAGGAGATCCACCTAGTCCATTCTGAAGGAGATCATTCCTGGGATTTCTTTGGAAGGAATGATGCTAAAGCTGAAACTCCAGTACTTTGGCCACCTCATGTGAAGAGTTGACTCATTGGAAAAGACTTTGACGCTGGGAGGGATTGGGGGCAGGAGGAGAAGGGGATGACAGAGGATGAGATGGGCTGGATGACATCACTGACTCCATGGACTTGAGTCTGAGAGAACTCCGGGAGATGGTGATGAACAGGGAGGCCTGGCATGCTGCGATTCATGGGGTCGCAAAGAGTCGGACACGATTTAGCGACTGAACTGAATCAGTGAATATAGTAAAGTTGCAGGATATAAAATCAACACACAGAAATCCCTTGCATTCCTATACACTAATAATGAGAAAATAAAAAGAGAAATTAAGTAAACAATTCCATTCACCATTGCAACGAAAAGAATAAAATACTTAGGAATATATCTACCTAAAGAAACAAAAGACCTATACATAGAAAATTATAAAACACTGGTGAAAGAAATCAAAGAGGACACTAATAGATGGAGAATCCGTGTTCATGGATCAGAAGAATCAATCTAGTGAAAATGAGTATACTACCGAAAGCAATCTATAGCTTCAATGCAATCCCTGTCAAGCTATTAATGGTATTTCTCATAGAGCTAGAACAAATAATTTCACAATTTGTTTGGAAATACAAAAAAACCTCGAATAGCCAAAGCAATCTTGAGAAAGAAGAATGGAACTGGAGGACTCAATCTGCCTGACTTCAGGCTCTACTATAAAGCCACAGTCATTAAGACAGTATGGTACTGGCACAAAGACAGTAATATAGATAAATGGGACAAAATGGAAAGCCCAGGGATAAATCCACGCACCTATGGACACCTTATCTTTGACAAAGGAGGCAAGAATATTCAATGGATTAAAGACAATCTCTTTAAAAAGTGTTGCTGGGAAAACTGGTAAACCTCTTGCAAAAGAATGAAACTAGAACACTTTCTAACACCATACACTTAAATAAACTCAAAATGGATTAAAAATCTAAACGTAAGACTAGAAACTATAAAACTCCTAGGGGAGAATATAGGCAAAACACTCTCCAACATACATCACAGCAGGATCCTCTATGACCCACCTCCCAGAATATTGGAAATAAAAGCAAAAGTAAACAAATGGGACCTAATTAAAAGCTTCTGCATAACAAAGGAAACTATAAGCAAGGTGAAAAGACAGCATTCAGAATGGGAGAAAAGAATAGCAAATGAAGCAACTGACAAAGAATTAACCTCAAAAATATACAAGCAACTCCTGGAGCTCAATTCCAGAAAAATATATGACCCAATCAAAAAATGGGCCAAACTAAATAGACATTTCTCCAAAGAAGACATACAGATGGCTAACAAACACATGAAAAGATGCTCACCATCACTCATTATTAGAGAAATGCAAATCAAAACCACAATGAGGTACCATTTCACACCAGTCAGAATGGCTGCTATCCAAAAGTCTACAAGCAATAAATGCTGGAGAGGGTGTGGAGAAAAGGGAACACTCTTACACTGTTGGTGGGAATGCAAACTAGTACAGCCACTATGGAGAACAGTGTGGAGATTCCTTTAAAAAATGGAAATAGAACTGCCATATGGCCTAGCAATCCCACTGCTGGGCATACACATCAAGGAAACCAGAATTGAAAGAGACATGTACCCCAATGTTCATCGCAGCACTGTTTATAATAGCCAGGACATGGAAGCAATCTAGATGTCCATCAGCAGACAAATGGATAAGAAAGCTGTGGTACATATACACAATGGAGTATTACTCAGCCATTAAAAAGAATACATTTGAATCAGTTCTAATGAGGTGGATGAAACTGGAACCTATTATACAGAGTGAAGTAAGCCAGAAAGAAAAGCACCAATACAGTATCTGTTCTGTTCTGTTCAGTCGCTCAGTCATGTTCTACGCTTTGCAACCCCATGAATCGTAGCACGTCAGGCTTCCCTGTCCATCACCAACTCCTGGAGTTCGCTCAGACTCCTGTCCATTGAGTCAGTGATGCCATCCAGCCATCTCATACTCTGTCATCCCTTTCTCCTCCTGCCCGCAATCCCTCCCTGCATCAGGGTCTTCTCCAATGAGTCAACTCTTCGCATGAGGTGGCCAAAGTACTGGAGTTTCAGCTTTAGCATCATTCCTTCCAAAGAAATCCCAGGGCTGATCTCCTTCACGATGGACTGGTTGGATCTCCTTGCAGTCCAAGGGACTCTCAAGAGTCTTCTCCAACACCACAGTTCAAAAGCATCAACTCTTCAGCGCTCAGCCTTCTTCACAGTCCAACTGTCACATCCATACATGACCACAGGAAAAACCATAGCCTTAACTAGACGGACCTTAGTCAGCAAAGTAATGTCTCTGCTTTTGAATATGCTATCTAGGTTGGCCATAACTTTCCTTCCAAGGAGTAAGCATCTTTTAATTTTACTAACACATATATATGGAATTTAGAAAGATGGTAACAATAACCCTGTATGCGAGACAGCAAAAGAGACACAGATGTATAGAACAGTATTTTGGACTCTGTGGGAGAGGGAGAGGGTGGGATGATTTGGGAGAATGGCATTGAAACATGTATAATATCATGTGTGAAATGAATCGCCAGTCCAGGTTCAATGCAGGAAACAGGATGCTTGGCGCTGGTGCACTGGGATGACCCAGAGGGATGGTATGGGGAGGGAGGTGGGAGAGGGGTCCAGGATGGGGAACATGTGTGCATCTGTGATGGATTCATGTTCATGTATGGCAAAACCAATACAATATTGTAAAGTAATTAGCCTCCAATCAAAATAAATAAATGTATATTTTAAAAAATCTAAAAAATAAAACATTTAAAGAAAATAAGTAAATAAATAAATCTGAGATGTAGGGGACGGGGAAGAGGGATATGGAGGGGGGAGCAGGGGAAGTTTACATACAGCCCCAGACTAAATTATTCACAGAATTGTAAGCTTAAAATTAGGACAAAAGAAAGAGAACATGGTTTCAGGAAACTAGACCGTTCTGCTCTCTGTTCTGCTAATTACTAAACAGGTGACCCTGGGCAAGTGAATTCATGGCTCTGTGTCTTAATTTTATTTTCTCTAAAATGAGAATTACAATAACACTTGCTTCCTCAAATTTTTGTGAGGTTTAAGAAAATTATGCACACATGTTTAGAACAGTGACTGGCCCTAGTGTGCATTCAGTAATTTTTAGCTATTGTTTTCCAAATACCCAACGTGTATATCTCTTTCAGGCTTCCCTGGATGTTCCTGTGGTCAGAAATTAATGATGTGTTTTTTACCGTTTGTATTACCTCTAGGTCTACCACAAGCCTGGGGAGATAGTAGCATTATAGAATATTCATGTTTGAATTGTTCATCATTTTCACAGTGATGAAGTAATAGCTGTTCTGTTGTTTCTCAGCTTAAGCAGTGATATCCTGTTATCCTGAGTTATCATTCTTTCTAAAATTATCATTGATCTATATTTCTGAGAATAGTATTTGAAGTTCAATTACCCTCCTGGGAAGGTTGAAGAAAGAGAAATTTGTTGTTGATAATTGAGAGGTAGCAGAGTATCAATGGTCAAGGGCACAAGTTCTGGTTTACCATGGCCTAGGTTTAAATGTGACTTTCAGTTCAGTTCAGTTCAGTTCAGTTCATTTCAGTCACTCAGTCATGTCCAACTCTTTGAGAACCCATGGACTGCAGCATGCCAGGCTTCCCTGTCCATCACCAACTCCCGGAGTTTACTCAAACTCATGTCCACTGAGTCGGTGATGCCATTCAACCATCTCATCCTCTGTCGTCCCCTTTTCCTCCGGCCTTCAATCTTTCCCAGCATCAGGGTCTTTTCAAATGAGTCAGTTCTTTGCATTAGGTGGCCAAAGTACTGGAGCTTCAGTTTCAGCATCGGTCCTCCCAATGAATATTCAGGACTGATTTCCTTTAGGACGGACTGGTTGGATCTCCTTGCAGTCCAAGAGACTTTCAAGAGTCTTCTCCAACACCACAGTTCAAAACCATCAATTCTTCGACACTCAGCTTTCTTTATAGTCCAACTCTCATATATGAATACTGGAAAAACCATAGCTTTGACTAGACGAAACTTCGTTGGCAAAGTAATGTCTCTGCTTTGTAAGATGCCATCCAGGTTGGTCAGAACTCTTCTTCCAAGGAGCAGGTGTCTTAATTTCATGGCTGGAGTCACCATCTGCAGTGATTTTGGACCCCTCCAAAATAAAGTCTGTCACTGTTTCCACTGTTTCCCCACCTATTTGCCATGAAGTGATGGTACCAGATACCATGATTTTAGTTTTCTGAATGTTGAATTTTAAGCCAACTTTTTCACTCTCCTCTTTTACTTTCATCAAGAGACTCTTTAGCTCTTCTTCGCTTTCTGCCAGAAGTGTAGTACTTACTCATTTACTAGCTGACAGACATTGAGCAAGTTTCCACTCAGAACCTTACTATCCTCCGTAAAATAAAGGTAGTAATACTGTCCATGTCATTGATTTATACTGAGGATTGACATATGAATTCAAGTAAAGCACTTAGAAAAGTCCCTTGCACAATGCAATTCATTTGATAAATGTTATTATAACATGTGATAATTGTTATTATAAGGTGGTATATACTCAGATTTACAACAGAGTCCCAAAGTCAAATAATCTGTTTCATTAGCTTAATTGCACTGTATCCTAACTAAGGATTCAGAAACTATCATTACAATGGTTTTGACTGTTTTTAATCTTCTTAGAACTGTTTCCTTACACACCTACATGAGAATGTGCTGCAAGTGGCAGTGATTTTATTTGCATGGATTCCTTGAGTCCATGTTGTGCAACAAGTTTAGGCAGATGGAGATCAAAGAAAAAACATGCTCTATTCCATATCTTTATGGTCATATAGCTAAGAGAAATATGAACAGAAAACTCAAATTCTTGCCTCTGGCCATTTTAGCTCTGTGAGCATCACTTGTGATATGGGAACAATGCTTGCTGTCCTGCCAACATCACAAAGATCCTTCAAGGATAAAATAAGATGGATAGAAAAGCCCCACATAAGCTATGAAATGATATACAAATACACAATGGGTCTATTTAAATATTCTAGCAAATTAAATGTTACAATAATAGAGAATTTTTATACATAACAGGTTATAATCAATTAGCAGAACATCATTTTGAGAAAATACTGAGCACCTAAATCATACTGATATATACATATTGTACACTTTTCTCATTTCACTCTTTTCCATAATTAAGGGAGAATTGTGCATGCTCAGTCACTTCAGAGGTGCCCTACTCTTTGCAACCCCATGGTCTGTAGCCCGCCAGGCTTCTCTGTCTGTGTAATTCTCCAGGCAAGAATACTGGAGCAGGTTGCCATTTCCTATTCCAGGATCTCCCCAACCCAGGGATCGAAACTACATCTCCCACATTCGTATGTGGATTCTTTACCACTGAGCCACATGGGAAGCCCATGGGAGTCTTTGCTTCCTACCATTACAACATTCTCAATATTTCTAAAAGTGCCCTTGATGTTCCCCCAAAGCACTGCTATCTACTTTGTTTCTGGCTCTCATCACTGATGTCTCTGGTCCTTGGGCCTTTCTTTGCCATACCTTGTCCTATACCATGGTGATTCTTTCTGCCATGGACCCAGAGTGGCAGGGCACCAATGTTGTATGCTGCAGATGCTATATTGTTTGAAATCTGACTGTGTCACTTATGTGCTTAAAGCCCTTTCCTGGGACCTACCTGCCTTCAAAATAAAGGGCAGACTCCTCAATAGGCCTCAAAGGTCCAGTTTCTTTTAACCTTTCTCTTTTTTTTCCCCCCTAGTTTCACTTCTCACATTTAGCCAGTGGTTGATACTCCCACTTATATTTGATCTCCTTGAGTTATTCCCTTGTTCCCTGCTTTCTTTCAAGCCTAAGGTTTTTCATATGCTCTTCTCTCTAAGTCACCTGCAGTCATCTCATGAATTCTTCAACATCCTTCTTGTGCTAGCTGCAATCTGGGGTGCAGATTTGAGTCTCTGGGACTGGTTGGCTGACTCATCACAGAAATTATAATGCAGCAACTGGCCTAGGGTTTGTCTTCTCCTCTGTGTATACTTTCTGTGTTCAGCTGTTTTCACTTAGGGATTCTGAATCAGCCTCTTCTTCGGATTCTGTTTTACCTTTCAGTATTGAATCTATGAGGCTTCCCAAGTGGTAAAGAATCCGCCTGCCAATGTAGGCAATACAGGAGATACAGGCTTAATCCCTGGGTCAGGAAGATCCCCTGAAGGAGGAAATGACAACTCACACCTGTATTCTTGCCTGGGAAATCCCATGTCCATAGCGTTGCAAAGAATTGAACATGAATGAGAGACTTGGCACACATGCGTACACATCCGATAGGCATATTTATATTTTAAAATAGTTTGTAAAAGGCCCTTCAGAGCTACATACTGCCTAAGTTCATTCTTTTTGTGACAAACACTTATTCTATGCTAGCTATGTGCCAGGGATGATTCTCATTTTAGGATGCTCCAAAGATACATGAATGATACTGCTGATTTGCATCAACATGAATGGGCCTCGAGGGCATTATACTAAGTGAAATAAGTCAGACAGAGAAAGACAAATACTGTATGATATTATTCATGTGTGGAATTTAAAAAATAAAACAAATTATGAATATAACAAAAAAGAAATAGACTCATATATAAAGAGCAATTTAGTGGTCACTATTGGGGAGAGAAAAGGAGGGAGGGGCAATATAGAGGTAGGGAATTAAGAGATACAAACCAATAAGAATGAAATAAGGGATAAAGATATGTTGTACAATGCCAATATTTCATAACTATAACCTTTTAAAAATTGTGAATCATCATACTGTATACCTGTAACATATATAACATTATACATCCACCATATTTTTTTTAGAAAAACAAATAAATAATAATCATTGTATTATAGACACTCAGAAATACCAGTGACTAAAAACATGCTAGATAAGCAAAACTTTGTTTTATTTGCAGGGGTATAGATTAGTTGATGGCTTTGTGTCCTACCTCCATCACTTTCCAGACTCCTGGATAAGAGTCTCTTAACTCTATAACTCAAAACTCTGAACTTCACAACTCTGTAAAACAGATTTATGACTCTGTGAAGCACATTTGCTTCACACAGGGACCAATAAATATTAAACACCGTAAATATCAGATTTTGTTATTAAATTGAAACTTCTCTGACAGAAGTGGTCAACAGCACCAAACTGATTAAATCTATTAAGTAAATTTTTGGCCATGCCATGAGACCGGGGATGGAATCTAAGCTCCCTGCTGTGGAAGCTTGGGGTCCTAACCACTGGGCCTCCCAGGAATTCTCTAAAGGTATTAATTTATAGAGAATAGATATTATTAATCTGGCATCTCTGACTAAATTGATCATACAGTATATTGAGGAAAAAAGCTGAAATAAAGAACCTGAACCCCAGTTGACCTTTGATACTTTGACAGTAAATGATGAAAGTTTCATGCAAGTCATTTCATTTTTCTTACCTGTAAAACTACAAGAGCTCATATGGTCCCTTCTAATTACACTAGAATTTTGGCATCTCTTGAATGATTTTCAAATTGGTTTAGAGAACTGAAATTATATTCTACTTGATTCTCACATCTCTTATCTCTATATTTCCTAGTAGGATAAAGGGAAATATTTTCTTGTACATAATCTTTTCTTTGTAAGTAACTTGCTAGGATAAGAGTTTCACAGTTCAGGAAGAAACATTATTGTAGTTGTGGAACAGTATATTGAAGGTTAATTTGAGCTTTGGTGCAGTGGAGACATTTATGAGTGCATTCTTTGACTGGTTGAACAACTTCTTTCCTTCAGAATCTGCCTTTGAATATCAAAGGAGACATCAAAGGTCGTTCTGCCTCTCTGTAGCTACTGGTTATTAAGGTGTACATGAAACACTTCATTTGTTCAAGGGAGTGCATTCCAGGGAGAACTCATAGGCACAAATTCTCTTTGTTGTTTTTGTTAAACTGTAATCTTTCCCAATGTGAACTGTGTCTTTGCTACTTTGGTCAGCTGAGAAATCTTTTTCCTACTGTTGAAAAGGAAATCATATTTTTGAACTTTTATTCTAAAAACTTTAAATTCAAATTCTTTCTTAAAGCTCTGAGTCTCTTCTTATCCTTTATTGTGTAAGAAAATAATCTTACTATGATTCATATTTTAGAAGAAATTTTATATAAAGCTATTTTGCAATTTATGGGTGTAATGTAGTTACTGTTCTTTGCAATGTGATTATTTTGGTTACTATGGGCATTATTTAGGCAAAAAGTTATTAAATGTTTATATATTCTGTGAAGGGCTTGAGACTCTAATAGGATATTTTCATTTCAAACACCAGAATTAAGATGAGGAAATGATATTTTCCAAGTGGTTCTTCTCCTTGATCCTGCTGTCCATATGCCAAAGTTAATTAGCTCTAGATGGTAAGAAAATATAAAGGGAGAGCAAGAGAGAGAGAGAGAGAGAGAGAAAGAGAGAGAGAGAGAGTTAGCAGGAGTGATGAGAGAAAATTTTAATTGGAAGAACAATAAAGGTCATGTAAATTCGTTTCAGCTTGGTAAATATTCATCGATCATCTTGTTATGTTTAAGGTATATAGCTATCATTTGGTAGTGCAAATGGATAAGAAAGAAAATTCCTTGATTATCCAGGTACTCACAAACTTGTGAGAGAGATGGATAGACACATTTTTTACTACTACCAGGCTGATTATGGTAAGGGCTGTTATATAGACACTGAGAATCTCTGTGTACAAAAGTTAAGGGCAGAAGCTCCTAAAGACAGACCTGGCCAAGCCAGACTCTGCACTGTATATTTTGTGTAACCTTGGCCAAGATATTGACTATTCTAAAGACCCAGTTTCCTCATCTGTAAGTGGAGATAATAATGTTGACCTCTAAGGGTCAGTGTGAGGATCACAGGCATAAAATGATTATATAATTTTACACACAGAAGATTATATGCATAAGTAGTTATATGCATTGGCACAATGTCAGACATTTAGTAAGAGTTCACAAAATGGTAACTATGTGGTGAAACTCCAGAGAAGGAGGAAATCAAATCTTACTGGGGTTTTGCAGACACCTTCTCAGAGAAGGTGATGTCAACTGCAAACTGGCGCTTGCCAAGAGCATTTGCCAGTGACTGAACAACCACAAGAACATTTGCCATCTGCCTCTGCAGAGATTGAACCCTGTACTGCTGCAGCTGCCAACTTTCAACACCGCCTGAGGGGAATCCATGGTGGAGAGTGAAGCATTTTTCTGTATTCCAGGGAAACCGGTGGAACAGATCTTTAGATAGTTAGATATTTTCAGGAACTGATTTCATGATCCCAATCCTTGCATCTCTTTATATCTGGAAAATCACTGAATCCCTTCGTGGTTACATCAGCTCCTCATGACTAGCAGAAAACCTTTTGTAAAGTAAGCACTTGATTACATTGAATTCCCCTTCACCAAAATCTTATATATTGCCCTTTCCCCACTGCCTCTTTGGATCAGTGTCTCAGAGCTATGTGAGGTGCTGTCTCCTGAGCTGCAGCCCTCATTTTGCCCCAAATAAAACTTAACTTGCAACTCTCAAGTTGTGCATCATTTTAGTCAACAGTGAGATTTTCTTTTGGTCTTAAATATTGAGCAGCTCTCAGGAGCCATGGAAAGGAAAGGAATTCAGGGCACAGGAAGCTGTGTATTCAGAGGTTGCAAAATATACAGAAGAACCTAGAGAGCATTAGTAAAGGAGATTTGGGTGTGTCTGCCATGGGAGATCATTTGGATATATAGCTCATGGTTGGGTTTTGGAGGCTCTGAATGACAATAAATTTAGACCTTAGTGAGAGTTACATATTTGGGATGAGTTTCATAGTTTTCAAAGAGCCTTCTCAAACATTAAAAAGAACTTTATAGTCTATGAGATAGGTCAGGCAACTATTACATAATCCCATTTTATGCCTAAAGAAATTTAGCTTTGAAGAGGGTAAACATCCTGTTCCAGACCACAGAATCAGTAATGGTGGATCTAGAACTGGGTCTCAAATTGTTTGAGCTAGATAAATGTTTTGCCCAAGAAGCTACCTGTGACTGCTGTGAGGACTACTGCAGGTATTAAAGGGAGAGATAACGGGGGCCTGAAATAAGAAACTTCCATGGAAAGTAGAAAAGGAAGCACAGACTGAAAACCCTCTGTGAAGGGAGAATCAACAACCTGGAAGGGCTGGCTAACTATGGAGGGTAAACTAACAGAAAGCATTTTAGGGCTCTGAGGTTTGGAATCTGACTAACTGAGAAGGTGAATGCTAATGCTCAGGGAGTTTGAAGTCCTTTTATTGTTGGAATGCTGGCTGTCTTTGCAGCAGCAAATCTTGGAGCAGTGGCAGAAATAGAAAAGTAACTAATGGCATTTGAATAGTGTCTCATGTTTACACATCACAATCAGGTTCTTTATCTCATGATTTATTTGAGTAGCTGAAAACACCTGATGTAATGATTAAGTATTGTTTTTAGTTCTTTGTTCTTCTCATCTATAAAATGGATATTATAATGATTTGCCCCCTGGAATTATATTATATGAGAAATATATTTGAATTACAACAGTGTCTGGCACATAGAAATTGTTTTCCATCATTGCTTTGATTTTGTTGTTGTTAAGTTCCAGTTCTGCAGATCATATATAATGGATTGATGAGGAAAACCCAAAAGGCCAGTTTTTATAGGGGTGAGGGGCAGAGTGAAGAGATTAAGTAACTCAACTCCAGGAGAGTTCTCTGTGTTAATTTATGAATTTCAGCCTCCAACTAAAGGGGGGAAGCCGGATCATTTTTGGCTTATTTTCTGTTTTATTATGGGTTGAAAAAGAGAAATAGAAACCTTGAAATAGAGGTGTTTATTTAACCATTGATCACTCTACTCCTTCATTTCTATGAGAAGCTAACTTTTAGTTGAGAAATTATTTGATCCCCTTAGATTCACTTCTTGAGGGAATGGAATTTTTCATGGGGAAAGAATTGTCAAACAAGGGAGAACCTCATATATAAAATTCCTCCAAATAATATCCCCAATATACTTTCTGGGAAGTAGAATACAAGAAATTTACTTCAATATCCATTTTAAAAGAAATCCCCAAACCTGAAATTTGTTGTTTTAGGAAAAAAGAAACCACTTCTGATTTTATCCGTTGTGTTAAAATTAACAAAGAAAGTAAATTATCACATAATTTAAAGTTGTGGCCTGAAGATCACACAGAAAATGACACATGATGTAAAGCAGGAGGCCACTGAGCCCACCTTTGATACTTATTAACTTTGTGACTTTGTAGAAATCATATAACCTCACCTGACCATGGTATTTCTTCCATTTTTCAGTATAAGATAGTGACCCCCAATCTTTTTGGCACCAGGGACTAGTTTTGTGGAAGACCATTTTCCCATGGACCCAAGGAGGGGGGATGGTTTTGGGATGATTCAAGGGCATTGTATTTATTGTGTGATTTATTTGTATCTATTATTACATCAGCTCTACCTTAGATATCAGGCAGTAGATCCCAGAGGTTAGAATCCCTGGTATAACATAGATTATTTGGAAGATATTCAACAACATAAAATAACTCATTTACTCTTCTGAACAGAATTATCCAGTAGATGTCATTTCATAGTTGAGAAAAATATGGAGGTGTAAAGAGATTATAAAACTTTCTCAGGTCTCCTAGACAGGGCTGGGGGGCTGAAACAGGTGGTCTGGCTTCAGAGGCCGTGCTCTTATCTTTGGTCATTGTTGGTTTGAAAATTGAGCACAAAGGGCAAGGAGCAAGTGAAGAAAGATAGGGATCACTGTAGATGGGAAGGCATTGAGTTTAATAAGCAAGGGAACTCAGGTTCGAGACTTGTCTTAGGTGGCTGCAAGATGGATATATCTCTGTCCCTACCTGCCAGAAACTTAAAAAAAAAAAATAGAGATACCTGAACTGGGTTCAGTCCACATGGCCTCATCAACAGTTTACTCTCTCAGGGCTATGTCCTTGGAACATCTCCCACTCTGGAAACCATGGGCAGAGTGTATATTCCAAGCATGGGAGTTGCGGGTGGGGCGGGGAGGGGAAGAGCCTCTGACTGCCCAGGTCTAGGTCATGGATCAACCATCAGTTACATCTTCCAGTGACCTCCTGCGATAGTCTTTTTCATTAACTGCAATTAATGCAGATTAAATGAAACAGTTTTCAAGACCACGGTATATTTCTTTTGAAAGAAGAACATTACATATGTGGTAGACTCTTAGCATTGTTTTGGGGAAATTTTTTCTTTCCTGTTTCAGGTATACGGCTAAAAGCAGCATGCATGCTAAGTCACTTCAGTCATGTCTGACTCTGTGACCCTGCTGTGTTCTGTAGCCCACCAGGCTCCTCTGTCCATGGGATTCTCCAAGCAAAAATACTGGAATGAAATTGCCATACCATGACAATTGGAATGGTTTGTCACGCTCTCCTCTTCCTAGGGGTTGCCATACCCTCCTCCTTCTAGGGATCTCACAATCTAGGAATTGAACCCCTGTCTCTTTCATCTCCTGCAGGTGATCTCCTTACATCTTACATCTCCTTACATTGCCTCTTACATTGGCAGGTGAGTTATTTACCACTAGTGCCACCTGGGAAGCCCCAAAGCAGCATGAGACTGTTTTTAAAAAGACTGTTTTGGTCATAAGCTATGTAAATACATATATACTTTTGGACTGATAGAGACTGTTTTTAATTTAACTGACTTGGAGACATGACCCAGAGTATTTAATAAACTCTACACTGGAGTCCAATAACATGATCTAGTAACATGATCTAATAGCAAAGGATATTTCCACATCCACTTCAAGTTGTTAAATCAATAAATAGTCCTACAGACCCAGTCACTCTCTTCTGCTGTTAGAGTATCTTAATCGGCCAATTCAAGAGACCAGCCTTGTGAGATGCTGCTCTTTGTCACAAATTTCCTATTAAAAGTTATACATAATGTTGATGTATGGCAAAACCAATACAATATTGTTAAGTAATTAACCTGCAATTAAAATAAATAAATTTATATTTAGAAAAATGTCCTTCTGGTTATATGTAATTTCAGCCACTAACATAATAATTATTTACCCAACATTAAAATATATTTGTGAGATAAGATTATCCTAAAATTGGAATAAAATGAAGATTATTTTTTTAAAAGAAGCAGAAACATGTGTCTAGACTCTTGCAGATAGAATTAGGATGCCACTGCCTGCACTAAAAATCCTTATTGTGTTTTCATGTGTGTGATATGGGAATTGTGTAAGTTATAATGATGAAAACTGTCAAATTTCAATCCATCTGTTCATTGAATAGCTTATGTCTCAAAAGCCCCTTTTCTACTTGATTTTCATTCATGCTTTTGCTTCCATTATCATATTTTTTTCATACTGTGTTCAGTGAAATCATATTCTTTGAAGATACTTTTCCTACCAGTTTTATAGTTGGTGTTGCCTCTAACATGTCTTTAAGAATTTAAATTTAGTCTGAAAATTTGTCAATTACCTTGATCCACCCTAAAAGAGGACTTTGCATAAGTGTGAAATTGAAATGATGTCAATTTATGCATACCCACTGTTAAACTGATGAGATAATTGGACTGATGCCACGTATTTATTTCAAGTTTTGGATTTGGGCCACTTATACAAATAGGTCTAGATATTCATTTTTAAATATCTAGTCATGACTATTTCAAAATATAATTTTTTACTTTTATTCCACCAAACACCACCCAGTAACTTCAACATTGGCAGTGTAATTGAATGCCCAGACTTACTATGAACAGAATTCATCCTGGCATCACTGTCACCTCAGCCTCTGTAGATTTTTGGCCAAGGTGGCCACACAACCCCAGTAGTCAAAGAGGTTAAAAATGAAAAGAAAAATCTTTTCTTGACATCTGTTGAAATAAAGCTTTGCTAGTGTTTTGTCTCAGGACATTCAAGATTTGGAGTTCTTCCAACTGTTTTCACGCAAAAACAAAAATAACCAATATTATGAGTCACATTAAAATTACTTTCAGAGGCTGTGTGAGCAGAATGGTTGAGAGCTTTGTCTTTGAGTTTTAAAGACTAGCCCCTACAATTTACTAGCTCTGTGTCCCTGGACACATCACCTAACTTCTCTACGCCTTGATCTGTTTGTAAGAGAGTGGTAGAAATAATGATGCTTAGCTTCTAGAGTGCTGTGAGGATAGAACAAAACATGAAGCATTCAGCACACTAACCACAAGGGCGGAGTGACCAGCAGCTGTTCCCTTTACTCAGCTTTGCCTTTGCTCCATCACCTCATTACTGATTCTCTTTTGGCACAGCTACTTCCACTTTTCTTACCCAGTTCATCATTGGGATAGAAATGCTCACCATAAGAAGTGTTCGTAAAGTGTCTTGAAATGTCCGCTGGGTGATTATTTACTCACCACTTTTTTTGTTCTCTGCTGTGATTGTGCTCAGGCTATTGTATTTCTGCCTGTAGGTAATGTAAGGGTCTGTCCCACTCTTTCCAGAGAATCCAGTCTAAATGACTTGCATTTTTGCAAAATCAGTAGAAATCACATTTTTGGAAATTTACCTTGGTATTCGTTAGATAGTTTTTAATAATCCTCCCATGTTATCTTTTGGTTTTGTACTTTGAGGAAAAAACAATCATATCCTATTCAAGAAGAGGAAAGTTTAGAGTGGCAAATAAAAACAAATAGTTATTTTGTAAAGATACATTTGGTTATGTCACCATTTGTCTGCAAGAGTTACAGATATAATTAGGACAAAGGGAAATGTCTGATTCAATGACAAGGCTTTCATAGAAATTGATGGCATTATTGGCTATTTAAACATTCAAATGTATAGTATATCTAGCATATGGTATTTATGTGGGAAGCTGTATAAATAATACAAAACTAGTTTATTTTGTAGTACTTTTTGTTTCTTTACCTTTAACCTCACTTTCAAGTTCAGTCAGTTCAATTCAGTTCAGTTCAGTTCATTCGCTCAGTCTTGTCCGACTCTTTGCGACCCTATGAATCGCAGCACGCCAGGCCTCCCTGTACATCACCAACTCCCGGAGTTCATTCAGACTCACATCCATCAAGCCATCTCATCCTCTGCCGTCCCCTTCTCCTCCTGCCCCCAATCTCTCCCAGCATCAGAGTCTTTTCCAATGAGTCAACTCTTCACACGAGGTGGCCAAAGTACTGGAGTTTCATCTTTAGCATCATTCCTTCCAAAGAAATCCCAAGACTGATCTTCAGAATGGATTGGTTGGATCTCCTTGCAGTCCAAGGGACTCTCAAGAGTCTTCTCCAACACCATAGTTCAAAAGCATCAATCCTCTGGTGCTCAGCCTTCTTCACAGTCCAACTCTCACATCCATAGATGACTCCAGGAAAAACCATAGCCTTGACTAGACAGACCTTAGTCCCCAAAGTAATATCTCTGCTTTTGAATATGCTGTCTAGGTTGGTCATAACTTTTCTTCCAAAGAGTAAGCGTCTTAATCTTCTATAAATAGGACCTCAAGAGTTTCTTTCTGTGGAGCAGATTATTAATTGCCAACATGCTATCAATGATGATTGTAACAAAAACTATGAAAAATATGTTTAGACTCTTTCATGTTCTTTTGAAACTTCTAAAATCAGTTTTGAAGAGCATATGGAGAGCTAGAGGCAATTATTTGAAGTGAGACTAAAGCATAGTTGAAAATCATTTGACAAAGTGAATATTAATGAATATCAACATCTTAATTTTTGTACCATTGAAACTGTTTATAAAAGCATGGTGTGTAATATAAATAACACGATGTCATGTTTAATAAAACGTCACACCAGATTCTTTCCCTTTTATCTTACAACCAGTTTCTTTTGATGTTTGTTTTAGCTGCTTTAGAATGACTTAAGTTTTCTGTTTGTCATTCAAATTTACCATTTAACGAAAGCCCCCTGGCAGTGTTATGCCAGCCTTCTACCCTTCCTCTCTTTGATAGGCCAGTTTCTATCGCATGTGATTTGGTAAAAGCTGAGAGTAACAAGCGGTATAGATAATGGAGAGTTGGATGATAATGAGATAAAAATGAAAAGTGTCCAGTACTGTGACTGGTCTAGATTAAATGTTTCATATATGAGAATTTTATTGCTTCTTCTTATAAATACATTTATAGTATTTTTTGTCTCCAAAGCCTTGATAAATCTTATGAAACACACACACACACACAGAGCAAAGAAGTTTGCCTCCTTTGGATCTTACTTCCACAGGACTATACTCCATGATTTTTAATAAATTTAAGCACCTTTCCACTAGGGAAAAAATAAAACAATGAGCCTTAGATTCTATTTATATCTCCTTAGCATTTACTATCCTATGGTAATGTTATATTATATTATATCAATATATACCTAGTAGTATGTTTCTTATTCTGTATGTAAATTTTATGTATACATATATATATCCTTTAAATGATACTTTATTATAGTCTGGATTTTTTCCATAACATAGACATTAGGGTATAATTTTTAAATGCTTACATAGTTGAGCAACCTTAGAGTCTGCTTTTGTTATTTATCATATGACAAGGTAATATAGGATATATATATATATATATAGTCTCCTTTCCTGATATTTATTGTATTTTTCTTTTCTAAGCAAGTCTAAGAAATAATCTGTATGGACTTAATCTAAAAAGATATTTTTCTGTTTTGTCATTAAATTTTTACTATTACAGGGTTAGTTTTATGTTATTTGTTATTTGATGCAGATTTTAAAATTGCATTTATCTTTACTTTTAATTTCATATTTACTAAACTTGATATTATAAACTGATAAGACTTCCAGGTACAACTATATTTTTCATTTTTAACCAATAGTTCTTCAGAATATATTGTTACTAACTATATTGTTTGGAACTGACACATGTAATATTGTTAGACATTCTTTTATTTAATATGACTTCATGAAAATTTATTTAACGTAATCATAACCTGATTAATTTGTCTTAGTTTTTTGCCATAATAGAAAACTCTAGGTTTTTCCTTTTTGTATTTGCACAGATACTGCATGATTGAAATTATTCTGTAGATTTTAGCCCACATATATTTTTGTGTGTCTTGTATAGGCATTAGATTGTCATCAAGGAGAAAAATCATATTTACTGGATTCTATTTTTATTTCTGTTGGAACCAGCCTTGTGCCTCAAGTTTGAGCATCAGGGCATTCTTAAATTTATAGTAATATATGCTACCCATCTTTCTTGAGGTTACAATTTCTAGAAAAGTAAGATGTGTAGTCAAAAGAGACAGGAGGACCAGAACAAATATAATCTGCTACACCAGACTGTTCTCAACTCACCAGAGTGATTTCTATCAAATGTTCTGTCATCAGTAAGGAAGTGCTTGCCCTACACTCCTTTGAGCTCCAGCTTACTCTTCTCTAAACCATCTCATCTTAGCCCCTCCAGGTTTGTGTTGTGGCTTCTTCCCATGTGGAGACCTGAAAAAAAAAAAACAAAACCCTAACTCTTCTTTTGGTGAATCTCATGGCAAAATTAATACCTCAGGACATTCACCAGGCCCTGGCCTTCAGTTCCCAAGAATCCAGACATAAACATATTCTAAAATTTCTTCTCAAGACCTCATATTCTTTTTTTTTTTCCCTTTACAATATTGTATTGGTTTTGCCACACATCAACATGAATCCACCACTGGTGTACATGTGTTCCCAATCCCGAAACCCCTTCCCTCCTCCCCTCTCCCACACCATCCCTCCGGGTCATCCCAGTGCACCAGTCCCAAGCATCCTGCACCCTCATTGAACCTAGACTGGTGATTCATTTCTTATATGATATTATGCATGTTTCAATGCCATTCTCCCAAATCATCCCACCCTTTCCCTCTCCCTCTCCCACAGAGTCCAAAAGACTGTTCTATACATCTGTGTCTCTTTTGCCGTCTTGCATACAAGATTCATCGCAGCACTGTTTATAATAGCCAGGACATGGAAGCAACCTAGATGTCCATCAGCAGATGAGTGGATAAGAAAGCTGTGGTACATATACACAATGGAGTATTACTCAGCCATTAAAAAGAATACATCTGAATCAGTTCTAATGAGGTGGATGAAACTGGAGCTCATATTCTTTTGTTTATGTGTTTTAAACTTTAAAAATGTGGCAAGTAGGCACCCAAGTATATTTCAGTGAAGATCGTGCCCAGCTGGTTTTTCATACTTCTCCAAGGTCAATAGATATAATATATATATATATATCAATCTATATTATATTCTATTAATAATCTATTATTAATCTATATTGAAGTGAAGTTGCTCAGTCGTGTCTGACTCTTTGCAACCCCATGGACTGTAGCCTACCAGGTTCCTCCATCCATGAGATTTTCCAGGCAAGAATACTGGAGTGGATTGCCATTTCCTTCTCCAGGAAATCTTCCCAACCCAGGGATTGAACCTGGGTCTCCCACATGGTAGGCAGATGCTTTACCATCTGAGCCAGCAGGGAAGCTCAATCTATATTAATAATCTGTTAATATTATTAGAATTAATAATAATTCTAATAATTCTGATTTAGAATTAGATATATTGACAGTCCAAAATTATCTTTATTTCTTAGGTAAGACTTCCCACTTTGCTTGCATTTTTGTACCCTTTAGTACACAGATTATTTTCAAATTGGATATGCTTTTTTCTTCAGGTTTCTCTTTCTTTACAATGGTGCAATGGTGTTGTGTTTTTACCTGTTTTATTAATCTGTTTTTATTATCCACAGTTTCTTCATTCTGGATGTCAGTTCTCCTCCTAATGGTCTCCTCTTATGCTTATTTATTTTCTAGCATTTGTAAAGTTCACAAAAATTTTAATATCCTTGTCCCTTGTTTTGGTAATAATTATCTCTTCTTTTAAAGTAGTGAGAATAAATTGCTCTACAACCATATAAAGCAGATTCAGAAGATGGATGTTTTCTCTGACTTCCCATCCTTTTAGCAGTTGCTCTACTACTAAACTTGGGTTTTCTAAAATCTTATTTGTGTTCTATATGTAACTTGTTGACACTCCTTATTACATTTTCCTGGTCCAAATACTCTTTCATAAATTTCTCTCTGAGTTTCCTTCTCCTTTGGATTTTCTCTTTTTCTGAATTTAGCTAGGAGAAAGTACTCTGTCATTTATTAGTTTTTCTCAGAATTTTTTTTTTGCTTTTGCTTTAACTGAACTGAAGAGAAAGAAAATATGAGGTATGTAGAAGGCAGAGAGTACTCTCTCACAATTAATCTTTCCTTCATAGTCATCTTAAATGCATTTGTGTGATAGATTATAGAATAATCCCTTCCACCATATCACTTTTATTGAAAAGGTCAAGATAATAATAATGAAATTAGTACTTATGAAAATTTGTCAACAATGAAAAATTATATAACTATAGAAGTGCTTTCCATTTATCATCTACTTTATACTCTTGGGTGGTAAGATACATGGGCAAATGGTTTCCCAAATTTACCAATGTGCAAACAGCCATGAAATTAAAAGACGCTTACTCCTTGGAAGGAAAGTTATGACCAACCTAGATAGCATATTCAAAAGCAGAGACATTACTTTGCCAACAAAGTTCATCTAATCAAAGCTATGGTTTTTCCAGTGGTCATGTATGGATGTGAGAGTTGGACTGTGAAAAAAGCCGAGTGCTGAAGAATTAATGCTTTTGAAGTGTGGTGTTGGAGAAGACTCTTGAAAGTCCCTTGGACTGCAAGGAGATCCAACCAGTCCATTTTAAAGGAGATCAGTCCTGGGTGTTCATTGGAAGGAATGATGCGAAAGCTGAAACCCGAATACTTTGGCCACCTCATGTGAAGTGTTAACACATTGGAAAAGACCCTGATGCTGGGAGGGTTTGAGGGCAGGAGGAGAAGGGGACAACAGAAGATGAGATGGCTGGATGGCATCACCAACTCGATGGACATGAGTTTGAGTGAACTCTGGGAATTGGTGATGGACAGGGAGGCCTGCCGTGCTGCGATTCATGGGGTCACAAAGAGTCGGACACGACTGATTGACTTAACTGAACTGAAACTGAATTCAACAGCATATTGAAAGGATTATACACCATGATCAAGTGGAATTTATCCCTGGGATGCAGGAGGATTCAGTAGTGAGAGTAATGCATTCATTGGTAAATTTGGTTCAATGACTTGCCCTTGGTCACTCAACCTGGCCAGATTGTGAACTTATATATTCTGGCTATAAAGCTTGATATCTTTATACTATAACATCCTAATTTTAAGTTAATGCTAAGATTATCTCTTAGTTCAGTAAAGATAATGTTTTTCTAGTCGGGTCATTCTAATGAACGGACGTCATGCTGAGCTAGTGACTAATCACCCTGGCTTATAAGTAAAACAGTCTGAAGATCAAGAGCATAACACTTACCTAAAAAGAGCATGATTGCAAAATAATTTATGCTACCAAAAAGTTTGGATGCATTTTGGAACTTACTTCTTAATTTTGATCAGTTGGCCTGTCAAATCACACAGAGGACCACTACTAATTGAGGATCACCATTCAAGATATGCTAGTGACAAGAATACTTTCATCATTCACATTTCTATTTTATCTCCAGAGGCCAATTGTACGCTGTCAGCACTTCTGTGTGTTTGATCAATAGCTTTTCTGGCCTGGAGTGAATAGTGTGCTGATCAATTGAATGATGTGACATTGAATGGCAAATGTGTCTACTTTCAAGTTGTATAGGAATCGGTAATTAAAAGTTAGAGGATAAAGGAGTCATTGTATTTTGTAAGGCAGCCTCTGCATTTATCACCCTATGAGGAGTGAAGTATAGTCTCTGAACAACTTACCCTACCCTATAGAGACCTCTAAGATTCAGATCACCATAATGGTTGTCCAGGCTAGAACACCTGGCAATCATTTTATCAACTGTCTCTTTCACTGCTCACAGTCAAGTAGTCACCAGGACTGTGGTTCTGATCATTCAGTTTCTCTAGAATTTGACCACTTATCTCCCACACTCTGGCACCATCTTGGTTAAGGCCCTCATCCAGTCAACCAGTCTTACTTGGGTTACTGCAAATAGACTCCTACCTTGTCTCCCTGCCCCCAGTTTTGCACCTCTTCAGATCCATTCTCACACTGCTAGCACTTGATCCACCTAATTATCTTAAAATAGTAAGTGGTTTCCTGTGAACTTCAGAGTGGAGACTAATATTCCTGTGCAGGATATATGATTTTTATTTGGCCCTTGCTGATTTTTTGGCCTTACCTCTTGACATCTCTCCTTTAATGTTAGGCAGTATCCATCCTAAAATACTTTCAGTTCCCCAAATATACCAAATTTCATTTGGCTCAAAGCTTTTTCACAGACTTCTTACTTTTTCTGGAATGCCCTTTTCTTTATCCTTAGCTCATACTCCTTTAGGTATTGTTTCTATGACTTCTTACCAGAACTTTCTTATCCATAGTGTTTGATACATCTGATGCTCCAACAGCATTTACTTCTATCTTATTATACTTTTCATTCTTTCTTTTTTTTTTTTAAAAAAAAATACTTTTCATTGTCTCTTAATGGCTGTGACTCTTTCCTGCTTTGATGTGAGGTCTTCTAGGGCTGGGACCATGCCTTCCTTTTTATCTCCAGTAGACTTTATAGTGTTGAACCCAGAATAGACCTACAGTAAGTGTTTTTTCCCCAGCTTTATTAAGCTATAATATACAAATAAAATTATATATATTTAAAGCATGCAATGTGATGATACATATACATTCTTATACATTGTTAAATAGTCACAACTGTCAACATAGTTATTACCATCATTTCACTTAGTTAACTTTTGTGGGGGGAGCGCAAACACTTAAGCTCTAATTTCTTAGAAAATTTCAAGTATACAATACAATATTATTAACTACATTCAGGGCTTCCCATGTGACACTAGTGGTAAAAAACCTGCCTGCCAATACAGGAGACATGAGATGCAGGTTCAGTCCCTGAGTCGGGAAGATCCCCTGGAGGAGGGCATTGCAACCCACTCCAGGACTGTTGCCCAAAGAATCCCATGGATGAGGGAGCCTGGTGGGCTACAGTCATAGGGTCACAAAGAGTCAGACATGACTGAAGTGACTTAGCACAGCACAGCACAACTACATTCACCATGCTGTACATTAGATTCCCAGAACTTATTCATCTTATAACTGAAAGTTTTACACTTTGACCAATGTCTCCCCATTCTACCCACTGCACAGCCCCTGGTCACCCCCATTCTACTCTATTTTTATGAATTTGACTATTTTTAAAGATTCTACATGTAAGGTAAATCATACAAATTTTCTTTCTCTGTCTGGCTTATTTCTTTTAGCAAAGTGTCCTTCAGGCTCACCCACATCATTGCACAGGGCATGATTTTCTTCTCTTTTTGGCTGAATTAAATTTCATTGTGTATATATCTGTATCTATACATCTTCTTTTTCCATTCATCCATTGACAGGCACTTAGGTTGTTTTCATGTCTTGGCTGTTGTGGCTAATGCTGTCATGAACATGGAAGTACAGATATCTCTTCAAGAGAATGATTTCCTTTCCTTCAAATATAAAACTAGAAGTGGAATTGCTGGGTGATATTAGTTCTGGATTTGTCACATGTGACCTTTTTTATATTGAAGTACATTCCTTCCATATCTAATTTTTTGAGACTTTTTACTGTGACAGGATACTGAATTTTGTCAAATGCTTTTTTCTGCATTGACTGAGATGGTCATCTGAATGTTATCCTTCATTCTCTTAATGCAGTGTATCACTCATTTAACCTGTGTATGTTGAATCATCCTTGCATCCCAGGCATAAATCCCACTTGATCATGATGTATGGTCCGTTTGGTGTGCTGTTAAATTGTTTACTTTGTTGAAGATGTTTTCCTCTATGTTCACCAGTGATATTGGTCTGTAGTTTTCTTTTACTGTAATATTCTTATTTGGGTTTCATATCAGGAAAATGTAAGCCTTGTAAAATGAGTTTAGGAATGTTCTCTCCTCTTCACAGTTTTGGGAACAGTTTGAGAAGGATTGGTATTAATTCTTATTTAAGTACTTTATAGAATTCACCATGAAGCCTTTTAGCCCTGGGTTTTTCTTTGTTAGGAGATTTTTGATTACTGATTTAATCTCCTTACTCTATTGATGCACCAAGATTTTCTGTTTCTTCATTATATAGTCCTGATTGGTTTTATGTTTTTAGAAATTTATTTGTTTCCTTTAGATTATCTAACTTGTTAGATAGTTCCATTTTTTAAAGTTTTATAGCCACCCCTGCCCTGGGTGGTTTCTTAGTTGATTTTTTTTTTTCTGTAAGTCCCTTGACTTCCATATGCTGCCCAGCTTTTCCCTCTTGCCATCAATCTGCGTCTCTGTGCTGTGCCTCCCCAAATTCCTGCTAGTTTCTTATGCAGACAGTTATTTTATATATTATCTTTTTTCCTAGCTCCAGACCATATAGGGTTTTCCAGGCTAAACTATTTTCAAAATCAGCTCTCTCTATGTGTTATTCAGGTTAGGATATACAAACATATCCAGCAACTCCCAAATCTCAGAGAATAACACACAAAGATTTAGCTCTTGTTCACACAAGATCCACTTTGGGTCATCATGACTACTCTGTTCTAAGCTGTGGCCTGGGATTTCATGCTTGATGTCCTTGCCTTGCCTCTGAAATAGGTAGTTTATTGGTTATAGGAAGGTAAATATTTCCTTCTATTTAGGCAGTATTGCAGGAGGGGAAGGCAAGAGGGTCTCACATCAGCTCATCTTTTAAAAATGTTTTATGATAGTAAATATCAATTATATACAATAGTAATCAATCCAGGGTGAATTTTGTTTCACTTGTATTCTCACTTACCCTTCCTACTCTCACTGGACTGTTTTTAAACTGGTCCCAGAAAGTTCTTCTCTATCTACCTTTAAAAGATATGGAGGAACTTCCCTGGTGGTCCAGTTGTTAAGAATCCACCTGTCAATGCAGAGGATATGGGATTTTATCCCTTGTTCAGGAAGATCCCACATCACACAAGGCAACTAAGCCTGTGCACCACAACTACTGAGACACATCCTAGAGGCCAAGACCTGCAACTTCTGAAGTCCCTGCACCCAAGAGCCCGTGCTCTGTAACAAGAGAAGACACCATGATGAGATGCCCATGCACCTCACCTAGAGAGTAGTCCTCACTCACCGCAACTAGAGAAAGCCAGTGAGCAACAGTGAAGACCCAGCATAGCCAAAAATAGTTAATTAAATAATTAAAAATAAAAGATATGGATTCTTTCTAAAAGCATCATCCGGATATCATTATCACACCTAAAAGATGACATAATATCCTAATATCATTAAGCATTCAGTTAGCCCCAACAGGGGCTAGGTATTTTAGCTAGGAAATGACACATAACAATTCTGCTCACATTTATTGGCTTAAACTAGTCACAAAGCTCCAACTAAATGCAAGGATGCTGGGAAATGCAGTCTTTTGGTGTACCCAGGAAAGGCATTATGAAGTAGGACTTGGTGAGTGCAACCTAACATTAGACAAATTTCTGAGCTAACGTTGCCTCTTTTCAAGTATGTTTTTCTCCCCTTATATTTAGATATCAACAAATGTTCTCAAACATGTGGAGTGATGCTGGATTAACTACTGGCACAGTCTGTCTCAGAAATTTGGGACAGACACATTGTTTATTTAACCTGTAGGTGTTCCATTCTGATTCCTGCCCATAAGTTTCACCCATTCATAAAGGTCTAATTCGAGTATTCACCTCTTTCAGAGAAAGGTTTTCCTGACATAAAACTCATGGAGAACTTTCACTTCCCAATTGTTGAAACACACTAGTTATTTGTACCACTTGTGAATCACTTCAATCAGATTGTTTTCTTTTTGATGTCTAGGATCTGATCCCTGAGTGTCAGGGTGTTCTGGCTGGTGATTTTGCAGTATTAGCCCTCTCTGGGAGAGCAGATTGCAGTATTAGCCCTCTCTGGGAGAGCAGATTGAGGCATAGGTGGTGTGATAAGAGGTCTGGGGCAGGCATATGCTCTGAGGGAATGCAAGTCTTAAGAGAAGATACCCTCCCATTCACAGAAATGTATCAGTAAGTTAAGTGGGAGGGTGTGCTAATGACAAACCTATTGTCCGATTTTTTTAATATTCCTAGAAGTAGCAGTAGTACTATGGACACCTAAAACTTGGAATACTTATTGGCCTTGGCTAATTGAGATGATTTAGCTGATTATGCAGTGACTAAATCCTGTCTTATCCAGTGAAGGAGTGATGACGCCTGTGATACACCTAGCGCCAAGACAGGGGTGAGATTTATTGAGGTATTTTCTGAATGAGTGTCAACTACCTACTGTTTCATGCTACATCAGAATTTTGATAGTAATTTAAAATGTAATGTCCTATTCCTTTCCTGTTTTCTGTCTTAAAATATAGTATCTACAGAAGTTTGTGCATTTGTAGGTTTATTTGAGAGTTCCTAAACTTATGCAATAGAAAGGGAAACATGACTTTAATTAATTTGTTTAATTTCATACAAAACAAGGTACGAATTCCCTAGAGAGTTGGTGGCCCCCTCTGGCTAACCCAGACTGTCTTGATTTCTGCTTTTGTCAGGCTGTTTCTCTGAGACTCACCAAATGGGTTCTACAGATTTCTCCCATCTTGAAAGTCTGAAGAAGTGAGGCTGCTTTTGTCTAATAGCATGATTAAATTAATATGAGATTTCTCTATATCTTGCATGTAGTTCTGCATTAATTAGCTATTAAGTCATTTTTTCCTAATTAAAATGTTTAACTTTCACATGTCCATAATCCTGTATCTTTCCTACCCCAGAAGGAATTTCTATAGGAGCAAGTGCTAGATGAGAAATTTTCACCAACAACAAAGGAAGTGAGTGGAGGCAAAGCAATGCATGAAGACAGGGAGAAGAAAGCCCAGATGCTTATCTGCAGACTCTTGAGAGTGCAAGGAGGTGAAAGCCGGCTGTCAAGAGTGAGTATAGAGTCAGTAACCCTGAAGTAAAAAAATTGGAAAAGGGCGTATAAAAATGATCAAAAGTGGAAGATAAGGTTGAGAGCTGGGCGATTGTCAAGAACAAACTCTGGGATTCTTGGCTTGACTTTACAAGCTGGAAGGAACTTGATAAGTGAGTGGGCCGGCAGGTGAGAAACCCAGTGGAGCAGACAGAGTACACTCTTAATTCCCATGTCACCCTCTGGTTTTGGATGTTCTATAATCTGCCAGCTCATGCTTTGTTCAGTTTATTCTGAGTGGGAACTTTGGGTTTCAGTGCTACTATTGTTGTGATGAAGAACTCAGAACTATAGTTCCATTTGAAAATCTTTCCTTCATGACCCAGAAACATGGTACAATGCCACTTCCTGAGCCTGATCATCCAAACTCATGCTGTGGCCAGAGCCACGCAGGCTCTCTGATTCACTTTCTAACCAACCACAGTTTAGAGAGAGGTTTCCAAAGTTGACTGGGCATCAAGGACACTAGGGTGCTAACTCTGGGCACTGTGCCTAGAGTTTCTGAAAATATACTCAATGGACTTGAATTTGGGAACTGACATCATAGATTCATTGTGTCACATGTCCTGTTTGAGTAGTATCATGTAATTGCTGTGGTTTTTAATCTTTAGAAACTGGACATTTAGAACTTAACTGTGGAAATCTGAGATATGGATGGACCTTAGAGCATCCATCAGCTCAGGGTGCTGTGATGACCCACATGGGTGGAATGCAAGGGGAGGTCTATGAGGAAGGGGATATATGTATACATATGGTTGATTCACCTCCTTTTATAGCAGAGACTAGCACAGCATTGCAAAGCACCTATACCCCAACTGAAAAAGTAAAGAGCCTCAGTTAACTACGAATCTTCAAAGGATTACAGCCTGCAGCAGTTGACGAAGCTGGCACTTTTCTGCAGACTAAATGTTGTCCAAGTAGTAGTCAATCTCTGCCTCCTACTACTTGAAGGAAAGGAGCAATGCAGTGTATGTTTGATAAAGATGTTCTGCTTTTATAGTACTAAAAGTCTTGGCTTCCATAATGGGTAAAACTGGATCCATAGGGAAAGAACAGAAAGACCTTCTATCAGCATCATGCTATTTTCATGAGGTGAGGTATGGGAGAGAAGACTATATATAGTGTATATATATATATACTATATATATATATATTACTATATATATATATGTAAGTGATCAGATCTGTTTCTGCTGATGAGAAATGGAAGAAAAGACATGTAGAGAAATGGAAGAAAAGACATTTTTCTTTAGGAAAAAAAAATAGAAAGTGACCAAAAAGGCTATTTAAGACAGAATCCAACATTTTTCTTTCAAAAAAACTTTTTCCTGACTTTTAAGTTTCTATTGATGACATTACAGAGACTCAAACCCTCAGATTTCATTAGTTACTGCCTTATTGACTTTACTTTAAAGGGAACTACCATCAAAGGACAATTCTGTCCCCTACATGTTTATGTAAGACCTTCCGAAATCATTTTTGCATTTTCAAATTGTTGGCAAAAAAATCTGAGATGAGTGATATTTCATGACATGTGAAACTGACTACATGAAATCCAAATGTTAGTATCTATAAAAGCAGTTTTATTGGAATGAAACCAAGCTCATTCATTTACATGTTATCTCAGACTGCCTTTATGATGGCAGAACTGAGTAGTTACACAGTGGCCAGGTGGCTCATAAGCCAGGAACCCTTACTTTCTAGCCCTTTATAGGAAAAGTTTGTTTGAGTAGATTGTAAGCTCCTTGAATCCAGGAACTATGTTTCAAATCCTAAGAAGTTTCTAACAGAGTGTTTAGCACAGAAAATTCTCAATGAACGTTTGAAGAACTATACTTCAAAAGCATAAAATGAGCTGCTTTTTTCCTTGCAGCAATTAACCCAGGGACTCTACCCAAGGGGATTTCAGTATATATTTCTTTTAATTGAAATTTAATTATTCCTTTGCTTAAGTCAGTGGTCCTAAAACTCTACCTTGTATCAAAACCACTTGGAGGACTTAAAAAAGCATAGATTCTGGGGCCGTGCCCTGAGAGTCTGATTCAGTAGGTCTGGGGCAGAACCTGAGAATTTTCATTCCTAAAATGTTCCCAGGTGATGCTGCTGCTGCTAGTCCGGGCACCACACTTTGAGAACCATTGATTTCATTAATACCTCCCAAACTAGGATGAAAACCAGCATCACCTGAGGAAGTATGTTAAAAATATAAATTTCTAGGCTTCCCTGCCAGATATTCTGATTCTGCACATATGGGATTGGGGCTGGTAATCTATTTATTTAACAAAGCATTCAAGTGTTTTTGAGATTTCCAGAAGAGTCACTTTTTGGAATCCATAGGTGCAACAACATCCTCTGAGGTGTGATTTCTGCTTAATATTCAAATACTTAGTGCTTTATTCATAGAATAATAGTTTCACGGGTTCAGAAGAGATCATCTAGTTTGCTAGTTTGGTTTTCAAAACTCAAGTGACAAAATGGTTGGGTGAAGTATTTAATTAAAAAAAATCTCAATTAGAACTGTGATTAGACGAGATAATATGAAGTAGAGTGAACAGGAGGGCTGAGCAATCTATCTGGTCTCAGGATGGTGTCTGCAAGAGAGCTGTTTTGGGTGCCAAAATGTGCCTTCCAGCAGCTGGAAGGTACTGATTCAGTCTAACAATTGGCTTTTTACTTTTCAGAGAAAAATGACATAATCCTGCATACTAATATTTTCACTGAATTTTCAGTTGCTAAGAAACCAATGGAAGTTAAGGGAACAATCCTTTTCTTCAAAAACTGGAACATAATGACAAAAATAGTTTTTATAATGACAAAAGTGCCAGGCTCTAGTGAATGCTCTGTAGAGCTTTTAATTTACAGTTTTATTTCTGGCTGTGTGATGCTCCAACAAAAATTTTCAGCAGGGTAAACGTCTATTGACCATGCTATTTGAAAAGATTATACACCCATTGTAAGCTCATGTCAGCCCTGATTTAGCCACATGGAAGGTCAAGTTCACCTGGGCTGCACTGCTGGACAGCCTGGGGCTCAGGCAGGTGCTTCTGCAGAAGCAGTATTTGACACAATATTCCCTGTCCATTCTCCACGTTAATAAAGAAGTGGGAATGAGAGACCATGTGAGGCAGCACAGAACTTAATTTGGAGCTAGCCAACCTAATGGGACTCTGCTGTGCACTTGGAGTGACCTCGAGAAAGTCACACAACCTCTTGAGCAGTCTCTTCCACCATAAGATTGAAGGGGTTTGTTGGCATCACGTGATTCTTAAATGAAGGTACTTCATAGACCAGACAGCTTTGTCCCTGCTTATGGTGTTGTTGATGTGCTCCAAATGTGTCATCATGAGATAGGCAAGGTTCTTGTCTGAAAGTCTTAGAAACATGTGCCTGGTGCAGACTATATAGTCTGTACATGTTTCCTGAGTGAAACTGAGAGAATAAAAAGAGAGGAAAAAAATATATCAGTTTAAAACAAACTTGGAATCACTTTGGGGTGCTGCCACACCTGGAAAAACATTTACTATGAAAGTAAATGAAACAAGCAGAATAAACTTGTGCATATAGAGAAATGTCATTCATAAAGATATATTTATCAAAAACAATTATCTAAGGCTGAAATAAATCCAACACAAAATTTAAAAAAAAAATAAAAAAAAATAAAAAATAAAACAAACTTAGTAAGAGCTTTAGAAAGCAGAACTAGAATATAGGTAAGAAATGAACCAAGTGGATATTTTGAAGAAGGTTCATTTACTTTTTTCAGGCCTGTAACTTAGAATTCATGGTTAGCAGTGTTAGACATAGAACTTTACCTTTTAAAAATCCCTATGACTCTGTCTCTGTTACAAAGATAACTGTATTAATGTCATGTTAGAAAAGTCAGTCTTAATGTCATTTCAGGTCCACTTTAGACTTACCCAGGGTAAGAAAAATTCATATTTAGATTATGTTTTTGTTCAGTGAGAAAGAAAAAAGAGTCTGGCATAACTTTACTTATATGTTGATATTTCTGTAGCCTGTAAAGGGAAGTGAATCCTCACTCATTGCCCACTAGTTAATGCCACAGAGCACTAAAGGGCTATACAAAATAAGCAGGTCTTCAATGTGTGCCCTCTGCCAGGTGCCCAAACAACTGGAAGGATAGCAGGTGCTTTTGTAGAAATATTGAGATTTACAAAGTGGCCTCAGCAAGAACAAAAAGTACAGGGAAAGTATTTCTGTATTTGTAGGTATTGCTTTAATATAGGCTACTTTATCAAAACATATTGAGTCTATATTTAGTTATTCAAAGATCTGGGAGCTGGGGCGGTAACTATACTCAAGATATAGTTCCTGCCCCCTGAGCTTCTGGTTTAGTGGGGAAACAGGCACATTAATAGGCTGTTATGGGGCTGTGTGTGCCCTGAGCCTGTAGGAACTCACAGTGAGGACACCAACAAGTCTAAGGAGGGGGCTGTGACCAGGAAGGTTGGTCAGAGGAAGTGACATCTATGCTGGAACTTGAAAGATTAAGAGGAGGTGGTGCTTAGCAATCTGTGAGATATGTTTCCAGATGAATTGAGCTAATGGGTGCTGCTCTTAAGAATGTAAAACCTGGGAATGAGCTGTGAAGACAGTAGTGACAGGTGTGCAAAGCCAAGAGGAGAAGGAGAGAGGCCAGTAGAAGCCCAGAGGACCCTGCTCCAGCCCCAGTTATGAAAAGGAGGAAGCCCATGAGCAGAGGGAGGAAGTAAAGCCAGAGGGAAGCAGGGAAGGAGGGAGAGTGCTGCCTAGTCTTTGCAGGGACTGCCCAGTCTGATCCCCAAGACAACTGGAGTTACTATTATTCCCAGTCTTTGGCTTCTGTGAGATTCCTCAATTCTCAAAACAACCTTCTCTGTACTTGAACTAGCTTGAATAGGCCTTTGTCCTTCATGAGCCAGAAGATCTTGAACTGAGTGGGAGGCCAGTCAGAATGTCTTAACATGTCTCTTTCTGAACAGTCTTGCTTTCCCTACTCCCAGATGCAGAAGCAATATGCTCCTGTTGAGTCAAAACCTTGGAACCCTGCCCACCCCCCACCCACCCCCGGCTCTAGGAGAGCTACATCTCGCGTCTGGACCTGCTCCTCCTCTCCATGGGTTCCAGAGGCTCTTCTGTGCCCTACTGGGGGATAGGTCACTAAGAGGCACCTTCCTCTATCTTATCAATTGACTGTGAATTGCCTGGCCTGTGACCCTGAGGTTTGTCTCAGTCAGTCCAATGTTAGCTTTATACCACTTTCCTTAAGTGAACCTCCTTTGTTGCACATTCATAATCTGTTCCCAGAGCTTTCAGAGTACCATGGTCTGTGCCTTTCATCTTGATGCCTGATTTGTGGTTACTGAAATCTGCCATGATTCTACTTCAACAAGGTGACATTGCTGCTGCAACATTGCCATGTGACCCTTACAAAGTCTTTAAGAGACAATCTGAGCACCACTGTTTTCCCAGTTTAACCTTTCCATGTCAGTTGATTGAGCTTATTATAATATATAAAACTCTCAGATATATAAAATTTCAACAGAAAAAAGTGTATATTATGATTCTTCCAAAATAAGAATGGAGCAAAAGGGTCATTATCGTTGGTCACTGCATGATGTGTCAGTGAGATAGTGTCAGTGAGTGGGGAATGGATAGATGATGGGTAAATGTAAGGCCAGTCAGCATAAAGACACAGACTGGGACATTCCCAGTGAGAACAGGATGGAAATAGAATCTCATGGTTTGCAAGAAGGGGAACTTGTGCCCAACTGAAACTGTGATTTCATTATCCATATCTGACAGATTTAAAAGCCTGGAGGTGACAGAGATTTAGCCAGTAACAGAACCTACATCTTCTGGCTCTTGAAGCTACTCAAACTTCTGAGATAATCAAGAAAACAACTTCTCTAACTCCACACACACCAACTACTGGGCTAAACATGTAAGAAATAGGCAGGACATGGGGTGCATCTAGTCTGATACACTGCACTGTCTGAAGCAAATATTCTCACTACAACATCCTTTAACAGTAAGCTTCTTGCCATAATTCCATAATTTCTGTAATTCCAAGCTCAGGTTACTAATAAGAGAACCTTTTCTCTCCCACCATGCTCTATTCTATAAACTTGAATTTCCTTCCCATAGGCTCTATTTTGGCAATGCACTACCTACCCATTTCTAATCACCTAAGCCAGAAACAGCCATCTCTGATAAACCCTTTTACTTTTCTGTATGTTAATAACAGAATCCTGGTTTGATTTGTTTTGTTCTGTTCCTTTGGTGCAGTTTTTCTCCTCTTCTCTTTTCCTCTATCAAGAACTTCATTGTTTTGTGCTCTGTTGATAAATTTCAAGCCACATCAATTTCTCTATCTGAATCATTTTGTCAGAGCTCTCCTGTCCTTTTCAAAATCTTCTCCAGAGAAAGGTGCAAAAATGAGTTTTATTGTGCCATCTGGATTTTAAGGCTCTTTGTAGCTTTTGTAAATGGCAACCTCTCCTATTTAATTTCAGTGTGTATACATTACATTTTGACAATATTTTTACTATTCTCAGAAAAATATCACATTTGTTCATAATAGGAAGCCTTTTGTATTCAGTGGTTCCTGCCAGAGCTGGCTGTGTCCCACCCTTCCAAATAAATTGTCTAGAAAATTGACAGATCTTCTCATATTCTCCCTTTTTTCATTGATTTCTCATTTCTTCGTTGACACCTGATGTTGGTGACATCCAACCATTTAGTTATCTAGTGAGAGTATGTATGTGTTTGATATTATTATCACCGGAGTGTAAGCATGAGCATAAAGGGGGCAGATTCGGAGTTGTGCTTCCATTGAGGCAAGAAGTGCTGAGTAAATTTCTTTAATCCTGGAGAAGATAATTGACAAGGAAATGGGAAGGGAGAAATGTAAATAAGTAGAGGGCAGGTGATACCCGCATAGAGTTATTGTAGCTGGGGTAAGGCCTGGAAGCCGTTTGAAGCATCGGTGCCTAACTCAGGAGGATTGAGGGCAAAAATAGAGGAGAGTCTTGGCAGGTAGGTTAGATCACCAATACCTGGTAAGTAGAAAACAAGGAGGTGGGGCAGAGTGATGGGCCACATGCTTGTCTTAAAGGTTTTAGATATTGAGACTGATGTCTTTCCCCAAGAAAGCAAGTTCTGTGAAAAAGATCAACCTTCTGTGTCTTTACAGAAGCAAGGAGTTTTAAAGTGAAAGAATCAGAGGGATCTTTTGGCTTTGAGCAGTAACATTCTGATACAGGACAAATCGTTGATGTTTTTGTATTTTCATTTTTAACATACTTATCACAGGCATATTCCTATGCTGAGCAAGTATTTTGGGCTCCTATAATTTCTTCCCTGAAAAGGATTTCTCAGAGGCAAAAGAACAGTGCTCTGATTATATTTTTTAAGTTAATGCATTCTGGAATATTTAAAATTTTCTTGATTAAAATGACAATTTGAATTCAAAGGGCCACACAATATTAAGTGCCAACTGATGGATGACAATTGCCCCATAGTCTCATCTTCCCTTTCCCATTCATGTGTTCTTATTATGAATTCCTTTACTCCTTCCTGATTAACAAATGGAAATACATGACTAAATTGTTTAAGCTTAACTCATGGCTTATTTTTGCTGTATATTCTATTTTGTTGGAAGACATTTTAACAGTTTTTCTTCCATTAGCAGAATTTGTGGTAGAAACTTGCTTTTGATTTGAAAAAGAAACCTGGCAGAGCAGACATTTTAAGCTGATCACTTAGTTTCTGAAATTTTAGAGGAAATAAACAAGATGATTAGTTTGAAATGTAATTCATAGTCAATGAGTTAAAAAAAAAATACTTGAGTTGCTGATTACAGCTAGCTCAAGCAGATCTTCTGAAAAACAATTCACTTTTGGAGAGATTCCAAATGGATTCTTTCTGCTTAAATTTGCAAAATTTCCCAATGCTGTGCCAATATTTCAAACAGCATTGAAAAAAAGTTTATAAGCAGAATTGATCTGACTTCAACTGCTCTGAATGTAGACAGTGTCTTGAATTTTCTGAGCACAATATTCACAGATTGAAAAGAGACTCGAGTTTACATAAATAGTTCTGATTCTCTCTAGTGCACTTGCAGCTCTATTGCCCCTCTCCCATAATGCTTTTCTTTTTCTTTTTCCCTTTTGAAATTTTTATTATGGATGATTTCAAACATATACAAAAGGAAAGACAACAGAATAGTAAACCTCCAAGTAACCAGTGCTCAACTTCAAGAATCATCAACTCAATGGCTATCTTGTTTCATCTGTACTCCAACCAGTCAATATTTTCTCCTTTCCCCTATAGTCAATTTTTCTGAAGCAAATTCTAGACATTCAAGTCACTTCATATTTAAATATTTTAGCATGATCTCTAAATTATGATTCCTTTAATATTATTACCATATTTTTAAAAATTCAGAGTAATTTCCTTCAGGAAATATCCAACTCAAATTCTCTGTTTTGTCTCATACAGTTTTTAATAGTGTGTTTATTCAGATCAGGATCTAAACAAGGGCTCACATATTGTATTTGGTCAGTATGTCACTTAAATCATTTTCAGTATAAGTTTTCCTTTCTTCTTTTTCCCCTTACAATACATTTTTTTGGAAACTGGTCATTTATTCCTGTAGATATTCTCACAATATGGATGTTTTTATTTAACATCTTGCTTTGTCTCTTGCATTTCTTTAATAATCTGATCATTGCATGATCCACCCCTGCCTGATTCTTCAGTCTTATCTTACACAGAACCGTCTGCACTGCACATCAGCATTTGCTCACCTGTACTTAGAATGGTCTTTGATTGCTTGGCTGAATCTCTTGCATTTGTTTATTCGTTTGGTTGCATCATGAGGAACCTTTCGTTGTAGCACATGGACTCTATAGTTGTTTCTTGTGGACTTAGTAGGTATGGCACATGGGCTTAGCTGCTCCATGTGAGATCTTAGTTTCCTAAACAGGGATCAAACACAGGTCCCCTGCAATGCAAGGCAGATTCTTAACCACTGGATCATCAGAGAAGACCCTGAAATATCTCTTTCTTATTGTTTAGTTGCTAAGTCGTGTCTAACTCTTTGCAAACCCATGGGCTGCAGCCTGCCAGGCTCCTCTGTCTATGAGATTTCCCAGGCAAGAATACTGGAGTGGGTTTTCATTTCCTTCTCTAGGACTTTACCTTATTAAATCATATTTAATACAAAGGATGTAATCACGAGGTATGCTTTGATTATTTTTTATTTTACTCCTATCTCCAGGCCTTCTACTTGAGGTCACTGTGGTTACTTTTTATTCCCAGTATCCTGTGATACTACTCATAGGTAGTTAGTATTCTGGCAGAGACCATAACTGACATGTGGAATTCAGTCACTTCTTTAGGTCTTGATGGCCTTGGGGCCTACATTGCTTAGCTGTCTCCACAGAGTTTCTCAAAATGCAAATAATTCTCCATGTTTAAAAGGAGATGCTTATGCTTGTTTATTAGTTTGCTCAGGTTGCCATGATAGAATGGCACAGACTGGGAGACTTAAACAACAGAAGTTAATTTTCTCATAGCTCTGGAGGCTGGAAGTCCAAGATCAAGGTGCTGGGAGGGTTGGTTTCTGCTGTGACTTCTCTTCTTCACTTGCAAACAACTGCTTTCTGTTTTTCCTGTGGGCATACAGAGAAGTCTCTGGTGTTGCTTTCCTTTTTCATAAGGACATCAGTTCTATTTTCAAATAAATTCACACTGTGGGTTAGGGCTTCAATACATGAGCAGCCACAATTCAGTCCATAACTATCCAAATAATACATTCCCCAGGAGTCTGGGTCTAAACTGAACCTTCTCTGCTAACTACAAAACATTTCATTCATTTCAATTCTTAGCAATAGGTGACTCACATTTTATTTTATTTCATTTTTTAATTCAGCTTAATAATATACTTCCATGGCTATTCCTTTTAATAATTAAATTGTCCCAAAGCAGTCTGTTCAAGGAGGTTTCCATTCTTTTTGACACAGCTATTTCCACCACTACTTCCTTATTTTTTGCTTTCTGACACAAGATGTTCCAGGCTCAACTTTGACTTTTCTCAGCCCCAGCCCTAGAGTCAACCACTTCTCCAAGGAACCCTGATTCCTTTTAGTGAAGAATGCTATTTAGAAACCAAGATCTGAGCATTAGGTGGGCTCACCATTACTGGGTTGGCCTTTAGTTGGTGAACCTTTGTTCACTGACAACTCTTTTTTGAATCATGGAGTCATAATGTTACAACCAGTCCAATCCATTACTATTGGATTATGTTCTTTCTTTACATATTCATGTCTCTCCTTCACTGAGAATCCTGATTTCCAACATCAAGATACTCATTCACTTGCTCAAACTGCATCACACAGTACAGTTCCAGAATTATACCAATGTTACTACTAATGAATACTGTTTAAATTTTCTCTGTATTTTGTGTGTGTGTGTGTGTGTCCTTAGAATATATCCTATTCACTATATACAAAGTACTATGTTCTAAAGTCTATGAATTAATTCTTTTCTCCATGTGGTCAACAATTTGACATAAAGTTAGGTTAACTTGTTTCTGCTTGTATTCAATTTTAGGGTTTGCTTTTCTTCATTCTTTTAGAATTTATATTTTGAATATGTTGAACATTGTTTACAGTTTAAAAATCAAATGATATAAAGAGATATATCAGGAAAGTGTCACTCCCATTACTATCCCCTACACCCCCAAATCCTACTTGCCTATCATTGTTAACCATTTAATTAATTTCTACCTTATCCTTATTTCTTCAAACACACATACACACACTATTTGCAACTTACTTTTTCAGGATATCCTGGAACTTTATACCAATTCACAAAGATATTTCTTATTCTTTCTTAGAGCTGCATAGTAATTCATTGTGAGAGTATAGTAGCCAGTCTCCTACAGACGGACATTTAAGTTGTATTAAATATGTTGCCATTACAAGTTACACAGCTATAAAATGTTTTTTGTATTTATTTTACATTTGTGGGATTATATCTTCAGGGTAAAATCTCTAGAAGCAGGCTTGCTGGACCGAATGGTAAATGCACTTGTGCTCTAGATATTGCAACATTCCTCTTCACAGAGATTGAGCTATTTTCACTCCTGACAACATTGTGTAACAGTGCCTGTTTCCTCACAACTTTATCATCAGAGTGGCTTGTCAAAGTTATTTTTTCTCAGGCTAACAAAAGAGAGAACTTGTATCCCAGGAAACTTTAGTTTCTATTTCTCTTATTATAAGTCAGCCTGATGATCTTCTCATATAGCAAAGAATTGCCATATAACATTTTTGTGAACTGTCTATTCATGTCTTTTGACTTTTTTCTAGACAATTTTTGATATTTTTAACTTTGATTTTCAAGAGTTCTTTCTGTATTAGCCACATTAAAACTTATGTGTGGTATGTGGTATTTCAGTTTGTCCTTTTCACGAATATTTTTAAGATGCAAAGCTTAAAATTTTGAAGACATTTAATGGTATCAAATTGATCACCACTTTATTGTTCCTGGAGTTTGATTCTTAGTTAAAATGTCTTTATACTTAAGAAGGAATCTACTCTTATTTTATTCTAGTGGTTATATAAATTCATGTTTCTTACATTTGGACCTCTAATCCATCTTGAGTTGATTCAAAGAAAACTTTTTTACTGAAGGCAAGTGTAACCTTTATTTTCAAGGCCATGGTATTCTAGTCTTACCAGTAAATATCAAAATTATACCAACTGTTAGGTACACTTCCAATTAGGTACACTCCTCAGTAAGAAGCAGCCCACCAGCTCCTCTCCCAGCTCCATCCAGGAGGCTTCTGTCCAGACAGAGCACAGGGATTTAGGAGAGCTGGTTGGGTACAACTTTGATAACCTCCTTTTTAAGCTATCAGCTATTTCAGGTATAGTATCAACTATTTCAGGTCAAGAATTTATTTTACTATTTAAATATCTAGCCACTAATAGATAAGCATTAGGGAGTTCTTTGGGGTGTAGCAATGCTCTGTTTGTTGTGGTGGTGGTTTTTACATATGGATAAAAACTCATCCAACTATACATGTGAAAGGGGTAAATTTAGCTGTATGTCAATTACCCCTCAATAGATAGGACTTTAAGAAATTGTGTCTATAAAGTGTGTTTGTGGTAGAGGAAATGGGGAGAGGATGATAATATATTTCTTAAAACACTAGAGCCATGTCAAAACAAATAGTTACCCACCCACCCCCACCCCCACCCCGGAAAAAAAAAGCCACAAAATTAAAGAAAAGGAGAGAAGAAAGCAGAAAGAGTGTCTCTCTGGGTATTTGATGAGAGCCTCCTTCGTTTACTCCCTGTAGTGCTGCTCTATCCCCGTGCACCTTTCACCAGGCAGTCACCTGCCTGCATCCGAAAGTTGTCTGCAGTAAACTTGTGATACTGATGCAGAAGAAAATGGACCCGCTGAACTGGCTGGTGCCCCACTGGTCACACTCTACTCACATGGCTTTGGCCGGTAGAAAGGGTGCAGCGATCATGCCGCTGAAGCCTGTCAGGTAGGTCTACAACCCCAGAAATATGCACAGGTACCAGGGAGGAACTTCTTCTATGGTGTAAACCATGTTCAGTCTCTGGGAGTCTAGACTGCCAGTTCTATCCAAGGACTCTCGGCGAGAGAGCTCTTTTCTATGATGTCGTTTTCCATGGGGCATTTGCCATGAGCTTGGTGTCTTCGTTTTCATATTCACCATTGGACGTGGCACCCCCATTGATCACCAGTGGTAGAGTAAAGAAAGCGGAGCACTTCGCTCCATCTTTGTATTTTTCTTCAGTCGTACTTACAGCCTCTGTGGATATGGACGTAGTGTCCTTACTAATACTTGTGGTGTACTTACTAATCCTCTTACTAATCATTAAGAGATAAGGAATAGCTTGGCCTTTGGACTGAAGTGGCTGGAAGTTGTCTTGCTCAAGCGAGGAGCCCAGGATCAGAGTCCAGTGCCTGGAGCCTCCGATTCTCAGGCAGAGAAGAGCCCCACTGGAGGCAGCTTGGGAGGCTCCAGTCCTGCCGCTGCTCCACAGTATCTGCCACCACCTCCAGATGACTCATTTTAAAAGACGCGATTGGAGGTTAAAAGGCCATGTTGACTATAGCCTTATTTCATTTGTTTCTACCAACCCTAGGAAAATTGGATCAAAAATTTAAAATTAATACATATGAATTATATTTTTCTGTGATTAATTTTTAAATAGTTGATCTAATATAATGGTCAGATTAATTTTAAGTACTAAGAGGGCTTCCCAGGTGGCGCTAGTGGTAAAGAACTCACCAGTCCAAGCAGGAGATCTAAGGTGGGTTCCATCCTTGAGTGGGGAAGATCCCCTGGAGAAGTGTATGGCAACCCACTCCAGCATACTTGTCTGGAGAATATCATGGACAGCGGAACCTGGCAAGCTACCTTCCATTGGGTCCTAAAGACTTTTTGAAAGGTACTTAAAATATACTTGCTTAAAAGAAACACTGACATCAATATCTCTGTAATCAGTTTATAAATGGACCTTATAAAGACGATGTAAAAAAGCTCTAACAAACTCTGACATACTAGTTTTATGACCCAAAGTTCAACTTTTATCTACTCAAAAATGCACGTTGAACACCTTATTCATGCCTCTCATCAATTCCCCATCTTCTTTTCATTACTTTATTTCTTCCACAACAGATCATCTTCTGAGATACTGGATATCAGATATGTCAAGATTTAACTTGCTTATTTTGTTTTTCTGCCTACTTCAACTAGAATGTAAACTCCATGAGGTCAGAGTTTGTATCTATTTTGTTCACTGGTATATCCCGAGCCTCCAGAACAAGGCTTATCATATGATGTGTGTGTGTAAAGTTGCTCAGTCGTGTCTGACTCTTTGTGCCCCCATGGACTGTAGTCCACCTGGCTCCTCTGTCCATGGGATTCTCCAGGCAAGAATACTGGAGTATGTGGCCATTTCCTTCTCCAGGGGATCTTCCCAACCCAGGGATTGAACCCGGGTCTCCTGCATTGTAGGCAGATGCTTTACCGTTTGAGCCTGATGGGCACTTGATATTTATTGGCTAAATACATTAATGAATTAATAGTATGTCAAATTATTCTGTCCAATAATTGTCCATTATTGACACATAGATCTTTTCTTTTAATGTAAGCTAAATAGAAGGATGGCATCAGAATCAACCAGAGAACTTGTTACAGCACAGATTATTGAGCTCTACTCCCAAATTTTTGTATTCTATAAATCTGGCATGAGGCCTGAGAATTCGCATTTCCAGTGAATTGCTCCATCATGCTGATGCTAGAGGTAGAAGAAACACTTCAAAAAACACTGCTTTACAGAAACCAAAACTCAATAGCATTGTGAAATTTGGGGGATGGATGTGAATTACTAGCATCTGGCCTTAGCTTTGGGCTTAGTACATCTGCTATATTGTGATTAACCTGCAGGAGCAAATGTGGTGGGGCATAGGATTGGTATGGCAGTAAGTAGTTTCCTTGACTCTCTCCCAACAAATTAAGAAGCATGCTGAATCCCCACAGGCTGTCATTTTGTTCAAATGTGTTTTGAGCCTCCTTGATGGCAATAGACTTTCATAAATCAAGCCCTGGCCTTCCCCAGAGTGTCTTGGTTAACATGATGAATGAGTGGAAATTTTCCCATTGGAAGGCTATTATGGCTTTTCTTTTGGTGAAATCTTCTTAAAAGATTCTCTAATGCAACATGAAAAAAAAAAGTGGCATTCCAGTTACTGAGACAGTAAGCCCTTCTACAGTGGCTTTCATCCTGATAAGTCTTTGCAAACATCAACTAATACCTCAGGCAATCCTTGGAGGCAAGTTGTATTCTTTACATTTTGTTCTTTTTTTTTTTTTTTTGCTTTTTATTTTTTTTTTATTTTTTTTAATTTTAGTTTTTTATTTTTTAAATTTTAAAATCTTTAATTCTTACATGCATTCCCAAACATGAACCCCCCTCCCACCTCCCTCCCCATAACAACTTTCTGGGTCATCCCCATGCACCAGCCCCAAGCATGCTGCATCCTACGTCAGACATAGACTGGCGATTCAATTCACATGATAGTATACATGTTAGAATGTCATTCTCCCAAATCATCCCACCCTCTCCCTCTCCCTCTGAGTCCAAAAGTCCGTTATACACATCTGTGTCTCTTTCCCTGTCTTGCATATAGGGTCGTCATTGCCATCTTCCTAAATTCCATATATATGTGTTAGTATACTGTATTGGTGTTTTTCTTTCTGGCTTACTTTACTCTGTATAATCGGCTCCAGTTTCATCCATCTCATCAGAACTGATTCAAATGAATTCTTTTTAACGGCTGAGTAATACTCCATTGTGTATATGTACCACAGCTTTCTTATCCATTCATCTGCTGATGGACATCTAGGTTGTTTCCATGTCCTGGCTATTATAAACAGTGCTGCAATGAACATTGGGGTACATGTGTCTCTTTCAATTCTGGTTTCCTCGGTGTGTATGCCCAGCAGTGGGATTGCTGGGTCATAAGGTAGTTCTATTTGCAATTTTTTAAGGAATCTCCACACCGTTCTCCATAGTGGCTGTACTAGTTTGCATTCCCACCAACAGTGTAGGAGGGTTCCCTTTTCTCCACACCCTCTCCAGCATTTATTGCTTGCAGATTTTTGGATCACAGCCATTCTGACTGGTGTGAAGTGGTACCTCATTGTGGTTTTGATTTGCATTTCTCTAATAATGAGTGATGTTGAGCATCTTTTCATGTGTTTGTTAGCCATCCGTATGTCTTCTTTGGAGAAATGTCTATTTAGTTCTTTGGCCCATTTTTTGATTGGGTCGTTTATTTTTCTGGAATTGAGCTGCATAAGTTGCTTGTATATTTTTGAGATTAGTTGTTTGTCAGTTGCTTCATTTGCTATTATTTTCTCCCATTCAGAAGGCTGTCTTTTCACCTTGCTTATATTTTCCTTTGTTGTGCAGAAGCTTTTAATTTTGTTCTTTTAGAGATTGGAGACAGAGGTTTGGCTTCCAGCTCATGTTTTTGTGGCCTGGCCTCTCTCTTTTTTGGTCTGTTTATTCGCTGGAAGAGAGATGAGAATTAGGCCTCAAAAACCAGATTCTCTGCTGCTTAGTAACCTCCTGAGGCAGGTTATTTCCTGCCTCAGTTGTTATTTCCAACAATCCTGTTTTTCATGTGCAATGATTAATTATTAAGGCAATGATCTTAAGGACTATGACATTGTTTATGATTCAGTAGGGGTGAACTTACAAGAAAACAGAAGTCTTGGTTTTATGAACATCCTTCTGTGTTAAATAGAACAATGAAAGAGATATATGCAAAATTATCAGCAGAATAAGCACAACTCTGTTGACCTAGAAGTGTTTTCAGTAACATCGACACATATTCAGTAAGTACCAGGTTAAATTTATCTTATAATTTCTAAATATGGTCTTAAATTTTGATAAGGTGGGAAGTCCATTACTAGAAAGAATACCTTTTATTGGGTAAGAAAGCACATACACTGAGTCTAGAGGATCAAACAGAGTATTTCTTGATTCTCAATCACACTAAATCCACCATTACCAGTACAGAGAAGGCAGCCCCTCTTTCTAGTCTTTCTTCTTTTTTCTTCCTTCATGTAATATTTTTTGAGTGCCTAGTATAGGCTTGGTCCAGTTGCTAGGATTAAAGCAGTAAAAAAAAAACAAAGTTCTGACCTCAAGGATTTAGATTATAGTAAAGAGAAATCATTAAATAACACTGTATATGTATATCAGAATGAAGAGTGATAAATACTGTTTAGATATCAAGAAGGAACTCGCAAGTAAGATGACACTTGGCACACGAAGGAAGTGCAGTCATGAGCCAATGAATATTTGAGGGAAGAGCATTTCAGAAAAGGGAAATTAGGTGCCAGTGCCCTGAGGGAGAAGCAGGGCTGACATGTTCAGAAGCAACAGAGTGGCAATGGGCTGCAGGAGAGTGAGTCAGGGGTGAAGAGGCACTAGATGAAGTGAGAGAGGTGCAGAAGTATACCAAGATACGGATCAAGCCTCCCATTCTTTTTAAATTTCCTATGACTTAGATGGAGTGTTAGCATGGGTAGGAGATCCAATGAGTAGATGTTTGAATTTTACAAGATACTGTCCAGAATTGGGTAGAAGAACTAAGTTATGTTAGTTTTTCTCTAGAATAACTACAGATTGAAAATAAATATTGTTTCAAATTTGTGCTATTTTTCATAAAGTCAGAAATTTAAGACCTCAAGCTTAACTTATTTATCAAAGAGCTTAGGTTACATTTCTAAGGATTATGTCCCTTAAAGTGAAGTGAAGTCACTAAGTCGTGTCTGACTCTTTGCGACCCCATGGACTGTAGCCTGCCAGGCTCCTCTGTCCAGGGGATTTTCCAGGCAAGAATATTGGAATGGTTTGCCATTTCCTTCTCCAGGGGATTTTCCTGACCCAGGGATCGAATCAGGGTCTCCTGCACTGCGGGCAGACTTTTTACCATCTGAGCCACCAGGGAAGCCCATGCCCCTTAAAGGGAATCACAATGAGAATTTGTGTAAAGAATTTGGCCCATTCTGTGCCTTTCCATCATATCCTCCTACTATTCCCATTTTGCATGCACTAAGATTGAATTTGAACTTATATTAGCACATGTGCTAACTTATATTAGTACATGTTCCTGAACAATAATTTAAGAATTTAGTTTTGGATTGAATCCCTTGTTAGCAGTACATTTTTAAATAGACTAATTTGTTGCTGACCATTATGATTAGAATAATCACCCCATTGGAATGTATGTACAGTAGAAATAAAGGGAATTAAAACTATGAAGGCTGATTATTCTACTTCCTTTCACAAATACTTAATGTTATACCCCAAGAGGACCATAGTCTGAAAATACACTACCGTTTCTTTTATGACTTGTACAGATTGAAGTTGGACTAAATATGTTGGTTTGTAATAAATAGTGAGATAAATCAGGAAAATAACCAGTTTTGATTGGCAGCCAATTTTAATTGGTAGAATTAATGTCCTTAAATCTATTTCTTATAGTTCTCTGTTTCCTATGTCTTCTAATGTGGTTTCTCTGGAAAATATGAAGAAATGTCATTGAATTTTATTTATGAGTATTTTATTTTGTATTGGTTTTTCATTACATTCTCACAGGGTGTCTTGAGGTTGTTTTCACTATGCATTTACGTTATTATTTTTATTTATTAATTATATTATATAATATATATAATTTATATTATATTATTTTTATTACATTATTATTTTCATTATGCATTTACATTCATGTGGTATACTCTAACTGGAGAATTCTGAGTAAGGTTGTGTATACAACAGAGAACCTAACTTGCCTAAAACAATGATATGTCCTTTGATATAATGATATCCTTTCAGCCTCTGTCACTGCAACCCTAGCTCCAGTCACTATCATTGCCTGAGACAGTTTTGGTTGACCTTTTACATTTTTACAGCAATGTATGAGTTCCAGTTTCTGAACTGATATTTGCTTTTATCAGTCATTTTCATTTAGCCAGTTTAGCTTGCATGAATTGCTATTTCATTGTGCTTTTAATTTCCATTATAATTAATACTGTTGAGCAGGTTGACCATCACATTTAACTGCAACTCATTCATGCCCATGCTACCTTCCAGATATTCTTTATCTATTTAATTTCTATTTTTGTTCATAGCACTTATCACCTTCTAACATGATACATAATTTACATATTATATATATATATATATATATATATATATATATATATATATATGTATGTAAGTAAGTAAAGTCACTCAGTCATGTCTGACTCTTTGTGACCCCGTGGACTGCAGCCCACCAGGCTCCTCAGTCCATGGGATTCTCCAGGCAAGAATACTGGAGTGTGTTGCCATTTCCTTCTCCAGGGGATCTTCCTGACCCAGGGATCGAACCCAGGTCTCCCACATTGGAGGCAGATGCTTTAACCTCTGAGCCACCAGGGAAGCCCTATTTTATATATACATATATTCTTTTCTTTTTTGGCTTGAGTTTTATTTATTTTTGTATTGAAGTATAGTTAATATATGATATCAAGTTAATTTCAGGCATACAGCTCAGTGATTCATTTATACATACATATATGAAAGTGATCCTTGGGTCAGGAAGATGCCCTGGGGGAGGAAATGGCAACCCACTCCAGTATTCTTACCTGGACAATCCCATGGACAGAAGAGTCTGGCAGCCTAAAGTTCATGGAGTCGTAAGAGTTGGATACAGCTTATCAAGAGTCAGACACAAGTTAAACCACTACCACTATGATTTTTCCAGTGGTCATGTATGGATGTGAGAGTCGGACTGTGAAGAAAGCTGAGTGCTGAAGAATTGATGCTTTTGAAGTGTGGTGTTGGAGAAGACTCTTGAGAGTCCCTTGGACTGCAAGGAGATCCAACCAGTCCATTCTAAAGGAGATCAGTCCTGGGTGTTCTTTGGAAGGACTGATGCTGAAGCTGAAACTCCAATTCTTTGGCCACCTCATATGAAGAGTTGACTCATTGGAAAAGACTCTGATGCTGGGAGGGATTGGGGGCAGGAGGAGAAGGGGACGACAGAGGATGAGATGGCGGATGGCATCACAGAATCGATGGACGTGAGTTTGAGCGAACTCTGGGAGTTGGTGATGGACAGGGAGGCCTGGTGTGCTACGATTCATGGGGTCGCAAAGACTCGGACATGACTGAGTGACTGAACTGAACAGAACGATATGAAAGTTAAATGTTAGTCGCTCAGTCACGTCCAACTCTTTGCTACCCCATAGACTGTAGCCCACCAGGCTACTCGTCCATGGAATTCTTCAGCAAAGAATACTGGAGTGGGTAGTCATTTTCTTCTCCAGGGGATCTTCCTTACCCAGGGATGGAACCCAGATTTCTCACATTGCAGGTAGATTCTTTACCATCTGAGCTACCAGGAAAGGCATATGTGTGTGTGTGTATATATATATATATACATATATATATATTTATATTTATATTTATATACATACATACACACACACACTCAGTGATATATGTATTCTTCAAATTCTTTTCCTTATATATTATTACAAAATATTGAGTTGTATATTTCACTTGTTGTCTATTACCTTGACAGTCTCCCTTCCCAACTAGAATGTTAACTTTTGCTATTTTGCTCACTGATGCAGCCCAGAGAATCTAGAATGGGCTTCCCAGGTGGCTCAGAGGTTAAAGCATCTGCCTGCAATGCAGGAGACCTGGGTTCAATCCCTGGGTTGGAAAGATCCCCTGGAGAAGGAAATGGCAACCCACTCCAGTATTCTTGCCTAGAAAATCCCATGGACAGAGGAGCCTGAAATATTGAGTTGTATTTTTTACTTGTTGTCTATTACCTTGACAGTCTCCCTTCCCAACTAGAATGTTAACTTTTGCCATTTTGCTCACTGATGCAGCCCAGAGAATCTAGAATAGAACCTGGCATATCTTTGGTATTGGATGTACACTGGCTGGAAAAAAATGAATGATCAATAGCCTTGTATTATTTTGAGCACCATTGCTGAGAAGGAAACATTTTCAGATTGTTTCTCTTCATCATCCATCTGTTTCTTGTGCTTTCTGTGTCTCATGAGCCGAGGCCAGGTATCTGAGTTGCATGACTGGTTGCAATAAGCAGCTATGTATATTGCTATATGTACTAAACCATACAGGGATCCTCACTTGGAGGAAATGAAAAATTACTGTGAAAATGGCAAAGTAGTCAAATAAAGCAGAACAGTTTTTGCAGGGCACTGTCTTTGCAGAAAAAAAAAAAGGTAAAATACAAGACAAAATCTTAGATATTTTGCTGACAGTGGTGAATAAAGTTAGAATAAGACCTAATAGCTGCCTTGAGGAACTTGGCTTTCTCTACTTACATTCCATTCACTCTACTATGGATATGATCTAAACATACAGCACCTATCCCAAGAAATTTCCATGGTCTCTTTGTTCTCTATTAAGTCCACATTCCTTTTCACAACCTGAGCTCAGCCACCCTTCCAGTTTCAGTTCTTGTTTCCCTTCTCTGTCCAACCTTACAACAGCATAAGGAGCAAAGTTACAGATTGCGGGCTCTTCCTTTGACAGACTTTTCACTTCAAGTCTATTTGTCTTTTCTCTTGCTCCATTGGTATAAAATTTGTCCCCTCCCTATATATCTGGACATGAGCACACACACACACACACACCCCTACCTCTTTCTGAATTTAGAAAAAATCCTTCTCATTGTATAAGGCCTGATTGAAAGGTCACTTCTAAGGGCAGTATTAGACTTAGGTAGAATGAATTTCTTCCCATTCTATATAATTATGATACTTATGCAATCCTGTTTGGATTTTAGCTTTTATAATTTTGTCCATCAAATATGAAGTCCCAAACCAGGGGTTGGGTCATGTTCATCTTTTTGCCCAACAAGTCCCCCACTTTTTACATACAATAATTTTTAATTGAATATTTACTGAAAGAAAAAAAAAACTAAATAAAAATAATGATTCTTCTTCCCTTGTATTTCAAAGATACTGAATAGGTTTTTAAAAAAATTACTATGATAATCAATACATTTTGACATATAGCTATTTGCATCATAGGTAATTTATACAAATTCAACTACACGATCAATTTTTTTTTTTTTGCTTTTAAAAATTTACTTATTTTTAAATTTAAGGATAATTGCTTTACAGAATTTTGTTGTTTTCTGTCAAACCTCAACATAAGTCAGCCATAGGTATACATATATCCCCTCTTTCTTGAACCTCCCACCCATCTCCCTCCCCATCCACACCTCCCCCCCACCCCTGCCGCCCCAGGTTGATACAGAGCCCCTGTTTGAATTTCTTGAGACACACAGCAAATTCCCATTGGCTATCTATTTTACATATGGTAATGTAAGTTTCCATGTTACTCATTGCATACATCTCACCCTCTTCCTGTGTCCATAAGTCTGTTCTCTATGTCTGTTTCCTCATTGCTATTCTGCAAATAAATTATTTGGTACCATCTTTCTAGATTCAATATATATGTGTTAGTATAGGATATCTCAGAGAAGGCAATGGCAACCCACTTCGGTACTCTTGCCTGGAAAATCCCAGGGACGGAGGAGCCTGGTAGGCTGCAGTCCATGGGGTGGCTAAGAGTCGAACACGACTGGGCAACTTCTCTTTCACCTTTCACTTTCATGCATTGGAGAAGGAAATGGCAACCCACTGCAGTGTTCTTGCCTGGAGAATCCCAGGGGCGGTGGAGCCTGGTGGGCTGCCGTGTATGGGGTCCCACAAAGTCAGACACGGTTGAAGCGACTTAGCGGCAGCAGCAGCAGCATATGATATCCACCTTTCTCTTTCTGACTTACCTCACTCTGTATAATAGGCTCTAGGTTCATCCGTCTCATGAGAACTGGCTCAAATGTGTTCCTTTTTATAGCTGAGTAACATTCCATTGTGTAATGTGCCGCATCTCCTTTATCCATTCATCTGTGGATGGACATCGAGGTTGCTTCCATGTGCTAGATTTTATAAATGATGCTGCAGTGAACATTGCGGTATGTGTGTCTTTTTCAATTTTGGTTTCCTCAGGGTGTATGCCTAGGAGTGGGATTGCTGGGTAATATGGTGGCTTTATTCCTAGTTTTTTTGTTTTTTTCCTTTAAGGAATCGCCATACTGTTTCCATAGTAGCTGTATCAGTTTACATCCATGCCAACAGTGCAAGAGTGTTCCCTTTTCTCCACACCCTCTCTATCATTTATTGTTTGTAGACTTTAATGATGGCCATTCTGACCAGTGCGATGAGACTCATTGTAGTTTTGATTTGCATTTCTCTAGTAATGAGTGATATTGAGCATCTTTTCATGTGTTTGTTAGCCATCTGCATGTCTTCTTTGGAAAATGTCTGTTTAGGTCCTTTTTCCTTTTTTTTGATTGGATTGTTTGTTTTTCTAGTATTGAGTTGTATGAACTGCTTGTATATTTTGGAAATTAATCCTTTGTCAGTTGTTTCATTTGCTATTATGTTCTCCTATCCTCAGGGTTGTCTTTTCACCTTGCTTATAGTTTCCTTTGCTGTGCAAAAGCTTTTAAATTTAATCAGGTCCCACTTGTTTACTTTTGTTTTTATTTCCATTACTCTTAGGAGGTGGGTCATAGAGGATCTTCCTTTGATTAATGTCATCGAGTGTTCTGCCTATGTTTTCTTCTAAGAGTTTTATAGTTTCTGGTCTTACATTTAGGTCTTTAATCCATTTTCAGTTTACCCTTGTGTATGGTATTAGGAAGTGTTCTAATTTCATTCTTTTACATGTAGCTGTCAGTTCTCCCAGCACCACTTATTGAAGAGGCTGTCTTTGCCCCATTGTGTATTCTTGCCTCCTTTGTCAAAAATAAGGTACCCATAGGTGTATAGGTTTATTTCTGAGTTTCCCATCTTGTTCCATTGGTCTATATTTCTGTTTTTGTGCCAGTACCATACTGTCTTGATGACTGTAGGTTTGTAGTATAATCTGAAGTCAGGAAGGTTAATTCTTCCAGCTCCATTTTTCTTTCTCAAGACTGCTTTGGCTCTTCAGGGTCTTTTGTGTTTCCATATGAATTGTGAAATGTTTTGTTCTAGTTCTGTGAAAAATGCCATTGGTAATTTGATAGGGGTCTCACTGAATCTGTAGATTGCATTTGGCAGTATAGTCATTTTCACATTATTGATTCTTCCCACCCAGGAACATGGACTACTTCTCCATCTCTTTATGTCATCTTTGATTTCTTTCATAACTGTCATAATTTTATGTGTACAGTTCTTTTCTCTCCTTAGGTAAGTTTATTCCTAGATATTTTATTCTTTTTATTGCAATGGTGAATGGGATTGATTCCTTAATTTTTCTTCTGATTTTTCATTGTTAGTATATAGGAATGCAAGTGATTTCAATGTATTAATTTTGTTTCCTGAGACTTTCTGGAATTCACTGATTAGTTCGAGTAAATTTCTGTTAGTATTTTTAGGGTTTTCTGTGTATAGTATCATGTTATCTGCAAACAGTGAGAGCTTTACTTCTTCTTTTCCCATCTGGACTCCTTTTATTTCTTTTTCTTCTCTGATTGCTGTAGCTAGGACTTCAAAAACTATGTTGAATAATAATGGTGAAAGTGGATAACTTTGTCTTGTTCCTGATCTTAGCGGGAATGCTTTCAGTTTTTCACCATGGAGAATAATGTTTGCTGTGGGCTTAATCATATGTGGCCTTTACTATGTTGAGGTAGGTTCCTTCTATGTTCATTTTTTGTAGAGTTTTAATCATAACCTAGACAGCATATTAAAAAGCAGAGACATTACTTTATCAACAAAGGTCTATCTAGTCAAGACTATGGTTTTCCAGTAGTCATGTATGGATGTGAGAGTTGGATTATAAAGAAAGCTGAGCACCAAAGAATTGGTGCTTTTGAAGTGTGGTGTTGGAGAAGACTCTTGAGAGTCCCTTGGACTGCAAGGAGATCCAACCAGTCCATCTTAAAGGAAATCAGCCCTGGGTGTTCATTGGAAGAACTGATGTTGAAGCTGAAACTCCAATACTTTGGCGACCTGATGCGAAGAGCTGACTCATTTGAAAAGATCCTGATACTGGGAAAGGTTGACGGCAGGACAATGGAGGATGAGATGGTTGGATGGCATCACAGACTCAATGGATGTGGGTTTGGGTGAACTCTGGGAGTTGGTGATGGACATGGAGGCCTGGCATGAGATTGCAGTGTCAGACACAACGGAGTGACTGAACTAAACTGAATCATAAAAGGGTGCTGAATTTTGTCAAAGACTTTTTCTGCATCTACTGAGATTATCGTATGGCTTTTATCCTTCAACTTGTTATTACAGCGTATCACATTGATTGATTTGCATATATTGAAAAATCCTTGCATCACTGGAATAAACCCAACTTGATCATGGTGTATGAGTTTTTTAATGTGCTGTTGAATTCTGTTTGCTCAAATTTTGTTGAGGATTTTTTCATCTATGTTTATCAGTGATATTGGCCTGTAGTTTTCTTTTTTGTGTTGTCTTTGTCTGGTTTTGGTATCAGAGTGATGGCGGCCTAGTAGAATGATCAAGTACACTAGATCAGTTTTTTTTTAAATCAGAAGCAAAAATAAATAGAGAAGGAGAAAAAGAGAGAAAAACAACAACTTCAATAGTGTGTGGTCGATCTCTTGCTATTGCCTGCATTAAGCACAGTCCCAGGGGAGAGCAGAATGAGAGATATGGCTTTGTCCTCTTAATCAGTTTCAGTTTCAGTTCCTGCGATGCCTCATGGTATGAGTCTCTACTGTGGTGAACAGGATTCTATTGTTTAAAGATGTACATTTTTCATGCTACATGGCCTCTGAGAAGAAGCCAACCAATTTATTTGGTACAGTCATCTAATCCAGATCTGGACAGTGACCTATCTCTTTGAGGCATCTTTAGAGATGGCTTGTCCTGATCCACCATCAAGAATTTTGAACAGGATTTAGGAGTCATTTTGACTTTATATGGGCTTCTCTGATGGTTCAGATGGTAAAGAATCTGCCTGCAATGCAGGAGACTCAGGTTTGATCCCTGGGTTGGGAAGATCCCCTGGAGAAGAGAATGGTTACTCACTTCAGTAATCTTGTCTGAAGAATTCCATGGACAAATGAGCCTGGTAGGCTACAGTCCATGTGGTCTCAAAAAGAGTCAGACATGATTGAGTGACTAACACTTTCACTTTTTTGACTTTATATAATTTTACTTCATTTCCTGACTTTTGAGCTCAATTCCCACACAAGATATTCAACGTCACAGTAATCTGTAAGCCCCATGGTACAAAGAACAGGTCATATTTTGATAGGGTAACTAAAATGGTTTTTATAACTTAAAAACATAATGGAAAAAGTAGGTGATTTTAAGTAGAGACACAGAAATTGTTAATAAATAAAAATTATAGAGGATGTATACCTAAGAAAGATTTAATCATTGTATTTCTTCCTTCTGTTTTGGCAAAGAAGGTTAGATGGATGTCCCAAGAAAGGTCTCTGAATGGATTATGATTTCTTACACAGAAAGTGGTGACCAGTTGTTTTTCTTCACTAAATACACAGCAGCAGGAAACATTTAAAATGTAGCATGAAGGATTTATCTCAGATACAGAACAGTTTTTTGTTTGCTAGACACTGTGAAAACTTCTTGAGAGATGTTATAGAATCTCCTTCTGTGGAAACTTCTTTTTAACCTCATTCTGTCTGGAATAGTTTATGTCAACATTTTTCAAAGTATGTTTTAGTATTTTATGGACTGTTAGGGGAAGTTACTCAAAATAAAGTTTCTCTTATCAAATACATTTCAGAAACACTAGTTTTAATATAGTTAAACAAACTTCTTTACTTTGGGCTTCATGGGCTTTTATTCTGCTTTATGTTTTATGAGTATCTAATGGAAAGTAATGTTATATGTAGTAAAATGCATTTATAAAATTTATTTGATAATACAACCAATGTAAGAGACTTTTACAAAGAGGATTGCTATTCTATGTTACTTTTTTGGAGATACATTGGTGTATATTTGAAGTGGTAAATTAAGTGAACTTTCGTAAAATGTTAAAAAAAATTTCTCACCTGCCACATTCCTCCTCTTAAAACAGCAAATTTCTCCACAAAAAATATCCATTTTAAGATTTGAATAAAGGTAATGTACAATATTATGTTAGCATCAGGTATACTAAAGGCTGATTTGGTTCTGCATACTTAATGATATAATCACAAGTCTAATAGCCATCAATCCCCATGCAAAGCTATTGCAATATTGTTGACCATATAACTTATGCTTTATATTACATCCCCATGACTTATTAATTATATAACTGAAAGTTTGTAATCTTAACCCCTAATACCTATTTCAGCCAACCTCTAATCCTTTGCTTCAGGCAACCACCTCTTTGTTCTCTGTATCTATGATCTATTTTCATTTTGTATTTTTGCTGATTTTTTATTCCAACTTAAGTGTAGTATTTGTCTTTCTCTGTCTGATTTATTTCACATAACATAATATCCTCTAGATCCATCCATGTTGCTGCAAATGGCAAGGTTTTGTTTTTCTTTACAACTGAGTAATATTCCATTGTATGTGTATATACAAACAACATCTTATTTATTCATTCATCTATTGATGAACATCAAGTTGCTTCTGTATATTGACTATTGCACATAATGCTGCAGTTGGTGGACACAACTGCAGTGTGTCCAGCAAAAGACACACTAATCTTTTCAAATTAGTGTTTTTCATTTTCTTTCTGAAAGTACCCATAAGTACAATTGCTGGATCACATACCAGTTCTATTTTTAATTTAATAGATGACCTCTATACTGTTTCCATTAGTGGCTGCACCAATTTACAACCCCATCAACTGTCCACAAGGGTTCACTTTTCTCCATATCCTTACCAACACTTTTTATTTGATGTCATTTTCATGGCAATCATTTTGACAGGTGTGAGGTGAAATCTCCGTCTGGTTTTAATTTGCACTTTTCTTATGATTAGTGATTTTGAGTATCCATCCATGTGTCTGTTGACTATCTCTATTCCTTATTTGGAAAAATACGTATTCAGGTCCACTGCTCATGTTTTAACTGGGTCCTTTCATGTTTTCGATGTTGATTTGTATGAGTTTTTATATAATTTGAATATCAATCCCTTTTGGGTATATTATTTGCAAGTATATTTTCCCATTCACTAGGTTGCTTTTCATTTTGTTGCTAGCTTCCTTTACTGTGCAAATGCTTCTTAGTTTGATGTACTTTCACTTGTTTGTTTTGTTTTTGTTTCTCTTGCCTGAGAAGCTACCCAGAACAATATCACAAAGATCGATGTCAAAGAGCATACTGCCTATGTTTTCTTCTAGGCATTCTATGGTTTCAGGCCTTATATTTAAGTCTTTCATCCATTTTGAGTTTATTTTTCTATTTGGTGTGCGAAAGTACTTCAGCTTGATTCTTTTGCATGTAACAATCCATTTTCCAATACAAGTCCATTGCCCATATAAGCATGGGCTCATTTTTGTACTCTCTCTTCTCTCCTGCTGATCTATAAGTCTGTTTTTATGCAAGTAACATTTTGTTTAGAACTTACCTATAGCTCAAATTGGGGCTTCCATGGTGGCTCAGAGGGTAAAGCATGTGCCTACAATGCAGGAGGTGCGGGTTCAAAAGGATCTGCATGTGATGCAGGAGACCAGAGTTCAATCCCTGGGCTGGGAATATCCTCTGGAGAAGGGAATGGCAATCCACTCCATTATTCTTGCCTGGAAAATTCCATAGACAGAGAAGCCTGGCAGGCTACAGTTCATGGGATCGCAAAGAGTAGGACATGACTGAATGACTAACACACACACACACGGCATCTTGTTTTGATTCTGGCAGCTTTGTTGTTGTTCAGTTACTAAATCGTGTCCAACATTTTGTGAGCCCATGAACTGCAGCACATCAGGCTTCCCTGTCCTTCACTATCTTCCAGAGTTTGCTCAGACTCATGTCCATTGAATTGGTGATGCTATCTAACCATCTCATTCTCTGCTGCCGTCATCTCCTCCTGCCCTCAATCTTTCCCAGCATCGGGGTAGTCTCCAATGAGCTGGCTCTCTGTACCAGGTGGCCAAAGTATTGGAGTTTCAGCTTCAGCATCAGTCCTTCCTGTGAATATTCAGGATTGATTTCCTTTGGGATTGACTGGTTTGATCTCCTTCCATTCCAAGGGATTCTCAAGAGTCTTTTCCAATACCACAGTTGGAAAGCATCAATTCTTCAGATGCTCAACCTTCTTTATGGTCCAATTCTCACATCGGTACATGACTACTGGAAAAACCATAGCTTTGACTATATGGACCTTTGTCAGCAGTAATGTCTCTGCTTTTTAGTATGCTGTACAGGTTAGTCATAGCTTTTCTTCCAAGGAGCAAGTGTCTTGTAACTCCATGGATGCTGTCACCAATTGCAGAAATTTTGGAGCCCAAGAAAAAAAATCTGCCACTGTTTCCACTTTTTCCCTATCTATTTGGCATTAAGTGATAGGACTGGATGCCATGATCTTTGTATTTTTTGAATGTTGAGTTTTAAGCCAACGTTTTCATTCTCCTCTTTTGTCCTCATCAAGAGGCTCTTTAGTTCCCCTGCTTTCTGCCATTAGGGTGGTATTATTTGCATAACTAAGACATTGATATTTCTCCCAGCAATCTTGATTCCAGCTTGTGATTCATTCATCCCAGCATCTTGCATGATATACTCTGCAAGTAAGTTAAATAAGAAGGGTGACAATATACAGCCTTGACATACTCCTTTCCCAATTTGGAACCAGTCCGTTGTTCCATGTCCTGTTCTAATTTTTCCTTCTTGACCTGTATATAGGTTTCTCAGGAAGCAGATAAGGTGGTCTGGTATTCACATCTCTTCAGTAATTTTCAACAGTTTTTTTGTGAGCCACACTGTCAAAGGCTTTTATGAAGTCAGTGAAGCAGAAGTAGAGTGTAGTTTGAGATCAAGAAGCATGATATCTCCAGCTTTGTTCTTCTTTCTCAAGATTGTTTTGAGCTATTTGGGATCTTTTGTATTCTCTTACAAATTTGAGAATTATTTGTTCTAGTTCTGTAAAAATGTCATTGGTATTGCATTGAATCTGTAGATTGCCTTGGGTAGTATGGTCATTTAATGATATTAATTATTTCAATCAATGAGTATGGTATATCTTTCTGTTTGCTTGTTTCATTTTCAAATTCTTTTATCCATGCCTCATAGTTCTCTGACTACAAGCTTTTTACCTAATTGGTTAGATTTACTCATAAGGATATTACTATTTTTGATGCAATCATAAATGGGGTTGTTTTCTTAATTTCTCTTTCTGATAATTTGCTGTTAGTATGTAGAAATGAGACAGATTTCTGTATACTAATTCTGTATCTTGAAACTTTACTGAATTTACTTATTAGTTTATTAGTTCTAATTATTAGTTAGTTCTAATTATTAATTTATTAGTTCTATTTATTATTTATTAGTTCTAACAGGTGGCAGCTTTAGGATCATACACACACACACATGTATGTGTGTGTATGTGTATATATATATATATTAAGTCACTTCAGTCATGTCTGACTTTTTTCAATCCTATGGACAGTAGCCTGCCAGGCTCCTCTGTCCGTGAGATTCTCCCTCCAGGCAAGAATACTGGAGTGGGTTGCCATGCCCTCCTCCAGGGGATCTTCCTGACTCAGCAATCAAACCCTCATATCTTATGTCTCCTGCATTGGCAGATGGGTTCTTTACACACACACACACACACACACACACACACACACACATCTATCATCTAAACAGTGACTGTTTTATTTCTTCCTTTCTGATTTGCATTCCTTTTACTTCTTTATCTTGTCTGGTTCCTATGACTAGGACTTCCAGTACTAGTGGTGAAAGTAAGCATATTTGTCTTGTTCTTAATTTTAGAAAAGATGCCTTGGAACATTAGTCCATCTACATTTAAAGTAATTATTGGTGGGTATGTACTTGCTGCTTTTCTTGTTAATTATTTTCTAGTTGTTTTGTTTGTTGTTGTTGTTCCTTTCTTCTTTTGCTCTCTTTCCTTTTGATTTAATGACTGTTTTTAGAGCTACATTTGGAGTCCTTTCTTTTTTTTCATGTGTTTATCTATTATAGATTTTTGGTTTGTGGTTAGCAATCATGTATACCAATCTATGTATTTATATAATTATTTTAAGTTATTGATCTCTTAAGTTTGAATGCATTATAACAACCCTTCTTTTTTTACCCCCCCCACCTTTATGTGATTGACATAATATTTTAATTTCTTTTATTTTGTGTGTCCCTTAACTACCTAATGTGGATATAGATTATTTTACTACTTTTATCTTTTAATCTTCTAGCTAGCTTTATCAGTGGTTGATCTACCAACTTCATTATATATTTGCCTTTGCAAATATATATAAAGTCCCTTTAACTTCTTGTAATGCCAGTTTAGTGATACTGAACTTTTTAAGCATTTGCTTATTTGTAAAAATCTTTATCTTTTTTTTTTTTCCAAATCTGAATGATAGCCCTGGTGGCTAGATTGGCTTAGATTATTCTATATATAGGCTTTTTTTTTTCCATCATTTTGAATATATTACATCACTCCCTTCTGACCTGCAGAGTTTTGGCCAAAAATTCAGCTGATAGACTTGCAGGAGTACCTTTGTGTGTAATTTGTTACTTTTCCCTTGCTGCTTTTAATATTTTCTTTTTATTTTAATTTTTGCTATCTTAACTATAATGTGTGTTGGTGTGGATTCATCTTGTTTGAATTCACTGTACATTCTGGACCAGAATATTTCTTCTTTCCCAGCTTAAGAAAGTTTTCAGGTACTATGCTTTCAAATATGTTCTCTGCCCCTTTCTCTCTGTCTTCTCCTTTTGGGAACCCTATAATGCAAATATTAGTATACTTGATGTTGTCTCAAAGGTTTCTTAAACTATCTTCATTTTTTTTTCTTTTTCCTGTTCAGCTTGTGTGATTTCCACTACTCTGTCCTCTAGTTTGCTGACCTATTCCTGTATATCATCTAATCTACTACTGATTCCATCTAGTATATTTCTAAATTTCTGTTATTGTACTCTTCAGTTCTGTTTGATTCTTCTTTAGACTCCAGCTCTTTGTTAAAATTCTCACTGTGTTCATCCATTCTTCTCCTGCGTTCACTAAGAATCTTTATAAGCATAGGTTTGTGCTATTTATTGGGTAGGTTGTTTATGTCTCAGTTGGTAAAGAATCTGCCTGCAATGCAGGAGACCCTGGTTCAATTCCTGGATTGGGAAGATCTGCTGGAGAAGGGATAGGCTACCCATTCCAGTATTCTTGGGCTTCCCTTGTGGCTCAGCTGGTAAAGAATCAATCTTCAATGTGGGAGACCTGGGTTTGATCCTGGGTTGGGAAGAGAACAGCTACCCACTCTAGTATTCTGGCCTGGAGAGTTTCACGGTCTGTATAGTCCATGGGGTCACAAAGAGTCAAACATGACTGAGTTACTTTCACTTCACTTCATTTGTTTATATCCATTTTTATTTATTTATTTTTCTGAGATTCTGTCTTATTCCTTTGTTCAGAACATATTCCTCTATTACCTTATTTTGCCCAATTCTCTTTCTTTGTTCTATGTATGATATAAGTCTGTTACATTTCTTGATTTGGAGGTGGTCTTATATAGGGGACAACCTATGGGACCCAGCATCAGACCCCTCTCTGGGCTGCATAGGTCCTTCTTTTGTGGCAGGGCCAACTATTATAGGTGTACTGACGGGCAGTGATGACTCCCAGCCTAGCTGGCTGCCAGACACTGACTTGTGTGGCTGTTGCTGGGTTCCAGTGTGACTGGGTCTGTGGTCCAGAGTTCCTGGGACTTGTGTTGACTTGCTAATGAGCAGGTAATCTCCTAGCACTAATAGGCTAGAAGGAGGATTACAAAATGGTACTAACCAGCGTCAGAGTTTTTATGACAGAATTACTTCTCTGTCTTCTCATTTTGCCTAAATCTCTGTGTTCATTTGTATGTTTTGGGTAGGTCATGACATTTCCTGATATTGGAGAAGTAGCAGATGTTCTTTAGGCCCCAGCAGAATATGCCCCTCTAGTCACCAGAGCTCTATGATCAAGGAGTGACCCCTATGTGTGATGCTTGGGCCCTTCTTTGGGGAACCAGGTCAGCAAGGCCGACAAATCTGAACAACTCTGAACAACTCTGAGTGAGACTGGTTTGCAGCCTGGTTGGCTGCCTGGTGTTGCCTCCTACTGAGGTTGCCAACTGCTGATGGGTGGGGCCAGACCTCAGCCCTACTGGCTATGGCACCAGGAGGTCCAGGTGCTGTTGCAGGCTTACTGGTGCACAGGGTTAGGGCCTTGTAAGTCCCAGAATGGGTGCTGGCCCTCTGGTGGGTGGGCCTAGGTGCCCATGCAATTGTCTGCTGAGGCTTTGAAGGTCACAGGGCTAGTGCCAATCAGCTGTTAACATTCTAGATGAATAATTCCAAAATGACACATACCAACATCAGTGTCCTCGTGTTAGAACAAAGCCCCCCAATAGCTGCTGACATTGCCTGTTCCCATAGAGAATTGCTCTGACCTCCTTCCTCTCTGAGAGTTTTCTCCAAGATCAGTAAATGGGCCATATGCAGACTCCTGCAAATTACTGCCTCTGAGCTGGGTCTCAGAGTGTAGAAGATTTTGTTTGTGTCCTTTAGGAATGAAGTCTCTATTTTCCACAGCCTTCTGAGTCTCCCATTTGCAAGCCCTGTTGACCCTCAAAGTCAGAGATACTAGGAACTTGTTTACCTGGAAGGACTCCTGAACTGAGGAGTCAAATGCAGGGCTTAGATGCCTTACTCCTTGAGCAGAGTCAGTACAAACACCTTGGGGAGAGCTGGTTAGTACCATTTTGTAATCCTTCTAACCTATTAGTGCCAGGAGATTACCTGCTTATTAGCAAGTCAACACAAGTCCCAGGAACTCTGGATTACACACCTAGCCACACTGGAAATCAGCAACAAGCACACAAGTCAGTTCAGTTCAGTTCAGTCACTTAGTGGTGTCCGACTCTTTGTGACACCATGAATAGCAGCACGCCAGGCCTCCCTGTCCATCACCAATCCTGGAGTTCACTCAAACTCACGTTCACTGAGTCGGTGATGTCATCCAGCCATCTCATCCTCTGTCGTCCCCTTTTGGCTTGCCCCGAATCCCTCCCATCATCAGAGTCTTTTCCAATGAGTCAACTTTTAGCATGAGGTGGCCAAAGTATGGGAGTTTCAGCTTTAGCAGCATTCCTTCCAAAGAACACGCAGGGCTGATCTTTAGAATGGACTGGTTGGATCACCTTGCAGTCCAAGAGACTCTCAAGAGTCTTCTCCAACACCACAGTTCAAAAGCATCAATTCTTCGGTGCTCAGCCTTCTACACAGTCCAACTTTCACATCCATACATGACCACTGGAAAAAGCAGAGCCTTGACTAGATGGGCCTTTGTTGGCAAAGTAATATCTCTGCTTTTGAATATGCTATCTAGGTTGGTCATAACTTTTCTTCCAAGGAGTAAGCGGCTTTTAATTTCATGGCTGCAGTCACCATCTGCAGTGATTTTGGAGCCCCCCAAAATAAAGTCTGACACTGTATCCCCATCTATTTCCCACGAAGTTATGGGACCAGATGCCATGATCTTAGTTTTCTGAATGTTGAGCTTTAAGCCAACTTTTTCACTCTCCTCTTTCACTTTCATCAAGAGGCTTTAAAATTCCTCTTCACTTTCTGCCATAAGGGTGGTGTCATCTGCATATCTGAGGTTATTGATATTTCTCCTGGCAATCTTGATTCCAGCTTGTGGTTCTTCCAGTCCAGCGTTTCTCATGATGTACTCTGCATAAAATAAGCAGGGTGACAATATACAGCCTTGACGTACTCCTTTTCCTATTTGGAACCAGTCTGTTGGTCCATGTTGAGTTCTAACTGTTGCTTCCTGGCCTGTGTACAGATTTCTCAAGAGGCAGGTCAGGTGGTCTGGTATTCCCATCTCTTTCAGAATTTTCCACAGTTTATTGTGATCCGCACAGTCAAAGGCTTTGGAATAGTCAATAAAGCAGAAATAGATGTTTTTCTGGAACTCTCTTGCTTTTTCCATGATCCAGCCAATGTTGGCAATTTGATCTCTGGTTCCTCTGCCTTTTCTAAAACCAGCTTGAACACCTGGAAGTTCACATTTCATGTATTGCTGAAGCCTGGCTTGGAGAATTTTGAGCATTACTTTACTAGCATGTGAGATGAGTGCAATCGTGTGGTAGTTTGAGCATTCTTTGGCATTGCCTTTCTTTGGGATTGGAATGAAAACTGACCTTTTCCAGTCCTGTGGCCACTGCTGAGTTTTCCCAATTTGCTGGCATATTGAGTGCAGCACTTTCACAGCATCATCTTTCAGGATTTGAAACAGCTCAACTGGAATGGCATCACCTCCACTAGCTTTGTTCATAGTGATGCTTTCTAAGGCCCACTTGACTTCACATTCCAGGGTGTCTGGTTCTAGGTGAACGATCACACCATCGTGATTATCTTGGTCATGAAGATCTTTTTTGTACAGTTCTTCTGTGTCTTCTTGCCACCTCTTCTTAATATCTTCTGCTTCTGTTAGGTCCAGACCATTTCTGTCCTTTATCGGGCCCATCTTTGCATGAAATATTCTCTTGATATCTCTAATTTTCTTAAAGAGATCTCTAGTCTTTCCCATTCTGTTGTTTTCCTCTAATTCTTTGCATTGATTGCTGAGGAAGGCTTTCTTATTTCTTCTTGCTATTCTCTGGTACTCTGCATTCAGATGCTTATATCTTTCCTTATCTCCTTTGCTTTGTGCTTTTCTTCTTTTCACAGCTATTTGTAAGGCCTCCCCAGACAGCCATTTTGGTTTTTTGCATTTCTTTTCCATGAGGATGGTCTTGATCCTTGTCTCCTGTACAGTGTCATGAACCTCATTCCATCGTTCATCAGGCAGTCTATCTATCAGATCTAGGCCCTAAACCTATTTCTCACTTCCACTGTATAATCATAAGGGATTTGATTTAGGTCAACCTGAATGGTCTAGTGGTTTTCCCCACTTTCTTAAATTTAAGTCTGAATTTGGCAATAAGGAGATCATGATCTGAGCCACAGTCAGCTCCTCGTCTTGTTTTTGCTGACTGTATAGAGCTTCTCCATCTTTAGCTGCAAAGAATATAATCAATCTGATTTCGGTGTTGACCATCTGATGACGTCCATGTGTAGAGTCTTCTCTTGTGTTGTTGGAAGTGGGTGTTTGCTATGACCAGTGTGTTTTCTTGGCAAAACTCTATTAGCCTTTGCCCTGCTTTGTTCTGTATTCCAAGGCCAAATTTGCCTGTTACTCCAGATGTTTCTTGACTTTCTACTTTTGCATTCCAGTCCCCTATAATGATAAGGACCTCTTTTTGGGGTGTTAGTTCTAAAAGGTCTTGTAGGTCTTCATAGAACCATTCAACTTCAGCTTCTTCAGCGTTACTGGTAGGGGCATAGACTTGGATTACCGTGATATTGAATGGTTTGCCTTGGAAACAAACAGAGATCATTCTGTCGTTTTTGAGATTGCATCCAAGTACTGCATTTCGGATTCTTTTGTTGACCATGATGGCTACTCCATTTCTTCTAAGGGATTCTTGCCTGCAGTAGTAGATATAATGGTCATCTGAGTTAAATTCACCCATTCCTGTACATTTTAGTTTGCTGATTCCTAGAATGTCGACGTTCACTCTTGCCATCTCCTGTTTGACTGCTTCCACTTTGCCTTGATTCATGGACCTAACATTCCAGGTTCCTATGCAATATTGCTCTTTACAGCATTGGACCTTGCTTCTATCACCAGTCACATCCACAACTGGGTATTGTTTTTGCTTTGGCTCCATCCCTTCATTCTTTCTGGAGTTATTTCTCCACTGATCACCAGTAGCATATTGGGCACCTAGCGACCTGGGGAGCTCCTCTTTCAATATCATATCATTTTGCCTTTTCATATTGTTCATGGGGTTCTCAAGGCAAGAATATTGAAGTGGTTTGCCATTCCCTTCTCCAGTGGACCACATTCTGTCAGACCTCTCCACCATGACGCACCCATCTTGGGTGGCCCCACAGGGCATGGCTTAGTTTCATTGAGTTAGACAAGGCTGTGGTCCTAGTGTGATTAGATTGATTAGTTTTCTGTGATTATGGTTTCAGTGTGTCTGCCCTCTGATGCCCTCTTGCAATACCTGCCGTCTTACTTGGGTTTCTCTTACCTTGGACGAGGAGTATCTCCTCACTGCCACCCCTCCTGATCTTGAACGCGGAGTTGCTCCTCTGGGCCCTCCTGCGCCCATGCAGCCACCGCTCACTGGACATGGGGTTCCTCCCACATCAGTGTCTGGCAACCAGCTAACTGTGATTATCCACTCCATACTTTGGGTTATAGATCTTGACTCTACTGAGTCTCTGCCCCTCCTATCCATCTTGTTGTTGTTTTTTAAAATATCTTTTGTTATGGAAAATGATTTCTGCCAAACTTCAGGTTGCTCATTGATAATCACTCTGTAAATAGTTGTAATTTGGTGTGCTTTGGGGAGGGTGTGAGTCAGGGTCTTATTTTTCTGCCATTTTTGAAAGTGAATCAAAATATCCTTTTTAATAAATCATCTAAATATCTATTCCTTTGGAATGATTTCTTTTATAGTGTTAAATATTTTCCAGTGAGCCATAATGAAATGTCATCAAATAGTTTTCAGAATTAGAAGTTGATTCATGGAATCTTAATTCTTATTTTGGTTTCTGAACATTTTATTTTTGTTTTCAGTGGAGGCAGAGGCTATAATTAAAATTTGCATATTTTTTCTAATGATGAATGCAACTCTGAAGTCTCCTAATGAAATGAGACATAAGTACAAGGCCATTCATAAGATGGCATAATTTTGACAGAATTTCACCTAGAAATCCTACTCATCACTATATTAAGTGACAGTGTCCCCATGGAAAGTGAAAGCATCATAACTCTTCATATACTTTGTTACCTTAGCCATGTATTTATAAATACCTTAATAAGTTCTAAAGTTTCTGAGTGCATCTTTCAGAAGCTATATATAAATAACAGAAATATCTTCTGGGGAGAAGTTGTCTCTGCATCTACCCGTGTGTCAATTCGAAATGAGGCAGAAACATTAAATAGAAGGGACAATGAGGGAAAAGACCCATAGAACAAGGTGATGTATTGTTTGGGTGGTAATTTACTTTAACATTGTGTTGAATATATATGAGATTAAGTGAATTAATGTTCACTCTAAAAACTGTATGTATGTACGTATGTATGTATATATATATATATGTATATACTTATATATGTGTGTGTGTATATACTTATATATATATGAAAATGTTAGTTGTTCAGTCATGTCCAACTCTTTGCAACCCCATGAACTGTAGTCCATCAAAGTCTTCTGTCCATGGGATTCTCCAGGTAAGAATACTGGAGTGGGTAGTCATTCCCTTCTCAGGGGATATTCCTGACCTAGGAATTGACCCTGGGTCACTCACATTATAAGGAGATTCTTTACCATCTGAGCCACTAGAGAAAGATTTATACAGTTACACATACATATATATGTATATATGTGAGAAAGATTTATACATTTATATATATGTATATATATACATGTATATGAGAAAGATTTAAGTAATTGGCTTATATGATCATGGAGACTAGAAAGTTTGAAATCTCCTATAAAATAAACAAGAAGAATTTCTATGTTGCAGTCTTGAGGCAGATTTACTTCCTTTGGAAATTTCAGCTTTTGCTCTTAAGGCCTTCAACAGATTGGATGAGGCCCACCTACATTATGGGGGGTAATTGCCTTTACTTACAGTCTACTTAGTATAAATGTTAATCACATCTAAAAAAATTAACTTCACAGCAATATCTAAACTCATGTTTAACCAAACACTGGACATCATAAGTTAGCCAAGTTGCTGTATGGACACTATAGCAATATAGTGTTATATATCAATTATATCTCAAAAAAAGTTAGTATTTCAGTAGAATTTTATTTAACACTTGCTTCATGATTACATCCCATCTAGCTTTTATCTGTGGGGGCTCTTATAGACTCTGGTTGTTTTTAGATGGCCAAATTGATCTATCTTATTTGTTACCAGGAGGACTTCAGAATGCAATATCAAAAGGCAACCCATTGGGTTTGCCTCTCCATTCCAGTCAACTGTAGTCCTTTTTTGATGTAAGTGACTTTGGTCATTGAAGACAAATTCTTTGTCTTCTTACAGATTTAGTTTCCTCACTACAAGTATGTCTTCCCATAGGAATGATTGAATGCCAAGAGTTGTAGGAAAAACAGTTTCACTTTTTTCATTCCATGACACTCTTAGAATTCCCAAAAGAACTTATCAGGGGAGAAATAACTCTTGATTAATAATTACTCTTTGGGGCTTTCATTATTATCTTTAATGTCATTTTAAGCATTATATGAGTCATACAACCTCCTTTTGATTGGATTTAAGACTATATTCTCCATACCATGCAAATAAGTGTAAAGGTGTCTGAATTCAGAAAAATACAGATATATAAACAATTTTAAGGCATAGGACTTTTACTATATTTTATTAGCTCTTTGGAATTTCTCTTTTTTTAATATAAATTTATTTTAATTGGAGGTTAATTACTTTACAATATTGTATTGATTTTGCCATACATCAACATGAATCCGCCACAGGTATACATGTGTTCCCCATCCTGAACCCCCCTTCCTCCTCCCTCCCCATACCATCCCTCTGGGTCATCCCAGTGCACCAGCCCCAAACATCCAGTATAGAACAGTCTTTTAGAATTTCTCTTTTAATCTGTGGAAGGTAGGCATTTTCAGTTAAAAGTAGAGAAAAGGAGCTACTCAATCAAGTAAGTTTTCTCTCATAGTGTTTTAACCAATCTTTTAAGAAGCTAAATAATCCATCATGCTTTATCACCATAACCTTGGAAGTCAGAAAGTGAATATTGTCCAAAGAGACACACTATATTTTGATTTAGAAGATATTTTACTTTTGAATGAATACATTGATTGATAACAGGAATCAACTACACTATTAATAATAGTTCCTCTCAAAGCTCCACTATACAAATAAATCTCTCATATATTTTTTAGCTTCTAAGATAGATGCTCACTAAATTATCTCTCCTTTCATATATTGTGGCCTTGAAGTAAGCCAAGAATTTCACTACAAGTTTGTTTGATAAAGTGTGAAGAATTCTTATCTGCCTTCAGGAAATGTTGCTATAAACTATTTGGATTTTGGATCTTCATTAAGTGAGTGGAACTGTGGAGGTTTTTCCACTTTCCTTTATTTTTTTTAGATTATAGAACAAAATTACCCCTTTCTCTGTATCAAAATTTAGTGATAGATGAAAGAGAAGTCATTCCTTGAGTAAAGTTGACTCAGAAGGTTTTGCTTGACAAATTTTTTCCTAAAGCAATGCTAAGCATTGGTAGAGCTACTTGTCCAGTAGCTATATACCTTTCATAGAAAGCTATATACCTTTTCATAGAAATAAAACTATTAACACCCGCATCTGATTTACATAAATACGTGTTCTCTTTTCATTTTCTCTGCCTCTGTTTTCTTCACATCATCAGAGCTAACTTCACTGATGACTCCATATTGAAGTTTAAGTGCTCTGGACCTAGGAGTCCATGCCCAGGTCTTAATTGAGCCATACTCATCTCCAACCAGGACCAAGGTATGGTGAATGAAGTGCAAGCCTGGGCTTCTGGGAAGCCCTTGAATTGTTGCTCACCCTCCTATTCCCTCTCAGCTCTTGATGGGCCCTGAGCGCAGAAATGGGGCTTTGCTTAGGCGTTCTCTCCTTAGTCCTCATGGGTTACCCTGTGTAGTGCCCTGCCTGGTGCTTATGCCATGGCTTTTCCCTGGGTCTGGTAGGCCTGGTGGGGGTCCCGCTGGAATACCAGTTCACCCCAGTTGGCTTTGATACTGCATGTAGACACTTCTCTCTTCAGGGACTGCTTGGATTTTCCAGCTCTGCCCACCAGAATGAATATCCACCACTGGATACTCTGAAAGTATTATGAAAACCTAGCCATCCTCAGCCAGTGAAAATTGGTAGCTGAGTGGATTTTCTCTCCTGCTTTTTCGATGACATCTGCCTGGTTTCATCTCCTCCCCCAGTGGCTTCCTGTTGCCTTAGGAACCATACTGCTTATGATGACTAATTTTAATTGCTAACTTGGAGGGGGTTTTGGGATGAGACTGACATTTAAATTGATGATCTCTGAGTAAAGCAGATTGTCCCCCACAATGTGGTGGATCTCATCCAATCCATTAAAGGCCTGAGTAGACCAAAAAGACAAGCCTCCCCAGGCAAGAAGAATTCTCCAGCAGAATTGTCTTTGGCCTTCATCTGCACCACCAGCTCTCCTGGGCCTTAAGTCTCCCAATCCACACTGCAGTTTGGACTTGGCCACCTCAGTAACTGCATAAGTCAGTTCTCTATACTGAATCTCTTTCTGTATATATGTATACATCCTCTTTCTCAAGATTTTTTTTCAGTCACTAAGTTGTGACTCCGTGACTCCATGAACTGCAGCATGCCAAGCTTCCCTATCCTTCACTATCTGCCAGAGTTTGCTCAAACTCATGTGCACTGAGTCAGTGATACCATCCAACCATCTCATCATCTGTCACCCTCTTCTCCTCCAGCCCTCATTCTTTCCCAGCATTGGGGTCTTTTCCAGTGTGTCAGCTCTTTGCATAAGGTGGCCAAAGTATTGGAGTTTCAGCTTCAGCATCAGTCCTTTCAATGAATATTCAGGATTGACTTCCTTTAGGATTGACTGGTTTGATCTCCTTGCTGTCCAAGGGACTTTCAAGAGTCTTCCCCAGCACCACAATTGAAAGCATCAGTTCTTCAGCATTCAGCTTTCTTTAAAGTCCAACACTCATATCCATACATTACTGCTGAAAAAAAAATAATAACTTTGACCATACAGACCTTGGTAGGTAAAGTAATGTCTCTGCTTTTTAATATGCTGCCTAGGTTGGTCACAAACAAAATCTTGTGGGACAGACAAAACCGTGAGGGCACAAACAAAACCTTGTGCACACCAGGACCCAGGAGAAAGGAGCAGTGATGCCACAAGAAACTAACCAAGACTTGCCCATGAGTGTCCAGGAGTCCCCAGTATAGGCGTGGGTCACCAGTGGCCTGCTGCAGAGTTGGAGGCACTGAATGCATCAATGCCAGCATGGGACCTTTTGAAGGAGGTCACCATTATCTTTTCTCCTTTGCTTTTGGCTTCTCTTCTTTTCACAGCTATTTGTAAGGCTTCCTCAGACAGCCATTTTGCTTTTTTGCATTTCTTTTTCTTGGGGATGGTCTTGCTCCCTGTCCCCTGTACAATGTCATGAACCTCCATCCATAGTTCATCAGGCAATCTGTCTGCCAGACTGAGTCCCTTAAATCTATTTGTCACTTCCACTGTATAATCATTAAGGATTTGATTTAGGTCAACCTGAATTGTCAAATGGTTTTCCCTACTTTCTTCGATTTAAGTCTGAATTTGGCAATAAGGAGTTCATGATCTGAGCCACAGTCAGCTCCCGGTCTTGTTTTTGCTGACTGTATAGAGCTTCTCCATCTTTGATTGCAAAGAATATAATCAGTCTGATTTCAGTGTTGACCATCTGGTGATGTCCATGTGTAGAGTCTTCTCTTGTGTTGTTGGAAGAGGGTATCTGCTGTGACCAGTGCATTCTCTTGGCAGAAATATATTAGCCTTTGCTGTGCTTCATTCTGTACTCCAAGGCCAAATTTGCCTGTTACTCCAGACGTTTCTTGACTTCCTACTTTTGCATTCCAGTCCCATGTAATGAAAAGGACATCTTTTTGGGGTGTTAATTCTAGAAAGTCTTGTAGGTCTTCATAGGACTATTCAATTTCAGCTTCTTCGGCATTACTGGTCAATGCATAGACTTGGATTACCGTGATGCTGAATGGTTTGCCTTGGAAATGAACAGAGATCATTCTATTGTTTTTGAGACTGCATCCAAGTACTGCATTTCAGACTCTTTTGTTGACTATGATGGCTACTCCATTTCTTCTAAGGGATTCTTGCCCATGGTAGAAGATATAATGGTCATCTGAGTTAAATACACCCATTCCTGTACATTTTAGTTCACTGATTCCTAAAATGTCTACATTCACTCTTGCCATTTCCTGTTTGATTGCTTCCTTGCCTTGATTCATGGACCTAACATTCCAGGTTCCTATTCAATATTGCTCTTTGCAGCATCAAACCTTCCTCCATCACCAGTCACATCCACAGCTGGGTGTTGTTTTTGCTTTGGCTCCATCTCTATTCTTTCTGGAGTCATTTCTCCACTGATCTCCAGTAGCATACTGGGCACCTACCAACCTGGGGAGTTCATCTTTCGTGTCCTATCTTTTTGCCTTTTCATACTGTTCATGGGGTTCTCAAGGCAGGACTATTGAAGTGTTTTGCCCTTCCCATCTCCAGTGGACCACGTTTTGTCAGAATTCTCCATGACCCATCAGTCTTGGGTGGCCCTACACAGCATGGCTCATAGTTTCATTGAGTTAGACAAGGCTGTGGTCCACATGACCAGATTGAGTAGTTTTCTGTGATTGTGGTTTTCAGTCTGTCTGTCCTCTGATGGAGAAGGATTAATCCAGTTTTCTGTTGATGGGTGGAGCTGTATTCCCTCCCTGCTATTTACCTGGGGACAAACTTCCCTGGTGACTCAGAAGGTAAAGCATCTGTCTACAATGTGGGATACCTGGGTTTGATCCCTGGGTCGGGAAATTCCCTAGAGGAGGAAATGGCAACCCACTCCAGTACTGTTGCCTAGAAAATCCCATGGACAGAAGAGCCTGGTATCCATGGGGTCTCAAAGAGTCAGACACGACTGAGCGACTTCACTTTCTTAAACTATGGTGCAGGTAATGAAGATAATGATGGCCTCCTTCAAAAGATCCCACGCATGTACTGCTACTGTCCATGCCCCCAACCCTACAGCAGGCCACCATTGACCCATGCCTTCACCAGAGACTCCCAGACACCCACAGGCAAGTCTCCTGTGGGGTCACTGTTCCTTTCTCCTGGGTCTGGTGCACAAGGTTCTATAGTGCCCTTCAAGAGTATATCTCCCAGTTCTATATAAGTTCTGGCAGGTCTCTGGTGGGGTTAATGGCGACCTCCTCCAAGAGGACTTATGCCATAGCCAAATCCAAAGCCCCTGTCTCTGCGGCATTCCACTGTGACCCGTACCTCCACAGGAGATGCTCAAACACAGTTCTGTCTCAGTCTCTGTGGGGTCCCTGGGTCCTGGTGTGCACAAGATTTGTTTAAGCCCTCTGAACATCTCTGGAGGGTATGGGGTTTGTTTAAATGCTAATTCGCCCCTCCTACCATCTTGCTGGGGCTTTTCCTTTTCCCTTGGACGTGGGGTATTTCCTCACAGCCGCTCCAGTGCCTACCATCTTATTGGAATTTCTCTGACCTTGGACGTGGGGTATCTCCATACTGCTGGTCCAGCGAAGAACAGGCACAGCTCCTGACCTTGGACGTGGCATATCTCCTCATGGCTGCTGCTCCTGACCTTGGATAGGGGTATCTCCTCTCTGCCACCCACCACTACAGCAAAGCAAAATGGCTGTCTGAGGAGGCCTTACAAACATCTGTGAAAATGAGAGAAGCCAAAATCAAAGGAGAAAAGGAAATTTATACCCATTTGAATGCAGAGTTCCAAAAAAAAGAGCAAGGAGAGATAAGAAAGCCTTCCTCGGCGATCAGTGCAAAGAAATATAGGAAAACAATAGAATGGGAAAGACTAGAGATCTCTTAAAGAAAATTAGAGAAACCAAGGGAATATTTCATGCAAACATGGGCACAATAAAAGACAGAAATGGTATGGACCTAACAGAAGCAGAAGATATTAAGCAGAGGTGACAAGAACACACAGAAAAACTGTACAAAAAAGATCTTCACAACCCAGATAATGACGATGGTTTGATCACTTACCTAGAGCCAGACATCTTGGAATGAGAAGTCAGGTGGGCCTTAGGAAGCATCACTATGAACAAAGCTAGTGGAGGTGATGGCATTCCAGTTGAGCTATTTCAAATTCTAAAAGATGATGCTGTGAAAGTGCTACACTCAGTATGCCAGCAAATTTGGAAAACTCAGCAGTGGCCACAGGACTGGAAAAGGTCAGTTTTCACTCCAATGCAACAGAAAGGTAATGCCAAAGAATGCTCAAATTATGGCATAATTGCACTCATCTTACATGCTAGCAAAGTAATGCTCAAAATTCTCCAAGCCACGTTTCAACACTATGTGAACCATGAAATTCCAGATGTTCAAGCTGGTTTTAGAAAAGGCAGAGGAACCAGAAATCAAATTGCCAACATCTGCTGGATCATCGAAAAAGCAAGAGAGTTCCAGAAAAAAACATCTATTTCTGCTTTATTGACTATACCAAAGCCTCTGACTGTGTGGATCACAATAAACTGTGGAAAATTCTGAGATGGGAATAACAGACCACCTGACCTGCCTCTTGAGAAACCATTATGCAGGTCAGGAAGCAATAGTTAGAACTGGAGTTGGAACAACAAACTGGTTCCAAATAGGAAAAGGAGTGTGTCAAAACTGTATATTGTCACCTTGCTTATTTAACTTCTGTGCAGAGTACATCATGAGAAACGCTGGGCTAGAAGAAGCACAAGCTGGAATCAAGACTGCCAGGAGAAATATCAGTAACCTCAGATATGTAGATAGCACACTCTTACAGCAGAAAGTGAAGAAGAACTAAAGAGCATCTTGATGAAAGTGAAAGGGGAGAGTGAAAATGTTGGTAAAGCTCAACATTCTGAAAACAAAGGTCATGGCATCTGGTCCCATCACTTCATGGCAAATAGATGGGGAACTTTGGAAACAGTGACAAACTTTATTTTGGGGGGCTCCAATATCACTGCAGATGGTGACTGCAGCCATGAAATAAAAGATGCTTATTCCTTGGAAGAAAAGTTATGACCAATGCAGACAGCATATTAAAAAGCAGAGATATTACTTTGCCAACAAAGGTCTGTCTAGTCAAGGCTATGGTTTTTCCAGTAGCCATGTATGGATGTGAGAGTTGAACTATAAAGAAAGCTGAGAGCCAAAGATTGATGCTTTTGAACTGTGGTGTTGGAGAAGACTCTTGAGAGTCCCTTGGACTGCAAAGAGATCCATCCAGTCCATCCTAAAGGAAATCAATCCTGAATGTTCATTGGAAGGACTGATGTTGAAGCTGAAACTCCAGTACTTTGGCCACCTGATGCAAAGAGCTGACTAATTTGAAAACACCCTGATGCTAGGAAAGATTGAAGGCAAGAAGAGAAGGGGACAATAGAGCATGAGATGGCTGGATGGCATCACTGACTCTGTGGACATGAGTTTGAATAAACTCTGGGAGTTGTTGATGGATGGGAGGCCTGTTGTGCTGCAGTCCATGGGGTATCATAGGGTCTGACACAACTAAGCAACTGAACTGAAACTTTATTGTCATTACCTCCACCATAGTTTGGCCTCAGGTAAAACAACAGACAGGGAACACAGCCCCATCCATCAACAGAAAATTGGATTAAAGATTTACTGAGCATGGCCCCGCCCATCAGAACAAGACCCAGTTTCCCTCTCAGTCCTTCCATAAACCTCTTATCCTTTTCCATCAGAGGACAAAATGAATGAAAATCACAATCACTGAAAACTAACCAATCTGATCACATGGACCACAGCCTTGTCTTACTCAATGAAACTATAAGCTATACCGTGTAGGGCCACCCAAGATGGGCCAGTCATGGTGGAGAGTTCTGACAAAACATGGTCCGCCGGAGAAGGGAATGGCCAAGCGTTTCAGTATTCTTGCCTTAGAACCCAATGAACAGCATGAAAAGGCAAAAAGATATGACACTGAAAGATTAACTCCCCAGTAGTCAGTAGGTGCCCAGCATGCTACTGGAGATCAATGGAGAAATAACTCCAGAAAGAATGAAGAGATGAAGCCAAAGCAAAAACAACACCCAACTGTGGATGTGACTGGTAATGGAAGTAAAGTCTGATGCTGTAAAGAGCAATATTGCATAGGAACCTGGAATGTTAGGTCTATGAATCAAGGTAAACTGGAAATGTTCAAACAGGGATCGGCAAGAGTGAGCATCCACATTTTAGGAACCAGTGAACTGAAATGGACTGGAATGGGTGAATTTAACTCAGATGACCATAATATCTAGTAAAGTGGACAAGAATCCCTTAGAAGAAATGGAGTAGCCATCATAGTCAACAGAGGAGTTCAAAATGCAGCTCAATTCAGTCACTCAGTCATGTCTGACTCTTTGAGACCCCATGAACCACACCACACCAAGCTTCCCTGTCCAACACCAACTCCTGGAGCTTACTCAGACTCAATATCCATTGAGTCAGTAATGCCATCCAACTATCTCATCCTCTGTCATCCCCTTCTTCTTTGGCCTTGAATCTTACCCATCATCAAAGTCTTTTCCAATGAATCAGTTCTTCGGTTCAGTTGGCCAAAGTATTGGAGTTTCAGCTGCAGCATAGTCCTTCCAATGAATATTCAGGACTGATTTCCTATAGGACTGACTGGTTGGATCTGCTTGCAATCCAAGAGACCCTCAAGAGTCTTCTCCATCACCACAGTTCAAAAGCATGAATTCTCTGGCTCTCAGCTTTCCTTTCAGTCCAACTCTCACATCCATATATGACTACTGGAAAAACCATAGCTTTGCATAGATGGACCATTGTTGGCAAAGTAATGTCTGTTTTTTAATATGCTATCCAGTTTATACAGTGGAAGTGAGAAATAGATTTAAGGGCCTAGATCTGATAGATAGACTGCCTGATGAATGATGGAATGAGGTTCATGACATTCTACAGGAGACAGGGATCAAGACCATCCCCATGGAAAAGAAATGCAAAAAGGCAAAATGGCTGTTTGGAGAGGGCTTACAAATAGCTGTGAAAAGAAGAAAAGCACAAAGCAAAAGAGAAAAGGAAAGATATAAGCATCTGAATGCAGAGTTCCAAAGAATAGCAAGAAGAGATAAGAAAGCCTTCTTCAGTGATCAATGCAAAGAAATAGAGGAAGAGAACAGAATGGGAAAGACTAGAGATTTCTTTAAGAAAATTAGAAATACCAAGGGAACATTTCATGCAAAGATGGGCCCGATAAAGGACAGAAACGTTCTGGACCTAACAGAAGCAGAAGTATTAAGAAGAGGTGGCAAGAATACATGGAAGAACTGTACAAAAAAGATCTTCACGACCCAGATAATCATCATGATGTGATCACTCATCTAGAGCCAGACATCCTGGAATGTGAAGTCAAGTGGGCCTTAGAAAGCATCACTATGAACAAAGCTAGTGGAGGTGATGCCATTCCAGTTGAACTGTTTCAAATCCTGAAAGATAATGCTGTGAAAGTGCTGCACTCAATATGCCAGCACATTTGGAAAACTCAGCAGTGGCCACAGGACTGGAAAAGGTCAGTTTTCATTCCAATTCCAAAGAAAGGTAATGCCAAAGAATGCTCCAACTACCGCATAATTGCACTCATCTCACATGCTAGTAAAGTAATGCTCAAAATTCTCCAAGCCAGACTTCAGCAATACGTGAACTGTGAACTTCCAGATGTTCAAGCTGGTTTTAGAAAAGGCAAAGGAACCAGAGATCAAATTGCCAACATCTGCTGGATCATGGAAAAAGCAAGAGAGTTCCTGAAAAACATCTATTTCTGCTTTTTGACAATTCCAAAGTCTTTGACTGTGTGGATCACAATAAACTGTGGAAAATTCTGAAAGAGATGGGAATACCAGAGCACCTGACCTGCCTCTTGAGAAATCTGTATGCAGGCCAGGAAGCAACAGTTAGAACTGGACACGGAACAACAGACTGGTTCCAAATAGGAAAAGGAGTATGTCAAGGCTGTATAATTGTCACCCTGCTTATTTAACTTATATGCAGAGTACATCATGAGAAACGCTGGACTCGAAGAAACACAAGCTGGAATCAAGATTGCCAGGAGAAATATCAATAACCTCAGATATGCAGATGACACCACCCTTATGGCAGAAAGTGAAGAGGAACTAAAAAGCCTCTTGATGAAAGTGAAAGAGGAGAGTGAAAAAGTTGGCCTAAAGCTCAACATTCAGAAAACTAAGGTCATGGCATCTGGTCCCATCACTTCATGGGAAATAGATGGGAAAGCAGTGGAAACAGTGTCAGACTTTATTTTTCAGGGCTCCAAAATCACTGCAGATGGTGATTGCAGCCATGAAAATAAAAGACACTAACTCCATGGAAGAAAAGTTATAACCAACATAGATATCATATTCAAAGGCAGAGACATTACTTTGCCTACTAAGGTCCGTCTAGTCAAGGCTATGGTTTTTCCTGTGGTCATGTATGGATGTGAGAGTTGGACTGTGGAAAAGGCTGAGCACCGAAGAACTGATGCTTTTGAACTGTGGTGTTGGAGAAGACTCTTGAGAGTCCCTTTGACTGCAAGGAGATCCAGCCAGTCCATTCTGAAGGAGATCAGCCCTGGGATTTCTTTGGAAGGAATGATGCTAAAGCTGAAACTCCAGTAGTTTGGCCACCTCATGCGAAGAGTTGACTCATTGGAAAAGAATCTGATGCTGGGAGGGATTGGGGGCAGGAGGAGAAGGGGACGACAGAGGATGAGATGGCTGGATGGCATCACCGACTCAATGGACATGAGTCTGAGTGACCGGGAGATGGTGATGGCCAGGGAGGCCTGGCATGCTGCGATTTATGGGGTCGCAGAGACGGACATGACTGAGCAACTGAAGTGAGCTGAATTGATCCAGTTTGGTATAGCTTTTCTTCCAAGGAACAAGCATCTTTGAATTTCATGGCTGCAGTCACCATCTGCAGTGGTTTTGGAGCCCAAGCAAATAAAGTCTGTCACTGTGTCTATTGTTTCCCCATCTAATTTGCCATGGGAAGTGATGGGACCATATGCCATGATTTTAGTTTTCTGAATGTTGAGTTTTAAGCCAAATTTTTCACTCTCCTCTTTTACTTTCATCAAGAGGCACTTTAGCTCTGCTTTGCTTACTTGGAGGCCATCTCAAAAATGACACAATGATCTCTTTTTTTCCAAGGCAAACCATTCAATATCACAGTAGTTCAAGTCTATGTCCTGAACACTAATGCTGAAGAACCTGAACAGTTTTATGAAGATCTACAAGACCTTCTAGAACTAACACCCAAAAAAGATGTCCGTTTCATTACATGGGACCGGAATACAAAAGTAGGAAGTCAAGAGATACCTGGAGTAACAGGCATATTTGGCTTTGGAGTACAAAATGAAGCAGGACAAAGGCTAACAGAGTTTTATCAAGAGAGCACACCAGTCATAGAAAATACCTTCTTCCAACAACACAAGAGAAGACTCTACACATGGACATCACCAGATGGTCAATACCTAAATCAGATTGATTATATTCTTTGCAGCCAAAGTTCAAGAAGCTCTATGCAGTCAACTGAAAGACCAGGTGCTGACTATGAATCAGATCATGAACTCTTTATTGCCAAATTCAGACTTAAGTTGAAGAAAGTAGGGAAAATCACCAGACCATTCAGGTATGACCTAAATCAAATCCCAATACTTTGGTCATCTCATGTGAAGAGTTGACTCATTGGAAAAGACCCTGATGCTGGGAGGAATTGGGGGTAGGAGGAGAAGGGGATGACAGAGGATGAGATGGCTGGATGGCATCACCGACTTGATGGACATGAGTCTGAGTGAACTCTGGGAGTTGGTGATGGTCAGGGAGGCCTCACGTGCTGCAATTCATGGGGTAGCAAAGAGTCGGACACGACTGAGCAACTGAACTGAAATCAAATCCCTTATGATTATACGGTAGAAGTGAGAAATAGATTTAAGGGATTAGATCTGATAGACAGAGTGCCTGAAGAACTATGTATGGAGGTTCATGACATTGTACAAGAGGCAATGAGCAAGACCACCCCCAAGAAAAAGAAATGCAAAAAGGCAAAATGGTTGTCTGAGGAAGCCTTACAAATATCTGTAAAAGAAGTGAAGCTAAAAGCAAAAGAGAGAAGGAAAGTTTTCCCCATTTGAATGCAGAGTTCTAAAGAATAGCAAAGAGAGATAAGAAAAACTTTCTCAATGGTCGATGCAAAGAAATAGGGGAAAACAATAGAATGGGAAAGACCGAGGTCTCTTCAAGAAAATTAGAGATACCAAGGGAATATTTCTTGGAAAGATGGGCACAATAAAGGACAGAAATGGTATCATCCTAACAGAAGCAGAAGATATTAAGAAGAGGTGGCAAGAACACAGAGAAGAACCATACAAAAAAGATCTTCATGACCCAGATAATCACAATGACGTGATCACTCACCTAGAGCCAGACATCCTGGAATGTGAAGTCAAGTGGGCCTTAGGAAATGTCACTATGAACAAAGCTAGTGGAGGTGATGGAATGCAGTTGAGTTATTTCTGATCTTAAAAGATGATGCTAGTAAAGTGCTGCACTCAGTATGCCAGCAAATTTGGAAAACTCAGCAGTGGCCACAAGACTGGAAAAGGTCAGTTTTCATTCCAATCCCAAAAAAGGCAATGCCAAAGAATGTTCAATCTATGGCATAATTGTATTCATCTCACACAGTAGCAATGCTCAAAATTCTCCAAGCCAGGCTTTAACAGTATGTGAACCGTGAACTTCCAGAAGTTCTAGCTGGATATAGAAAAGGCAGAGGAATGAGAGATCAAATTGCCAAAATCCGTTGGATCATTGAAAAAGCAAAAGAGTTCTAGAGAAACATCAGCATCAGTCATTCCATTCAATATTCAGGACTGATTTTCTTTAGAATGGACTGGTTTGATCTTTGCAGTCGAAGGGACTCTCAAGAGTCTTCTCCAACACCACAGTTCAAAAGCATCAGTTCTTCAGCACTCAGCTTTCTTTATAGTCCAGCTCTCACATCCATACATTAGAAAGAAAGTGAAGTCGCTCAGTTGTGTCCGACTCTTTGCGACCCCATGGACTGTAGTCTACCAGGCTCCTCTGTCCATGGGATTTTCCAGGCAATAATCCTGGAGTGGATTGTCATTTCCTTCTCCAGGGGATCTTCCCAACCCAAGGCTCGAACCTGGGTCTCCCACACTGTAGACAGACGCTTTACCGTCTGAGCCACCAGGGAATCCATACATTACTACTGGAAAAACCATAGCTTTGACTTGACGGACCTTTGTTGGCAAAGTAATGTCTCTGCTTTTTAACATGCTCCCTAGGTTGGTCATAGCTTTTCTTCCAAGAAGCAAGCATCTTTGAATTTCATGGCTGCAGTCACCATCTGCAGTGATTTGGGAGCCCAAGAAAATATAGTCTGTCACTGTTTCCATTGTTTCCCCATCTATTTGCCATGAATTGATGGGACTGGATGTCATGATCCTAGTTTTTTTAATGCTGAGTTTTAAGCCAGCTTTTTCACTTTCCTCTTTCAGTTTCATCAAGAGGCTCTTTAGTCCTCTTCACTTTCTGCCATAGGGTGGTGTCGTTTGCATATCTGATGTTATTGATTTCTCCTAGCAATCTTGATTCCAGCTTATGCTTCATCTAGCCCAGCATTTTGCATGATGTACTCTGCATATTAGTTAAATAAGCAGGGTGACAATATAGAGCCTTGACATAGTCCTTTCTGAATTTGGAACCAGTGTGTTGTTCCATGTCCCATTCTAACTGTTGCTTCTTAACCTGCATACAGATTTCTCAGGGGGCAGGTAAGGTGGTCTGGTATTCCCATAATTTGAAGAATTCAAATTTTGTTGTGATCTACACAGTCAAAGCCTTTGGTGTAATCAGTAAAGCAGAAGCATGTATTTTTCTGGAATTCTCTTGCTTTTTCTAATCAGCTATACCCCAATACAAATTAAAAAGTTAAAACATTTTCAAAATAAATAAAATAACATCCTCCATCACCCTACAAAGTCTTACCTTAATTGATATTTCTTCATAGTGCTTACAACTACCTGACATTTTACTATGCATGTGTTAGTTTCTTTGTTGTCTAGCTCTCCACTAGTATGTGAAGTCTATGGGCTTTATTCGTTTCTGCCTCCCTGCTGGCAGAATAGGGCCTTGCACAGACTAGGTGGTTGGAAATTATTTGTTAAATGAATGAATAAATGTTCTATATAATAATAGAGGAACTTGCACAAGGCTTATGAGTTTTATACTACTTAATTTTAACAAAGTCAGAATTCTGTTACAAATATTTTATTACTTCAGTGAATAATATAATTTCTTATAACAAATACAAGCTTGAGAGGTCATGATAAGATTACAATACTGAGTAGTTATAAAAATTTTTTGGAGTATAGAATTTTGTATTAAAGAGAAACACTGTGGTTGTGATGACAAGGAATAGAATATGTATGAACTTAAAGTGTAAGGAGAACTTTGACCCACCTGGCTGATTTCCAACTGTGTGGTTTGTTCATGGGCCCTCTGTGGTCCCTGGAATGTGAATGTTCTCCAGCCTTTTCTGGCTCTTCTTACTGAAAAGTGAAATTTCAAAAAAGCATTTGAATGCTTAAGTTGAAATAAACTGGGGGCAGGGAGAAGCATTTGAATGCTCAAGTTGAAATGCGTGGGAGGGGATACACACACACACACACACATATGGCTGATTCACTTCCTTATACATCAGAAATTAATGCAATATTGTAAAGCAATTATACTCCAATAAAATAAATGTATAAATGAGAGAAGGATGTCAGTATGTAATTTTTTACTCCTAAGGTAACATATTTTGGCTAGTGCATAACATGGGTCTCTATTATTTCAGTGCTAGAATAAGCAGGTAATCCATACTAAATAATGGAGTTGCATCTGTCTAGGTATAGCTTTGTCTACATTCAGTTGGCAAAGTGAAGCCGTTGATTCCCTATGTTAGAGACCCAGAGAGTAGACATAGTCCTAAGAGATCATTGCAGTCTTACCTGGCAGCCTCTGATCACTGCATCTCATCTGCTGGCAGTCAAGCCATGGAAAGGCTGGAATTTCTTCCCATATTTGGGAGTAGCTTTGGGGCTCAATGCTAGATGAGCTGTGGGAAGAGTACAGGCTTTGGAGTCAACCAGACATCTGATTGAAACTTGGCCTTGCCTCTCATTGTTTGGGGAACTTGCCTCTTGCCTAAGTTATTAAATCTCTTTGAGCCGTAATCTCTTCATCTTTATTATATAAATAATTGTACTTACCTGGTAAGATTACTATGACGATTCATCTGGCATATGGTAAACACTTGAGAGATGATCATTTTTCTCCTCTTCTCCGATCATTTGCAGTTTATTAGGTGTCTTGAGTTTTTGTTTTTCCCATGACAAGTCTACCTCTCACAGCACATATAGAATAGATAATGTGAAAGGGATCTTGTAGGTGATCAAGGCCAACCATTTCTTTCCATCCATCACCTTTTTTCCATTCTCCTCTTAAGACGCACACACACACACACACACACACACACACACACAAGTTTTCTACTTCCTTTCCCACACCTGATCATAACCATAGATGATAGAGAAAGTTCGTGTTGTCAGATACCCCCCAGATGTCTGTAAAGCCCTATAGTGGTTTCTTTCCAATTGGAATAAGATTTATTTATGTTTGTAATTCCCTGAAACCCTCTTCCTTCTAGCAATTGCTTGCTTCACATCGTAACTGGAGTTCAACATAAGCCCCTGTGTTTCTCCTATCTTGCTGCTTCCAAAGAAGTGATTTTTTAAAGGGGGTTTGACTTGTTTTTCTTTGAATATTTGAAAGCATATAAGCAGAATGTATCCCACATTTCCAAAGAGAGCTTGTTCATTTATGTTTATAGTAAAAATTTTTGATCATTAAGTTGTTCCTTCATGTTTATGGTAAAAACAAAATCTTAGAGCTTCAGTATTCCACCCTGCTTAACTCAGAAAAGTAAATCTTTGTTCTTATAAGATTAAAGAGTTCTACTTTTAATTGAGGTGTAATTTACACACAATAACATGCACTGATCATAATTTTTATGAGATAATTTTTAACTCATGGCCTAGTTTTTGAGAGATTTAAGACTACCAATTAAAAACAAAACAACACCAAAAGCACAATGTCTATGTCAGAACTACAAACCAAAAATGTAATATAGCATATGAACACTCGGAATTTTCCTCTGCATTCAGCTCCTTGAACATTACTGCATGGGGTTGTGCCTCTTGCAAAAGAAGTTGGCCTTTAAAAATTTCAAATAACTATAAATTATAAAATCTATAGATTGTAAAGGCTTGTTGTAATCCTAATTAGCTTCACCATTGGTAGTATTAACATGTATAAAGAGTTTCTTAGATTCAAAATTCTGCGCTGTTTTAAATAAACCTGACCCTCTGATTTACTCTATTAAAAACTCCCTGTTTCATTTTCTGTGTTCAAGACAGGAAGGGGATTGGACTGTGGAACATTTTTAAGAGGGATACAGCAGTTCCTGAGTTGTTCTGTTTTCAGACCTTTCACTGTCTTCTCATTTGCTGGCTTGAGATTTGTTATTAAAATTATTTGTGAGGGACCCAAATCTCTAATATATATATATATATATATATATATATATATATATATATATATATATATATATATATATATATAAAGTTTTGAATGGTAATAATAATACTTACCTCCTCCACAGTGCTTATGTGGATGAACTGAGCATTCTTTTTTGTACCTGGCATGAATTTGGATTGCCATGTTTAAGATTCACACATGAATGCATTTAACTATCAAATTCCTATCTGATGACCCATTTTTCTTTAATTTCTAAAAATTTTTTATACTGTTTGCTTTGTTGAATCCTTTTAACAGTCCCAAGAATTAAAAATCATTCAACACCCTCACCCACATAACTGGGATCAGAATACATTTCTCAGGAATGTCAAAGGACTGTGCAATCAGATGTGGTATACAGATTTCAGTTGAAAAAGACTTAAGATTTTCTAATTTAAGATTATTTTTATAATGAAAACAGTGAATGTCTCTGAAATGTTGATTATTCCAAGCATGAAAATTAGGAAACAAATAGTAACAAAGAGTAATGAATATAATTTAAAAATTTCAGACAGCACACATTTTATCATGATGAAAAACTCTCCTAGAAGCATCAAATCTCTCAGACTGTCTGAGACATTCCTATGTGCTCAAGCCCTAAGAACTTGATACCTCCGCTTCATGTCCCATCTACTGTGGTATTTGTGGGTTATCAGTGATAGATTAGCTTTATGCGAAGACCTGTAAAGTCACACATGTGCCTGAAAATAATCTCAGTGGTAAACATGCAGCATTAATTGTGAATTTTTCCTAACACATCACATTTTTTATTGAGTACCTATTTTGTGTGTGCCTGGACCTGAGATGACAGATTTTAATACATTGGGCATATCCCTAAGGAATTCAAGCGTAATGGGAAAAACAGCCACACAGATACAAAACAGGGGGTTAAGGGCAATAATAGAAGTTTGTAGAGGATGGAGGAAGTATCCAAGAGATGGAGGAAGTATCCAGGAGATGGAGGAAGTATCCAGGAGACGGACATCGAATCTTGACCATGGATAGGGAAGAAAAACAATCTCAAAGGATGACTAGGAGACCAGAAATGCCCATGATTTATTTACTCCAAATTGCCAGCTGTCTTACAAAGCATAAAAACATAAACACAATGATAAAAAATACCCGTAAATTTAGATCTGTGTCTACCATGTTTCACTCTGGATTATAACAGAAAGCGTGAGTAAAGACACAGTATGTTTATTCCCAGAAGACAGGTAGAAAGGAGAGGAAGCCCCAAACAGGGATGCTGGGACCCTTAATTGCAGATTTGGCTGTTTCCTGGTTTGTCTCACACCTGTTGGGCATGCCTTTCCTGGATGGCTGAATCTAATACTTGTCAGTGGGAAAGATTATGAGTTTTCTGAATCTGTGAAATGCTCTGATGTGAAGGCAGCAGGGAGTCTAAGTAAGCAGAGATGCAGCCCTGCCAGTTGTCAGCTTGGCAAGTGTCTTAATCTGGGGATGAAGTGGGGAGCTTGACTGTCATCAGCTTCCCAGAAGATTGATAAATTAGATGTAGACAGCTAGGGCCTAGGGCTGCCAAACTCATCTTTAGGATCAAAACATAGCTTCTATATGTGGAACTGTGAGAAGCACCCCCATGACCCAAATGCATGAGGATCTCATTTAGAGTTAAAATGTGTTATATTAGAAATGATAATAATCAACGGCCTGCAGGGGAGGGCATCTGCACCGGGTGGGCAAGAGGCCTCCTCTCATGTACACTCACCTCCACACTGCCTACCACAGCAGCATCTGGAAAGAAGGTATCGTGTGTGTACATGTGTTTTTGTGTGTGTCTATCTTTGTGTAGGTGTATACAGTGTGTGTGTATATATGGGGAGTGTGTGTGTATCTGTGTGCATCTGTCTGTGTACACATGTGTGTCTGTGTCTGTCTTGTCTATATGTGTGTGTGTGCATCTGTGTGTATATCTTTATGCACATGTGTGGGGACTGGGCATGTATCTGTGTATTTGTCTTCATATACAAGAGTGAGGGTGTGTATGACTCTGTCTCTGTCTTGTTTGTGGGTATGTGTGGTTATCTGCATGTGTGTGTGTGTGTGTGTGTGTGTGTGTCTTTGTGCACATCTGTGACCTATGTGTATGGCTGTGAATCTGTCTGACTGCCTCTGTGTGTGTGTGTGTGTTTATTTCCCCCACCTGCCCCATGCTCCAGAAGCTGAGCCTGCAACCCCAGACTGGGTTTTCTCTGTGATCATTTACAGCACAAGCAAGGCCACTGCTGTTCTATTTGCTGTTTGGCCAGATGCACAGCTGCACCAATGGCAGCTGAGCTGCTTTCTGTGCTGACATTCCATCACCCCAGAGACTCTAACAGGAGTGCTGAGAAAATGTATTTACCTCCTTACAGCTCAGAATGACCCACCACAGCCAGAAAATGAAATTCAAGCTGAGTGATACCTGCTGCAGGGAATCTTAATATCTCACCAGTTGTTTTCACAGGTTTGCTAGGAGGTAGACTAGGTCTATAATTATGGTATTTTTAAACGTGCACTATGTGATAGAAGGTATAGAAAGTCTAAAGCCACACAGGTAATCAAAGGCAGAGATACTGTGTGTCATTGGTGTTGGTGCCATTAGCAGTTTTAATTCTCATGTTTCTTCCATTCCTTGTAATTGGAATATGGACCTTTCTTTTTGGTCTCTTTTCCTAGAAACAAATGCACTATGTTTATTTTGGAATATGTCACAAATACCTTGTTTATGGTCGTTTGTATTGTGTTTGAGTTTCATTGCAATTTATTTGGTTAAAATAAGCTATAATTTTTTAGACTATTTTGTCAAATAAGCTACAAAAAAGTTCAGCCAATGTTTGATTCCCCAGTTTCAAAACTAGGCTCCTTTCCCAGTCTTTCTTGTCCTTAGAAATTCAGACTTATCTCAGTGACATATTTTTGCTTAATTTTCCAAATTTCTACTTGGCAGATGCATGTGCAATTTAAAGAAATATCATCTTAAATATTTTAAGTCCACCTTGGGGAGGGAGGTGGGCAAATAGTGTTATGAGCAATAGAATTTGAAGTTAAAGAAGCATTCGTGAATATTATTGTTTTCAAAATTAACCACATGGAGTGTGGGTATTTTGTCATGGTCTTGAATATTTTAAAAATAAAGAAAAGTATAGTTCTGTTCCTCCCCCATCAGGGAAGAACCTGTAAAGTGTAGACATGGTGCCCTGTAGCTCACAGTCATGGTGTACAATCTCCACTTCCTTTACCCCTGTCTCAGGGTAACACCTTATAGCTCAGATAAGGTGAACTCTCAGAGCTGGAGAATCTTTGCAATCAGTTAGCCTCACTGAGCCCTGAGCCTCATCAGGCACCTGAAACAGGAAGGGCCAGGAGTTGATTCCCAGTCTGCTGATCCTTGACCCGGATATTTTCCTCCACTGCTCATGGGACTCTTCTGTAGCTTATGAATGATTCCAAGGAGAGGGCTGATGGCACCACAGAGCATGTGAAACACTCCCTTTCAGTTGCCCGCCCACATGTCTAGTCTGATTTTCTGCCATTCCTCCCTCGTCACAGTACACTCAACAAATACAGAATGGCTTCTAAAAACACTTTTGCGTTCTAAGTCTCCCTGTCTTTGTACTTTCTGGAGCTTCTGCCTTAAATGTTCCTATGAAATTTGAAAAGTGCCAAGGGAACTCTCCAGCTTAAACACTCGGCAACTGAAACAGCCATTAATTAATTCTCTTTATGCTTAACTTTTATTTTTTTATTATTATTTTATTTACTTATTTTTAAATTTTAATTGGAAGCTAATTACTTTACAATATTGTAGTGGTTTTTGCCATACATTCACATGAATCAGCCATGGGTGTACATGTGTTCCCCATCCTGAACCCTCCTCTGACTTCCCTCCCCAACCCATCCCTCAGGGTCATCCCAGTGCAGCAGCCCTGAGCACCCTGTCTCATGCATTGAACCTGGACTGGCGATCTGTTTCACATATGATAATATATTTTGCTTCTCTTTGTCCTCCCCACCCCCACCCCCACAGCCCCATAACTCATCCTGTTGCTCAGAAGACAACAACTTAACTTTTTGCTTGTAGCTTCATGTGATTGGCTTTTCCAACTGCTTTGTTGCGGAGGAGGACGAGCACCTGGTGACTGGGGTATTCAAAGTGGCAGAAAGCAAAGAACAGGGGCTACGGAAGGCCATCTCTCTGATTAGGGTTTTGTGCTGACCTAGTCCTGACTCATGAGTGTGTGTGGCCAAGTCCCTTCGCTGTTCACCTGACACTATCACAACATTGTTAACCGGCTATACCCCAATACAAAATGTTTTTGGCATTAAAAAAAATTAAATTTAAAAAATTCAATGGAAATTCATTTGTATTTCACGACTATGTCTTTCAAAAACTAGATGCTCTGCTTATCTATTGCTGAGTAACAGACTACAAAAGCAATGGCTCACAAAGACATTTATTTTGCTCAGAAAGCTGTGAGGTGGGCAGCTCCATGGGATGAGCTCATCTCTGCTCCACTAGGTGTTAGCCAGGCAGCTGGTAGGCTGGGCTTGAATTACCCAAAGGCTCCTTCCTCATGTGTCAGCAGATGATATCGATCATCAGCTGAGAGCTCAGCTGGAGCTGCTGCCTGTGTCACCTACAGGTGGCTCATTTCTGTGGCCTGCGCTTCCTCACACATTGTGGCTGGATTCCAAGGTGAGCATCCTGAGGCAGGGAGTCAGGCAGAAGCATGTCTCTTTTATGATCCAGCCTGGGAAATTATACAGAATCATTTCTGCCACATTCCATGCATCCTGGCTGCCACAAAGACCTGCTCAAATTCAAGATGAAACATGTGGGACCAGAAATATTGCCATGGTCATTTTTAGAAATTACAATCTGCTACCCTGAAGCATAAAGAAATTTTAATTGACTTGTTATTCTTGGTTTTCTTGTTCTTTCCAGCCAAACTCTTTTTCAGGGTGGGTTTTGTGGTGGCCCAGAACATTTTTTACATGCCTAAGTGATTACTATATTTGGTTTCTTTTTTAATGAGACCTGCCCTCCATCACCAATATCTATTTGTCCAGAGAGAAAAACCTTTGTGCATGGAACAATTAAACCCATGTGGAGCTAAGGTTTTTATTACAGCAGCTTTAAGAATAACCTGACAAACTTTTATACAAGATTACACTCAGGCTCATCCACTTTAGTTTTTAATGTTTTGTACAATTAAAAGATTACCAGGAAATTTGAAATATTGATTTGAGTACATATAGGTTCTTAGCAGCAATAGCTTAATAAAAAGTCTTTGACCAAACATCTATGTTTTCTGAAATGTAATTAAAGCAGTTGTCCAGAAACGTGTTGATTTACATAAAATCATTACTTGGGTTTAATTGAGGAGCTTAGTTTTAATGAAACTTTTCTTCTTTAAAAATTAAAGATAAGGAAGTCTCATAAGACTTTAAACCTTACAAGGTTTAATTTTTAACAGTATGCAGGTATTTATGATTAGATCATTGCCATTATTGATAATAGCCATAATCAATGCCAATTGACTATTGTGATAGATTAAATATGACTGCAATGAATATTCATGATCATTCTGGACAGCTTTGACTTCAACTGATATTTATAGACTACCTACTCTAAAGCAGGTGCTTAGTATTAGAATCTGAGCAACAAAAGTAAATGTCATTCCATATGTTTCTAAGAAATCTAGTCATTGTCAGTTTGTAAGCAGAACACTATAAGCTGTAATATCCCTTAAAATGTTATTATATTAATTTTCCTTTTATTAATTGAAACATTCTTTTGATACTGACAAAAAATAGCAAAGTTTTACTGAGTCCTTATATATGTCAGATATGCCATGCATTTTATATTTATTGCCTCATACAGTACTCATTTTAAGTCATCTTTTTCAACATGGCTTCTAGAGTCAGAGATTTCAGATTTGAATTCCAGCTTAAACACTAGCTGTGATAGCTTCAAACTTCATTGTGCTGAATGTAAAATATTAATATTCACAATATCTGGAATGCCATTTAATAGATTTTGGATATTTATCATTACTTTTGTCATTGTTGGAGAAGGAAAAGGCTACCCACTCCAGTATTCTGGCCTGGAGAATCCCATGGACAGTTCAAGTCCATGGGGTTGCAAAGAGTCGGACACGACTGAGCGACTTTCACTTGTCATTGTTAGGCTATCAGATAGGTAATACAAAAGAGAAATGTATAGTTTTGAATAATGAAGTAATTTGCCTGGTCACACAGCTCTTAAACAGCAGAGTTTGGAGTGTTAACTGGTATTTAATGATAGATTTCTTACATTATACAGTACATTTCTGTCTAATAGTGAAAAATGATAAAACTTTAAAAAATATTTAATTGGAGAATAATTACTTTACAATATTGTGATGTTTTCTGCATACATCAACATGAATCAGCCACAGAGATACATATGTCCCCTCATCCTGAACCCCACCTCCTACCTCCCTCCTCACCCTGTCCCTCTGGGTTGTCCCAGAGCACTGGCTTTGGGTGCCCTGCTTCATGCATCAAACTTGCACTGGTCACCTATTTTACATATGGTAATATACATGTTTCAGTTCTATTCTCTCAAATCATCATCCCACTCTCATCTTCTCCCACAGAGTCCAAAAGTTTGTTCTTTACATTTTTGTCTCCTTTGCTGCCTGCATGTAGGATCATCATTGCCATCATTCTAAATTCCATACATATGCGTTAATATACAGTATTTGTCTTTCTCTTTCTGACTGACTTTACTTTGTATAATAGGCTCCAGTTTCATCCACCTCATTAGAACTGCCTCAAATGAGTTCCTTTTTGTAGCTGAGTAATATCTCATTGTATATGTGTACGACAAACTTCCTTATCTATTCATCTGCTGATGGACATCTAGGTTGCTTCTATGTCCTAGCTATTGTAAACAGTTCTGCAATGAACATTGGGGTACATGTGTCTCTTTCAATTCTGGTTTCCTCAGTGTGTATGCCTAGCAGTGGGATTGCTGCATCATATGACAGTTCTATTTCCAGTTTTTTAAGGAATCTCCACACTGTTCTCCATAGTGGCTGTGCTAATTTGCATTCCCACCAACAGTGCAAGAGGGTTCCCTTTTCTCCACATCTTTCCAGCATTAATTGTTTGTAGACTTTTTGATGACAGCCATTCTGACCCATGTGAGATGATACGTCATTGTGGTTTTGATTTGCATTTCTCTAATAATGAGTGATGTTTAACATCTTTTCATGTGTTTATTTGCTATCTGTATGTCTTATGTCTTCTTTGGAGAAATGTCTCTTTAGCTCTTTTGCCCATTTTTTATTGTGTTGTTTGTTTTTCTGGTATTGAGCCACATGAGCTGCTTGTATATTTTGAAGATTAACTCTTTGCCAGTTGTTTCATTTGCTATTATTTTTCCCATTCTGAAGACTGTCTTTTCACCTTGCTTATAGTTTCCTCCATTGTGCAAAACTTTTAAAGTATAATTTGGTGCCATTTGTTTATTTCTGTCTTTGTTTCCATTACTCTGGGAGATGGGTCATAGAGGATCTTGCTGTGATTTATGTCAAAGAGTGTTCTGTCTATGTTTTCCCCTAAGAGTCTTATAGTTTCTGGTTTTACATTTAGATCTTTAATCCCTTTTGAGTTTATTTTTGTGTATGGTATTGGAAAGTGTTCTAGTTTCATTCTTTTAAATGTGGTTGACCAGTTTTACCAGCATTGCTTGTTGAAGAGAATGTCTTTTCTCCACTGTATATTTTTCCTCATTTGTCAAAGATAAGGTGTCCATAGGTGCATGGATTTATCTCTGGACTTTCTATTTCATTCCACTGATTTGTATGTCTGTCTTTGTGACAGTGTCATACTGTCTTGATGACTGTAGCTTTGTAACATAGTCTGAAGTCAGGCAGGTTGATTCCACCAGTTCCATTCTTCTTTCTCAAGATTGCTTTAGCTAGTCAAGGTTTTTTGTGTTTACATACAAATTGTGAAATTAGTTGTTCTAGTTCTGTGAAAAATCCTTTTGGTAGCTTGATAGGGATTGTGTTGAATCTATAGATTGCTTTGGGTAGTATACTCATTTTCACTATATTGATTCTTCCAATCCGCAAACATGGTATGTTTCTCCAACTATTTGTGTCATCCTTGATTTCTTTCATCAGTGAGAAACAATAAAATTTAGAGAAATATTTCAGTTTTTTTTTTAAGTTCTGTTAAGTGATCAAAACTTTATATCTCCTAGTTTCTTGACATCAAAATCCTAGTGGTCTAGTTTTGTGTAACAAAGATTTGAAAGTGAACAATTTCAGCTTTCTCATGTAGAGTTTCCAGAACCAAGAAAACGGTTTATTACGGGGGAGAAAAATAGGCAGAAAAAAAGAGCAGAGATTATGGGTGCCCTTTTTAAACAAGCAGGAGACTTTGTGGCTTGTATTATTCTTTCTGAAAGTTTTGATCTCTTATTCTTTCCCTAAGAATAAAATATATTTGTGCTCCTTTTCTGTCTTTTATCAAACTCATGTTAGAATGAGTCAAATGTTCAAAATTCCTTAGGATTAATGAAACAGAAATAGCTTATGGGAGCTCTCAAAATAAAGTCATAGCATGTGATCAGCTATTTATTCACATGACAAATTAAGGGTGATTTATTCACATCATGGCCCAAGAGCAAATTCCTAAACTACTTTAGGAAAACATGAATGAGAAGAATGTAGAAAATAGACTGGAAGGAGAAAAGCTTCTCTATATCTCAAGATAGAACTGCTCAAAAATAACATAGAATATGGTAGTGGAAATTGAATAATGTTGTTAGGGAAAGAGAGGAAAAATTAAAAATAGCCCTAAACTTACAAAAAGATTCTGTCTGACTGCTCAGTCCCCTAGCTTGCATGCACATAAGATATGAAAAAAAATTTGAAAAGAGTGGCCTCTGTTATTTTCAGCTTTGAGTAAAATCTTCAAATCATGTTGCTCAATTTAAAAAGAAAATTTTTATCAAATAAGAATCTCTACTAAAATGATTCTACAGTATTTATTTATTGGAATTGCAAAACCAGGGATGTTGCTATTAAAGTCACACTACTTTTGATATCTAATATGTGAGATCCCATCTAATGTTATATCTTTGGATATGAACTTCTGATTCTCAAAGTTCCAGTGATTATAGAGAAGAGAGATGGTTAATTCAGATTAAATAATGTTGTTCATTTAACATGATGAGAAATTTTACTTAACAGTGTTGTAAAAAGAACATTGAACTTTTGAAATCGTTATGCCCCAACATGCCATTGACTGGTTAGCAACCTTCGGTAAGTCAGTCATTTTCTCATCTGTAAAACAAGAGCCTTGGGCTTACTCAGTTATTCCCAAATACTGGTTAGGCCCATGAAAGAGTTTTCATGAGCATGAGACCAAATAAGACAAAAAAAAGAAGAAAAAATGGGACAGATGGTTACTAGACTTGTCGTGGTAATCATTTCATAATATATGCAAATATCAAATCACTATGCAGTACACCTAAAACTAACATAATATTGTATGTCACCTATATTTCCATTTTTACATTGGTAGTGACAACTTTTGCCTGGGATTTCTGGCCAAAGTAGGGTACTTATTGTCTCATAGTGTCCTGTCTTGCCAGATTGCCCCTTCCTGATCCTTTGGCTGGAGAGGGTAGATTTTGGTGGACATTTTGTGTCTGTACTGTTAGAATCTCTGAGTTGCTGGTTTCTCCATTTCTAAAGTGGGATACAAAAGGCAAGGAAAGAGCCCAGGAAATTATCACCAGCCATTCCCTGGGTCTTGAGCTCCCTAGACAGTCTGCCTTCTTCTTACCATCTTCCAGAGTCTTACTTGTTTTGTTTATAAAGCTTAGAAATTTTATTTGTACTTAACAAGCAGAATATGGAAAAGCATGTGTATTCCATTCTCCCAGAAGTGGAAGTCAGTTGTTACATTTGATATGAAATTAGTTAAAAGACTCATCCTTCTCCTTGCACTGTTTATTTACTTGCTCAGTCACTCCAGCACTGATTGAGAGCAGCCACTTAGCGCCTGTCAGTATAGGAAGTCTTTGTGCTGGGAGGAACAGCCCCAGGAATGAGGGAGGCCATGCTCTGGCCTCTTTCTGCCCAAGCGTCTTGATGTCTCCGGCTCTGTTGCCAGCTGCCATAGTGACTCAGCCAGGCTTCCCCAGACTCAACTGAAACTAATAGGATTATAGTAGGGCAAGGAAAGTAAATATTAAATATTTACTTATAGTACATAGCTAAGCTTGTGAATAATGCATGAAAGAATTTTCCAGGGGGAAAATGTTCTAAGGGTTTTTTTTTTTCTTTGTAACATGCCATTTAAAAAACTTCCTATTAGAAAATAATCTCCAACTTACCAAAACATTGCAAAAATGAGAATAGTAAAAGGAAACTCATATTGTCTTATCCAGATTCACCTCTAACTAATACTTAACACTGTATTCTATTTTCTTTATTATTTGTATTCTCTCACTTTCTACACACACACACACACACACACACACACACACACTAATTTAACATGCCACCTGTGCTCCAATTTTGTCAATTGATCCAATAATGTCCTTTATAGCATTGTTTAGACGTTAAAGTGTCTGCCTAGAATGCAGGAGACCAGGGTTTGATCCCTGGGTCAGGAAGATCCCCTGGAGAAGGAAATGGCAACCCATTCCAATACTCTTGCTTGGAGAATCCCATGGAGGGAGGAGCCTGGTAAGCTACAGTCCATGGGGTCGCAAAGAGTTGGACACGACTGAGCGACTTCACTTTCACTTTCCCTCTGGTACAGGGTCCAGGATAACATTAAATATTGCATATATTTGTAGAGTCTCTTTGTGTCCTTTAATCTGGGAAATGTTCCTGTGATTTTTTTTAAACAATAAGATGGTAAAACTGTATCTGTCTCATGTTATTAATGTTATTTATAGGTACTTTTAGCAGATTATGAACTTATTAACATGCAAAAAGGTAGGATTTCAGTAATCTGTGGAAGAAAAAGGCTCTTTTAGCAGCAGGTAATTAAATCAAAAAGTGAAGCCACAGCAAAATCATGAAAACCATAATATGCCTGACCCAAAATTAGAAAGTTGTTTATGTAAGTTAGAATAGAAATCATTGTTCTTTTATCTCTTAAAGGCTTCTGGAGATAATTAATGAAAGTGTCTTTGTATGATTTATAGAAAAGCTAAATGTTCATAAACTTCTAAGATGACAGATTTTAAAACTTAGCTAGACAATTTGTTTTATCCTAACTTGAACTGCCAAATGTTGCTAATTTGCTTGTCGTGATAAATCCCTTTTTTAATATGTACCATAAATGTATAAGCCAGAGAAGCACAGAATTCTTACTTATTCTAAGTGCTGAATTCTGAACAGCCAGCTGACACAATCATATTCAACATTAGAGGCACCATTAGCCTGCAAAGGAATGATCATTTTCATGTGCCAGAGACAAGCTTCATTCCCTGAGACTGCAGTGGTGTTTCTTGAAGTGATTTGACAATGCATCTTATATCCATATTCTTAATATGGAGCAAAACCAAATATTTGCAACCAGAGTTTATTTATGGTTCTCTTGTGTCAGTGGTTTTCACGGGCTTTTTTGTGCTCTGGACAAAGATCTCTGGCCAGAGCCCAGAGTTTTCCTCACAATCAGAACCAGCTGAAGTCTGGTTTCATATCCCAAGGGGCTAGAAAAGCACACTGTTTCTTATTCACTTGAATTCTCATTTTCAAGAAGAGGCCCTGCTCCTACAGATGGAGAGAGTACTTCTGTCAATACCTTGGGCTTATGAGGTCTGGATTAAATCAGACACTGAAATATCTTTCCTATTGGTGAACCATCTTAATCTCTGTTATTTATGGTTGGGTTTTAAGCCACGAGACTCCCAAAAAGATATTTTCAAAACTGAGTAGTGATTATTTCATTTTAATTACAGTTTCTTTAAACCATATCTCCCATATCTCATCTCAGTGGTTTTGAAAAAGTTATCTCAGTTTTACTCTCTGAATACATCTCTAGGTTATGTATTGTGTTGGGGCAGGCTCTGGAGGTGAGACTGCCATGATTTCATCCTACTATTAGTAGGCATCTAATTCTGCTTCACTGACTACACTAAAGCCTTGACTGTGTGGATCACAACATACTGTGGGAAATTCTGAAAGAGATGAGAATACCGGAACCCTTATCTGCCTCCTGCGAAACCGATATGCAGGTCAAGAAGCAACAGTTAGAAAAACGGACATAGAACAACAGACTGGTTCAAAATTGGGAAAGGAGTACATCAAGGCTGTATAATGTCACCCTGATTATTTACTTTATATGCAGGATGAAGCACAACTGGAATCAAGATCGCCAGAAGAAATATCAATAACCTCAGATATGCAGATAACACCACCCATATGGGAGAAAGTGAAAAGGAACTAAAGAGCCTCTTTATGAAGGTGAAAAAAGCAAAAAGCTGGCTTAAAACTCAACATTCAAAAAATTAAGATCATGGCATCTGGTCCTATCACTTCATGAAAAATACATGTGGGAACAATGGAAACAGTGACAGACTTGATTTTCTCAAGCTCCAAAATCACTGCAGATAGTGACTGCAGCCATGAAATTATAAGATGTTTGCTTCTTGGAAGAAAAGCTATGACAAACCTAGACAGCATATTAAAAGGCAGAGACATTACTTTGCTGTCAAAGGGCCGTATAGTCAAAGCTATGGTTTTTCCAGCAGTCATGTATGGATGTGAGAGTTGGACCATAAAGAAGGCTGAGTGCCAAAGAATTGATGCTTTTGAACTGTGGTATTGGAGAAGACTCTTGAGAGTCCCTTGGACTGCAAGGAGATCAAACCTGTCAATCCTAAAGGGATGCAGCCCTGAATATTTATTGGAAGGACTGATGCTAAAACTCCAATACTTTGGCCACCTGATGCGAAGATCTGACTCATTAGAAAGGACCCTGATGATGGGAAAGATTGAAGGCAGGAGGAGAAGGGGATGACAGGATGAGCTGGTTGGATGGTTCTGTTCAGTTCAGTCCAGTTGCTCAGTCGTGTCCGACTCTTTGCAACCCCATGAATCACAGCATGCCAGGCCTCCCTGTCCATCACCAACTCCCGGAGTTCACTCAGACTCGCATCCATTAAGTCAGGGATGCCATCCAGCCATCTCATCCTCTGTCATCCCCTTCTTTTCCTGCCCCCAATCCCTCCCAGCCTCAGAGTCTTTTCCAATGAGTCAACTCTTCGCATGAGATGGCCAAAGTACTGGAGTTTCAGCTTCAGCATCATTCCTTCCAAAGAAATCCCAGGGCTGATCTACTTCAGAATGGACTGGTTGGATCTCCTTGCAGTCCAAGGGACTCTAAGAGTCTTCTCCAACACCACACTTCAAAAGCATCAATTCTTCGGCACTCAGCCTTCTTCACAGTCCAACTCTCACATCCATACATGACTACTGGGAAAACCATAGCCTTGACTAGACGGACCTTAGTCGGCAAAGTAATGTCTCTGCTTTTCAATATACTATCTATGTTGCTCATAACTTTTCTTCCAAGGAGTAAGCGTCTTTTAATTTCATGGCTGCAATCACCATCTGCAGTAATTTTGGAGCCCCAAAAAATAAAGTCTGACACTCTTTCCCCTGTTTCCCCGTCTATTTCCCATGAAGTGATGGGACCGGATGCCATGATCTTCGTTTTCTGAATGTTGAGCTTTAAGCCAACTTTTTCACTCTCCTCTTTCACTTTCATCAAGAGGCTTTTTAGTTCCTCTTCATTTTCTGCCATAAGGGTGGTGTCCTCTGCACATCTGAAGTTATTGCTATTTCTCCCGGCAATCTTGATTCCAGCTTGTGTTTCTTCGAGTCCAGCATTTCTCATGATGTACTCTGCATATAAGTTAAATAAGCAGGGTGACAATATACAGCCTTGACATACTCCTTTTCCTATTTGGAACCAGTCTGTTGTTCCATGTCCAGTTCTAACTGTTACTTCCTGACCTGCGTACAGATTTCTCAAGAGGCAGGTAAGGTGGTCTGGTATTCCCATCTCTTTCAGAATTTTCCACGGTTTATTGTGATCCACACAGTCAAAGGCTTTGGCATAGTCAACAAAGCAGAAATATATGTTTTTCTGGAACTCTCTTGCTTTTTCCATGATCCAGTGGATGTTGTCAATTTGATCTCTGGTTCCTCTGCCTTTTCTAAAACCAGCTTGAACATCAGGAAGTTCACGGTTCACGTATTGCTGAAACCTGGCTTGGAGAATTTTAAGCATTACTTGACTAGTATGTGAGATGAGTGCAATTGTGTGGTAGTTTGAGCATTCTTTGGCATTGCCTTTCTTTGGGATTGGAATGAAAACTGACCTTTTCCAGTCCTGTGGCCACTGCTGAGTTTTCCCAATTTGCTGGCATATTGAGTGCAGCACTTTCACAGCATCATTTTTCAGGATTTGAAATAGCTCAACTGGAATGGCATCACCTCCACTAGCTTTGTTCATAGTGATGCTTTCTAAGGCCCACTTGACTTCACATTCCAAGATGTCTGGTTCTAGATGAGTGATCACACCATCGTGATTATCCGGGTCATGAAGATCTTTTTTGTACAGTTCTTCTGTGTCTTCTTGCCATCTCTTCTTAATATCTTCTGCTTCTGTTAGGTCCATACCATTCCTGTCCTTTATCGAGCCCATCTTTGCATGAAATGTTCCCTTGGTATCTCTAATTTTCTTGAAGAGATCTCTAGTCTTTCCCATTCTGTTGTTTTCCTCTATTTCTTTGCATTGGTCACTGAAGAAGGCTTTCTTATCTCTTCTTGTTATTCTTTGGAACTCTGCGCTCAGATGCTTATATCTTTCCTTTTCTCCTTGGCTTTTCACTTCTCTTCTTTTCACAGCTATTTGTAAGGCTTCCCCAGACAGCCATTTTGCTTTTTTGCATTTCTTTTCCATGGGGATGGTCTTGATCCCTGTCTCCTGTACAATGTCACGAACCTCACTCCATAGTTCATCAGGCACTCTGTCAGATCTAGGCCCTTAAATCTATTTCTCACTTCCACTGTATAATCATAAGGGATTTGATTTAGGTCATACCTGAATGGTCTAGCGGTTTTCCCTGCTTTCTTCAATTTGAGTCTGAATTTGGTAATAAGGAGTTCATGATCTGAGCCACAGTCAGCTCCTGGTCTTGTTTTTGTTGACTGTATAGAGCTTCTCCATCTTTGGCTGCAGAGAATATATCAATCTGATTTCGGTGTTGACCATCTTTTGATGTCCATGTGTAGAGTCTTCTCTTGTGTTCTTGGATGGTATCATCCACTCAATGGACATGAGTTTGAGCAAGCTCCAGGATATGTTGAAGTTCAGGAAAGCCTGGCATGCTGCAGTCCATGGGGTTGCAAAGAGTTGGACACAACTGAGAAACTGAAAAACAACAACAATTACTGGGAAAATTATAGACCCCTCTAAGTTTCCTCATCTGCAAGCAGATAATAATTATAAGTTAACGGGATGTTAGGAGTAGTTAAAATTTTAAATTAGAAATGAAGTGAAGTGAAAGTAGCTCAGTCGTGTCTGACTCTTTGCGACCCCATGGACTATACAGTCCATGGAATTCTCCAGGCCAGAATACTGGAGTGGGTAGCCTTTCCCTTCTCCAAGGGATCTTCCCAATTCAGGGATCAAACCCAGTTCTCCCACATTGCAGTCAGATTCTTTACCAGCTGAGTCACAAGGGAAGCTCAGGATGCATTTAAAGCCATTGTACCTCAAACCCAGGCACAATGTCCCCATCCTGGGCCTTAGATTTCAGAGACACCACTCTGGCCTTCCTGTAACTAAGCTTTCTTACAATGTGAAGAATCTGGGAAGAGTGGAGAAGAGGCAAGGAAGTGGTCTCTCCCTGCCAGTCTCCAGTTCATGCTACCCCTTCTGGAACTCCAGATCCCTACCCAAATGTCCGACATTTCCTTTCAGGGCCTTGCTGCCTTCTTTTCTGCTTTCATCCTCCTGAAGGCTCACTCCTGATGTTGGCAGCATAGCTCCTCTGAAAAGGAGCCAAAATTAGCAGTTAGTAAGGTTGTGGGGGTTGGGGGATGGTGGAGGTTTGTCCTTATGATGTGGGTGTTCAAGTGTTACACAGTGAGTGGGAGGAGAAAGGGGTGAGGTGGAAGCTGCCTTTTCCTGGGCCCCTGTGATCCATAGAATGTCAGGGAATCTGGGCCTTATAGCTTCCCAGGTTGTTATGAGGATTATGTTATGTCCTCCTCTTTGACAAATAGGAGAACAGTCTTATTTTAAGTGTTTAGCTTGATTAATAGGTTTTTTTAAAATACACAAAGACAGAGCATATGTCTGCTATTTGTACTCTCACCCTGCACCCTACAAATGTGGGGCATGAGTACATGCTGAGGTAGTGACTGACTCTCAGTGAAAACTCAGTAAAAACCAGCCACCACCATCAGCATCAGCACTGTCATCTTCTACCACGTGTGGCATATAGTTATTTCTCTGAGATGGATGGAAACCAGCTCCTTCCCTCATCCTTGCATTATCAGATGCCCTTTCGGTTTTTTTCAAGAGGCAGTAAATGACTGCTGAGGCTCCAGGGATGGAGGGGAGGCAGTGGGAAGCAGTGTCATAGCGGATAGAGTGAGCAGATTACCCAGGATGGCTCACCCAGCCCTTTGCTCTGGGTTCTGATCAGTCACTATGGTCCTGTAGGTCCCTACTCAGCTTGGTTCTCATATTTCAACACCCGTTTCCTTAGACTGTGCCTTAACCAAGATCATTTGGTAAATGGTTTCACTGACATTCAGTACTTCAGCTTCCTCTTAACTTCTACTTAATTTTTTCTTTCATCTTTAAATGTTTGTGCTTTTAAAGGAAACTTGAAGGTGGTTCTGTCCCAGGGCAGGCTGCTGCTTGAACAAAAGTACCCACAGTCTAATAGCAGCATTGTCATGGTGACTGGATCTTTGTCAGACAGCTATTTATTTAAAGGATTAAAGGCTGGGGCTCAAGTTCTCCACAGAAGATACCAGTAACCGCAAAATATCTCACTGATATCTCAACGTTGCATCTAGAATGGCTCTGTACTAGAAGCAGTCTTACAGAATACCCTGGCATAATCCTTTGTGTTGGAGAACATACAAAATTTCAGATCCCAGCCATTTTCAAATGACCTTTGCATGAAAGAAATCCTAATGTCTGATGCATATTCAGAAGAAACAGATATAAGGTCTGTATCCTCAGCCTTGTGAGTGATGTGCCTCCAATGGTAAGGACAAGCAGGACGGGAACACAGCACTTAGGGATTATCAAACTGGGTAATGCTAATGACAGAGACCATTTACAGGGGTGCTGCCTGTGTGCCAGCCTTGTGATCAATGATGTACACAAAGCGTTTATCAATGAAGGCAATTAATGGTCCAAATTAACAAAGCTGGTAAAACAAGACACCAATATTTGAACCCACATCTGATTTAAAAGCTAAAAGATGTTATGCCTCACCCCTTTTTGCTTGGGAGAAGGGCATTTTCCAACCAAATCTATGCCCAATATAAATAAAAGATTTTATCTTCCCCCCTGGCTGCTGTTTACTATCTCAGTCTACTGTGTACCAGCTGTGTGACCTCAAGACAAGTAACTCCATCTCTCTGTGTTCAGTTTTCGATCAGTAATTTGGGAATGATAGTACATAGTTCACAGGGTCAAAAGATTAAAAATAGATAATATATTAAAAGAACTTTGCATGTTGCATAATATAAATAAGGTGCTATTGTCTCTAGCCTCAGAACTAGATAGTCTTATTAAATCAACTACTTACTCAGAGTCATTTTAATCTTTACCTCATTTGCCAGGAAAATTATCCAAGACTTATCAGTGGGCAAATAAAGTTTTCTGACTGTCCATTCATTGGAGTGCTGGTATCTTGTCCAGTGGACCCTCCAGGGATCATCTGACTCTAGAGCTGTGGACAACTTTGACCATTTGGATTGCTTAGACCATTTCACAATATTACATGGATAGAAGTTATGTAAAACTCAACATCTTTGTAATCTAAACATCTTTGTTACCAAAAATACCAAAAGATTTTGTCTTATGACTTCTTCTCTATGGAAAAGATACCTCAAAATATTTTATTTCTCTGCCCTATATGGTACTAAACACTTTTGCCTCTATTAGCAAATATATTTCATCCCTGATTTATGTGTGTGTGTGTTTGTATGTGTGTTCATGGAATTCTCCTTTGAGATAGTTTTAACTTCTACTAGTACCTTCATTAATTATAGAGTTAAATAAAATATTTGAAATGTGCAAAGCTCCCGAACAACAAAATTCAGCCAGATGAGTGCCTATGATCCAAAGATTTAAAAATTTTTAGATTTTAAATATTTTAAAATCTCACCATTTTCTAAAACCCATGAAAGGGCCCCAAGATTGGCTTAAGGCAAACTGAGAACTGATAAACTTACTGTTAGTACAGTAAATCCCAAACATATGAACTTTCAAGTTGCAAACTTTCTAAGATGCAAACGTGCATTCATTCCATCAATGTCAAGCATGAATGAAACTGTAGCTTGCCCTCCATCTACTATCGCTGGTGATCCCTCAGTTCTACCATCTCTCACCTCCTCTCTCTTCTCCAGTCAGTAACTCTTCTTACCTGTTCATTCAGTGCCAACTTTTGTATACCAGATCTTCCACTGTACTACTGTACATTTCAAGGTACTGAACTTTAAGATTAAAAATGTTTTCTTTATCATTTGTATTTGTCTTTTGGGGCTTCTCTTATAGCTCAGTTGTTAAAGAATCCGCCTTCAATGCAGGAGACCCCGGTTTGATTCCTGGGTCAGGAAGATCCGCTGGAGAAGGGATAGGCTATCCACTCCAGTATACTTGGGCTTCCCTTGTGGCTCAGCTAGTAGAGAATCCACCTGCAATGCAGGAGACCTGGGTTCGTTTGTCTTTTATGTATTATTTGTGTGAAAAAGTGTTATTATAAACCTATTATAGTACAATACTGGCCGGGAGCCAGCGTGAGGAACTCCGCCCATGTCAAAGGTCATGAGGAAGGAGTCTTTGGTATACGCAAAGGTGGGATTGAGCCTCAGGAAACCCCCTGTTCCTGAGCATCTACCCCCAAAACCAGAGTGCCTACTTTACTGTTTTATGCTCTCATCTACACCTCTGACTTTACCGGAGGCTCTCTCCCATCACCATTTCTCTCGGAGAAGGAGTTAACTTGCAGCTCCAGTTAATAAAAATTCCTGGGCGTGACAAGAGTGTTTCAACTTAAAAACTCCTCTGAAGGTTCTCTAGCCTACCCGAACAGGTTCATCTGGCCACATGTGATTGTTTACAGCCTCCCAACCGTGAGAGGCACTAGATGCTTTAAAACTTTCTAAATACAGACTCTTTTGAGAAGTTAGAAAATTATCAGTATAGTATAGCGGGTTGATTAGAAATTATATTGGTGAAGGGTTTTTCATTTGTTGAGCCAATATTTGCTGCTAAATCTCCATATTCCCTGCCCTTATAATGAATATAACTAGCATATAGGAGAAATAAGTATTAACCTTTAAGATTAATCATGTTAAACCTTAGGCTAAGTAAATTCCTTTCTTGATTGTAACCCACTACACCCTCACCCTATAGGAATGCAACTTTATTTGGAAGGTGGCGCTTGGTTTAAGAAAAAATCTCCCATGGAAAAAATAAGTTTTCTGGTTGACTGACCATTATCAGAAAGGGCCATAAAATGTCAGCAGGCCTCATGGCCAGAAGATGATGTAAAACCCATAAGACCTTTGTTATTTTATATGAAGCACCTGATTGTGACAAGGGTCAGGTCTGCTGACCCCCATGTGACTCTGTATTCATCCCTATGTATAACAAAAAGTATATAAGTAAACCTGAAAAATAAAGAAATGGGATCAGTTTCTGGAAAGAATGGCTCCTCTGTGTTCTTTCTTGCTCCCCGTTTTTCTGGCTGAATTCCCATCTGGAGCGGGGTGCTCGCCACGTCTACTTACTTGCCCGGCTTTTAAGTTCCACGCGAGAAGGAGCCCAAGGAGGGGCACCTTCCAACATTCAAGTGGCGCCGGTGGCCCAACATAGATGGTGCAAATTCCTTGTCTTGGAGTTTTATTGGTATCCCACATAAACCAAGTTATTCAGCATCTTTTTCTCCACTAATATTTCCTACTACACTATCCATTTCTAATCTCTCTATATATCTGTAATTAAATAAGTTTTTTCCTAGGGCGCCGATTCCGTCTCCCCTTTGAATTACCCTGGAGCCACCAGGGCTGGACCCCGGCAAGCATAGCTGATTGTGGTAGTTGGGTACTGAGGATAACTTTGTTAGACTTACAGGCATATTGAAGTTATGAACACTCTCTCGGAACAGATCTTGTTCATATGTATGGAACTTACAGTATTTTTTCCTTTCTTTCTATGCTTTACTCCTTCCTGCCAACTTAAAATTGGCACTTGCCAACTGCTTCTACAAAAATTAAGTCACACACTATTGTAGCTGCTGACCTTCAACACCTGCTGAAAGGAGTTCAGGGTGGAGATCAGGAATGAGGCACTCTGTGCTCTGGAAAACTCTGGCAGAACAGGCCTTTAGATAGTTAGATATTTTCAGCAGATTTTATGAACCTAATTCTTACATCTCCTCATTTAGAAAAGCACTAAAATCATTAATGGTGACACTGTTCCTCATGACTAGCAGCAAGCTCCTGCCAAAATTTGTGTTTGACTGCATGTACCCCATTTACCAATATCATATATAATACTGACTTCTCCCCCTACCTCTTCCAAGCAGTGTCTCAGAGCTATCTGAAATGCTTTCTCCTCCAGGGTTATAGTCCTCATTTTGCCCCAAATAAAGTTTTAACTCACAATCCTCAGGTTTTTCTTTTTTCTTTTTTTCCAGTGGGCATTCTCATACTGCCCTTCCTCTCACAGGAGATGCCTCGTATTCTCTGGGCCTGAAGAACACCCCATTCACTGCAGTGACCCAGCCCCAGCCTCAAACCCACCAGGTGTCCCTCCTGGATTCTTACTTTATAGCAATTTGTATCCTGAATCTTCCCTCATCAGGAGCCTCACCTATCCCACAGAGTAAGGCCTACCAGTTCTGATCCTCAGTTCCGCAGATCCTTCATACCTGAGAAGTAATAAGAAAGAACTCTCCATTCACTGAGCTCCTATTAAGTGCCAGGCACTCTGCTAGGTGCTAGAGATAGAAGAGTAAGGAAGATAAGAGTTCATAGCCCAGGAAGTTTCCTGCCTATGGAGGGATGTAACAAACCAGAGATTTGGGTAGTCTGTAGGGACTCTGACTGTGGTGGAGACAGGAAGGTGTGGCAGCAAAGGGACCAGCTTCATGGAGGTGACATTGGGACCTGAAGACAATGGGAGATGTGGAAGAGGGCATCCTAGGAAGTACAGATTCTAGGGTTTGGTCCCCAGGAAAAGGCCAACAGGGTCCTTGAAGCTGAAGCATCTCCAAATGACCTGCAGACCCCTCTTGTGTTGTCTTCAAGAGATAAGACTTAACACAAAAGTAAGGACTTAACACATAAGTAAGGACTTAACACATTAATAGGCTTCCCCAATGGCTCAAGCAGTAAAGAATCTGCCTGCAATGTAAAAGACTCAGAAGACTCAGCTTCAATCTCTGGGTCAGGAAGATCCCCTGGAGAAGGAAATGGCAACCCACTCCAATATTCTTGCCTGGAGAATCTCATGGGTGGAGGATCCTGGTGGGCTACAGTCCATAGGGTCTCAAAGAGTCGGACATGATTAAGCATGCACATATCAACACATAAATGGGTTAAGAACGTAATGTATATTTTATCATTTAATCCTCACAACAACTTCTGATGTAGAAACTATTTTTCTTCACCCATCTTACAAATTAGTATCTCTAAGACTGAGTCACAGAGAAGTCAAGTTACTCATTCAAAGTCTCACAGCTAGTAAGTGACAAAACCCATGGTCATATTACAGCCATCTGGTTCCAGGACTGTGTACCCAGACACATCTGTGCTACCAGATGGGTAGATGTATCTAATACAATGTCTCAAATATACTGAGCATTCAGTTAGTTAGATCTGAACAATTCAAGCACAAACCTAGCATTTCTATACAGCCCAAAGACCTCAGCAGCTCAATACCAAGACTACCTGTGCTAGTCAATGAAAATATATCTTAATAAAAATATATATTATTAACAAAATACCATGCTGTCACACCTGGACTAAAATAAATTCACAATAAACCTTCACATAATAAAATACCAAAAAAAAAGAAAAAAAGAGAGAAATTAGAGTCCCTCAACAGATGGCCTCAGCCTGGAGGAGCAGAGAAAACCTGTAGACTGCTAGTTTTGTTCTCATGTCTCAGTGTCCTTCCTGATGAAATATTCCACAAGAAATGAGATGAAAATGGAACACTTGGTTCTGTGTGACCAGAGAAAAGCCTGGAGGAGGGGGTTTCTTCACTTGGGGACAGCGTTAGATCCCTCTTCTGCTAGGAGGAAACTCCAGTGGTATTTGGGTGACTGTATTTTCTGTGCTTGACTAGAGAGCATTTTGATCTTTCTACTAGGTAAGGCAGCTTCCCAAGTGGCATAGTGGTAAAGAATCCACCTGCTAATGCAGGAGACACAAGAGAAGTGAGTTCGATCCCTGGGTCAGGAAGATTATCTGGAGTAGGAAATAGCTACCCACTCCAGTATTCTTTCCTGGGAAATTCCATGGGCAGAGGAGTCTGACGGACTATAGTCCATGGGGTGTCAAAAGAGTCAGACACCAACAAGCACACACACACACATATTAGATAAGGCTTTGAAGTCAAAATGAGGTTCAGAAACTAATCTGTCATTTTCTGGTTGATGATCTCATTGAGTAAGTCAATTAAACCATTCTGAGACAAACCTCCCTTTCCTTACCTACAACTCAAGGGGTGATCATACCCACCTTTATGAAGGTGCTTGGCACAGTGCCTAGCACATGGGAAATCATAATATGCCACCTTTCAGGTAAAACTTTATCAACAGTCTACAATAACACAATCTGTGCTGTGGTTTGCAAAGTTATGTCCAAACATCCATACAGAGCCATTTTTATATTTCTAGTTTGGAAATATGAGGTGATAAGTTCAAAATCTCTATGTCTATATGGATGGCAGATTCTAATGTACTGATAAATTTAGTGATACTGAAAACTTCATCTACTGCACCATTCAGGTGTTTTATATCCTGTTCAAAAGTAGTTGCTTCTATGTCCTTTTCCTGTGTGTCTCAGCCCAGTGCACTCGTGGTCCATGGCAGAGAGGAGCCTGTGTACAGCTCTGACTGTCTGACACTCGTGTCCCAGGTCATTTCACTAATGATGGAAAGGGATTGCAATGAGACTGCTGCAGGACTTGTGCAGTTTCTCTTTTTCCTCCAGTTTTATTGAGATAACTGACATATAGTAGTATATAAGTTGGAGAAGGAAATGGCATCCCACTCCAGTGTTCTTGCCTGGAGAATCCCAGGGACAGGGGAGCCTGGTGGGCGGCCATCTATGGGGTCTCACAGAGTCAAACATGACTGAAGTGACTTAGCAGCAGCAGCAGCAGTATATAAGTTTGGCAACCCACTCCAGTACTCTTGCCTGGAGAATCCCATGGACAGAGGAGCCTGGAAGCCTGCAGTCCATGGGGTCACTAATAGTCAGACATGACTGAGCGACTTCACTTTCACTTTTCACTTTCATGCATTGGAGAAGGAAATGGCAACCCACTCCAGTGTTCTTGCCTGGAGAATCCCAGGGATGGCGGAGCCTCGTGGGGTGCCATCTATGGGGTCGCACAGAGTTGGACACGACTGAAGCAACTTAGCAGCAGCAGCAGCAGCAGCAGCAGTAGCAGCATATAAGTTTAAGAGGTACAATATAATAATTTAACTTATGTACATCATGAAATGATTACTGCAGTAGGTTAGTGAACATCATCTCATATGGGTATAAAATTAAAGAAATATGAAATGTTTTTCTTGTGACTCTAATAATTTTCATACATAACATAAACTCTAATAATTTTCACACATAACATACAGCAGTTTTAATTATATTTATCATGCTAAACATATTACATAACATCCCCAGTACTTATTTATCCTAAAACAGAATTTGTAACTTTTGATTGCTTTCATCTAGTTCCCTCTCACCTCACCCCTTCCCTTTGACAAATCTAGTCTCTTCCTATGTTTGCTTTTGAAATATAATTGACTTATAACATTATAATAGTTCCTGTTGGTTCCTGTTATGCAACATAGTGACTCCATATTTCTACACATTTCAAAATGATCACCATGAAAATCTACTTACCATCTGTCACCGAAGACATTACACAATTATTGACTATAATCCCCACACCATGTAATTTACACACTCACGACTCATTTATTTTGCAGCTGGAAGGTTGCACCACTTAGTCTCCCTCACCTATTTCTCTCCTTCCCCTCTACTCCCTCCTCTCTGGCAGTCACCAGTTTGTTCTCTGCATCCATGACTCTGTTTCTGTTTGGTTAATTTATTTTCTGTTTTTAGATTCAACATACAAGCAAAATAACTCAGTATTTGTCTGATTTATTTTACTTAACATAATATCCTAAAGGTTCATTCAGGTTATTGTAAATTGTAAAGTATCATTCTTTTCTGTGTCTGGCTATATTCCATTATATATATTCTGTATGTTTTTCACATCTTCTTTATCTGTAAATCTATTGATGGGCCCTTAGGTTACTCCTGGACTTCCCTGGTAGCTCAGTGGTAAAGAATCCACCTGCAAAGTAGAAGATATGGATTTGATATTTGGGTCAGGAAGATTCCCTGGAGAAGGAAATGGCAATCTACTCCAGTATCCTTGCCTGGAAATTCCATGGAGAGAGGAGCCTGGTGGGATTCAGTCCATGGGGCCACAAAAGAGTTGGACATGACTTAGTGAGCAAACAACAACAGGTTATTTCCATATCTGGCTATTGTAAATAATACTACAGTGAACATACGGATCCATGTATCTTTTTTCTTTTTATTGAAGTATAGTTGATTTATGATGTTGTAGTAATTACTGCAGTACTTTGGCCACCTCATGTGAAGAGTTGACTCATTGGAAAAGACTCTGATGCTGGGAGGGATTGGGGGCTGGAGGAGAAGGGGACGACAGAGGATGAGATGGCTGGATGGCATCACTGACTCGATGCACGTGAGTCTGAGTGCACTCCGGGAGCTGGTGATGCACAGGGAGGCCTGGCATGCTGCGATTCATGGGGTCACAAACAGTCAAACACAACTGAGTGATTGAACTGAACTGAGTAATTACTACTGTACAGCAAAGTGACTCAATGATACATACACACATATGCATTCTTTTTCATATTCTTTTCCATTATGGTTTATCATAGGATATTAACTGTAATTCCTTGTGCTATACAGTTGGATCTTGTGGTTTTGTGTATCTTTTTGAATTAATGTTTTGATTTTCCTTGGATAAATACCACAAGTGGAATTGCTGCAACTAACACACGCACACACACACACATAGCGTTACTATTCTTAATTTTTTTAGGAATCTCCATGTTGTTTTCCATAGTGGCTACACCAATTTACATTCCCACCAAGTGTGCACAAGTGTTCCCTTTTTCCCACATCCTTATCAACACTTGTTATTTTTTCACTTTTTGAAAATAACCATTCTGACAGTTGTGAGGTGATTTTAATTTGCATTTCCATGATGATTAGTTATGTTATTTTATGTGCATGTTGGTCATCTGTATGCCTTCTCTAGAAAAATGTTTATTTAGGCCCTTGGCCCATTCTTAATTGGGTTATTTATTTATTTGACCAGGTTGCATGAGTTCTTTGAATTTTGTGGATGTTAACCCCATATTGGATAAATTATTTACAAATATATCTAAAGGTGCAGCTGAATCCAGGTGAAACCCCTGACTGAGTGAGCAAGGAAGACAGGAGGAGGAGTTGACGGTGTTCACAGGTGAAGTCCAACATCTCAATACAGAGTAAATGCAGTTTGCTGAGAGCAAGAAAGTGAGGTGATTAAGGCCAAAGAGAAAAGCAATACATATTTAGATAGTTGAATTGGAGAATTCAAAAGAAAGCTAGAGGAAAGTGCAGAAATAGCTCACCAGCGTGCGTGCACGTGTGATAAGTTGCTTCAGTCATGTCCAACTCCTTGCAACCCTATAGACTGTAGCCCAACATGCTCCTCCGCCCATGAGATTCTCCAAGAAAGAATACTGGAGTGGGTTGCCATGCCGTCTCCAGGAGATCTTCCCGACCCAGGGATTGAACCCACATCTCTTACATCTCCTGCACTGGAGGGTGGGTTCTTTACTATTAGTGCCACCTGGGGAGCCCAGCTGACTAGCATTGATGTCTAAAATGAAATGTGAAACCATGGGGTTATTGAGTGTCATGTTCTTCAAGTATATAGTTTCCACCAATACTGTTTGACCATTGAGGAGAAAGCAGAAAGTTGGGCTGATTCAAAGTTGGGGACTGATCAGGCTTGAGCTGCAGAAAATCAGGCTGAGTTTTCTGCTTATGCCACAGTGTGTGATTTCAGTGTTTACATAGCCATCCCATATGAAGTTATCTAGCTGTATTAGCATGAAGTGTGTGATTGTGTGACAAAGGAAAAGAAACTAATTAAGATAATAGGAATTTTTTTTAAGTAACATGATTCAAGGTTTGCAACATATCTCACCGGATTGTTATTGGGATTATATAAATTAGTCCTATAAAGTACATCAAATATCTTCTGGCTTCCTTGGTAGTTCAGCAGGTAAAGAATCTGCCTGCAATGTGGGAGACCTGGGTTTGATCCCTGGGTTGTGAAGATCCCCTAGAGAAGGGAATGGCTACCCACTCCAGTACTCTGGCCTGGAGAATTCCATGGATTGTATAGTCCATGGGATCACAAAGAGTTAGACATGACTGAGTGATTTTCACTCAACCTTGTCTTCGTCACCTAGCACATAATAGCTGCTCAATAAAGAATCTGTTTCATCAAAATTTTCATTCTGAAACCATATCTTTGCATCTCTCCTTTCTGTTGACCATGTTGTTAGCCTTTTCCTTGTTCATATCTAGTAGAAAGTTACCTGCCTTCTAGTCTCTCTCCCAGGATGGAAAACATTCTAAATGTCTTGCAATTCATTGGTCTGATTTGGGTCTATACTAACTTCTTTGGCAAAGGGAATGTCGTTTGCTTATTAACACAGTCTGCCTTTACTAGGATAATCACTGTGATTGAAGAAATAGATTTTCAACCTGGATAGAAAAATAAGAGTTTACCCTGAGTTTGAGAGGGGGTCCATTTTCTAATCCAGATTACATGATTAAAAAAATTTTTTTATTAATTAATTTTAGTTGGAGGCTAATTACTTTACAATATTGTGGTGATTTTTGCCATACATTGACATGAATCAGCCATGGATGTTTATGTGTTCCCCATCCTGAATCCCCTCCCACTTCCCTCCTCTTCCCATCTCACTGGGTCATCCCACTGCACTGGCTTTGAGTGCCCTGTTTCATGCATCAAACTTGGACTGTGATCTATCTCAGATATAATAATATACATGTTTCAATGCTATTCTCTCAAATCATCCCACCCTCAGCTTCTCCCACAGAGTCCAAAAGTCTGTTCTTTACATCTGTGTCTCTTTTGCTGTCTTGCACATAGAGGGTCTTTCTAAATTCCATATATATGCATTAATATATTGTATTGGTGTTTTGCTTTCTGACTTATTTCACTCTGTATAATAAGCTCCAGTTTCATCCACCTCATTAGAACTGACTCAAATGTGTTTTTTTAATAGCTGAGTAATATTTGATTGTGTATACTTACCAAAACTTTCTTATCCATTTGTCTGCCGATGGACATGTCTTAGCTATTTTAAAAGTGCTGCAATGAACAATGGGGTACACGTGTCTCTTTCAATTCTGGTTTCCTCAGTGTGTATGCCCAGCAGTGGGATTGCTGCATCATAGGGCAATTCAATTTCCAGTTTTTTTAGGAATCTCCACACTGTTCTCCATAGTGGCTGTACTAGTTTGCATTCCCACCAACAGTGTAGGAAGGTTCCCTTTTCTCCACACTCTCTCCAGCATTTACTGTTTCTGGACTCTTGATGTCCGACGTTCTGACCAGGATGAAATGGTACCTCATTGTGGTTTTGACTTGGATTTCTCTGATAGTGAGTAATGTTTAGCATATTTTCAGGTGTTTGTTAGCCATCTGTATGTCTTCTTTGGAGAAATGTCTGTTTAGTTCTTTGGCATCATTTTTTTATTCATTCTTTTTTTTTTGGTATTGAGTTGCATGAGCTGCTTGTATATTTTGGAGATTAATTCTTTGTCAGCTTTTTCATTTGCTATTATTTTCTCCAATTCTGAAGGTTGTCTTTTCACCTCACTTATAGTTTCCTTATTTGTGCGAAAGCTTTTCAGTTTAATTGGGTCCCGTTTGTTTTTTTTTGCTTTTATTTCCATTACTCTGGGAGGTAGGTCATAGAGGATCTTGCTGTGATCTATGTCAGTGAGTCTTCTGTCTATGTTTTCCTCTAGGAGTTTTATAGTTTCTGGTCTTACATTTAGATCTTTAATCCATTTAAGTTTATTTTTGTGTATGGTGTTAGAAAGTGTTCTAGTTTAATTCTTTTACAGGTGGTTGGCCAGTTTTCCCAAGCACCACTTGTTAAAGATATTGTTTTTCCTCCATTGTATATTTTTTCATTCTTTGTCAAAAATAAAGTGTCTATAGGTGGACTCATTTTTGGGCTTTCTATTTTGTTCCATTGATCCATATTTTTGTCTTCATGCCAGTCTTGATGACTGTAGCTTTGTAGTATAGTCTGAAGTCAGGCAGGTTGATTCCTCCAGTTTCATTCTTCTTTCTCAAGATTGCTTTAGCTGTTGAAGGTTTTTTGTGTTTCCATACAAGTTGTGAAATTATTTGTTCTAGTTCTGTGAAAAATACCATTGGTAGCTTGACAGGGATTGTATTGAATCTATAAATTACTTTGGGTAGTATACTCATTTTCATTGTATTGATTCTTCCAATCCATGAACCTGGTATATTTCTCCATCTATTTGTGTCATCTTTGATTTCTTTCTACATGTTTATTATATCTCCAGGGTCAGTGGGATTTTTGCTAGAGAGACAAACATGAAATTTACTGTGATCCCTGAAATATTTTTTTTAAAGTACAGTTAGTTTAATTAGTATTGAACAGTAAACATTCTCCTAGGCCTCCAAGGAGTCATTTTATTGTTGCAAGATAGAGACAGGATTGTTCTAAACATATACCTGGTCTTGCTGCATAATTACTGTCAAGAAAACTTGTATTAGTTTCCTGTAGCTACCATAACAAATAATCCCAAATTTGGTGGCTTAGATTTATATCCTCACAGTTCTTTAGTCTAGAAATTCAAAATCAATATCACTGGGCTGAATGAAAGTATCAGCAGGGTTACACTGTCTCTGGAGTCTCAAAGGAAAAATCTGCTTCTTGCCTCTTTCAACTTCTGGTGACTGCAGATATTCCTTGGCTAGTGACTGTATGACTTCAATCCTCAAGATCTGCATCTTCAAATTTCTCTCTACTCTGTACTCACATCACCTCCCCCTTTGTGTTACATCAAATCTCCCTCTTATAAGACTACCGGGGTTGCATTTAACCACCTCGTTTGCACTACCCCACCCACCCCAGTTATTCAAAATAGTCTTCCTTGCCTCAAGACCCTTAACTTAATTACATCTGCAAAGATTTTGCCACATAAAGTAATATTTACAAGGATGGGGGATGGGGACCTGATAAATCTGTGGGCCATTATTCAACTATTACAACTACATTTAGCTGAAGTACTTTAAAATAATTATCTTCAGTGTGGCAGAAATCCTTATATAACTAATAACTCAGTATAGTTCAGTCGCTCAGTCATGTCTGACTCTTTGAGACCCCATGAATCACAGCATGCCAGGCCTCCCTGGGCATCATCAACTCCCAGATTTCACTCAGACTCGCGTCCATTGAGTCAGTGATGCCATCTAGCCATCTCATCCTCTGTTGTCCCCTTCTTCTCCTGCCTCCAATCCCTCCCAGCATCAGAGTCTTTTCCAATGAGTCAACTCTTCGCATGAGGTGCCAAAGTACTGGAGCTTCAGCTTTAGCATCATTCCTTCCAAAGAAATCCCAGGGTTGATCTCCTTCAGAATGGACTGGTTGGATCTCCTTGCAGTACAAGGGACTCTCAAGAGTCTTCTCCAACACCACAGTTCAAACGCATCAAGTCTTCAGCTCTCAGCCTTCTTCACAGTCCAACTCTCACATCCATACATGACCACAGGAAAAACCATAGCCTTGACTAAACAGACCTTTGTTGGCAAAGTAATGTCTCTGCTTTTGAATATGCTGTCTAGGTTGGTCATAACTTTTCTTCCAAGGAGTAAGCGTCTTTTAATTTCAAGGCTGCAGCCACCATCTGCAGTGATTTTGGAGCCCCCCAAAAATAAAATCTGACACTGTTTCCATTGTTTCTCCATCTATTTCCCATGAAGTGATGGGACCAGATGCCATGATCTTCGTTTTCTGAATGTTGAGCTTTAAACCAACTTTTCCACTCTCCTCTTTCACTTTTATCAAGAGGCTTTTTAATTCCTCTTCACTTTCTGCCATAAGGGTGGTGTCATCTGCATATCTGAGGTTATTGATATTTCTCCTGGCAATCTTGATTCCAGCTTGTGTTTCTTTCAGTCCAGCGTTTCTCATGATGTACACTGCATAGAAGTTAAATAAGCAGGGTGACAATATACAGCCTTGACATACTCCTTTTCCTATTTGGAACCAGTCTGTGGTTCCATGTCCAGTTCTAACTGTTACTTCCTGGCCTGCATACAGATTTCTCAAGAGGCAGGTCAGGTGGTCTGGTATCCCCATTTCTCTCAGAATTTTCCACAGTTTTTTGTGACCCACACAGTCAATAAAGCAGAAGTAGATGTTTTTCTGGAACTCTCTTGCTTTTTCCATGATCCAGTGGATGTTGGCAATTTGACCTCTGGTTCCTCTGTGTTTTCTAAAACCAGCTTGAACATCAGCAAGTTCATGTATTGCTGAAGCCTGGCTTGGAGAATTTTGAGCATTACTTTACTAGTGTGAGAGATGAGTGCAATTGTGTGGTAGTCTGAGCATTCTTTGGCATTGCCTTTCTTTGGAATTGGAATGAAAACTGACCTTTTCCAGTCCTGTGGCCACTGCTGAGTTTTCCAAATGTGCTGGCATATTGAGTGCAGCACTTTCACAGCATCATCTTTCAGGATTTGATATAGCTCAACTGGAATGGCATCACCTCCACTAGCTTTGTTCATAGTGATGCTTTCTAAGGCCCACTTGACTTCACATTCCAGGAGGTCTGGCTCTAGATGAGTGATCACACCAATGTGATTATCTTGGTCATGAAGATCTTTTTTGTACAGTTCTTCTCTGTATTCTTGCCACCTCTTCTTAATATCTTCTGCTTCTGTTAGGTCCATACCATTTCTGTCCTTTATCGAGCCCATCTTTGCAGGAAATATTCCCTTGGTATCTCTAATTTTCTTGAAGAGATCTCTAGTCTTTTTCACTCTTTTCTTTTTCTCTATTTCTTTTCATTGGTCACTGAAGAAGGCTTTCTTATCTCTTCTTGCTATTCTTTGGAACTCTGCATTCAGATGCTTATATCTTTACTTTTCTCCTTGGCTTTTCGCTTCTCTTCTTTTCACAGCTATTTGTAAGGCTTCCCCAGACAGCCATTTTGCTTTTTCGCGTTTCTTAATAACCCAGTATAGCAAGACAACTTTAGAAGGCCATTTCATGGTTACTATATTTCCTTAATTGTAAGACAACATCAGCTTAAAATGGCTTCTGAGAGGAAAAAATAGTAACTACATTAAATGTTTGCATTCATTTTGATTTTAGAAACATTAGAGTGTGGGGAAATTGTGTGTTTTAGAATTGAGGATCTGTGGTAATTTATCTTGGTAATATCACCAGGAAGTTACATTGTTTAAAGCTAAATGTTTCATGGGTAATTTATTGAGATTTTTCCAAAGAATTATCAAAGGTGAGTGGTAATGTTTCTTGAAAATTCCCAGAGTAAAATCATCATGGCTATAAGTGAAGCATAGAAACCACTCCTTTGTTGGGAATATCAGAACTATTGCCAGAGGTAAATTCAGACTTTTTCCTGAGCTGCTTCTGTTCTTATCTCTTTTTCTAAATTTCCCTTTTGTTAATGACTTTGTCAGCTACCTTGATTTTTTTTTCCACCAAATAATGTGAGGCTAATAGGTGAATGAAGGAAACAAGATAGGAACAAACTATTGATTGAGCATAAAATGTTGATCTCTGAGGAATCATTTATCACCAAGTGGTGTTACTTCAGCTTCCTGAATATCTCCTGAATCCTTCTCCCAATACTCCCTGTGGAAAGAGGATAATCATCACCCAAAGGTGCTGACATCTTGATCCCCAGTATTTGAATGTATTATGTTTCATGGCAAGGGGAGATTAAGGCTAAAGATGACATTAAGGTTGCTTATCAGCTGGCCTTAAAAATAGATTCACCTGAATTTTCCAGACTTCCTCAACGGCTCAAGCAGTAAAGAATCCTCCTGCAATGCAAAAGACACAGTAGACACAGTTCAGTCCTTGGGTTGGGAAGATCCCCTGTGTGAGGAAATGGCAACCCACTCTGGTATTCTTTGCCTAGGAAATCCCATGGACAGAGGAGCCTGGTGGGCTAGAGTCCAAGGGGTCACAAAGAGTCAGACACAACTGAGCATGCACTGACACTTCACTCGCTCAAGAGCCCATAAATGGGAAGAGGGAGAGAGAAGATTCAGAACTAGAGAGATGACATTATGGGAAAGAGCTGACCAGCCACTGCTGGCCTTGAAGATGAAGGAAGGGGGCCATGGCTCAAGGAATGGTCAGACTTTAGGTGCTAGTTAAGGCAAGGAAATAGATTCTTCTCTCAAGTCTCCAGAAAAGAATACAGCCCTGCGGATTGCTTGATTATAGCCTTAGGGGATACATTTTGAACTCCAGGTCTCCAGAGATGTAAGATCATACATTCATGTGGTTTTAAGCCACTGAGGTTGCAGTAACTCTTTACAGCAGCACTGCTGTAGTCCTGGACATTCTCTCTCTTTCCTAAGTTACAGAAACAAACCTTGATATAACTTCCAATCTTGCCTCCTTCTGATCCATTTCCACTCTGCACTCAGAGCTGTCTTTCTAAAATGTTCACAGTTGGTCTCACTCATCTATTCCTCACCTTCCATTGACTCTCCATTGCTCTTAAAATAAAGCCCAAGGTCTCAAATGTGACCACAAGGCTTCTCCAGGACCGCTATACTTCCAAATTGTCCTCTAGAGCCAGCCAGTCTTAATTCCTCAGTCTCTCAAACCCCCAACACTCTCTTCTCCCTGCATTCCCTGTCTAGAGGATGCTCCTCCCTGCCTAGGTGCTCCTCCTTCTCCAAAGGCCAATTTATACCTAAAGTTTCAGCTCAGTTGTCCCTGCCTCCTGAAAGGCTTCCTCAGTCCTCACATCTAGTTAGATGTCCCTCTCTTTGCTCCCACAAGGCTCTGGTTACACTTCCTGTAAGGTCCTTGAGGGCAGGAACCAGACTGTCTCCAGCACCTACCACAGTGCTTGGCACATAGCAGGGTCTGAAAAAAATATTGTGACTCAGTTGGTAAAGATTCCGCCCACAATGCAGGAGACCTGGGTTCGATCCCTGGTTTGGGAAGAGCCCCTGGAGAAGCGAAAGGCTACCCACTCCAATATTCTGGCCTGGAGAATTCCATGGACTGTTTAATTCCTGGGGTCCCAAAGAGTCAGACACAACTGAGTGACTTTCACTTTCATATTTATTACTCAGATCCCACAAATGCTTGAAATTACTTTGGCCAAGCCATTTCAACTTTAGAATTTCCCCCTTTTAATGGCTTTGTGATAGCTCACAGATTTTTTTTTAAACCTTTTTCCCTCATTTCTCCATAACTTAAACTGTACTCTCCCCACTGTTGTCCAGACGAGGCACATGATAATTACATCAGCTAAGCCCAGCTCTATCCCCTACCATAATTTTGTACTTGAATAGTTTTACAAATTCCCTGCACAGCCTCTGCTCTTAAATATATTTTCTCTCCAAGCATGATCCCCTAAGATTTATGCAAATAGAAGTGAAAACATGGAGAGGAAGAGAGTGAAACTTGAAACTTCATATATGCCAATTGAATTGATACTAATGTTGAAGGAACTAGAATGAAGGTCAAGAAAGCAGAGAATGAAGACAAACTGCTTATTTTTGATTTGCAGATCTTATGCTATTTTCATGTTGTAAAAACCATTTAATTCTTTTTTTCATTGTGCTCACATCCATCAACTGAAGCCGTTGTTCAAATCTTCATGATTAAAAAGCTATCCTTTTTAAATGGATAGATATGAAAGGAAGAAAGTATTTGCCTAATGCCAGCTCACCTAGCAGGATGAGTACGTGTCATTGACCTCTGCAGGGTCTAGCTCTGCAGCACTGCAGACCCGGTGTCATCATGTTTTCTGCTCACCATACTCTAAGTTAGGAAATCCAGGCTGGCCAGATAATTTTGAGTTGCATGCTGGTTGTGTGGTGTGCCCTTGGGTCTGTAACTGGGCACCATTCTGCTCCTGGAGATGCTCAGGAGATCCTTGGATGAGACAACAGAGCACTGAACAGGCTCTAAGGGTGTTTCTGGCACATACAAACACTTGTGTTTATATGCTAGGAGCATTTTGTTTGTATGCAGTCGGCATGTTTGTTCAGATGGGCACTCTTGCTTTCACAGTTTTGAGTATGGGCATATTTAATAATTCAGGTAGTTTTCTCCTTTGGGAAGTCTTGCCTTAGCTAGAGATAATGACTCACTTCAAATATAAGTACACAAAGCCATGAATTTATAAAAGAGGTAAAATGAGAAATTCCTAATTTCACTCTGTTTTCATTATCTTCAGCTCAGAAGTTATTTCTGCCTCACAATGCCCAGGTACACTACTTATTTGATAATTTCCTAAAAGCTCAAGGTTGAAAGAGCAAAGTTATCTTCCACCATCCTCTAAGAAGTACATGTTAAAGATTAATGCTTTTCAGACTTTGTTTATTTCATTTGCTTTCTATCAGTATAGGGGATGGTTTTTGTTTGTTTCTCTTGACAGTGAACTTACCCCTGGAGGTGGTATAGTTCTGGGGCCCCAAGTCTGTTGCTCAAGGTTCAAGTCTGTTGTATTTAATAACTTTAAATTGTATTTTAGTCCTTTATATTTACTTACAAAATTTTCTGTAGTTATAGCTTAAGAAATGAAGAATAGTTTAATATATGGAAGTAAACCGAAAGTGGTTGTCAAAATATTTTGGTGAGTTCTCTGGACATTTTTTTCCAAAAATCACTAACACAAATATGATGTAGTCTAGGCTTCCACAGTTTGGTTAAGATTTCTATAGAGACATTTGAAAAAATTTTAATGAATGTTTTCCTAAATGAAAATATTTTATCTTGCTAGTTCTTTTAGGTCAAAGATAAAATGAGACAGCACTTTGTTGTCATATTGGGAATATGAAACTTAAAAATAATTATTTTACCTTTATAAAAATAAATAGATATTATACCCCTCTTATATTCTTCATTGGGAGTCAAGACACCAAGCCAGTTCTGACTTTATTGGGGAAATAAAGACTTAAAGTTAATCCACAGCTGATGAAGTGCTCGTGAGCACTCTGCTCACATCACTTCATTGACTTTCTAGAATAATCATCTTAAAAAGATTTCCGATTAGAAATGTATTTGCCCTTAAACATGTTAGACACTTGATAAATAACTTAGTCTTTGAATGTTGCAGATGTGAGCAAGACAAGGCAAGATAAATCCTCTTCTATACTTAATAATAGGTAATAAATCATCTATATTTAATACATGTTAATATGGTAAGCACTAGAGCAGTCCTTAAAATCGAAAAACAAAGAACTACTAAGCCAAAAGAGGAAATGAAGTAGAATTCAAAAGAGTTTCAATTATTTCAAAAGTAAGCAAGACAAGGGAGTAGGATGGGAAGAACAAAGAACAGAAGGGGTAAATAGAAAGTAAAGCAAGATAATAAGCTTAAATCTAAAAAAATGATACTATCACTAAAGGAAAACAGTCTAAACACATGTTAAACAGCAGATATTGTTAGACTGAGCTTTTGTTAAATCAAGGAAAACTATATGATATATATTAGAAACTTACTTTGACTATAAAGATACAGATCGGTTAAAAAGAATGGAAGGAGATATACTGTACTTATACAATCAAAATAAAACAGGACTGACTTTATTAAAATCAGATAAGAGTTTAGAACAAGGAATGTTACTAGCAATAAAGAAGGAAACTTCAGAAATGATAACTGGATCAATTCAGAAGACACAAAAATTCTAAATAACTTTGCACCTAATAAAGAAACTTAAAAGAAGAAATCAGACAAACATAACTTTAGCTGGAGACTTCAGCTGTCTTCTGTCAATCAATATTTGATAGACTACCTGGACAAAAAATAAGTTCTTGATAGGAAAGACTTGAACAACACAAGCAATTTTACTTAATAGACATTTATATCAATAGTATGCTTTCCTCAGCAATAGTAGAAAACACATTTTTTCAAATACACATAGAAATTCTCTAATAAGGTACATATTCTGAGCCATAAGATGATTCTCAAGAAAGTTAAAACACTTAAAATTATATACAGTATGTTCTTTGACCACATCAGAATCATATTAGATACCAATAGCATCCAGTAGTCATGTACAGATGTGAGAGTTGGATCATAAATGATTTAGGAGAATGGCATTGAAACATGTATAATATCATGTAAAAAATGAATCGCCAGTCTAGTTTCGATGCAGGACATAGGATGCTTAGGTCTGGTGCACTGGGATGACCCAGAAAGATGGTATGAGGAGGGAGGTCGGAGGAGGGTTCAGGATTGGGAACTCATGTACACCCGTGGCGGATTCATGTTGATGTATGGCAAAACCAATACAGTATTGTAAGGTAAAATAAAGTAAACTATTTTAAAAAAAAGAAGCCTGAGCACTGAAGAATTGATGCTTTTGAACTGTGGTGTTGGAGAGGACACTTGAGAGTCCCTTGGACTACAAGGAGATCCAACCAGTCAATCCTAAAGGAAATCAATCCTGAATATTCACTGGAAGGACTGATGTTGAAGCTGAAGCCCCAATACTTTGGCCAGCTGATGTCAAGAGCCAGTTCATTGGAAAAGACCCTGATGCTGGGAAAGATTGAAGGCAGGAGGAGAAGGGAGGTGGCAGAAGATGAGATGGTTAGATGGTATCACTGACTCAATGGACATGAGTTTGAGCAAGCTCCAGGAGATGGTGAAGCAGTGTGCTGCAGCCCAGGGGGTCACAAAGAGTCAAACGTGATGAACTGAACAACAGCAGTAAACAGAAAGATATACAAAATTACCCAAATATTTCAAAATTAAATGATTCAATTCTAAATGATCTATTTGTCAATTTTTAAATATTTCAAAACAAATGATTAAGAAACATAAAAGCATATCATGATTTGAGTTAACATTTAAAATGTTAACTACTTGTATTAGAAAAGAAAAAAAATCTAAAATTAATTATCTGAAATTCCACCTCAATGAACTGTAAAACTTTAAATCCAGGAAAGGTAGAAAAAGATTAAGAAAAATGAAAAAAAAAATCAATGAAGTAAAATATGAGTTAAAAAAAAGGTGAGGAAGTGTCAGAGAAACCAAAAGCAGTTCTTTAAAAAGATCATTAAAATTTATACACATCTAGCCAGACTGATGAAGGAAAAATGTGAGGAAACACAAATTCAGTTCAGTTCAGTTCAGTTGCTCAGTCATATCCGACTCTGCGACTCCATGAATCACAGCGTGCCAGGCCTCCCTGTTCATCAACAACTCCCGGAGTTCACTCAGACTCACGTCCATAGAGTCAGTGATGCCATCCAGCCATCTCATCCTCTGTCGTCCCCTTCTCCTGCTGCCCTCAATCCCTCCCAGCATCAGAGTCTTTTCCAATGAGTCAACTCTTCACATGAGGTGGCCAAAGTACTGGAGCTTCAGCTTCAGTATCATTCCTTCCAAAGAAATCCCAGGGTTGATCTCCTTCAGAATGGACTGATTGGATCTCCTTGCAGTCCAAGGGACTCTCAAGAATCTTCTCCAACACCACAGTTTAAAAGCATCAATTCTTCGGCGCTCAGCCTTCTTCACAGTCCAACTCTCACATCCATACATGACCACTGGAAAAACCATAGCCTTGACTAGATGGACCTTAGTCGGCAAAGTAATGTCTTTGCTTTTGAATATGCTGTCTAGGTTGGTCCTAACTTTTCTTCCAAGGAGTAAGTGTCTTAATTTCATGGCTGCAGTCACCATCTGCAGTGATTTTGGAGCCCAAAAAATAAAGTCTGACACTGTCAGTGGAAACACAAATTAGCAAGATTAAAAGAGGGGGCATCCCTCTAGATCTTACAATGTTGAAAGGCTATTAAGGGAATATTATAAACGATTTCATGACAAAAATATCTAGATTATATGACAAAAGCAAATTTCTTGAAAGACATAGACTATCAGTATTCTTTCAAAATTAAATGGATAATTTAAATGGCTCTATATCTCTTACGAAAATTGAATTCATTGCTGAAGATCTTCCCAGGAAAACCTCCAGGCCCAGATAACTTTAATGATGAATTGTATTAAACATATAAAAAGATATAGCCCTACTTCACAAAGTCTTTCAGAAAAATAGAAGACAACAGAATTCCCAGCTTATTTTGTAAGACCAGCATTTCTCTGATAACAAAAGTAGATCTAGACTGTTGAAGAAAATAAGTGAGTGAAAGTGAAAGTGAAGTCGCTCAGTCGTGTCCGACTCTTTGCGACCCCATGGACTGTAGCCTATCAGGCTCCTCCATCCATGGGATTTTTCAGGCAAGAGTGCTGGAGTGGATTGCCATTTCCTTCTTCAGGGGAACTTCCCAACCCAGGAATTGAACCGGGTCTCCCGAATTGCAGGCAGATGCTTTACTGACTGAGCCACCAGGGAAGCCCGTTGAAGAAAATAGAACTACAGTAAATATCCCTTGGGAATATGGAGGCTTTATATTAATTTAAAAAAATTAAATCCAGTAACACAGAAAAAGACTAATGCACTTTGAGCAAGTGGAGTTTATTACAGGTATGCAAAGTTGGTTTACCGTGTATAAATAAAATAAATCATAGTTCAACACATTGGGACAGAAATATCATATAGTCATCTCAATACATACAGAAAAGGCACTTCACAAAATTCAACACTTATTTGTGAAAAAATTCTCAATAAACAAGGAATAGAAGATAATTTTCTCAACTTGATGAAGAATATGTCTTTTAATAAAAACACTTGAGTGACAGACTACATATTTTCTTGATAAGGTTAGAAGAAGGTTAGGATGTATGCTCTTTCTAGTGTTACTCAACATTCTACTGGAGTTGGTAGCCAGTGCAACAATGCAAGAAAAAGCAAGGACATCCATATTTATTATAAAGACAGAAAAGGTCACTGTGTACAAAATCCGAAGAACTAAAAAGTAAGGTTAGCAAAATACTGGGACACAAGATAAGTATACAAAAATCAATATTACTATATATTAGCAACCAATACTTGGAAATTGCAATTAAAAAATAATATTTATAATAGTGCCAAAAATGTTAGGATATTTTTAATAAAATATATGCAAAACTTGTACACTGAAAACTCTAAAACATTGCTGAGAAAAAATTAAAGTAAATCTAAAGAAATGGAACAATATAACATATTCACTGAAGAAGAGTCAATTTCATTAAGATGTCATAAAATCTCAAATAGATTCACGAATTTAATGCAATCACAATAAAATCACAATTGTAATAAAATCACAGTAAAGCCCTGTGATTTCTCCAGGGCTTTCTGGAGAAATTTACAAGATGAATGTAAAACCTATACAGAAATGCAAAGAAACTGCAATAGACAAAATCATTTTGAAAAGCAAGAAAAAAATTGGAAGAATTACACTATCCAGTTTAAAGGCATCTAATGAAGTCACATTAATTAATACAGTGTGGTATTGATTTAATCATGGATATATTGATCAATGAAACAGAACAAAGTATCCAGAGATTGAGCAAAACATATAGAGTCAATGGATTCCTATAAATCACTCCAGGGTAACTGACTGGTGGAAGTTTGTCTTTTTGATAAATGATACTGATAAATTGGATATTTGTGTGAAAACAATGAGCATTACCTTTATATCATATCATATATAAAAATTAACCAAAGAAGAGAAATCAGTGGCCAATAGCACATGAATAATTCTCAACATCTTTAGTTGTTGTGTGCATGCATGCTCAGTTGCTTCAGTCATGCCTGACTCCTGGCAACCGTATGGACTGTAGCCCATCAGACTCCTCTGTCCATGGGATTCTCTAGGCAAGAAATAATGGAGTGGGTTGCCAGGCCCTCCTCCAGGGGCTCTTCCTGTCCCAGAGACTGAACCAACATCTCTTGTTTCTCCTGCATTGAGAGTCAGGTTCTTTACCGCTAGTGCTACCTAGGAAGCCCTTTTAGTTGTTGCTGCTGCTACTGCTAAGTTGCTTCAGTCGTGTCCGATTCTGTGTAACTCCATAGACGGCAGCCCACCAGGCTCCTCCGTCCCTGGTATTCTCCAGGCAAGAACACTGGAGTGGGTTGCCATTTCCTTTTCCAATGCATGAAAGTGAAAAGTGAAAGTGGAGTTGCTCAGTCGTGCCGGACTCTTAGTGACCCCCATGGACTGCAGCGTACCAGGCTCCTCCGTCCATGGGATTTTCCATACAAGAGTACTGGAGTGGGTTGCCATTGCCTTCTCCCCTTTAGTTGTTCAGTTCAGTTTCAGTTCAGTTGCTCAGTCGTATCGGACTCTTTGCGACCCCATGAATCGCAGCACGCCAGGCCTCCCTGTCCATCACCAACTCCCGGAGTTCACTCAGACTCACGTCCATCGAGTCAGTGATGCCATCCAGCCATCTCATCCTCGGTCATCCCCTTCTCCTCCTGCCCCCAATCCCTCCCAGCATCAGAGTCTTTTCCAATGAGTCAACTCTTCGCATGAGGTGGCCAAAGTACTGAAGCTTCAGCTTTAGCATCATTCCTTCCAAAGAAATCCCAGGGTTGAATTCAAATTGGGTTTCCCTGGTCAGTAGTAAAAAATTAGCCTGCCAATATAAGAGATGTGGGTTCAGTCCCTGGGTCAGAAAGATCTCCTGGAGAAGGAAATGGCAACCCACTTCAGTATTCTTGCCTGGGAAGTCCTATAGAGGAGCCTGGTGGGCTGCAGTCCATGGGGTCACAAAAGTTTAGGACATAACTTAGTGACTAAACAGAAACAACAAATTCAAATTAAAACCTTAATGATATAGCACTGTACACTCATCAGAATGGCCAAAACTTTATATATATTTCTACCAAATATATTTCTGATGAGAATGTAAGTGGCCTGCATCACGTTGGAGGTTGCTTTGGCAGCTTTTTAATCCAGTCAAACACATATTTACCCAGTATTTGCACCCAAAAATCCCACTCTTAAGTATTTATTGAAGAGAATGAAACACACCTCCACACAGTACTTTTACAGAAATGTTGATTGCAGCTTTAAACATGATGGTTCTAAATGGGAAACAACCTAAATGTCCATCCACTTGTGAATAAATAAACCATTGTATAACCATATAATGTACTATTACTTACTAATGAAAATAACCTTGTACTGCTGCATGCAACAATATGAATGAATCTCAAACTATGATGTCAAGTGAAAGAAGGCAGACACAAAAGATCATATACTCTCTGATTCCATTTATGTGAAACTCTAGAAATGGCAAAGCTACAGCAATAAAAGGAAGATCAATTGTTGCCTGGTGCCATGAATGAATAAAAGAGACTGGCTACAAAAAGGCACAAAGGGATTTAACAGGGGTGATGGAAATGTTTTGTCTCAGTTGTGCCATGATTACATGAGTGTATCAAGAGTTATCCTTTCCACCATATTCCACATGAGACGTTGTTAAGTTAGCCTGGCAAATAATTTAAAACTGCATTCACTAAAAATTTTCTAAAAGATTACAAGAAATATAAATTACAAAGAGATAATCAGACCAAAGTTTGATGTTTTATTGAGGAATAAAAGATATGCTTAACATTGAACAAACATTCATATTCCTCCACTGGGAGACAGTTTATCAAAATTTATAGTGATTAACTCAGTTATGAGATTATCTTTGCCTTTTATTTTCTTTTTAAGATTTTCTTGTTTTCTAGGCATTCTATAATGAATGTCTTTAGCTATTGGAAAATGTCATTTTGAAGTGAAAGGAGATAGATTAGGTGATGTTGATTTTAACAATTAATATTTAATAATTTTAGGTGGTATTCTAGAATGAAGAAAAAATCCTAAATTTATATAAAAACTATAGGGTGGAAGGAAATGTTTTAGTAATTTCCTTTTATTCTACGTTTATTTTTCTGTTAGACTAAAACAGGAAAATAAGGCAGCCTTTAAAGCAAGGCTAAGAATAAAGGTATAAAATGAAAGAAAATCACTGGCAGTTAATTTTACAGGATTATTGAAGCTGGCTAGGTATTTTCAGCTTCTCTCTGCTGAAATTATACAAATAAATCATATTTTATCAACTGTGCTTCTAGAAGAAACATGTCTCTTGAGAAATGAAAAAAAAAATAAAGTTACAAAAATACTGCATAGTAATTTTTGAAATATTTTATCTTCTTATACCAGGCTGAAAATGCTTTCTGCTTTGAAAATATTAGCATTTTGGTATAAAGCCCCCTGTTGCATATATTCAAATGATGTTGGTCATTTTTAAATAAGTTGTTATTTTTTAATGTGTACTAGAGAGAAAGGAGAAAATGCAGGTGGTTCATCATTTTAATGATTATTGACACAAATGATTAGAAGATTGTTTTTACTTTGATATTGCTGGGATTTGTAGCAGTTCCTGAAGGAAGGATTCCTCCTCTCCCATTTGTCCCATTCCTACTCTAATTGCAGGTTTCTAGTGTTTTCCATATTCGAACACAGCAGGGAGGAGAATAATTGGAAAATACAGGGATAAGGTGATAATATGGAAATCACTTCTAACAATGGTCCTTTGCTGCTGCAGTGAGCACACTGATTCCAAAAACAATAGCTATATCTGTCATCAGGGTTGTATTTCTCTTAACAACCAGTCTGTTTTGTCTGACTTATATTTTTCAAATTAGCACAATATTAAATTGGCATTCATAGATTACGTGACTATTCTGCTTCTTCATCTTTCTTCTTCTAAAACAATGTAGAACTACCACTGCCCCCTCTCTTTTTAGCATAGCACATTTTATTTCTGCAGTTTAAGCAAAATCACTCTTGGGAAATGCTGCTGCTAACGTTATGGATTTAATTTTAAGCCTATATCACAGAAAAATGTCAGAACCCTTTTCTTAAAACTTCTACAAACACGAGTGCTAACTTTCTTCATTAGTGAGGCAGCTTTCTTATTTTTACTGTAGTGGTGCATTAAACCTTGTGATTATGTATTTCTGGACATCAGTGAAGCACTGGCACATCTGCCATCAGCTTCCAAAATTTGTGACAGTTACTCATTATTGCCTAACAAACCAGTCCCCAAAATCAGTGGCCTAAAAGAACAACAAATCATTTATTTGCTCAAACTTCTGCAAACAGGCTGGGCTCAGCCAGGCAACCTGTTTTTGCTCCATGTGGTATCAGCTGGGCAAACTCATGTGTTTGCAGTCCACTGGTGTTGTGACTGGGTCCATCCAAGATAGACTAACACATGTTTGGCATTTCATCTGTGATAAGTGGAACAAATGGGTGCTGGTTTGGCCGCTGTTTCTTCAAATTGGTCTTTTAGCTTCCCGACTCTCTCTTTACATGGTTTTCAGTTCATGAGAAAGTTGGCTTGGCCTTTCTAGTATAGCTTCTCATGACAGCAAGAGAGCAAAAGATTTGAGGCTTCTTCAGGATAAGGCTAGTTATGCAGCATCACTTCTGCCATATTCTGGCAGTCCAAGAAATTAACATTTGAAGATACTTACACTGAGAGTATGAAATCAAAGAGTGACTCAATTGGAACCATTTTGTAACAATAAACTCCAGTTATCCTGAGGAATGTTTCTATCATTTCATTACAGTGGATGGAAATAATGTTTTACATATTTTCTCTTTCAGTGACCATCTAAAATCAACTCACTCTTCTGACATGGAGCAGTCCTCCAATAAAACCACAAAAGAAATTCAATGAGCCTGCCTGAATACAGTACAGCAGGAACTCTCTAAGTGAAGGGTATTTGACCCATAATCAACTGCTTAATTTTAAAAGTCAGTTAAAAATGTGGAATCATAAAACAAATTGTACATAATCTTACACATTTTGTTTTAACTTCAAATGAGCAAATATGCATTCATCCATCAATATTTTAATGTCAGATCAAGGGCTTTTCATAAGAGTCTATTGCTTACAATACACTTCATCTTTCTTGTATTAATATACACCACGGATAATGATAACTAGTGATTATCAGTCTTGATAGCTTTGAAGTGGAATGAAAACTTAAACACAGTTGCATATCAATCCGTTTAGAGAATCTGAGGTTTTCACATTTTCTTCTAGGCTTTGTCGACTAAGGTCCGTCTAGTCAAGGCTATGGTTTTTCCAGTAGTCATCTATGGATGTGAGAGTTGGACTGTGAAGAAAGCTAAGCGCCAAAGAATTGATGCTTTTGAACTGTGGTGTTGGAGAAGACTCTTGAGAGTCCCTTGGACTGCAAGGAGATCCAACCAGTCCATTCTGAAGGAGATCAGCCCTGGGATTTCTCTGGAAGGAATGATGCTAAAGCTGAAACTCCAGTACTTTGGCCACTTCATGTGAAGAGTTGACTCATTGGAAAAGACTCTGATGCTGGGAGTGATTGAGGACAGGAGGAAAAGGGGACAACAGAGGATGAGATGGCTGGATGGCATCACGGACTCGATGGACATGAGTCTGAGTGAACTCCGGGAGTTGGTGATGGCCAGGGAGGCCTGGCGTGCTGCGATTCATGGGGTCGCAAAGAGTCAGACACGACTGAGTGACTGAACTGAACTGAACTTACAGTTGTCTCTCCCATACCTTATTAAATAGCAATTATTTGACCAAATTCCTCATCATGATATTATCTTCCCATATCACTTACATAGTTTTTGTAAAAATAGCAATAGTCCTTTTCATATGTATATTTCATCAACTTATGGATAATTTAACTTATTAAATTTTGATTGAAAAGTACAACCAGGATAAATCCAGGAATAAATTCAGCTGACTCTGAGTAGTCATGCAATTTAATACACTGGGAGCAGAAGTGCACAAGCTACTGCTGCTGCTAAGTCACTTCAGGCGTGTCTGACTCTGTGCGACCCCATAGACGGCAGCCCACCAGGCTCCCCCGTACCTGGGATTCTCCAGGCAAGAACACTGGAGTGGGTTGCCATTTCCTTCTCCAATGCATGAACGTGAAAAGTGAAAGTGAAGTCGCTCAGTCACATCTGACACTTTGTGACCTCATGGAGCCTACCAGGCTCCGCTGTCCATAGGATTTTCCAGGCAAGAGTGCTGGAGAGGGGTGCCAGTGCCTTCTCTGGCACAAAGTACTAGAGAATGCTTATTACATTAGCACTGAGACCTTCCAAACTCCAGGCAATAAAGAATTTTATTTTACACTCTTAGATGCAGGGTTATTGATGACCAGTCCACGTTAATACATCAATAAGTAAGGCATGTGAGGAGTTTGAATAATAGTAAAATTCAGAGTTGGTACTAATTTACCTATGACAGATACATTTCACCTATAGTGGAAACTCTTTTAAAAAATCTCTCCTATACACATCTGTGTCTTTTTTGCTGTCTTGCATACAGGGTCATCATTGCCACTATCATGTAAGAATTGAATCACCAGTCTATGTCTGATGCAGGAAAAAGCATGCTTGGGGCTGGTGCACAGGGATGACCAGAGGGATGTTGTGGGGAGGAAGGTGGGAGGGGGGTTCATGTTTGGGATCGCATGTACACCCGTGGTGGATTCATGTCAATGTATGGCAAAACCAATACAGTATTGTAAAGTAAAATAAAGTAAAAATAAATATTTTTAAAAAATCTCTCCTTCATCGTGTCACCAGGTGAATAGACATTTCTTGCATGACTCAATTATTGATTTATTAATGTGGGCTGGTCATCAAAAAACCTGCATCTAAGAATGTAAAATAAAATTCTTTACTGCCTGGTGTTTGGAAGATCTCAGTGCTGTCCCTAGAAAATTATCCATGTTTCCTTGAATGTTTGTTCACCTAGACACACTTTCTCCAATCCCATTCCCAAAGATCTTGCTGCACCCAATCGTCTGAGGCTGGGTGATACTTCCCAGTTGTTTGGTTATCAGCAATGTGGGGGATTCCTACCTGAGGAAAGGGCTGTGATCCTCAATTAACCTGAAGGCCATTTTCTTCTGCCAAAATATTAGTTTCAGGATAAAAATGTGTAAAACAAGATTTCTTTCTTCCCTGCTGTTTGGACATAGCAACAAGTTGTGTCACGTCTTGAAGGAAGCACAATTGTACTCACACAGTCATTGGACTGTGGAAATGACTGATCAATTTGAGTAAAAACTACAAACTGAAAGAAAATGTGTTTGAAGAGTCTGAAGTCCTTGATATATTATTAGTAAACTAAAGGAAGGAATGTTTTTCTGCACTAAAAGAATTCTGCTTCAATTTTTAATTTGCTAACAGTGGAAGGAACTCCAAGAGTAGTTTTGATTACAATTCACTTAATACATAGAGACTTGTCCTGATAATGGTGTCTCCTAATATCCTATTGTGTCATTACTCTGTGTGTGCTGTCATGTTGGACTCTTTGCAACACCATGGACTGCTGCCCACCAGGCTCCTCTGTCCATGGAATTATCCAGCCAAGAGTGCTGGAGTGGATTGCCACTTCCTCCTTCAGGGGATTTTCCAGACCCAGGGATTGAACCGGCATCTCCTGTGTCTCTTACATTGTCATGAAGATCCTTTACCACTGAGCCACCTGGAAAGCCATTGTGTCATCCCTGCTGTATGGAAATTTCACTAGACTAAAAAATGTACCCTGAGTAAACAAAGGAATGTATGAATGGATGTTGAAGAACCAGAAATATTTGTGTTGTAATGAAATCCTTAAAATTCAGCATTCAGAAACTAAGATCATGGCATCTGGTCCCATCACTTCATGGCAAATAGCTGGGGAAACAGTGGAAATAGTGACAGACTTTACTTTGTGAGGCTCCAAAATTACTGCAGATGGTTACTGCAGCCACGAAATTAAAAGACACTTACTCCTTTGAAGGAAAGTTATGACTAACCTAGACAGCATATTGAAAAGCAGAGACATTGCCAACAAAGGTCCATCTAGTCAAAGCTACGGTTTTTCCAGTAGTCATGTATGGATGTTAGAGTTGGACTATAAAGAAAGCTGAGCACTGAAGAACCGATGCCTTTGAACTGTGGTGTTGCAAAAGACCCTTGAGAGTCCCTTGGACTGCAAGGAGATCCAACCAGTCCATCCTAAAGGAAATTAGTCCGGAATATTCATTGGAAGGACCGATGCTGAAGCTGAAACTCCAATATTTTGGCCACTTGATGCAAAAAACTGACTCATTGGAAAAGACCATGATGCTGGGAAAGGTTGAAGGTGGGAGGAGAAGGAGACGACAGAGGATGAGATGGTTGGATGGCATCGCTGACTCAATGGACATGAGTTTGAGTAAACTCTGGGAGTTGGTGATAGACAGGGAGGCCTGGCATGCTGCAGTCCATGGGGTCACAAAGAGTCGGACACGACTGAGCGGCTGAACTGAAATCCACAAAAAATATTTAGTCTCATGTATAAATTACCCTACTGTTCCATAATATCTTGTGATATCATTTATAAGATTAAAAATAAAATAAAAATTAGAATTTATTGAATATTTTTTAAAAACCCACTTCTTTACATTGCTTATTTGAAAGAACCATGTGCATCAGCCTGGTACCCACTCTTCAGGGTTGTGGAGCCAGCTGAGTATCAGTGCCCAGAAGTCCTGCAGCCAAGGGCCCTCCCTGCAGGGGGCAGGTTCAGAATGGACACAACTACAGTTAATAAACATACTGTAAATGTGAAAGAGTGAGTGGTTTTACATTAATCATATCATTAGTTCACAAAGCACCCTAATGAGATGTCATTGGCTCTGTTTTTCAGAGAAGGAGACTAAATTGCAAACACAAGCCCAAATCGGGCTTCAGAATTCAAATCCAATTTTCATTTTACCATTTCACCAAAGCAGTTTCCTTTCATACTATCACAAAGATGGAGGCTCATTATTCTCACCTCAAGTCACCAAGAAAAGGTTAAATTGGTGGTCACCATCATCTGCTTAAAAGAGCAGAGAATTTGTGCAATTTAGAAAGAGTTTCATTCAATAAAATCCCTGTGCATTGGTATTTACAGTATTATGCCCTCAGCTATCAGCCAATTCAATTATCTCTCAAGACTCATTTCCTGAGGAAATAGTGTGGTCTTACTGTAAATTGTCTTGGAAAATAAACAGGATAGAGTCTTTCTAGGTAATTCCTAGAAGTCATCTCTATTTATGTGAGGTCAGGCTACTTAGCAGATGCCTCATTTGGGAATATGTCACATTTCCCTAAGTCATCTTATAGTTCTTTCAGGTCTATCCATTATGGACCAAAAGTACAATTAGAGTTGAGAGTAACTTTTGAGCCATTCATAAGAATTCCAAATTATGTAAGATGCAAGCCAGTAAGATTAGCTATGTTTATCAATAGACACGATAATTCAAATGTTATTACAGGAATTTAAGTTCAGGTCAAAGTCATAGATCAAATGTTTCTCATGGAAAAGGAAATATGCAAGTGCCTAATAAATGGCAGAGACTAATATGGATGAGAGAATTTCTTTTTGAGTTTTTTATTCTTGCGAAAGTCAAGTTTATAAATTTCCAGTTATATTTTTCCTTTGATTTATTTTTAAACAAATGAAACAAAAATGAATATCTTAACTTTGTTATTGTTGTTCAGTCACTAAGTCATGCTTGACTCTTTGCCACCCAATGGGCTGAAGCACGCCAGGCTTCTCTGTTCTTCACAATCTCCCAAAGCTTGCTCAAACTCATGTCCATTGAATCAATAATGCCATCCAACCACCTCATCCTCTGTTGTCCCCTTCTCCTCCTGCCTTCAGTCTTTCCCAGCATCAGGGTCTTTTCTAAGGAGTTGGTTTTTCATATCAGGTGGCCAAAGTATTGGAGCTTCAGCTTCAGCATCAGTCCTTCCAGTAAATATTCAGTATTGATTTCCTTTAGGACCAACTAGCTTGATATGCTTGATGTTCAAGGGACTCTCAACAGTCTTCTCCAGCACCACAGTTTGAAAGCATTGATTCTTTGGCGCTCAGCTTTCTTTATGGTCCAACTCTCACATACATACATGACTACTGGAAAAACCATAGCTTTGATTATACAGACTTATACTGGCAAAGTGATGTCTTTGCTTTTAAATACTGTCTAGTTTTGTTATAGGTTTTTTTTCCAAGGAGCAAAAGTCTTTTCACTTCATGGCTGCAGTTACTGTCTGCAGTGATTTTGGAGCCCAACAAAATAAAATCTGCCACTGTTTCTACTATTTTTCCCATCTATTTTCCATGAAGTGTTAGGACTGGATTCCATGATCTTAGTTTTTTGAATGCTAAGTTTTAAGCTGGCTTTTTCACTCTCCTATTGAACCTTCATCAAGTGACTCTTTAGTTCCTCTTCGCTTTCTGCCGTTAGAGTGATATCATTTCCATATCTGAGGTTGGTGATATTTTTCCCAGCAATCTTATTTCAGCCTGTGAGTTATCCAGTCCAGCGTTTCGCATGATGTACTCTGCATATAACTTAAATAAGCAGGATGACAATATATAACCTTGGTGTATTCTTTTACCAATTTTGAACCAGTCTGTTATTCCATGTCAAGTTTTAATTATTGCTTCTTGTCCTGCATACAGGTTTCTCACATACAGTTAATTTCAAACAAATTAATGTGTAAGAATGGAAGTAAAACAAACGGTAATGGACTACACATTCAGAAATAGAATCGTAAAACAGTGCACACTTTGCAATAAGGAAATTATGAAAACAATAAAAAATTGGCTACTATCTTTGAACTTTGAACAGAGGATAAAAACGCCTAAAGGAAATCACCTAAATAAACATTAAATTGAACTTTTAATCATATAAATGTCACCACTAAGTTTTCTTTGTTGTCTAAATTATATACAATTGTATTGCTTTCCAGACTTCAGCATTTGGACCTTTGTTTGAAGTTAAGAATAGTAGAGTTGAATTGTGTTATATTTTAATTCTTACTTTCTATAATACTTATGAAGCTAAGTTTTATACAATTTCTAAATGTCACCTATTTTAAAGGGCTTTTAAATAAATAGCTTCCATAATGTCATACTTTTCAGAAATGTTCATTTTATGTAATAGGAAAGAAATTTTTTACTTGAAAACAATCTCAGTAGCCCAGTTTTCTGAAAATTGAGTTTATTTGACTTCTGTGTTTGAGAACTTGACTTTAAAAGCTGAATAGACTGGAAAATGAAACAAAATGAAGCAATTATCCCAATGGAAGTTCTAATTAATAGCTACATGTTTCCTATTTCCTTAATGAGCTATCATCCCTGAAATTATAACTGAATTGTTTTCTTTTTTTTGAAATTTCTTAGATTGACAGGAGACATTGGCCTTCTTGAATTTTCTTTTAAGGACATCAATTCTTAATAATATAGTTGGAATAATAATTATTTGGGATTCCTTGGTGGCTCAAATGATAATCTGCCTGCAATGCCAGAGACCTGAGTTCAATCCCTGGGTCAGGAATATACCCTGGTGGAGGGCACGGCAAACTACTCCAGTATTCTTGCCTGGAGAATCCCATGGACAGAGGAGCCTGGTGGGTTATCGTCCATGGGGTCACAAAGAGTCAGACAGGACTGAGTGACTAGCAACTTCAATAATTATTTATATGCTTATTATTTTACTTTATCTTTTTAGGACTTCCCTGGTGGCTCAGATGATAAAGAATCTACCTGCAATGAGGGAGACCCAGGTTCAGTCCCTAGGTTGGGAAGATCCTCTGGAGGAGGTCATGGCAACCCACTCCAGTATTCTTGCCTGGAGAATTCCATGGACAGAGGAGACTGGAGGACTACAGTCCATAGGGTAATAAAGAGTTGGACACAACTGAGCTACTAACACTTTCCCAGACATTAAGCTCCCTGCTGAAAGTAACAAACAATAGACCAATTGTATTGCTTTCCAGACTTCAGCCTTTGGACCTTTGTTTGAAATTAAGCAGAGTAGAATGGAATATGTGCTTTATTCTAATTCATACTTTCTGTAATACTTAGGAAGCTAAGTTGAATACACTTTCTGAATGTCACCTATTTTAAATGGTTTTCTTAATGTCATACTTTTCAGAAATGTAATGTTCATTTTATATAACAGAAAGGAAACTTTCTACTTAAAAAAAGTCAGTAGGCCAGTTATCTGAAAATTAAGTTTATTTGACTTCTGTGCTTGAGAACTTGTCCTTAAAAGCGGAATAGACTGGCCAATGAAACAAGACGAAGCAAGTATCTCAATGGAAGTTCTAATTAGTAGCTACATGTTTACTGTTTCCTTAATAGGCTGTTATCACTGAAATTGAATTTTTTCTGTTTTTGAAAATTTTTAGATTGACAGGAGACATTGATCTCCTTGAATTTTCTTTTAAGAACATGAATTCTTAATAATGTAATTGAATTAATATCTATTTATATGTTTTTTATTTTACTTCATCTTTTTAATTGCAGAATAATTGGTTTACAATTTTGTGTTAGTTTCTGTTGTACAACAATGTGAATGAGCTAGAAGTATACATACATCCTCTCTCTTGAGCCTACTTCCCTTGGTCCCCCATCCCACCAATCTGGGTCATCAAAGAATACCAAGCTAAGCTCCCTGTTCCGTATAGCAGTTTCTCCCATCTATTTCACACATGGCGACCCACTCCAGTGTTCTTTCCTGGAGAATCCCAAGGACGGGGGAGCCTGGTGGGCTGCCGTCTATGGGATCGCACAGAGTAGGGCACGACTGAAGTGACTTAGCAGCAGCAGCAGCAGCAGTGTATACATGGGGAGAAGGCAATGGCACCCCACTCCAGTACTCTTGCCTGGAAAATCCCATGGATGGAGGGGTCTGGTGGATGCTGTGCATGGGGTCACTAAGAGTTGGACACCACTGAGTGACTTCACTTTCACTTTTCACTTTCATGCATTGGAGAAGGAAATGGCAACCCACTCCAGTGTTCTTGCCAGGAGAATCCCAGGGATGGGGGAGCCTGGTGGGCTGCCGTCTATGGGGCTGCACAGAGTTGGACATGACTGAAGCGACTTAGCAGCAGCAGCAGCAGCAGCAGCAGTGTATAGGTTTCCCAGTGTATATACGTCAATAATCTATCAGTTCAGTTCAGTCACTCAGTCGTGTCCGACTGATTGCGACCCCATGAATCGCACCATGCCAGGCCTCCCTGGCCATCACCAACTCCCGGAGTTCACTCAGACTCACATCCATCGAGTCAGTGATGCCATCCAGCCATCTCATCTTCTGTCGTCTCCTTCTCCTCCTGCCCCCAATCCCTCCCAGCATCAGAGTCTTTTCCAATGAGTCAACTCTTCGCATGAGGTGGCCAAAGTACTGGAGTTTCAGCTTTAGCATCATTCCTTCCAAAGAAATCCCAGGGTTGATCTCCTTCAGAATGCACTGGTTGGATCTCCTTGCAGTCCAAGGGATTCTCAAGAGTCTTCTCCAACACCACACTTCAAAAGCATCAATTCTTCAGTGCTCAGCCTTCTTCACAGTCCAACTCTCACATCCATACATGACTACTGTAAAATCCAAAGCCCTGACTAGACGGACCTTAGTCAGCAAAGTAATGTCTCTGCTTTTGAATATGCTATCAAGGTTGGTCATAACTTTTCTTCCAAGGAGTAAGCGTCTTTTAATTTCATGGCTGCAATCACCATCTGCAGTGATTTTGGAGCCCAAAAAACTAAAGTCTAACACTGTTTCCACTGTTTCCCCATGTATTTCCCATGAAGTGATGGGACCAGATGCCATGATCTTCGTTTTCTGAATGTTGAGCTTTAAGCCAACTTTTTCACTCTCCTCTTTCACTTTCATCAAGAGACTTTTTAATTCCTCTTCACTTTCTGCCATGAGGGTAGTGTCATCTGCATATCTGAGGTAATTGATATTTCTCCCGGCAATCTTAATTCCAGCTTGTGTTTCTTCCAGTCCAGCGTTTCTCATGATGTACTCTGCATAGAAGTTAAATAAGCAGGGTGACAATATACAGCCTTGACGTACTCCTTTTCCTATTTGGAACCAGTCTGTTGGTCCATGTCCAGTTCTAACTGTTGCTTCCTGACCTGCATACAGATTTCTCAAGAGGCAGGTCAGGTGGTCAGGTATTCCCATCTCTTTCAGAATTTTCCACAGTTTATCATGATCCACACAGTCAAAGGCATAGTCAATGAAGTAGAAATAGATGTTTTTCAGGAACTCTCTTGCTTTTTTGATTATCTAGCTGATGTTGGCAATTTGAACTCTGGTTCCTCTGCCTTTTCTAAAACCAGCTTGAACATCAGGAAGTTCACGGTTCACGTATTGCTGAAGCCTGGCTTGGAGAATTTTAAGCATTACTTGACTAGCGTGTGAGATGAGTGCAATTGTGTGGTAGTTTGAGCATTCTTTGGCTTTGCCTTTCTTTGGGATTGGAATGAAAACTGACCTTTTCCAGTCCTGTGGCCATTGCTGAGTTTTCCCAATTTGCTGGCATATTGAGTGTGGCACTTTCACAGCATCATCGTTCAGGATTTGAAATAGGTCCACTGGAATTCCATCACCTCCACTAGCTTTGTTCGTAGTGATGCTTTCTAAGGCCCACTTGACTTCACATTCCAGGATGTCTGGCTCTAGATGAGTGATCACACCATCATGATTATCCAGGTCGTAAAGATCTTTTTTGTACAGTTCTTCTGTGTATTCTTGCCATCTCTTCTTAATATTTTCTGCTTCTGTTAGGTCCAGACCATTTCTGTCCTTTATCGAGCCCATCTTTGCATCAAATGTTCCCTTGGTATCTCTAATTTCTTGAAGAGGTCTCTAGTCTTTCCCATTCTGTTGTTTTCCTCTATTTCTTTGCATTGATCGCTGAAGAAGGCTTTCTTATCTCTTCTTGCTATTGGAACTCTGCGCTCAGATGCTTATATCTTTCCTTTTCTCCTTGGCTTTTCACTTCTCTTCTTTTCACAGCTATTTGTAAGGCTTCCCCAGACAGCCATTTTGCTTTTTTGCATTTCTTTTCCATGGGGATGGTCTTGATCCCTGTCTCCTGTACAATGTCACGAACCTCATTCCATAGTTCATCAGGCACTCTATCTATCAGATCTAGGCCCTTAAATCTATTTCTCACTTTCACTGTATAATCAATCATAAGTGATTTGATTTAGGTCATACCTGAATGGTCTAGCGGTTTTCCCTGCTTTCTTCAATTTGAGTCTGAATTTGGTAATAAGGAGTTCATGATCTGAGCCACAGTCAGCTCCTGGTCTTGTTTTTGTTGATGTATAGAGCTTCTCCATCTTTTTCTGCAGAGAATGTAATCAATCTCATTTTGATGTTGACCATCTGGTGACGTCCATGTATAGAGTCTTCTCTTGTGTTGTTGGAAGAGGGTGTTTGCTATGACTAGTGCATTTTCTTGGCAAAACTCTATTAGTCTTTGCCCTGCTTCATTCCGCAATAATCTATAGTTTACTTAATTTCTTCCATCAGTGACTTCCTTAAGGGTAAAGTTGTTGTTCATTTTTAAGTTGTATGAGATTCTTTGTGATCCCATGGACTATAGCTCCCCAGCCTCCTCTGTCCATGGGGTTCTCCAGGCAGGAATACTGAAGTGAGTTGCCATTTCTTTCTCCAGGGTATCTTCTGGAACCAGGGATTAAACTCATGTCTCCAGATTTGGCAGGCAGTTTCTTTTTTACCACTGAGCCACCAGGGAAGCTCCAAGGGTAAAGTAGGGACAATAAAATTTTGCCTTAAAAAATTGTAAAAATTGTATGATCTGATGAATGAATAATAGTTTATGAACTATAAAATAGAGTACAAATATAAAATATTAGCTCTGCTAACCTAGGTTATTTGGACCTATTATTTTGTTGTCTTTCTTGCCTTGAGTTTTTCCTGGCATAGGCTCCCTCCCAAAGACTGTCCTATTCACACCTCGCAAATTCAACAGGGTGGAAGGGAGTAAACATGTCCTTGCTTAACAATGTAAATGCTATTCGATAGAAATTAAGATTCCTCTTAAATGATCAAATAGTTGTTGTAGGTATTAGACATTTAGGTTTTCTAATGTTTTAATTAAAAGGATTAAAACTCAATGGATTAGAGATTATTTCCCTGACAACTAATTTTTCCCTTTCCTCTTCATCACAGTCTTTTTGTATTTATTCTTTTAAATGAAAATTAACTTTTTTTCATCTTGGACTACTTAAACATCAAACACTGCACCATATAATGACTTTGAAAAATTCTATTCACAAGAAAGAGTGGAAAAATAATAGCAAGAGAGTCCCCATAAACAATACAAATATTGAATAAAACTGTTAGAAGGAAAATACAGTGAGGACTGTATAATACTGTTCACACTGTCCTCAAAAGAGGGCCTGAAAATCACCAATTTGCTGCAGTTTGGTGAAGCTTTTGTTAAGTTATATCAATAGGACTCTGCTTTGTGTGTGAGGGCAGCTTCCCTGGTGGCTCAGATGGTAAAGAATCTTCCTACAATGCAGGAGCCTGAGTTTGATCCCCAGATTGGGGATCCCTGGAGAAGGGAATGTCTACCCACTCCAGTGAATTCCATGGACTGAGGAGCCTGGTGGGCTACAATTCAAGGGGTCACAGTCAGACACAACTCAGCGACTAACACTTTTGCTTTCTTCACGGAATGATTAACATCAGAAATTTTTGTGTGACACACCTATAGAAATCAAAATCAAGAAGAACTTTAATTTATTCAAAAAGACATCTCTTGCATTAATCATCTTTCCCAAAGAAAATACCCTTACTTGATGCATCTTGGAGAACTCAAGTCCTATTCCAGCTCAAACACATGTGTAAAAGGAAACACAAAGTGTGTTTTGTTTCTGCTTGAGTTTGTGATAAATAAATAAAATAAATAAATGTGTGTATATGTTTTAAGAAAACATAATATAAAATCAAAATAAAATGTGATATTTTTCCTGACATGATAGTTAAGAATTCTTTTAATGAAATTGAGCTTGGTTTCACAACTAATACAATGCTTTCAAGTGAATAGATGAACCCCAAGGGAATTTTCACCTAAACGGATACCTGGCAAGAAGCCATTACTTCCAGACATTTACAGTTACCAGGAACAAAAAAAATACCTGCACTTTATCTATATGGAGGGCTACGCTTGGTAATAGAATCATTTGTTTGTGTATCCTCAGTCGTGTCTGACTCTTTGCGATCCCATGGAGTGAAGCATGCCAGGCTCCTCTGTCTATGGGATTTTTCCAGGCAAGAATACTGGAATACGTTGTCATTTCCTTCTCCAGGGGACCTTTCTGACATCTCCTGCATTGGCAGGCGGATTCTTTGCCACTAGTGTCACCTGGGATGCTTAGAGTCATAATGCAGCTATAAAAACTAACAATCCCATTCTGACAGTTTGAGGCTATTTATTGAAACAAAGTCTTTCCTTCACTGTGGTCATCCTGAAGTCTGCACCCAGTAAATTTCATGATTCAGCATCTGCAATGTCTTTGTGCAAGCCATACAAGAAAGGCCTTCTCTGCTGTCAGATTTTACATTTGTTTCTCTCCTAAGGAAAAGATCAGCCTTTAAGAAACTACTTCTGTGATGAGGGAGCAAAAAGTCCCAGGCCTGCTTCTATTATTGCTTGTCATCCAGGAAGTTGTCAGCATGGGAATAGCGTCACCATGTTCACTGGACATTTCTTAAATCTGTCAGTGGTCAGAGAGCTTAGTTTAACTAGGAAGGTAGATTGATATAGATAAGATAGATAGATAGATTGGAGAAACTTTTGAATGACAATCCTGGCTGTGCTGTGGATTCCAAGACATGTCGAGGAAATTCATAGACACAAGCTGTCCAGGAAAGTTCCTAGGGCAAGTGTTGTATGATTTAGCACAAAGGTGTTTTGTGCTGCAGTCATAGCCTGCACCAGGAATTTGCTGCCCCTTGTTATTGCCCATAGTGTGGTTGGCTAAGAACTGTCCCCGCCAATTAAAGATATCTGGAGAGAAGCAACAGGGCCTTCTGAGGCTCGCTGTTTTCTTTGTCCAGCTGCCTCTCATACTTCTTTCAAAACAGCTTCCTAAGATTTTGTGTGGGCCTTTTAAACTAATACAACTTGTCTTCCTTGGCCCTTTAATAGAAACTGCTTCTGCTCCTTATTAAATTGATCTTATTAGATTGGGCAGTGCAAGGGAGCAAGCTTGGCATTTAATTGTCTGGAGACTTGACAAGCCCTAATCCTGCTTTTATTGTCTGTCTTGGCTTGTCTACATTAAAAGCCTTGTTTCTCCTACTTTGAGAGAGACAAATGGAGAGAACCCATTAAATGCTGAATATGTCTACTCTAAATGTAACAAAAACTGCTAAGTTACGTAGGAGTGCTGATTTGACTTTTTTCAAAGTTTTGAGTTAAGGAAGTAGGTAATTCTCTTGCTTCCTTAATTGGTACTATCTTTCTTTACTGATGTACATACAACCAGTCCTCATTTGTAATTGCTTCTGAACTTGGGGAATGTTGGCCTAGTTTTGTTTTTCTTGGTTTTATTTTGTCTCCACATAATTGTGCATTGCTTAAATATTTTTAATAATGTTTTGCCAGAATTTCAATGCTAAAAAGTATATCATGCCAGGCACAGCCTACTGGCAAAAGAAGGGGAAAATAAAACAAAACAAAATAGGAAATCAAGAGAAAGAACCATTTTGGCAGAAAGCTTCGCCACTTTGTTTTCTTCTTAATGTAGATCTTTTAGCCAAGGAATTTCTGCCATCTTGTGAAAACAGAGAGCACTGTATGAGCAAGTTGCCAGCAGCCCCCCAAAAGCCAGAAACTCAGGATCTGAAGCAAGGGGACTTTCTAATATGTGGACTTGATAGTAATGTTAATACCAAGTGAACTAAAATGTATTTAATGCTGGTAGCTTTTGCCCAGTAGTTCCAAATCATTCATGTAGGGAAAGAGCAAATTAGCCAAGATGGCATAGTCCTCTCATCCCACAACCTCTGGCTCTTGCCCCAAGTTTTGTAAATAATGATTACATATAACAGCTGAGGTCACTTACAACACTGTGCATGCGTATCATAAGGTACTCGCTAGGCTACGGGCTACTTTTGTTCTGTAAGTATGTACGAGAGTCACCTGGAAAAAGCCCTGAAGGGTTGTGTGCAGTTATGTGGTGTTATGTTATGTCTGCTGCTATGGCTGCTGCACCAGCCGGGAGAGAATAAACACATCTGCAGTTCCTATGGCTCCTCGCATTTTCTTCCAGCCTCCTAGCTCATGCCTTGCCTACCACAGGTTCAGCAAATAGTGCACACAGTGAGATACAACTGGACAACTGGTGCTGTGAGCAGCATCAACAATACAATGCATTATGGAATGGTGATTTATCTTCACACTCTGTGTCAATTGGTTTTCTTATTGGAGGGAAATTTACCAATGTTTTATTTTGATAACGGGATATCTCAGGATAAAAGAACAAGCAAACCATGCCTGATTTAGAGCTTTTTGTACAATCAAATAACCTAACATGTTTACTTTCAGGGTATGTGTCCCTCAGGTGAGTGCCCTGAACAAGCATGGGCACCTTGGAGAAAGAGAGGTACCATCAGAGGGCTCGGCAGCTAGATCCATAGCATGACCAGGCCATTTTAAATCTTGGAAATATATCCTTCAGGAAGTAGAAGATCCAGGGGCATTGTAATTTAAGCACCTTTTTAGTTACGATGTCACAGCCTCTGGCTAGGGCAGAATAATTGAGGTTTTCAAACCAGGAGGATGTGATGTCCATCTGGATTCTTTCTTTCCCTTGTGGGTCAACATTTTTCAAAATGCCTTCCTGAAAATACTAGCTTTGAAGGATTTTTACAGCTATTCTTAAATGGGCAGAGTGGGAGCAGGCTGTTTTCCTGTCAAAAAACAAACAAACAAACAAACAAAAAAACAGCACATGTTAGGTTAAGCAAAGATAAATAGATTTCTTTATTGCAGGAACCTTTAATGTACTAATGAACTCTGTGAAACTTTAACAAATATGGATACAGGGTCTCCTGAAGAATGATTTTAAGGGAAAGCATTTCTCAAGACCAGAATTTCATTTGGGGTCAAACATGCAGGATTATGTCCTGTTCAGTCGTGTCTGACTCTTTTGTGACCCCATAGACTGTAGCCTTCCTCTGTCCATGGAATTTTCTAGGCAAGAATACTGGAGTGGTTTGTCATTTCTTTCTCCAGAGGATCTTCCCGACCCAGAGATGGAACCTGGGTCTCCTGCATTGCAGGCAGATTCTTTACCACCATCATCATCTGGGAAGCCCATGCAAGATTATAATTCAGTTATAATGCCTAGTTTATGCCACAAAAAAGAGTGAGCTGGGATTAACAGTGTAACCTTGACTCTTAGGAATAAAGTTTGGTTTTTGGTTACTGGCATGTTATTGGGGAGTCCTGTGGACGGGCGAGCCTGGTGGGCTGCCGTCTGTGGGGTTGCACAGAGTCAGACACAATGAAGTGACTTAGCATGCATGCATGTTATGCATTGGGAATACAATTAGGTCACTGAAGACTGGATTAGAACCGGATGAATCTTTTGTATTTATTAATACAAATCTTAAGATATGTAGGTAATACGGTTAGGGATGGTAGTGATGGTAATGGGTGCTTTCTTCCAAGCTAGTCAAAATGAAAACAACAATAAAAAAATAGAATTTTTTTTAAAAAAAATAAAAGAATGACTAGAATCAAAGATAAGTAATGAATCTTTTTTGTATATCTTCTTGAGAAGCCAAGAATTCACACAAATGGTGACATTTTCTGAGTTTATAAATTTCTAGAGAGCAAAGAATATCCTTACTCACATTTGTACATCATATAATGCTTACTCTGGTCTCTTGCATCTACTATATAATTGATGATGCTTTTAACTGAATTTCTCATCAGAAAACAGTCAACACACACCATACTATTAGAATGTCCTCATTTATCTGCAAAGATGAAAAACTAAAATTAAACTTTTCTCTAAAACATTTTGAGTTTAAAGTATCAGAAATAAAAGGTAAAACATTTTGAAAGGTTTTCTTTTAAAATTTGAAATGTATCAAACTAATTTTAAGGAGACAATTTATTTTTTTTTGCTAAGTCACTTCAGTCGTGTCCGACTCTGTGTGACCCCACAGACGGCAGCCCACCAGGCTCCCCCATCCCTGGGATTCTCCAGGCAAGAACACTGGAGTGGGTTGCCATTTCCTTCTCCAATGCATGAAAGTGAAAAGTGAAAGTGAAGTCGCTCAGTCGTGAGACAATCGGATTACATTTTATTTGCTGTTATAAATGTTTTTGTCCCATCAGCATAAATAATAATCCTAAATCTTCTGGTTATTCTAAGTAGACATAATCCTATCTCATTCCTTCTTATAAAGTCACAGACACCCAAGAGAGATTTGTGCTTCTTTATGTTTTCCTTTAATCCTATTAAATGGAAGCATTGAAAGAAAGTGAAAAAGTGAAAGTGAAAGTCTGACTCTGCAAACCCATGAATTATACAGTCCATGAAATTTTCCAGGCCAGAATACTGGAGTAGGTAACCTTTCCCTTCTCTAGGGTATCTTCCCAACCCAGGGATTGAACACAGGTCTCCCACATTACAGGCAGATTCTTTACCAGCTGAACCACAAAGGAAGCCCAAATGGAAGCATTAGTGTTTGTCAGTTATGGGATAATTGTAATAGAGGATATGGTGATAACATTTATCATGGATGTGAAGTAAGTTGTATGCTCAACCTAGATCTCAAGATGGAACACAAAATAAAGGGGACATACGACACAAAAAGTGAATGCCATTATTATTTGATTGAAGAACATTTTAAAAGTAAAAATAAGTAAAAAACAAAAATTAAACAATTTGAACACTAGGTACAATTTATTAATAATAGAAGTTGAGAAAGACAAACACTGAGGATGATTGAAGAAGTAGATAGTGAGGCAGAAATGTCATTTTAGCACCATGAAGCACCTTAAAAAAAAAAAAGAAGGAAATTTAAAAAATGAAAGAAAAATAAGTATAGTTATTATAGTATTTATTTAGAATTCAGAACTAGATTGTATTTTCATTTTACTTTACTATTGATACTTTTGGATTTTTATAGCCACTTATTTCTTTGGATATAGTTCTAAGGACTCATTTATTAAAAATTATTGCTGTTTTTCGATCTGCTGTATTTAAAGCTGAAATAATAGAAAGGCTGGGAAAATTCCTTCTTATACCTTCTTGGGTCTCTAGATCATATAATACAATAAAAAATTGATTTCAAGTATCATGTAGATGTGTGTTTTTTTGTTGTTGTTGGCTTTCTTTTTTTTTTTTTTCAGGAAAGTGAGCTTTAGTGGCCTGAAATGAAAATAATGTTTCATTCTAATGAAAGATACCCTATGGTTATATTATAACATTGTGCTGCATGTGGCTCCCCAAGAGAAGGATGGCAGAGATTCTTTTAAATTTCATTTTCCAAGACCTAAGCAAGAGATCAATACTATAATCTTCCCTTTTCAAGTCACATAAATTTCCAGTAACTGCTTTCTTGAATTAGTACATAGGAATTCAATTTAGAAAAAAAAAATTATTTTGAAGGATAGAAGAGACTTCTTTAAACATTAAAAGGGGTTCAAGGAAAACCAACATAGGAATTCTTTTCTGCAATTCCACTGCATCAGCTCCTGATGACTATCCCAGCTAATGACTATACTGTACACTTGTACAGTACTTTATTTTCAAAGTATGGCATCTTTATTTCATGAAAGCTGCACAATGAGTGTGCAAAGCAGATCAGAATGAAGAGAACATGAGGTCCTGAGAGAGTAAAATGACTTGTGCTGCTGCTGTGGCTAAGTCTCTTCAGTCGTGTCCGTAGAAGGTCACAAAACTAATTGATGACAAGACCTGGATTGTCATCTTGGTTTAAAGTCTGGTTTTTTGTTCGTTGCAAGCAGAATGTCTGCATTTCAGGGTAGATAATTCAATCCAGTAGTTTAAAATAATTATAATAATTAACATCTATATAATACCTTCCACTTTACAGAGTTTGTCTTATTTAATATTCAGGGAAATGTTAGCCATAACAAGGTTTTCATTCTCATCCTCTTTTTACAGATGAGGAAAACTAGGTTCAGAGATCTCATATGACCTTATCCTAGGCTGGAACACACTTGGGATTGAACTTCTGCCCTTAAACTTCTGTTCGCTTTTCATTACTCAGCTGGCCAGTAGCTCAACAATCCAAAAAAATGCTTATGCTCAAATTTAATGGTGTGAGTTTTTCATGTTGGAGAAAAGCACACTCCTAACTCTGTCTTTCTGAAGGAGATATTAAATTTGGTTTACATTCCCCTGAGCCACTATCTCCAAGTGCAGAGAAAACTGACCTGGAAAATGACAGGAGTAATCCACATTTAGATAACTCTGAGCTTTATTTCCACTTTCCTTAAGATATTTATATTTCTAAGTAGCAAAGGGTCAAAGTCTGAAAGCCGGGAATAATATTTTAAATTTGACTTGATTTGTTTTAGATGTGTTTTGTCTCTCTGCCTTACAACACCACACTGATTTTGCTTTGTTTCTTTCTTTAAAGTATGTCCTTTAAAATTGTTCTTTTTAAAAAGTTTTTTGAAAATTTGTTCATTCCAAGACCCAGAGTTCTTTGGTGAATGAATTACATTCCATGGGAGCACCTCTACAAGATAGAGACTGTCTTTATTCCTGTTTTAAAAATAAGCAAACTATGCCCCAGACTCCAGGAAGAAGACCTGGGAATAGAACCCAGAGCTATTCACTCTGAGGACACACCCTTTACTACCTCATCGCACTGCTTCTTGGGAGTCACCCCAGAGCTGAAATATTCCCCCAGAATCCTTTATTAATGCCTCTCACTGAAATAAATGTGAGATTTTTGACCAGCCCAAATGCTCTAAAAGCGAGGGCCTAACAGAACATTCCATTCCTGTGAGAAAAGTTCTATAGTACTGGCGACACATTGTATTTGGATCCTTGGACCCATATGACAGATAACTATGTTTGAGTCTTTTCACATCAAAAGATTTTCTGAATATTATTCTAGTACTTTGGCATCTTCCACAAACATGGTTCTTCCATGAACCTAGATCAGGCAAGATTCTGTGCAGTAGAGTTCCAGCGGAGAGATTGATAAGGAATATCTTTTTGTATGATATTATTCATTTGTATTAATGGCCATTAGCTTTGCTTAGAAATTGAAATGTAAAACAATGTTTGTTTGTTTCCTGAAAACTGGCAGAATTAGAAATTGTTTTTGTAGATAAGCAGAAGTCTATATATGCCCAGGTTAATATAATAGACTGTTGCAAATTGGGATGTTAGAATAGCATTTTGTGGACCCTTGGATGAAGTATTGCTGCTTGTTTTTGAAGCCAAAGATGAAAGGTACATGATAGAATCACATTTTCCCCCACCCCGAAAACTACCTTTTTACTACATAAAACCTGGTCATTATACTACATTAGAGGCAATATAGTAGTTTAATAATTGAAAAGTACAGGCATACCTTGTTTTACTGTACTTCACTTTATTATGCTTTGCAGATAGTTTTATTTATTTATTTTATAAATTGGAGGTTTGTGGCAATCATGCATCAAGTAAGTCTATGGCACTATTTTTCCAATTGCATTTGCTCACTTTGTGTCTCTGTATCACATATTCATAATTTGTACAATATTGCAAACCTCTTCATCATCATTATATTTGTTACGGTGATTTATGATCAATGATCTTTGATGTTACTATTATAATTTTGGGAGGCATCCTGAACTGCATCCATATGAGATGGCAAACTTAATTGATAAATGCTATGTTCTGACTACTCCACCAACTGGCCATTACTCTGCCTCCTTCTTCTTGGGCTGTCCTATTCCCTGAGATACAATAATATTGAAATTAGGCCAGTCAATAACTCTAAAATGAACTCTAAGTGTTCAAGTGAAAGGAGGGGCTGCACATCCCCTGTTTTAAATCAAAAACTAGAAATGATCAAGCTTAGATAGACTGAAAGTGAGGCCTCTTGCACTGATCCATTAGCCAAGTTGTGAATGCAAAGGAAAAGTTCTTGAAGGAAATTAAAAGTGCTACTTCAGTGAACACACAAATAATAATAATAATAAAGTGAAACAGCCTTATTGATGATATGAAGAAACTTGTAGTGGTCTGGATAAATCAGACTGGCCACAGCATTCCCTTGAATCAAAGCCTAAACCAGAACAAGGTCCTAACTCTCTTCAATCTTGTAAAGGTTGACAGAGGTGAGGAAGCTGCTGAAGAAACATTTGAACTTAGCAAAAGTTGGTTCATGAGGTTTAAGGAAAGAAGCCATTTCCATAATATAACAGTGCAAGGACGAAGCAAGTGCTGATGTAGAAGCTGCAGCAAGTTTACCAAGAAGATCTAGTGCAGACCATTAATGTAGGTGGCTTCCCTAAACAACACATTTTCAATGTAGACAAAAAAGCCTTCTATTGACAGAAGATGCCATCTAAGACTTTCATAGATAGAGAGGAGAAGTCAATGCCTGTCTTCAAATCTTCAAAAGACAATCTAACTCTCTTGTTAGAGGCTGATGCAACTGGTGAGTTGAAGTTGAAGCCAATGCTCATTTATCATTCTGAAATTCCCAGTGCCCTTCAGAATTATGCTAAATCAATTTGCCTGTGCTCTATAAATGAAACAATAAAAGCTGGATGACAGCACATCTGTTCACAACATGGTTTGCTGAATATTTTCAGTCCACTCTTGAGACCTACTGCTCAGAAAAAAAATAATCCTTTCAAAATAATACTGTTCAACTGACAATGTACCTGGTCATTCAAGAGCTCTGATGGAGGTGAGAGTTATACTGCTTTTATGCCTGCTAACACAACATCCATTCTGCAGCCCATGGATCAAGGAGAAATTTTGGCTTTCAAATCTTATGATTTAAGAAATTCTTTTGAGGAATCTGGGCAAAGTAAATAAAAAACTTACAAAAGATTCACCATTCTAGATGTCATTAAGAACATTCATGGTTCATAGGAATAAATCAAAATATAAACATTCACAAGAGTTTGGAAGAAGCTAATTTCAATCCTTATGATGACTTTGAGGGGGTTAAGATTTTAATTGAGAAAGAAACTGATGATATGGTACAAATATCAAGAGAACTAGAATAAAAAGTGGAGCCTGAAGATTGGATTGAATTGTTGCAATCTCATGATAAAACATGAATGGATGAGGAGTTGCTTCTAATGAATAAGCAAAGAAAGTGGTTTCTTGAAAAGGAGTGTACTCCTTGTGAAGATATTATGATGACTGCCAAGTATTCAGAATATTATGCAAGCTTAGTTGATAAAGCAGTAGCATGGTTTGAGAAGACTGATTCTTCTTTTGAAATAAATTTCACTATGAGAACAATACTATCAAACAACATTGCATTCTACAGAATTATTCATGAAAGGGTCAATAGATGCAGCAAAATTCATTGTTGTCTTATCTTAAGAAATTGCCACAGCCATCCCAACCTTCAAAATCACTGCAGATGGTGATTGCAGCCATGAAATTAAAAGACGCTTACTCCTTGGAAGAAAAGTTATGACCAACCTAGATAGCACATTCAAAAGCAGAGACATTACTTTGCCGACTAAGGTCCGTCTAGTCAAGGCTATGGTTTTTCCTGTGGTCATGTATGGATGTGAGAGTTGGGCTGTGAAGAAGGCTGAGCGCTGAAGAATTGATGCATTTGAACTGTGGTGTTGGAGAAGACTCTTAAGTGTCCCTTGGACTACAAGGAGATCCAACCAGTCCATTCTGAAGGAGATCAATCCTGGGATTTCTTTTTCTTTTTTTTAAAATTTATTTATTTATTTATTTTTAAGTCTTTAATTCTTACATGCATTCCCAAACATGAACCCCCCTCCCACCTCCCTCCCCACAACATCTCTCTGGGTCATCCCCATGCACCAGCCCCAAGCATGCTGCACCCTGCGTCAGACATAGACTGGCGATTCAATTCTTACATGATAGTATACATGTTAGAATGCCATTCTCCCAAATCATCCCACCCTCACCCTCTCCCTCTGAGTCTAAAAGTCCGTTATACACATCTGTGTCCTTTTCCCTGTCTTGCATACAGGGTTGTCATTGCCATCTTTCTAAATTCCATATATATGTGTTAGTATACTGTATTGGTGTTTTTCTTTCTGGCTTACTTCACTCTGTATAATTGGCTCCAGTTTCATCCATCTTATCAGAACTGATTCAAATGAATTCTTTCTAACGGCTGAGTAATACTCCATTGTGTATATGTACCACAGCTTTCTTATCCATTCATCTGCTGATGGACATCTAGGTTGTTTCCATGTCCTGGCTATTATAAACAGTGCTGCGATGAACATTGGAGTACATGTGTCTCTTTCAATTCTGGTTTCCTCGGTGTGTATGCCCAACAGTGGGATTGCTGGGTCATAGGTAGTTCTATTTGCAATTTTTTAAGGAATCTCCACACTGTTCTCCATAGTGGCTGTACTAGTTTGCATTCCCACCAACAGTGTAGGAGGGTTCCCTTTTCTCCACACCCTCTCTGGCATTTATTGCTTGCAGATTTTTGGATCGCAGCCATTCTGACTGGTGCGAAGTGGTACCTCATTGTGGTTTTGATTTGCATTTCTCTAATAATGAGTGATGTTGAGCATCTTTTCATGTGTTTGTTAGCCATTCGTATGTCTTCTTTGGAGAAATGTCTATTTAGTTCTTTGGCCCATTTTTTGATTGGGTCGTTTATTTTTCTGGAATTGAGCTGCATAAGTTGCTTGTATATTTTTGAGATTAGTTGTTTGTCAGTTGCTTCATTTGCTATTATTTTCTCCCATTCAGAAGGCTGTCTTTTCACCTTGCTTATATTTTCCTTTGTTGTGCAGAACCCTGGGATTTCTTTGGAAAGACTGATGCTAAAGCTGAAACTCCAGTACTTTGGCCACCTCATGCGAAGAGTTGACTCATTGGAAAAGACTCTGATGCTGGGAGGGATTGGGGGCAGGAGGAGAAGGGGACGACCGAGGATGAGATGGCTGGATGGCATCATGGACTCGATGGACATGAGTCTGAGTGAACTCCAGGAGTTGGTGATGGACAGGGAGGCCTGGCATGCTGCGATTCATAGGGTCACAAAGAGTCAGACATGACTGAGCGACTGAACTGAACTGAACTGATCCCAACCTTCAGCAGCCACACTCTGATCAATAAGCAACCATCAACATCAAGGTAAGATTGTTCACCCACAAAAGGATTACTACTCTCTGAAGGCTCAAATGATGTTTAGCGTTTTTTAGCAACAAAATATTTTTAAATGAAGGTATATAAATTGCCTTTTGACATAATGCAGTTACACGCCTAATAGACTATAGTATACTGTAAGCATAACTTTTATGCACTGAGAAATAAAATCATTTGTCTGACTTGCCTTATTGTGATATTCACCTTACTGCAATGGTCTGGAACCAAACCCATAATGTATCTAAGGTATGCTAGTATAGAAAATTGATTTGATAATTAGATATACTAAATGTTTCTTAATCTCATTCTTTGGTAAATTGATTTTCAAGAGAATAAAAGATTAAGAAAAGGATAACAACCATTCAATTTGGGGGAAATTTTTTAATATATCTTTGGAACAAGCCGCACCACTTTTCAGTTTAAAATGGATGTTCAGAGACTCAAGACAGCAGATCTCTCTTTTCTAGCCCTTTCCCTGAAGCCTCAAAGAATCTAAAACTCCAGTCCCAACTGATATGACCAGATTGCAATGCTGATATTCCAGCTAGAATCTGTGCTTGGCCAGTTGTGCACATATATCACCACTTGATGGAAACATTAATATTCAAGCTACATCCAACCTTCTTTTTCCTTCTTCTCACCCTCCTTATGTTCTTTGCTTCTCTTCCTTGTCCACACTGTACATAGCCCTTGCCAGGGCTCTTTGACCAAATTTTTGAAGTTTACACTTCATAGCATTCCACCGTCCTCCTCAATGACATCTCACACTGTCCTGAACTTACACCTATATCTTCAAGCACTTCAGCCTCAGGGCCACCATATTCTGTTGCTATCCATCTTATGCTGTCGTCCTTGATGACTGCCAATACTGATCCCCCCTTCTCCTCTGCACCCTTCACTCTGGGGCCTTTCATTTCTATTCTTTCTTAGACACTCACCACTATGGTCAACCCATTTACTTCTTTATTACTGAGACTTTTTATTCTTTTAATACCTGAATATTGAAATGTTCCTTTTGACCATAACATCTTTTCTCTTTTATTCCTCCTTTCCAATACTCCTTATCCCATACTGACTGGTATCTGAGTCATGATTAAGATTGCATCCTCCACCAGCATGACAGGACTTGGCCAACCTGAGATGGTAACTCCATGCATGCCTGGAGACAAAACTGAAGCAAATAAGCAATATAGGTAAAATGTCAGAATGTTTAGAATTTGGACATTGGATTTATGAATGCACATGGGGGAAAAATACCTAGTTGGCCATGAAGACAAACAGTATTAAAGAAACTTTAAAAGAAAAAAATAATTGTTACAACAAAGCTTGGAAAAAATAATGAAGAAAGACAAAGAAAAAAAGGGTCTAAGAGCCTTTCAGTCCCTGTAGCAATTGGCAGTAACAGCTCACATAGTGGCTTTTTAGTAAGATAATGACTCAACATTCAGAAAATGAAGATCATGGTATCTGGTCCCATCACTTCATGGCAAATAGATAGGGAAACAGTGGAAACAGTGTCAGACTTTATTTTGGGGGGCTCTAGAATCACTGCAGATGGTGACTGCAGCCATGAAATTAAAAGACGCTTACTCCTTGGAAGAAAAGTTATGACCAACCTAGATGGTATATTCAAAAGCAGAGACATTACTTTGCCGACTAAGGTCCGTCTAGTCAAGGATATGGTTTTTCCTGTGGTCATGTATGGATGTGGGAGTTGGACTGTGAAGAAGGCTGAGTGCTGAAGAATTGATGCTTTTGAACTGTGAAATTGGACAGGGCTCTTGAGAGTCCCTTGGACTACAAGGAGATCCAACCAGTCCATTCTGAAGGAGATCAACCCTGGGATTTCTTTGGAAGGACTGATGCTAAAGCTGAAACTCCAGTACTTTGGCCACCTCATGCAAAGAGTTGACTCATGGTAAAAGACTCTGATGCTGGGAGGGGTTGGGGGCAGGAGGAAAAGGGGATGACAGAGGATGAGATGGCTGGATGGCATCACGGACTCAATGGACATGAGTCTGAGTGAATTCCAGGTGATGGACAGGGAGACCTGGTGTGCTGCAATTCATGGTGTCGCAAAGAGTCAGACACGACTGAGTGACTGAACTGAACTGAACTGAACTGAACTGAAGAAACATTTACCTCATTCTTCTCAGAGGACAGTGACACAATGAAAACTCCTCCAATTTATCATCTTTCCCCTTCCACAAGCTCTGCTTTCTTCTCTGATTCAGACACAGATCCCAGCTCTTCCAGTAGCATCAGCACCAGCACAGATGACAATTCCAAGAATGAACCACCAAAGACAAGATGAAATTGCTCCAGCCATATTGGACTCATGAGCTGAAAACACAGATGCGATTTTTAGAAGGGAATTTATAAGTGTGTTAAGGCCAAGTAGGTAATTACTCAAAATTTCTCGAGTTTAAAAGTTTCTAAATTTTTGCATAGTAAGAACACAATAATAATTAATAGTGGAGTACTTACATGCTTTTTATTTTAAGGGTAAATCTTGGTTTTCTTTTTCATATTTAAAATGTTATCTTTAGAACTTAATCAAAACTGAATTCCAGAAAATTTGTTTTTCTGATGAATTGTTATCTTTTCTCCTTGTGAATCAAATGTTATTGGTATATATCACATATATGTTTAGTATATCTTAGTGGTATTTATCAGATATGTTTTCAGGATAATACACCAGAATATCTGGCAGTGAATTCCTAATGAAAGGCTGAATGTTTTTTCTCTAAAATGATGAGCAAAACTAGGGCACTCACTTTTAACACTCCTGTTTAACACAGTGTTGGAAATCCAAACCACAGCAATTAGGCAAGAAAAATAAAGACTTTCAAATCAGGAAGAAAGAAGTAGGATTGTCTCTGTCTCTAAAGGACATGATCTTATACATAGAAAAGTCCAAAGATACCACCAAAAAAAAAACTGAACTAATAAATTCAGTAATGTTGTGGGATACAAAAACCAGATGCATATTATTCAATCATAAAAAGAAGAAAATCTTGCATTTGAGACAAGATGAATGAACCTTGAAGGCATTATGTTAAGCAAAATAAGTCAGACAGAGAAAGATATATACTGCATAATTTTAACTTATATGTGGAATCTAAAATGTCAAACTCATAGAAACAGAGTGGTTGTTACCAGGGCTTGAGAGGTGGGGAAACTGGGAAGATGGGGGTCAAAGGGTAAAATTTTCAGTCATAAGATGAATAAGTTTTGGGGACCTAATGTACAGCATGGTGACTAACGTTAACAACACTGTGTTATGGATAAGAAAGCTGTGGTACATATACACAATGGAGTATTACTCAGCCATTAAAAAGAATACATTTGAATCAGTTCAAATGAGGTGGATGAAACTGGAGCCTATTATACAGCGTGAAGTAAGCCAGAAAGAAAAACACCAATACAGTATACTAACATATATATATGGGATTTAGAAAGATGGTAATGATAACCCTGTATGCGAGACAGCAAAAGAGACACAGATGTTTCAAACAGACTTTTGGACTCCGTGGGAGAGGGAGAGGGTGAGATGATTTGGGAGAATGGCATTGAAACATGCATACTATCATGTAAGAAACGAATCGCTAGTCTATGTTCGATACAGGTTACAGGATGCTTGGGGCTGGTGCACAGGGATGATCCAGAGAGATGATATGGGGTGGGAGGTGGGAGGCGGGGTTCAGGATTGGAAACTCATGTACACCCGTGGCTGATTCATGTCAATGTATGGCAAAAAACAATAGAGTATTGTAAAGCAAAATAAAGTAAAAATAAAAATTTTAAATAAAATAAATAAATAAATACTTGAAAATTTCTAAGAGAATAGATTTTAAATGTTTTTAGCACAAATACATACACAAGGTTTAAGGAAACAAACAAACTTCCTAAATGATTAGTTTTTTAGGAGTTACTAAAATGAAAAACAGGAGAGGGTACTAAAAAGACATACAGGAAATTTCAGATAATTATTTTGCTCTTTCTTAATATGAAAGAGACATTTACTTTGACAACAGACAATCCCTGAAATGGCATCACCACTATGAAAAACTTCTTAATGCATGTGTTTTAACTGTGCAATAAATAATTTAGGGAAACTGGAAGCAAGTATTGACTTTGGCTTCATCTATAACTAAATATCATGGAGAAGAAAATGGCAACCCACTCCAGTATTCTTGCCTGGAGAATTCTATGGACAGAGGAGCCTGGCAGGCTACAGTCCATGGGTTGCAAAGAGTCGGACATGACTGAGCAACACACAATACCTGAGTATAATATGAGCCCTGTGAACTGGATAGGTAGATATATTCAGAAAAGAAAAATAATAAAATATAACTTTCCCTGAATTAGTCAGGCACTTGTGATACATAACAAAGTCTGCACTTTTTTTTCCACATTACATTGATAAAGCCTGAACTCCATAGATGATATGTGTTGAACAAATGGAAAAAATGAAAATGAATGAAACTGCTGTACAAGTAGGTAACACTACAGTGCATATTCAGTCCAGTTAGTCATGAATCCACTTTAGTCTGAAGTTAGAGAAAAGAATGCTTAAATCCCTTGTGAAAAGCATGTGAAATTGAGGGTAATATACTCTGAACCCACACTTCCAACTCTAAGGACTTCTGTTAAGGATGTGCAGTTGGCACTGAATGGACCTAGGAAGTTCTAGTTACTATGGTTTGAATGTTTGTGTCCCCCCAAAATTCATGACGAACTTAGACAGCATATTAAAAAGAAGAGACATCACTTTGCTGACAAAGGTCTGTATAGTCAAAGATATGGCTTTTCTAGTAGTCATGTACAGATGTGAGAGTTGGACCGTAAAGAAGGCTGAGCACAGAAGAATTGAGGCTTTCTAACTGTGGTGCTGGAGAGACTCTTGAGAGTCCCTTGGACAGCAAGGAGATCAAACCAGTCAATCCTAAAAGAAATCAGCCCTTAATATTCATTGGAGGGACTGAGGCTGAAACTGAAGCTCCAATACTTTGGCCACCTCATATGGCCAAAGAGCCGACTCACTGGAAAAGAACTTGATACTGGGAAAGATTGAAGCCAGGAAGAAAAAGGGGATGACAGAGGATGAGACTGTTGGGTGGCATCACCGACTCGACGGACATGAGTTTGAGCAAAATCTGGGAGATGGTGAAGGACAGGAAAGCTTGGCATGCTGCAGTTCATGGGGTTGCAAAGTGTCGGACATGACTTAGTGACTGAACAATAACAACAAAAATTTCAGACACTGAAATGCTAATTACCAACGTGATGATAAATAGACAGGGACTTTGGGAAGTAATTAGGTCTTGAATGAGATTAATGCTCACATCAGTTCTTTCAGTTCAGTCGCTCAGTCATGTCTGACTCTTTGTGACCCCATGGACTGCAGCACACCAGGCTTCCCTGTCCATCACCAACTCCTAGAGCTTGCTCAAACTCATGGCCATTGAGTCGGTGATGCCATCCAACCATCTCATCCTCTGTTGTCCCCTTCTCCTCCTGCCTTCAATCTTTCCCAGCATCAGGGTCTTTTCCAATGAGTCAGTTCTTCGCATCAAGTGGCCAGAGTATTGGAGTTTCAGCTTCAGCATCAGTTCAATGAATATTAAGGACTCATTAAAGACTCATTAAGAAACGCTTTCATGAAAGAGACCTAAGAGAGCCCCCTGCCCCTTCCACTGCTTGACGATGTAATGAGAAGTCTTCTACCCAGACAAGAGTCCTCACCAGTCCTCATTGGCACCCTGACCTCAGCCCTTCAGCCTCCAGACCATTTGGAATAAATGTTTGTGGTTTATAAGCTACCCAGACAGTGGTGTTTTGTTATAGCAGTTTGGACTAAGTTTCTGGTTAAATGTGATAAGCAGAGAAAAACAATTATTCTAAGTTAAAGCAATATTACTTTCCTCTAGTAACTTCTGGCACTTCCTTAGCCAATAGTGCAAGCATGTTCTAATACATAGTTCTCTATGGCCTTTCCTCTAGATCTGCGTTTACCAAATTTTAGTGTCATAAGTATTACGTAGAATACATATTAAAATTCATGGCTCTAGGCCTTTCAATGATATAGTGAAAGTTGGGCAGGGCCCAGAAATCAGCATTCATAATCAGAATCAAAAGGGGATGGCTATGGAAGTGTATTTAGGCTACATTTTGAGAAACGCTAGTATGTGGGATTTCCATGACCACTTAGTACTTGATATCTTACAAAAGTTACCAAGATAGTAAGAGCAGACACATTAACATAGATTTCCCAGTAGAGTTTGAGTCAATGTCAGAGTGATTGGTCCACATTTCATGATCATAACTGTAATTACTTGGTGAGGTGAGGAGGCTGGGTATGAGATGACATTGGGAAATGTTTCAATGATGAGAAATTTCTCTCTGTAATAAAAATTCTGTCCTGACTATTCACTTTTCATTAGGTGAGAGGCAACCAGGCCTGAGCTGTCATGGATCCAAATGTCCACCACAACATAAACAAAATTTTTAATATTTCAGGAGCAAACCCCACGACCCACCCCTACATTTTTCCAAGGAACATCCAAAAGGTCACATCGCTCAAAGAGGGTTACTGGAAACAAGAACAACTTCATCACAAAATTTTTAAGAGGAACATTTACTAGAAATTAGATTGCATTCAAAGGATGCACATTTGCCCAGTGAACATTTGTGGCTTCAGAGGGAATTTTCCACTTGCTTATCAGCAGTGACACCTCTTTCTCATGTGTTGAATAAAAGCATTTGCATCATCTCAGTTTCCTGGCTCCATCATAAAGACAAGAAATTTAGTGAAAGCAAATAAAGCTTTACTACATATTTTCAGTAATTAAGGACTTGTTAGTTGATCTATTTAGATCAACTTTTCAGCTCTCTGTCTAAAGCGTTTGACACATTTATTTAAAATGAAAGCAGAGGCTTGTTTTCTAAAATTATTGACATTTGGGGAAATTTTAAGAAATACTAGTCACAGAAATAAAGGACATTCATATTTCACTCAACAGCAGTGATGTGTTATGCTAGAAACTCCCTTAATTACTATGCCTTGGTTAATTTTTGTTACTGTTGTTGCTGGAGTTCAAAATAACATCTCCCTCAGTTGTAAAATATTATTGTTTTCTTTTGTCTGACTGGCTAAACTATATATAGAATTAGACATTACCACTTTTCTAAACTACTATTTTTTGAGAATTAAATTCTAAATAGTCTGATACAGAATATTTTTCTAAAGTATCCACTTTTTCCATGACTGGACCAGACAGTTTGAATATGTTCTCCCATTCAGAAAGAGGAAAATAGAATCATACTCTAGGTAGCTTCCTTCGGATTCAAGTTTCAGTTCAGTTCAGTTCAGTCGCTCAGTCATGTCTGACTCTTTGCGACCCCATGAATCGCAGCATGCCAGGCCTCCCTGTTCATCACCATCTCCTAGAGTTCACTCAGACTCATGTCCATCGAGTCCGTGATGCCATCCAGCCATCTCATCCTGGGTCGTCCCCTTCTCCTCCTGCCCCCAATCCCTCCCAGCATCAGAGTCTTTTCCAATGAGTCAACTCTTCGCATGAGGTGGCCAAAGTACTGGAGTATTTCATTCCTTCCAAAGAAATCCCAGGGTTGATCTCCTTCAGAATGGACTGGTTGGATCTCCTTGCAGTCCAAGGGACACTCAAGCGTCTTCTCCAACACCACAGTTCAAACGCATCAATTCTTTTGTGCTCAGCCTTCTTCACAGTCCAACGCTCACATCCATACATGACCACAGGAAAAACCATAGCCTTGACTACACGAACCTTAGTCGGCAAAGTAATGTCTCTGCTTTTGAATATGCTATCTAGACTGGTCATAACTTTTCTTCCAAGGAGTAAGCGTTTTTTAATTTCATGGCTGCAGTCACCATCTGCAGTGATTTTCAAGCCTTCAAAAATAAAGTCTGACACTGTTTCTACTGTTTCCCCATCTATTTGCCATGAAGTGATGGGACCAGATGCCATGATCTTCGTTTTCTGAATGTTGAACTTTAAGCCAACTTTTTCATTCTCCTCTTTCACTTTCATCAAGAGGCTTTTTAGCTCCTCCTCACTTTCTGCCATAAGGGTGGTGTCATCTGCATATCTGAGGTTATTGGTATTTCTCCCGGCAATCTTGATTCCAGCTTGTGTTTCTTTCAGTCCAGCGTTTCTCATGATGTACTCTGCATAGAAGTTAAATAAGCAGGGTGACAATATACAGCCTTGACATACTCCTTTTCCTATTTGGAACCAGTCTGTTGGTCCATGTCCAGTTCTAACTGTTGCTTCCTGACCTGCATACGGAGTTCTCAAGAGGCAGGTTAGGTGGTCTAGTATTCCCATCTCTCTCAGAATTTCCCACAGTTTCTTGTGATCCACACAGTCAAAGGCTTTGGCATAGTCAATAAAGCAGAAATAGATGTTTTTCTGGAACTCTCTTGCTTTTTCCATGATGTTGGCAATTTGACCTCTGGTTCCTCTGCCTTTTCTAAAACCAGCTTGAACATCAGGAAGTTCACGGTTCACGTATTGCTGAAGCCTGGCTTGGAGAATTTTAGGCATTACTTGACTAGCATGTGAGATGAGTGCAATTGTGTGGTAGTTTGAGCATTCTTTGGCATTGCCTTTCTTTGGAGTTGGAATGAAAACTGACCTTTTCCAGTCCTGTGGCCACTGCTGAGTTTTCCCAATTTGCTGGCATATTGAGTGCAGCACTTTCACAGCATCATCTTTCAGGATTTGAAACAGCTCAACTGGAATGGCATCACCTCCACTAGCTTTGTTCGTAGTGATGCTTTCTAAGGCCCACTTGACTTCACATTCCAAGATGTCTGGCTCTAGATTAGTGATCACATCATCATGATTATCTGGGTCATGAAGATCTTTTTTGTACAGTTCTTCCGTGTATTCTTGCCACCTCTTCTTAATATCTTCTGCTTCTGTTAGGTGTGAGTGCATTTTGAGAGATGCCATGGAAATAAAGCATTTACCCCAATTTTTCTGCTTGACTCTTTATGGAATTATTTTGAGGATAGTGTCATTATTACATGGATTTGAAGCCACACTCAGTATAGTTAGCACTGAGAGCAGATCACCTACACAATTCCCCCCACCCTGGCAGGGGGTTTGCAGCCATAATGAGGGGCGGTCCAGGCGCCCGACCTGTGTGGTGTGGGTCGTCTTTAACACCTCTGTCCCCAGCTGAAAGCTGAAGGAGGAAATTATGGACAGTTCTGATGCTGTCTAGTCACCAAACTGCAGACACAGAGATACCAGCGGCAGGACGCTTCCACCCGGATGGCCTCGCAGTTCTGCACCACAAGCGCGTGGAGCTGGGCAAGGGAAGAGTTCCAAGCCAGCATCTCTTCAAAGCACACAAAATATTTATGCTAAGCTCTTTAGTGATTTGAAGGAAAGTGTAGCAATAATGTCCCCAGGTTGGTTCCTGGAAGAGAAGGCAGTTGAGACCAACCTGATTCACCTACCCAGTAGATAAAAAGTCATTTGAAAACATGCCCATGGTTTTGGCCCAGCATTTGGCATGATGTTCTCTGCATGTAAGTTAAATAAACAAGGTGACAATATACAGCCTTGACACACTCCTTTCCCAATTTTGAACCAGTCTGTTGTCCGGTTCTAACTGTTGCTGTTGGGACCTAACCTGAGCCATGACAGGCTCAACAGGCCACACTAGGCCTAAGTCTCAGGTTCTTGTAAGCATGAGTCATAATTCTAGGAAGCCCCACCCTAGGAGAGTTCCCACTGGCACCAAACCTGAGCCAATCTGGATAGGGATGTGGGATTTGGAAATTGTGCACGTGTACGGCTCAGCCAATCATTACCCGCCAGATGTACTAAGAACTGCCTGTATAAAAGCAGCTGTGAGTCAAAGCTCAGGGCTCTTTCATCAAGACTCCACTGTGCTGAATGAGATGGGAGCCCTAGATCGAGCTAGCTCTAGTCAAGACTCCACTGCACTAGATGAGACTTGAGCCCTAGCTTGAGCTAGCAATAAACCCCTTTATGCTTTTGCATTGCTGTGGACGTCTTATTCTCTCAGTTTTGGGGACTCAGACTTCCGGCATAACATTGCTTCTTGATCTGTATACAGGTTTCACAAGAGGCGGTAAGGTATTCCCATCTCTTGAAGAATTTTCCAGTTTGTTGTGATCCACACAGTCAAATTCTTTAGCATAGTCAGTGAAGCAGAAGGAGATGTTTTTCTGGAACTCTCTTGCCTTTTCTTTATTTTTTATTTTTTTCCTTTATTTGTATGTATTTATTTTACAATACTGTATTGGTTTTGCCATACATTGACATGAATCCGCCACGGATGTACATGAATTCACAATCCTGAACCCTCCTCCCACCCCATATCATCTCTCTGGATCAACCCCGTGCACCAGTCCCAAGCATCAGTATACTAACACATATATATGGAATTGAGAAAGATGGTAATGATAACCCTGTATGCAAGACAGCAAAAGAGATACAGATGTATAGAACGGACTTTTGATCTCCTGCCTTTTCTATGACCCAACACATGTTGGCAATTTGATCTCTGGTTCCTCTGCCTTATCTAAACCCAGCTTGAACATATGGAAATTCTTGATTCACTTACTGTTGAAGCCTCGCTTGGAGTATTTTGAGCTTTACTTTGCTAGTATGTGAAATGAGTACAATTGTGTGGTAGACTGAACATTCATTGGCATTGCCCTTCTTTGGGATAGGAATGAGAACTGACTTTTTCCAGTTATGTGATCATTGATGAGTTTTCCAAATTTGCTGGCATACTGAGTACGGCACTCTAACAGCATCATCTTTTAGGATTTGAAATAGCTCAGCTAGAACTCCATCACCTCCACTAGCTTTGTTCATCGTGATGCTTCCTAAGGCCTACTTGACTTTGCATTCCAAGATGTCTGGTTTGGTAAATTTGTTAATGTGTTAATCTGATTGTTGCTTTCTTCTTGATTCTAGGTGTTTATGCTTGCTCTATAGCTATTGAGAGAAGTGTATTAAAGTCCCAATTTGAATAGACTGTTTGCATCTTACTGAATTTGAAGTGGTATCATCTTATGGTTTGGATTTATATTTCCTTGTGACTAATGATTTTGGGCATCATTTCACGTGCTTATTGACTACTTGTATATGTTCTTTGGAAAAATATCTGTTCAACTCCCTTACCCATTTTCAGTTGTTTTTCTTATTTGTACAGATCTTCCTTGATTTATGATGAGATTATATCCCAAAAAATTTACTATAAATCAAAAGTGTCATAAATTGAAAATGTGTTTGATATACCTAGTGTACCAAACATCATAGCTTACCTAGCCTACATTAAAAGTGCTCAGAACACTTGTTTAGTCTACAACTGTGCAAACTCATCTAACACAAAGCCTACTTTATAATAAAGTAGTAAATACTCAAAAAATGGAAATATTAACTATTATTATTATAATCAGTTCAGTGCAGTCGTCCAGTCGTGTCTGACTCTTTGCGACCCCATGAATTGCAGCATGCCTGGCCTCCCTGTCCATAACCATCTCCCGGAGTTCACTCAGACTCACGTCTATCAAGTCCGTGATGCCATCCAGCCATCTCATCCTCTGTCGTTCCCTTCTCCTCCTGCCCCCAATCCCTCCCAACATCAGAGTCTTTTCCAATGAGTCAACTCTTCACATGAGGTGGCCAAAGTACTGGAGTTTCAGCTTTAGCATCATTCCTTCCAAAGAACACCCAGGGCTGATCTGTGAGGCTAAAGATTATTTTCTTTAGGAGCATGTATCTATGATTTGCAGTATACTACAATCCAGACACGTGAATTATTAAAATGTTCCTCAACAGCATTCAAAAATAGGAAAACATACATAGGAAGGTTTATGAAGAGCTAGAAATACACAAAATTATAATATTGTATTTTACTTGTTTAGCAAATGTTTATCAAATTGCTACTATGTGGAGATCACTGAAGTAACCTCTGGATTAAAGAGCTAGATGAAATTAGTATGCTATGGATCTTCCCCTTGTCAGAGTTTATAACCTAGCAAGGATCACAGATGAGTACATAACAAAATAAGAGAGTAAATGAAAGAAGAAAAGTGCTGAGTGTGGCCTGCCCATGAAATTGGTAAGATTTGATGTTGCAAATAAGAATTCTGATGCTGTAGTATTTAGGGAGTTAGTGCCATGCAGTGGTTATGGAGTTGGAGTCAGACATGCCCAGGTTCAAATCCCAGCATTTTCACTAAGTAGCAGGGTTACTGGGCAAATGCTTTGACCTCTTAAACATTTTCTTTTTAATTTTATAATGAGAATGATCTTTCCAGTTTCAAAATGTTTAATGAGAATTAAAACATATTATGTAATACTAAGCATGATATCTGGCAGAAAGAAAATGGTCAATGATTAGGGAACTTTCTGGAGTGCTGGAAATGACTGGGGTGATGGTTACATGGGTGTGTGTGTGTGTGTGTATCAAAACTCATTGAACTGTACATTTAGTTGTTCTTAATTGTATGTAAATTACCTAAATAATTTTGATTTTAAAAATTATCAGTTACCTCTTACAGAGGTAATTCTTGGGCTTGATGACATCTTTTCAGAAAAGTTTTATAAACTATTTGCAAAGTGGCATGGACCAAGTTTGTTAGCCTTCAGTACCTAGTGACTTCCTAAAATCTCACAGGCAAAAATAGAGTCTTCCTGCAATGCAGAATCTCCACACTTCAAGGTTCTACATCTGGTAACACTCCTATACTGTGATGGTTAATCTTATGTGTCAACAAAGAGGGTGTTTTTGGATGAGATTAACACAAAAAAATGAACCTTGAGTAGAGCAGATTGCCTTCCATAAGGTAGTTGGGTCTCATCCAATCAGCCGAAGGCCTCAAAAGAACAAAAGACCAGCCTCTCCCAAGCAAGAGGGAATTTCCCAGCAAACTGCCCTCAGACTTAAACTGGAATATCAGCTCTCCTGGGTCTTTAGCTGCTGCTGCTGCTAAGTCACTTCAGTCATTTCCGACTCTGTGTGACCCCATAGATGGCAGCCCACCATGCTCCCCCGTCCCTGGGAGTCTCCAGGCAAGAACACTGGAGTGGGTTGCCATTTCCTTCTCCAATGCATAAAAGTGAAAAGTGAAAGTCAAGTCGCTCAGCTGTGTCCGACTCTTTGCGACCCCATGGACTGCAGCCTACAGGCTCCTCCAACCATGGGATTTTCCAGGCAAGAGTACTGGAGTGGGGTGCCATTGCCTTCTCCAGGGTTTTCAGCTAGCTGACCCAAACTATAAATTTATGAGTTTCCAGCCTCATTATGATATGAACCAATTCTCTTCTTTCATATATACACAAGCTATTGGTTTATTTCTCTAGAAAACTTTGACTAATCCATAAACTAAATTAAATTACATGATGAGATGCATGACTTTGTGGTGGTTCAGTCCCTTAGGACTTTTAGAAGCAGAGCTTCCTGGGAAAAATCAGTTTCCAGTGAATGACTTTGATGACACTTTATGATTTGGAAAATGAAGGTGAAAGGGGGACCTAAAATATATAAGTTCATCATCTGTGTTTACTGCCAGGTACTCTACTAGAGCCATTATATAAAAAACCAGTTCACTGTATAAAATCAAACTAAGCACTATTAATGGCTTCCCTGATACTTCAGTTGGTAAAAAATCTGCCTGCAATGCAGGAGACCCCAGTTCAATCCCTGAGTCAGGAAGATCCCCTGGAGAAGGAAAAGGCTACGCACTCCAGCATTCTGGCCTGGAAAATTCCATGGAATGGCAAAGAGTCAGACATGACCGAGCAACTTTCACTTTCTTTTTAAGCACTATTAAACCTTTACTGTCAAGTTAATATCTTTTCTTTTTTTCCTACTGATTTTGAAAAATTTACAAAATATTATTATAAAGACAATAGACTTCAGGAATTTTCAGCCCTGGTTTTCTAGTTGTACTCTTCTTTGGAATAGATTTTCAAAGAAAAAATATATTAAAAGTTTCAAAACACTTAAATTGAGAAACTCAGCCATAAAACCCATGATAAATTTACCAGCACTTTAAAAACAATAACCACAAAACTTCACTACAAAAGACTATTCCCAGTGAAGAATTACTTCAGGGGATGTTCTAGTATAAAAGCTGAGTATGTATAAACATGATGAATTTCTACAATGCTTTCTTTGCACACACTCTTTAAATATTTTTTGACTAAATAAATGGGTGAGCCCATAAGGAAGCAACATTAAGAGAACTGCAGATGCAATTTTATTATAAACATGTAACTTTAAAACCAGAAATTGGCAGAATCACACAAGCAGTGAGTATGGCCACATCCCATGGGAAATTACTAGGACCTGCCTCACAGACAGTGCCTGGCAAGCTACAGACAACAATAAATGCTTGCTAAACTGAGTCATAAATATAAAATCTGTGTGGGAAATATATTTTTTCAATGCCTGTAATAGGAAACTGCCTCCTAGGTGATATTGCCTTGTAATAAGCTGCTCAGCCCTCACAAACCAAAATTTATGGAGTCAAATTAGTTTTCCCTGTATAGAACATCATCCTGCAGAGACTGGAGCCAGAGGAATTCTGTAGCAGTAGCTGCTCCCTGCTGCCTTGATGAATCCTGGGACAGTTCTGCTGAAATCAGTGTGCAGACAAACTACCTGGAGTCTTGTTAAAATGCAAAGTTTGAGTCACTAGGTCTGTGTCGGGCAGAGTCTGCGAGATTCTGCATTCAAACAAGCTACCAGGTAGTGCTGAAATGGAGTCTATAGGCCATACTTGGGACATCAAAGTCATAGAACAAGAGGAGAATTTCTTAGTAGCCAAGCTGAATAAGCAGTTATGGGGTGACTTGGGGTCTGAAGACTGGTTATATGATCTGAGAAGAGTCATTTAACATCTCTGTATCCAAGTTGTCTCATGGGAAGAGGGCATCGTCATAATAATAGGGTGATGCTGCTACTGCTAAGTCGCTTCAGTCGTGTCCAACTCTGTGCGACCCCATAGGCGGCAGCCCACCAGGCTCCTCCGACCCTGGGATTCTCCAGGCAAGAACTCTGGAATGGGTTGCCATTTCCTTCTCCAATGCATGAAAGTGAAATACGAAAGTGAAGTCGCTCAGTCGTATCCGACTCTTAGCGACCCTATGGACTGCAGCCCACCAGGCTCCTCCATCCATGGGATTTGCCAGGCAAGAGTACTGGAGTGGGGTGCCATTGCCTTCTCCAAATAGGGTGATAATATCCACTTTATAGGATCCTTGTGAGAACCGGTGTATGTGTGTGTGCAAAGTTGCTTCAATAGTGTCCAACTCTTTGCGACCCCATGGACCATAGCCCACCAGGCTGCCCTGTCCATTGGATTCTCTAGTCAAGAATACTGGAGTGGGTTGCCATGTCCTTCTCCAGGGGATCTTTCAAACCCAAGGCTTGAACCTGAATCTCTTAAGTCTCCTGCATGACAGGTGTGTTCTTTACCACTAGCACCACCTAACTTACTGTAAACATGTAGGGGTGCACTCTGTACACAGGCAGTGCTCAGTAACTACTTGCTGAGTGGATGGTAAACACAGGTCACTCACCATCTGTTGTTCTGAGGGCTCTGCTTCTCAGAACATGTGCCCAGGACAGTCCTGGCATTAAGCAGGTGCTCAGGAAGCGCTTGGTGAACTCAGGTAGTAGCAGAGCAACTGATACCTGGAAAGACATTACAGCCTAGAGGATGGCTGCCTGTGGCACCAGTAGGAGGGCAACTTCACTAAGAGAGCAGTAACTTTGAGGCCTTGGGTAACTTTCAGGCTCCTCTGAGCCACCAATGGGAGACAGAGGCAGCTTGTTCCAATAAAAATGTGGTATTAGAAGAGCTGACCTTCCACATTCTTCAACATAAATTGTGCATAAAATTGCCAGCCTGTGATACCTGGCCACATTGGTCTGATGCAGGTGCTTCAGCTGCCCTGGGGCACAGCCTACAATGATATTATTAGTACCTTAAGAACCTACTCATCCTCCACATCACCATGATTCTGACTCCAAGCCACTGGTCCTGCCCTGGACAATGCTCTGCTGAAGGTCAAGTGAAGGTATAGTGAACAACTTGTGGAATACTGAACAAAACTTCCAAGCAGCACAATAGGAAGGCAGATAGAAACCAGAGAATAACCTGCAGCTCCACTTAAATCTTAATCATCTTTTTCTAGGGAGGATTTGGAGACAGACTCTATTGACACCTTAAGAAAGCCTGCTTTAATCAGCTTTCAGTGAAAATCTAGACTAAATAGCTTAATCTTTGCTAAAAGAAATTAGATATTTAAATCTAATCAAAGTATTTAGACACAATGTTTTAAAAGTTTCTCTTTATCCACCTCTCATAATCTATACATCCCAGGAGAAAAAAGAAGATACTATCATCTTACTGAAGGATTCCACTAGATATGGTCTAGGATTGGCAGATGATATTCAAACTTCAATTCAAGCTGGGCAAGAAATTGTGTCCATTTAATTTTACACAAAATTTTTAAAAAATTCTTTGTCAGACTTATAATTTAAGATTCCATGCACATTTTCATAGAATGGTTTTAATTTGTAAGCTCATAATTGGCATCTAATCTACATGACTATTTTCTTTTGATAAAAATTACAAACAGGCTCTTTATACACAGGGTAGGTCAGTTTCAGGCCAGTACAATCCATTATACTGATGTACTCTCTAGCACCTTGGGGAAAAAGTATTTCATGAAAAATATAAGATTGTTTGCAATTTTTATTAGTTTTTCTTTAGACTTTGCTTAAAAACTAGTGATATCACAATTCAAATGAATCCAATTACTGATAATCTTACAGAATCTTTTTCTTATTATCCCTAAGAAGATTAAGAGCTGATGTGATGATTCTTTTTTACTTTTATCTAAATTATTTCACACTACTTTTCAGTGTCCTGAGCATCTGTCTCCTGTTATTGAAATTAAAAATATAAATAGTCTTCATTGTTGTCTGTGTTATAATTGCATAGTTTTGTTAATGACTAGAAGTGCCCAAACAGACAACAGATCATTTTACTTTCTTGTTTTTGCAGAGAGAATATCTTTAAAATCAATCTCAACATTTTGACAGAGGCCCACAAATTCAGCTGGTTTAAATCAATGGTTCTCTCAGATCAGTTATGCAGGGCTGCAATCTGTTGCCAGTTAATCCTGGAAGAATCACCAGGAAGCAAAATATCTTTGGATATTACAGGATATTTGTCTCTGACTATGTATGTGATTTTAAAGAATGAGGATTTTTTAAAAACATTTTAACTGAAATAATGTTGGTCATGCTCCATGGTATACATTGTCAGGTGTCCTCTCCCCATTTGTTCATGTATTGAAGCAGACGCAGAACTTCTTTCTTAAGATGCTACTGATTCTGAGCATACATGTACTCTGAGGGATAGGACCACCTAACCCTCGTTCATTCATTTTCAGAAGAGGACCCTCAATTTGACTGATTATCTTGTTCTATCTGGCTGATTATCAAGACTATGGAATATTCTTCTCCTACATAAGTTGTAACCATGTTTTCTTAGGTCAGTCTCCTAAGGCAGTAAAAATAAAAGCAAAATAAACAAATGGAATCTCATCAAACTTATAAGTTTTTGCACAGAAAAGGAAACTATAAACAAAATGAAAAGACAACCTACAGATTGAAGAAAATATGTGCAAAGAATATGACCAAAAAGGGCTTAACTTCCAAATTACACTAACAGCTCATACAACTTAGTAATAAGTAAACAACCCAAAAATGGCAATCCACTCCAGGACTATTGCCTAGAAATCCCATGGACAGAGGAGCCTGGTAGACTACAGTCCATGGGGTCGCAAAGAGTCAGACATGACTGAGCGACTTCACAAACAACCCAGTCAAAAAGTGGGCAGACCTAAATAGGCATTTCTCCAAAAACATATAGAGATAGCCAACAGGCAGATGAAAAAATGCTCAATTTGTCTAATTATTAGAGAAATAAAAATCAAAACCACAGTGAAGTATCAACTCACACTGATCAGAATGGCCATCATTAGAAAGCAAACAAATAATAAATGCTGGAGAGAGTGTGAAGGGAACCCTCCGATATTGTTTGTGGGAATGTAAACTGATGCAGCCAGTATGGAGGTTCCTTAAAATAAAGTTGCCATATGATCCAACCATCCCACTCCTGGGCATATACCTGGAGAACACTCTAATTCAAAAAGACACACGGAGCCCAATATTCATAGCAGCACATAACTAAGACATGGAAACTACCTGTGTCCATTGACAGAGGAATGTATAAAAAAGATGTGGCATATATATACATATATATTAGTTAGCACTCTTGCACTGTTGGTGGGAATGCAAACTGGTACAGCCACTATGGAGAACAGTGTGGGGATTCCTTAAAAAACTGGGAATAGAAATGCCATATGACTCAGCAATCCCACTTCTGGGCATACACACTGAGGAAACTAGAATTGAAAGAGACACATGGACCCCAAAGTTCACTGGACCCCAGCGCTATTTACAATAGCTAGGACATGGAAGCAACCTAGATGTCCATTGGCAGATGAATGGGTAAGCAATTTGTGGTACATATACACAATGGAATATCACTCAGCTATAGAAAGGAATGCATTTTGAGTCAGCTCTAATGAGGTGGATGCACCTGGAGGCTACTATACAAAGTGAAGTAAGTCAGAAAGAGAAAGCAAATATTGTATATTAACAGATATATATGTAATTTAGAAAGACGGTACCAATGATCCTACAACAGGGGAAACATGAAAAGAACAGATTTTTGGACTCAGCAGAAGGCAAGCTTGGGATGATTTAAGAGAACACCATTAAAACATGTACATTACCATATGTAAAATAGATGACCAATGTCAGTTCAATGAATGAAGCAGGGCACTCAAAGCCAGTGCTCTGGGACAACCCAGAGGGATAGGGTAGACAGGGAGGTGGAGGGGCAGGGGGTGGCGGGCGGTGCTCAGGATGGGCGGACACATGTATATCTGTGGCTGATTCATGTTGACATACGGCAAAAACCATCACAATATTTTAAAGTCCCATTAAATAGTCCCATCACATCCCATTAAAATTAATTTTTAAAAAGAAAGCATGTCTACACAAAATCCTGCCCCCCAAAAAAGGGCAGGAGGAACTATTCTTCAACCTGGAACTGAGCCTGTTTCCACTGTAAGTTCTCACCAGAAACTAAGACCAGGAATTCTTTTCTATCAAATTCTCTTTAAAGCCCAGTTCTGAGAAATGTTTCTGAAGAGATTAACCTATTGGTCTTCCTGCTATTTAAATAGACTGCGTCTTTTAGGGTTTTTGTAGTTTTTAATGCGCACTTTACTCCCAGATAGCCTTATAGATTCCTTCCTCATCTCAATAATGTCTCTATTCCAATATTATTAGATGAGAAAGGCCTTTCCTAAGAACTTTTTCCAGTGGAGAAATGTCCACTCTCACATCACATTCTCTATTGCCTCTCTTTGGTTTAGACGTTCTCACAGCAATCATGACATAGAATTTATCTTATTTGCTCATGTATTTGTTAACCGCATTCTCTGAATAGAATATTATTCACTGCTGTGTACCTAGTGACTGCCGCATAAAAATTTGTGAAGTGCTTGATTGAGTATAAGCTAAAGAATATTCAGTCCATCTACTCCTGTGTGTTTTATAATTTTCTCTTATACCAGGATGTACAGAGTAAAAGAGATCTTCATGTAGGGCACCCTGTTTGAGACCCTCCACAGAACTGCTTTTAGCAAGTTTGGCTCCAGAATAATGTTCTTGTCCTACACTGAGAGACATTATAAGAAAGTTATGTGAAATTATTCTTCATAACTACGGGTTTGGACACGGAGTTATAGTCATCGCCTATACATTATCAGGTGACTACCACTTTATGCAAACACAAGTGCAGAATTCCTCTCCAGAATTACATATGTCTTTTTAGCTGATGGATAATATCTTTGCTAGTAGAATCTGTGCCCCGATGAACAGCCATTCAGTCTTCTTTTTAATTGGAATATAATTGTTTTACAATATTGTGCTAGTTTCTACTGTACGACATTGTGAATCAGCTATATATATATACATACATATATATACACACACACACACACACATATATATATATATAAAATACAACCCTCCCTCCCACCTCACCCCCATCCCACTCCTTTAGGTTATCATAGAGCACTGAGTTGAGCTCCATGTGCTATAGAGCAGCTTACCACTAGCTATTTGTTTTAGTGTATATATGTCAGTGCCACTGTAAATTCATCCTACCCTTTCCTTCCCTGCCACCATGTCCACAGGTCTGATCTTTGTGTCTGTGTCTCCAGTCCTACCCTGAAAATAGGTTCATCAGTACCATTTTTCCAGATTCCATATACATGTGTCAGTATATGATATTTATTTTTCTCTTTCTGACTTACTTCACTCTGTATGACAGACTCTAGGTTTATCCACATTACTATATACAATGCAATTTCATAACTTTTTTTATGACTGAGTGATATTTGATTGTATATATGTACCACATCAACAGATGAATGGATAGGTTGCTTCCAATCTATTTACTTGCTAAAGTAAATAATGCTGCAGTGAACACTGGGGTAAATGTGCCTTTTTGAATTATGGTTTTCTCAGGGTCTATGCCCAGAAGTGGGATTGCTGGGTCATATGGTATTTTTATTTTTAGATTTTTAAGGAAACTCCATACTGTTCTCTATAGTGGTTATATCAACTTACATTCCCACCAACAATGTAAGAGGGTTTCCTTTGCTCTACACCCTCTCCAGATTTTTTTTTTATTTTTTGCTGATGAACAGAAGAAAAAAATAAAGGAGAAAAGGAAAGACATAAGCATCTGAATGCAGAGTTCCAAAGAATAGCAAGGAGAGATAAGAAAGCCTTCCTCAGCTACCAGTGCAAAGAAATAGAGGAACACAACAGAATGGGAAAGACTAGAGATCTCTCCAAGAAAATTAGAGATACCATGGGAACATTTCATGGAAAGATGGGCTCGATAAAGGACAGAAATTGTATGGACCTAACAGAAGCAGAAGATATTAAGAGGTGGCAAGAACACACAGAAGAACTATACAAAAAAGATCTTCACAACCCATATAATGATGATGGTTTGATCCCTTACTTAGAGCCAGACATCCTGGAATGACAAGTCAAGTGGGCCTTAGGAAGCATCACTATGAACAAAGCTAGTAGAGGTGATGGAATTCCAGTTGAGCTATTTCAAATCCTGGAAGATGATGCTGTGAAAGTGCTGCACTCAATATGCCAGCAAATTTAGAAAACTCAACAGTGGCCACAGGACTGGAAAAGTTCAGTTTTCATTCCAATCCCAAAGAAAGGCAATGCCAAATAATGCTCAAACTAACGCAAATTGCACTCATCTCACACACTAGTAATGCTCAAAATTCTCCAAGCCAGGCTTCAGCAATACGTGAAATGTGAACTTCCAGATGTTCAAGCTGGTTTTAGAAAAGGCAGAAGAACCAGAGATCAAATTGCCAACATCTGCTGGATCATCGAAAAAGCAAGAGAGTTCCAGAAAAACAGCTATTTCCTCTTTATTGACTATGCCAAATCCTTTGACTGTGTGGATCACAATAAGCTGTGGAAAATTCTGAAAGAGATGGGAATACCAGACCACCTAACCTGCCTCTTGAAAAATCTGTATGTAGGTCAGGAAGCAACAGTTAGAACTGGACATGGAACAACAGACTGGTTCCAAATAGGAAAAGGAGTACGTCAAGGCTGTATATTGTCACCCTGCTTATTTAACTTCTATGCAGAGTACATCATGAGAAACTGTGGACTGGAAGAAGCACAAGCTGGAATCAAGATTGCCAGGAGATCCTGTACCCAGCAAGGATCTCATTCAAATACGAAGGAGAAATCAAAAGCTTTACGGACAAGCAAAAGCTGAGAGAATTCAGCACCGCCAAACCAGCTCTCCAACAAATTCTAAAGGATATTCTCTAGATAGGAAACACAAAAAGGGTGTATAAACCTGAACCCAAAACAATAAAGTAAATGGTAACGGGATCATACTTATCAACAATTACCTTAAACGTAAATGGGTTGAATGCCCCAACCAAAAGGCAAAGACTGGCCGAATGGATACAAAAACAAGACCCCTCTATATGCTGCTTACAAGAGACCCACCTCAAAACAAGGGACACATACAGACTGAAAGTGAAGGGCTGAAAAAAGATATACCACGCAAATAGAGACCAAAAAAAAGCAGGAGTGGCAATACTCATTTCCGATAAAATAGACTTTAAAACAAAGGCTGTGAAAAGAGACAAAGAAGGCCACTACATAATGATCAAAGGATCAATCCAAGAAGAAGATATAACAATTATAAATATATATGCACCCAATATAGGAGCACCGCAATATGTAAGACAAATGCTAACAAGTATGAAAGGGGAAATCAACAATAACACAATAATAGTGGGAGACTTTAATACCCCACTCACACCTATGGACAGATCAACTAAACAGAAAATTAACAAAGAAACGCAAACTTTAAATGATACATTAGATCAGTTAGACCTAATTGATATCTATAGGACATTTCACCCCAAAACAATGAATTTCACCTTTTTTTCAAGTGCTCATGGAACCTTCTCCAGGATAGATCACATCCTGGGCCATAAATCTAACCTTGATAAATTCCAAAAAATCAAAATCATTCCAAGCATCTTTTCTGACCATAATGCATTAAAATTAGATCTCAATTACAGGAGAAAAATTATTTAAAATTCCAACATATGGAGGTTGAACAACACACTTCTGAATAACCAGCAAATCACAGGAGAAATCAAAAAAGAAATCAAAATATGCATAGAAACTAATGAAAATGAAAATACAACAACCCAAAACCTGTGGGACACTATAAAAGCAGTGCTAAGAGGAAAGTTCATAGCAATACAGGCATACCCCAAGAAACAAGAAAAAAGTCAAATAAATAACCTAACTCTACACCTAAAGCAACTAGAAAAGGAAGAATTGGAGAACCCCAGAGTTAGTAGAAGGAAAGAAATCTTAAAAATTAGGGCAGAAATAAATGCAAAAGAAACAAAAGAGACCATAGCAAAAATCAACAAAGCCAAAAGCTGGTTCTTTGAAAGGATAAATAAAATTGACAAACCATTAGCCAGACCCTGTATGCAAGACAGGGAAAGAGACACAGATGTGTATAACGGACTTTTGGACTCAGAGGGAGAGGGAGAGGGTGGGATGATTTGGGAGAATGACATTCTAACATGTATACTATCATGTGAATTGAATCGCCAGTCTATGTCTGACGCAGGATGCAGCATGCTTGGGGCTGGTGCATGGGGATGACCCAGAAAGATGTTATGGGGAGGGAGGTGGGAGGGGGGTTCATGTTTGGGAATGCATGTAAGAATTAAAGATTTTAAAATTTAAAAAATAAAAAACTAAAATTTAAAAAAAAAAGCAGCAAAGAGAGAAAAATCAAATCAATAAAATTAGAAATGAAAATGGAGAGATCACAACAGACAACACAGAAATACAAAGGATCATAAGAGACTACTATCAGCAGGATACAGCATGCTTGGGGCTGGTGCATGGTGATGACCCGGAGAGATGTTATGGGGAGGGAGGTGGGAGGGGGGTCCATGTTTGGGAACGCATGTACACCTATGGTGGATTCATGTCAATGTATGGCAAAACCAATACAGTATTGTAAAGTAAAATAAAGTAAAAATAAAAATTAAAAAATTAAAAAATAAATTTTATTGAAGTCCAAAAAAAAAAAAAAGATTGCCAGGAGAAATATCAATAACCTCAGATATGCAGATGATACCACCCTTATGGCAGGAAGTGAAGAGGAACTAAAAAGCCTCTTGATGAAAGTGAAAGAGGAGAGTGAAAAAGTTGGCTTAAAGCTCAACATTCAGAAAACGAAGATCATGGCATCTGGTCCCATCACTTCATGGGAAATAGATGGGGAAACAGTGAAAAGAAATAGTGTCAGATTTTATTTTGGGGGGCTCCAAAATCACTGCAGATGGTGATTGCAGCCATGAAATTAAAAGACGCTTACTCCTTGGAAGGAAACTTATGACCAACCTAGATAGCATATTCAAAAGCAGAGACATTACTTTGCCGACTAAGGTTCGTGTAGTCAAGGCTATGGTTTTTCCTGTGGTCATGTATGGATGTGAGAGTTGGACTGTGAAGAAGGCTGAGCACAAAAGAATTGATGCATTTGAACTGTGGTGTTGGAGAAGACGCTTGAGTGTCCCTTGGACTGCAAGGAGATCCAACCAGTCCATTCTGAAGGAGATCAACCCTGGGATTTCTTTGGAAGGAATGAAATACTCCAGTACTTTGGCCACCTCATGCGAAGAGTTGACTCGCTGGAAAAGACTCTGATGCTGGGAGGGATTGGGGGCAGGAGGAAAAGGGGATGAGAGAGGATGAGATGGCTGGATGGCATCACCGACTCAATGGATATGAGTCTGAGTGAACTCCGGGAGTTGGTGATGGACAGGGAGGCCTGGCGTGCTGCAGTTCATGGGGTCACAGAGTCGGACACGACTGAGCGACTGAACTGAATTGATTCTTACTAGGGTGAGGTGATAACTCACTGTCATTTTGATTTACATTTTTCTAACAATTTGTGATGTTGAGCATCTTTTCATGTGTCTTTTGGACATCTGTATATTTTCTTTGGAGAAGCATATGTTTAGATCTTCTGTCCATTTTTTGATTATTTTTTATAATGAGCTGTGTGAGTTCCTTGTATATTTTTGGAGAGTTATGCTTTGTCAGTTGCTTTATTTTCAAATATTTTCTCCCATTCTGAGAGTTGTCTTCTTGTCTTGTTTATGGCATTCTTTGTTGTGCAAGAGCTTTTAAGCTTAAATAGGCTTTATTTTTTCAATTATTTTTATTACTCATGTTGATGTATGGCAAGACCAATACAATACTGTAAAGTAATTAACCACCAATTAAAATAAATAAATTTATATCAAAAATAATAATAAAATAAAAATATTTATTTTTATTAATATAGAAGGTGGGTCAAAAAGGATCTTGCTGCAATTTATTTCAAAGAGTGTTCTATGCTATCTTCTAAGAGCTTTATAGTTTGTAGCCTTACATTTAGTTCACTGAGTTTACTTTTGTGTGTGGTGATTAGGAAATGTTCTAATTTCATTTTTTTGAAATTTTGAGTTTGTTTCTGTGTATGATGGTTAGGAAGTGTTCTAATTTCATTCTTTTGCATGTAGTTGTCCAGATTTCCCAGTTCCGCTTATTAAAGAGGCTGTCTTTGGACCATTGTATATTCTTGCCTCATTTGTCAGCGATAAGGTGTCTATAGGCATGTGGGTGTATCTCTGGTCTTTCTATCCAGTTCTATTGATCTATATTTCTGTTTTTGTATTAGTACCGTGGTCTTGATGACTATAACCTTTGTAGTATAGTCTGAAATCATGATGATTGATTCCTCCAGCTCCATTTTTCTTTCTGAGGATTGGTTTGGCTATTTGGGGTTTTCTTGTGTTTCCATATATATTGTAAGATTTTTTGTTCTAGTTCTATAAAAGTATGCCATTGGTTATTTGATAGGAATTATATTTAATCTGTCAATTGCTTTGGGTGGTAGAGTCATTTTCACAATATTGATTCTTTCAATCCAAAACATAATGTATCTCTCCATTTGTTTGTGTCATATTTGATTTCTTTCATCAGTGTCTTACAGTTTTCTGCATACAGGTCATTTGTCTTCTTAGGTAGATTCATTCCTAGGTATTTTATTCTTTTTATTGCAATGGTGAATAGGACTGTTTCCTTAATTTCTCTTTCTGATTTTTCATTGTTATTGTATAGAAATGAAAGATATTTCTGTACATTAATTAATTTTGTATCTTGCAACTTTATCTAATCCATTTATTAGATCCAGTCTTTGTGTGTGTGTGTGTGTGTGTGTGTGTGTGTGTGTGTGTGTGTGTGTGTGTAATCTTAAGGATTTTCTGTGTATAGTATTATGTCATCTGCAAACAGTGAGAGTTTTACTTCTTCTTTTCCAATTTGGATTCCTTTAATTTCTTTTTCTTCTCTGGTTGCCATGGCTAGGAACTCCAAAGGTAAGCTGAATAATAGTGATGAGAGTGGACACCCTTGTCTTGCTCCTGATGTTAGAGGAAATGCTTTCAGTTTTTCACCATTGATAATAGGTTTGTCAAATATGACCTTTATATGCGGAGGTAGGTTCCCTCTATGCCCACATTCTAGAGAGCTTTTATCGTAAATGAGTGTTGAACTTTGTCAAAAGTTTTTTTCTGCATCTACTGAGATGATCTGTTTTATCTTTCAACCAGCTAATATGGTGTATCACATTGACTGATTCTCATATATAAAAATTCTTGCATCCCTGGGATAAATCCCACTTGATCATAGTGTATGATTCTTTTAATGTGTTGTTGGATTCTGTTTGATAGTATTTTATTGAGGATTTTTGCATCTATGATCATCAGTGATATTGACCTGTAATTTTGTGTGTGTGTGTGTGTGTGTGTGTGTGTGTGTGTGTGTGTGTGTGTTATCTTTGTCTGGTTTTGGTATCAGGGTGATGGTGACCTCATAGAGTAAGTTTGGGAGTGTTCCTCCCTCTGCAATTTCTTGAAAGAGTTTGAAAATAATAGGTGTTAGCTCTTCTCTAAACATTTGATAAAATTCACCTACGTAGCCATCTGAGTCATTGTCTTGTATACTGTGCTTCTCTGTTGGCTAGTGTTCCTCTTCTGGATTTATTATATTTCCTCAATAATTTATTTTATACAACTTTTGTGTCTATTTTCATGTGCTGTCTCAATTATTTTGTGGTTAGATAACATATAAGGGTAAAAAAATAAATGAGTAATCTCAGAACAAGATCTCTCACCTAATACACATAGTAACACACTTAGCATTTGGGGGGAGGACTTTATAGATATGAATGTGATTTATATTTACTCATATAAGTCCACCTTCCTACAATATCATCTTCCCAGTTTTCTCTCTTTAAATACTATCAGAGGGAGAGGGAGAGGGTGGGATGATTTGGGAGAATGACATTCTAACATGTATACTATCATGTGAATTGAATCGCCAGTCTATGTCTGACGCAGGATGCAGCATGCTTGGGGCTGGTGCATGGGGATGACCCAGAGAGATGTTTTGGGGAGGGAGGTGGGAGGGGGGTTCATGTTTGGGAATGCATGTAAGAATTAAAGATTTTAAAATTTAAAAAAAAAGAATAAATATTTGGAAATTAAAAAAATAATAATAAATACTATCCTTTCTCCAAGATCCAATTCAATGTCCACTTTCTCCCAAGAGCATGTTTGTACCTCCCACATTCCTTAGTGTTTCTGAAACATTTACTGTGTACACACATCAACAAACAAGCCAATCATGAGATTTTATTTCCTGTATTAATATCTTGAACCATGATTGTGTTATCTTTTAGGTTTTCAGGCTTGTCTCCTGAATTCAGACTGTCTATGCCTGTAAGAAAAGGCTAAGACTTTTGACATTCCCACAAGGGTTTGGTTCTGTTCAATGTATAAACCAACCACTTATTACTCAATATCTATTGAGTTAATTTAGTTTGGATTTCATTACCCTACTGTGTGGTAGCCAGAGCATTTGACCACAAATCAGGAATCCTCAGTTCTGGACCTCACTCCACAGTAACCAGTTTCATGGGCTTTACCAGAGGCTGGACCTTCCTGGGTTACAATTTCCAAATCTAAATGCTAAAATATATTCAAAATAATCTTTTCACCTTAGATATAAATGATCTAAAAATATTCTAAATGATCTTTGGATTTTTTCTGAAATTTCATGTGTATTATTATTGTCTTAAATATCAAAAACTGCCAGCCAATATTATAATAACTTAAATCTCAACTGTCATCAGTACTATTATCCCAGTGCAAATATGTTAAAATGCTAAAATAGAGTTTATGTTTTAATAACACCATGAAGTTCTAATTGAACACTCATCTTGGAATGATTATAGGTTCTAAATAAATTAACTCCAAATTCATGAAAAGTTAACAATTTTTAAATAGCTTGAATTAAAATAGCTTGAATTTGAGTTTAGTGAACTCAAAATTAATTTTAGTGTCTTTCTGCTTGTCTTTGCATTTATTATTTTCCTTGTCTTTGTATCTGTTCTTACTTTGGCTATTTTTATAGGAAATGGAAGTTTAAAACCTCAAGGGAAAATTAATGTAAAATTATTGCTGCTAAGTCGCTTCAGTCGTGTCCAACTCTGTGTGACCCCATAGACAGCAACCCACCAGGCTCCCCCGTCCCTGGGATTCTTCAGGCAAAAACACTGGAGTGGGTTGCCATTTCTTCTCCAATGCATGAAAGTGAAATGTGAAAGTGAAGTCGCTCAGTCATGTCCGACTCCTAGCGACCCCGTGGACTGCAGCCCTCGAGGCTCCTCCATCCATGGGATTTTCCAGGAAAGAGAACTGGAGTGGGGTGCCATTGCCTTCTCCGAAAATTATTGCATTTCACATATTTGAGGTTGTGATCCATTTTAAAGAAAAAGAAAGTATAAGTAAGCCCATGGTCTTGTCCTATATCCGAAGATTATGTCCTTTGCCAATATTTCTCATATTAAATGTGATCTTAAAATGCTATGAGATCTGAGAAATAAGTTGGAAGTTTGGAAGGTTCTTTCTTCAGCTTTTTGGGTAATTGATGTTAGCATCAAAGAGGCAAAGTGGCTGATGGGCATTTCTCAAGATTGTACCCTCTTTAACTTTAATGATCTCATGATCATATTTTGAATTTTATAATGACAACAGCATGATCCTACACCAGTGCAAAGTACAGAGAATCTGCTAACAACCCTCAGTTGACTCAGCATACTTTCACTTCAGTTCAGTCACTCAGTCGTGTCTGACTTTTTGTGACCCCATGAATTGCAGCATGCCAGGCCTCCCTGTCCATCACCAACTCCCAGAGTTCACTCGGACTCATGTCCATAGAGTCAGTGATGCCATCCAGCCATCTCATCCTCTGTTGTCCCCTTCTCCTCCTGACCCCAATCCCTCCCAGCATCAGAGTCTTTTCCAGCGAGTCAACTCTTCGCATGAGGTGGCCAAAGTACTGGAGTTTCAGCTTTAGCATCATTCCTTCCAAAGAAATCCTAGGGCTGATCTCCTTCAGAATGGACTGGTTGGATCTCCTTGCAGTCCAAGGGACTCTCAAGAGTCTTCTCCAACACCACAGTTCAAAAGCATCAATTCTTTAGCGCTCAGCCTTCTTCACAGTCCAACTCTCACATCCACATATGACTACTGGAAAAACCATAGCCTTGACTAGATGGACCTTAGTTAGCTAAGTAATGTCCCTGCTTTTGAATATGCTATCTAGGTCAGTCATAACTTTTCTTCCAAGGAGTAAGCGTCTTTTAATTTCATGGCTGCAATCACCATCTGCAGTGATTTTGGAGTCCAAAAAAATAAAGTCTGACACTGTTTCCACTGTTTCCCCATCGGAGCAAACAAATTACTTTTGTGATGACCTCATTTTATCATGCAAGCTTTTCAGTTACCTACACTGTATGAAATCATTGTCTGCAATCCTTTGTCAACTTGTCACAAGTTTTGAAACCCTCTGTCAAACCACTTGCCACTCTTCAGTGATATCATCTATCCATACGGAGGGCTTATGTTTCCTGTAGATGAACATATCTAGTTATGTGGAGGAAAGAGCAGCAGCACATATTAGCTATCATCTCCCTTCCTCAACCCAATGTCCTACAAGATTCAGAAATCCCCATATACAATGCATTCCCAAAAGGAATCATCCAACATCTGCCCGAAAACTTCTAGGAGAAGTCAACTCCCTCTTACCCAAGAAGACAGATTTTATTTGGGGGACAACTGAATGATTAGAAATGTCTTCTTGACACTGAGTTGAAATCTACCTTTTTCTAATTTGTTCCAATGGGTCCTGTCTTTGCACCTGAAAGCCTATTAAGTGTATAACCATAGCTACCATGTACCTTCTCTAGTCATATCTTTTCTGAACCCAAGCACCCCATTTTTTTCTATGTGTCCTCATTTGACAGATTTTTCACATAGATAACATTTTGATAGCAATTCTTTGCCTAGTATTAGATCAAGACCTTCTAGAACTAACAACAAAAAAAGATGTCCTTTTCATCATAGGGGACTGGAATGCAAAAGTGGAAAGTCAAGAGATACCTGAAGTAACATGCAAGTTTGCCTTGGAGTACAAAATGAACAGGGCAAAGGCTAACAGAGTTTTGCCAAGAGAATGTACTGGTCATAGCAAACACTCTCTTCCAATAATACAAGAGAAGACTCTACACAAGAACATCACCAGATGGCCAACATCAAAATCAGATTGATTATTTTCTTTGTAGCTGCAGTTGGAGCAAAAACAAAACTGGGAGCTAACTGTGGGTCAGATCATCAGTTCCTTATTGCAAAATTCAGACTTAAATTGAAGAAAGTAGGGAAAGCCACTAGACCATTCAGGTATGACCTACATCAAATCCCTTACGATTATACAGTGGAGGTGACAGATTCAAGGGATTAGATCTGATAGACAGACTGCCTGAAGAACTATGGATGGAGGTTCATGACATTGTACAGCAGGCAGTGATCAAGATCATCCCCAAGAAAAAGAAATGCAAAAAGGCAAAAAGGTTGCCTGACTAGGCCTTACAAATAGCTGAGAAAAAAAGAGAAGCAAATGCAAAGGAGAAAAGGAAAGATAAACCCATCTGAATGCAGAGTTCCAAAGAATAAAGGAGAGACAAGAAAACTTTCCTAGTCTTCTAAAGAAGAAGCTAAATCTTCTTCAGAGATCACGAATCTGACATCGCTCACTGTAAGCTATCAAAATGCCAGGCTGGATGAAGCACAAGCTGGAATCAAGATAGCCAGGAGAAATGTCAATAAAATTAGATGTGCAGATGACACCACCCTTATGGCAGAAAGTGAAGAGAAACCAAACAGCCTCGTGATGAAAGTGAAGGAGGAGAGTGAAAGAGCTAGCTTAAAACTCAACATTCAAAAAACTGAACAGAACTGAACTGAACTGAACTGCTGCAAACAACTGACTCATTGGAAAAGTCCCTGATGCTGGGAAAGATTGAGAGCAGAAGGAGAAGAGCAAATCGGGATGAGATAGCTGGATGGCTGTGGATGCAATGGATGTGAACTTGGGCAAACTTTGAGAGATGGTGAGAGACAGGGAGGCCTGGCATGCTGCAGTCCATGGGGTCGTGAGAGTTGGACATGACCGGGAGACTGAACAATGTATTTTTATATATACAGTGTGTATATACATATGTGTGTATATATATAGCGTGTGTGTTGTGTAACAACCCATTAAGTAACCTAAGATTCCACCCTAATGGATACTTTGGTAGTTTCTGTATCCTAGCTGTTGTAAATAATGCTGCAGTGAACACTGAGGTACATGTATCTTTTGGGGTTTTTTTAATTTTTATTTTTTTACTTTACAATATTACATTGGTTTTGCCATTGAAACATGTATAATAACATGTATCTTTTTGAATTAGTGTTTTTATTTTCCTTGGATAGATACCCAAGAGTGGAATTACTGGATATGGAAGTTCTATTTTTAATTTTTAATTTTTGAAGAACCTCCATACTATTTTCCTTGGTGGCTGTACCAATTTACATTCCCAAAAACAGTGTACCAGTGTTCCCTTCTCTCCATATCCTCACCAACACTTGTTATCTCCTGTCTTTTTGATAATAACAATTCTGACTAATGTAAGGTGATAACCTCATTGTAGTTTCAATTAGTGTTCCCATGACGATAAGTGATGTTGCACATCTCTTCACTCCCTGTTGGCCACTTGTATGCCTTCTTTGAAAACAAGTCTATTTGGTCTTCTGCTCAGTTTTCAATTGGATTGGTTTGTTTTGGATTGCTATTGAGTTGTATGATATATATTTTGGATATTAATCCATAATCAGATATCCGTTCAGTTCAGTCACTCAGTCGTGTCCGACTCTTTGTGAGCTCATGGACTGCAGCACACCAGGCCTCCCTGTCCATCACCAACTCCCGGAGTTCACCCAAATACATGTCCATTGAGTCGGTGATGCCACCTAACCATCTCATCCTCTGTCGTCCCCTTCTCCTGCCTTCGATCTTTCCAAGCATCAGGGTGTTTTCGAATGAGTCAGCTCTTCTCATCAGGTGGCCAAAATATTGGAGTTTCAGCTTCAACATCAGTCCTTCCAATGAACACCCAGGACTGATCTCCTTTAGGATGGACTGGTTGGATCTCCTTGCAGTCCAAGGGACTCTCAAGAGTCTTCTCCAACACCACAGTTCAAAAGCATCAATTCTTCAGCACTCAGCTTTCTTTAGAGTCCAACTCTCACATCCATAAATGACTACTAGAAAAACCATAGCCTTGACTAGATAGACCTTTGTTGACAAAGTAATGTCTCTGCTTTTTAATATGCTGTCTGGGTTGGTCGTAACTTTCCTTCCAAGGAGTAAATGTCTTTTAATTTCATGGCTGCAATCATCATCTGCAGTAATCTTGGAGCCCAAAAAATAAAGTCAGCCACTGTTTCCACTGTTTCCCCATCTATTTCCCATGAAGTGATGGGACCAGAATCCATGATCTTAGTTTTCTGAATGTTGAGCTTTAAGCCAACTTTTTCACTCTCCACTTTTACTTTCATCAAGAGGCTGTTTAGTTCTTCTTCACTTTCTGCCATAAGGGTGGTATCATCTTGCATATCTGAGGTTACTGACATTTCTCCTGGCAATCTTGATCCCAGCTTGTGCTTACTCCAGCCCAGCGTTTCTCATGATGTACTCTGCATATAAGTTAAATAAGCAGGGTGACAATATACAGCCTTGACACACTCCTTTTCCTATTTGGAACCAGTCTGTTGGTCTATGTTCAGTTCTAACTGTTGCTTCCTGACCTGCATATAGGTTTCTCAAGAGGCAGGTCAGGTGGTCTGGTATTCCCATCTCTTTCAGAATTTTCCACAGTTTATTGTGATCCACATAGTCAAAGACTTTGGCATAGTTGATTAAGAAGAAATAGCTGTTTTTCTGGAACTCTCTTGCTTTTTTGATCATTCAATGAATGTTGGTAATTTCACCTCTGGTTCCTCTGCCTTTTTTAAAACCAGCTTGAACATCTGGAAGTTCATGTTTCACATATTGCTGAAACCTGGCTTCAAGAATTTTGTATCATTTGCAAGTATTTTCTCCCAATCAGTAGGCTGCTTTTTGGTTTTGTTGATGGTATCCATCCCTGTACAAAAGCTTTTAACCTTGATTACATTCTCTTTGTTTTTGCTTTTGTTTCCTGGCCTGAAGAGACAAATCTGATAAAAATGTATTGCTAAGATCAACGTCAAAGGGTGTACTGCCTATGTTTTCTTCTAGCAGTTTTATGATTTCAGGTCTTGCATTTAGGTCTTTTCAGTCCTTTTGAGTTTATTTTTGTATGTGGTGTAAGAAAGTATTCAAATTTTGTTCTTTTATAAATAGTTGACCAGTATTTACAACACTTCCTATTAAAGAAATTCTCTTTTTCCTGTTGTGGCATTCTTGCCTGCTTCTTTGTTGATTAATTGACCATACATGCATGGGTTTATTTCTGGGCTCTCCATTCTTTTCCCTCTATCTCTATGTTTGGTTTTTGTGCCAGTACAATACTTTTTTTTGATTACCGTAGCTTTGTAGCAGTGTGATTCCTGCTGTTTTGTTCTTTTTTTCAGAAGATTGCTTTGGCTATTCAGGGTGATTTGTGATTCCACATAAATTTGGGGGTTATTTGTTTTAGGTCTATTAAACACGTCCTGGGTACTTTGATACGAATTGCATTGAATCTGAAGATCGTTTTGAGTGATATGGACATTTTAACAATATTAATTTTCCAACCCAGGAACATGGGATACCATTCCATTAATTTGTATTATCTTCAATTTTCTTTATCAGTATCTTATAGTTTTGAGAATACAGTTTTTTTACCTCCTTGGTTAAATTTATTTCTAGGTACCTTGTTCTTTTGATTCAATTATATTTTATTATATTAATAATTAATAATTATTTTTATTATAATTGCTTTCACTTCCTTATAGTTATTATTAGTGTCAGTTCAGTTCAATCATTTAGTCATGTCTGACTCTTTCCGACCCCATGAATCACAGCACGCCAGGCTTCCATGTCCATCACTAACTCCCAGAGATCACTCAAACTCACATCCATCAAGTCGGTGATGCCATCCAGCCATCTCATCCTCTGTTGTCCCCTTTTCCTCCTGCCCCCAATCCCTCCCAGCATCAGAGTCTTTTCCAATGAGTCAACTCTTCGCATGAGGTGGCCAAAGTACTGGAGTTTCAGCTTTAGCATCAGTCCTTCCAAAGAATGCTCAGGACTGATCTCCTTTAGAATGGACGGGCTGGATCTCCTTGCAGTCCAAGGGACTCTCAAGAGTCTTCTCCAACACCACAGTTCAAAAGCATCAATTCTTCGGTGCTCAGCTTTCTTCACAGTCCAACTCTCACATCCATACATGACCACTGGACAAACCATAGCCTTGACTAGATGGACCTTTGTTGGCAAAGTAATGTCTCTGCTTTTCAAAATGCTATCTATATTGGTCATAACTTTTCTTCCAAGGAGTAAGTGTCTTTTAATTTCATGGCTGCAATCACCATCTGCAGTGATTTTGGAGGCCCAAAAAGTAAAGTCTGAATATGCCACTGGAGATCAGTGAAGAAATAACTCCAGAAAGAATGAAGGGATGGAGCCAAAGCAAAAACAATACCCAGTTGTGGATGTAACTGCTGATAGAAGCAAGATCCGATGCTGTAAAGAGCGATATTGCATAGAAACCTGGAATGTCAGGTCCATGAATCAAGGCAAATTGGAAGTGGTCAAACAGGAGATCCAAGAGTGAATGTTGACATTCTAGGAATCAGCAAACTAAAATGGACTGGAATGGGTGAATTTAACTCAGATGACCATTATATTTACTACTGCGGGCAAGAATCCCTCAGAAGAAATGGAGTAGCCATCATGGTCAACAAAAGAGTCTGAAATGCGGTACTTGGATGCAATCTCAAAAACGACAGAATGACCTCTGTTCATTTCCAAGGCAAATCATTCAATATCACGGTAATCCAAGTCTATGCCCCAACCAGTAATGCTGAAGAAGCTGAAGTTGAATGGTTCTATGAAGACCTACAAGACCTTGTAGAACTAACACCCTAAAAAGATGTCCTTTTCATTATAGGGGACTGGAGTGCAAAAGTAGGAAATCAAGAAACACCTGGAGTAACAGGCAACTTTGGTCTTGGATATGGAATGAACCAGGGCAAAGGCTAATAGAGTTTTGCCAAGAGAACACACTGGTCATAGCAAACACCCTCTTCCAACAACACAAGAGAAGACTCTACACATGGACATCACCAGATGGTCAACACGAAAATCAGATTGATTATTAGTGTATAGAAATGCAATAGATTTCTGTGTATTAGTCTTGGATCCTGCCACTTGACTGAATTCATTTGTTAGTTCTAATAGTGTTTCTCTGGTGGAATCTTTAAGGTTTTCTGTGTATAAAATATTGTGTCATCTACAAATAGTGCTATTTTCTTCCAATTGGTATGCATTTTATTTCTTGTCTGAGTTCTGTGGTTAGAACCTCTAATACTATGTCAAATAGAAGTATTGAAAGTGAGCATCTTTGTCTTGTTCCTGATGTTAGAGAAAAAGCTTTCAGCATTTCTCCATTGAGTATGATGTTAGCTGTGAGTTTGTCATAAGTGACCTTTATTATGTTGAGATATTTTCTCCCTATAACAACTTTGATGAGAGTTCTTTTCATGAGTGGTTATTGAGTTCTGTCAAATGCTTCTTCTGTACCTGTTGAGATGGTCATGTGGCTTAAATCCTTTCTTTCATTGATGTGTTATATCACATTGATTGATTTGCAGATATTGAACCATCCTTGCATCTCTAAGATAAATACCACTTGATCATGATGTATGGTCCTTTATGTATATTGCTGAATTTAATTTACTAATATTTTATTGAGAATTTTTGCATCTTTATTCATCAGTGATATTGGCCCATAATTTTCTTTTGTTGTATTGTGGTTGTCTGGTTCTGGTATCAGATGAATGCTGGCCTCATAGAATGAGTTTGGAAATGTTTCCCTCTCTTTAATTTTTTGAAATAATTTGAGAAGAATAGATATTAACTCTTCATTAGATGTTTGGTAGAATTCTCCTGTGAAGCCATCCAGTCCTGGACTTTCATTTATTGGGAGATTTTAAAATATCTGATCCAATTTCAATACTATTAGTAAGTCTGTTCTGATTTTCTGTTCTTTCCAATTCGGTCTTGGAAGATTGTGCGTTTCTAGGAATTTTATTAATTTCTTCTTGGTTGTTCAATTTGTTGACCTATAACCGTGCATAGTGTTCTTAATGATTGTATTTCTGTGACATCAGTTGTAACTTCTTCTTTTTCATTTATAATTTTATTTGGGCTCTCTCTTCTTTCCTTAAAGAGTCTGGCTAAAGATTTATGTTTTGTTTATCTTTTCAAAGGACAAGCTCTTAGTTTCATTAATCTTCCCTATTTTTTCTTTTTTTTAATCTCAGTTTTATTTATTTCCATTCTGGTATTTATTATTTCTTTCTTTCTGATGAATTTTGACCTTTGTTTTGTTCTTCTTTTCCTAATTCCTTTAGATATTATTAGAAAGATTAATTGTTTTATTTGTAATTTCTCTTGTTTCCTGAAGTAGGACTCTATCACTATAAACTTCATTCTTAGAACTGCTTTTGCTTTTTTTCCCCTGTGGTTTTATCTTCTTCTTTCATTTGTAACATAGTCCTCTGTCTTATAATTCTTCTATCAATTATAATTTGTTTTCTTTTTAATTAATTAATTTATTTTAATTGAGAGCAGGAGAAGAAGGGGATGACAGAGGATGAGATGGCTGGATAGCATCACTGACTCGATGGACACGAGTCTGAGTGAACTCCAGGAGTTGGTGATGGACAGGGAGGCCTGGCATGCTGCGATTCATGGGGTCGCAAAGAGTCAGACACGACTGAGTGACTGAACTGAACTGAACTGAACTGAACTGAATTACTTTACAATATTGCGGTGGTTTTTGCCATACGTTGATATGAATCAGCCACAGATGTACATGTGCGCCCCATCCAGAACCCTGCTACTGCCTCCCTTCCCATCCCATCCCTCTGGGTTGTCCAAGTGCATCAGCTTTGTAATTATAATTTTTAAAATAATTATGCTATCCTATAGCAGTATCTTTCATAATAGCTGAATATTTCCAAGTATTTTCTCCCATTTATCTTTAACAATATTTAGAAATTCTGTCTCCAGTACTCTTGCCTGGAAAATCCCATGGACAGAGGAGCCTGGTAGGCTGCAGTCCATGGGGTTGCTGAGTCAGACATGACAGTGACTTCACTTTTACTTTTCACTTCCATGCATTGGAGAAGGAAATGGCAACCCACTCCAATGTTCTTGCCTGGAGAATCCCAGGGATGGAAGAGCCTTGTAGGCTGCCGTCTATGGTGTCACACAGAGTTGGACATGACTGATGTGACTTAGCAGCAGCAGCAGCAGAAATTCTGTGGAAATAAGTGTCAAGATGACCTGGAATAAATTGTCATTAAATTGAACAAGAAAGATTCAAACAGGTAGATGGGTGCATAGCATGGGGTTAACCCAGAAAATGTTGCTTGGCCAAAGTAGAGAATTTCAAATGGAGAAATTCTTAAAGTAAGGAAAGAGACTGAGTAAATGTTATATAAATGGAATAGTAAGACACACACTTGAGTCTAAATTTGAATTAGTAGAGAACAAAAAGCAAAAGTATGTTTTTAGGAGCTAATTTTGAAGCAATATATGAGGAATAATTTGTCATTCAGTCACAAAGTTGTGTCTGACTTTTTGGGGCCCCATGGACTGCAGTATGGCAGGCTTCCCTGTCCTTCACTGTCTCTTGTAGTTTGCTCAAACTTCTGTCCATCGAATCAGTGATGCTGTCTAACCATCTGATCCTCTGCCATCTTTTTTTCCTTTTGCTTTCAATCTTGCCCAGCATCAGGGTCTTTACCAAAGAGCCATCTCTTTGTATCAGATGGCCAAAGTATTAAAGCTTCACCTTCAGCATCAGTCCTTCTAAAGAATATTCAGGATCACTTTGCTTTAGGATTGATTGGTTTGGTCTCCTTGTAGTTTAAGGGGCTCTCAAGAGTCTTCTCCAGCACCACAATTCAAAAGCATCAATTATTTGACTTTCAGCCTCCTTTAAGGTCCAACTCTCAAATACATGTCTACTGGAAAAACCAGTTTTGTCTATACAGATTTTTGTCAGCAAAGTAATGTCTCTGCTTTTTAATATACTGTCTAGATTTGTCATAGCTTTCCTTCCAAGGAGCATCTTTTAATTTCATGGCTGCAGCCACCATCTGCAGTGATTTTGGAGCCCAAGAAAATAAGTTCGGCTTCCACTTTTTCCCTTTCTATTTGCCATGAAGTAATGAGGCCAGATTCCATGATCTTAGTTTTTTGAACGTTGAGTTTTAAACCAGCTTTTTTTCACTTTCTTCTTTCACCCTCATCAAGAGGCTTTTCAATTTCTGCCATTAGAGTGATATCATCTGCATATCTGAGGTTGTTGATAATTCTCCTGGCAGTCTCGATACCAGCTTGTGCTTCATCCAGCCCAGCATTTTACATGATGTACTCTGCACAGAAGTTAAATAAACAGGATACAGCTTTGTCATACTCCTTTCCCAATTTTGAACCAATCAGCTTTTCCATGTAAGGTTCTAATTGTTGCTTCTTGACCTACATAAAATTTTCTCAGAAGACAGATAATGTGGTCTGGTATTGCCATCTGTTTAAGACTTTTCTAGTTTGTTGTAATCCACATGGTCAAAAGCTTTAGTGTAGTCTATGAAGCAGAAATACAGGTTTTTCTGAAATTCCCTTGCTTTCTTATGATCCAACAAATGTTACCAATTTGATCTTTGGTTCCTCTTAGTTTTCTACATCCAGCTTGTATATCTGGAAGTTCTCAGTTCACATACTGCCGAATCATAGCTGGAAAGACTTTGAGCATAACCTTAGAAGCATGTGAAATGAACACAATTGTATGATAGTTTGAACATTCTTTGCCGCTGCCCTCCTTTGGCATTGGAATGGAAACTGACCTTTCCTGGTCCTGTGACCACTGCTGAGTTTTCCAAAGTTGACAACATATTGAATGTAGCACTTTAACAGCATCATCTTTCATGATTTTAAATAATTCAGCTGGAATTCCATCACCTCCACTAGGCTTGCTCTAAGGCCCACTCGACTTCCCATTCCAGGATGTCTGGCTCTAGGTGAGTGACCACACCATCATCATTATTCTAGTCATTAAGACCTTTTTTTTGTATACTTCTTAATCCCTTCTGCTTCTGTTAGGTCCTTACCATTTTGTCCTTCACTGTGCCCATCCTTAAATGAAGTTTTCAATGATATCTCCAGTTTTCTTGAAGTGATCCTGAGTCTTTCCCATCCTATTGTTTTCCTCTATATCTTCATTGTTCATTTAAGAATGCCTTCTTACCTCTCCTTGCTATTCTCTGGAACCCTGCATCTGTTGGGTATATCTTTCCCTTTCACCCTTGTTGTTCATTTCTCTTCTTTCCTCAGCTATTTGTAAAGCCTGCTCAGACAACCACTTTGCCTTCTTGCATTTCTTTTTCTTTGGGATGGTTTTGGTCACTCTCTTGTGTATAATGTTACAAATCTATGTCCATAGTTTTTCAGGTACTCTGTCTACCAGATCTAATCCCTTAAATCTATTTGTCACCTAACCTGTATAATTGTAAAGGATTCAATATAGGTCATACCTGAGTGGCCTAGTGGTTTTCCTCACTTTCTTCAATTTAAGCCTAAATTTTTCAATAATGAGCTGATGATCTGAGACACAATCAGCTCCCAGTCTTGTTTTGCTGACTATATAGAGCTTTTCCATCTTCGACTGCAAAGAATATATTCAATGTGATTTTGATTTTTGCTTCCCTTTGTGCCTCAGATGGTAAAGAATCTGCTTGCAATGCGAGAGACCTGGATTTGATCCCTGGGTTGGGAAGATCTCCTGGAGAAGGGAACAGCTACCCACTCCAGTATTCTGGCCTGGAGAATTCCATGGACTATATAGTCCATGGGGGTCACAAAGAGTGATTTTGATCATCTGGTGATATCCATGTGTAGAGTCATCTTTTGTGTTGTTGGAAAAGGGTGTTTGCTATGACCAGTGTGTTCTCTTGACAAAACTGTTAGCCTTTGCCCTGCTTCATTTTGTACTTCAACGCCAAACTTGCCTGTTACTACAGGTATCTCTTGACATCCTACTTTTGCATTCAAATCCTCTAGGATGAAAACGATGTCCTTTTGGTGTGAGTTCTAGAAGGTCTTGTAGGTCTTCATACAACCAGCCAATTTCAACTTCTTTGGCATTAATGGTCGGGGCATAGACTTGTATTACTGTGATGTTGAAAGGTTTGCCTTGGAGATGAACTGAAATCATTCTGTTGTTTTTGAGATTGCACCCTTCTATTGCATTTTGGACTCTTGTTGACTAGGAGGACTACTCCATTCTTCTAAGGAATTCTTGCGCACAGTAGTAGATATAATGGTCCTCTGAATTAAATTTGCCCGTTTCTGTCCATTTTATTTCACTGATTCCTAAAATGTCGATGTTCACTCTTGCCATCTCCTGCTTGACCACATCATAGACCTAACATTCCAGGTTATTATGTAATATTATTCTTTATAGCATTGGACTTCATTTCACTACCAGACACATCCACAGCTGAGTACTGTTTCTGCTTTGGCCCAGCCATTTCATTCTTTCTGGAGCTATTAGTAATTTCCCTCTGCTCTTCCCCAGTAGCATATTGGACACCTTCTGACCTGGGGTCTCATCTTCTAATGTCATATATTTTTGCATTTTCATATTGTTCAAGAGGTTCTCGTGGCAAGAATACTGGAGTGGTTTGCCATTCCTTCTTCTAGTGGACCATATTTTGTCAGGACTCTCCACTATGACCTGTCCATCTTGGGTGGCCCTGCAATATATGGCTCATAGCTTCACTGAAGAATAAGATACTTGTGGAAATATTTAGAATATGTGGAATTTGTTAAATACATTCTGGTGAGAGTGGCTAAAAGGCTGGCTTTAGGCAGAAAGTATTGAAATGGATTGAATCCATTATGTAAGGTTTGGTTGCACTTGAGAAGTTTGAATACGAAGACAGAAAAAGTAAGAAATAGAAAATCAGGACAAAGAAGGGACTTCTAGAGGACTGAGAAGAAGTGCAGCCAATGATGTCACTGATGAGGAGACTAGGGAGGGTCAAGGTTTTAGGAAGGAATGAAACAAAATCAGAATAGGTTTTCATTTATAGAATAATATATTTGAAAAAAGAGAATGTAAAATAAATAACCCTCCCACCAACAGCAATATATATATATACATGATATTTATTATTTTAGCTCTTTTCTATAGAATACAAGCATGTGTAGCATCATTAGCCCTTCCATCTGAATCAAATTTTACATGTGGTGTCACTGCTCCTTTTGTGGGGAAATAAAACTAAGTAGCTAATCAGTCAGGGTTCTTCAGAGAAACAGAACCAATAGGATATATAAAGTGATATAGATAGCTTCATTATAAGATATGGTTCACACTGTTTTGGAGGTTGAGAAGCCCCCCAATCTATCCACTACATGCTGGAGACTCACAGAAGTCAGTGGTACAATTGGAAGTCTTGCAAGCCAAAGAGCCAATGGTGTAAATTTCAGTCCAGGTCTGAAGGCCTGAGAATTAGGAGTACTGAGGGCAGGAGGAGGTGGACATATTCACTCAAGCAAGAAAGGACAGAGCGAATCCAGTTTTCCTTTGTCCTTTTTTTCTGTTCAGGCGTTCTCTAGATGGTTATCAACCCAATTTGGGGATGATCTTTTGCTTTGCTGCTGCTGCTGCTAAGTCACTTCAGTCGTGTCTGACTCTGTGCAACCTCATAGACGGCAGCCCACCAGGTTTCCCCATCCCTGGAATTCTCCAGGCAAGAACACTGGAGTGGATTGCCATTTCTTTCTCCAATGAATGAAAGTAAAAAGTGAAAGTGAAGTCTCTCAGTCATGCCCGACTCACAGCGACCCCATGGACTACAGCCTACCACGCTCCTCTGTCCAAGGGATTTTCCAGGCAAGAGTACTGGAGTGGGGTGCCATCGCCTTCTCTGGCTCTTTTGCTTTAGTCATTCACCAATTCAAATGCTGGTCTCCTCTAGAAACACCCTCACAGACATCCCCAGAAAAGATGTTTAACCAGTCATCTAGACATCCTTTTGTCAGTCAATTTAACACACAAAATTAACCATCTCTTAAGAGATAGATAAGATTCTATAAAGATGGCCCTGCTAAGTTATCCACCCCCTGCTTATTTAGTCAAACACTAATCTAGGCACTGCTGCTGAGATGGGATTTTGCACATTTAATTAAAGTCCCAAGATGCTTGACCATAAAACACAGAGATTATCTGAGTGAGCTCAACTGAATCACAGGAGACCTTCAAAAAGCAGAAGGCAAAGTCAGGGAGATTTGAAATGTGACAAGGATTCCATGAACCATCACTTGTTTGAAGATGAAGGGTTCAAATGAGAAGAAATGTGGATTTTCTTGCAGAGAGCAAGAAAATGGTGACTTTGGTCCAATAAACACAAAACCTGAACTCTGGCAAATACTTGAAGTAACTTGTAAACCAGTCCTATAAATAGGAATCCATGTAGTCGATATATTAACTTTGACTTCATGACTCTAAGCAGAAAAGTTAGTTGAGCCCCAGACTTGTGACCTAGAAAAGTGAGAAAATAAATGAGCTGTTTAAGACTGCTAAAAGTGTGCTATTTAGTCACAGTGCAGTATAAACCAGATATTCTCTTTATATATGCAAACATAGATATTAAATTGTTTACAAATTTATGTCCTTTTCTAGTCACTAGTCATCATATAATATAAAATATTGCATATCCTTCATATTGTTACATGGCCTTCATAAATACTATCTTTGTGGCTGTTTACTATTTATCAAGTTCATGTATTAGAGATTATTTAATAACCCCCCTATTGATCATTTAGATTTCTTTCCACTTTTTATGGAAATGAATGTCTTCATGAAGACTGAAAAATGCACAACTTAAAAGCTGAGGATATTGTTTTATTCGACAGACAAAACTGAGGACTTAAGCCCAGGACACAGCATCTCAGATCACTCTCAGATACTGCTCTGAAGAAACAAGGGAGAAGCCAGGATATATGCAAGTTTTTGTAACAAAGACCAGCTAGTAGAACATCAATAAATTATTGTTAATTAAAGAAAATCAGATATATCAAGTTAAGGAATTTAGCACTTTTCTATATATGGGAAGATGTACAGAAATCATTGAAACAATTCCTCCGCTATGCACCTCAGCTCTCTGGGGCCAGTGTCCTGTTCTTTCTCCCCCTGTGGCATCTCAGGGTGCCCTGGCACTATGTGCATCGGGGAGAGGGGTTGGCTGCAGCTACTGACTGCTGAATGGTGGGTATCCTGTTTCTGTCCTGATTTCCCTCAGAGTTCAGCATCTAGGTGGGTGTAATATGATGACTCAATGAATACAACAGCCTTTGTTTACTGATACAGCAGGCAACATTTTTTCATTGACATGTAAGACTTAATAATGGATTGAGGATAATCAACTTAAGACAGATTACTAGAGAATTCCTGGGTTAGAGGTATATATTTAATAGTCATTCAAATCACTGTATGAATGACCATGTCGATCTAATTCTTAGCTAAAGGTATTCAGGAGTACAAAGAGTACTGTGCCTGAAAGTAGAGTGAGAATTAAAATGCCTTGAGATGAATCTGGAGAAATAGAAAGTTTCAAGTGCATGCAAACTGCAGAAAGTCGTTTTTGTTTTTCCCCTTTTCATGGACTCCTGATAGTGTTGTAGTCCTGTGCTGCTGGTTTACATCACACTTTTTCTTGAGCTTTTGCTCCATAATGTTTGGCATTTCCTCTTTAAGGTGATAATTTTCATTTCCTTAAATTGTCACAGTTTGATATTGATCACACTCTGCTAGCTGCTGAGAAAAGCCCAGATTAGAAAAGAACCAGTATTTGCTGAGTAGGGGGTGAGGAGAAGGCCAGATTAAATGATTCATTTCAGTCATATGTGAAAGATAAACTAGAGAGGAAATACAGAAAATGCCCACATTGATCACAGATGAGTTTGAGAGCTATTTTGTAGAGGAAATAAGTGCAAAAGTAGAGGATATAAGAGGATGCATGCCTATTACATCTTTTGAAAAAAATGGATCTCGAGGGTGTGTTTCTTAAAAAAAAAATAATTAGAATAAATATTATTCCCATTGGTCCTTGCTCTAGTTTCCTGTGGCTACCACAACAAATTACTGCCAGTAAGTGCCTCAGAACGACTCTAATTTATTATCACAGATTTCTGGAGGCCAGTCTGAAATCAAGTGTCCTCAGGGGCACAGTCCCACTGGAGACTCTAGGGGAGAATCCTTCTTGCCTCTTCTAGTTTCTGATAGCTGCATTCATTTCTCAGCTACATCGGTTGATTCAATCTTTGCCTCTGTCTTCACCTGAACATTTTTCCTATGTCCTCTTCTGTATCTTGAAGTATGCTCGTCATTTGATTTAGGGTTTTACCCAGGAAACCCAAGATGATTTCATTCTAAATTCTTTAACCAATTACATCTTCAAAGCCTTTATTGCAGATAAGGATATATTCAAAGATTCTAGGGATTGGAGGGTGGAATTATTTTTGGGGGGTGAGGGCAGCCACAGTTCAAGCCACTACAGTTCTTTAGTTTACCAGAGGCCTATTGTTTCAGGGGAAAAAAAAATTGTTTATGGGAGATAGTTTATGGCTCATCCCTAACTAGGGTGAAAAATACTTCCAGAAACTGGTTCAGCACTGGAACAACTTCCCAGTGATGGTATGCCAAGTCTCTCCTCTACAGCTCCTTCAATATCACCTCTCCTCTTCTAGGCAGGAAGCATGTGTTATCAGAAATGATCCATTACGCAATGTTTGTATGTACACTCAATGTTTCTGAGTATAGCATCTGTCAATTTCCATGGTGTAAGCACTCACACGATGTCACTGAACACAAAGTTGAAAGTGATATGCCCAGATGGATCCAGCACACCACTATCAGTAGACAGTATTACTGTCAGAACCAGTTTCTATGTCACATGAATTTTTAATTCAAGGTGACTTGTTGATGTTTTATCATTTTTTTCCTGTGAACTCACAATAAATGTAGAGACTAAGAATGGCCATGCTTAGTTCAGGAATGTCTAGCTTGGTAAATTAAATAGAAGAACTGCCTGAAATTAAACTTTAATTCATAGATGACACTATTATTTAAGATAATATTATAAGATTATTATTTAAGATAAATGTACTTCCTGTACAGAGGACAAAGGAATAAATTTATTTTCAATATATCATATATTTTTCTCCTGCAGTAATTTCTCTTCATATTTTTAAAAGTGAAGTTTTAGTGCCTCCTTGAAATTCAGAAGCATGGGTAAAAGGAAAAGAAAGACAAGTGTGCAAGACTGTTCTTTGAGTCTAAGGATTTTAGAGATGTAATTACATGATATTGATATGTGTGCTAATTTGAATACCTTTGTTAAAATTCTGGACTTCAAAATTTTCATTTCTAGTTAAAACCTAGTTAAATAAGAAGTGTAAGAAGAATAAGAAGTGTAAGAGGCAGTTTAAGAAGGAGGAATAGCTCAGTATAGGAAGGAGAAGTTTTAAATGGAAAACAATGCTCTCTTTGATGATTTCAGAGAAGCAAAAAGAGTCAGCAAAGTAAAATTAATTCAGGTAGGAAAGTAATTGCATTAACATTTACTATTATATTCTGTCTCAGTAAGTTGCTTTGTCAGGGAATGGACTTTAATCCTTTCAGAAACATACTTTCCCTGAGTCTATAAGAATGCTTTTTGAGATCTGAAGCATCCACAGATTTTTTTAAAGCAGGTATTCATACTGCACACGATGCTGGGATTAGTGTGCCACAGAAATGGCAGGTGGGTCTCTGCGGAGTTTGGTGGCCCCTTTGTTCCTTTTTACTAATTGGTCTGGGCAGATATGGGGTGGTGACAGCTGTTCTCCTCCCCCTGCAAGCAGCATACGGAAGAATTTTCCTATTTCTCTTCATCATCTCTCCTGTGAAATCCTAGTAGGGTCACTACCTTGTCCTAGTTATGAAACTGAAAAATCTCATATCCTGGGGTCCCTTCAGTCCCAGGTAAACTGGGAGAGGAAATTTGGTCACCCTAGAGCCTGGTGGGGTTCCTAGAGGTAAACCCAGCAAAGAGATCAGGTGTTCTCTGTGTCTTGGATCCCCAGAAGGCCCACCCTGTCCGAGTTAGCCCACACTCAATCTTTAGCAGTTGCTGACATTTCTGGTTTAATGTTCCTACACAAGTGGCAAAGTGGTAAAGAATCCACCTGCTAAGCAGGGGACAGGTTCGATCCCTAGGTCAGGAAGAGACCCTGGGGAAGGAAACGGCAACCCAGTCCAGTATTCTTACCTGGAAAATCTCATGGACAGAGGAGCCTGGTGGGCTACAGTCCATGGGATCCAAAAGAGTTGGACATGACTGAGTGCGTGCATATGTGTGTGCATGCGCACACACACGCACACACACACACGCGCGCACACACACACGCACACACACACACTGGTTTATTCGGTGTTTGATAACATCTTCCCTGATGCTTAAAGCATCTGTCTCTTATGTTGGTTGTTTGTCCTATGACCTCAGTCATCTAATGGGCACAAAAAAGTCATTAACTTGCACTTTGTCCAGGTTTCTTTCTTCCTGTTGTAGCAATGGGAGTGATATTCTTTCTAGCTCTCTACATCTTCCCGTTGAAACCAGAAGTCATCGAAGGGTTAAACTAACTAAATCTGAATTAAATAAACATGGATATGAACTGTAGGTATCTTTGCATGATTAAATTTACATCAATGCATCCAAATATTTAAAGCATGAACCATCATGCCTGGCATAGAGTAGATGGTCTGTGCTGCATGTTTATTTGGTCATGTCTGACTCTTTGCGACCTCATGGACTGTAACCCTCCCATTCTCCTTTGTCTATGTAATTTTCCAGTCAAGAATACTGGAGTGGGTTGCCATTTCCTACCTCAGGGAGATGCCCTATAAATGTTAATTTTCTTCTCATTTTACCCACCCCTCAGTGGAAATGATAACATTAAAATCTTTAATCTCTCATGTATTTTCTTTGTTCTTCTCTTTTAAAAGAGTAATTTAAAGAAAATGATGAAATGAATTAGGCTGGAATAATGAATTTTCTAGGGAGCTCAGACTTACACGACTATGGGCTTTCTTAGTTGACACTGGCAAGGGAAATGAATGAGAGCCTGTTCTGTTGAAATGAGATCATGCTGATCAGGTCTACCTATCAAGCAAATGACAGTAACACAAATAATGCCCCAGAAATCAAATTCATGGAACCTGGCAGAAAGCTCATAGTGCTGACAGCCATATTGAATCTTGGGACCATGATTTCTCCAGCTCTCCAAATTCATCTCAAGAAAATCTGTGCAGTGCTTGTAATCATATCTCTAAGGAAAACTCTCCAGGCTGAAGCAAGTAGTATTGATGATTTATTGAGTACCAGCCTTCTTTTTACATCATTTATAGAAGTTTTTATAAATCCACCATGAGGAAATGTTCCTGTACAGTGACAGAAAAATTTCATCTACACTAGATGCAGGGTAGAGACTAGCCTCCTACAGATGTTTCAAGCCTCTATTACTGTTCTTTCTTTATTTAATATACATGATATGACCACATTTATAATTGACAGAATGTTCTTAGATGGCAGGCACTCTGTAAAGTGCTCTTCTGTAGCTTATTTAAAGCAACCCAGTATGAAAAGAGATTCTCTTTTCTTTGTTATTTGGGCAGGACCACAAATAAGGGCATATAATGAATATTTACAAATAATAAGAGGAAAAACTTCAGATTTAATGCAAAAACATAACATCATTCTCATTGCCCAGTAGACTCTGCCCTGCAGTATGATTTCTTATTAACTGTTTTTCCAAACTGAAATGCACACAAAGTTTTTTATTATCTGGTAAATTTGAAAGTCTTGTTTTCAAGATTATAAATTTATATCTTGAATTTATTTAATATAGATATGCTTAAGTTTGCTTAATTTACACTTAAAATTGTTCTATATTCCTATTTGCTGACCTATTAGCAACATAATACAAATTAGGTGTTACACACATTAAGAAATTAACAAAATTAACACATTAACAAAAAACAGAAGAAAGTTCAGAAGGGCTTGGCCCTCTTCTTTTTTATTGTTGTTGTTTAGTATCTAAGAAATGTCAGAATCTTTGTGAACCTGTGGACTATAGCCCACCAGGCTCCTCTGTCCATGGGATTGCTTCTTCTTCTTCAGTAACAAATAAATGCCCCCACAGAGTCCTCTAACTGCTCTACTTATCTTGCCAACAATATTATTTGTCATTGTGTATTCATACTTGTGAATTTCCCCAGTTCTTACCCTGCCACCAACTGTATATCTGTAGATAGATTTCGCTCTTATAGATTACCTGCCAGTCAAACTAGCATTCTACAATGGCAAGCCTGATAAGATTACTATGTAGAGAGTAAACACACCAGGGCAAATGTACACCAAGTTCAGTTATCTCTGTATAATCCCACTTGGATACTTCTTTGGAGAAAGTTATCTACACTAGAGAAACTTGTTTCTAGACTAGAGAAACTGGTTTCTCCTGAACCTCACTTATCCTGGGATCTTTGCCCCAACATTTAACCTCTTTATGTTTTAGCTTCTGTGTTTGTAAAATTGTAGTTTTGTTTAGGCAGGTAAGTGATTTTAAAAAAGAAAAAAAATTAGGATTTTATGAGATCACATAAATGAAAGGTTTTTAATACATATATTTCACTAGACACCTGCAAGTTGGCTTATCAATGGCTAAAAGTCCTATTAAACTGAACACGAGCAAAACAAAAATGTACTACTGGAAAAGAAATTTTCAAGCTTCAACTCATATATACTTATTTTAGCACAATGTATCAATTACCATGTCCTAGTTTAGTAATTATGGCAGACTCTTAAAATTTTCTGCAAGATGATTTTCTTTCTAGAATAGTCTATTATTTTTCTTAATGTAAGACAAGAGCAATTTGTACACATAACAGCCACTGATAATTTAAAATATCATATTTGCTAGAACACTGGTGAGCAAACATTTTTATTAAACTTCCACAAATAAAAAGAGATATGGGGTTTTTGTTGTTTTATTTTTGTTATTATGTTCTTCAATGATTGAATAGTGAATGGTCCAAAGTTAGGCATTTGCAAGGAGAAGACACTGATAATGTGACCCTCTAATAACAAATAAACATGGTATAACAAGAGAGATCAAGGAGTTGTTTTATCATTAAGAAAGCTCTAGTATTACCAAACCTTCACTGGTACAAAGTTTCCAAAGAAGGCAGTGACCCCTTATCAACAAGCCATCAGCCTTAGCTCAAGTTAATATGTATTTATCACATGACCAGGGAAGGTTTCATCCAGTGGGAGAGAACTGCTGATAGTGGTGAAGATCCTTTTCTTCACTTTCCAATTTGCTCAGAAACCTACACAATACTTCATTAGCTTTGACCAGCCTCCTAAGTGTTAGCAGATTTCAAAAACGTAGGTGACACTGATTCTCTTCCTCAAAAATAAAAATTAAGCACTGTGAATACAATACTAGTTAATAATGACTGAGCAGCTTGCTGAGTACAATATGGAGTTAATGAAGCTCAAATTGGAATTAGTCTATATTTCACATAAGCCCATTGTTTTCTACATCCCCGAGAAAAAACTATCAAGTTTTAAAATTGGAGTAGATGAAAGACTGTGTATTAGCTAACAAGTCTCTCATCACTGATGGGAATGACCCTTGGTTCTATATTAGTCACCCAGTAGAGGGATCCACTTTGTGGATCACAACAAACTGTGGAAAATTCTTAAAGAAATGGGAATGCCTGTCCACCTTACCTATCTCCTGAGAAATCTGTATGCACTTCAAGAAACAATGTTTAGAACTGGACATGGAACAACTGACTGGTTCAAAATTGGGAGAGGAGTACAACAAGGCTGTATATTGTCACCCTGATTATTTAACTTCTATACGGAATACATCATTCGAAATGCTAGGCTGGATGAATCACAAGCTGGAATCAAGATTGCCAGGAGAAATATCAACAAACTCAGATATGCAGATGATACCACTCTAATGGCAGAAAATGACAAGGGTCTAAAGAGCCTCCAGATGAGGGTGAAAGAGGAGAATGAAAAAGCTGGCTTAAAACTCAACGTTCAAAAAACTATGCATGGAATCCAGTTCCATCACTTCATGGCAAATAGAGGGGGAAAAGTGTAAGCAGTGACAGATTTTCTTTTCTTGGGCTCCAAAATTACTACAGATGGTGATTGCAGCTATAAAATTAAAAGACATTTGCTCCTTGGAAGGAAGCAATGCAGGTAACTCTTTGCTGTCTGAGCCACCAGGGAAGCCCAAGAGTACTGGAGTGGGTAGCCTATCCCTTCTCCAGGAGATCTTCCTGACCCAGGAATTAAACCGGGGTCTTCTGCATTTCAGGCAGATTCTTTACCAGCTGAGCTACCAGGGAAGCATGACAAAACTGGACAGCATATTAAAAAGCAGAGACATCACTTTGCCAACAAAGGTCCTATAGTCAAAACTATAGGTTTTCCAGTAGTTCTGTACAGATGAGAGAATTTCATCATAAAGAAGGCTGAGCACCAAAGAATTGATGCTTTTGAACCGTGGTGTTGGAGAAGACTCTCGAGAGTCCCTTGGACTACAAGGAGACCAAATCAGTCAATCCTAAAGGAAATCAACTCTGAATATTCATTTGAAGGTCTGATTCTAATGCTGAAGTTCCAATACTTTGGTCACCTGATGTGAAGACAACTCATCGGTAAAGACTCTGATGCTGGGAAAGATTGAAGGCAACAGGAGAAGGGAGTGACAGAGGATGAGATGGTCAGATAGCATCACCTACTTAATGGACATGAATTGAGCAAACTCTGGAAGACAGTGCAGGAGAGAGGAGCTTGGTGTGCTGCAGTCCATAAGATCTCAAAGAGTCAGACTCAACTTGGTGACTAAAGAATAGCAATAAGATGGAGGCATCCTTATATCTGGAGAATAGTACCATAATTATTTTAATGTTTTACTCTTTTCTTCATTAAAAACTCAAAAATCATGTTAAAGCATAGTCTTTAGTCTCTGGATAGTTTCCCAAAATTTTTAACAGCTTTTAAAAATGTGCTCTTTGAAAGAAAAGTATTGATTCTTAAAATTTGCCACACCAGAAGTTGCACATGGCTGGATGCATTTTCTCTGGGAGCACTCTACCACAGCACTGGCAGTACAAAGGAGCTTTGCAGATTTACTGGAAAGTTGCAGCACACAGGGACCTTGGTCTGATACTGGTGAGTGGAGAGGCTGCAGAAAATAAAGCTAGGAAAATGAGCAATATAGGGAGGCTTTGCTGCTGCTGCTGCTGCTGCTAAGTCGCTTCACTCGTGTCTGACTCTGTGCGACCCCATAGACGGCAGCCCACCAGGCTCCCCCATCCCTGGGATTCTCCAGGCATGAATACTGGAGTGGGTTGCCATTTCCTTCTCCAACGCACGAAAGTGAAAAGTGAAAGTGAAGTCGCTCAGTTGTGTCTGACTCCTAGCAACCCCATGGACTGCAGCCTACCAGGCTCCTCTGTCCATGGGATTTTCCAGGCAAGAGTACTGGAGTGGGTTGCCATTGCCTTCTCCAATAGCGAGGCTATAATGAGCCTCAAAGCCTGGAACCAAAATGTTTACAGTAAATCTATTTAATAAATATTTATGTGACACCAGTATTAGGCCCATTCACCAAAATCATAGACATCAGAATTGCTTTTTTATCTGTTTTCCGTTCTGTGCACTTCCTTCTCATTAAGTATGCAGTCTATGAATTTTTTCCTCTACAAATGTGCTCTTCTCTTGAAAACATGTGAAATAATTTGGTACTGTAGCTCTGCATCATGATTTGACATACTTTGTCAATTTTTTATTAAAAAGCACAAGTTATTTTTCTGAGGTTCCTTTGGGCATCCTTATAGTAACACACACACACACACACACACATGCTAAAAACACGGTAATTCAACCTTCTCTAGTGTCACAAATAGATGCTGAACACTTTTGTTGAGAGGATTTCCTGAATGCTGCTATTCAGGGATGATTTATTTGTTAAGCTAATAGCCAAGTATCTTCTAAGCCAAGGTCAGTGTGGTTTTGCAGCCTCAGGTTTTGACCATGATGGGTTAGACAAAAGAAGTTGGAAAGATGACCAGTCACTTTGTGTGTCAGAGGAGTCTGGATGTCTTGAATGCTACTGTCTTTTGTCCATCACCTACAGCAAGTAGGAGCAGTGCAACAAGGTAGAGAGGGTACATTTGGAAGCTGTTTGGATTCATAGGTAGAAAATGGGTTATATCTGAATGATCCTCTGATCTACACACTCACAAGGCTGAGCAGTCTTGCAAATCATCAGTTGGCATAACCTATTTTATAAGCATTTTTAACAGATACCCACTTAATTCCTTAGTCTTCCATCTTGAAATAAAATTTCCCTGGCTCATGTTTGGTATAAAATTTTATGGGTTATTATTTCAGTTTGGTTTTAGCTATTTCCATTACCAGAGATGCTCACATTTGTGTGTTTTATCACTTTCCATGTTTCTCCTAATATATTGTCTCATTTTTCCCTTATAAAAGACTTGTAAAAACCTTGTTAGGCAGATGAACCACCTTGTATAACAGCTATTATCATCATCTCCACTTAAAAAAGCACAAAACCACTAAATTCATGAAATAATTCAGCAAATGTTTTTGGAGCAAATGTTTTCTGCTGTGCACTAGATATTGCAGGAAGCAGTAGGAATAGTGTAGTATCAACAACAGCAACAAAACAAATGGCACTGTGCTTGTCCTCATGGAAGTTACAGCCCAGATGGAGACAAATGTCAAGCACAGAATCACACCATAGCTTATGTAAAATTATACCCACATTGAACCAGGACATGAAGAATAGTGTGATCTCCAAAGAGCAGAGGCAGTGGTATAACATTTCAGGCAAAGAGTCCACACAATGGCCTGTTGGAGGAACTGAGGGTGAGGAAGGTGAGATGCCGGACTGGTCAGAGGGTATGTTTGTCATCCTGGGAACAATGGAAAGTTTAGGAGTTTTAAGAAGAGAAACATAAGCAATTTGTGCTTTGAAGGATCTCTGGCTGCAGAGGGTAGGGCAGTGGGTACTGGGGGCAGAGTGGGCACTGTGATACCCAGGAGGCTGCTAGAGGGGTCCAGATGGACATGTATGTGGTCATGGCAAAATGTCCAATCCCAGATCCGGTTTTCTTTCAATTTTATCACATTAGTTTAGTTCAGTTCAGTGACTCAGTCATGTCCAACTCTTTGCAACCCCATGGACTGCAGCACTCTGGGCCTCCCTGTCTATCACCAACTCCTGGAGTTTACCCAAACTCCTGTCTACTGAATTGGTGATGCCATCCAACCATCTCATCCTCTCTCATCCCCTTCTCCTCCCACCTTCAATCTTTCCAAAGAGTCTTTTCCAAAGAGTCAGTTCTTCACATCAGGTGGCCAAAGTATTGGAGTTTCAGCTTCAACATCAGTCCTTCTGATGAACACATTGCTGCTGCTACTGCTGCTAAGTCACTTCAGTCATGTCCGACTCTGTGCAACCCCATAGACAGCAGCCCACCCGGCTCCCCCATCCCTGGGATTCTCCAGGCAAGAGTACTGGAGTGGGTTGCCATTTCCTTCTCCAATGCATGAAGGTGAAAAGTGAAAGTGAAGTCGCTCAGCCGTGTCCAACTCTTAGCGACCCCATGGACTGCAGCCTACTAGGCTCCTCTGTCCATGGGATTTTCCAGGCAACAGTACTGGAGTGGGTTGCCATTGCCTTCTCCACATTACCTCCTTGTAAATTGATCTATACATTTCACTGTCACTAATTTATAGATGGGGAATCTGTGAATTTGTCAGGACAACATCTCAAAGAGAAAGACAAGAACAGGATGAGTGTTCTAATGTTCACTTCATTGCATTTGTTTCACACCATGACAACTAATTTATTTTCTTTATAGGAGATTATAGGTACAATGTAGAGAGATCTCTATATTAGGAGATTATATATATATTCATATGCATTTTGATTATGTTTATATTATAATCTAATATACATAATTCCCTAAACAGGACCAGAAATTCCACGAGGAGACAGATTCTTCCTGGGTTTATAAAACTGTTCTTTCACATTGTAGTTCTTGCATTTTGTAGAATTGAAATAAAGTTCATAGGGATTTCCTTGATTGTTCAGTGTCTGAGGCTTTGCACTCCCAATGCAGGGGCCCTGGGATGGATCCCTGGTCAGGGAACTAGATCCCACATGCTGTTTAAGAGCCTGCATGGTGCAACCATGACCAAAGATCCTGTGTGCCACAACCAAGACCCAGGGCAGCTAAATAAATATTTTTTAAGAAAAGAAATAAATTCACACAAGTGCATATTGATATTTATATGTGTGCTCTGTCACTCAGTCATGTCCAACTATTTGTGACCCCATGTTCCATATGGATGTGAGAGTTGGACTGTGAAGAGGGCTGAGCACTGAAGAATTGATGCTTTTGAACTGTGGTGTTGGAGAAGACTCTTGAGAGTCCCTTGGACTGCAAGGAGATCCAACCAGTCCATTCTGAAGGAGATCAGCCCTGGGATTTCTTTGGAAGGAATGATGCTAAAGCTGAAACCCCAGTACTTTGGCCACCTCATACGAAGAGCTGACTCACTGGAAAAGACTTTGATGCTGGGAGGGATTAGGGGCAGGAGAAGAAGGGGACGACCGAGGATGAGATGGCTGGATGGCATCACTGACTCGATGGACGCGAGTCTGAGTGAACTCCGGAAGTTGGTGATGGACAGGGAGGCCTGGTGTGCTGCAATTCATGGGGTCACAAAGAGTCGGACACAACTGAGCGACTGAACTGAACTGAACTGTTCCGTAGCCCGCTAGGCTCCTCTGTCCTTGGAATTCTCCGTGCAAGAATACTGGAGTTGCCATTCCCTACTACAGAGGATCTTCCTGACCCAGGGATTGAACCTGTTCCTCTTGTGTCTCTTGCACTGGCAGGTGGATGCGCCATCTGGGAAGCCCCAGGATCTTTACTGCTCATGATCAGTGACTTCATCTATTTCCAACTCTGTGTAGCCCACCAGGCTCCTCTGTCCACGGGATTTCCCAGGCAAGAATACTGAAGTGGATTACCATTCCCTTCTCCAGGGGATCTTCCTGACCCAGGGATCAAACCCACGTTTCCTGTGTCTCCTGCATTGCAGGTAATTTGTTTATCACTGAGCCCCTGGGGAATCCCCATGATATTTACAAATAAATGTAAATTATTTTGTAATGTAAATAAATGTAAATGTAATTTTCCTTTTTTTTTTTTTTAAGTGAGGCAACTGGTCGAAGTTATTCAAGTCACAAGAACACACAATTACATTATAGGCAAGGAAAAATCCCAAATGACAAACTATATCATAAAATTGAGAATAGATTTACTTTGAAAGTATTATTAACGCAGGATGCAGCATGCTTGGGGCTGGTGCATGGGGATGACCCAGAGAGATGTTATGGGGAGGGAGGTGGGAGGGGGGTTCATGTTTGGGAACGCATGTAAGAATTAAAGATTTTAAAATTTAAAAAATAAAAAACTAAAAAAAGAAAAAAAAAAGAAAGAAAGTGGGCTTCTCTGATGGCTCAGCTAGTAAAGAATCCACCTGCATTGCAGGAGACCTGGGTTTAATCTCTGGGTTGGGAAGATCTCCTGGAGAAAGGAAAGGCTAACCACTCCAGTATTCTGGCTTGGAGAATTCCATGGATTGTATAGGCCATGGGGTTACAAAGAGTTGGACATGACTGAGCAACTTTCTCAAAAAGAAACTACAAACACTTTAGTGAAAAGGATTTAGAATTGAATGCTCAACACAGAAAAACATGACAAACTTGAACAAATTATCTAAATATTCCTTTCCTGAAAAATCTTTTTAACACCTGCCCTTTTATGTCCTATAACTAACAATATAATTTTCTTTTAAAATATCTATATATATACATGTTACTAATTGCATTAATATATTGCTTGTGAAAAATATATTAGTGATCATTATATAGAGGACAGATACATAGTGATTAGCATATTGGGTTATTAATAATAAAGTACACTGTGTATCAGGCACTAATCTAAGACTTTTACATGCATTAATCTAATCTTCACAACAGTCCTGTAAATTAGGTATTACATTGTCCTCATCTTAGAGATATATACCTTATTTAAGAGAGCGAACTCTGGGAGATAGTGAAGGACAGGAAAGCCTGAAGTGCTGTTGTTCTTGAGGTCACAACGAGTCAGACACGACTGAGCAACTGAACAATAACAAATAGATGTGTCAATTTATAGATAAGTAACTTGTCCAAGGTCACACAATAAGGGATACAACCAAGATTCCAATCCAGGATTTTGCTTGCTATATTCTACCCCCACTCTTGTTCAATATTTGTTAATCTAAAGATACACATTTCACAACCTATTTTAACAATTACTTTTAAGGGAAGGTCTCTCATTTGTTTGCTTTATATAAAACTAAAGGGGGTGGACTTGATTTTGTTTATTTGATGCATCTGTTCAGTTATATGTCTGATGATTAAAATATAAAGAACATTAAAGTGAAAGTAAAGTCGTTCAGTCGTGTCCGACTCTGTGACCCACCAATCTCCTCCATCCATGCGATTCTCCAGGCAAGAATACTGGAGTGGTTTGCCATTTCCTTCTCCAGGGGATCTTCCCGACCCAGGGATCGAACCCAGGTCTCCCACATTGCAGGCAGACACTTTAACCTCTGCACCACCACCACTGATTTTTAAAATGTATAATCTATATTTCAATTGACAATCACTATTAACCTTTGGCTTTAATCTGAGTTAACATGTCTATGGTGGTCGTGCTATTAAAATCGAATATATTTGAGTTTCTTTACTGCAAGTCAAAGGAACTGTTTAAAGAAACCCTCATAGATATTGCATTTAAGATATTTGTTCTTTAGATAAAAATTTAACAGAAAGATATAACATATTGCAAACATTTGATGATGTTTCACATGGAAGGAAAACTTCATTACATATTGATTTGGACCTAGCAATAAATTTTGGCTTAAAATGAAAACATTCTAGTAATTAGCACTTCCCCCAGTGATTAAACAGGCATATAGAGTAGAGAGCACGAGTCCATGGAGACGCTATGCACAGGCTGGATAACCACGTCAGTGATGCTCTTAAAGGGGCGACTGCACTGAATGCTGAATTGGGTTAGGCACCTGCTCCAAGATTCTATGGTATAATAATAAGAAATTTTTATTACAAACTCCATTTATACGAAAACAGTGGGAAAACCACAGTTTTCTTACAGGTCAAATCCAGTGGGAAATAATGTGCTATAATAGAAATCACCTGCATTCCCTGCAGACAACCTCAACCTCTTTTCATCCACAAGGTTAGCTCTGCAGGGAAATTACACATTTTAGCTTCTTCCACTTTGGAATCAGCAACTTATGCTGTGTTTGCGACATTAGAAAATAACGGAAAGAAAATGGGTCATTTTGCAAGCTGGTGGTGGCTGGTTCCATCATGATGACGATTTCTGTTCATCATTTAAAGTTTTGCATGTGAGGAGAGGGCTTTCTACAAACCTGAAGGAATCTAATTTTGTGAAATGATCTTCATGTATCTATGTTTTACAATTTTTATTTAGGGCTATAAAGCAGTCATAGAAACAAATCAAGATCAAGCACAAACCTGAATGAACATGGGTAGACTCCAATATATCAGGTCTATAAGAAATAATTTTTATATGGAGTGAGTTTTCTTGGTTTTTCCTTATATCTTTCTCCTCTCAAAAATTTACAGAACTGGATCTTTTTCTTTGACTTATTTTAAAACAGAAAAGAGATTTCTATAAAGTGAATATAGTGCACTTTGTGTTTTGCCACAGGTTAATTAGGTACTGAATATCATGACTCCCTTGTCTTGTTTTGTTTCAAATATGTCTGTGTAAATTGGATACCAGGGTATCATGGATTTTACTGATCATAAAAGGAATTGTAGGTAATTATGGGAAGTATCACTTAACATCAGTTAAGATCCATTATATTGAACTAAAGTCTTATTAGGACAGTGATCCTCCACTAATGGGGTTTTGGCCCCCAGAGAATATTTGGCAATATTTGGAGACATTTTGGGTTGTCATACCTGGGAGTGTTAGTGGAATCTAGTGTGTGGAGGTCAGGGACGCTACCAAACACCCTAAATCACACAAAAAGGCTTATCCACTTCCAAAATTAATATGCCCAAGGCTGAGAAACCAAGTGTTAGAGTTTGATGTGATTCCTTTTCTTCACTTCTTGACTTAAGTGTTACTTCAAATATTATTTTCCCATTTCTTATGCATAGAACACTTGTTGTTCCTTGCTTTATTCCATAGAAAAGGCTATTCTTGATGAATCTTTCTGTCCAGGAGACGTGAAAGCAGGTTTATATCTAGAAAAAGCCAAGATTCCTAATTCCTTTATTTATCCATTTATTCAACTAACATCCATGAAAAGTATTCTAAGTATAGAGAATACAGAAATGAACACAATTCTGACTTCATGGGGATTTCATTTAATAGAAGAGGACCCAGCAATCAAAATTTATGTGCATGCAGTCAGATGTGCTTGCAGAGATACAGACACAAAAGCCACAGAGAATCATAAAGCAGAGCAGAGGAATAGGAAGTGATGGAGGTAGAGGCTGCAGTTAAAATTAGGGTGGTCGAGGAAGGCCTCGGTGAAGAGCACATCTTAGTAAAGACGTAAAAGCTACAAGGAAGCAAGGCACTTGGCAATCTAGGAGATTTCTTTCCCTCTCTATTTTTCACCTTCTTGATGAGTGAAGCTATAAGGGACAGACACTTTGATACAGCGCCTGGGTGGTGATGACAGGACCAATGATGATGGCAGAACACTGAGCTTTCTGTGACTCAGGCTCTGCTCTGGACTATCACATGCGGTCCCTCCCGTGGGAAACAAGCATCAGCAAATTAGTCCTTAGTCACACAAAGTACTGTATTCCAAGATTTACTATTATAGTCTATGATTGAAATGCAGGAAGTTAGCATTTCACATCCATAGAGGAGCTTTAAACAGAATAAAGTAGAGAGAACTCATATTTCTTTGAAACAGGGAAAACTAAGAGGCACTCTTTGAGACTTCACAGGAAATGGAGGGTAAATCAGATAATGGAGAAAATGGATTTAGGGCTGGACAGGGCTTGGAGAAAATTAATAGTTGCCACTGATTGGCAATGGCCTAGGGCCTGGAAGATCTGATGATGCTGGTTAAAGTGGTAGTTAGGTGGGGCCAACAGAAGGTGGCACAATGTGTTTACTAGGTCAGGAGACAGATGGGTTTAGAGCACCATGCCTTCCCTCCTGCATTAGGCAACCTGTGTGTACACTGCCGAGCTTCCCAGGTGGTGCTAGTAATAAAGAACCCACCTGCCAATGCAGCAGACTTAAGAGATGCGGGTTCAATCCCTGGATCAGAAAGAACCCCTGGAGAAGGAAATGGCAACACACTCCAGTGTTCTTGCCTGGAGAATCCGATGGACAGAGAAGCCTGGTGGACTACATAGGGTTGCAAAGAGTCAGACATGACTGAAGCGACAGCATACACACACGCAAGTACATTCTGCCACATGTCTTGGGAACTAGGTAAATATGCTACTGTTATTCTATCTAGTCTTTCCATTTAAGAAAATTACATTTCCGCTTAAACTATACCATGTAAAAATTGCTTATATGTACAGGTTTTTAAGTGGAAGATTAGAATAACTCCACTCTCCAGGTATGATACTTTGATGCTTTCATTTTCTTCCAGTTTCAGAAAATTATTTTCTCCCTTCCTTCCCCTTCCTTCTTTCCTTCCAATAATATGAATCTCTAGCCAACACTCTAGCTGATGAGAACTGTATGAAATGTTAGTCCAGCTGTTACTTCCAAAAGTTTCGACTGATGTCCTTATACCTTTCATAAGCAGAATAAAAATCTGCTCCTCTGCTGTTTAACCTTGTGGTATAACTCTTTTTCTTCACATTCTCCAGCTGGTCAGGGACTTAAACTGAAAATGAGTTTTTCAAGACATAAACTGGCCAGGATAACATAACTCATACAGTCAGCATTTTCTTGGTTCACCCCATCCCATTGTGAGAACAGTCTAAGGGATCAGGATATAGCTGTTCTCTTCCTCTTCTTTCTCAATGGGTCCAGGTGTCTGCAAGGAGTCATTATGAGAAAAATCTTACCACTAATCTCAGATGGCAAATTACTAAATGAAAATCTTGCCAAACTGGAATGCCTAGGGGAAAAAAAAAAACAATTTAAAGAAATTTTAGAAAAAGAGTCAGACATAGCAGTTACTGTACTCGGTCACATGAGAAAAGGGATAGAAGGTCTAGTTCTAACATGAGCAAGACAAGAGCAATGAAGATTGCTTCTCATACTGAGTTCAAGGTGATATATTTTGGAACATTACCTAAAATCCTGTTGCTGAGATATTTACATTTCTATGGCAGAGTATACAAAAAGCAAAAAAGATAAAAGATAGAGGAGGACTGAAAACAATTTTTTTTAGTATGATTTAGCTTCTGGTTTACCACAGACATTGCTCTGCACTTGCAAATGAGACATAGAATTTAATTTCTGAGTAATTTATGTCCCAAAATGCAAAAGCTTAGAGGATTTTAGAGGTTTGAACCTTTACTTTTTAGGTAGTAAGAGATTTCAACAAAAGCAGATCCTCCAGGGATAAGTCATTTGGGAAATATTATCAAGAAGAAGCACATGCAATTCTCTAGCACCAGAAGTAGTATCTACAGTCTCCATAGAAACTTTGGGATGATGTGGGGTAAAGATGATGTTAATTGAGCCAGGAGTATATTATTAGAGCCTGTTATGAAGTAAACTAAATTCCACTCTAACAGAAGCTTTTCCATTATCCCAATGTATCAGAAGGAAATTACAAAATCATAAATGAATGTCAAAGAGCTTGGTACTACTAATTCTTTATGGAAATGTTTCAACTTATTTTAGGCTTGTTACAAGTATCACTGGAATATTTTTTCTCATCTGAAGTTTCAAAAGTATTTTTAAGATCATAAATATTTCTCCTCCAGCATATTATCTTGAAGGGAAAATAGCATAATTCCACAACAAAAATATACTATAAACTATATCTATACTTATATCTCTGATTTCATTCCTAATGATGTTCCTTTGGACCTTCCTTGTGTTTTCAAAATTATTTTGGCAGAAGACATTGATCTTAATTAATCTTTACTCAAAACACTAGCTTTTATTTGATCTTATTGTGTAAGTTTTTCTCTTTTATTAATTTATGTTCTTATTTTCATTTATTATTTCTTTGAGTCAATTCTACCCTGTTAACTACTTCTTGAGTTGGACTTTTAGCTCATTAAATTTGTAGCATTTCTTAATTTCTAATACAATTAACCTCTAATATCTTAGTCTTTATTCTGGGAGCTTTCTAATTTTTTCTAAATTGGTAAAAAAAAAAATCCAAATTTTATATCTGAAGATGCTCATCTATACATTGCTCATTGTTTACAACAGTGAAAAGATCTAATAATAATGAAACTGCCTAGTGTATTTTTTATTCACCTACTAAATTATTATATAATCTAAATTGATCAGAAAGCCCATGTGTTAAAATGGGGAAATGTTTTTAATTGAAAAGTAGATCATATTAATTTATGTTTACCTTGATGAGAAAGAATTACTTGTAGACAAGGAGTTAGAAGAACCAGGAAAATTGTCTCATTGAATAGAAAGTTAATTTGGTTTTAAATCATTGTTTGGTTATAAATTTTAGATGAATAATTTTCAGAAGTATGTGGAAAATTTCTGCCTTCCAGGGGAAATGCTAGTTATATGCACAATTGTTATAGTCTATACTTCATTTTTACAAAGACAGAAAAGTAAATTATTGTTATTCATGTTTATGGCATTAGACTAGAGGAGATAGGACTTTTTATTTTGATTTTCCCCCTTTGGATTGCAAGGTAAACTTGCAAAGCTAGGGCTCTTTTAACTAAGAATATGTGAGACAAATGCTTCACATGAAATTTGTTAAGCTATTTGTAATACCCCTTACTTCTGGGTTTAATTACAGTAATTATTCAGACATCAAATGAAGATACAGGAAAAGATGCAGAATATAGGCACTAATAATAAGAGACTTGAAAACATCATTTGGCAAGTGGATAAAAAATAGGTATAGATATAAAATATCTTAACAACCTAATAGGACAAATCTTTTGGATTTATATAAAAGACTACACCTTGACAATAGATAATATATCTCTTCACTGTTGGGGAAGCAAGTTACAAATAGGAGAATGGGGAAAACTAGAATGAACACTTTGAGGGCTGGAAACAGTGATGCCCAACAATAATTAAAGTGACTTGAGAGGCACTGATCTAAATTCTTCCAATTCTATACACGTGGCTTAAATTCCTTCTCCACAAGACTTCTTAGAGAATCCCTTCTTCCAAAATTTTTGTCTTTGGAGCTGATAGTGCTTATTGCCTTTAGCAGTCACCTGAGAATCAGGTGCTCATTATTTATTCCTAGTGAAATTTGACTCTCACTCCAAATTGTTTCCTTGAAAGTTTTCACCATCACCAAATTCAAGAGTGTTTTTCTCAGATCTTAACTTCTTAACACCATTACCTCTCAAGGCTCCTTGTAAAGGTAGATGATTCTAGATTGCAGTGAAGTGAAAGAGAAGTTGCTCTGTTGTGTCCAACTCTTTGCGACCCATGGACTGTGGCCCACCAACCTCCTCTGTCCATAGGATTCTCCGGGCAAGAATACTGGAGTGGGTTGCTATAAGGCAGAGAATATTTGTTATACAACAAAGTAAAGAAATAAACTGATGGAAAACATTGTAAGCATAAAGGGTTCATTTTGAAGAGACTTTTGATGACCAAATATGAAATAACTTGAACAGCAAAATAATTAGGCAATGAGTTATAAACTATTAACACTGTGAAGTTGCTCAGTCATGTCCGACTCTCTGTGATCCCATGGACTGTAGCCTACCAGGCTCCTCTGTCCATGGGATTTTCCAGGCAACAGTACTAGAGTGGATTGCCATTTCCTTCCCCAGGGGATCTTCCCGACCCAGGGATAGAACCCGGGTCTCCCACATTGTAGACAGACACTTTACCGTCTGAGCCACCATAAAAAATTAAAATTTATACTAATGAGGGGAAGTGGAGGAGAAGAAATAGGAGAAGGAAAAGGTAGAAGGGAGACAAGGAGGAGATGGAGAACTCTTGTTCATGTTACAATACCATGCCTCAATGGTAAATGTGGAGAGAATGCTAGAGCTCAACAGTCATCATTTTGCAACTGTCATTATAAAGCTTGGATCAGGCAAAGATCACCAATAAAAGGTAAAACCAGGGGAAGTTTCTGATAATGAGGGTAATATTTGTACAGTCTTGAAAGTGTCTCTCCACAGACTTCTTATAGTCACAAGAGAGAAAATTATATATTGGAGACATTCAGCAATGCTGACAGGTTACCAAATTAAATCATCAATAAGGAAAATGTAGACATCATGTGCCTACCCACAGATGTGATACCTGATAAGACACTGAAAAGTGAAAGTAAAAGTCACTCAGTCATGTCAGACTCTTGGACTGTAGCCCGCCAGGCTCATCTGTCCATGGAATTCTCCAGGCAAGAATACTGGAGTGGGTAGCTGTTCCCTTCTCCAAGAGATCTGCCCAATCTTGGGATCAAACCCAGGTATTCTGCATTGCAGGCAGATTCTTTACCATCTGAGCCTCCAGGGAAGCCGACCTGAAAAGAAGATGACATTAAAGCAGTTCTCTGAGAAAGGAAATATAATGTGAACATTTCTAGGTATATATTTCATATCAAGGATATATAAAAATATATATTTTATTGATGTGGAAACTCCAGTACTTTGGCCATCTCATGCAAAGAGTTGACTCATTGAAGACTTTGATGCTGGGAGGGATTGGGGGCAGGAGGAGAAGGGGATGACCGAGGATGAGATGGCTAGATGGCATCACTGACTCGATGGAAGTGACTCTGAGTGAACTCCGGGAGTTGATGATGGACAGGGAGGCCTGGCGTGCTGCGATTCATGGGGTCGCAGAGTCGGACACGACTGACTGAACTGAACTGATACATACACATATATACACCATATATATATGTGTGTGTCTGTGTATATACATCTATATATATGTATAGGCTTCCCTGGTGGCTCAGAGATTAAAGGGTCTGCCTGCAATGCAGGAGACCCAGGTTCAATCCCTGGGTCGGGAAGATCCCCTGAAGAAGGAAGTGGTAAACCACTCCAGTATTCTTGCCTGGAGCATCCCATGGACGGAGAAGACTGGTAGGCTACAATCCACAGGGTCTATACCATATCTTTTTTCTAAGTTTCAGTTCAGTCACTCAGTCGTGTTCAACTCTTTGCAGCCCCATGGAATGCAGCGTGCCAGGCTACCCTGTCTATCACCAGCTCCTGGAGCTTGCTAAAACTCATGTCCATTGAATCAGTGATGCCATCCAACCATCTCATCCTGTCATCCCCTTCTCTTCCTGCCTTCAGTCTTGCCAAGCATCAGGGTCTTTTCTAACGAGTCAGTTCTTCACATCAGGTAGCCAAGATATTGGAGTTTCAGCTTCAGCATCAGTCCTTCCAATGAACATTCAGGATTGATTTTCTTTAAGACTGACTGGTTGGATATCCTTGCAGTCCAAGAGACTCTCAAGAGTCTTCTCCAACACCACAGTTCAAAAGCATCAATTCTTCCGTGTTCAGTTTTCTTTATAGTCCAACTCTCACATTCATACATGACCCCTGGAAAAACCATAGCCTTGACTAGACGGACCTTTGTTGGCAAAGTAATGTCTCTGCTTTTTAATATGCTGTCTAGGTTGATCATACCTTTTCTTCCAAGGAGCAAGTGTCTATAATTTCATGGCTGCAGTAAACATCTGAAGTGATTTTGGAGCCCCCCAAAATAAAGTCTGTCACTGCTTCCATTGTTTCCCCATCTATTTCCCGTGAAGTGATAGAACTGGATGCCATGATCTTAGTTTTCTAAATTTTTAGTTTTAAGCCAATTTTTTCACTTTCCTTTTTCACTTTCATCATGAGGCTCTTTAGTTCGTCTTCAGTTTCTGCCATAAGGGTGGTGTCATCTGCATATCTGAGGTTATTGATATTTCTCCTGGCAATCTTGATTCCAGCTTGTGCTTCATCCACCCTGGCATTTCACGTGATGTACTCTGCATAGAAGTTAAATAAGCAGGGTGACAATATACAGCCTTGATGTACTTCTTTCCCAATTTGGAACCAGTCTGTTATTCCATGTCCAGTTCTAACTGTTGCTTCTTGGCCTTCACACAGATTTCTCAGGAGGCATGAAGGTGGTCTGGTAGTCCCCTCTCTTGAAGAATTTTCCACAGTCTGTTGTGATCCACACAGTCAAAGGCTTTAGCATAGTCAATAAAGCAGAAGTAGATGTTTTTCTGGAACTCTCTTGTTTCTCGATGATCCAACAGATGTTGGCAATTTGATCTCTGTCTAAATCCAGCTTGAATATCTGGAAGTTCATGGTTCACATACTGTGGAAGCCTGACTTGGAGAATTTTGAGCAATATTTTGTTAGCATGTGAGATGAATGCAATTGTACAGTAGTTTGAACATTTTTTGGCATTGTCTTCCTTTGGGATTGGAATGAAAACTGACTTTTTCCAGTCCTGTAGCCTCTGCTTAGTTTTCCAAATTTTCTGGCATATTGATTGCAGTACTTTAACAGCATCATCATTTAGGATTTGAAATGACTCAACTGGAATTCCATCACCTCTACTAGCTTTGTTTGTAGTAATGCTTAATAAGGCCCACTTGACTTCACAGTCCAGGATGTCTGGCTCTAGTCCAGTGATCACATCATCATGGTTATCTTGGTCATGAAGATCTTTTTTGTATAGTTCTTGTGTATTCTTGCCATTTCTTCTTAATATCTTCTGCTTCTGTTAAGTCCATACCATTTCTGTCCTTTATTGTGCCCATCTTTGCATGAAATGGAGAAAAGGAAAGATATAAGCATCTGAATGCAGAGTTCCAAAGAATAGCAAGGATAGATAAGAAAGCCTTGCTCAGTGATCAATGCAAAGAAATAGAGGAAAACAATAGACTGGGAAAGACTAGCAATCTCTTCAAGAAAATTAGAGATACCAAGGGCTTTAGGTAGTATGAACATTCTAACACTAAGTCTTCTGATCCATTAACATGGGATATCTCTCCATTTATTTGTGTCTTCTTCAATTTCTTTCATCATTGTCATAGTTTTCATCATGAATCTCATCTCCTTGGTCAAATTTATTCCAAAGTATTTTATCACTTTGATGTTATTATACATAATTATCTTTATTTTTTCAGATCATTATTAGTGTATAGAAATGAAACCAGTTTTGTATGTTAACTTTGTACACTGCAACTTTACTGAATTTGTTAGTTTTATCAGTTTTTTAGTGGAGTTGTTAGGGTTTTTATATATAATATTATGCCATCTATGAACAGAAACAATTTTACTTTCCTTGTTGATTTGAATGTCTTTTATTTCTTTTTCTTGCCTCACTGCTCAGTTCACATCTTTTTATATGGTGTATCTATTAACAAATTTGGGGGATTATTATTATTTTTAATACTTCAGTCATTTAACCTTTATACCATAGTGACTAACAGACCACAATATTACAGTATTAGAATATTCTGAATTTGACTATATAGTTACCTTTACCAGTATATATATTTTTCATATGTATATTCCATGTCTTCATCCTCACATTGCTGCTGTCATTTCTGGAAGATTTTCCCCAAATTTACCTCCCAGTATTACATTCAAATGGCACCCCACTCCAGTACTCTTGCCTGGAAAATCCCATGGACAGAGGAGCCTGGTAGGCTGCAGTCCATGGGGTCACTAGGAGTCGGACACGACTGAGCGACTTCACTTTCACTCTTCACTTTCATGCATTGGAAAAGGAAATGGCAACCCGCTCCAGTGTTCTTGCCTGGAGAATCCCAGGGATGGGGGAGCCTGGTGGGCTGCCATCTATGGGGTCACAGAGAGTGGGACACAACTGAAGCGACTTAGCAGCAGCAGCAGCAGCAGTATATTTTTTAAAGCCTACAGTTTTTTTTGTTCTTTGATAATCCCTTTATACCATCCCCTCCTGTTTCATGTATGCAATATCTATTCCTGTCTGTCTGACGACATGAATGAAATTTCAAAGCTATCTTTTTCTTCCTGAACCATCTGCTTCTGTCAGGATGCTTTCATTTGCTTGTCTTGGTCTGTGTATTTTACGTTAGAGGTTTTCTTCTCTATTGTCTCAATTGTATCTCACAAAACTGTCTCATTGTGACATATTTTTGGCATATTATTGAGCACCCCCTTTGTACCATATGTACTATATGTACTCTACAATGTACCGTAGAGGATATGGAAAAAAAAAAAGAAACCTAATCTCTATGCTAATACAGTAGCTGGAAATCCAAGAAAAGACACATGTAAAACACAAACCAAGTGGCTACACAGGAAACCTTCTTGCATCATATATTTTGTTTATTTAAAAGGAGGAGGACATAAATAAAGAAGAGGAAAAAGAAGGAAGAAGAAAAGGATCTTTTAAAAATGAAAGCTAAGTATAGAGTTTTATATATTAAGTGAAAATAGTGATATCTTAGGTACTATAAGAATCAAAAGCTGAGAGAAATTTTTACGGCTTGGATGATTGGTGGGAGATTAGGTTTAATCCAGTCATTGAAGGACAGATACACTTAAAGGCAGAGAGCAAACGGAAGGATATTTCAGAACATGAGGTAAAATAAGCTTATATATGAATTTTGGATTAAGAAGCATGTGTTATAAGATGGTGGATTCCAAGCATTGAACCACTGAAAATCAGGAGACTTTTAGATTATAAGTGAGGCTTGAAAAAATGTGTATTTTAAAAATATGCCTCAGATGTTTCTTAGGTCGACAGCCAAGAATGGGTTCTTGTTAAAGAACGGAATGAAATTGGTTTGGAAAAGCATTCTGGGGACATATTATAGCATGCTTGAATTCTGGACTGAGATGATCTTATGCTATATCCAAGAGAGCACTGATGATGCTTTGCCTAAAGACAGTGACTATATGCCCTTGTGAGTGTTACCAGCACTGTTATCAGGCAATTTTATGCAAGAGGAGCTAAAGGGACATAGACTAGGAGGCCAATAGCTAGGGGCTTACTTTATTAATTTAGGAATGAGCCAATAAGGAGCTACCCTAGTATCAGAAGCATAGTTGATAGGAGAGAGCATATAGGAGAAAGACATTTTAAAGCTCAAGGTGAATGATTGTAGAGAGGATGTTGTTGAGGATGAAAAATGTTTAGATTCAGTTACTGGGAGGATGATAGAACTAAAGATAGAAATGGGGAGAAAGACAATTTTGGGGGTTAAATGTTAAATCTGGGTTTAAATGTGCTGAATTTGATGTAACTAGGAAAACCAGAGTTAACTAGCAGCACATTTCCAAAGTGTGAAGTGAAAGTAAAAGTGTTAGTCCCTCAGTCTTGCCTGACTCTTTGCAACCCCATGGACTGGAGCCTGCCAGGCTCCACAGTCCATGGAATTCTCCAAGCAAGAATACTGGAGTGGGAAGCCATTCTCTTCCCCAGGGGATCTTCCTGACCCACGGATCAAACCCAGGTCTTCCACTTTAGAGGCAGATTACTTACCATTTGAGCCACCAGAAAACCCTTCACATTTCCAAAGTGAAGATAAAAACAGGTTTTAGACTCATTGGTTGATGCCCCAGGCTACTCCTTAGTATCCCAGTCTTATAATTGGGTTGTAGTTGACATGAAAACCCTCCATCATTAAGAGGCGGAACATCATTTTGGAAGGCAGAAACAAATGGACAGAGTTCTTATACATGTTCAGGTGTGTCCACCTGAAACCCGAGCTTTCTACTCAGAATATGAGGGATCCTAACCCAGCCACACCTGAAGGTGGTGGTTCTCCCCACCAGTGGGGATCCTTTGTTTGGTTACTACACTACAGACTCTGGTGAGATGGGATGTCTTTCCTTTCAATAAAGTCTGAAATACTGATTAATCTTTTGGATCAGATGTTCTAATTTCTGACTCTACATCATGTTTTGTGACTTAAAGTGATTTACTACTACTTGAGAGTGACAAGGAAAGTCATTGAGCCTGCCAGAAATTGTATCCAATGGAAAGGGATAAATAACTGCTAAAGGGACCTTGGAAGGCAGAATTGCATTTTGAATATCTATCATGAGTTTTACTCACTTAACGCACCTTTTACAGTAGTATAAATAGAGTCTAATGCAAAATATCATGTTGTATTTCAAATTCAGTATATCATTCAAGAAGTATTTTTTGAGTCTCTGTTCTTTTCTTAGCACCATTTAGACACTGCAGGTACCACTGTGAACCAAACAGACTCTGTGCCTACCCAGAAGTATTTTATCTATTCAGGGATTTCACATCCAGGTACCCTACCATCTAACCAAACCTGAGAACCACAGTAGGCAGGAAAAGGGGGATTCTTCTCAAGTCCAGCTTGTCTGAATTGGGATCATGCTTGGGAATAGAAGTAGTTGTTCCAGTTGGAGAAATCTGATAGAGCTGACTGTTTAAAGAGGTGACTTTCCCTTCCAGTTCAGTGAAGTTCAGTTCAGTCACTCAGTCATGTCCAACTCTCTGCGACCCCATGAATCGCAGCACGCCAGGCCTCCCTGTCCATCACCAACTCCCGGAGTTCACTCAGACTCACGTCCATCGAGTAGGTGATGCCATCTAGCCATCTCATCCTCTGTCGTTCCCTTCTCCTCCTGCCCTCAATCCCTCCCAGCATCAGAGTCTTTTCCGATGAGTCAACTTTTCTCATGAGGTGGCCAAAGTATTGGAGTTTCAGCTTTGGAGTTTCCCTTCCAGAGGAGACAGCAAAGACTAAAGTTTTCTCCTTATGTAAGGAGAACTCTAAACTGTATATCAAAACTTGGCTAACTATTTCTGTGAGAGCCACTGAGGGTATGTAGTTGACATCTGCCATTTTGACAACCAGGAAATCCCAATTTCAAGGGAATGCATGAAAAATTCAAGACTCATTAGAAATTATTCATGGCAAAATCATCAGGGGTCAAGCAGCAGAATCTAGAAAAAGCAGTATAGAGTGCTGGGCAGCACTAAGGGCCCTGGGCAATGAGGTTCAGTGACAGGAGGGGAGGTGGTGTTTCCAGGGCATCCTATGCTGCAGTCTCAGTGCTGGCTCTTGCTGCCCGGCTCTCTTACTTCCAGACATTTTGCAGGCCTCGTTTTCTACCTTCCTTTCACTTCTGTGAATAATCTCAAGTCTTTCTAGTAAATTCCTTTTGTACTACATTAGCCAGAGTTGTTTTCTGTTGCTTGCAATCAAGAATGCTACAGGAAACAAACTGGTACTTTGCCTCTAGATGGGTGGCCCCAGATGAATTACTGTTTCTGTTCATAAACTCAATTCGAGATGAGACAAAGCAGGAGCATTTTCTCCTTTTCATGATTCTGGAGGAGCAATTTGTCATGCATGCCAAGTATAAAGAACTGGATTGAATCATTATCTTTAGGTTGGGGCAGACTGTTTATTACAAACTGATGTATCTGACAACTCAATAAGGGCACCAGCATGTATGGAAGACCTACCATCAAACAAGCACTTTGTTAGATGTTATCTTAAAACTGCATGAGTTCTTACCTCTATTGTTAACTAAAGCATTATTTTTTTTTTACAAAAGCTCAGAGAAGTTACGGTACTTAGACAAAATCATGCAATTAGCATGTGGTAGGAAATCCACTGCATCTCAGTGTATACACAAAAAATTAAGTTCACCCTATTCAGAATGGATCTGGTCTGGTGGATCACACTAGTGCTCTAAAGTTAATGTTTAAACTACCTCTGAGCCATGACCTCAAGAAAGGTAAGGATGGGAGAGAGGAGACAGTTCTCACAGTCTGCAAATATCACAATCTCAAGGTGCAGGAATGATTCTGGGGGCTGGTGATTCCATCAGTCTGTGAGACTCTGCTTCCTGGAACCTAATTTGAGGAAAAAGTGCAAGTGTGAGTTGCTCAGTCATGTCCGACTCTTTGTGACCCCATGGACTATAGTCCACCAGGCTCTTCTGGCCATGGGATTCTCCAGGCAAGAATACTGGAGTGGATAGCCATTACCTCCTCCAAGGGATCTTCCCAACCCAGGGATCAAATCCATATTGAAGGCAGATTCTTTACCATCTGGGCCACCAGGGAAGCTTCCAATTTGAGGAAAACTGGCTTCGTTTCCTCTCATTTCCTGAAATGAGTATCTGGAGTAAACAGAAGTCCAAATGCCTTACAGTATGTTTCTGCCTCTGTCATTGCTGTTTATGTTTCTTTTTAGAAATGATCAACTCTGAGAAAGTCTATTCAGTGTTAATGACCTGTGGCATTTTAAGAAATATGAAATTCTAGAGCTTCAACATTTTCTACAGAAATTTATGGTAATGTAGATATGTATGAGAAATATGGAGTTGTCAATATTAGAAATAAAATGGGTCAGATCATTTTCTTTTGAAAGAGAGAAATATTAAAAGATCATTAGAAAATGGACAAAAACAAATGAATTAGCCATTGTGTGTATGACCAGCAAGGTTTTCATTTTGATATGAAAGGTAGCAGTTAGCTTATTTGAGAATACAGAAGGGATAGCTTGCATTGCTCGAAACCGGGTTCTTCTTAATTAGGGTCATGTAACCTCTCCTATCGGAGAAAGCAATGGCACCCCACTCCAGTACTCTTGCCTGGAAAATCCCATGGACAGAGGAGCCTGGTGGGCTGCAGTCCATGGGGTCGTGAAGAGTCGGACATGACTAAGCGACTGCACTTTCACTCTTCACTTTCATGCATTAAAGAAGGAAATGGCAACCCACTCCAGTGTTCTTGCCTAGAGAATCCCAGGGATGGTGGAGCCTGGTGGGCTGCCGTCTATGGGGTCGCACAGAGTCGGACATGACTGAAACAACTTAGCATGGCAACCTCTCCTATCGGAGAAGGCAATGACAACCCACTCCAGTACTCTTGCCTGGAAAATCCCATGGACCGAGGAGCCTGGTAGGCTGCAGTCCATGGGGTCGTTAAGAGTCAGACACGACTGAGCAACTTCACTTTCACTTTTCACTTTCATGCTTTGGAGAAGGAAATGGCAACCCACTCCAGTGTTCTTGCCTGGAGAATCCCAGGGACAGGGGAGCCTGGTGGGCTGCCATCTATGGTGCTGCACAGAGTTGGACACGACTGAAGCAACTTAGCAGCAGCAGCAGCAGATTTACAAGTTACATTTATATGGCCATAAATACTCTATTTGGAAACTTTTTTAAAAAGCATTTTCAGGTGTTATTGTGAGTTCATACTTGTTGATGTACTCATTTGTAGCAATGATAGATGTGTTTGCTCTTGACTCAGTGGTCACGTCTACCACCACAGGTGACTGAAACTGATAACTGCAAAAACTTATAAATGCAGAACAAGAACAGTTCCTCAATAGATCAGTTTAATGTGTATGGAGATCTTGCATTGCTGCAAAACTGTTCCTCAAAATGATTCAATAGCATTTGTGAATCTAGACATGCCTGTCTGCCCTTTGGTTGTATTCTCAACATCTCATGTTTATATTCAACTTGAAATCTAATTTTCATAAATGCCTGGGTTCAACATAGGCTGCAGGGTTTAAATATAAGAACAAGATTGTTTGCATAAAATGATAACCAGGCATATGACTTCCCAGGTCTTTTATTGAGCTGTCATTTTGTGATAGCTATTACATGATACCATTAATTTTATTCTGCCTTTAAGAGAAGCAGTAAATTAAAATAATAGATTCTGCTTTCAGTGAGGCTCCAAATAACCTATGTACCTTAATAACTGAATATGGGAAAAAACTGTAAAGTATAATTCCTTACAATGGATCTATTTTCCTACTGCTTGTTTTCATAAGATTATAAATATGATCCCAAGGGAAAGTAACCCCATGACATTCTCCCAGTGAACATTAAGTGTTTGATTTTTAAATCTTTGGTTACTAAACAACAGCAACAAAAAAAATCAAGGGAGTATGGGAGTACTCCCATAAGTACCCTTCATAAGGGAGTATGTTGGAGTAAAATATACTTTTGCTTAATTTGCTCTCTTTTCAAATGGATAAAAATGAATGAGCATCACCAAACATGGAGATTATTTATTAAGGAAGGAACCAGAGATCAAACTGCCAACATCCACTGGATCATCGAAAAAGCAAGAGAGTTACAGAAAAACAGCTATTTCTGCTTTATTGACTATGCCAAAGCCTTCGACTGTGTGGATTACAATAAACTGTGCAAAATTGTGAAAGAGATGGGAATACCAGACCACCTGACCTGCCTCTTGAGAAACCCATATGCATGCAGGTCAGGAAGCAACAGTTAGAACTGGACATGGAACAACAGACTGGTTCCAAATAGGAAAAGGAGTACATCAGGACTGTATATTGCCACCCTGCTTATTTAACTTACATGCAGAGTACATCATGAGAGACACTGGGCTGGAAGAAGCACAAGCTGGAATCAAGATTGCTGGGAGAAATATCAATAACCTCATATATGCAGGTGACACCACCCTTATGGCAGAAAGTGAAGAGGAACTCAAAAGCCTCTTGATGAAAGTGAAAGTGGAGAGTGAAAAAGTTGGCTTAAAGCTCAACATTCAGAAAACGAAGATCATGGCATTCGGTCCCATCACTTCATGGGAAATAGATGGGGAAACAGTGGAAACAGTGTCAGACTTTATTCTGGGGGGCTCCAAAATCACTGCAGATGGTGACTGCAACCATGAAATTAAAAGATGCTTACTCCTTGGAAGGAAAATTATGACCAACCTAGATAGCATGTTGAAAAGCAGAAACATTACTTTGCCAACAAAGGTCTGTCTAGTCAAGGCTATGGTTTTTCCAGTGGTTATGTATGGAGTGAGAGTTGGACTGTGAAGAAAGCTGAGTGCTGAATAATTGATGCCTTTGAACTGTGGTGTTGGAGAAGATTCTTGAGAGTCCCTTGGACTGCAAGGAGATCCAACCTGTCCATTCTAAAGGAGATCAGTCCTGGGTGTTCATTGGAAGGACTGATGCTAAAGCTGAAACTCCAATACTTTGTCCACCTCATGCAAAGTGTTAACTCATTGGAAAAGACTCTGATGCTGGGAGGGACTGGGGGCAGGAGGAGAAGGGGATGACAGAGAATGAGATGGCTGGATGGCATCACCGGCTGGATGGCATCACCGACTCAATGGACGTGAGTTTGAGTGAATTCTGGGAGTTGGTGATGGACAGGGAGGCCTGGCGTGCTGCGATTCATGGGGTTGCAAACAGTCGGACATGACTGAGCGACTGAACTGAACTGAATGTTATTAAATAAGCACACAGAAGTGACCTTGGCCAGTGCTGATTCTGCCCTGTGTCCCTGCACACTGTGGGTGGCAGAGAAGGACCCATTTCCACCCAGGATTCATCTGTGTCTCTGGCATTGCAGGCAGATTCTTTACCATCTAAGCCACCAGGGAATGGTAATAAGAGGTAATTACTGCTTTCAGATGTGTTTCCCTGGTGACTCAGCAGTAAAGAATCTGCCTGCTAATGCAGGAATCACAGGTTTGATCCCTGGGTTGTGAAGATCCCCTAGAGAAGGAAATGGCAACTCACTCCAGTGTTCTTGTCTGGAGAATTCCAGGAACAGAGGAGCCTGGTGGGCTACAGTCCATGGGGTGGCAAAGAGTCTGACATGACTGGGCAACTAAGGTTTGAAATCTTTAAAGATGGAAAGCTTCTTAATCTGATAAATACATTCAGAAAATTGTACTTTAGATATAAAACAAGAAAAGATCCAGAGAGAAAAGTGGGGGAAACAAAGCTGGTGAAAATTATAAACACACCACTAGGAAAATGTCAAAATCTGTAAAATTACTAATAGTAATAATAATTTAAATTATTTCCAAAGTTCTGCATGTTTTTAGCTCTAAAGCCAGGCATGCAATGTTATATAATGACATCATGTTGGATATGCAGGGATTGGCAAATTGTACTGATGCTGGAAATTAAATGGTAAAGCACCTTGAAGATCATACATATATTTCTTCAAGATATATATCATATATATATATATATATATCAGTTCAGTTCAGTCACTCGGTCATATCTGACTCTTTGTGACCCCATGGACTGCAGCACACCGGGCTTCCCTGTCCATCACCAACTCCTGGAGCTTACTCAATCAAACCCATATCCATTGAGTTGGTAATGCCATCCAACCATCTCATCCTCTGCCATCCCCTTTTCCTCCTTCCTTCAATCTTTCCCAGCATCCAGGTCTTTTCCAATGAGTCAGTTCTTCGCATCAGGTGGCCAAAGTATTAGAATTTCAGCTTCAGCATCAGTCCTTCCAATTAATATTCAGGACTGATTTCCTTTAATATTGACTGGTTGGATCTCCTTGCAGTCCAGGGGACTCTCAAGAGTCTCCTCCAACTATAAATAGGCTTCCCTGGTGACTTAGTTGTAAAATGTCTGCCTGCAATGTAGGAGTCACAGGAGATGCAGATTTGATCCCTGGGAAGATCCCCTGGAGGAGGGCATGGCATCTTACTCCAGTATTCTTGCCTGGAGAATCCCATGGACAGAGGAGCCTAGTGGGCTATGGCCTGTAGGGTCGCAAAGTGTTGGGCAGGACTGAAGCAACTTAGTATATATATAACCTTCTCTCCTTCATTCCTTACAGTGTGGCCTGGGCACATACTTCAAGTATTTAGTCAGTACTTGCTGATTTCTGAATCTTTAATTTTCTGTTTAGTTTTCTCAGTAACTACAAAACACAGCCGAGAAAGCGATCATGTCTATTTCCCTGAAGGGCAAAAAATATAATTGACTTCATCCATTTCTTATGCACCTCAATCTTTGGAAGATGAAAAGAAGCTGGAGGGTAAATGTATGGCAGAGTTTTGTACATGACAAGAATGCCGGAACTGCTGCAAGATTTCTTTTTTATTGTTAACTATTTCAGATGACAAAAAGTGTTGAGGACAACACCTGAAAGTCACAAGTTGTGTGTGTGCTAAGTCACTTCAGTCATGTCTGACTCTGTGCAACCCCATGGACTCCTCTGTTTATGAGGATTCTTCAGGCAAGTATACCTGCTTTTATTCCTCTGGAAGCTCATAACTCTTTACTCACCAATGCAACAGAAATCAACAGAATGTGCATGGCTTCAAATTTTAGGTGGACTCTGTAAATCAAATCAAGAGCAGCAATATAATTGCAAAAAAAAATGGTCTATTTAACAATTTAGTTGAAAAATAGAAGTGAGGTTGGCGTTATTATTGTGTAATTACACTAGAAAATGAAAGCTTTCGCATTTTAAGTGCAAAATTAACCTCTCATTTTGTGTTTGCTTAGGTGCTCTGTAGCATTTGCAGAAGAAGCTGATCTCAGTGCAGTGGTCCTTATGACTAGGGAATGCAGAAGGCAGGCAACGGAGGGCCGAGCGTACTTCTAGCCACTTTACATAAGGGCTTGAACATATGCCAGTTGCGGAATCCAAAAGGTCTCCTGGAACCAACCTCCTGCAGGTGCTGAGGCCCAACTGTATATGGAGACTTAAATAAATAATTGCAATGATCTTCCTTCTAGGCATGCTGGTTTTATCTGAGGTGTTTCCTTTACTCCATAGTTACTTATCCATCATGAACCTAAAAGTTCTCAATAAATGCCTGTTGAATGTATCTGGATGTTAAAGGGAGCATGTAAAGGAATCAGGCTAGAAACTGTCTCCCTATCTTCATTTAGAATGGCTGCCCTTGGAATAGGTGCTCATTTGACGAAATAAAATCAGAGGACATCACATCACATGAGTTTGGTTTGGTTCATTCTGACAAGAAAATTTCCAGTGATTCATCTGAGCAATATTTCTCTTTTTATCACAGCTCTGACAAAAGACAGTTTCTATTTATAAATGTTTTTGATCCACTTGCTTAAGCAATGGTGTGTTCAGAAAGAATGTTATCAAATGTGTACAATCTCAGGGTGTAGTGCGTTCATCCAGCCATTAGCTTCACTACAAGTTTTCCTACTCTTGTTAGAAATTATAAAAAGCATGAATAGAAAAATGTCTAATTCAGAATCATAACCCCATAGAGATCTAGAGATAGAGTCCTAAATTGTTGCCAATGTCAAAAACAAAGAGTAACTCAGGGCAGGAGGATTAATTCCTTCATAATAATCTCACAAAGCTTATGTGGAGCCTAAAAAGCATGATTCATTATTCTAACTTAATGGCTCTTAGTACAAAAGAATAAGTTAACAACTAAGTGGATTTAGGATGTACTAGGCCCTGAGGTCATAGCAGGAAACAAAGAGAAAGATCCTGCCCTTTTCAAGTATACCAGCTCATACAAGGAGAGTGGCAATAAACAGATAACTAAAATAATATCATACTTTATTTACTTTAAGGTTATATTTTTGCACATTTTCACACCTCAGAGTTTGTTTCTTACAGTTGCTGTTGGCCTGGTGTCAATCAAGATGTAGTTGTTACTGCCTGTTCACGTACCTCAAAAATTATCAAGTCGGCATTTGGGGACAAAATCCTGCATTCACCAGCAGAGCACCTTGAAAAATGGTGCCACACCAAAGCTCCTGGTGTCACAAAATATGGCAATGAGTGGAGACATACAACATCAACGGGTCTGAGTTACGTGATACAGAGCAGTTGAACTCTGAATATATTGATGTTTTAGGAATATTTTAAACAATGTATTTTGCTGATATCTTCCCATTTTGTTTGCACAATAGTGATTCATAATAAAACCAATGTATAGATAAGTCTAAAACAGCTCCTTCTGTGAGAGTAAAATAATTTTGAAGTAATAAAAAAAAGTGTCAGTCTTATAGGTAATAATTTTTAATTTAATTAATTTCCTAGTGGTACATAATATTATAATGTTCCTTCTAATGGATGGTTTCTTTGGTGTGAGGAAATAAAATATTTGTATATTATTTGGTAATAAGTGCTTTAACACAAGAGTTTCCCAGGTAGCTCAGTAATAAAGAATCCACCTGCCAAGCTGGAGATTTGGGTTCGATCCCTGGGTCAGGAAAATCCCCTTAAGAAAGAAATGGAAACTCACTCTAGCATTCTTTTGTTTGTTTGTTTGTTTGTTTTTTAATTGAAGGATAATTGCTTTACAGAATTGTGTTGGTTTTTGCCAAACATCAACGTGAATCTTCCATAGGTATATATATGTTCCTTCCCTCTTAAACCTCCCTCCCACCTTCCTCCCCATTCCACCCCTCTAGGATGTTACAGAGCCCTGGTTTGAGTTCCCTAAGCCATACAGCAACCTCTATTTTACTTATGGTAATCTATTACTTATGGCTATCTATTTTACTTATGGTAATATAAGTTTCCATGTTACTCTAGAGAGGATAGGTATAGAGAGAGCAACATGGAAACCCACTGCAGTATTCTTGCCTGGGAAATCCTATGTACAGAGGAGCCTGGTGGGCTACACTCCATGAGGTCACAAAGAGTTGGATAAGACTTAGAGACTAAACAACAACAATAAAAGGCGGGGAAGCTCTTGAGAAAGTTATGTTTAAATAAGACTTGAAGAAACACTGGGCTGTGCAGAGAGCTGAGAAGAGCATTCCAAGTGGAGTGGACAACCAGTGCAAAGCCCTAGGCAGGAGTGTGCCCAGCTTATCTGAGAAATAGCAAAGAGGCCATGTGGCTGAAATGGAAGAGAAAGGGATAAAGTTGTAGATGAGGTTGCAAGTTAAGGGGAACCAGCTCACACAGGACCCTGTAGGGCATTAGAAAGATGTATTTTGAGATTATAAGAATTTTCACATTTAATTTAGATAGGAATCCACCAGAGGATTTAAAGGATCACTAAACTTGCTAGATAAAGAAAAAGACTGAAGGGAGACAAAGAATCAGGGAGAATGGTTGGTGGCTATCACCATGAAGTAGATGGAAAATTATGGTGGCTTGGACCAGGCAATGATGTGGAGATCATGAGAAGTGATGGAATTCTTGATTCATTCTAAAGTTGAATCCAAAAAGTTTTGCCAATAATTTGAATAAAGTACATGAGCAAATGAAGATTCAAGGTGACTCCAAGTTTTGCTGTCTTAACACCTGCAAAGATGAGGCTGGCATTAGCTAAGATGAGAAGACATCTAGAACAGATTTGGTGGGGCTAGGAGAAGTTCATCTTTAAACATGTTATGTTTCAGATGTCTATTAGTCATCCAAAGGAAAATGTCATGGAGACAATCAGATATGTGAAACTGGAGTTTAAACCACCAGTCCTTTGCCAAAATTTCCTCAATCATCTATTCATTGGCTGCACTGTGCCTTCTTGTAGTTTCTTTTGCAACAGTAATTTCCCACTGAATACCATGTTCATATGAACAATAGTCCCTGGATTCTTGCATGTTCAAACTATCTGATAATACCACATCCTGGATATCTTACAGTGGGATCTATTAATTGCAGGTTAAAATGTAACATTACAACTACTATGGAAGGCTTGGTAAAATATTTTAAGATTCAACATTTACAAACTCTGCTGCTGCTGCTGCTAAGTCACTTTAGTCGTGTCCGACTCTGTGCAACCCCATAGACGGCAGGCCACCAGGTTCCCCCATCCCTGGGATTCTCCAGGCAAGAACACTGGAGTGGGTTGCCATTTCCTTCTCCAGTGCATGAAAGTGAAAAGTGAAAGTGAAGTTGCTCAGTCGTGTCTGACTCTTATCGACCCCATGGACTGCAGCCTACTAAGCTCCTCCGTCCATGGGATTTTCCAGGCAAGAGTACTGGAGTGAGGTGCCATTGCCTTCTCTGTTACAAACTCTAAGAGCCAGCAATTCACAACACTTATAAACAAGAAAAAATCTTGACAAGTGTATGGGAAGACAAGTGTAGAAATATTCATAATATTTACAGTAGCAAAACCTGGAAACAATATGAAAGCATTCCAACAGGAGAACAGATAAGTCACAGTTTATTTCCATGGCGGAATATTATATAGCAGACAAAATGAATTGTCTACAGCAAAATCCAACAATATGAACCAATCAGCAATGTACCATATTTCATCTGTTCTAACATGGGCAATTTTTCTCATGATATCTGAGAAATCTTAGCTTACTTGGCAGAACTTTTTTTTAAAATTAGTGGTTGTGCCTGCTATACAGTGAAGGAAAGTTACATGGCCCAAAATAGCCTGGAGTTAAAACTCCTCTCCAGGTCCTCCCCACCATTCTATGCAAAACAAAGAGCTCTCTCACCTGAAGGGGAAAAAAAAACGGACGTTAAGGTTGATTATGCCCAGCTCCCAGCCGGTCCAGCCTCTGGCCTATCTCCAGAATTCCTTCCCCAGCTGTTTAAGAGATAACTACTCCAAACAACCTTGGAGAAAAACAGGCCCCCTTAAGAAATTAGCTTTCCACATATATGCCTATATATACTTACTCTTTTCTTGGGTTAGTGCAGCAGCTCACTAATCTGACTGCTGCCCCTTCCCACCTCATTAAAGGTGATCTGTTCCTATAAAGCGCCAATCTCCTTCTTTTTCTGAACCTCACCTTCTCTAACTCCCTTACCCTACATAAAGATATTGTCCCTTAGCTCCAAATTCACTCTTCTATAATCAGTCTTGTTATATAGACACTGAGAGACTGCAAAACACACTGTGCTTTCCTAGAGGTTCCCACTAAAAGTTTTGTCAACAGAGGGGAGTAGACAAGGATTCAGTGCTAGAGGAGGAAGAATGGACTCCCTCCTCCTGTTGGCTTCCTGTTTCCTATCCCTGCGACCACACACCCAGCAATCTTCCTTCACAGCTGCAGTGACAGTTCATTCCCATGGCAGTGGCTGAATCTGTCTAGTAGTTTCCCCATCACTTGAAGAACCAGTTTGATAACAGCTCCTAGCAGAAGCAGCCACCTCCTTCTCAGAAGCCTGGAATACCCTTCTATGGGCTCAGAGGCACCTGCATCACCCGAGCAGCATCTGCTTCCTCCTCAGAGGTCTTTGTTTCAGCCCAGAAGATCCCTTCTCTAAGTCTGGCCCTCAGTTTCCTTTGGTTTCTTAGTCATAAGGGATGGTAGCACCCTCCTAAAATTTCCACCTCCACAATACCTCGAAATTCTAATTTTACCCTGTCAGTGGAAAACAACTTTATTCTTGATACCGGTGGTTTAGATCAAATCTCTGTCATCAAATATCTGCTGTGTTTTCTGTCTGACTAATACAAGTTAGGTATATAGTTACAGTTAGCTATAAAGACTGTGTTCGTGCATGCATGGTTGGTTACCAAGTTGAGTCTGACTCTGCAGACCCTATGGGCTGTAGCCTGCCAGGGGAAATCCTTGTCCATGGGGTTTTCCAGACAAGAACACGGAAGTAAAGTTGCCATTTCCTCCTCTAGGGGATCTTCCCAACCCAGGGATCGAAACCACGTCTACTGTGTCTCCTGCATTGGCAAGTGAGTCCTTTACCAATGAGCCACCAGGGAAGTCCACAGAGAGCAACAGTACCCCTTAGAATTCTTGGGTATTATATTTGAAGTCTCAGAAGATCATATACAGCAAAATATCTCTTACACAAAGTTATAAGCAAATAAAACTATGTTTTAGGAATGCACACTCACACACACACACACACAAACATACACACATGATTTAAGATAGTTTTTACCTCTAGTCTAGGAAGACACAGATATCTCACCTATATATCTATGCTTACATACATGTGTAAGATAATGTGTCGAACTTTGATGGGACTATAAGGGAACTCTTATTAATCACATTCCCTAAAGATGACCTTAAAATAAAGTTATTTCCCTTTTTACTTAAAGCGAGTCTTGGTGGAGTTAGGACTTTTTTTTATCATTCTTTTTAATTGGAGGATAATTGCTTTACAATGTTATGTTGTAAATGTCGTGTTTGCAACGTTGTGTTTCTGCTATACAACAATGCAAATCAGTCACAACTATATATAAATCCCCTCCTTCTTGAGCCTCCCTCGAACCCTCCCCCCATCTCACACCTCTAGGTCATCACAGAGTGCCAGGCTGGGTTCCCTATGTTATGCAGCAGCTTTCCAAAGAGGAAAGTGAAAAAGCTGGCTTAAAACTCACCATTCAAAAAACTAAAATCATGGCATCCAGTCCTGTCACTTCATGGTAAAAAGAAGGGGGAAAGGGGGAAACCATGACAGATTGTATTTTCTTGGACCCCAAAATCACTGCAGATGGTGACTGCATCATAAAATTAAAAGATGCTTGCTCCTTGGAAGAAAAGCCATGACCAACCTAGACAGTATACTAACAAGCAGAGACATTACTTTACTGACAAAAGTCCGTATAGTTAAAGCTTTGGCTTTTCCAGTAGTCATGTACAGATGTAAGAGTTGGACCATACAGAAGGTTGAGCACAGAAGAATTGTTGCTTTTGAACTGTGGTGCTGGAGAAGACTCTTGAGAGTCCCTTGGGCAGCAAGGAGATCAAACCAGTCGATCCTAAAGAAAATCAACCCCAAATATTCTTTGGAAGCACTGATGCTGAAACTGAAGTTCCAATACTTTGGCCATTTGATGTAAAGAACTGATTCATTGGAAAAGACCCTGATGCAGGGGAAAATTGAAGGCAAAAGGACAAGAGGTCAGCAGAGAAGGAGATGGTTAGATGGCCTCACTGACTCAATGGACACGAATTTGAGCAAACTTAGGGAGATATTGAAGGACAGGAAAGCCTGGCATGCTGTAGTCCATGGGGTTGGCAAAGAGTTGGGTCAACTTAGTGACTGAACACAAGTGTGTATATGTCAGTGCTGCTTTCTCAATTTGTTCCACCCTCTCCTTCCCACACTGTGCCCACAAGTCCTGTCTCTACATTTGCATCTCTATTCCTGCCCTGAGAATAGGTTCATCGGTACCATTTTTGTAGATTCCATATATATGCATTAATATATGACATTTATTTTTCTTTCTGACTTACTGCACTCTGTATATCAGGCTCTAGGTTTACTCACCTCGGTTTAAATGACTGAGTTACAATTCTCTACTCACTTTCTTTTTTTGAACATAGTGTAGATGTTTCTTCCCTGCTTTTGGTACTAAATGTTTCTGGAACAGAAGTATAAGGCCATTCTGCTTTTATTTCCTTTAAAAATGAGTTCATCATATTGTCTGGCTTCTCAAAAGGCAAGGATTCCTTCCACATCTTTCAGTTCAGTTTAGTTCAGTCTCTCAGTCATGTCCGCATCTTTAAAGGATTACAAAAGTGCTTTGTTCTGTATCTTTAGACAACAATTTCAGCAAACTGTGACTTGATGTTGATGATTCTGGACCAACTCTCTGTTGCTTAGTGTGCCCTGAACTTTAAATATATGTTAAAATATTCATTCTGTTGTTTTCTTTTGGGTTTCTTCTTTCGAATTCTAATTAAGCATATAGACTCTGCCTTGTGTCTCTTCTTCACTTCTATAGCTGTGATTTGTTGCTAACTTTCTCTCTTTATTTCTCTTTTATTTTGTTTGTTTTTCCCATTTCTATCCTCTGTGTTCTTCACTGTTGTCAAAGTTCCCTTGTGCCCTTTCTAATATTTTTATTTCTCTAACTTTTTGTCTTAGCTTTCTTTCCTGAGTTCCGACATCACCATCTGTAGTCTGTTCCTCTTTTTCTTGGTTTCATCTATCTTGGCTTTCATATTTGGTATTCATTTTTTTTTCTATTAATGATACATTGCTTAGTTATGACTCTTGTCTACAGCAAATTTCCCTGAGAACTTTTCTTTGTCTATAGAAATATCTTGCTATTCTTTCTCAAATATTTTCTTAGAGGATTTTTGAATTACTAGCATGAGAGCCTCCATGCTAAGTAGCTTCTGCTGCTGCTGCTGCTGCTAAGTTACTTCAGTCGTGTCCAACTCTGTGCGATCTCATAGACAGCAGCCCACCAGCAGTCCCCCATCCCTGGGATTCTCCAGGCAAGAACACTGGAGTGGGTTGCTATTTCCTTCTCCGATGCATGAAAGTGAAAAGTGAAAGTGAGATCGCTCAGTCATGTCCAACTCTTAGCGACCCCATGGACTGCAGCCCACCAGGCCCCTCCGTCCATGGGATTTTCCAGGCAAGAGTACTGGAGTGGGGTGCCATTGCCTTCTCCAATGTCCAGCTCTTTACAACTCCATGGACTGTAGCCCACCAGGCTTTTCTGTCCATTGGATTCTCCAGGCAAGAATACTGGAATAGGTCGTCATGCCTTCCTCCAAGGGATCTTCCCAACCCAGGGATCAAACCAGTGTCTCTTAAGTCTCCTGCATTGGCAGGTGAGTTCTTTACCATAAGCGCTGCCTGAGAAGCCCCTTAATTATTACAGTTCCTTTAAGCTTTGTTGTTGTTTTGCTGTACATCCTGAACCAGCTTTTGTAAGAGGTTAGAGGTGGAGGGATAAAGAGGAGGAGCAAGGGTCATGGTAGCTTTCCTGGCTTAGCAGCTTAGCACTCCACCTCTTGTGTGTATGGTGGGGAATGTCTCCTTGCAACAATGACACTTCTGTAGCCACATCTTGCCTGCCTCTCTAAACTTATCCTGGTTCAAGGTAGCTGTTCCCTCACCAATTACTGCAACTAGGAGACAGAATCTGCCTTCCACTTTCCAAGGTGGTCCACACACTTTCTGTCTGCTTTGTTACACTTTCTGATGCCAACTTGGGATCCCTCAGGCGCTTTAGTAGTGTTAGTAGTGTTAGTCGCTCAGTCGTGTCCGACTCTTTGAGACCCCGTGGGCTTTAGCCCACCAGGCTCGTCTGTCCATGGGATTCTCCAGGCAAGAATACTGGAGTGGGTTGCCATTTCCTTCTCCAGAGGATCTTCCTGACCCTGGGATCAAACCCTAGTCTCCTGCTTGGGAGGCACTGGGGAAGTGCTTTACACACCTTTATTTCTCACCCTTCCCCAGCATTTGCAGTCTTTCTGATCTAATCCCTACATGCAGCAGTTCCTTAGTGCACCAGGTGGAGCATTCCTCTCTGAGGGAACAATTCTCCGGAGTTTTCTGAGGTTCCCCTCCCCAAGGCTCCCTGAAGTTCCCCACCTGGCTTTGGTGATGCTGTACTGGTCTCAGCTGTACTTAGCAGCTCTTACATGTGAATGGGGTGAACAGGTTTTCTCTGTCTCCTGGTTTCACTGTAAAGAAATTTTGCGACTTTTCAAAAAATTCTGTGTGGTTTCCAAGAGAAACTGAAGCAAGATTCAGAATTAAACTGGCACCACATGCCTACCACAAGTTCTACAGTCATATTTAAAAGAAGAAAAAACAAACAAACAAACCTGCCATTATATTCTCTTCAAAATCTGTTTTCGATCTTTCAAAGATGTGAAAAGCAAATTTGGCCTGAGGTTTGAGGCAACAGACATGGAGACTGACTTGTGTTCATCTTGCTAACTGGTTGTATTGGTTTTTTTTTTTTTTTTTTAGGGTGTGGGAGCAGAGGGGTGTGGCAGGAGTTGAGTGGGCTTGGCTAAATGGAATTTGGGGATGGATGGGCAAATGGCTTCACAGGATCAAATCTGGTACACCATTAGCATGATTTGTCGGTGATTTTCTTCAAGTAAATATGGCGAAAGAAATCAATGGAGCAGAGAAGGAGAGAAAGAGAGAATACAAGGGGACTTTGCCATTGAGCCTGTGAAAAAGAATAGAAGAAGAAAAGTGCCAGAGGAGACTGGGTTTTGAGTCTTAATGCAGTCAGGAAAAAAAAAAAAAAAACTGTCTTAGACAAAAACAGTTGCATAAAACTTTGTTTAGAAATAGTTTCAGAGCTGTACATTCTTTAGGAAAATTTTGTCTTAATTTTGGAAGCCAAAGGAAGTAAAATTGCAATTGATAAGACATTTTAATGTAAAGAGTTATCATGCTATTCATTTAAATCTAGTAAACAAAGTAGCTCTTGCATTTACTAGTGCTTTTTTTTTAATCAAATGGTGGGAAAGGGTTCAGTTCAGTTCAGTTGCTCAGTCGTGTCTGACTCTCTGCAACCCCACGAATCGCAGCACACCAGGCCTCCCTGTCCATCACCAACTCCCGAAGTTCACTCAGACTCACGTCCATCAAGTCAGTGATGCCATCCAGCCATCTCATCCTCTGTCATCCCCTTCTCCTCCTGCCCCCAATCCCTCCCAGCATCAGAGTCTTTTCCAATGAGTCAACTCTAGCACCTGGATTGTTAACCTCATCACACCTTAGGGTTGTCGAGGCTGAAATCATTGCATTAATTATGTGCTGAGCATGTATCATATGCTTAGTTCAGTCACCATCCATCTAGTGACAACAGTCAGAATTGCAAGCCTGGTATTGTGAGGAAAGTACCAACCAGTCTCTTTAGCAACAGAAGCTTTGAAAAATCTGGAAACCTCAGAAGGTCCAAAGACCTATAATCCTGTCAGAGAGCAGAGGATATTATTTTGTTAAGAGGCTCTTTCCAGAATCTCCTGGATCGCAGCTAGCTGGTTGTCTACTCACTTTCTGCCTCTAGGGCCCCTGATAACGCTGACATCCCTGGCCAGATGCACTGTTACCACATTCCAGGGGCCAAAGCAATGGGTGTCCATGTGACAGACAGCAGGAAAGTTTAGCTGAAATGGATCTCCCAGTCCCAGGATTGTGTTCTGCTTTGGGAAGGCTGTAATGCTTGACTTTATTGTAGGGATTAAGTGATGTAACATCAACAACCCTCTGATAATCCAATAATGATTCAACAACTGCTCTTAAGATCCTTTGATTTAGTGAAATGTAATGGGGGAGTTTGTAGAGTCCTGAGTTCCAACCAGATTAATTGCTATACTTAGACTGCAGCTGTCGAGCCGTTAATCCTTCTTTACTGCAATGATATTTAATTGAATTAAATTAGACTAAATTACCATGAGTATTCTAGTCACTGTTCATTTGTTTGTACTATATTAATTAAAAACTTTTTTTTTAATTTTGAAAGCAACCAAACTTTGAGCTAAGGACCAGATTGTTTCATGTTGTCTTATATAAACATAAAATATAGGATATAGAATAACGCACTGGTGAGGCAAATAGGACAGTTTCTAAATATTGCTTTTTTTTTTCAGGGAAATTTCTCACTCTAACGGTAAGTCATACATTTATGTATGCTGTTTTCAATTGCATCTATGATCATTGAAAATTAAACAATATATATATATCTTTCCTTATTAGATGAAAACTGTAACAGCGCATTGTGAGTTGCAAAACAGAGGGATAGAAAAACAGAAATAAAGACTGAAACTAAGTGCTGCCGAGAAGGCAGAAACCTAAGAGAACACGAGGAACTGAGTTTCTCCTGTGCTTAGGCAGGGGCTGAGGCTAAGACAGTGATTCCATAGAGCGCAGCACTATGGCAGGGCTTCTGGGTGCTATTCGGCCTCTGGGACACAGTCTTTCCTTCCCTGTCCCTCATTGGTCCAGTCCCTAGAGAAAGGTCCACAAGGTCATCTGCATGGCCACTCTATGCCCTCTTCTGAAGAACACAGCTCCAGAACTCTTTCTTTGTCCACCAAGTTATTACGGCCTGAGCCAAGTTTGGGGAGTGAAACCAGCCCTGCTCCTCTTGGTGCCATCAGCTGAGCAGAGACTGTGCCTAAACCAGAGTCACCCACGGGGCATGAGGGAGGCCAGAAACCTCCACTGGGCTTTGGCCAAACTCCACGCCATCGAGTACTTCATGTGGAATGAGACAGATCAGATCCTCTTTCTCCCAAAGAGGGAATTCCCAGAGTGAGCAGAGACGCGGATAGAGCCCAAAGCTCTGGAGATACTGGTCTCTCACCATGGTGCCTGCTCCCCAACCAAGTGCTAAAGTATGTGTGTGTGTGGGACCAGGAGTCAAGAAGGAGCCCAGCATCTCCACCCTTATCACAAAGGTCACCTGAGCACCTCTCTTTCTTGTGATCTTTAAAACCCCACCTGGTACACTAGCAATTAGCCTGCTGTCTCAGGTCCTCTGTCGGTTTCCCATTGCCCTTCCAGACTGTGGGAAGTATGAGGAAGCAGAAAGGGACAAGCCGACAAGGGCTCTATGTCTAACCTGCTGCTTACAGGTGACAGCCACCATCAAGTGTCCCCTGACCTTCAGATTCCTAGCTCAAAAGTGGGAATAATCTGCATATGACCAGGGCTATAAGCTTCCCTTTAAATCATTTAAAATGAACAGTTTTGTCAGCTCTAAACTCATGGATGGATATTGCTCTTTCTATCCTTCCCTAAAACACAAGTGTCTCTCACACTGTCATTTATTTATTTTTACCCCCTGTCCTGTGTTATAATCCTGTGTTTGAGATCACCAGGTAGGTTTACCACATGCTTGTTGCATATTTAATTGTGTTCTAACCATGATCCAAGAGGTTATTGGAGAGGCACCACATTCAAAGAAAGTCCAACAGAAACACCAACCTTCACTCATTTTCTTAAAGCAGGGAAAGCTGAAAAGTGACTCAGCAAAATTCCCTTCCCCTCATATGATTTCACATCCCATGACCCTTCTTAGCCATCCTTTCGCTCACCCTTCCCAACCTCTACCCCAGGCTCATCATCACCATCACATGCCTCCACATTTTCATAGTGCCAACTCCTCACACTCAAGGGCCTCTGAGAAAGTTTGTTCCACGTTCTCTTTCAGTACTATTTCATAGGAATGCGGTATTTATCCCTCAGCCCATTGTCCTGATTCTGGTTCACAAAAGGACCAATCAGTGAATCCTTCCGAGGAGGTGGAGGGGATGGAAATGAACAGTGGCAAACACAGCCTAACTTATCTGGCAGAGAAAAGAGCTGGAAATACTCACCTGCATTGTCATTTTAATCCTATCCCATGTAGAAAAACTGGATAAGAAATAGGCAAGTTGTTACATTCCCAATGGGTTTCAGGCTCTAGTAGTGGCATGATAAAAGTGGCTACTTCTCCCTGTCCTTGAATGCCTTGAGTATCAGCGATCTGTGTCTTGCCTTATATGTGATCCAGAAGGTGCTCTAATGGCTTGAGAGAGTGATAAGAATGAGATGCTTTCATGGGTCCAATCTGGAAAGTTTTCTGGGGAACAGGAGTTGCTGAGATCATAGTGATTTCTGGGACTCTTTAGGGAGTTGTCTGATGTCTGTGACAATTAAGTTTTCAATGGAGTAAAGAGAGTCTGCCTTGTGTTTGCCAGCAGAGAGGAGAAACTAATTTGGTTGAAATAAAAATCTATAAAAGTTTGGCATATGTCCCTCTATAATTTGATGGTTGGAGAAATGCAAATTTTTTTGGATGAGAAGCTGCTGAACCATCATTTTTTTTTGTTCTATTTGAATAAATTTTGCAGCTTCTTCATAGTTGGTACTCAACAGAACTATTTAAAATTAAAGAAGAAAGTGCTAAAGGAACAAAGGCTGCAAGCTGAGGACCCAGTAGCAACCTTCTGATAGCATCTTTCAACTCAACCAATTTTGTCATTAATGTGTTCAAGTCAATTCAGCTGGAATTGATGATGGACTCACTGTATACCCAGCACTGTGAGAGATGCTGAAATAATTTCTTCTTTATAAACTGGGGACAATGATACCTCTCAACAATAAAGTGAGTGGGAGGCTTAAAAGGATAATGGTAAAAATGGTAAGAACAGAACATTATACAGAGCAGGAGCTCAATAAATATTTGGGAATGAATGAATTATAGGAGTGGATTAGCCTTATTGCTCTCTAAACTACACAGTTTTTTGATTCTCTTAAATAAATCTGGGCCTGATGAGTCAAGAGTCATGAGTTCTGAACTGATACCAGCTTAGAAAAGTCAGCTCTGAACTCAGGTTGTCTGACCTGAATCCAGGATCCAACATGTCTCAGCTCTGTACTTGGGGTTACTTTACTCCTTTACCCTTTGCTTTCCTCACCTATAAATAAGAATAGCAACAAAGCCTACCTGGTAAGATTATTGTTAAAAACACTTGAAAGGTCTACCGTAATGAAAACTCCCCTGCCCATTGGGAGCAGTCACCATCCCGCCAAGTCATGTTCTCTTCGTTTCCCTGTTGGATTCAGGTGCCTCTCTCTCAATCATCAGACTTGAGCACCAAGTTCACAGTCTGTCAGGAACCACTTCTGCCATAATATTTTCCGGCACACAGAGCCCAGAGCAAGTAGCCTGGCCTCACAGGCCCCTGGTCGCTCACACTGGTGTCCTTCATCTCTGCTCCGCGTCAGCAGTCCATTCTGATGGTCGCACCAGCGAGTTTTATTCCCAGCTCATTCCCTCTGAAACTTTGAATTTCAGTCATCCCTTGTGGTCTCCCACACTTTACCCTCCCAAATGTCCAACACCCTCCTCCTACTTCACCTACCATTCAACCTCTAAGTGGTCTCAGTAATCTTTTCTCTTCATTTATTCCTAGTCTAGTATTCATTTACTCAGTCTCATGCACTGAGTCCTCACTACATGTCAGACACTGTTCCAGCACTGGGTTTACAGAGGAATACCACACATGAGGCCCCTGTATTAGAGCAGTTTACATGAATAACAAGGAGAGAAAACAAATACAAAAATATCAAGACTTTTTCGGTGACAGTTTATGCTATGCACATAGTAAAACTCAGAATGCAGTTTTAACAGTGAGATTTGGGGAAAGAGTAGTCTAGGAAGTAAAAGAGCTATGAAGTAGAATAAGCTTGATGGGTCCTAAAAACAGAAATAAGGCCAGACAATGGAATATCGTGAATGCAGAACAGGATGAGAGGTAAGCATGATTCTGCCTGTAGCACCTGGGGATTCATCCATGAGTAGTCTCTCAGCCTAATTTTCAACACTAAATTCACAAGTCCTGCCAAGTTCACCCACATCCGCAATAGTTCTCAAATACATTTGCTCTACCACAGCCCTCTCATCATGGTCCCATTTGAAGCTCTCAGCCCTCATCATCTCTAATCTAAACACTTCTAAGAATCTCCTAAATTGCTTCTTGCTATTGGTCTTACTTCCCAAATCCAATCCAATAGTCAACTAATGTATCTGAAATGAAAATCTGATCCTGTTACTTTCCATCATCTATAGGATATAAAGCAACCTTCTCACAATAGGAAGCTCTTCATAACCTGGGAGTAAAGTATAATGGTTAAAATTATGGGTTTTAGAAACAAATGGATCAGAATTTCAGGTCTTCTTACTTGTGAGGACTTAGACAAATCACTCAGCCACTCTGTGGCCCAATTTCTTTTTCTGATGAACAGGGACGTAATGTTTGGTTGACCAAAAATTTCTTTTGGGTTTTCCCAAACACCTTATGGAAAAAACTTGAACACTTTTTGGCCAACCCAATACTAGTGCTATAGTGAACAGACTCTAAGATTGCGCCTCTCGGTTCCCATCTCCTGACACTCCCACCCTGTGTAATCCACTTCTTTGGATGTAAATGAGAAGGCAGTGGTTCTAACCAATAGAGTCTTTTAAAGAGACAAGATACCAGTTATTTTATTACATTAGATTGCAACATCAGCCTTTCTGGGAGATTCTATCCCTTGCTCACTTTGAAGAGGGAAGCTGCTAGTTTGGGAAGATCCATTTGGCAAAGGACCAAGGGAGGCTTCCAACTGAACAGCCAGTGAGAAACTGAATACCTCAGCCAAAGACCACCAGCAGCTGGATTCTGTCAACAATTGTTTGAGCCTGGAAACAGACCTTCCCTTAACCAAGCCACAGATGAGACCCCAATCCCAGCCAACACCTGGATTACAGCTTCTGAGACTCTGAAACAGAGGTATAGCTAAATTGTGCTTGGACTCCCGACCCGCAGCAAGAGAAATGATAACATGGATTGTTTTGAGCCACTAGATTTGTGGTAATATTGTTGAAAATGAAAGTGTCAGATCTGACTCTTTGCAACGCCTATGGACTGCAGCCAGCCAGGCTCCTCTGTCTATGGTAATATTGTTATGTGGTAGTAAATTACAAGTTATATGCAAGAACTTGCCCAGACTGGGGGCAGTTAGTGCTTGCCTGATATCCATGTGCTTCTCTGAACTTCCCAGCCTGTCTTGAAGTGAAGTTAGGGCTATGTGACTTTTTCTGGCCCGTTGACTGAGTAGAAGTGACTGTACATAGTTAGGAACCAGAGCACCTCCCTTGTCTTTCTTTCCCTCTGCTGCGGTCGCCCAGGAGATGGTGCAGATGTCATGGCTAATAGATGTAAAAGGCTACTTGGCTCACACTGAACTTCATGAGATGGAAAACAGACTTTTATTGTTTTCCATCTCAGAGAACAGTAGCAACTGAGATTCCAGAGTTTATATATTAAGGTTGAATGGCAGTGGTACCCCACTCCAGGACTCTTGCCTGGAAAATCCCATGGTCGGAGGAGCCCAGTAGGCTGCAGTCCATGGGGTCACTAAGAGTCCAACACTAATGAGCAACTTCACTTTGACTTTTCACTTTGATACATTGGAGAAGGAAATGGCAACCCACTCCAGTATTCTTGCCTAGAGAATCCCAGGGATGGGGAGCCTGGTGGGCTGCCATCTATGGGGTCACACAGAGTCGGACACAACTGAAGCGACTTAGCAGTAGCAGCAACAGAATTATCTTGACTAATAAAGTGATCCCATGAATGGTATCATAGGATTAACTAAGATAATGTACAAGATCAACACATTAAATTATACAACTTTACCTTGTCTTATACTCTACCTGCCTGTACTTTAGAGATGTTTTTCAGTTCTACAAACACACCATGACATCATGCTGCTCCTTCTGCCTGAAATGTCCTTTCCTGACTGACATATTCTTCAAAATAGCATCTTTCCTGGGTTAGGTTCCCTTTCTTTCCATAGCAGAATGTTTAGTTCACCTCCAGCAATGACCACACTTTTTTTACCACCTCCCTGCTCACCTTCAAGGTAAGCACCTTGAAGCGAGTGGTCACATTCTGGGCACTTGATAAATTTCAGATTGACATCCTTCCTTATTACATATCTAGTTTAACTGTGTTTACTTAAACCATTCCCTTTAAATATCTTCCTTTGAAACCCCCTGCCCAAGCATAGGGCGAGAGCTTTTTATTCACATGAAGAGTGTTAATTCCCCATTATTTTCCCATTGCTTTCTACATTATACTGAGTTTCATTTCCCTTTTCATTCTTTCTGTCATAAATTCTCAACACTATAGTCATCTTCCCTAACTCTCTCCTTATTTGTGAACATATGAATCACACAATTTATTCTAGAAACAAAGGCAGGTTCTGAACTCTCTGTGACTTCTTGTTCTTGAAGTTGAGGATGCTGTTCCAGTCAGATGCTCATCTCTGGGGCCCCAGCACCTGTGTATTTTGTGTCTCCTTTCTCCAACATCTCAGGCTCAAGGTCAACTTTTTGAGGAGAAAGTTAATTTGATTTCTTCATTTTCTCTAATTGAGGTACATAATTTGAAATTCTAATTCTAAACTTCAGTGTGCTACTTCCATAATGGCCCTTGATAATTATGAGCAGAATCTCATAAAAAAGACTTAGCTTATATTGTGCTCAGCCTCCCTGAGTCTCAATTTTTGCACCTCAAAGTTGGCATAATAGTAATGTGCTAATCCACATGTAAAACTCACAGTGTTCTCAGGAGCTTGAAAAACAAGACTTGCAAATGAACCTTACAGGCTTGTTAATGTGTTTGCAACAGATTCTCAAGTAGAAGTCAAGACAGCTATTTTGACTTTTTGCTGCATTTCATTTTGGTGTTGGATGTGACAGTATTTTCCTCCTTAAGATGCATTCATTTTCTTAGTCACTATTCACATCAGCTGTGCATTTGAAATAGAGTTCTCTGTAGACCTGCCATGGCCAATGACCAGGAAAGTGTCTCTCATTTAGAAAACTGCTCTCCAAATATGATAAATGACACTCAAGTATCAGTGAAGAGCTGAGATGTGTCTGAAAGCACCTACATCATGCTCTGGGAGCTTAATAATGGTAGAATATTATCTTTAATAATATTAATGAAAACAATTTTAAATAGCATTCTCCAATTTTCCAAGCATTTTCACATTATTGCATTAGGTCTTTGCATAAGTCCTGAGCTTAGGCATACAGTGTAATTCCTATTTTAAGATGTGAACTCAAAGAGAGAACTTTTTCATGATATGGACTCAAAGAGAGGATGTCTTCACGTTCTCACAGTCAGAGCAAGTAGCCTAGTTGAAAGGATCACCCAGTATTCTCCATCCTAAAGCCACTTCTATTTTTGCATATTATTTTTTTCACTATCTTCTCTAGTCACTAATAAAACTCTTTCCATGTTATGTTTGATTTTGTTGTACAGAGACACCTCAGCAGTGATCTGTCACTGGAGGTTTTATCCAGTTTTCCATTGGCCATTGTGGACTTGTGCTGAGGGCTACAAAGCAACAGCCACCCTCAGCTTCTGGAGACTTCTCTCTGGGCCCTGCGTGAGGTCCTACACTTCAGAGTCAGCATGTTGACTTTTTTTCATCCCAGTCTCTCTGACCTATCTTTCTGCCTTATCTCTTCTGACTTCTTCCAGCATAAGACTGTTTTCAGCTCTTAACAGCAAAAATTTCTCTTTGAGTTGGCTCTTCCAAGGTTTCAAAAAGACAGCAGGGACAATTAGCAAGTCTACTCGAGTAGCAGATCCAAGCCCTGTTCTCCAATATCTACTTTACAAAAAATACATTACATTAATATTGTCATCTGCTTATATTTTTAGGCTCCAGCTGCCCAGCTCCTATGTCTAACTTGAAATTGGTTCTGAACTCCAGTGAGGAAAAGTTATCTACTGTTTTCCCATACATAAAACATGAACAAGACCAGTATCTTCAGAATTTTTCGTAATTATTTTGTTTGTTTGCTATGCCCTATTAGTTTTCCATTGTTGCTATAACAAACTAGCTCAACTTTAGAAGCTTAAAATAACAGAGATTTTGTGATCTACCTAAGAATTTTTGTCTACTATGAGGTCATACATATTTTCCCATATGCTTTCTTCTAGAGCTGGACCATAAAAAAAGCTGAGAGTCAAAGAATTGATGCTTTTGAACTGTGGTGTTGGAGAAGACTCTAGAGAGTCCCTTTGACTGCAAGGAGATCAATCCAGTCAGTCCTAAAGGAAAACAGTCCTGAATATTCATTGGAAGGACTGATGCTGAAGCTGAAATTCCAACACTTTGGCCACCTGATTCAAAGAACTGACTCACTGGGAAAAACCCTGATGCTGGGAAAGATTGAAGACAGGAGAAGAAAGGGACAACAGAGGATGAGATGGTTGGATGGCATCACTGACTCAATGGACATGAGTTTGAGTAAGCTCCAAGAGTTGGTGATGAACAGGGAGGCCTGGTGTGCTGCAGTCCATGGGGTCGCAAAGAGTCGGACATCACTGAGTGACTGAACTGAGAAGTTTTATAGTTTTCATTTTTATGTTTAGATTTATAATTCCTTTTAAATTGATTTTCATGTGTGGCATGAGGTAACGGTATGGTTTGGTAAAGGGCAAAGTTCATTATTAAATTTTCTAAGGTGTATCTGGGGCTTCCCTGGTGGTTCAGTGGTAAAGAATCTGCCTGCAGTGTAGGAGACACAGGTTGAATCTTTGGATTGAGATCTCCTGGAGAAGGAAATAGCAGCCCACTCCAGTATTCTTGCCTGGGAAATCTTATAAATGGAGGAGCCTGGCAGGCTATGGTCAGTGGGTTCACAAAGAGTCATTCATGACTTAGTAACTAAGCAACAACAATAGCAATGTGTATCCAATTGTTCTATCATCACTTGTGGAAAAGACTATTCGTTTCCTGTTGAATTACCATGACAGTTTGTCAAAATTCAGTTGGCTAAAATACAAAGTGTATATCTAAAATACAAAATGTATCTCTGATATGCCACTTTTTAAGAAAAAAAAGGGATATGAGAAAGTATACATGTATTTGCTCACTTGTACAATAGACACACAGGAAGGATAAACTGGAAACCACTGAGATTGTCTAAAGCAACAGGAGAGAATGGAGCGGAAAACTAGGAGGAATGGGAATATGTCAGTAGGGACTAAGGGGAGAGGCCTTTCAGATCATAACTTCCTGGCCCTTAGGTCCATGACTGTGTTTCACATAAGCAACACATAAGTAATTGAAAATCACAGTGGAGACAGGAGAACTCAAAATGGAATCGGAGAAGGCGAAGGCACCCCCACTCCAGCACTCTTGCCTGGCAAAGCCCATGGACGGAGGAGCCTGGTGGGCTGCAGTCCATGGGGTCGCTAAGAGTCGGACACGACTGAGTGACTTCCCTTTCACTTTTCACTTTCATGCATTGGAGAAGGAAATGGCAACCCACTCCAGTGTTCTTGCCTGGAGAATCCCAGGGATGGGGGAGCCTGGTGGGTTGCCGTCTATGGAGTCACACAGAGTCGGACACGACTGAAGCGACTTAGCAGCAAAATGGAATATGAACAGTAAGAACTCACACTTAACTGTATTACAAGTGAATAACATAATTACCCTAAAGGGATAGGGAAAAAATACCTAAGCAACTTTGGAAAACAGCATTTTGACTGCTTACTGTAAGGCCCAAAGCAAAAAAGAACTGGAACTATACGCTAATACTAAAAGAAGTGACAGATTAAAAAATGTAAGACCCCATGATATAGGATTGGGATTACAGATGTCAGAATGTGAGCTCATGATTTTTATATACATACATATAGAAAGATATAGAAATGAATATAGGCATGTATGTGTGTGTGTATGTTTGCATCTATATGTATATTCATGTGTATAGGTGTATCTATGGGTGTGTGTGTGAGTGTCTGTCTGTGTACTCTTCCAGAAAGGGACAAGACTGGAGAGTTGCACTTGGGCCTCCCACTGCAGACCCCTCTCCCTCCCTCAAGTGCCCTGCACCCCCTCTCTGCCCACACCTTACCCTGCTCTGTGTTTTCCTCCACATTCTTGGTGATGTAAGCATATCTCTCAGACTCCAATGCTAAAGACAAAGAGCTGAGGAATATTACTTGGGGTGGAGAATCTTTTGCAGTGTTTTTGGAGCAAATTATGTTTTCCCTTAGATTGATTAGCTGCAAGTTTAAAATTTCCAAGCATAATTGCCTTTAAAACTTGGTAAAATCTGAAAGGGGGTGGGAGACTTCAGCAGGCTGGCAGTTGTTTGCAGATTGTTTGACTTTAATATATTTAAAGAAACTATGTCTGTCACCAGCCCTCTGGGAACACTCGTACTATTTCAAATATAAATTGAAAAAATATGCTGATGTAATTGTCTGCCCTAAGGAATTTTCCCCTAATCACAGTCTTCATGCCAATGTAAAGATTCCCATTTGGCTGTCCCTCTCTAGACAGAAGTTGGAGTATGCAGATGAAATTTTCAAGTTAGCTTGTGCCTAAAAGTTAGCCTGAAATTCTTCATCTGACACAAGTTCATTTCACAGGAGAACTCCCAGTAGACAGCATCTCCATCCTTTCTTCTCCTGCTTTTCCCTAACCAGGAGCCAGGCCCACTGCCTATTCCCCTTCCCTACCTGCATAGATCTGTGCTGTCCTCGCTTGGAATCTATAGTGGTCCCCTGAGGCGTGGGAACCCCTCAGGCCATAAGATTCCATCACGATCTGAATCCAGTCAATTCCCTAGGCCTCTGGTTGTCCCTGGCCCCTGCAGTGTTCCCACATTTGTGTCTGCACTCTCCAGAACCCCAGTTACTTCTGGGATCTGGGATCCACTGCTGCTGTCTGGAGTTCACTCTTCAGCCCTCCAGGTTGGGGAGGACTCAATGGAGCCCCTATCAGAGGTGACCTGAAATGAATCACAAGGAAATCTGGAAGCCAAGGTGCTTTATCTGTAAGATCTGGGGTCCTTTTACAGAGTCCTCACTGCTGATTGATGCACGTTATATTCCCTATTAACTCAAAGCTCTAGGAGAGTGCAGACCCTGAGACAGCAGAGATGAAGAGACTGGCACCCCACCTGGCAGGCACACAAAAGGCTTTTTGATAGAGGGCAGTTTTCACTTCTTTTTCCTTCTACATTAAAAAAAAAAAGTTACCCATAATGCCTGGCTTTTAGTGGATTATCAATAAATATTTTTAAATGAATAATGTGTTATGGCAGAACTTGCTAGAGAGAAATTTGAAACAAGCAGGTATTAAAAAAAAAAAATCTCTGGACTCGGATTTTCTATTTGTAGACTCCAGAGCCTAGATATAGGTCAAGTACTCTTCTCAACACAGTAGTTGTATAATGTTGTTAAAAATCACAATTTTAGGCAGATCACAATTGAGTTTTAACCCCAGAACACACCAGTGCCTAAGAGACCCATGTGATTTGGCCCCCCATCCTCTCCAACTTCATCTCCTGCTTGTTGCCCTCTTTCTCAGTCTGCCCCAGCCATTCTGGCCTCTTTGACGTTCCCTTAACCTGTTAGGCTCTTTATTGACCTCTCTCCCCTTCTCTCTCTTTTTCCTCTCTTTAACCTGTCCTACAAAACCTGTGGGACACTATAAAAGCAGTGCTAAGAGGAAAGTTCATAGCAATACAGGCATACCTCAAGAAACAAGAAAAAAGTCAAATAAACAACCTAACTCTACAACTAAAGCAACTAGAAAAGGAAGAGTTGGAGAACCCCAGAGTGAGTAGAAGGAAAGAAATCTTAAAAATTAGGGCAGAAATAAATGCAAAAGAAACAAAAGAGACCATAGCAAAAATCAACAAAGCCAAAAGCTGGTTCTTTGAAAGGATAAATAAAATTGACAAACCATTAGCCAGACTCATCAAGAAGCAAAGAGAGAAAAATCAAATCAATAAAATTAGAAATGAAAATGGAGAGATCACAACAGACAACACAGAAATACAAAGGATCATAAGAGACTACTATCAGCAGTTGTATGCCAATAAAATGGACAACGTGGAAGAAATGGACAAATTCTTAGAAAAGTACAACTTTCCAAAACTGAACCAGGAAGAAATAGAAAATCTTAACAGACCCATCACAAGCACGGAAATTGAAACTGTAAGCAGAAATCTTCCAGCAAACAAAAGCCCAGGTCCAGACGGCTTCACAGCTGAATTCTACCAAAAATTTCGAGAAGAGCTAACACGTATCCTCCTCAAACTCTTCCAGAAAATTGCAGAGGAAGGTAAACTTCCAAACTCATTCTATGAGGCCACCATCACCCTAATACCAAAACCTGACAAAGATGCCACAAAAAAAGAAAACTACAGGCCAATATCACTGATGAACATAGATGCAAAAATCCTCAACAAAATTCTAGCAATCAGAATCCAACAACACATTAAAAAGATCATACACCATGACCAAGTGGGCTTTATCCCAGGGATGCAAGGATTCTTCAATATCCGCAAATCAATCAATGTAATTCACCACATTAACAAATTGAAAAATAAAAACCATATGATTATCTCAATAGATGCAGAGAAGGCCTTTGACAAAATTCAACATCCATTTATGATAAAAACTCTCCAGAAAGCAGGAATAGAAGGAACATACCTCAACATAATAAAAGCTATATATGACAAACCCACAGCAAACATTATCCTCAATGGTGAAAAATTGAAAGCATTTCCCTTAAAGTCAGGAACAAGACAAGGGTGTCCACTTTCACCGCTACTATTCAACATAGTTCTGGAAGTTTTGGCCACAGCAATCAGAGCAGAAAAAGAAATAAAAGGAATCCAAATTGGAAAAGAAGAAGTAAAACTATCACTGTTTGCAGATGACATGATCCTCTACATGGAAAACCCTAAAGACTCCACCAGAAAATTACTAGAGCTCATCAATGAATATAGTAAAGTTGCAGGATATAAAATCAACACACAGAAATCCCTTGCATTCCTATACACGAATAATGAGAAAGTAGAAAAAGAAATTAAGAAAACAATTCCATTTACCATTGCAACGAAAAGAATAAAATACTTAGGAATATATCTACCTAAAGAAACTAAAGACCTATATATAGAAAACTATAAAACACTGATGAAAGAAATCAAAGAGGACACTAATAGATGGAGAAATATACCATGTTCATGGATCGGAAGAATCAATATAGTGAAAATGAGTATACTACCCAAAGCAATTTACAAATTCAATGCAATCCCTGTCAAGCTACCAGCCACATTTTTCACAGAACTAGAACAAATAATTTCAAGATTTGTATGGAAATACAAAAAGCCTCGAATAGCCAAAGCAATCTTGAGAAAGAAGAATGGAACGGGAGGAATCAACTTGCCTGACTTCAGGCTCTACTACAAAGCCACAGTCATCAAGACAGTATGGTACTGGCACAAAGACAGACATATAGATCAATGGAACAAAATAGAAAGCCCAGAGATAAATCCACACACATATGGACACCTTATCTTTGACAAAGGAGGCAAGAATATACAATGGAGTAAAGACAATCTCTTTAACAAGTGGTGCTGGGAAAACTGGTCAACCACTTGTAAAAGAATGAAACTAGATCACTTTCTAACACCGTACACAAAAATAAACTCAAAATGGATTAAAGATCTAAATGTAAGATCAGAAACTATAAAACTCCTAGAGGAGAATATAGGCAAAACACTCTCAGAAATAAATCACAGCAGGATCCTCTATGATCCACCTCCCAGAATTCTGGAAATAAAAGCAAAAATAAACAAATGGGATCTAATTAAAATTAAAAGCTTCTGCACAACAAAGGAAAATATAAGCAAGGTGAAAAGACAGCCTTCGGAATGGGAGAAAATAATAGCAAATGAAGCAACTGACAAACAACTAATCTCAAAAATATACAAGCAACTTATGCAGCTCAACTCCAGAAAAATAAACGACCCAATCAAAAAATGGGCCAAAGAACTAAATAGACATTTCTCCAAAGAAGACATACGGATGGCTAACAAACACATGAAAAGATGCTCAACATCACTCATTATTAGAGAAATGCAAATCAAAACCACAATGAGGTACCACTTCACACCAGTCAGAATGGCTGCGATCCAAAAATCTGCAAGCAATAAATGCTGGAGAGGGTGTGGAGAAAAGGGAACCCTCCTACACTGTTGGTGGGAATGCAAACTAGTACAGCCACTATGGAGAACAGTGTGGAGATTCCTTAAAAAATTGCAAATAGAACTCCCTTATGACCCAGCAACCCCACTTCTGGGCATACACACCGAGGAAACCAGAATTGAAAGAGACACATGTACCCCAATGTTCATCGCAGCACTGTTTATAATAGCCAGGACATGGAAACAACCTAGATGTCCATCAGCAGATGAATGGATAAGAAAGCTGTGGTACATATACACAATGGAGTATTACTCAGCCGTTAAAAAGAATTCATTTGAAGCAGTTCTGATGAGATGGATGAAACTGGAGCCAATTATACAGAGTGAAGTAAGCCAGAAAGAAAAACACCAATACAGTATACTAACACATATATATGGAATTTAGGAAGATGGCAATGACGACCCTGTATGCAAGTCAGGAAAAAAGACACAGATGGGTATAACGGACTTTTGGTCTCAGAGGGAGAGGGAGAGGGTGGGATGATTTGGGAGAATGGGAATTCTAACATGTATACTATCATGTAAGAATTGAATCGCCAGTCCATGTCTGACTTAGGGTGCAGCATGCTTGGGGCTGGTACATGGGGATGACCCAGAGAGATGTTGTGGGGAGGGAGGTGGGAGGGGGGGTCATGTTTGGGAACGCATGTAAGAATTAAAGATTTTAAAATTAAAAAAAAAAAAAAAAAACCCGTCCTATCCTTCCCTGTTTTTCTAGTCCCCCGGTCCTGGATGCAGGAATCTGGTCAAAGGGCCCTCAGCCTGAGCTGAGGATTGGAGACTGATCACCTCCTCTTTGCAGAGAACTCAAATTCTGGTTCTGGTCTGGTCTGATTTCTGGTAGGGCCAAGTTCCAGTCCTCCCTTCTCTGGAGGCCCAGGGAAAAGTCCCATAATGCCTGGGTATCTGTAGGTGGCAGGAGACGTCTGTAAAGCCACCCCATTTGCCCCCCTCTCCCACCTCCTCCCCATTCTTCTTTCAACCTGGCTTCCTTTCCTCCCTTGAAATCTTTGATGTTAGTACTTGGATCTGAAGTTCTGTATCTCTATAGGAGGTTTTCTGAAAGACTATTCTTATATTTAAGGGCTTCCCTGGTGGTGCAGATGTTAAAGCGTCTGCCTGCAATGTGGGAGACCTGGGTTCAATCCCTGGGTTGGGAAGATCCCCTGGAGAAGGAAATAGCAACCCACTCCAATATTCTTGCCTGGAGAATCCCATGGATGGAGGAGCTTGGTGGGCTACAGTCCACGGGTCACAAAGAGTTGGACATGACTGAGCAACTTCACTTTCACTTAACCTGTTAGGCTGGGCTTCCCCAATAGCTTAGTTGGTAAAGAATCTGCCTCCTATGCAGGAGACCCCAGTTCGATTCCTAGATCAGGAAGATCCACTGGAGAAGAGATAAGCTACCCACTCCAGTATTCTTGGGCTTCCCTGATGGGTCAGAGACGGGTAGAGAATTGCCTGTAATGCTGCTGCTGGTGCTAAGTCACTTGTCATGTCCAACTCTGTGCAACCTCATAGCCTGTAATGCAGGACCTGTATTCAATCCCTGGATTGGGAAGATCCCCTGGACAAGGGAACAGCTACCCAACTCCAGTGTTCTGCTTGGAGAATTCCATGGAGAATTCCAGTCCATGGAGTTGCAAAGAGTCAGACATGATTGAGCAACTTTCACTTCTCTAACCTGTTAGGCAAGGTTCTGCCTCAGGACCTTTGCACATTCTACTTTCTATCCACAACACTCTCCTCTAAGAGATTTACATGACTCTATCCCTTCCCTCAGTCAAGTCTTTTTGTAGTGTTACTTTCTCAGTGAGTTCTTTCATGACTATTCTGTTTAAATTTGCACATACATATTCACACACACACACATTCCTTATCCTTCCTTTCATGCTTCTCTCCCTAAGAGTGAAAGTGTTAGTCACTCAGTCGTGCCCAATCCTTTGCAACCCCATGGACTGTAGTCTGCCAGGCTCCTCTGTCCATGGGATTCTCCAGGCAAGAATACTGGAGTGGGTTGCCATTCCCTTCTCCAGGAGATTTTCCTGACCCGGGGACTGAACCCAGGTGTCCCACATTGCAGACAGATTCCTTACTGTCTGAGCCACCAGGGAAGTCCTAGGAATACTGGAGTGGGTTGCCAGTGTCCTCCTCCAGGGGCTCTTCCCCACCCAGGGGTCAAACCTGCCTTTCCCACATCTACCTGCATTGGCAGGTGGGTTCTCTACCACTAGTGCCACCTGGAAGCCCTATAGTCTACGTAAAGTATTTATATTGCATATTTTTCATTACCTTCCTTTCACTTCTATGAAGGCTCTCTAAGAGAAGTGATTTTCTTTCCTACTTTATTATCTTCTATATCTGCTAAACTGTACCTGGAATGTAGTAGATCACCCATAAATATATATTATCACATATAGATGAATGAAATGAATGAAAGCAGTCAAGCAGAATACCAATTTCCCCTAGTTTTCTAAAGAGATATATCCCTGTCATGTATGGTCATCTCTGTGTTACTACTATAGTCTCCCAATCTCATTGACTAAAGAGCAGAATTTGCACTGTATTAAGATAAAGCACTTTTAATTAATTGATTACTTTAAATTCATTTTACATAAATTAAATACTTTCTCACCTCCCATGTGTCTAAGCATTGCTGCCCAACTTATTGTTACAGTCAGAAGTGATGAAACAAAAGTCCAGAAAATGCCAAAATTATAGAAAAAATCATAATTTCAAGGAAGGCCATAAACACATAAAGTAGAATAAAACATACAGTATTCATCAATTCAAGAAATATTTGCTGAAAGCCCATCACAGGCCAGCCCTGGTTCTGGTTGGAGTTACAGTGATGAACGTAGCAAGTCTAGTCCTCATGGAACAATGAACCACCATGATTCAGGTAGGAGGGAATTCTCGAAATAAAATTAATGTGATGAGGAAAACAGAGAGTGATGGAATGGGAAGCAGAGAGAATCTGAGCAGAGATCTGAATGAAGTAAGGCAGAAAGTCCTGTGATGATAAGGGCAGAGGTGTTTTTTTGTTTGTTTTTCATTTTGGTTTTGGCTAAAGGAGCAGCAAGTATGGGTTTGAGTCATGAATAAGCTTAATGTGTTTGCCAGTCTCATCTCACTCACTGCTACTGGGAGTTTTGTGTGTGCGTGTTTAGTTGTATCTGACTCTGCAACCCCATGGACTGCAGCCCAGGAGAGAGAGGCACAAAAGGCTAAGGGATCTGCCCATCTTCAGGGTAGAAGTGGAGCCAGTCTCAGCCCTTCATCTTTAAATAGATGAAATCCGTGCCTTTCTAATGTAGTTCTAGGACCTGTAGCATCAGCATCAGGATCACCTGAGAGCTTGTACAACAAATCTTCAAGCCACACTCCATACTTAACAGGATCTGAAATTGCGGGGACAGAAAATTTTTAAGCATTTGTATTATTTTTTCATGTATTTGGCTGTGTCAGGTCTTAGTTGCAACACACAGGATCTTCACTGCATCATGTGGGATATTTCCTTGCAGGGCATGGACTCCCCAGCTGTGGTGCGAAGGCTCAGTCACTCTACAGAAAGTGGGATCTTATTCCCTGACCACGGGTCAAACCAGTGTACCCTACATTGCAAGGCAGATTCTTAACCACTGGACCACCAGGGACATTCCAGAGCTTTTTAAAAACTTAAGGAAGTCTTCCACATGATTGTGATGCAACAAAGTTTGAGAAGTTTTGAAACTGACAATCTCAAATATCTAAGACTGAAGTAGCCTCCATACTAGGATGGCAGAGAGAAAGATCTGGAAGGCACTGTTAACTCATTTCCCACTCTGCATTTCTCTGCTCCTTCTCTCAAGAGGCATCCTATAGTACATTTCTAGACAGGTGCTTCCTGTACTATCTTTTCAGAAACCCTCTCTAAATGCACAAATTATGCAAATACCCATATATGCTTGTAAGTAGCTTAACGCGATGAAAAAAATTGAAGAGTCAGAAAAAGTGGATGTATCTGTGGAATCAGCTGGCCTGTTGAGTAACCCTCAACATGTACTTAACCTTCCATACCCTAGGGGTGTCATTTTGCTTTGCTCATTTGGGTCCATGGTGGTTCAGAAAGATGATAAGCTCCATGAAATGTTATGCAAAATGGTATGTGTATGTTCATTCTTCAGAAGAGAGGGTCAATAGTTTTCATACAATTTTCAAAAGGGTCCATGACTCAAAATGTTTAAAGACCACTGTATAGAAAGGGTGGTTACTGAACTCTGGCCAAATTGTAAATACAACGTGAAAACCAAAAAGATTGGCTTTCTTATCCCAGAGTGTATCAGCCTAAACTCAAACATGGAAAAGAATCAGCTCTGTGGGTGGCATTTGTTTTTTGTGTATATACAATATATTCTTTTAGGACTTATAACCTCATAAATGGCGATTTCATGCCTGTCAGTATTGTTTTGGCTTAAGAGGGTGGGGTTATAAATTATGATGGTTTCCTTGCAGACTCACCTTCTTCTCAAGGTTTTGGTGGATGACAATCTTAGGATCTACCTTTAAAAACATGTGTGTAAGGATGGAGAGGCTCACAAAAACTATTCTTTTGGTCCTAACGCTTCTTTTTTCCTCCATATATAAATTCCCCACTTTCTTTTATTCCATTGGTTCCCCTCTGTTCTTTTTGTGTTCCATGCTTTTCTCCCTTCCCACTCCAGTACTCTTGCCTGGAAAATCCCATGGACGGAGGAGCCTGGTAGACTGCAGTCCATGGGGCTGCTAAGAGTCGAGCATGACTGAGCAGCCTCACTTTCACTTTTCACTTTCATGCATTGGAGAAGGGATAAGCAACCCACTCCAGTGTTCTTGCCTGGAGAATCCCAGGGACGGGGGAGCCTGGTGGGCTGCCATCTGTGGGGTCGCACAGAGTTGGACACAACTGAAGCGATGTAGCAGCAACAGCAGCAGGTTTTCTCCCTAATGCCTTTATTTTCTTCTTATTGCATGGTGTTTTAGAGTTTTCAACGTAAAATCCAAGTGCCATAAGCAGGCTTGGTACTGCCATGTGGTCATATAAGAATTCTGCTTTTTTAGGTCACAGAAGCAGGCCACTAGAGAGGGAATTATTGGAAAAACAGTGGTAACATTTTAAGGGTATGATCTGTACTATTTGTGGTCTAATTCAGAATCTCTTCCCTGGTAACTCAGACAGTAAAGAATCTGCCTGCAATGCAAGAGACGAGGGTTCTATCCCTACATCAGGAAGATCCCCTGGAGAAGGGAATGGCTGCCCACTCCAGTATTCTTGCCTGGAGAATTGCATGAACAGAGGAGCCTGGAGGGCTACAGTCCATGGGGTCACGAAGAGTTGGACACAACTGAGTAACTAATACTCAGCCATCTCTCATTTAATGTCTTAACTGAGCAGATTTCATTCCTTATTCTGCGTCAAATACATTAGATTTCTGGAAAGAAAGACATGATCAGGCTATCAGCTATGGGTATTTACTGTGGAAAAGAACAAGGAAAAGATGTAAGCTGTTGTATACATAGGATCTAGAACCATATTCATAGTTGTTTATTTATTTGCAATTGTATTAATAGGGCTAACAGCCCAACAGCCAGTTTGGAGCAGATGTTGCTGATGAAAAGGAGCCAACCCAAGGTTTACAAGTCCGCTGTGTCTCTGATGAGTTCTTGGGTCTCTAGTCCTCCCTCTCCCACTCTGTCCTGCTTATGAAGTACCTGTAGCCTACCCATGCTTCTCTCAAACTCATGGCTTCTAGTTACAGCCTTCATTTCTTGCATCTCCACCACTCTAACAGATCATCCTCTGTGTGTGTCTGCCCTTCAAGCAATGGAAAGGACAGAGTTTGATTGGCTCGATCTCTCTCCTTCTTGAATACAATGTCTCCACTGGGAAGAACTCTAGAAGCAGTCGTTTGATTGGACAACCACTGAGGAAAAGGCCCATTCCTGAGTGAATTTGGCTATATTTATCATGATTAAAACACCTATGAATACTTCTACTATCCCAAGAAAGAAGTTATGAATGGAACTAAATGCATGGCAAGCTGTGATAGATAGAACAATGTCCCCCAAAGATGTCCATGGCCTAATTCCAAGGACTGTGAATATATTGCCTTAAGTGGCAAAGGGGACCTTGGATATTTGATTAGCTTAAGAATCTTGAGGTGAGAATATTAGGCTAGATGATCTGAGTGCGCCTATTAAGAAAGACAGAGAGAGAGAAAAAAAATATTCTACACTCTTGGCTTTGAAGATGGACGAAGGGGTCATAAGTCAAGGGATGCAAGCAACTTTTAAAAGCTGGAAAAGACTGTGTCTCAAAGGGACACAATCCAGTGAGACTGTCAGACTTCTGATCTCCAGAACTATAAGATAATAAATTTGTGCTATTTTAAACCATTAAATTTTTGGTAATTTGTTACAGAAGCATTAAGAAACTAATAGAGAGACCCTCAAAACATTCTCTCTCTAGAAAAAAAAATATATCCTGTTTGTAAAAATCAGCTTCCAAGGGAATTGTAGATGAATACATCTCCATTCCAGACTATACATAGCTGATCTGCCACCTTCCTGCCCACCCATAGACTTTTCTAATATCTGCCCCCATCTATTGACTTGGCTCTTGCCTAGTGGAGAAAGTTTGTTGTCATTTGAAGTTCGGTTGTGCCTGTTTCCCTCCCACCCTCCTATCCCTGCAGGGGAGTGGACATACACCCCAAACTTGGCCATAACTGTTGACCTAGGGATAGACACAGAACACAAGCAGTAGATTCTCTGACAGAGCTATGGGAGAAGGTGTTCTCTTTAAGTTAGTTGGTAGCACATGAGCCATCATGCTGATTGGGCTTTATGTGAGCATCACGACTGTGGTGTACTACGATCCATCTGAGAAATGAAGAAGGATGGAGCCCTGACTTTATTGTTTTAGCTCCTGGACTGAGCTGTGCTAAATGTCTTTCAAATTCCTGGGTGTTCCTAATTAAACAATTCCACATTTGAGGCATCAGCACATCTCATTAGCTATTTTTTCAAGATATATCCACTGGTCACCATGATGATGCTATTCCCTAGACCAGCCCAGCATTGTCTCCCCGGGTCACTGCAGCCCACTACCTGGACTTCCTGCTCTGCCATTGTTCCTCTTCACTCTGTTCTCAGCCCAGCAGCCAGGAAGATATTCTAAAATCTCAGATCACATCACTCCTCCATCATGTCCTCATTTTACTCGGGGTCAAAGTCCTTGCAGTATCCACAGGACCCCATGCACTGACTCTCCCCTGCCTCTTACCTCTCTGACTTCACATCCTTCCAGTCATTACTCAGAGACTATGTTGGTCATGCTTCAACTTTCTTTACAGTTTTATTATGATCTAACACACTAACTTTATTCTTTTGTCTTAATAGACATATTTGGTGCCTTGCTGCAAATTACAAAGGAGTGACCTCTCCTCTAGTCTAACAGTGCAGTCCATTGGGATTCAAGTGTGGATGTAGAATTCAGATCTGATTTCAGCCCCGAGTACGTACCCTCTCATCTGGGTGCCATATTGAGCATCACACAAATTGTACAATGTGTAGTTATAGAGACAGATCTAGAGATAGACATGGAAATAAAGATATATATCTGCCTATGTATTTTTATTATGTTTCCCTACTAGAATTTATACCTCGGAAGATCAGAGATATTTGAATTTTTTTGTGTTCTGTTAATTACTATACCCCCAGTATTTAGAATAGTGCCTGATACATGGTAGGAACTCAAGAAATGCTTGTTAAAACAGTATGTTTGTAAGTTTTCTATTTTGCTTAAGCTAGCCTGAATTGGCTTTCTGTCACAACCAAAACAGTCCTGATATACCCATGAAATACTCAAATATTTATGTTGAACAGCACTAGTGACATAAATTGCTGTCCCCCTGAACAACTCATTTCATGTTTCAATATTTATGCTTCTTTGAAAATTCTTTCTGATATTGAACTGAAATCTATCTTCCTGAACATTCCATACATTTTTTGTTTACTGATTAGGCAACACAGAAGAAATTTAATTATTTTACCATATGACAACCCCCTGCAATATTTGAAGGAACTCCTTCAATATTTGAAGGCAAATATTATTACTCTGTATCTTTTTTCTTTATTAAAACTGCTACTTTCTTCAACTATTTCTCCTACAAAGTTGTCTTTAAAAATCTCACTCTCCTTGTTAATCCTCTTTGAAAGTCTTTTTTTCTTTAAATTCCTCCAAATCAGAATAGAAGGCAATAATCTGAGTGGCATTTGACCACTATGGCAAAGAGCAGAATTTGAATCTTGAAGATATTCTACCTTGATTAATTGCAATCTATGACTGAGTTAATGCTTTTGGAAAATCAAAATGTAGTAATAAATTATTACTGTATAATTTATTAAATTACATACAAGAATATATAACTATTAAATATTATATTATATATTATAATATAGTATTTGGTAGATTGTCTCTGATATCTGCAGAGAGAAGTGTTGATCCCAATCTTCAGTACAATAGGGCCCAACCATTGCACATCTTGAATACAAGTTCAAAGCTGTCATCTTTGTTGGATTGAGTCAATCTGTCCTTGGCACAACTACATTGACCTATCCCAGGGAATCACGTCAAATCTCCAACAGCAGAAGAATGTAATAGAAAACTAAAAGTACTATTCATTCTGACTACCTGCAATTGACAGAATGAATAAACTATTGTTTGCAGGAGACAGAAAATATTTAGAAACTCTTACGCTTATTCTACAGAATTAGTATACTCATGAGTCTGTGAGAGAGATACAGGCTCATCAGGACTTCTCAAATCTAAGCACAAAGGAAAAGGCAAAGAGCTGCTAATGCAGGTCCAGCATGATAAGCAATGTCCTCTGGAAGATGCCTCCGGAAAGAGCATCTTCAGCCGGGGCATTAACAAGGCTGGGTTTGAGAGGAGATCCAGTGGCTATTTAGCACTTTTCTGCTATGAATCATATATTTTTTCCTGTCTGCCCTCATCCAGACAAGGATAGAACAGTAGTTCATACAGAAACTTTGACTTTTTCCCCTGGAATTTTGAATGCAGTATAACAAAGATTGAAAAAACAAACAAAACCTGCTGATGTTCATTCATTGCTCTGATAGAATTCTGGGGTTGTCCTGGCTCCTGACACTTCTTAAGTCTTCTTTTCCACCCTATCTGTTAGAGCTACCCACTATTCTACTAATACATTTATTTCCTGCATGATAGTCGGAGTTATTTCTGTTGCTTGCAGTGAAAGAACCCTGAATGACACAAACACCACCAAGAAGTAGCTCCTTTTTCATGCCCCAAACCCCAACCTGTCCTGCCCTTAAGGAAGCCTACTACTACTACTAAGTCGCTTCAGTCGTGTCCGACTCTGTGCAACCTCACAGATGGCAGCCCACCAGGCTCCCCCGTCACTGCGATACTCCAGGCAAGAACACGAGTGGGTTGCCATTTCCTTCTCCAGTTTTCCTTTAAAATTGGAGGAAGTTACAGTTCAGTACACACAGGCAAAGTCGTATCCGACTCTTCGTGACCCCATGGACTGTAGCCCACCAGGCTCCTCTGTCCATGGAATTCTCGAGGCAAGAATACTGGAATAGGTTGCCATTCCCTTCCTGAGCTCATCCTCCCCCCTTTTTCTGTTGATAGTATTAAAGCAGCTGTTCCTCCAGTATTAAAGCAGCTGTTCCTCCTCTGACCCTGATTCTCTTCAAGCCATTACCCACTCTTTTCTCACATGTTGTAGCTTAAGCCACAACAGAAAAAAGAAAGCCTGAAAATCATTTAAACATAAATTGAATTTGTAAATAAGACAAAATTAGATATACATCCATGCTATATACAAAGGTTGATAATGAAATAAGAATAAACCACATGAGTCAAAAACAGTATAATGTGTTCCAGAAAGAAATAAGGTGATAGTTTTACCAGAAATCCCAGCTATAAGGAGTACCTCTTTATTATCACTTTTCTGGCAGTCATAAACAGCCAAATTCTGAATGAATGCTGGAATATATTACATTACTTTCTTTTTGTATTATAGTCAGACATTGTTTCTGTTTGCAATTATATTTTTGGAAGGCCTTGTTAATTAGCACTGCCAAAACCAATCATCTAACCCCAAATCTGATCAAGTTACAGGCTGCAATTGTGGTTGGTCCTGGGACACACTGACTTTCCATCCAGGTTACCCTAAACTTAAAAGGCATGTTTGATCAGTGAACATCCAGAGGGCATACTCAATGCTCAGGTTAATTAAAATTTGTATGTTTCATCTTGTCAACAAATTTGTAAACTGTGAGAAGACAGGAACAATAGCATAGTGGGAAAAGCATAGACTTTGGAGACAGACAGACCTGAATGTGAGTCTCTGCTCCGTGCTCTGCTACTTATCACCTGTGTTAAATAAACTAAGGCAGGTTACTTAACCATCTGAGCCTCTGTTTCATCAGGAAATGGAGACAACAGTCACTGCATAATTGTCAGCAATGTTACTGTATGTTAATCCTCATCCTGCTTCTTCTGTTTTCTTATCACAATGCCTGGGGTAGTCCTAAGTAAATATTGGGCATCATCCATTCAACATTTATGGAATACTTTGTTCCAGAAACTGCTGTCTGTCTTAGGGAGATATCCATGGAAAGAGCAGCCTTTGATCAGCCTGCATTCTCTCTCCATCGTCAGGAAACATGGCTGCTACTGACATGTGGTACACAGCCTTATATAACATCTGTCAAAATGAACTGGAACTTGTTCTCTATGGTGAGATTCAAAACATCCAAGGATTTCAGTTGATCAAACTTAGTAGGGTTTCCACCTGGTTCTAGTTAACTGTGACTAGAGATTTAAGTTTCTTTGTTGACTGTCTCAACTTGGATCTGTTTCATACTTCAGAGATGAGTAGTGTCTATGAAAGAGCAGGTTCTATAAGAAAATTATGCCTCCATTTGATTTGCTCAGTAGGAAAAGGGACATGTCCCAGAAGAGGGGGGTGTGTATGAGGAGAACAGGCTGAGGTCCATGTCATGTCAGCACTTCTTTAGAGTGGGAACTTGGTCTTTGTTGAGCTTATTTATCTCCATCCATCTAGTACCCAGCACAAAGACACATGCATATGTGGATTTGTAAGTGTATGTGGAATGGAAGAATATATAAAAATAAGAGAATTGCTAATTAATTAAACAATTAATTAATTGCTACACGGTGATGACTGTAACTGCAATGCAAGTTCAAGGAAAGGAAGAACAGTGTGAGATTGAACAGATCAAGGATGGAGTTGTACTTTCACTGGGTCTTCAAGAACAGTTTAACTAAGATTTGATTAAGTAAGGGAGAGGGGAGACGGCATTATAAAAATGAGCACAGTGTGTGTGTTTATGTGAAAGGGAAAAGTGTTAGTTGCTCACAGGTGTCTGACTCTGCAACCCCATGGACTGCAGCCGGCCAGGCTCCTCTGTCTATGGGATTCTCCAGGCAAGAGTACTGGAGTGGTTTGCCATTCCCTTCTCCAGGCAACCTTCTCAATCCAGGGATCAAACCTGGGTCTGCTGCATTGCAGGCAGATTCTTTACCATCTGAGCCTCCAAGGATGCCCTGGTGAGAGGTAGAGAAAAGCAATCAGGGTACAAATAGGCCTTCCTGGAACAGTGAGGAAACAGTGACTAAAGATGAAGAAACTGCTGGAGGCAGACTATGGGAATCCCAAGAAATAAGCTTAGGAGTCTGTTCTGAATGTATTTGAGAAGTGAGCCATGGGAGAGACACAAAAATTGGAATTTAGGAGGAATTGCTGTTGCAGTGGTAAGGAGATTGGTTACAGAGATGTTTACCTGGGAAATAAACAAGTGAGCCCTGAGGTGAGGCCCTGAAGCAATGACTGAATTTGAGACAGATTGTATTTAGATGTTCTACTATTCCAGCAAAGGGAAACTCAAAAATAAGTACCAAGTTTCTAAAATAAACATGATACCATGGGCAAGTGTTGGATGGTATGAAAAACAGCCAATCTTGTAAGGATTGGTGGGGGTAACAAACTTCCCTTTCAGCATGCTGAGTTCTAGGAGGGGACAGAGTATCTGAATGGAGAAGATCAATAGATAGCTGGAAATACTAACCTGAATTTCAAGTAAAATCTGAAAGTTTATTTTAGGAGTCAAAATAATTGGCCTACAACATGCAAGATCTTTGTTCCTTGTCTAGGGATCAAACCCATGCTCCCTGCAGTGCAAGATTAGAATATTAACCACCAAAGTGCCAGAGAAAACACTTGATAATTTTATTTCACAACAATGCATTCAGTCTTTACTAAATGAAAACTTCTGGACTAGGTGTCTTGTCAATACAAGAAGATACAATCTTTGCCTTTCAGTCACTTCCCTTGAGTATGGGGGATGTGACAAGAAAATGCATCACCACAATACTAATAAGACTTTAGCTTCAGGCATAAGTTTGTGCATCTTATTTTTTAACTGAAAAGTGGGAGTCTACACTAAAGGCAACATTAGAAAGGGTTCCTAAAAACAATAAGACAGCAACATTTATTTTCATTAGTTGCCATGCAATTGAACTTAGCATTTCCTGAAAAAAAAAATGTGCACTCTGAGCTAGGGCATTCTGAAATGGCCTTTGTCTGGCTCCAATGATATCTTAGATTTGCTATTACCTTTCACATTGTGACTCCAAGTGTGTGAGCTACTCTGATAAAAATAGTTTCCATTTATTAAGTCATGATTTTTGGAGCTATACACTCTATGTACACATCTCTTTTAATCCTTGGAATAGTCCATACGAAGTCTCAAAGAGATGTGTAGCTAGGTTTAGATTACACAGATAATCTTCCATTCATCCACTCACCCAGAAGATATATATTAAGCACCCATTCCCAGGAGGGCACTGTAATAGCCCCTAAGGTTAGATGCTCCCTGCCCTTGCAGTACTCACACTCTCAAGGGGAATGAAGACATTAAAGAAATGAATTATAGCCCATAGTATACTGGGCCCACGTATGTTCCAGTGAGATACAGGAACATATGTCAGGGGGAATCTAATCTGTTGAGCAGAAAGTCTTTCTGAAGAAATAAGTAACCTTCCTTTAAGCTGAGACTTAAAGGGCAAGTGATATTAGCTGAGCTCAAAGGGGCAGAAAGAGTATTCCAGGCAAATACATCGAAAAATATGTCTGCAAGCTTGGATGTGAGAAAGGACCTGTCTGATTAAAGAAAGTAAAAAATGTCCTGTGTATTTGATTGTATAATTGGAGGGAGAGAGCGGGCCCAGCAGAGCCAACAATTTATTGAGCCAAGATTAGAATTTAGTCTTGATGGACACAAGTGTCTGCTTTAGACACTTCTCCCCAAAACCCACTGAAGCTTATAAAGAATCTGGATTAAAATGCCATTTTCAGATATCTTTAAAGCCAGGAAGAAATGGATTTCTCATTTCAGGATGGCAGTGTAGCCCCACTGTTCAGGTCTGAAGCTTTGAAAAGCAAGAATGGGTTTTTTAATAATGCCAACTCTGGTAAGTCAGGACTTGCCACAAGCAACCATACTTTAAAATTCAAAGAAAATTCTGGTTGGTTGCAAGAAAATTCAGAGTGGAAATATCCGATATCTGATGTTTTCTCCAGCTGATCATTTGAAGCAACTTGCTGTCCATGTTCACTGTTGAGATGATTATTTTAAGATTGAAGTTCTAGTTACTATATATTTTTCCCTATGAAAATTATTCTCTTTTCAGAGTGGTCCCTCTGAAAACTGACACCTTATATCAGATGCCATGCTGGTGTCTTTAACCAAGAAATAAAGTGAAGTCTCTCAGTCATCTCTGACTCTCTGTGACCCCATGGACTGTAGCCTGCCAGGCTTCTCCATCCATGGGATTCTCCAGACAAGAGTATTGGAGTGGGTTGCCATTTCCTTCTCCAGGGTATCTTCCCAACCCAGGGATCAAACTTGCATCTAATTTGTAATGATAATATAATACTTTTCACAAGCAATGTTTTTATTAGTTCAGTTCAGTTCAGTCGCTCAGTCATGTCTGACTCTTTGCAACCCCATGAATTGCAGCACACCAGGCCTCCCTGTCCATCACCAACTCCCAGTGTTCACCCAAACTCTTGTCCATCTAGTCGGTGATGCCATCCAGCCATCTCATCCTCTGTCATTCCCTTCTCCTCCTGACCCCATCCCTCCCAGCATCAGAGTCTCTTCCAATGAGACAACTCTTCGCATGAGGTGGCCAAAGAATTGGAGTTTCAGCTTTAACATCAGTCCTTCCAAAGAACAGCCAGGACTGATCTCCTTTAGGATGGACTGGTTGGATCTCCTTGCAGTCCAAGGGACTCTCAAGAGTCTTCTCCAACACCACAATTCAAAAGCATCAATTCTTCAGCACTCAGCTCTCTTCACAGTCCAACTTTCACATCCATACATGACCACTGGAAAAACCATAGCCTTGACTAGACGGACCTTTGTTGGCAAAGTAATGTCTCTGCTTTTTAATATGCTATCTAGGTTGGTCATAACTTTCCTTCCAAGGAGTAAGCGTCTTTTAATTTCATGGCTGCAGTCACCATCTGCAGTGATTTTGGAGCCTCCCAAAATAAAGTCTAGAGAAGGCAATGGCACCCCACTCAAGTACTCTTGCCTGGAAAATCCCATGGACAGAGGAGCCTGGTGGGCTGCAGTCCATGGGGTCGCTGAGAGTCGGGCACAACTGAGTGACTTCACTTTTATTTTTATGCATTGGAGAAGGAAATAGCAACCCACTCCAGTGTTCTTGCCTGGAGAATCCCAGGGATGTGATAGCCTAGCGGGCTGCTGTCTATGGGGTCGCACAGAGTTGGACACGACTGAAGTGACTTAGCAAAATAAAGTCAGCCACTGTTTCCACTGTTTTCCCATCTATTTCCCATGAAGTGATGGGACCAGATGCCATGATCTTAGTTTTCTGAATGTTAAGCTTTAAGCCAACTTTTTCACTCTCCTCTTTCACTTTCATCAAGAGGCTTAGTTCCTCTTCACTTTCTGCCATAATGGTGGTGTCATCTGCATATCTGAGCTTATTGATATTTCTCCCAGCAATCTTGATTACAGCTTGTTCTTCTTCCAGCCCAGCATTTCTCATGATGTACTCTGAATAGAAGTTTAAAAAGCAGGGTGACTATATACAGCCTTGACGTACTCCTTTTCCTATTTTTATAGATATAGATTAAAAGGTTTAGACAAAAAGATTTTACACCATATCTGTTTTTAGTCGCTAAGTCGTAGCAACCCCATGGACTGTAGCCTGCCAGGCTCCTCTGTCCATGAGATTCTCCAGGAAAGAATACTGGAGTGGGTTGCCATATCCTTCTTTAGGGGATCTTCCCAACCAAGGAATTGAACCAGAGTCTCCTTCATTGCAGGCAAATTCTTTACCAACTGAGCTCCTATGCATTATCATTAAAAATTGATTAAAACATACTTAGTAATGACTATCTCTTTTTGTAGCAATATCTACATTGAAGATTTCATTTTTGTTTTGCCCTTACAGTAAGTGAATAAACCTAATACCACAAATTCTCAAGGCAACTTTGGGAAAGACAAGGAAAGTTCAGTCATTAATCATATTGTGAAAGTAGACATATCAGAAAAAGAATTGAAATAAAACTCACTGGACCAAAAGTAATCCATATTGGAAAGTGTAGATTTGCCTAGTTAGATGTGAGCAATGAGTAATATTTGTTTTTCTGAGCCATCTCTTGCTCTAAAATAGATAGCCACGGTGAACAAAACAGTATACATTTCTTTTCTGGGCCCAGTAAGTTGGGAATTTTTTTAAAAGTTTAATAAATTGGAAGCATTTAGTCAAACCTTCTTATAAAATTCAGCAATTTAAAGTTAAGGTAAAGTGATCATTCATATTGGCAGAATTAAATATTATGAGTATTAAATAAAAGCAATGATTTGTACTCTGAGGTTAAATATATAATATAAATACAAAGTGATGGATAAATCAGAGATTACTGAAATAATTAAACAAAATAAATGGATTCTTCAGAGATTTTCACAATCAATGAGCTTTAGAAATTTTATCTTTAAAATTGTTAGAAAGAATTTCTAGATAAAAGTATCAACTATTTTAGGAATGCCATAAGTGTAGAAGCTCTTGATAAAGTTGGGACTTGCCACAAGTAGATTTCCTTTAATATTCCTAATAGTTAATGTGCTTAAGAAATAACACATCAAGAAAGGCCTATTCGCTTCATTCCCTCCTCAGTGACGGTCCTAAGATTCATGAGATCATTGTGAATAGTTTTATTTCCCTTTTCCTTTCATTCAACCCTTCTCCAAACCCCTAAATTGTCTCCCAGAGAATGTTTCTTGTTGAGCCACCTGGCCGCTCACATCAGCCCTGTCCTTGAGGGCAGTCCCTGTCCCTCTCTCCTCTTTTTGTGCTAGCACTCTCTACACAAAACATTTGGAAGTAGTTTTTCTCAGACAGTTTTTATCATGCCATCTCCTGGCTAGTCTCCACTATTTATTCTCCCCCCACACACACCCTCCACTTTGTTTCACCAACAATCAATTCACTGACACACTAGTGCACTCTAGTGCCCTTTTCCGTGCATTCATTTAGCAAATATTTATCAAGGGATAGGTGACATCAGACTGTCTTTTGGAAGGGTAAGCAAGAATTGGCTAAGTGTGAAAATTGCCTAAGGAATCCGTGGCGTTGTCTATTGGGAGTCAGTGCAGGAGCCCCAGTAGAAAGTGACGATGGGTTGAGACGGGGTCTGGGTAGTGGCAATGAAGTGAAACAATTGGTTTTGCAATCTGTTTGGGGGCACGGGGTGGGGTGGGGGTGGTGTGCATCCCCTACTTCCCCTATTACTACTGAATGTGACTTTCCAGACATTCAGGAGTTTGTCTCCCAAAATTTTTTTACCTCCAAGCTCCTCGTTAAGTAAGGTAAGTAAGTAACTGTAGTCACTCAGTCGTGTCCGACTCTTTGCGACCCCATGGACTGTAGGCCACCATGCTCCTCTGTCCAAGGGATTCTCCAGGCAAGAATACTGGAGTGGGTTGCCATTACCTTCTCCAGGGGATCTTGCTACTAGATACACGACCCACCATTCTATGGAGAGGACTTTAACCACCCATACCTAGGTTCTTTATCTGTAAAGTGAGCCTAACGACAGAACCTGCTTCATAGAAATATTTTAAGGATAACATGAGATGTTTTTAAAGTGTTAAGCTCAGGGTTAGGCCCATAGTAAGAGCACAATCAATGTTAGTCCCTATATTAGCACTGCTACTAAATTTAACTCTGATTGAAAAAGGAATTCATAGAGCCTGGACTCCATCTTAGGCCTGTTCATGCTGATCATGCTCAACCACCTTTCCAATGGACTCTGAACTCTGTGTTTAGTGCCTATGAAAACAACAACAGAAGGATAAGAGCCCCTCCAAACAGGGGAACCTTGAAGATCATATCTAGGTTAGTCATCGCCTAACAGAAAACATACACTAATCACCCCTTCCTCCAGACAGGCCATACATTTTTCTGTATCAATCAGAGCGTAACCTCGGGTTTATTGATTAGTGGCTAATTGTTTGACTGGTTGAGCACATGAGCACATAGCACGTGAATCATGGGGCTATTGGGATTGTATTTTCCTTGGTTTACGTAAGTCTCAAGGAATTTGGAGTGGTGGGTTCAGACACGTACACATGGGGTATAAAAGATTTTCAAAAATGCTGGTCGGGATCCTTGGCTAAGAGGAGACTCTGCCTTGGGCCCGCCTGTATAATACACTGCATTCCACTATCTGCATTGTCCTTCTGAGTGAGTTTGTTTCCCGGAATGCGTGGCTACAACATTTGGTGCATGGGCCGGGAAACTCCTCACTTTGAGAAGACAGGCCTCATTTGAGGCCACTCCAAGGCTTTGTGGCTTGAATCTCCTAGAAGGGGGAAGGTGCCTCGCCCCTCTGGAAGAATTCAGCCTTTCAAAGCCCCGTTTCTTCGCTTTGGCAGGTAGTGAACGGCAACAAGGGAACTGAGCACTCAGGTGAGGAGGAACCCACCCAGCAGGGTGGAAGACGGGGCCTGATCACCCCCCTGGGAGGCACTAGAAGGGGCGCGGACCCACAGGGGCCTGAAATAAGCAGGCAACAGCGATTGCTTAGTGCACAGGTCGACGAGCATGCTACAGTTTTGGAAGGAAATTTGTGAAGGTCATTCAGGAGGTGTGTCCATGCCGTCTCAAGAAAAATTATTACCAGCGATCACCAGGGGATTTTTAGGATAGGGAACTGGTCCTTATATGCTCGTATTCTACCCTCCCCCAGGAAGTGACCCATCTGCTGTGAAATTCTTGACCCCCTCGGAATTGTTAGGCTAAAAAGAAGGGGATACATAAGTGAGTATGAATTGGCTTTCCCAGAGATGGCCTGGGACAAGATATATTTAACCCATCTGTGTTTTCATCCTCACCTGATCAAGCCCACCAAGGCAGAACGGACTTTAAGGGAGAAACAGTCTTGGACCACGTGGTGTTCTTGTTCAGCTGTGGAGACTGGCAGGTGAAGGTACACCAATCCCCCTTCTCCCTCTGGGATCTGACAGGTAAGGCTCTTCTCACCCCAGTTAGAAAGGAGACAAAATGACAATTTAAGTGTCATTAAGTGAAAATATCAAAAGTACACAGGGTACTGAGAACTTCATAGACAAAACAAAAAGGAAAAGTAGTAGAAGGTCCGAAAAGGTGAGCAACATGGAAAGAAGTGAATCTAAGGCAAGTGTATTGGATGCATGATTAAAAATTTTAAAAAGAGATTAAGAAAAGACTATGGGGTGAAGATGAAGCCTAACCACCTCCACATACTCTGTGAGGTCAAATGGCCCCCTATGGGAGTAAGATGGCCACCAGAAAACACCATGAACTTAAAAATGGTGGAAGCAATCTATACAGTAGTCACAGGAGAGCCAGGACACCTGGATCAATATCCATATATTGACTCATGGCTAGGGTTAGCTCAAGACCCTCCTACCTGGACAAGGTTCTGTATCCAGAAGGAAAAGAAAAAAATATTAATGACACAAAAAATGACTGATGATAATAAAGGAAATTCTAAAGGATTTGGATGGGGACGACCTGACCCCTCCCCCATACTGGATAATGGTGCTCCTGCCTCCCAGTGCTCCACCAGGACTGGAGGCGGCCGTAATGCCCACCAGGTGAAGTCCTGCAGCAGCCGCTGCTCCTCTGCCAGCTCTCCCCGGGGTCATAGAGCCACCATGTCGACAGGCTCTGATCCCGGTGACAAAAGCCTCTGGCCAACACTTCCAAGATCTGGCTCCAGCCGAATCACCCAAGCTATACCCGCCTCTCCCAGTGAGTACTGACAAGAAGGGGAGGGAGACATTGGAATTAAGCAAAAACTGTGCTCTGCCAGAGAGCCAGAGAAAACTAAAGAGAACAGACAAGAAATTTGCAATGCTAGCTGCTACTCTGGAAAAGTCTATCTCGGGCCCTCCTGAAAACCTCCTCTGCCCCAGGAACAGGACAGTCCTTCAACTGGTCCCAACAGAGGCCCCAGGCCCTGTTACAGCCAAACCAGTGTGCCTGGTGCCAAGCTTTTGGCCACTGGATAAACAAATGCCCTAAGGCAAGGAAGGAAGAGGAAGCTCCCACAGTTGTGGGGCTTGCTGACTTGAAAATTAAATAGGGCTGCTGGGGCTCAGAGATATCAGGTCCCAAAAAACCCATGATAACCTTAAAAGTGGGGGACCAAAACATTGATTTCATGGTGGATACAGGAATAGAACTGTCGGTAGTAAAACCTGTGGCACCACTGTCCAAAAAGACTACCGCTGTAACTGGGGTATCGGGAGAAGAGATGATTAAATCATTTTGCCAGCCCAAAAAATGTCAGATGAGGGAGTCACCAAGTGATTCATGAATTCCTCTACATTCCTGAGTGCCCAGTATCCCTGTTGGGAAGAGACTTGCTCTCCAAACTAGGAGCACAAGTGACTTTCTCCCCTGAGGAGAGGCCCACCTTCTAGATGGACACTATGACTTATTTGCTCTCTCTCAAACCCCCCCTCAAGATGAGTGGAGGTTGCATGAGCCACCAAAGGCAGAACCGGGTGGGCTGGAAGAACATGAGAGAGAGCTAACTCAATTATTCCCTGAGGTCTGGGCGAAAGACCCCCTTGCCCTCCCCCTAGGCTGGCTAAACTTCAAGTCCCAGTGATAATAAAACTCAAACCAGGCACTATCCCAGTTAAAAAGCTCCAGTACCCACTACCAATAGAGGCCTGGGCCGGCATACTGCCCCACATGAATAGACTGAAACAAGCAGGCATTCTAGTAGAGTGCCAGTCGGCTTGGAATACGCCAATCCTGCCAGTCAAAAAAAAAAAAAAAGGAAGATAAGACTATAGGCCTGTACAGGATCTCAGGCTAGTCAACCAGGCTACTGACTTTACACCCCACCGTTCCAAACCCCTATACCTTACTTAGCCTCCTCCCGCCGAGGACTAAAGTTTATACTCGCCTTGATCTCAAGGATGCCTTCTTCTGCATACGCCTCGCCCCAGCGTCACAGCCCATCTTTGCCTTTGAATGGGAAGATCCAGTCAGGGGCACCAAGCAACAGCTCATCTGGACTCCCCCACAAGGGTTTAAGAACTCCCCAGCCATCTTTGAGAAAGCCTTGCTTTGGACCTGAACTCATTCCATCCAGAAGAGTATAGATGTTGGCTCCTACAATATGGGGATGACCTGCTGCTGGCTCCCGAGACCAACAAAAAAATGCTAGAAAGGGACAAAAATACTGCTCCAGCTGCTGATGGAAGCAGGTTACTGGGAGTCAAAAAAAAAAAAAGGCACAGATCTGCAAGGAGGAGGTAAGGTATCTGGGGTTTGTTTTAAAGAAGGACACAAGGGTCTAGACCCTAGTTGGGTCCTATATACTGATGGCACTAGCCTGATAAAACAAAGGCAATGGTTGTCAGGTTAGCCAAAGCAGAGGGGGCCATCAAGACTGAAAAGAGATGGTGAAAACTGCCAAGTGACAAATTATTGGTACCAGAGGAACTGGCACACAATCTGGTAAGCCAAACACACCAAGCCAAACCATCTAGGCCATGCTGCCTGCTCACAGGTTAATGCTGCCTCTCAGGTATTCAGACAAAAACCTCCGGGTAAAGACACGCTGCCCTTTGAACACCAGGGAGTGGACTTCACTAAAATGAAACCTCACCGGCACTACTGTTACCTGCTGATCATGGTATGTACATTCTCAAGATGGGTAAAAGCTTTTCCTACCTGGACTAAAAGAGCATCAAAAGTAGCTCGGTGTCTGCTTAAGAAAATAGTTCCCGGATTTGGACTTCCTACCAACATTGGTTCAGACAATGACCCGGCTTCTGTAACTGATTTAGTACAACAAGTAAGCAAAACTTTAAACATCAAATGGAAACTGCACACTGCATTTAGGCCCAGAGTTCTGAGATGGTAAAATGAAGCAACTGGACATTAAAGAGACTTTCCAAGTGGATCATAGAGACTGACTGCTCCTGGGTGGACTTGCTTCTGACAGCTCTGCTCAGACTCAAGATGACCCCACAGTCCCAAGGCTATTCTCCATACAAAACTGGGTATAGGAGGCCCCCTCCCATAATAAACCAGGTATCAACAAATTTGCCTCAGGTAAGGGAAAGTAAGATTTCACAACAAGTGAAACTGGATAAGATAATAAATCAGGTAACTAAGTTTGTACAAGGGTGCTGTTCCCCCTTAGAGAACAGATTCATGAGTTTACGCTTAGTGACCAAGTATGGGTCAAAGATTAGAAACATGATTTGCTAGCCCCTTGGTGAAATGGCCCTTATGTTATTCTAACTACCCCTACTGAAATTAAAGTTGCAGGTATTGTCCCTTAGATCCATCACACGAGGGTAAAGAAAAATACCACGCAGACCCAAAAAACGGTGAGTGGACTGCACAGAGGGACCCTGCTGACCCTTGAAAGACTGAGACCATCCTTAAGGAAAAAAATAAAATAAAATCTTAGACGAGCCCCTTCAAGATAAAGCCGCACAATCAACTCCTGCTGCTTGGCCTCATCAACGTGATTTTGAATTTAACTTCCGTTTCAACTCAACACAATGTTTTCATCTCATGGGCACATTCCTACGCAGACTTCCACAACACTTCCGGCTGCTGGGTATGCGGGGCTATGCCTCTGTCAGTGATGGATGGACTTCCTTGGTGGGTGTCACCACTCTGCCAAGGAGATTTTAAACCACTCTGCTCTTTCCTGGGATAACAAAAAGAGACTTTCCTCTCTCTTGCCAATCATAACGTCTCCTTGCTTTCTTGGTGTAAGACCTACAGTCAATAGACTCGGGTCATGGAGTTACATTTGATATAAATCCCAGTGTAACAAAAGCCTAACCTACTTGTTGTAAATCTACCCCGGTAGCCCCAGTAAATCTACCTTATTTACATGCTAGGTAGACAAGATCTGTGTTTCAATGATACGAATATATTGCTGCCTTATTCGTATCCTCTATAGGGACAACAGATATCATGATTAAAGTAGAAGGTAAAGGTGAAGTCGCTCAGTCGTGTCTGACTCTTTGCGACCCTGTGGACTGTAGCCTACCAGGCTCCTCCGTCCATGGGACTCTCCAGGCAAGAATACTGGAGTGGGTTGCCATTTCCTTCTCCAGGGGATCTTCCCGACCCAGGGATCGAACCCAGGTCTGCTGCTTTGGAGGCAGACGCTTTAACCTCTGAGCCACCAGGGAAGCCCAATTAAAGTAGAGGCCTTGACTAATTTCACAAAATAGGCCCTCCTAGATAAACCAAAAGCCATCCAAGCCTTAAATAAAGAACAAATCCAAATGAAAAAAAGCGGTAATTCATAATAAAATGGCTTTAGACATACAGCCGCTCAAAGAGGGACCTGTGCTATAATTAAGGTTAAATGTTGTATATACATTCCTGACTTATCTGACAATGTATCAACTTCTTTAGATCACATGAAAAACCAGATAAAAACAATGTCAAATGAAAACATTCCTTTCTAGATTTCAGTCCTATCTTGTGTGAAGGGTGTTTGGTGAAAAACTATATTTACCACTGTTATAGTTGCTTTGATAGTTCTGCTTTGTGGACCCTGAATTTTACAGTGTATTATGAACTATATAACCCAAAGATTGATGTCATTCTCCCAAATTGGCGGTCAAAGAGCCAGGGTGCAATATATCCCTATAAATGACGCTCATAATATGAGTTAAAAACATCAAGAGGGGAAAATAAAAAAGAAATTCATAGGACCTAGACTCCATCTTAGACCTGTTCACGCTGATCATGCTCAGCCACCTTTCCAATAGACTCTGAACTCTGTGTTTAGTGCCTATGAAAATAACAACAGAAGGATAAGACCCCCTCCAGACAAGAAAACCTTGAAGATCGTATCTAGGTTACTCATTGCCTAAGAGAAAACATACATTAACCACCCCTTCCTCCAGATAGACCACAAGTTTTTCTGTATCAATCGGAGTGTAACCTCGGGTACTGACTGTTTGAACACATGAACACATAACACGTGAATGATGGGGTTATTGGGATTGTATTTTCCTTGGTTTATGTAAGTCTCAAGAAATTTGGAGTGGTGGATTCAGACACATACACATGTGGTATAAAAGATTTTCACAAATGCTAGTCAGGGTCCTTGGCTAAAAAGAGAATCTGCCTTGGGCTCGCCAGTGTAATAAACTACACTCCACTATCTACATCTTCCTTCTGAGTAAGTTTGTCTTCTGAAACACATGGCTACAACATGATTAATCCACAATATCCTGGATGCTTTGTTTTTAATGCTTTCAGCTGTATTTATTCTGTTTTAATTTATGTTCCTTAAATGTAAAATAAAGCAACCTGAGAGTGTGGCTCCTTTTCTGGTGGTCGGCCCAGGACTCAGCCAGAGGCCTCACATGTATCTACTTCCAGTATGGTAACGTGGAAATGAATTCTGATGCCTTATGCTACAAATTAGGTTAAATGGATTTAGGAGTTAAGCCATTTTCAATTCATGCTCACCTAATGAGAAGGATTAAAGTATCGTAAATGATTAATACTTTATCTAATGATCATCTTACCTGGAACTCAGTCTTCTTAAAGTAATCATCTAACACTCTCAGAATTGAACTATTCCTTGGGCAATCTGAGGCCATGAAGATACTCAGTGAAGGTACTCATGTACTCAAACCAGCACATCCAAATTGGCTCTTCCTACTCACTGGGCTCTGATAGAAAATCGGGCTCCCAGTCTCTACATTGGCATGGGTCCTTGTGAAACAAGAATTCTTTGCAAAGCACAGACGCATGTCACATTTCACTGGGGCAGAGGTTGCTTTCTAATAACCTTAACTGTTCAGCTTCTTCCAACCCATCAGGAGTGTCCTTTCAAAAGTTTCAGAAAGAATCCAATGGCGGGTTCTCCATTTCGAAAATTTTGTTTTTCTAGCATAACATGTTCTTCTTGTTTGCCTTTTGTAATCATACAAAACATTCCTCTTAGGTGGCCTAATTGGAAGAATGTTTACTTCCCCCCTGGCCTCAGACCAGCAGGTGAACTTCACTTAAGACTCAGCAATAGAATTGATAGTTTTGAAACTCTTGGTGAAGAATTAAATATAATCACAATGTCTTCTTGGAATACCTGTAGACCACAGTTCACTGCATAATTTTTATATTATTCATATATCTATTTTGACCCACTCACCCATCTTTCTTATTCTCATTTTCTTAGTTTTAAACTTAATTTTTCTTTTACTTCATTTCCTTACCTGTTTTTAACAGTTTATTCTGATGAAACTTTGTTGTTAAGAAATTCCTCTACTATGTTCAAAATTATAATGCCAATTAAAACAGGAAAATAAAATAACCATCATCTTTTTTATTGGCCACACAATGTGGCATGCAAAATTTCCCCAACCAGCGGTGGAAACTGTGCCCCTTGGATTGGAAGCAGAAAGTGTTAACCTCTGGTCCAAAATTACCATCATCTTATTCTTAAAATATGTGACTCAGGGAATATCCATTTACTTAGAAATATAAAATTTTAAAATAAAAAGGAGTCTTAGAAAATTTGACAGTTAAAATATAATTTGGAATAACTAGAATGTTTCATGAACATTAATTGCTCAGTCATGTCCAACTCTTTGCAACCCCTTGGACTGTAGCCTGCCAGGCTCCTCTATCCATGGAATTCTCCAGGCAAGAATATTGGAGTGGGCTGCCATTCCCTTCTCCAGGGGAATTTCCTGACCCAGGGATCAAACCCAGTTCTCCTGCATTGCAGGCAGATTCTTTACCATCTGAGCCACCAGGGAAGCCTGTTTTATGAATAGATCATTTTAATTCAGTGAAGAAGTTTTAATTTCACTTGTCAGAAAAATTGACAAACCTTGGAAATGGGCAAGAGAGATTACTGAGGTATCCATGAAGCGCTTGTGGAATTGCCTACAAGAATTTCCAGGAATTTCTGATTCTACGGGGTGTGGATCTTTGATTGTGTTTGACCAGACTCTTCACAAACCTGTGGTGATAGAGTTTTACTTGAATAAAAAACTAATTATAAGGCAAATATTTCTTGTCCATAACAAAGTGATGCAAATGAATTTTATCCAGTAGAGAATATAAATATTTGTAAGCTAATTCCTCCTTTGACTAAGTTTTTATATCTTACTGGTTTCCTCATTTATCAATGAATTGAATAAAATATTTAATGGGGGCTCATTTTGTACTTGTATGAGAATGATGATTTGGCTGTTTTAAAAGTTATGCTTTAACACAATTTGTTCCGAATAAGTATACTCTCTTAGATTAAGGATTTTGCAATGTTTCAGAGTTTTCATGATACGCACCAATTTGCAGCTACTTAGGAGCAACAGTATAACATAATCGCAGGTTAAAATCCTGAATCTGTCCCTTAACAGCTGCTCTCTGGCCAGTTGCTTAGCCACTTTGTGTTCCAGTTTCTTTATCTTTAATATAAATGTGATAAACATATGTGATAAATATATGTAAAGCACTTGGGACAATCGCACACTATTTTATTGTGATCTGTATTAAGTCATTGTGGGAAACAATGGAATCTTATCAAGCATCCTAGATGTTTTTAATTTCTGAATGCTTAATCCTGTTATAGGCAGAAAGAAAACCATTTTCACTATGTGGGGGATTCTTGCCTGCCCAGGGCTGTGTGAACAAGTGTGCCTGATCTGAATCCGGGGTCAGTGAGCAGGCAGCCCTCATTTTCTCACCTGAGCTGCATGCCAATTTGGCCTCTGTGATAGCTTTGCAATGTGTACACTTGGCTTCCATGAAATACATATCCAAGGATTCTTCTTGTGTTTTTCTGAATAAGGAAGATCACAGGGAGAATCTGGCAAGATTGTCAGCAAGCAGAAGGGAAGCTGCAGCCACATGTAGTTGGCACACATGGATGTTGACCGGCTGACATTCCGCCGAGACAGCTCCTAGGCCTGTAGAGGCTCTACCTTCCTCTGAATCCTCCTTCAGTTTTCCCAGAGGTGTATGTGTTCAATTCTATGACAAAAGGCCCCACCTCCTGCAGGATACCCTCATCAGCAAGGAAAGGCAAGAAGAGACACAGGCTTTAGTTTACCCTTGCAGGATTTTAGCCTGCCGGTTAGGGACCCTTCCTGACTGTCCATTCTGTGAACTTCAAACTCCAGCCCTGGCTTAGGGTTTACTTAAACAGTCTCCATCAGGCTGTATGCCTGTTTAAGCAAGACTTGGGATAGCATAAGCCAATCTCTTATAACAAATCTCCTATTTACAGTATATAGATGATAGATAGATGGGTGGATAGACAGATATCAATATTGATATACATATATCCTGCTGATTCTACCTCTCTTGTTGAGCTATGACTCATGCAGAATTTGATACCAGAAGTAGAAAAGCCAAGGAGAGCTCATTCAATTATTTACCTATTCACTTAAAAATGAAGTTGTGCTACACACACATACATTACAACTTTTTCACTTAAAAACGTATGATGAACATATTGTTCCATGTGAGTACCTCATCCGTTTTTAATAGATAATCCCTTGCAAATAGATACTATAATTTATTTGATAAAGTACCACTTCATGCAAGCAGTTTGCTTTTAATGACAATACCACAAGAAACAATTTTATGTATCTATCTCTGTATATTTTTCTGATTCTAGTCTTAGAATAAATTCCTAGAAGATAAATTACTTAGTCAGATGATATGCACAATTAAGTTTTTTATTTATTTCATCAGAAGAGTTGTTCCAATTTACTCTTCTACTAGCTGTGTATAAAAGGATCTGATTCTTCCAAACATCCTCAACATTTTAATTTGGGGCATCCTCCAGTGAATTTCAGTGGTTTGTTTTATGGATTGAGCTGGATATGCTGGTTCTTTTAGAGGTCTCTAATTACCAAGAATTCTTATTAAGCCAATTTTATGCTTTCCATTCAGGTGACATCCCTATAACCAATCTTTGAACTCTCGGGGTCAGTGACAGAAGCCAGAACCACTCCAGTTTCAGTCCTCCTGTTCACCTACAGGAACTTCCATCAAGGCCATCTCTGAGCCTCCCAGATTGTGCTCATAGTGAGCAGATAGCCCATTGCTAGCTGAAAACATTTGCCAAAAGCAGCTTGCTTGGGTTAGTGCTGATGTGCTTATATTCACCAGTGTTTGCAAAGTACTAAAGTAATTGGAGATCTTTAGTAGAAAATTCTTGCTGACTGAGAGAGGAGGAACTGCTAAAATCCTCTAAACTCCCACAGCTCTTACTCAGAAGCATGTGAGTGCATTTAAAGTATCTTTTAATGGATGTTAAAAGGAGTTTGAAAGTTATCACCAGAGCCTACCCTGATGGCCATGCTCGCACAACTGTTTATTTTCTAACCTGTTCAAAGGGATGTTTTCACATTGCAGGTTTAGAGAAAGCGAGGGGTCTCAAGAAGACTAATCTGTTTTAACTGTAAACCACAAGTATCCTTTAAAATCCGATCCCACCCATACTCTTTTCCTTTCCAAATGTCAAAGAAAACAAGCCTACTATTACAAAAAAATCACTGTGAAATCTATTCCGTATTAAGTATATAGCATTTGAAATAGATTTACCCCATAATCCATGGTCTTCTCTCCTTAGTCTTTCTTCTCTGATTCTTGATTCAGGTGAAGAAATTCCTTATCCTTTCTACAGACAGCCACATACGGAAGAACTTCACATGGGAAATTAGTGTTTCAGTAAGAAAAGGCTTAAGGAAGTACTGTTGACCCCATGAGTACAATTAAGTGATTAGTCACCAGTATTGATGTTAATATTAGAGGAATACGTTTAAGAGGTTTTATATCTGTCTTGACAATCAGAAAGAATATTGAACTGGTAGACTAAGACACTGAAAGCTAATTAAAATAATGGATATATGACAAAAATACAGTAACTTTTTTTATTTCAGAAAAGTGAATCAGGAAGTCTTAGCAAAGCAAGTGAGATTTATTTAAGACCCTTGGGAAGTGTCCTACTCCTGAGTGGCTTCTTGGATGTAAGCCTGCTGTGTAATTATTAAGATGAATTTTAGGGTATATAATTCTGTGTGGATGTGTTTGCGTGTTGGCAGTCGTTTAGGTGAATGTGTCCCTTCTTATCAGAGGAAAACTCCACTGTCATTTGGAATCACCTGCAACATTTTTTTGGTTTCCTTAAAAATTTCTGATCTGTTATCCAAGTGATCCAGAAATGAAGTGCTTTTTCTTTTAACAGCTTTTCTGCTGAGCAGTGACTTTCAAGTTGCAATCTGTCAACAATATCAATTATTTCTGAGACAAAACTTTCAGCTATAGAAATAAAGGGGGTCCTTCATCCTCAGACATGCAGTGCCAGGTGGTCAGTTGGTGGTCAGCTCTGGAGACAAAGCAACTTCTCATTGTCTTGGGTGGGCCTGCTTGTTAACAGGTGATAATCATTAGGATATTTCAGGATCTGGGTCCAGTCACATTTTAAGAAGGGCAGTTAGGCAGGAAGAAGGAAATGGGTTGAGAAGAGGGGACTTTACATGATTTTTTAAAATATTTCTTTGTCTATATTTATTCATAAAATAAAGGCTGCTTCAGATGGTATGCAGGATCTTTGTTGTGGGTCACAGACTCTCTAGTGCACAGGCTCAGTAGCTCCGTGTCATGTGGGATCTCAGTTCCCCAACCAGGGATCAAACTTGCATCCCCTGCATTACAAGTCAGATTCTTAACCACTTGACCACCAAGGATGTCCCTAGATTTTTTTTTTTTTTTTTAACTTCGGAGCTTAACTAACTCGATTAATCTGAAGGCAGCTTAAGATGCCTGGCATGAGTGCTTGAAACAGATCTCTAACTCTGTTAGGAAATTTTAGAGGGCACTCTAGTTCAATTCCCTCACTTTATAGATAAGTTATGAAAGTGAGGACTTTGACATTCTACTCATTTATAAGCTTTGCCTGTTCACTCAATAGGTGTTCAGTAAGTCTGCATGCAGTGAATGACGACATGGATGGAGAGACTGGATGAGTGATGGGATAAAAGAAATACAGAAAAACGTGTGCTAGAGGAAGCACTCAAGTTAATGAAATTGTTTTCTAGAATAGTTGCACTGTTCCAAGAATATGCAAAACTGAGCAGTGGAAATAATTTGCAATCTTATGGTTTGACTGAGGAGGCAGTGTGATGGTATAATCCTTCACTTGTGAACATCCATCAACTCTCTATTGGTGGAGCTCTGAAGTGTAGATACTTCTGCTAGATAGGATGTGGGAGTTAGAGTCAACTATCAAGCCAGAGCCCTGCCCTCCAGGGCTGACCAACTAGGGTGTGTCCATCTGTAAGATGGTAGTGAATGGTGGAGTAAACACAGCCTGTGATTTTGCGGCACAGTGTCCCTATTTGCAGAACTATAATAAGTAGGGGACAAAGTTATAGTCCTGACCTCTAAACAACTATGCTCTAACCTCATGATGACCAAACTTTTTTTGACCATGTATCCTTATCATGCTTGTTCAGCATGAACTCTGCTGTGAGCGTACTTATCTACTCAGAAATTATGTTGTTCAGTCACCAAGTCATGTCCCACTTTTTGCGACCCAATAAACTGCAGCATGCCAGGCTTCCCTGTCTCTTACCAAACCCAGAGTTTGCCCAAGTTCATTGCATAACTCAGAGAAGCTATGAGCCATGCTGTGCAGGGCCACCCAAGACAGATGGGTTGTAGTAGAGAGTTCTGACAGAACGTGGTCCACTGGAGAAAGGAATGGCAAACCACCCCAGTATACTTGTCGTGAGAACCCCATGAACTTAGAAATTATAGGTGTTTCTTTTTAACTCATACATAATGCTTCCAAAGCAGAAGTTTAAAAAATAAGATAAAAATAAATAAATTAAAAAAATAAATATAATAAAAATAAATATCTAATGGTTTCTTCCTGCACGCAATGGGGTGGGTAAAATCCATGCTGTAAACAATTTATAGTCATCTCTGAAGTACAGTAATTATACCTCTCTTTCAATCCCAATCACATCTACATATTCTGTTCTCTAAATATCAAATCATGGATTTAATCTTTAATAAAACATGTTACACTTTCTCTTTTTTTTAATACTAAAAATAATAACTCCACTTACATCATTTCATTTTTTGAAGTATTTTCACATATCTTGCTATCTGTGACAATCACAACTCCTCTGGAAAGTAGGACAGGTCATATTATTTTCTTTATAAGATATGAAACTTGGCTTATAATATTTCCCAGTGGAAAGAGGAAAATATTTCTAAAAGGAAACATCCAAGCAGTTTTGATTCTGTCTCCATTTCAATGTACTTTTCATTAAAGCTCCTTTAAAATTTTTTAAATTTAAAAATTTAAAATAACTCCTTTAAAAAAATAAATCCTACTTTTATAACACCTGTAGTCTGTCACTCTCGCTGTATACTGTTGACCACTGTTTGTATTTTTATGGATGGTTTTACTTTCAGGGGACAGGGGCATGTGTGGAATGTGAATATCTTTACTGGGCTCTTTTAAGCCTGAAACATATCAGATTCAGGTAAGATCATTATCAGTAATCAAATCAGAATGAAATGTGTTTGTCTCCGTGTGGGAAACTTTAACATTGTTGGTTCCCCACAGTATTAATCTGGGCATTTACATCTTTGTTTTGTACTCTGTTCCCTACTTGCACAATTTGGGGGCATGTCTTTTGTAATATCTTTTTGGTGGTTCACTTTGTGTACAATTTAAAAAAGAATAATACAAAATGAAGAGGATGTACTTATTTCTTACTATGGTGTTGGCCTTGCATTACCTCAGAGTTAGGAGCATACAGCTATTTATCATTGATAAATCATCTTAAACACTCTTTTTAATTGAAGTATAGTTGATTTACAACATTATATTAGCTTCAGGTGCACAACAGTGGTTCAATAATTTTATAGTTTATACTCCATTTAAAGTTATTACAAATACCTATATTTCCTTGTGGCCTACAATACATTCTTGTTCTTATTTATTTTTTACACAGTAGTTTGTATTTCTTAATCCTTTACTCCAATCTTGCCCCTCCCCCCTCCCACTCCCCATGGGTAATCGCATACGGAGGAGGTGATGGCACCCCACTCCATTACTTTTGCCTGGAGAATCCCATGGATGGAGGAGCCTGGTGGGCTGTAGTCCATGGGGTCGTGAAGAGTCAGACACAACTGAGCGGCTTCACTTTCACTTTTCACGTTCATGCATTGGAGAAGGAAATGGCAACCCACTCCAGTGTTCTTGCCTGGAGAATCCCAGGGACGGGGGAGCCTGGTGGGCTGCCGTCTATGGGGTCGCACAGAGACGGACACGACTGAAGCGACTTAGCAGCGGCAGCAGTTGTTCTTCATATTTGTGTTTGCTTCTGCTTTGTTTTGTTCATTTGTTTGCTAACAATCTCTTTTGTTTTACATTAGTTATTTAAGAATTTGTAGTTCCACATTCTTCCAGGGTCTTTTGCTTTGTGAAATGTATTTTCTGGGTTACAAACAATTCTGGTCTTAAGCAGTAAATTGACCTTTACTCCACCTTGTCTTAGCCATATACCAGCTCATCCTTATCAGAAACTTTCAACAAAACACTTCTCTTAAAACCAGCAATGTTATCCTCATCCTTATGCCACAGGGATACATAAAATAATAAGTTTGAGTTGAATGCTTATTAACTATCTGCTCCTCTCTCTTCACAAATCTAACCTCACTATGCTGGTTCATTTTAATATGTCATCTTGGCTGGGCCACAGTGCCCAGATATTTGTTCAGTCTTCTGCATGTTGCTGTCAAAGTGTTTTTTGAATGAACTTTTAAATTAGTATATTTTGAATAAAGCAAATTGTCCTCACTAATGTGGGTTAGCCTCACCTAATCAGTTGGCAGCCTTAACCAGAACAAACATTGATCTCTCCCAAAAAAGAAACAATTCCACCAGAAGATTGCCTTTGTATCTGAACTGCAATTCCCTGAGTCTCCAGTCTGCTAGCCTGCCCTTTCTGATTTTGGATTCTCTCCCTCCCTCCCTCCCTCCCTCCCTCCCTCCCTCCCTCCCTCCCTCTCTCTCTCTCTCTCTCTCTCTCTCTCTCTCTGTGTGTGTGTATATATATATATATATTTTTTTTCTTTTTTTCAGAATCCTAATGTGTGCTCACTTAGTCATGTCCAACTCTTTGCAACCCCATGGACTCCTCTGTCCATGGAATTTTCTATGCAAGAGTACTAGAATGGGTTGCCATTTCTTCCTCGAGGGGATCTTCCCGACCCAGGGATTGAACCTGTGTCTCCTGCATCTCCTGCATTGGCAGGTAAATTCTTTACCACTGAGCCACCTGGGAAATCTCACTGGCATCTTACCTTTCAGAATAATTTTTGAGTTACATGCTACAACACACATACTATTTGGCATAAAGTGATTAAACAGTAATACCAGAGATCCTGTTTCCTAAAAATGCTTAATGGTGCTTCTCAGGAAATGCCACTTTACTTGGTTAATGGGAGATCCACTTTCAGCTTAGACTCCAAACAGAAAGAAACTATTTCCCGGAAGGTTTTAAACATCACTCTTCCTCACAGATTTGAATTTATACTTATAACCATCTTACTATATAAGAGATATAACAGATTATATTAATCATACTAAATAAAATTATAATACTCTAGAGAAAAATTTGTCTCCAGTTTTGCTACTCCAGCAAACCAAATGTTTCATCTTACAGTTTTCCTTTCAGTTTGCCTCCAAAAAATATTTTTTTCAAGTTATAATGATAGCAGAGCTATAATTTTATATTCTTTTATCAAAAAAGTATCTAAATAGAGGGAAGAAAAATGTTTTTCCTTTTCTGAATTTCAAAAGGGAATTCCAAACAAAAAAGAAAAAGTTGGTGTTGAAACTTGATTACTCTGTGTGAGTAGGTACCAAGGGATAAAATAAAAACAAATTGACCTAATTGACTTGACCATTTTCTTTGATTTAGTTCACATAATTAGAACCTGATTTACACTGGGAGTGGGTAAAGAAAAATCAGGAAACAATGCCTGCTCTCCAAGCCATTGAGAACATCATCTTCTCTAAAGTTAAATTTTTAACCACTAGGTAGGCCTCACAGTCATCCAGTAACCTACTGATTTGCATACAGCACCCTAATGCTAACCAAGTAGATGAACTGAAATTAGAAGCTTCTGTCAAATTGATTCACTTTATTGTACACCTGAAACTAACACAAAATTGTAAATCAACTATACTTCAATAAAAATGAACTTAAAAAAGCTTCTGTCAAGTAGAAAGGGTAAATCAATGGAAAAGTGTGATGATAGAAAGGCATCAAAAGCATAGAGGATTATAGCAGAAGGATATAATCCTTCTGTTCTTCCAGAGACAAAAGAGAGGGGATAAATGAGCCTGCACTGTCTGGTTAGTGGGCTGAGATTTTGTGGCTGTCTGTTTTTTGCTGTATCATGCAGCCATCTGTTCTGATCCTGAATTAGGGGTTCCTTGGGAAAGCACTAATTCTTACAACATTCTAAGTATTTCTTGCAAAATAAGCTAAAATTGGTTTGGAATAATGAAGGCACCTGTGTAAGAGTGATGAATGTCTCCCCAGGGGTTCTCAGGGATGCCAGGCCCTAGCCCTGGTAACTGGTACCAGGTCCAGTCAGAAGCCGACGTCTCCACTAACGATCTGGAAGAGGGAGTCAATGGCTGATTAATGAAATTCACAGTTGCAGTGAAATGATGGATTGGACACAAGAAAGCGAAGAAATTTGTCATGTTGGTCAAATGAGATGCATCTTATGGAAATGCTTGCTCATCCTTTAAACAGAAAATCAGCATCTGAAACTCATTTAATGGGATCGATCAGTCCACAAAGCACCACTTCCAGCAGAGGCCTGAAGGTGATGCCAGGAAGAAAATTAGACAGGAGATGAGAGGCTGAGCTGGCACAATTGGAGCTTCTCTGCAGAGACCTCAGGCTATTTGGCCAGTGTTCACATGCTTCCCACAGCTCCTGACACTGAGCCACAGCCTCTGAAGTCCACTCTGCTGCTGCCTGTCCAGCCTGTCCTCTGCCTTCTAGTTCTGCCTGGAAAGATAGCTCCACATGGGCTTCCTAGCATTGTTTTCAACAGGACAAAGTTGACAATGTGCAATGTCTTGTTCCTCTGAGGATAATGACTGGGCCAAGGCTAGAAGTGTAGGTCCGGCATCAAAATGGGAGCCTGGCTAGTGTTATGGTGGGAATTGTGGTCTTCATCTCTGGCTCATCCTCTGTTCTAAGACGGCTGTCTATTCACAGTCCTCTGCTCATGGTGTCTGCTGCTTTCAGGCTCCCAAGGTTGGGGCACTTGGAATTCATTTCCCTGAATCCACGTGCACCCCTTCACTGTCCTGTGAACTTCTGAGACAACATGTGGGACTAAAGAAAGTAAGTGTCTTTCAGTGAAAACCTATGGTTTTTGAAAGTCCTAGTTTCAATCATCTGTTTCCTTCAGTCTCATAAGAACCTAGTTTATATCCTCAGGTTGGCTGCAGCGCTCCCTCTCGTTCCCTCACTCCTTTGCTGTCTTGAGTGTAGACTTAACACAGACTCCTGACCTTGCCCTAAGGTAAAGGGAGCTCAGGCTTCAGGGATTAATAGTCCCCTTTCCATCTTTAATAATGTCTCCATTGTCTGTAGGGTAATATGGCACTGCAAATTTCCCTATCACATTATAGCATTGTATAAATTAATCTCATATTAAGTTTTTAAATCAAAATATAGCTTCTTTTCTCATGAGAACAAAAAAATAATTACAAGAGACTTTTCCAGCATTATTTTTTGGGCCATTCAGAGAACTTAAGTTTATGTTAATAATTATTTAACATCCAGAATAGTTATGGATTACAGGCTGAAACTTGAAAGCAAACTGTTACATGGTTGTAAGGTTACCCAAGAAGAAATAACAATGGTAGGCAGAATTATCATTTGATGTAAAGTCAGACAGTATCCTATGGGCTGTGGATTTAGATGGGGGACCCAGAATCTAGGTTCTTCAGGGTTAAAGTTAATTGATTATTATTACAAAACTGAGTTGGGAGACCAAAATCTCACTAGTAACCTCTCACATCACTTTGGTCTAGATTTCCTTAGTGTGAATCTCTCTTTAGGGTGCTGAGTCCATCCCTTCTGGTAACACAGAGACCCAGTTTCGAGGTACAACCCTCTAAGAATGCAATGGTGTGGATGACCCTTTTTGCGAACCTCACACAGTCTGGCTCAGCTGTGACTGACTTAACTATGGAGAAGGCCCTTCTATTGTTTTGTGGCTGCTACTGAAGCCAAAGCCATTACTTGTCAAATCATGACCAAATCATCCTATCCAGCTTCTAAGAAAAAAGATCTGACATACCCCAATGCCTGCAGCCTTTGCTTCTGTTGCTCACGGCGGGAAGCCTCCACTCTGGTCAGACCGTGGCCCAGCTCTCTGATCCCTGCTTCAGTGTCTCTCCCTTGGAGCCCTCACAGCGACTGCTGCTGAGATTACACTTAATGTCACCCTCAATTAACCTGACAGGATCCAGGCTTCCCTAACCCCTCCAGGACTGAGAGAAAAGAAGAGGCTTTGGGTGGGAAGCTGAAACAGGCTTCTATGTTCCTGGATCGTTTGCAGGTAAATCTCTCAGAAAATTGCCATTTTATTGTTTCCAGGCCCTGAGCTCACATTACACCAACCGAAGCCTGGAAATACCTGTCAGATCATCCATCAGCTTTTACAGGGTGAAGACCTTTGAGAAACATGGAAAGCACTCAACTAGTTGGAAATGTTAATGACATAGTCCAAGTAAACACCAAGTCTTCATGCCTGGATGTTACCTTCCAATTTCTTCTTTCAGATAAAAATAACATAGAACTCTACTGTAACAGAAAAAAACAGGATAGTGTCAGAGTAAAATGCTTTGGAAATTTTTCCAAAGGAAAGTAAAATGCAGTTCCTGTCAACCTTTCTCAGAGAAGCCATTCTTTCTTCCTGGAAGTTGGACCATATGCAATCCAAATCATTACAGTCTTTACTGAAGTAACGGGGTATTGGATATTTCTTCACAAACAAATGTTTTATTACTTAATTACTTTGTATCCATACTACAACTGAGTAACATTTGTTATCCAGAATACATCAACAAAATAGCTGAAAAATAAGAAAAGAATTCTGCTGGCTTGTTCAACCCCTTTTAATTTAGGAATACATAAATATATTTTACAAAATCCCTGATGGATTATGAACTATTATTTCATTGAATTAGATTTATCATTATAAGAGCAAGAGACAGAATTGATAGATAAAGCAATGAAAATACAGAGCACCCAGATAATTTTGATTTTCAAATGAATAACAAAGATGTTTTTATAATATACTGATATTACATGTGATATACTTACAGTAAAAAAATGTTCTGAAATACAAACTTAACTGGCCATACTGTATTTTACCTAGTAAACCGAGAAGAAACCAGTTTTATCAGAAAGGCTTTTAGTGTTTCAAATACTCTGGCTTGTCCTTTAGAAAGTAACTAATCCTTGACAATTAAGCTAGCCACTTGGATGTTAACAAAAAAATTTTTAAGAATGAATTGAAAAAGATTAGAGGCTAGCTATGTAGTCATTGTTTTCCAGATTATCAGGGTCAATTTACAGCTCTTAATTGTTTATTCTTTTTTATCATTGTTGCTTTTTATTCGCTAAGTCCCATTCTCTGTGACCCCAAGGACTGCAGGTATGAAGGCTTTTCTTTCCTTCACTATGTCCTAGAATTTGCTCAAATTCATGTCCATTGAGATAGTGATGAGATCCAACCGTCTCATCTTCTATCACCCCCTTCTCCTCCTGCCTTCAATCTTTCTGGCTCTGCACATCAGGTCACCAAAGGATTGAAGCTTCAGCTTCAGCATCAGTCCTTCCAATGAATATTTAGGGTTGATTTCCTTTAGGATTGACTGGTTTGATCTCCTTGCTGTCCAAAAGACTCTCAAGAATCTTTTCCAGCGCCACAGTTTGAAAGCATCAATTCTTCTGTGCTCAGCCTTCTTTCTTTATGGCCCAACTCACATCCATACATGATTACTGGAAAAACCATAGCTTTGACTCTACAGACCTTTGTTGTCAAAGTAATGTCTCTGTTTTTAATACATTGTCTAGGTTTGTCAGCTTTTCTTCTAAGAAGCTGTGTGCTTTCTCACCCAGTCATGTCTGACTCTTTGTGACCCCATGGACTGCAACCTGCCAGGCACCTCTGTCTGTAGGGATTCTCCATGCAACAATACTGGAGTGGGTTGCCATGCCCTCCTCCAGGGGATCTTCCCAACCCAGGAGCAAGTTTCTTTTAATTTCATGGTTGCAGTCACCAGCTATAGTGATTTTGGAGCCTAAGAAAATAAAATCTGACACTGTTTCCACATTTTCCCCTTTTATTTCCCATGAAATGATGGGACCAGATGCCATGATCTTTGTTTTTTGAAAGTTGAGTTTTAAGCCAGCTTTTTCACTCTACTCTTTCACCCTCAATCAAGAGGCTCTTTAGTTCCTCTTCACTTTCTGCCATTGGAGTGGTGTCACCTGCATATCTGAGGCTGTTGGCATTTCTCCCAGCAATCTTGATTCCAGCTTGTGCTTCATCTAGCCCAGCATTTCATATGATACACTCTGTATAAAAGTTAAATAAGCAGGATGGCAATATACAGCCTTGATGTACCCCTTTCCCAAAGTTGAACTGGTCCCTTGTTCCATATCCGGTTCTAACTGTTGCTTCTTGATCTGCATATAGGCTTCACAGGAGGCAGCTAAGGTGATCTGGCATTCTCACCTCTTTAAGAATTTTCCACAGTTTGTTGTGATCCACATACTCAAAGTCTTTAGCATAGTCAATGAGCAGAAGTAGATGTTTTTCTGGAATTTCCTTGCTTTCTCTATGATTCAGTGGCTGTTGGCAATTCAGTCTCTAGTTTCTCTGCCTTTTCTAAATCCAGCTTGTACATCTGGAAGTTCTTTGTTCAACACTGTTGAAGCCTAGCTTGAAGGATTTTGAGCATGACCTTGCTAGCATGTGAAAAGAGTGCAATTGTTTGGTAGTTTGAACATTCTTTGGCATTGCCTTTCTTACTGACCTTTTCCAGTCCTGTGACCACTGCTGAGTTTTCCAAATTTGCTGACATATTGAGTGCACCATTTTAACAGCATCATCTTTTAGAATTTGAATAGCTCAGCTGGAATTCCATCATCTCCACTAGCTTTGTTCATAGTAATGCTTCCTAAGGCCTACTTGACTTCATATTCCAAGATGGCTGGCTCTAAGTGAATGATAACACCACTGTAGTTATCCAAGTCATTAAGATCTTTTTGTATAATTCTGTGTATTCTTACCACCTTTTCTTAAACTCTTATGCTTCTTTTATGTCTTTGCCGTTTCTGTACTTTATGTAACAATTTTGTAATTTTTATAATAATGTGCCTTAGTAGATCTTCCTCAGGATTCTTGATCACAGTAAAGAAGTAGAGACATGAACAGTAAAGGACCCAATAATCAGAAAAACAAGAATTTCATGTTGATACTTGAAAAATTCGGTTTCAAATGAAGCAAATGAAATTGTTTCACTTGTTGTCAACAAGGGTATTTTGAATTTGCTTTTACAATCCTTTTGTAACTCTCATTAGGTTTTCTTAAGACTGTCTAGAAATTAGTATTTTAAGTTTTTTTACTAAGGAGAAAATAAAAATGTATTTTTACTTGTAAAATTATATTAAACCATCTTCTGACATATCCTTGATGGTATTAAGTTTGTTGAATTAAATTGCAGTTCAGTTCAGTCACTCAGTAGTGTCCGACTCTTTGCGATCCCATGAATTGCAGCACGCCAGGCCTCCCTGTTCATCACCAACTCCCGGAGTTAACTCAAACTCACGTCCATCGAGTCAGTGATGCCATCCAGCCATCTCATCCTCTGTTGTCCCCTTCTCCTGCCCCCAATCCCTCCCAGCATCAGAATATTTTCCAATGAGTCAACTCTTCATATGAGGTGGCCAAAGTACTGGAGTTTCAGCTTTAGCATCATTCCTTCCAAAGAAATCCCAGGCGTGATCTCCTTCAGAATGGACTGGTTGTAACTCCTTGAAGTCCAAGGGACTCTCAAGAGTCTTCTCCAACACCATCAGTTCGAAAGCATCAGTTCTTCAGTGCTCAGCTTTCTTCACAGTTCAGCTCTCACATCCATACATGATTGCTGGAAAAACCATAGCCTTGACTAGACAGACCTTTGTTGGCAAAGTAATGTCTCTGCTTTTCAACATGCTATCTAGGTTGGTCATAACTTTTCTTCCAAGGAGTAAGTGTCTTTTAATTTCATGGCTGCAGTCACCATCTGCAGTGTATTTGAAATTGCAAAAATTCCATTTTTTGCCAAAATTGCAGTAGCTGGGACTATACTCTTGATTAGAGCTGATCAGAAGTAACTAGGTATGAGTGATCCTAAAATTTACATTAACAATATTTTTCAGTGATTTTTTTCTTACCAATTACAAATACTCATCAAAAATCGTGTGCCTCCAGCTGTGATTTTTAAAGGAGGGATCAATATATGTGTCATTAAAAAAAAAATCTTCCTACTTTGGCCACCACATGCGAAGAGTTGACTCATTGGAAAAGACTTTGATGCTGGGAGGGATTGGAGGTAGGAAAAGAAGGGGATGACAGAGGATGAGATGGCTGGATGGCATCACTGACTCGATGGACACAAGTCTGAGTGAACTCCTGGAGTTGGTGATGGACAGGGAGGCCTGCGTGCTGCAAATCATGGGGTTGCAAAGAGTCGGACATGACTGAGCGACTGAACTGAACTGAACTGAACTGATTTTCATACAATAGGAAAAGGAGTATGTCAAGGCTGTATATTGTCACTCTGCTTATTTAACTTATGTGCAGAGTACATCATGAGAAAAGCTGGACTGGAAGAAATACAAGCTGGAATCAAGATTGCTGGGAGAAATATCAATAACCTCAGATATGCAGGTGACATCACCCTTATGGCAGAAAGTGAAGAGGAACTAAAAAGCCTCTTGATGAAAGTGAAAGAGGAGAGCAAAAAGTTGGCTTAAAGCTCAATATTCAGAAAACGAAGATCATGGCATCTGGTCCCATCACTTCATGGGAAATAGATGGGGAAACAGTGGAAACGGTGCCAGGCTTTATTTTTGGGGGCACCAAAATCACTGCAGATGGTGATTGCAGCCATGAAATTAAAAGACGCTTACTCTTTGGAAGAAAAGTTATGACCAACCTAGATAACACATTAAAAAGCAGAGATATTATCTTGCCAACAAAGATCCGTCTAGTCAAGGCTATGGTTTTCCAGTAGTCATGTATGGATGTGAGAGTTGGACTGTGAAGAAAGCTGAGTGCTGAAGAATTGATGCTTTTGAACTGTGGTGTTGCAGAACATTCTTGAGAGTCCCTTGGACTGTAAGGAGATCCAACCAGTCCATACTAAAGGAGATCAGTCCACTGTGTTCATTGGAAGGACTGATGCTAAAGCTGAAACTCCAATATTTTGGCCACCTCATATGAAGTGTTGACTCATTGGAAAAGACTCTGATGCTGGGAGGGACTGGGGGCAGAAGGAGAAGAGGCCGACGAAGGATGAGATGGCTGGATGGCATCACCGACTCGATGGACATGAGTTTGAGTAAACTCCGGAAGTTGGTGATGAATAGGGAGGCCCGATGTGCTGTGATTCATGGGGTCTCAAAGAGTCGGACACAACTGAGTGACTGAACTGAACTGAACTGATTATGATACAAATATTACTTTTGATAAAAATCTTTAAAAACTCAGTTTCAATTAATTGTAGATGATATCTTCATTCATTCATAAACCAGAATGTACTATCTGTAAAGTTGTTTTATAGATCAAAATTGGCTCACTCAGTATCTGGAATTTTCATATGGTTCAGCCAAATGAGTAATTATTTTTAAAAGTTACTTTGTTGAGACATGTTACCTAATATAAAATGCACCCATTTTTAGAGAACAATTCAAAGACAAATGTATATGTCTATGTAACTACCACTACAATCAAGATATAAAACATTTCATTACTTTCATTGAAATCAAGTAAGGGATGTTGGCAATTTGATCTCTTGCTCCTCTGCCTTTTCTAAATCCAGCTTGAACATCTGGAAGTTCTCAGTTAATGTACCATTGAAGCCTAGTTTAGAGAATTTTCAGCATTTCTTTGCTAGAGTGTGAAATGAGTGCAATTATGTGGTAGTTTGAATGTTCTTTGGCATTACCTTTCTTTGGGACTGGAATGAAAACTGACCTTTTCCAATCCTGTGGCCACTGCTGAGTTTTCCAAAGTTGCTGGCCAATTGAGTGCACCACTTGAACAGCATCATCTTTTAGGATTTGAAATAGCTCAACTGGAATTCCATCACCTCCACTGGCTTTGTTCGTAGTCATGCTTCCTAAGGCCCAGTTGACTTTGCACTCCAAGAAGTCTGGCTCTAGGAGAGTGATCACACCATGGTGGTTATCTGGGTCATTAACATCTTTTTTGTATAATTCTTCTGTGTATTCTTGCCATCTCCTCTTGGTATCTTCTGCTTCTGTTAGTTCTATATAGTTTCTCTCCTTTATTGTGCCCATCTTTGCATGAAATGTTCCCTTGGTATCTCTAATTTTCTTGAAGAGATGTTTCCCATTCTATTATTTTGCTCTATTTCTTTGCTTTGACTTAGGAAGGCTTTCTTATCTCTCCTTGCTATTCTTTGGAACTCTGTATTCAGATGGGTATATCTTTCCTTTTTTCTGTTGCCTGTTGCTTCTCTTCTTTTCTCAGCTATTTGTAAGGCCTCCACAGACAATCATTTTGCCTTTTTGCATTTCTTTTTCTTGCGGATGGTTTTGGTTCTGGTACAATGTTACAAGGCTTCTGCCCATAGTACTTCAGGCAGTCTGTCTATCAGATCTAATCTCTTGAACCTATTTGTCACTTCTGCTGTATAATCATAAAGGATTTGATTTATACCTGAATGGCCTGGTGGTTTTCCATACTTTCTTCAATTTAAGTCTGAATTTTGGAATAAGGAGCTCATGATCTGTGCCACAGTCAGCTCCCAATCTCGTTTTGCTGACTGTATAGGGCTTCTCCATCTTTATCTGCAAAAAATATAATCAATCTGATTTCAGTGTTGACCATCTGGTGATGCCCATGTGTAGAGTCTTCTCTTATGTTGTTGGAAGAGGATGTTTGGTATGACCAGTGTGTTCTCGTGTCAAGACTCTGTTAGCCTCTGCCCTGCTTCATTTTGTACTCCAAGGTCAAACTTGCCTGTTACTCCAGGTAACTCTTGCCTTCTTACTTTTACATTCCAGTCTCCTATGATAAAAAGTACATCTTTTTGGGGTGTTAGTTCTAGACGGTCTTGTAGGAATTCATAGAGCCATTCAGCTTCAGCTTCTTCGGCATTAGTGGTTGGAGCATAGTCTTGGAGTACTCTGCTATTGAATGGTTTACCTTGGAAATGAACAAAGATCATTCTGTTGTTTTTGAGACTGCACCCAAGTATTGCATTTTGGACTCTTTTGTTGATATAAGGGCTACTCCATTTTTCCTAAGGAATTCTTGCCCACAGTAGTAGATATAATGGTCATCTGAATTAAATTCACCCATTCTGGTCCATTGTAGTTAACTGATTCCTAAATGTCAATGTTCACTCTTGTCATCTCCTGTTTGACCACTTCCAATTTACCTTGATTCATGGACTTAAGATTCCAGGTTCTTATGCAATATTGTTCTTTACAGTATTGGACTTTATATTCATCACCAGAAAAATCCACATCTGGGTGTAATTTTCACTTTGGTTCCATCTCTTCATTCCTTCTGGATCTATTTCTCCTCTCTTCTCCAGTAGCATAATGGGCACCTATCGACCTGGGGAGTTCATCTTTTCAGGTTATATCTTTTTGCCTTTTCATAACGTTCATGGGGTTCTCAAGGCAAGAATGCTGATGTGGTTTGCCATTCCACATCTCCAGTGGAACTCCAGTGGAGTTCTTGTCAGAACTCTCTACCACGAGCCATCCGTCCTGGGTGGCCCTGCAAGGCATGGCTCCTAGTTTTGCTGAGTTAGACAAGGCTGTGATTCATGAGATCGGTTAGGTTAGTTTCCTGTGGTTGTGGTTTTCATTCTGTCTGTGCTCTGATGGATGAGGATAAGAGGCTTGTGGAAGCTTCCTGATGGGAGGGACTGGCTGTGGGAAAAACTGGGTCTTGCTGTGGTGGGCAAGGCCATGCTCAGTAAATCTTTAATCCAATTTTCCACTGATGGCTGTGGCTGTGTTCCCTCCCTGAGTCTTCTTTTCAGTGACTTCTTATGGCAAAGATTAACTGAGGCAAGATGAGGTTCTGAGTGAAGAAGGAAGTGTTATGTGAATCACAATACGTTCTGAGTTGACAACTGCACACTTAACAGAGATGATACTGTAGTTTTTGAGCCCCTTTTAGCCAATCTCTGACTAGTCCAGAGGTTGGCCATAAAAGTAGCCTCACTCCAGATTTTTCTATTGTCAGAATCTATAGATGATTCTGCACCTCAGAATAAGAGTTTAACACTAGAATAAGAGTTCTGGTCTTGTTGATCCTTTTGTCAAATGATAGTAACTGCGTGGCAGCACTTAAAACTCTAGGTTCTATACTAGGCTGTATTAATAATGCAACGTGAAGAATATGAGAGGTAGGATGATTAACCTTTGCAGAATGCTTTGGAAACACACTCCCAAACTAGTAAACTCAAGCCAAGAACACTTCTCCCAGTGTCTATTTGGGTTTCACCTTGGAGATCCAGACATCTCCTTTAGTTTAGAGGTAGCTTTTTCTATCTGACCAGTGCAACACAAATTGTTAGCAAAGGCACAGACACTGCCTAGATGAGCTAACAGGAAGTCAAAAGCAATTGGATTATCCAAAACTATGTATTTAACTGCAAAGTGTCTTTTATAACTTTGGCTAAGTTATACTTATTTCCAGTTATATCACCCTCCCACATGGTATTGTGCATTAAAAATTGGCAAATCTCTAGAGTACACAGTTAATTCTTCACTTTGTAAATTACTGGATACACACTTCAATGAGATATGGTCCATATATCATGGAGGGATCTGGAATATGTTAGAATCTCCAAAAATTGGGGCTTCCCAGATGGCAGAGGTAAAGAACCCACCTGCCAATGCAGGAGATGCAAGAGACACAGTTTTGATTTCTGGGTCAGGAAGATTCCCTGGAGTAGGAAATGGCAACCCACTCCAGTATTTTTGCCTGGGAAATCCCACGGACAGAGGAGCCTGGTGGGTTATAGTCCAAAGAGTTGTGAAGAGTCAGACATGACTGAGCACACACTCCAAAAACTGCCCCATAGTCATAAATCAGATTTGTGTATGGTAGACAAGGAAAGGCTTAGTGTTCACATAAGAACAGTATTCTAGAGAGCTATAGGTACTCCTGGGGTTATAGCTGTTGTTTAAGATGATTGACATTTGCCAATTGTCTGTCTCTCAAGGAGAGCAGAGTTCTTGGTAAAGTTGAAAGCTCTGAGAATAACAAGTGAAGAAAAAATAGTTCCAATATTTATTCCATACTTCTGTGTTGTCCCGAGCTTCAGAAACAGTGCTATAATTATTTTTTCAGTATTTTACTGTTTGCGGTCAGCCTCCAGTGTGTATGTTTTTGGAGTATAAGGTTAATAACATGGGAGTCAGGAGAGTCTAAGGACAGTAAGAGATGCCTACTATCTTGGTCTCTGATTTTTAGGGTGAACAGAATAGTTGGTTTTATTATCAGCAGTGTAGCACTCATTGAAAACTGTCCTTAATAGTTTAAGGATAAGTCTTCTCTAAGTTTGAAAGAAAAAATGAAAGTCAGGTTCCACATTACTAAGTTCATAAAGCTATCATTACCTCATTTTGTTTTTGTTCTAAGAACATCTCAAAATATTTGCCCTAATCTGATGAGTGTATTAGGGAAGCAATTCTAGCTCTTGCTTATGTATGAAATTCCAATTCCCTGTTTCTAGCTAGAGGCCATGCACACAATGGAGAGTAATGCAACAGAAGCAACTGCCTGTGGATGAATGCAGAATGTTGTCAGATAAAAATGAAAAGATGATTTTCAAAATTTCCCATGGATTTACCCTCTCTTTGCTTATGAAGTAAGTTAGTATCAACTCAGTCTTTACTGGAAATGCAATAAGCCTTGTCCCACATCTTACGTTTTCTATTGTTTCTATTCTGTCTGAAGAAACCAGGAGATGCTAGATCCTTTTCTAAGCCTTCCACTCGACACTGTAGAACCAGATATTCACATTTAAACAACCTACTAATCTATTTCAGTTGATTTCGTTCAGGAGGCTAGAATTCTTAGTTTCCAGTAGTGTAAAATCTTGGTAATTTTTTGTCTTTTCTTTTTGGAATTGAAGAAAACCTTTTGCTTAAAATCTACCTATTACTCATCCTATTTTGGTAGATTTATTTTTAGAAGAACTTGTTACTCATCCTATTTTGGTAGATTCATTTTTAGAAGAACTTGTACTTCGGGGAGGAAACACAGAAGAAGGATGTGTAAGGATATTGGGCTTTGGCGAAAGGGAAAAGCTTGCTGGAAGAAGTGAGAAATAGAAGGAGTCAGCAGCTGGGGGCAGTATTTAAGGGAAGAAGAGTTAGGGTGGGAATAGGAAATGACAAGAGTTTAGCAGAAACAAAAAGTCTTAAGTTGTTCTACATTTTTTTGTTATCTTTGGCCAAAAATATCCTTTAATGAACCTATATTGAAGTCTGAATTTTGGTTAGAAGCTTTTTACAAAAGGCAATGCAGTGAATATTAGAAATTGTCTTGCTCGTTTGCTCTTATGTCTAAGATGAATAATTATAATCATATTAAAAGTTCACCAAAGTGACCACTTACGTTCTAAATTATCCTTAGTGAAATCATCTCATTTTATAAGACATGCACAAGACTTTGGGTTATGACTGGAATACATATCAGATGAAGACCTTTGGCCTGGAAGGTGTTCATGTGTCATGAGAGGATCCCATTAGACAAGAGGTGAGTAACAGGTGCCGCCTCTTCAACTCCTGCGTCAGGGCCCCCACCAGTCTTCAGCTATCTCTGACTTAAGCCCTGACCACTGTCAACCTCCAGTGGGTGGAGATTTTGGAAATTTCACCTCCCAGATCAACTCACAGGAACACAAAGATGGATCAGAAAGAAAAATAGAGCTTGCAAGGTTTCCAGATAGTGACCCAGAACAAAATTTATTAAGGGATGCTGGCCTGACCAAGCCTTAAAATTGTTAGTTATCGCAACAGGTATTGGAAAAAATGACCAACGCTCACATCCCTGAGTTCTAGTTGAGACTTAACTAACCAGACTTGAGAGAGTCTTCCCTCTCGTTTGTCACTGATATACTCATGCTTTGGATATATACTATGGTCAGGTGGGGTTAGGGATGGACTAGAATAGAGTTAGCAAACCCATAGAAACTATTATTGCCAATACTCTTTCATTACCTGCGGAGTATACTGTTAATTAATCACAATCATTTTTTTTTTTCATTTTGGTCTGGATAGTTTTCCAGATAAGTACTATCAATAGATAATATTGGCTAAAGCAAGCCCTTACTATGTGTCAGACACTCTTCTAAGCACTTTACAGGAATTAACTCCTGTAATTTTCACCTCGGTGCTATTTACAGATTATGGAACTTGCCCAGAGTCACACAGCTAGTAATGGCAGGTCTGGGGTTCAATCCCCAGTGTGCTGTACCCAGAGTTGATGGTATCAGGGTGCATTGTAAAATAGGTTGTTAAAATATTTAAATAATTCTGTAAGGTATTGCAAATTGCACCCCTCTCCTGCCTTAGCCTAGCACCCTTCTTGGGACCTCCTCTCCTAATTCTCTAACGATAAGGAGTTCATTTAACCGGCACAGAGGAGGCTTCTGGAAGCCAGATCCAGAACTAAGGCTGGATCCTCTTTTGGTTGTACAGTGTTGGCCACTGACCATGTCTCACATATCATTAAAGACGGAATTTCAAATATCATCTCTGGGTGTGACCCTTTCGGATTTTGGCTGATACAATATCAGTATTGCTTACTTAAAATATTTTTAAAGTAACAATTCACACATCATACTACATTAAATAAAGCCATAGAAAATATAGAAAAAATTTAAAGTAAACATATGATAATATTACTCTTTTCTAATGAACCCTTTTCATTATGTTCATGGCCATCTGCTATGAAGAGCCAGCTCATTGGAAAAGACCCTGGCATGGGGAAAGATTGAGGGCAGGAGGAGAAGGGGGTGACAGAAGACGAGATGGCTGGATGGCATCACTGACTCAATGGACGTGAGTTTGAACAAATTCAGGGAGATGTTGAAGGACAGGGAAGCCTGGTGTGCTGCAGTTCGTGGGTCACAAAGAGTTGGACTCGGCTTGGTGACTGAACAACAACAATTCCAAATTCCACTGATTCCAAATTCCTCAGTGGAATGAAATCTCACTTTTAAGACTTTTATTTGTGATGTAGACTTTCCTGTTCAGGATGATTTCCCCATGTATCTCTGAGCTGTGTTTTATTGCTTATCAGAACCTGCTGGGTATCTTTGAGATGCCCGAGGACGAGAGTCCCTGCACAGAGCTGGCAGGTCACTGAAGGCTGGTCTCACCACAGCCCTGGGGAGTCTAGGTAGATCCTGGCGGCATGTTCTGGAGTTCACTCTGCTTCTGTTTCTCTGCACAAACACCCAGCTCCTCTTCTCTTCCAAGATTCCGCTTCATTCCAGGGCTCTGATTTTCTGGCTCCTGCTCTGAAATAACCACTGGCATTTCCTCCTGTGAACCTTGGCTTTGGATCCATCCTCTGTCTCAATTCTTCCACTCCTCTGTCTGCTGTGGACCCCTTCTTGCGGCAGCTCCCACCACTGACCCAATCAGGCCTGGACTCCACTTTCGCCAAGCCATATGGGGCAGAACTGGCATTCTTTGAGCTCATTCCTTTTGAGATATAGTTTAGAGATGGTAAAGCTTCTATGAGTTCAAGTTCCTCAAGTCGAGGCGAGTCTGACAGCTGGCAAAACTGAATTTTACAAAGACCAAGTTTATTTTGACATTCAAGCAACATTGTTATATAAGAAGAGAACCATTTAACAATGGCTAGGAAAAAAACAACAAAAAATGTATATTAGGAATTGTTCTCTTTTAACACTTGAAGAATAATGAGAAATGGTGTTAAACTGGAGACATTGATTAATGTTAAAGCTTCTCTTTAACGTTTTCTTTCAAGTAAGAAATTCTGAATGTTCCTTCTTTGGAGCTCTTAGAAGATTTTCAAGGTGTCTGAAAGAACAGCACTGATTTTAGGAGATTCCTTCTAAAAAGCAGGTATCAGCTCAGTTCAGTTCAGTCGCTCAGTCATGTCCAGCTCTTTGCGACCCCATGAATCGCAGCACACCAGGTCTCCCTGTGCATCACCAACTCCCGGAGTTCACTCAGACTCACATCCATCGAGTCAGTGATGCCATCCAGCCATCTCATCCTCTGTTGCCCCCTTCTCCTCCTGCCCCCAATCCCTCCCAGCACCAGAGTCTTTTCCAATGAGTCAACTCTTCGCATGAGGTGGCCAAAGCACTGGAGTTTCAGCTTTAGCATCATTCCTTCCAAAGAAATCCCAGGACTGATCTTCTTCAGAATGGACTGGTTGGATCTCCTTGCAGTCTAAGGGACTCTCAAGAGTCTTCTCCAACACCACGGTTCAAAAGCATCGATTCTTTGGCCCTCAGCCTTCTTCACAGTCCAACTCTCACATCCATACACGACCACTGGAAAAAAAGCAGGTATAAACAGTTCTAAATCGGAAGTCAGGATTTACATCACTCAAAATAAGTAACAATGTAGAAAATGAATTGCATTTCTAGTGTGGCCTATCTCCAGAGTATGAATCAATTCAACTTCACTTAGAAATTTTAAATTATATAAATGTGTCACTTTTTTTAACTTTGAAGATATTTATAATATACATTATAATAAAACAAAGACAAAAGTGAATTTCCCTCATGCCTCCAGAAAATCCTGAATATGCAGCTTCAGAATATCCTGTCTTCTATCCACTTATTAACGCATTCAAGCATTTATCCATTCCATCAATTAACAACTATCTGATCTGTTACTGTGTGCAAGCAATTTGCTAAACTCCAGGGGCAGACCAAACAGTGTTGGTCCTGCTTTTGTTAATTTAAAGCCACTGAAAATGGTTTACATCAATTAAAACTTTCATAAATTATTTAAATATTTGTAAAGACCTAGCTGTCCTCCTGTAAGTCAGTCATCTTATTTAAGACTGATTTTTCCTTGCTTACGGTAATCTGTATCTACTATGTTTACTAAGTTTATTCCTACTGTACTGGTTGACTCATATATACTATTTTAGGCAGAAAACATAAAAATTTTATCTTCCCACCCTGTATGCCTGGAATCCACATCGCTGTTTTCTTAGGGACTCTTTAAGAAGGAACTGACTAGCAAATTGGACTGATTGTTATTATTAACTTTTTTGGCTTAGTTGCCTCTCGTTCTTTTTAAAAAGCATGTGTGTGATATGACACTCCTAGAATGAGCATAGAGCATAATTGTAAAGCCTAAAGACAAATTCTAACTTACCCTGTTTCCAGACAATTTATTGACCTCAGAACACTTCAAGGACCTCCTTTTAATTTGCATGCTATTGATGTCATATATTTTGTATTCTTTTTTAGAAAAATGTTCCATTGGGAGATAATTTACATACCATCAAATTCACTGTTTCAAAGCATAAAACTTGATGGATTTTAGTGTGCTCTCAGAATTGTACAAGCATCACCAAAATATAATTTTAGAACATTTTCATGACGCTAAAAAGAAACCCTGGGCTCATTAGCAGTCACTCCTCATTATCGTGCTCCCAGCCCCTGGCAACTGGTAATCAGCTTTCCGTCTCTGTAGATTTGTAAGTAGGCAATTTTCAACTAGATTTAATCATATAGTAGCACATTTACCATTTAGATTGCATTCTTTTTCTCCCTCTATCTCTATACTTTCATCTAAAATCATTTTCATTCTGCTGGAACACCACCCATACCGGTCTCCTGGCTTTGTTAGTAAAAATTCTTCTTTTATCTTTGCTGAGAAGATCAAGATCCCTGGAAGCTGGGCTGGAGTCAGAAGCAGTGGTCGACTTCCAGTTCCTCTTATTGCTAGGGTGCCTCTACAGGGCCCCACCCTTATGCACAGCTAGGGTGGAAACTGAACTCCTCCCTAGTTCCTAGAGCACTGGCTCTTCCTCTCACTCATCCTTGGATGAAAAGGACCCCAAGTTCTAGGCTTATCCTTTGTCTTCTCCTGGTGCTTCTCTACTCCTTAAGATCTGCTGTTACTAGGCAAGTGCTGTTGCTTAGTCTGAATGTCTATGCCTGTTTGGACCCGATCCTCCACCACAGTGAGGAAAAGTTAGTGGTGTTTAATATCGAGGACTTTCCTACTTCCTCCAAGGTTAATAAGGATACCAGCTCACTGTCTCCCACCTCTGAGATATCAACAAGAGCAAAGGCGCAAGTTCCAGACCTGTAACTTTAAAGAAAGAAATCCAGGATTTCTTTGAAAATCCTAGGAAAAGAATATCCTAGGAAAAATAGGTCTTTTTAGTATCTTCTTAGTTTTTCACTAGTTCATTTTCACTATACCCTCTTAGTTTTTCACTAGTTCATTTTCACTATATACCTACTTAGTTTTTTTCCTAGTTCATTTTCACTTTAAAAGTTTCACAAGGATTTTCAAAAAATGTTTTAAGCAGGCTGAAGACAGGGGTAAGCATTATTGATAAAATGACCAAATAACTGCTAGTAATTCCTTTGTAACCATGAGGAAATCTAAAATATTTCTTATGAAGTAATTTTTAAAAATGCATGCACTATGATGTTAAAAATTAAAGATTTGGAAAGAAAATGATTAAAGTTTCCCTGAGAAGCAATTTGAAACTGGCAGTCAGATTAAAAAAAAAAAAATGAATAGCTGCATGACTCATTGGTGAGAGAGGCATTCTCTGGCACCAGGATTTGAGAGGGTTGATGATCTTGATCCTGCAACTGCAATGAGGCAACAGTGAGCAAGGCAGACTGGTTGTCCAGAGTAAACCCAAGTTTGTCCGATAGCCACATTCTCAGAATGAATGAATGAATGAATGAATGAAACGATCAGTTATTGGGGAGCAGATATCTAACAGTTGCTTGACAGTGGGTTTTCTATTTTTCCATAATGGAGAAAAATAGAAATAGCAAGAAATTACTGAGAGAAAAGAGAGAGAGAAAAATCACCACTACCATTATCATAATCTTTCATCTTAGCTAATTTCTACTGAGCAGTCTTATTCTGTGTCATTTACACCAGGCACTAAGCTCTTGATCGAGCTCATTCACTCTTCTCTATTGCCTTCTGAGGCACTTTCACCAAGTAGGAAACTGGAACCCTGTACAGTCTGGAGGCCCAGTTTTATATGCACATTTTTGCTCCTCCCCCGCCCCCCACCCCACTTGGGGATCATAGTTCCCTGACCAGAGATTGAACTCAGGCCATGGCAGTGAAGCCCAAAATCCTAAGCACTAGGCCACCAGGGTACTCCCCATTTGTGCACATCTTGACTGTAAACCATTTGAAGCAAGAGTGATCCATTCAAGAACCAGTGTTAAGTAGTTGGAGCATCAGATTGCGCTACTTCTAGAGAACACAGATTAAGTGGAATCCTCCTTTATTCATAAATGAGTAATTTTCAATTTGGGGACAGACAGTGGCACTCAAGATTAGACGTAGTGATGATAAATTACAGCTAAAAGTGTATGCACCATTAGGGCACTCACTTGTGCCTAAGTTATTGACTTCCTTTACAAATGGCTCTAAATATCTTTTTTTTCATGAATTTTCACATATTCTAGGCATTGTAGTCATAGAAATACTCTAATATGGCAATTTAGTTCTTGTGTGATAATTTTCACTTATTTGGTAATATACTTTCAAAATAGTGAAAATTGTTATGGGAAACTCCTAAAAAACACTCCAAAATACAACAGAGGTATGATCTTCTTAGACCTACTTAAACATTAATCAGAAATACATTTATTCAAATAGAAGTCATAACATATAAAGCTAAAAAAGTTGTGTATACATATTTACTTCATTATGAGATTAATATAGAAAACATATTCAAAAATTCACATTTGTCTATAAACATGAAACCACTTTTTAATGCTAAACTTTTATTTTTATATGTTCGCATTATTGTTTTGGTTTCCGTGCTCCCAGGTAGCCATATTCCACTGGCTCAGTATAACAGAGGAGTTTCAACTCATAGGCCAACTTATCTACAGAGTGGCAGCCTGGAGGGCTGTATTAAGGATTCTAAGACTGCATCTGGAGTTCATGTGCAAGACTACCACAATTGATTAGTCATGTTTTTTCATGACCATAGAAAGGAGGAGAATTTATGGTGAGTTTCCTGGGTTTGTCATTCATGATACTACCTCTCAGTAGCTGTTATGGGAATTTTGGGTCAAGTATGAAGGGAAAACACAGCATTTGGGTGTTTCCATAAATACAATTCAGCATTGCCAAGACGCTCTGATTCTTAGATGGTAGGCGTAATTTTCATTTTCTTTAAAAAACTTTGTCAGATGGATAAAACTGTTTCCTAATCCTTCCAACTACGTAAGAGGGAAAGAATGAAATCACTGAATGAATGAGAAATGAAAGTGACGGTGTTTGTGAAACAGACTATGAAGCAAGAATCTTCTACTTTGTCTTCTAACAGGAAAAGGCACCATATTTAGTAGTCATCCAAGATGTACAAAGAAGACTCAAAATTATTTAAAAACCACCACCACCTCCAAAACCACCACAACGAAAACCGCCGGTTATCTTATTCATAGAAACGTGGCCAACAATAAAATCCAAAGGATACTTTTCTTTTTTTTTTTTTGTAAGCTGCAGTGGGGCCTGAAAAGATTCATTTATCCCTCCGGATAAATTCATATGTGGAAAAATAGGCCAAGAAATAAGACTTAGCAGCACAGTGAGGAAAGACTGGAGACTGTTATTTCTCAAGGGAAACTGTTTATCTCCACACATAATCTTCACTTCTTGTCAAAGAAAAACTGGCTTGGTAGGTTCTCCAACTACTTTAATAATATATGATGCTAGCAGAGTCACTGGCTTTTATAGGTATTTTATTAAGTCCCTTGTACCGTGAACCTACTAATTTTGGCGGTCCCTAGACCCTCTAAAAAGGGTGAGGAAATCTGTGAGGTAGGGAATTTCTTAGCAAAATAATCTTTATAATTTAATGAAACATAAAGAAATGTAACACATAAGCAAAGTGTTAGAAAAACAACTTACCACTGATGAACAATAAATAGTTCATATAGAGCAGCCAGCTCTCAGATTGTTCTCATTATCTGTCATCTTTTCAAAAATAGTCATTAGACTTGAGCCTCATCCTCTACAAACTGACAATCACATAGAAGTTCCTGAAGTTAACCCCCCAGCAGTATTTATGCAGTGGCTCCAGGTTTTTATCCTTTTATGAATTCACTTCCTTTTCTTTCTTCCTTTCTCTGTCCCTCCCTTTCTTCCCTCTCTCCCTCCCTCTCCCTCCCTCCTTCCTTTTTCATTCTCTCTCTCCATCCCTTCCTCGATCCCTCCCTTTTTTCTCCCTTCTTTTGGTTTTGTTTTGTTCATAAAGCTTTTTACTTTGACTTTTGATGCTTTTTACTTTTGACTTCGAAGCTTTTTAGTGAGAAAAAGGAGAGAACTTAATATTACAGCTTTGAGGATGCCTACCGTTTCTTCCATTCTTCTTGGATGACAGCTATTACATATTTTAAAAGAAAAAAAATTGTATTAAAGAAAAAACTAAAAGTAGAAAAATAGTATTAAGGGGCATTTGGGCACAGTCCTCACAAGAGTGCCCTCACTTTAACAACAATTGCAAGTTTAGGGGTGAGTCCCCAAACCACACTCAATTTCAAAATTTGCTAGAAGGATTTACAGAATTCAGTGAAAACTCTTCTGGATTATTACAGGGACAGGATGCAAATAGAAATGAGCAAGCGAAGTCCAAGAGGCAGAGTCCATGAGAAATGCTGAACGAAGCTCATGTTGTCTTCCTCCATGAAGTCAGACATGTCACACTCCTGGCATTAATCTGTGACAAGACGCATGGAGACAGCCAACTAGGGAAGCTCACTTGAGCCTTTGGCACCCAGAGTTTTTACTGGGACTTATCACATACTGCCGGCATGGCTGACCTTTTGGCATCAGTCCTTCCCAGAGGTCAGGCTAATGTCTTTAGTTTCCAGTTCCCCCAGCAGTCAGAACTGATCTTGTGTGACACAAAGCTCCCATCACAGACTGAATTATTAGGTTGTCTGGCACCCAAGTTCAGTTCAGTCACTCAGTCGTATCCAACTTTTGAGACCCCATGAATTGCAGCACGCCAGGCTTCCCTGTCCATCACCAACTTCCGGAGTTCACTCAGACTCAAACGTCCATCAAGTCAGTGATGCCATCCAGCCATCTCATCCTCTGTCGTCCCCTTCTCCTCCTGCACCCAATCCCTCCCAGCATCAGAGTCTTTTCCAATGAGTCAACTCTTTGCATGAGGTGGCCAAAGTACTGGAGTTTCAGCTTTAGCATCATTCCTTCCAAAGAAATCCCAGGGCTGATCTCCTTCATAATGGACTGGTTGGATCACCTTGCAGTCCAAGGGACTCTCAAGAGTCTTCTCCAACACCACAGTTCAAAAGCATCAATTCTTCGGCTCTCAGCCATCTTCACAGTCCAACTCTCACATCCATACATGACCAGTGGAAAAACCATAGCCTTGACTAGACGGAACTTAGTTGGCAAAGTAATGTCTCTGCTTTTGAATATGCTATCTAGGTTGGTCATAACTTTCCTTCCAAGGAGTAAGCGTCTTTTAATTTCATGGCTGCAGTCACCATCTGCAGTGATTTTGGAACCTCCCAAAATAAAGTCTGACACTGTTTCCACTGTTTCCCCATCTATTTCCCATGAAGTGATGAGACCAGATGCCATGATCTTCGTTTTCTGAATGTTGAGCTTTAAGCCAACTCTTTTTTAAGCCAACTCTCTACTTTCACTTTCATCAAGAGGCTTTTTAGTTCCTCTTCACTTTCTGCCATAAGGGTGGTGTTATCTGCATATCTGAGGTTATTGATATTTCTCCCAGCAATCTTGATTCCAGCTTGTGTTTCTTCCAGTCCAGCATTTCTCGTGATGTACTCTGCATAGAAGTTAAATAAGCAGGGTGACAATATACAGCCTTGACATACTCCTTTTCCTATCTGGAACCAGTCTGTTGTTCCATGCCCAGTTCTAACTGTTGCTTCCTGACCTGCATACAGATTTCTTAAGAGGCAGTTTAGGTGGTCTGGTATTCCCATCTCCTTCAGAATTTTCCACAGTTTATTGTGATCCACACAGTCAAAAGCTTTGTCATTGTCAATAAAGCAGAAATAGATGTTTTTCTGGAACTCTCTTGATTTTTCCATGATCCAGCGGACATTGGCCATTTGATCTCTGGTTCCTCTGCCTTTTCTAAAACCAGCTTGAACATCTGGAAGTTCACAGTTCACATATTTCTGAAGCCTGCCTTTGAGAATTTTGAGCATTACTTTACTAGCAATGAGATGAGTGCAATTGTGCGGTAGTTTGAGCATTCTTTGGCATTGCCTTTCTTTGGAATTGGAATGAAAACTGACCTTTTCCAGTCCTGTGGCCACTGCTGAGTTTTCCAAATTTGCTGGCATATTGAGTGCAGCACTTTCACAGCATCATCTTTCACGATTTGAAATAGCTCAACAGGAATTCTATCACCTCCACTAGCTTTGTTCGTAGTGATGCTTTCTAAGGCCCACTTGACTTCACATTCCAGGATGGCTGGCTGACTGATCACACCATTGTGATTATCTGGGTCGTGACGATCTTTTTTGTACAATTCTTCTGTGTATTCTTGCCATCTCTTCTTAATATCTTCTGCTTCTGTTAGGTCCATACCATTTCTGTCCTTTATTGAACACATCTTTGCGTGAAATGTTCCCTTGGTATCTCTAGTTTTCTTGAAGAGATCTCTAGTCTTTCCCATTCTGTTCTTTTCCTCTATTTCTTTGCATTGATCACTGAGGAAGGCTTTCTTATCTCTTCTTCCTATTCTTTGGAACTCTGCATTCAGATGCTTATATCTTTCCTTTTCTCCTTTGCTTTTCATCTCTCTTCTTTTCACAGCTATTTGTAAGGCCTCCCCAGACAGCCATTTTGCTTTTTTGCATTTCTTTTCCATGGGGATGGTCTTGATCCCTGTCTTCTGTACAATGTCACGAACCTCAAACCATAGTTCATCAGGCACTCTATCAGATCTAGACCCTTAAATCTATTTCTCACTTTCACTGTATAATCATAAGGGATTTCATTTAGGTCATACCTGAATGGTCTAGAGGTTTTCCCTACTTTCTTCAATTTAAGTCTGAATTTGGTAATAAGGAGTTCATGATCTGAGCCACAGTCAACTCCTGGTCTTGTTTTTGTTGACTGTATAGAGCTTCTCCATCTTTGGTTGCAGAGAATATAATCAATCTGATTTCGGTGTTGACCATCTGGTGATGTCCATGTGTAGAGTCTTCTCTTGTGTTGTTAGAAGAGGGTGTTTGCTATGACAAGTGCATTTTCTTGGCAAAACTCTATTAGTTTTTGCCCTGCTTCATTCCGCATTCCAAGGCCAAATTTGCCTGTTACTCCAGGTGTTTCTTGACTTCCTACTTTTGCATTCCAGTCCCCTATAATGAAAAGGACATCTTTTTTGGGTGTTAGTTCTAAAAGGTCTTGTAGGTCTTCATAGAAAAGAAGCCCCCAGCAAAAATCCTCCTGTCAAGTAGGATACTTCAGGGACCTAAAATTACCTCCTAGTAGCCCAGGGCAAAGGCTAGACTTCTTTCAAGGTAAGGTTAGTTCCTCACTACACGAGTATAATGACCTCCCTGCCTCTGCCCATACTTATCAGTGAAATTCAAAACGATAATACCAACAGTGGCCAATCTTATTTCATCTAAAAGTGTGCCAGAGTCAAACTCATACTAGTTCACAAAAACTGTTAAATATTTAGGAATTCTGTCAGCTAGTTGTTTAACACAGTCATTATACAAAGTTTAATTACATAAACTTATAATTATGTATATTGGCCAAAAAGGTTTTTAAACCCAAACGAACTTTTTAGCCAACCCAATATATAAATTGGGCTTCCCTGGTGGCACAGTGGTTAAAAAATATGCCTGCAATTTAGGAGACTTGGGTTTTATCCCTGGATCTGGAAGAACACCTGGAGAAGGAAATGGCAACCCACTCCATTATACTTGCCTGGGAAATCCCATGGACAGAGGAGCCTGGTAGGTTACGGTCCAACAGGATCGCAAAAGTCAAGCACAATTTAGTGACTGAAAGAACAACAACAAATATATAAATTAGATTAAACACAAAGGTAATAAATGTTCAAAATTCATCCTTTTCTAATTATTTTACTATATTATAGTATTAATATGCTCTTGATCTTATCTACGTCTAGTGTAACTATATGGTGAAATTTCTGTAGAATCTCATGTTACTATTCATCTCTTACTATCTCTGTGTGCAGTGGTGTCCTGTTGGTAGCATGAAATCAACCATGGTTAAAATATTTACACCATGAAATTCAGAAAATGCTAGGAATCAGACTTTTTTGGATACTTTTTGATTTTGAGAAGCATCTTTCTGCTGATCCAACTATACTAGAGCTGTTATAAGTATTCTGTAGGTTATAACAACATTGGGATAAATTTCTGATAAATTATTTCAAAACATACTATTTCTATAGCTGATGAGTCTGATGGAATAATTTTTTTTAAAATTGACTCTTCATACAAATGTTGGTTATAAGTCTGAATTTAATTTTATGTTTCCTCTGACATTACCTATAAATTGTGGAGGTTATACAAGAAACCAGAAATGACTTAAAAAAACCCACACATTTTATTTTATATTGGAGTATGGCTGATTAGGGGCTTCCCTGATGGCTCAGATGGCAAAGAATCTGCCTACAATGCAGGAGACTGTGGTTTGATCCCTGGGTCAGGAAGATCCCCTGGAGAAGGGGATGGCAACCCACTCCAGCATTCTTGCCTGGACAATTCCATGGACAGAGGAGCCTGGCAGGCTAGCCCTTGGGGTCATGAAGAGTCAGACATGACTGAACATCTAATACATACACACACACACACACACACACACACACACACACACACACACACGGCTGATCAACAATTTTGTGATAGTTTCAGGTGGACAGCAAAGGGACTCAGCCATGCATATTAAAAGTGACTTTTTGATTTGTAAATAATTAAAATGTGAAATACAAATGTATGCAAATAAAATTTTATTCATATGAAAAATTGTCTTTCTGTTTCGTACAATCTTACATTTTAATTTCCATTTCTAATACTGTGGATATGTGCTTTGCAATGGTGTGGCAGTTTTCAACTAGAGATCCTAGGCTCTGAAATCTAGCGAGTACTTCATGTGCTTTATTGTAATCTACGTGTGTATGCTTTTGTCTTGTAATTTGTTGACAAAAGTTATTGCCTGAGAGACAGAAATTGGAAGATCACAGATAATTTTTTATATTCTTTAGTTTTAATTCTGTGCAGATGCCACAGTTGTATTGCAGGAATTGAAAGGAAAGCCAGTTTACCTCCATGAGGAGGCCCTCCTGTCTCCTGGGGCCAGTCTGGAACTAGGTCTGGGTGCAGGCATTCCTCAGATCACTTGGCAACCCTGTTCCCCCATTTGCCCTGCCAGGTGCTGGGTCAGCTTCTTAGGGAGCATGTTGCCTGTGCTGCCGTAGCCCAGGGGTAGTGGGTAGATATATTTCCATTTTCTTTTTTTTCTATTTTCCTGCATTTTCTTCAAGAACAGAAGGAACAGTTAATAGATAATAGTTAAATAAATTTACAGGTAATAGTTAAATAACTAGGCAACAAAAATTTATTTTTTGATGTAAATTATGTTATCAGCTCTTTTCTTAAATTTTTATTTTGCATTTGTCCTGCCAACTAAAGAATGTTGCTCACCACCCAGTTCTAGAAAAAAAAAAAAAATCAAGCTATTAGCCACTGTAGTCACTGACCTACAAATCACCTTGAAAAGAATTCCGGGTGAAGCTCAGGATGAGGCACTCTGTGTTCTGAGAAAACTGGCAGAACCGGTCTCAGAAAGTTGGATATTTTTAGGAGAACATTCAATAGACCAAGATTCTTGCATCTTCCCATACTTAGAAAAGCACTAAAATTATCGACTGAGATATCTGTTCCTTGTGTCTAGCGGTAACCTTCTACAAAGATCTGTGCTTGGTTGCATATACTCCTTTTTTAAATTAATGCCTTTTAATTTTTATTTACTTTTTGTAATTAATTTTTTATTGGAATTAGTTGATTTATGATGCTTTGTTAGTTTCTGCCACACAGCAAAGTTAATTAGTTAAAAATGCACATATATCCACTGTTTTTAAGATTCTATTCCCTTATAGTTCATTACAGAGTATTGAATAGAGTTCCCTGTACTACTCAGTAGGTTCTTACTAGTTACCTACTCTATATATAGTGGTGTGTATATCTCCATCCTAATCTCCCAATTAGCCCTCCACCTACTTTACTCTCTGGTGATTACAAGTCTGCTTTCTACATTTCTGACTCAACTTCTCTTCTGTAAACAGGTTCATTTGTACCATTTCTTTAGACTCCATATATGTGATACCGTATTTGTCTTCTAGGTGTGACTTACTCTTTTGCATATACTCCTTTGCCAAAAGTCACATGTATGTGGACTTCCTCCCCACCTCCCCCCATCTCCCACTCCACCTAATCTGAGCAGTTCCTCAGAACTATCTCTCTGGCTATAGTCCTCAGTAAGTTCCCAGATAAAACTAAAACCCATAGCTCTTACATCGTGAGTTTTCACTTCCATCAACAGTTTCTATCTGGGTTCCTGAACAGGGTGTAATGCGCAAAACAGCACAATGGGCAGTCCTTTGAAATTTATTTTATTAAATTATCTACTTGTCTTTGATTTACTTTCAGGTGTTAGTTGTGTCCTATGTGTCCACAGTCTTTCAGAACTATGGTTCACATTAACTTTCCTGAGTGACAATCTGTATGAGCCTTAGAGACACCCTTTGTAATAATTTATGTTTTAAATTGCTCTGAGTGGACAAAGGTGTCTTAGAAGGTAGTATTGCTCTAATTATAAATTCTTTAAAAATAATCAGAGACTAAGTAACAAGAATTAATTTGCTTTGGGGCCTCTTCATTAGGTAAGATGAGTACTTTACACCTTAAGACAGAAGTAGAGGGATGGCAAGCCAGCATATCAGTGTAAACCTTCTCTCTGTGACATCAACATTTCCACAGGTTTTCAGTAACACAGAATAGTATTGGATCAGGGAATGATGGGACTGCAAAGGAACTGTTTACTTTTAAAATGTATTTACGTACTTACTTGTCCTTGAGAAGACTTGAGGTATCTCATTATTTCAAAGTACATTAAATCCAAATTCATCATTTGAACTAAATAGAATGGAGATGCCAGTCAACCTAGAGCAAAGCTTGATGAAACTCTCTGTGCTCAGAAACCTGGAACCCCACTTACAGGTTTCCTTCTTTTCTCTGTTTTATTGTCTTTTTAGAGTTCAGCTTTGCCTTTCTTCATTTCTCTTCATTGTCATGGAGAATTCTGGTAAGTGTTTTCTTCTAAAAGAGAAAATAATTCAGAAGAGAAGGAGGTAGGCAGGCTGTACCTGAGAGGCTGTACAGGCCGTACCTGTGCAAGGCAGATATATAAAAATCTACCATGAGAAGCACTCTTTGGGACTAAGATATTGTCTCAAGAAAGCCTTTCTTAATTGTAGACAATGACTGATACATTGGTTTATTATAGCTACTATCATTTCGGTAAGCCCAAGTTCACTGTCTTAGAAAGTTGTATTTTATGGTGTTAATATTATATATCACACACAATTTGAGAAGCTTTGGTCATCCAGCGCAGTACTTAGCATATTGTAGTACAACATAAACACTCATATATTTTAATTAAATTAATTGACAGGCAAAGAAGAAAGACTGTAATGTGTCATGTGGGGGAGATGGTAGACTCAGGTGTGTGTGGGGTCTGGATATGAAGGCTACCCAAGGGTTAAAATGTTTTGATGCAAGGATGAACACATTTCTCAGTCACTAATTACCAAGTCACTAAAAAACAAAGTGAAATGGATAAAACCATCCTGACTTGGAATATGTCGTCTTAACTCATTGAGTTTTCAACTGCTCAGATGTAGCTCAACTTAAAAAAAAAAAAGGTGTCCTGGAGTCATATAAGCTTTTAATCAGTGAAAGAAGAATTTTTGCTTTTTTTTTCTACTTTTTCTTTAGATCATCAAAATTCCTAGGGATTTTGGAAGGATGAGAATAATACGATGAATTTTGTATTTCAACTTCTCTATCTGGATGTGTCAAATTCCAGGTAACCAATATTACATAGCAATAAAAATTTACAAGGTCCATTGAAGAGTTCACAAATATTTCAAACATGGAGAAATTCTACTGAACCTCATCACAACGGTATACTTAGCTTATGTATATATTAAAATTAGCAATATTAAAAAAAAAAAACAACACGAAGACAACCTTTCAGAGAAACTGTAAGATGGGGAGCCAAAGCCAGGGGCCTTAAAGCAGTTTGGTTTTTGTTTTGAATCTTACCGACTTAGCAGAAGAGTTCAAATACAGAGTAGGAAGTAATAATCAGACCCAAATGATCCACTCATACGGGGACAAAAAGTAATTTGCTTGGCATCTCCCGGATTGTTTTAAGAACCTCAGTAAAAAACAAACGAGGAGAAATGTTTCAGAAGTCAACTCGGCTCCCAAACCCAAACCCAAACTCGAACCTGAGACTTTTTATAAAGGCGAGCAGAGGAATGGGCGGTAAAGAAAAACAGCCGGTGAACAAACCTGCGCAGGGTGGGCAAGAAGTCCACCTCAGGGAGACCCTCTCTCGGTTTTCAGAGAGACGTTTCGGAAGCTCCATTTCCCTACGGTTTCCACCCCCGCCCCGAGGCTGCAACCGCGGGACGCGGGCAGTGGGGAAAGAAAGCCCGGGAAGAAGACGGGGAGGCGGAGACCGGACAGGAGAGCGGAGCCGGACGAAGAGCATGGCCCGGGGGCCGCTGCTGTTGTCCGGGGTGCTGAAAAGCCGGGACGTCCCGGACGGCGGCGGCCACTTCCCTCTCCCGGAGCGCGGGCGGGGGTTCCGGCTGCGCACCTGCTAAGCCCGTCCTGGCCCGGGGCCTGGAGGTGCTCGCCGGTGAGGTCCGCCCCCCCCACCAGCAGACCCTTAACGGGGAAATGATGAGGGGCAGAGGGCATCGCGGGCACAGCGGAGAGGACCCCGGTACCCCTTCCCCGCCGCTCCGGGCGGCCCCACGCAGCGACCTCTCCACCTGCACACGGACTCTCGCCGCCTCTTAACGCCGCGCCGGCAGGCTGAGCGCTAGACCAGCCGGGCGCGGGCGGAGGGTGCGGGGAGAGGGGGGAAAGCGGCGCCGGTCCCGGGATTGGGGGGTGGAGGCGATGGCGAGCGGGGCATGCGCAGTGGGGCGGAGGAGGTGGCGATGGCCCGGGGAGGCGGGGGGACTGCTGTTTATCTGCAGCCGGGCCAACTCGGCGGCGCAGGCGGCGGCGGAGCGCGGGACGCCAGCGGTCGGTCCAGCTGCCGCCGGCCATGCCCGAGCCCATCTCCCGGCAGCTGCCGCGCACCGTCCGGGCCCCGGCCGGGGAGGATGCCAGACACCCGGGAGAGACCAGGACAGCGGCGGCGGCGCGATGGTGGTGACCAGCTCTGCCCGAGGCGGCGGCGGGGACCGCGCGCCCTCCCGGCGGCGGGACTGCGGACTCGCGCCGGCCGGAGCCGCGGCGCTGCTGGCCGGGGCGAGCTGCCTGTGCTACGGCCGCTCCCTGAGGGGCGAGTTCGTGCACGACGACGTGTGGGCGATCGTCAACAACCCCGACGTGCGGCCCGGAGCCCCACTGCGCTGGGGCATCTTCTCCAACGATTTCTGGGGCAAGGGCATGGCCGAGAACACCAGCCACAAGTCTTACCGGCCGCTCTGCGTCCTCACCTTCAAGTGAGTCCCTCACCCTGGGCTCGCAGCCGCCTTTCTCCTCACCCTCTACTGGGCTGGGAGAAGTTGAGGGATCCGCTTGGGGGTGGGGGGCGTTTCTTTTTTCTGCCCCTTGCCTTCCACGCCTCCCTGCTCTCCAGGTTGCCCACGCCCCTCTGCTTGTTGACCTCGGCCCCGCTTCTCCCGGCTCCCGGGGCGGCTCGGTAGGCGCGGGCTGCGAGTTGGGATCGAGTTTTTGGAAAGTCTTCGCTCTGGGCGGGCTGGTCTCTGGGGCCAGGGCTGGAGGGGCCGTGGAGCCGCCTACGCACACCTCACTCCGGTGGGGCTGTGGCCAAGTGAGACCAGAGCGCGCCCGACGAGGCGGTGGCTGTAGTGGTGAAGCTCCCAAGTTGAGCATTTCTCGATGGCTGGGGCAGCTTTTCAGATGGGGAGTTATCAGCTCCTTAGCAACCGTGAGCTGCCGGGGCGCGGGGGTTTGGGGAGGAAAGGACCGCGGGCAGAAGCTCTCTCCCTACCTGCAGCCTTGACTGTTCCTGGAGCCTCTCGGATCTTTGGGAAGAGCTCCAGATTTAGACTTTAAAAGATGCAAAGCAAAGGAGGGCAGAAAAACGTGGGGTCCTCTGGGGATCCTGGAGTCCCAGTCGAAGTAGTTTTTCTTTTACAACCTCAGAGTCATGATTCAGCATTTCAAGTGTGATGAGGTGCAAAGGGAGTCAGATTTTTGAAGGATGGAGTATTTTCTTGAATTTAAAAAGAGAGCTAGCTTCAGATGGGAGGGGAGAAGGGCTGATTCCAGGGAGTGCTGGCTCCTATGTCATGAGCTTGACTCAACCCATTATGATTTGGCTCAGTATTTAAGCTTATAATGTGCCGGACAAAACTGTTGAAATAATTTTGGTTCAGTATCATCAGCGTTTTAAGCCTTCTCCAACGGGTGTAATATGAACCCGTCCTCATGATACTGGTCATATGAGACAGGGTAAGCAGCTTGAAAAGCCTGCTCAGATCGGGAGGCCCAGGTCTCTTGACAGGTGGCTGATGACTTAGAAAAGGAAACCAGAGCCATTGGACTTAATTCTTCCACTGAAAGTTGAATGTTTTCAGAAGAGTAAGGAAATTCCACATTTGACTCTGAAGATTATTTTATAAACATTTATCCTATTGGAAAGTGGTCTTGTTTTTTAGTTGAAAGATAACCTCAGCTACTAAGTTGCTCATTCCTTTTTTCCCTAAATGTTTTTTAAAATGGCACATTCTCAGGTGGCACAATGTGTGTAACTTCTAAGCCGACCTGCTTTTCATTTATTACAGAGGTTACTTTAAGGTGTGGAAGCTCACAGCAGGAGGTGTGCTAGGCTTATACTAGTCATGAGAGACTGCCTAGGTCCCTCCTTTGAATGTTTTTCATATACAAAGTGAAGTGAAGTGAAAGTCACTCAGTTGTATCCAACTCTTTGCGACCCCATGGACTGTACAGTCCATGGAATTCTCCAGGCCAGAATACTGGAGTGGGTAGCCTTTCCTTCTCCAGGGGATCTTCCCAATCCAGGGATTAAACCCAGGTCTCCTGCATTGCTGGCGGATTCTCTACCAGCTGAGCCATAAGAGAAGCCCGTCCAGGCCAGAATACTGGAGTGGGTAGCCTTTCCCTTCTCCAGCGGATCTTCCCAACCCAGGGATTGAATCCAGGTCTCCCGCATTGCTGGTGGATTCTCTACCAGCTGAGCCACAAGGGAAGCCCGTATACAAACGTCAGGGTCAAATGCCTGTACCCAGTTGGTGGAGAGAGACGAGTGTCTTCACTTCTTGGCTTTCTAAAAAATTTGTTTAAAATTCATGCAGGAAAAAATAAATAAACAAAATTCACGCAGGAAGTGGCAGGGGCAGAAGACAGAGGAGGGGAGGAAAGGAGTAGACAGTGAGGGAAGACCATTGATGAAGAGGAAAACAGGCATTGAACAGAACAGGGGCTAAGCAAAAGAATTGAGGGGGCAGAGAGCAACTTCACTTGTGATACTCACTGGTTAGAAAAAGCAGTCTGGTTGCTAAGATGCATTGCTCTTTGTAGAGTATATCTTACTGGCTGTGTAAGATATACTTTTTTTTTTTTTTAAGATAATTGAGTTGCAAATCTAGAGTGCAACAGAGCACTAACTGGAAAGGAATAGTGCCTCTTCAGAAAGAGAAATTCAGCTAATCTTTCTGTTCTTACAGGCATTGATTTGAAGAAGTTGTGGAGACTTTGTCATCATAATCACCTGAGGTGCAACTGCATATTCTAGTGCAATAGTGTGAGGCTGGACATGTATAAAGGATGATGTTAACAATGTTAGGCCAACACAACTCTGAAGATTGTTTTGCAGAAGGACAGAAAAAATCACATCTATTAACTATTTAGTGTGAATCAAGCATTGGCCTAGGAACTTTACATAGGTCATGTCTTTATGATTTTTAATTTAGGTAATAGGGCTTCCCAGGAGGCTCAGTGGTAAAGAATCCACCTGCCAATGCAGGAGGCACAAGAGACTCGAGTTCGATCCCTGGGTCAGGAAGATGCCCTGGAGAAGGAAATAACAACCCACTCCAGTATTTTTGTCTGGGAAATCCCATGGGCAGAGGAGCCTGCTGGGCTACAGTCACATGAGATCACAAAGGGTTGGACAGGATTGAGCACACAAGCACAACTGGTGAAAACACTAAGTGGCCTTTGAGATACGTGCAAGCTGTCTTACCTGTATCTTAAACTTTTTAAGGAAAAATTTTGAAAATTTAAAGCCATCTTAACAAGTTTTTGAGGGCGCAATATAGTATTTCAACTGTAGGTCCAATGTTGTGCGGCAACTCTCTAGCGCTTATTTCTCTAGTATAATTGAAACTAAGTACCTGTCAAAAAGCAACTCCTGATGCTGCTCCCACCTCACCCTGCCCTTGGCAACCAGCATCTTAGTATCTGTTTCTATGAGTTAGACTATTTCAGGGACCTCACATAAGTGGACTCCTGCGGCTGGCTTATTTCATGTAGCATAATACTCTCCAAGGTCTTCTGTGTTGTTGCACATTGAAGGATTTCCTCCTTTTTAAGGCTGAATAGTATTACATCGTGTATATATCACTTTTCCTTTATCTGTTCACCTGATGATGGGCACTTGATTTGTTTTTTATCTTGATTATTGTGAATAATGCTATAGTGAACACAGGAGTACACATATGTTTTCAAAGTCAAAATTTCAATTCTTTTGGATATAGACCCAGAAGAAGGATTGCTGAATCATATAGTAATTATTTTTTTTAATTTTTGAGGAACCTCTATCCTGTTTTCCATAGGGGCTGTACCATTTTACTTTCTTACCAATAGTGTACAAATGTTCCCAATTCTTCACATCTTTACTGATGCTTACCTTTTGTTTGTTTGTTTTCATAAAAACGAATCTAACAGGAATGAAGTAGCATCTCATTGTGGTTTTGATTTGCATGATTAAAGCACAATTTGCATGATTAGTGATGTTAAGCATCTTTCCCTCTACCTATTGGCCATTCACATGTCTTCTTTGGAGAAATGTCTGTTCAAGTTGTTCTTTGCCCATTTTTAAAATCAAGTTATTTAATTTCTTCTAAGTTGTAGAAATTCGTTATATATTTTAGATATTAATAACATGTCTGATATTTGGTTTGCAAACATTTTCTGCTATTCTGCAGGTTGTCTCTTCACTCTTGTTTCCTTTATTCTGCAAAGCTTCTTTAGTTTGATATAGTCCCACTTGTCTAATTTTTGCTTTTATTGTTTGTACTTTTGTTATCATGTCTAACAAACCATTGCCAAGCCTAGCATCATGAAGTTTTTCCTCTGTATTTTTCTTGTAAGAGTTTTATAGTTTCAGGTCTTATATTTAAATTTTTACTATTTTGGGGGTTGATTTTTGTATATGTGGTAAGAGTCTAATTTCATTCATTTGTATGTGGTTAGCCAGTTTTCCCAATATAATTTATTGAAGACTATCCTTTCCCCATTGTATATTCTTGGAACCCTTGTCAAAGATCATTTGACTGTATATACATGGGTTAATGTCTCTGTTCTTTTCCATTGATCTGTAAGTCTGTTTTTAGGCAAGTACTGCACGGTTTTAATTACTGTAGCATTGGAATATATTTTGAAGTCAGGAAGTGTGGTGCCTCCAGTTTTATTCCTGTTGATCAAGATTACTTTTTATATTCAGGATTTTTTGATTCAATATAAAATTCATGATTTTTTTTCTTTTGCTATAAAAAATGCCTTGGCATTTTGATAGGGATTACATTGAATCTATAATATATGAACAATATTAAGTCTTCCCATTTATGAACATGGCATGTCTTTCCATTTATTTGTGTCTTCTTTAATTTCTTTCATCAGTGATTTGTAGTTGTAAGTGTGTCAGTCTTTCATCTCTTTGGTTAAATTTGCTGCTACTGCTCAGTGGCTTCAGTCGTGTCCAGCTCTTTGTGATCCCATGGATTATAGCCTGCCAGGCTCCTCTGTTCGTGGAATTTTCCCTCCAAGAATGCTGGAGTGAGTTACCATGCTCTCCTCCAGAGGATCTTCCTCCCATGCTCCTGCATTGTAGGCAGATTATTAACCACTGAGGAAACCTCTATGGTTAATTTTATTCCTCAGTATTTCATTCTTTTTGTTGCTATAGTAAGTGGAATTTTTTTCTGTTAATTTTGGATAGTTTATTATTGTGTGTGCTTAGTCGTTCAGTCGTGTTTGACTCTTTGTGACCCCATGGTCTGTACTGTAGCTTGCCAGGCTCCTGTATCCATGGGGCTTCTCCAGGCAAGAGTAGTGGAGTGGGTTGCCATGCCCTCCTCCAGGAGTTTATTATTAGTGTATGGAAATACAGCTGGTATTTTATTCTGGTTTTTGTATTCTGTAACTTTACTGAATTATATTAGTTCTGATAGATTTTTGGTAGCATCTTTAGGGTTGTCTATATATGAGATTGTGTCATCTGTAAACAGAGATAATTTTATTCTTCCTTCCTGATGTAGATCCCCTTTATTTCTTTTCCTTGCCTAAGTGCTCTACCTAGGACTTCCAGTTCTATGCTGAATAGAAATGACAGGAGTGGTCATTTATACCTTGTTCCTAATCTTAGAAGAAAAGTTTTCAGTTTTTTGCTGTTGGCTATAATGTTTGCAGTTTTGGGGTATTGCAAATAAAGTTGCTACAAACATTCATCTGCAGAGTTTTATGTGAAGATAGATTTTATTTCTCTAGGGTAAATGTCCGGAGAAGGCAATGGCACCCCACTCCAGTACTCTTGCCTGGAAAATCTCATGGACAGAGAAGCCTGGTGGGCTGCAGTCCATGGGGTCGCAAAGAGTCAGACACCACTGAGCGACTTCACTTTCACTAAAAAGGTTTCATGCACTGGAGAAGGAAATAGCAACCCAAGACTTCCCTGGTGGCTCAGAGGTTAAAGTGTCTGCCTGGAATGCAGGAGACCAGGGTTCAATCCCTGGGTCAGGAAGATCCCCTGGAGAAGGAAATGGCACCCCACTCCAGTACTTTTGCCTGGAGAATCCCATGGAGGGAGGAGCCTGGTGGGCTGCAGTCCGTGGGGTCACTAAGAGTCAGACACGACTTCACTTTCACTTTCACTTTCCAGTGTTTTTGCCTGGAGAATCCCAGGGATGGAGGAGTCGCATAGAGTCAGACACGACTGAAGTGACTTAGCAGTAGCAGCAGCAGGGTAAATGTCAGGAGTACAATTGCTGGGTCATGTGGTAGTTACATGTTTAGTGTTTTGCAAAACTGACAAGCTGTTTTCCATCCCATCCCATCAGCAGTGTATGTGTCATCCAGCTTCTCTACTTCCTCACCAGTTTTTTGTCATTGTTTTTTATTGTAGCCATTCTGATAGGTGTGTAGTGCATGTCATTGTGCTTTTAATTGGCTCTAATAGCTGACTGATGGTGTTAAATATTTTTTCATGTGTCTATTTGGCTTCTGTATATCCTCTTTGTTAAAATTTCTCTTCATATTTTTGTCAATTTTCTAAATGGATTTTTTAAATGTTGAGTTTTATGATTTCTTAATATATTCTAGATATAAATTCTTTGTCAGGATTTCCTTCTACTCTATGGTTTGTTTTTCTTTCATCTTCACGAGTTTTTTCCCAGTGCAAATCTCAAACTGATTTATTTCATTACAGGTAGTTTCTTATCTTCAAATAAGTGAATGAATGTCACACATACTGACAGATAGAAATTCCCTTATAGTAAATGCTACATAAATTTATTTATAAAGAAATGCAATGCTTGTTACCATAAAGGTGCTTGCTTGTACAGAAATATATTAATACTAATCACAGTTATTCTTATGTAAGAAATGGGTAGAAGTTGAAGTGGGGAAGTGGATTATTAGAGTGTCTACTTTGACCAGTTTGAGGGTCCAAGCACAATGGAAGATGAAGGCAGCTTCCCAAGATGCGGTGACTTTGTACCGTATCAGTTTAGCTAACTGGAACCTCATCTTAGAAATTTCTTTCCTGTGCTGTACTTGGTTAGAGGCAGACAGGAGAAATTTGTTCAAGATATGGACAGTGAAAGTGAAATGACTGTGTTACCAAAATGCAGTCCTGCTGCTCATTGGTAGAAAGCCAATATTTGAGAGACAAGGTTGGTGGAAAGAAAAGTTTGCTTTATCTTGGAGGCAGGAAGTAGAAGAGAGGGTGGACCCATGTCCATGGGCTCACTCTTCACTGACAATTATTGGGCAAGAGCTTTTAAAGGGGCATTTCAGGGGTGTGTAGGTGGAGGGAGGTGGCTACTTGTAGAAATAGCACAGTCAGCTTTGATAGTCAGTCATCTTGAAAGTCATCTGATCAGCTTCACTGTGATCATTTGAAGTACAGTTGATCCTCATTTCCAAGCTGGTTTGTTCCCATTTCCTTGAGGCTCATTCTTGGAATCACGGCAGCTTATGTCATGGCTGTCGTCTGGTCGTCATGTAGTTATCTTCTTCCACCTGGTGGGGGGTTTCAGTATCTGCAAAGGATATGGCTTAGAGTATTATCTATAGCCCTTGAAAGTGAAAGTGAAATCGCTCAGTCCTGCCTGACTCTTTGCAACCCTGTGGACTGACATTGTACAGGAGACAGGAATCAAGATCATCCCCATGGAAAAGAAATGCAAAAAAGCAAAATGGCTGTCTGGGGAGGCCTTACAAATAGCTGTGAAAAGAAGAGAGGCGAAAAGCAAAGGAGAAAAGGAAAGATATAAGCATTTGAATGCAGAGTTCCAAAGAATAGCAAGAAGAGATAAGAAAGCCTTCTTCAGCGATCAATGCAAAGAAATAGAGGAAAACTACAGAATGAGAAAGACTGGAGATCTCTTCAAGAAAATTAGAGATACAAAGGGAACATTTCATGCAAAGATGGGCTCGATAAAGGACAGAAATGGTATGGACCTAACAGAAGCAGAAGATATTAAGAAGAGGTGGCAAGAATACACGAAAGAACTGTACAAAAAAGATCTTCACGACCCAGATAATCATGATGATGTGATCACTAATATAGAGCTAGACATCTTGGAATGTGAAGTCAAGTGGGCCTTAGAAAGCATCACTACGAACAAAGCTAGTGGAGGTGATGCCATTCAAGTTGAGCTATTTCAAATCCTGAAAGATGATGCTGTGAAAGTGCTGCACTCAATATGCCAACAAGTTTGGAAAACTCAGCAGTGGCCACAGGACTGGAAAAGGTCAGTTTTCATTCCAATCCCAAAGAAAGGCAATCCAAAGAATGCTCAAACTACTGCACAATTGCACTCATCTCACATGCTAGTAAAGTAATGCTCAAAATTCTCCAAGCCAGGCTTCAGCAATACGTGAACCATGACCTTCCAGATGTTCAAGCTGGTTTTAGAAAAGGCAGAGGAACCAGAGATCAAATTGCCAACATCCGCTGGATCATGGAAAAGCAAGAGAATTCCAGAGAAACATCTATTTCTGCTTTATTGACTATGCCAAAGCCTTTCACTGTAAAGAAACTGTGGAAAATTCTGAAAGAGATGGGAATACTAGACCACCTAACCTGCCTCTTGAGAAGTCTGTATGCAGGTCAGGAAGCAACAGTTAGAACTGGACATGGAACAACAGACTGGTTCCAAATAGGAAAAGGAGTACATCAAGGCTGTATATTGTCACCCTGCTTGTTTAACTTATATGCAGAGTACATCATGAGAAACTCTGGACTGGAAGAAACACAAGCTGGAATCAAGATTGCCGGGAGAAATATCAATAACCTCAGATATGCAGATGACACCACCCTTATGGCAGAAAGTGAAGAGGAGCTAAAAAGCCTCTTGATGAAAGTGAAAGAAGAGAGCGAAAAAGTTGGCTTAAAGCTCGACATTCAGCAAACTAAGATCATGGCATCTGGTCCCATCACTTCATGGGAAATAGATGGGGAAACAGTGGAAACAGTGTCAGACTTAATTTTTTTGGGCTCCAAAATCACTGCAGATGGTGACTGCAGCCATGAAATTAAAAGATGCTTACTTCTTGGAAGAAAAGTCATGACCAACCTAGATAGCATATTCAAAAGCGGAGACGTTACATTGCCGACTAAGGTCCGTCTAGTCAAGGCTATGGTTTTTCCATTGGTCATGTATGGATGTGAGAGTTGGACTGTGAAGAGGGCTGAGTGCTGAAGAATTGATGCTTTTGAACTGTGGTGTTGGAGAAGACTCTTGAGAGTCCCTTGGACTGCAAGGAGATCCAACCAGTTCATTCTGAAGGAGATCAGCCCAGGGATTTCTTTGGAAGGAATGATGCTAAAGCTGAATCTCCAGTACTTTGGCCACCTCATGTGAAGAGTTGACTCATTGGAAGACTCTGATGCTGGGACGGATTGGGGGCAGGTGGAGAAGAGGACGACCGAGGATGAGATGGCTGGATGGCATCACTGACTCGATGGATGCGAGTCTGAGTGAACTCCAGGAGTTGGTGATGGACAGGAGAGCCTGGCATGCTGCGATTCATGGGGTCGCAAAGAGTCGGACACTACTGAGCGACTGAACTGAACTGTAGCCCATCAGGCTCCTCCATCCATGGGATTCTCCAGGCAAGAATACTGGAGCGGGTTGCCATTTCCTTTTCCAGGAGATCTTCCCGACCCAGGGATCGAACCTGGGTCTCCCGCATTGCAGGCTGACACTTTACCCTCTGAGCCACCAGGGAAGCCTAGGAACTAAAAGTCTTTGACTTGTTTAATGGCTAAACTATTTAGTCTTATTTGACTGCTTTCCTTTGCTTCTACATTCTCTCATCTCTCTGATTAAATTTATTCTTCAACTAAAATTTTTCTACAGACAGAAGGCAGGCTGAGGACATTGGAGGTGGGGGTCTCTCCTGGGAACATCCCACAGTGCCCTGCTCTGTTTCAGCCATGTCCTTGCTCAGAAGGTGGGTGTAGGTTTTGGTGTGTCACCGCTCATGCTGGTTGTCCCAGACTTGCAGACTAACCCACTCTGCTGTGCAGCAAAGCTGATTCTGCAGCTCCTCCAGAGTTTTCCATATCTCCCGTAGCTACTTGAAATCATGGTTTCCATGTGTGATCAGCTGTATGGATACTGCTGGCCAGTTTGCAAGCCACTCCCATCATTAAAGTTGGAGCCTAGGAGGCTGCAAGAGAGAAGTGTATTCTAGTTCTTCTTTGTGGATTCCAGCCCCTTCTTCTTTCCCCTACTTCAGGTTCCATCCTTCCTTCTGGAATACCTGCCCTGCTGGTTTTCCACTTGTTACAGACACAATAGCAGCAGTCCTGTATAAGCTATTAAATGAGTTTCTCTGGATTATGAAAGGTCGAGTCTCTGTAGCAAATTCCTTTAGCTGTATCATTCCTGGTGGTTCTGCTTCTCTGATCAAACTTTAACTGATACAAATGATCATTTCTTTGTGTTGCTTAGAGTGAATGTAGAATTCTAATGAATTTCTGTCTCTAGTCAAATATTCTATTCAGTCTTTTCATAATCTCATTTCCAAGGGCACACAGGAATAGTTTTGGATTTTTGTAGAGCAGAATCAAAACATCTGTGAAAACTTAATCTGCAGCAGTAATCTTTTTTGTTTTCTTTCTTCATCCTTCACTGGCCATGACCTGTTTTTAACACTGGAATCAGGAGAAGCACATGAAGTCACTTTGTAGACGCTGAGCTGACCCAGAACCAAACCCTGTAATGCCTGCATTGAAAAATGGTCCTAATTGATTTAAAAGGTGCTTAGCTTTTTAACTTTCATGGAGAAGCAGCTCCTGCTGAATTCTTGGCTGTGCCATTCCACATCGAGAAGCAAGGAGAAGCTTCCTTCAACAAGAAAGAACCGCTGGTTTTTCCATGATATAGAAGGAGAAGGAAGGCAAATAAAAGACCTTGATCTCTTTCCATGCTCAGGCTATTAGATCATAGTGTTCTACTAGTTTGCTGTAAAGTTTTATTTTATTGAATGCTTCTGATGATAATATAAACCATATGAGTGAAAGTGGGTGGTTTAAATGTCAGAGTTAAAAAATAGAATATCTTAATATGTGCAGCTGTAAGGATTTTCAACACTTTAATATTTAGATCTTGAGAGGTTTTTATTTTTTTGTTTTTTTTTTGGGGGGGGCAACACTTTGCAACTTTAAGGCACAAATGATATGCCAACCATGAAAGTCAGCTCTAGCCTCTATGCCCAGAACCTAAAAGAAATAGTGCATGTTCCTTTTGGTTCTGTTCCTTTTGATTTGACCTCTCTGGGCATTCATTTTGAAATAGTCTATTGCTACAAGACTGATAATCTTAAGACAAGTGAAGACTGTTTAGGATGTTTGACTAGATTTTCTAGGATGTTTGGTAATGGATGTAGGTGTAGCTAAGAAAAAATGTGATTGGAGGCAATGAAGATTTTTATAGAAAAAAATGAAAAAAAATGTTTTCTGAAAATTTCATTCCAAACGAAGGTTATCGTAGAAACCCCAAGAGAAGAAGGTTATGATCCTTGTCTGTTAGAATATGCTTTAGATGTAAAATAGACTTTAGACTACAGTCTGATGGTGTAGGAGGGAGGGAAAATGAGAGGAATATATTTCTGAATCATGAGAGTTTTTAATAGGTAAGTTCCTCAAATTGGTGAAGGTTTGGAAAACATCTTCTGAAGCAATCATTTCTGTTTTAATAAAAAATGTATTTTCTATCATCCTTGGGAGCTACAGTCAGCTTTTTCAGACTTTGATTATGTAATCTCCCCACTTAAAAGGGGGATGAGGAATGCTAATCTTGCATCAGTAATGGCCTTGTTCCTTTTCCAAATGATAAGAGATGGCTCCTGTTTGATCTGACCCTGGCCACACCCAGACCTATAGTCTTCAGTCTTCCACCTCATTCTCTCTGTGTTACCTTGTAGAGTCTGTATTCCTGGTACAGACCAAACTTTGGCTCCCAAGGGAGTTTGCACTTGGCTTCTTCTTCCTGGAATGCTCTTTGCCCAGGTCCTTGCATTGCTTCTTTTCTTACCACCTTCAGTCTCTGCTCAAACGTCACTTCATCCCAGAGGCCTTCCCTGGCCACCTGATCTGAAATAGCAGGCACTCCTCCATGTGCCGTCCTTACTCTCAGACTCTCCTGCCCTCTTTGCCTTGGTAGCCCGCACTGTTATCTGGCATAATGATTTATTGCTGCTTTTTGTGTCTCCTCACTACTGTGTGAACTCTGTGAGGTTTATCTTAAGCACCTGGAACAGTGCCTGACATGCAACATAGATAGGAGCTTGGTAAATTAATTGTTTAAATCATGTTTGTGAATGCCCAACTTCTTCAGGTAAATGTTTAGGTAAGTAAATATTCAGGTAATGATTTAGGTAGAAGGCAATGGCACCCCACTCCAGTACTCTTGCCTGGAAAATCCCATGGACAGAGGAGCCTGGTAGGCTGCAGTCCATGGGGTCGCTACTAGTCAGACACGACTGAGCAACTTCACTTTCACTTTTCACTTTCATGCATTGGAAATGGAAATGGCAACCCACTCCAGTGTTCTTGCCTGGAGAATCCCAGGGACAGGGTAGCCTGGTGGGCCGCCATCTATGGGGTCGCACAGAGTCGGACACGACTGAAGTGACTTAGCAGCAGCAGACACAAAAGCAGAGACATTACTTTGCCAACAATGGTCCGTCTAGTCAAGGCTATGGTTTTTCCAGTGGTCATGTATGGATATGAGAGTTAGGCTGTGAAGAAAGCTGAGCGCTGAAGAATTGATGCTTTTCAACTGTGGTGTTGCAGAAGACTCTTGAGAGTCCCTTGGACTTCAAGGAGATCCAACCAGTCCATTATGAAGGAGATCAGTCCTGGGTGTTCTTTGGAAGGAATGATGCTGAAGCTGAAACTCCAGTACTTTGGCCACCTCATGCGAAGAGTTGACTCATTGGAAAAGACTCTGATGCTAGGAGGGATTGGGGGCAGGTGGAGAAGGGGATGACAGAGGATGAGATGGCTGGATGGCATCACCAACTCGATGGACGTGAGTCTGAGTGAACTCCAGGAGTTGGTGATGGACAGGGAGGCCTGGTGTGCTGCGATTCATGGGGTCGCAAAGAGTCGGACATGCCTGAGTGACTGAACTGAACTGAGCACCCTTACAGGGCTTCCCATGTGGCTCAGCAGTAAAGAATCTGCCTACCAATGCAGGATATCCCTGGGTTGCGAAGATCCCTGGAGAAGGGAATGGCAACCCACTCCAGAATTCTTGCCTGAAGAATCTAATGGAGAGAAGAGCCTGGTGGGCTATAGTCCCTGTGGTCACAGAGTCAGACATCACTTAGTGACTAAACAATGGCAACAACACCCTTAGAGGGAAAATCTGCTGGACTTATTTCTTGGCTTATGTATCATTTTCCCTTCCTCTATCAAAGACAAAAGTGGAATTTGCTGGACACACAGAGAGTTGCAGTGTGTCGTACTTACTAGGAAGTGAAGGGGCAGCTCTGATCCTGAAAGGGCTCCAATGGCTCTGCTGTAACCTGCTAAGACTGTGACCCTCTGTGGGGAATGACATCTTTAGCAGTTTTAAATCATGAGCTGCTTTTGTGGCAGCATTATGGTTGCGGGGGTGCTTGCTGTAAACTGAACACAATTCTAGCAAACATCAGAATTACACAGGATTCTCTCCACACCCTGCTCATGGAGACCCAAATTCCTCCATGCCAGTGTCCTGCTATCTGTAATGAAAGGCCATTTTTTTGTCTTTTCCAGTTAATGAGTTAGATGATGAAATATCATTTCTGGTTGGATTAAATGGAGTATGCGTGCGTGTGTGTGTGCTAAGTCACTTTAGTCTTGTCTAACTCTTTGCAACTCCACAGATTATGGTAGCTCACCAGGTTCCTCTGTCCATGGGATTCTCCATGCAAGAATACTGGAGGGAAATGCCATGCCCTAGCCTCCTCCAGGGGATCTTCCCGACCCAGGGATGGAAGCTAAATCTCATGTCTCATGCATTGGCAGGCGGGTTCTTCACCACTAGGGCCACCTGAGAAGCCCACATGGAGTATAAGGACCTGAAAATACTTTCTCGAGGGTGCTATGGTTAAGTGGGAGAGACTTCCTCTTCCCCGCAGCTGTGCAAGAACTTGTCTGGCCTTTCCCCAGTTTTCTGGGAAGGAGCTTCTAAACCATTCGAGTTTCCAGAGTGATAGGAGTGACTTTGTTGTTCATGGGGACTCCCTGGGACCATACCTGAATTTATGCTAAGGAGGAGTTGACTCACGGTGGGCCTCCAGATAGCTTTAGAATGCAGCTGGTCCTGCTGGAAAGACTAATCTTATGATTAAAGAGTTGGGACTTGGAGCCAAATGATTTTTGTTTCTAAGCCAGGCTTGCTGGTAACGATGCTGTGGCACTGGCTTTTGAGAAAAGGACATTATTGTGAGGTCAAGCAGCAAGGAGACAGCAAGCAGGGTTCAGGCTTTTAGGGTTAGTGGAGGAGGGTCGGTGTGCAGAATCCCTGTTGGGTGGTTTGGATTGCTAAGCTGTGATGATGGGGTGTCATACTGGATCTTCCTGGACAATGGATCGTTCACTTCCGAAAGGTGTTCAGGTTGCAGCCATGTTCCTGTCCTTTAGTTCCCTGTTGGGAGTTGGGGTGTAGGGTTGAGGACAGAGAAACTTTGGTTCTGGGTGTTATCTGAGGTCACAATTTTCTCCTCAGAGCATGCCTCAGCTGCATGACTTGTGGTTTTATTCTGTTGTCTCTGAAAAACACCTTGGTGTCTTGTTAGAAACAGCATGGGCCCAGTATGAGTTAGTTCTGCAGTTACAATATCTAGGAAGGCCCTACCTTCCAACATCTGGGAAGGGAAAGGGGTGCTGAAGTGGCCAGTGATGGAATCAGTTAGCTTCGCCATTGAAACCCTGGTTAAGCTTGGTTGTGATTTCCTGGTCGGCAGTTCTACATCAGTGTGCTGAGGGGCTGATGTGTCCTGGAGATATGGAAGGCTCGTGCTTAGGACCCTTTCAGACTTGGCCCCATGAATCTTTTTTTTTTTTTTTCTATCAGTTTTGGCTCATATCTTTTATATTAAAACTGTAATCATAAAAGAGTATCATGCTTGGAGTGGGAGGTAGGAGGGAAGTTCAAGAGGGAGGGGACATACATATACCCTTGTTGTTACATGGCAGAAACTAATACTATATTGTAAAGCAATTATACTCTAATTAAAAATAAAGACATTAATTAAAAAAAATAAGTATTATGCTTTCCTGAATTCTATGAGTCGTTCTTACAAATTGTTGAATCTAAGGGAGTCGTGGGAACCCCTGAATTTGTGGCCAGGAGGTCAGATGTGCAGGAGGTCTGTTGTCTGAAGTGAGGGAGTCTTGGGCAGGGCTGTGTCATGTAGCTGGTGTCTGAATGGCATTGCATCCAGGAACTCCGCCAAACATACATACCTTGAAAAGAAAGAAACCCATTTTCTTAAAATTGACAGGTCAGTTATAGTTATACCTATATTATATTTGGTGTTGATCTGTTAATTTTTTTTCTTTGCGGATTCACATTTTCTGGGACTTGCTTCCTTCTATGGCCTCTGATCTTCCTGCCCTGTTTCCTCACCCTTTCTTTGACAACAGTGACTGTGGCCTCCTCCTGACCAGCTCCACGCAGCCTGGTCCTTCCCTACAGCTTCCTCAGAGCTGGAGTGGGAGGCGGGGTGGAGGGGGTCTATTTTGCCTTTGCCTCAGGGCACCATCTCCTCTCTGCACTCTTGTTTGCACCGGTGCCTGTGAATCACATCCTTTGGTTCTTTAGAGACATGAAGTGATGCTGATTTGTTGATTTATTCCTGGTACTGGAGGGAATGCAGAAGAAAAGCAACCAAAATGATGAAGGGCCTAAGGGACAGGCCTTAGAGGAAAAATGAGAAGATCCAGATGTTGTTGTTTATTGGCTGAATGATCTAAGAAGACTATGGGAAGCACTTAGAAGCATTTGAGAGCTGTAATGAAGGCAGGAGATGAGAAGAAGAAAAATGAGTGCTGAGGGAGGAAGACAGGAGAATGGGCTATGGAAAGTCACCAGGGAAGTGTGAGAGAAGCCATCACTCGAGACACCAAAAACAGATGAGGGGTACATTTAGTTTTTTCTTTCCCCTGTTTATGGTTTTTACTGGAGAAGAATGTATGTTATGTTATGTTATTGCTGAGAAACCTGGATTTTTTTCTGGTAAACATAGCAACCATATGCAGCTTTCCCTTAAGCTTTAAGACCTGAGCATTACAGTTCTGAGTATCACCTGTCTTGAATTATTGGGTTGCTTAGGGCAGATCTCTGGGCCCCCTCTCAGATCTACTGGCTTAGAATATCTTGGGATGGGATCAGGGAATCAGCAATTGTAACCAGCACACTAGTGATTCAGAATCCCGGGAACCACTGCAACTCAGTGGGGCCTATGTTTAATGAGGTTGAGATGCCAAAATCTGCCTGACATGACAGAGAAAGGAATCCAGAAGCTCGTTGAGGTGGGAACGTTGAGGTCCATTCATCACATCGTCTACACACACATTCCTGGTATCCCCTATCCTGTATCCCCTGAGAGGGCCAAATGCTTCTCTCTGCACTGAGGCATTGAAAAATACTTAAATAGGAGAGTGCCTGCAAGGTTGGGAAGCTCTGTGGCACTTCTTTGCTGTTGGCCAAGTGTGATGTGGGATATGCTACCACTGCAGTGGGCTTTCTGACTCCAGTGGGGTTGAGGGGATGCTGGAGTTCCAGAGGCTGGGTGGCAGAGCTTAGCGGCCAAAGTCTAGGTGGGAGCATTGACATGGCAGGCGTGAGGATGTGGTGAGAACTGGGACGTTATGACCCACAGGAATGGTGACATGAAGTGGGCAGGCAGCCCTCTTAAATCTTACTTGACCTATTTGTATAACCAGGAAAATTCCAGGTTCAGGGCCCCAAGCTAGACTTGAGTCACCACAAAAGAGAGCCAAGACCTCATGCAGTTTCCATGCCCTGCCAGTTCACTAAGGTATGGCTCTTTGACTGAAATAGAGTTGGGGTCCCCTTGAGGATGGACCCTAGTATATTCTCAAGTAGAAGTCTCTTTCAGAGATATACCTGCTTTTATTTTCTTCTAAATCAGAGGTGTTTTCCAAGAGGAAAATTAAAGTAATGGGCTTTATCTGGAGCTCTAGTCTGTGAGAGTGTGGATTCAGTTCAGTTCAGTTGCTCAGTCATGTCCGACTCTTTGTGACCCCATGAATCACAGCATGCCAGGCCACCGTGTCCATAACCAACTCCCAGAGTTCACCCAAACTCATGTCCATTGAGTCAGTGATGCCATCCAACCATCATTGCATCCTCTGTCATCCCCTTCTCCTCCTGCCCTCAATCTTTCCCAGCATCAGGGTCTTATCCAATGAGTCAGCTCTTCGCATCAGGTGGCCAAAGTATTGGAGTTTCAGCTTCAACATCAGTCCTTCTAATGAACAACCAGGACTGATCTCCTTTAGGATGGACTGGCTGGATCTTCTTGCAGTCCAAGGGACTCTTAAGAGTCTTCTCCAACACCACAGTTCAAAAGTATCAATTCTTCAGCACTCAGCTTTCTTTATAGTCCAACTCTCACATCCATACATAACTACTAGAAAAACCATAGCCTTGATTAGAAGGAACTTTGTTGACAGAGTAATGTCTCTTCTTTTTAATATGCTGTCTAGGTTGGTCATAACTTTCCTTCCAAGGAGTAAGTGTCTTCTAATTTCATGGTTGCAATCACCATCTGCAGTGATTATGGAGCCCAAAAAATAAAGCCACTGTTTCCACTGTTTCCCCATCTATTTCCCATGAAGTGATGGGACCAGATGCCATGATCTTAGTTTGCTAAATACTGAGCTTTAAAGCCACCTTTTTCACTCTCTTCTTTCACTTTCATCAAGAGGCTTTTTAGTTCTTCACTTTCTGCCATAAGGGTGGTATCATCTGCATGTCTGAGGTTATTGATATTTCTCCAGGGAATCTTGATTCCAGTTTGTGCTTCTTCCAGCCCAGCATTTCTCATGATGTACTCTGCATATAAGTTAAATAAGCAGGGTGACAATATACAGCCTTGACGCACTCCTTTTCCTATTTGGAACCAGTCTGTTGGTCCATGTCCAGTTCTAACTGTTGCTTCCTAACCTGCATACAGATTTCTCAAGAGGCAGGTCAGGTGGTCTGGTATTCCCATCTCTTTCAGAATTTTCCACAGTTTATTGTGATCCACACAGTCAAAGGCTTTGGCATAGTCAATAAAGCAGAAATAGATGTTTTTGTGGAACTGTCTTGCTTTTTCCATGATCCAGCAGATGTTGGCAATTTGATCTCTGGTTCCTTTGCCTTTTCTAAAACCAGCTTGAACATCTGGAAGTTCACAGTTCACATATTTCTGAAGCCTGCCTTTGAGAATATTGAGCATTACTTTGCTAGCATGTGAGATGAGTGCAATTGTGTGGTAGTTTGAGCATTCTTGGCATTGCCTTTCTTTGGTCATTCAGGTATGACTTAAACCAAATCCCTTATGATTATACAGTGGAAGTGACAAATAGATTTAAGGGACTGTATCTGATAGAGTGCCTTATGAACTATGGACGGAGGTTCGTAACATTGTATAGGAGACAGGGATCAAGACCATCCCCAAGAAAAAGAAATGCAAAAAAGCAAAATGGCTGTCTGAGGAGGCCTTACAAATAGCTGTGAAAAGAAGAGAAGTGAAAGGTAAAGGAGAAAAGGAAAGATATACCCATTTGAATGCAGAGTTCCAAAGAATCGGCAGGAGAGATAAGAAAGCCTTCCTCAGCGATCAAAGCAAAGAAATAGAGGAAAACAATAGAATGGGAAAGACTAGAGATCTCTTCAAGAAAATTAGAGATACCAAGGGAACATTTCGTGCAAAGATGGGCTCAATAAAGGACAGAAATGGTATGGACCTAACAGAAGCAGAAGAGTGTGCCTTACTGGGGGGCAAAACCAATGAGTCTTTCTCCCCCTCCTCACCCCTCCTCCTGTGACTGCCCGCTGCCACACTGTCTGACCCTGTGGTCTTGCCTGGGAACTGGTACCAGGAACTGGTGCTGTGTGCTGCATGTGCCCCCCTCCCTTTTCTGGGCGGTTTTACAAGGAGGCAGAGGAGTTCAGATCGAGAAGTGGGTGTTTGCGTTTTATCTGCGAAAGTCTGCAAGGCTTTCAGCCAGGCAGACATGACTATTAAGATTTTTTTAGGAAAAAAGTTTTATTTCCTACTGCTTGGCCTAGTTTTAAATTAGAAATGAAAGTTATCAAATAAACTTAGAGATTATTTGAGTACAAAGGAAAAGATGGTTTTTTTCCGACTTCCAGCTTAATGTCAATTTATTTGTTCATTCATATGGCAGAAAGTGAAGAGGAACTAAAAAGCCTCTTGATGAAAGTGAAAGTGGAGAGTGAAAAAGTTGGCTCAAAGCTCAACATTCAGAAAACGAAGATCATGGCATCTGGTCCCATCACTTCATAGGAAATAGATGGGGAAACAGTGGAAACAGTGTCAGACTTTATATTTTGGGGCTCCAAAATCACTGCAGATGGTGACTGCAGCCATGAAATTAAAAGATGCTTACTCCTTGGAAGAAAAGTTATGACAAACCTAGATAGCATATTGAAAAGCAGAGACATTAGTTTGCCAACAAAGGTCCATCTAGTCAAGGCTATGGTTTTTCCAGGGGTCATGTATGGATGTGAGAGTTGGACTGTGAGGAGGGCTGAGCGCCGAAGAATTGATGCTTTTGAACTGTGGTGTTGGAGAAGACTCTTGAGGGTCCCTTGGACTGCAAGGAGACCCAACCAGTCCATTCTGAAGGAGATCAGCCCAGGGATTTCTTTGGAAGGAATGATGCTAAAGCTGAAACTGTAGTACTTTGGCCACCTCATGTGAAGAGTTGACTCATTGGAAAAGACTCTGATGCTGGGAGGGATTGGGGGCAGGAAGAGAAGGGGATGACCGAGGATGAGATGGCTGGATGGCATCACCGACTCGATGGACGTGAGTCTGAGGGAACTCCGGGAGTTGGTGATGGACAGGGAGGCCTGGTGTGCTGCGATTCGTGGGGTCGCAAAGAATTGGACACGACTGAGCGACTGAACCGAACTGAAACCTTCATTTAGAATCTACTGTGTCCCAACTGAGATGGATACAATGACAAAAACGTTTATTTCTAACAATGAATGAAAAATTATCATAACACTTGTGGGATATAGTAAATGAGTTTTTAAAAACTGATTAAATGCTGTAACGGAAGGACGTTCATGGTGGCATGAAACCTGAGATTGTTCTCTGCAGATGGTATTTAAGGCAGGCTGTTGTCAGGCTTCTGTGTGAACATTCCTGCTTATCTCACCACTGATTTTAGCTTTAGATATTACATTTTTCTTTGAGCTGAAGTCTGCCCCCCAGTAGTTGGAAGACCCCGTGGCAAATTATGAGCACTTGAACCACCTCAGTTGGCACCCAGGTATTTCCATGTGGCCATGGAGGCCCAGAGTTGCCATGTCTTTTAAGATTTGAAGAAAAGTTGGAAATTTTTATATGAAATCACCTGTTTTATTGTGTGTTAGCATGTACCAGGGATAGACACTGGGGATAAAGCTGTAAATATGCCATAGAGCCTTTCCCCTGAAAAACATGGTTTCATACCTGTCTGTCATCTTTCTGCAGGCTGAGCATTACCTCTTCCTCAAACCTACCTCCCTGAGACATCACTTTGAGACTCCCTCCCCCAGAATCCTGAAGCTGTCCTGTGAAGGTACTCTAGCATTTAAGTAACACCCTGCAGGGCTGCTGCCCCGTGTTGGATATCACCCCCTTCCCTCTCCCATCCACAGGGAGAACGCCTCTATCTTCCTTATCTCAGTACCTGGTAGGTTCTCCTACTGCTGGAATTCTCATACTATGAATTACTTTTCTCTCTTTCTCCTGCTATGTGATTAACTCCTTGGTGGCAGGTGCCATGTCTTCTGTTTGTTCCTCTGGGCCCTACATTATACCCAGCAACTAGCAGGTATTCAGTAAATATCTGTTAGAGTGCATTGAAATGAAAAATACTGACTTAGGCAGTTCCCTGACTAACTGTGTTGGTGCTTTGGTCTGTTTTGATAGCTAGGACACAGTAACTCTGACTTTGGAAGGAATGATGCTAAAGCTGAAACTCTAGTACTTTGGCCACTCATGCGAAGAGTTGACTCATTGGAAAAGACTCTGATGCTGGGAGGGATTGGGGGCAGGAAGAGAAGGGGACAACCGAGGATGAGATGGCTGGATGGCATCACTGACTTGATGGACACGAGTCTGAGTGAACTCCAGGAGTTGATGATGGACAGGGAGGCCTGGTGTGCTGCGATTCATGGGGTCGTAAAGAGTAGGACACGACTGAGCGACTGAACTGAACTGAACTGAACTGAACTGAACTGAACTGAAAAACCCTTGGACAATACCACATGTAGAGTTTTAATCTGGATTGCAAGGATTTTGTTCTATTTTGTGTCTAAAAATGGGTCTTTACTGTTACCCATATTCTGTCTAATTCTGTTAGAATTAGCTATCAATTTTAGTCATTTAAGCTCTTTGTGAAGCTCAGTCTTAAGTACAGTTTCTCTCCTTCCCTGATACAGGCCATGTGCAGGCTTGGTTAGCATACACTATGGATTCATTTAAGCCTTTGATAACAATATTGGACAGACCAGAGATGATATCAGAACACTGTGACATACCCTGGAGGTCTCCAGCCAAGGAGACATTGATTTAGTATTCACCAGTCTCGGTTAGCTCATATCTATTTTATTCTGTCTTGTATGCCGGGAGATTCTGAGAGGTCCTATTTAATGACATTGTTAAAGATGCAACATGTCTATCACACCCCTCTCCAGAAGTTAATCAGTTAAATCCCTTTTTGTGAACCTATAGTAACTCTCAGAATCAGATATTCTTTTTCCAGTGCCCACACATTGGATATATTCAAACCTTTTGTTACCATTTCATCTTAAGCTCACTTATCTATCATTTGGAGAGTTCAAGCTCCATCTTTTTAGATATCTGGGAAATTCTCGTAACTAGATTTTTGGTGACTTCTCAAAGCTTAGATTAAGGTACCAGGTGAGGGACTTTCACACTGTTACCTTATCTCTACAGTGGTTCCCCATTCAGCAACTTATTTTTGTATTTTGGATCAAATTTAATTCATTTGCAACACCAAACACTCACTCCTAATCAATTTCCAGAAATAATCTATATGGATAACATCTGCACATTTTTAGATATGATACATATAGACACATGGATGAGTCATACCTACTATTTTATATCATTTTGGAAGGGGAAAGGAGTGTATGTTAAGTATCTCATAAACATGTCATAACATAGTAAAAACATCATCTTTAATGATGCTTTTACTTGTTAAATGGTTGAATAACAAATAAATTGGAAAAATAGCAAGTCCTTTGTCTTTAAAAAAAAAAAACAAAAAACAGTGCTATTATTTGTAATCCAGGGTTATGATCTGAAGTATATCATCGGTGGGAATGTGCCCAGTCATTCAGTCATTTCTGACTCTTTGTGACCCTGTGGTCTGTAGCCCACCAGGCTCCTCTGTCCATGGGATTTCCAGGCAAGAATACTGGAGTGTGTTGTCATTTCCTTCTCCAGGGAATAGAGAAATACATAAAGATGTATTAGATGTTTTGCCATCTCTGTGTTGCTGTTTTTATAATTAACACAATCTTTGCACATTGACAGGAAAATTCCTCTTTCTTTCTCTACTTATACTCACAAGATTTCTAACACCAGATATGTGGGTTTACTCCCACACCTAAGAATTCTCTCACACTTGCTGGGTGTCCTGGAGTTCAATTCAATTTGGACACTGTCTACCTGGAGTTAACATCAGATCCCCCAGGTTAAGAGCTCAGTTCTGCAGAGTGCCTCCACTTCAGATGGCAATCACAAGTACTGGTCCTCAGGTTACTCACATTTAGGTCTGACTTAGCCACAAGCTGGGTCTTCTCTGGTGACTCAGATGGTAAAGAATCTCTCTGTGATGCAGAAGACCCAGTTTGATCCCTGCATCAGGAAGATCCCCTGGAGAGGGGAGTGGCTACTAGTTCCAATATTCTTGACCTGGAGAATTCCATGGACAGAGGAACCTGGCAGGCTACAGTCTCTAGGGGGTCTCAAAGAGTCGGACATGACTGAGAGACTAACGCTTTTACTTTTTGGCTACAAGTTGGGGTTTCCCATGACCTCCCTCTTCAGACTTGATAATTTGCTATAATGGCTCACAGAACTCAGGGAAATCAGTCTATTATATACAGAAGGGCGTGATAAATGGTACAGATAATAGCCAGATGAAGAAATGCATCGGGCAGAGCCTGGAGAGTCCTGAATACAGGAGCTTCTGTCCCTGTGGAGTTGGGTTCTGTCACTCTGATGGCACGTTGACATATTCACCAACCTGGAAGCCTTCCAAACCCCATAGTTCTGGGAATTTTTTTGGAAGTGTCATCATGTAGGTGTGATCAATTATTAGCTCAGTCTCCCTCAACTCTCCTCTTCCTGAGGATGGGGGTGGACTCAAAGTTCCAAGCTTCTAATCACGTGTGCTCTTTCTCATGACCAGCTCCCATGCTGAAGACACCCAGGAGCCCGGTAAGAATCACCTTGTTAAGACTAAAGTCACTCTTATCTCCCAGGGAATTCTAAGAGATTTAGGAGCTCTGTGTCAGGAACCAGAGCCAAACACCAAGTATTAGAACAAAAGGTGCTCCCGGTGCTCTTATCACTTAGGAAACTGCAAGGAATTTAGGAGAGTGGTGCCAGGAACTTGGGGGCAGAGACCAAATATTAAAACAAAAGATATTTCTAGCACCTTTATCGCTTAGGAAATTACAAAGCTTTTAGGGTCTCTAACCAGGAGTTGGGATGAAGATCAAAATACATATTCTTATTGCATCACAGTATCACATATGTGTGTGTGTGTGTGTGTGTGTGTATTTAAATACTTTTCTATTTTTTCCTTACAGAAAATTTCTAGAAGTAGAATTTTGGGGCAAAGGGTGTGCAATTTGTAAAGCCTTTTATATATATTGACAACCTAGAGACCTATCACATATGAGATTGCCTGTTTTCTCTCACTGAGATGAATGTGAATGAATTTTAAATGAATGACTTAGCTGGTCTGGAAAGCTCAGCCTGGTGAAGTGGAAACAGTATAAAATCAACGTCAGAGTAATAGGCTGTCAGGGGACCAGCCCCACCTTCCCCGAGGACAGGGACTCCGTCTCATCCTTCTCACAGCTCCTCCATCCTGTGCTTTCATTCTTTCTTTCTTTAAATCTTATTTATTTAATTTTGGCTGTACTGGGTCTTTATTGCTAAGCGGGCTACTCTCTAATTTTGGTGCAGACACTTTTCATTGTGGTGGCTTCTCTTGCTGGGAAGCTTGGACTTTAGGGATCACAGGCTCCAGTCAGTGGGCTCAGGAGTTGAGGCTCCCGGGCTCTAGAGGACTGGCTCAGCAGTTGTGGTGCACCAGCTTAGTTGCTTTGCAGCATTTGGGACCTTCTTGGATCAGGGATCAAACTCATGTCACCTGCATTGGCAGGTGGGTTCTTTACCACTGAGCCAGCAGGGAAGCCCCATCCTGTGCTTTCTGATTCCCAGCTGCTCTCTCAGCATGTGTAGGTCCTCTTGTCCTGGAATGGCTGGGATGCTGTTCTCCTTTCTTTAGCTGAACACACCAGTCCCCTTGTTCACGGCCCTTTCTTCTTTCCCTCTGAAGGAGGTATTTCACACCAGGTTCCCATCTTAAGCACCTCGGAGTGTGCACAGATGCATAGGTTTGCAGCATAGCTGTCTTGAATTTTGCACTGGGCCTGGAGTTGGCCAGCAATTCACTTTTTTTAGGCTTAGTTGGGACCATGATTACTTCAGTGGAAATGAAAATTGAGTTGATTAGTGACTATGACATTTAGATTCGTGTGTCCAAATAAAGCTTGAGATGTTTAAAATTCTGTAAATTAAAGCTGAATCAACTCAAGTATTTAGAATATGCGTATGCCATTGCTAAAGTTGACTTTTAGATTCTCAGCTGTTTTTGGCAAAGCAGAGGTAGCTGTATAAGAGAAGCAGATCAAGAGCGTGAGGATAAAGATATGGAATTACAGTTTTGGTAAAATGGACTGGAGTCTAGATGGCTATAGACAGTACCACTTAGGGTGTGTGTATTCCCCCAAGAGAACCATTCCCTATGCAGTTACATTTTTTTCTATAACCTCACAGACTTATTTGAGGACATTATGTCCTATTCTTAACTTAAACGCTATGTTCAGAAGTCTCTCTGTGAAAGTGTTTAAAATTTTGAACAACAAATTTCTCTTCTCATTGTGGTTCTCTTTTTATTTTCTTTTTGTTGTAATCCTGGAATTCAGATTATGAGATTCTATAGGAACTGATGGTAGAGAACATTGAATACAAATTCTGAAGTGCTGTGCTCATTCTCACCCTTATATTAATAATTTCAGCTACAACTGGTAATGGTGGGTAGATACCCTGGAGATGCTTTGTGGGGTGGTAATTAACAATGATTCCTTGTACATAATCTAGAAATTTGCTTCCTGGTGTCACTGTGGGTGAGAGAACACAGTCGAACTTGGTTTATCCCAACTTTGACCATAGGTGCCAGTTTCTTGGTCTCTTTCTCATCGCTGGTGAGGACTTGCCTGTGAACACTCAGCTGCTTAGGAAGAGGTGTTAGTGAAGCAAGAGTGCTGGGAGGTGTTTGCATCAGCCAGGGAGTGAGGGAAAAAAGCGAGTGAGGGAAGAAAAGCATTCCACACCTGTCTGCCTTTTCAGTGAGGCCACCAAGTATTCTGAAGTAATATCATATTGCATTTACAAAGATTTCTGCAGATAGAAAATTTTTTAGATAGGGAAAAACTTATACTCAGATATATAGAATAACCTGATAGTGGAATCATTTAAAAATAATTAAATAACTTACCTTTTAAAGTGATGGATTCCCTTTGCTTTCCTTGTGCTTACCTTCTGTTTGTAGCTAATTCAGTTTTTATTTGTTGTCACAGGCTAAACATCTTTTTGACTGGCATGGACCCATTCTACTTCCACGCAGTAAATGTCATTTTACACTGCCTAGTGACCCTTGTGCTGATGTACACCTGTGACAAAACTGTCTTCAGGAATCGTGGACTTGCTTTTGTTACAGCATTACTTTTTGCCGTGCATCCTGTTCACACAGAGGCGGTGAGTGTCACTGGGACTCAGTGAAATAATTAAGCAAAACAGTCATCTTTTTCTCCTCTCAAAACCATGTGAATTTAAAGCTCTACTGAAGTGTTTATCTTTATATATAAATCATTCTGCTTGACAACTTTTCTTTTTAAATGTTCTAATGGCCTTTATTGCACCTCCAGGACTTAACTGCTTTTCTAAATAACCACTGTCATTATTACAGGTAGTCGTAAATGACCACAGTTCCTTATTTGTGGAAAATTTAAGTCCTAATGTGTTTTAAACAGCAAGGGGCATTTTGAGATGCTTAGCATGCTGAGTTATTGTTCCTGCTCTATGATTTTTTTAACCTATTCTTGCTCTGCTTAATATTTATAACATTCATGATACAGAACTCTTACGTGCTAGGGTTGTTTAGTTGCTAAGCTGTGTTGGACTCCTGGCAACCCCATGGACTGTAGCCCACCAGACTCCTTGTCCATGGGATTTCCCAGGCAAGAATACTGGAGTGGGTTGCCATTTCCTTCTCCAGGAGACTTTCCTGACCCAGTGATCAAACCCATGTCTCCTGCTTGGCAGGTGGATTCTTTACCACTGAGCCACATAGGAAGCCCAAGAGCTGGGGGAAGACCATAGAAAGTTGAACTGACATTCTTCAAATGAAATACACTTTCAAGACTTACCAATAGTTTTCCAGGTTATTTAGTATGAACTGTAGTTATTTGGAGGATGATGAGAAATGTGTTTAGAAAGTATAGATCTGGAGTCTTATTTAAAATATGGGCTTAATCATGCACCGAGATGGTATCATCTAGCCTGGCTTCGGGAGAAGGCAATGGCAACCCACTCCAGTACTCTTGCCTGGAAAATCCCATAGGTGGAGGAGCCTGGTAGGCTGCAGTCCATGGTGTTGGGAAGAGCTGGACACGACTGAGCAACTTCACTTTCACTTTTCACTTTCATGCATTGGAGAAGGCAATGGCAACCCACTCCAGTACTCTTGCCTGGAGAATCCCAGGGACGGGGGAGCCTGGTGGGCTGCTGTCTATGGGATTTATGGGGACATGACTGAAGTGACTTAGCCACAGCAGCAGCAGCCTGGCTTCATGTCTCAGTAACCACAGCTGGTTTATTTTCTGTATTGCTGAGGGTGGATGAAGACTTTCCAAGCAATACATGGGTACCACAGTTTTATAAGTATAGTCTCAAGAGTCACAGATTGCATCCGGACATTTTCCTATAGTTCACATCCTACAGTTAACATCCAGACCTGAGAACCTGGGGAAAAGTGTCAAGTTGATTCTCCTCTCCCTCTTCCCCTTTCAGTTGCCTTTTTCTTATATTAAAAAAATAAGGAATGTCTTACATACATCAGAATCTTACTATGCCCCAGGGGTACAAATGGCCCTGTACAGTGAAACAATTTGATATATTGGTGTCAGCCAAGTCTCCTCTAATTAAGGCATCATAAACCCAAAGTAGATTTATATCCTTATCTGTCTATACATGTTTCTGTGAAGAAGGCAGCATGGTATTAGAAGTAGGGCAAGGTGGCCTGCAAGATGTTTGTCATGGGGATGCATAATACTGTCATTTGATCTAAAGCAAGACATCTGATTTGGCCAATTGATTTGATAACGAGGACTGGTTAGGCCATATGATGGACATTTGCCGCAAACAAAATTCTAAATCTGTAAGCACAAGGTTTTGACACAAGTATATTTAGAGTGATAAGGAAGAAAATTGTTTTACAAACAATTACTTTGTTAAGTGTAATTTTCCCAGTCCTTTCTGAGTATTTTTGGACTGAACAAGGTGCCTGTAAGTGGAGGGCTGTAAAGTATAAGTAATAATCTTAGCAAAGTCTCAGTCAAGCCTTTTTCCTTAGTTTTGAGAAACTGTGAAAGCAAATGAATCTAATGACAGGTCACTTTAATGACTGGAACACTTCATTTATTTGCTTTCAACCAGGTTAAAGGAGAGCCTGGTAGAGCTGTCAGCTGATAGATCATTAAACATTATGTAAGGTGATAGATTGCTATGATTTTGCAGATAACTTGGGTGTTCAAAGAACTGTCACTGCTGTAACATGGTTACTTCTGTCCTCACTTATGTGAGCTGCATTCAAATACAAAAGCTACAAATAGAATTGATCCCACATGCTTCCTTATTCTAACAAAAAGTAATATTCAGTCATAGATAACTGAATTTATTTAAAAAGCCTGCCCCTATATTATTGAGGACTGGAAGAAGCACAAGCTGGAATCAAGATTGCCAGGAGAAATATCAATAACCTCATATATGCAGATGACACCACCCTTATGGCAGAAAGTGAAGAGGAACTAAAAAGCCTCTTGATGAAAGTGAAAGAGGACAGTGAAAAAGCTGGCTTAAAGCTCAACATTCAGAAAACGAAGATCATGGCATCCGGTCCCATCACTTCATGGGAAATAGATGAGGAAACAGTGGGAACAGTGTCAGATTTTTGGGGGGGGGGTGTCCAAAATCACTGCAGATGGTAACTGCAGCCATGAAATTAAAAGACGCTTACTCCTTGGAAGGAAAGTTATGACCAACGTAGATACCATATTCGAAAGCAGAGACTAGTTTGCCAACAAAGGTCCATCTAGTCAAGGCTATGGTTTTTCCAGTGGTCATGTATGGATGTAAGAGTTAGACTGTGAAGAAGGCTGAGCGCCGAAGAATTGATACTTTTGAACTGTGGTGTTGGAGAAGACTCTTGAGAGTCCCTTGGACTACAAGTAGATACAACCGGTCCATCTGAAGGAGATCAACCCTGGGATTTCTTTGGAAGGAATGATGCTAAAGCTGAAACTCCAGTACTTTGTCAACTTCATGCGAAGAGTTGACTCATTGGAAAAGACTCTGATGCTGGGAGGGATTGGGGGCAGGAGGAGAAGGGGACGACTGAGGATGAGATGACTGGATGGCATCACTGACTCAATGGATGTGAGTCTGAGTGAACTGCGGGAGTTGGTGAGGACAGGGAGGCCTGGTGTGCTGCGATTCATGGGGTCACAAAGAGTCGGACACGACTGAGCAACTGAACTGAACTGAACTGATTCTTTAATAATTTTTATCATTTTTTTCTAACTTATACTGTATTTAGCAATTGAAAATAATAATAATTGGAATAATAATACAAAATTGAAAATTCTACAAAATTGAAAATTCTACAATTTTGAAAATTCAGAAAATGTAGGTGCTTTTGATCGCAGGAACTTTAAAAAATTAATCTAATTATATATATTTTTATTATAGACATGATAAGTAGAATATTTTAAAATGTAATTACATAGCATATTAAGAAAAAACTGCTGAGGGGGAAATAAAATGGGAACATGATTTCAAGGGGAAAGGGCACGTGAAATGTCTGTTATTTAAAGAGCCTGTTCACATTTGTGTACATGGAAGATGATGAGCTTCAAACTGCTGTGGTATGTTTCAGGTTCATTTGGTACATTCAAAACAGTAACTTTATGGCCTATTTTAAAATATCAATTTCTAAAATGTACAGGAAGTTAAATCCTTTGAAGTATTTAAAATTATGATGAAAAACTTTAGATATGAATTTTAAAAGATAAGAGTGATACATAAATTTTCAATATTATTGTTGGATGAAGAGAAATAATCAAGGACCACTACTCCTAGCCATACAGAACATATGATACTGGGTCAATGGCAATGTTTTAATCTAAGCCCATTGACTTCATTATGTTTCTGACAGTTTCTTAGATAGATTTGAAAATTCATGCTTAGAGGGTCTTGGGGAAAATTTGTGTAGGAAAGAACAAATGAGTAGAATAAGACCAGTCCTGATTCGGTGCTTGCAGAAAAGGAGAGCATAAAATTCAGTGTGATCATGAGCTGATAGAGAGGTTGAAGTCTAAGAAAAAGGGAAAATTTTGTTAGCAAAATGACCTTTAAAAGAGTTTCAACCAACTTTCATACTAATCGGAAAAAAAAAAATCCATGGTAACACAATTATGGGGACAAAGCAGCCTGAGAGATGGACATTTATTTAGGGAAACATATTAAACTATTTGCATTTACAAGGAGATAGGGGAGGCATAAGAAAGTAAAGAAATTAGACCTACATAATACACTATACTGGAAAGTAATATCTAGAGACCATTATTTAATTATAGATATTAGTTTGAGTTTCTAAAAAGGAGGACAGAAGGATAGTAAAAAAGAAATGTGCATTATGAAAACAGTGATAAATGATTTTAAAAAAGAAAAACAGACCATAGTGTGGCGAAAGAGGGATTTAGTAGAATATATCCCCTCTCTGTTAAACAAGAATAAAAATGGGACCATCAATTATGACAGGAAGGATAGAGGGTTTGAATTGGAGGGGTAAGAAGATTTAGTTTAAGCATGTTGATATAATTAACAATTTGCTTTCTTAATTATATAATCAACAAATTGTTAATGAGTACTTGTTTGGTACAGGCCCTTTGCCAGGTGCCAAGGGGATATGTGAGTGGGTAGTGGGGTTCCCTACCCACAGTTTGTTCATAAGCCTCTAGAAAGCCAAAGAGCATATACATAAAAACATACAAGACAAAGCAATATGTTGTAATAAAACTAGAATTCCAGTGAAGGGAAAAATTATTTCCAACTTAAATTGAGATGAACAAATTCATTTATTTACTTAATTTCTCAATAAATATTTGAGTGACTGGAATATAGGCAGTCAATGCAGGGCTATACAGTGAATAAGATAGACCTTCCTCATTGAAAACCTTGTGATTCTTGGGTTTCCTGACAGTATATTTCTTGGTAAATATATGGGGTTTTTTCTTAACTCTGAATCATGAGAAAAATCAGTAGAGAAATTAGGAAAACACTGAAATTCTCCTATGAGAATTAAAACTTAACAGTCATCACAGAGACATTACTGTTCAAATGAATGATCATATGTCAAATCAAAAACAAGAACAGGAAATGCTTACACACAGAGTTGAAGGTTAAGGTGAACATTTCCAAGGCTGGAACAGAGTACTCAGGGAAAAAATTGGTTGTGATCTAATCAGCACGTCTAGCTTTCAGCTGTGGCCCTGTGTTAAGTGTGTGTTCCTGCTCAGTCTGATACTAGGAGAACTCATTTTGCAGATAACATAATTGATGACTTTATACATATAGTATACTCCATACATGGGCTTCCCCTGTAGCTCAGCTAGTAAAGAATCCACCTGCAATGAGAGAGGCTTGGGTTCGATCCTATTTCATACAAATCCTATGAGTGATAGTCCAAGAAGTAACAAGTTCTGGGGGCAAATGAAGTCCTTAATTGGCAGTTTCCACTTGTGATACTGTACAGCTTGCTAGGAGATCTGAATGTTACATTATTTGAATTCAACTCAATTAGGTTTACTGATGTTATTCAAATGTTTAAATATTTCTTAAAGGAATACGTTTCCCAGGTTACAACTACCCAATTGGTGATGGAAACCTGCAGCTTGAGGGCAGAAATAATTGCTGCCCATCTCTGTATTCATATCTTTGACTGGTCTTTCTGTACTTCCCAGCACCCTATGGTTCAGCCTCCATTGTTGTGGAATCAGGCCCAGGGGGCTGCAACTTAACATTTCATCTTTGCTTTCTGTTGCTCACTGCTGCCCCCTTTTCACTAATCCATGCTGTCATCACTTTGTCTTGGCTTAGTGGGTAAAAATCCTCCCACTACATAGGAGATGTGGATTCGATCCATGGGTCGGGAAGATGCCCTGGAGAAGGAAATGGCAATCCACTCCAGTATTCTTGCCTGGAAAATCCCACGGACAGAGGGGCCTAGCAGGCTACAGTCCATTGGGTCACAAAAAGTCAGACATGATTGAGCAACTAAACATACACACACACACACACACACACACACACACACTCATCACTTTATGCCTTCCTAGCCAGAAAAACCCACATGCTTACAGACCTCCTCTCCCTGGAATGCTGCATTCCCTTTCTGGCCCAAAATTGACATCTCCCTGTCTCAAGTTTCCTGAAGTCCTCCGTGCCTGACCTGTAAGTCCCAGTGAATACAGCCAGCCTTTCCACACAGCCTTCCCAGATCCTGCAGTCCAAATTAATCCCTTCATTCTTCTCATGGCTGTGATTTCTCCCCTTTACAATGCATGCAATTTCCTTGTAACTTCTTAATACCCTTTTTTGACTCCCCAGCAGATATTAACTGCTTGGGGCAGGCTTTATCCCTCCAGCTGGCGTAATACCTGGCAAAGAGGAGGCGCTTGGAAAATGTTTGTTGAAGGGAGTGATACATGTAGTTACTGAACAAGATGACATTGACAAATTGACTTGCAGTGTTTGGCTGGTCTGGACATATATTAGCTGATGACAGTCACTTTGTTTTTAAGACACTAGCCTTCTTGCCTCCAGAGACCTCAGCTTAACAAGGATGTAGAATAGGGGTTCAGTGACTGTGTGGGGGTTTGGAGCTGGCAGCAGAGTCTCGACGTTAGCGCTGACTTTTCAACACCCCTTCTGAGCTTCTGCTCCAAGGGACACTACATTCTTTATATCTGGGCACATCCAGCTGGCACATGCTGCTGTTGCTGCTGTTTGCCAGTAGAGCTAACTGACTACAGTTCAAGAAGCAGGGCTCCAGGTGCCTTCAGAGTGTTAGTTTCACTCACCTAACTTGTGATTGCCTTGTTCCAGCTTGGTACCCCCACTACCAACTTGTGAGCCTTACTGTGTCTGAGTTGGCCACAATCAGCTGTGCTGTGGTAGCTGTCCCTCTGGGCCCAGATGCCTGGCCTCATCCCTCGACTTTGTTGCTGGGGAGCTGGGCTCTCTGTTTAACCTTCCAGAGGTCTTGCAGGTGATGCTGAGCTCAGTGCTCTAAGAGGCAGTGGTGTAGAATGAGCAGAACTAGACTTCAGAAGTGAATTGTGTGCAGTTGTAGCTTTACAGACTGCGAGTGTGAGCCGGGCCTTGACACTGAGTGAAACCACACCGTCACTGCCTACTTCCCTCACGCATTCTTCCTGACGTGGCACGCAAGTTCCTTATAGATTAAGGGATCAATGAACAGCATGTGGCCTGAACAGCCACTTTAGGTAAGAGCTTTCAGTTCTATACTGCCAGTGAAATTCTTTGGCCATGTCCAGGTTTCTCTTGATGTGGATTAGACTAGAATTTTTCTCAATTATGTGACTCGCTATCCATCCAGATGCAGGTATTTAATTGAATTATATTTTATTTAGATTTTAACTAATAGATATATTGGATTATCTAGTAAAGTTAACATAAAATATCACACATGTAAACCTTAATGTAAAAAGATGATTTCTATAGGTCACACAGGAAAACCTCAGTGATAAGAATCTCCCTTCCTTGCTCTGCAGAGAAAAGGAAGACAGAAGGGCATCAACACCAAGTGGGCACTTTATATATTGGGTTGGCCAAAAAGTTCATTTGGAAAAACCCGAAAAACTTTTTGGCCAACCCAATATATCATTTTACTTATTATGGCAGTAACATGAGGTAGGGGGTGTAATACTCATTTTAAAAATAACAAAACCAAATCTCAGAACTTAGAGATGACAAAGTTGAGTCTCACTCAGATGGCAAGAGGAGTCTATATTCAAGCCTTGGGTGGTCTAGCTCCATGCGTGTGTCATCACCTCTCCTTTATGATTGCAAAGTGTGCTTATTATTTGAGGATATTTATGCCAAAGCCTTTGACTGTGTGGATCACAATAAACTGTGGAAAATTCTGAAAGAGAAGGGAATACCAGACTACCTGACCTGCCTCTTGAGAAAACTGTATGCAGGTCAGGAAGCAACAGTTAGAACTGGACATGGAACAACAGACTGTTTCCAAATAGGAAAAGGAGTACATCAAGGCTGTATATTGTCACCCTGCTTGTTTAACTTATATGCAGAGTACATCATGAGAAACGTTGGACTGGAAGAAACACAAGCTGGGATCAAGATTGCCGGGAGAAATATCAATATCCTCAGATATGCAAATGACACCACCGTTATGGCAGAAAGTGAAGAGGAACTAAAAAGCCTCTTGATGAAAGTGAAAGAGGAGAGTGAAAAAGTTGGCTTAAAGCTCAACATTCAGAAAATGAAGATCATGGCATCGGTCCCATCACTTCATGGGAAATAGATGGGGAAACAGTAGAAACAGCGTCAGACTTGATTTTGGGGGGCTCCAAAATCACTGCAGATGGTGATTGCAGCCATGAAATTAAAAGACGCTTACTCCTTGGAAGAAAAGTTATGACAAACCTAGATAGCATATTGAAAAGCAGAGACATTACTTTGCAGACTAAGGTCTTCAAGGCTATGGTTTTTCCAGTAGTCATGTATGGATGTGAGAGTTGGACTGTGAAGAAGGCTGAGAGCTGAAGAATTGATGCTTTTGAACTGTGGTGTTGGAGAAGACTCTTGAGGGTCCCTTGGACTGCAAGGAGATCCAACCAGTCCATTCTGAAGGAGATCAACCCTGGGATTTCTTTGGAAGGAATGATGCTAAAGCTGAAACTCTAGTACTTTGGCCACCTCATGTGAAGTGTTGACTCATTGGAAGACTCTGATGCTGGGAGGGATTGGGGGCAGGAGGAGAAGGGGATGACCGAGGATGAGATGGCTGGATGGCATCACTGACTTGATGGACGCAAGTCTGAGTGAACTCCAGGAGACGGTGATGGACAGGGAGGCCTGGTGTGTTGCGATTCATGGGGTCGTAAAGAGTCGGACACGACTGAGCGACTGAACTGACCTGAACTGAACTGATAGGTATATTTCCCAGAAATCTACTTTCTGCTATTAACTGTTGATTGATTCTCCAACACACCATCGGCTTCAGGTCCTCTGTGATTTGGGTGAAGCTGTTTTCTGTGCCTTAATGTCAAATCTGTTCATTTCTTTTGCAAACTCTTCCTCCCCATGTGAGCTTTTCTTTGAAACTTGCTTTGAACCATACCCCAGTTTTTCCTTCATAATTTTATTTCTTGGATTAAAAAAAATCAAGAGAAATGTACACGTTTTAAATAGTGTAATAATACAAATATTTATAAATAGGCATCTATCCCCCACTCCTCTTCCATTTCAGTCCCTTTCTGAAGTAACACAGTGAAAACAAAATTTTAAACTTAAGAAGTGTAATGACCATATTACTCTTTATCCAGAGGCACCAGTTTTTAACCTTTTGCAGCATTTGCTTTATCATCCTTGCTCTCTTTCTCCTTCAATATATAGAAATATTTTTTATTTGCTGAAACATTTGATAGTAGGTTGTGTAATTCATGCTACTTTATACCTTAATAATTTAGTTGTGAGGTGTATTTTCTAAAACCATGGTCATTAGTCACGGTTTCTTTTTAGCTTCTTTCAATCTTAAGTTTGTAACAGTTACCAGTCTTCACTGTCTATTGTATTATTTATATCTTTAGATGTAATTAAAATTATATATTATGATGTATATAATGTTATTGTATGTTATCAATGTGATATTTGTTATAATAATGTATACTATGTTGCATAAATATAATATATAAATTATAATACAAATATATAATCAAATTTATATTATATAATTTATAACATGATTTACATATATAGCATATTATATTAAAATTTATAATATAAATAAAATTATGAAATATATATAAGTACAATAATATAAGAACATCTGAATATAAAATACAAATTTATAATGTATACAGTATATCTGTAATTATAATATATGTATGATATTGAAAATATGTTATATGTAGTACTATATTATGATAGATTTTGACTTGTATTATAGTCAAGAAAGGTTAAAAATAAAGTTAAGCATGAAAATCTTGCCCCTTTCTTCCTCTCTATCTCCTTCTTTAAAATTACTGTTAAATGTTTAGGATAACCAGAAGTGATTAGTCATATATCAGAAATTGAAGAATAATGTGTTTCCTAATTTACTGTTTCTTTCATTCCTCTAAAAACAAATACATTGCTGTTATGGGTCTCTGAGAAAGTGGTTTTCTAAGGTTTTTATTTTTTCAAAATTTGTAGGTGGCTGGAATTGTTGGCAGAGCTGATGTGTTGGCATGCCTGCTGTTTCTTTTGGCCTTTCTCTCTTATAATAGGTATGTATGGCTAAGAATGCCCTTGTCTGTGTTTACAGTCATGCTCTTCCCTGGGAGTTTCTGCTATGTGTGTGTGTGTGTGTGTGTGTGTGTGTGTGTGTGTGTAGCTTCTGAGCTCCTTCCTGAGAGAGGAGGGAAGCTTCTTGGCTGTGAGATAACCGTGAGCTTCCTGGAGACTTGGCATAGGAAACTGTCTCTTAGCCAAAGGCTGTTGTGTTTTCCAGCTATATTCTGAACTATGTCATAGCCTCTTAAAAGGACTGCCCTCCCAGTGCTGGGAAGATAAGCTCTAGCTTCTTGATTTCTCTTACTGAGAATGGAATTTGAAATTAGCTCTGAGCCAAATTATACTGGCTATAGTCCTGTCTTCTATTTAACTATGCTTTGTTTAATTTGTCCTTTTCATTTTGGTCTTAGTTTTTTCCCCCCTCTTTATTATACTCATTAAAGGAGCTTAAAGCTTAAAATGACAAGGCCGAATTGAAAGTACTATTTCTCAACTGTGATTTTCTAATTTGTACATCATTTCATCAAAATACAGAAGCTTCTTGCTTTGTGAGACTGAAAAGCAATAAAACAATCTCCCATTATATTGCCCCTTTCCCTGCAAGATGATCAGATTCTCACCTGAGTTGTGACATAGGCAAAGGGGTGGGTTAAAAATAGGATGTAATATACAATGGAATATTACTCAGCCATAAAAAGGAATGCATTTGAGTCAGTTCTGATGAGGTGGATGAATCTAGAACCTATTATACACAGTGAAGTGAGTCAGAAAGAGAAAGATAAATATCATATTCTAACACATATATACAGAATCTGGAAAAATGATACTGAAGAATTTATTTACAGGGCAACAATGGAGAAACAGACATAGAGAATAGACTTATGAACCTGGGAAGAAGGGAGGAAAGGGTGAGATGAATAGAAAGAGTAACATGGAAACTTACATTCAGTTCAGTTCAGTTTAGTCGCTCAGTCGTGTCCGACTCTTTGCAACCCCATGAATCGCAGCACACCAGGCCTCCCTGTCCATCACCATCTCCCGGAGTTCACTCAGACTCAGTCCGTCAAGTCCGTGATGCCATCCAGCCATCTCATCCTGGGTCGTCCCCTTCTCCTCCTGCCCCCAGTCCCTCCCAGCATCAGAGTCTTTTCCAATGAGTCAGCTTTTCACATGAGGTGGCCAAAGTACTGGAGCTTCAGCATTAGCATCATTCCTTCCAAAGAAATCCCAGGGTTGATCTCCTTCAGAATGGACTGGTTGGATCTCCTTGCCCATATGTAAAATAGATAGCCAAGGGGAATTTGCTGTATGGCTCAGGAAACTCAAACAGGGACTCTGTATCAACCTATAGGGGTGGGGTTGGGAGGGAGGTGGGAGGCAGGTTCAAAAGGGAGGGGATATATGTATACCTATGGCTGATTCATGTTGAGGTTTGACAGAAAACAGCAAAATTCTGTAAAGCAATTATCCTTAAATTAAAAAAAAATTTTTTTAATCTAAAAAAAAAAAAAAAGAATGTAATGGCGGCGGTGACTCAGTGGCTAGCCCAGATAAAGGGGGACAGTGAACCATTGCCCTGCTTCATGGAGTGATGCCTAGTTAAGGATTTATAAACCTTGATCTTTGGGTCAGTTCATTGGCCTATAATCTTACAAAACACAGTGACTGCAAGGAACACAGTTCTAAACCAGTGGTTCTCCATATGGGATAAATTTGTCCATGTTGTCCCCAGGGACATTTGCAATGTCTGGAGATATTTTTGCTCACCTGGCAAGTGAGTGGAGGCCAAGGATTCTGAAGCCTGTACAACAGCCCTTGTAACAATCATCTTCCCTGAGCTGTGCTGAGAATCCTTGTCTTAAACCAGCTTAGACCTTGGATCAAGGACGAACTGAATTAAACCTTATAAAGTTTTGGTTTAAGACCAAAACCTTTTCTTAATATAGGACCAAGCTTCTATCCTGGCTTTGTAGCCTCCCACTGCATTCGAGTGTGTGCGTAGTAGCTCAGTCATGTCCTGTTCTTTGTGACTTCATGGACTGTAGCCTGCCAGGCTCCTCTGTCCATGGGATTCTCCAGGCAAGAATACTGGAGTGGGTTGCCATTTCCGTCTCCAGGGCATCTTCCCGATCCAAGAATCGAACCTGTGTCTCTTGGGTCTCCAGCACCGGCAGGAGGATTCTTTACCACTGTGTCACCTGGGAAGTCCCTCATGGCATTGCTAGTTATATATGAGTGTTGTGAAAATATTAAAAATGTAAACCCAAATTCAACAATTGTTTCCTGTTTGCTCTGGTGTTAGAATAAAATTAACAATCACTTTTGAGTGTGAACTTGATCTCTCAGGCCTTTTCTGTGTGTTGATAAACAGGAATGTGAGTGGGTCTGTAGCCTATCCGTACCTGTGTGATGATAAGCCACATTGCTACAGCTTTCTGTTGTGCAGGTCATTCGCACTTTGAGTAATTTAAGCTGTCAACCAGCTTCGGAGAAAAAGCCTGTCTCCTACAAATTTGGAATATAATTTAGGCAGTTGTTCCAAGACATAACAATAATGGTGAGACGTCACAACTGCAGATGTATTGTCCTACCAAGGAGAGGGAACAAATTGGTGTGTCACCTGCAGAAGGAGCTGTGAGGTTTCTTGCTGGGGAGCTGATTCTGTTTTGTAAGGTTAAAAAAGACTTTACAGCAACTGGAGGGTTTTAGAAAATCCCTGCTAGAAATTATGCTGAGAAAGAAAAAAAGTTTTCCCTAAACATTCTCACGGAAAACATACTTAAAACTTCAGATTAGAAACTAATACAACATTGGAAATCAGCAATTCTTCAATTAAAACAAAACAAACAAACAGATCATCCAGAAAAAAAGAAAAATACCAAAACATCTATATTTTCATCACATTAATGATGATTGTGTTTTGGTATCTATCCAGTGTTTTCTTTGTACAGAAACATATAAGACACCTTCACAATAATAATAATAATGATGATGATTAACCCAGGATGAGGCACAGGGAGGCATTGACCTGCCCCTTGTTACCTTGTTAGTTAACAACAGAGCTGTGATCTGAACCCAGGAAACCTGGCTCCAGAGTTCATGCATATGGCTTATTATTATTCACTTAATATATATTCACCTAAACATCTTTACATGTCACTAAGTATATCTCTCAGAGAAGGCGATGGCACCCCACTCCAGTACTCTTGCCTGGAAAATCCTATGGACAGAGGAGCCTGGTAGGCTGCAGTCCATGGGGTCGCGAAGAGTCGGACACGACTGAGCGACTTCCCTTTCACTTTTCACTTTCATGCGTTGGAGAAGGAAATGGCAATCCACTCCAGTGTTCTTGCCTGGAGAATCCCAGGGATGGGAGAGCCTGGTGGGCTGCCGTCTATGGAGTCACACGCAGTCGGACACGACTGAAGTGACTTAGCAGCAGCAAGTATATCTCTATATACTAGCATTTTAAATGCTTCTTAGTGTTCCTCTGTTATATGCCATATTTTACCATAACTTATATGCTTTTATCTAAGTACCAAATTCAGCATTGTCAGTCATTTACTTTTTCCCACCTTTGCAAATTTTATTCTTAAAGATACCTTTGCTCATCTATTTAGAATAAAATGAAATCTGTGTTGTATCTTACCTTTAAAAGGTGGCATTTCTTAGCAACCAGTATTTCTTCTTGGAGTAAAACCATCTCAAATTTATTTTTCAGGAGTGTGGACCAGTGTTGTGTTGGGGAAAGTTTCCCTCCCACGGCTTCTCCCTTCTTCCTGCTGCTTAGTCTGTTTCTGGGGACCTGCGCAATGCTGGTGAAAGAGACAGGCATCACGGTGTTCGGCGTGTGCTTGGTTTATGATCTCTTTTCTTTATCCCACAATCATGATAAATCGTAAGTCATGTCAAAGTTTTGCTGTCAAGGAGTGTGTGATGTGCAAAGAAAAATTACTTAAATCAATAGTTTTCAAATTTTCATTAAACAAATAGAGATACAACATTCTGTTAAATGTAGCCTCATCTTGGGGATTTTCCTGGTGGCTCAGTAGTAAAGACTCCATCTGCCAACACTGGAGACACAAGAAATGCAGGTTCGATCCCTGGGTTGGGAAGATCCCCTGGAGAAGGAAATGGCAACCCGCTCCAGTATTGTTGCCTGGGAGATCCCAAGGACAGAGGAGCCTGGTGGATTGCAGTCCGTGGGGTCACAAAAGAGGCAGACACGACAGAGCGACTAAATAAAAACAAACCTCACCTTAGACCATAATATAGTAAGGCTTATTTCCTTAAGACAGTTGCATTGTATGTGTTCAGACTCTTCACGCTTGTGTCATTGAGGATTGTAAAGTTTTTGTGAGCACCAAATTTGGAATTGAAAAGTACTTATGCTAATTGCAAGTTTATATCACTAGATTGTTTTGCTTGTATAATACTGAGAAATCTTGATTCACACAGGAGAGTGGTTACAAATGGTAACAGTTTGTTAACAGCTTGCCTGGAATCTCTGCATTCACATAAGGGCTATCCTTCAAAGAACACTGCTAAATTGGAGTCTGTTTACTAGCTTGTGAGGTGGTGTATATACCTAAGTTTTGAATGGGGCAGTGGGGGGTGGTAGAGTGGGGGGGACGTTTGGAATTCCACAACAGACCAGTCTAAACCATACAGGAAAAATTAATTGCATATCATATTCAAGTTAAAGAACAAGTTTATTAAGTAGCCTGTTTTCATTTAACAAATTTAGGCACTTTCATATTGTCCTGTGGGTTATAGATGATAAGAATGACCAAGGCGTTTTAAAAGTTCAAGCACATACTGTAATTTTCTTCCTCAGGATTTACTAACAATTTGACATGCAAACCCCATTTTTCAGTAATTATAAGGTCCTTACATTTGAACTTTTAATAAATGCAGCTGATTTATTCTCCGGCCTTGTCTGGAAGAATTTTATCTTTAAAAAAAAAAATCCTGCCTTTTTATCCCATTCCCTACCTCTTTATACTTCTTGACACAAAGATAAAAGCAGTGCTAGTGCATGTCAACAAGCTGAGATGAGTCATTAAATTCTGATCACTTTCCTGCCTGGGCGTACTTGGAGATAATTTAAATAGATTTTACTACTCTGTTAGCTCTCTGCGAATCTCAGAGGCATGTAAAAGGAAGAATCCTAGTTATCATTTTGACCCAAGCTTAAACCAGCAAAGCCAGAGGACCTCCCCTTGGCTAGTATGAGTCCTCTGACCCACCGCAGTAATTGCGCTGCTGGCCTTCCTGTCGGCTCTTCTGGCTTCCCACTTGCTTCTGCCCCCTTTTTGTGTCTACCTCCTTTGCTCTGTGACAAGTGACTGGAGATCTTGCCCTCTGGGCCTGTCCAGAGATATTTTAACCTCATATCGACTGAAAAAAAAAAAACACCCACACAACTTGAAAGTTGAGAATTGTGTTTTATTTGGGACAATTACTAAGGACTTATAACCTGAGAAAGCCCCTCAGGTAGCTGTAAGGAAACTGTTCCATAGCAGTGAGGGAGGAACTAGAATATATGAGTTTTTGCTGCTGGGGGGAAAAAAGAAGCCTATAGTTGAAACTCAAAACATTGCTAATCACAAAAAATCAGACATCTCAAGTTAATGATTTAGGGCTTTTCAATATATGGAAAAATGCAAGCGTCTGGGCTTATGAAAATTTTTCCTTTGATATGCATGTCAGCTGTCTAGGGTCAGTATCCCGTTTTTCTCCATTCTGAATTCTGAATTCCCTTAGGGTACACCCTGGGGACAGCTTCGTTGGCTGATAACTTGATGGCAGGCAGCATTCTTTTGTCTATACTCATACTTGAAGTCTTATCTCCTTTGGTCTTAGGACTCCCCAACTCATGGTTGCTTATAGTCCTTTCTTCTTCATCTGGTCACTATTGAGCTAGGCATTTTTCAAAGAGGATAATTATCTCTTTTAGTCTTTTAGTGATTTTCTTGACCTACACCATACCAAACTGCTGGAAGTTCTATGAAAAAAATAATAACTGCTGATATGTAGCTTGGAAGTTGCATAGTTCATAGTTTATGGGGGTTTTTTTGTTTTAGTAACTTTTAGCTCTCACAACAACCAGCATCTCTGCATAGGTGAAGGCGTTCATTCTTTCCTGCATCATTTTATCTACCTGTTTAATGCATTCCCATTTTGTGCCTGGCCACAAATAAGACAGATAAGATTCCTTCCCACAAAGGGCAGTGATAGGGGAAGACAAACATTGTATAAGTAATTACATGAGGACCTGAGTACAGTTGTGAACTTGGTAGCAAGGAACTGAGAACAGGTAACAGGGATTCAGTTCGGTCCAGTCTCTCAGTCGTGTCCAACTCTTTGCAACCCCGTGAACCGCAGCACGCCAGGCCTCCCTGTCCATCACCAACTCTCGGAGTTCACTCAGATTCACGTCCATCGAGTCAGTGATGCTATCCAATCATCTCATCCTCTGTCGTCCCCTTCTCCTCCTGTCTTCAAACTTTCCCAGCATCAGGGTCTTCTCAAATGAGTCAGCTCTTCACATCAGGTGGCCAAAGTATTGGAGTTTCAACTTCAACATCAGTCCTTGCAATGAACACCCAGGACTGATCTCCTTTAGGATAGACTGGTTGGATCTCCTTGCAGTCCAAGGAACTCTCAAGAGTTTTCTCCAACACCACAGTTCAAAAGCATCAATTCTTCAGTGCTCAGCTTTATAGTCCAACTCTCACATTCATACATGACTACTGGAAAAACGATAACCTTGACTAGATGAAACTTTATTGGCAAAGTAATGTCTCTGCTTTTGAATATTCTATCTAGGTTGGTCTTAAGTTTCCTTTCAAGGAGTAAGCGTCTTTTAATTTCATGGCTGCAGTCACCATCTGCAGTGATTTTGGAGCCCCCCAAAATCAAGTCATCCACTGTTTCCACAGTTTCCCCATCTATTTGCCATGAAATGATGGGACCAGATGCCATGATCTTCGTTTTCTGAATGTTGAGCTTTAAGCCAACTTTTTCACTCCCCTCTTTCACTTTCATCAAGAGGCTTTTTAGTTCTTCACTTTCTGCCATAAGGGTGGTGTCATCTGCATATCTGAGGTTATTGATATTTCTCCCGGCAATCTTGATTCCAGCTTGTGCTTCTTCCAGCACAGCGTTTCTCTGTACTCTGCATATAAGTTAAATAAGCAGGGTGACAATATACAGCCTTGACGTACTCCTTTTCCTATTTGGAACCAGTCTGTTGTTCCATGTCCAGTTCTAACTGTTGCTTCCTGACCTGCATACAGATTTCTCAAGAGGCAGGTCAGGTGGTCTGGTATTCCCATCTCTTTCAGAATTTTCCACAGTTTATTGTGATCCACGCAGTCAAAAGCTTTGGCATAGTCAATAAAGCAGAAATAGATGTTTTTCTGGAACTCTCTTGCTTTTTCTGTGATCCAGCAGATGTTGGCAATTTGATCTCTGGTTCCTCTGCCTTTTCTAAACCAGCTTGAACATCTGGAAGTTCACAGCTCATGTATTGCTGAAGCCTGGCTTGGAGAATTTTGAGCATTACTTTACTAGCATGTGAGATGAGTGCAATTGTGCTGTAGTTTGAGCATTCACTGGCATTCCTTTCTTTGGAACTGGAATGAAAAGTGACCTTTTCCAGTCCTGTGGCCACTGCTGAGTTTTCCAGATTTGTTGACATATTGACTTCAGCAATTTCACAGCATCATCTTTCAGGATTTGAAATAGCTCAACTGGAATTTCATCACCTCCACTAGCTTTGTTTGTAGTGATTCTCCCTAAGGCCCACTTGACTTCACATTCCAGGATGTCTGGCTCTAGGTGAGTGATCACACCATTGTGATTATCTGAGTCATGAAGATCTTTTTTGTACAGTTCTTCTGTGTATTCTTGCCACCTCTTCTTAATCTCTTATACTTCTGTTAGGTCCATACCTTTTCTGTCCTTTATTGAGCCCATCTTTGCATGAAATGTTCCCTTGGTATCTCTAATTTTCTTGAAGAGATCTCTCGTCTTTCCCTTTCTATTGTTTTTCTCTATTTCTTTGCATTGATCACTGAGTTACGCTTTCTTATCTCTCCTTATTATTCTTTGGAACTCTGCACTCAGATGCTGATATTTTTTCTTTTTGTTTTTGCTTCTCTTCTTCTCACAGCTATTTGTAAGGCCTCCTCAGACAGCCATTTTGCCTTTTTGCATTTTTTCCCCCCTTGGGAATCGTCTTGATCCCTGTCACCTGTACAGTGTCACAAACCTCCATTCTTAGTTCATCAGGCACTCTATCTATCAGATCTAGTCCCTTAAATCTATTTCTCACTTCCACTGTATAATCATAAGGGATTTGATTTAGGTCTTACCTGAATGGTCTAGTGGTTTTCCCCACTTTCTTCAATTTAAGTCTGAGTTTGACAATAAGGAGTTCATGATCTGAGCCCTAGTCAGCTCCCAGTCTTGATTTTTGCTGACTGTATAGAGCTTCTCCATCTTGGCTGCAAAGAATATAATCAGTCTGATTTAGGTATGGCCATCTGGTGATGTTCATGTGTAGAGTCTTCTTTTGGGGATACCTGGTCGCTAACAGTATCTCTTGAGTGAAGGCTATGATCCAGGAACGGGACCATGCCATTTACAGGTATGAAGTCACTTATTGCTAACAACTGTTACCATTGTTTCACAGAGCAGAAAGTACAGGCATAGAAAGTAACCTCTCCAGGGTCTCCCACCCCTGATTTAGACTCTGTCTGTGTAACTTCAGAGTCACAGGGTTACTCCTGAGTACCTGCCTCCATGGGACACATGTGACTGGGGCCAGTAACCTCCCAGGGCATCTGCAGCTCAGAACCTGGGCTTACATTAGTAGCAGGATATGAGCTCAAAGGATCTGCCTATACTGGAGGTCTTAACTCATTGAGAATCTCACAAAATTGTGTCTCCTTTTCCAAGAAATTCTTATCTGCTAATTTAGAATAAGGACTTCCTGGGTGGTGCAGTGTTAAGAACCCATCTGCCAATACAGGAGACATAGAAGATGCAGATTCGATACCTGGGTTGGAAAGATCCCCTGGAGGAGAGCACAGCAACCCACTTCGGTATTCTTGCCTGGAGAATCGCATGGACAGAGGAACCTGGTGCGCTACAATCTATAGAGTCACAAAGAGTTGGACAGGACTGAAGTGACTTAGCATGCATGCATCTGTCCTTTTGGAATCTGAATTTAGGTTGTTTCCACTTTTTTGATTATTATATACCATGCTGCAGTCAAGTTTTGGGTGCACATACCTGCAGGTTTCTCCAGTGTATAACCACAGAAGTGAGGTGTGGGCCCACATATAGATGTACATTCACTGTATTGATGTGCAGCCATTCTCTTGAAATAACTGCAGCAGTGGATGAGAATCCTCTTGTTCCACATTCTCCCCATCCTGAGTAGTGTCAGACTTTTACATTTTTGCCCAGCTAATGTTATGGAATATATCTCAGAGGATTCATGGAAGAACATGAGAATATGTTGCATGGATCATCTGTGAACACAATTTTCCAAGATCATAATAATATAAATCCCAAATATCCCTTCAGCTAAGTTAGGAGAATTCAACTTATGTTTATTATGAGAGAAATGTTTGAGGAGGATGAGAAGTGAAGAGTGTCTGTATGTATACTGGTGACCACATAAGAGGATTGAATCTACATCTTCTCTTGTAATGAGCCAATATGACAAGTTCTAAAATTGGAAGTAACATTATTATTTAATGTTATTTTAAAAATATTGTGATACATACCAGAAACAGAAGAGCTAAAAGATTCGTGAATATTTGCTTCCAAGGAACAGGGCCTGGGGAGGGGACAGGGGACTGCTGTTCCTTGTTGCAGGTCTTGTTGCTCCTTTTGACATTGTTTCCTCCTCACGATTAGGAGCAACGGGGTCATCCATCAGTGCAGCCCACAGCAGCCTGGAAGCTCCCTGACAACACACCCTCTCCGGGAGAATGGGAAGCAGCAGCGGTTCCCTCACAAAGGAGCTTGGGGTGGCTGCCATGCCATGCCATCTGAACCCAAGAGCAGTGGATTCCCCGTGTCTCCTGGAGCTGTGTGGTCCTTGATGAGGTACTGGACTGGGCTCCTTGACCTTGTGTGTTTTCACCATCCAGCATCACCTGTTGCAGGGGGATCACTGGAGAAGTGAAGCGTGGAGTCATTTCTTTGTGACACCCCCACTCTTGTTACCCTCCTTTCTTTTCCCTTCCCCATTACCCTTCCTCCTTCTTCCTTCCTTCTCTTCCCTATCCCTGGCCTTCCCTGTGTCATATCAGATAAGAAGGGAGTAGCTGGAAGAAGTAGAAGCCCTACTGACTGCTGTTATTTGGAAGAAGAGATGAGGCTGTGAAGCCTCAGTTAAGCAGTACAAGCCTTCTGCTGCTTCCCTGGGGGAAGAGCCCTGCACATCAGAGCGCAGGCCCCTCAGTTTTCTTTGGGAGAAGAGCTCTGCCTTCCCTTGCCCTGACTCCCTGCTTTTTGGTGTGTGATAATGAAAGGTTGTTGTTGAGCTGTGAAAAATGCCGGAATTCATTTTTGGCCTTGGATTCAGAAATGGCCTCTGGAGGAGAGGAATTCAATCCAGGGCCAGTGACAAGGCTTGATCACTCAGAGCTTTTGTATATTAAGGTTTTATTAAAGTATAAAAGAGAGAGCTTCTGACATAAATGTCAGAAGGGGGCAGAAAGAGTGTCCCCCTGCTAGTCTTTAACAGAAAGTTATATACCTACTCACAGGCTGCTAATTAGAGAAAGGAAATGTCTCATAACTCAGAGAAGGGCACCAGGCCCCTCACCCACAACATGCATTTTGAGTTAGCATTGGCACAAGGTGAGTCATCTTGGCCATAAAATGATTGACATGAATCTTGAAGAAAGGCAGGTTTCCAAGCAAATACATAGTCTCATTAAAATAGATCAGGAGAACAATTGTATGAGTAAAACATACTGCTCTTTTGAGCCATTATCTGAGTCTTAGGCAGAATCAACTTGAGGAAAGACAGAGTTTAAGGTAAATACATTTTTCATTAACATAGCTTAAGAAAAACATTTCCATAAAAAAAAAACCTGCATTAGTTAGCTCAAAGTTTGAGAAAAGTTAAGTTCAGATGGAACCAGGTGTTGTCAAGGCAACACAGAATTTTGAAAGAAACCTCCTTTTAATTTTCTATAGAGAATGAAAAAAAAATCTGACATTTGTAGTTTGTTTCCTCCTGCCACTTAAGAGAGACCAAAAAATGTCTGACACTTCTAGCTTGTTTCCTCCGTTTGGGGGCCCCTAGCCTTCCTGCCTGTTACCCTCTCAATAGAAATTTATTACAACACAGGTGTATGAGGTAGCCCAGGGGACACTGCCTCTCAGGAATGTTTCTGAGGGTTCAGGAAGATCTTCTTTAAAGTACAAAATTTTCTCGCTTTTTAAAAAATCTTTTGACCTAGCCATGAAAATTATCATAGATTTATCAGAACAGGTACTTGGCTAAATTGGCTTGCTACTAAAAGAAGGAAATGGCAACCCACTCCGGTATTCTTGCCTGGAGAATTCCATGGATGGAGGAGCCGGGTAGGCTACAGTCCACGGTGTCGCAAAGAGTCAGACATGACTGAGCGACTTTACTTTGAAAATAACTCAAGCTGTGGGCAAGTAAGAATTCAATAAAGATGGAAATTTGACTCATACTATTAGCACTTAAGTAGCAGATTGCTATTCTTATTCTTCTCTACAGTCCCAGACAACTCCCTCTTTTCGGGTGTCTTTGTTTCCAATTAGTCCTGCCTTTACCTGTCTCTTAGATCATACTCCACTTATTCATTCATCAGCAAAGATCTACTGAATGTCTGCCATGTGCCCGGCATGTTCCAAGCAGGCACCAGGGCTGTACTGGGGTTTAAGGAGGACAAGATCCTTGCCCCTATATAGCTTTCCTTCCAGGAGAAGAGACACTAAATAACCAACAAGGAGAGAACAATGTGGTGGAGAGTGGTAGGTGAGCCTGGCTGTAGCGAATTCCTGTTGATTGGTCAGGGAAGGTCTCTGAATCCTTGTGGATGAGAGGAGGAGCTCACTCTGCTCAGATCTGCACAGAGGGTTCCGGCCTTGGGATAATTAGCAAGTGGGGATGGGAAGGGGAATGGGGAAAGGGGGTTCAGGGGATGGGCAGGCCTAGATGATGAAGAATGTTTTGGCCATGGGAGTGAATTTGGATTTTATTCTGAGTGAAATGGGAGACTTTGGAGGGTTTTGTTGTTGTTTGCTTGTTTAATGTGGCAAGATGTGGTTATATTACAAATCTCCAGTCTTGTTTCTTATAGTGCATTATTTAGGGGCAAGAGTAAAGCAAGGAGATTTTCATACTGACTGAGGGGAGAAAAGAGGTCTTGGCTGAGGGTGATGAAGCCTGAGATGTAGGCATATGGTGGATTTTGGAGACGTTTTGGATATGGATCTAACAGGACTTGCCGATTTAGGGTAATGGGGTAAGGGAATGGCAGGAATCAAGGGTGTTCAGGTTTCTAGCTTCAACAGCTGGGTGGGTGGTAGTGTCAGGAACTGAGATGGAAAAGTTGGTTTGGGAAAAGATAAAGTCACAGAAATGCATGAAGAAAGAAGAGCGGTAAGCTGTCAAAACCTTGACTCCTTAGTACAGGGCATGAAAGAAAAGAGGGCAAAACATTTGGGGAAATTGCAAATTTTTTTAAGGAAAGCAAAGGAGAAAAAAAAGAATAAATAGATCATTGGAGACTCTAATGAAGGGACAGAAGGCAGGCTGCAGTGTGACTGACTTCCACCAGTCGGACTGTGTACATACAGTGACTGAGTTCCATACAGATCCGACTGTATAGGCTTCTGCTCTCAGTTGTATCCCCAGATCCTCTTATAGTGTCTGGTTAATCGTAGTTGTGCAAGTATTTGTGAAATGAATAAATTAATGGGTAGATGGTAAGAAAGTATTGAAATTAAGCAAAAATAGAATATTTTAGTCAGAGAAGGCAATGGCACCCCGCTCCAGTACTCTTGCCTGGAAAATCCCATGGACGGAGGAGCCTGGTAGGCATAGTCCATGGGGTCACCAAGAGTAGGACATGACTGGGCGACTTCACTTTTGCTTTCCACTTTCATGCATTGGAGAAGGAAATGGCAACCCACTCCAGTGTTCTTGCCTGGATAATCCCAGGGACGAGGAAGCCTGGTGGGCTGCTGTATTTGGGGTCTCACAGAGTCAGACACGACTGAAGCGACTTAGCAGCAGCAGCAACAGCAGAGCATTTTAGTAAATTTGGCAATAAAGAAATGGGGCAATAAAGAAATGTTAACAGGCAGTTAACATGCCTGTTAACTGCAGGCATGTGAGGTTTTTGTTTTCATTTTATTTTAAATTTAATGGATGTGTGTATGTATCTAAATAACTTGTAGAGAATATAGAGGTAAGTGCAGGAACAAAAAGGAATAAGATGAAGTGTGCATACCACTGGTGTGCTGGTGATGCTTAATCATTGGCTGTCCAAAGAAAGTAAATCCCCACTCGTTGTGTTTACAAATTTCCATGTAACTCCTACCCTGGCTGATTTCAATCTACAAACGTGACATAGCTGAAACTAGAGTTGGGAGAGGTGTGCCATAGCCCACCATCTTGAAGCATTTCTACTTCCTGATAGACTGTAGATGTAAATAATCTCAGGAGCATAGACAGAAGTAAAATGAAGGAAACTGACTAGAAAATGATATGATCTGTGTCCTTATTACTTTTATTTTTAGCTTGATTTATTTAAGGTTATGTAATTCATTTTACTATAAAAGATATATAATATTATAATTGATATAAATATAAAATACATGTGCATATAACTTATTACAAGTTATATAATTTAATTTTAAATAATGGCTGTATTTAATAACTGGCTTGCAAAATTCCTGAAAATTTAATAGTCATTTCCTATAGGACAATGTGAGCTCCAGTACTCCAGTGAAGAAGGTCCTTCAGGAGGGGAAGAAAGCTTTACATCTGTTATCTATCACTATGTACCAGGAAGTGGGCTAGCCCTTCCCACATGTTATTCCATGCAGCCATCGCAACATTTGTTTAGGGTAAATCTTATAGTTTGCTTATCAGGTGCAAATGGAAGATCTTAGAGAGCTTAAATTGTCATTTAACACATTTACATAGTTGGTAAGTGGTAAAGTCAAGATTGGAATTACAACTGCACAGCCACTAATCCTGTGCTTTGCCTATTTGCTGCGCTCTGTAGAATCCCAGGTGAGAACTTGGCTTTGGGGAGGAGTCAGGACAGTGGTGTGATGCTCTGTGCTGCTGGCCTCCCTGCTCAGCTCACAGGGATAGAAGATTCTTGCAGCCATCCGTGGATCCACAAAGGAGGCCTCTCCTAACTGGCTTTAATAAAGACTGGCTTTAATATAGTATAGTTGGTGCTTATACATTGAATTAGGTGATATGCTTTTAAAAATTTTTATTTTTTAACTCTGAGCCCCAGCCTATTTAGAAAGACTGATGCTTGGAGAGCAGTACACAATACGACTGGAACTGGGTCAGGATCTTATTAAGTCAACATGTTTGTGAGCAAGAAGGACCATTATCCTTCTTTGAGAGGAAACTTGTCATATATTTTCCTTCTCTGGAAAGGAAAGGTATCATGTATTTGACTATAAATTTGATTAGTATCAAAATTAGTTTTAAAAACTATGCTTGTCCTTTTTTTCAGAAGGTGATCAGGTAAAGAAAATAAAAGCTCAAAGAGGTAATGTTATCTTAGTTCTGAAGATCTCTGAGGATAGTGTTTAAATAATAAATCCTTCACTTACCAGGTCCTGGATAAGTTATTTTATCTCTGTAAGCATCAGTTTTCTCATCTCCCAAAAAGGGAAACTAATTGTAACATCTTACTCTCAGATTGCTTGTCAGGACTCAGAGCTTTAGTAATAAGCAGGTAATAAGTCTGTAAATAAGTGCCTGGCACACAGTGGCCATTTGGTGTGGCAGCCAGCAGCATCATTAGTAGTAGTTCAGAATTATAGATATTATTATTCCTTATGACTTTCTAAACACTGAAATGTGACTTTTTAAACAATGAAACTGGTGAACCTGCAGTATACAGGCAAGGAATGTGTTTTTATGGAATTTTTTTTTCTTGCCAGTATGTATTTGCATTGCATGGATGGCATTAGGCTGTCAGAAATTAGTCTACATACTATCAGATAAAATGTATTCAGAAGTTAGCAAATACAGGGGGACCATCCCAACCCAGGGAAAAATCGTACTGTAAGTCATTTATTTAGTTGCCTCTTTCTGTATGGCTTAGTGATTGTCTTATAGGTAGCAAGTGGCAAGTGCAGTGAACCTAGGACTTAGGGTAGACACTCTGGAATCAGATGAAATTTCAGCTGATTCCATCTTTTGCTCAGTTGCTCCAAGTGAAGTAAGAAATGTAAATCTTCCTTCTCCCACCCTCTTCATTACATACAGTTCGTTCACACATGAATATCCTTTCCCTGTCACCTTAGAAAACTCAGTGAATTCTACCTGAGATCTTATTCTCATAACTCACACCTGTTTCTATGACTATACATAGTCATTTTTCTTATATAGACCTGATATTTAAATGACAATGATTGCGATTGGTATTGAAAAGAGTTCTTGGCTCAAGAGCTGTCTCCTTTATTCTGCTGCACTGCGACATCTGTCATGAATCATTCATTCTGTCAGTATTTACCAAATGCCTCCTATGATCAGGCACTGTTTTGGGTGTTGAAAATATATGATAGTGAAGTGAACAAAGCCCTGCCCTTATGGAACTTAGCTGGATGATGATCATGGTGTTTTTACTTAAAATGGGCTCATTTTCGATCTTTGTGCGTAAGACAGTGGTTAGATTTTTCACTTCAGTGTGTTTTAAAAGTCTTTATTGTATTCCTTGCACAGAGGCCTGCAAATAAAGACAAGTTTAGGACTAGAGAACAGGTTGTCAGTAAAGTGAAACTGTAAAGTCATTAAATTCAGGGGAATTAGAAAGGCATATAAATATTTTGCCCTTCACTGATGGGATGGATTACTGACCTTTTACGTGTTGTGCTAATACTTTGGGGTTTCCCTGGTAGCTCAGATGACAAAAAACCTGCTTGCAGTGCAGGAAACCTGGATTTAACCCCTGGATCAGGAAGATCCCTTGGAGAAGGGAATGGTAACCCACTACAGCATTCTTGCCAGGAGAATTCCAGAGAGAGGAGCCTGGTGGGCTGCAGTCCTACTTCTGTAAACACTGCACTGTACTGTTCTTCCCTGAAGTAAGAAATGTTTTATAGATTAAACTCCTGAAATCGGATTTTGAATTTTCCACACATTGATCTTGTGAGTAGGGCAAAAGTGTTTCAGATCATTATTAATAGCCTCATGTCAGCTTTGAGAGAAACTTAGTAAGCTAATGAAATGAGATTTTCAGGTGACAGCAACAGATCTATGTTGAAAGCCGAAAGCCGTCTGTATTACTTGTGAATAACTGGGCTCTCCCCCCAACCATTTTACGTACTTTTCTGGGTGACTGATCTCAGGTGAGCCATTTTCAGTTTCATTCAGTTACTGCTTTAATAAATGAAATAACCAAATGAAAGAGGGGTGGAGTTAACTAATAGATCTATAGGGAAAATACCTCCAACAGTAAAAAGTGAAATTTGTAGGTTCATATTGAGAAATCCCCCCTTTCCTACTTTAAAATCTCTAATGCACGTATAAACCTAGTGAGGAACCCACCTTAAGAACGCAGACACCTCAAGGAAGTAGATTTGAACTCAGATCCTACTTTATAGAGACTTGGCGAGTTCTTCCACTGCTGTTGATCATTTTTCCTCATTTCTTTTGCCTAGTTTAAAGGTGACATCTTTCACTGCTCTTCATTTTTCCTCATTTCCTTTGCTTTGCTATGGAATTCTATGTCTTCTTCAATGGTGTAAGTACTTCCGTCTTCAGATGTAGTTCTTAGGTGGCTGTAGCCAGATCACTGTAACTAATTTGGCACGTGATGGTAGTGGACCCAAGAAAGAAGTAACTCCCAGGCTGTATTTTATAAAGACACTGACCAGATTAACTAGCCTAACTAATGTCAAAGTTATTTCTTATTAAAACAACTTTATAACTCTTTACACTCATGATTCTATCTTTTGTATATAATATCCAAAGGATATCCTCTTCTTACCTTTGTTCCATACACCCCCGAACTTTTTCATAGTTTGTCAGTTTCTTTCTAATGTACTGAGCTGACTGTAGCTTTTACTGACACCCTATAGTGGCTCCTAGTGTGACTGAACCACAGACAGGCTTAGTGGCTAGAAAGGATCTGGAGAAGGAAGGTGGGTAATGGCTGTAGGCATTTGTCCTACAGAGAAGGACACATTTTACTAGGAAGGGTGAACAGTGCTGTTTTGATATAGGAATAATGGAAATGGTGGGAAATTTATTTTTAAAATCTTAGATAAAAAAGTTATTTTTCAAATGAACTGTCAGTGTTATCAGGCTTCTTAATTTTGAACTGTTTATTGATACAGTGTCATTAATATGTCTTTAATGTTCTTTGGAGGGTTAATTTACCAAAGCTTGGCTCCCAAGTTCTTTTAAAGTAGGTTTTCTTGAATATGGAATTTACCAGAGAGGTGTTCATTTCTGTGCATAGAGAGTTAGAAGAGAGTTTTTTCTCTTTTTGTTTCCTAACCACTAGTTGACAGTGATGTTATTCCTTCTGAACCAGACCCAGAGTATATGGGAGAGCAGGAATTACTTTGATAAGTTTGTCTCAAAGCTTATTGAAATTTGCTTTGCTTCTTGAACTGAACTCAGCACTAAAATGAATCATTTCAACAAAGTGTCTCTTGGCTTCATTCAGAACTTACCGCTAAAAGCTTCTTCCAAATAAATCACATGCTAAAGAGGCAAAATTCCTTTTAATTTATGGATAGTTCTTGGTAGAGTTCCTAACTGCTGACAGACCCTGGTCCATTCTGCTAAATCTTGACTGGGTACCAATTCTTGGCAGTCTTCTATCCCCTGTGAATTTGAGTCAGTGGATGATAAGTTCTTTCCTTTCTCAGTGGAGAGCAATCAAGCTTGGGCATCTGCTTTCCAATTGGATGCATGGGGACATATGTTGAAAGAGAAAACTCTCAGAATGTAGGCATTTCTGGTTGGCATCCAGTTGTCTCACTGCCTCAGTAAGCTCTTAGAAAAGGATGCCAGGCCTCGTTTTCCATCAGCTCATCAGTCACCATATGGATACTCGATCTCTGTCCTATGTGGGTTAGAGCCTGGGTGACTTCAAGGACATCTCCCTTGTTTTGCAGAACACAGGTAGTGCTCTTAAGGTATTGTAGGGAGTTTGCTGCCAGTTTCTTTGCTCTTTTAGTTAATGCAACTGTCATCCAGCTAAATTTTTTTAAATTTATCTTTTTTAATGTAGCCTGCTGAGAGGTTGTAGAATGACTGCAATAAAAGCAGTATCAGTTCATCTTAACTTTGTAAACAGGGTGTACATAAATAATTCTTTCATAGGAACATTATTCTACAGCAGGCATTATATCATGATGGTTTCAGGTAATTTGGTGGAATTTCCAGTTTGTTGCTCTGAAAATTGTCTGCCATGAGCTTTGAACTGGTACTATGTTCCCTAGATTAAAGGTGACAGAATTTTTAAAATGTAAATGCTTGGAAAAAATACAGAGAAAGTGCTCTATTGGGTTATTGTGAGGAACGATGAGTGAGTACATGAAAAGAGCATAACATGGCTTTTAGTTGTGGCTTTTCATAAATGGTAGGGCTAGGACTTAGCTTTCCTGACCACCATGTTTTATGCCAAAGCCAGTGTGGAAGAATTACTGTTTAGAAATCTTTTTATAGTGATCACTTTTCCTTTACTGTATTTATGAAAGTGGTATAGTCTTGATTTTATTTGTTTATGATATTTAGTTATTTTTTTCTCTTTTTATGAGCTTACAGTACTTTAGAGGAAAATGATTGTAAAAGAGAAAAGCATTCTTATAGCAAAGATGAAAAGTTCATCAAAATTTAGCGGGAAAACAGAATGCCTGTGTTAACACATTCTTAACTGGTGCATACCATCCTCATTATAAGTTGTGTACTTAGAGTTATTATTAGTTTCTGGAACTAAGAGTGGACTTTTTTAATTAAAAAAATTTATGTATTTAGAATTACTATTGAATAAAACATTACTTTAATAAAAACAATTCACTAGGTTTTAGATTGATGACCTTATAGCCATATAGGAAAATGTGTTTCATGTTGTAGATTTATGAATTTTTAATATTCTTTGCATTACTGAAACCATGATCTTTACTACTTTATATATAACCTAGAAAATGCATATTGATTTTGAAATCACTCTAAGCAACAGTCTCCACGAGGAGCCTGGCATTAAAGGTTTGCTCTTAATGATTTAACCTCTAAAAGTATCGGTAAAATGTTTAAAGGGAACATAGTATGGGTTTTTAGGGGATGAAGGCAATTCATATATAATAATTTAGGAAAAAAAAAAAAACAACCACATGCAAACAACCAGCCAGAGTTGAACGGAGGGAAGGAATAATGTTTGTGTCTTATGTTAAGTGCTAGACATGCCTCAGTTCCTAATGAATAACCAATGTGTTTCAGTTTTCAAGTGGTAGAGCTTTTATTTTGTGACAGTTAAGTCTTTATCATAGATTTCTTTTTGTACTCTATCTTTGGTTCCCTTAAGTAATTTTCTCATTATGAGTTTTGTAAGGAATGTCACTTTGTGAAAGCAATTATTCCATACTGCATTTATAATAAAAATTTTTTATTTTAAAGTTGTTTAATTATAAAATGGTACTTTTGGTTTTCATGTAGAGTCAGGGAGAAACTTTACATATAACCTCAATGCAGTTTGTTTCTCTCTTCTATTAAAAAATTTTTTATTAATATTTTTTAAATTGAAATATAGTTGACTTATAGTGTGTTAGTTTCAAGTGTACAGCAAAGTAATTCAGTTATACATACATATATGTCTATTTTGTTCAAATTCTTTTCCATTATAGGCTATTACAAAGTATTAAGTACAGTTCCCTGTGCTATACAGTAGGTCCTTGCTGGTTATCTATTTTATATATAGTAGTGTACATCTGTTAACCCCAAACTTCTAATTCATCCCTCCCCTCCCTTACCATACTCCCTTACTGTGGATCTATTTCTGTTTTGTATGTAAGTTAATTTGTGTCATTTTTTTTTAGATTCCATGTATAAGTGATATCATGTGATATTTGTTGTTTCTCTGTCTGACTTACTTCACTTGGTATGATCTCTACATCCATCCATGTTGCTGCAAATGGCATTATTTCATTCTTTTTTATGGTTGATTGACATTTCATTGTGTAAATATGTCATGTCCTTCTTAACCCTTCATCTGTTGATGGATACTTAAGTTGCTTCCATGTCTTGGCTATTGTAAACAGTACAGCAGTGAATGTTAGGAGAGCATATATCTTTTTGAATTATAGTTTTCTCCAGATACATGCCAAGGGGAAGTATTTCAGGATCATACAGTAGCTCTATTTTTAGTTTTTAAGGAACCTCCATACTGTTCTCCATAGTGGCTATAGCATTTTACATTCCCACCAACCCTGTAGGAGGGTTCCTGTTTCTCTCTTCTTTATAGTGCTTAATTTATAGCCACAATGGGTTAGGTAAACCTTTAAGATAAGTTGCTGTTGGATACCAATTCCCAGATATTTTTAAACAGAAAATACATGTGTGAAAATAGTCAATGACTAAGAGTACATGATGAAGTGAATAATAAAACTCACATCATTGTGCTCATTGTTGTTTGTGAAAAATCTGAATATTGTATAATTGCTGAATTCTTCAAAAGAGAAGAACTATTTCCTAGGTTGTGCTGGATTTAAAGGAATGCATGGTAGTGTAAGTAGCCATGGCTTGGTTGGAAGTAAACTGAGCTCTGCTCTAATTCTGCTTGGCTGTGGTCCTTGGACCAGTTGTTTTACTTCCCTGGATGTTTGTTTTTCTTATCTGTGAAATGACACAAGGAAGACAGGTAGTCTTGTGTCATTTGGTACTCTGGTCAAACTCTTATGAGGCTATGCTGTCCCTTTTCTTTTTCTCTTTAGTTGCTCCACTCCGTTGGTGTGCATGTACTTGGAACTTGTGTGGGAGTTGGAGGCTGACTCTGAATTGATATGCCATAATGGTACCCCCTTGTAAGTGACCAAGCAGACTGTGCAGGAAATTTCACTAATGTTCATTTTGCTATTTTCTTTTCCTTTTCCATCTTGAATTCTTAAATACTTAGGTCTTTGGAACTTTAGTCAAATGTATTGGTGAAAAATATCAATATAAACAACTTTCTAAGTATGTTTGCCTTCAACCGTCTTAGAGGTCATTAAAGCTGTGCATTCACAGACTGATAACTGGTGACTCTTCAGAGGCAGTTGGTTGATTCATTTGATTAATAAACATTTATTAAACACCTACTGTATACAGTAAGTGTATATAGATGTCATAGTGATCATTTGCTTACAAAGAATAAAATTTTTAAAGGAATTATTTAAACAAATTGAGGTTTTCATTAGAAAGATACATTGGACTCTAATGGCACCCCAGTCTGGTTATTGAGCCTAATTTCTGGACATAGGAACTGGCAAACTTAAAACATTTATTTTTTTTACCTTTTTGGGGGCTTCATGGTCTCTCTTTTGCTTTTTTTAAATTCATGTTGCTTTCCTTTCCTCCTAAGTTCTTAAAGATTGACTTTTCTTAGGGCCACCTCAGTCATGGCTCAATAGAGCATCTCAGTTCAATGCTCTGTACAAGATGGACTGGAATTAATGTGTTCTGGCTCCAAGTTCTCAAAAACAGAAATTCACATTGGCCCAGCATGGATAAGTTTATATCCCAGTGGGGAAGCCATGAAAAAAAAAAAAAGATACTTACTGAGGGTGGCAGGTGTGTAAACCGAATCATGGGACTCATAGAATAGGAAACCTTAGTCAGCCTGGGAAGTTTTGTGGAAACTGAGTCTTTAACAGATGAGAAGATGAGCTAGAGAAAGGGAGGGTGGTCTTTCAGGCATAAAGCACAGCAGGAGGGAGGACGCAAGAGGCCTGTACCTGTAAAGTGTGCATGAAGTGTTTGTGTGTGAGTGTGCAACTACAGACAGCTCAGAACACAAGGAGTGCAGGTGAGGCTGGGAAGGTAGGCAGGAGTCCTGTTATGGAGGCGCTTGGGAGAGATGCCAAGGGACTGACTGGCCCCTGTAACAGAGGGCAACCAGTGCAGGGCAGGCTCATCTTGTTTTTAGATTTATAGGTAAGAAAAGACTGATTGTAAAGCCAACTATGAATGTATGAAGATTTAAAAATTCAAACTAGTTAATGTTAATTATTACACTTTTGAGAATTAAAAACGATAATGCTGAGATTTTTACCATAATTGAATCCTGAATCTATATATGTGAAAGTTCAGTATTTTCTCTTTGTCTTTTGAGAAAGTATCTTATATAAATATTTTTTATACATTTTTGTAATTTTGGAAGAATTCTCATATTTAAGAAAAATTGACAGGTGACCTAAGAGTACATTTGCCCATGATAGGGAGAAACAATGCTATTTATACACACCTTAATTAATTTAAAACTTTTCAATTTATGATTTTCCTCCAAAGGACAGTAATAATCTCTTTCTGTTTTATGCATTCAGTATGCTAAGCTTATAATTTTGACTTCCAATTTCTGATTAAAATAATGACTTCTCGTGTGTATTGTGCCCTAGCGGTTGCATTTTGTATTGGTGCAGATAATTGCTTTTCTACTTGGCAAAGAAAATGAGCAGATGCCAAATAAGTATCTTTTTCTGGCATGATCGATTGGTAGCTCTGCAACCTAATGTTGACTGTGTTTTCAGAAGTGATGTAGCAAGCACAGTTTAGCATTAGACTGCAGCTGTTACTTGTCAAGAATTCACTTTGGCAAAGATAATTTCTGACCAAATCTATATATTAGACTCTTAGTCTTAGAGCTTAAATTTAAGAAAACAGTTTAGTTTTAACACAAGGAAAATTGTGTGCTAACTTGAAGGCCTCTATTGATGCAGTTTTCTCCAAAAGTGATTCTAGAGTTCTTACCTTGTTTACCTTTAATGATGGAACAATGGCTTGCTCAGGGGTAAGGTGCATGGATCCTAGAGTAACAAAAAGTGGATTTGCATTTGAAATTTATTGCCCTAAATTGAAGAGGAACTAGAAAGCCTCTTGATGAAAGTGAAAGAGGGAGTGAAAAAGTTGGCTTAAAGCTCAACATTCAGAAAATGAAGATCATGGCATCTGGTCCCATCACTTCATGGGAAATAGATGGGGAAACAGTGGAAACAGTGTCAGATTTTTTACTTTTGGGCTCCAAAATCACTGCAGATGGTGACTGCAGCCATGAAATTAAAAGATGCTTACTCCTTGGAAGGAAAGCTATGACCAACCTAGATAGCATATTGAAAAACAGAGACATTACTTTGCCGACTAAGGTCCGTCTAGTCAAGGCTACGGTTTTTCCATTGGTCATGTATGGATGTGAGAGTTGGACTGTGAAGAAAGCTGAGCACTGAAGAATTGATGCTTTGGAACTGTGGTGTTGGAGAAGACTCTTGAGTGTCCCTTGGACTGCAAGGAGATCCAACCAGTCCATTCTGAAGGAGATCAGCCCTGGGATTTCTTTGGAAAGAATGATGCTAAAGCTGAAACTCCAGTACTTTGGCCACCTCATGCGAAGAGTTGACTCATTGTAAAAGACTCTGATGCTGGGAGGGATTGGGGGCAGGAGGAGAAGGGGATAAAAGAGGATGAGATGGCTGGATGGCATCACTGACTCGATGGACGTGAATCTGAGTGAACTCTGGGAGTTGGTGATCGACAGGGAGGCCTGGCGTGCTGCAATTCATGGGGTCGCAAAGAGTCAGACACAACTGAGCGACTGAACTGAACTGACTGAAAAATCCTCTGTGCTCCATCTATTAATCCCCTCCCCAGACCTTGACAATCATTCATTTTATTGTCTCCATAATAAGGTAAGACAGTTTTCTTATTGTCTCCATATTGGCTTTTACCTTTTCTAGAATGTCATACAGTTGGAATCATATAGTATGTAGCCTTTTTAGATTAGCTTGTTTCACTTAGTAATGTGCATTTAAATTTGTTCCATTTTCATTGTTTGATGCTTTCTTTTTTTTTTAGTGCTCAAGTGATATTGTGTTGTCCGAATATACCATAATTTTATATCCATTCATCTACTGAAGAACATCTTGGTTGTTTTCAAGTTTTGGCAATTATGAATAAGGCTGCTATAGTATCTGTGTGTAGGTCTTTATGTGGACATAAATTTTTAATTCTTTTGGATGAATACCAGGGAGTGCAATTGGTGGATCATATGGCTTCCCAGGTGGTGCTAGTGGTAAAGAACTCACGTGCCAATGCAGATAGATGTAGGAAATGTGAGTTCAGTCCCTGGGTTGGGAAGATCCCCTGGAGGAGGGCACAGAAACCCACCATAGTATTCTTGCCTGGAAAATCCCATGGACAGATGAGCCTGACACGTTGCAGTCCACAAGGTTGCACAGAGCTGGATATGACTGAGTCAACCTAGCATGCACGCATGGTAAGATCATAAGAAAAGACCTGATGTTGGGAAAGATTGAAGACAGGAAGAGAAGGGGATAACAGAGGATGAGATGGTTGGATGGCATTACCAATTTGATGGACATGAGTTTGCCCAAGCTCCTGGAGTTGGTGATGGACAGGGAAGCCTGGAGTGCTGCAGCCCATGGGGTTGCAAAGAGTTGGACACAACCGAGCAACTGAACTGAATTGATAGTAAGATCATATTTAGTTTTGTAAGAAATCACCAAACTGTTTTCCAAACTGGCTGTACCATTTTGCATTCCCACTAGTAATTAATGAGATTTCCTGTTGCTCCATAATCACCGTCAGCATTTGGTGTTGTCAGTGTTTTCAGTTTTGGCCATTCTAATAGGTGTTATCTCATTGTTTTTATTTTCATTTTCCTGATAACATATGATGTGGAGCTTCTTTTCATATGCTTATTTGCCACTTGTGTATATTGGCAAGGTCTCTGCTAAGACCTTTGACCAGTTTTTAAATTGGGTTGTTTTTTAATTGTTGAGTTTTAGGAGTTCTAAAACTAAGATCATGGCATCTGGCCCAATCACTTCATGGGAAATAGATGGGGGAACAATGGAAACAGTGTCAGACTTTATTTTTTTGGACTCCAAAATCATTGCAGATGGTTATTGCAGCCATGAAGTTGAAAGACACTTACTCCTTGGAAGGAAAGCTACGACCAACCAAGATAGCATATTGAAAAGCAGAGACATTACTTTGACAACAAAGGTCCATCTAGTCAAGGCTATGGTTTTTCCAGTAGTCATGTATGGATGTGAGAGTTGGACTGTGAAGAAAGCTGAGCACCGAAGAATTGATGCTTTTGAACTGTGGTGTTGGAGAAGACTCTTGAGAGTCCCTTGGACTGCAAGGAGATCCAACCAGTCCATTCTAAAGGAGATCAGTCCTGGGTGTTCTTTGGAAGGACTGATGCTAAAGCTGAAACTCCAGCACTTTGGCCACCTCATGCAAAGAGTTGACTCATTGGAAGACTCTGATGCTAGGAGGGATTGGGGGCAGGAGGAGAAGGGGACGACAGAGGATGAGATGGCTGGATGGTATCACTGACTCTGGATATGAGTTTGAGTAAACTCTGGGAGTTGGTGATGAATAGGGAGGCCTGGCGTGCTGCGATTCATGGGGTCGCAAAGAGTTGGACACGACTGAGTGACTGAACTGGACTGAACAGAACTGTATGTTTTAGGTAGCAATTTTCTACTAGCTGTGTCTTTTACAAATATTTTCCTCCAGTTTGTGGCCTGTTTTCTTATTTTCTTGGCATTTTTCACAGGGAAGAAGTTTTTAATATTAATGAAATTCAGTTTATCAATTATTTCTTACATGAATTGTGTTTTTGGTATTTTATCTAAAAAGTCATCACTATAACCAACTGTCATAATCTCGGTTTTCTCCTAGGATGTCTTCTGAGAGATTCATAGTTTTGTGTTTTACACTTAAATTTGTGATCCCTTTGAGTTAGTTTCAGTTAAAGATGGGAGATCTATGTTGGTATTTATTTATATTTTCTGCATGCAGATATTTAGAGTTCCATTACTTTTTTTTTTTTTTTTTGGCAAAGATTATCTTTGCTCCATCATAGGCTCTTTTGTCGATCAGTTAACTGTATTTACGTGGTTTTATTTCTGAGCTCTCTATTTCATTCCATTGATCTACTTATCTAATTCTTTTTTTTTTAATTAGTACTGTACTGTCTTGACAATTGTAGCTTTATTGTAATTACTAAAGTTGCATAGTGTCAGTCCTCCAATTTTATTCTTTTCCTTCAGTGTTGAGTTGGCTATTCTGGGTCTTTGCACTCATATATAAACTTTAGAATCAGTTTGTCAGTATCCTCAGTATAACTTGCTGGAATTTAAATCAGATTGCGTTGAATCTATAGGTAAATTTTGGAAGAATTGAAATTTTCCTAATATTGAGTCTCCCTGTTTGTTAACATGGGCTCTCTCTCCATTTAGTTAGTTCTTTAAATTCATTCATCAGCGTTTTGCAGCTTTTCTCATACACCTCTTGTACATATTTCATTATATTTGTACCAAAGTATTTCAGTTTTTGGTACTTATGTAAATGGTATTGAGTTTCTAATTTAAAATTCTACTTGTTCATTGTTGATAATGATAATATAGGAAAGCATTTGACTTTTTATATATCAATCTTGTACCCTGCAACCTTGCTATAATTGCTTATTAGTTTTAGGAGTTTTTTGTCAGTTCTTTCAGATTTTCTGCATAAACCATGATATCACTTTTTAGGTCATTAGTTTTTTACTTTTATTTTTTAGGAAAGATACTTTAAGTAATAAAAGCTGCTTTTCTTTTTTCCCTGTTTTTTGTCTGTGAGACTTAAAATATACAGGTAGACATGAAAAGTAATATAACAAACATCCATGCTATGTATGGCCATATTTATTTCCAATCCTGTTTTGGCTTCATACCTAAGGAATGAAGCTGTATTGGTAGAGTTGAAGTCTACCTTAACACTATCTTTGGTCTCATTACCTTCACTGTTTCCTCAGGGGCCATGCCTGTCCTGTGTTTTGTATATATATATAGGATTTTTTTTTTAATTACCATATCTATTCCACCTAAATTATATGTCAGCCTCTGCTTAATCTGGTCATACAGTCAGTTTTCACACAGAAGTGAATTAGAATATCTATGTACTACCCATAACAAGCTCCAGTTTCACCTTGGGTTGATCTCCTTAACTCATAGTCTATAATAGGCTTGGAGAATATCTGAAAAGTCTGGATAACCTAGGGAGTGACTCTTATCAATACTCATCTCACGTTTTGAGGTTTTGTACCTGAGTTACAGGTATATTCAACTTTCTTTCATGCCCATCAACTTATATACTAGAGTGTTTTATGAAATATCATCACATTAATGAATGTAATTTCTCAAGTATTTATTGAACACCTTCTAAATGGTGAGGTAACTGTTCTCTTATTGGATAAACTACTGAATTCCAATAATTAATCCTCCAGAATATACTGAGTATAATTAGTAATAATAGCTAACATTTATTATATTCAAACACTGCTTTAAGAGTTTTATGTATGCTAACTCACCTAATCATGTAACAACTCTGTGTGCCATTTGACACCATTATTATCCACATTTTCCAGTGTGATAGTGGAGATACAGGGAGGATAAATAACTTATGCTACATCATTAGTGAAGAACCTGGAAACCACACTTCTGCAGCCTGGCTCCTGAATCTTTGCTCTTAAAACCAGTTTCTGTATTTTTCCTTTACAAAGAGAAAGCTGGTTTTGGTGAGAAATCTCATAAAACTGATCAGATTGTCAATGTAAGGATCGTACCTCCTTGCAGAAAGCTGAGTTAGCCATCATGAGGATCCAGCCTTCTGTGTGGGTCTTGGCATTTCCTTCTCTCTTGGCCTTTCCTCTGCTTACTTAATCTAGACTCAGTTTAGTTCTGCGTTTTAATGAGAATATGGTGGGTATTTTATTGGTTGCTTAACAATTAGATACTTTTAACTAGCATAGAACAGGCTAATTCTTATGATGAAACTGAAATACTTTTGAGAAGCAGAGCCCACACAAACAGATCTACCCAATTATGTTCTGACTATTTACTTAAACTTGGAGCTGCCCCCGAGGTTTCAGGTAATCCCCTTAATCACGCTACAGATTAAAGTGCAAATAGATGTCTTGAGGTAGAGGGATTCCTGCCTCCTAGAAATAGCTGTCATAACAATTTCTCTTGTAAAAAGCAAAAGAAGAAGATAAAAATCTCAAGAAACCAATTATTGAAATTAAAATTGTTACCTTTTAAAATGAGCTTTGTGAAAAATTGCTAGTGCCAGTCTAACATGAAAGGCATGGTAAATGTATATTCTTAAAGTCAAAAACTGCTCAGATTTCTCTATCATGTGATTCATAATGCATATATTTTCTACATTTGGATTGTAGAGCTGTCAAGATAATATAGAGTCTTCTGGCTTCTTGGTGCAGGCACTCATCTGCTTGCTGGGCCAGCTCAAAGGAAGGGCGTGCCCAATATGAGGAAACTCAGGGGAGGGCCCAGCACTGTGGGAAGGGGTCAGAGGTTCAACCTCATGAAAAATACCAGAGCTTGCCAGTTATTCTTCAAATTAGAAAAGGCATGTGTCCTTGTTAGAGACAGGCAAACTCAGCAGGATGTTCAGGACAAACAAATCGCCCCTGTGGATGTCACCATTGTTCTTTCCTGAAGTTTAAGAGACAGGTGAAAATGTAAAAAGACAAAAGGCAGTACTGGAATAGGAAAGAATGAATCATACTTGAAATAGATGCCTTTTGTCTGCTCAGTGAAAGCAGACCGAACAACATGTATTTTAAGGAGCGTTTAAGTTCCTCAGTTAAGTGAAAGAGAACAGAGCCTCTCTGCACTGTGAAAAGGTAGAGAGACTCCAGCAGTAATATCAGAAGCAAATTATTTTTCCCAGTGAAGTGTTGGTTATATGTCCTCAAAGGGAAATAAGTAAATAACTTCATGTGGATTTATATTCTCTGGAAACTACGTTGAAAAACGTGGCCTTGGGCTGTCGAAACAAAGGAATGGGAAGCTTCTCAAGAAAAACAGTAGTGATCAGACCAGTAATGAAGCAGGTAGAGAAAAGAACATAATGTGGTGAGTAGAGAAAAATTATTGATGGCACAGAAACTGAGGAAGAGACTGATAAGGAGTGAATAGAAGAGTAGATCATAGGAAATTCAAGCTCACACTGAGGCATAAAGCCAACCTGATTACAGGTTTTGTCAGGTTGCAGCTCAGAGAGGAGAAGGCAGAATGTGTTCAGAAGATGAAAATTTTTATCAAAATATGTTAATTCTGAAAGAAAAAAAGAGACATGAATGTGGTAACAGTTGGGACTTTAGCTTAACTGTTTTAGAAAAGGCAGAGGAACCAGAGATCAAATTGCCAACATCCGCTGCATCATTGAAAAAGCGAGTTCCAGAAAAACATCTATTTCTGCTTTATTGACTGTGCCAAAGCCTCTGACTGTGTGGATCACAATAAACTGTGGAAGATTCTGAAAGAGATGGGAATACCAGACCACCTGACCTGCCTCTTGAGAAATCTGTATGCAGGTCAGGAAGCAACAGTTAGAAATGGACATGGAACAACAGACTGGTTCCAAATAGGAAAAGAACTACATCAAGGTTGTACATTGTCACCCTGCTTATTTAACTTAGATGCAGAGTACATCATGAGAAACGCTGGGCTGGAAGAAACACAAGCTGGAATCAAGATTGCCGGGAGAAATATCAATAACCTCAGATATGCAGATGACACCACCCTTATGGCAGAAAGTGAAGAGGAACTAAAAAGCCTCTTGATGAAAGCGAAAGAGGAGAATGAAAAAGTTGGCTTAAAGCTCAACATTTAGAAAACTAAGATCATGGCATCCGGTCCCATGGGAAATAGATGGGAAAATAGTGGAAAGAGTGTCAGACTTTATTTTTTCTGGGCTCCAAAATCACTGCAGATGGTGACTGCAGCCATGAAATTAAAAGACGCTTACTCCTTGGAAGGAAAGTTATGACCAACCTAGAGAACATATTAAAAAGCAGAGACATTACTTTGCCAACAGAGGTCTGTCTAGTCCAGGCTATGGTTTTTCCACTGGTCATGTATGGATGTGAGAGTTCGACTGTGAAGAAAGCTGAGCACCGAAGAATTGATGCTTTTGAACTGTGGTGTTGGAAAAGACTGTTAAGAGTCCCTTGGACTGCAAGGAGATCCAACCAGTCCATTCTAAAGATCAGTCCTGGGTGTTCATTGAAAGGACTGATGTTGAAGCTGAAACTCCAATATTTTGGTCACCTGATACGAAGAGCTGACTCATTTGGGAAGACCCTGATGCTAGGAAAGATTAAGGGCAGGAGGAGAAGGGGACGACAGAGGATGAGATGGCTGGATGGCATCACTGACTCAATGGAAATGAGTTTGGGTATGCTACGGGAGTTGGTGATGGACAGGGAGGCCTGGTGTGTTGCAATTCCTGGGGTCACAAAGAGTCAGACACAACTGAGTGACTGAACTGAACTGAACTGATACCATTAAAATGGCTCTTAGTCTTTTGTATAAGGGATAAAAAAATGTGATAATAAGTAAGCAGCTTCCTAGAGAATGTTAAGGATTTCCCTCTGATTATTGCTTTTCTCTCAACCAAAGACATTCTCACAGTGACTGAATGTCAGGGCAGTCCTGAGCCTGGTGAGGTTGACACTGGTCAATGAAATTACCTTTGTGGAGTTTTGAGAAGTTGGGGAGGAGTGAGACAGCACTGGAGTCAGACAGCTTAATTCTGATGCTCTGCCATGCATATCGTCTGTGACTTGGCAGATTAATCTCTTTAAGCCTCAGTTTTATTCATATAATGTGACTAAACAGAAGCATGTACCTCATAGCGTTGTTTTCAGTGTTGACTAGATAACAGTACATGCCTAGCATTCTGTGTTAAATGATGTGCTGTTTGCTTTTGCTTTACTTATCTTATTTAAGCCTCATAAAAATATATCCAGATTAATTTTATTATTTCCATGTATTACATGTGAAAAAAATTGATCTCAGATGAAATAGCTTGTCAGGAGCAACACATGTAGTCAGCATTTGAATCCAGGTCTTTCTTGCCCCATGTTCCATGTTCACTGCAGCGTGAAGGTTAGCAGATATTGAGCATATTGGGAACCTACATTTGTGAGTAAGTGGTAAGGGGTTAAGAGCTTGGTACTGGAGGCCTTTGTGTATAATGGGGTGATGTGGCTGGGTAAGAATTTGGTTCAAATCTCTGCTGTTGGATTGACTTCACACTGTGTTAAGAGAGCTGCATACAGTGCCTGTCTGAAGAGTGGCCCCCTCCCTTTGGTCGGGACAGTGCTCATTACTGACCAAATGAGTGCTGGATCACATCGCTCTACACCAAGACCTCTTTAACAGTGACACGTGATCCAGGCTAACAATAAGAACAGATTTAACATTAAACAAAAAAATCTCTTGATATGTGCTAAGCACTGTGAGAAGAGTGTTAAAATTTATTGCTTAGAGAATCTCTTTGAGACTGGTGCTGTTATTATCAGCATCTTATGGATGTGGAAACCCAGGTGGTAGTTAGCTGAACCAAATTTAGAACAAGATCTGTTTGACCCCGGAGGCAATTCCTGAAGCTCCCATCAGTTCAGTTCAGTCGCCCAGTCATGTCCGACTCTTTACGACCCCATGGACTGCAGCATGCCAGGCTTCCCTGTCCATCACTAACTCCTGGAGTTTACTCAAACTCATGTCCATTGAGTTGGTGATGCCATCCAACCATCTCATCCTCTGTCATCTCCTTCTCCTCCTGCCTTCAATCTTCCCCAGCATCAGGGTCATTTACAATGAGTCAATTCTTCGCATCAGGTGGCCAAAGTATTGGAGTTTCAGCTTTAGCATCTGTCCTTTCAGTGAACATTCAGGAATGATTTCCTTTAGGATAGATTGGTTGGATCTCCTTGCTATCCAAGGGACTCTCAAGAGTCTTGTCCAACACCACAGTTCAAAAGCATCAATTCTTTGGTGTTCAGCTTTCTTTATAGTCCAACTCTCACATCCATATATAAATACTGGATAAATCATAGCTTTGACTAGATGGACCTTTGTTGGCAAAGTAATGTCTGTTTTTTAATATGTCTAGGTTCGTCATGACTTCTTCCAAGGAGCAAGCATCTTTTAATTTCATTGCTGAAGTCACCATCTGCAGTGATTTTGAAGTCCAAGAAAATAAAGTATGTCATTGTTTCCATTGTTTTCTCATCTATTTGTCATGAAGTGATGGGACCGGATGCCATGATCTTAGTTTTCTGAATGTTGAGTTTTAAGCCAACTTTTTCACTCTCCTTTTTCTATCATTAAGAGGTTCTTTAGTTCTTCTTCACTTTCTGCCAAAAGTGTGGTGTTATCTGCATATCTGAGGTGACTGGTATTTCTCCTGGCAGTCTTGATTCCAGCTTGTGCTTTATCCAGTCCAGGATTTCTCATGATACTCTGCATATAAGTTAAATAAGCAGGGTGACAATATACAGCCTTGACATACTCCTTTCCCGATTTGGAACCAATCTGTTGTTCCATGTCCAGTTCTAGCTATTGCTTCTTGACCTGTATACAGATTTCTCAAGAGGCAGGTCAGGTGGTCTGGCATTCCCATCTATTTAAGAATTTTCCACAGTTTGTTGTGAGAAGCTCCCATAATACCTTTGTTTTCGTGTTCATAGACTGATTGGCTTCAAGCCCATCTGTTTATCTACATCTCCCAATTCTTTCCTACTGGAAAGATTTATTTCAGCCAAATGGCTCTCTTATTTCCACTGAAATACACTTTGTTGCCATCATTTTCTTCTCTGGTCATTCACCTCTGTGCCTTCTCCTTTCCCACTCACCCAATAATTTCTTCCTGCCTTTGAATATCCTTTCCTGAGTAATACAGCTCTGCTGGCTGTCTCTTACCTGAAGGCCCATTGCATTGGTACTGCTTTACTGATTTTGCAGTTATCAGTGGCAACCAAGTATTTGTAACATTTGTTATGTGTGCCCTTTTTGAAAAGATTTCAAAGTTTTGTGTGAAACTTTTTTTTTTTAATCGCAGCAGTGTTTAATACCATACTCTCTGCGTAGAAAATATTGAGTAAATGTTCTTCAGTTAGCCATCTGGGAAGCCTGAAAGAAAGAATATTCTGAGCAAATGAAATAATCACAGTACATATCTCATTTTATGGAAATTAGAAAAAAAGTTGCTTGAATATTGTAGTAGAGAAAAAAGAATGAGCAACAGAAAATAATACCCAAGATGGGATTTTCCTGGAGGTGCCCTGCAGGAGTCCGAGTTCCTGGTCAGGGAGCTAAGATTCTGTAGTGCCATGCGATATGGCCAAAAATAAATAAATAAAAATAGCCAAGAAAAACTGCATAAAAATAGAAAGAGTATGCTGGAATCACATGGGAATTGATATTCTGGTTTAGAGGAAAAATTAAATTTATTAACTGTGTGCCCCAAATCTTTAAATGTATAATAAAAAGTGGTAACGAAAGTGTCTGGAAAAAATCTGTGTACATTTGTAGCTATACAATGCATTTTCCTTGTATTTTAATGGATTCCAAGCATAAACATTTTTTATATTAATATTATTTGGTTATCTTCTTTCAAGTAAATGATAGGAGAAAATAAAATTAATATCAGATTCAGAGATTTTAAAACATTTTCTTTTAGTACTTATTTTATAAAGGATCAGTTTCTGAATAGCTTTTTCTTTTATTTTTCTTTTTGTTCCAAGGACATAAGCTTTACTCTCCATTGCTTTGCTGTTATGTTGTTAAAAAATCCAGTTTGCTAGTTCAGTTCAGTTCAGTCACTCGGTCGTGTCCGACTCTTTGCAACCCCATGAATCGCAGCACGCCAGGCCTCCCTATCCATCACCAACTCCCGGAGTTCACTCAAACTCAGTGCATCGAGTTGGTGATGCCATCTAGCCATCTCATCCTCTGTCGTCCCCTTCTCCTTTTAGACTATTATTCAGACTGTTCCTCTGTTGAATTAAATTCTCCTGTAATAGGAATTAGAGTTCCCTGACAGAAAACTTCAGAAAATATAGATTTTCATTAGTTTAAGTTTACTCCTAACAAATTATTCCTTCCTCCAAATTTTCATTCATGACCGGCCTCAAGAATATGCGGAACCCACTCCTATTTCATTTAGTGTTAATAGAGATGGTCCTTGCAGAAGGGCCTACTGTACTTATTGCATAAATCCATTGCATAAAGTAGGGAGTAAAAAACTCTTGTTTAATGCTAACAAATTCTAACAAAATACCAACAGAGTGAGAACCTTCCCTCTTTTTTGAACAAATACTAAATGGAATTCCTTGTTATGATTCTTCCCCCTTTTACATCCCAAGTGAGTCAGTACTAAGTTGACCTTTAAAAATTTAGAACCTAAGAAACATTTTTACAGGTTTATTGGCCTTTATTCAGATTTGGGAACAGCTAAAGAAGGAGCTGATGAAAAACCTTTGCTGTCATCAGGAAGTATTTACATGGTCTTAGAGCTAATCCCCACCAGCCTCTCCTTCAGGTGGCAATGCTGTCAACCTCTGGTGATCCTTCTCAGAGATGGTTCTAAGGGTAGAAATCTCCGCCTCCTAGGAAGTGTTTTCCACAAAATACTTTTTTTTTTTTAATAAGGCACCAGCCAGTATCTTTGTGAAGGGGATTTCCCATGGCAGATCATGGGAATTATGTAGCTTGCAATGGTTTGATATTAGGGAAAAGCTGCAAAACTCACCTTCTTCTGTTTATCTTTTAAGTCTCACTTTCTCAGGTAAAATATTTTCACAGCGTTTGATTTTATTAAATGAAAATAGCGGATTTGGATTCAAATCTGTAGAGCACTTGTTTTCACTGTGGCTTCCATGAGACTCTGATTCCCTTGTCTGGCTAATCCCCTGCCCTTGCTGGGGTCTTGTTGGCATGTCCGCTTTTGTAACCAGTAGGCTTTTGGTGTGCTCTGGGGCAAGTGGTTCTGATGCAGGATTAAGGAAAAGAGGAAATTATATTTATCCACTTAAAATATTATCTTCTCTGTGTCAGTCACAGTGTGAGATCCAAAATATAACTTCCACGAGTACCAGGACTGCCATTTTAATTTTACTTCTGTATCTTCAGCCACTAGCATGGGTCTGGCTGGGCTGACATGCAGGAATAGTGATTGGATGAGACTTGGTGTATTGGTCTGAGTCATACCAGTAAAGAGATGACACATTCAAAATAGGACGATGGGGGAGGATTATCAACAAAGGGACTGTTTCCTCAGGTGAGGGCGATAACATCAGAGGGGCAGTTATCACCCTGAATCTGGGAAGTGAGTGTCCTTCAGGAAAGGTCACCTTGAGACAAGCACCGACCCACCTAAGTGACCCTGGGCAATAGGCAGACATTCCTCTTAGTCCAGGGCTCCCTGCTGTGAACTGGCGGGGTCAGGCAGCTGACTGATATAGACCGTACAGGCGAGCCTTCTGGGAAAGGTGGCTGGAGGACAAGCGGGAGAGATCTGGAGCACACAGATGAAATGCCCAGCCACTAAGATGTTCCCGATCCATCAGGGAGATAGAGGAGAAAGCAGACATTTTAATGTAGTTAGAATAATATTTAAATTATCTTGTGTATCCTAACAAGATCCCTATGAGATAGGTATTGTGGTGATTTGTACAGATGATGGAAACTGAGGGATTAAGGGTTTAAATGAAGGTTTAAGGGTTTACCTGAGGGTCAGACTGCTAGTAAGCTGAGATTTGAACCTAAGAAGTTTGTCTGTAAAGTCTGAGCTTTGCTGGGTTGCAGGAGTTAAGCAGTGTGGTGTGGAGCAGTACTTTCTTTCCAAACCTTGATGTACATGGGAATCTTTGGGGGCTCTTTAAGAGTAACTCCTGGTTCAACAGATCCTGCCACGGGGCCTGAGAACCTGCATTTTTGCCAACTGCTGTTGATCTGCTTCTGGCAGCGAGGGATCCAGGACCTGCAGTTAGACATGGAGTCCATGTCTTAAGGGTAAGACTCTCAACCAGTGGTCTCTCTGCTCTTCCTTTTTCTGATGTGTCCCATGAGCGGGTCGGGTGATATCAAGGCCCAGCCAAGCCTGTGAACCCCATGCTGCCTGATTTCAGCCTGGAAGCTCCTTCCAGCTGTCCTGGTGTGGGTCTCCTGGTCATGACAGTCTAGGAGGCCCTGGAAGGGAGCTGGTGTGGCAGCCTCCTCTCCACAGGCTGAGTTCAGGTGACAGCACTGGAGCTTTTGGCCACACAGGGGCTGCTCCATTCTTAGCCGTTCCTTCCAGAACCAAGCCTCCCCCAGCGTCTGGCACTGCTCCCTTTTGCCTCATGGGTTCTCATTCCTGTCACACTGAGTAGGGCTGGATCTATAAATGGAGCCTGATACTCACGGTACCACATTGTGTCATTTTTGTTGCTCCTGTAATTGGAGCCCCAAATTGTAATAGTCTGGCAAAGTCACCTCTAGTATCTGAGTAAAGCTCCTTTATTCTTTTTAAAAGCGTTTCTACTATTGGGCACGCCTAAAAGATGCCTAACATTGTGTGGCTTAAATTTTAAGCAGAAGCAGTGCTCTGCTTGAAGCTCGTGATTTCCCAGTTCTTTTTCCTTTTGTAACGACTGGAGTGTGCCGCAGCTGGCACCAGCACCTGCGGATGGAAAGGGGTAAACCCTCTCACTGTGTAGCATTCATAACAGTGTTTTGGTTACCTAGGTCCCCAAGTTTTCTACCTGTGATCTGGGGCTCCCATTTCTCTGTAATCCACAGCTGTATACACAATATGCAAAACTGCAGACTTCATGCTTCAGAAAATCAGATGCTGAGCCCTTTTCTCTTTTCGTTTCCTCTACTTTGATCATGTGGTGCTATAGCACACTTTAGGTAAATCATGCATCGAATTTTTCCAGGTGCAGAACTCCTGCAACATTATGTGTATGGTTTCCCCGTCATATTTTGACAGTTGAGGTGATTTAATTGCCTTTGATGGTGCTCTCAGACTAATCAGGCTGGAGCAGTGGTGTTATTCTCCTGCTGTGCTCAGCAGCGCCTTCTGGAAGGTTGGGGAGAAGGATGTTTGCTGTCCTGTTACCATGTTTATGTGATTCATTATCTCTTAACTGCATCTAGTGCTACTTACAAGTCAAGTAGATATTTGGGAGGGATAATCATTATGTGTACTACATTTAATTTATCAATATAAACAAGTCTTTATGACTGTAGAATAATCTCTATATTAAGGATTTGGCTTTCTATTTTTTTTTTATCTGTTCTTTGGATTGGTTTTATTTTATGCTGTTGTGTGTATGTGTTAATTGCTTAGTTGTGTCCAACTCTTTGCAACCCTATGGACTGTAGCTTGCCAGGCTTCTATGTCCATCGAATTCTCCAGGCAAGAATGCTAGAGTGAATTGCCATTCCCTTCTCTAGGGATCTTTCCAACAGGTATCAAACCTGGATCTCCTGCATTGCAGGCAGATTCTTTACAGTCTGAGCCACCAGGGAAGCCCCATGTTATGTTGTTGACACCCAGTAAATCATCCTGTTGTGGTTGGAGAACATCTTGTTGTTATGGCTAACACTTTACCAGTTACGGGATTTTTAGATCCTTGAAGAACAAGAGGTGCAGTAGTGTCAGATATCCTTCCAAAGCTTGTGATGAGTGTAGAGTGAAGGCAGGAAGGATTCCAAAACAAGTGCAGAGAGTCTAGGGCTGGCTGCCCTCCTGGGGGAGCACAGTTGGTCTTGCACCTCTGTTTATGCGTTTGTTGGCCATTGCCTTATTCCCTCTTGAGCTTAAAGAATCAAACTTAGGTGGAAGAGAGCTTTATTAAAAATCTAAGGAGAGGTTTTCTGGGTTAATGTTAAGGTTGGGAGATGGCATAAAATCTCTATTATTTAGCCAATCACTGGTATTTACTAAGAAAGTAAATACTATGTTTAAATGTTCCTGGTGTTTATAAAGAGCAGCTTTCATGTTAATTGCTGTGACTTATGGTAAAGATATCAAAAACAGCTGGTGAACTGGTTGAGATAATGAGCAGGCAGAGATGAGGACAGAAACCTGGGATGTTGTCCTGAGACAGGCTGCTCCCCTCCACCCTCCGTAACCCTCTGTCTGTGGCTCAGTAGCTCAAAGTGCAGGCTGCAGCTTCCCCAGGCTTAGGAGGTGGGTGGTGTCCCCTGGGACTGCATTGTTGTTTTCCAGAGCAGTGTTAGAGGAACTAGAACATGGTGTCTGCTTTTTAATTCCACTCAGGCTGAATACTTGGCAGCCAGCTCAGTCTAGCTGTGGAATTCTGAGCTTAGGTGGGTCTGTTTATAAAGGCTTAGGTCTTAAAGAAGTTGAGAGGCTAGCATGGAGTTCTGCCTCCAGCTGACAGCCCATTCTTTGGGGTCAGACACACTTCTTTTGAAATGTCATTGGCAGAATTTAAAGTTTTGAATTTGAAGATTGGATTTTAACAATTGGGGGTCTTAAATATCATGTTTTCCCCCTGGAAGTTAGCTCCAGTGATGACTTTGAACTGCTATTTATGGAAGATTAAATGCTTTAGCAAATAGGAGGCTACTGTGAAATGGCAGATCAAATAAATATCTTCCCAAAGTGACAAAAAACTTTATTACTGGAGCATCTTGTCTCTTTAGGGCATGTAATTAATTGTGAACCACACATAAATAATATATTTTATGGTACTTTTGTCATTTATCTGGTTTCTGTTTTATAAAGACAATTATTCACTGGTAGTCTTTCAATTCTGCCTTTATTACATGATCTGATAATTCAAAATGAGAAATTACTACATTAAGAACTTGGCAGAGATACAGCCAAGTTTTAATGAATTGTAGGTTATCATTTGTAACAAAAAATGTGAACTGTCATTTTAGCTTTTGTTTGTTGGTACACTTTTATGTAATCTTTCTATTTTACTTTAAAAGTTAACTTTTGACTAGATAAAGAATTTTATTAAAATTTATTGAAAGAATAAGGAATTAATAATACAGTGTAACTGTGTGTGTAAGTCACTCCATCATGTCTGACTCTTTGTGACCCCATGGACTTCACAGTCTTCAGGTCAGAATACTGAAGTAGGTAGCCGTTTACTTCTCCAGGGGATCTTCCCAATCCAGGGATCGAAGCCAGGTTTCCCACATTGCACGTGGATTTTTTACCAGCTGAGCCACAAGGAAGGCCCAAGAATACTGGAGTGGGTAGCCTATCCCTTCTCCAGTGGATCTTCCTCACCCAGGAATTGAAGCGGGGTCTCTTGCATTGCAGGCAGATTCTTTACTAACTGAGCTACCAAGGAAACCTAGTAATACAATGGTTCCTGTAAACTGGGCATCCTTCTTTCAACCCATTCTTCTCCCAGCCTCCTCAGAGGTAACATTATCCTGTATTTTGTGTTTATTTCCCCCTTTCTATTCTTTATGATTTTACTACATATGTTTATATCCCTAAACAACAAATTTTTGTAAATTGAAACATACTGTGTATGTATATATATATTACTAGGCCACTTGCGCTTTTTATGGTTAGCATTTTTGAGCAATGAAGTATTTTTTAATGAAGGTATCTACATTGTTCTTTTAGATATAATGCTACTGCATACTTAATTATACTATAGGGAAATTTTAACTTTTATATATGCACTGAGAACCAATAAATTTGTATGGCATACTGTGTGGTATTTGCTTTTATTGTAGTAGTCTGGAATGAAGCCCCCAGCATCTCCAGAGTATGCCTGTGCCTGTAGGCCATTTGTATATCTTCTTTGAAAAAATGCTGGCTTTTTATTAAACATTATGTTTTATGATTAATCTTTGTTATTATCAGTAGCTATATTCATTTTCATAACTGTATAATATTCTGTATCAGTTCAGTTCAGTCACTCAGTTGTGTTCAACTCTTTGTGACCCCATGGACTGCAGCACACCAGATCTCCCTGTCTATCACCAACTCCCGGAGTTCACCCAAACCCATGTCCATCGAGTTGGTGATGCCATACAACCATCTCATCCTCTGTCATCCCCTTCTCCTCCCGCTTTCAATCTTTCCCAGCATCAGGGTCTTTTCCAGTGATTCAGTTCTTTGCATCAGCTGGCCAAAGTATTGGAGTTTCAGCTTCAACATCAGTCCTTCCAATGACACTCAGAACTGATCTCCTTTAGGATGGACTGGTTGGATCTCCTTGCAGTCCAAGGGACTCCCAAGAGTCTTGTCCAACACCACAGTTCAAAAGCATCAATTATTTGGCACTCAGCTTTCTTTTTAGTCCGGGCTTCCCTGGTGGCTCAGAGGTTAAAGTGTCTGCCTACAATGAGGGAGACCCGGGTTCGATCCCTGGGTCAGGAAGATTCCCCTGGAGAAGGAAGTGGTAACCCACTCCAGTATTCTTGCCTGGAGAATCCCAGTGATGGAGAAGCCTGGTAGGCTACAGTCTACGGGGTCACAAAGAGTCAGATACAACTGAGCGACTTCACTTTCTTTTTAGTCCAACTCTCACATCCATACATGACTGTATTCTGTAATATTCTGTATAATGTTGTATAAATTGTGTAATGATTCTATCACTATTTATCTAGAATATGATGGAAAGAAATTCAGATTTCCAGTTTTTTCTATTGCAAATAATGCTTTTGTGAACATTTTTTGCATATGTAATGCATATATATGTACAGGAATTTGAGTAGGTTGCAGGGTGTAGGCCATTGGTATCATCATCATTAATTAGGCCATTTCCCCCAAAACTGATTATAACAATAAGTACTACATTCAGTAGAGTGTATATAATCAGAATGCTTTATATTTTTGTCAGCACTTGCTGTTGTCAGACTTTAGCATTTTGCCAAATTAGTGTGTTGTAAAATATTTTCTCTGTTTTAATTTTCTCCTAAATGCTAATGGGATTATTCTTGTATTTTTATTATTATTATTGGCTACTTTTTTTTTTCTGTGAAGTACCTTTTCAAGTTTTTTGCCATTTTTTTAATAGGGTGGTTAATTTTAATATAGTTGAATTTATCAACCTTCTCTTTTTATGCAAAACCATCTCTACTCTGAAGAAACAGAGAAATCCTTCTCTGTCCTGACATCATGAATATGTTCTATATTATTTTCTAAACATCTTTAAAATATAATTTTGACTTTTCATATTGTCTTCATTTCAGCTAAATCGTTTCTCCTAAATCTTATTTTTCATGGAAGTGATCAAGTATTTCAGTATGATTTGTTGCAAAGTCTAGCCTTTTACCGTTGATATACAAGGTCAGCTGTTCTTGCCTGGAGAATCCCATGGACAGGGGTACCTGGTGGGCTATGATTCATAGGGTCTCAAAGAGTCAGACATGACTGAAGTGACTTAGCAGTGGCAACAGGACTGGGACTGTCACAAATTAAATTTCCACATATGTGTGTCTGTTCCTGGTTTCTTTGTTGTGTTCCTTTGTCTTCCCAGTGTTAATACTACCTACTCTTAATTCTTGTAGCCCTAAAATAATTCTATTATCTGTCAAAATAGCTACTCTGTAATTCTTTATAGTTTTTATAAATCCCTCTGTCTACATACACATGTACACACCCCTTCAGTATTTGATGTCAGTTCTTTATTTCTTATTGACCTCAATCCTCCTATCTATAATCACTTTTTCACCTGAAAAATATTTCTTAGAATTCCTGAAATAAGTGATGGTAGCATACCCCTTTGAGCGTACGTGGTCAGTCACTTCAATCATGTTCAACTCTTTGTGAGCCCATGGATTTTCTAGGTAAGATTAGTAGAGTTGGGTTGCCTTGCCCTCCTCCAGGGGGCTGCCTTGCCCTCCTCCAGGGGTGATCTTTCTGATCCAGGGATAAAACTTGCATCTCCTGTGGTTCCTGAATTACAAGCAGATTCTTTACTGCTGAGTCACTGGGAGAGCTCTGGCATACCCCTTTGAAGTGAAGTGTAATGAAAGTCGCTCAGTCCTGTACGACTCTTTGCAACCCCATGTACTAATACAGTCCATGGAATTCTCCAGGCTAGAATAGTGGAGTGGGTAACCTTTCCCTTCTCCAGGGGATCTTCCCAATCCAGGGATCAAACCTAGGTCTCTTGCATTGCAGGAGGATTCTTTACCAGCTGAGCCACAAAGGAAGCCCAAGAATACTGGAGTGGGTAGCCTATCCCTTCTCCAGTGAATTTTCGCGACCCAGGAATTGAACCAGGATCTCCTGCATTGCAGGAGGATTCTTTACCAACTGAGTATACCCCTTTAGTTTTCTGTAAATTTTCTTTATTTCAGTTTAATTTTTAAAAGATATTTTTATCTCATTTATCTAAACATCTATCTTTCTGGATTAGGAGTTATTTTTTCTCAGCAGATTGAAGATAATGTTCTGATGTCTAACTTCCATTGTTGATTGTAAGAGGTCACCAGTCTGTCGCTCCTTTGCAGTATAATCTGTATTTTCCTTTTGCCTGCTTTTAATACCTTATATTTGGTCATCTGCATTTTCACCTTGATAGTTGAAATGTGGATTTATTTTTATTTATATTGTTTGAGATATGTTAGGAGTCCTGAACCCATGGATTAGGCTTTTCAGCTATCTGTATATTTATAATATATGTATGTGTATGTGTGTGTGTTTGTGTGTATAGATGAATTTGTAGCCATTATCAGCTTAATTATTATCTCTACTTCATCTTTCTTATCTTTCCTTTTCCATCTCCTATTGTTAAACTTTCTTACTCCTCCATTTCGGTTAACCCTGCTTTCATATATTTTTTGTCCCTTTATATTCTGGATACTTAGGTTCGATTCTACTTTACCAATTATCGTGTTATTTTGATTGTTGTGTTTGTAAAACTGTTCATGGAGTTTAATATTTCAAAACATACTTAAAACATTTTACTGAGATATAATGACATATATCAAAAGTGATACATATTTAATATATAACTAAGTTGGTTTGAGAATAAATATTTACCTATGGAACCATTGTTGCCGTCAAGTCCATGAACACCCACCACCTCCTTTATTATAGTTAGTAATTTATGTATGTGGTAAGAACATAAAACAAAATATCTACCCTCTTTTCAAATTTTAAGTATACAATATTCTATTATCCTTTTCCAGAAGTTCTCTTTAGTTTTTCTTCAAATCTTCTTAGTCTTTTAAATCTGCTTTTTCTGCTTACAATTATTTATAGATTCCTTAGACATTGCAGAGCAAGAAAATGTGAAATACCTGAGAGTACCCACCTTGGACTACCTGGTACCACTTATTTTGGGGGATATTCACAGGAGAGGAGCCATGTAGATATGTTCATTCCCCCCTTGCCCATTATTATGCAGTATGCTCAAGGATCTAGCATGGAGAGTTATAAGACGATAGGAAAAGGAATATAAAGCTAGAGCTGTGAATGTCCAGGCTGCAAGATTAGCATACTACCACTCCTCTCCTAATATGATAAGTGAATGGAGTTCAAACCTTTGGGTACAGCTTTATGACAAGACTACACCTTGACCTTCATCTCTGTTCTGCCACCTCAGGATTCAAGGGTCAGGGGAATACCAGTTCCTCCTTTGGGCTGGTGAGGAAGGAGTCTGAGGTCCAAGCCTGGTTCCCAGCTTGATAGCAGACCATTGGGTTGATCTGTAGCTTCAGTACTGTACCAGGATTGACCCTGAAGTCAGTTGTAAAAGGATTTGATTAAACTTTGCAGGAAGTCAGCCTTCAGGGAGTCAGTTATAAGATCATTCTTACTACACACTACTGATGTGTGTGTGTTCAGTCACTTCACTCCTGTCTGACTCTGTGTGACCCTATGGACTGTAGCCCACCAGGCTCCTCTGGGATTATCCAAGCAAGAATACTGGAGTGAATTGCCATTCCCTCCTCCAGGGGATCTTCCCAACCTAGGGGTCAAACCTTTGCATCGTGCATTGCAGATGGATTCTTTAGCCACTGAGCTCCCAGGGAAGACCCAGTACTAACATACTGAGATACTACGTGCGTATCAGTCGTCCTAGGATAAGTATTTGCTCCCCACATCTGGCATCTCTGAAGCTGAAATGCAGCTAACAGTTGTAGTTGTCAGTGTTGTTTTCCTCTTTGTTTTAAATAAAATAATGGTGCATTTTTAAATGGATGGCTTTTTAGATTGATAAAATATGAAAGTTTATATTCTGATTCAGATAATTTTTATTTATGAAGCCTTTGTGGGTCTAATTTTGGCTTTTTTTCCCTGCAGGACCTCTCATGGATACTTGCAAATTTTTGGTGATTTACTCTGAGCCCATCTTTCTTGGAACATTTTCTGTGTGAATACTTAGATGCTTGGGTTGCATAATCTGTATTTGCTTCATTTGCTTGGAGGACAGTACAAAACCCAGGAGTACTTTGAATTTCAACTTGTAGTTTTTTGGAGAATATGGTGATATGAATTCAAGCCGTGAAACGTTATGCTCGTCCATTTGTGATTATGAATTCTCAAAGGAGATTTTCTTCCCCTATTCACTGCCATTGTTTGTATCAATTAAGTTTCCTTGTAGTGCCCTTACCCTGAGAGTGCAATCCTTTAGAATCCCAGCTTTATGCAGGGGAAGAGTCCTTTGGGGCTTCCCAGGTAAAGAATCTCCCTGCCAGTGTAGGAGCTGCAGGAGCCACGGGTTCAGTCTTTACATTGGGAAGATCCCCTGGAGGACATGGCACCACACTCCAGTATTCTTGCCTGCAGAATCCCCTGGACAGAGACGCCTGGCAGGCTGCAGTCCCTGGGGTCACAAAGGATCAGACGTGACTGAGCACGTATGCACAGAGTCCTTTACTGATTCCCCATCTTGGGTGGTCACTGGGTTATTTTCTTTTATTCTTATAGTAGCTATAAGGCTAAGGACTAGAAAGCTCTACTATAATTTTGCTTGCAAATGCTTTCCTAGTCCCCTTACCCTTTTGATGTTCCATTCACACCTGATATTTGGTCTCTGAGAAGTTCTTACTCAGCTCATCAATATATTTACAAACTGGGTTTTTAAAACATTTTATCTGACATTTTGCTTTTACATGAGAGGATCTAACTTCCACACTACCAGAATGAGAAATTCGTCTCTATCTGTTCCAAACTATGGAGACAGCGTGGACAGAGCCCTGTACTGTTTTATGTGGGAGCTTCATGGCTTTGAATCACAGTTTCCCGTTTGAAGGAATATTTGAATCTTGGAAATCCCATCTGCAATCTTGAAATTGGAACACTTTAAACACTTTGAGTTTATTTATGTTTGAGAAAAGCCCTGATGGAGGGTATACATGGCACTGTGTGGCAAGGGAGATTCCTTTTTCTAGAGCAACAAATTGTAGTCATTCTAAAACTAAAATAACTTTTGTACGTTATTCCAATAGCTTGTACTTATCAAATTTAATCAAATACAAAGATTTTATCAAATTTAATCAAATACAAAGATTATTGAAGCTATTTTACAGAAAAGCAAACTGATTTTAAGCAACAAAGTTTATATTTACACTTGTAGTGCTTAATTACTGTGTAACATTTATAAACATAGAAACATTTGCAGTTTATTATGTGTCAGATACTGTTTCAAAAAATTTAATACTCTGCTACCTCATTTGGTCTTTACAGAAACTACATCAGATAGGCACTCTTATTATCCTTATTCTCTTTTTTTAAAAAAAGGTTAATCTATTTATTTTTAGTTGCACTGAGTCTTTGGGCTGCACAGGGGCTTGCTTTAGTTGTGGCAAGCAGGGGCTACTCTTCATTCAGGTGCACGGGCTTCTCATTGCGGTGGCTTCTCTTATTGCAGAGCACTGCCTCTAGGTGTGGGTTTCAGGAGTTGTGGCTTGCAGGCCTGGTTGCTCCATGACACGTGGGATCCTCCTGCACTAGGGATTAAACTTGTGTCCCCTGCATTGCCCGCTTTCCCATCCACTGTACCACCAGGGAAGTACGATTCCCATTTTCTGAATGAGGAAACTGAGGCATTTATTCAAAGTTGCACAGCTAATAAGCAACAGAACCATGATTTGAAGCAATTTGGGCCAGCTTAAAACTGTGCTGTCAACCATTCTGCTAAGCTGCTTCTCTGGTAAAATAGTACAGGGAATTAAATTGTGGCTTTTAAATATGAAATCATATTTTTTCTGAGTCTGTTGTACATCTTGTAAACGGAAGTTATTGTTAAAATTGAAAGCAGATTAAGCTTCGAACTCAAACTCCCACCTCTCACTATCACGGAGCTTCTCGATGTTTGTTCTTGTATTATGCCCCCTTCAGTCTTGTTGACTTTTCTTATCTGTGAGGTGCTTATCTTCATTATTTCTAGATTTATTAAGGCATATTTTAATTGGGGAGCATTTGACTTGAAATGAAAAGGCAAATTCATAAGGAACATAGTTTTGATCTAATAGATAGAAGCGCTTCTCTCCCTATTCTGAAGCTCAGGCTTGTTTTTCCTTGTGTGGGTTTTTTCCCTTGCCTCAGTTTATGGACTTCACTGACTTCTTCCTTGGGTGCTTATTTTCATTTCCTTTAGATTTATGGATGTATATTTTAATAACTCTTGACCACATCATTAGGCATGCAGTAGCAAATTAAAAGGAACATACGTTTTATAACAGATATATGATGTATTTTTTATTGTTTAGACTTTAAAATATTTAGCATTTTTGAATAGCTGGATTGTATTCAGAAGTCTGTATGAAAGGATACAGAGGGGCATTTGGTGTAAAATGAGTCCCCTTGTTGTGTCTGTTCTGCCGTTGATAGAATTGACCACTGTTACTATGTTATTACCATATTGTGGGAGAGAGATTTTATCTTCTTGAAATCATTGTGTCCTTCTCAGTTTCTTAGACTTGCTTTAAGATGACTGCTCCCTACTTGTTTTGTTTTAGCATTTTAATGGAAATAGTGCATTGCCTTATCTTGTCTTTTTTTTTTAAATTTTTATTTTTACTTTATTTTACTTTACAATATTGTATTAGTTTTGCCATACATTGACATGAATCCACCACGGGTGTACATGCATTCCCAAACATGAACCCTCCTCCCACCTCCCTCCCCATAACATCTCTCTGGGTCATCCCCGTGCACCAGCCCCAAGCATGCTGTATCCTGCATTGGACATAGACTGGTGATTCGATTCTTACATGATAGTATACATGTTTCAATGCCATTCTCCCAAATCATCCCACCCTCTCCCTCTCCCTCTCCCTCTGAGTACAAAAGTCCGCTATACACATCCGTGTCTTTTTTGCTGTCTTGCATACAGGGTCATCATTGCCATCTTTCTAAATTCCATATATATGTGTTAGTATACTGTATTGGTGTTTTTCTTTCTGGCTTACTTCACTCTGTATAATCAGCTCCAGTTTCATCCATCTCATCAGAACTGATTCAAATGTATTCTTTTTAATGGCTGAGTAATACTCCATTGTGTATATGTACCACAGCTTTCTTATCCATTCATCTGCTCATGGACATCTAGGTTGTTTCCAAGTCCTGGCTGTTATAAACAGTGCTGCGATGAACATTGGGATACATGTGTCTCTTTCAATTCTGGTTTCCTCGGTGTGTATGCCCAGCAGTGGGATTGCTGGGTCATAAGGTAGTTCTATTTGCAATTTTTTAAGGAATCTCCACACTGTTCTCCATAGTGGCTGTACTAGTTTGCATTCCCACCAACAGTGTAGGAGGGTTCCCTTTTCTCCACACCCTCTACAGCAGTTATTGCTTGCAGATTTTTGGATCGCAGACATTCTGACTGGTGTGAAGTGGTACCTCATTGTGGTTTTGATTTGCATTTCTCTAATAATGGGTGATGTTGAGCATCTTTTCATGTGTTTGTTATCCATCCGTATGTCTTCTTTGGAGAAATGTCTGTTTAGTTCTTTGGCCCATTTTTTGATTGGGTCCTTTATTTTTCTGGAATTGAGCTGTGTAAGTTGCTTGTATATTTTTGAGATTAGTTGTTTGTCAGTTGCTTCATTTGCTATTATTTTCTCCCATTCCGAAGGCTGTCTTTTCACCTTGCTTATATTTTCCTTTGTTGTGCAGAAGCTTTTAATTTTAATTAGATCCCATTTGTTTATTTTTGCTTTTATTTCCAGTATTCTGGGAGGTGGATCATAGAGGATCCTGCTGTGATTTATGTCTGAGAGTGTTTTGCCTATGTTCTCCTCTAGGAGTTTTATAGTTTCTGGTCTTACATTTAGATCTTTAATCCACTTTGAGTTTATTTTTGTGTGCGGTGTTAGAAAGTGATCTAGTTTCATTCTTTTACAAGTGGTTGACCAGTTTTCCCAGCACCATGTGTTAAAGAGATTGTCTTTACTCCATTGTATATTCTTGCCTCCTTTGTCAAAGATAAGGTGTCCATATGTGTGTGGATTTATCTCTGGGCTTTCTATTTTGTTCCATTGATCTATATGTCTGTCTTTGTGCCAGTGCCATACTGTCTTGATGACTGTGGCTTTGTAGTAGAGCCTGAAGTCAGGCAAGTTCATTCCTCCAGTTCCATTCTTCTTTCTCAAGATTGCTTTGGCTATTCGAGGTTTTTTTGTATTTCCATACAAATCTTGAAATTATTTGTTCTAGTTCTGTGAAAAATATCGCTGGTAGCTTGATAGGGATTGCATTGAATCTGTAAATTGCTTTGGGTAGTATACTCATTTTCACTATATTGATTCTTCTGATCCATGAACATGGTATATTTCTCCATCTATTAGTGTCCTGTTTGATTTCTTTCATCAGTCTTTTATAGTTTCCTATATATAGGTCTTTAGTTTCTTTAGGTAGATATATTCCTAAGTATTTTATTCTTTTCATTGCAATGGTGAATGGAATTGTTTCCTTAATTTCTTTTTCTACTTTCTCATTATTCGTGTATAGGAATGCAAGGGATTTCTGTGTGTTGATTTTATATCCTGCAACTTTACTATATTCATTGATTAGCTCTAGTAATTTTCTGAAACTCTTCCAGAAAATTGCAGAGGAAGGTAAACTTCCAAACTCATTCTATGAGGCCACCATCACCCTAATACAAAAACCTGACAAAGATGTCACAAAAAAAGAAAACTACAGGCCAATATCACTGATGAACATAGATGCAAAAATTCTCAACAAAATTCTAGCAATCAGAATCCAACAACACATTAAAAAGATCATACACCATGATCAAGTGGGCTTTATCCCAGGGATGCAAGGATTTTTTAATATCTGCAAATCAATCAATGTATTTCACCACATTAACAAATTGAAAAATAAAAGCCATATGATTATCTCAATAGATGCAGAGAAGGCCTTTGACAAAACTCAACATCCATTTATGATAAAAACTCTCCAGAAAGCAGGAATAGAAGGAACATACCTCAACATAATAAAAGCTATATCTGACAAACCCACAGCAAACATTATCCTCAATGGTGAAAAATTGAAAGCATTTCCCCTAAAGTCAGGAACAAGACAAGGGTGCCCACTTTCACCGCTACTATTCAACATAGTTCTGGAAGTTTTGGCCACAGCAATCAGAGCAGAAAAAGAAAAAAAATGAATCCAAATTGGAAAAGAAGAAGTAAAACTGTCACTGTTTGCAAATTATCTTGTCTTTTTTTTTTTTTCAGTAATAGATCATCAGATATTATATTGTTATTCTCTTGTACTTATTTTCTTCTAGGTGTGGCTTTCTTTGCACTTATACTATATTGTGTGTATTGAATTCCCTGAATCTTAAATTTGTACAGTTTACAAAATTTGGGAATATTTTAGCCATTATTTCTTTAAAATCTGTTTTACTATTATATTCTCTCTCCTTTTTCTCCACAGCTTCATTTATACTGATCTTAGATGTTCCATACTGTCACTGAGATGCTGTTCATTTTTATTTTATTCTTGTTCCTTCAGATTAGATCAGTTTGATCAATTCTTTGGCTATATCTTCAATTTTACTCTCTTTAACATATCATTCAGCTCATTCAGAGAATTTTTGTTTTATATCTTTGTGTGTGTGTGTAGGTATTTTAGCACTACATTTAGTGCTTTTTAATATAGTTTTGCTTAGGTGTCCTATTGGTTCATTAATTATGGTAATATTTTCCTCAGTTCAGTTCAGTTCAGTCGCTCAGTTGTGTCCGCCTCTTTGCAACCCCATGGACTGCAGCACATCAGGCCTCTGTCCATCGCCAACTCCCAGAGTTTACTCAAACTCATGTCTGTGGAGTTGGTGATACCATCCAACCATCTCATCTTCTCTTGTCCCCTTCTTCTCCCGCCTTCAATCTTTCCCAGCATCAGGGTCTTTTCCAGTGAGTCAGTTCTTTGCATCAGGTGGCCAAAGTATTGGAGTTTCAGCTTCAACATCAGTCCTTCCAATGAATATTCAGGACTGATTTCCTTTAGGATTGACTGGTTGGATCTCCTTGCAGTCCTTGCAGACTCTCAAGAGCCTTCTCCAAAACCACAATTCAAAAGCATCAATTCTTTGGCTCTCAGCTTTCTTTATGGTCCAACTCTCACATCCATACATGACTACTGGAAAAACCATAGCTTTGACTAGACAGACCTTTGCTGGGAAAGTAATGTCTCTGCTTTTTAATATGCTATCTAGGTTGGTCATAACTTTTCATCCAAGGATCAAGCATCTTTTAATTTAATGGCTGCAATCACCATCTGCAGTGATTTTGGAGCCCCCCAAAATAAAGTCTGTCACTATTCCCACTATTTCCCCATCTATTTGCCATGAAGTGATGGGACCAGATGCCATGATCTTCGTTTTCTGAATGTTGAGTTTTAAGCCACCTTTTTCACTTTCCTCTTTCACTTTCATCAAGAGGCTCTTTAGTTCTTCACTTTCTGCCATAAGAGTGGTGTCATCTGCATATCTGAGGTTATTGATATTTCTCCCGGCAATCTTGATTCCAGCTTGTGCTCCCTCCAGCCCAGCGTTTCTCATGATGTACTCTGCATATAAGTTAAATAAGCAGGGTGACATTATATAGCTTTCACGTACTCCTTTTCCTATTTGGAACCAGTCTGTTGTTCCATGTCCATTTCTAACTGTTGCCTCCTGACCTGCATACAGATTTCTCAAGAGGCAGGTCAGGTGGTGTGGTATTCCCATCTCTTTCAGAATTTTCCACAGTTTGTTCTGGTCCATGCAGTCAAAGGCTTTGGCATAGTCAATAAAGCAGAAGTATATATTTTTCTGGAACTCTCTTGCTTTTTCGATGATCCATTGGATGTTGGCAATTTGATCTCTGGTTCCCCTGCCTTTTCTAAATCCAGCCTGAACATCTGGAAATTCATATTTTCCTAAAAAAGAGCATATTTTCCTAGCATAATTATAATAACTGCTTTCAAATTCTTGTCTCCTAATAACACCTGGGTGGCCATGGATTGCTTTTTGTCTTGTATTTGAATCACATTTTCCTGGTTTTCATATGCATAGTGATTTTGGATAGTGTTCTTGATATTGGTAAAGGCATCTTATAGTAGCAGTTAGCATGGCTACACAGACTTTTCAACTCTTTTTTCTGGTATTGGATGTCAGCTGAAATCTTTGTATCAGTCTTATAGTCTTAAGGCCTGTTTGGAGTTCTGCTTTGCATTTGTACACTGGCTGCCAGCCAGAAGTTTGGGCAGAAATTTTTATACAGAATTTGGGACAGTCTTTTGGGATTCTCCCTCACATCATGGCTAGCTTGGTTGTCTTGGACTCTGTCCTCAGCTCTTCAAGCTAGTATGTCTGGGGCTTTCTGTCAGCATTTCAGCTGCTCTACCAAGTGGAGCTGGTTTTCCCTCCCTTCAGATGAAGAACCATAAAAAAAAAAAAAAAAAAAAGAACAGGAAAAATAATACAGCATAAAAAAGTTCTATTCCCTTCTTCAAATTTCGCTCTGATTTCTGCCTGCTTTTGATCACTCTCTAGTGCCTCCAGTAGTTATTTTTGGTATTTACTGCAAAAATTTAATGTTGTGTTTTGTGGGAGCATTGGACCCCCAATACAGAGTACTCCACAACTGTTAGAAACAGAACCTTCTTGTACTTGACATTTTAACTTGGAACATGCATAGTAATTAGGAAAACAGTGTTTGAGTGGGCTTAATTTATTGCAAGTGATATACATTGTGTTATAGAATATTTCTTTTTGTTACATGCCTGTCACTACTTAATCAGAAATCATTTGCAAGTTCAACATTGTTTCCTAACTAAAGAGTAATTACTGGACCATTAATTTATAATGAAGTGTGCAAGCTTCCATTTATGGAGGGAATTATAAATCCCAATATGACAAAAGTTTTAAAATCCCAGTGTTTACCAATGATTTTGCTGCTATCAAATTAAAAGTGAAGGTTATAGGATAGTACTACTTCATATCTAATATGAACATTTAAAGTAAAGATTATAATTGCTAACTCTCTTCAGACTCAGACCTTGTTAAATTTATTTAATTTTTATTTAGGAATACAGGGGCATTGAACTTTGATCATAAATAAAGCTGGTCCCATTTCCAGTGGAATGACATTTGGTAAATAAACAGTGATGGGGTTGGTAAAGCTGAACCATCGCATATGAGTTTCACAGACCTCATTCACTTTAGACATGTGGACTTCAAGTCAATCTACCAAAGCTCTTCAGGAGATGATTCTGGAAACGTATTCCTCATCAAGGACTGTATTATAAACATTTTGATCCACTTACTATTGAAATTAATTTGGAAAATCCATTCAGTCTCTCTACATTTAGATTAGCATCTAAAATTTTTCTGCATAAGTTTGCACCACTTACAAAGGCTGTAAAATCCCTGTTGTTGTTGTTCAGTCACTAAGTCATGTCCAACTCTTTGCTAAGGCTTGTTTGACTCCATGGACTGTAGCACACCAGGCTCCCCTGGTGCTTTGTTGTCTCCCAGAGTTTGCTCAAAATGAGGTCCATTGAGTCAGTAATGGTATCTAACCATCTCATCCTCTGCCACCCCCTTTTCCTTATATGTTCAATCTTTCCCAGCATCAAGGTCTTTTCCAGTGAGTCATTTCTTCGCATCAGATTACCATCCCATATGTTATATATATTGACAATTTAAAATAAAATTATCACTATTTTTAATGTGTCCAATGGAATATAAATGCTAAAAGTGATTTGTCATCTACCGTCATATATTTTTAAAACACATCATTAAACTTCCTTTTTATCACTTGAAACTTTACATTATTCTTTTCTCTTTAAATTCATATTTCCATTCCATTTGACATATAAGATCTCATTTTAATGTAATACACTTTTATGTTTTTATTAATCACTATGTCATATTTCTTTGCAATAAAAATGTGCAAATATATTAATGTGATTTTAAAATTTTCCATGTCCTTAATGTCTAAGTATTAAAACTGTATATTAGTATTAATATTCAGTTTATCAAAACATTTTAAATAATGTATAAAGTAGCATAAAATAGTAGTAGAAAACACAGACTCTCAAGTCTGAGTTTAAATCCTAGCTCTAATTCTTGTTGCTTTATGCCTTCTGTTGCCTTATCTGTAAAACAGGGATTAATAGAATACAGGTGTTATAAGGATTAAGTGAATAAATATATGTTTATATATATATACAAAATATAAAATTTTTATATATAAATATTTGTTTGTAGTGAACAAATAAATCTAGTGTAGGTGATGGAATTCCAGCTGAGCTATTTCAAAGCCTAAAAGATGATGCTGTTAAAATGATGCACTCAATAGCAAATTTGGAAAACTCAATAGTGGCCACAAGACTGGAAAAGGTCAGTTTTTATTCCAATCCCAAAGAAAGGCAATGCCAAAGAATGTTCACATTGCCACACAATTGCACTCATTTCATATGTTAGCAAGTGAGTGAGTGAAAGTTGCTCAGTTGTGTCCAACTCTTTGCGACACCATGGACTATACTGTCCATGGAATTCTCCAGGCCAGAATACTGGAGTGAGTAGCCTATCCCTTCTCCAGGGGATCTTCCCAACCCAGGGATCAAACCAAGGTCTTCTGCATTGCAGGCAGATTCTTTACCAGCTTAGCCACAAGGGAAACCCATGTTAGCAAAGTAATGCTCAAAATTCTCCAAGCTAGGCTTCAACAGTATGTGAACTGATAACTTCCAGGTGTTCGAGCTGGATATAGAAAAGGCAGAGGAACCAGAGATCAAATTGCCAGCATCCATTGAATCATAGGGAAAGCAAGAGAATTCCAGAAAAACATCTATTTCATTGATTATGCTAAAGCCTTGGACTGTGTGGATCACAACAAACTGTGGAAAATTCTTCAAGAGATGGGAGTACCATCTCACCTGCCTCCTGTAAAACCTGTATGCAGGTCAAGAAGCAACAGTTAGAATCGGACATGGAACAATGGACTGGTTCCATTGGAGTACATCAAGGCTGTATATTGTCACTTTGCTTATTTAACTTATATGCAGAGTACATCATGTGAAATGCTGGGCTGGATGAAGCACAAGCTGGAATCAAGATTGCCGGGAGAAATATCAATAACCTCAGATATGCAGATGACACCACCCTTATGACAGAAATCGAAGAGGAAATAAAGAGCCTCTTGATGAAAGTGAAAGAGAGTGAAAAAGCTGCCTTAAAACTCAACATTCAGAAAACTAAGATCATGGCATCTGGTCCCATCACTTCATGGCAAGTAAATGGGGAAACAGTGGAAACAGTGACAGACTTTTTTTTTAGGCTCCAAAATCACTGCAGATGGTGACTGCAGCCATGAAATTAAAGGATGCTTGCTCCTTGCAAGGAAAGCAATGACAAACCTAGACAGCATATTAAAAAGCAGAGACATTACTTTGCCAACAGAGATCTGTGTAGTCAAAGCTATAGTTTTTCCAGTAGTCATGTATGGATGTGAGAGTTGGACCATGAAGAAGGCTGAGTGGCAAAGAATTGATGCTTTTGAAGTGTGTGGTGTTGGAGAAGACTCTTGAGAGTCCTTTGGACTGGAAGGAGATCCAACCAGTCCACCCTAAAGGGAATCAGTCCTGAATATTCACTGGAAGAACTGATGCTGAAGCTGATGCTCCAATACTTCGGCCACCTGATGTGAAGAACTGACTTATTGGAAAAGATCCTGATTCTTGGAAAGATTGAAGGCAGGGGGGAGAACAGTAACAAGAGAGGACAAGATGGTTGGATGGAATCAGCGACCCAATGGACATAAGTTTGAGCATCTGCGTGATGGTGAAGGACAGTGCGTGCTGCAGTCCGTGGAGTCACAGAGTCAAACATGACTGAGTGACTGAACAACAACAAAGGGCTTAGAATAATTTCTAGCCCCAAATTATGGTTATTATAAGGTGTTGCTACATTATTCTGTTCATACTTATTAAAAATCAAAAGTAAAGTATTGGAAATGCATCTCTTAAGGAGATGGAAATATCTTCTGAAATTATTTTACAATTAAATTCATATATTAAATAATGAAAATATTTGTTACCAGAAAGAATCTGGGTTCAGAATCATGGTTATACCAATTTATCATTTATATGCTTAGATGAGAAAATTCTACATATGAATGAGTAGATGAGATGAAGGAGTCTTGATATATCAAAGTTTCTCAATTCCTTGAACTCTTTTTGGATTATGTGCCAAAAAATTGCTTACTGATCTTTTATCAGATATTTTAAATGATCTTTCAGTGAATGACTCCATTAGATCCTGCTTCAATTTGTTGAAAGCATTCAGTTGGAAACCAGTTCACTTGTAAAATGAGTTTTCTCCAGTCTTTATAGTCCTTTTCTTTTGCAACACAAATACCAGCATTTCTAATTATACTTGTGTTGGGTGCCCTTGGAGGACTTACCATCTGGACAGTACACTATTCTGAAACAGGTACTGTTTCTTTTATAAAGAAGGAGTCAGAAGTAATGTGAAAGGAATAGTGGACCCCGAGAAATAGAAGTGGCATCTGGCCTTTAGTGCTTCTGAAGGGAATTAATCTTAGAGAGTCTTTGTGAACCCTGGTCTGTGTACCCCAGTTTATAGATCATGGCTTCTGGGGCCATCCCCTTTCAGTGAGCAGTATGACCAGGAAATTACCCAGCCCAGCACCTGCGTACCAGCTTGAGTTTCCCTCTGGAACTTGTTGGTAGGTAAACTTGGGGGAGGGCAGGTCACTTCTGTGGTTCCTAAACTGCTCTGAAGATCCAGGCCCTTTTAGGGGTCTGTGAGGTCCCACCCATTCTGATAATAATAAAAGCAGCTTTTTGCCTTTTCTACTCTGTTGATATTTGCATTGATAATACAAAGGCTGTGATAGGCAGAACAATTGGCCTTTTATCACAGATCAAGACAGGGGGACCAAACTGTGACAGCGGTCATTGTGCATACTGCTACACACTTGCAGTTTAAAAAAAAATGCCCTTTTCACTCAAGAATGTTCTTGTGAAGCAATATAAAGTAATTTTGTATTAAACGTCAACAATGGAGTATATTTCTTCTTAATATTCTGTGTGAAGAAATTGGCAGCCTGCACAAAGCTCTTCTGCTGTGCACAAGAGAATGCTGTCTGGAGAAGTGTTGTGTGATTGTCTGGGTGGAAAGCCATACCAACTTCTCTTTTAAAAATGAAACATTGTTTTTAGTAGAAAGACTTACTGACATGGTTATTCAGACTCTATAAGCACTTTCTCCAAAATGAGCAATGAAACCCATACTTCAAAGAAAACAACTAACAATATTTATTACTAGTGCATAAATTCAAGTTTTCCAGCAGAAGTCAAAATTTTTGAAAACTTTAAGCTGACATTGTGAGCTTAATGAACTTTCCAGTATCAAAAAGCTTTCAAAGATTGGTTGTGATAGTAGCAAATAGGCTTTTCAAAATATTGTATAATGAAATGTGTATAAACATTTTGAAAGTTTGTGTAATTCAATGACCTAGTATTTTCCAAATGACCAATGCATGATATTATAAAATCATGCATATATTTGTCAGAGTTCTCCAGAGAATTGAAAAATTGAATATATTGATACATAGCTAGAGAGAGAGATTTATTTTAAGGAATTGGCTCATGCAGTTGTGAGGGCTGGGTAGGTCTGAAATTTGCAGGCTGGCTGGTAGGCTGGAAATTCAAGAAAGAGTTTGATGTAGTTCTGAGTACAAAGGTTGCAAAACTCAGGAACAGTTTTCATGCTGCAGTCTGGAAACAGGATTCTCTTTTTTTTCTGAGGACCTCAGTCTTTTTCTCTTAAGTTCTTCAACTGAATGGATGAGGCCCACCCACATCCTGGAGAGTAATCTGCTTTATTCAATATCTACTGATTTAAATATTAATCAATTTTATAAGAAATGTTCACAGCAAAATCTAGACTGGTGTTTGACCAAATAACTCGGCATCATAGCCTAGTCAAATTGGCAAATGAAATTAACTATCACAGCCAGTGGAAAAGATTTATTCAGAGTTCAAGATAGGTCAGTGAACTCTACATTGCAACTAAGCTCTAAGCAACTAACCCTTGTTGACTGATGTAGTATCAAAAGATACCCACGATTACCTAGAAAACTATGAAAATGCTCTTTTTCCAGACACACTTAAGGAAGGACAGACTGTCTTCCCATACTTCTACCCAAAAAACATATAGCAGCAGATTGAATGTGGAAGGAAATATAGAAATTTAGTTTCTGTTCTCTTGTATTGAATCAGCCAGTTAAAGAGATTTGCAAAAAATATTTTTAAAAAGTCTACTCTTTTCACTAATTTTTCTGTTTAGAAAATTAGATTTTTAAACTAAAATATCTTAATAGGCAACGGACTTATTGTTATTGCTGAGGATTAAAAGTTAATTTTTTTCTTCTTAGATATAAAATGTAAAAGTTTTTTGTTTCTTCAGTAATTTTTGAATGAAAGGTGTCCTCAGGTAAGAAATTATTTGATAATTGCTACTTTGATAAAAAGGAGGTGATAGGTTGGGAAAAAAAATAATTCTAATTAAGATAGCAGCACATTTGAGGATTAAACTTTTTTTGAGATGCTCACCTATCTGAATACCTGAGTGTTTAGTGAGTGTCTTTACACATGAGTGATTTGCATGCCCCACAGTAGTGTTGGCAGTGGCGCCGCCTGATGTGAGATGATGAGTCTGCTCTGAGATGGTCAGGCTGGTCAGTTGGGGGATTCTCTTCCAGGTGACATTTATTTGAGATGTCCATGTTCTGCTAGAGGTAGTGACCTCTCATGAAAAGCCTCCCAGATACTAGTGCACAGACTAAAACAGGGCTGCTTTGCAAAGCGGGTCCAAAAATATTTGCCAAGTGCTTGCAGAATACCAGCAGCTTTTTAAGGTCTTTCCCCCAAGCCTCAAATCTCTGACTCTCTGCTGCTTCAGTCCTTCTCAGTCCTCCTCACTTCATTATAGTAATGTTAAAAATAAGGTGCCATGTGCAGTTAATAGCTTGAGTTAAACTGGTGACAGCAGTGTTCCAGTTCAATGTCCGTAACTTCTGGTATTAAGAACATAGAGGATAATGTAGATAGCAGTGACATATTTCAGAGGAAAGGAAAGCACAGTGCTGATGCATGGGAACTCATGGAAATCTGTTAATAATCCTATGTAGTGTTCCTTTCTAGATCATCACATAAAACTAGCTCCTGTGTAAAATATGTCTCCTTCTGACCTTGTAAAATATCTAACTTTTGCATTTTCTTCCATAAGAATGATCTTTTAAGGGTTCAGGTGTGTTGTGCTAAGGCCATTTGAGTTCCAGGCTGATGACAAACACTGGGCATCAGCTTCATTTGGTATCTCAGTCATGTGGTTCCTGAGACATCCCTGAAATGGGAGTACGGTTCCGATGGCTGCAGAGAAAGAGCAGCCTGCAGACTAATTGGCATGCAGCGGAAGGACGAGCAGCCAAATGACTTACAAGGCATCAGCTGTGTCCTAACAGGCCTACTGATTCTCTGCAGACCCCAGCCAGGGGGTGCCGGCTGCGCTTGGAGTAGCTAGGTCTGGAAGCCAGCTAGCAGTGTGGCAGCTGCTTGATTCAGGAATATTGTTCAATAGAAATGAGAGAAACAAGTGAGAAAACAGAAATAGACACAAATTCTGTTTGAGCAGAGATGGATAGAAACATGTTTCAGTGATGGGGTGCAGCAGAGCCCTGGCCGATCCTATCCCTCAGTCAACTCCTCTCAGCAACTCCTTTCAAAATACTCCTTTCAGGGTATTTTGCCCTCACGTATAGATTGTCTCCGTGATGAAAGGGCAACTCCTCTTCTGTCACTGGGTCGCACTTGGCTTTGTGCTGTCTCCACTGTGTCATTAGACTGTAGCAGAAACTTTGAGAAGCCTGCCTCACAGGTGAGTGTGCAGGAAAGAAGACTTAAATTTGTAGAAGCACTTTTTAAAACATGTGACTATAAAGGTATTGTAAAATTTTTAAACACTTTTTAGAAGGCATGTGTGTATCTGACACAACGTGTTCCTGTTGTGACTGGCTCCATTTGTCTGGCATTTTAATTCCTGCAGAGGAGAGAAGGGTAGAGAAAGGTAGGCAGGCTCTAGGAGGTGCAGAGTTTCTCTGGTTTCACTTTCACTTTTTTCTCTTTTTAAAGTCTTGAGATATTTCATTCACAGTTTTTCTTTTGTGTGTGTGTGTGTGTAAATAATGTTTATTATTTTTTTCCTTTTTTTCTTTCTTTTTTTTTTAATTTTAAAATCTTTAATTCTTACATGCATTCCCAAACACGAACCCCCCTCCCACCTCCCTCCCCATAACCTCTCTCTGGGTCATCCCCATGCACCAGCCCCAAGCATGCTGTATCCTGCGTCAGACATAGACTGGCAATTCGATTCTTACATGATAGTATACATGTTAGAATGCCATTCTCCCAAATCATCCCACCCTCTCCCTCTCCCTCTGAGTCCAAAAGTCCGTTATACACATCTGTGTCTTTTTTTGCTGTCTTGCATACAGGGTCATCATTGCCATCTTTCTAAACTTTTGAATGTACTTGTATTTTAAAAAGCAGAACATGGAAGTGACTTGTTCCTTACTTGTGTCTAATGTGGAAATATTTTATCTTCTTTTTTTCCTATTTCACTCTCCTGCCTAAATTAATTTCCTGACACACAGGGTATTGAATGTTAAATCTTTTACATAGATTCTAGATAAATGTTTGGTTTGATGTGGGGTGTGTCTGTGTGTGCTCTAACGTGGCAAGTATCTTGTCTTTAGAATGTATTCTACTGACCCAAGTTTTCCAAAGGACCTGCCTATCTGGGTCCACTGGAGTCTGCTTGGAAATGTTCAGTGTGGTCCTGTCCTGAGTGGGATTGTGGGTAAAACATCATTAAATTAAGCATCTTTAACGGGGTCCCAGGGCATGGAGTGTGCTACTGCAGTTCTATGCAGCTTTGGCTTGTTTTCAGATTGTCAGAGGGGCCGGGTGGCTAGTAACCACTTTTGGTGGTTTCAGGTGGTCTGTGAAGTAACTTCCAACCAAATTGTTTGTTCCTATGATTTTCAGTGTCCATTTTAATTGGATTTGCTCTGTGTCTTTCATATATATATTTAGCAAATAAAGTATATTAAATTGTTGTTACCTTTCTTCTCTTTAATTATTCATCCCTTAACTATACTCATTCATCCACTTATTTATTAAATCCTTAATGTACAGGCACTGTACAAGAACAAAAGCTATGTCTCCTTAAAGTAAATCAGGTCACCTTGTTATACAGTCATTATGCAATCCTGTATCCTTCCATTTCAGCTCTTAACACAGTTCCTGATTGTGCTATTTGTGTGACGTCTACTTCAGGAAACTGAAAGCTCCCAGAGGTCAAGGCCTGTGTCTGCTTTCTTCTTTCGTGTGTCCCACAGTGCTGGGCACACTGCCTGGCACATAGAAAGGTCTGGGGCAGTGTATGTTGAATGAAGACATCTTTGTGTTACTTGAGTGAGCCAAGTATCTGAACAGGTATCTGAACAGCTGTTTTCAACCTCTCTCTCCACTGTTCCCTTCCTCCTGCCCAGTGTTTTTTTTTTTTTTTTTTTGGACATAAACACACAGGCAGCATCATCAACAAAATTTCTATTTATGTATGTAACTAAATATATAGAAATGAAAGTTTGCCAAAAGCACCTACGTGGAATGTCATCTACAGAATTAACAGAATTGTCAGTGACTGATTTTCACCATACAGTGTGAAAATTATTTTCGTGAATGTCTGTCTCTGTGTGGTATAAGATTCTTGGAGTGGGTGTTTTCAGGTGAAAACATTTGCTCCAAAGCCTGTTAAAGTACTTCTAGAATCACCCCCTTCACATTCCCACATTTCAGTGAAGAAGCTAAAATGTGGAAGTAATTACCTCAAACTCCATCATGGCCTTAACAGCACTGCCTCACTGGCATTGTGGCTCATTCACGAACCGAGATACACTTTTCTTTTCATTCCTTTAGAGCAGAGAGAAGATGAGTGTGGAACAGTTGGGCAGAAGGAAAATTCAGTTCCTTTAGATCTCAACATCTAGGGAACCACAAAGTGGAGTGTATTAGTTTTGTTCTTATCCCTGCCTTTAATGTCCCTGGCTTCCCTTTGGGAAATGCATGTCTCCCTTCACCGTGACCTTTTCTTTTCTGCAGGTCCCAGGTCAGATTCCACCCTCTCTATGAAGCTCTTTCTGTGAATTCTGGTGGCATTGTTTGGGTACCACATGCTGACTTAATGTGGGGGTGACAAAATTCTCTGCCTCCCTTTGAGTCAACATCCCTGGTAGGTTGCTTGTATTTCTGGGACATTTAGGGAGAATTGTAGGAAACATATCCTGGGCCCCAGGGGAACCTGTGAAAACTAAAAAAGAGATAAATGGTAATGAGAATCACAGTGCTCCTTTTTATAGCATTTTATAATTTATATGATGCCTTTTTTTCTGGCCAGAAGCAGACACATCTTCGGTATTAGAATTTCAGTAATGCAAGAAGTAGATCACATGATTATGATTCTTTGGAACCAACCTGCACATGCTGAAGTTTCTCTAGGACAGACTGGATCTAGCAACCAATAACCAGAGAAGAGTTCCCTGAGTTTGGTCAGTGTACCAACTGTAGATTCTCAGGGTTTGAAGAGACCTTGGTGACTGATCATAGAGTCGGCCCCTCCCATAGGACCCTCTTCATCTGTGTTTGGCCTCTACTCTGAACACTGAGCAAGCCTGGCCTCACTACTTCCTGAGGCTGCCCATTCCTCTGGGGTGAGGAAAATTTGACCCTTCTTCTACCAATAGTTCTGCACATATTTTCAGGCAACATTTTCTCCTCCTATATCATTTTTTTAAATAAGGAGAAACACTTTCCCATTCTTCAGCATTTCTTCATATACCAGTTTTCCATATTCCATATGCCATATCCCACAAACCAGTTTTCTTCATATACCAGTTCTTATTATACTAGTAGCTCTTCCTTAGATATGCTGTAATTAGTGAACATCTCTAAGAAGTGAGATGACCAGAGTTGAATTCTTCTCCAAGAGGAATAGAACTTGCATTTTCTTCCATGGACTAGGATCCTGTTCATGCAGCTATTTTGGAGGAAATATAATGTTCCTTCTACTTTTCTGAGTTCTTGAATGAGACCCTACAGTACCAGACAGGTTCATAAGAGAAAAGCAAAGGGAAGTTTATTAACACATATACCTCACGTATTTATGGAAGATATCCAGGAAAAACTGAGTAATTCAAAGCAGTTGCTTAGAATTGTGGCTTATATAGCATCTTCAACAGAGAGCAGTAAGTTCACAGAGAAATGATAAAATGAAGGAAAGTAGTTTCAGGATTACAAGGGCAACAAACTGTAAGAAGGTAAATATACTGGAGAAAACTAATAGTGGAAAAAAGCTAATTAGTAAAGTTTGTTATATAGTTTCCTCCAGTGCTGTCTCCAGGTTGGTAAAGGTCTGAAGTTGTCTCCAGTGATGAACTTTTGTCCTGGAGAGGGGAGGAAGCATGGCTTTGAAGATTTATATCCTACTTTTAGGCAGATAGAAGGAGAGCAAGGAACTTTGCTTGCATCTGCTGCTTCTCAGTTGCCTTCAGCTCAAAATAATTCTTATGCCAAATGGCATATTCTGGGGTATTATATTCTGCTGTTCTTTGTGGTCTACTATTAAGTCCTGGGGCCAGACACACAGATCGTTTGAGGATTACAGTAAATGTACTATCAGCAACACCGTCCCCTCAAGATCTTCCATTCCTGTTAAGCTTCATTTGCCTTCACTTCTTCTCATTACCTATAAAATTACAAAGTCTTAAATTTGGATACTAAAATAATTGTCCTATTAAATTTCAGCATTTTAGATTTAGCCTCATTCTTGTCTATTTGAGATCTCTTTGAATTTGGATTTGATTATGGATTTTCATTATGGTAATTACTGCCATCTCTCCCCCAACCTCCAAAGTTGCAGCATCTCTAAGAACTGGGGTGTTGAAGTCACCAGGTAGGCAATTTCCTTGTGATATGATTTTATCGGCTACACCCCTGAGATTTATTCCTTTTCCTTTTGACTTTTCATCATCAATTCATTTATTCACTTGTTTATATTAGTCCTTCTGGTTGCATGGTTTGAAATTAAGCCACTTTAGTTTCTGATGCTGCAAACCTGTACTTGGCATTACTTTCTATTGCATTTTTTGAAAAATATTTATTTCTATTTTTTTAGCTGCTTTGGGTCTTAGTTGCAGCATGCAGGCTCAGTAGTTGAGGCACATGGGCTTAGTTGCTCCAAGGCACGTGGTATCTTAGTTCCCTGACCAGGGTTTGAACCCATGCCCCATACATTGCAAGACAGATTCTCAACCGCTGGATCACCAGAGAAGTCCCTGCTGTTATATTTTTAATTAAAATAATTAATATATTTTAATAAAACATAGAAATATTTTCTCGTCAACTGCCATGGAATTATATTTGGTTATATATAACCATTAATTGGTTATGAAAACCAAAAATTAATTTTCAATATAAAATGGTTTTAACTGAGATCAATGAAATCTATAAAATTATCATTTTTGGCTAATAATCAGGTACCAATTATTATAACAATTCAACCTAAGTAAATCCAGGGGTCTTGGAAAAAAGTAATCATGACCACAGATTTAATGTTCCCCAATGGTGGCAGGAAATATAAAAGAGTTTCAAAGAGATTGTATAAGTTTATGAAGAACTGAGCTATGAAAGTTTAAAGAGAAGATCTGCTAAAGGTAACCTCTAAAATTGACATCCAGGAGCATCAAACAAGGGGGCTGGTCTGGGCAATTTCTAGTCCTTCTCAGCAGAATAAGTTTTGATGATTGTACAGGTCTCATTGCTTCCTCGTGGGTTTTGTTGGCAAAAAAATGCAGCTTGGGGTCGAGCAAAATCTAATCCACCTTAGTGATGCTTTTGACAAACCAAATTCTTTATCAAATTATTTTAAATCAATAAAGAGAAAAGCTTACCATATTTTGCAGGCTGAAATGGATGCTGCCAACAACAACAACAAAAAATGCTATAAGAATTCTTAAACCCATCATGGACATTTGCAGTGAAATCATTACTTTTTAAAAAGAATATTCTCCTGATAGTGACAAACTTCTCCCGGGCTTAATCGATTAAAAGAAAATTCTTCCCTTTTGAAAGAGGATTTTCTAGGTTACTTACTATATTTGCGGAAAACATTGATTCCCTGAGGACCTCACGTGACTCTTTCATGCTTTTGAGAGGCAGTTTTCCTGATTTTGTTTCTCCTCCCACAGGTTCATGTACATCAGATCTCTGGCTATTGGTTCATACTGTTGGTTAATTTTTTTATATAAAAAAGGGCCTCAGTCTTTCACTGCTTGGCATTTTTGTTGTTGTGGATTTCATTGAATGCATTGTGCTATGTTCTGGATATTGCTGCCATCGTGTGATGAAGTCTTAAAAGCCAAAAGAAAAAATAGAAGGTGCACAAGCAATTCCTATATTAGAAAAACTGTACTTTATGTTAGTAAAATAAAAGCATTCTGCCTCATGGAGTAGAGATTGGAAAGTTATTGATTAATCCGTAGTCGAATCCAGGTTCTTGGTATGTCCTCCTTCGAAAAATTCAAATTAAGTTGCTTTCACCTTTACTATTTTCCTTGAACTGTATGACACATTTTCATGTCAAAGAATAAACTTTTTATTTAAAGATTAGATACAAAACTTAGAGAAAATCATAAAATCATGACTAACCATGAAAAAGGCAGAATTGTATATGAACAAATACATCCAGATTGACACAGCATGAATATTTAGGGACGTTGCTTTGCACAACTGTTACCTGTCCTTTTATATAATTCCATTTAAAGAAAGTATTTCCTTAGTCACAAACCTAGTTTCTCCATCTCCTCCCATTTCTGCTTTGGAGCACAATATGACATTCCTAAGTAGAGCATCTTGTGGGGTCCAGAATTAAAGATCCAGCTTGTTCAGATAAACTCTGAACTCCTGGTAGTCTTCATGGTAGATTTATAACCCTACCTATCAAAAAGTAAAAATTCTGTTTCCCATTCATCCTAATAGAGCCACAGGAGTTTCCTAGAAGGAATGCAGACAAGCCTGATTGTTCACAGCTGGAGAGTAGAGGGTGGTTCCGGGGAATGAGATTTTTTAACCCCTTCTTGCCCACTTTCCCTCTTAATCTTATAGAGACTGGTCAGGGCTCCAAGGATGAGTAACAGAGATCATTCAGATTTTAATGATAGTAAGGGTCTGTCCATACTTTGGCACAACTGTGGGGTGCTGATTTGAATTTGATAACATGGTGGTGATTAATACCAGAGACCTATATTTTAGGTAAGAGTGTAGGTGCTGAAGTACAACTGTGTTTACTGGATGAGGAAGTGTGTCAGATGAGACATTGAAATGGCAACTCTCCCAGATATTCTAAAGTTCTTCTACAATTTAAAAACATGAGAAGAAAGAGGACATTATTTGTAAGCATCTCTAGCAGAGATATGGTGGGACACATATGCTAGCTTATCTGTAAAGGTGGTTGTATAGACACTGCACCCCTTAAACATAAAGTTTTCCAGTTCCCCAACATTGTCATCATCCTTGGATATGTCTGAGATGTGAGAAGGTGCTGTGGTGGACACTGGGAATGCAAAGAGGCTTACAGTAGAATCCAGGGAGGCAGGATATACCTGCTCACAAAGAGGTAAAGAATCCATTCAGGCAGGGGCTTACTGAGTGATGAGGGAAAAAGTGAAACTCAGTTAGTGTGCTGTATAGACAGTGGAGTCAGTACTCAGGCTGAATGTTCCACCCCTGTGCTCTTGAATTCTTTCATATCTTCCTTTGTTCATTTGACAAGTGCAGTGTGAGACCCTAGCACCGGTCAGGCATTGCTCACGGTTCAGGGAATAAATCGGTAAACAGAGCTATGACGTCTGCTTGCATGAAACTTCTAGTTCTAGTTTTTATAGTGCGTGTGTGTGATTTCTCAACAAGCTTTCAGTGTACTTCTGTAGACCTTTATGGTTTTCAGAAACCCTTTTACTTCCTTTCATTTTGTTTTTCTTTGAATAAGAGTAACACTTCTTATGTATCAGTTATTTATAAAACTCTTTTATAAACTTCTTCAAGTGCAAATTAGAAACAAGGAAATTAAAAATTGAAACATTTAAAAATAAATAATGTTAATTTGCACAAAATACCCCTTCCATGTGTTAAGGGGGTTTTTTTGTTTGTTTCCTTTCTGTATATCATTCTACCCAACCCCAGCAGAACTTAAGCATCTAATCTAGTAGGTTAATGATCCTAAGGGAATATTGTATTTATGAACTATAAAAGTTAAAGGTATAGATTGATAAAATATAGTAAGTTTTCATCTTTTTAAATAAAAAAAGAAAATTGACAAATGAAAATAGTAATTTTAATAGTAGTTTTTATGTTTATTTAAATCTTTCATCTTAATGTATGTTATAGTATTTGACTTATGTAAATTAGGATGCAGTCACCTGCTATCTTTGGAACAAAAGTGAGGCAGAAGCTCTAAAAGAAATTTAATATCCATGATTTTATCTTTAGTTTCCTTGGAAATGTGTATTATGGAAGCCTTCAAGATTATCTGCAAATAATGGTGAATTTGGTGGTGTAATAACACTGGTGGTAGAGGTTGCCTCTTTACAGACCAAAGATTTCTTTTGATTTTATTTTGAGTTTCTCAGGATTTTTAAAAGTTTAGATGGGGAATTTGCTGGTGGTCCAGGAGTTAGGACTCTGTGTTTCCACTATAGGGGGAACAGGTTCCACCCTGATCCTGAGAACTAAGATCCTGCAAGTCTTGCAGCATGATCAAAAAAATAATAATAAAATTAAGAAATAAAAATGTAGATGAAAAACTGTAGAAATGCATTACAGCATTGACAAGTTCCTTGTTTAAATGTGGGGTAGTCAAGGTTGACTGTTTTTGACTTCTAGACACATCCAAAAGTTAAGTTTATTAATAAAAAGCTGTTGGCTCATTTTTAAAACATTTAATAATGCTATTCTTTTGTTCTCTCCTTTCATCCCCGTTAAAGCAGTAGAACTCTGTGCTCATGTAAACTGCAATGACTCAGATCTAGATGTATGTGACTGGGCCATCCTTTCCCCAAACACAAACTAATACATATATAAAAGACTGAGATAACAGTGCTTCTGATCCTGAAGGCTGTGATAAAATGTCAAGATAAAGAGCAAAATTTATTTTTATATTGCTCCACAGTTAATTAAAATATTTTATTTCAGTCCAAGCTGTATTCAAATATGCCTTTTTGGAAAAACACCATTGGAAAGTTAGAACCACAGAAAATAACTACTATCAGTACAAAGGGAAAATTTGAAAAGAACTAAAAGCATGGGAGAATATCTGGCTCATGCTTCGGTGAATTATATTTGTTTCAGTCATGGAAAATCTTGCTTCATATTTTCCCTTTAGGCCAAAGTCAATGTCATCATAAAATCTACTACTAGGATTTAGGTTGAAGACATAGGTGAAAAAAAAGAGCCACCAAGGAAGCCCATTCATGAAATGGGTCCTTGCAAATCTAATTATCTTCAGATGAGGTCATCCCAGATTATCCACTACTGCTGCTGCTTAAGTCACTTCAGTCGTGTCTGACTCTGTGTGACCCCATAGACAGCAGCCCACCAGGCTCCCCCGTCCCTGGGATTCTCCAAGCAAGAACACTGGAGTGGGTTGCCATTTCCTTCTCCAATGCATGAAAGTGAAAAGTGAAAGTGAAAAGTGAAAGTGAAGGCACTCAGTCGTGTCCGACTCTTAGTGACCCCATGGACTGCAGCCCACCAGGCTCCTCCATCCATGGGATTTTCCAGGCAAGAGTACTGGAGTGCGGTGCCATTGCCTTCTCCCCAGATTATCCAGGTGGGCCCCAAATCCCATGATAAGCGTTCTCGTAAGAGACTGAAGAGGAGAAGGTCCTGTGAGATTGGAGTGGCAGAGCTTGGAGTGATGTTGAAAGCCAAAGAAGACAAAGAATGTTGACAGCACCTGGAAGCTGGAGACACATGAAGAATTCTCCCCCAGAACCTTCAGAGGGAGACTGGCCTTGCCAACACCTTGAATTCAGACTTCTGGCCCCCAGAAATGTGGGAGACTAAATTTCTGTGGTTTTAAGCCAGGAGATTTGTGGTTATTTGTTGTCACAGCCACAGGAAACATACATAAAGGGTTAACCAAGATTCACTGAGTAGCAATGATGTGTTGTTAGCTGTGATACAATCCGTTGAAAACTGTCTCTCCTGTAAGAAACTTATACAAGATTAGTGAGTCAATGGGATGGACCATTACAGCACGATGTGAAAAGGTTTATCACAAAGGTAGAAAGATACACAGGGGAACATAGAAAGAATACTGCCATTTTTCTGAAAAATGCCGAATTTCGGTCAGCGGCAAGCAATGCTTGAATTTAAAATGAAAGTACTTTTTAAGCTATTCCTAATATATGTTAATAATATGAAAAAATGTTTATGTTATTACATAAACAACCTACACTTTGAATTTAATGAACTTATAAACTGGGGTATATATCCCATAGGAAGGGGAAATTTAGATCTGCTCTATAAATACTAGGAGAGCTAAAGTGCAACATCCAATGTGCTATGAATCTGCCTGGGCATTTTAACACCTTTTTGAACACAGGTTGTCAGATTTTTTTTTTTAATTTATTTTTTTCAAATATATCTCTAACTTCACAATGGAATTCACTGAATAGATACCTGTCATTGTAGTATTTATCACCATATAAAAATTGATAGAGTATTTTTAAAGCTTTATTGAGGCATAGATTACACACTGTAAAGTTCACCTATTTTAAGCATACAGTTATAATTTTTTAAATAAATTTGTTGAGTTGTGCAGACATTACTACAGTCTAGTTTTAGGACAATCCCACCTCCCCAGAAACACCTCTTGTGTTTATTTGCAGTCAGTCCAGTTCCAGCCCCAGGCAACTAACTACTCATCTGCTTTCTGTCTTTGTGAGTTTACCTTTTCTAGACATTTACATTAATATAATAATAAAATAAATTTTCCTTTGTATCAGACGTCTTTAACGAAGATAATATTTTTGAGGTTTTCCCATTTTATAGCATATTTCGTTATTTCATTAGTTTTTATTGTTGAATAGTATTCAGTTGCATTTTGCTTATAAACGTCTTGTTTATCCATTCACCAAGCAGTGAATATTTGGATGGTTTCCTTTTGGGTCATTATGAATAATACTGCTATATACGTTTGTGTACAAATATTTATGTGGACATATGTTTTTATTTATTTATTTATTCATTTATTTATTTGGAGCAGTAGATAAATGGGACTGGGTTATATAGTAATTTTATGTTTTCATTTTTGCAAAAGTGTTTTACAAACTGGCTGTGCCAGTTTACATTTCTCACTAGTAATGTAAGAAGATTTCAGTTACTCTATGTCCTCAGCGATACTTGTATTGTCTGTCTTTTTTATTGTGGCCATCCCAGTGGCTGTGAAGTGGTATCTCATTTTGACTAATGACTAATGATGTTGACTCTTCCTCTAAGGCTATTCAAGTGAACTTTGGCTCTTAACCTCTGTCATTGGTCTTTAAGACTCAGTTTTGTATTTTATTTTATTTTTATTTTTTTTATTTATTTTTTTTTAGTTTTGTATTTTTTTTTAAACCAAGAATACCATAGAACACACAATAGGAAAAGGTATAAGAGAAATTGAGGAGAAAAAATGAAATAAGAGAGATGGTGAGAGAAGAAATGATAATAAATATATGATTATGGAAACGGAGAAGAGAAGGAAAAGTATATTAAAAATAACAAGAAATTGTTGTTTGGAAAGCCAAGTCATATTATAGTGATATCAGTGAAGATAAGAAATATATGAGCACATTAGAACCATTGGTAACAGTTTGAACATTCTCTGTCTAGGGTAATGACAGTGCCATTAATTTAGATCAAACTGTGGTCACAAATGAAGAGTACTTTTGAGTTATTATCCATTACACTTGTCTATTTTGCAAAAAGAGCATTCTCATTTATTCATAGCTTCTTTCCTTGATGTATTAAGGCCTTCTTCTGTTACAGCTTTCACTTTAGTGAACCTGTCACTTTTGGACAGTGTTAGGCTTTCTATGGTTATTGGTGTCCATCTGAGCTTCGTAGTGTTGAGCCTGAATAATCTCGAATTTTGTGTCCTTTCTTTCCACTAACACAAATGCATCTCGGCAGCCCAGTTACTCTTGCTTTTTTCTCTGCCTCTGCTGCCTTCATCAAAGACCCAAGTATGTGATTTGGCGGGCATGGGGTTTATTTTTACTTTTAGGCTCAGGAGGTGTTAACACATAACACAAACTCCCCTATGAATACAAACACTTTATTGATTGAGAATAGTTTCTTCAGTTTTAGCTTCAAGTGATGGCCAGTTCAAAAGTCATGGTGAATGAGTAATCCAAAACTTAGCATTTTCATTTTAGCCAACTGTTTAATCCTGGTCTCAAAGTGTAATATAAAGATTTTTCCAAAATGTAGTTGAATAAAATATATATTTGCATTTGAAAGACTTCCTAAAAAAACTCAAAGAATAACAGGAAAACACACATATTCTTCAGTGTTTAATTTTGTCACCAAATTAGCAGTACTTGATCTTCACAGTTCATTATATACGGTTTTAATAGACCAGAGCTTACATATATAAATGAGTGGCATATATTTTCAAATAAATGATCTTGGCTTTAAACCTGTTTCATCCATTTTGCAATTCCTCTGTCTTGTTTTGAACTTTCCATCAGTGCCAGTTTATGGACCAAATTGGAAAACCTATCATCTCATTATTGTCACACTTCTTATATAAATGTGAAAGCAATATTTCTTAAGTAATTGAGATTATAAATAAATTGAGATTCTTATCTCATGTATTGCCTGGTGCTTGGTTCAGCCAGTTTTGAGATATGAACACATGTTTTCCTTCCATCTCATCTCATAAGAAAAGCAATATAATTCAAATGACATATGTACTGATTCTAGCAGTTACATGCTGAGTTTATTACTGTCTTTAGAATTTGGTCCCAGGACCTTTTATCCCAATTACTAGAAAATTCTGTAAGAGGCTATAAGATGAGTCACTATGCATTGTGATGATAGACATTATTATTGTCTTTATGGGAGGGATTGGTTTCAAAAGACATGCGTTCATTCTGTTTTATCTGTTAAGTTATCTTTTAGATTATCAAGCAGGGCCAGCTTTGATTTATGTGAGTGGCTGTTGGGTGATGCAGTCTTGTTTAGGTAAAGGGCTTGGTTAAATATGGGTTGATTGATCCTATCATCAGTTCAGTTCAGTCGCTCAGTCATGTCCGACTCTTTACAACCCCATGAATCGCAGCACGCCAGGCCTCCCTGTCCATCACCAACTCCGGAGTTCACTCAGACTCACGTCCATCGAGTCCGTGATGCCATCCAGCCATCTCATCCTCTGTCGTCCCCTTCTCCTCCTGCACCCAATCCCTCCCAGCATCAGAGTCTTTTCCAATGAGTCAACTCTTCGCATGAGGTGGCCAACGTACTGGAGCTTCAGCTTGAGCATCATTCCGTCCAAAGAAATCCCAGGGCTGATCTCCTTCGGGATGGAGTGGTTGGATCTCCTTGCAGTCCAACGGACTCTCAAGAGTCTTCTCCAACACCACTGTTCAAAAGCATCAATTATTCAGTGCTCAGCTCTCTTCACAGTTAAAATTTCACATCCATACATGACCACAGGAAAAACCATAACCTTAACTAAACGGATCTTTGTTGGAAAAGTAATGTCTCTGCTTTTAAATATGCTATCTAAGTTGGTCATAACTTTTCTTCCAAGGAGTAAGCGTCTTTTAATTTCATGGCTGCAGTCACCATCTGCAGTGATTTTGGAGCCCAAGAAAATAAAGTCTGACACTGTTTCCACTGTTTCCCCATCTGTTTCCCATGAAGTGATGGGACCGGATGCCATGATCTTCGTTTTCTGAATATTGAGCTTTAAGCCAAATTTTTCACTCTCCTCTTTCACTTTCATCAGGAGGCTTTTTAGTTCCTCTTCAATTTCTGCCATAAGGGTGGTGTCATCTGCATATCTGAGGTTATTGATATTTCTCCCGGCGATCTTGATTCCAGCTTGTGCTTCTTCCAGTCCAGCATTTCTCATGATGTACTCTGCATATAAGTTAAGTAAGCAGGGTGACAGTATACAGCCTTGACGTACTCCTTTTCTTATTTGGAACCAGTCTGTTGTTCCATGCCCAGTTCTAACTGTTGCTTCCTGGTCTGCATACAGGTTTCTCAAGAGGCAGGTCAGGTGGTCTGGTGTTCCCATCTCTTTCAGAATTTTCCACAGTTTATTATGATCCACACAGTCAAAGGCTTTGGCATAGTCAATAAAGCAGAAATAGATGTTTTTCTGGAAAGCTTTTGCTTTTTTGATGATCCAGCGGATGTTGGCAGTTTGATCTCTGGTTCCTCTGCCTTTTCCAAAAGCAGGTTGAACAACTGGAAGTTCACGGTTCACGTATTGCTGAAGCCTGGCTTGGAGAATTTTGAGCATTACTTTACTAGCATGTGAGATGAGTGCAATTGTGCGGTAGTTTGAGCATTCTTTGGCATTGCCTTTCATTGTGATTGGAACGAAAAGTGACCTTTTCCAGTCCTGTGGCCACTGCTGAGTTTTCCAAATTTGCTGGCATATTGAGTGCAGCACTTTCACAGCATCATCTTCCAGGATTTGAAATAGCTCAACTGGAATTCCATCACCTTCACTAGCTTTGTTCATAGTGATGCTTTCTAAGGCCCACTTGACTTCACATTCCAGGATGTCTGGCTCTAGGTGAGTGATCACACCATTGTGATTATATTGGTCATGAAGATCTTTTTTGTACAGTTCTTCTGTGTCTTCTTGCCACCTCTTCTTAATATCTTCTGCTTCTGTTAGGTCCATACCATTTCTGTCCTTTATCAAGCCCATCTTTGCATGAAATGTTCCCTTGGTATCTCTAGTCTTTCCCATTCTGTTGTTTTCCTCTATTTCTTTCCATTGATCACTGAGGAAGGCTTTCTTATCTCTTCTTGCTATTCTTTGGAACTCTGCATTCAAATGGGTATATCTTTCATTTTCTCCTTTGCCTTCACTTCACTTCTTTTCATAGCTGTTTGTAAGGCCTCCTCAGACAGCCATTTTGCTTTTTTGCGTTTCTTTTCCATGGGGATGGTCTTGATCCCTGTCTCCTGTACAATGTCACTAACCTCCATTCATAGTTCATCAGGCACTCTATCAGATCTAGGCCCTTAAATCTATTTCTCACTTCCACTGTATAATCATAAGTGATCTGATTTTGGTCATACCTGAATGGCCTAGTGGGTTTCTCTCCTTTCCTCAATTTAAGTCTGAATTTGGTAATAAGGAGTTCATGATCTGAGGCACAGTCAGCTCCTGGTCTTGTTTTGATTGACTGTATAGAGCTTCTCCATCTTTGGCTGCAAAGAATATAATCAATCTGATTTCGGTGTTGACCATCTGGTGATGTCCATGTGTAGAGTCTTCTCTTGTGTTGTTAGAAGAGGGTGTTTGCTATGACCAGTGCATTTTCTTGGCAAAACTCTATTAGTCTTTGCCCTGCTTCTTTCCGCGTCCAAGGCCAAATTTCCCTGTTACTCCAGGTGTTTCTTGACTTCCTACTTTTGCATTCCAGTCCCCTATAATGAAAGGGACATCTTTTTTGGTGTTAGTTCTAAAACGTCTTGTAGGTCTTCATAGCACCATTCAACTTCAGCTTCTTCAGCATTACTGGTTGGGCCATAAACTTGGATTACTGTGAATGGTTGCCTTGGAAACGAACAGAAATCATTCTGTTGTTTTTGAGATTGCATCCAAGTACTGCATTTTGGACTCTTTTGTTGATGATGACTACTCCATTTCTTCTGAGGGATTCCTGACCTTATTAGTAGATATAATGGTCATCTGAGTTAAATTCACCCATTCCAGTCCATTTTAGTTGGCTGAATCCTAGAATGTCGACATTCACTCTTGCCATCTCCTGTTTGACCACTTCCAATTTGCCTTGATTCATGGACCTGACATTCCAGGTTCCTATGCAATATTGCTCTTTACAGCATCAGACCTTGCTTCTATCACCAGTGACATCCACAAGTGGGGTATTGTTTTTGCTTTGGCTCCATCCCTTCATTCTTTCTGGAATTATTTCTCCACTGATCATTGGGCACCTACTGACCTGGGGAGTTCCTCTTTCAGTATCCTATCATTTTGCCTTTTCATACTGTTCATGGGATGGGGCAACCCAAGATGGGCAGGTTGTGGTGGAGAGGTCTGACAGAATGTGGTCCACTGGAGAAGGGAATGGCAAACCACTTCAGTATTCTTGCCTTGAGATCCTATTATAGTCAGCAACATTTTCAATAAAACAGTTGTTACTGTGAGATAGAGATGTGAAGATTCAGGCAAGATCATACCATTTCCTTGGTAACTGAGCAAGCTAGCAGACAGAAAGGGGTACATTTACTCATTTGTTCATCATAACAATCCTGGAAGATAATTATCACTTAATTTTAAAACATCCAGCATTTTGTTTATGTTTCCAGTATTCAGGGAAGTATTAAAAATCTCTGTTCCTGAGTTTTCCCAATCATGTATGTTGTGAAAGTTGTCACAGTTAGATAGCAGAGAGAAGAAATTCAGGGTCCAGGGTCAGTCATATTGTATATATTTCACTAGGGAGGGTGATTTTGGTAGAAGTTCAACTGCATATATTAAACACACGCACGTGCTGTGGATTAAGCAAGATAGTAGTTTATTTTTCTTACATTTAAATGAAGTCTAGAAGTAGGCACTTGTAGGGTTGGTATTATGGTACCACAAAGTTGTCTAATTCTTTTTGTTTTGCCAAGTTTTTTGAAGTTCTCTGTTTTTCTTCTTCTTCTTCTTTGGTCATACTGCATGGCTTGCAAGATCTTAGTTCCCTGATGAGAGATGGAATCTCTGCCTGCTGTGGTGGAGGTGTGGAGTCCTCACCATTGGACCACCGGGGAATTCCCAAGGCCTCTGTTCTTTGACTGCTAGGTTATGGGACCCACCGTTGTAGTCTAAGGGCTTCTCTGATGACAGCTAGTAGAGAATCCACCTGCAATGTGGGAGACCTGGGTTCAGTCCCTGGGTTGGGAAGATCTCCTGGAGAAGGAAAAGGCTACCCACTCCAGTATTCTGGCCTAGAGAATTCCATGGATTGTATAGTCCATGGGGTCACAAAGAGTCAGACACTACTGAACGACTTTCACTTATAGTCTAAAATAGCTGCTAGCTCTCTGGCCATTACATCCAAGTTCAAGGAGTCAGGACAGATGCGCATAGGCTCTTCTCTGCTCCTTAAGAAGATTTCTTAGTAGGTCCTCCTAACATTTGTGCTTATGTCTCATTAGTCACACACCACACACAAGGGAGGGAAATGTTTTTCTTTTAGTTGGTCAGTGAGTCTAATAAAACTTGTTGCTGTTACTAAGAAAATAGGGAGAATGGGTACTAGATGGAAGGGTATAATCAATCATAAAATATAGCTATTATTTTCCTGCTTTTTTACTTAGCAGCTTTGTCAACTTACTGAGCCTTTGTTTTCTCATCTATGAGGTGAGGATAGTCCTAGCCTCCACGAGTTGTTATGAGTAAGCAGTAAAAGAGACTGCACATGCAAAGCACCACTAGGTAGCTGCTCTATCCTGTAACTGGCGGCACCTGACTTAGGAAAGGCCCAAACTTGGAGCTCCTGATGAGGGGCCACACTGGCTGGGTTGGGACAGGGGTAACGGACACCTGGCAGCACCGAAGCTGGAAAACCCATGGACAGGGGATGCAAAGAACTGACTCATTGGAAAAGATCCTGATGCTGGGGAAAATTGAGGACAGTAGGAGAAGGGGGTGATCGAGGATGAGATAGTTGGATGGCATCACCGACTCGATGAACATGAGTTTGAGTAAGCTTTGGGAGTTGGTGATGGACAGGGAAGCCTGGCATGCTGCAGTCCTTGGGGTCTCAAAGAGTTGGACATGACTGAGCGACTGAACAACAACCACCTTAGAAGTGGAAGTTGGGTTTTTTTGTCTTTTTGTGTCTTGTTGTTCATAATTTGCCCCAACAGCACATTCACGTATAGTTTTGTTGTATTTTGTTGCTCAAGGAGATGCTTTTCAAGGTGCAAGCACGACAGCAAAAGATCCCAGGTCCTAGTTTTCTCAAGTTGATATTGTGAAAATCCTCATCCAGGGAGAGATGGTTCAATGTGTGAAACTGAAGCTCAGGGATAGTGCCTGGCAGGAGGTACAGGTTGGAGAGCAGATATATGCCAGAGAAGAGAAGGAATGGAATTGCCAGTCGCTCAGTCCTGTCCGACTTTGTGCAACCCCATGGACGGTAGCCTGCCAATCTCCTCTGTCCATAGGATTTTCCAGACAAGAATACTGGAGTGGATTGCCATTCCCTTTCCAGGGAATCTTCCCCACCCAGAGATAGAACCCAGGTCTCCTGCATTGCAGCCAGATTCTTTACTATCTGAGCCATCAGGGAAGCTCACCAGAGAAGGGAGTGTCCTGCTAATTCAGCGAGCCCACTTTGCACATTTCTTCTCAACTCCATTTTAATGCCATAATGTGGACGGCTTGAACTAAAGTCATGGAGGCAGTGTTTACACCGCATAAATCAACAAATGATACAACTCAAGTCTTTCTGTCCACCTTCCCACCTCTCCACCAGAGCAGTGTAGTGATCAACCGCTATTGGGAGGCATTGGCATGTCTGTAAAATCTAAAAGTTGTGAAACTGAGTGAAATCATTTAGTGATCGTGTTTATTAATTTGACAATGAAATACGGTATAGTGAAAGAAGTCTGAGAGTGGCATTATTGGGGCGAGCAGAAGAAGAAAGGCTGTAGAAGAGTTTCAGGAGAAATGGAGAAATTTTTAGGGGGAACTCAATGGCGTAGAGATTTCTAAGAAAGATTGATGAATACTGCCATATATAGGCAAGATGTCCTAGCCCAGCAGTCTCTAGCCTTTTTGACGTGAGGGACCTGCTTCATGGAAGACAGTTTTCCATCAGTGGGGAAAAGCATGAGGGATGGGGTGTAATGTGAGCAATAGGGAGCAGCTGTAAAACCTGCTTACTGTCTGCTGACCTCCTGCTGTGTGGCCCACTCCCTAACAGGCCACAGAACAGTATTGGTGTATGGCCTAGAGGTTGAGGACCCCTGAGTTAGACTATTACGTTGTTAGGGACTTTAGTAGAAGTTTTAGCTGAGTGACTTGAGCAGATGGCAGATGGTGCGTAGTAAAATTCAGTAGCTGTGGATTGGTAAATGGATAATAATGGAGCTTTGGGAGCTGAGTAAAGTGGACCTTTTTTTAAAAAAAAAAACAAAAACACAACCAATCCTACTATATAACATAGTCTACAGTTTTAGATCATAATAAACTTGAAGTAAAAGAATGGTTTGTTCACTTTCTGTAGGTGCCGTAAAGTGAAAGGGTTAGCCGCTCAGTTGTGTCCAACTCTTTGTGACCCCATGAAGCTGTACGGCTTTGTTTATAAAGGAGGGAACTGATTTAGAAAGTTTGAATTTGCTAGATTTTAACCTTGAAATTGTGATTTCCCATCAATGTTGTCAGCATATACAGAATAATCCTTAGAAACCATTTTCAATAATTATTCTCATTTACCAAGCTTCTCAGTAGTATTATTTGCTATATTGCCTACAAGACTTCTTTGTCTTTTTTTGTTGACAGTTTTGTTTCCAATAGGAAATAATGGTCCTTAAAACAGTAATTTGCACTTCTAAAAATAGTTGTCAGATTTGTGAAAGTTTTGTTGAGAATCATAGGTGCATAGAATGAAATTTTGTTCTTTTTTTTTTAACAAAAACAAGTTTTAATTTAGGTGGCAAAGCAAAAATTAGTCTTTAAGCATAAAGATCTTCATGCATTGCATTGTTTTAATATTGTGTCTTCCTGGAAAGTTTTTCTTTCTAAAGTAAATTTGGAAATAAGGAATACTATCCCTTTGCATTTGAATAAAGAAGCACAGAAAAAATTACATAAAAATAAATAAGGCAATTTAAAATTCTAGAATAGAGACTGTTCTGTACCTTGCCTGGGAATTGGTTTTCTGAATCTCAGTGCCAACAAAATAGCCCTAGTTGATTTATTTTGATGTTGAATGATACTCTCAGAAATATCACTGAAAATCTTTTCCTTGAGGTGAACTAAGTTTCACTCATAGTATCTATGAATACATTTTAGTTTAAAAATAAAAGTGTATATTGTGAAGAGATGATCTTTTCATCCTATGCCCAATTACTCTTTTTAAAGAGTAGTTTCTCCAAATGGCAATGGAAAGTACTGTTTATAATAGAAAGGGAAAAAAAATTTCTGGAGTTTTATTAAAAATAGCATGACATATCTGAACAAAACAAGGGACTTGTTAATACATTCTCTATGTAACTATTGAGTTGGAAATTTCTCTGTGTTCACTATAACCTGTCATTTGTAATAACAGTATTAGAAAATGGTATGATCCCCTTGTCCTGTGTGTGTGCGTATGTGTGTGTGGCATGCCTTATGCTAAGTGTGCTCACTGTATTTTCTTTCTTAATCCTCACAAGTTCAGCTCAGAGCTAGGAAATAGCAGAGTCAGTATTTGAATACATGTCTATGTCTCTAGAACCAGAAATCTTATATGCCATTCACGCCAAGGTGTATATGAGCAGTGTATCTTTAGCAGAGTGAGAAAAAAGGTAAAAAAAATAAACAAATGAAACATTTCTTAAAGACCCTAGTCTGATATATCTTAACATTAGAAAGGGAACAGATGTGAATTTGTTCAGAGCAATTTAGGACTAATGTAGGGTTAAAAAGAAAGACAAGGCCATCCATTTTTTGGGGTATAATTGTAATATTTGGATGTGATGTACTGAGTATACATTCCAATGAGAGAAACTATATATATCTGCTAAGATAAGAAAATACGGCTGAAATTTTTTAATATTAGTTTTGCTCAAACTTTTAAGAATTTACAAACATTTGAGGTTCAGAATTTCTTTTTAGCCTTCTTTTCCTCTAACTGCTGCTGCTAAGTCACTTCCGTCGTGTCCGACTCTGTGCGACCCCATAGACGGCAGCCCACCAGGCTCCCCTGTCCCTGGGATTCTCCAGGCAAGAATACTGGAGTGGGTTGCCATTTCCTTCTCCAATGCATGAAAGTAAAAAGTGAAAGTGAAGTCACTCAGTTGTGTCTGACTCTTAGCGACCCCATGGACCATAGCCTACCAGGCTCCTCTGTCCATGGGATTTTCCAGGCAAGAGTACTGGAGTGGGGTGCCATTACCTTCTCTGCTTATCTATAGTAATAAAACTGCTCTGGAAATCCCAAATTTTACTTGGAAAAAGAATAAAAATGAAAAGTTGACTGGATGTTTCTTTTTCTAACCATTCCATCACACCGATACTGTATTTTTTCTATTTAAAGTGAAAAGAAATTAATTATTTTCAGTTTAATAACCAACTAGCTACTCTGTTAGTGAAAACATTGCAGTTTTTTAATAGTTAGGAGAAATTATTTGCAAGCTTTGCTTTTTCCAGGTATGTTAAATTCTTTTTATTTCTCATCTTTTGTTGGACTTCCTGCTTTCCATGAACTTAAATTATGTAAAAGAAATGATTGTACAGTACATTCAGTGGCACTTTTCAGTAACATCCTGGTGTGAGAGATTATATATATGGGCATGTTTAGCTGTTGAGGTTTATGTGGAGTTTTGTGAGTATCATTTAGGGTCAGACATTTGAAGGTTTTCTTTAAATTCTCTCTGGTTTAGAATAACCGTGCTTATCTCAATTTTACACATCTTCTCTCTTCTATTTTTTGCGGGTCTTAGGTTGAGTTTCTGAATGCTTTTGGAAAGAGTGATATAAATAATTTTGACTTTGCTTCTTGGAAGTCAGAGTTTCTACTGATTTCAGTTGTAAACCATCTGGGTAGTTGAATCCTAAATCTGGTATATTAAGGGAAGGAAGCCAGGAGTTCCGAAGATTCATTTGCTGACAGGAGTAACCAAATCCAACTTGTACTAAGCTTCTCAAAATAAGTTAACTGCAGATGCTGAATCTATGATTTTGTAACACCTGTCATGCGTGAGTGAGTGAAGTCATTCAGTTGTGTCTGACTCTTTGTGACCCCATGGACTGTAGCCTGCCAGGCTCTTCTGTCCTTCGGATTTTCCAGGCCAGAATACTGGAGTAGGCTGCCATTTCTTTTTCGAGGGGATCTTCCCGACCCAGGGATGGAACCTGTGTCTCCCACATTGCACCAGACTCCTTCTGCTCCTTTGTCTGAGCCACCAGGGAAGAACAGCACCTGTCATACTTTGAGCTTAATGCTCTTCAGTGAGGCAGCATGACACAGGGCAACAGACATGGACTTTAGAGTTAATTTGATATTTCTAAAATTTTTTTTTTGTTTTAAAATACATATAAGAATAACAGGAAGATCCAAAGATAATGCAAAGAGGTCCCTTTTACCCTTCACCTAGTTCAGTCAGTTCAGTTCAGTTGCTCAGTCGTGTCCGGCTCTTTGCGACCCCATGAATTGCAGCACGCCAGGCCTCGCTGTCCATCACCAACTCCCGGAGTTCACTCAGACTCACGTCCATTGAGTCAGTGATGCCATCCAGCCATCTCATCCTCTGTCATCCCCTTTTCCTCCTGCCCCCAATCCCTCCCAGCATCAGAGTCTTTTCCAATGAGTCAACTCTTCGCATGAGGTGGCCAAAGTACTGGAGTTTCAGCTTTAGTTAGCATCATTCCTTCTAAGGGACACCAGGGCTGATCTTCTTTAGAATGGACTGGTTGGATCTCCATGCAGTCCAAGGAACTCTCAAGAGTCTTCTCCAACACCACAGTTCAAAAGCATCAGTTCTTTGGCACTCAGCTTTCTTCACAGTCCAACTCTCACATCCATACATGACCACTGGAAAAGATTTACACTGTAAATAACTAAAGTACAATATTAAATCTAGGATTGATATTGATGCAACATGTATATAGTTCTAAGTCATTTTATTGTATCTGTAGATTGATATAAGCACCATCACAATCAAGGTACCCAATTATCATGTCAATACAAAGATGTCTATTATGCTGTCTCTTATAGCTGTACTCACCTTCTACCCTGCCACCAACCCCAAACCTCTGGCAATCACTAGTGTATTTTTCATCTCTATAACATTGCCATTTGGGGAACAGTCTACTGTGAAATTGTGTAGCATGTGGCCTTTTACGATTTTTCTTTTTAGCATAATGTCTTTGAGATCCATCCAAGTTGGTGTGTATATCAATAACTCCTTTCTATTGCTGTGTAGTATTACACGGTATGGATGTGTGGACTTACTAGAGTTTGTTTGAGCATCGTCTGTTGATGTTCTAATATCCATTTGTGGTCAGTGGAAGCTTGCTTCAGGTTGGTTCCTCTGTCCTTTTGATGTGGCCTCAGTTGTCTTCCCTGATGTTCCAGACATTCCATGTTTATCTTATCCATTTTCTACACTAGTCATTCCTCCAAGTGCTTTTGGTTCTTCCAAGATGGGAGTGATGTTTAGGACCAAAATTAAGGCTTTTTCAGTGCTCATTGCTACGAATAATTAGTGTTTCTAGGACTTTCCAGTGGCAAGTTCTGTCAAAATCAATTATCTTTCAAATATGAAACTAGGTAATGAGTTCATCCTGATACTTTTGATTCACATTTAGAACTACAAGGATTTTGACCTCACCTCACCCATGGTGCATCTCTGTCTCCCTCTCTGCCACTGAAAATTGTAGTTCCTAAGGACATAGCATAATTATGTATTAATATTTGTTTTGCCCCACATTATTCACATGGCAGTCTCAAAACAACAAAACCAATGTTACCTAGGACAACATGATTATTAAAAGTAGTTTGTGAGTTTTTACTAATTCTCTTTGTTTTTCAAGTATATGTATGAGATGTGTGGGCTTCCCAGGTGGCACTGGTGGTAAAGAATCCACTGCCAATGCAGGAGACATAAGAGACAGGAGTTTGACCCCTAGGTTGAGAAGATCTCCTGGAGGAGTTCATTGCAACCCATTTCAGTATTCTTGGCTGCAAAATCCCATGGACCGAGGAGCCTGGTGCACTACAGTTCAGAGGGTTGCTAAGAGTCAGACATGACCGAAGCAACTGAGTGTGCATGCATGAGATATATACAGTAAAGGTGCTGTTTTAGACTCACTGGATACAGTTCCTTTTGTAAAGTTATGGCTCATTTGTTTCATGCTGCTTTTGATTTTTAGGGTTTTTTTTTTTTCTTGCCTTTGATTTTGTTTTATAATCATGTAAACATTCCTTCTGAATCTACAAGGCAGTGTCTATCCAGGGAGATCTGCCCAATGCTCTCTACCCCATTGCCTCCCTCCATCTGTAAGTAACTCTTTTTTCTCTTTTCTTCCTTCATCTCCTTTTCCTTCTCTTTTCAGTTTGCTTTTGCTCTAATTTAAGATAAATATCTTTCTTCCCATCTTAAATAAGTGGTAGCTTATTTTATACTTTTTTCTCACTGATAATATATCCTAGAGATTACTCCATAGCACTAGGTTAGGGTAATCACTATGAACTTTGATTATTGAACATTTATTATGCTGTAGTAGCTCCTTAAGAATTACTGATGTAGCCGAAATGATTTCACTTTTGTCTGCTCTTTAGCCTTTAATTCTCATTCCTGTTTCGAAAATTCTATCTTTTCATATTTTTTAACTTACTTTTAAAAACACTTTGTTTAAATCATAGAATTCATTGACTTCTCTCTGATTGTAAAATATTTTTTATTAACTGTTGAAAAGTTTTGAACTACAGAAAATTATGGAGAAGAAATTAAAGGATGCTTAATATCATATCCAAGGATAGCCTCTATTAATATTTTGCTACTGCCTTAATCAGGCTTCCTTGGTGGCTCAATGGTAAAGAATCTGCCTGCCAGTGCAGCAGATGCAGCTTTGATTCCTCAGTCAGGAAGATCCCCTGAAGAAGGGAATGGCAACCTGCTCAGAATTTTTGCCTGGAAAATCCTATGGACAGAGGAGCCTGGCAGGCTACCGTCCACAGGGTCGCAAAAGAGCCTGACATGACTTTGCAACACGACTAAACAACCACCATAACAGTTGTCATAGACTTGGTGGCTTAAGCTATAGACATTTATTTCTTACAGTTCTGGGGGCTGAGAAATTGAAGATCAAAGTGCTGGCAGATTTAGCTCTTGGTGAGGGCTCTTACTCATTTGCAGATGGTCATCTTGGTATTGTATTCTCACAAGACAAAAAGCAAAGAGAGAAGCTTTCTCATGTCTTTTCTTATAAGGAAACTAATTCCATTATGAAGGCTGCACTGTCATGACCTAGATACTTCCCAAAGTCTTCTTTTCCAAATACCATCACACTGGAGATTAGGGTTTCAATATGAATTTGGGGGATTATAAGCATGCAGTCTGTAATAGCTTACCTGTCTTTTGACCTTTTAACAACTGAATTCATATTGTATAATGCTGCTTGTTCTTTTATTTTTGGTCATGTTATCTTATTTTTATTTAAGAAAGTGTAATGAGTGTTTACACATCTCTTTAAATATTCTTCTAAATGTAATTTTAAATAATTTAATGGTATTATTCCCTTACATGGTTACGCTAAAATTTATTTAAGCATTCCCTTATATATAGGTTGTTTCCAGGTTTTTACTAATAATTCTTTCTGTGTGCCTCTGATTTGAGTGTAACTACTAAAGGTTGATGAAATATTTTAGGCTTTGATGCATGATGCCCATTGCTATTCAGAAAAAAAAGTGCTCAGAGTTATATAAATTATCTCTCACATGAGAAATCCATGATTTTGTGTGTCTCATAGTATCCAAGCCAACATGGTATTCTGCTCTTTTAAAATTTAGCATTAATAAAAAAGAGACACTAGTGTAAATCTCTCAGAGTGTCTCAGATTTGTTTTCAAAAGGTGAATCTATAGATCTCTCTTTGCATGTGAGAAGATGATGCTCTGTTGCTGATTGGTGAGCAGCTTACCTCCATACTGTGCGCTGGCAGCTTTATATAGTCCAGTAATTACAGTAATTACAATTCCATTGACTGTACATATAGGGGGCTCTGTACAGTTTTAGTGGTTGCTAAACTTTTGTTTCTTTCTGTCCTCCTCTCCTTTTTGTTGTTTTAACAAAATGATACTATAAAAAAATAACTTGTATTGGCTTATCCAAGCAGAAAAGATTTATCTGACAGCTAGAAAATGTGGGTGAGAAAACTCTAGTTCTCATGTTTTCAGAATTAACAGTTCAACCAATTAGTAGATATCTTCCACCAGAGAAACACTTCTTTTTTATTAAACTCTTACTCATGAGGAATAGTAAGTCATGAATTAAGACTCTGTGTGTGTGTGTGTGTGTGTGTGTGTATGTGTTTGCATGTGTATGTCTAGAGCAAAGGAAAAAAAAAGCTAATTTTTTTCCTTTTAATTTTGCAGAATTTGTGGTTTGGTTACTCCTTAACATTTTATTCTACTGTACTCTACCAACCTGCTAGACAATGGCATATGGGGTGATCTTCTACTTCTGCTTTCCCAGGGCATTTCCACGTTGAACCCTGAATGTCCTATGTCCCAGCAAGCTGCTCAGTACTAGGAAGATTGGACTGGTTGGTTACGCTTGATGACAATCCAGTTTCGTGTATGGAAATCTCTTGGATTGGGAAATGTCAGGCTGGACAATTTTCAGAAGGCTTATAGCTGAGCTTGAACTTAGTTTAGGAGAGAAAAAATGTATTTGTTAAAATAATATCTCAAATTGGGCCCTGATGTCTATCAGTATGGTTTGTAAAGGGAGTATTATATAATTAGGATTCTAAATATTTCATTTTGATGAATTGAATGCCTACTGTGCAAAACTGTGCTAAGTCTGTGTGAAAACTTAGCAGAGACAGAAAAAACACTATTTTTTAAATTGAACATTAAGTTACTTTGCACATGGTTTGATGACTAGAAATATAGCAATGCTGTGATAGTATGACAGTGAGGAAATGAAATTGGCTGCAAAGAAAATGGAAACATGATATTTAACAAGTTGTTCTGGAAGTCATTAGGACAGTGAAGCTGTTTCAGTTCAGTTCTGTTCAGTCTCTCAGTCATGTCCAACTCATTGCAGCCTCATGGGGACTGCAGCACACTAGGCTTCCCTGTCCATCACCAACTCCTAGAGCTTACTCAGACTCATGTCCATCAAGTCGGTTATGCCATCCAACCATCTCATCTTCTGTCATCCCCTTCTCCTCCTGCCTTCAATCTTTCCCAGCATCAGGGTCTTTTCCAATGAGTCTGTTCTTCACATCAGGTGGCCAAAGTATTGGAGTTTCAGCTTCAGCATTAGTCCTTCCAATGAATATTCAGGAGTGATTTCCCTTAGGATTGACTGGTTGGATCTCCTTGCAGTCCTTGGGACTCACAAGAGTCTTCTCCAACACCACAGTTCAGAAGCATCAATTCTTCAGCACTCAGCTTTCTTTATAGTCCAACTCTCACAGCCATATGTGACTGGATCAGGGCTGCTGCTAGTCAATAGTGAAATTTATGGTAAGTAGAGAAAGCTGTGCGGGCATGAGATGTGGTGGGTGGATGATGCTTTAGTCAGGACACTGTTTACTGTTTGGGGCCAATTGGGAAAAGGCTAGCTTCTCTAGGGCAGAAGCAGTCAGTACTAGAGCACACAGGTTGTCAAACTGAGCATGAACTGGATTTCAGTCCTCTCAGCCCCTCAGTTCCTCCTCAGCTGGCTCCCTTGTGCACGGACAACCTGCATTTGAGTATTTGCCTTCAGTATCCAAGCTGAATTAAAGGAGCCCCATGAACAAGAAGACTGCTAAAAGCCAGATTAAAACTTTGTATTCTAGGAAAATATTTTGCTCTCTTCTAGGAAGGAGGGAGATAATAGAACTTGAGAGAAATGAAACCCTTTCGTATCCTTATCTTAGATGAACTTCACATTTCTTTTTGTACCCCTGAAGGATAAGTCATTGGTATTTTCAGCTGAGTTGTGGTCACTCTTATAGTGTTGATGACTTTGGGTGCCTTTATGAGCTGGGCACTCTGTTGACCATCTTATATACCTCACCTCATTGAAATCCTGCCCTCAACCTTGTAAGGCAGAAATTATGATGAGTATCTTATGGCTGAGGTACACCAGGCCTAGGGTGCCTTATCTTTTAGGTTTACCATGCTGAGTAGCCCCTGTAATATTAAGAGTGCATTACTTTGAGAGCTTAGGGCAAAAGACTCAGAGAGATCCTTCTGCAATCAAGGCATTATACACAGAGATAATGAAAACCTAGCAAACTGCTATTATAACATTGCTTTCTTAATGGTAAATGATTAGTTTGGAAAGTATAAGTAAAATAAAAATAAATGTAATTAAATATGTGAATATATGTATGAATTATATGGCTGGGAATGGAGCTTCTAGTTTCTTTCATGACTTTTCTACTTAGGCTTTTTTATATTATGTTTTAAAATGGAACTGTTAGATCCAGAAGGATATTAAGAGAAAATTTAAAAAATTATATAACCAAAATAAATATTCATTTGAAAAAATATAGGCTTGATTATTATGGATTCCTAACTTATACAATAACAATAGACTTTTTATGCAAACATTAAAACTCTGACAGTTATCTGAATAATGATTGTTTCTATGTTATGTGTACTCAGTGCTAAGAACCACTGTGATTCATATTTTTACTGTGAAATTATAGCTGTCTCCTTAGGAACATTTAGTGTGCATGAGCTTTGAAATTTAAAAACAAAACCAAATTACCCAGAGGTGAAGCATTAAATTGTTGAATTTTTAATAAATATCCTGTTATGTTCACCTCAGTGTAAAAAATGGAGTTCCAAGGGAAATAAAGCTTGATTCCCCCAAAGTGAGATTCTTGTAGGAAAAGTGAATTTTTGAAGATGTTTGCCCAAATCATTCAGGAATGACTGACATTCACTTTTTGCTCCTTGCAAACCTGACAGTCAACCCTCCTGCCTTACATACTAAAGGCTTGAGGAGTTGGAGCCAGAGCAATGGGCTGTCTCTGGATGTTTGTTTCTCTTCTCCTGTATCAACACTGCTTATGTCCCTGTGAATGGTGTTGTGTTTCCTTAGGCCACTTACTCTGCTGCAGGCCTTTGACCACAGTAAGGGCAACGCTGCAGGGAGGTAATCTATTTCAGGAGAAGCTGTGGTCTGCAGGAAGCCCAGGCTGCCAAATGTCTTCCTTGGCCTCTACATGAACTCAGTGCATAGAATCTTGTGTGCTTGGGGGCTTCTGGATTTACTGCTGTTATTACAGGTTGCTACAGAGCATGTGCATGAGGGTCGGGGAGGAGTGATGAGTAACTATGCAAGGCCTTAGATGGAAAGCTGGATTGGAGAAAGTGGCCTTGTTAAGGTCCTCTCCCTACCCTAAATCTAAGCTGCCTGGATCTGTAAAACAGTACCCAGCCTAAATTACTTCCCCAGTTATACAAGCTTGCAAGTGGGATAAAGACCTGGTTGAGCCAGCCTGTCCTATGTTCTACATGGATGGAACAGTAGAGGAGACACCAAGAAAGGATACTGATGTGCATTACAAGGTAGCCTCTACTGTTAGCAGTGGTGGCCCTTTTATGTTCTGGGTACCTAGAAAGCAGGTCAGAGCTGAGACTATAGGAGGAGGTGGTGTTGCTCCAGGTACTTAAAGAGCCCTGGTGATGGGTGGTAACACCAGGTAGGCAAGCTTAGGGGAAAGGGAGTTGCCTGGGTGAGATCTTTTTGCCCATATGTGTCTGAGCAAAAGGCAAATGGAATCAACATCAATCATATATAGATATATTCTTCTGCTGTTCAAGTCGTCAGGGTTTTATAGTTTCAATTTAACTTTTCTTTATTCAGATTTCAGACACTTGACTTTGAAACACTGAGCAGCGTACCAAGTAGAGGAGTAGGGGCTCCTTTGCTGTGTTTTCAGGGAGACCGCATGCCCAGAGCAGGCTGTGTTCACTCCAGTGCCTGCGCAGCAACACGGGCGGTTCTCCTCGTTGCCCCTGCTGCCTTCCCCTGCTCTCCCATCTTTGGTCCCTCTAGATCCAGGTCAAGTTCACCTCTTCCCTGCATCCTCCCTTCCTTTCCAGGTCCATGTTGATTTCTTCATTTTCTGAGCTCCTTTAGTCCTTTATCATGTGGACTGCTCATTGAGGCTGTGAAGAAAGTACAGAAAGGTCGATATAATGATGGGATGTGGGCTAGAGAAACAGGATGCATAGGTTCAAGCCCCAGTTCTGCTAATTACTGACTTTATGATCTTCAACAAGTTCATTTACTTTTTATGCCACAGTTTCCCCATCTATTAACATAAAATGAAAATAGTTATAGCATCTGCTTCATAGTTGTTATCTTTTGTGTGTGTTTAAAGAATTAATACATGTGCTTATGACAGGTTCTAGTTATGCACATAATTGTTAGCTGTTATTTAAATGTTAAACATATGTATTTATTTCTTTCATACATTGATTCTAGTATTCAATATTTACCTTATTAAATTGAATATTGCTGGGGAGAGGGCTCATGATGGCAGCATTGAAAGATCCTGAACTCAACCTCCTCCTGTGGAAACAACAAATCTATAACCACATGTAGAATAATTCCCTCTCAAAGGAAACAGAAAACTTGATGAACAGAGTCTCTATAATAATAAAGGGTGAAAAGACACTTGGATTCCCTGAGGAGCCAGGGATCCAAACTCCACATCAGGTGCCCCAACCCTCTGATTCTGTACAGGAAAGATGAGGCCCCAAACACCTGGCTTTGAAAACCAACTGGGAATACAACCAAGAAAGCCATAGAGCTACAGGAAATGGAAATCTGCTTTCCAAGGGCTTTTATATAGATTCATCTAATAAAAAACCAGGGTAAAAACACTAGATTTAAAAATGTGTGGGACATAGGTAAGGGCTTCCCCTGTGTCTCCACCTGCAATTCAGAAGACACAGGAGACCTAGGTTTGATCCTTGGGTTGGGAAGATCCCCTGAAGAATGTTATGGTAACCCACTCCAGTATTCTTACCTAAAGAATCCCATGGATGGAGGAGCCTGGCAGGCTACAGTTATAGGGTCGCAGGGTCTGACGTAGCTGAAGTGACTGATCACACACACACACACACACACACACACACACACACATGTGAAAAGAACCCACTTACTACACTTGAAGCATCTGCTGGAGAGGAATACTCCCTGAGAACTGAGACGATGGTGGGGATCATTTTTTGACTTCAGTGTACCTTGCTAATACTTCCATTGGCAGGTACCATTTTGGAAATCACCATCTAACTTGTTAGCGCCAGTGCACAAGCCTTGCTAAGAACCCCACCCACCCCTGCATCTCAGCCAAGTCTGATAGTCCACCAGGCCCTGCAAATATTTGGAGAGCCAGCCCTAGCCACCAGCATACCGCAGCAGCAGCCATAGCTCCACCTCAGCTGAAGGACATATAACCCACATAGTGGAAATCCCTTGAATGGGAAGATTTAATGTTTATAAATATATATGCACTCAACCAAAGGATACCATGATGTATAAAGTTAATATTAACAGAGTTAAGGGAGACATTGAAAGCAATACAATAGTAATTGAGGACTTTATAACACTCCATTTACATTAATGAATAGATCATCTGGACAGAAAATCAATAAACATCAAACTAAATGACACATTAAACCTCATTGACTTCACTAGGTATATAGAGAATTTTCCTCCTAAAAACAGCAGAGTATAGATGCTTATCAAGTACATATGGAACATTCTCTAAGAGAGATTACATGCTAGATAACAAAACAATTCTAAATAGATTCAAGAATATTGAAATATCAAGCATCTGCTCCAACTACAATGGTATGAAATTGGAGATCAATCACAAGAAAAAAATGGAAAAAAAACACAAATCTGGAGATTAAGCAATGTGCTACTTACTGAATAACCAAGAGATCATCAAAGGAATCAAAGGCAAAATAAGAAACCTAGAGACTAAAGAAACATATCAACATATCAAAATCTCTGGGATATAGCAAAAGGAGTTCTCAGAGGAAGGTTCAAAGCATAACTTTCTTCAAAAAACAAGAAAAATTCCAAGCAAACAATCTAAATTTACACCTAAAGGAGCTAGAAAAGGAAAAGCAAATGAAGGAAATAAAGATCAGAGTGGAAGTAAATGAAATAGGGTCTTAAAAAATAGAAAAGACCAATAAATCAAAGAGCTGTTTTTGAAAAAAATGAACCAAATCAATAAGCTATTACCTGGGTTAACCAAGAAAAAGAGAGTGGGCTCAAATAAATAAAATCAGGAATGAAAGACAAGTCACAACTGATATCACAGAAATACAAAGGATCGTAAGAGACTACTACAAGCAATTATACACCAACAAACAGGACAAAGTAAAAAAATGGATAAATTTCTATTAACATATAGTTTTCTAAGACTGAATCATGAAGAAATAGAAAATCTGAATAGGCCAATTACCTAACAAAGAATTTTAAACAATAATCAAAAAGCTCCTAACAACATATGCCCAGGACCAAACAGCTTCACTGGAAAATTCTATAATACATTTAAAGAAACTTTAATGCTTATTCTTCTCAAACTCTTCCAAAAAATCAAAATGGTAGAAAACTTTCCAAATGCATTTTACAGAGCCAACGTTATCCTAATTCCAAAAACAGACAATGACATCATAAAAAAAAGAAAATTACAGACCAATATCTTTGATGAACATAGATAGAAAAGTCCTCAAGAAAATATTAACAAACCAAATCTAACAATATATTCAAAGGATCATACACCACGATAAGGTGGGATTTATTCTAAGGAAGCAGGGATCATTCAACATATAGATCAGTCAACATGCTATACTACAATCAAAATGAAGTATAAAATTATATGATCATCTCATTAGTTGGAAAAAAGCATTTGACAAAATTCAACATCCATTTATGATAAAATCTTTCAACAAAGTGGGTATAGCAGAAATGTGCTTCAACATAATAGAGCCCATATATGACAAACCTATAGCTAACATCATACTCAACAGTGAAAAGCTGAGAGTGCTTCTTCTAAGATTAGAAACAAAACAAGGATGCCAACTCTTACTGCTTTTATTCAACAAAGTATTGGACGTCCTAGTCACAACAGTTATATAAGGCATCCAAGCTGGAAAGAAAGAAGTAAATCTGTCACTATTACAGATAATGTGAGTTACTAAGTCATTGTCCGACTTTTTTGCACCCCCATGGACTGTGTAGCCCACCAGACTCCTCTGTCCATGGGATTTCCCAGGCGAAAAGACTGGAGTGGGTTGCTATTTCCTTCTCCAGGGGATCTTCCTGACTCAGAGATTGAACCTATGTCTTCTGCACTGCAGGTGGATTCTTTATCGCTGAGCCACTGGGGAAGAAAATTCTAGACTCTGCCAAAAAACTTTTGGAACTAATAAATGAATTCAGTAAAGTTACAGGATACAAAATCAATGTACAGAAATCTGTTGTTTTCATATACTAATAATGAACTGTGATAAAGGGAAATTAAGAAAATAATTCTATTTACAATTGCATCAAAAATAATTAAATATTAGGAATAAATGTAATCAAGGAGATAAAAGACCTGTACACTGAAAGCTATGATACTGATGAAAGAAACTGAGCAAGTTACAAAATATGGAAAGATATTTCATGTCCAGAGACTTCAAGAATTTATACTACTAAAGTATCTGTATTACCCAAAGCAATCTACAAATTTGGTGCACTCCTTATCAACATTTCAATGGCAAATTTCACAGAACTAGAAAAAATAATTCTAACATTTGTATGGAAACACAGAAGACCCCTATTAGCCAAAATAATGCTGAGCAAGAAGAACAATCCTGGAGTTATCACACATCTTGATTTCAACCTATACTACGAAGCTATATTAATCAAAACTGTAAGATACTGGCACAAATACAGACATAGAACAGTGGAACAGAATTGAGAGTCAAGGAATAAACCCACTCATCCATAGACAATTAATCTACAACAAAGAGCAAAGAACAACATACAGTGGAGAAAGGACAGTCTCTTCAATAAGTGATGTAGGGAAAACTGAACAGTCACATGCAAAAAAATCAAATTAGACCAGTATCTTACACCATGCACAGAAATCAAGTCAAAGTGGATTAAAGACTTGAAGGTGAGACCTGAAACTATAAAATTCCCAGAAGAAAACATAGGCAGTAACTTCATTGATATTGGTCTTAACAATGTTTTATGGATATGATTCCACAAGCAAGATGAAAAATAAACAAAATAAAAGATACATACACAAAATGCAAAACAAAACAAAAAGTAAACAGGACTAAATCAAACGGAAAGCCTTTGCATAGTCAAAGAAACTATCATAGAATCAAATAGGCAACATACAGAACAGGAGAAGATATTTGCAAATTATATATGCACTAATGGGCTAAGATCCAAGATATATTAAGAACTCGTAAAACTCAACAGGAAAGCAAGCAACCCAATTAAAAAATTAGACAGAGGATCTAAATTGATATTTTACTCAAGATGACCACAGGCTCATGGAAGAATCTTCAACGTCAATAATTATCAGGTAAATGAAATCAAAATCACAATGAAATATCACCTCCCACCTATTAGAATGACATACAAAAAGACAAGATATAGCACAATGTTGAAAAGAATGTGGAGAAAAGGGAGCCCTTGTACATTGTTGGTGGTCTGTAAATTGGTGCAGCCATTATACAAAACAGTATGAAGATTCCTTGAAATAATTAAGAATAGAACTGCTACATGACCCACCTATTCTATTTGTGGATATTTATCTGAATATCACAAAAATATTAAATCAAAAAAATTGATACACCCTTCTGTTCATTGCGGGCTTCCCTTGTGGCTCAGACGGTAAAGCGTCTGCCCGCAACATGGGGGTCGGGAAGATCCCCTGGAGAAGGAAATGGCAATCCACTCCAGCACTCTTGCCTGGAAAATCCCACGGATGGAGGAGCCTGATAGGCTACAGTCCATGAGGTTGCAAAGAGTTGGACATGACTGAGTGACTTCACTTCACTCTGTTCATTGCAGCATTGTTTACACTAGCTAAAACATGGAAGCAATCTAAGCATTCAGCAAATACTACTCAGTCATTAAAAAGAATGAAATCCTGCCATTTGGACCTTCTTGAGGGTATTTTGCTAAGTGAAATAAATCACATAAATAAAAGACAAGTATGATTTCACTAGTGGAATTATTTAAAAAAAAACAAGCAAAAAATAAAAACAAGCATAGATATAGAAAACAGATTAATTGTATCAGCCAGAGGAAAGGAGTTGGAGGGTGGGGGAATGGGTGATGGGGGTCAACTGTATGGTGATGGATGATAACTAGACTTGTAGTGGTGATTACTCTGTAGTGTATACAGATGTTGAACTATAATTCAGTATACCTGAAACTTACATAATACAAATATTGTTGTTGGAATAACTTGTCATTTTTCATAGTGATATAGTTGTAGCAGCCTTTTTGTTAATTTCCTAAATTAATCTGGTATCTTCTGGTATCTTGACTTAACATCCTTTAAAACATGTAATTGGTATGTTTGTACTTCTGAGAGTAGTTTTTGAAATTTAAGCATACCCCTTGAAGGTGAAAACAGGTTTAGCTGGCAATGATTAAAAGGTAGCAGAGTTGGTGGTAAGGTCACAGGGTGAACTTTCTATCCTGAATCTTCTTGCTTCCTACATGTGGGACCTTGGGACAAGTTACTTGACCATTTCTGCCTTAGTTTCTCCCTGTGAGAGGAAGATATTGAGAGTTTACAACTGATAGGAATGTGCTAAGGATTATAAACTTAAGAAATATGAACAGTGAACCTGCACTACTATTATTGTTATAGTTAACAGAATGTGTGTTTCTTCAGTTTACCAGGACAGTCCAATAGCAAATACTGCTTTTCACTAGCTTAACTATACTTGATTTATCAGCCCATTTTTCTTATTTGTTGTTTAGTCTCTGAGTCATGTCTGACTCTTGGCAACACCATGTGCCCTAGCCTGTGGCTCCTCTGTCCATGGGATTTTCCAGGCCGGAATACTGGAGTAGATTATCATTTCCTTCTCCAGGGAATCTTCCCAACCCAGGGATTGAACCCAGGTCTCCTGCGTTGCATCTGTTGAGCCACCAGATAAGCCCCATTTATCCCAATACAGGGGATAAAACCAGAAAGTATTATTACAGTTTGTTTTTAATCTGTTTCTTAGTGTAAAAGTTTACTTGTGTATCTGTACAAACATATATTGCAATTAGCAGTGATTTCATTTCCATGGATTTCTTTAAGACTCCAGTGTGCAGCAAGTTTAGAGGATGGGAATAAGAGACAACCTATAGCAAATGTTGCCTTTCAGCCTCATTAGAGAGGAGACCACAAGCACAGCTAAAAGGCATAGAATCAGGCATCAGGAAAGTCAGTTCTGGTTTGGATTCACTAGGTCTCAATCTGTAAGAGGGGGCCAGTGCTGTCTGTTTTGCCAACTGCATATGGATCTTTCGAGGATTAAATGTTAGACTGGATTGAAAAACCTTTTGACATAGAAAATGCCATAAAAATATCTAATATGCATCTGATGCAGGAGGAAGCCAGTTCTGACACCATGTTGGACATTGTTTCTTTGACTCACTTTTCATTGCTTTTGTTGTTATAATCGTACTTAACAGCTTGTCTGGAGGACCCTGCTCCTCTGCCTGACTGTAAAGTGCCTTTGTTCAGCTCATAGAGAGAGAAATTGCCCCCATCTACCTTGTGGCTCAGACAGTAAAGAATCCACCTGCAAGGCCAGAGACCTGGGTCTGATCCTTGGGTAGGGAAGATCCCCTAGAGAAGGGAACAACATACCCACTCCAGTAATCTGTCCTGGAGAATTCCATGGACAGAAGGGCCTGTCAGGCTACAGTCCATGGGGTAGCAAAGAGTCAGACATGACTGAGTGAATTTCACTTTCTTCACCTGTGAATAGAAGAGATTAACACACCCCTTCCAAAGGCTGGCTGTCCATTCCCTGGGAGATGTTTTGCAAGACTGAACACCCTTTCACTTAACTTACCCACTGTCTCTCCCTCTCTATTTTGCTCCTCTATAGAATGCTATTGGTTATTGATGCTTAGAGGATGCAATTTATGGGTTCAAAGAGAGTGCATCAAAGAGAGAAACTGAAGACTGCTTAAATTTCTTTTGCTGTTTTTGTTAATCTTTTCATCTCTTCTAATGTGAGCTAAGTCTTTGCGACTTTGGTCAACTGTGAGATCTTTTCTTTCTTTGTTTCAAAGAGAATCAGGATTTCTTAACTCCTGAAAATCTCCAGATTCAAATTCTTTTTCTTTCTTTCTGCTTTTGGTCATATTATGTGACTGTGGAAAATTCTTAAAGAGATGGTAATGCCAGACCACCTTACCTGCCTCCTAAGAAACCTGTATGCAGATCAAGAAACATTATTTAGAATACCAGACATGGAACAACGGACTGGTTCCAACTTGGGAAAGGAGCATTTTAAGCTGTATATTGTCACCTTGTTTATTTAAATTATATACAGAATACATCATGCAAAATGCTGGGCTGGATGAAGCACAAGCTGGAATCAAGATTGCCAAGAGAAGTACCAATAACCTCAGATATGCAGATGACACCACCTTTATGGCAAAAGGGGAAGAGGAACTAAAGAACCTCTTAATGAAAGTGAAAGAGGAGAGTGAAAAAGCTGGCTTAAAACTCACCATTCAAAAAACTAAGATCATGGCATCCAGTCCCATCACTTCATGGCAGATAGATGAGGAAACAATGGAAACAGTGTTGGACTTTATTTTGGGGGCTCCAAAATCACTGCAGATGGTGATGGCAGCCATGAAATTAAAAGACACTTGCTCCTTGGAAGAAAAGTCATGACCAACCTAGACAGCATATAAAAAAGCAGAGACATTACTTTGCTGACAAAGGTCCAACTAGTCAAGGCTATGGTTTTTCCAATGGTCATATATGGATGTGAGAGTTGGACTATAAAGAAAGCTGAGCACTGAAGAGTTGATGCTTTTGAACTGTGATTTTGGAGAAGACTCTTGAGAGTTCCTTGGACTGCAAGGAGATCAAAGCAGTCAGTCCTAAAGGAAATCTATCCTGAATGTTCACTGGAAGGACTGATGTTGAAATTGAAACTTCAATACTTTGGCCACCTGATAAGAAGAACTGACTCTTTGGAAAAGACCTTGATGCTGGGAAAGACTGATTGGAAAGAAAGTTTGGTTGGATGGCATCACCAACTTGATGGACATGAGCTTGAGTAAGTTCTGGGAGTTGATGATGGACAGGGAAGCCTGGCATACTGCAGTCTGTGGGGTCACAAAGAGTTGGACACAACTCAGCAACTGAACTGACTGACTGACTGATGTGACTATTAATCTTTTTCATTACCGTGAAGGAGCAAAGAGAGCTTAAGTTAGTATGACAGGTATTACTGAAGTAATTTTGTTTATAGTTTTTAAAATAATTTATCAGTATATTATTAAATGGTAATAACTTATAGCTGAGATGTTTGCCACTACAGCTGTTGTTTAGGCAAAAAATTAGGAAGTTTTTGAGAAGAACTGGAAAATCTAATATAGTAGTCTCATGTAAACCACCAGGACTCCTTCAACTTGCTGTCTACATCCCAAGCTGTGAGTTTTTATTTTGTATCCAGTCTAGTACTGGCGGGTAAGGAAAATACAGACAAAGAGGCATCTAAGTATATTTAAAATTTTATTTGAGTCCATAAGCATTTATTGATCATCTTGCTATGATATATCAGCTATCTCTTAACGTAATAATCCTATGTTAACAAAGTTCAATGACTTAAAATAATCAACATTCATTTTACCCTCAAGTTTATGGGTTGGTGACTTTGTTACCAAACTCAGATCTGGATACAAGGATGAGTGATGTTAGATGGGAAATTGTTGCTCTAATCAAAAAGCTAGCAATCTGGGGGAAAGGTGGACTCATGACCCAAAACCATCTCTGAAGTTTCTGTGTGGCCATGAAAGACTTTCAAGGGAAAAAGGGGAAGTAATCTCAGTTGATCATTGAGATAGGTGGTTAGAGTCATCACCATCCCCCACTGTGTGCAGGCTTGTCGACTCCTTGTGATCTTTTTTAGATGCTATATTATTCTCACAGTTTATTTGTGAGATCCCTGAAGGGGAGGCTGAGGAAGAGATCTGGTCATCTGTTCAATTCAGTTCAGTTCAATCGCTCAGTCGTGTCCGACTCTTTGCGACCCCATGAATCGCAGCACGCCAGGGCTCCCTGTCCATCACCATCTCCCGGAGTTCACTCAGACTCACGTCCATCGAGTCCATGATGCCATCCAGCCATCTCATCCTCGGTCGTCCCCTTCTCCTCCTGCCCCCAATCCCTCCCAGCATCAAAGTCTTTTCCAATGAGTCAACTCTTCGCATGAGGTGGCCAAAGTACTGGAGTTTCAGCTTCAGCATCATTCCCTCCAGAGAAATCCCAGGGCTGATCTCCTTCAGAATGGACTGGTTGGATCTCCTTGCAGTCCAAGGGACTCTGAAGAGTCTTCTCCAACACCAAAGTTCAAAAGCATCATTTCTTCAGCGCTCAGCCTTCCTCACAGTCCAACTCTCACATCCATACATGACCACTGGAAAAACCATAGCCTTGACTAGACGGACCTTACTTGGCAAAGTAATGTCTCTGCTTTTGAATATGCTATCTAGGTTGATCATAACTTTTCTTCCAAGGAGTAAGCGTCTTTTAATTTTATGGCTGCAATCACCATCTGCAGTGATTTTGGAGCCCCCCAAAATAAAGTCTGACACTGTTTCCACTGTTTCCCCATCTATTTGCCATGAAGTGATGGGACCAGATGCCATGATCTTCAGTTTCTGAATGTTGAGCTTTAAGCCAACTTTTTCACTCCTCTTTCACTTTCATCAAGAGGCTTTTTAGCTCCTCTTCACTTTCTGCCATAAGGGTGGTGTCATCTGCATATCTGAGGTTATTGATATTTCTCCCAGCAATCTTGATCCAGCTTGTGTTTCTTCCAGCCCAGCGTTTCTCATGATGTACTCTGCATATACGTTAAATAAGCAGGGTGACTATATACAGCCTTGACGTACTCCTTTTCCTACTTGGAATCAGTCAGTTGTTCCATGTCCAGTTCTAACTGTTGCTTCCTAACCTGCATACAGATTTCTGAAGAGGCAGGTCAGGTGGTCTGGTATTCTCATCTGTTTCAGAATTTTCCACAGTTTCTTGTGATCCACACAGTCAAAGGCTTTGTCTGTTAGTTACATATTATTCATTTCTATTTCTTTGATCTAAGTAAAGAACCAACAGATCAGGCAAAATATTCTGTCATCAAAAATTTTAAAGCTGTGTTTCGGCCAAAGTTTAGTTAAAATATAAATTTGCTAAAGTGACAAGACAAAAAAGACCTCCTGCAGAGAGATCTTTCCCTCAAAGAGCCTCCTGAAAAAATAAAGCAGCTCACAACTTTGGATGGCTCCTTGTCCTAGTCTCAGCTGAGATCTCTCAGTGGGATTTGATGACTGAATAGCTATGGAGGGTAACTTCAGAAAGAAGACCCATTCACCTCTGAATATTTGAACATGATTAACTAAGGAGGTAGATGTTAGTAGATAGAAATTTTGCAGTCAGAAAAAATTAGGGCATGGGAAGCACAATTTAGAACATTTATTTTGTATAGTCTTGATCTTTTGCTTTTATTTTCCTAATATCAGAAATTGTTAAAAATGCAGAACTTGATAATGCTACAACCCCAGACTAATGTTAAAGTATTTTTTTTAATGTGCAACAGCAAATTATGAAAGGTCTACATAAAGTGAAGGAATCATGTTTTTGCTTCACCTTAATATTTGTTTCACCTTTATCACTTGGTGTTCCTTTTAAATTTTTTCAGTAATTTTCCTGTTTTTCTTTCATTGTCATCTTTGATGTCATCAGTTGGTGAAAGCATCCAAGGATCATAGTATTTTGGATCTGAAAGGAACCTTGAAACCATTTAGTCAACTATCACTGATGTAAGAAGGAAATGAAGCCCCTGTAGATTTGTACCAACTAATGTGATAGAGTAGCTGGAAGCACAGGGATAGACTCCTAGACTCTTGCTTCCTATGCTAGTGGTTTCCTCAGTGGTTCAGTTTTGTTGGCATGTTCTCTGTCTTTGCAGGGAAAATAGTGGAGAATTTAACTGAAGTTGAAAATTATCAGTGATGATATTTGCATAGTTCCTTGTAAGGTACACTCAGCTATATTAGCCTGTGATTGAAATGAGTAGCTGAGGTAATCTGATATTATGGTTAAGTCTTAGTTCTAATTTTTCAGTATCTTCCTCTATTGAAAAGGAGTTATAATGTTCTTCCTCAAGGAATTCTTGAAATTACAAAGAAATCATAAAGGGATTAGTACATTTATAACACTTATGTTTGTATCTGACATATTGTTTACTATTTTTACTATTGTTAATATTTGTTGTTGTTTGGTTCTAATTCACAGGTATTGTGGACTAAGGGGGAAATTTTCTACTATCCAATTTTTATGGTAGGAAGGAGAGGGAAAGGAGTTGCAGAAAATTCAGCTGTCTGTATGAACTTAGGACTCTCAGCTTCTGACCTAGTGTTTACCAGGAAAGGGGACCATGTCATTTTGGCTCATTTTCTCATTTAATTTTGGTGAACAGCTGGAAATGGAGATCTTGCAAGGTCATTTTTTTTCAACCACTGTTCTCTGTATCATCCTAGGCTTTGTTACATTTTAAGACTAAATTATTTGGTACTTTTTTTGGAAATAGAATTTTTCATGGAGGAAGAATTTCCAAACAATGGGGTTCTTTTAAATATATCTCACTGAACTAGCCATCCTATTGAGCTTTCAGTGAAACAAAATACCAGTTACCTAAGTTTGACTTCTAAAACCCTGTGATTTGTTTTATAGACAGGAAACTGCTCCTAATTTTTCCACTGTGTTAAAATAAGCAACAGGGGGAACCTGAGAAGTGTAGTTTCTCAAAACAGGCCAATCCAAGAAGGGCTTTTTCATTCAGATGTGTTGCCACTTCAGCCCTTTTCCTTCCCACTCTGTCCATTCCTTTGCCTTCCTGCTGCCAATTATCCACATCCTGTCAAGGAATAGTAGAAATATCCACAGTTGGTCTTTGTTGAATTGGTCTGAAAATGATAGTGATGGTAGAGGAAAAACTAAGGAAAGGCCCAGAACAGTGCTTTAACCTTTTTGAAATCACAGACCCGAGCTGACACTGAAGATCAAAGCCAAGGACTTTGCCTCGGAGAAATGCACAGATGCAAACATACATGAAATCTCGTGTTCAGTTTCAGGAGGTGATGGACTCTCTCAAGCCCATTTTAGGGTGGAAGAGATCACCAGTGTTATAAAAGCTGACAGTATCCCTGACCTTCCTCCTCGCCCGCTCTCTCTTGGGGGCTAAAGGAGACTAAAGTGCTTGGGGGTGCATCCAGTCCAGAGCTTGCTAAAAGGTGACTGTGAATTGCTTTTTGGAAAAAGAAAAGGAAAGCAAGAAGGAAGGGATCTGCCTTGAAGTGATACTGTTTCCTCCTTACAGGGCCACTTGGACACATTTAGCTGTTATAAAATGGGAAGCACATGTATTTTGTAAGGAGTTCAAGTTAGACATTTTTTTGTGAGATACTAACCCAGTCAGGTCTCACAAATGAAGCTTTCTTTTTGTAGAACATCCTTACTGTGTGAAGATAACACATTCATATACAGATTTTAAGAAATTCTTGAGGAGGATACCTTTGAGGAAAAATTGAACTAAAAAAAGTAAAAAAAAAAAAAAGTGAAAAGGGGCCAGGGAAATAAGGATGAGGTGGGAAATATTTGCTGGATTATGTGGTTTGCTTTTTTTCCCCTACAGTTTATACTTTAAAATACAGAAATTTGTCTGTAGGTGAAAGGACTTGCTTTAGTTTTCCTGGGGAAGTTTGTTGACAACTTCCTCTTCCTTCCTTTTGATCATTTTTATTAAAACCAACCAATCACATGTCTTCTGTGTGGATATATAGTGCTTCCACTTTGTACAAGTGGCAGATGCAGGCTCCACATAAGTTGCTGCCCCTAAAGAAGTGGCTTTCTCATTACCTGGTTTGGTTCCAAGGGTCATAGGCACATGAAGTAATTTTCCGTTGCATATTCATGAGCTCTGGTCTGACCACTGATGCTTAATAACTTTGTTTTTGTCTTGTTGTTGTTTAGTCACTCGGTCTTGTCTGACTCTTTTGCAGCTTCATGGACTGTAGCCTGCCAGGCTCCTCTGTCCATGGGATTTCCAGACAAGAATACTGGAGTGGGTTGCCATGCCCTCCTCCAGCAGATCTTCCTGAGCCAGGGATTGAACCTGCATCTCCTGCATTGCCAGGCGGATTCTTTACTATTGAGCCTCTGGGGAAGCCCAATAACTTTAACTTTGTTACGTTGGATAAATTACTTAATCTCATAAAGCTTAGCATCTTTTTTTTTAGGGGTAAAATATTTGTGAGATGTTTTGTGGGTGAAAGACATTGTCCCTCTCAAGTTACATTCAGTAGGCAAATGAACTCTTATTTTGTTTAGGATCATCCTTGTGACTAGGGTCATCATATATTGATAGTTGCCAGAATGCCTCTGTTATTTGGGGTTAGATAGGATAGTAATATATAACTGTAGCTAACTGTACTAGATTGTATTCCCTGTATTATTGTACAACTTATTATTCTTTACAACTTTCCTATGAAGTAGAAACTACTCCACTTGTCCAAAATCTTCCATACAGAAAGAAGCAGAGCTGGGGATTGAAACCTGCGTGGTGTGTTCCAGAAACCATGCTCTTAGTGGCTATCTTTTCCATCCTTCTTTTGAGAAAGAGCCTATTCACACTGAAAAGAAAATGTGACATGTAGTGGACTCTGACACTTTTTTAATATGCTTTTTCTTTTCTGTTTCAGGTATCTGACAGCAAGCAGCAATAGAAATTTCCTGCTTACCATGAGGCCCTTCTTAAAAAGGGCCACTTTGGTCATAAGTTATGTAAGTATATATATGGTTTTGAAATATCTAATAAGAAATATTTTACTTTGACTCAGAGATATGATCCATATTGTTTAATAGAATCAGCAATTGAGCCTAACAATATGATCTTAAGATCAAACAGTTTACATACAATAAATGTTACAAAGCCTTGGAATGTAAATATGGAAGCGTTCTAGGGATATGTGAGTTCAGTGACACCAACAACATGAACTGTACTTTGTGAGTCCTTTTTAGGATGCTGGTGCTGAGTTGTTTCTGCAACACAAACCTGGCTGTATCAATTATCCATTCCTGTATTACAAAACACCTAAAATGTAGTGGCTTAAAACAAAACCACCATATTAGCTTCCCTAAATGCTTTAGTTTGGGTCACATCCAGCTGGCTGGTTCTTCTATACTTTTGGCTGGGGTTACTCAAGCAAGTTTGTGCAGTTATGAGTCAGAGCAGGTAACCTCTCTGTGATAACTCATCCTCTTAGGCCTCTCTCTATGGCTACTCTCTCTAGTTGGATGGACAGGATTGTTTACAACCTGACAACTGGATTCTGCTGCTGCTCAGTCGCTTCAGTCGTGTCTGACTCTGTGCGACCCCATAGACAGCAGCTCACCAGGCTCCCCCATCCCTGGGATCCTCCAGGCAAGAACACTGGAGTGGGTTGCCATTTCCTTCTCCAATGCATGAAAGTGAAAAGTGAAAGTGAAGTCGCTCAGTCGTGTCTGTCTCTTAGCGACCCCACAGACTGCAGCCCACCAGGCTTCTAATATTCCAAGACCTGTGAAATGTCCACTAGATTCTTTTGTTCAATACAAGTCACAAGACCAGATTTAAAGGAAGGGGAAGTTGACTCCACTCTTGATAGGAAGAGCAAATAGAAGGTGCATACAGAAAAGACAGAGGTTCTTGGTCCTGATCTTCAGTGACTATCACACTGGTGATATTCTTACACAGTTTAATGCTTCTGTTCAAAGAAATTAGGACATCAGTCTCTTTTGCTGTTGCTGTTTTTCATAAATTGTAAGTCTAGATTTATAATAAAGTTTGATAGGAAACTTATGAAAATGTTTTTGGATTATAATATTAACAATTAATCATATTTTAAATCAACATTAAGGCATGTTTAAGCACTGCAGATGGTGACTGCAGCCATGAAATGAAAAGACACTTGCTCCTTGAAAGAAAACCTATAACCAACCTAGACAGCATATTAGAAAGCAGAGACATTACTTTGCCAACAAAGGTCTGTCTAGTCAAAGCGATGGTTTTTCCAGTAGTCGTGTGTGGATGTGAGAATTGGGCTATAAAGAAAACTGAGTACCGAAGAGTTGATGCTTTTGAAGTGTGGTGTTGGAGAAGACTCTTGAGAGTCCCTTGGACTGCAAAGAGATCCAACCAGGCTATCCTAAAGGAAATCAGTCCTGAATATTCATTGGAAGTACTTATGCTGAAGCTGAAACTCCAATACCTTGGCCACCTGATGAGAAGAACTGACTCAATGGAAAAGACCCTGATGCTGGGAAAGATTGAAGGCAGGAGGAGAAGGGGACGATAGAGGATGAGATGGTTGGATGGCATCACCAACTCAATGGACATGAGTTTGAGTAGGCTCTGGAAGTTAGTGAAGGACAAGGAAGCTTGGCATGCTGCAATCCATGGGGTCGCAAAGAGTTGGATACAACTGAGCAAGTGAACTGATCAGTTCAACTGAACTGAAGCAAGAAGGTGTGCAAAAACTGAACGAGATGGAGAACTTTGATTGGACAGTTTCAGCAAAAGGGGCAGAAAGTTTCTCTAACGAATGCCCCAGTATCTTTGCATAGAATAAAGACAATTCAACTTTCATTTCAGAAGTGACTTATATCTTCGTGTTGTTTGGGAATGCAAGAACTTGACAGTACTGCTGTGATGCCCTGTATTTCCTGCTATAGGGCAGTTAATTCATTTAGGCAGTTAACAGAGAGGTAGAAAGCTTTTCATAAGTCTCTTGAGTCTTAATTGCCTTCAGTTCAAAACTACCTATATGCCAAAGTAGCATATTTTGGGATGACATATTCTGTTACCTCTCAGCAGTTTAGGGAATTCATATTCTTTCAGGATACTTTTTCTGTTACTTTTATAGTTGACATTTTCCATTGCAATATCTTTAAAATTTTAAATTTAATTTATGTGAGTGTTAATTAAAATGATTTTAAATTTCTTCTTAGGCATTATTTACTGCTGATATGCTTTTGACTGACACTATATGTTCACTTTAGATTTTTGGATTTGGGGTCACTTATATAAAAAAGCATTCATGAAATAAGTCAGTGATATTCCTTGGAAAAACTCCAGCCTTAATTCCCTCCTCATATTAATCTTTTAGCTTTTAGTGAAGCAGAGATTTCCCTCTGACTCTGACAGACAGACACAACATAATTGGTCCTACTAAAATAAGAATTATACCTAGAAGGTCTGTGTAGGTGAATTCTATAAACAAATGTTGTCCCTACTGAAGTGTCTTTGGCCTCTGGTTTTCTCAACCCATCTTTGGAACGGGATAGTACCATTCAGTGATAAAATTCCATTAAGTGCCACAAAAGTTGTTTTGGGGGGTTGTTGAAATAACTCTGTGTGGGTAGTCTGCTTCAGAGCATCTGAGGGTTGGAACATTTCCAAATGTGTTTATTCAGGACACGAGGTATCTTCTACCACAGCTGAAGTTAAGTTTCATGGGGTTGTATGAGAGCAGTGGTTAAGACACAGAGCATTGGAGACCAGTGACTTGAGTCCAACTCCTAGATCCTATAGTTAATTAACTGTTAGATTCTGGGCAGATTACCTTTAAGCTTCAGATTCCTCATCTTCCTATTGGACTGGTAGGCCTCAGGTGGGAGGATCTTTAAAGTAAGTCCCCTACATATGAATGAGTTCCATTCCAAGAGCATGCTCCTTAAGTCCACTTTTTTGTAAGTCCAACAAAGTTAGCCTAGGTACCCAGCTAGGCTATATAGTACTGTACAGTGATAGGTTTATACTTTTCATGCAAATAATACTTTTAAAAAACACAAAAAATAAGGGAAACACTTTTAATCTTATAGTACCTTGAAAAGTACAGTAGTCCCGTACAACAGCTGGCATACAGGGGCTGGCATTGAGTGAACAGGCAAGAAGAGTACTGCCTGGAGGAGGGAGAGGAGGTGGAAGATGGCACTGTACTACCAATTTTTATACAATGCTATACAGTTGTTTGTTTTAAAAGAATAAGAACCAAATATAAGTTTAGATTATCTTAGTGATTATATATTAATATTCCTAAAGAGTGGCTTCCCATGCGACTCAGTAATAAAGAATCCACCTGCCAATGCAGGAGACATGGGTTCGATCCTGGGGTCAGAAAGATACCCTGGAGAAGGAAATAGCAACCCACTCTAGTGTTCTTGCCTGAAAAACCCCATGGACATAGGAGCCTGGCAGGCTACAGTCCATGGGGTTTCAAACAATTGGACATGACTTAGCAACTAGAAAATAACAAAAGCACACAAAAGCACAACCACTTGTGGAGGATGCACACACATGACAGTGTACACCAGACATGTGAACTAACTTATGCAATTAGACATGCAAATGCATGTTCACATCCTTGAAATTTCACAACTGGAAGGTTCTTATGTAGGGGACTTTGTTGTTGTTCAGTCACTAAATCACACCCCACTCCTTGCAACCCCATGAACTGCAGCACACCAAGCTCCTCTGTCCTTCATTTGCTGTTGGATAACAATGGATAACACTGACAGCTGTTATTTAGTTTTGTGTGCCTTTCCCTCGTCACCTTCTCTGTTTATTCAGGACATGAGGTATCTTCTACCACTTCTGTTTTCTCTCCCCTCTACCTATTTCCATCTTTTCTACTCATCTTCAATATAGAATTTTATAAAAATGCTCACTAAAAATGTGTTTGTAGGACAAAATATTTGTAAAGCATCTGAAAGTACTTTCCAGAAAAGCAGGGCTTATTTCCAACAAGCAACAATTTTCTCAGCAAATCTTCCTTTTTCCAAAGGTGATCATTGTTCTGTACTTTCGTCTGTGGATAATGGGAGGATCTATGCCCCTCTTTTCAGAGCAGGATAATCCAGCTTCATTTTCGCCTTACATTATTACAAGGTCAGTAGAAGTGAATTCTTTAAACTTTACTTGGTATTTTTCTGATTGTTTTAAGTAATCTTAAGTGATATATTGGCTTTGCATTTTAAGGAAAGAAAGGTTGTGTTCTAGTTAAGATGTATGGAAAAAAGAAACCACTGTTTAGACATTTGGAAATCTTTTCAACAAATGGTGCTGTTTTATCAATATTATTATAATTTTATCATTATTATTGTTCCATATTGGTATCAATTTTATTGAGCACTTAATAATAAATATCTATTGAGTGTCTCATAAGGCAAACATTATAGAACAAGTACTGAGAGGTGTTTAGAGGTTAACTGGACATCATAACTATTTGTAAGATTGAAATCAGTGGGAAAGTTGAAAGTAACAAATAGAAATGAGCAACAATTTTTGCTAAGATACAGTCAGTTATATATAACCATTTGTCCTTACGAGATTTAAGATAGGGGAGTAAGAAGTGATGATGACCAGTGGATTTTGCTCATTTTAATTCCTTATCCAACCTGCTGTGATATACTTCTGAGGCTCTCAGATATAATTATATTTGACAGTTTTCAGAACATTTCTTGAGGATGTATTATTGCTATAATATTTGTACATTAAGGTTCAGTTGAGTTCAGTTCAGTCACTCAGTCATGTCCGAATGTTTGCGACCCCATGAATCGCAGCACACCAGGCCTCCCTGTCCATCACCATCTCCCGGAGTTCACTCAGACTCATGTCCATCGAGTCCATGATGCCATCCAGCCATCTCATCCTCTGTCGGCCCCTTCTCCTCCTGCCCACAGTCCCTCCCAGCATCAAAATCTTTTCCAATGAGTCAACTCTTCGCATGAGGTGGCCAAAGTACTGGAGTTTCAACTTCAGCATCATTCCCTCCAGAGAAATCCCAGGGCTGATCTCCTTCAGAATGGACTGGTTGGATCTCCTTGCAGTCCAAGGAACTCTCAAGAGTCTTCTCCAACGCCACAGTTCAAAAGCATCAATTCTTCGGTGCTCAGCGTTCTTCACAGTCCAACTCTCACATCCATACATGACTACTGGAAAAACCATAGCCTTGAGTAGATGGACTTTTGTTGGAAAAGTAATGTCCATGCTTTTGAATATGCTACCTAGGTTGGTCATAACTTGTCTTCCAAGGAGTAAGCGTCTTTTAATTTTATGGCTGCAATCACCATCTGCAGTGATTTTGGAGCCCAGAAAAATAAAGTCATCCACTGTTTCCACTGTTTCCCCATCTATTTCCCATGAAGTGATGGGATCGGATGCCATGATCTTCATTTTCTGAATGTTGCGCTTTAAGCCAAATTTTTCACTCTCTACTTTCACTTTCATCAAGAAGCTTTTTAATTCCTCTTCACTTTCTGCCATAAAGGTGGTGTCATCTGCATATTTGCGGTTATTGATATTTCTCCCAGCAATCTTGATTCCAGCTTGTGCTTCTTCCAGTCCAGCGTTTCTCATGATGTACTCTGCATAGAAGTTAAATAAGCAGGGTGACAATATAAAGCCTTGACGTACTCGTTTTCCTATTTGGAACCAATCTGTTGTTCCGTATCCAGTTCTAACTGTTGCTTCCTGACGTGCATACAGATTTCTCAAGAGGCAGGTCAGGTGGTCTGGTATTCCCATCTCTTTCAGAATTTTCCACAGTTTATTGTGATCCACACAGTCAGAGGCTTTGGCATAGTCAATAAAGCAGAAATAGATGTTTTTCTGGAACTCTCTTGCTTTTTCCATGATCCAGCAGATGTTGGCAATTTGATCTCTGGTTCCTCTGCCTTTTCTGAAACCAACTTAAACATCTGGAAGTTCACAGTTCATGTATTGCTGAAGCCTGGCTTGGAGAATTTTGAGCATTACTTTACTAGCATGTGAGATGAGTGCAATTGTGCAGTAGTTTGAGCATTCTTTGGCATTGCCTTTCTTTGGGATTGGAATGAAAACTGACCTTTTCCAGTCCTGTGGCCACTGCTGAGTTTTCCCAATTTGCTGGCATATTGAGTGCAACACTTTCACAGCATCATCTTTCAGGATTTGAAATAGCTCAACTGGAATTCCATCACCTCTACTAGCTTTGTTCATAGTGATGCTTTCTAAGGCCCACTTGACTTCACATTCCAGGATGTCTGGCTCTAGGTGAGTGATCACACCATCGTGATTGTCTGGGTCGTGAAGATCTTTTTTGTACAGTTCTGTGTATTCCTGCCATCTCTTCCTAATATCTTCTGCTTCTGAAGGTTACTGTTCTTAAATTTTCATAGTTTTATATACTTTTTTAATATCTAATAATTTTCATATTAGTAACTTACCTTCTCTTTTTTGTGTTTGCAAAGAGCTAAATCTTAAACCTTGACTGATAGTATATATATACAGTTTGGCTTATTTATATCTCATAGGTATAGGATATTGTTGAATTTTGGTTTTATAAAGCCAAGCAGTGATTTCTGTTTTATTTCACTTAACTTCCCTTATTTACTTCATATGTTTTAATTGGTAAATTTCCAGTATCTTTGCATTTTATATCTTTCTTTTTTGTTCTTAGTGTTTTCTACTTTTTAAAGGATATTTTCCATTCATAAAAGATACCTTCCAATTTGATTGATCCTTTTTTATAGTAAATATTGTGTTACAATTGCTTTCATTACTTGCAATATCTATTTGTATTAAAAAATCTTGAATATGCTTCAGAAACCATATGGTATACAGACTTGAGTGTTGACTTAACCCTTTGAGGTAATCTGCTGCTGCTGCTGCTAAGTCGCTTCAGTTGTGTCCGACTCTGTGTGACCCCATAGATGGCAGCCACTAGGCTCCTGTCCCTGGGATTCTCTGTCCCTGGGATTCTCCAGGCAAGAATACTGGAGTGGGTTGCCATTTCCTTCTCCAGTGCGTGAAAGTGAAGTTGCTCAGTCGTGCCTGACTCTTAGCGACCCCATGGACTACAGCCTACCAGGCTCCTCCATCCATGGGATTTTCCAGGCAAGAGTACTGGAGTGGGGTGCCATTGCCTTCTCCGTTGAGGTAATCTAGAGGCTTATCAGTTGTTATGTTTTATATTTTTCAAAAAATTATTTAATTAGTCCATTTACTAAGCTTGACATCTCTAACCGAGATTTTTATTAATATTGCAAGCTACTTGTCCTTTTTTAGGTTTCTCTCACTGGCTTTTAACATCTCCAGAGTTCCTTGTCTGGGTATTTTTAGCTCATTGATAAAATGTTTCAGATTCTGCAACTCCTTCAGTAGCTATTTACTGCCTTTAAGAGAAAAAAGCAACTTTGCCAGATCCTGTTCTTGCTTATGGCTCCGTTTATTTCCCTTAGCCCTCTATCAGTCTCCCTCCAGGCTTTCTTGTCTGATGAATTTAAGTGGTCATTCTTTATAGTTGGACGTAGCCTATTCATCTGGAGACTGAGCATACCAGTGTCCAAAAGCCAAGCCTCACAAAGGAGATAGATAGACGAGAACTAGAAAAGACTGCTCTCAACTACCAACCAATCATTTCATTCGTAGCTCTCTCGTCAGCAAATACATGCCTGCCCCACAGTCCTTGGTGTCTGGACAAGGTGCCTTTGGTCTCTGCCTCACTTGTCCTCCTGTCTATACCATCTTAGCTGCCAGGGTAGTCAGGTTGCATTTTTATTCCTGTCAGTGGTAAAAAAAAAAAAAATTCTTTGGTGGAACCGCTGGCAGATTTAGGACCTTGGAGGCAGTCATTCACTAGATTCTGCCTTTCGCTTGCAGGGTATTTACATATGTTTTCTGAGGCAGCTGATATACGTTTCATCCAGGACTTTCTGTCTGTGAATCCATCTCAGTTTATCTAAGTTTATCTCAGTCACTCAGCTGTGTCCAACCCCTTGTGACCCCGCAGACCTGCCAGGCTCCTCTGTTCTTAGAATTTTTCAGGCAGGAATACTGGAGTGGGTTGCCGTTTCCTACTCCTGAGGATCTTCCCAGTGTCTCCTGGATTGAAGGCAGGTTCTTTCCCATTGACCACTGGGGAAGCCGAGTGACTCCTCAGGCGGTTCAGTCAGTATAAAGTATAAAGTGATAGAACAGAATGTCCTAACACCTTTATATTATTTATCTTAAAACAAACAAACACACACATATCTTTTAGTTCTTGTGTTTCATACTTAAAATACTCTAGGACATTTCAATGATAGTTGCTATAAATGGCCTTTCACATTCCTCTAAGGTAGCTGTATTATAACTGATTCTTTTGAACATCCAGAAAATTGCCTTTAATATCTTTGCTGAGTAAAGTTTGTACGCTGCTTACATAACTGTTTGGCTTCTAGTACAATAAGGATTTTAAACTGGGTTATCTTAGTCTGTTTCCAGTTCTCTTTTTTTTTTCTCCCTCTTCTCATCAGCTGTACAATTTAGCTATGGCTTGGCTGGCTTTGTGAGTCTGTCTTTACCAATTAGAGGATTGTCAGTCAGCTAAGTCTCATTAATCCTTTACCTCTTTCAGCGGATTTGTAAACTGAATAACTTTTATAGCATCTTTGCTTCCATCTTGCAAGGATGAAAGTGAAAAGTGAAAAGTGAAAATGAAGTCACTCAGTCGTGTCCAACTCTTTGTGACCCCATGGACTGTAGTTCCCCAGACTCCTCTGTCCATGGGATTTTTCAGGTGAGCATACTAGAATAGGTTGCCATTTCCTTCTCCAGAGGATCTTCCCAACCTAGGGATTGAACTCGGGTCAGGAAGATCCCCTGGAGAAGGGGATTTTAATAACTTTATTATCAGCTGAGAGTTTTCAAACTAGTTTTCTCATCCCTTAATAATTGTTGAAGTTAATGATTACAGATAGTTTTTAAAGTATCCTAAAAGCTTTTAAGGGTTGCTTGGTCAACTCTTTGTTTTTTTGGTTTCTTTCAAATGACTTCTTGTGACTTAAGTTATGATATTCCTTCTCTTTTAGATGATCTATTTCCATGTATTAGCTAAGAGGAAATACCTGCCATTTTCTGTCTAACAAAACTGAGATTCAAAATCATGGTATACTCTTGGGAAACCTTTGTTAAGAAAAAGTATCTAAGACTTGGAAAAGCAAAGTGTGACTGTGGCATTCACTGTGATGCAGAGCATTGGCTAACAAACCTAGAGGAATCCAGCTTTGGTTGACTTGCTACTTACATTGACTGTATTTTACAACCCTGTTCACTTAGAATTTTATGTATAGAAATCTGACAGGTGTGATTATTTCTTTTCTCTCTAGTAGAAAATAAAATTTCAAATATTAGTTTTATTCTTTGCATATAATTTGTCAGTCTCATTACTTTTTACTTTTTTATGAACTGTGAAAACTTTCTGAAATTTACTTTAATAGATACATATATATTTATGTTTCTGGAGTTCAGTTCAGTTCAGTCTGACTCAGTTCAGATCAACTTGCTCAGTCGTGTCTGACTCTGTGACCTCATGGACTGCAGCAGACTAGGCTTCCATGTACATCACCAACTCCTGGAGCTTGCTCAAAACATGTCCATTGAATTGGTGATGCCACCCAACCATCTCATCCTCTGTTGTCCCCTTCTCCTCCTGCCTTCAGTCTTTCCCAGCATCAGGGTCTTTTCCAATGAATCAGTTCTTCATATCAGGTAGCCAAAGTATTGGAGCTTCAGCTTCACCGTAGGTCCTTCCAATGAATATTCAGGACTGTATTTCTTATATAAACTCAATTTATATCTGTATTTAATAATAGCTTTATTGAGATATCATTTATATGCCATACAATTCACCTATGTCCAATGTACAGTTTGGTCATTCTCAGTATACTTACAAAGTTTAGTGCAACCATCACCACAATCAAATTTAAAGCATCTGCCCAGAAAGAAACCTCATATCCATTAGCAGCCACTTCCCATTTCAGTCCAGTCCCCAACCCTAGGCAACCACTGATCTATTTTTATCTCTATAGAATTATCTCTGTAGAGTTACTTATTCTGGACATGAACCAGTGAAATTATATGAAATGTGATCTTACGTGACAGACTTCTTTTACCTAGGAAAATGTGTTGAAGATTCATCATGTTATAGCATACATAGATAAGTTTTTTTTTTTTTTTAATTCCACAGTAGTATGCCGTTGCGTGGATATATCACTTTCTATTTGCTCATTCATCTGTTGATGGACACTGGGGTTGTTTCTACTCTTTGGCTGTTACATATGCTGCTGGTATGAACATTCATGCCCAAGTTTTTGTTTGAATATAAGTTTTCATTTCCCTTACATATGTAGCTAGGAATGTAATTGCCGGATCATATATGTTAACACTGTATTTTACTTTCTGAAGTACTGTGATACTGTTTACCAAAACAATCTCTACCAGTAGTATATGAGCATTCTGGTTTCTCTACATCCTCTTCAACACTTGTCTTTTGACACTCTTTTTGTTGTTGTTAATTTGATTCTAACCCTGCAAGTGGTATGAAATGGCATCTTATTGTGGTTTTGATTTGCATTTCCCTAGTGAGAGTGACGTAGACAGCTTTTATATGTGCATGTTAGCCATTTCTATGTCTTCTTTGGAGAAATGTCTATTCAGATCGTTTGACCAGTTTTTAATAGGGTTATTTGTTTTTTTGTTATTGAGTTATAATAGTCTTTATGTATTCTAAATGTGATATTTATATAGTCTATGTATATGATTTATAAACATTTTTTACCTTTCTGTGGGTTGTTGTATCACTTTCTTGATGACAAAAGATTTTAACTTTGAAGCAGACACACACACCAAAAAAATGCTTTGAAGCACGAAAGATTTTTAACTTTGATGAAATCCAATTTATCCATTTTTTGGTTGTTGTTCCTTATGTTTTTGCTGTTATGTCTAAGAAGGTTTTTGCCTAACTCAAATTCTTTTTTAAATTGGCTTTGTTAAGTGTCTGATTCCCTAATTAATACATTATGTAAATTTTTAGTCTTCACTGTGCATTTGTACAGGATTACATTTTTAATATTTTATTTATTTTTATAATATAAATTTATTTTAATTGGAGGGTAATTACTTTACAATATTGTATTGGTTTTGCTATACATTGACATGAATCCACCACAGGAGTACATGTGTTCCCCATCCTGAACACCCCTCCCACCTCCCTACCCATACCATCCCTCTGGGTCATCCCAGTGCACCAGCCCCAAGCATCCTGTATTCCTGCAACGAACCTAGACTGGCGATTCATTTCTTCTATGATATTATACATGTTTCAATGCCATTCTCCCAAATCGTCCCACCCTCTCCTTCTCCCACAGAGTCCAAAAGACTGTTCTATACATCTGTGGATCATTTGCTGTCTTGCATACAGGTTTATCATTCAGTTCAGTTCAGTTCAGTCACTCAGTCATGTCCGACTCTTTGCAACCCCATGAATCGCAGCACGCCAGGCCTCCCTATCCATCACCAACCCCCGTAGTTCACCCAGACTTGCGTCCATCGAGTCAGTGATGCCATCCAGCCATCTCATCCTTGGTCGTCCCCTTCTCCTCCTGCCCCCAATCCCTCCCAACATCAAAGTCTTTTCCAATGAGTCAACTCTTCGCACAAGGTGGCCAAAGTACTGAAGTTTCAGCTTTAGCATCATTCCTTCCAAAGAAATCCCAGGGTTGATCTCCTTCAGAATGGACTGGTTGGATCTCCTTGCAGTCCAAGGGACTCTCAAGAGTCTTTTCCAACACCACAGTTCAAAAGCATCAATTCTTCGGCGCTCAGCCTTCTTCACAGTCCAACTCTCACAGCCATACATGACTACTGGAAAAACCATAGCCTTGGCTAGATGGGCCTTAGTCGGCAAAGTAATGGCTCTGCTTTTGAATATAGTATCTAGGTTGATCATAACTTTCCTTCCAAGGAGTAAGCGTCTTTTAATTTCATGGCTGCAATCACCATCTGCAGTGATTTTGGAGCCCCCAAAAGTAAAAAGTCTGACACTGTTTCCACTGTTTCCCCATCTATTTCCCATGGAGTCATGGGATCGGATGCCGTGATCTTCGTTTTCTGAATGTTGAGCTTTAAGCCAACTTTTTCACTCTCCTCTTTCACTTTCATCAAGAGGCTTTTTAGTTCCTCTTCACTCTCTGCCATACCATCTTTCTAAATTTCATATATGTGCATTAGTATACTGTATTGGTATTTTTCTTTCTGGCTTACTTCACTCTGTATAATAGGCTCCAGTTTCATCTACCTCCTTAGAACTGATTCAAATGTATTCTTTTTAATGGCTGAGTAATACTCCATTTTGTATATGTACCACAGCTTTCTTATCCATTCATCTGCTGATGGACATCTAGGTTGCTTCCATGTCCTGGCTATTACAAACAGTACTGCGATGAACATTGGGATACACGTGTCTTTTTCAATTCTAGTTTCCTCAGTGTGTATGCCCAGAAGTGGGATTGCTGGGTTGTATGGCAGTTCTATTAGCAGTTTTTTAAGGAATCTCCACACTGTTCTCCATAGTGGCTGTGCTAGTTTGCATTCCTACCAACAGTGTAAGAGGGTTCCCTTTTCTCCACACCCTCTCCAGCATATATTGCTTGTAGACTTTTGGATAGCAGCCATTCTGACTGGCGTGAAATGGTACCTCATTGTGGTTTTGATTTGCATTTCTTCTTTGGAAGGAATGATGCTAAAGCTGAAACTCCAGTACTTTGGCCACCTCATGCAAAGAGTTGACTCATTGGAAAAGACTTTGATGCTGGGAGGGATTGGGGGCAGGAGAAGAAGGGGATGACTGAGGATGAGATGGCTGGATGGCATCACTGACTCAATGGACGTGAGTCTGGGTGAACTCCGGGAGTTGGTGATGGACAGGGAGGCCTGGCATGCTGCGATTCATGGGGTTGCAAAGAGTCGGACACAACTGAGTGTCTGAACTGAACTGATAATAAATAATGTTGAGCATCTTTTCATATGTTTGTTAGCCATCTGTATGTCTTCTTTAAAGAAATGTCTGTTTAGTTCTTTGGCCCATTTTTTGATTGGGTCATTTATTTTTCCGGAATTGAGTTGCAGGAGTTGCTTGTATATTTTTGAGATTATTCTTTGTCAGTTGCTTCATTTGCTATTATTTTCTCCCATTCTGAAGGCGGTCTTTTCACCTTGCTTATTATACAGTTTATGTTAACAGCAGTTCAGAGGTCATTTAGAATTTGGCTTTATATTTTTGACTTTTGGGTGTATCCAGCCAACAAGATAGATCCATACAGAATGGAGGCATCATCGTTATTTACCATATGCTGCCAACAAACCCTTAATCTTTTTCCTTTTCATTTTATCCCAGGCATTCAGACTGTTTGGGGATCATATTAACTGTCAGGAATTCTGTGACTGATCAATGACTTTTCCAGTCAGTCTGTTGAGATTGTGTGGATCAGCTAAATGACATGACATTAAATTGTACATGTTTCTGCTTTTGACTTGAGAAGAAAAATATCATTATAAGTTGAATAACAGGGAGAATATTGTATTTTGATTGCCCAACTTTCTCTTGACAAGCATGTTTAAGAAAATTTTGGCCTCACATCCCATGTGGAATTTCTGTTGTAACAAGAGCTAGAAGTTTTCACCAGAGGTAGAAGGAAGTGAATGGAGACAAAAGCCTTGAACTAGAACAGCGACAATGGAACAGGTTAGCGATTTGGTACACCTGAGATTAAAAAATTTTGAAATTGGATTTGAACGCAGAAAGGGGCTAAAGCCCAGGATTGCAAGTGAGTTTAGAGTAGAAGTCCCAAATTAAAGATTAAACCAAGAACAAGTGTGTGTGGAAAGAGGTGGAGGGTGGGACTGAGGGCCAGAGTGATTACGTAGATCTGTGGTGTCTACTACTAGAGCCACGTGAGGCTACCAGCTAGTCTGAATTGAGATATGCTTTAAGTATAAATCAAATGTGCACAAGATTTTGAAGGCAAAATCCTGTAAGAATGATGAGATGCAGAACATCTCATTAATAGTTTTATATTGACTATATCCCATTAAATATATACATGTTGAAATGATATTTTGAATATATTCTTGAAACAAAATATACTATTAAATTAATTTGGCATATTAATTTCTTCTTTTTATCATAGCTAATAAAACATTGAAAATACACACACTTTGTTATATTTCTATTGGATAGCACTGGCCTAGAACAAGCGCTGCGGTTCTTGGCCTAGCTCTTAAAAGGACGGGTAAGCTGGCGAGTGGAGTTAGACACAGCCTACTCTGCAGCCTTTCTCTGCCTCTGATTTGACTGTTTTTCTCTAATCTGCCAACATCTGTTTTACTCAGCTGATTCTGAGTGGTAGAGATTTTGCACTCTGCCTTTTGGTGTCAAGACTGACTTAGTGCCATCTGAAAAAGAAGTCCTTTAGGGACCAAGACTATGGGTGCTTATGTCGCTTCTTATAATACCACCCAAATTTATGCCCTGGTTACAACTGTCCTGGGCTTTATGATTTTACTCCGGACAGCTTGCCAAACCCGCATGCGTCTCAAAAACACTTGTGAATCATGTTGAAACATCAGTGCTCAGGTCTGGTACCCAAAGATTCTGCTTCTGTGGTTATGGTGGACTCACATTTGAGGAGTGATGGAGTAGGTCTCTGAGCAGCTTGTTCTGTCAGAGAATTGTCATTTAGCACAGGATTTACTCATATGTTTATATGTGTCTCTTTAGAAATGTGGTGCTTTGACTTTCAATTTTGTGACTTGACACCCTTTTGTAAATCTTGGATTAAAAATAAAAACAAAAGCCTGAATTGAGTAAGGCTTCCGCATTGGGCTACAGCCTGTAGAAGAGAATAATGTTATTTTCACTATTAAGGCACCTGCCTGCTGCCTAGTAACAGGTTTTCTATTTTACTTGATTCAAAGGAGACAGAACATAAAGCAATATATCCTTAACCAAAGAACTATGGCCTTTCTAATATTGAAAATAGTTGTCTTTCAAATCCAGGAAACAGATAAAATTGGGTTTTTCAGTGAATTTAAGGCCTCCTATTGGCATCATGTTTTTTTCATGAGATGTGATTCTGGATAAGCAGGTGAAATATATCCATTTAGGTGGGTAGATCTGTTTCTGCAGCTTGGCTACACAAGAAAAAGCATGCATTATTTTGTAGGAAGACATTAAGATATGAAATAATGAAATTAAGATAGAAGTCAATATTATCCTTCAAAAGAAGCTTTTTTTTCTGTCTCCATTTTTAGTTGGTAATTTCAAACAGGCATGAAACCTTAGGTTTTGATAGTTACAGCCTTAGTACGTATGCCTTACAATGTTTATAGTCCTTTAAGTCTCTAACATGGAGACTAATAATAAACTCTGAACAAGTGAAATTTTAAGTTATTTTTAAAAACAAAACAACTGTGTGCTTAAAGAGAGGTAGGCAAAAGGCGTTGCTCTGTTCTTGCTTCAGCAACTAGCCGTGTCTCCGTACATGAAATGAAACTGAATCTATTCTGACTTTTAAAACAATAGTTGCTGAACTAGAATGAAGATCAGAATCACCCTGGGAAGTATGCTAAAAATAAGACTTTCTGCTTCAGGTTCCAGAAATTGTTTGAATAGGTATAACATTGGGTGAGATAATTCTGTGTTTGATCAGCACCTTTGTGGTGGTGGTGGGGTGAGGTGTTACTCTTGAAATCTTCAGGTATGAACTGTGTCCTCTGTAACTAAAGAGCTCTCTACAAGCTGGGGGTTGTCCCATCATATATTTTGTATTATGCTCTTAGAAAAATAGCTTGGAGATGAAAGAGATGATCAAAGTCACTGAGTGTAGTTTCCCCAACTGAAATGGCACTGTGTAGTAGTAATTCCTCTAATTTGTCTTGGACCCTGGGAATGAAGGGGAGAGAAACAAAGAAGAGGAAAGAGGAGGGAGTCAGAAGGGGAGCCTGTGGAAGTGGGAAATTCTACCTGTGGACTAGGGAGTGGGGTTGAAAATGCTGGATCACTTGTTGACACTTTCCTGCTTCAAGAAAAAACACAATCCTTTAAATTTACTTATTGTGTTTACATTATAATATTAAATCCATGAGCAGCTGATAAAAATTAGAGATGAATCTTTTGTTTTTTGCTAACAATGGAACATAAAAGCAAATATTGCTTTTCATAATGAATAAAATGCCAAAGCCGAGCTTTTAAATTATGGATCCTGTTTCTTGCTGTGTGATGCTTTGACAAACATTTCCATCAGTTCAGGCATCTGTTTGCTGTGCTATAGAGAAGACTGCATGCTGGTTTAAGTTTGTCAGCCCTGCTTCGACTAAAATTTAATGGCTTGGGTTTTTTGGTATACAAACTCAGGTTCTTCCAGGTGGCACTGTCCAAGGAATAAGTCAGAATCTCAGACAGGTGTTTCTCCATGAAATGCCAGTATTTGACAATCATGTTTCCATTCAGTTTTCTGCGTTGTACGTAGGCCAGAAAACCCTGCCTAGTATGCATGGTCTCCAGAGGGTCTCCTGCAGTGAACTGGACAATTGTTTGAATAGGTATAACATTGGCTATTTTCCTTGCTGCAAGAATGAGGGTAACACTCACTTCATAGAGAATGAGTTGGGATCAGATAATCCTTATATGTAAGCACTAGAAAATGCTGTACATGCTTAAAGTATGTTCAGTGTAATTGGATTTAGTTCATTAGTAGACCACCAGGATTCTGTGTGGAATATGGAACCTGCACCTGATGTAAGATCAGCAGCTCATGTGCAGGCTGTTTAACCTGCTGTTTACGCCTGTGCTCAATGAGAAGAAGTATGTTGGGTCTGAAATAAAGATGTTAAATGCTTTATAGAGAGAAACAGACTCTAGATAAGAAATGAACCCAGTATTTATTTTGCAGAAGGAATTACTTAATTTTTTGCAGATAAATGAGTAAGAAATTGTTACTGACAGCCTTGGATGTTGAAATTGATGTTTTCTGCTCTGAGGAGACTGTCTCTGTTAATAAGATAATTGTATTAATGGTGCATTAAAAAGATCCAAGAGACTTAATGACATTTCAGATTGACTTTATATAGTTTGTCATGTAACAGGAGTTCTCATCTGAACTATATTTATCACAGTTCAGTTCACTTCAGTCACGTTAAATCTTTGCGACCCCATGAATCGCAGCACTCCAGGCCTCCCTGTCCATCACCAACTCCCAGAGTTCACTCAGACTCATGTCCATCGAGTCCCGTGATGCCACCCAGCCATCTCATCCTCTGTCGTCCCCTTCTCCTCCTGCCCCCAATCCCTCCCAGCATCAAAGTCTTTTCCAATGAGTCAACTCTTCGCACAAGGTGGCCAAAGTACTGGAGCTTCAGCTTTAGCACCATTCCTTCCAAAGAAATTCCAGGGTTGATCTCCTTCAGAATGGACTGATTGGATCTCCTTGCAGTCCAAGGGACTCTGAAGAGTCTTCTCCAACACCACAGTTCAAAAGCATCAATTCTTCGGCACTCAGCTTTCTTCACAGTCCAACTCTCACATCCATACATGACCACAGGAAAAACCATAGCCTTAACTAGACGGACCTTAATCGGCGAAGTACTGTCTCTGCTTTTGAATATAGTATCTAGGTTGGTCATAACTTTTCTTCTAAGGAGTAAGCGTCTTTTAATTTCATGGCTGCAATCACCATCTGCAGTGATTTTGGAGCCCCCAAAAATAAAGTCTGACACTGTTTCTACAGTTTCCCCATCTATTTCCCATGAAGTGATGGGACCAGATGCCATGATCTTTGTTTTCTGAATGTTAAGCTTTAAGCCAACTTTTTCACTCTCCTCTTTCACTTTCATCAAGTGACTTTTTAGGTCCTCTTCACTTTCTGCCATACGGGTGGTGTCATCTGCATATCTGAGGTTTTTGATATTTCTCCCAGCAATCTTGATTCCAGCTTGTGTTTCTTCCAGTCCAGCGTTTCTCATGATGTACTCTGCATAGAAGTTAAATAAGCAGGGTGACAATATACAGCCTTGCCATACTCCTTTTCCTATTTGGAACCAGTCTGTTGTTCCATGTCCAGTTCTAACTGTTGCTTCCTGACTTGCATACAGATTTCTCAAGAGGCAGGTCAGGTGGTCTGGTATTCCCATCTCTTTCAGAATTTTCCACAGTTTATTGTGATCCACACAGTCAAAGGCTTTGGCATAGTCAGTAAAGCAGAAATAGAAAAAGTAATCCTAGCCTAGTTTATGATGATGCTATGTGACATGTGAGGGGAGTGAGTGCCTTTACTCAGATTCTTCTCACTCCTGGATGATGTCCCAAGATCCAGCTTTGCTCAAGATGCTAAGAGGGCCACACGAGGGCGGAATCTTCAGTCTGTGCCCTTTAGCTATAAGCCTGGACATCTAGAAGCCTAGCAGGTATGGTTGCCTCAGGTCAAAATAAAATAATCAAATTTAAATATTTTTAGATTTTTAGGCATTATTTTGCTATCAGACTAATTTCTTAAGACCTATTTCTTTAAAGAGCTGGATGCTGGGGAGATAACTATCAATGAGACTCAGCTCTGTCCCTGAGAAACTTCTGTTTCAGTGGAAAGTCAGGCATGTTAACAGGAAGTTACAGGAGACATGTATGCCCCGAGGCTGCAGGCATTCACCTAGGGGACTCCAGCTTGGCCCTGGGAGGGTGCAGTGACAGGGAACACTTATCAGGAGAAGTGACATCCTCACCGGGACCTGAAGGATCAGGAGTTAGAGTTCAGCCAACCTGTGAGAGTTGATTCCAAGAGATGAGGTGACCCAATCAGGAGCCGGTCTCAGGACTTTGAAACCTAAGAGTAAGGCGATTGGCCACAAAGACTGAAGTAACAGAGGCGTGAAGGCAAGAGGACGATGGCTGGGCAACCCTGATGGCTACACCCGGCCTCAGTTATGAGAAGCATGAATGAGGAGCCCAGGGGCAGAGGGAGGAGCTGGAGCAGAGACTGAGAGAAGCAGGGCAGCCATGAAGAAGGCCTGGTGCCTAGATCTTTTGATTCTTACAAGGATTGTCTAGCACTTTCTACTCTGTTGACACCAAGGACCTAGGAGATGAGGGCCACAGACAAGCTTCTACTCCAGTCATTCAGCCGGGCTTGCCTTGTGACTTTCTGTCCCAGCCCTGTGTGCTGGGGGTTAGGACATGCTTCTGGTCACCCCATCCTTATCTATAGATGGTTTTCCTTGATTTTCTTTTCTTTTGTGTCATCTGTTTTTGCTCCACATCACCCATGATAATGTTCATCCCTGTTGCATTTATTGTCATTGCTGGGTGGATTTCCATTCAATGAATTTATAGCAATATAGGTATTGATTTTATTGTGGATGGACATCAGTTTGAAACTGTTAATATATACACATGCACACACATCATGGAATATTACTCAATCATAAAAAAGAATGAAATAATGCCATTTGCAACAAGATGATGGACCTAGAGATTATCATACTAAAGTGAAGTAAGACAGACAGAGAAGGACAAGTATCATATGATACCACTATGTGTAAAATCTAAAAAATAAATGATGCAAATGAACTTTTTATAAAATAGAAATAGAGGCACAGACATAGCAAACAAACTTAGGTTACCAAAGGGGAAAGGAAAGAAGGGATAAATTAGGAATTTGGGATTAACAGATACACACTACTATATATAAAATAGATAAACAACCAAGACCCACTGTATTGCACAGAGAATTATATATACTTATAATAAACCATCATGAAAGAATCTGAGAAAGAATATATATACACATAATATATGTATGTGTAAATATATATACATCAAATCAGCTTGATGTACACCTGAAATGTAAATCAACTATACTTCAATAAAATTTAAAAATAATAATAGTACTGCTGTGAACAATGTTGTAAATGTACTCTTTTGCTTAAAATATATGTATATCACTGTTGGAATAAACTTAGGAGTAGAATTGCTGGATCCTAAAGTAGTCATTTATTTTACTTTCATGAAACTGCCTGAACTTCTCCAACGTGGTTTAACCAATTCACAGTAGTGTTTCAAAGTCCCAATTTTCCCACATCCTCACCAACACTCAACATAAGTATTTTTCATAATATTTTTCATCTTAGCAGAGGCAGTTTATCATTTTTATATTACTCATTTTAATCCTATACTCGAGTTTACTCATGGGCTTCCTTGATGGCTCAGATGGGAAAGAATCTGCCTGCAATGCAGGAGACCTGGTTTTGATCCCTGGGTTAGGAAGATCCCCTGGAGAAGGGAATAGCTACCCACTTCAGTATTCTGGCCTGGAGAATTCCATGGACAGAGGAGCCTGATGGGCTACAGTCCATGGGGTCCCAAAGAGTTGGACATGACTGAACACCTAACACTTTCTGCTGCTGCTGCTAAGTCACTTCAGTCGTGTCCAACTCTGTGCGACCCCACAGACAGTAGCCCACCAGGCTCCCCCGTCCCTGGAATTCTCCGGGCAAGAACACTGGAGTGGGTTGCCATTTCCTTCTCCAATGCATGAAAGTGAAAAGTGAAAGTGAAGTCGCTCAGTTGTGTCCGACTCTTTGCGACCCCATGGACTGCAGCCTACCAGGCTCCTCCGCCCATGGGATTTTCCAAGCAAGAGTACTGTAACACTTTCTAGCTAACCCATATTTTTAACTGTCCTCAGAAAGTCATATTCATTTACAATTTGAAACCATTTTTATTTGTGGTCCTGCATGGATTCTCTGTCTGCTGTCTGTCCACCTATTTAAGTTCTGCATAGATTATAGGAGGGCATTCCTTAATCCTCTGTTTTTCATTACATGTCTTAGAGCGCCATTGAAATTTGGTATCTGTATTTCACTATTTCCCACCATGTAATGTGTACATGTCCACTGATGCTGTCCATGTGGGGGACAGGGGCTAGCTCTGATTACCCTTCAGTACCGCTAAAAATGCCCAGCATAATTATTCAACATTTATTGAATTCGCTTGAGGATCTCCTATTCATTGAGAACTTAGTTCAGGAAATGGCTTTCTTTGGCTCTGGAGAAGGTTATAAGCAGGAAAAGATGCTAATGATGGTAATAAGCAGGTTTGGCCGACAAAGGCCTGTCGTTATTTCTCCAGAGTGAAACTGTGGAGACCCTTTTGAAGCATCAGTGGAACAGAGGAATTATGAAGATGAACAGGACAGTCTGGGGAGGGGTAGGAGAGATCACCAAAATCTGGAGGGCAGAGGCAGAGTCAGAGAAAGATGGGGTACTCCATTGTGGAGGTACTGTGGTTTACACCTCAGCTATTTAGACAGTGTTAGCCTATGCCTTAACTGAGAAGATGCACTGTGTATGCAGTGGACCCAATGACCTGTATTTATGAAATGATGGGGGATTTCATAAATGAAACAAAAAGGATCCTTTGAGCAGAAACATTTTATATAAAACAAGCAAGTGCTGTGCATTTCTGCTTGCAGTGTATGATTTTTTTAAATGTACCTATCACAGGCATCTTCCTAGAACAGGGAAATATGTTAGGCTCATGATATTTCTTTGCCAAAAGGTTTTTTTAAAGACAAAGAACAGATTCTATGTGTATTTTTTGCACTTCAGTTCAGTTCAGTTCAGTCACTCAGTCGTGTCCGACTCTGCGACCCCATGAACCACAGCACGCCAGGCCTCCCTGTCCATCACCAACTCCCGGAGTCCACCCAAACCCATGTCCGTCGAGTTGGTGATGCCATCCAACCATCTCATTCTCTGTCGTCCCCTTCCCCTCCTGCCTTCAATATTTCCCAGCATCAGGGCCTTTTCCAATGAGTCAGCTCTTTGCATCAGGTGGACAAAGTACTGGAGTTTCAGCTTCAGCATCAGTCCTTCCAGTGAACACCGAGGACTGATTTCCTTTAGGATGGACTGGTTGGATCTCCTTGCAGTTCAAGGGATTCTCAAGAGTCTTCTCCAACACCACAGTTCAAAAGCATCAATTCTTCTGCACTTAGCTTTCTTTATAGTCCAACTCTCACATCCATACATGACCACTGGAAAAATCATAGCCTTGACTAGATGGACCTTTGTTGACAAAATAATGTCTCTGCTTTTCAATATGCTGTCTAAGGTGGTCATAACTTTCCCTCCAAGGAGTAAGCATATTTTAATTTCGCGGCTGCAGTCACCATCTGCAGTGATTTTGGAGACCAGAACAATAAAGTCTGACACTGTTTCTAAATGTTGAGCTTTTAGCCAACTTTTTCACTCTCCCCTTTCACTTTCATCAAGAGGCTCTTTAGTTCTTCTTCACTTTCTGCCATAAGGGTGGTGTCATCTGCATATCTGAGGTTATTGATATTTCTCCCGGCAATCTTGATTCCAGCTTGTTCTTCCAGCCCAGTGTTTCTCATGGTGTACTCTGCATATAAGTTAAATAAGCAGGGTGACAATATACAGCCTTGACGTACTCCTTTTCCATTTTTGGAACCAGTCTGTTGTTCCATGTCCAGTTCTAACTGTTGCTTCCTGACCTGCATACAGGTTTCTCAAGAGGCAGGTCAGGTGAAGCACTCTTTTTTTTTTTTTTTTAATAAAAAAGAAGATTTATATTTAAGGAGCACTAATTCCATTAGGTGCTATTTGATGCCAGGTCCCCACTGGCCTCACCTTCCCTTTCATATATTTCATCCTGAAACTTCTTCATTCATTCCTGGCTTATCAATTAAAATAAAGGACTAAATTGTTTAAGCTGAATTCCCAGCTTTTTGTGCTGTATATTGTATTTTGTTGACCAGATATTCTAGTGAATTTCCTCTTGTGTGTAAAATTCATGGCAGAAAATTGATAAATAATTCATTTTATTTTTGTTCCTGTTTTAAAAAAGAAAACCCAGCAGGCAAAGATACTAAACAGACTGTTTTATTTCTGAAATTTTAGCAGAAATAAGCAAGATGATTAGTTTGAAATGTAATTCACAGTCAATGAGTTAAAAAGAAATACATCAGTTTCTAATTACAGCCAGCACAACTAGCCTCCAAAAATGTAATTAGCTTTTGGCATGATTCCAAGTGACTTCTTTATACCTAAATTTGCAAAAATTTTCCAGTGCTGTTTCAGGATTTCAAATAGTATTTAAGGAGTCTCCTTGCAACATTGATTTGAATTCATAACACAAAAGGTAGGTGATGCCTCAGAGTTTCTTGAGATAATGTTTAAGTATTAAGAAGGTCAATCCCATTCCTGTGTATATATCACAAAAAAAAAAATACTAAGTTGAAAAGATACATGCACCCCTATGTTCATAGAAATATTATTTCCATAGCCAAAATATGGATGCTACCTATGTGTACATCAAAAGGTGAATAGACAAAAATAAAAAAAGCTGTGGTATATACATACAGAGCTTCCCAGGTGGCACTAGTGGTAAAGAACCCACCTGCCAAAGCAGGAGACATGAGAGACTCAAATCTATCCCTGGGTCAGAAGATCCCTTGGAAAAGGGCACGGCTGCCCACTCCAGTATTCTTGCTTGGATAACCCCATGGACAGAAGAGCCTGGTGGGCTATGGTCCATAGGGTTACAAAGAGTTGGACAGGACTGAAGTGACTTAGCGTGCACACACCCATGCACATACCTACACTGTAATATTACTCAGTCATAAAAAAGAACAAAATTGCATTTCACAACAGATTAGATGGGCCTGGAGAGTACTATGCTTAGTGAAATGTCAGACAAAGGAAAACAAATACTGAATGTCATCACTTATATGTGAAACCTAATAAATAAAGTAAGACATCGAGTATAATGAAACAGACTCACAAACGTAGAGAGCACACTAATGATTGCCAGTAGGGAGAGGGAAGGGGAGGGGCAATTTAAGGGTAGAAAATTAGGTACAAACTACTATGTGTAAAATAAATAAGCAGCAATGATACATTGTATAGCACAGGGACTAAAGCCAATATTTTATAATAACTTAAATGGAGTATAATATACAAAAATTTAGAATCACTGTGATGTACACTTGAAACTAATATATTATTATAAACCATACCTAACAAAATACCTAACAACTATACCTAACAAAAATTAAGAAGGATTAAGTTAATAGTCTTGAGTCAAGTTAATGGTTTTGACCTTCCTAGTATTACAAGAAGGGGAAGTTTGTTTTTTTTAGTTCCATGGTTTGCTTTTATTTTTAAACCTATTTTTTCATAATCTATATAAAAAGTCAAAATTGAGCATTTAAAAATTATATAAGTAACTATATTGAAAAGGGAATGGCAAACCACTTCAGTATTCTTGCCTTGAGAACCCCATGAACAGTATGAAAAGGCAAAATGATAGGATACTGAAAGAGGAACTCCCCAGGTCAGTAGGTGCCCAGTATGCTACTGGAGATCAGTGGAGAAATAACTCCAGAAAGAATGAAGGGATGGAGCCAAAGCAAAAACAATACCCAGCTGTGGATGTGACTGGTGATAGAAGCAAGGTCCGATGCTGAAAAGAGCAATATTGCATAGGAACCTGGAATGTCAGGTCCATGAATCAAGGCAAATTGGAAGTGGTCAAACGAGATGGCAAGAGTGAACATCAACATTCTAGAAATCAGCGAACTAAAATGGACTGGAATGGGTGAATTTAACTCAGATGACCATTATGTCTACTACTGAGGGCAGGAATCCCTTAGAAGAAATGGAGTAGCCATCGTGGTCAACAAAAGAGTCCGAAATGCAGTACTTGGATGCAATCTCAAAAATGACAGAATCATCTCTGTTCATCTCCAAGACAAACTATTCAATATCACGGTAATCCAAGTCTATGCCCCAACCAGTAACGCTGAAGAAGCTGAAGTTGAACAGTTCTATGAAGACCTACAATACCTTTTAGAACTAACACCTAAAAAAGATGTCCTTTTCATTATAGGGGACTGGAATGCAAAAGTAGGAAGTCAAGAAACACCTGGAGTAACAGGCAAATTTGGCCTTGGAATGCAGAATGAAGCAGGGCAAAGACTAATAGAGTTTTGCCAAGAAAATGCACTGGTCATAGCAAACACCCTCTTCCAACAACACAAGAGAAGACTCTACACATGGACATCACCAAATGGTCAACACCAAAATCAGATCGATTATATTCTTTGCAGCCAAAGATGGAGAAGCTCTATACAGTCAACAAAAACAAGACCAGGAGCTGACTGTGGCTCAGATCATGAACTCCTTGTTACCAAATTCAGACTTAAATTGAAGAAAGTAGGGAAAACCACTAGACCATTTAGGTATGACCTAAATCAAATCCCTTTTGATTATTATACAGTGGAAGTGAGAAATAGACCTAAAGGCCTAGATCTGATCGATAGAGTGCCTGATGAACTATGGATGGAGGTTCGTGAGATTGTACAGGAGACAGTGATCAAGACCATCTCCATGGAAAAGAAATGCAAAAAAGCAAAATGGCTGTCTGGGGAGGCCTTACAAATAGCTGTGAAAAGAAGAGAAGCAAAAAGCAAAGGAGAAAAGGAAAGATATAAACATTTGAATGCAGAGTTCCAAAGAATAGCAAGAGATAAGAAAGCCTTCTTCAGCGATCAATGCAAAGAAATAGAGGAAAACAACAGAATGGGAAAGACTAGAAATCTCTTGAAGAAAATTAGAGATACCAAGGGAGCATTTCATGCAAAGAAGGGCACAATAAAGGGCAGAAATGGTCTGGACCTAACAGAAGCAGAAGATATTAAGAAGAGATGGCAGGCAAGAATACACAGAAGAACTGTACAAAAAAGATCTTCACGACCTGGATAATCACGATGATGTGATCACGCACCTAGAGCCAGCCATCCTGGAATGTGAAGTCAAGTGGGCCTTAGAAAGCATCACTACGAACAAAGCTAGTTGAGGTGATGGCATTCCAGTTGAGCTGTTTCAAATCCTGAAAGATGATGCTGTGAAAGTGCTGCACTCAATATGCCAGCACGTTTGGAAAACTCAGCAGTGGCCACAGGACTGGAAAAGGTCAGTTTTCATTCCAATCCCAAAGAAAGGCAATGCCAAAGAATGCTCAAACTACTGCACAATTGCACTCATCTCACATACTAGTAAAGTAATGCTCAAAATTCTGCAAGGCAGGCTTCAGCAACATGTGAACTGTGAACTTCCAGATGTTCAAGCTGGTTTTAGAAAAGACAGAGGAACCAGAGATCAAATTGCCAACATCCCCTGGATCATGGAAAAAGCAAGAGATGTTCCAGAAAAACATCTATTTCTGCTTTATTGACTATGCCAAAGCCTTTGACTGTGTGGATCACAAAGAACTGTGGAAAATTCTTCAAGAGATGGGAATACCAGACCACCTGTCCTGCCTCTTGAGAAGTTTGTATGCAGGTCAGGAAGCAACAGTTAGAACTGGACATGGAACAACAGACTGGTTCCAAATCGGAAAAGGAGTACGTCAAGGCTGTATATTGTCACCCTGCTTATTTAACTTATATGCCGAGTACGTCATGAGAAATGCTGGACTGGAAGAAGCACAAGCTGGAATCAAGATTGCCGGGAGAAATATCAATAACCTCAGATATGCAGATGACACTACCGTTATGGCAGAAAGTGAAGAGGAACTAAAAAGCCTCTTGATGAAAGTGAAAGAGGAGAGTGAAAAAGTTGGCTTAAAGGTCAACATTCAGAAAACGAAGATCATGGCAGCCAGTCCGATCACTTCATGGGAAACTCCCAGAGTTTACTCAAACTCATGTCCATTGAGTCAGTGATGCCATCCAGCCATCTCATCCTCTGTTGCAGTGGTATTGGAAATCTAGAAAATATAAGAGACTGAACACAACTTGCAGAGCAATGTCAAAATGTGGCCTGAATATTAAAAGTTTCTACATAGCATTTGCATCTACTCCATAGTCAAGCTGCAACCAAATATAAGATAAGAAAGCATTCCTGTGGCAATTCTGTTACCTTTACCACCATGTAAAATTTATTTTTATTATGAAAATATTAAGTACAAAAGGAGAGAAGATAGTGTAAAGAACCTGCTGCTGCTGCTGCTGCTAAGTCACTTCAGTTATGTACGACCCCTGTGCAACCCCATGGACTGCAGCCCACCAAGCCCTGCTGTCCCTGGGATTTTCCAGGCAAGAACACTGGAGTGGGTTGCCATTTCCTTCTCCAATGCATGAAAGTGAAAAGTCAAAGTGAAGTCGCTCAGTTGTGTCCAACTATTAGCGACCCCATGGACAGCAGCCCACCAGGCTCCTCCATCCTTAAGATTTTCCAGGCAAGAGTACTGGAGTGGGGTGCCATTGCATGTACCCATTATCCAGTTTCAACAATGATAGTTCATGTCTAATATTATTTCACTCATATTCCCACCCAGTTCTTCCCCCTTGTTTTAGTCTATAATTCTGAAGCAAATCCCAGTCATCATGTTGTTTTAAATGTGTATATTTTATGTGTATTTCTAAAAGACAAGAACCTTTAAAGAATAGAACTACAGTACTGTCACCACACTTACAAATTAACAATGATTCCCTGTTAGCATGTCTAATCAGCATTTCAATTTTGTCTGTCTCATAAGCAGTTATTTTTAAGAGCAGTTTGTTTGAATTCACAGTTAAACAAGAAGTGCATTTTGTTTGATATGTCTCAAGTCTTTTGATTTATTTGTGCCCTCTCCCATTTTTTCTTTGCCACTGCAATGTATTTGTTGAAGAAACTTCCATCATTTGTTCTGTAACACTCTGAATTTAGTATGTTGCTTCCTTGTGGTATTATTAAACATGTTCTGGTGTTTTCTGTATTTGATATAAACTAGTAACACAGGGCTTGATTAGATTTAAGTTTAATTTTTTTTTTTTTAATTTGGCAAGACCATCTTATAGATAGTGATGTGCATAATCCATCAGGAGCACATCAAGATGTTAGTTTCCCTGTCTGTGATTTTAAAATTATTTAATAAGTTCCTGGTACCTGATATAACCAGATCATCCATTATAAAATACCCCATCAACTTTTCATCTAATAATTTCAGCAGCCATTTACAATCTTTGCCTAGATCTATTACATCAAGAAGGAGATACTGTTTTTTAAAGTAATTTATTAAGAGCCAGAATGTAACTGAGTAACACAGCTGCATAATTTTCCTGCTAAGTTTGGTGGCTGAACATTCTCCTTTAAAGCCAAGTCGTTAAGAAGCTTTACTGAGCTAAGAAGTAAATAACATCAGCTTAGAATCTCTATGAAAAGAAGCCTTAAGTAACCCAATCATCTTTCTATGAAGTTGGCCTTCTCATAGGCCCAAACCTAAAAGGGATATGGTGACTTTTTTGTTTTTATTTTTGTTAAATAACAAAGCAGGGACTTAGTTAAACCACATGGACTGTAACCCACCAGGCTCCTCTCTCCATGGAATTTCCCAGGCAAGAATACTGTAGTGAGTTGCCATTTCCTTCTCCAGGGGATCTTCCCAGCCCAGGGATCAAACTCACATCTCCCAGATTGTCAAGTGGGTTCTTTACCATTGAGCCATCAGGGAAGTCCCTTATACTGCACTGTCTGTGCATTAATATTTTTTAAAAATAAAAACAGAGAGGAGAGTTTTGAAACACCACTGAAACATCTGATGCATTTCTCTGCTGGGGTTTAACAGTGAAGGCAGTGAATAACCCCCATCACCGAGCCTTTCCTGATCATTGTTAATGGTTTTTCCACTGCCAACCTTGGAACAAGAGGAGGGAAGGAAAGGAGATACGTTGACAAGGGCTGGGAAGGGTATTTTAATCCAGAGCTACTTAATTGAAAATTTAAGATGAACTTACTCTTAGCATTGGATTTGGCCCATCTAAGATTTCCTTTAAAAGGACATGGTGGTGGGGGAGGTCTCTTCTTCACATTCTGCACCCTCATGACTCTTTAATTCTGTATATCTTAGTTTCACTATTGGATTTTACCTTCCTTAAGGACAAGGGATTTTTCTAGGTCTTTGGTTTAGTTCCATATAGAATGTTAAAGATGAACCCAGCTGGACATGAGTTAGAGTAGTAAGAGCACACTTTATTCAGTAATTCCTGACAGAACAGAAGCTGAGCTCCATTCTGATTTGTGCAGAGGTGACTAAGTACTTTAAAGAAAGAATGGCGTGGGGGGAGGGGTTTGCAAACTGGTGCTTGGCTAAGTCAGAGAAGTAAAACATTACAACGGACTGATCCTCAAAGTGTATTCAGGCTGTGTCTACTGGCTGACAGTTATCACAGTTAGGATTCTGTCCTCCAGCAGACTGGGAGCCAGGCCTCATGCTCCTGGTGATGACATTTTAAAGGAACAACACTCCCGGGTCCTGGATAACACCTTGTGAGTTCTAGGAGATACATATTCCTAGTCGTAAGTGCTTTGTAGTAAATGCTCTAGGAAGTGAAGGTTGGAGGCCTTTTGTCATGGTTTGGCCAGAAAAGAAGTAAATTCTCCAGGCAATGATGATCTGTCTTTCTCAGGCTGTCATTTTAATGCAAGGGAGGGGCTGGGGTCATCCTGGAGACATGGCCTTCTGCTGCTAGAAGCCATACGAGGGTTCAGTCATCCCTTAGTGCAAAGACGTGGATGGAGTTTGCTGTATGCTGGGGTTCTGCCGTTCTCAAGGTTCTTGAACTCTACTTAATGATTTGTGTAGACTGAACAACAAACTTAAATAAATTCCATTTCCTCTGTGCAGAAAGGAAGGGGGTCCAGTTAGGATGCCTTCTGCTTTATCTTACTGCCTAGACACAGCCAGGAAACAGGAGTAATAACTCCAATCATTATTTTCCTTCCTGAGGTCCACCTGGCTATTCTTATTATCAGGGACAACTATATGTCCCTCCTCTTGAAGGTTAGGCCCTTGGTTTGTGAGAGCCTGTGTATCCCTACTACAGATATTTTGATTTTTTTAGATGGTTCAAAATGGATCACTCTATTTTAAATGGTTAATATTTGCATATCTAGTGCAGGATTTGGGGCATTATTAAAAAGAGACAATTCAAATGTCTCTTACTCAGGGAATTGTACCCAACGAGGCAGCATTTCATGTCAAAAACTTCCATCAAACTTTTCTTTTATACCATTTATCTCAGTTGTTATATATGTATTTATATGATAATTTAAAAAAAATAGGTCATGGAAACTCTGTCTTCTTCATCATTGAAAGGCCAGCAGATACCACAGTGACTAGCAGCTGTTAGATATATTCCAGAATGGTCAACTAAATGAATGAATGGCCTTCCATTTACCTTGTCTTTTTATAACATTTTCAGCATAGAAAGGCTATTCAGTAGAAACATGGTGAATGAATGTTTTCAGAATGTCATGGATCTCGAGTTGTGTTTTAGTGATTCTTCTTCTCTTTTAGATTCCTTACTTATTCCTACCTCTTGGCCTTCAACGTGTGGCTTCTGCTTGCACCTGTTACCCTGTGCTATGACTGGCAGGTGGGCAGTATTCCTCTGGTAGAGACCATATGGGACATACGGAACGGAGCTACCATCCTTCTGGCAGTTGTGATGGCCTTACTGAGTCTTCGTTGTTTAGCAGCCTTCAAGGTAATTTTCTTAACATTCAAATGAACACTGCATTGGAAGAGAGATGCTCTATACTCAGTAATGCTTTTTTCCTCCAAGAGAATGAGGGTCTAAATTGAATTTATCCTCTGTCTAAAAAATACTTTATATTTAAAAATTTTCCAGAAAGGTAATATATATTTTGAAGACTTTAATGGGGTTAGGAGGCCAAGGCTATCTTAATTATATACCATATTGTTTCCACCAACAGTGTAGAAATTGGATCTGAAATTTAATGTTCACAAATGAGAATTTTTTTTTCCTGCAGCAGTTGACTATTTTTTGATGCAATTGTTTTATTTCATGTAATGATAAGTGAGATATTAATAACATAGTCATAAGTACTTAAAATATGGTTAAGGTGCTACTTACATTAATGAATGCCTGCCTGAGTTGGTTGGGTGATTCTCATTTCAAAAAATACTACTACTACTAAAAAAAAAATACTACTAAAAGGCTTTATTAATAGTTTTATTATTGGAAACTTGGAAAAATATTGGAGTATGGAAAAATTATTAACTATAACATTTAAAAATGATCAAAGATGGCAAAGAACTTGAAAATATTTACTTATTAAAAATGGCTACAGCCTTGGGCAAGATGCTTCTTGTCTGAAGATGTTCCCATGCCCCCAGGACAGATGTTAAAAATCCACAGGTTTACTGGCTGAAGGTGACTGATTTGGTTGGGAAAATAGCAGTGCAGCTAAAAATTTAAGGGGGAGATTTTGGAGGCAAGAGAGCTATAGAAGGGCTGAGATAATACACTCTCCACACATTCATGGATGACTGCAAAAACAATTAGTGCACGTAGGATGCCCTAGAAAGCACAAGCAAAATTGAAACCTGGAGAGGCTTACTTATTTGCTGCAAATTTGAATGAATTCTTTAACCCATATACAGGTTGGGTGGCAGAGGGTAGAAATTTCACTGGCTTGAGTTGTCTATGTTTGATCTCCGTTGAAATCATTGGCTGATCTCAAAGATATGCTGGCACAAAAGATATTCCCCCAGAGATTCAGGCAAAAGAAAGAAAGAAACCCAATGAGCAAAAATTTCTGCTGTCTGCAGATTTTTCTATTTGTGTCCAGGCAAGTTTATCACATATTACAACAGGAAACCATCAGATTTCAGAAGAGCAGAATAGAATAGAGTTCATGGACAGAGGAGCCTGGCAGGCTATAATCCATGGGGTTGCAAAGAGTCAGACACTACTAAGAGACTGAGCACACAGCAAAAACAGCATAGTGTATGGCATGCTATATATGGTTTTTAATCAGATTACTGGACATGTAAAGAAATAGGATAGTATGACCCAAAGTCAGGAAAAAACAGTCAGTAGAAAATGAAATAGAATTCAGACAGTTACTAAGGTAATTCAATGGAGAAGGAAATGGTAACCCACTCCAGTATTCTTGCCTGGAGAATCCCATGGACGGAGAAGCCTGGTGGGCTACAGTCCACGGGGTCGCAAAGAGTCGGACACAACTGAGCGGCTTCACTTATTTCGCTTATGGTAATTCAATGGGGAAAGGGTAGTCTTTTAAATAGAAGATACTGAAATAACAAATTAATCCTTACCTCATACTATACATTTAGAAACTATTTTTAAGTGAATCATAAGTGTTAGTGTTAGTCACTCAGTCGTGCCCGACTCTTTGTGAGTCTGTGGACTGCAGCCCACCAGCCTTCTCTGTCTTTGAGATTTTCCAGGCAAGGATACTGGAGTGGGTTGCCATTTCCTTAAGAGTTAAACAGAACCAAAGATTCTAAAAGGAAATGGAAGAAGATCTTTGTGAATTTGGGTTCAACAAAGATTTTTATGATACATAAATTGTAAATTATTTTTTAAGAGTTAGTAAATTAGACATCATTAGGGTTAAAAGCTGTGTTCCTCAAACAATAATGTTAATTAAATCGAATGGCAAGCTACAAATTGGAAGAAAATATTTGCTGGGATATTTAAAGAGTTGTGAAAATTCAATAATAAGAAAAACAGCTCATTTAAAATGTTCAAGAGATACAAATGGATACTTCATAAGAAAAGATATACAAAGGTTAATAAGCACATGAAAAAATGCTTGGCATCATTAGTCATTAGGGAAATTCAAATTAAAAACACAAACAGAACTACTTTACATCCTCTAGAATAACTATAATTAAAAAAATTCACAATACTAAGTGTTGGCCAAGAAAGGGGAGCAAGTGGAGGCCTCATGTATTACTGGTGAAAATGGTTCAGTCACTTTGGGAATATTCAGCAGTTTGTTATTAATAAAAAGTTAAACCTAAAAACAGACAGTTCTACTCAGTATCTACTAAAAGGAGATGGAAACGTCTGTCTATACAAATGTCTTACAAGTAAGTATTCATAGAAGCTTTATTTGTACTAACTGAAAAATAAAAATAATCTAGTGACTTTACCTTGTAAATGGGTAAACTTAATGCAGTAAATTATCGAAAAATTTTAAAGGGACAAATAATGCACTGATGCATAAATCAACATAAATGAACCTCAAATACTAAGTGAAAGGAACCTTGCATATAAGATCACATAATGTTTAATTCCATTCATATGAAATGTCTGTCATTATAATTTTACCTTTCCTAGAGTTTTGTATGTCTAGAAAAAGCACAATTATAATGACAAAAAACCTGGGTTTGGGGATTGACCATAACTTTTGAAGGAACTTTTTGGGGTGTTGAATACTTTCTAAAATTTGACTGTTGTGGTTGTTGAACTACATACATTTACCAAAACTCACCAGAATATACGTATAAAATGGGTGGATTCTATTGTATGTGAATTGTATCAATAAAGCTATGTTAAAAAAAATACTAAAATGTTGCAAATAGATTAAAGATTGAAATGAATACATAACTGAAAATAAAATATAAAACATGCTATGTGATCCTAAAAGTGTGATGAAAAAGTGTTTGTTTTTTTTATTTGAGGTGAAAATTACATGGCATATAATTAACCATTCCAAAGTATACAGTATTGTGGTACTTAGTGTGTTCACAGTCTTGAATAGTTCACTGCTCTATTTTAGAGCTCTTTCATAACTTCATTAAAAACACCCATGCATATTAAGTAATAACTCCCAACTCTCCCTACCCCATCCCCTGGTAACCTCTAATCTGCTTTCTGTATCTGTGGATTTGCATATTCTGGATATGAAATAATTATATAATAACTACAAAAATATAATATGTAACCATTAATGTCTGACTTCTTTCACTTTGCATAGTATTTTTGAAATTCATGCTAGTTATAGTGTATATCAATACTCTATTCCTTTTATGGCTGAATAATATTGGATTTTGTATTATTTTGTTTAAAACATGGTGGGCATGAAGAAGTATCTCCCAATAGTTTTGATTTGCATTTCCTTAATGATCAGTGATTAACATCTTTTCATTTGCTTATTGGCCATCTGCGTATCTTTTTTTGGAGAAATGTCTATTCAACTCCTTTGGTCTTTTTCTTAAAATTTGGTTGTATTTTTGATGTTGAGTTATAAGAATTCAGAATATTAAATTCCCAACAGATAGATGATTTGGAAATATTTTCTCCCATTCTTTAGGTTTTCATTTCACATTGTTAATAATGTCCTTTAATGCACAAAAGTTGTTTTAATTTAATGAAGTCTGATTGCTTTCTATTGTCATTCATTACTTTTGGCGTTAAATTTAAAACTCAGTTATCACATTTGAGGTCATAAAGATTTCTGACTTTGTTCTCTTCTAAAAGTTTCATAAGTTTTAGCTCTGATATTTAGGTTATTAATCCATTTTGAATTAATTTTTAATATGAGCACAAATTTCACCTTTGTGGTAAAGCCTACCATAACTACTCTGTTTAAAATGCAAACATATACCCTCTAATCCACATCTTATCTCCCTTTCACTAAACTTTTTCTTCACTGTACTTCCAATTTCTAAAAAGTTATATAACTTGGTGATTTTATATAATGTGCTTCCTCCAATTAGAGTAGTAAGCCCCATGAGGACAGAAATTATTTTCTATTTGGTTTAATGCCGTGTTTATAACACTAAGAATTGCTACCTCCAAAATTTATTATCTAAATTTTGTTGTTATCTAAATGAATAAAGCCATAAAAAGTTAGCAACTCTATTTATATTTTGGTATGCAGAACCTTTTTTTTTTTTTTTTAAGGTGAACTCTATCTAAAGCCTATATAAAGACCATACTCAATACCAGTATGAAGTGTTAGAGGGTCAATATAAGATTTGTTTTATTAGAGTCTGGCCTCTGTGGTTTGACATGCCTGCTATATTGATATTGATCTGCAGGAGCAAATATAGTAGAGTGCTGGACCGGTATGTCAGGAAGGGTTTTTCTTGGCTCCCTCCCAACTAATTAAAGGGAGTGTTGCATCCCCACAGGCTGTCATCTTGGTCACGTTATGTTAAAGACTTGCCTTCATGATGGCAGTCGAGCCCTACACGCACAGGCAAGCCTTGGCTGTCCCCAGAGTGTCTTTGATAACATGATAAATGAGTAGAAACTTCTCCGTTGGAAGGCTATTAGGCCTTTTCTTTCATGAAATTTGTTCCAAAGTCACTTTCTTGCATCAGGAAAAACATTAGCAAAGCATTCCAGCTGTGGTGATAGTAAAATTTCTCTTTTCTCTGATGGCTTTCATCTTGAAAATTCTTTGCAAACATTAACTGAAGCCTCTGGCAATTCTTGGAGGCTACTTGCACTTTCTACATTTTCTTCTTTCAGAGCTTGGAGACTGAGGTTTGGCATCTAGCTCGTGTTTATGTGGCCTGGCCTCTCTGTTCTTGATCTACTTACACATTGGAAGGTCTTAAAAGTCAGATTGTCCTGCTAGTTAGTAACTTCTTAAAGTACAGATAATCCTATTTATTCTATGTGATGATCAATTACTAAGGACATGATCCTCAGGGCTTCGACTCATGACAATAAGCAGTAGAACCAAGATTTTATGAATATAGAGGTACTACTTATGGATATTCTTCTGTGCTAAAAAGGAACAGTGGATGAAATGTTTGTAGCAATATCAGCAAAATAAACCCAACTCTCTCCACCTAGAATATTTCCAAATGATGTGTGTACTGTATTAATGTATTGAAATTATTTTATAATCCCTGACTATTCCTCTTGAGAAATCTGTATGCAGGTCAGGAAGCAACAGTTAGAACTGGACATGGAACAACAGACTGGTTCCAAATAGGAAAAGGAGTACGTCAAGGCTGTATATTGTCACCCTGCTTATTTAACTTATATGCAGAGTACATTATGAGAAACGCTGGGCTGGAAGAAACACAAGCTGGAATCAAGATTGCTGGGAGAAATATCAATAACCTCAGATATGCAGATGACACCACCGTTATGGCAGAAAGTGAAGAGGAACTAAAAAGCCTCTTGATGAAAGTGAAAGAGGAGAGTGAAAAAGTTGGCTTAAAGCTCAACAGTCAGAAAACAAAGATCATGGCATCCAGTCCCATCACTTCATGGGAAATAGATGGGGAAACAGTGGAAACAGTGTCAGACTTCATTTTTTTGGACTCCAAAATCACTGCAGATGGTGATTGCAGCCATGAAATTAAAAGACGCTTATTCCTTGGAAGACAAGTTATGACCCACCTAGATAGTATATTCAAAAGCAGAGACATTACTTTGCTGACTAAGGTCCGTCTAGTCAAGGCTATGTTTTTTCCTGTGGTCATGTATGGATATGAGAGTTGGACTGTGAAGAAGGCTGAGCACCGAAGAATTGATGCTTTTGAACTGTGGTGTTGGAGAAGACTCTTGAGAGTCCCTTGGACTGCAAGGAGATCCAACCAGTCCATTCTGAAGGAGATCAGCCCTGGGATTTCCTTGGAGGGAATGATGCTGAAGCTGAAACTCCAGTACTTTTGCCACCTTATGTGAAGAGTTGACTGACTGGAAAAGACTCTGATGCTGGGAGGGATTGGGGGCAGGAGGAGAAGGGCATGACAGAGGATGAGATGGCTGGATGGCATCAATGACTTGATGTACGTGAGTCTGAGTGAACTCCGGGAGATGGTGTTGGACAGGGAGGCCTGGCGTGCTGCGATTCATGGGGTCACAAAGATTCGGACACGACTGAGCAACTGAACTGAACTGAACTGAAATGATTTATTTAAATTTAAGATAATAAGTCCCTATGATACATTACTAGGGGAAAAATGCTTAGATAAACAAGCATAGACATTGAGTCTCGGGAATCATGGAAAATATTTCTTTTATTTTCACCTTTGTTTGATTCTCAATCATACAAAATCCACCCTGACTTTTCCTCAGAGGAGAGTATGTTCTCTTTAGCCTCACTACTTTTTCCTCTTTAATCCTCACAATGTTGATTAAATATCTACTTTTTGCCAAGATCACAGCAGTAAAGAGAATGAAGGTCTTGCCTACATGGAACTTACCCTTAATCACTTGAAATTTATCATTACGTGCCAGCCATTGGTAGGGGCTATGAGGAGGTCAGGGTCGACCTCACAGCTGTTATGACACTTGAGCAGAGACATAAAGGAAGTGAAGGAATGGGCCATTTGGCTGCTTGGGGAGGATTATTTCAAGTAGTAGGAAAGCAAGTGCCAAGGCCCTGAAGCAGAAAAGTACTAGAGAGGAGACAGAGCAGCAAGGGGGCCAACACAACTGTACAGAGTGGGCCAAAGTTGAGCCAAAGGAAATGATTCGAGGAGATGATAGAGTGTGTGTGTGTGTGTGTGTGTGTGTGGAAGGCAGGAGGCGAGGGCTGAAGTTAAAGGGCAGTCTTAGCATCCACAATGCATATGTAAGACATACACACATTTCTTTTGCTAATATTTATTAACCAATTTTGGGGGGAGGGCATAACGTTAGGGCAATATATATGCTTACACTCTTTTTTCTCCTCCAGTTTACCAACATCACTTCTTTTATCTTACCTTATCATCAACCAGGGCACTGGAGGAGGGGGACATATTCTACCCTGTTACAGTTGTATTTACACTTAATGAATTTTTCTGGAAAACTTATTGATGTTACAAAGCTATAAAGTACCACATGTTAAGAAATAAAACAGCCATTATTTCCCAGTCCCCAGCCACAATCCGAGTCCCACTCTCTGCAAGCCTGCTTTGAATATTTGTCCTTGCACATTTTTTGCACTTACTGAAAACAAAAGCAAATTCTCTCTCATACAAGTAAGTTAAGTTGCATATCATTGTAAATTGCAGGCCTTTCCAGGCCACTTCCACAGCCAGCTGGAGTGTCCCGGTAGGTAAAGCAATTCGGAGATCCTTTGTTAGAATTTTTTTTGTTATTGGAGTATCATTGTTTTACAGTGTTATGTTTCTGCTGTGCCGCAAAGTGAATCAGTTATACATGTACATAGATCCTCTGTTTTTAGATTTCCTTCCCATTTAGGTCACTGCAGAGCACTGAGTAGAGTTCCCTGAGCAATGTAGTATGTTCTCATTCATTATCTAAACATAGTGTCAGTAGTGTATATATGTCAATCCCAATCTCCCAATTCATCGTATCCCCCCTTTTCCCTCCTTGGTGTCCATAAGTTTATTCTCAACATCTATGTCTCTATTTCTACTTTGCAAATTGATTCATCTCAGAGGTTTGAATTTTGACAAGCTCTTGTCCAGGGTGGACTGGGAGAACTAGGACTCAAAATTTAAAGGTTTAAAGATTGTTTATAATTTGTCCCATTTTTATGGCATATGAAATTTAAGACCTCAGAAAGTCATTTATTATTTATCATAAAAGAGCTCACTTGTGTCTGAGAGTTTAAATATGAACTTCATCTTATTCTGAGCCTTTCCATCTCCTCTTCCTGTTTACACCTTTAATTCATGAGGAATGCATATGAGCTCATAATACATAATGTAGAGAACAATCTAGAAATTCATTATTGGATTGAATTCTTTTTAACAATGACTTTTAAAATGAACTAATTTGCTCTCACTCGTTGTGATGAGGATAATCACTCTGTTGGAAGGTGTGTACAGTAGAGATTAAGAGCACTTAAGACATGAAGGCTGGTTATTCCATTCTCACCTGTGAATAGTGTATGTCTATATACCAAGAGAACAACAGGCCAAAAATGTACTTGGTTTTTTCTTACAGATTGTGCATCAGACTATTGACTTGCAATAGTGACATAGATCAGGAAAGTTTAGATTAATTTGGATTGTTTAAAGGAGTTAATACCATCAGTCCTGCACTTTATGCTTGTCCTTTCCCACATCCTTATTTAAGAGTAATTTACTGTATTGATTCTCCATTACATTTTCAGAAAGAATCTTGAGATGTTAAGTTTTTATATCTTTTATAATATTGAGGATGCTTGTAAAACTTAAAACCTGAGGAAAAAAAGAAGGCAGTTAATGATAGCCAGCTTTCCTAATAATGACCTCAACAAAAAGGTGTGCTTTGAAAACATACATTAAGCAAGGAAGTCTCCTCCCTCAGGTATGAGGTTTTAAGGATTGATTTTGTTTGGTGATTTGTTTTCATTTTCAATAGGGATCACAGCTTTGTCCCAGGTTTTCCATTCACAGTCTTCCACATCTTTCCCTTGAAACAAGCACAAATCATTGGCTGTATCTCCGGGCCCTGCAAGACCAGTTAGATTCTCAGGTTTGCCTGGCAATGAATGTGCAGCCTGTCCAGTGGAGGTAACCACTAGTGATGACTTGATGGAAATGGAGAGGCAGGGCTGGGTGGGGGTCATCCTCTGGGAGGTAGCTGTGGGATTTCTGGAATCTCCCTTCATGCCTATTTCCAACCTCGCTCTTGAATAGCCTCCATGCTAGCAAATTAATTCTCAAAATTCTCCAAGCCAGGCTTTGGTAGTACGTGAACAGTGAACTTCCAGATGTACAAGCTGGGTTTAGAAAAGGCAGAGGAACCAGAGATCCAGTTGCCAACATCTGTTGGGTCATCAAAAAAGCAAAAGAGTTCCAGAAAAAAAAACATCTATTTCTGCTTTATTGACTATGCCAAAGCCTTTGGCTGTGTGGATCACAGCAAACTGGAAAATTCTGAAAGAGATGGGGCTACAAGGTCACCAGACCTGCCTTTTGAGAAACAGGTATGCAGGTCAAGAAGCAACAGTTAGAACCAGACATGGAACAACAGACTGGTTCCAAATCAGGAAAGGGGTACATCAAGACAGTATATTGTCACTCTGCTTATTTAACTTATATGCAGAGTACATCATGAGAAATGCTGGGCTGGAGGAAGCACAAACTGGAATCAAGATTGTTGGGAGAATTATCAATCACCTCAGATATGTAGATGACGCCATCCTTATGGCAGAAAGTGAAGAGGAACTAAAAAGCCTCTTGAAAGTGGAAGAGGAGAGTGAAAATGTTGGCTTAAAACTCAACATTCAGAAAACTAAGATCAAGGCATCGGGTCCCATTCTTCATGGCAAATAGATGGGGAAACAGTGCAAACAGTGACAGACTTTATTTTGGGGCTCCAAAATCAGTGCAGATGGTGACTACAGCCATGAAATTAAGAGATGCCCAACATTCAGAAAACTAAGATCAAGGCATCGGGTCCCATTCTTCATGGCAAATAGATGGGGAAACAGTGCAAACAGTGACAGACTTTATTTTGGGGCTCCAAAATCAGTGCAGATGGTGACTACAGCCATGAAATTAAGAGATGCTTGCTCCTTGGAAGAAAAGTTTTGACCAACCTAGACAGCGTATTGAAAAGCAGATATATTACTTTGCCGACAAAGGTCCATCTAGTCAAAGCTGTGTTTTTTCCAGTAGTCATGTATGGATGTGAGAGTTGGAATATAAAGAAAGATCAGCACCAATGAATTGATGCTTTTGAACTGTGGTGTTGGAGAAGACCCTTGAGAGTCCCTTGGATGGCTAGGAGATCCAACCGGTCCATCCTAAAGAAAACCAGTCCTGAATATTAATTGGAAGGACTGATGCTGAAGCTGAAGCTCCAAAAGAACCTGTTTGAAAAGACCCTTATGCTGGGAAAGATTGAAGGTGGAAGGAGAAGACAGAGGATGAGATGTTTATTGGCATCACCGACTCAATGGACATGAGTTTGAGTAAGCTCTGGGAGTTGGATGTGGACAGGGAGGCCTGGCGTGGTGCAGTCCATGGGGTTTCAAAGAGTTGGACATGACTGAGTGACTGAACTGAACTGAACTGAACCGATGCTAGTGTTACCACAGCCCCCATCAATATACTCAGTGAAAGAGCAAGCACATGGACAAACAGAAGATTTCTCTTTATTAAACCCCCCCACACATGTCAATATCATGGTAATCCAAGTCTATGCCAAGTCTATGCCCCGACCAGTAACGCTGAAGAAGCTGAAGTTGAACAGTTTTATGAAGACCTACAAGACCTAGAACTAACACCTAAAAAAAGATGTTCTTTTCATTATAAGGGACTGGAATGCAAAAGTAGGAAGTCAAGAAACACCTGGAGTAACAGGCAAATTTGGCCTTGGAGTGCAGAATGAAGCAGGGCAAAGGCTAATAGAGTTCTCCCAAAGGAACGCACTGGTCAAAGCACTCTTTTCCAACAACGCAAGAGAAGACTTACACATGGAAATCACCAGATGGTTGACACCGAAATCAGATTGATTATATTCTTTGCAGCCAGAGATGGAGAAGCTCTATACAGTCAGCAAAAACAAGACCGGGAGCTGACTGTAGCTCAGATCATGAACTCCTTATTGCCAAATTCAGACTGAAATTGAAGAAAGTGGAGAAAACCACTAGACCACTCAGGTATGACCTAAATCAAATCCCTTATGATTATACAGTGGAAGTGAGAAATAGATTTAAGGGACTAGATCTGATAGAGTGCCTGATGAACTATGGATGGAGGTTTGTGACATTGTACAGGAGACAGGAATCAAGACCATCCCAAGAAAAAGAAATGCAAAAGGAAACATGGCTTCCTGAGGAGCCATTACAAATGAAAAGATAAGAAGAGAAGAGAAGAGAATGTGAAAAGAAGAGAAGCAAAAAGCAAAGGAGAAAAGGAAAGATATACCCATTTGATTGAAGAGTTCCAAAGAATAGCAAGGAGAGATAAGAAAGTCTTCCTCAGCGATCAGTGCAAGGAATAGAGTGGGAAAGACTAGAGGTCTCTTCAAGGAAATCAGAGATACCAAGGGAACATTTCATGCAAAGATGGGCTCAATAAAAGACAGAAATGGTATGGACCTAACAGAAGCAGAAGATATTAACAAGAGGTGGCAAGAATACACAGAATAACTGTACAAAAAAGATCTTCACAACCCAGATAATCACGATGGTGTGATCACGCACCTAGAGCCAGCCATCCTGGAATGTGAAGTCAAGTGGGCCTTAGGAAGCATCACTATAAACAATGCTAGTGAAGTTGATGGAATTCCAGTTGAGCTATTTCAATCTCTAAAAGATGATGCTGTGAAAGTGTTGCATTCAATATGCCAGCAAATTTGGAAAACTCAGCAGTGGTCACAGGACTGGAAAGGTCACTTTTCATTCCAATCCCAAAGAAAGGCAATGCCAAAGAATGCTCAAACTACTGCACAATTGCACTCATCTCACATGCTAGTAAAGTGATGCTCAAAATTCTGCAAGCCAGGCTTCAGCAATACGTGAACCGTGAACTTCCAGATGTTCAAGCTGGTTTTAGAAAAGGCAGAGGAACCAAAGATCAAATTGCCAACATCAGCTGGATCATTGAATAAGCAAGAGAGTTCCAGAAAAAACATATATTTCTGCTTTGTTAACTATGCCAAAGCCTTTGACTGTGTGGATCACAATAAACTATGGAAAATTCTGAAAGAGATGGGAATACCAGACCACCTGACCTGCCTCTTGAGAAGTTTGTATGCAGGTCAGGAAGCAACAGTTAGAACTGGATATGGAACAACAGACTGGTTCCAAATAGGAAAAGGAGTATGTCAAGGCTGTGTATTGTCACCCTGCTTATTTAACCTCTATGCAGAGTACAGCATGAGAAACATCAGGCTGGAAGAAACAAAAGCTGGAATCAAGCTTGCCAGGAGAAATATCAATAACCTCAGATATGCAGATGACACCACCCTTATGGCAGAAAGTGAAGAAGAACTAAAGAGCCTCTTGATGAAAGTGAAAGAGGAGAGTGAAAAAGTTGGCTTAAAGGTCAACATTTAGAAAACTAAGATTATGGCATCCAGTTCCATCACTTCATGGAATATAGATGGGGAAAAGTGGAAACAGTGTCAGACTTTATTTTGTGGGGCTCCAGAATCACTGCAGATGGTGATTGCAGCCATGAAATTAAAAGATGCTTACTCCTTGGAAGAAAAGTTATGACCAACCTAGACAGCATATTAAAAAGCAGACGCATTACCTTGTCAACAAAGGTCCATCTAGTCCAGACTATGGTTTTTTGTAGTGGTCGTGTATGGATGTGAGATTTGGACTATAAAGAAAGCTGAGTGCCGAAGAATTGATGCTTTTGAACTTTGGTGTTGGAGAAGACTTGAGAGTCCCTTGGACTGCAAGGAGATCCAACCAGTCCATCCTAAAGGAAATCAGTCCTGGGTGTTCATATGAAGGACTGATGTTGAAGCTAAATCTCTAACACTTTGGCCACCTGATGTGAAGAGCTGACTCATTTCAAAAGACACTGATGCTGGGAAAGATTGAGGGCAGGAGGAGAAGGGGACTATAGATGATGAGATGGTTGGATGGCATCACCAACTCTATGGACATGGGTTTGAGTGGACTCTGGGAGTTGGTAATGGACAGGCCTGTCCCGCTGTGGTTCATGGGGTCACAAAGAGTTGGACACGACTGAGCGACTGAACCGAACTGACACATGTCAGCAAGGAGGGAAGATTGGAAAGTGATTATTTTCTCATTGACAATCTTACCTTATTCCCCAAAGTACTTGGAACAGGAGTAATTTATGAGAATAAATACAGTATCACAGAGCAAGAGGAGATGGCAAACTTTTCTCTCTTTTTGCTAAAGAAGTGGGTATAAATATTTGAGCCCTTGTCATATAGTCTGTCAGAACTATTCTCCTCTACCATTGTCACATAAATTAGCTGACCCCTGGTATACTACCATAGATTCACATGGCTGAACTAAAACATGCTTTTAGATTTCTGGAAGTTACTTTCATTTAGCTTAACCAAACAGTATGTTAAGGTATTATTGTGTCAGATACATCACTGCAGAATAGCTCTTCTAAATTCCAGAATAGCCATTATGAAGCCTGGTAAAATAAGCATCAGGTTTTAATATACCAAATGGTAAAATAACACTGAACTTGAGGAATGAAGATTGCAGTTAATGGTGAATGGCTGTGTACCAATATTGATGAGTATTTTCCTTTTCTTCTTGCCTACATTTCTCTTTTCAGTTCCCATTCTCTGAAAACTTCACATTCTCCACTTGTCCTCAATGTATGCGAATCTTCCTCATACTATTACAGGTCCAATCTTTCCAGCCCATTTACAGCCTGGCCGGTTTGTCCTGCTCTGGGACCCCTGCCAGCACTGAGAGAAGAGGTCCTGTAGTGTCTTGGCCATGGTCCATCTGTGTGTGACCACCAAGACTTCGGGAGAGTCATTTTCTGAGAGGTCTCTCTGTCAAATTTTGCAGCCTAGTTGATCCAGCCTCTTCTTACTGCTTTCAGTTGACTTCTTAACTTGGCACTTTTTACCTGTAGTGATAACATCCTACTGTTTGGGTCACAGTTTTCCAATTTAGTTGTTCAGTCACCCAGTCCCATCTGACTCTTTACGACCCCATGGACTGCAGCACGCCAGGCCTCCCCGTCACTCACCTCACCTAGCGAAAGGTGTTCAAGTCAGTACCTGTCGTTAATTTTGGCCATGCTCTGAAGCTCAGATTTCAGCTTCTATCACTTTTCTGATGAAAGCTGGAAAATGAGGCGCTTACTGCTTCCTCAGATGTGATGTTGAAAAGTAGAGAAGTTGAATTTGCACCTTATTTTAAAAATATACAAGCAACTTATGCAGCTCAATTCCAGAAAAATAAACGACCCAATCAAAAAATGGGCCAAAGAACTAAATAGACATTTCTCCAAAGAAGACATACGGATGGCTAACAAACACATGAAAAGATGCTCAACATCACTCATTATTAGAGAAATGCAAATCAAAACCACAATGAGGTACCACTTCACACCAGTCAGAATGGCTGCGATCCAAAAATCTGCAAGCAATAAATGCTGGAGAGGGTGTGGAGAAAAGGGAACCCTCCTACACTGTTGGTGGGAATGCAAACTAGTACAGCCACTATGGAGAACGGTGTGGAGATTCCTTAAAAAATTGCAAATAGAACTCCCTTATGACCCAGCAATCCCACTTCTGGGCATACACACCGAGGAAACCAGAATGGAAAGAGACACATGTACCCCAATGTTCATCGCAGCACTGTTTATAATAGCCAGGACATGGAAACAACCTAGATGTCCATCAGCAGATGAATGGATAAGAAAGCTGTGGTACATATACACAATGGAGTATTACTCAGCCATTAAAAAGAATTCATTTGAATCAGTTCTGATGAGATGGATGAAACTGGAGCCGATTATACAGAGTGAAGTAAGCCAGAAAGAAAAACACCAATATAGTATACTAACACATATATATGGAATTTAGGAAGATGGCAATGACAACCCTGTATGCAAGACAGGGAAAGAGACACAGATGTGTATAACGGACTTTTGGACTCAGAGGGAGAGGGAGAGGGTGGGATGATTTGGGAGAATGACATTCTAACATGTATACTATCATGTGAATTGAATCGCCAGTCTATGTCTGACGCAGGATGCAGCATGCTTGGGGCTGGTGCATGGGGATGACCCAGAAAGTTGTTATGGGGAGGGAGGTGGGAGGGGGGTTCATGTTTGGGAATGCATGTAAGAATTAAAGATTTTAAAATTTAAAAAATAAAAAACTAAAAAAAAAATAAATAAAATAAAATAAAATGAAACACATTCAAAGATCCATTGCTGCTGCCTCTTCCCACATGCTTTTGCCTTCCCATCAACTGCTTTGTCTTATATGATACAAATTGTGACTTATTTTCAGTCATTATAATTTCATCTGGTTGTCTAAATTAAATTTGTAACGACCATCTTCAAGTGGGAGCCAGTCTCCTCCAGATTGGAGGCAGCCCCGGTGTGGAGGAGTACTGCCCCAAGTTCCAGACCCAGAGTCCCAGGGCTGGGATGAGAGAAGGCTGCAGAGCAGAGTGAGTAGTGCCGACCTGAGTCAGGCCGGGCTATGCCCCTGCGGTCTGTGAGCTCACCTTGTTTAACCCTGTTCTTACACCGTACTGTCAAGTCATTGTGAAGGTGAACCAGGGCAAGCCATGCTGCACACTCAGCACAGTGGCCGGCATGTGGGGAACACTGAGTACCTGGCAGCTGTTCTTTTATTCCTTGTCATCATCACCACCATTACCATCATCTAGAAATCATCACAGTTCAAAGTCAGGAGCACTATCAGGGCTCTTATTTCCATTTTGTAGGAATAATCAGACTTGAACAAAAATGTAACCCAGTTGACTGCTTTTTTTTTTTCCTTTATTTTTTTTATTTTTAGTTTTTTATTTTTTAAATTTTAATATCTTTAATTCTTACATGCGTTCCCAAACATGAACCCCCCTCCCACCTCCCTCCCCACAACATCTCTCTGGGTCATCCCCATGCACCAGCCCCAAGCATGCTGCATCCTGCGTCAGACATAGACTGGCGATTCAATTCTTACATGATAGTATACATGTTAGAATGTCATTCTCCCAAATCATCCCACCCTCTCCCTCTCCCTCTGAGTCCAAAGGTCTGTTATACACATCTGTGTCTCTTTCCCTGTCTTGCATACAGGGTCGTCATTGCCATCTTCCTAAATTCCATATATATGTGTTAGTATACTGTATTGGTGTTTTTCTTTCTGGCTTACTTCACTCTGTATAATTATATGTATTTCAACTTACAATTACACTTTAGATCATCAAAAATATTTATACTACCGCAGATTGATCCTGCCCTCCCACCTCCCCCCTTTCTCCCATCCTAGGTAACAGAGGTTAAATTCTTGGCCTAAGATCTAAGAGTAGAAACATACTTAAAGATTTTTAATGATTAAGCATATTTTAGAAGTTGGAAGTAGATATGTTCAAATATACTAAAAAGGCAGAATCCTAACATAAAACTATTTAGTTAAAAAATGAATGTTAATCAAGGGGAAGAAAATAGTGACAAATATCACTAAATTATTTACAAATGAACATTGGAGTCATCACCTACACCTCCAAATTATAGAAATGTTATAGATTTTAAAGATATTTGAAAGTTTACCAGAATAGGCAAGATATAAGAAAAGAATCATTTTCTTTATTGTTGTTTTTAAAACCTGTTACTGGCATTGCTAGATTTCTCCATTCCACTCAGTCCTGGGTATTGAAACAAAATAGCCATTGGAACACCAACATTTTATTCAGTGGCTACCTGAAAATCAGAGATTCTTGTGCAAAGTCTTCCCAAGGCATTCTTTGCTGTCCATTACTAATACCTCACCTGGGAAGTCATTTTCTCTTTGTGATGTATCTGCACCTCATGCATATCTTTCTCATATAGGACACAGTTCAGTTGTAATACTCTGCTTGGCTTTTGATCTGGCCTGGCAGGAGTTTTTTCATATCATTAAGTAATTTGTTTTATTCTTTGCCTTCACAGGGCAGTCACATTTTCACAAGTCACACACACTCTTTAATAAGAAAGTTACTTACTTACCCCTCTGATGTTTATACCTTAGTTGCAAATCTCACTGAAATTATTAAAGAAAGATTTAGATAGTTATGTAATGGGAAAAAGGAATTTCAGACATCAGTAACAGTTTTACTTTTCTTGATTGTATGCTTTATGATTCTCAGCATGATTTTTTTAGTCTATATTATTATTTGCTTTTACTCAGAATAATTGTCACCTTTTAAGTGATAATCTTAATTTTTAACAATCCTATTATTTCTTTTAACTTAATGATTCATACTGCCATAAAAGCAACTTATTACCACCTGGCCTTGTAATACTTCTGATTGTTTTAAACACTTAAAAAGGTCAAAAGATGTTTTTGTAACCCTGGAGTCATTCTGTCATTATTTCCATTGAGAACATGACATTTCTATTTAAAGGAGCCCACTGTTTCCATACTGTTTGAAGAAAACCATGAAGTATATAATTAGGATGACCTGAGATAAAAGCAGCTAAAGTAAGTTTCTCTAAACAGAAAACCCATTGAGAATAGCTTTTTTTTTTAAATTTCCAAATATTTATTCTTTTTTTTTTTAATTTTAAAATCTTTAATCCTTACATGCATTCCCAAACATGAACCCCCCTCCCACCTCCCTCCCCAAAACATCTCTCTGGGTCATCCCCATGCACCAGCCCCAAGCATGCTGCATCCTGCGTCAGACATAGACTGGCGATTCAATTCACATGATAGTATACATGTTAGAATGTCATTCTCCCAAATCATCCCACCCTCTCCCTCTCCCTCTGAGTCCAAAAGTCCGTTATACACATCTGTGTCTCTTTCCCTGTCCTGCATACAGGGTCGAAAAACACCAATACAGTATACTAACACATATATATGGAATTTAGGGAGAATAGCTTTTTGTATTAGAAGATAGAAAGGAGGCTGAAGTGACTGATAGCCAGATTCTGTAGGTGGTTTGCTCCAAGTTCTATGCACAAGGAACTTGTAAAAGGATGGCAAATGTGATAAATACAACCCTGGGGAGAATCATTCACCCCATTAAAAAATAAATAAATAAAACTAAAATGCCTTACTTTGTCATATGCTTTGCCTAAAGAGGCAGCACAGAGTATTAGAAGGAAAATGAGTTTGTCATATGAGCTTCTGTGTTTCTATATTTACATTATTACACATTAAAATGTTGACAATAGGGTCTTCAAACTTTTTTTCTCACCTAAAATGTAATAAGTGAAATAATATATAGGGTACCTGGGGTTGTTTAGCAAGGAAATTGCTGTATAAATTCATTTCCACATGGTATTTCAAACCAACATTCTGAAATTTAACTCCTGAACTTACTCTTTCATTGTTTCCTGACAGTTTTCCACCTCTGTACGTTCTACTAGTTGCCGAAGCCAAAATTCTTGGGGTTTTCTTGTTTCCTCTCTGTCTTGCTCTCTAATATCACATTCAACCCATCAATAAATCTGATCAACACTTGTTTCTTTTTTTTTTTTTTTTTACATCTACTCAACACATAATGGGTTTATTATTATTTTCAAATAAAAATTTTCTCAATTTAAATTTTTAACATGGACTCCAGAAATAGATATGTAACACACAAACCATAGATGTTTAACACACATAGCACATACTTTGGGATCCTCATAAAGGGGTCCTGAGGTCAAATGGTTAAGATCAACTGGAATAAGCTCCTAAGCTATCCGTTCCTGCAGGACCAATTTTATCTGTGGTTTGGATTTTTGAGTACTGGCTTAAGGAAAGGCAATTCTATTTGTGATTTCAATTAGGAAGCAGCTCAGTTAACATTTGTGAATATAAGAATAATTGCAGAACACCCAAAGAAAAGTCTTTTTCTACCAGTTCCTGATTCGCTCTGCCCATCCTGAGCTCCAGGACCTTCACTGCAACGTACCCTTTGGGACTTATCTGTTAGCTATCAAGCTATAGAAACACTTGAGAAGTTTTCAGATCTGGGATTTTAAAATAATAACCAAAGTTTTGATTAGAAATGGTTCAGCCAGTAGCATGGTATGAAAACAGGAAACAGCTTTCTCTACAATTGTAACAGGCCAGATTACACATATCAAAAATACAAATAATATGCAGTGGAGTTCTGCCAATGACTGGAATCCTTTCTCACTAGAAACTAGAGAATGCTTAGAAGGGAGGATAATGTGATGGTGAACAGATCAGGCCTTAGAGTCAGGCAGAGCTGGGTTTGACTATCTATCATGCCCCACACTTGTCAACATCATGGCTTGGGAAATGTTAGTTAATTTTATTTTATTTTTTATTTTTTTATTTATTTATTTTTTTTTTATTTTTATTTTTTTTAATTTTAAAATCTTTAATTCTTACATGCGTTCCCAAACATGACCCCCCCTCCCACCTCCCTCCCCACAACATCTCTCTGGGTCATCCCCATGTACCAGCCCCAAGCATGCTGCACCCTACGTCAGACATGGACTGGCGATTCAATTCTTACATGATAGTATACATGTTAGAATTCCCATTCTCCCAAATCATCCCACCCTCTCCCTCTCCCTCTGAGTCCAAAAGTCCGTTATACACATCTGTGTCTTTTTTCCTGACTTGCATACAGGGTCGTCATTGCCATCTTCCTAAATTCCATATATATGTGTTAGTATACTGTATTGGTGTTTTTCTTTCTGGCTTACTTCACTCTGTATAATTGGCTCCAGTTTCATCCATCTCATCAGAACTGCTTCAAATGAATTCTTTTTAATGGCTGAGTAATACTCCATTGTGTATATGTACCACAGCTTTCTTATCCATTCATCTGCTGATGGACATCTAGGTTGTTTCCATGTCCTGGCTATTATAAACAGTGCTGCGATGAACATTGGGGTACATGTGTCTCTTTCAATTCTGGTTTCCTCGGTGTGTATGCCCAGAAGTGGGATTGCTGGGTCATAAGGGAGTTCTATTTGCAATTTTTTAAGGAATCTCCACACTGTTCTCCATAGTGGCTGTACTAGTTTGCATTCCCACCAACAGTGTAGGAGGGTTCCCTTTTCTCCACACCCTCTCCAGCATTTATTGCTTGCAGATTTTTGGATCGCAGCCATTCTGACTGGTGTGAAGTGGTACCTCATTGTGGTTTTGATTTGCATTTCTCTAATAATGAGTGATGTTGAGCATCTTTTCATGTGTTTGTTAGCCATCCGTATGTCTTCTTTGGAGAAATGTCTATTTAGTTCTTTGGCCCATTTTTTGATTGGGTCATTTATTTTTCTGGAGTTGAGCTGCATAAGTTGGTTGTATATTTTTGAGATTAGTTGTTTGTCAGTTGCTTCATTTGCTATTATTTTCTCCCATTCCGAAGGCTGTCTTTTCACCTTGCTTATATTTTCCTTTGTTGTGCAGAAGCTTTTAATTTTAATTAGATCCCATTTGTTTATTTTTGCTTTTATTTCCAGAATTCTGGGAGGTGGATCATAGAGGATCCTGCTGTGATTTATTTCTGAGAGTGTTTTGCCTATATTCTCCTCTAGGAGTTTTATAGTTTCTGATCTTACATTTAGATCTTTAATCCATTTTGAGTTTATTTTTGTGTACGGTGTTAGAAAGTGATCTAGTTTCATTCTTTTACAAGTGGTTGACCAGTTTTCCCAGCACCACTTGTTAAAGAGATTGTCTTTACTCCATTGTATATTCTTGCCTCCTTTGTCAAAGATAAGGTGTCCATATGTGTGTGGATTTATCTCTGGGCTTTCTATTTTGTTCCATTGATCTATATGTCTGTCTTTGTGCCAGTACCATACTGTCTTGATGACTGTGGCTTTGTAGTAGAGCCTGAAGTCAGGCAAGTTGATTCCTCCCGTTCCATTCTTCTTTCTCAAGATTGCTTTGGCTATTCGAGGCTTTTTGTATTTCCATACAAATCTTGAAATTATTTGTTCTAGTTCTGTGAAAAATGTGGCTGGTAGCTTGACAGGGATTGCATTGAATTTGTAAATTGCTTTGGGTAGTATACTCATTTTCACTATATTGATTCTTCCGATCCATGAACATGGTATATTTCTCCATCTATTAGTGTCCTCTTTGATTTCTTTCATCAATGTTTTATAGTTTTCTATATATAGGTCTTTAGTTTCTTTAGGTAGATATATTCCTAAGTATTTTATTCTTTTCGTTGCAATGGTAAATGGAATTGTTTTCTTAATTTCTTTTTCTACTTTCTCATTATTCGTGTATAGGAATGCAAGGGATTTCTGTAACACTTGTTTCAAAGTATATCCAGAATCTGACCATTTCTCACTGCCATCACCCTGGTCCAAGCCATTCTCTCACCTATATTGTTGCCATAACCTAACTAGTTGGCCCACGTCCACCCTAGTGCCAGTGGTCCATACTACTCTCAATACAGTGACCACCATGATACATTAAAATGCAAATTAGATCATGCCCTTTTTGTACTTAAAATCTTTCAATGGCTCTATATTTTTCTCAAAGTAAAAGTCATAGTGGTCAGTATAGTGGCCTAATGCTCTTGTCCCACCCCATTGTTTTTCTTGTGTCTTGAACTCATGTCCTCCTATGAAATGAATACTGCCACTGACTTCATCTTTTGAAGGCTTTGCTTAATTGCTACCCTCTCAACAGGACGTACTCTGTCCACCATGTTTAGAATTGCACCCCCCTTCCTGTCCACTCATCCTCTGTTTCAAATATCCCTCACCAGATTCTTATTTTTTTCCTCTCTGGAAAGGCAAGAGTTTTGTTTGTTTGGTTGGTTTTGCTAACTGATATATGCCAGAGAGCCTAGAACAGTGCCTGGAAAATACAGAGAAGATGGACGTGATTGACTGCTAAATTCTTTAAGTGATTGCCTATAAGCACATTGCCCAAAGGGATTATAAAAGAAGGCAGTAATATGTTTATTGAATGAATGAGTAATCAGTGATAGTGTTATACCAAGAAACTCATTGCTGAGGATGGAAAAGTTATCAAGAATACCTTGAGGAAGAAAATTAATTAGAGGAGGTATCCTTGATGTTCAGGAGGTAGCCTTGATGTTCAGGCACTTTGTGTGTCTCATGGCAGAGGCCAGGAGTCTGAGCAGCATGACTAGCTGCAATTAGCAGCTACCTATATATAGCTGTGTGTTGGAAATGGAAACTCATCTTAAAAGCTGACAACGTATTCAGAGACAAGCAGAATAAATTCGTAGGTGCAGGATGATGTGTTTAGAAAAGAAAAGCCTAGAAGAAATGATAAGTTGAAGTATTCAGTATTTAATTTAATGATCATTCATTGGTTTCAAACAATATGCTAAGTATGGACAATAAAAATAGAAGAAAATCAGATGGTAAAAATTCTGTCTGTAGTGCAGGAGACCTGGGTTTGATCCCTGGGTCAGGAAGATCCCCTGGAGAAAGAAATGGCAACCCTCTCCAGTATTCTTGCCTGGAGAATTCCATTGACAGAGGAACCTGGTGTGGGCTACAGTCCGTGGGGTAGCAAAGAGTCAGACACGACTGAGCAACTAACACTTTTTTCAGAATAAATATGTAGGTGAAGGATGGTGTGTTTAGAGAGGGAAAGACCAGAAGGAATTGATAAGTTAAAGTATTCAGTTTTTAATTTATTGATCAGTCGTGGTTCCAAACAATATGCTGAGTATGGAAAATAGAGGAAAACTCTATTTTTAACCTTGAAGAGCTGTTTTCTCCACTTTCAGTCCGTTACCCCACCTCTGAGAGAATTATACTTCTAAACACAGATGTGCTTCTCCACTGCCAAGAAACTTTCCTATTCTCAGGATTTATCCTGGCAGAAGCCAAGGCTGTGCTGATAGATGACTCGATAAAGTTCTTTAGATGTGTAGTGATTTTTTTTACATGGAAAGTGACAGTCAAGTATTCTACATCTACAAAAGATAAATAACAGAAAATATGTTTCACCTGTAGTGTGAAGGCTCTAGAAGAGATGTAGGGAAGATTTCTGTTTGGCAGAAACTTGGTGTGATGATCTGGGGGACAGGTTACAGGTGGTACAGAATCTGTCTGCAATGCAGGAGATGCGAGCTCGATCCCTGAGTCAGGAAGATCCCCTGGCGCAGGAAATGGTAACCCACTCCAGTACTCTTGCCTGGGAAATCCCATGGCCAGAGGAGCCTGGCAGGCTACAGTACATGAGGTCTCAAAGCTCACACATACACACACACAGAAACTCCTAATATGGAAGCTTTTCTTTTTAACTTCATTCTGCTTGAGCAATTTTTACTTGCATTTCTCAAAATATGTTCTATCATCATACAGGTCATTAAGTAAGGTTACTCTAAGTAAAGATTCTGCATTTCAGAAACACTTAGTTTAGAGAAGTTAAACATATTTTTCTCTACTGAGGGACTTTATAAACCCCTTTACCATGTTATAAGCAGCATTTTGAGTTTCTAAATGGGATATATGTAGTAAGTGGCATTTCTTAAATTTATTTGAATTTGGAGTCTTTTTTAGGGCTTTCCTGCAGGATCAGTGCTCTGGTGGCATGTTTTGGGAAATATTGACTTGGAAATATCAGGGTGGGTGGCTAAATGAATTTTGAGAGTCCTTTCTTGGGCAGTGTTTAAGCACTTTCTTGCTGCCATATTTGTACTGTCAAAACAATAGCCACCACCACAGCATCAACAAAACCATTTTCATATTACATTCCCTTTAACAATACCATCTGTGGGAGGATTCCTTTGAGACCTTTCCTTTTAGAGGTATAGTTTCTAAAAGTCAACAGCAAGGGAGCGGTAAGGCCTTCAAACAGATTCCTGGAGCCTTGATTTTCATCAGATTGAGGTTGTAGTTAGATTTGTGGCAGTGACTATCATTTCTAAGGGACATGATGAGATGTGGACACTGCATGGCCATCCATCAGATGCCGCCATTTGGGGAAGTGAGTATCACGTCAAGCAGACAGTTTCTCAAGAGAGACCAGAGTAATGTGGCATGTATCTCTGCACATGTGCTCCTTGTAACTGGAGCAGTTTTAAGAAATGTATCTTTATTTGCTTCACTGTTGTTTTGGTTTTGTTTTTTTAGTTATTTAATTGAAGGATAATTGCTTAGCAATATTGCTAAGTTAGTTTCTGCCATATGTCAACATGAATCAACCATAGGTATACATATACCCCTCCCTCTTGAACCTCTCTTCCATCTCCCACCCCATCCCAACAGAGCACTGGATTTGAGCTCCTTAAGTCATACAGCAAATTCCCACTGGCTATCCAATTTTATATATGATAGTGTATGTTTCCATGCTCCTCTCTCCATTCATCCCACCCTCTTCTTCCCCTCCTGTGGGTACAAGTTTGTTCTGTATATCTGGGTCTTTATTGCTGCTCTGCAAATAGGTTTATCAGTACCATCTTACTAGGTTCCATGTATATATGTGTTAAGATGCAGTGTTTATTTTTCTCTTTCTCTTACTTCACTCTGTGCTGTTGTTTTTAAAAGAAGGTGCTTGACAGAAGACTGTGTACCTTACTGGAGTGAAAAGGGAGCAGTTCTTCCTAAGAACAAAGCTCCTTTCATTGTTGTTCTTGTAGAAAGACTGGAGGACAGAGAAAAGACTTCCTGGAGCTTCATGAAAAGCCAGTGTGTGACTGTTTGATGATAAATGTTTGCACTTTTGGCAGAATTTCATGTAAAACTTGTGTTCATTTTTGTGTCCTGTGTGGCTCCTATTGCCAGAGGCCAGAGTATTTACAGAAGGGCCTGGCAATTTTCAATGGCCAAATTGGCCTAGTCAGTTTGTGCCCTGTCCCCTGGCATTTGCTATTAAAAAGTGGTTAACTGGGAACAACATTATTAACGTCAGCCTCTCTGGCATTGCATTGAACATTCTCTCCTTCCAGGGCACCACAGTTCCTTCTGATGTGGGTAACTCGGGCCAGCGAACTCTAGTTTTCTGCCTATTGCAGAGGTACTCGCTCTGTCAGTGTCTTCACTTGGGGTTAAAACACTTTACCCTTTGTTTGGCCATCTGAAAGATTTCTTCTTTTATCCTGTAAAAATTTCCCAAGGAGAAACTGACTCTCAATCAGTGATTAGGGGGTGGAATTCTTACTTTTATGTCAAGATTCATATAGGCCATATGCTGCTTTTCTCTTATCTGCACTTTAGAGATTCATGCTGTTGCGGTTTAGCAGAAAGGAGGACTTATTGAAGCAATGATAATAGGTGTTGAAATGTCTGAACTTAGAAAATTACAAGTACTTGATACTATATTAAAATCTCGGGCCTCTGTTTCCATCCTTTGTTGCATTCATTAATCCATTACATTTGCCCTTTTAGGCTGTGGTAGATGGGCTGTTCAGATGCACAGTTCAAGGTAAAGGAAGAACATTATTTAATCATGTCAGTTACTTGTTAAAAAAAAAAAGAGAGAGAGAGAGCTTTAACAATTTCTGATAAAGCAAAGTGATCGATCACGCTTTTATTACTGTATGTTTCAGAAGCAGGAAAGTGGGTCTTATCAAAGAGATCCAACATATTTTGAATATAGAAGATTCTTTGATTTTGGAGGAGTACATTGATGGATAGTAGGAATCATATCCATTATTAATAGCAGTTACTTCAGAAGCTCAACTGGACAAGTTAAAATTCACTTTTATTTTTTTTAGCTATTGAGAGAAGCCACTAACTTTCTTATTACTTTCACATTTGTAACCTTGAAGTAAGCCAAACTGCAATTTGTTTGATAAAATATGATGAATTATTATTGTCTTTAAGGAATGCTGCTCTAAAACATGTGCATCTTTGCTGTGTGGAACTATGTGGGGTTTTTGTGGTTCCTTCTCCTCGTTCATTTTAGATTACAGAAGGGAGGGACTGTACTCTGTGTGACAATCCAAAGTGGGAAGATTAATCACACCTCTGAGTGAGTGTGACTCACAGTGTGAAAAAAGTAACAATCGTGTCTGTTTCTTAACAGAAAACAAGTCTATAGCACCCTGCTTTGAAAAGTTTTGGCAGAGGGACATCTTAGAAATGTTTAAACAGTAGTCATAGGTAGAAGACCACTTCTGCCAGGCCTGTATATTGCCATAGGAACAAAGTTATTTATAAAATGCATCTAATTTATCCTCTGCCTCCGTTTCCTTGTCATCAAAACTGAATTCCTGCATGACTTCATTTGCAAGGTTAAATCCACCCTGGTTCTTAACTGAATTCTTAAAGAGGGAAAAAAAATGGTTAATTGTTTCTGCCTCCCTCCTACCTAAAGTCGCTTACTGTCCCTGTTCTCCACAGAGAATTCAGTAGCATTACCTGAGACATTTTTGTTTCACTAGCCAGAGCTGGATGCAGGGAGCATGATGGAAGACCCAGACCCCTAAGTGGTGGCCTTTTCCCCTTTCTACCCTGGACAAACTCGAGGCAGGCACAAGTGAGCCTCTACTGACAGTTTTCTCTTCTTGGACCCACAGGGCCCATGTACAGTACACCACTCACCCTCCTCTGGACAGGGCCTCCCCTGAAGCCAGAGGTGTGCTGGGCATTCTTGGTGCCTCCTTCCTGCTCCTCCTTGCTTCTGAGTCCACCCAGATAGCTTTAGTCTCAACACATATGAACATATAGCTCTTAGGGCAACACTACTCTTTTGATTTTCCAAATCTACCCTCCTGAGCAAATATCTGATATAAATATGAATATCACAGGTGTTACAAGAGTAAGTGGTTATCAGAGAAAGAGAAATACCAGATGATACCACTTTATGTGGAATCTAAAAATTCAACAAACTAGTGTTTACCAATGGGGAGAAGAAGAAGGGAGGGGCAACACTGGGATAGGGAGTTAGAATGTACAAACTATTATGTATAAAATAAGCTACAAGGCTATATTGTACAACACAGGGGATATAATAAATATTTTATAACTATAAATGGAGTATAAACTGTAAAAATTATGAATAACTATATTATACAGCTGTAACTTTTGTAATGGGTTTCCCAGGTGTCTCAACAGTATGAGCTTGATCCCTGGGTTGGGAAGATCCCATAGAGAAAGGAATGGCAACCCACTCGAATATTCTTGACTGGAGAATATTACTCCAGAAAGTAACTTCCACGGACAGAGGAGCCTCTTGGGCTACAGTCCAAAGACAGACAGAACTTAGTGACTGAGCACAAGCATTGGCATGAAGTTATATAATATTGACCAACAATTATATTTCAGTTAAAAAATAAATTTAAAAAAAATTAAAAGTTAAACAATGCAAAAAATAAGTGGCTATGACAGTATTACATTCTTGCAAGATTTATACATAAAATAGTTCATAGATTTGAACTCAAGCCAAACAACACAGCCCCATCAACCAGCAGAAAACTGAATTAAAGATTAACTGAGCATGGTCTTGCTCACCACAACAAGACCTAGTTTTCCGTGAAGCCAGTCCCTCCCTTCAGGAAGCTTTCACAAGCCTCTTAGCCTCATCCATCAGAGGGCAGACAAAATGAAAACTGCAATCACAGAATACTAACCAAACTGATCACATGGATCACAGCCTTGTCTTACTCAGTGAAACTGTGAGCCATGCCTTGCAGGGTAACCCAACACAGATGGCTCATGGTGGAGAATTCTGACAAGAATTCCACTGGAGTTCCACTGGAGAAGTGGAATGGCAAACCATGTCAGCATTCTTACCTTGAGAACCCCGTGAATACTATGAAAAAGCAAAAAGATATGACACAGAAAGATGAACTCCCCAGGTTGGTAGGTGCCCATTATGCTACTGGAGAAGAGTGGAGAAGTAACTCCAGAAAGAAATAAGCAGACGGAGCCAAAGTGGAAATGATGCCCAGCTGTGGATTTGTCTGGTGGTGAAGGTAAAGTCCAGTACTGTAAAGAACAATATTGCGTAGGAACCTGGAATGTTAAGTCCAAAAGGTAAATTGAAAGTGGTCAAACAGGCGATGGCAAGAGTGAACACTGACATTTAGGAATCAGTGAACTACAATGGACCAGAATGGGCGAATTTAATTCAGATGACCATTATATCTACTACTGTGGGCAAGAATCCCTTAGAAGAAATGGGGTAGCCCTCATAGTCAATAAAAGATTCTGAAACGCAGTACTTGGGTGCAATCTCAAAAAACAACAAAATGATCTCAGTTTGTTTCTAAGGCCAACCATTCAATATCACAATAATCCAAGTCTGTGCCCCAGCCAGTAATGCTGAAGAAGCTGAAGTTGAATGGTTCTACAAAGACCTACAAGAACTTCTAGAACGAACACCCAAAAGAGATGTACTTTTCATCATAGGGGACTGGAATGCAAAAGTAGGAAGTCAAGAGATACCTGGAGTAACAGGCAAGTTTGGCCTTGGAGTACAAAATGAAGCAGGGCCAAGGCTAACAGAGTTTTCTCAAGAGAACACATTGGTCATAGCAAACATCCTCCTCCAACAACACAAGAGATGACTCTACACATGGAGATCACCAGATGGTCAATATCGAACCAGATTGATTATATTCTTTGCAGCCGAAGATGGAGAAGCTCTGTAGAGTCAATAGAAACAAGACCTGGAGCTGACTGTGGCTCAGATCATGAACTACTTATTGCAATATTCAGACTCAGTTGAAGAAAGTAGGGAAAACCATTGTGTCTACCTAGGTGGCACTAGCAGTAAAGAACCCACCTGCCAATGCAGGAGACCCAAAAGATGTGGGTTTGATCCCTGGGTTGGAAGATGCCCTGGAGGAGAGCCCAGCAATCCATTCAAAAATGCTTGCCTGGAGAATTCCATGGACAGAGGAGCCTGGTGGGCTACAGTCCACAGGGTAGCAAAAGAATCAGACATGATGGAAGCAACTTAGCCACGCCTACAGGAAAAAACCACTAGGCCATTCAAGTATGACCGAAATCAAATCCCTTTTGATTATATAGTGGAAATGACAAATAGATTCAAGGGATTAGATCTGACACACAGAGTGCCTGAGGAACTATGGACAGAAGTTCATGACATTGTACAGGAGGTAGTGATCAAGACCAGCCCCAAGAAGAACGAATGCAAAAAGGCAAAATGGTTGCCTGAGGAGGCCTTACAAATAGCTGAGAAGAGAAGAGAAGCAAAAGGCAAAGGAGAAAAGGAAAGATATACCCATCTGAATGTAGAGTTCCAAAGGATAGCAAGGAGAGACAAGAAAGCCTTCCTAAGTGATCAATGCAAAGAAATAGTGGAAGACAGTAGAGTGGGAAAGACTAATCTCTTCAAGAAAATCAGAGATACCAAGGGAACATTTCATGCAAAGATGGGCACAATAGAGGACAGAAACAGTATGGACCTAACAGAACCAGAAGATATTAAGAAAAGGTGTCAAGAATACACCTTTAGTGTATTTAGAATATAGAAGAACTATTCAAAAAAGATATTCTTAATGACCCAAATAACCACAATGGTGTGATCACTCATCTAGAGGTAGATATCCTGGATTGTGAAGGCAAGTGGGTCTTAGGAAGCATGACTACGAATAAGGCAGGTGGAAGTGATGGAATTCCAACTGAATTATTTCAAATCCTAAATGATGATGCTGTGAAAGTGCTGCACTCATATGCTAGCAAATTTGGAAAGCCCACAGTGGCCACAGGACTGGAGTAGGTCTGATCTCATTTCAATCCCAAAGAAGGGCGATGCCAAAGGATGTTCAAATTACCTCACAATTGTACTCATTTCACATGCTAACAAAGTAATACTCAAAATCCTTCAAGCTAAGCTTCAACGATATGTGAACTTCCAGATGTTCAAGCTCGATTTAGAAATGGCAGATAAACCAGAGATCAAATTTCCAACATCCACTGAATCATAGAAAAAGTAAAAAAATTTCAGAAAAACATCTACTTCTGCTTCATCGACTATGCTAAAACCTTTGACTGCATGGATCACTACAAACTGTGGAAGATTCTTAGAGAGATGGGGTTACCAAATCACCTTACCTGCCTCCTGAGGAACCTGTATGCAGATCAAGAAGCAACAGTTGGAACTGGACATGGAGCAACAGACTGGTTCCAAATTGGAAATGGAGTATGTCAAGGCTGTATAGTATCACCCTGCTTATTTAACTTATATGCAGAATACATCATGTGAAATGCCAGGCACAATGAAGCACAAGCTGGAATCAAGACTGCCAGGAGAAATATCAATAACCTCAGATATGCAAGTGATACCACCCTAAAGAGCCACTTTATGAAGGTGAAAGAGGAGAGTGAAAAAGCTGGGTTAAAACTCAACATTCGTAAAGCATTTACAGGGATCATGGCATCCAATTCCATCACTTCATGGCAAATAGATGGGGAAACAATGAAAACAGTGAGTGATTTTATTTTCTTGGGCTCCAAAATCACTGTGGACAGTGACTGCAGCTATGAAATTAAAGGATGTTTGCTCTTTGGAAGAAAAGCTATGATAAACCTAGGCAGCATATTAAAAAGCAGACATCACTTTGCCGACAAAGGTCTGTAGTCAAAATCACAGTCAAAGACATATACAGATGTGAGAGTCGGGCCATAAAAAAGGCTGATGGCTGGGAAAGATTGAAGGCAGGAGGAGAAGGGGACAACAGAGAACAGGATGGTTGGCTAGCATCACCCATTCAGCAGATGTGAGTTTGAGCAAACTCTGGGAGATGGTGAAGGATAGGGAAGCCTGGCATCTTGCAGTCCGTAGGGTCACATATAGTTGGACATAATTGAGTGACTGAACAACATCAACTTCATAGATAAACAGGTGAATATTTAAAAAGGAGTTTAGAGCAACAAGCTACAGAGCATGTATAGATTTAACATTTAAAGGTCTTTTTCCACTCAACTTATTCACTGTTTCTCTCCGGTCACTAGAATATGAATGCACTCTTATTCTCCTTAATAAGAAGAGCAATCTCATCGTAGTATTTGATTTCCTATGTCAGAAATAATCCTTATTCTTTTCTCAAGCCGCCTTAAATATAATTTTGACTCATGATTCAGTAACTAAAGAGCAGTCAAATGAATGGCATCTTCCCCTATTGTGGCTGTGAGCACAGATACGTCCAGAGGCAGGTTGTAGGGGTGAGTAGGTGGGCCACCTGAAAGTGTTGATTGAAATGGAATCCTTGACAAGGAATACACATTTCATACCACACATCCTTCTTCATCCCTGCAAGTTGGAAATGTGTGTCAGTGTTTATGTGGCAACAGGGCTCAATGATGCCCTTTGTCACAGACCTCAGTGGTGAGATTTCTGGATCAGCCTAGCAATACCTTGCTAGGTAACCTCCAAATTGCTAGGTCTTGTCTTCTCTGTATGTTTCTGCTACAAACCTAGGAAGAAGAAAAATGTTGAAATCTCCCCCATGTACACTCTGTTGACCTTGTCTTTGGATCCCAAAGCCCATGGGATTGTGGGGAAAGAACAGGCTTTGGGCTGAATCAAACCTCAGTTTGAACCCCTTGATTTTCACTAAGTGGATCAGTGTAGATGTGTCTTTAAGCCCTCTGAGCTTCCATTTCCTCATCTATATAACTGGGGATAATTACCTATCTTGTAATAATATCACAAAACATCAATGGGACAGGCTAAGTCAAATGTCTGGCATATGGTATTGCTTAAGAGTTTCTTGCTTTTCCTTTACCCTCTACCATTTGCTGCATGAGCCTTTCCCATAGCACATGTATAATAATCTATATGTTGAACACAATCTTAGAAGAGATCTTGTCTTACTCCTACCTTTCATCTCTCTAGCCTTCCTCACAATTTTTTTTTAATACACAGCTTTATAGTAAGTACTTTTCCATTTTTGTTCAAAACCACAGATAGAAATGAAGAAAGTTCATTCTTTTCTTCTCCCATGTCTCCATGAATTCTTATGATATTTTCATTTGAATCAGGAAAAAGATTTCTTGAACAATATTTTTCTAACTTACTTAATTCCCTTAACTCCTTACTAGTGCTTGTTTATGAAAATGAATGGTGTTTTCGTGCACTAGACTGGTGTTTTCCAATCACGCTTCTTCTAAAGTGCCTTTTAAAAGATGTTTGCTATTATTTGCCTTTGAACATTTAAAACACACTTACAGAGAATGTAAGGCACATTTCCAAATAAAGTTTGAATTAGTTTATTCTCACTTGAGTAAAACAATCTGAGTGCTTCAGTCTTCCACCTGATTTGATTCTGAAACAACGTAATTGTGTGCTCTTGTGAGATAAGACGTTTCAATCCCAGGAACTAGTGTTTGCAGGAAGATTCAGATGATTGATTAAAAGCAAATCAAACAAAAACTGCAAAAAAAAAAAAAAAATGAAGTCCATAACCCAAGACCAGAAATCAGAAGTGTTGGTTTAGGAATGCTCTGATTTTAATCTTCCTTCGACTCTCCGTTCATCAGTGTGACTGGCAGAGCTCCTCAGTGAAGAAACCTTGGCATGGGACAAGCAGTGTTTAAATTGGCTCAGAGAAGACAGTGTACAAATTTACTTTTGTCTCCAAGGAGATATAATTTCTTCATTCATTTCCCCTTTTAAAATTTTTTTCCCTGAGCATTTATGAGTAAATTTTAGAGCACATAAAAATGAGGAAGTGATATCACCAGCTCGAGCCAAGTGTAGAATGTGTGTTGGCAGCTATGTTATTGAGATCCTGAATCAGAGCTATTTTTTTCCCCAGCTTGGCTTATTCTGTTGATTTCAGACCAGTGAAGGAAAAAATTGCAAGTGGTACCTTTCCACACGTATGTGTGAGATATGAATTGTGTTCATGTCACGGGCAGACTGTCCTTCAGCCTCTTGAGCATGTCTAACTTAGGGTCCCCGTTAACTGTAAAATCACCAAGGAGTTCGGCAGCTGTAACTGAAGCTCTGAGAATAAGCTTTCAAATTTTCTTATTCTCTTTGTCTTTATGACTGTCCCAAGATTCTTCTCAATTCCTCCATTACTGATATGTTGATCAGATTCTAGATCTTGTTTGAATCTTTAAGAAGTGGACTGTTGCATTTGATATAACAATAGCAGTAAAAATTCAAAACTTTCTCTTCTCCCACTATTGAGAGACTGGTCTAAATATCATTTGCCAGATAAAGCTCTCTCAGATTGCCATTTGTCTTCACTGTTTTTATACATTAGAATTTTTCTATAATCTCAATGGCCTCAAAAAATGGTGGTTCACTCAAGGGCTAAAACATACTGGAAGTACAATAGTACAAGGATGGGACCAAGTCAGGAGTGATCTGGAACTGGCTCCAGTTGTCCCATGAAAGCCAGAGTTCTGACTACTTTTCAGCACCCACACCTCTGCTACCATCTCTGCACCCTTTCTCTGTGATCTATTAGTTAGAGCCCTGGCAGGAGACAGAGTGCACAGCCAGTGGAGTGATTGAAGGGTTTATGAAGAGACCTTTGCAGGTCTTTGCAGTGCCTTGGGCAAAGTGGAGCTAACATGCCAAGGGACACATACCAGACGGCCTGAAATGTCAAAGGAAGGAACTGTCACCAACACTAAGTGAGAGCTATGACCTTGGAGAGGATCCCTAGACCGGAGCTATGCCTGGAGTTAGGCAAACTGAGCCACTATCAGACAGATGTGGAGGAGTTGTTGTTGTTCAGTTGCTAAGTCGTGTCTGACCCTTTGTGACTCCATGGACGGCAGCATGCCAGGCTTCCCTGTCCTTCACTGTCTCCCAAAGTTTGCTCAAACTTGTGTCCATTGAGTCGGTGATACCATCCAACCATCTCACCCTCTGTCACCCGCTTTTCCTTACCCTCAGTCTTCCCCAGCATCAGGGTCTTTTCCAGTGAGTCAGTTCTTCACATTAGGTGACCAAAGTATTGGAGTTTCAGCTTCAGCATCAGGTCTTTTGATGAATAGTGAGTGTTGATTTCCTTTAGTATTGAATGGTTTGATTTCCTTGCTGCCCAAGGGACTCTCAAGAGACAAAATGTGGTCCCCTGGAAAAGGGAATGGCAAGCCACTTCAGCATTCTTGCCTTGAGAACCCCACGAACAGTATGAAAGGTGGAGGAGGGAGGGGCTGTCCAATTCAAAGGAAAATATAGACAGGAGTGAAGATCAAGTAGGCCAGAGAGCAGCCCATGGGGAGGAAGAAGTTCAACATACATTCGTACGGAGCTCAGACAGAATCCCGTTGCCCCAGACAATCCAGCTCTTTCTGTCCTTCCACTTCTGACTTGCCCCTTCCCATGCTGGTCCCCAGTTAGTCTTCTGAGGCCAGCTCTCCACCCATTTCATGCAGTCTGTATTATCATCATTTGAAAGCATCAAAGGACATCTGTAGATTGAAGCTCATGATGTTTTAAATAAGCCTGAGAGCCTCTGATTTGCTCAAGTGGAGACTCACTGATGCATTTCCTCTGGACAGTAATATAAGGAGCTGAGTTTTCAAAAAATTATTAAAGTGTACACAAGCATCATAGAGAGAGCCCAGCTTTCCTCTTGCAGGAGACCTGGAGTCCTGTGCAGCTGTGAGGAAAATTTTTCACAGAAATAATGCAATGCATTTTTGCTGATTTGTAGTTGCAGTTATTTGTGAAGGACTCAAAGGTTTCAGCATTTGAGATTACAACAGGGATAATAATGCTAATCTCCACAGAACTGTTGTGAACATTAAAGAGAATTTTTTAAACTGGCATAAATGTGTTGCCTGCTACTGGGGGGAAATTTGAGGGTCACTTAACAAGAAAATGAGCGTAGCTCACTGCCCAGTACCCCCAGCTTGGTACAAGAGATAGGGATTCAGAACAAGAGATGAGGCAGTAAAGTGCAGTCAGATAAAGCAATCGAGATTTCAATTGATTAAATAACTTGTCTTCCTCAATTAAAAAGAGCTTCCATAATAATATAATAGTGATTATTGAGTATTTTAATACACTGAAATACTCACAAAATTAAAATTAAATTTCAGTCATGTGAAAGATGTCATTTTTCCTGAGCATGAAAGTCCCACGACCTTTCAAGAGCAGGTAGTAGTAGCAATGAATGGAATGAGAGAGGTGTGGAAGGGTGCCTCTGCATGCGTGCATCCTGATTAAAAGTACCTGATTAAAAATGCTGTTGGTCAACTCTGGCAGACAATCACAAAACAGTTTAGATATTCAAAGACTGAGGACTTCTCAACCCAAATTAGCATTGTAAATACTGTGTTTCGGAGGATGGCAAAAAAATGCAAGGTTTCCATAGTGAGAAGTCTCTAAATTGAACACCAGAGATGTATGTGTAGCTTCTGTCACTAATCTTTTCTTATTGCAACAATTTGGTGAATGCCAACTATGTTTGTTCAGGTATCTGGATAAATTTAAGTGGGATGGTGACTCCCATCAGGGAAGGCATTATCTAACGGAGGAAGTAGACCCAAGAACAGATGAGAAAAGAGGGCCTCATATATAGCTCTGTCAGTTGTCAGCTTGGATATACCTTACTCCCAGGGCTGAAGAGGGAGCTTTATGGTCATCAGCTTCCCTGAAAACCAATAAATTAGATGCAGACAGCTAGAGCCTAGAACTGCCAAATGCATCCTTAGGGTTGAAATATAACTGTGCTCTTTGTAGAACTGTCAGAACATGCTGAATGCACTGTTTTATTTCTCTGTAACCTGTTTAGAGGTGAAAGAAAATATGATAATAGGGATGGCGGTGATAATTACTATAACGAGGCCTGTTCTCTGCTGCTCTGGGAGGGAGCAGACCATGGTGGAGGTTGTGTGGGTTGAATGAGAGTGGAGCTGTCTTCTCATGACCACTCGTTCGCACAATGCTGGCCACGTGCATTTGCATCTATGTGTGTGTATGTGTGTGTGTGTGTGTGTGTATGTGCTTGTGTATGTTTCCTCATCTGTGATTTGTTGTGCGTGTGTGTCTGTGTGTGTGTGTGTGTGTGCTTGTGTATGTTTCCTCATCTGTGATTTGTTCCTTGAAAAGGAAACAGAGTAGGAAGGGAATGGGATAAACCAGAAGCCACTAGGCTAGGCTCAGATTTTGGAGCTGGGGCTTCTCTGAGGTAATCTATGTGTCTGAGGAGATCACTGCTTTTCCATTAGTGACTCCCGCAGATACATGGCTGTGCAATGGTGGCCGAGTGATTCTCTGGGCACCCTGACAGATGTGTTAAGAGATTTTCATTTCTTTGCAGCTCAGAGGAATGCTCTTCTGTCTCCTCTCGAGCCAGAAGAAAATCAAGCCTAACACCCACCACAGCGAATCTATCACACATTTTTCCTACAGATACAGTAGGTATCGGTAAACTTTCTTTTAACTGATCAGAGAAGTAAATTAATTTGTCAAAAGTTGCACAGTTAATCAGACAAGTAATGTATTTTTAATGGCTATATTACTAGCTGTTTTAATTCTTCTGTCATTTTACTCCCTAGTGTGTTTGGAATAAATTTCCAGTGGCCTCTTTCCTAGAAATGAATGCACTTTGTGCACTTTGGAAAATGAAACACATTTTTCCCCCACTCATATTTTGTTTGCATTTCATCTGAACCTATTAGGTTGAGATAAGCCACAAATTATTTAGCCAACTCTGTCACGTCTGTGATCCACAAGGTACAAAATTGGATTCCCTTCCGGTCTTTCTCATTCTAGGAAGTTCAGCCACACCCATGACATATTTTTCCCTAATTTTACAACATTCTGATTGGCCGATCAACTTATAGTTTATATCAATATTTAGTATATTCTTGAATATGTTCTATCTCTCTTGACTGAATGGGGAGGAGAGAAGATTATCATCAGTTTGATTTGAGAGTCAAGAACTCTTTTCATAAATATTATTTCTTTTGAGATAAACAGTGGAACTTCACTGAGTTTGGGCACTGTGCCACTGTCTTAAGTTGAATGTTTTGAAAATAAAGAAAATACCACATAAGACAGCTCTTCTGGTTGCACATTCTGTGGAGTGGTGGCCTCTAAACTCACAACTCCAATGACATGGACCTTAACTGATCCAGAAATCTTTGTGCTGATCCAACCAACCCCACTAAACCATGAACTGCAGTTATGCCATTTTATAGCTGAGGCAAGGAAGGGATAATTACTCGCCTGCTCAAGGTGACTAATGCTGGCAGGGCCCCAACTTAAATCTGGACATCAGCTTTGGAACACTGACTTGCTTTCCCTTCTATGTGTGTGGGACCCTTAACTTGTTCCTAGTTACCTGTAGGTAAAAATCAGCTCCACTCAGGGAATATCGAACCCTTATAATTCATCACCTGCTAACATGCACAGGGTTATTCCCTGCTTTGTACTTTCTGTATCTTATGCCTGGAATGCACCTCACTGTAACCACTTCCCTCCTCTCCTGACACCACATTTACCTTGTGAGCATTCACTACTCAGTCTTCAACCCCAGATTGTCCCCTCCACCAGGAAGCCCTCTCCATCCTCTCCCTGTCTCACACCCAGTTTCCTCTCACCTGGAACATCTATTCATTTATTGACTTATTCAACAAATGTTTCTAAACACTCACTAAGCTGAGCAGAAACCACACAACTCTGAATACAGCTCACCAGCTCCTATCCTCATAGAGCTTACAGTCTGGTGGAAACATTAGAAAAATATGGTGAGCACACAGAAAAATGTGTAATTACAACTGGATGAGGGCCAGGAAGGAAAGACAGTTGGTGCCTGGAGCCTATAGTCCCCAACTCAGCATCACCACTGCCTTGCAGCAGTGGCACTCAGACTACCCACTGCAGGGGCGCCAGAACTGAGGGAGGAGATGGCCAAGGGAGCCTCTGCATGCCCGGGATGCCCGCCTGCTCTCCATCTAGTGGTTCCCAGAGCCTCGGGCTTCTGCTGAGTAAAGGACATAAGCATGTGCCACCACAGTGAGGAAGGCCTTTGGTCAGGCAGCAAGGGGGATGGTACTGGGGGTGTGAAGGCAATGCCTTTTTCAGAGCTATGAGGGATGCTCACCAATAACTGCGATGAGGTGGGGAGGCATCTCATAGGGTAAAACACAATCCAGGGACGTGGATATATCATGACCTGGTCAGAATTCCATCAGTCCCTCCCCTTGTCTTCATTCTTAGGATTAATCAATAGGGGATTTTACATTCTCTTTACAAATCTCTTTAGGAAGACACACTAATGCTTTTGTAAAAGTATTTCAGTTTTTGAATAGTCCAAAAAAAGAAAAGAGAGAGAGAGAACATCACATAGACTCAACATTCATAAGGAACACTTGGGCAAGACACTCATTCTCTGGGGTTTATTTTCAACTTTGTCAAGAAATACATGCCTTTGTCAACTTAAAAAAATAGTCACAACCTAAAAGTTGAGAGTTACGTTTTAATTGGTGGGAATTTTTAGGACTTTAAGCACAGGAGACAGTGTCTTATGTAACCCTGAGAGAATTGCTCTGTTGAAGCAGGGGGAGTGGGTGGGGGGTGGGGGGGGTGGGTTGGAAAGGGAGGTGAGGGGAAGTTGGTTATATAGAAGTGTGCAATAAAGGACAAGTAGTCTGAGTATCAAAAGTATTTTATGAATTAAAGAAAACCAGATAGCCCAGGTTAAGGAATTTAGTGCATTTCTATCCAAGGGAAGAGTCTGGGCTCTTTGAAATCATTCCTTCCGTGTGCATCTCAGCTATCTGGGTCCAGTATTCTGTGTTGTTCACATCCTGAGTTCCCCAGTGCTCACTGTAGAGTGGCTACAGCCTCATGGCTGCCGGATCGACAGGCATTTTCTTCTTTCCTGAGTGACCTTAGGGTCAGGGATTCACATTTGGAGGGCCAGAATCACTGATGTCAATATGAAGGAAATATTCCATATCTCACCTTCATATTATAGGGAGTTTGTTCCTTATATAAACTTTAAGTTCTTGCACTGAAATATACTTTGTAAACTGAAAGAATAATATAAATTACGAAGAGAGTTTTCAGCTTTTAAATATAATGAACTTGCCACTTCTTACCTGTGTTTCTCCTTCTATTTAAATGCACCATAGAATATATAACATTGCATCCATTTGAGTTGAAAGCTTGTTATGCAAATTTTTTTTCTTCTTTTTCTTTCATCTTTTAATTCTAAAGAGTATGGTTACTTTAGGTAAAAAAAAAAAAAAAATGAGGTAATGACTTACAGAACCATTAATTGTTCAAGGGAAATAGTCCAAATCACATTTGCTTACATGGAATTACTCTCAGAAATTTTATTATTCAATGTATTGTAGTCAGCAAAACAAAGATTTTAATAAAGTCCCAGTATCATATGTCTCAAGATGCTTAAAATCTTTTACTTTGTCTACTTAAAATATTAGTAGTTTGTGTTAGGGAGTCTTATTTATGTTTTTGAAATGTTTTGTTTAGTGTTTTGCAAATATTTAAAGTATTAGGCTATTTAAAATGTTTATAAGAAACAGTTTAAAACAGTAATATGGAAAGTTCTATTTGGTTTTCCTCTTCAATTATTTTTTTTAAAATATCATCCAATACATATAGATTTGTTTTAAATGGATTTTCCTTCAAATGTGTCCATTTGGAAATACACACTATCTTTTACAGTGCCCATTACAACATATTATTGATAATAAATAAAACATTTTTGTTAGTTGTGACAAAAATCTTTACAAATTTTTTATATACGATATAAGAGAAAGGTATTCTATCAGTTTAATGAATTATTGTAATGAATTTTTACTCCAAAAAATTTCATGGAATCAAGTAATTTCATGGAATCAAGCAAGTAAATGCTTAGTGGCTTACTTTGAAAGATGCTAAAAACACCTCAGCTCAAGTGATCTCCCTCTCTGGTGCCCCTTATTTCACCATTTGCATTTCATTTCCTTCATGCTAAGATTTGCCTCCTCTGGTGGGCTCTTTGTGGGTTTTTTTCTTTGTTTATTCATTTGTTTTTAATGTGTTCTATTTTGAGAGGACAATAATTCTCCATGATGCCTTAGTGAGCTTTATCCTACCCAGCTGCTGTGCTCCCTGGAATGAGTTGCCTGGGGGCACAAGGACTCTGAAAGAAACCAGACCAAGTAGTGTTGCTGTAGGGCCAGCCCAGAACAAGGAGTAATGGTCACTGATTATGTTATGCAAATAGCAGATGTTCTGGGTGGCAAATTTGTGTCAGGCAAACATGCGAATATTTCCATGAGCCAGAGGTTTTAGCCTGAAGGCTTTCTCTGATGAATCAGTACACTGATCAAAAGGTCCACATTGGTCTAGTTTATTCATTCCTTGAGTAAGAACTTGATGGTTAAATGCTAACTGAACTGGAATTAAACCCAGATTAATTTGTCCTCCACTGTTGTGTGTTTCAGAGACTGGAGCACAGGGAAGTTTTGGTGGGCTTGTTGTTCCTGGTTTTCCCGTTCATCCCAGCCAGCAACCTCTTCTTCAGGGTGGGTTTCGTGGTGGCCGAGAGAGTCCTATACATGCCTAGGTAATTACTGTTTCTGGTTTTCTCTTTACGAGACCAACACTGATGGCTCCAGAGAGACTGTTGTTTGTGTGTATCACAGTTAGATCCTTGTGGAGCTCAGGTGTTTATTACATCAGCTTTAAAAACAGCCACAGAGGAAGCTGGATAAGAATATTGACCCGAGTATATTCAGGATTTTAGCAGCAATCATTTTACCGTAACTTCTTTGTTCAAGTATCTGTGCTTATTAAACATAATGAGTTACTTTCTAGAGATATTTGTTAATTTGCATTAAGTTATTAACTGAGTTAAGTAGCATGATTTTAATTGACTTCTATCTTCTTTCTCCCTCTTTCTTTGTTCTTGAATTTAAAAATAGAAACAATCTCAAAGAAACTTGTCCTTGAGAAAAACATTGGTTAAAAGTTATAAAGGGCGTTCAGACATGTATGATTACATAATGCCACTTAGCTTTGAATTTTTGAACAGTGTGACGCTTGTCCGTTCTCTTGTCTTATTCAAATGTCAGCATTCCAAGGCCGTGTTTCTCTCCAGAAGCCTGAAAATGTCCCTGAAATGGTTCTGCCATTTATCTATTGTGTGACCTTAAGCAGAACATGATTTTTTTTACACTCATTTTTTTTTTAAAAACTTTAGAACGTTATTTCTTTATTTTTATTTTGGCTGTGCTGGGTCTTTGCTGCCACACATGGGCTTTATTGCCACGTGGCATGTGGGATCTTAGTTTCCTGACTAAGTATCAAACCCCCATCCCCTTCATTGAAAGATGCATTCTTAACCACTGGACCACCAGGGAAGTCCACAAACTGAATTTTTTTTTTAACTTATAGAGCTTTATTTATTTATTTAATTTACTTTTATTTAAGCCACACTGTGCAGCTTATGAGATCTTAGTTCCTCGACCAGGGATTGAACCTGACCCTTAGCAGTGAAAGTAGAGTCCTAATCACTGGGCTGCCAGAAAATTCCCTCTCATTTTTAAAACAGATATTTTAATAAGCTTCCTAAAATTAAGTGATTTTATGAATTATGAGTAAGAATGAACTTTTCTAAAAGGCAACAAAATAAATACAATAAACCAAAATATTATCAGGAAATTATTCATTCATATTGAGTTAGAAATTTGTTAACTTTAAATTTAATTTAAATAAAATTAATTTAAGTAACAAATAAGAAGATTTAATTTCATTTATGGATATTGATTGAGAATTTTTAAATGCATATAATTAGAAATGAATTTCATAACCTTTAACTTCCCTCAAACTAAGTACCTCACAGCTTTTCTAAGACTTTACAGTCTCTTGTTTTGACTTGGTTAATGAAAAGGTGGCCTTTAATTTTCTTTGTGTCTACAGCACAATTTGGGAAGGAGATTATTCCTTGATAAGAACTACTTGATAAGACAAAAATACAGCACAATTTCTTTGCATTCTGTGTTGCCTTAAGATAACAAGCTTGTGAGGCTTTGCCAGTACTAAGGAATATGGTGGGCAAAGGCAGACTTCAGTGTCTGCTCTACATGTGTTTTTGCTTGGAGCAGCTGAGAGTGGCTTCAGTCAGGTTTTGTCTGCAGTACTCCTGATTCCAAGCAGAACCTGTTCATTCTTCACTTAAGAGATATTCACAGAGCACCTGTGCCAGCATGCTCTACTAGATCTGAGGCTACAAAAATTAGTGAATCTCTGGGTTTTGTGTTTTTCTTCCCACCACCCCCCCCCCACCAAAGATTTTAACTGCTGATTAAACACAAAATGGCACCTTTCAATCTAAACACTTGATGGGTCTGGATATTTTTAAAAATAATATCACAGTCTAATTGTATCAGAACTTTTGTTGAATCTTTATTGTATGTCAGTCACAACACTAAGTGTGTTATATTTGTTTTCTCAGTTAATGCATGCTGTATGTGGTGGTTCAAGACATGTTCCTACAGTCATAGTGTGATGTGAGTGTGACATCCCTAGGTCTGTTTTCTCATCTATGTAAAATGAAGATAATGGCACTGAACTCAGTGAGATATTATAAACATTAAGTGAGATGGTCATATAAAAAACTATAAAATGCTTTGTATTGTACATGACTAGTAAATATCAACTGTTACTATTGTTGATATCAGCTTTCTGAGATAGCTGATACCATTATACACATTTTACAAAAGTAATGCCTGGGCTCTAAGTTAAGTTACTTGTCCAAGTGATAAAGCTGCTGCTGCTGCTGCTAAGTTGCTTCAGTCGTGTCCAACTCTGTGCGACCCCATAGACTGCAGCCCACCAGGCTCTGCCATCCAGGCAAAAACACTGGAGTGGGTTGCCATTTCCTTCCCCAGTGTGTGAAAGTGAAGTCGCTCAGTTGTGTCTGACTCTTTGTGACCCTGTGAACTGCAGCCTCCTAGGATCTTCTGTCCATGGGATTTTCCAGGCAAGAGTATTGGAGTGGGGTGCCATTGCCTTCTCCAAGTGATAAAGCTAGTAAGTGGCAAAATGGTGGATTATGGATCCTTGTCTACTGACCCGTCTGTCACCTTCCAGCTTACATTGCTTCTCTGATAGTAACCTCAGTATTCTGCTCAGTGGAAAAAGATGAAGAAAATCTGAGCACAGTTAAGTACTCTCAGCTCAACTCCATTTGGAATCAGCACTTGATACTTTAGGAGTCCTGAGATCTGAATCCTCAGCCATTGAGGTTCTGACTACATGGGCAGTGAACTTTTCTAATCCAAATACAAGAGAAAATTTTTTGAGGAAATGAAAGGCTGGAATTTTAAATAAGAGGTTAAATTTCATTCTTCTGGAAGAGAAACTTAGGTAAACACTATGAAAGAAAAAGTGAAATTTAGTTACTCAGTCGTGTCCAACTCTTTGCAATCCCAAGAACTGTAGCCTGCCAGGCTTCTCTGTCCATGGATTTCTGCAGGCAAGAATACTGAAGTGGATTGCCAATTCCTCCTCCAGCGGCTCTTCCTGACCCAGGGGTTGAGCCTCGGTCTCCTGTATTGCAGGCAGATTCTTTACCATTTGAGCCACCGGGGAAGCCCATAATATTGTCATCAACCGTGTGTAAGCTATCTTATTTAAAGCCAGGGGTTTCTATCACCCCAGCAGGTGTGTCCTCCACGCACAGAATCATCCAGCTCTGGCCCTCCCGGTGCCGCCATGTCATAGCTAGGCCTTTCTCTGATTCCATTCCTTTGCTCCAAAATAGTCAAAGTTGTACCACTGCCCTTTTCCCGCTAGGAATAAGCTGATTGGGATTAAAAGTGTGAAATATAAAGAAAATATCAATATTACCAACAGCACGTGCCTGCCTCTGAGAACTTATTTGAATTTTGCTGCATTTGGCAAACTTGATGCAAAGTCATCCAAAAATCAGTTTCAGGAAACTGATCTTTATTAAAAGATGGCTGGCCTTTCCTCTCCAAGTTCCTGCATCTATGCATTGTAGTGCTGATGCCAAGTCATCATTTTCTGAGGGTTTGTCTCTACTGCCCAGCGTCTCCTGTATTCAGATCCACATTATCAGTGTGTCCAGCCAGGACTCTTTCCCCTCCAAAGCTATAGTCTCAGCAGATGCCAAGGCCGTGTGACAGGGAAGTGGTCCTGGAGCTGATGAAGAGGGCAGGTGACCAGGCCAGATACACAGCTCTGAACACACACCTGAGAGTTTAATTCTGATTCTGGGAGCCTGGAGTCAGAGGAAGCTGAGGAGTTTTTGAGAGAGACATTGTACTTCTCATGAACCCCAGCCTTCCTTCACGGTCGCTGTTGTAATGAGTACCACAAGGGAGCCATATTAATTATGGCGCTGGATTTCCTTTTATCTAAAGTTGTACAACTGGGTCAGAAATCAAAGTTTTGTGGTGAAACTTCTGTACTATGACTTAAGAGACTTAAGTAACTTTGCTGGAGCTGGTTACCCATGGTGACAGTTTTCATGAAAATGGGTACTTTCTCCTAAAAAGATTATACTCAGCAGAGACCAGCTGGCCCATCTCAGTGGAGGATGGTAGACAGTTGGGTAAGGACCTGCTGGAATCTTCTTTAGGGCTGCAAAGAATGTTACAGACAACTGCAAGTGTCCCTTGGAAAGTGCCAGAGCACCAGGTGAAGCCAGTGCATTTAATAAACCTGCACGCTGGCTTCCACAATGCTGAAGCATGTGTCCAAGCTTTTTTAAACACACGGGAATCCTCTCTGCATGGCTTTCCTCCCATTACTGAGCTCAACAAGAAAGAGCCATTCCCCACTGCATTCACACCCAGCTGCTTTGAGGAAAATATGCACCATGTATTCTGGCCTTCTTGAAGATACAGATCATCATCTTTAATATAGAAATTCATCAATGCAGAAAATCTGTGTTATCTCCAAAACTTTAGCCAACAAAAGGAAGATGAAATTAAAAGTTCAATTGATAGATGAACTTCCTGCTCACTGAATGTTCAAGTTAAGGATCCCATTCTGAGTTTTAAGATCCCATCCATGAACACTACAGAGGTCATGTCCACCTTCACTGAACCCCAGGGGGATCCCTGCAGCCCCAGGGGGCTGGTTTGGCCATTTTACAAGAAACACCCAGAATGAGTCATATTCACAGTTCTCTTTCATCCTCCGCCTCTCTGCCTAACAATGAACAAGTCACTTAAATCTTTCGGCTTCTGTTCTCCCTCCATCCTGACCTAGCGAAGATCCAAAATCTCACCTGCCTCTCACTTGCACTTTGAAATCTGTGGATAAAAGGAACAGAAATTGGCTATCTATTTAGCACACTGTTGTATGGCTTTAGGGTCAATGTTTTACCACCAAAAGCAATTGGAATAATCTTTTCTTCTGGTGATAAATGCCAGTTTTATGGATATCTTTTTTGAACAGGCAGGGGAGTTCAGGGCTTAAATCATTCTTTCACAGAAGTTTTGATCTCTTGTTCTTATCTCAAGAGTAGCATATAATTTAATGGCTACTTTTTGTATTTCATAAAAACCACTTTATAATGCTTCAAAGGACTAAAATTTCTTAGAATCAATGAAGCAGACATAGTTGTTGAGAGCTCTCAAATAAAATCAGAGGATATGATCAGAGATCCATTCAGATGCCAGATTAAGGATGATTTATTTACTTTAGTGTCAAGGAGCAAATTCCTGAACTATTTTAAGAAAACATGTATGAGGGGAGAGGGACGAACAGACAGGGGTAAGTGAAGGCAGAAACAAGAATGTGGACAGAATTGATCAAGAAAAACTGGGACCATGGAAGGAGAAGTTAAATAGATAACGTGTTTGAGGGGAAAAAGGATACGACTTGAGTTGTATAGTTCTTCAGCTAATGGACACATCAGACATGGAAAAATGGGGAAAAGGTGACTCTTTTCCATTTTCAGTTTTGACAAATACCTTCAAATCATACCTACTAATTCTAAAATGGAATTTGTAATCTTACACAGGTTATTTATTTCTCAGGATGCAAAATGAGACATGTTACCTCTAAAGGAACACTAGCCCTGTTATCTGACATTGGGGACCCCTACTGATAAGCCCTCTATGCGTATGCTCCTTCAGAGTTGCTGGAAGAGAGTGATGATTGAGAGTGAATCAAAGTTTTGCCGAATACACAAATCAACAGAAAAATAATTTGCTATCAATAAAATCTTACGTTAGCACATCCAGTGAAAGGAAGACTGACCTGGGAATCAACACGCTGCCTGGCCATCCTGAGGATTACTTTCCTGTCTATAAAATCTGAGTGTTGGCCTTGCCTGGTGGTCCCCAAATGTTGCTTATATCTTCATGCCACGGTTATCCCTGCCTATAGCCACACTGGAGATTGAGAGTGCAACCCTCCATTAATTTCTTCTCCCCTACTCAGCTCCTCCTTCTTGGACATTTTGCAGTTCAGGAAATCTAAACTCCAGTTATCAGGATGCCACATGATCTCAAAGGTTCCTTTCAGCTCCAAAGTTCCACTCTTTGTGGCTTGGAATAACCTTGGGTAAAGCATGAATTTTTCCTCTTAAGGTCTGAAACACATGTTTGTCCTGTACTGGAATGGGACCACTTGTGTCTGCTTAGTTTCAGCATGATACCCAAGTAGAGAAAGGGAGACATATCCCCTGATGGTGGGGCAGGAAGAGGGGAAGTCCACCTGCCATGTGGATAGGCCCTCTGCAGGGTCCAGCAGAGGGCACTGGAAGTTGGTCTGGGCAGCCCTGGTGTGGGGCCTCCTCATGAACTGATGGGGTGTCCTTGCTTAGCAGCAATAAGGAGTACCTGCCAGGAGGAAATAGGACCCTAATCACTGAAGTAAGACAACAAGGGGCAATGGCAGATGCTCCCATTCAAGTGGTGATAGTGCAGGCAGCTTATCAAGAGAAGCTGCAGCCATGAGAACAGGTCAGATGTGTGCATATCCATATCAAGTCATGAGAAGAGACTCAGGAATTGTGCTGAAGCCTAATATCTAAACCCAGGCTCAAAGCACAGGTCAGATTGCTCACAAGGTGAATGGTACTAAGTCCGACATGTTGAGTCCCTCTGCTGCCCTACACTGGGGTTTCAAAAGGCAATTAACGTTGGTCTTCAGAATACCACAGGGTAGGGATGGGAAGATTTGACTCCAGTGTGTTTGTCTCTCTGCTCTTGCTGTGCCAGCATGGACTGTTCCATCCAGCCCCTTGAGACCTCAACTAAGAAGAGAGATGAGATCCAGAAGCTGGATCTTGTCTTGTGAAGGCTACTCTCCAGAGCAGGGCCCAAGTAGGGAGGGTCCTGGGCTGCACCAGACTAGTGGTCAGTCACCAAGTCATCATGGGAGTGAGTGGGCTAGGTGACTGTCATGACCAGAAAGGAAGCAGTAGGACTTTGCAAAGGGACTCAAATGACTGTGTTATAAATCTAGAGACTGTGGATCACATAGAACAGAACAGTAGTGAGAAGGAGTGAGTGAGCTGAGAGGAGGTCAGTGTGCTCACGGGCTGAGGATCAGCTAGTCCGTTCTATTGTGTTCAATTAATTGTCCTCGGCTATTGGATAAAGGGAGGATAAACTTGAACAGTTATTTGCTAGGCTGGAATCAAAGCCTTAATATTATAGAACCTTGTTAGGTTGTTAGTTATAAAAGATAAATGTTTGTTTCTGAATTTTAAATGGAGAGCAGTAAATGTCTTGGAAACCATGATTTGAAAGTAAAATTTGGAGAGTAGAATCTGAATTCAGATAAGACTGAATAGAATAATACATGTGCAAAATGTTTGTAAGCTATACTAGGTAATTACAAGCCGTTATTTCAGTCTATCCTGTACAAATGAGAAGACTGTGGGAACCAAAGTGGAAGGAAATCAAAGCAACATAGTACAGGCCTCTCATTCTCCAGCGCTTTTCTTCCTCTTGCTTTGCTCTACAAAACTCTGTCTCTTTTCTCATCTCATGTGCTCAAAAATAAACAACCCTTAAAAGAAAAAAAATAATATGTTGAATCTAGACAAATGGTACAGATGAATCTATTTCCAGGGCAGGAATAGAAACTCAGATGTAGAAAACACACAGGTGGACACAGAGAGAGAAAGGGAAGGTGGGATGAACTGGGAGATTGAGAGTCACGTATATGCACGACCATGTGTAAGACAGCGGGTGGGAAGCTGCTGTAGAGCACAGGGAGCACTACTCAGTGCTCTGTGACAACCTAGATGGGCGCAGTGGCTGGGGGAGGGGGGTGACAGGGGGGAGGTCCGAGACAGAGGGGATATAAGGCCTATACACAGCTGATTCACTTCATAGTATAGCAGAAACTCACACAACAGTGGAAAGTAGTTGTACTCCATTGGAAACAAAAAAACTGAGCTCCCAGACACAGAGAACAGATTGGTGGTTCCCAGAGATGGGGTGTGAGGGGTGGGCAAAATAGGTGAAGGTGGGCAAAAGGCACGAACTTCCAGTTATAAGTTAAAGAAGCCCTGGGCATGTAATGTGTAGTTAATAATACTGTGTTGTATAACTGAAAATTGCTGAGAAAATAGATCTTAAAAGTTCTTATCACAAGAAAAAAAATGTTTAAGTATGTAAGCTGATGGATGTTCATTAGACTTACTGTGGTGATCATTTTACAATAAATAGAAAGATACCTGACACTAGTGTATCACTCGTATCTCAAATTTTTAAAAAAGTGAGCAAGCCTAGCTTATCAGGCTAGCTTTCTGAAACATAATACTGAAGGAGCTTATGGAATGTGCCTCTGGGAGTGGAAGGGAGACTAGCATGAAGGTGTCACACTCCCAGTGTCCTGCATGGTTTGCCTGGAGGATGTAAGTGGACTTATGTATCGCTATTGCAACCTCCCCTCCATTAAGACTCCCTCGTCTTTATTAGTGAATCTCTTTCTTTCCTTGGTGCCTGGATTCTGTCCTGGGAAATACATCTCAATCCAGGGACTTCTTCTATACATTTTAGTCATCTTAAAATATCCTCCCCACTCATTTAGAAGCCCAGGTTGTCAGAGGTGGGACCACCATTTTGTACATCTGTGTTTTCTCATAATACCCAGAAAAATACATGCTTCATTAGAGAGTATTGTGTAACATTAAAGAACATTGGATGCTCAGAGGTAGGGTCTACCTGCCAATGCAGGAGACGGAGATTCCATCCCTTGGTTGAGAAGATCCCGTGGAGGAGAAAATGGCAATCACACTAATATTCTTGCCTGGGAAATCCTATGGAGAGAGGAGCCTGGTATGTTACAGACCACAGGGTCACAAAGAGTCGGACTTGACTGCATGACTCAGCATGCATAAGCCGACATGTGCCACAGCACGTGGGGAAGAAACACGGGTATAGCAGCAGCTAGTGAGTTGTCTGGCCATTATGCTTTTGCTTCAAAAGTGAAGATGCTCGACTCCAGAATTTGGTAGTTTGTGGAAGAATTAGTGGCAGAATTCAGGTCCTAATGCTGAGTATGCTGTAGGAGGTTTGAGAAGGTGGTTTTTCTGACATCTTAGATGTAGATTCAGTTACTTTCGAGGTGTTTGGCTTTCAGCTCAGATGGAAAATTTGGATGTGGCCACTTGAACCAGGCTGAGATGGAAATAAGCCAAGTGGAGGCGCCTGCAAAGGGAAACATGACACCTCAAGTATCTCACCCTGGTGATAGTCATCTTTGGGTTCCACTTTGAACTGATGCATTTTTAAGTTCACTTTTGTTTCCGTGTTAGTTTTGTTGTCAAAATTTGGCCTCTGTTCACTGGTGCTGAATAGAAACACAGAGACAGAGTTCTGGGTGTAGTAGAACACCTGAGGATCACAAAGTATACACATATGTAGCACAAAATGTGTTCAGAAACTTGATTTACTATTGGACCATACTCTTCGGATGGACTGGGAAGTTCTTTTAAATCATTAAATATTAAGATGACCATCTCTTCTATTAAATTACAGTACATATTCTAGACCATTCAGATCAAGCCTTTACTCCCTTTGAGAGTTTTCAACATCAGTTGACTGAGCTTCAGGCTTTACAACGTTTATCCCTGTAGAGATCATCTTTACAGTTCCTCGGGAAAATGTGAATGTGCTGAGTTTTGTTTTCAATACTGTATGAAAACAGGAAAAAAATAAAACAAAATTTAGAAAATACAGCTCATTAAAAAAAAAAAAAAAAGGAAAGAAAAGAGCAGCTTTTATTGCTTTGCCAGGCAAAGGGGACCACAGTGGGCTAATGCCCTCAAGGCTATGTGACCCACCCTAGAAGGGGTAGGAAGGAGTTTAACAGTGGTTAAGAAGCAGAGTGTGATCAGCTCGTGGACAGTTCTTGAATTGGCTTGCATCAAGGTGAAGTTTCAAGCATCATCAATCTTCTGGTTTCAACCAGTCTAGGGTCTGTGTTCTGGTGGTCAGCAGTTTTCATCTGGAGGAGATCTGCTTCTAGTAAAAACAAGTTAAGAATGTGTTTCAGAACTTTATCTATATATTTTAGGGAACTGGGAGTTGGGTGATTCTGCTGTGTGGCAGAATCATAGTCTAAATTTTTACCAGTTCCCTAGCCCGAGAGCTCTTCTTTGTTTCTATATCTTCCTATTTCCCAGTCATTAGCTCGAGTCAACGTTTTACTTCAAAAGACAAGGACACAGGGGCTTTTACACAGTTGTAGTTTCTGATGCCTTCAACCACAGTGTTCAATCACACTTATGAAGCACCTCCTGTTATCTGTCCAGTACTTAGCCTGAAAAAAGGAATAAAACAATTCTCTATCCTTAAAAGTCACCCGAACTTCCAGTTAATACTTTATGTCTTATCAGAGTTGAATACAAAAGCTTCCTCACTATGCATTAGTGCAACAAAGAGTTTACAATTTTCTTTTCCTTCACTTTCACAAAGATAGACACAATAGAGAAAGGTTTGACATGGGTCTAACGGAAGATTTGCTTAGTGCTTTTTTATGTTTGAAGTCTATGGATGTTCATTATTGTAACTATACGGCCACATGTATTTCACATAGGACCAGTGTACCTTATTTTCTGCAGTATTTTTTCTATAAAAATGTTATGTGAATCATACCTTTCAGAAGGAAACAATGTTGTATAAAGTATTTTGAAGTTTTGAAGGTGTTCTTATTGAATGCTCTTAAAGGACTTATATCTGGCCTGTAAATTAGACAGTTTGGGTCAGTCTGGAAATTATGTTTCTTGAGGTGTATTTACAGATCTACAACATATTTTATTGATGTAGTTCAGTTCAGTTCACTTGCTCAGTCGTGTCCAACTCTGTGCGACCCCATGGACTGCAGCACGCCAGGCCTCCCTGTCCATCACCAACTCCTGTAGTTTACCCAAACTCATGTCCATTGAGTTGGTGATGCCATCCAACCATCTCATCTTCTGTCATACCCTTCTCCTCCCACCTTCAATCTTTCCCAGCATTGGGGTCTTTTCAAATGAGTCAGGTCTTCACAGCAGGTGGCCAAATATTGGAATTTCAGCTTCAACATCAGCCCTTCCGATGAACACTTAGGACTGATCTCCTTTAGGATGGACTGGTTGGATCTCCTTGCAGTCCAAGGAACTCTCAAGAGTCTTCTCCAACACCAAAATTCAAAAGCATCAATTCTTCAGCACTCAGCTTTCTTTATAGTCCAACTCTCACATCCATACATGACTATTGGAAAAACCATAGTCTTGACTAAATGAACCTTTGTTGGCAAAGTAATGTCTCTGCTTTTCAATATGCCGTCTAAGTTGGTCATAACTTTCCTTCCAAGGAGTAAGCATTTTTCAATTTCATGGCTACAGTCACCATTTGCAGTGATTTTGGAGCCCCCAAAAATAAAGTTAGCCACTGTTTCCACTGCTTCCTATCTATTTGCCATGAAGTGATGGGACCAGATGCCATGATCTTCGTTTTCTGAATGTTGAGCTTTAAGCCAACTTTTTCGCTCTCCTCTTTCACTTTCATCAAGAGGCTCTTTAGTTCTTCTTCACTTTCTGCCATAAGGGTGCTGTCATCTGCATATCTGAGGTTATTGATATTTCTCCCGGCAAGCTTGATTCCAGCTTGTGCTTCATCCAGCCCAGCATTTCTCATGATGTACTCTGCATATAAGTTAAATAAGCAGGGTGACAATATATAGCCTTGACATACTCCTTTCCTGATTTGGAACCAGTCTGTTGTTTCATGTCTGGTTCTAACTGTTGCTTCCTGACCTGCATACAAACTTCTCAAGAGGCAGGTCAGGTGGTCTGGTATTCCCATCTCTTTCAGAATTTTCCACAGTTTGTTGTGGTCCACATAGTCAAAGACTTTGACATAGTCAATAAAGCAGAAATAGAAATTTTTCTGGAATTCTCTTGCTTTTTTGATGATTCAGCTGATGTTGGCAATTTGATCTCTGGTTCCTCTGCCTTTTCCAAAGCAGCTTGAACATCTGGAAGTTCACGGTTCACGTATTGCTGAAGCCTGGCTTGGAGAATTTTGAGCATTACTTTACTAGCGTGTGAGATGAGTGCAATTGTGCAGTAGTTTGAGCATTCTTTGGCACTGCCTTTCTTTGGGATTGGAATGAAAAGTGACCTTTTCCAGTCCTGTGGCCACTGCTGAGTTTTCCAAATTTGTTGGCATATTGAGTGCAACATTTTCACAGTATCATCTTTCAAGATTTGAAATAGCTCAACTGGAATTCCATCACTTCCACTAGCTTTGTTCGTAGTGATGCTTTCTAAGGCCCACTTGACTTCACATTCCAGAATGTCTGGCTCTAGGTGAGTGATCACACCATCATGATTATCTGGGTTGTGAAGATCTTTTTTGTTCAGTTCTTCTGTGTATTCTTGCCACCTCTTCTTAATCTCTTCTGCTTCTGTTAGGTCCATACCATTTCTGTCCTTTATTGAGCCCATCTTTGCATGAAATATTCCCTTGATATATCTAATTTTCTTGAAGAGATCCCTAGTCTTTCCCATTCGATTATTTTCCTCTATTTCTTTGCACTGATCACTGAGGAAGGCTTTCTTATCTCTCCTTGCTCTTAACTCTAATTGATGTAGTAGAGTACCTAATACACACATGAACTTTAGAATGCTGATACCTGTATTCAGTTCAGAGAACACATCCATGTGTTATTTCATTTACTCTGTGCAATAGCCTTTCAAGGTGATTGTAGTACAAACAACTTCGCTTTGTTGATCAAAGCCTTGTCATGGCAAAGGGGCATGCGTAACTCAGCAAAGCTATGAGCCATGCTGTGCAGGCCCACTCAAGACAAATAGGTCATAGTGCAGAGTTCTTACAAAACATGGTCCACTGGAGAAGGAAATGGCAATCCATTCCAATATTCATGCCACGAGAACCCAATGAAAAGGCAAAAAGGTGTGACACTGAAGATGAGCCCCTGCCCCCAGGTCAGAAGGTGTCCAATATGCTAGTGGGGAAAAGCAGAGGGGAATTACTAATACCTCCAGAAAGAATGAAGCAGCTGGGCCAAAGCAGAAATAGCACTCAATTGTGGATGTGTTTGTCAAGAAAATTAAAGATATCAAGAGAACATTTCATGCAAGGATGGGCACGATAAAGGATAGAAACAGTAAGGACCTAAGAAGCAGAAGAGATTCAGAAGAGGTGACAAGAATACACAGAATTATATAAGAAAGCTCTTAATGACCCAGATAACTGCAATGGTGTGGTCACTCACCTAGAGCTGGACATTCTGGAGTGTGAAGTCAAGTGGGCCTTAGGAGAGATTACTATGAACAAAGCCAGTGGAGGTGACAGAATATAAACATTAAAAAGCTTCTCAATTCCAAGCCTAGCACCCCTGGGATGCGGAGCTAAGGAAATACACAATAGATGCCTTTCTCTAGACTATGAATAAACTTTCACATCCAGATACATTCCATCTTTGGGGATATTTCCCCATCCATCAAATGTTTGAGATAATAAATGAAATGGCAATAAGATGGGACACTGATGAGCCTGGGCTCATGGAACTGCCAGCTTCTGGGTTCAATCTGATTTGAGGAGCCACCATTGACTCCTGTTGTTTCCTTTGCTAGAGCATCAAACACTTGTTCTGGGGCCAAGGTTCCAGGGCTTTATTGTTTAACCATTTGGGGTCAGCATTCATGAGACCAGAATAAGATCTTAAGGTCAGATAAATTTCCAGATGGGGATTCAATAGATTAATGTGAAGTTAATCAGGGATGTGTTTCACTTCAACAGTCTAAAGTTGGGAATTTTTTAGAGTAATAAAAGAGAAAGAATGTGTCTGTCTTGTATCATTAATGCTACTTATAAGTACACTCAGTGGGTAATTTAAGCTTGTTAAGTTAAAAGGTAGAATTTCAGTTCTTCCTTAACAGCTGAAAGATTCTCTTTGCTGCATATAATTATAATTAAACAAAAAGTGAAACTAAAGTAAATTTCACTAAATGCTTGGCCCAGTCATAGAAAATTGTCATCTCTCCAGGTTGATGTAAATGGGAAGGGAAAATGTTGTTACTTTTATCACTTAAGAACTTCTTCCACTTAAGGTTCCTGAAAGTACATTTGTACTATTTGCAGGATGATTAACTGCTCACAAAGTTCTCAAACAACAGGTGTAAACATTTTTTTATTCTAATTTGAAAGGACAGACATTGTTGATTCATATTTCCTATCCAGCTCTCTTTGGATTTGCATCTTTTCAAGGAGAGATGCAAATTTCTTTAGTTACTACAAGTGCTGCATGCTGAGCAGCTTGTCAATAAAATCCATTCGAAATTGGAGATACCTGTGGCCTGTGAATGAGAGAGTATTTCTATGCTTCCTTCTCTCGGACAGCTGTGGTGCTTCTCAAGTGTGCTTTGAAAATGCCTCTCTGTACTGAGCTAAGCCATTCCACAGCCAGCTGGGTTCTTGGTTCTCCAGGTTATGATGTTGTCAGCTGTCAGCTGTTTGCACTGACTCTTTTGGGCTCTCTGTGGCTATCTCTAGTCAGAGTCCACATTTTCCTTCAACAGGTTAGCCGGACCAAACTGGAGTCTGGTTTCATTTTCCTGGAGGCCAAAAAAGTATGTAGTTTCTCATTTGCTTGATTTTTCCAGTTTCAAAATGAGGGCTTTAGCTGCCCCAGCAATGAAGAGAGCAGTCGTACCCCCTGCAGCTGAGAGCCGCAGTAAAGCAGATGTTGAAAGATGAAATGTCGTAATAGAGAAGCATCTTAATCTCTGATATTGTGTTCAGGTTCTTAAGAATGTGATATCCTCTGAGAAATTTGCAAACCTAAATGGAGATTATTTTATATGGCTTCACATTTCTTTAAACCATATGTCAACACAAAGACTTCTGGAAAGAAAATGACTGTGTTACTTGATCCCAAGGCCTGTGCTGAGTGGAAGGAGAGCTGTTCCCCCTCGTGCTGGCCGTAGCAGGGCTCAACGACAGGCCTGTGAGTGGAATCTGGCCCACCGCCTGCTTTTATAAATACATTTTGTTGGAACATAGCCATGCTCATTCGTTTACATAAGTGTCAATGGCTGCTTTCCTGCTACAAAGATAGAGTTGAGTAGGAAGGACAGAGGCCATATGGCCTGAAGTATTTACTCTCTGGCCCCTTACAGAAAAAGTGTGCCAACTCCTGAATTACAGCAGAATGTTAGGGTCATGAGACTTCTGATCTGACTCTATTCCTAGCTTTTGGAGCTGTGGGCAAGTTATTTAAATTCTCTAAGACTCTTGAGAGTCCCTTGGACAGCAAGGAGATCAAACCAGTCAATCCTAAAAGAAATAAATCCTAAATTTTCATTGGAAGGACTGATGTTGAAGCTGAAGCCCCAATACTTTGGCCACCTGATATGAAGAGCTGACTCACTGGGAAAGACCCTGATGCTAGGAAAGATTGAGGGCAGGAGGAGAAGGGGACAACAGAGGACGAGATGGTTGGATGGCATCATCAACTCATTGGACATAAGCTTGAGCAAACTTTGGGAGATAGTGAAGGACAGGGAAGCCTGGTGTGCTGCAGTCCATGGAGTTGCAAAGAGTCAGACACAACTTAGCAACTGAACAACAACAACAAAAGCTTTAGTTTCCTCATTTATGAAGTCAAAGATACTGAAGATTAAGTTTTTTAATTAGATAATATATTTAAAGCCAGTACTATCCTTGTTCCAAGCCCTACAGATATAGTGGACAGGTCCACATAAAGCTCTTAGCACAGCACCTGACGCATACTGAACTGAACTGACGCGTAGGAAACACTCAACAAGTGTGCAAACGTATAAAATAGTTCATTTGGCTGCTATTATCTTAGTCATCCTTGTATTCTGCCACGTTTCTCTGGAGTTGTGGGGATCCCAGTGTTTCCCTTCCCTACTGCTCTGCCAGATGGCTGCTCTGTTTCCTACAAGGAAACAGTTAAAGACCATTGAGATTTCGTGAATGGAGTGCTTGGGAAGGAAGCAGGCGAAGCTGTGTGATAAGGTGTGAGGAACACAGGCATCCACCAGTCAAGGCAGAAGCCCAATGTCAGGACAGTAGATGGAGTGTGGACTCTAGAATCTGGAATTCCTGGTGTTTTGTGCATGAGCCATGTGACCAAATTCAGCAAATGTCCTTGTCTCTCTTGTTCAGTATCAGGAATTCAGTGCTGCTAACAGTGAACCCCAGGGATGTGAGGATGAGCTGACTTCCTGACAAGAATGTGCTCAACACATCAGATGTGCTCCATAAATATTGGTCCTCTGTGGTGCTGCTTTATGAAGGCAGGGAGAGAAGGCAGCTGGTCTTGGGGACATGGGTGCCTTCAGAGTGCACCTCCTGCATTTCAGTACCTGGTCCACATGTCAACTTTTCAGTTAGGCCTTCCCTAACCATCCATATGAACAGCTCATCTTCCCCGCCTCAGCCTGGTCTGCACCTTTTCTTTCCTACTTGATTCTTCTCTGCTTAACGTATTGTATTCTGTGTGATCTACTATGCATTTTTGGAGAAGGCAATGGCACCCCACTCCAATACTCTTGCCTGGAAAATCCCATGGATGGAGGAGCCTGGTGGGCTGCAGTCCATGGAGTCGCGAAGAGTTGGCCACGACTGAGTGACTTCACTTTCACTTTTCACTTTCATGCATTGGAGAAGGAAAAGGCAGCCCACTCCAGTGTTCTTGCCTGGAGAATCCCAGGGATGGGGGAGCCTGGTGGGCTGCCGTCTGTGGGGTCGCACAGAGTCGGACATGACTGATGTGACTTCGCAGCACAGCAGCACTCTGTGTTCTACTTGTCTGTTGGCTGTTTTTCCTTCCATGGGAGTTCTAGGAGGAGAGGAATGATTGTGTTATCCACTGTTATGTTCTTGGTGCCTGTAACAGTGGGAGGTATATATTCTGTGTTTTACCTATAATTGTATTTTTAGTGCCCAGCATACTGCCTGTCGTATACTAGTGAGAGAACAAATAAATAGTTGAGCAAAGTAAATGAGATGTATTGATTTAGGGTTTCTTATAGTATTAGTGTCTGACTCATGTAGGATTTCTTTACACAAGCTCCTTTCATTGTTAAAATATTCTGTAATAATTTATATTGTCATCTTAGGAAAAAAATGACTGAAATGTAGAAGCTAAATGTTTGTGTTTTTCTGAGGCCAGTCAGCAGGCAGGAAGCCTCTCTGTGGGTGCATAGGTGATGGGAGGGATCATGTTCCATCCACCAGGCCAAAGCTTTCAGAGATGTGACCACAATGTGCCAGAGTCCCACTCCAGGATTCTTCTTGTCTCTTGGGAAAGCCAGGCCACAGTCTGCATGAGAATCAGATCAATGAAGCTTGTCCATGATGAGCTGCAAGCTTCCAGGCTCTAGAGTCGGCCTGTGAAAGGATTTTCCTTCCCACAGGAAGGAAAGGCATAAGGACTTTTGCCTGAGTGGGGACTTACTAAGTGGCATGTTTCTGGAGACCAAATCCAACACTCCTTGGTGACCAGAATCCCTCTCAGGATCTGATAGTCCCCCAGGGACTGTCTCTCTCAAGCCTCAGGGCCCAAATTTGCAACATGGTGCCAGAAGGGTTATACAATGTTAGGAGGATGAGGGAGATTGGATTAGAGGGTCCAGTCAAGACCCAAGAGCATACAGGATGGATGTTTCTGGATGCATGAGCTGATGAAATCTAGGAGCAGGAGCCTACAAGATGAACCTGTGGTTCTCCACACTCGGGCAGAGAACTAGCAAATGTGCTGGTGGAGCCCACTGGGGCATTGACGTGGAAATGTTGTATCTGACAGGGAGGTTATGTCTGTCTTTCTATCATAGCACAGGCTCTGTTTGAAAGTTAGTTGCATGGGATGGAATGCTCAGAGGCCTCCATCACACTCTCAGACTCACCTGCCTCTCCACTTTCTTTTCCAGCATGGGCTACTGCATTCTTTTCGTGCATGGACTGAGCAAGCTGTATGCGTGGCTGAATCGTTGTGGAGCCACCACCCTGAGCATGTCCACGGTGCTGCTACTGCTGCTTTTCTCCTGGAAAACCGTGAAACAGAATGAAATTTGGCTATCGAGAGAGTCCCTATTCAGGTATGACTAGAGGGATAAAAGTGAATCTCTTCCCGTTATTTCTTTGCTTATGTATTTGTTTCCAAACAAATCAGGTGACATGGATCTGGTGATATTTATGACTCCAGAAGTGTTTTTCAGTGAAGTTATAAATGGAAAATGTCCTTTTATTTTGGGTTTTGACTTCAGTTTTTCGAATAGTATATTAAGTTTTATGGGAGCTCATTCTAAGTGAATTGATGAAAATAAGGATCACAGGAAACTTTGGGGGGGTCTGTGAATTGAGATGGAAAGTCTTAATGATAAGCTGGGCTGTAAAATCAGCTATAAACAAAATGAAACAATAAGTCTAATTCCATTGTTCAGCTGAGTGAAAGGGAAAGGTGAGTGCACAGCAAGAAGGAAGAGAAATGCTACATTTTCTTTAAAATGTTTCAGGACATTAAGTCATGATCTGTAATCTAGTTGCTTTACTTTGGAACATTAATTGTGAACAGGAAATGGTTTCTCATCTCCTGGTAGATTTTTATATGATGTAGAAGCTGTTTCAGAATATAGTGAAGTGTTAGTCACTCAGTCGTGTCTGCCTCTTTACAACCATTGACTGTTGCCATTGACTGTAGCCTGCCAACCTCCTCTGTTCAAGAGATTCTCCAGGCAAGAATATTGGAGTGGGTAGCCATTCCCTTTTCCAGGGGATCTTCCCAACCCAGGGACTGAACCCAGGTCTCCTGCAGTGCAGACAGATTCTTTACCATCTGAGCCACGAATACAACAATGTTCTAAATGTCTAAAGTATAAACATCCTTTGGGTCACTCATCATGCTGTGTTTCTGGACTTGATTTGTCTCATTGATGCCACAGCCCAGGCAACCTTTCCTGGGCTCCTGGCTCAGCCACACCTGACTTCCCTTGAGTATTTCCCAGTCTCTAGGAGTTCCTAGTTTTTGCCTGCCTCCAGCTTCTGTCCTCACTTGTGGCCCAGTTGGCCAGTTCAGTCAATGTGCTTTTATTTGGTTCCCTGATCACCTGGTACCCTACACTTATTCTTTGGAGGCAAATGACTGAAAGTGTGTAGCAGACTGGTTGTCTGAATAGTCTGTCCTGAGGGGACATGAATACTTGGAAAGGAATCAATGGAGGGTAAACTTACCCCAGTTTTCTCTCTTCACATCACAGTTCCCAGGAAGATAAAGTCTTCTAACTGAGCCTGAACTTCAGTCATGTGCCTGCCCTTTGTCCTCCATCAGGGCACTGAGATGACAGAACTGGCCAAAGACTCTCCTCTAACTTCCATGGGGGTGATGAGGGGGAAGTTGGCTTCCTCTGAGATAATACAGCAAAAGCAAATTCACTTCTGCTGAGGAAGTCCACTTAAAACAATATATCTGATTTTGCTACTTGGCAATTTAACTTTTTTAATAGAAAAAAATGTAATTTGGCATGCATGTCTTTATTTATTATTACATGTCATTTATTGTCATTGTCATTATCAGTGTCACCATCATTATTTCCGTGGGTACTGTAGGGACCTGTTACTCTGATTTTTGTTTTTTGTTTTTGTTTTTTTTTTTTTTTCCTTTTCTATGAATTGTTTTTCATTTTTAGGCTGCAGAGCCTGTTTTGTTCCTGTCATATCCCGGACTTCAGTGCAGTGCTTACAGATGACAGTGAACTTGTTCCCTCTTACTGCCCAGTGCTGAAGTCATTTTGTAAACACAAGGGCGTGGAAGTTCAGGAATATAACTTCCTCCTGGTTTCTGTTGACTTAATTCATTTTTTCTTTCACTTTCAGTAGGCGGTGATTTTATGAGAAATGTTTAAATGATTCTGCCCTGTGTTAAACCTTCTTGAGTAAAGGTACTAAGAGTGATTCCATTTTATAATGATGTTTACTGCTTAATCAGAGCAACTCTGGGGATGGATTCTGGCAGATAGTGGTTTATCTCAAGGATAACAAGTTAGTGTTCAATCCCTATACAACTGATGCCAGCAGTTTTAAAAAGGGAAAACAAAAGAGCAAAATACTCATTGACCTTGCATGCAGAGGCTTCTGGTTTTTTAGATGGGAGTATGTAGGAAGTGAGCAGTTGATTACTAAAACATTCCACATATGTACATAAAGAAACTTTGTATCTGAGAGGCCTTTGGTGATCAAATGGAGTTTTGTGTAATATGCAAATCAAAGCTATCAATAGTTTTTAGAAAGCTTTACCTATTGTAACTTATTTATATTCTGAGAAAACTTTTAAGAATCTGAGACTTTAAGTTTTTTTCTTTTTCCTTCAAGATGAGATGTTTGTATATATTCATCTTTCCTGAGCAATGTTCAAATTAGTTGAACATTTACCAGGAATCTTTGAGTCGTAATAGGATTAGTAGTTGGTGTGGAGTCTGGAATTAGGCTTTTTGGCTTTGCTCCAAGTTCCACTGTTTAATAGCTATATGATCGTGGGTGAGTTACTCAACCACTTCATGCCTTGGTTTCTTTATTTTAAAATTTAGGAATCTGGGATTAACATATATACACTTCTTTATGTGAAACAGATAACCAACAAGGATCTACTATATAGCACAAGGAACTATTCAATATATTTATTCAATATCTTGTGATAAACCATAATTTTATATATATATATATATATATATATATATATATATATATATGGTTTCCCTAATGGCTTAGTGGGGAAAGAATCTGAAGCCTGCAATGCAGGAGACACAGGAGATGTGGGTTTGATCCTTGGGTCTGGAAGATCCTCTGGAAAAGGAAATGGCTTGAATCATTTTGCTGTATACCTAAAACTAACCCAACATTGTAAATCATCTAAATTTCATTTGAAAATTTTTTAATAAATTTTTAAAATTTAGAATAATGATAGTGTTTATCTTCTGGTAGGGGCTTCCCAGGTGGCACTAGTGATAAAGAACCCATCTGCCAATGCAGGAGACATAAGAGAGGTGGGTGATTTGATCCCTAGGGAAGATCTCTAAGAAGATCCCTCCAGAGAAGATCCCCTGGAGGAGGGCATGGCAACCCATACCAGTATTCCTGCCTGGAGAAACCCATGGACAGAGGAGCCTGGTGGGCTACAATCCATAGGATCACAAAGAGTCAGACATGACTGAAGTGACTTAGTACACATGTGCATCTTTTGGTGTATTTATAAGAATAAAAGAGTGTGTTAAAAGATGCCCAGGGCAGTGTGATAAACACTATGTTTATAGCACTAAGGTTATTGCTCTGCATTGTGTTCTAGGACATGAGCGAGAAGTGGGTTGGGGGAGAGACTAGAGGAGCCTGAAGTCTGGATGGGAGTCAGACGCATGAACACATTTTAATATAATGTAGCAGGTGGTAGGATCTTCCCTGGTGGCTCACTGGTAAGAATCCACCTGCCAGTGCAGGAGATATGGGTTCAATCCCTGGGTCAGGAAGATTCCCTGGAGAAGGAAATGGCAGCCCACTCCGGTATTCCTGGCTGGGCAATCCCATGGACAGAGGAGCCTGGCGGGCTACAGTTCATGCGGTTGCAAACAGTTGGACACAACTTAGCAGCTAAACAACAAAGCAGGTGGTAGACAAGAGGAAGGGCAGGACACTGTATAAGTATAGGCAGGTGACTGTAATCAACCCAAGCCTTCAAAGACTGTTCTTTTGTGGGCCTGAGCTCGGTATGGTAGGATGAGGAAAACCTAAAGTAGCTCTAATGGTCAAAACCAAGAGCTGGTTCTAGAGCTTGTTCTAGTAAGAACAAGTTCTAGATAAGCTGATATCCTTACAGAGGTCCTAATTCTGTTTTCTCCTCTGTTCCAAACTGTAAACTCATTGACCATCCCAGGTCATATGGTCTCGAGAGCTCTCTAATTATATGGAGTGGTTTTGCTTGGCAATACTATGAGCAACCTTACAGAATATCTTTTTTTTTTTTAGTTTTTTATTTTTTAAATTTTAAAATCTTTAATTCTTACATGCGTTCCCAAAGATGAACCCCCCTCCCACCTCCCTCCCCACAACATCTCTCTGGGTCATCCCCATGCACCAGCCCCAAGCATGCTGCACCCTGTGTCAGACATAGACTGGCGATTCAATTCTTACATGATAGTATACATGTTAGAATTCCCATTCTCCCAAATCATCCCACCCTCTCCCTCTCCCTCTGAGTCCAAAAGTCCGTTATACACATCTGTGTCTTTTTTCCTATCTTGCATACAGGGTCGTCATTGCCATCTTCCTAAATTCCATATATATGTGTTAGTATACTGTATTGGTGTTTTTCTTTCTGGCATACTTCACTCTGTATAATCGGCTCCAGTTTCATCCATCTCATCAGAACTGATTCAAATGAATTCTTTTTAACGGCTGAGTAATACTCCATTGTGTATATGTGCCACAGCTTTCTTATCCATTCATCTGCTGATGGACATCTAGGTTGTTTCCATGTCCTGGCTATTATAAACAGTGCTGCGATGAACATTGGGGTACATGTGTCTCTTTCCATTCTGGTTTCCTTGGTGTGTATGCCAGAAGTGGGATTGCTGGGTCATAAGGTAGTTCTATTTGCAATTTGTTTAAGGAATCTCCACACTGTTCTCCATAGTGGCTGTACTAGTTTGCATTCCCACCAACAGTGTAGGAGGGTTCCCTTTTCTCCACACCCTCTCCAGCATTTATTGCTTGCAGATTTTTGGATCGCAGCCATTCTGACTGGTGTGAAGTGGTACCTGATTGTGGTTTTGATTTGCATTTCTCTGATAATGAGTGATGTTGAGCATCTTTTCATGTGTTTGTTAGCCATCCGTATGTCTTCTTTGGAGAAATGTCTGTTTAGTTCTTTGGCCCATTTTTTGATTGGGTCATTTATTTTTCTGGAATTGAGCTGCATAAGTTGCTTGTATATTTTTGAGATTAGCTGTTTGTCAGTTGCTTCATTTGCTATTATTTTCTCCCATTCAGAAGGCTGCCTTTTCACCTCGCTTATATTTTCCTTTGTTGTGCAGAAGCTTTTAATTTTAATTAGATCCCATTTGTTTATTTTTGCTTTTATTTCCAAAATTCTGGGAGGTGGATCATAGAGGATCCTGCTGTGATTTATTTCTGAGAGTGTTTTGCCTATGTTCTCCTCTAGGAGTTTTATAGTTTCTGATCTTACATTTAGATCTTTAATCCATTTTGAGTTTATTTTTGTGTGTGGGGTTAGAAAGTGATCTAGTTTCATGCTTTTACAAGTGGTTGACCAGTTTTCCCAGCACCACTTGTTAAAGAGATTGTCTTTACTCCATTGTATATTCTTGCCTCCTTTGTCAAAGATAAGGTGTCCATATGTGTGTGGACTTATCTCTGGGCTTTCTATTTTGTTCCATTGATCTATATTTCTGTCTTTGTGCCAGTACCATACTGTCTTGATGACTGGGGCTTTGTAGTAGAGCCTGAAGTCAGGCAAGTTGATTCCTCCAGTTCCATTCTTCTTTCTCAAGATTGCTTTGGCTATTCGAGGTTTTTTGTATTTCCATACAAATCTTGAAATTATTTGTTCTAGTTATGTGAAAAATGTGGCTGGTAGCTTGATAGGGATTGCATTGAATTTGTAAATTGCTTTGGGTAGTATACTCATTTTCACTATATTGATTCTTCCGATCCATGAACATCTTAGGACAGACCTTTGTGTTAGAGAAAATCCAAATTTCAATCAAGTTCCAGTGTTTCCAGCTAAGGCCTCCTCCCACAAAAAAGATGGCACTGAATGATGTATTTTTAGGATATACCAGTGCAAAGTCACCTCACGTCTTTGTACGTCTATTCTTGAAATCCTCTCACACAAAAGTGTACGAATCCAATACTTGTGTCTCACCAAGGGCTCAGAGAGAGAGCAGTTCGTCCAAATCAGACTAGCTGTGAAAAGGAGGAACCAGGATTTGAACCCAAATCTAATGTAAAAGCCAAAGAATGTATATACTTCACCACTCCTATATTTTGCTTTGTGTTGTCTAACTTAATCTCAGCCCAATGTAAACAGAGACTGACAGACAGAGCGAGAGACAGACAGAGACAGAATGAGAGAATTTGTAATCATAGTTGCAAGGTACATTTTCTTTAATCTCTTAGAACAGGAAATTATTCTGCTATCTAATCTGAGGAGATAGAAACTGCATACGTCCAGCTGAACTGAGTGATACCCCAGACTCTTATGTGTGTTTGCAGGAAATTGTACCAAAATAACACAATTTGATTAAATATTTTCTTCCCATCCCCCAAATCTTCAAAATACCTAGAATGACAAAGACAGCATACTTTGTTTTGCATCCAGTTTGGGTTCTCTCTGAATCCCATTCATGAACTGTTTAAATGATCCATGGACCACCTTTAAGAATTTATGGCCTAGACCTTCCTCCCTTTCTGTAGAAAACACATTTCTTTTTCTTCCTCTGGAATTGCTGAGCCAGAAAGATAAGCAGATCTCTCAGGGCAGAGAACAGAAACCAGAGATTGGCAGATTCCTTTGTAAAAGCCAGACTATAAATATTTGAGGCTTTGTGGGCCCTCTAGTTTCTTTTGCAGCTACTCAGCTGTTACCCTGGGAAAGAGGCCGAAGACATTTTTGTAAAAGGGTAAATGCACGGATGAGTCTGTGGCCCATCAGGCCGTAGTTTATGTATCAATGATATAAACATAGTCACAAGTGACATTCTAATGTACCTAGTATCTTGTGGTACCTTTTAGGTTTATCCAATATTGACCAACTTTAGGAATGATTCTGACCTTGTATTGGCCTTGGCTGAAATCTCTGCTCAAATATTTACTCAGTCTGTAACCTTAGAAAATGGTCTTCACTCTCTGAGCTTCAATTTCCTCAACTACAATGTGGGATGTACAGTATACTACCCATCTGATAGGTTGTTGAAGGGAGGAAAGGAGATAGCCCTTGGAAGTGGATGCCTAGCTCACCGCTTGATTTAAAATGAGCCTGCATAAGCACTGGCCATCCTGAGTGTGGTGTTGGAAACCTTAGGTTAAATAGGGTCACAATTGAGGAGAACCACAAATTCTTACTTTCCTTTCCTGTTAACCTCTGACTGAATACTACTTGTTTTTTAAAAATGTTTGTTTTCTAATCAGGAATTTGGAGATGGTTTTCCTGACCTATTGTTCCAGTAATATAAATAAAACAAATGTTCTACAGACTTGGAGAGATACCTGAGAGAAGTGTCTTGATATCTCTGGTATTTTTCAAGTCTGCAAATGAGAGGTGTGAGGGAGAAATGTAAAGTGCGTGAATACAGACCCTGCATTCAGAGGGAGGCTTTTATTCATAATCCTTGTTGTAGTTATTAATAGGGCTTCCCCGGTGACTCAGTGATAAAGAATTTGCCTGCCAATGCAAGAGATGCAGGAGATGCAGGTTCAGTCCCTGGGTTGGGAAGATCCCCTGGAGAAGGAAATGGCAACCTGCTCCAGTATTCTTGCCTGGGAAATCCCATGGAGAAAGAAGCCTGGCAGGCTCCAGTCCATGGGATCGCAAAGAGTCAGACATGCCTTAGCAACTAAACAATAGCAGCAACAGCAGTCATTAATAGGGTCTGAGATCCAGCGCCATAACTTACGAATGCTACATTTCCTTGTGGAGTAAGTATGTATAAGGCCGCACATTCTGTTAAGACGGTTGGGACGAATGAATCACAGCGTCCAGGTAACAAGCTGAGGAGGCTGGCCTGGGAAGGAGGGGAAACCTGGCCACTCAAAGTGACACGGAAAGTTTTGCTTTTGACTAGTTTATCTTTCTTTTTTCATAAACTGTTCATTGTAAAATGAGAGACTGGAAAAATAAAGCAGGAAAAGATTACGTAGAGAATGTAAAGGTCAAAAACAACAATGGGAAATAACAATGGGAAAAGCAGTATAGTCACAGGATTTCAGTTAGTCCACCCACACCCGCTCGCCTGCTACGAATGTTACTACTTCCTACTGCCATCCCTGAACAATGCCCTCATCTTCACAAGGATAGGTTTTCACAGACTGAACTTGGGTGAAACATAATAGAGCGGCTATGCTAATTGCACAGAGGAAAGATCAATTCCAATAAATATTACAGTTATATCTATGCTGAAATCAAAGTTATCTTTAAAATCTCCCTGTACCATGCACTGTGTAGTTTTGGAGAGAAAAATCAGACATTTTCCTGTATAAAAATTAAATTTTTAAAAAGCCATCACTATCACTCTGACCTTGGTCCTGCCCTGTGACTAAATATACTTTGGGTAATGTCCATTTGAAATGTTACATTAAAATTCTAGCTTTGTTTGTTAGCTAGTGAGCTGTACTGTGGGGGTGATTGAAGAGACTGATGGTTTCACTGGAGCACCCAAATGGTAGCATCTATAAATCTTTTGTTTTGGGTTAGTCATTTTCCAGTGAGAGGATTCCTCCAGTCTCCTCCCTGAGAGTCCAATCCCGGCTGCCAGTGTGCAGAGCTTTGCATGGATACCACAGGGTGAGGAGGATCCACTGTTCAGAATGCATATTGTCACTTAACCTACTTTGAAGGTGCATCTCTACTGGCCCTCAGCTGTACCTGTTGTTTCTGAATGCAGGATCTCTCTGATTCAGTTCTCCAGGGAGTAACATGAATGCATGCTAAGTCGCTTCAATGTCTGACTCTTTGCAACCCATGGACTGTAGCCCACCAGACTCCTCTGTTCATGGGATTCTCCAGGCAAGAATACTGGAGGGGGTAGCCATGCCCTTCTCCAGGGGTCTTCCCGACTCAGGGATCGAACCCAAGTATCTTACATCTCCTGCATTGGCAAGCAGGCTCTTTACCACTAGCGCCACCTAGGAAGCCCTCTAGAGAGTAAACTTCCTGCCTTTTGCTGGGAAGGGAAAGCATAGTGAAATAAGTCGCCGGGATGTGCAGGGCCAGGGAGACTAGCTAGGGCCATGCATTTGACCTCACCTCAGCAGCTCCACAGAAGGTGGAGTCTGGTGCTTTCGCAGGATGTTGCCCTTGGCTTGGTCTCTAGCTTCACACACTCCCTGTACATTCTGTCCTCTGGAGAGTTTCTCAAGGAGCCAGCAAGTGGATTTTAAGTGGGACAGTCTTTGCTGGTCCTAAGGGGCTGTTTTTTTTTTTTTTTTCTTTCTTTCATTTATTTGTTTGCCTTTGCACATTTTTCTTTATTTTAAAATTAAAAACAATTTTTATTGGCTTATAACATTAAACAGGGGCTATTTCAACAAAAGCTCAACAAAGGTCATAATACCTTGACATATTTCCCTAACAGCTTTAACACTTTGTATGGAATTTCCCTAGTGTTCTTACCTAGAAGAGGTACCGCATTTGAAATACAGTTGCCCAGAAACTAGGTTGTCATCATGTCTCCTTCCTCTCACCCTTAGCCTGTTCCCCTCCCACATTTAACCCTCAGAAGTTCTGGAGTTTTCTTCCCAGATAGCTCCCAAACCCATCTACCTTTGTCACTTCCCTGCCACCACCTCCTTGCAGGTGAGGGAACAGAGACTCTAGAAGCAAATTCCTTAGGCCAGAATCCCACTCTTGGTACTTACTACCAGGCTGATCTTGTGCAAGGTGAATTTGTGGTGCAGTTAAAGCTACTTGTATTACCTTCAAAACTTCAGTGTTACCCTCTGGGGCTCCCCAGGTATTTTGTTTTGCCAGTCTGAGCAGACTAATACACTCATGACTTAAGAAATTTTTAACTTTTCTGAGCCAAGCCTCCTTTCCTTACCTCCAACTTGTAGAATATTTATTAATAATTACACCTGCCTTTAAATAAAATTAGCCCTGGCCTAGTATGTGAGAAGTGTTTATTTCCAACAAACCTTAGTAGGGAGGCTAGTCTACAGTCATCCTTCTTGTAATGATTTATTTTTATAGACAATCTCAAATTTCTTTAAAAAAGAGGAAGGCTGTAAGTGAAGGAAGTAAGGAAAAAGCTGAGTTAACCTGAGCATGCATGGTTGTCCCCCCAAAGAATCATCTCTCACTACTTCCTGCTCCTCTGCTTCACAGGCAGTTAGTGTATTTTGCTTGTGCATAATTGTGCACAACCTTCACTGTTTTCCACAGAAGCATGTTTAGTAACTCATAAGGTCCACAAGTTTTGGAAGAGGCTTTGATGGATGCAATGAACATTTCAAATACAAGTTCATAAATCTGTGATTAAAACATGAAAGAAACTGGCGACATTCCTAAGCAGTACTCTTTGTTACTCATTTTTTTTTTTTTAATTTATTAACTTTTAGGTCTGGAGTTCAAACTCTGCCCCACAATGCCAAGGTTCACTACAACTATGCCAATTTCCTGAAGGACCAGGGTCGGAACAGGGAAGCCATCTACCACTACAGAACGGCCCTCAAGTAAGCTGCAGCTGGGTGTCTATGCTTTTCAGGCCCTTGTTTATTTCATTCACCCCTCCCAGTATACAGAGACCTTGTTTCTCTTGACAGTGACCATCTCCCTGGAGGTGGTATAGATCTTGGACTCCAAATTTTTTGGCTCTTTGTTCGTCTGTTATAAGTTTACTTTGCTTCTAACTTTCGGTGTTTTCTTATAAAAATTTCCATTGCTACACATCATGTAATAAAGTGACACAGTTAAATACATATATACAGACCTATAGTAATTGGTTATAAAAATATTCTCGTAAGTTCATAGGAAATTTACTCCAATGAATACTTCCCAGTCTAGGCTTCCCATTATCTAAAAGGATTTATATAGAAACTTTTGAGAATAGAAGTAACATACTCTGATCATTGTTTTAAATTAAAAAAAAAAACTGAGAATTCACTTAATTACTCTGTTGGGAATATGTTAATAAGGTATGTATATACATCAGTTCAGTCGCTCAGTCATACATACATGTACATATAGTATATTTTTTAATGTTTTAAAAGTTTAAACATGAGCAGCCCTGACACTCTCTTTGTACTTATCTACTGAAAGAGAAAATACCATGTATGGCTTTAGAGATGATTTTACTGCGTGCCTGTTCAGTCATGTCTGACTCTTTGCAACCCCATGGACTGTAGCCCACCAGGCTCCCCTGTCCGTGGAATTTTCCAGACAAGAATACTGGAGTGGATTGCCATTTCCTCCTGCAGGAGATTGTCCCAACCCAGGGATCGAAACTGTGTCTCTTGCATCTCCTGTGTTGGCAGGCAGATTCTTTACCACTACACCACCTGGGAAGCCCAGAGATGATTTTAGATTCAAATTTGAGTTCTGCGTTATCAGCAGCCATCTGTATTGCTTTTAGGTACCCAAACTGCAACTCTGATTTTCAAGATGGTGTTTCCCCTCCCCCCAAAAAAGAAGGTCTGCCCTAAAAGATCTCAGATAATAAATGTGTTTAACCTGGAAGGAGTGAAGACCTGATAACTAAACATAGCCTCAGAATCTCCCCATGTGAGTTCACAGAAGTGTTTTCAAGAGGTTTCCATGCCTCTACAGTGTGTCCCACATTTGGTTGAATTTTCTGATACCATTCCACTTTGGGACATGCTCTAAAATATGTGTACCAAACAAAGCATACATTTCACTGAAGCACCCTTCTTGGATTGTCTCAAGGTTTAGTTTGAAATTGGCATTCTTAAAGTAACTGACCTAATTTTTAAAAGTTATCCTTTTGAATAGTGTTTTACATAAGTATATTTTGTCATCAAGCAAAGTCTTTTAGACTTTAGGACTTGTTATTTAATATTCAGTATGGGAAAAATTTTAAACTATTCACATCGAATTCTCTTTCCCAAAGATTTCAAGAAATATGAGCCCCAGAGGAATAATTGCAACAAAGCTCATTATTGTGAAAAAGTTTTTATTAAGAAATAGAAAGCATTTTGAAAGATTTAATAAGGAATTATATTTTTTTCACTGCAAACCAGTTTATCCAAATGTTTACAGTGCTTATCTCGGGTTAGTGAGATTATGGTTTAATTTCTTTCTTTATTCTTTCCTTTGTGTTCCAGATGTTTTACAATGAACATGCATTATTTTTGAATTGAGGGAGTGTCATTTTTTTTAAAAAGGCGTGTTCTTTCAAGGGACATTCAAGCCAATAAATTATGTTTTATCTTCAATAATTAATTAGTGTGTCATGATTTCAGGTGGCATTCTTAAAGGGAAGAGAAGAGCAGTAAGTTTGCCTGAAAAACATTGGTGGAAGGGAAATGTACCCGTATCTTTTTAAGTTTCTTTCATTCTAACACACTATTTTATGTCAAATTCAAACAAAAAAATAAGGCAGATCCTAAGGCACAGCTTAGGGCAAAAGTATAAGTTAAGCAAAATTCTCCTGCAGCTGATTTTACAGAATCGCGGTAGCTGGTTGGGACTTCCGCCTGTTTCCTATGAAACAATAAAGATAAATGTTTGCTTCAACAACTGTGCTTCAGGAAGAAACATGTCCTTTGAGGAATGTGATAAAAATCATTAAAGCTAAAAATATACTGCATAGTAATTAGTGAAATAATTCAGCCTATCCCCACCAGGTTAAAAATACTTTTGATTTAAATTATTATTATTTTTGTGTGGATACCTCTGTGTGAATTTTCAGTGGATGTGGGTTTTTTTTTTTTTTAAGTAAATTGTCACTCTTAAGTTAAAAAAAGGAAAATACTACGACTGTTCATCATTTTGGTGATTATTTATCCCCAGTGACTGGAGACTGCCCTTCCTTTGGTATAACTCTCTGTGGAGGTTGCAGACCCTGGGGCTCTGCCCTGCCCCAACTGTTTCTTGCTGCTGTGCCTTTGTTGTCTCTGATGTTTTCCATATTTGCACACAACAAGAAAGAGAATAATGAGGGAAATGCAGGATTAAATGTGGTGTTACCTGAAGTCAGTCCCCAAAGTTATTCATTCCTGTTGTAATAACTATATAGATTTCAAAGACAATGGTGAAATTAGTCATAAAGTTTGTATCTGTACCTATATCTTTTTGGCTGGCTTACAGTTCTCAAAATAACACTATATTAAATTGGTAATTATACATGGCATGAATACTGTGCTTCTTTTAAACTTCATTTTGTTTTTTAAACAATGTAGAAGTACCATTAACTTCATTTTGGTGTACCTATTTTATGACATTTCTGTATTGCAAGGGAGGTCGCCCTTGGATAATGCCGCAGCTAAGGTCATAGATCCAGATTAAGACTCGAATCATCAAAGGAAATTGTCAGAACCATTTCCTTAAATCCTCCGCAAAGACAGGTATAAGTTTTCCTTTGCTGTCGGGATGGCTGTTATATTTATTAGGGTGTTATAAAGGTTGGGATTCTGGACACTGGAAAATCAGAATACTGCCGGTGAAGCTGCCATTTTCCTTCAAAAGTTTCTAACCATTGAATTACTCTGGAGAAGGTTCCTACCATTTCACCTCATATGATGGGAGTAGAAAGTCCAGAGACCACCCAACCATTAAGCTCTTCCTGTACAAAACCTCTCATGGAATGATTCATTTGGTAAGCCCAAAAGGAGTGAGAGTGGCACTTCCCAAATGAAGTGCAGTTAATACTGTATGTATAGTTGGCCAGTGGCTTCTTGATTAGTTTTAAAAGTCAGTTTAAAGTGAAGAATCATGAAATAAATAATGCACACTCAAATGTCTTATTGTTCCATAAAATTTCACAGGTACCCCCATTTACCAGTTCTTTTAATGTCATAGCAAGTCTTTTTCTTTGAGTAAGAGTCTGCTGATTAGAATTGGCAAAAAACACATATATAGTTCATTTCTGTGGTGATGAGTTTTGATACTTTAAAGTGGACTAAAAATGTAAAGACTGAGACTTCTGATTTTTCTCTTCCAGTCTTTTACAATTAATCTTATATTGAATTCAATAGCAATTTTTGAGCAAGTTCCCTTTTTTGAGTTTTTTTTTTAGTTTTCATAGAAATTACTACTCTTTTTCACATTTACATTTTATCAGTTGGTAAGATATTTCATTATATCATGAAACTGCAATAAACTGGAATAAATTTGTTAATAAACATAACTGACTCAAGCAGCATAACTTACAGGAACAAACAGGCCCAGACTTATAGAGAGGGTTTATTAAGAAGTATATATCCCCCAAAATGCTTTACAGAGAAGAGAGAATATCTGGAAATCTGATGATACATTTACATGTCTGTTTTAAAAGAGTCTTCATTAGAAGTCTCATGGAAATTATTTTTCATCTTAAGTATAGATTCCCTACAAAAATCAATTACTGATTGGCTAATATGGGCTAGTCATTAAGAACCCTGAAGCTGGCAATGAGAATAGAGTTCACCTTTATTCAGGTGGATCAAAAAAGTCTCTCTGATGTCAGCAGGAATCACTCCATGTTCCTCTGAACATTTGTTCATTTAGATGTCCTCTTCCTTCTAGGCCCCTGACAGTAAGCCCCCGCCACACCCAGACTGGCTGACGCATTCCAGGTAGTTGGATATCAGCCACATATAAAAAGGCTGTGATCCTCAGCCACCCAGATAGCTATTTTCTTTTCACAGTTATGGTTTCACATGAAATTCACAGACATAGTCTAAGAAGTCACCCTCCTGTAAGTTATATTGAGTAGGAGATGCATTACTCAGAGGTCCCTGACCTGAGGGATCTCTCAAGTGTCTTTGGGTCACCTGGCCCCTTAGAGAGGACTTGTCCACTCCTAATATATCTATTGTTGATCTTTTAAATAGACAATCTGAAGAGGAGGGAAACTGTTGGGGGGGGGGGGGGGGGCGGGGGCGGGGCAGTGTTGAAGTCCCTGACCAGACATAATTAAAAGGAAAGAAATGTGCTTTTAAAACTCTTGTACAAAAGAAATATTCAACTGATATATAATTGGCTAACACGTGGGAAAGGAGAAGCTAAAATTTTTCTGACTGGGATTTTTTTTAATGCATAAAATAGAGACTTGTCATAAGAACAGTTCCCACTGCTATCATTCTTTGTATCCCCTTGTATGTAGATAATTGGAAGTCTGCAAAGAGGCTCCATGAGATTGTAATAAGTGTATGTGGAAAAAAGGAAATCATAAGACAGTGATTATTGAAGAAAGCCATATCATTAGACTGTAAAGAAGTCTATATCTAATTAACCCACTGTTCATTGATGTCCTGAGTCTATTAATAAGATTATTATAATTCCTTTGAAAAGTGTTGTCTATAAAACTGGTAGAGTTTGAACATTTTTTAAAAAATCAGGATTTAATGATTACTTAAAAGCCCTTCTTTACCTAGGCTATTTTTGAATGAGCATTTAAAATAACTCCCATGACTACAGGTGGCATTAACTACCAGCTGCCATGTATTTCTGGAAAGAATAAAAATTGCGATGCCATTTGTTAACCTAGTTTAACAAGTGGAGATGGATTCTTCTGCTGGTGTGTCATTTTCATTTATAAAAGTCTAAATATGCTTTCCAGTAGGACAATTGAAATTATTTTTGTTCCTTTTTGTTAAAATTATATTCTTACCACGTTATTTTGTGTTAATTAAGTTTAGCAATTTTATTCATTAAATCCAAGACATTATACATTTCATTTAGAAAGCTAGAATTTTAGTCATATTGTGATCATACTTATGGACTATATTTCAGCATGAATGTTCTATAATTTATATTAAAAACCATTTGCTCTCTTCTTTTCTGCCTTCTTTTCTCTCTTCTTTTCTGTCACTTCAAAACCTCACTGTAGTTCCCCAGGAAACAGAATCCAAGGCAGAGATTAACAAACAGGAAGATCATTAATGCTGGCCAGAGAAACAAGATGGGCAGAGGGAGAAGCTGAGATGCGGTATACTCCCAGGGGATCAGAGGAGCCCTTAGGGTGTTCGGGAGCTGGGCATCCTCAGAGTTGTCATCAAAGGAATGGAACATTTATACCCCCTTATCAACCAGTCACTGGTGCTAGGCAGTTCAGTTCCATTCAGTACAGTCGCTTAGTCATGTCTGACTCTTTGTGACCCCATGTATTGCAGCATGCCAGGCCTCCCTGTCCATCACCAACTCCTGGAGTTTACTCAAATTCATGTCCATCAAGTCGGTGATGCAAGCACCAAAGAATTGATGCTTTTGAACTGTGGTGTTGGAGAAGACTCTTGAGAGTCTCTTAGACTGCAAGGAGATCCAACCAGTCCATCCTAAAGGAAATCAGTCCTGAATACTCATTGGAAGGACTGATGCTGCAGCTGAAATTCCAATACTTTGGCCACCTGATGTGAAGAACCTGATGCTAGGAAAGATTGAAGGTGGGAGGAGAAGGGGACGACAGAGGATGAGATGGTTGGATGGCATCACCGACTCAATGGACATGAGTTTGGGCAGGCTCAGGGAGTTGCTGATTGACAGGGAGGCCTGGCCTGCTGTAGTCCATGAGATCACAAAGAGTCAAACACAACTGTGCGACTGAACTGAACTGAACTGAACAGAATATCATTTAGATTTTCTGTTAAAATGAGAATAGTGGTGTTACCTACTCATAGTGTTAGTGTTAGTCACTCAGTCATGTCTGACTCTTTGCGACCCCATCGACTACAGCCTGCCAGGCTCCTCTGTCCTTGGGATTCTCCAGGCAAGAATACTGGAGTGGGTTGCCAGTTACTTCTCCAGACTACCTCATAGGGCTGGAATAATGAATGAATGAAGTCGCTCAGTCATGTGTCCGACTCTTTGCGACCCCATGGACTGTAGCCTATCAGGCCCCTCCGTCCATGAGATTTTCCAGGCAAGAGTGCTGGAGTGGATTGCCATTTCCTTCTCCAGGGGGTCTTCCCGACCCAGGGATCGAACCCGGGTCTCCTGCATTACAGGCAGACGCTTTACCATCTGAGCCAATTTGCCCCCTGGAACATTAGAAGATAATTCACAAACAAGGTGTAAAACAATGTCTAAATACCTGGCCATGCTAAACTCAGTAAATGCTGTTAATGCATCCTAAATCAGATCCCTTCTCCCTGCCTCCACTGTCCACTCTCACCTGGATTGCTTCAGTGTCCTCTGATCTCCCCATTTTCACTTCTCCCTTCTGCCCTCCTGCCATCTGTTCTCAACCCAGCAGCCCAGGGGAGTTCATTAGCAGTCCTGTGCTCAGAACATTCTGCTTGCTTCCATCAAGAATCAAGGGCCCTGCAGTGGTCTCCATGTCATGCACTATCTGACCTCTACCACTCAGACCTCACCTCCTATTGCACCTATCGCTGTCAGCTCCAGGAATGCTGGACAGCAGTTGCCACATTCCTATATCAGTTGGGGGAAAAAAAAAAAGCATGACCTAAAAGTAGAGCATTATGTTTTATTTGGCAGATGGCCCAGGACACAGCATCTCAGATAACGCTGAGAGACTACTCTGAAGAAGCAAATGGGGGTTGAGGATATATAAGAGTTTTTGCAACAAAGACCAGGTAGTTGGAGCAACAAAAGATTACTGTTTATTAAAGAAAATCAGATATCTTAAGAAACTTAGTGTTTTTCTAATGTAGGGGAAGATGCAAGAGTCTGGGTTCACTGAAAACCATTCCTTTGATGTGCACCTCAGCTATCTGGGGCCAGTATCATGTGCTGTCTCATCCTGAGTCTCCCCAGGGTGCACCATCAGAGGTGGCTGCAGCTGCTGGCTGCAGGATGCTAGGCATCTGGTTTCTATCCAGAGTCCCCCAGGGCTCACCATCTGGGCAGCTGTAATGTGATGATGTAATGGCTGCCACATTGTTTGTTTGCTGATACAGTGGTCAGTATTTTTTCATTCACATCTATTACAGGGACTCTGCATTTGTCCTTCCTCCTTCCCAAGACACGTTCCCCCTTCTGTAAATGGCTGCCCCCCTCCCTTCAGGGCGCCTTAGGTAATCTCATCTTGTCCATGAGTCTATCCCTGGTCTCCCAGCCAACCCCAGCATACCCTATTCTTCTGCTTCACTTCGTTTTTCTCCTCTGCAGGTTTCAAGCTCTAATACACTTATACACTTTTAACACCACTAGCTATTGTCACCCTGTATATTTAACTTATATGCAGAGTACATCATGAGAAACGCTGGGCTAGAAGAAGCACAGGCTGGAATCAAGATTGCTGGGAGAAATATCAATAACCTCAGATATGCAGATGACACCACCCTTATGACAGAAAGTGAAGAAGAACTAAAGAGCCTCTTGATGAAGGTGAAAGAGGAGAGCAAAAAAGTTGGCTTAAAGCTCAACATTCAGAAAACGAAGATCATGGCATCTGGTCCCATCACTTCATGGAAAATAGATGGGGAAACACTAGAAACAGTGGCTGACTTTATTTTTATGGGCTCCAAAATCACTGCAGATGGTGATTCCATGAAATTAAAAGATGCTTACTCCTTGAAAGGAGAGTTATGACCAACCTAGACAGCATATTGAAAAGCAGAGACATTACTTTGCCTACTAAGGTCCGTCTAGTCAAGGCTATGGTTTTTCCAGTGGTCATGTATGGATGTGAGAGTTGGACTGTGAAGAAAGCTGAGCACAGAAGAATTGATGCTTTTGAACTCTGGTGTTGGGAAAGACTCGTGAGCATCCCTTGGACTGCAAGGAGATCCAACCAGTCCATCCTAAAGGAAATCAGTCCTGAATATTCATTGGAAGGACTGATGTTGAAGCTGAAACTCCAATACTTTGGGGACCTGATGCGAAGAGCTGACTCATTTGAAAAGACCCTGATGCTGGGAAAAATTGAGGGCAGGAGAAGAAGGGGATGACAGAGGATGAGATGATTGGATGACATCACTGAATCAATGGACATGGGCTTTGGTGAACTCCAGGAGTTGGTGATGGACAGGGAGGCCTGGCATGCTGTGGTTCATGGGGTTGCGAAGAGTCAGACACGACTGAGTGACTGAACTGAACTGGGCTGCTGACCATTATATGCCAGTGTGTGTGTGTGTGTGTGTGTGTGTGTGTGTGTGTGTGTGTCTGCTCAGTCACTCAGTCATGTCTGACTCTTTGCAACCTCATGAACTATAGCCCACCAGGCTCCTCTGTCCATGGAATTTTCAGGCAAAAATACTAGAGTGGGTTGCCACTTTCTACTCCAGGGGATCTTCCCAACCCAAGGCTCGAACCTTCATCTCTTGTGTCTCTTGCATTGCCAGGCAGATTCTTTACTATTAGCACCACTTGGGAAACCCCATTATATGCCAGTGGTGACCCCCAATTCCTGAGGTGAATCTTCAGGATATACACTGCTTTCCCTCCCCACTCCTCACGACCTCCTAGGCTGGCACTATTAACTGTAAACATGGACACACTCCTTCTGTCCCATCACTGTCTTTTTTTTTTTTTTTTTCCTGGCAGTCTAACAGCCAGAGTGCTACACATGCTGCGAAGTGTTATTACAAGAAGGATACTAGGAGCACACTGATCTGCCATATAGGACTTTGAATCTCCTTATAACCTTGGGTGTAACTCTTAAATTGTGCATGTCTGGAATTCCATTTGATGTTGAGCGTGTCAGAAAGGTTTGGAGGTAATTACCCTGGTGCCTGTGGGAATCATTTGTTTCAGATGATGAAAGATTAACAGACTCTGTTGGAGTGAGTGCTTGACAAGGAACAGTCCTACATTCTTAAAATGGACTGGGCCAAGTGTCCTTCACATCTGAAGACCCATGACATGGGAGAAACAGATGGATATGAGAAGACTTGAGTATTCATTGGGTCAGTAGTGAAAAAATAATGGATGTTATTTTGACTGATGGAAGCAAGTCAGATGCCTTTGACAGTAGTGAGAAGGGTGATTTTTTGGAGGATGAGAAATATACATGAAAGAAGAGTGGCAGTTTCAGCCTGGCATGTGTTCATTAGGCTGTGCAGGGAGCCAAGCACAGCCACCCAGAGGTTCTGCAGCCAACCCCAGAGCATCAGATGTGTGGAATGTACCAGGGATGATGGTAGGCATCTCATACCCACCATCCTTTTTGGTCACACAGGTTAATATGTTATGGACCTTATTGTTACAGAGAGAGCAACTAATGCACAGATATGAGCTCAAAATCACCCAGCAAGAAAGTTGCCCAAGGCTTCTGACTCCCAAGTGCAATTATTTTTCCACTCCACCAAAATGATTTCCTATTCTTCTGCCACAGAAAACCAAAGTTCACCATGGTCACCCCAAGCCCTTGAGAAAAGTTAAATTACATTGACTACTTTCTGTTTAAAAGAGCAGAGAAGTATTTAATTCAATGTATTTCCCAGCCTCCTGAGGAAAATTCCCGGGAATCAGGAAAATTCAGTCACTTAAAATGAGTCATTTCCTGAGGGCATGGTTTTTCTTTAAATTGTCTAGAAAAGTCAGATGGGCGGAGTCCTGCTGAATCCTGACTGGAGGTCATCCATTGTGAGAGGTCAGATCATTTAATTGGCCCCTCACTGAAGAGTGTGTCCTGTTTCCCTAAATTGCATTTGAGGTTTTTATTTCCCCAAGGCTATCTAATGAATGGGAAGAAGTACAGAACCAAAAGAAAGTGGCAAGACTTACTTCTGGGTGTCAATGGTGATTTCAGACAATTAAAGAAGCAGACTGGTAGATGGTCAATGTCATTCTGGCACAATTTAATGACCTGATGATTCATAGTTTATAGCATGGAGGAACCAGGCACTTGAGAAATGCCAGGAACTAACGTGACTAAAAATATGCTGCTGCTGCGGACTCCTGAAATAAAGCTTACTTTGGGTACTTTTTAGTTCAGTGCACTTGAGGTCTCATGATTGAGTTTTTTCCTAGTCTTGTTTTTCTTTCAGGTCCTTTTTTCTTTTTTTCCCCCCAACAGAAAATAGAAAATAAACATCTGACCTTAGCATACTTAGCCTCAAATAAATTAATGTGTGGAATGAAAATCAGACAAATAAATCAGGGTGTGTATGCTCCAAAAGGAAATTGCAAACTGGAGCACATGTTACAGTCTTGTTTGAACAATGAAATGCCTTAGAAGTTTCTCAAACAGTAAAAAAAGAACATCATTCTTAACTTTTGAACAGAGTGTACAAAATTTGAAGTAAATGACTAAATAAAATATGAAACGAAACTAGAATCATGTACATTTTATCTTCATGGATCTTTAGTTGAAATTGCAGCTTGAGACCAGTGGATCTGTGAGCATGTATCTGTGCCTTATATCACACAGTAAACCAGTCATATCCGACTCTTTGTGACCCCATGGACTGTAGCCCACCAGGCTTCTTTGTCTACGGAATTTTCCAGACAAGAATACTGGAGTGGATTGCCATTCCCTTCCCCAGGGGATCTTCCCGACCCAGGGTCTTCTGCATTGCAGGCACATTCTTTACCATCTGAGCCACCAGGGAAGCCTCACTGCCTTGCATACTTACTGAATATTGTTGGTTCCAAATAATTTCCCATAATACTGTGCTTTGCAGAGATGACATGAGTATTTTGTATGACAGGAGACAAGTTTTCCCAGGGAAGGAGAACCTCAGCCATGTTTCCTGAGTATTGACTTTATTTTGCTTCTGTCACTGAGAAGTCCCTATAAGATCATAGCTGAATGAATTGGCCCAAGGATACAAGGGGAAATTCTTCTAAGTGGAAGCCCTAATTGGTAGCAGTATATTTCTTTACTGAAGGTTGAATGACTCATGGATTATTTGGGAAAATAAATAGATTTACTGGAATTATCTGACTTTCAACACTTAACACAACTGCTTCTGAGATATTTCGTTTTTGAAGAAAGTAATTTATTTTTTCTTTAATTTCCCCACCCTCCCTTTCCACAACTGTAAAACAGTACAATAATTCTACTTGAAGAATTAGAATTAAGTTAGATAGTGTACGAGAAAGCGCTCTAAAATGTAAAGTACCATTAATACATGCTCAGTGTTTCGGGCCCTTTTTCTTCTGTTTCTGCTTTCTGTTTGTCACTTAGGCAACTGCTACCTCAGTGGTTCCTATTAACATATTGTTGATGTTCATTCTTCAGAGATAAGGTGTCTGGGAATGAAAGGGAATAATAATAGTGTCCTTAACTACCTGCTTTATTAATTCTGCTTAAGGAAAGGCTACCAGATAAAAAATAAGAAGCACTTCAATGCTCAAATGGATGTGTGCTTATCAGGAATGTAAATCAGCCAATATTTGAAACGATATTCTCTTCAGCTCATAGAATTGTAATTGTATTTCTATATCTAGATGTCTTTTTTTAAAGAGAAAGAATACACTTCCTGATACTAGTGGCTGTTCACACTGTTTTTTAAAGAATGTGTTTGAAAAGAAAATCACCACTCTCCTCCAGTTCAGTGGAGCTTTTGTAGAGATTGTTTAGCTGGGGAAGGGAATAATCACTACCAGAACTTTTGTAAAGCATACCTGTAGTCGTCAAAGTCAAGGCACACTTCATTTATTCTGACAATTGATGGAGCTATATAGACAGCTCTTAAATTATTCATCTTTCCAGTAGGAAATTCCCCTGCTGGAGACCTCAGGATTGAATTAGACCTGAGTTCATTTAAACACAAGTTAATATAAAAAGTAAACATACAAAGTAAGTTTTGTCCTTGCATAGATCTTCTGTAAACAAGAGCAGAATATATGGTTTAAGAAAATGTCTACATCTATATAAACATCAAAATTAAAAGTGACTTTTTTTTCTTGGCCCTCTTGAATAATTATTTTTATGAAATTCAGCTTTGTTTCATAAATAATGCAATGCTTGCTTGTGATTAGGCAAGCCTAACCAGCTCAGAGAAAGAAGCTATTGCTAGCAGACCCTTACTACTACCAGGAATAAACAATATCACACATTTTCGAGTTGGAGCTCTGTGAGTGGTAACAGAATCAATGTGCCAAGTTGTTTTAGTCCTGTCGGACTCTTAGCGACCCCATGGACTGTAACCTGCCAGGATTCTCTGACCTTGGGATTCTTCAGGCAAGAATACTGGAATGGTTACCATTTCCTTCTCCAGGGGATCTTCCTGACCCAGGGATCAAACCTGAGTCTCCTGTGGCTCCTGCATTAGATTCAGTAAATCACTGTAAATGCCAGCAATCCCCTTCCTGGACAGGTTAGGACTTTGTTACAGCAGAGCTGCTTTGCTGCCTGTAGCTGACCACAAAGCTCTGTCCTAAGCCTCTTGGAGCACAAGACATGCGGAAGATTTTTCCCCTCATGGTATTTATATTTGTTTCTCTTTTACTTTCCTTCTCACTGATTGTTTCTGTTTTATAGAGTTCAGTGTAGGCTTATGTTCTGTTTCTGGTTTGAAAAAACAGAGAGAGAGAGAAACATTTTTGTAGTCAGTAATCTTTGAAAGTGCATGCTATTGCTTTAAATGGCAGTGAGACAGTGACAAAGTCATAAAAGGTGGACTGAGAACCAGCAGGAGAGGCTGTTGTGTGACAGGGAACCCATGTAGAAGCTCTTAATGAATTTAGACTGCCCTTTCCTATATTTGGGCTTTCCTGGTGGCTCAGAAGTAAAGAATCCACCTGCCAATGTAGGAGATACAGGAGACTCCAGTTCTATCCCTGGGTTGGGAATATCCCCTGGAAAAGGGAATGGCAACCTGCTCCAGTATTCTTGCCTGGGAAATCCCATGGACAGAGAAGCCTGGTGCGCTCCAATCCATGGGGTTGCAAAAGAGTCAGACATGACTGAGCAACTGAACAACTTCCTAAATTTAGTGTTTTCATCTCAGACATTTATTCTGAGGCCTCCAAAACCTAAAGAAATAAGAAAAAGTCCAAGTTTTAAGAAGTGACCTCTTCTGAGAAGGCAGAGGTTCCTAGAACCTTCTGTTGCTGTTTGTTATCAGAGAAAAAATTAGAACTGTTTTCATCATGTTCACTGGACCTGTCCCCACCTTAAATCTTTAGGAGGTCAGAGAGCTTTGCTCAGCATCCAAAAAAAATTTTTTTCCATTGGAAGAATTTAAGTTCTGGCTCTGATGTGCTCTCCATAACCATTCCCAAAGTAATTTTTAGACATAGCTTCCCAAGGAGGCTGTTCAGGGCATGAAGTGAGTGGTCAAGCATTAGAGCATCTTATCTTGGTTCTGATGTCCTATAGAGGCACTTCAGAGACCTCCAAGGGCTTGCATCTCCATGGAGACCCCCTAGGAACTGTGAGGCTGGGAGTTAGGGGGTTGGTACCAGGTACCTGCAGATTGTCTTTGCTAATTAAAGGTAACCAAACAGTGTGTATGTGTTTTTTTCTATTCCCAACTTCCTCTTATAATATATGTCTCCCAGCAGCCCCCAAAGTCGTTGTGAAAAATTAGGGTTTTCAAGCCTTGGGAGGATGTAACCTTCATCTACATTGATTCTGTCTTTTGTCAGTCAAGAGGACCACTACCCAGAGTGTCTTCCTGAAAGTACTGAGGGATGCTTATAGCTGAGCTATGAGAAAGTAGGGAAGGGACAATTACATGCCAAATAAACTCTGGGTTATGCAAAGGCTTTTTTAAAAAAAGCTATGCAGCTTGTCTTCCTTGGCCTTTTAATAGGAACCTCTCTGTCCCCAGATTATATTGATCTTCTTAGAAGGTATGGAACAGGCTGGGAGAGGGGAAGCATGACTTTTGATCGTCAGGAGACTTCACAGGTACAGATCCTGTTTTTATTACTTGGGCTTTATCTTGACTTTCCTACATTAAAAGGCAGCTCCACAGGCTTATACAAAGTCCTCTGGGTGACAGAGACAAGGCGACCTCTTTGACGACTAAATATGCCCACTCTGAGCACTGCAGAAACAATTCAGCAGTGGCTAAAGAAGCAGTGCTGATTTGCTTTCCGTATAGTTTTGAGCTAAGGAAGTAAATTGATTCTCTTCCTTTCTTAATCAGCATAAATTTGGTTTGCTGATGTACACGCAGTCCTCCTTTACATTTGCTTCTGAATATTAGGATTGCTATTTTCACTTCATTGTGCATTTTTAAATTTTTAAATATTTGTCAGGATTTTCATTCCCAGACTCTATCAGGGCAGATGGTGCCAAATTGCAGTAGAGGGGAAAATGAGGTAAAATGGTAAAAGAGTCAAGACAGAGAGCCATTTGAAGGAGGAATATCATTTTTGTGGGGAGATGTTTGTATCACCTTCTCAATAATGGTCATGTCACTTATGCTTCAGATATTCAAATATATTCATGAAGATCCCTCAGCTGAGGAATTGCCAGCATCTTGTGTAATAGTGGGCATTATCCAGGCAGCTGGTCAGCAGTCCCCTAGACCAGAAACTCAACACCTGAAGCAATGAGGATTTTCTATCAAAGGAAATAATCACCCAAGTCCAAGAAACACAGAGAGTCCCAAATAGGATAAACGCAAGGCGAAACACCCCAAGACACATATTAATCAAATTAACAAAGATCAAACACAAAGAACAAATATTAAAAGCAGCAAGGGAAAAACAACAAATAACACACAAGGGGATTCCCATAAGGATAACAGCTGATCTGTCAATAGAAACTCTTCAGGCCAGGAGGGAATGGCAAGACATACTTAAAGTGATGAAAGACAATAACCTACAGCCCAGATTACTGTACCCAGCAAGGATCTCATTCAAATACGAAGGAGAAATCAAAAGCTTTACAGACAAGCAAAAGCTGAGAGAATTCAGCACCACCAAACCAGCTCTCCAACAAATTCTAAAGGATATCCTCTAGACAGGAAACACGAAAAGGGTGTATAAACCCGAACCCAAAACAATAAAGTAAATGGCAACGGGATCATACTTATCAATAATTACCTTAAACGTAAATGGGTTGAACACCCCAACCAAAAGACAAAGACTGGCCGAATGGATACAAAAACAAGACCCCTCTATATGCTGCTTACAAGAGACCCACCTCAAAACAAGGGACACATACAGACTGAAAGTGAAGGGCTGGAAAAAGACATACCACTCAAATAGAGACCAAAAGAAAGCAGGAGTGGCAATACTCATATCCGATAAAATAGACTTTAAAACAAAGGCTGTGAAAAGAGACAAAGAAGGTCACTACATAATGATCAAAGGAACAATCCAAGAAGAAGATATAACAATTATAAATATATATGTACCCAATATAGGAGCACCACAATATGTAAGACAAATGCTAACAAGTATGAAAGGGGAAATCAACAATAACACAATAATAGTGGGAGACTTTAATACCCCACTCACACCTATGGACAGATCAACTAAACAGAAAATTAACAAAGAAACGCAAACTTTAAATGATACATTAGATCAGTTAGACCTAATTGATATCTATAGGACATTTCACCCCAAAACAACGAATTTCACCTTTTTTTCAAGTGCTCATGGAACCTTCTCCAGAATAGATCACATCCTGGGCCATAAATCTAAACTTGATAAATTCAAGAAAATCGAAATCATTCCAAGCATCTTTTCTGACCATAATGCATTAAGATTAGATCTCAATTACAGGAGAAAAATTATTAAAAATTCCAACATATGGAGGTTGAACAACACACTTCTGAATAACCAACAAATCACAGAAGAAATCAAAAAAGAAATCAAAATATGCATAGAAACTAATGAAAATGAAAACACAACAACCCAAAACCTGTGGGACACTATAAAAGCAGTGCTAAGAGGAAAGTTCATAGCAATACAGGCATACCTCAAGAAACAAGAAAAAAGTCAAGTAAATAACCTAACTCTACAACTAAAGCAACTAGAAAAGGAAGAGTTGGAGAACCCCAGAGTTAGTAGAAGGAAAGAAATCTTAAAAATTAGGGCAGAAATAAATGCAAAAGAAACAAAAGAGACCATAGCAAAAATCAACAAAGCCAAAAGCTGGTTCTTTGAAAGGATAAATAAAATTGACAAACCATTAGCCAGACTCATCAAGAAGCAAAGAGAGAAAAATCAAATCAATAAAATTAGAAATGAAAATGGAGAGATCACAACAGACAACACAGAAATACAAAGGATCATAAGAGACTACTATCAGCAGTTGTATGCCAATAAAATGGACAACGTGGAAGAAATGGACAAATTCTTAGAAAAGTACAATTTTCCAAAACTGAACCAGGAAGAAATAGAAAATCTTAACAGACCCATCACAAGCACGGAAATTGATACTGTAATCAGAAATCTTCCAGCAAACAAAAGCCCAGGTCCAGATGGCTTCACAGCTGAATTCTACCAAAAATTTCGAGAAGAGCTAACACCTATCCTCCTCAAACTCTTCCAGAAAATTGCAGAGGAAGGTAAACTTCCAAACTCATTCTATGAGGCCACCATCACCCTAATACCAAAACCTGACAAAGATGTCACAAAAAAAGAAAACTACAGGCCAATATCTCTGATGAACATAGATGCAAAAATCCTCAACAAAATTCTAGCAATCAGAATCCAACAACACATTAAAAAGATCATACACCATGACCAGGTGGGCTTTATCCCAGGGATGCAAGGATTCTTCAATATCCGCAAATCAATCAATGTAATTCACCACATTAACAAATTGAAAAATAAAAGCCATATGATTATCTCAATAGATGCAGAGAAGGCCTTTGACAAAATTCAACATCCATTTATGATAAAAACTCTCCAGAAAGCAGGAATAGAAGGAACATACCTCAACATAATAAAAGCTATCTATGACAAACCCACAGCAAACATTATCCTCAATGGTGAAAAATTGAAAGCATTTCCCCTAAAGTCAGGAACAAGACAAGGGTGTCCACTTTCACCGCTACTATTCAACATAGTTCTGGAAGTTTTGGCCACAGCAATCAGAGCAGAAAAAGAAATAAAAGGAATCCAAATTGGAAAAGAAGAAGTAAAACTCTCACTGTTTGCAGATGACATGATCCTCTACATGGAAAACCCTAAAGACTCCACCAGAAAATTACTAGAGCTAATCAATGAATATAGTAAAGTTGCAGGATATAAAATCAACACAAAGAAATCCCTTGCATTCCTATACACGAATAATGAGAAAGTAGAAAAAGAAATTAAGGAAACAATTCCATTCACCATTGCAACGAAAAGAATAAAATACTTAGGAATATATCTACCTAAAGAAACTAAAGACCTATATATAGAAAACTATAAAACACTGATGAAAGAAATTAAAGAGGACACTAACAGATGGAGAAATATACCATGTTCATGGATTAGAAGAATCAATATAGTGAAAATGAGTATACTACCCAAAGCAATTTACAAATTCAATGCAATCCCTGTCAAGCTACCAGCCACATTTTTCACAGAACTAGAACAAATAATTTCAAGATTTGTATGGAAATACAAAAAACCTCGAATAGCCAAAGAAATCTTGAGAAAGAAGAATGGAACTGGAGGAATCAACTTGCCTGACTTCAGGCTCTACTACAAAGCCACAGTCATCAAGACAGTATGGTACTGGCACAAAGACAGACATATAGATCAATGGAACAAAATAGAAAGCCCAGAGATAAATCCACACACATATGGACACCTTATCTTTGACAAAGGAGGCAAGAATATACAATGGAGTAAAGACAATCTCTTTAACAAGTGGTGCTGGGAAAACTGGTCAACCACTTGTAAAAGAATGAAACTAGATCACTTTCTAACACCATACACAAAAATAAACTCAAAATGGATTAAAGATCTAAATGTAAGATCAGAAACTATAAAACTCCTAGAGGAGAACATAGGCAAAACACTCTCAGACATAAATCACAGCAGGATCCTCTATGATCCACCTCCCAGAATTCTGGAAATAAAAGCAAAAATAAACAAATGGGATCTAATTAAAATTAAAAGCTTCTGCACAACAAAGGAAAATATAAGCAAGGTGAAAAGACAGCCTTCTGAATGGGAGAAAATAATAGCAAATGAAGCAAGTGACGAACAACTAATCTCAAAAATATACAAGCAACTTATGCAGCTCAACTCCAGAAAAATAAACGACCCAATCAAAAAATGGGCCAAAGAACTAAATAGACATTTCTCCAAAGAAGACATACGAATGGCTAACAAACACATGAAAAGATGCTCAACATCACTCATTATTAGAGAAATGCAAATCAAAACCACAATGAGGTACCACTTCACACCAGTCAGAATGGCTGCGATCCAAAAATCTGCAAGCAATAAATGCTGGAGAGGGTGTGGAGAAAAGGGAACCCTCCTACACTGTTGGTGGGAATGCAAACTAGTACAGCCACTATGGAGAACAGTGTGGAGATTCCTTAAAAAATTGCAAATAGAACTACCTTATGACCCAGCAATCCCACTTCTGGGCATACACACCGAGGAAACCAGAATTGAAAGAGACACATGTACCCCAATGTTCATCGCAGCACTGTTTATAATAGCCAGGACATGGAAACAACCTAGATGTCCATCAGCAGATGAATGGATAAGAAAGCTGTGGTACATATACACAATGGAGTATTACTCAGCTGTTAAAAAGAATTCATTTGAATCAGTTCTGATGAGATGGATGAAACTGGAGCCAATTATACAGAGTGAAGTAAGCCAGAAAGAAAAACACCAATACAGTATACTAACACATATATATGGAATTTAGGAAGATGGCAATGACGACCCTGTATGCAAGACAGGGAAAGAGACACAGATGTGTATAACGGACTTTTGGACTCAGAGGGAGAGGGAGAGAGTGGGATGATTTGGGAGAATGACATTCTAACATGTATACTATCATGTGAATTGAATCACCAGTCTATGTCTGATGCAGGATGCAGCATGCTTGGGGCTGGTGCATGGGGATGACCCAGAAAGATGTTATGGAGAGGGAGGTGGGAGGGGGGTTCATGTTTGGGAATGCATGTAAGAATTAAAGATTTTAAAATTTAAAAAATAAAAAACTAAAATTAAAAGAAAAAAAATAAAAATAAAAAATAAAAATTAAAAAAAAAAAAAAAAGAAAGTAACTGTAGGCTCCAAGCTAAGTATCTTACCTGGGTTGATTGGCATATTATTTATTTTGCACTCTTTGGGGGTAATTTCCTTATACCACTGAGTGTCAAGTATGTGCCTTCCTGCCATCTTTACATTCCGGTAGCTGCACAAACAGTTGATCGTTAAGATTTGACATAAAGGGACTTCCCTGGTGGTTCAGTGGTTAAGAATACACATGCTAGTGAAGGGACACAGGTTCAATCCCTGGTCCAGGAAGATTCCACATGCTATGGGACAATTAAGCCCAGGCGCCACAAAAACTGAGCCCTGTGCTCTAGAGCTTATGTTCCTTAACAAGAGAAGCCACCTCAGTGAGAAGCCTGCACACAGCAAGTAGAGAGTAGCCCCTGCTCGCTGCAACTAAAGAAAGCCTGTGCAGAGCAACAAAGACTCAGCGTAGTCATAAAGAAATAAAAAAAAAAGATTTCACATAGACATACTGTGAAATAAAGGAAGAATTCAGTGTTTCATTTTGGTTCTGGCATACCTGAGGTGGGGAGGGGTGAAGAACAAGTAAATCATGACCAATGTAGAAGTCTTTGAACAATCATGGCTAATATTTCTAATTTTTCAGGTTGTATCCACGCCACGCAAGTGCCCTGAACAACCTTGGAACCCTGACTAGAGACACAGCAGAGGCAAAGATGTACTATCAGAAGGCTCTCCAGCTAAACCCACAGCATAACCGGGCTCTTTTCAATCTCGGGAATCTCCTTAAGTAAGTAGAACAGGTACCTTTGCTCAGAAGACCTTGTAATTTTAAGAAATCCTTTCCTCTTCGGCACTCATTTGGTTGCGCTGTTGTCTCCTCTTCCTAGGGCAGAATAGGTTTTTCAAGCTTTGGGAGGATGTAATATTCATCTGAATTCATTCTGTCCCTTATCAGTCAAAAGGGTGTTTCCCAATGTCTCTCTGGAAGTATTAGTTCTGGGAGATGTTCCTAGATTGCCTGTAAAGGGGTATGAATACAGAATGGTTGCATGGTCAAATAAACTCAGGAAATGCTGAGCTAGGCAAAGATAGTTCCTTTATTGCAAGCATCTTTAACATGCTAAATGCTCTGAATATTCAAGAAGGGAATACGGAATATAGCACTTTCCTTAGTCAATCATTTTAAATAGGCGTTACCCAGGTGTTTCGTGAATATACCTTCGGGAAAGTGCTGGTCTAGGATAAGCAGTGTACTCTAAAGGTGCAGCCAAAAGGCATAACCACAGTTTGTGTCGAGTGTGTGATATAGATAAGAAGCAAAGTGGGGCTTCCTTGGTGACTCGGTGGTAAAGAATCTGCCTGCCAGTGCAGGAGACACAGATTCAATCCCTGGGTTGGGACGATCCCCTGGAAAAGGAATGGCAACCCACTCCACTATTCTTATGTGGAAATCCCATGGACAGAGGAGCGTGGCATGCTACAGTCCATGAGACTGCAAAGAGTCAGACAGCTTAAGCAACTGATCATGCAAGAAGCAAAGTGAGCCTAGCTTGGAATTAGTAAGTGTAACTCTTGCTCTCGGAAGACCTTCCAGGTGTAATCACTGGTGTTCACTTTTCACTCACTGCCCTGGAAAAGGTTAATAGTGCAGTTAGTCTCCCTGAAGGCAAAGAAGTACTTTTGTGTCTTGCATTTTTGTTAATGTAAAGTCTAGGCATGTTGATGATGGTGTTGGTATAGTTAAGGCAGTAGTCATAGTGGAAATGGTGGTGGCTGTGGCATTTAACTTTTACATATAAAAAACAGGTTAAAATACCAGAAATGGAAATAAAGGGTAAAAATGATTAGAGTCAGTGTTGGTGATGCATTATCTGTGCTTCTTAGGTTACTGACAATCCATACACTTCCTGAATTGGTTTCTACGTCTCTGAACTTCTAGAGAGCACACTTGGTACTTTTAGGGCCCTTGGTTTGCTGTCTTTTTTTTTTTTTTCCTTTTTTTTTTTTTTTTTTTTTGCTGTCTTATTTAATCTTTTCCTTACCAAGATTGGCTTAGTTGCCTTAGTACCTCAGTGGATGCATCTTCCTCACTTTTCCTTTTACTCCTTGAATTTTCCATATGCACAGAGATACTAGTTCTTTTCCTTAGTGTGCTCACTTGTTAAGTCATGTTTTTATTTAATATTTGAACAGAAGCATTGTGTAAAGAATACATGACATCCCAAGTCTGAAGTTTTGTTTAAGAATGGCGTTATCCATGCACTGGGATAGTAAATCAAGAGAGTACAACAGAAAAATTAATAAATGCAAGGAAACTACATATAAAATGAAAAAATAAAAGTTTAAGTCAGCAAAAACTAAATGAGCTTAATTTTTAAAATTAGATAGTTTAGGTAATTCCCTGTTGGTCCAGTGGTTAGGATTCCATGCTTCTACTGCAGGGGGCATGGATTTGGTCCCTGGTTGGGGAACTAAGGTCCTGCAGGCTATGCCCCCCCAAAATTAGAAAGCTTGTTAACATTCTGTATAAATTGAAAGTGATGAGAAACAACTAAGAATGAAAACGTATACACTGACAGAAAAGTCTTTTAGTACCAGTATGTTCTCCTTAATAAATAACATGAAATCAAAAGATGTGGGGAAAGTGTGTCAGTTATGTAGGTAGCTATTTAGAGGTCAATAGGATGCTTTTATTTTACTCTTCCATTTTTATGAGTTCTTTTTTATTTATGTGAAGTTTCAAGGACTCATTTATAAAAGTCATTGTTGCATCTATATATGTCCAATTTAGAGCCCTAATAATTAAAGGGTGGATAAATCCTGCTCATGTCTTTTGGAATACTTGCATTTCAAAAATAGTACTGATTTAAAAATACTGCAGATGAGTTTCTTTCTTTTTTTTTTTTTTAACAAAGAAGCCAACTTTGTCAGCCTGAATACAAACGGATAGTTCTTGTTGGAAATGATCTCCTGCAGTTGTGATTATCACACTGTGCTGAATGTGGCTCTACTTGAAAATGATGGCATAGATGCTTTTAAATTTCATCTTACCCAGACCTGAACAAGACATGCATACTGCAGCCTTCCTATTTCAATTGGCATATTATTGCCCCTATTATCTTGAGTTAGTGTATGTGAGTTAAGAGCACAAGGAAATATTTTTTGGAGCATAGCAATGGCCACTTTTCACAGTAGGAGGGACTCCTAGATATTCAATATAAGATTTTTCTGTATTTTTCAGTAAAATCAACTCAGTGATTATCCAAACCAATAATGCTTCACACCTGTATAAGAATTTGAGTGCTTTTTTAAAAAAAATAAAATAAAATAATGCCTTCCCAATTATTTTTTAATATACGTTAGGATGAATATGAACCAAGGTCCTGATAGGTTAACCGTCAGGTACAAAGTCACCCTTGTTTACCTTCTGCTCTTTATATTAACCGGAGAGCACAGTGGCTCCATCTGTGTAGATGAGTCTTAGAATCCACTAGAATCAAATCATGATACTAGCTAATACTCATGTAATATTTTACAGTTTACAGACAAGTGGGTTTTATATCCACTATTTAATTTAATCTTTAAAACTATTGTGAGAGGCATTGTCATCCTCATCCCCATTTTCATTATGGATGAAAAAACCAAGGTTTGAAGACTTCGTGTGACAATGGTCCAGGCTATAGCTGATCCAGGGTTGAGTGCATGCCCTGTCTTATTCACTTTCCATTACCCATACTGCCCAAATAGCTCTCCAATCCAAATATTACTTAATGTTTAGTTATTAAATGGCATGTGATTGATTACCTTTGGGGAGGAAGAAGGACTTTCCTGTTTTTCATCAGGAAACTGTAAAGTTTGTTTCCATTATGTCCTATAGTAGCAGAGAAAGGTGACCAGAAAATAGCAGAACTAACCCACATTTAGATTTGGAGTTTTACTTCTGCTTTCCTTTATATATTTCTGCTGTTAAGTAGCAATAGGTCAAAGGCATAAGTTCAGTTCAGTTCAGTCGCTCAGCCGTGTCCGACTCTTTGCGACCCCATGAACCGCAGCACGCCAGGCCTCCATGACCATCACCAACTCCCGGAGTCCACCCAGACCCATGTCCATTGATTCGGTGATGCCATCTAACCATCTCATCCTCTGTCATCCCCTTCTCTTCCTGCCCTCAATCTTTCCCAACATCAGGGTCTTTTCTAATGAGTCAGCTCTTTATATCAGGTGGCCAAAATATTGGAGTTTCAACTTTAGCATCATTCCTTCCAAAGAACACCCAGGGCTAATCTCCTTTAGAATGGACTGATTGGATCTCCTTGCAGTCCAAGGGAATTTCAAGAGTCTTCTCCAACACCACAGTTCAAAAGCATCAATTCTTCTGGGCTCAGCTTTCTTCACAGTCCAACTCTCACATCCATACATGACTATTGGAAAAACCGTAGCCTTGACTAGATGGACCTTTGTTGACAAAGTGATGTGTCTGCTTTATAATATGCTGTCTACGTTGGTCATAACTTTCCTTCCAAGGAGTAAGCGTCTTTTAATTTCATGGCTGCAATCACCATCTGCAGTGATTTTGGAGCCCCCAAAAATAAAGTCAGCCACTGTTTCCCCATCTATTTTCCATGAAGTGATGGGACCAGATGCCATGATCTTCGTTTTCTGAATGTTGAGCTTTAAGCCAACTTTTTCACTCTCCTCTTTCACTTTCATCAAGAGGCTCAAGAAGATAAGAATATTTTAAATGTTCTTATTTGATGCATTTTACTATTTAAGACTCATGCCTTATCTATTTCTCATTAGACAGATAACTTAAAAATTGTGTTCTCCTTTATAATCTGGAACTCATGCTCATTGTAAGAACCCAAGTGGTTCCCTTAGATGTGAGTGGTTTAGACTCCATCATACCTAAGTGGAAAGCAAAATTGATTTTCCTGTTTTATAAGTGAGAAAACTGAGACTTGGAGAAGATAATTTAGGTGCCAAGGTCCCTTAGTGAAGAAACGGAATTTGTGGGAATTAAACCTCAAACTTCCTGACCAAGTACCCTTGCTCTTAATCACTACACTCTACTGCCTCCTAGTGGCTCATCTCAAAACTGGGATACAGCCCAGACCAGCCCTGCCCAACAGAAATATGAGAGCCAGAATATATAATTTAAATGTTTCAGGTAGCCATATTTTAAAACATAAAATATAATATATCTTAAACCTCAATATATCTAAAATATTGATATCTAAAATATCCTCAATATATCACTTTAATGTGTGTGTGTGTGTGTGTATGTGTGTGTGTGTGTGTTAGGCACTCAGTCATGTTTGACTCTTGCAACCCATGGACTGTAGCCTGCTAGGCTCCTCTGCCCATGGAATTCTCCAGGTAAGAATACTGGAGTGAATAGCCATCCTGTTCTCCAGAGGATCTTTCTGACCCAGGGATTGAACCCCGGTCTCCATGTAATTAATAATATTAAAATTGATTAAGTTAAACATGTAAAAATATAAATAGGATAATGTGCATTCTATTAAAATCAGTAGAATATACATTAATTAATTAAAATTAATCTTTGAAATCCAGTGTATTTTTTACACATACAACTTACCTGAAACTAGTCATATTTCGAGTGTTCAACAGCCACTTGTGGTCAGTGGTTGCTATGCTGAACACCACAGACCTTTATTAATGACCTTGACTTTGAGAGAAATGAATCTTTGTCCAAGCCAGGAGGTCTAACTAAGATGTGGTTCTGTCAGAGCATCCCAGAAACCTTAGAGCACTGAGGACCAGTTTCATCTGAATTCTTGGAGTTATATGACAGACAGTTTTAGACCTATTCACAGCAGTGCATGTCACTGACTCTTATCTAAATATATTTGACCTCTTTCATGACCATTTCCCTGGACTTGGAAGTTTATCTGTTATGATTCTGTGCAGCACATTCGTGGTGTGACTGATTGATAAGGAGCAGTTTTCCATGCCAGCATGCTTATTTTACATTAATTATTGTTGGCTTTGCTTGAAACCTAAAAGGTAAAAGAAACTAGGCAAGATTAGCATAAAGTTCTTATGGATGTAAAGAGCAGAAGTTCCTGATGGCACAAAAGAACATAAATAGAATTCTTTAATTCAGGGCATGGGGAAACACTTCTTTGACTGCTTGGGTAAAATAGTATCTGGTGTTTGTTAATAGAAAAGAATATTTTCATATTAAAGAATCACATTGTCCCTTTGCCAAAATTGCCTTTCATTCACATAATAGGATATGGATGTTATAAAGGTGTTACAATAAATCTTATAATCAAAAGTCAGAAGAAAATGAAATATAGTATCCAAAATTGAACTATTTAGATGAATTTGATAACAGTATACATTTGATTTTCTTTAGTCTGATCATTAGAATTGAAAAGAATATAAGGATGTGGAAAGAATGGTAACCGTTAGCTTTGATATAAATGTAAATATTGGGGATACATTTCCTTATAGCTTTGGCACTAGGCACACTACATTTTATTTCATAAAAAGGATATTTACACACTCAAGTTAGTAGTTTTCCCCTTTCCTTCTTCTTACCTGAAACCCCAGAGAATCCAAAATGCCAGCCCGCTGGATAAACAAAAGCATTTTGAGGTGTTTCTCACCTTATTAGGATGTCAACTTTGGGTGGGAGCCTTCTTCATCCTCCTCTTGGAGTGAATCCCCCTCCCCACTAGCACCCCATGGTGATCTATTAACATCCAGATTACTTCCAACCTTATCTGTAATTTTAACCACATTGCAATTTTCCCTCCCTTATCTTTATGCAGCTCACACCTGTCTCTCTCTACATGTCCTTCTCCAGCTCCTTTGAAGCCCAGCCCATCAGCTCATTGACACCATCTTCATCCTTATCAAGGCCATGTAACTGTCTTATTCATTTTCTCATCATCCTTAGGGATTTGAGCACCAGGTCAATGACTCTGCCTTGCTATCCAAACTGTACTGCCTACTTTAGTGAATTCAGTTTTACCCATCACACAGTTCCTCTGCTACATTCCCTCCAGGTCCTGATACTTCTGCTCTATCTTCCCCATTCGTTGATGTGACCATTCCATGGCTTTCTAATTACAAACATCTTTGCATCCTCTAGTGTCTGAATTCTGAAATGTTCCTCTTTGACCTCATTACCTCTTCCCCAACCTTCTCTTCCTCTCTCGGTCACTCCTTCTGACCTTTGGAAGGTGTCGTGGGATAACAACTTGCCACCTCCAAGCTCTTCTCTTTGCTCATGTGTGTCTTTTAAGACGTTGAGATTGACATGCCTTCCTTCCAGGACAAGTGTCATTCCCCTCCTTGTCTCTCATTCCAGGATATCTCTGCTGTTTACCATTGTTAGAATCTCTATTCTCTCTGAATTTTATGTTTATAATTTATACACCCATTTCAGAGAAGGCCAGATGGAAGGATGTGAGCTCACTCTTTCTTACAATAACACCAAAATCACAACTGACTGCTGAATAATAGTTAACCAAAAAAAGCCCTGGAACCTAGCAAGAAAGATACCCTACATCCAAAGACAAAGAAGAAGCCATAACGAGTTGGTAGGAGAGGCACAATCATTGTCAAGGCAAATCCCGTATCCACCAGGTGGGCAACCCACAAACTGGAAAACAATTATACCATAGAAGTTCTTCCACGGAAGTGAAAATTCTAAGCCACAATCAGGCTTCCCAGCCTGGGCATCTAGCAACTGGAGTAAGAGCCCCTAGAGAATCTGGCTTTTAAGACCAGCAGGGTTTGATTGCAAAACTTCCAAGGGACTTGAGGAAACAGAGAGTCCACTCTTGGAGGGCACACACAAAGTCTCATGTACACCAGTTCCCAGTGGAAAATAGCAGTGACCCCATAAGAGACTGGGCCAGATCTACATTACAGTATTGAAAGGTTTCCAGTGGAGATGGGGAGTGGCTGTGGCTCACTGCAGGAACAAAGCCTGGCAGCAGTAGTCCTGGGGAGTATTCATTCATTGCCATGAGCCCACCCAGAGGCTGCCATTAGCCCCACCCAACAGCCTATAGTTCCAGTGCTGGGACACCTCAGGCCAGACAACCAATAGGACAGGAACACAGCCGCATCAATCAGCAGACAAGCAGCTTGAAGTCTTCCTGAGCACAGCCCTTCTACCAGACAGACAAGACCCAGGTCCACCTACCACTGGGCAGGAACCAGTCCCTTCCATCAGGAAGCCTGCACAAGTCTCAAGATAGCTTCAAGAGGATAGACAGTGGAAGCAAAAAGAACTATAATCCTGAAGCCAGCAGGATGGAAACTGCAATCATAAAAAGTTAGACAAAATGAGATGGCAGAGGAACATGCCCCAGATGAAGGAAAAAGATGAAACCCCAGAAAAACAACTAAGTGAAGGAGAGATAGACAACCTACCAGAAATAAGATAAGTAATAATAATTCAGAATAATGATAGTGAAGATGATCCAGAATCTTAGAAAAAGAATGGAAGCAAGGATCAGGAGGATACAAGAAATGTTTAACAAAGACCTAGAAGAACTAAAGAGCAAACAGAGGTGAATAATAAAATAACTGAAATGAAAAATAAACTAAAAGGAATCAATAGTAGAATAACTAAGACAGAAGAATGCCTTAGAGACAAAATAGTGGAAATCACTGCCAAGGAACAGAATAGAGGGGAAAAAAAATGAAAAGAAATGGAGACAGTCTAAGAGACCTCTGAAACAACATTAAACATACCAACATTTGCATTATAGGGGCCCCAGAAGGAGAAGAGAGAGAGAAAAGGGACCTGATGAAATACCTGGAAAGACAATAGCTAAAAAATTCCCTAATAAGGGAAAGGAAATAGACGTCCAAGTCCAGGAAGTGCAGAGAGTCCCAGACAGGATAAACCCAAGGAGGAATATACCAAGACACATAGCAATCAAGCTGACAAAAAATTAAAGACAAAGAAAAAAATATTAAAAGCAACAAGGGAAAAGCGACAAATACCATCCAAGGGAACTTCCATAAGTATATCAACTAATTAGCATATCAGCATAGATATCAGCATAAATTATGCTGGCCAAAAGGGAGTGATACAATATATTTAAAATGATGATAGGGAAGAACCTGCAACTAAGGATACTCTACCCAGTAAGGCTCTCATTCAGATTCGAGGGAGGAATCAAAAGCATTACAGACAAGCAGAAACTAAGAGAATTCAGCACCACTAGACCAGTTTTGCAACAAATGATAAAGGAACTTCTCTAAGCAGAAAAGAAAAGGTCACAACTAGAAACAAGAAAATTATGAACGGGAAAGCTCACCAGTAAAGGCGACCATACAATAAAGGTAGGAAATCATCCACACACAAACATAATAACAAAACCAGTGATTGTGAAAAAAGGAGAGTACAAATGTAGGATATTAGAAATGCATTTGAAATTAAAAGAACAGCAACTTAAAACAGTCTTCTTATATTTGTTGTTCAATCACTAAAGTCATGTCTGACTCTTGGCGACCCCATGAACTGCAGCATGCTTGGCTTCCCTGTCTTTCACTGTTTCCTGGAATTTGCTGAAACTCATGTCCATTGAGTCAGTGATGCCATCCAACCATCTCATCCTCTTTTGCCCCCTTCTCTTCCTGCCCTCACTCTTTCCCAGCATCAGGGTTTTTTCTATTGAGTCAGCTCTTTGCATCAGGTGGCCAAAGTATTGAAGCTTCAGGTTAAGCAACAGTTCTTCCACTGAATATTCAAGGTTGATTTTGTTTACTATTGACCGAATTGATCTCCTTGTTGTCCAAGGGACTCTCAGGAGTCTTTTCCAGCACCACAATTCAAAGCATCGATTCTTCAGTGCTCAGCCTTCTTTACGGTCCACCTCTCACAGTCATACATGACTACTGGAAAAACCATAGCTTTGACTATATGTACCGTTTTCAGCAAAGTGAGGTCTCTGCTTTTTAACATGCTATCTAGGTTTGTCATAGCTTTCCTTCCAAGAAGCAAACGTCTTTTAATTTCCTGGCTGCAGTCACTGTCCACAGTGATTCTGGAGTCCAGGAAAATAAAATCTGCCACTGTTTCCACTTTTTCCCCATCTATTTGCCATTAAGTGATAGGACTAGATCCCATGATCTTAGTGTTTTGAATGTTGAGTTTTAAGCTGACTTTTTCACTCTCCTCTTTCACCCTCATCAAGAAGCTCTTTAGTTCCTCTTTGCTTTCTGCTGTTAGAGTGGTATCATCTGCATATCTGAGGCTGTTGATATTTCTCCCAGCAATCTTGATGGCAGCTTGTGATACATCCTGCCCAGCATTTTGCATTGCTATACTCTGCATAGAAGTTAAATAGGCAGTAGGAATATACAGCCTTGTCATACTCCTTTCCCAATTTCAAACCAGTTAATTGTTCCATGTCCAGGTCTACCTGTTGCTTCTTGACATACATACATTTTTTTATATCAAAACCTCATGTTAACCACAACCTGAAAATCGACAGTTGATACCTGCACAAAAAAAGAAAAGAAAAGAAATCCAAACACAGCACTAAAGTTGGTCATCAGATCAAGAGTAGAGAACAAATGAGAAAGAAAAAATAAAAAAGACCTACAAAAACAAATCCAAAACAATTAACAAAATGATGTAAGAACATACATACCAATAATTACCTTAAACATAAGCAGATTAAATGCTCCAACCAAAAGACAGAGACTGGCTGAATGGATACAAAAATAAGACCCATCTATATGCCATCTATATTAAAAAGCAGAGATATTACTTTGCCAACAAAGGTCCATCTAGTTAAGGCTATGGTTTTTCCAGTGGTCATGTATGGATGTGAGAGTTGGACTGTGAAGAAAGCTGAGTGCCGATGAATTGATGCTTTTGAATTGTGGTGCTGGAGAAGACTCTTGAGAGTTCCTTGGACTGCAAGAAGATCCAACCAGTCCTTTCTAAAGGAGATCAGTCCTGGGTGTTCATTGGAAGGAATGATGTTGAAGCTGAAACTCCAATACTTTGGCTACCTCATGCGAAGAGTTGACTCATTGGAAAAGACCCTGATGCTGGGAGGGATTGAGGGCAGGAGGAGAAGGGGATGACAGAGGATGAGATGGCTGGATGGCATCACCAATTCGATGGACATGAGTTTGAGTGAACTCCAGGAGTTGGTGATGAACAAGGATGCCTGGCTTGCTGTGGTTCATGGGGTCACAAAGAGTCAGACATGACTGAGTGACTGAACTGAACTGAACTGAACTCATATGCTGTTTACAGGAAACCCACTTTCAGATCTAGGGACACATGCAGACTGAAAGTGAAGGGATGGAAAAAGGTATTCCATACAAATGGAAATCCAAAGAAACAAAGCTAGAGTAGCAATCATCATATCAGATAGAATAGACTTTAAAATATAAAGACTGTTACAAGAGACAAAGGAGGCGCACAAAGGGATCAGTCCAAGAAGAAGGTATAACAATTGTAATTATATATGCATCCAACATAGGAGCACCTCAATATATGAGGCAAATACTAACAGCCATAAAGGAAGAAATCAACCATAACAATAATACTGGAGGATTTTAACACCCACTTTCATTAATGAACAGATCATCTAGACAGAAAATCAGTAAGAAAACACAGCCCTTAAATGATACATTAGAGCAGGTGGACTTAATAGATATTTACAGAACATTTCATTCAAAAGCAGCTAAATATACATTCTTCTCTGTGTACATGGAACATTCTCCTGGATTGACTGCATGCTGGCCAACAAAGCTAGCTTTGGTAAATTTAAGAAAGTTGAAATCATATGAAGCATCTTTTCTGGCCACAACATTATGAGATTAGAAACGAACTATAAGAATTTATAATTCCAACTCTCATTTTAGTTCAGTTCAGTTCAGTCGCTCAGTCGTGTCCAGCTCTTTGCGACCCCATGAATCGCAGCACGTTAGGCCTCCCTGTTCACCACCATGTCCCGGAGTTCACTCAGACTTATGTCCATTGAGTCCGTGATGCCATCCAGTCATCTCATCCTCAGTCGTCCCCTTTTCCTCCTGCCCCCAATCCCTCCCAGCATCAAAGTCTTTTCCAATGAGTCAACTCTTCGCATGAGGTGGCCAAAGTACTGGAGTTTCAGCTTTAGCATCATTCCTTCCAAAGAAATCCCAGGACTGATCTCCTTCAGAATGGACTGGTTGGATCTCCTTGCAGTCCAAGGGACTCTCTAGAGTCTTCTCCAACACCATAGTTCAAAAGCATCAATTTGTCGGCACTCAGCCTTCTACACAGTCCAACTCTCACATCCATACATGACCATAGGAAAAACCATAGCCTTGACTAGATGGACCTTAGTTGGCAAAGTAATGTCTCTGCTTTTGAATATGCTATCTAGGTTGATCATAACTTTTCTTCCAAGGAGTAAGCGTCTTTTAATTTCATGGCTGCAGTCACCATCTGCAGTGATTCTGGAGCCCCCCAAAATAAAGTCTGACACTGTTTCCACTGTTTCCCCATCTGTTTCCCATGAAGTGATGGGACCAGATGCCGTGATCTTCGTTTTCTGAATGTTGAGCTTTAAGCCAAGTTTTTCACTCTCCTCTTTCACTTTCATCAAGAGGCTTTTTAGCTCCTCTTCACTTTCTGCCATAAGGGTGGTGTCATCTGCATATCTGAGGTTATTGATATTTCTCCTGGCAATCTTGATTCCAGCTTGTGTTTCTTCCAGTCCAGCGTTTCTCATGATGTACTCTGCATCTAAGTTAAATAAGCAGGGTTACAATATACAGCCTTGACATACTCCTTTTCTTATTTGGAACCAGTCTGTTGTTCCATGTCCAGTTCTAACTGTTGCTTCCTGACCTGCATACAGATTTTTCAAGAGGCAGGTCAGGAGGTCTGGTATTTCCATCTGTTTCAGTATTTTCCACAGTTTATTGTGATCCACACAGTCAAAGGCTTTGGCATAGTGAATAAAGCAGAAATAGATGTTTTTCTGGAACTCTCTTGCTTTTTCCATGATCCAGCGGATGTTGGCAATTTGATCTCTGGTTCCTCTGCCTTTTCTAAAACAGCTTGAACATCAGGGAGTTCATGGTTCATGTATTGCTGAAGCCTGGCTTGGAGAATTTTGAGCATTACTTTACTAGCATGTGAGATGAGTGCAATTGTGCAGTAGTTTGAGCATTCTTTGGCATTGTCTTTCTTTGGGATTGGAATGAAAACTGCCCTTTTCCAGTCCTGTGGCCACTGCTGAGTTTTCCAAATTTGCTGGCATATTGAGTGCAGCACTTTCACAGCATCATCTTTCAGGATTTGAAACAGCTCAATTGGAATTCCATCATCTCCACTAGCTTTGTTCATAGTGATGTTTTCTAAGGCCCACTTGACTTCACATTCCAAGATGTCTGGTTCTAGATTAGTGATCACATCATCATGACTATCCTGGTCGTGAAGATCTTTTTTGTACAGTTCTTCCATGTATTCTTGCCACCTCTTCTTGATGTCTTCTGCTTCTGTTAGGTCCATACCATTTCTGTCCTTTATCGAGCCCATCGTTGCATGAAATGTTCCCTTGGTATCTCTAATATTCTTGAAGAGATCTCTAGTCTTTTCCAATCTGTTGTTTTCCTCTATTTCTTTGCACTGATTGCTGAAGAAGGCTTTCTTATCTCTTCTTTCTATTCTTTGGAACTCTGCATTTAGATGCCTATATCTTTCCTTTTCTCCTTTGCTTTTCACTTCTCTTCTTTTCACAGCTATTTGTAAGGCCTCTTCAGATAGCCATTTTGCTTTTTTGCATTTCTTTTCCATGGGGATGGTCTTGATCCCTGTCTCCTGCACAATGTCATGAACTTCATTCCATAGTTCATCAGGCACTCTATCTATCAGATCTAGGCCCTTAAATCTATTTCTCACTTCCACTGTATAATCATAAGGGATTTGATTGAGGTCATACCTGAAAGGTCTAGCGGTTTTCCCTACTTTCTTCAATTTAAGTCTGAATTTGTTAATAAGGAGTTCATGATCTGAGCCACAGTCAGCTCCTGGTCTTGGTTTTGATGACTGTATAGAGCTTCTCCATCTTTGGCTGCATAGGATATAATCAATCTGATTTTGGTGTTCCATCTGGTGATATCCATGTGTAGAGTCTTCTCTTGTGTTGTTGGAAGAGGGTGTTTGCTATGACCAGTGCATTTTCTTGGCAAAAATCTGCTCTGTTTCATTAATGTATGTAACTTCAGCTTAGACTCACAGCTTGAACATCATTTACTTGCTCAGTTGTATCCCCAACGCAGGGTACCCTCCTTTGCATGCATTTTGCTTTTTCTCAGACCAGTACTTCTCCATTTTTTTCTCATTATCACTCACCTCCCCACCCCAGGAGCCATTTTAAGCATTTTTTTCTAACAACCCCCCCAAATTAAATATTTGGTTATAAGATTTGTTACATATTGTAGTTTGAAAGATCACAAACCATTGTAATATCTAATTTTATTTTTATAGTAATCTAATACTATTTTTCAGAGAAGGCAATGGCACCCTATTCTAGTACTCTTGCCTAGAAAATCCCATGGATCGAGGAACCTGGTGGGCTGTAGACCATGGGGTCGCTAAGAGTTGGACACGACAGCGACTTCACTTTCACTTCTCTCTTTCGTGCATTGGAGAAGTAAATGGCAACCCACTCCAGTGTTCTTGCCTGGAGAATCCCAGGGACGGGGGAGTCTGGTGGGCTACCGTCTATGGGGTCGCACAGAGTCGGACACGACTGAAGCGACTTAGCAGCAGCAGCAGAAATACTATTTTTCATGGCATCATTCCTACTCCAGGATGTATATGTATGTATAGTTATCATCTCTGTATGTATGTCCTAGACCTTCATCCAATCTGTCATGTGTTAAAGGTAAAAACATACGTCTGAATTGAATGTGATCCTTACAAAACTCTAAAGACACCATCGTGGAAAAAAACACAATCAGAGATTATAGCTGTTAGAAATTCCTCCATTATGGTCTAGTAATATCTCCCAAATATTTTCTGTCTTCCTAATATATGTATCCTTTGTTCCCCTCCTTAGTGCCTATACACACACCCAGAAGACGACATAATGCTTTATTTTTACTAAGAATATTCAAGTCATTCAAGGTTAATTTTTTGGCTTCCCTTGCCCCTGTCTCATTTCCTACATGTTCATAGATGTCCTCTTTTTTTGCTCTTCCAGGGGACGAAGAATTGTGTTGCCTCCCTAATAAGCCTAGTGGTCACACCTGTGTTTGTGTGGCTTTTTAATTCAGGCATAATTAATATGCAAAAATGCACAATATTTTTTGTTTGGTACAATTAGTTTTGACCTTTTTATATACTTTTGTATTTACCTCCAAAATAACATGTATAACATTTACCCCAGAAAGGCCCCTCATGCCTCTTTCCAGTAAGGTACTCCGTCCTCTGAGGCAATCGTTGTTCAAATCAAAATTTTTCACCACAAACTAGTTTTAGCCTGTTACAGAACTTCATTTAAAGGTGAACATTTAATGTATACTTTTGGGCATCTGGATAATTTCATTTAGCATGATTTTTTGAGCCTTATCCATGTTATTACATGGTACATTTTTTAAAATTTATGAATAGTAGTATCTCATTGTATAAATTCCTGAATTTGTCTATCCATTTTCCTGTAGGTAGATACTTGGTTTATTTATAGACTTGAGTCATCATGAATATTCATGCCGTGACTAGTTATGTCCCAGTCTTTGTATGTTTGTTTTTCTTGGGTAAATATCTAGAAATAGAATTGTGGGTAGATAAATATTTAATGTTTTAAGAACCTGCCAGATAAACAGTTCTCCAAAGTACTTGTACCACTTTTCACTCCATTGGTGAAAAGGTCCATTTGCATTGGTGAGAGATGCACTTGCTTAGCATCCTAACATCTGGTGTTGTCAGTCTTTTGTTTTAGCCATTAGCTTTAGCGTAAAATCCACGCGTTCTTTTTCTTTCCCTTTCCCTTCCCTTTATCATGAGCATTCTCTTCGGTCTTCAGATTCTTCCCATTCCACAAACTTCCACATGCCCCACTTCTTCTGGGGAATGTCTCCATTCAGCTACTCCATCAGGTGGTTCTCTTCACTCCTTCCTTTCTCTGATCAAATTGGCAAAAAGAATAGTTAGCACTTATTGCTTCTTTCCCGCTTACCTGTTCATTCAGCTTCTGGAGCTTCTGTCAATACCAGCTGTGAATTCTAAAGACTCTCTCAGCTCTCACTCCCCTTGATTTCTCTGAGGTAAACAATATGATCCTGTTGACCTCGTGGTGCTCTGAAGCTCTCTATTTTGTTGTTCATAACACATTATCTTTCTTTTCTATTTCCTACATCTGCTCTTCTTCTACCTTCTCACTACATTTAGAACTGAGAACTTCATTGATTGTCCATCGCATACACACATATAGTGTGAATATACAAAACTTCCCACAATCCTGCCCCTTTGTTCTTTATTTTCTGCAACTCTCCCACACTGTATAAACCCAGACTCCCAGCCAAGCTAACTCCTTGTCACCATTCAAGAAATAGAAACATGCAGACTACATTTGAGAGACTATTACAAAGATTTTTTTTTAATTTTTATTTTTACTTTATTTTACTTTACAATACTGTATTGGTTTTGCCATACATTGACATGAATCCACCACGGGTGTACATGAGTTCCCAAACATGAACCCCCCTCCCACCTCCCACCCCATATCATCTCTCTGGATCATCCCCATGCACCAGCCGCAAGCATCCTATATCCTGCATCAAATATAGACTGGTGATTCGTTTCTTACATGATAGTATACATGTTTCAGTGCCATTCTCCCAAATCATCTAACCTTCTCCGTCTCCCTCAGAGTCCAAAAGTCCACTCTACACATCTGTGTCTCTTTTGCTGTCTCACATACAGGGTCATCATTACCATCTTTCTAAATTCCATATATATGTGTTAGTATACTGTATTGGTGTTTTTCTTTCTGGCTTACTTCACTCTGTATAGTCGGCTCCAGTTTCATCCATCTCTTTAGAACTGATTCAAATGTATTCTATTTAATGGCTGAGTAATACTCCATTGTGTATATGTACCACAGCTTTCTTATCCATTCGTCTGCTGATGGACATCTTTATTACAAAGACTTTTAAGTGACAATTCTTCTAGTTCATCCAAAATATTATTTCTTTGTGTTTTATCATCTTATATTCCATGACTGTACAAAACTGAATTATCAGAGAAATGATGAGAATGTTTACCTACTTTCTTAAGATTTGGGTGTGTTTTATATATATATTATATATTATATACACACAGATTGTTAATTGTTGAAATATTTTCATAAGTAACCTTCCCCCAACAAAAACTCTTCTCAGTCATCCTGTGATTGCTAATGATGAGAGCATGAGTGAGTTGTTTTAAATCTATAGCATGGTTTGCAAGGAGGAAGGAAGGGTCCCTTTTCTCAGTCCTCTCTTTTGCTGTGATGGCTGCGATAAACACTCCTAAGGCCAGAAAACAGTTGTGCTCAGGAAGCACTGTTGAGGAAAGCAAGCTTTCAAGAACCCCAGTTTTGTTTATATTCTCTTGAAAGTGTTGGATAGTCATCATTTTTTCCTTGCATAAATATTTCTGACAGAATATAATTAAACAGGCCAGACTGCTTTGTCAAGCATAGGAGTTTTCAGTGGTCTTACCTGTCCTGAAAATCATGTTCCCACTCCTTTAATTCTCATAATCTTTCCTGGCCTCACTTTCGATCTAGTGCTCTTTAACTCCTGTGCTGGGAAATGACTTGGAACAACTCTTGACTCATAGCTTAAAAAAGGTACAGTTCAATGACAAGAATACTAGAAATGCAGGTGTTCACTGGAAATTCACTGGAAATAAAAATTGAGCAACTGTTTATCTCAAATTCATTTGGAGATCAACTTTGCCTTCACATAGAGATTAAATTCAGAATCTAATGTGGTAGAGATCCTCAAAAAATTTCAAATCTAAAAGTGCTCTGTGTAGGCCTGAAGAGAAATGCCAAGGATGGGACTATGCATGCTGTCTGTGTCCCCTCTGGCCCATGCTTGCCTGTGACCTGCAGTTCAGTCCTGGGAAGCACCTTGAGTAGGAGAAGGAGGCCTTTGAGACTTCCTCCCTTCTTGCTAACTTCTTACTAATTCTGCCAACCTCCCTGCCTCGTGCAGGGCCCACTCTGGTGCTTTCCTGCTGTGCCACCTCTCTGCTGGGCAGCGTTGTAGGGCTGTATGCCCTCGACCTTTCTGCCACCTCTCTTCTTCCAGGGAAAAAGAACGGTAACTAACACTTGAATGACAAATTACAGAGCACTTCCTCACATCTCATGTGCCTGCCCACGGAGGGTTTCCAGAGGGCAGGTGCCTTCACTCCCTTATTACCAACCGGGAGATGGTGAGGGACGTCACAGGCCATGAGCTGTGAAGGGAGACCTCCAGAGCCAGCTACTTGCTTGCATCACATGGCTGCACTCTGCACTCTCCCTGCACTCTCCTCAGGAATAGGAGCTGTAGAGCTTAGTGAGTTTGGATCTGTGCTTTACCGCATAGTAGTGTGTGACCCTGGGAAAACAATTTGATCTTGCAATGGCTCCAGTTACTCATTTACAAAGTAAAAATAGGACTTCCCTGGTGGCTCAGATGGTAAAGAATGTGCCTGCAATACAGGAGACCTGGGTTTGATCCCTGGCTCAGGAGGATCCCCTGGAGAATGGAATGGCTACCCACTCCAGTGTTCTTGCTGGAGAATTACATGGCTGTAGCCTGGTGGGTTATAATCCATGGGGTCGCAAAGAGTCAGACACGACTGAGCAACTAACAAACACACAAAGTAAAAATACTGCTAGTAACCAGGTCCTTCATGAGTACTAAACAAGAGAATGCATGTAAATACTTAATGTAGGACCTAACCCCCAATAAAGATAAAATAAGCCTTAGTTATTATTATTACTAGCCTAGGGATATAATTTTTCACTTCAATTTGAAGCTCATATTCTTGGCTAAAATTAATAATAAATCAGAAGTAGGTGGTACATTTTCTGTTCCTGCTTTTGAAGAACTTTAGTCATTATTCAACCTCCTTGAGACTCAGTTTCCTTCTTTTCAAACTAAGAGACGAGACTAGATGATTCTGTAAGGCTCTCTTGCTGCAAGAATCAGTGCTTTTCACTATGACTCCAAGTTTCTCATCTCTTATATTGAAATGGAAATGGAAGATCAGAAAGGAATTTGAAAGTCCCTATTCCCTTCAGAGGCAATCCTGCCTTGGAGGAGCATCACCCCTTTGTTGAGAGATCAGTGAGCCTTCAGGTAGAAATTCCAGATGCTAATTCAGCTGGAGGGGAAGGAAGGAGCACATGGAGCTAGCAGTTACCTCATCCTCCCATGCACTCCACGCTCTGGTAAGCGCACTGTGTGTGCGTGTTAATTCCACTCTTTAGAGGAACCCGGAGAGGTAGAGATAACTGTGCATCTTTCACAGATTCGGCCATTGAGGCTCATGGAGGTGTAACATCTAACCCAAGTCCTATAGCTGGTGAGAGCAGAGCCGGGATTTAGACAGCAATCCACCTGAGCCTAAACCAGGGACATGCATTCCCCTGCGTCATCCAGATGATCCTTTATCTATGGGGTAAATGAATCCTGCCTAAACCAAGCTAGTCTCAGCTGTCTTATTTTCTAGGAACCAACCTGGGGACATTATTTCTCTGCTTTCCTTCAAATTGCTAAAGAGCTTAGCATCAGCATTTTGTTTGCTTCAAAGACATGCTACTTGAGACTTGCCCCACCCCTTAGCCCACCTCTGTGCACTCATGGCGCAGAACTGGCTCCACACATGCAGGAGCAAGGCCATGAGGAACAAGCTTCCTGCTGCCATGGTTCAGGGCAGGGACCTCACCAGGCAGATAAAGAGCCAAAGGAGCATAAGAGGAGGGGACTTGGGAAGAACCTTTTCTCAGGACCCACTCCTGCCAGCCCTGTGTGAGGTCTTTGTGTGAGCTCTGTTTCCATGTCTGTAGCTTGGTGACCAGACCATGTCAGACCTGTCCATCATTCCCTCCCTTGGCTTTCAGCTGGGGAGAGAAGAGCTAAAGACCACCCACATCACACAGGGCGGGCCCCCCCCCCACCGCCCGTCACCCTCTACACTATGGCTCCAAACACCTGACTCTGGTTCTGCAAACCCACTGCAAGCAGGAGGGAGACGTACAGGGGATCTACTCTCATAACTCTAACTATAGTGAGTATGGCTTTGAATTAAAAAAAATTCATTCTTCACCATGAATACCTATGAATCTGTCCTCCAGACAGTTCTTCTATGTGGCTTCCATAAAGAATGAAGCAGAAAAACTAGGGCAAGTGCCTGTAAACTAGGTTTCCATTGCATCAGCCAGTAAACTAGAAATAAAAGAGGCTACACAGGGTAGGATCCAGTTTTCTTCTTTTCCTTCTGCTAGGAAAGACACTAGAGCCACAGAAAAATATGCACTCTGTAAAGACAGCCTTTTAGTCAGACATTCACAATTTGACTTTCACAGTTCGGTTTTTCAGAGGAGCTGGTAAAGATCTGTCAGCATCCCCTGCCCCTCCCTTAAAGTCACCATCTTTTCCATTTGTGACAGACACTGTTCCTGGATCCAACAGCAAAACACCCCAGCAAAGGAAAAGGAATGGTGGTTAAGAGACTGCCCAGCACTCCAGGTTCACACTGTGGTTAATAGGAAATTTTACTGCATGCAAGGGGATTGCCAAATCCATTTATTTCTGTTATTGCATTTCCTAAATTCTCCCCAAATGTCAATATTTTTTTTCAAAGCAAGCATCTGCTTTCAGTTTAAATGAATGTGTCATGAGATTTTACACAGGAATTGAAGAAGTTTTCTAAATTGACAAACTTAACAGGACCTTTATTACCAAAGGAAAACGTGCTGAAGCCTTATTTGCTTTTGCTAAATATCTGTCACGGAGGCAGAGCCAGGAAAGTGAGATGAGGTGAATGTTGTCACTTAACACTTGAGAAAAACAGTCCCACTGCTGTATAACCAAAGGGAAAATTCCCTGTGAAACTACAAATATTCAATGGCAAAGTTTGCACATTATGAACAAGATCTAATTTCTAGTTAATATTTCTCTTATGAAATCAGTGAGGAAGATGTTATTGGTCCCAGGATCCCCTTCTCAGGGATTTTAGCCTTTTCGAAGTTCCTAAGGGAGACCTAAGAGAGAAGCATTTTGCTTGCAAAATATTAGGAGACTTTTACTTCTGTCGATACATATGTGGACAACACAGGAACTAAAACTTGGACACACAAAAGAACTTGGCCACAGAGCTTCTATGAGCAAAACAGCTGCTCTTCCAGTTGCAGTGGCACCCTCCAGGTACCCCATCTGTAGCCTCCCTACATCACTTGGCATCTGGAATGTTGCTCATCTGGGCAAATCAGCTGGCCACTGTAATCTTTTTGCTCCAATTGTTCCAGAAAATCTTATCTCTCCTTTATTTAGCTTTCCTCATCCTGATACATGTAGCCTTATATCAAGGATCAACTGATCAGGCAGATCCCACATAGTAAGCAGGACAGAGTTTTTAAATCATAGACTGAAGACCACCTTCAACAGAATCACCTAGGGGGCTTATTAAGATTCCTGGACCCTACCCCTGACCTACTGAATCTTAGAAGGCCTGGGATCCTTCCTTATACCAAACCTGTATTGTTGTTGTTGTTGTTGTTTTAAGGATCTTATTGAATTTGTTATAATACTGCCTTTTTGTTATATATATATTTCTTTTCTTTTTTTGGTGGGGGTGCTGTGAGGCATGTGGATCTTACCTCCTTGGCCAGCGCTAGAACCCACACCCCCTGCATTAGAAGGCAAAATCTTAACCACTAGACCACCAGGAAAATCCTTTCCAGTACTCATTCTTAAGCACTAAAATTTGAGAACAGTTGATCTAAGGGAAAAGTGAAGACCGAATATTTTAGGTCCTAGAGGATTATCAGTCTTCACCTGGTGACTGTTTGACAGATGAGGACATTCAGGATGCAGAGAGGAAATAATATTGCCTAACCCAGGAGCAGATTTACTTCTCCCTGGTTCTTCCACTTTTCTGGAGTTCTCTGATAGTTCCATCAGTACCTGTAGAAGCCTTCACAGAAGCTCTGACAGGCCTCACAGTGTGATATCAATTTCCACGTCAATTGTTGTTGTTCAGTCACTAAGTCGTGTACAACTCTTTGCGACCCCATGTACTGCAGCCACCAGGCTTCTCTGTCCTCCACTAGCTCCCAGAGTTTGTTCAAACTTATGTCCATTGAGTTGTTGATGCCATCCAACTATCTCATTCTCTGTTGCCCCTTTCTCCTGCCCTCAGGATAAAGAAGTGTGCCCATGCCTAATTAGATGGGGGATATACTGCGGTTTCATTTTGTCAATTTATTCACCTGTTATGAAAAGCTCAGTTCAGTTCAGTTCACTCAGTCTTGTCCGACTCTTTGTGACCCCATGAATCGCAGCATGCCAGGCCTCCCTGTCTGTCACCAACTCCCAGAGTTCACTCAAACTCACGTCCATTGAGTCGGTGATGCCATCCAGCCATCTTATCTGTTGTGCCCTTCTCCTCCTGCCCCCAATCCCTCCCAGCATCAGAGTCTTTTCCAATGAGTCAACTCTTTGCATGAGGTGGCCAAAGTACTGGAGCTTCAGCTTTAGCATCATTCCTTCCAAAGAACATCCAGGACTGATCTCCTTCAGAATGGACTGGTTGGATCTCCTTGCAGTCCAAGGGACTCTCAAGAGTCTTCTCCAACACCACAGTTCAAAAGCATCAATTCTTCGGCGCTCAGCCTTCTTCATAGTCCAACTCTCACATCCATACATAACTACTGGAAAAACCTTGACTAGACAGACCTTAGTTGGCAAAGTAATGTCTCTGGTTTTTAATATGCCATCTACGTTGGTCATAACTTTCCTTCCAAGGAGTAAGCGTCTTTTAATTTCATGGCTGCAATCACCATCTGCAGTGATTTTGGAGCCCCCCCCCCAAAATAAAGTCTGACACTGTTTCCTCTGTTTCCCCATCTATTTACTTAAAGCTTTTTCTCTGAAATTCAGAAAAACAGCCTGTGGACTTGCTTGGTTGTTGAGAGGAAATACACATCCTTGGTGAATCACATGCTTGGTGAAAATGTTGCTTTCATATTTTCCACCTTTTGAATTGACTTGTCAATTCCATCTAAAGGGCTAACAGAGTATTCCTATATAGATGGAGGCTTACATTGGTAATGGGCTTTGGATTTCCCTAAATTGCCTATTATAGAGCCCAAAGAATGCATTAGGGAGTTTTAATACTGTCGAATGCTGTCCCAGAGGTGATCTGTACTGTCAGAATACATAGGTAATTCCCTTATTAAGCATTTTGTAATATCTATTTTGAAATTTTCTGCCTCTCTTCTTATTCGTTTTTACATGGAAATAACTGCTTAAGCCTTTCTTTTCTAAGAAGCTTTCCTGGCATGACTGAAAAAGAGGCTCAAAATTGCTCCCGATTCTTTCTTGCCTAAATGTTACCTTTAGCCATCACCCCTGCAAAATGAAGACCCACTCCTTCGTGTAGCTCCAACATCAGCTGAGTGGATTCTGAACTATCAGTCTGCCATTTAGGCCTTCTCAGCTTGGCATTTGCCTAAGAATGAGGCTTCCAGGGGGTTTGACTGTTTCAGTTACTGGGCTATTTTACATTCAGTGCAGCACTATTCATTTGTGTACTTGGTGACAACTTTATACTAAAAACCCTTTGTGATATCAGACCAGACACAGGAAAAATTACTCTACCATCTAACTTAAATTTCTTA